>NC_064642.1:391610041-394081916 GCF_023864345.2 Schistocerca serialis cubense | reverse complement strand
CCGGAGGTGGTCAAATCCAAAAAATTACGATTTTTTTTTTTGCTACCGAAAATTAATTGTAACATTCCTCTGTAATGTAAACTTTGAATTATTGTTCTACTCGCCCTAGAAGTGGAGTTATTACCATTTTCCCCCACGCCTGCAGAGGAAATGGGCGGCCGCTGAATGCATCTAACACCCTCTCGTGACTTCCTGGCTTGGGATTTTGTCGGCCTGTTACGCATACAGCGCCTTATGTTACGCATACAGCGAGTGTGAAAGGGTTGGCTACATTGTTTTCTGTGACAAATATTACCCGTATTTCCTTACAGCTTACTCCTATTTTCCTCAGAATTTCGAACATCTTGCTCCATTTAATATTGTCGTACACTTTTGTTCTGGTTACGATGCCACGTTTTAGTAACCGTGTATATAAGAAGAGTAAGAACGTAGGGAAAAGAAAATTAACACTAATACCAAGTTGCGATACTACAATGAATAAGAGCGCGGAACATCGTCTCTTTGCTGTTTACCGTTTCTAATTAGTTCAGTATTGCGCCTGTTGTTGGTAGTATTATACTTCTTGTATAAAGCGGGTAATATGCAGTACGTACAAGAATCAGGAGGGAACAATAAAACCAATTTTTCATGACTTAGAACAGCCAGAATTGTTACAAAAATGTCTACACGGAAAGACGCAGAATCCTAATGAGAGCGTAAACAATATGATTTGGAAAGTGATTCCTAAAAGGGTGTTTGTAAGCATAAAAACACTGCACTTTGGCATTTATGATGCAATAGCAACCTACAACCAAGGGAACAGTGTGAAGTGTGAAGTTCTGAAGGCATTAGGATTTACAGCTGGGGTGAACACTGTACGAACACTAAGAAATATTGACAGAGAAAGGATAAGAGGAGCAGAAAGAAGAGACAGACATATGAAGTATGATGGAACAACAGGCCAGAAAAGAACACAGAAGAGGAAGCTTTTGGAGGATGAAGAAGAAGATCCTGATAACCCATCCTATAGTGCAGGAATGTATTGAGAAACTTTGATAGCCATTTCCCGTAAATTAGAATTTTTCGAATATAAGGAACATTTTCTCAAAATCCACTCAAGCTAGAGAGATGAAATTTTTATACAGCACTCCTAGTGGTCAAACTTACATTGTAGCTCAGCCATTTGGCAATATGTTCAGTAGTTTCATTTCAGTTTAATTATAAAGCAATTATTTGTAAAAAAAATTGCGTCATTAATAAAAAAAATAATTGGAAGAAAACTAGAAAAGATACTCCAAAATCCCTCTGTCATAACTGCAATACTAAACCACTCTACATGCAAAAAATTCAAATTTTTCTATTTGGTAGTTTATTCATAAATGTTCCTCAAACTTAGTGATTTTAACATGGGCAGCGTAGGCACCTCCGGCTCCCCTTAAGGAAACGCTAAATGCCAAAGGACACGAGCACAGTTTACACACTGTGCACTGCTTTCAGTTAACGATTATTGTTTGTATCAGCATGACAATGCACCCTGTCATAAAGCAGCGTCTATGATAGAATGGGTCATGGACAGTAACTTTCCTGAAATGGACTGGTCTGCCCATAGTTCCAACCTGAACCTAATGCAACACCCTTCGTATGAGTTGGGACGTCAGCTTCGCTCCATTACCCAGCTTCCAACATCAATACCTTCTCTGGTTTAAGCTGTTGTTCAATGGGTTGTCATTCCTCTACAGACACTCGGGCACCTCATTCGCCATAATGAAGGCGAAGGGTGGACCCCCCACCCCCATGTTAATGCCCATTTATATATGTAGACAATCCAGCCGAATTTTGGTATGAGTTGCGTGGTCGCAAAACTGGTGTGGGGCCTGGCGTTATGATGTGAAAGTTGGTCTTACCCTGGAAATTCGGGCTTTCAGCTTAGTCGCGTGCTAAACCGACAGTTTCTCCAGGCTCCAGGACATTCAAAAGAACCACACCCTTGCTATTCCAGAAGACTGTGCTCCTCACTTTTCCTGCAGACGGCAGTGTCTTGAATTTCTTCTTAGACAGAGAATTCGGATGTCACCACTCTATGGACTGCCTTTTGGATTCTGGCTCGTAATGGTGACACTACGTCTCATCTCCGGTGTCGATGCTATTCAGAAAACTGTCACCTTCAGCTTCACATTCGTCCAGCAGGTCCTGATAAATTTCCATTCGATGAGGTTTTATTCTTGTGTAAGCGTCTGCGGGACGTATCTCGCACAGAATTTGCGACAACGAAGATGTTCCAACATTGTTTCCAAGGCATTACAAGCCGACATTCAGCTTTTCACACAGTTCTCTGGTCGTTGTCCGGCGACTAGCACGGATGTGTTGATCATAACGCTCTGACGCGGATATCCAAGTCACCACAAAAAATAGGAGGCATTACTTTCCACATGACCCTTGTGGAATATATGTCCGAGACGTAATTTCAATAGAGATGTTGGCTTTATAGAATCCCAAGTTCATGGTCTCCCGCAGTCAAGGAAGTAAATATTCGGCAATGGGACGAGAAAAATCTACCTGGAAGGCTTCTCTGCAGCACGAAAATTTTATTTTGGAAATATTTTCCCTCTTCCGCTCCGAATGCCTTGCCATCTATCGAGTAACGATGGTCCACCAATACTGGCCGAAAAATTTTCACCGAACAACTCCACTTGTAGAACAAGCGCAGAGAAGCTATCGTTAATAAGTGGAGATGAGTCAGGCTCTTGGCAAAGTTCAAACTAGCCAGAACACCACAAGTTCCTGAATAAGATCCCAGATTATATGAGAAGAAACTGAAGAGGAACATGGTGCTGCATAACAACGTGGAAGATTTTTACCTTCAATGGAAAAGGTCACGGAAACCAGCAGACTTACGAATTCCTATCACGGAAACCAGCAGACTTACATCTTACGAATTGCTAACATTTTAGTATTTTTATAGTGTGCTAAGTTACACAGCACCAAGTGTTACTCTGTTACGTATAGGAGTATTTAAGGGCAGAGGTAAAGATGTGCGGCGCCTACATTCCAGGGGCTGGTGCCGTGGGAGGGAGCAGAACTGCACAGGGCGCTAGAGCGGCCTCAAAGGGTAAGTGGTGGCTGTGCGGGCGACGCCGGACGCCCCTAATGCTCTGCACGCCTCTAAATAAGTCAGCTGCGTGGGAGCGCGCTGCGTCTGTTTGGATTTCGGCTGCTGCCGCTCGACCGTGCTACGCGCCGGGGGTCACCACGGGTCAAGAGGGGAGGGCGCTAGTAGGATAGGTACTGTCTGCTGCCCGGAGCAAACTGCTCTCAGGGCCGTCACGACACCACTGTGCACGTCCCCTCAGGATTTCACGGTTCTGCGAGAGCTTAGGGGACGCCCATTAATTATGTGAGCTCAAAGTAGAGGGTGGGATGGAGTGGGTGTGGGGCCCGGAAAAACCTCACCAGATCTTGTTTAAAGGAGAGGGGGCAAGGAAAATCACATGTCAGTTTTTTTATTCAGAGAATATACATTATTATAAAGGATAACATTCTGTTGGAATTGGAATTATATTCCAATTCCAAAGACAGCGGTTGCTGAAGCGTGTGAAAATTATCGAACTATCAGTTGAAGAAGTCACAGTTGCAAAATACTAACACGAATTCTTTACAGAAGAATGGAAAAACTGGTAGAAGCTGATGTCAGGGAAGACTAGTTTGGATTACGGAGAAATGTAGGAACACGCGAGGCAACACTGAGCCTACGACTTCTCACAGAAGGTCGATTAAGGTAAGGCAAACCCACGTTTATACACTACTGGCCATTAAAATTGCTACACCAAGAAGAAACGCAGATCATAAACGGGTATTCATTGGACAAATATACACTCCTGGAAATGGAAAAAAGAACACATTGACACCGGTGTGTCAGACCCACCATACTTGCTCCGGACACTGCGAGAGGGCTGTACAAGCAATGATCACACGCACGGCACAGCGGACACACCAGGAACCGCGGTGTTGGCCGTCGAATGGCGCTAGCTGCGCAGCATTTGGGCACCGCCGCCGTCAGTGTCAGCCAGTTTGCCGTGGCATACGGAGCTCCATCGCAGTCTTTAACACTGGTAGCATGCCGCGACAGCGTGGACGTGAACCGTATGTGCAGTTGACGGACATTGAGCAAGGGCGTATAGTGGGCATGCGGGAGGCCGGGTGGACGTACCGCCGAATTGCTCAACACGTGGGGCGTGAGGTCTCCACAGTACATCGATGTTGTCGCCAATGGTCGGCGGAAGGTGCACGTGCCCGTCGACCTGGGACCGGACCGCAGCGACGCACGGATGCACGCCAAGACCGTAGGATCCTACGCAGTGCCGTAGGGGACCGCACCGCCACTTCCCAGCAAATTAGGGACACTGTTGCTCCTGGGGTATCGGCGAGGACCATTCGCAACCGTCTCCATGAAGCTGGGCTACGGTCCCGCACACCGTTAGGCCGTCTTCCGCTCACGCCCCAACATCGTGCAGCCCGCCTCCAGTGGTGTCGCGACAGGCGTGAATGGAGGGACGAATGGAGACGTGTCGTCTTCAGCGATGAGAGTCGCTTCTGCCTTGGTGCCAATGATGGTCGTATGCGTGTTTGGCGCCGTGCAGGTGAGCGCCACAATCAGGACTGCATACGACTGAGGCACACAGGGCCAACACCCGGCATCATGGTGTGGGGAGCGATCTCCTACACTGGCCGTACACCACTGGTGATCGTCGAGGGGACACTGAATAGTGCACGGTACATCCAAACCGTCATCGAACCCATCGTTCTACCATTCCTAGACCGGCAAGGGAACTTGCTGTTCCAACAGGACAATGCACGTCCGCATGTATCCCGTGCCACCCAACGTGCTCTAGAAGGTGTAAGTCAACTACCCTGGCCAGCAAGATCTCCGGATCTGTCCCCCATTGAGCATGTTTGGGACTGGATGAAGCGTCGTCTCACGCGGTCTTTACGTCCAGCACGAACTCTGGTCCAACTGAGGCGCCAGGTGGAAATGGCATGACAAGCCGTTCCACAGGACTACATCCAGCATCTCTACGATCGTCTCCATGGGAGAATAGCAGCCTGCATTGCTGCGAAAGGTGGATATACACTGTACTAGTGCCGACATTGTGCATGCTCTGTTGCCTGTGTCTATGTGCCTGTGGTTCTGTCAGTGTGATCATGTGATGTATCTGACCCCAGGAATGTGTCAATAAAGTTTCCCCTTCCTGGGACAATGAATTCACGGTGTTCTTATTTCAATTTCCAGGAGTGTATTATACTAGAACTGACGTGTGATTACACTTTCACGCAATTTGGGTGCATAGATCCTGAGAAATCAGTACTCAGAACAACCACCTCTGGCCGTAATGATGGTCTTGATACGCCTGGGCATTAAGTCAACCAGAGCTTGGATGGCATGTACAAGTACAGCCGCCCATGCAGCTTCAATACGATATGACAGTTCATCGAGAATTGTGACTGGCGTATTGTGACGAGCCAGTTGCTCGGCCACCATTGACCAGACGTTTTCAGTTGTTGAGAGATCTGGAAAATGTGCTGGCCATGGCAGCAGTCGAACATTTTCTGTGTCCATGAAAGGCCCCTACAGGACCTGGAACATGCGGTCGTACATTATCCTGCAGAAATGTAGGGTTTCGCAGGGATCGAATGAAGGGTAGAGCCACGGGTCGTAACACATCTGAAATGTAACGTCCACTGTTCAAAGTGCCGTCAGTGCGAACAGGAGGTGACCGATACGTGTAACCAATGGCATCCCGTACCATCACGCCGGGTGATACGCCAGTATGGCGATGACAAATACACGCTTCCAATGTGTGTTCACCGTGATGTTGCCAAACACGGATGCGACCATCATGATGCTGTAAACAGAACCAGGATTCATCCGAAAAAATAACGTTTAGTGATTCGTGCGCCCAGATTCGTCGTTGAGTGTACCATCGCAGGCGCTCCTGTCTGTGATGCAGCGTCAAGGGTAACTGCAGTCATGGTCTCCGAGCTGCTAGTCCATGCTGCTGTAAGCGTCGTCGAACTGTTCGTGCAGATGGTTGTTGTATTGCAAACGTCCCCATCTCTCAACTCAGGGATCGAGACGTGGCTGCACGATCCGTTACAGCCACGCGGATAAGACGCCTGTCATCTCGACTGCTAGTGATACGAGGCCGTTGGGATCCAGCACGGCGTTCCGTATTACCCTCCTGAACCCACCGATTCCATATTCTGCTAACAGTCATTGGATCTCGACCAACACGAGCAGCAATGTCAGGATACGATAAACCGCATCCGCGATAGGCTACAATCCGAACTTTATCAAAGTCGGAAACGTGATGGTACGCATTTCTTCTCCTTACACGAGGCATCACAACAACGTTTCACCAGGCAACGCCGGTCAACTGCTGTTTGTGTATGAGAAATCGGTTGGAAACTTTCCTCATGTCAGCACGTTGTAGGTGTCACCACCCGTGCCAACCTTGTGTGAATGCTCTGAACAGCTAATCATTTGCATATGACAGCATCTTCTTCCTGTCGGTTAAATTTCGCTTCTGTAGCACGTCCTGTTCGTGGTGTAGCAATTTTAATGGCCAGTAGTGTAGCATTTGTAGGCTTAGAGAAAAATTGTGACATTGTTGACTTGAATACTCTCTTTCAAACCCTAAAGTAGCAGCGGTGAAATACAGGGATCGAAGGGCTACGTACAGTTTGTACAGAAACCATGTGGCAGTTAAAAAAGTCGGGGCCGCGAAAGGGAAGCAATGGTTGAGTAGGGACTGACACAGGATTCTAGTCTATCTCCGATTATGTGCATTGAGCAAGCAGCAAAGTGAACAAAAAAAAAAAATTTGGAGTAGGGATTAAAGTCTAGCGAAAAGAAATAAGAATTCTGAGGTTTGCCGATGACATCGTAATTCTGTCAGAGACAGCAAAGGACGTGGAAGGGCAGTTGAGCGGAATGGGCGGTGTCTTGAAAGGAGGATGAAAGATGAACATCAACAAAAGCATAACGAGGATAATGGACTGTAGGCTACTTAAATTCCAAACTAATTTTATTTGGCTACCAGTTTCAGCTTTCTACTACACCATCTTCACGCCCCTGACCGATGTGTAGGGAGATTCTACCTCGGTTCTGGTAAAAACAGGGGAAGTATTGCTGGCCCTTGATTTGATCAGAGCCGAAGTAGAATCTTCCTACACGTCGGTAAGTGGCGTGAAGATGGTGTAGTAGAAAGCTGAAACTCGTGGCCAAATAAAATAAGTTTGGATTTAGACGGCTGAGAGGTGTTTAATTTGACATTCTGTATCGAAAACCGGGGTCCCGCAACTGTCTCTAAAAAGATGGACATACAGAGACTAAATAAGGTGATACTGAGAGAATTAGATTAGGAAATGAGACAATTAAAGTAATAGATGTGTTTTTCTATTTGGGTAGGAATGTAACTGATGACGGTCGAAATAGAGACGTATAAAATGTAGACTGGTTATGGCAAGAAAAGCGTTTCTGAAGAAGAGAAATTTAACATCGAGTACAGATTTAAGTCTTAGGAAGTTTTTTCTGAAAGTATTTGTATGGAGTGTAGCCATGTGTGGAAGTGAAACATGGACGGTAAACAGTTTAGCTAAGAAGAGACTACGTTTTTAAGAGTGGTGCTGCAGAAGAATGCTGAAGATTAGGTGGGTAGATCACGTAGCTAATGAGGAGGTACTGAACAGAATTGGGGAGAAATTTGTGGCACAGTCTGACCAGAAGAAGGGATCGGTTGGTAGGACACACTCTGAGGCTTCAACGGGTCACGAATTTAGTAGAGGAGGGACGCGTGGGAGATAAAAATCGTATTGGGAGGCCAAGAGATGAATGTAGTAAGAAGGTTCAGATAGATGTAGGTCGCAGGGACTGAAGACCTGAACAACGACAAAAATATTTCGTTTTGTGGAGCCTCTGAAATGAAATGTTTTACACGTGTGCATGCCCACGACTTCCGGATTTGAAACAAGTGCCATCCAAGTGTTAAATTTCATTTGGGGAGTTCTTTGCCGTGCCGGTCGAAATCACTGCGTGTCATTGAGTCATTCGCGTTACTCTTCGACGCATATAAACCTGACGTTATTGTGTCCAACACGAATTTGTATCAAAAACTTTTACGAAGCATATATTAAGTGGCATACCGACAAGTCAAAGCACGCGTACAAGCAAGAAGTTTTGTGGGGTGAAGCTAAACTGATGTTCACAGACAGGCATTCGATTAGTGATCATGTTACTTAAGAGATCGAAAAGCTATGTAATTGGATGTTTCAAAGGAAGGAACACACCATTTTGTCTTTCAGATGCAAAGCAAAAAAGATTCAAAGATATTTCATTTGTCTAGTCAGGTTAACTTGGATTAAATGTCAATTTTTTAAGGATCCGTCAAAACGGTTAACCTTATTTCTATGTAATTATACGTTAAAAACTCTGTTTAACACACTTTACACATAAATGTCGTTTTATTAAAATATTGTAATGTATGTTTAAGACAAAACTTTCATTTTTACATATTTCAAACGACAACGGGGTCTAGGGGTAGCGTCTTTGATTCATAATCAAAACGTCTTCGGTCCCGGGTTCGATCCCCGCCACTGCCTAAACTTTGATAAACAAATAATCAGCATTGGCGGCCGAAGACTTCCGGCATAAGAAGTCAGCCTCATTCTGCCAACGGCCTTGTCAAAGTGGGCGGAGGAGCGGATAGAGGTTCAGGGCACTCTCTTGTCCTAGGGGTGGGAAATTACCCCTAAAGGCGGAAGAATCAGCAATGATCAACGACATGAGGATGCAGAAGGCAATGGAAGCCACTGCATTAAAGACACGTAACGTGTACCCACGGGACATGTGGCCTGTAATTGAAGAAGTGTCATGATGATCTCTCCATTTGCAAAAGATTCCGGAATAGTCCCCCATTCGGATCTGCGGGAGAGGACTGCCAAGGGGGAGGTTACCATGAGAAAAAGATTGAATAATCAACGAAAGGATAACGTTCTACTAGTCGGGGCGTGGAATGTCAGAAGCTTGAACGTGGTGGGGAAACTAGAAAATCTGAAAAGGGAAATGCAAAGGCTCAATCTAGATATAGTAGGGGTCAGTGAAGTGGAAGGAAGCAAAGGATTTCTGGTCAGATGAGTATCGGGTAATATCAACAGCAGCAGAAAATGGTATAACAGGTGTAGGATTCGTTATGAATAGGAAGGTAGGGCAGAGGGTGTGTTACTGTGAAGAGTTCAATGACCAGGTTGTTCTAATCAGAATCGACAGCAGACCAACACCGACAACGATAGTTCAGGTATACATGCCGACGTCGCAAGCTAAAGATGAACAGATAGAGAAAGTGTATGAGGATATTGAAAGGGTAATGCAGTATGTAAAGGGGGACGAAAATCTAATAGTCATGGGCGACTGGAATGCAGTTGTAGGGGAAAGCGTAGAAGAAAAGGTTACAGGAGAATATGGGCTTGGGACGAGGAATGAAAGAGGAGAAAGACTAATTCAGTTCTGTAACAAGTTTCAGCTAGTAAATAGCGAATACCCTGTTCAAGAATCACAAGAGGAGGAGGTATACATAGAAAAGGCCGGGAGATACGGGAAGATTTCAATTAGATGACATCATGGTCAGACAGAGATTCCGAAATCAGATACTGGATTGTAAGGCGTACCCAGGAGCAGACATAGACTCAGATCACAATATAGTAGTGATGAAGAGTAGGCTGAAGTTCAAGACATTAGTCAGGAAGAATCAATACGCAAAGAAGTGGGATACGGAAGTACTAAGGAATGACGAGATACGTTTGAAGTTCTCTAAAGCGTTAGAGCTACAGCAATAAGGAATAGCGCAGTAGGCAGTACAGTTGAAGAGGAATGGACATCTCTAAAAAGGGCCATCACAGAAGTTGGGAAGGAAAACATAGGTACAAAGAAGGTAGCTGCGAAGAAACCATGGGTAACAGAAGAAATACTTCAGTTGATTGATGAAAGGAGGAAGTAAAAACATGTTCCGGGAAAATCAGGAATACAGAAACACAAGTCGCTGAGGAATGAAATAAATAGGAAGTGCAGGGAAGCTAAGACGAAATGGCTGCAGGAAAAATATGAAGACATCGAAAAAGATATGATTGTCGGAAGGACAGACTCAGCATACAGGAAAGTCAAAACAACCTTTGGTGACATTAAAAGCAACGGTGGTAACATTAAGAGTGCAACGGGAATTCCACTGTTAAATGCAGAGGAGAGAGCAGATAGGTGGAAAGAATACATTGGAAGCCTCTATGAGGGTGAAGATTTATCTGATGTGATAGAAGAAGAAACAGGAGTCGATTTAGAAGAGATAGGGGATCCAGTATTAGAATCGGAATTTAAAAGAGCTTTGGAGGACTTACGGTCAAATAAGGCAGAAGGGATAGATAACATTCCATCAGAATTTCTAAAATCATTGGGGGAAGTGGCAACAAAACGTCTATTCACGTTGGTGTGTAGAATATATGAGTCTGGCGACATACCATCTGACTTTCGGAAAAGCATCATCCACATAATTCCGAAGACGGCAAGAGCTGACAAGTGCGAGGATTATCGCACAATCAGCTTAACAGCTCATGCATCGAAGCTGCTTACAAGAATAATATACAGAAGAATGGAAAAGAAAATTGAGAATGCACTAGGTGACGATCAGTTTGGCTTTAGGAAAAGTAAAGGGACGAGAGAGGCAATTCTGACGTTACGGCTAATAATGGAAGCAAGGCTAAAGAAAAATCAAGACACTTTCATAGGATTTGTCGACCTGGAAAAAGCGTTCGACAATATAAAATGGTGCAAGCTGTTCGAGATTCTGAAAAAAGTAGGCGTAAGCTATAGGGAGAGACGGGTCATATACAATATGTACAACAACCAAGAGGGAATAATAAGAGTGGACGATTAAGAACGAAGTGCTCGTATTAAGAAGGGTGTAAGACAAGGCTGTAGCCTTTCGCCCCTACTCTTCAATCTGTACATCGAGGAAGCAATGATGGAAATAAAAGAAAGGTTCAGGAGTGGAATTAAAATACAAGGTGAAAGGATATCAATGATACGGTTCGCTGATGACATTGCTATCCTGAGTGAAAGTGAAGAAGAATTAAATGATCTGCTGAACGGAATGAACAGTCTAATGAGTACACAGTATGGTTTGAGAGTAAATCGGAGAAAGACGAAGGTAATGAGAAGTAGTAGAAATGAGAACAGCGAGAAACTTAACATCAGGTTTGATGGTCACGAAGTCAATGAAGTTAAGGAATTCTGCTACCTAGGCAGTAAAATAACCAATGACGGTCGGAGCGAGGAGGACATGAAAAGCAGACTCGCTATGGCAAAAAAGGCATTTCTGGCCAAGAGAAGTCTACTAATATCAAATATCGGTCTTAATTTGAGGAAGAAATTTCTGAGGATGTACGTCTGGAGTACAGCATTGTACGGTAGTGAAACATGGACTGTGGGAAAACCGGAACAGAAGAGAATCGAAGCATTTGAGATGCGGTGCTATAGACGAAAGTTGAAAATTAGGTGGACTGATAAGGTAAGGAATGAGGAGGTTCTACGCAGAATCGGAGAGGAAAGGAATATGTGGAAAACACTGATAAGGAGAAGGGACAATATGATAGGACATCTGCTAAGACATGAGGGAATGACTTCCATGGTACTAGAGGGAGCTGAAAAACCTCGGATGGGGGAGGGGCTGCGTGATCCGACCATGCCTCACAAATCTCATCAACATGGGGAGCGGGGTTCAAGTTTTACAGAAAGCCCATTATGTAATGGATGGACTTCCCCTTATGTTGAAAAACTATCTCGTGCATGCGAAAACTCTAATCTGACATTTAGGAAAAGAAGTGTATTCTAATGTTGTTAATGAGAATGGCGGTCCTCCTCCACCTACTGCTAGATGGGCGCAGTATGTCTTGTAGATAAAACCACCGACTACTTTTGTTTTGAAATTGAATTTTGATTTTTAAGTTTTAACCACACTTATTTTCAAAACTGATTAAGTCATCTTCAGTGGTCTACAAAGGAAATGAATATAATAACAATTATTTTCTTGAATCTAAACGTTTTGTTTTGGCTCCTTTGGATTTAGTTAAATGATGCTTAATTCCATTGCTGTTATATTATCTCGTTGTTTACGTTAATTGCGAGTATAAACTGAGTACCGCCAGGTTTCACATACGTCCGGTACCTTTATTGATAACATTTCTGATATAAAAGTCCTTGTATAAAAGTTTCCACTAAACTGCATTTCATTATACTGCTATTTCTGTGTCATATTGCAAAGAGAAGTAGTAGTGGAAATAGGTGAGAGACAGAAGAGACAAAAGTAAGCGATGGATCTACATTCGTAACGGATGAGACGTGAAGTTACGTAAGACGTATGCGCCGATTTTTACGTAATTTGGAGGTTACGTCAGTGACATAATGAACGCTAGAAAAAGTACTTGGAAGTCACAGGTTGTGTGGTGACTGCTTTCTTCTATTACGAGTTTGGATTTATGCATGTGATCAGCTTAATATAGGTTTGGGTAATCACGTCATACATATGTATATAGTCATCTATCTTATCCATAAGTTTTGTATTGTCTTATGGATCGAAACGCGTAATTAAAGAAAATAGTCACCACACAACCAGTGAATTCCTTGTACTGTTTTATAGCGTCCATTACAACTGTTATGCTGTCTACGAATCTACATTTCATTAATTCTTTTTAATTGTTTTGGTCGCAGTAATAAATTCATTTACAATTCGTTGATTACTAGTTCCGGTTGTTGGGCAGTCATCTTGAGATATGTAAAAATAACAATAAGCAAAGCCTTTGAGTTAAAACTAGTTATCGCCCACTTAAACAACGGAATTTACTTCAAAATAATGAAACGTGTAATAGTGTGTAATCCCTGCGCGACACAGCACTCGTTAAAGCCTGTGCTGTGGTAAGTGACCGGGGTTCACCTTATGAGAAAGGATTTTCGTATAGATATCGACCGCGTGTACCTGAATGGTGGCAAATCAGACTTACATCCACTCTGTAATAACAATGGTATGTCAAGTAAGTTCGAAATGCAATTACACGTCAGGGTGGATCAAAAGCAACCCAGAAGATGCTACCAATTTGATAATAATACGGCCGCCAGCCTAATTAGGCATTAACTGAGTTTCTTCCCTGTACAAGTTGGTATATATCCATCCAAAACAACAAGTTGTAACACTGCATAATATAGTAGAATTTGAGAACCAGAAAATCTATTGAACTGATAGTTTCACGTGTTATACTGATATGGAAACCCGTGAATACGTAACACTACATTATAATGTATACTACAAAACTTTATACTGTCTATTAATCTGATTAAAATCGGGCATAGGTTACCCTAGAAATTGTACTTTCATGCCACACACAAAATGTCAATTTTGATAAAGATAAAACACTGATAAATTTTGACTTTTATGTTGACTTTAACTTTCGCTGGTCAAACCAATTTAGAACACTTCAGAATTCAAGTGAATTAGGGGGGGACCCTGAAACTGTTACGTTCGCTGTATTTAAAAAAATGATTACTGAATTTATTATGCGTTCAAGATTTCCAGTATATAAGTTACTACCCTTTTCATCTTATTTACTGCTCATTTAAATGCCTTTAAATCTGTCTCGAAATAATAAACTTCATTACTATATCAATACTAAAGTTATCTTTCAACTTCGTTAGACCTTCGTTATTCATTTACTGGTTCATTGACAAAACATTTCTTTAAACACCATCCTAATATAGCTAGTTCTGCAAATAACTGTTATTAACACAAATTTTAATTTTCATTTCGGGACACTCGGATTGCACAACGTTTGGAAAGGACCCTGTCTAGGCTAGTTGTGAGGATAATTAAATGATGGGATTGCACCAAACAAACACAGTTCACTCTCTGATCCACACGAATACAGTACTAAAAGTTTAAAACTGCTAGTATCGATGCGGTGGTTAGCGAGCGGCGAGATGGCGAGGCACTTGATGTATCGGCTCTTTAATTCTTCTTAGCGTCGCAATACTTTTCCATTTAGTGCCTATGGAACTTTGCCGTGCTGTTTGGGCGTTGGAACAGCATACCCGAGGCTCAGTGAGGCTATGTCTTCCAGGAGAGCCTCCTCGCTCCAGAAGGTGTTGCTCAAACCAATGCCAAACTCCAACAACAACTGTGCCCGTTGTGCCGTGCAGTGCCCGTGCGCATTTTCCTGCGCTCGCCTGCCATCCACCTTTTACCGCTCCCTGACAGACCGGGTATTCACCCGATGTTTTGCATTCTACATATCCTAACACATTGCCTACGTATGGACCAGACGCACAGTTACAATTTTAAACATCTTACAACAGTTTCAACATTTGTTACATTTCAATTCTACTACAATATTACTTGACATTTGAGATAAACATTAATATTCACATTGAAACTTATTTACAGTTCTCTTAACACATTGGCATGAAACAAAAAATTTAAATCAGAACATCAATTACACAAGTTTATCGAAAAATCAGATGGAAAGAATTACTTATATGTACAATATTACAGAGTCGTTGTTGTTACAAGTGAAAACGTACCAATCATACTAGTATATATGTACACATAGGTTATAATACCATCGTCAGTAAGTGTATCTTGCAACTATGTAACTAAACGGAAAATGCGGTTGTCACCGTTTAAAATCGTCAGAAAGTTAACGACTATTTCTCTTGTCCGCGCCAACTACAGTTTACCAGTAATAACTGCCAAGTGGCGCGCAACTACGCACAGTTACAATTTTAAGAAACAAATATAATAATTTATTGACGTCATGATAATATTTATCAAGTACGAAAATTTACAATTTACATCTACGTCATAACAAATGAAAATAATAGTACAGTCTGCAACCACATTGATGTGACCATTTGTCAAAAGCCTGAATTACCACAATTTGTAGGGCGGAATTCTGCGAGACGTGCAGAAAGGGAGTCGATGAATTTCTGCGAGGCACCGACTGGGATATGGCGCCATGCCGACTCCGGCGCCTTTGCAGCTGCGCTACGTTTTTAGGTTGAAGATCCATGACGCGAACAGTCCGATCGAGGAGGTCCCACAGATTCTCGACTGGGCTTAAATACAAAGAGTCTGATGGCCAGAGGAGTACGGTAAACTCATCCTGGCGCTCTTCGAACCACGCACATGCACTGTGAGCTGTGTGACACGTTGCATTGTCCTGCTGGTAGATGCCATCGTGCCCAGGAAAAACAAACTGCATGTGCGAATGGACATGGTCCCCAAGGACAGTGCATAGTTGTGCCGATCCATTGTGCCTTTCAAATGACGAGAAGAAGAAGGGAAACATTCCTCAGACCATAGCACTCCCTCCTCCGGCTTTGACACTGTGCTTTCAGAGGTTTCACGCCGTACGACAAAGGCCATCTGTCTGATAGAGTACGTGATTCATCGAGAAAGGACACCTGTCGCCATTCGGTGGACGTCCAGCTGTGGTACAGGAGTGTAAATTCCAGCCTTCATCGCCAATGAACATCAGTCACCACGGGTGCACGAACCAGGTGCCTACTGTGGAAACCCATACACAGCAATGTTCGTTAAACAGTCGTTGAGGAGACACTGTTGGTAGCCTCTTGGTTCATCTGGGTGGTCAGTTGCTCAACAGCTGCTCGACTATTTGCCCCTCCGTTCAACTTGTCATCTGTGCCCTATGGGACAACACAGTTGCCTGTGGATGGGTTTTGACTGGCGCCATTTTCTCATTCACGGTATACTTTAAGCACAGCAGCACGCGAACAGATGACGAACCTAGCCGTTTTGGGAATGCTTCCACCCTTCGCCAAGAAGGCAATGATTATGCCCTTTTGGAGGTGGGATAAATCCCTACGTTTCTGTATTACAACAATGATTACTGCGGTTTTCAGTGTCACTCCCGTCCCGTCCCCCACTTTTGCGACGATTTATGTTGTATACTCACCACTGCTATACAGCTCCCTGCTATCTCTGACATGTTATGGCATGCTGACGTCGAAAATCGGTGGCAGTCACCTTAAGGGGACATTGTATGTCCTATGTCGCCAATGTTTAATTGAATTTTGTGACCCATTATCTTGGAAACTTTTTAAGACAACATAATTATTGAATGCACCTTTCTAGACACACTGAACTAGAATTATTGCTAAAATTGTATTGTGGGACACGTTATATATATTTTTTTCAAACACTCAATTTTTGACAGAATTTTGCAAATAAATGAACATAAAAACAAATCAACTCAGGAAATTTTAATTATTCTAGCTCCACATGTGTTGAATCTCGCACTTGGCATGCTGTAAAAATTTCATGTCTCTAACATCAGTACTTTTTTTAGAAAACGGGTCATTTATTGCAAAAAAAGTAGTTCAGAGATACTGAGGTTTAAAACTTTTTTATTACAAATTCTTATACTTACTTACAAGTGTGCGTCTTTTATAAACTGCAATTGCCCTGGCCCACAGTCTGTGTCTTCTTCAATGTCACAACAGCCCATTGCTTGGCTTCTCGTTTTCTTTCTTGCTTCTTTTGTCTTTTGCTGAGCAGCTAACTCCGCTTCACGTACGCGAAGCTCATCCAGTTCCTCCAGTCCTTTAGCTGTGTTCTGTCCAAATCTTACCCCTAACTTTCCAGAACCTTAAGTCTTTCATAGTTGCCACCATTAAAAGTTATTACAGCATCACACATTGCTAACTTTAGAGTCATAAGGCCAACAAATACATTTTTAAGCACACGGCACCATGCAACAATATTGAAGGACTCATTCACATTCTGGGTCTTCCCATGTAAACACTTCTTTAGTAACTCAGGATTTCCCAAGTCTCTGTAAACAGGTTTGATTGCCTCCATTACTGCCAAAGGAAGAAAATGTTCATGTGTATATTCATGCAGGGTGCCAGAAAATTCAGCTTCCATATATTTACACCAAGTGTTTGGTGGAGGTGGACACAAAGCATGACATGGCTTTTCATCGGTTGATATTCGAAAGTGCTCCATACAGCTCTTTTTATCTTCTCTAAATTGTCACAGTTATCTCTAATGGCCTTCCCATAATATCCCTGTAATTCATCAATTACTTTGTCCATTAGTCTTCCAGCACATTTTATTGTCCTGCCATCAGACAGTTTGGTGTTACTCGGGTTGGTTTTTAGGTTACACAGAGGTGTTGCCACCATTTTCTTGACATGGCCGCAGCAGTAGGCACAAAACAAAACAATTCACAGCCTTCTACACTGTGTAGTTCCCAAGATATGACTGCTCAACTGTAGCAGTACATACGTAACTGCGAAAATTGACAGTCACACGTCAACATTTAAAATATTATTGGAAGGTCTCACAAATGTTTGATTTTTATGTACTGCATACCAAAATGTTCAGGAAAGTCCAAAGTACATTATGGAATAGAAAACAGAAAATGTTAAATTTCAATGAATTTCACGTTCAATGTCCCCTTAATGTGATCGAGCCTTGTATAATAGTGGTGCTATAGAACACTAACGCCCTTGCGAGGTAGACTGAGGAGATATCTCATTGAGAATTAGTGGCACCGCCTGAGGATGACGTGGCGTCGGGTCGGTACCGTAGGGCCTTCATCGCCTGTTTGGAGAAGTTTAGTTTTTTTTTATGAAACACTACCTATCTAAATCAAAACGAACCTAAGTAACATATCTATAGGTAAAGAAATAAATATTAGAGTTACTAGTTTGTAGAGCGCTGTTGCTGCGCAACTGTGTACTAAACTGTGAACACTCGCCCCAGTTACTAAGGACCGCTACGATCGGCTTCGAAGCTATTTCCAAGTGGACCTTCAAATGGCTCTGAGCACTATGCGACTTAACTTCAGAGGTCATCAGTCGCCTAGAACTTAGAACTAATTAAACTTAACTAACCTACGGACATCACACACATCCATGCCCGAAGTAGGATTCGAACCTGCGAACGTGGCGGTCGCTCGGCTCCAGACTGTAGCGCCTAGAACCGCACGGCCACTCCGGCCGGCAGTGGACCTTCAAACAGAAGTATTAAATACGTAATATAACGACTATTTAAATGCGGTACATCACAAGAATGTAAGAGATTACACATTCAAATTAGTTTTCGCCGGCCGCTGTGGCCTAGCGGTTCTAGGCGCTTTAGTCTGGAACCGCGCGACCGCTACAGTCGCAGGTTCGAATCCTGCCTCGGGCATGGATGTGTGTGATGTCTTTAGGTTAGTTAGGTTTAAGTAGTTCTAAGTTCTAGAGGACTGATGACCTCAGATGTTAAGTCCCATAGTGTTCAGAGCCATTTGAACCATTTCAGTATTCATTATACCGTGTTTTTCACAATGTTAGTTTCAGATTCCACTAGAAAATGGCTTAAATATAAAATCTAAACCCGTTAATGGAGTAAAATAAAGAATATTTTAAGAACTGGAGCAGCTACCCATTTACTAATTCATATAATTATTATTTCCTTTGGAAACCACCGACGATGGCTAAAAAGTGAGACGAAACAAGTTTGCTTACCAACGAAGTATAAATCACTTCCAAAATACGATTAATACGTTTCCCTATCTGGGAGAGAAACCGAAAAGTAACCTTAGTTGATAGAGAAAAGGAAGTATTTTATTACCTACAAGGCAAGGAGAATTTGCTGTTTTTGATCGAATACTTTAGGTTCACGTAGTCGTGTTATGCTAGTTGTAACTCCCCGAAGTGAGTCACCGGGAGGGAATTTAAGGTTACTTAATAATCATTTGACAATGTATGCGTGGGCATTCTGTGGTCGTTGCTTGACTGTACTGCTTTTGCTGCTGTGACGTGAGTTGCAACAACCGACGTGTTTCATATTTTTTCATTTGCAAGGTAACGCGGCTTCGCACGCGTTTATACAGTAAAACTTGTTATAAAAACAGTTTTCTGTATGTGAATGTTAAATTTTGTGAGTTTGTGGGGGGACGAACTGCATTTTCATATTCCACGAGTTTACGCGGTTCCAAACACTGTAAAAACTTTGAACCCGACTGTAATAACTTTACCATGTGACGGAAATGTTAATATAGTGGATATGTGAACGCCATTGAATTGTAGTACTAGTTGCTTCCGACCAGCCAACATCTAGGGCGAGTCGACGAGTCGTCAAAATGGATTACGACATCGGACGATGCCACGTCATCCATGACGCACAGATAAGCAACTTTATAATTTTGCATCAGCATAGAGATCACCCTCAGAAATGATTCTGAAAGCAGTTCAAATAATTTTAAATGAAATTTTTATTGTCATTGAGGTAATAAACTACATGCTTTTCAATAAATGTCGCTCATTGTAACCAAATTCAGGTATCTATGCTCAAATTGTTAGCCTTTTCATTTCTTCCGCTGCTGTTTGCCGGCTTTACATGTTTTTGTTTGCAGTTATGTGTATCTTCCCGTACCTTTTGGGAGATATGTTTCGGCACATGTGTTAGTAAAGCTCTTAGAAACTCTTACGTGCTTGTTTCTTGTATTCTATAAAACGTACGCGAGCTGTGGCGTTCGCCATTATCTTTACTAACAGGAACAAAGTAGGTTATTTCTCATTTGTAAAGTGGGAATTTCAAATCTGAATCGTCGTATTCCTGATTGAGCTTACTAATTTACTGTGTTATGTATCTTTATGGGATATTATGAGTTGTTTGACTTATCTGAGAAAGCTACTAGGCCAATTTTCGTAATTTATATTTCTTTAGAGCATTCTTTATCAATTGTAAACGCGAAGTTTGCAGTAACTTCGGTACTGAAACTGCTTTTTTCCAGTTCTCAAGTGACTGAATGTTACTTTATGACGGTTCTGAGTTAAATATTTACCCGCATTCGCGGTCAAGTTTCGGTAATTTGCTTAATGTACAGTTTCGTTGGGTAAGTCTCCCGAGTAATAAGGCTAGAATTTTAATCTGTAAGGAACAGTTTCGTTACGAAAGTTTGTATATTCCCGCTTTTTTTGTTTTAAATATGTTACGGTTGTGTAGCTAGATGTTATATTTCCATGTCCTATATAGAGATCCAACTGAATGAAAATGTAAAGTCGTGTGGCATTATTTACTGAGAGAACGCTGAGGAACTATTCACACGTTGGGTTGAAAGGCTTTTGTTGTTCGAGCTCATTAGTATCTTCCTTCCCCAAGTGTGAATGCTGGATCAGAGCTTAACCTCCACATCATAGTCAAGTGTCACATGGCCTCACACCATGACACACTGCAGAGACATTTGGCTCAAAGTCTTGTTACCAGTACCTGCGTGCCTTGACCTCTCATCGCCTTATCGGCCTGATAATGTGCGCGAAAATTGTTCCACCCTAAGATTTCTTACTCTGTGCCTCTGAGTCGAACGTCACCTCGCGAACGAACGTTGGCTGCATTGGCTACGTAGACGGGATCCAGTCGAGTAAACAAATCAAACGGGTAAATTCAAGTTTACCAAAAACGAATGAAGTAAGAATGGCATAAGACGCAGAGCGACAATGGCGAAGGGCATTACACAGTAAAGCAAGTCAGCTGGAATCGCATGGATGATGGCTCCTGAAAATGAACATCTCTGCACATAATGAGTGGAGAACGGGAAAGGAGAAACTAGAGACATCTTTGGTGCTATAGGCAGATGAAAATCCACAGCAGGTAAATGGTATGAAAGTGTATTCCCAAGAGAACGTGGCAGACAAATTGTTTTGAAAATAAAATTAGCAGGAAAAAATACTGATTGTTTGGAAGGATTCCTAAGGTGTTCAGAACTGTTTACTCCGTCAATCGAAAAAAAAGTAATTGGAAATTGTTGGTAAAGTTCTTTGGGACCAAAATGCTGAGGTCAACGGTCCCTAGGCTTACACACTAATTAATCTAAACTAACTTACACTAAGGAGAACACACGCACCCATGTCCGAGGGAGGACTCGAACCTCCGACGGGGGGAGCCGCGCGAATAGTGACAAGGCGCCTCAAACCGCACGGCTACCCCGCACGGCCTCGAAAGATACGAATGGAGAAACTTTCAGGAGACAGCAAAGAACAATAATTTCCATCACAGGATATTGAGATTGGGGCGAGTATCAGGGATGTCCTGGGGAGGAGAATTGCAAAGGATAGATATAAATGCAAAACGGTTTCAAGGCTTTTGAAAGGCCAGTGCTGTTGTCACGGAGGTAACAGGTCACTTACTTAAAAACACACGAGTTAAGTGTCACATTCATTGAAAGTACAGCTTTAGTTTACATCTAGGTGGTTTCTGCTGCATAAATGCAGCCCCGTCATTTCAGGCTTCGAATATCTCTGTTACAAGATTGGCAAAAAAATCTTGCCTACGTAAGCTTCTCTCTACAGCGCTAGCGTATTCTGCTTATTGTACATCAATGTTTGGCAGAAAAATAGTGGCATTGTTCCCGGCTCTCCAATACGTTATGCATCGAACATGTATTTTGTGGATACGTATTTTTCTTTGTAGCTGAAATTTCTCATCGCTCCCAAACCCTGTCGCCGTTGTCACTAGTAGACTTTGCAATTATTGAACTGAAGCCAGTAAACCCACATAAATCTTCAGTTGAAATAGGATTTAGAATAAAAATATCTGGAATCTATAGCTTTCTAAATGGAATAAAGTGGTCTAAAACAGAGCGTTCCGCACCGATTATATGTTTCTCTGCTATCCAGTGAAAATGATTTTTTTTTAATTACAAAGTTTGCTGTTTGTTTTTCACTGTTTGTTCATATAAAGTGTGGCATCGCAAAGCGTACAGCGTTCGTAAACTACGCCTGTAGATAGTGTGTTCAAGTTGCAAACGGTAATTGCTTTTCTTTTCTTTCTTTTTTTGTTTCGTCTTCTGTTGAGCGAATATTGTTATGAGAAACCAAGAGTGATAGACAACTGTAGTCGGTGAAGACTAAAGTGCGCGTCATATATCTTGGCGGCCGAGTTTAGGTTCGTTCTGCGCATCTGACGTCACAAAACACAGTCAGCCAATGAACAGAGAACGACGTTGCCAGATCTCGACTGCATTGCAGAGCACGGACGAGTGTCTTCAGTTTTAGAAACGTTCAGTCATAAATAAAGTAATAGAACAAAAGCAATGTCTTGATAGCAGACTTTCTTTTATAGAAAGTTTGGAAAAAGCATTCTTCATACCAATTGCTTCATATTCTATTAATTAATTAAACTAAACAAGCAATAAGACTCCTAATTCAGCCGATAGCAAGGAAAGGTGTTTGTTTCAATCTCACGAACTGCTTTTTCGCAATAAAGAACAGCGGTAATTGTTTATTTCCTATTGTACTTCGACAAAGCGTGAGTAATTCATAGTCATACCAACAGTGTTTATAAGTAGTTGCGTGAGGTGTTAGAGTCCTTATGGAGGTATACTGTTCGATGAGCTGAGGTAGTGTAACGGATAAGGTGTTGGGCTGCTAAGTGAAAGGTTATGCGTTCAAACCCTGTGCATTGCTTAATGTTTTCTTTATTTAAAAACAATATTGGAGGCCTTACTTCACAAATTTTATTCGTTTGAATGAAATTTCTAGTGCTTTGCCTCTTCATTAACTTTTTCGCTGCTGCAGACACGTGCTCCCCGCATTCCGCGCTGTGCGCGATTTTGTCATCACTGCACTTCTCGCCTGTGCTGACACATGGTGTTCCCACTGCTTTGACACACTTATCATTCGATTTCACAATAACTATTTGGACCAAAAATTTGATTTTTACACGTCTTCTTGACTGATACCTTCCCCCCATAAATGACTTAATTTTGTTTTGATGTGCAGCATTAAATGTAGTAAACCATTGCACGAGATTTTGAAAAGTTTGCAGAGGTAAAAGTCCATAGCGTATACTTTCCGTATGGTCGATTTTAGTTGCCACAATGTCGAGAATGAAATGTGGACAAGATACCTAAATTTCATATAATATTTACTGTATAACAATATCTCATTTAATTTAAGTACCACATAGGTGTCGTATGTAATATTGAGAAATATTCCGTCTTTCGCGACTGTAATAAAAGTTTTATTTAGACAGGGCGCGTTTGGCTTTATTTTAAACCACTTCCATCGGTGAAAGGTATGGCACATACACAATGGTATTCATGTTCTATTTCTTGTTCTTGTTCCACAGTCGCAGTTTTACCAATGGTATTGAAATATATCCTTCTTCTGCAACTCTAATAAGCGCCTTATTTAGACCAGACGCGTTTTTCTCTTTTGAAGCATCATAAGAGGACTGTATTTTGTGTCATCCATTGCCAAGTCACCTTTCGTAGTTTTGTGCTGCGGTAGCACAATATTCAACGTTTGTGTTGGCTCATCAGTGTTTTAGCAAATAAATGGCTCTGAGCACTTCACTGACAGACGGTATATTCAAGTCCTAATGTTTTTGTAAGTCCACAGTTTTGTTTAATGTATTTTGTCTACTTCCTTTTGATTGATTGAAGTGCTTTAAAATAAAGCCAAACGTGCCCAGTGTAAGTAAAACTTTTGTTACAGTCGCGAAAGGTGGAATATTTCTCAATATTACATACGACACTTATGTGGTACTTAAATTAAATGAAATATATAGGTATATTGTCCACATTTCATTCTCAACATTGTGGCAACTAAAATCGACCATCCGGAAAGTATACTCTATGGACTTTACCTCTGCAAACTCTTCAAAATTTCGTGCAATGGTTTACTACATTTAATGCTGCATAATAACTGCGTTGAACATCGAAACAAAATTAAGTCATTCATGGGGGGAAGGTATCAGTCAAGAAGATAGGTAAATATCTAATTTTTGAGCCAAATGGTTTTTGTGGAATCAAATGATAAAGAGTGTCAAAGCAGTCGGAACACAATGTGTCTGCACAGGCGAGCAGTGCAGTGACAAAATCGCCCACAGCGCGGAATGCAGGGAGCACGTCTTTGTAGCAGTGAAAGGGTTAATGCGGCCGTGATGGCTTTACTTCATGAACTGCGCGCTCCCCCTAAACGTAAGCTTGCGAACTATGCTATACCATGGCGCTGCTTCTCTTGGCGCGTGCGTCGTGTGCAACTGGCAACGCAGCAATCTCCCGCGTCTGGGGGGGCATGCGCGAGCCGCCAAGATAAAAGAATTGAACTATAATACACTAAAGGAGCAAAATAATATTTTAGTGTAATAATTAAAAATCAATTATAAATATCCAAAGTGACACTAGTTACAGTTATTTAAATTCCAGAGTCCGCGATTATTATATCTCGCACCATCCCTAGCAGCTACATAACTCTATCTGATTAGTTTCGTGGTGTTAAGTCGCGCTTTCGTCTTCCTTTTCCTCGTGCGGTATCCTTCACCATGGATGGGGCGCTCACTTGAGACCGCTGCTGCCGTCTCATTTCCAGTTGTCTTAAAATAAATGAAACACCCAGAGACAGACAAATTTTGTCTTCATCTGGCGGATGTTGGACTTAGCGGACGCAAAGTGATGCGCGCTAAGCTTTTGTAACAATTTTTGTTAAATAAATGGTGAATTTCAAAATATTTGGTTATGGACTAGTTAATTAATAACACATTTCATTATTTTATCATTAAGTTACTAGAAGGACGCAGGAAGAAAGTTATTCAGGAACGAACTAACGGATTTCTTCCATCCGTCTCTACATGTTGTACGGGACGGTTTCCTTGAAGCTGCTCGTTTGCTTCTTTTACGAATAACACGTGTCGAATCCTTTTTAATCAGAGTTTTTCTTCTTACAGCGACGGCTTCGTTTTCTTGATTTAACTTAGCTAATTTACGAATAGTTTTTTTGGTGCAGACAGGAGTGGGAACAGACCTAAAGACTAATGCAGGAGTGGCGTTCACGTTTATTACTGTTTTCGTGTTTGCAGCTCGTGAAATGTCAATGAAGGGATAAATATTCATCTGTCTGTGTAAACTATGTCGCGGGAAGTGCGAAATTTATACGCTCCATCAAACAATTTTTGCAAAAGATTTACAATTTTACTTTAATGTAATGAATATTCTAGTACTTACACCGCAGTTGTTGCCACGCATCATAACACTTTTGAAATTATCATATAAATACGAAAATTATTGTGGATATTGCAATCCAGTACCGTTTTTGTTGAATAAATTATGCTGCCTCAGGCATAAAAGCACGGATATGACGTTTTATATTGTTAATGAAGTACAGTGTATGACGTGGTCCATACAGCATAGTTCCTGGTATCGTGCATTATCCTTTGTATGCAAGCTATTCACGAGCGCTGTCTCGTGTAATAAATGCTCATTATGCGAGAGATAGGTTGTTATAGTTTAATTACAGTGAACGATATTTTTTAAATCATACTGAACGACAGAGGTAATTTCTAGTTGCTAATGAGATATCAAAATTGCGTAAGTTTCTAATTCGCTTGATATAGCACGATGAGAATGCCTGTATGAACTAAATCAGTTACGGACGAATTTCTTGAACATCACAACAGCCGAATCTCTTCTTGACTCTACCTCATCTACATAAATAAGCCACAAACCACTCTACAGGGCGTGGCCCAGAATACTTGTATAAATATTGTTATTTTTTGTTCCTGTTCCATTCGCGGAGCCGGCCGGAGTGGCCGAGCGGTTCTAGGCGCTACAGTCTGGAACCGCGCGACCCCTACGGTCGCAGGTTCGAATCCTGCCTCGGGCATGGATGTGTGTGATGTCATTAGCTTAGTTAGGCTAAGTTCTAGGGGACTGATAACCTCAGAAGTTAAGTCCCATAGTGCTGAGAGCCATTTGAACCATTTGAACCATTCGCGGACTGGCTGAGAGAACAATGGCTATGTATACGCCACTATTTGCGCCATAACATCTACCATCTTGTTTATGAGTCCTACAGTAGATACAGAACACTGCCATACACAAAAACCAGCGAGCTGTCTAGAACTCAGCTGCAACTGACGTGGTGATCGCACCTGCACGTCATCATCAATAATTTCCTCGAAATTTGTGGTCCACGCAGGACTCGGCCAGAAATGAAGGTGAAACAAGTGTGGACTACAGATGGCCAAACATTTAGAAAAAATAGCATTTTTGGCGTGATTCTGGCGAGGTGTGGCCATTTATTAACAGTACTGTTTTCAGGGAACCGTTGGTGAAATGGGAGGAGTACAAACTGGTAATCTGGTGGTCGTGGTGTCGTGTCCTTATCAGGAAACTTTTATTTTTACGTTTTACGTTACTTTATCCGCAAGTAAACCTACATAATGCTCAATATAATGTATTTATTAATATTTTCGTAAAAGGTATGAAAGGAAAGGCAAAAGAAAATTTTAGACCGAGGATTCAAAAGGGGCGAATGAGTAGGCGGCAAAATACAGGAATGTCGTCATTAATGCATAAAAATCTGGGGAACTTACAACAGCCTTTCACAAACATTTTTGGACTCATATGGTGTTAGACTAATCAAAAAAAATTTTGACCCATGTGGTGAAACCCTACGTGCAGGATAACAAATTAACTAACAAACAAATCCAGAATTTTACAACGAGATTTTTCAAGTTTCAAAAGGATTGCAATCGTTCAGTGTTAAAAAGATTTCCCAGAAATGCACTCGACTAGTGCAACACTGCGACATCTTTTTTTTATCGTCATGTAAAGATTTTGTTCAAAAAGCTTCAAAACTGTTCTTATTTCACACCCCGAGACAGCTGCATCAAAAGATATTCCCACAATATTTGGAGACATGATGCGTCACGCATTGATTGCTGCCAGACTGTGTGGTGAGATAGAATCTTTTATGAATATAAACCAAGTTTTTCTACGGAAACTATAAAACAGCTATGTAGTTGTAAATATGAAACGTTTGTAATGTGTGCGAGTGGTCGAGAAAAGTCTTGCTTCTTGTTTATACGATAAATATCACTCAAGCACGTTTAAATCATCAGTTGTAAAACAACAAAAGTATCTACTTTTGTGTACGAAGTTCTCACGTACGGCTTACAAACACACTCCTGGAAATTTATTTGCGATTCCAAATTTTCTTCCTTTACATGCCTTTGGTGAAAATAAATACAATATATTGGATTTTATCCCAGTTTATTTGTACTATATCGCCAAAAGGGAAAATAAAAAAAAAAATTGGCGAATGTGGATTAGCCTGAACGACCCTCCGATTACCGTGTTTTACTCCTTCCGCTGAGCCACCACCTCCCGTCAAACTACGCTAAAACAAATGGCTCATGCCGTGCCCGACCAGTGCCAAAAATGCTATTTTTTCCTACATGTTTAGCCATCTGTAGTACGCATACTTGTCACTGTCGTTTTTGGGCAAGCCATCCATACACGATAAATTTTGACGACATCGGTGATGACAAGTAGGCACGGTCCCCTTTGTGAATTGCGGCTAGTCTCCAACAGAGAGCAGCGCACTAGGCAAGACTTAAGATTGCCGTCCAGTAAGTAGTGCAACACATACTTTTATTTTCTGAAAGCGGGTTGATTTTGTGCAGGATTCAAATACACCATACTATTTCCCATTCGTTTGGCTACAGAACTCCGTTTTTTAACACATTCTCCGTTTAACGCGACGCCCGTACGCCGCCTTACTGGCAGGGCGTGTATGTCTGCATGGCACCAATCTACTGATTGATTTTGGAGCCAGCGTCTTGCTGCGTCAATACCCTCCCCATCATCCACGTACTGCCTCCTGCACAGTGAATCCTTCGTTAGACCAGACAGATGGAAGTCGGAAAGTGCGAGATCCAGGCTGCCAGACGCACGGGGATGATCGGTTCAATGAAGTTTTGTGATGGTTCAAATGGTTCTGAGCACTATGGAACTTAACATCTATGGTCATCAGTCCCCTAGAACTTAGAACTACTTAAACCTAACTAACCTAAGGACAGCACACAACACCCAGTCATCACGAGGCAGAGAAAATCCCCGACCCCGCCGGGAATCGAACCCGGGAACCCGGGCGTGGGAAGCGAGAACGCTACCGCACGACCACGAGCTGCGGACGAAGTTTTGTGAGTAGGGTTGTCTGAAGCGTTGCTTTTCGTGGAGAAGGAGAAATTCTTTTGCATTTTTGTATCAAATAAAACACACTGAAGTCATTTTTTCAGCACTTTATCTTTGTACCATGAGGGAGGACACGAAACAGCGTAGCCCCGTCTGGGTCGCAGAAGGCTGTCTTCAAGAGTTTATCGGCCTAGGGTGCAGGTTTGAACTTTTTCTTCAAGGGGGGGGGGGCGCCTCACCACGGATTGATGCTTTGTTTCTGGTGCGAAGTGAGGAATCCATGTCTCATCTCCTGTGACGATGTTGGACAAAAAATTGTCACCATCAGCCTCGTAACGCGTAAGCAATTCCTCAGAGATGGTCCTCTATTGCCCTTTATGGTCTTACGTTAGGCGGCGAGGATCCCGCCGGACACACAGCTTTGAGTACGCCAACTGATGGAGGTGGAAAAGTGTGTCGTCAGCACTACCAACTGAGACGTGTAGTTGAGCTGTGAGGCGTTTGTTTGTTATCCGTCGATCACCTCGAATGAAAGTGTCCGCGCGTTCCAATATTGCAGTAGTCAGTGATGTGTGCGGGCCGATACACGGGAGGTCGGACAGGTTAGCGCGACTTTTGTTGCAGTGATGACATACTCATCACCCAACGACTCACCGTACGTTTGGTCACTGCCAGGTCTCCGTAGACATTGTACAAGCGTCTATGGATATCTGCGATTTTCTGGTTTGCCGAAAGAAACTCATCTACAGATCACTGATTGGAACGCCTCTTATTTACAGCGTCTTTTTGATGTCTATGTATCTAACTGCCACATATCAGAACTTCATAAACTGTAGGGACTGAAGGCGGAATATTCTATGACGCCGCGCAACAAATCCCGAATTTGTCATAGAAAAAAAACGTATATTATTGGTATTTTACGCATCTACCTAACATCACAAAGGGGATATCAACTACCAAATGAAGATACAAGCAGACACACGGCTGCACTATGTTAGTATCGCACTGTATTACCAACAGTACCTCAAGACACCATCAGGAACTTATCTACAGTTGCTGCCAGTTAGATGGAAGCAAGAAAAAAAAAAAAAAGGTTCAAATGGCTGTGAGCACTATGGGACTTAACATCTATGGTCATCAGTCCTCTAGAACTTAGAACTACTTAAACCTAACTAACCTAAGGACAGCACACAACATCCAGTCATCACGAGGCAGAGAAAATCCCTGACCCCGCCGGGAATCGAACCCGGCAACCCGGGCGCGGGAAGCGAGAACGCTACCGCATGACCACGAGCTGCGGACAATGGAAGCAAGATTAAGGTTTAACGTATCACTGATATGGAAGTCACTGGAAGCGGAGCACAAGCTCAGATCGTTTTTGAAGTATGGTGAAGGACATTGGCCGTGTCCTTTCAAAGGAACCATTCCGGCACTTGCGTGGAGTGATTTAGGAAAGTCATGAAAACCTAGGTCTGAATGGCCGGTGGATTTGAATCGTCGTCCTCCCAAACGCGAGTCCCAGTGTGCTGGCCATTACGCCACTCCGCTCGGTGCTGTCAATAAGAACCAGATCGGACATTCTAAAAGTGATCTTAGTTATCACTCGATGGATCCAGGAGTAGACAGATAATGCAAGTGAGTACTGATCTACTCATATCACAGTAAAGTGAGATAAGATTTTTTTTAAATAAATTATTGTAAGATGATGATAATCTGTATGCATTATTTTGCCATATCTGTTGCCTATCCCTATTTGGTCCTGTGACGAGAATGTGTAATTGATGTCTGCGAACAATTCATGTCGATACAGCAAATGCTTTCGGTACTACGGTGTTCTTTTTCTGCCACAATTTTGGACACCAACTGTATACGGTGAATATAACACTTATTCTCATTGCCGTTATACAACATATGTTTCGGCAGTAGCAAATTCTTATAGGTTGTCTGTTGTCTTCCTTAGCAAGATTCCCATTTTAATTTCAGAAGAATTTCAGTCACACTTCCACGTGTTCCACACCGCCTTTCACGAACTTAGAAGCAGGTCTCTGAAGTCGTTGGGCGTCTGTCGTCGGGCATATTTGGTAAGGACTCAAAACACTGTCATATGCGACTTTCATTACAGATGCGCCGCACTTTTCCAAACTCCTAACTAATCTTCCATTTGGCTTCCCAAAAACCGATTTTACATCGTCCTTCCATTTCGTATCGCTTCTTTGTAGTTATCCTAAATACTTGAACGTCGGAACATTCTCATGTTGTTCAAAATTGGTCTTGTAATCAGAAACTATTTGTTTCTTGCTCTTAGCTATAGACACAATCGTACACTTTTCTACGTTTAAAGAGAGTTGTCTTTTATTACACGACGTGGGAATTTTGTCCGAGTCTTTCTGTAGTTCCTTATCGTCGTCCAATGGCGATACTTTCCTATACACAAAAGCGGAATCAGCGAACAGTTTAATGGAAGACATTAAAGGTCCTTTTATGCTTACTTGTCGCACATCCGATGTTACTTTCAGTTTTTTGGTACGTTCGTCGCCCAATGTAACTCAATGAGTTCTATTAGCTACGTATTTCCCAATGTACTCGATATGATTGTACGTGCTAGTCGAAGGTGTGGCACAGAGTCGAACACTTTTCAGAAATATAGCACCGAATCTAGTTGTTCACATGTTTAAGTTGTTTGGAAGGTGATGTGTGTGAATAATTAAAGTTCTATTTCACATGAGTGGAATTTTTATGACACTGTGTTCATTCGATTAAAGAAGCTTCCTCTCCTCCAGGAATCACATAACGTCTGGGCTTAGAATAAACTCTAGGGTCCTGCAACAGGCAGACATCAAAGTGATCTGTAATTTTGTGTATCCAGGCTATTACTCGTTTGGAAACAGGAATTACCTGCACTCTTTTTCAGTCAGATGGGCTATTCGCTGCACAAGTGATGGACACGGAGTGTAAGGGAGGGAGGAGGAGGCAAAGGGGTGAGCAGTTCGTGGTGGAAGGCAACCTTTTGAAGAATGACAAACTCCATGTAGCCTCACGCCGCTTCCATCTCACACATCTCACACTCAACACTATATATTATGCTTGTTTTTAGGCTGTTCTCCCTTCAAACATCTTTTATTTGATTTGTCCAAGATGAGAGAACTAAGGGATCCACTTGATTAACCATCTCTTTTTCTGCCAAAGGAACCCCATTGACTTGATGCTGACAGGGTCGCAGAACTGAGAATCTCGTTGCTGTGTCGAGGCCTTACACCTAGTAGAGTCAGAAACCAACAACACAGACAGATATGCAGGCATGGATTCTACAGTGGACAGCTCTTTAGAGGCAGGTCAGTTATTACCATAAATTTATTTCACATGCACCAATCACTGCAGGACCATTACACTACCTCTTATGCAAAAATTTCGTTGGAAATGGACCCGGTATGTCATAAAGCTTTCTGGAACTTGAAACAGGCCCTCATCCAGCCCGCATGCCTCATGACGTATGACCTCGCCAAACCCCTTATCTTGTAATCTTGGCACCTGATCCATCGATCTATGGGTTGGGGGCTGTCCTTTCACATGTGACTGACGAGGTGGAGCAACCAATTGCAATTGTGTTTAAGACTGTCTATTGCACAGTACAACTCCCATCAGATAGGTAGCAATCATATTTGATCCAAAAGAGTTTCATGATGAGGTCTATGATCGCCATTTCACATTTTTCCTTACTCCTTCTTTTCAAGACGTCGACCGATATTGCAACCAAATTGTCATGCCATCTTCAGTGGTGTGCTATGAATCTTTCAGATTATAATTATGACATTCAGTACCATTTAGCAGCTCAACTTGCAAATGCTGACATCCTCTTGTGTCTACCGCTGGGCCAGGACCCTGCCTTTGATATGGATCGCAAAATCGCTGCTGAGGTTGCTGTGGCCAACGTATCGTCGGACGTCAAGTTGTTGTGTGCCACACCGCCGAGGACCCAGTGCCTCGCAAGTTACTTCGTGTGGAGTGCGGGAGGTTGGTAGGGGCTGGGTGAAGGAGGAAGGAATAATGTGTTGTTGCGCCCACACAGCTAGCAATCATCACAGACGGTTTACGCCAGTATGGATCTCACAGGGGACAGCTCTTCAGGCGACAGACGAGGCTGGCCACGCACAGCCAGGCTTCCAGGCGGTAACCCATTCGCCGATACAGATCACTCTGCTCCTGCGGATCATTCTCCCGTGTGTGGGCCACGTGGCCGATAGTTTGACCTGGAGTACCCTGGTGCCCAGACAGTATTAAGACGGTACCCAGATTCTGCTTTACCAGTTCGCTCCGAGTGAGTTTCCCGGACCAGGCGTCGATTGCTAAAGCATTCCCACAATCAGTATCTCATCTGGAGCCGCCGCTACGACAACGACGTCGTCCACATCGGCCGTCACTTGCAGGAGCTCTCAGCTAAGGGACTACACCATTCGTGGCCTCTACACCAAAGAGGCCTGGCATCCGACAACGCGGCCAGCAGTTACACTTCGAAATATTTGTATTTAATTTTCTCGGCAATGTACTGGACTTAGACTCCTTTGCGTCACTTTGGGACTTCAGCTATCGCATGAATCTTCCAGACCTTGATTGTGGCACACATACGGTATGGACATTGGATTTTGGGACTTTTAATTTATTGTAACATTTGCAGGCACTCAGCTTTCAGGCGTTATTATTGTTCTTTCAATATTCAAGAAGTGACTTCCTTCAGTTATTGTATTCCATGATAACTCCCGTCAGAGGAAATTGTTTATGTTGTTAAAATAAACTTGACATTCATTTCATACCGGGATAATTTTCATGCGCTGCCTTTGGGGGGACATATCGCTAGTAGTTTTATCTCTTTCACTCCAAGAATCCGTACAGCCTTCTTCCTGACTTCTGCTTAATTGATCTCGAGTTCTGTTCTTGCAGGAGATCGTATAATTAATAGAAGATTCATCGCTATTATTTATTTGATTAATTTAACTATTTATTTTACTAGTCAAGATTAGGGCCTTCAGGCAGTGTCTTATATCTAAACAGACATCCTTAGTGAACAGACACTATTCTTAAATACAGCAGCGTGATATCAAAACCTTCCGTTCCCACTATAAATTATCCACGATCATAAAACAAGTGATTTTCGAAATCCACGAAACAGTTTGAGTTACTGCGATCGCGTGAACATTAGAAGATTCGAGGAGAATGAAATGTGACACGCTGACACGGATAAGGCTATACTGGGCCATGGGTACTTCTTAACTTCCAACCAGTGGCAAATGAATATGATGTCTGTGCTTACAAATACAAGGTGCATAAGCATCGCCCATGCTATGGACCAAGCATACTCTGGAGGTGAGTGAAGTTTTGTGATGGTGGGACTAGCGTTCTTCAGTTTACGTCCCCCTAACGCATAGTAAATAGGATTTAAGTCTGGGAAGCGAGAAGGCCACTCGGGACGCGTTATGTTTTCGTCTTGCATCAAAACATCCATCATTCAGCTGAGTATGGTCGGGGAACTTGATCCATCGGGTAGAACCCAGGTCAGTCTCTCTTATTCTAACCATTTATCTCGTATTGTGTCGTACTGATTTCACAATTTGTCAAATTTATTAACTTGGTGGATGGATGACCTCCATGTCACTACGGTCGTTAGTTAAGCAAAGGAAGAAAGTACCATATGTTTGTGAAAACGTAAACCTTGTGTGTATTGTATTTTATTTGGTTCTGAATCTTTTTTTCGGAGACGAAGATAAGGGATCAAAATAGCATTTATCTAAGGGCTCTTGGAAAGCCATTTAAAAACCGCATTTGGGCTGTCCGGCGTAAAGCGCACAGTTCGTTAATCCGCCACACTGGAGCAATCCGGAACGGAGGTAAACTTAAAATCTCGTGGATAAAGGTACATTTAACGGTTTACGAAATTTCCCCCTTTTCTGTTGTTGTTTCATCAAAATGTACTTATCATCTGTATATGATATGTGACTACTGTTCCACAGCGATTGAATTATCGACCCTTGTAAATAACATACTATTTGTTACTGTAAGCGGAAAATGATCCAATCGTCCGAACATGCACCCTTCCACTCTCACATACTCACACAAAAACACAAAATAGCCCTCTTTCGGCAAATTATTTTTCTACTTTTCATAGAAAACACGATGTAGTTAAAATATATTAAAGTTTCTGCGCTACTAACAAATACGTAATCAGTGCCCTTTTTTGGCACTGTAAAATGTTAATTACATTCGGAGGTATTGTAACCTAAAGTTGACGCTTGAGTACCACTCCTCCGCTGTTCGATCGTGTGTATCGGAGAGCACCGAATTACGTAGGGATCCAAAGGGAACCGTGATGGACCTTAGGTACAGAAGAGACTGGAACAGCACATTACATCCACATGCTAACACCTTTTTATTGGTCTTTTTCACTGACGCACATGTACATTACCATGAGGGGCGAGGTACACGTACACACGTGGTTTCCATTTTCAATTACGGAGTGGAATAGAGTGTGTCCCGACATGTCAGGCCAATAGATGTTCAATGTGGTGGCCATCATGTACCGTGTGTACCGTGATGTGCCTACAATCCCAGAGGATATGAAACAACGTATTGTGGCAGCCTGCGGCGACATTGCACCAGATGTACTGCGGCGTGTACGACATTCATTTCGCCAGAGATTGCAGTTGTGTGCAGCAAATGATGGCCACCACATTGAACATCTATTGGCCTGACATGTCGGCACACACTCTATTCCACTCCGTAATTGAAAACGGAAACCACGTGTGTACGTGTACCTCACCCCTCATGGTAATGTACATGTGAAAAAGACCAATAAAAAGGTGTCAGCATGTGGACGTAATGTGCTGTTCCAGTCTCTTCTGTACCTAAGGTCCATCACCGTTCCCTTTGGATCCCTACGTAATTCGGTGCTCTCGGATACACACGATCGAACAGCGGAGGAGTGGTACTCAAGCGTCAACTTTAGCTTACAATATCTCCGGATGTAATTAACATTTTACAATGCAACAAACGGCACTGATTACGTATTTGTTTATATGTTCAGATGTTCTAACAAAACTAACGGGGAAATGCAGAAGCTACAGTAAGGGTCAGTGAAGTGAAACGGAAAGAAGACAAGAACTTATGGTCAGATGAGTACAGCGTAATATCAACAGCATCAGAAAATGGTATAATTGGAGTAGGAATCCTTAGAGAGGGTGTTACTGTGAACAGTTAAGTGATGGGGTTGCTCTTATCACAACCGACAGCAAACCAACATCGACAACGATAATTCAGGTATATATGCTGACGTCACAAGCTGATGATGAAGAGATGGAGAAAGAATATGAGGATATTGAAAGGGTAATACAGTACGTAAAGGGAGATGAAAATCTAATAGTCATGGGGCACTGGAATGCAGTTGTATTGGAATGAGCAGAAAAATGGTTACAGGAGAATGTGGGCTTGGGACAAAGAATGAAAGAGGAGAAAGACTAGCTGAGTTCTGTAATAAATTTTAGTTAGTAATTGCGAATACACTGTTCAAAAATCACGAGAGGAGGAGGTATACTTGGAAAAGGTCTGGTGATACGGGAAGATTTCAGATACATTACATCATGGTCAGAAAGAGACTCCGATATCAGATACTGGATTGTAAGGCATACCCTGGAGCAGATACAGACTCAGACCGCAGTGTATTGGTGATGAAGAGTAGGCTGAAGTTTAAGAAGTTAGTCAGGAATAATGAATACGCAAAGAAGTGGGATACGGAAGTACTAAGGAATGACCAGATACGCTTGGAGTTCTCTAAGGCTATAGACACAGCAATAACGAATAACTCAGTAGGCAGTACAGATCTCAGTGAAAGTGAACAAGAACTGCAGGATGTGTTGAAGGGAATGAACATTCCAATGAGTGCAGAATATGGATTGAGTGTAAATCGAAGAAAGACGAAAGTAATGAGAAGTAGCAGAAATGAGAACAGTGAGAAACTTAACATCAGGATTGGTATCACGAACTACAGGAAGTTAAGGAATTTTACTACCTAGGCAGCAAAATAATCCAAGACGGACGAAGCAAACATGACATCGAAAGCAGAGTAGCACTGGAAAAAAGGGCATGCCTGGCAAAGAGACGTCCACTAATATCAAACATAGTCCTTAATTTGAGGAAGAAATTTCTGAGAATGTGCGTCTGGAGCACAGCATTGTATGGTGGTGAAACATGAACTGTGAGAAAACCGGAATAGAGGAGAATCGAAACATTTGAAATGTGGTGTTTCAGACGAATGTTGAAATTTAGGTGGACGATAAGGTAAGGAACGAGGAAGATTTGCACAGAATCGGAGAGGAAAGTAATATATGGAAAACATTGACAAGGGATAGCATGATAGGACGTCTGTTAAGACTACAGGGAATGATTTCCATGATACTAGAGGGAGCTTGGAGGACAAAAACTGTAGAGGAAAACAGATATTGCAATACATCCAGCAAATAATTGAGAACGTAGGTTCCATGTGCTACTCTGAGTTGAAGAAGTTGGCACAGGACAGTAATACTTGGCGGACCGCATCAAACCAGTCAAAAGACTGATGATCCGGAAAAAGAAACTGCAAACTACATGCATTGTAAAAGAATAATACATTGAACACCACCGACACACTAGCATTCAGCTGCCAAACATCAGCAGTGCCTGAACATTGTATTTCCACTGGCCTTCCCAAGGTTTAAGGTAAAGTTCAAATATTGGCCACAGCCTCAACCTGCTGGGATCCAGTACTCGAGGAATCTGCGGAAATATAATTAGCAGGTGACCTGCCCAACCGAGACGAGAGTTTCCAGTTCAACAAATCAAGGAAACCTCTCATTTCCTATCTGTGCTCTGAAATTAAATATTTATAGGCATTCATGCCATCCGTAATTACCCACAACACTCTTCGAAAGCACTGTGGCTCGCTGATTATTCGTTTGCTTTGCTTTACTTTTAGACGCATCGAGTTTAATCTGCATCCTTGTTACCAATAGTGTTTTATCTCTGAAAAATGCACGTTTCCTCCACAGTGTTTAAAGTGATTTAAAAATTTGCAAGCGTCTCATCTTGAGAATGGCTGAAAGTTTATTTTTTTGTTTATTTATTTACAACATGATCCATTACAATATTTGTAATAATACGTGCTGTATTTGTGTGTATGTGTGTAGTGTAATGTTTGTGTTGTATGATGATGATGATGATGATGATGATGAGAGAAGGGAGAGGGTGTGTGCTGGCGTAAGCTGTCGCCAGCACACCGTGAGATGTTGCATTTTCACACCGCCACATCTCGTTACATAAAACACTGATTTGAGTAACGAAAGAGGCCAAGAGTCATTTATTTGTCAATGTATAATATTTAACCACGCATTGTAATGATGTATTTTGACGATTTACAAGGGGAAATGAATCCAGCGCCACTGACGAGCCTAATTCAGCGCGCATGTAAAAACATCGATATTAAAGACAGACTCTGAAGACATTCTAATATTACAAAAAAACAAGCGCGCAACCCATCGTCCACTGCCGGACGATATCACTCTCTTTCTGTCTCCCGTATAATACGGACGCACCATTACATAGGCGTCTTTATTAGACTTGTAATTTGTTAAACCCTACAGATAAATACTGTCATTTTGTTGCATGTGAGACTAGCATGTGTGAAAAACGCAGAGTGGTTAATGAATGAACATTTCTACGTGGTTTCTAAATTTTCAAACCACTCAGGTTCTGTCATTGTTATTGACGTATGTGTTAATAAGTTATAAGTTGTTTTCACAGAGCTAACCTACTCAATCTGATGCTTAAGAATAATATTTCCTTACATCAGATGTGGCACCCGAACAGGGACTTGAATCAAAATCATCTAATCCTCTTGTTTTTAGTTTCATGTGGGACCGGAGACGGAAATTTTGTGGAAAAGAGGACGTGGAAAATATTCTGGTGACTACCAACAGAACTGTAAAATACAATTGAAGGCTGTAACTGCAGTTGCGAGTCGATGTTTCAAGACAACGCAACGTGTATAGAATCCTTTGTGTTTGCGAAAACCCCGCCTCCGTAATGCATTTTCTGACATTCAGGTGATGTGTTCATTTAAAATCCAGCTTCCCGCCAAACCCCGCTTCATTTCGTAAATTTATTCTGATTAGCTATCTCAAAAAAAGTTTCACTGCAATTTTAAAGTCAATTTTGTTAAATTGCAAAATTTTTATTGTTTTACTGTAAATGTCTGTGTATGTTCTCTTGCCGTCATTCTTGTCATTCAAATCCAAGATGGTGGAAATACAGAGTTGGTGACGGACAGCTGCGTTGTCTTCAATTGTTTACATTTAGTGGATTCCACATTCCCTCTTTCGTGTTGTGTTATTCAATTTTCATTGCCGCCAGTGACAATTGACAGTTTTAGTAACTCAGAGATAGACACCCCGTGTGAGCAGTACAGTAGGGTATCTAAAAATATTACCAGTGGTTCTATCGCGAAATCTTTGGTTGCAAACATGGTAGAAGACAAGCGAGTGGATGATTCCGCAGATGAACTTTCCGAAACAAACGCGGGTACATACCAGCTCCGCTCGCGAGTCATTTCTAACCGCCCGGAGTCCCGGCAAGGCGTGTTAAATATTGAGGACGAGGAGAGTGATTCGGACAAACATCTCAGATGAGTCAACTGGATAAACTTGACATGTGTATCGAAATGTTGCAGAGAGATAAACGTGAACGTAATGAGGAGAAGGAGCGGTACGACAAACAAGCCTTGTTATTCTCCAATTTAAAATCGGACATGGAAACTAAATTTGATTCTATGGCAAGTAACTTGAAGACAGATTTAAGAACTGACTTGAAGGCAGACTTACAAGCAGAAATAAGATCGGTAAAGGCACATGTACAAACTAAACGTGACTCAATGAATAATAATTTGAAGGCCGAATTAAAAGCGGATATTTTAAACTCGGATCACAAATAGTAACAATAACGGCAGAAATCGACTCAGTAAAAGGTAATATGAAAACCAAATTTGGTGCGGTGGAAAGCAAGATGGATTCGGCAAAGGATGAACTAAAAGAAGGTCTCAGACATGACCTAAACACAGGAAGAAATGCGGAGAGAAGAACATACTTACAGATAAGTACTGAAGGCGACACAGCTTCTTCCCAAGATCGACGATCTTCTGACAGGAACTACGTTAGTGCTAGGATATCTAATGCTCGGCTACAGAGGGAAGGATAACGATTAACTTCAGTGACATCTTCTTCTTCTCCTTCTTTTCAGGCATCAGGCGAAATTGCCTGTTACGGTATCCATCGTTGCGGAGTTTTCATCTATCTATTCTTCATTGGCACATAATTTCTAGCCTTTAAGGGGAGTCTGTCACCCTCCATTCTTTCTAGGTTTTCGTTCCACTTTCTCCTATACTCTAAAATTTTGTAATTTAGACAAAAAGTTTTTAGTTCTTCTTTAATATCTTGATTCACTTGTCTACTATTGTGTAATCTTTAACACGTCTTGGAATTTCATTTCTTGTGCCTGAATACGGGTTTGTTGTTGTTTGTTAATCACCCGTGTTTCGCTTCCCTAGAGCAATTTGGGGACTGCAAATGCTTTGTAGAATCTGATTTGATTATCTTTCCTATTTTTTTAAGGTTCCCGTTAATTGTTCCACACACCTGGCTAAATTTATTAAGCTTATTTTCTATATTTTTGCTGTAGCCGTATGTCATAGCCATATGTCACCTCACATCCTAGGTAATAAAGTAGTTTATCTGCTCTAAATCTTTTGATATACCACTGTTTTGGTTCTGATGTGTTCTTCCCCATACGTTCTTTGTCTTAGTTCTTTCTGTTGAAATCTCCGTGCCAAATTTCGCACTTACTTACTTTAGTACGTGAATTTCTTTCAGAAGGTCCTCTTCTTTATCCGCTGCATCGTCAGCATACAGTAAGTTATTAAAAGATTCCTCCTATCTGGGTACATACATTTTTGAAATTCTGTTTTCCATACATCCATTATTTCATGTCTGTACATGTTAAACGAGGTTAGGGGGAGCAGCCTTGTCGTACTCCTTTGTTACTTGGTATCGTATCAGTCTTTTTCCGTTGAGATCTAGAGTGGTAGTCGTGTTCCGACATAAAGGTCTTACTGCATTTATTAGATTTTTCAAATATCCGCGACTCGTCATTACCCTGAGCTTCTGCCTATTGACATTGTCATAAGCTTTTTAAAATCGATAAAAGCAATATGTATTTCTGTATTATACCCTCGCGTTTTGTATTATCTTCTGAAAAAGAAACTGTATAACTTCATCTGTCGTAGAGGGTAATTTCCTAAAAACCATTTGTTCCTCGTGCAATACTACTTCCGTTATGTTTTTTAAGTCTCGTGTTTAAAATATTAGCATACATCTTGTATCCTGAGTCTAGTAAAATTAATCCTCTATAGTTACTGCATAGGCTTATGTCTCCTTGCTTAAATTTTTCCATCTTCGGCACACTTGCTCTGCCAGCATTCGTTTAAGAGATATAGCAGTCGCATATGTAGCATCATTCCTCCATATATCAGCAGTACAGCATCAATACCATCTCTTCCTAAGGATTTCCTTAAGGCTCATTTTATTCTCTCAGACTGCATTTCATCTAATCACTTTCATCTGTTGTTTCAGTTTCAGTTCCTTGTGCTGTATCATCATACCATAATATTTTGCAATAATTTATCCATCCTTCTTCTTCTTCTTCTTCTTCTTCAATATTGTTTATTTGTATCCACTCTTTTTCTGTTGTGCTTAAAGTTTTTAAAACCTTATACGGCATTTGCTGTCTCCCGTGAACGTCGTTCTCAATACGGGAAATAAATCTATCGTAAAATTCTTCTTGGTGAGCCTGTCTTATTACTTATTTAGCAATATTTCTTCTCTCCTTATAGGACTGCATCCTTTTTTTTGCCACCGAGAGATTCTCTTGATACTCTGTATATCACATTTCTTTCTTAGATTTTGCCGTTCTTCTTCTTTATTAACTTTTGTTTGAAAGTTTGCTAGCTCTTTATTTAATCTTTTTTGGTAAAGATGTTTGACGCTGTCTCTTCAGGCACGTGTACTTTAGCAACGCTTTGATCTTGTTGAATACTTACTTGTTTTGTCATTTTCTTCCATTTCGCAAGAAGATTAGTAGAAAATCATCGTTTTCTATTAACTTCAATTGAAGTTTACTAAGTGTCACAAAATTCCTAGTTACTTTTTAGTTTCGTCATCGCGTTTACTAACTTTGTTGTTTGTTTGGTCTGTGGGGTGCTCAACTGCATGTTTATCGGCGTACTAATTTTGACATAAACTGAACACAGAGAGCTTCGTTATGTGTGCAGCAGCTGTGACTGTAATACGAAGAAGCTGTTGTATGTGGTATAAAACTTGTGATGCTATATTGATGCGTAAATGGATTAAGCAACGAGAGGGAATGAGTCAGCAAGTTTGAAGAGTGCTTTTAGTAATCAGACAGAAGTTTTCTGGTGACTGCTTTATTGATGAAAAGAATTTTAGTGAGATCGTGATTCAGCCTCTGTTTTACCTTACTATTTAATTCCATCTATTTACCACCATTAGAAGTTTCAGTCTTTGGAGTATCATATGTTAGTTGCCAGCAAATAAGCATGATGTGGATATATATATATATATATATATATATATATATATATATATATATATATATATATTGGACACGACATCTTGGTAGATGATTGTTGCAGTGTCTGTGTGTTTATGGGTTGCATTTTTTCATATGACTTGTCAAGCCAATGGCAGCACGGCATCTCTTGTCACAATTGTCACAAGTGTATCTGGTTGCTGAGGCAGGAGCAGTGGTAGCATTGGGAAACTTTTTCTGCCTTAATCTGTCTAACAAGCCTTCATCATGCTTCGACATTCCAGATGATATATCATCACGCCACTCTGGTCTCATGCTAGCCCGTGCCTCCCATCTGTTTGTGTCGATTCCAAAGCTCTCCCTACCGCCGTTGGATAAGCAGCTGCAGCAGAAAGTCGTATACTCCTAGCTCACTCATTTGTTACATAGTTTAATTCTTAATTTCTTTGCGTGTTTTTGGTACTTGCATTGTTTAATTTATAAATTTCGGGCGTATTATAGTATTTGAGAGTTTTAGCATCGCGTTTTAGTACCTGAATAGTGTAAATTCGCGTAGTCTCCTTCCACCGCCGAGCAGTGTCAGCAGTGCGCAAGTAGCAGCATTACTGCATTTACTAGGCAATCTTGTATTTTAATATCCGTTTAAATTTTGTCGATTTGTTTGCGCTCTCTGTAGATTAGTTCAACGTTCTTTGCAAAACAGTTTTTTAGCATGGATAGGGACTGCAACTGCTGTGTTCGGATGCAGGCTGAGTTGGCATCCCTTCGCTCCCAGCTTCAGGCAGTGTTGGCTTCGGTCACACAGCTTGAGGCTGTTGCCAATGGGCATCACTGTGGGGGTCCGGATGGGGGTTTGTCGGGGACGGCCAGCTCGTCCCACGCATCCCCCGATCGGACTACGACTGTGGTTGCCCGGGATACCGCCCGCATTGAGGCTGATTCCTCACCTGTGGTAGAGTGGGAGGTCGTCTCAAGGTGTCGCAGGGGGCGAAAGACATTCCGGAGGGCCGAACGGAAGGCCTCTCCAGTTTATCTGACGAACCGGTTTCAGGCTCTGTCTCAGGCTGATACTGATCTTCGGCCTAACATGGCTGCTTGTCCTGTTCCAGAGGTTGCCCCTCAGACTGCAAGATCCGGGCGGTCGCAGAGGGTGGGCTTACTGGTAGTTGGGAGCTCCAACGTCAGGCGCGTAATGGGGCCCCTTAGGGAAATGGCAGCAAGAGAGGGGAAGAAAACCAATGTGCACTCCGTGTGCGTACCGGGGGGAGTCATTCCAGATGTGGAAAGGGTCCTTCCGGATGCCATGAAGGGTACAGGGTGCACCCATCTGCAGGTGGTCGCTCATGTCGGCACCAATGATGTGTGTCGCTATGGATCGGAGGAAATCCTCTCTGGCTTCCGGCGGCTATCTGATTTGGTGAAGACTGCCAGTCTCGCTAGCGGGATGAAAGCAGAGCTCACCATCTGCAGCATCGTCGACAGGACTGACTGCGAACCTTTGGTACAGAGCCGAGTGGAGGGTCTGAATCAGAGGCTGAGACGGTTCTGCGATCGTGTGGGCTGCAGATTCCTCGACTTGCGCCATAGGGTGGTGGGGTTTCGGGTTCCGCTGGATAGGTCAGGAGTCCACTACACGCAACAAGCGGCTACACGGGTAGCAGGGGTTGTGTGGCGTGGGCTGGGCGGTTTTTTTAGGTTAGATGGCCTTGGGCAAGTACAGAAAGGGCAACAGCCTCAACGGGTGCGGGGCAAAGTCAGGACATGCGGGGACCAAGCAGCAATCGGTACTGTAATTGTGAACTGTCGATGCTGCGTTGGTAAAGTACCAGAACTTCAAGCGCTGATAGAAAGCACCGAAGCTGAAATCGTTATAGGTACAGAAAGCTGGCTTAAGCCAGAGATAAATTCTGTAGAAATTTTTACAAAGGCACAAACGGTGTTTAGAAAGGATAGATTGCATGCAACCGGTGGTGGAGTGTTCGTCGCTGTTAGTAGTAGTTGATCCTGTAGTGAAGTAGAAGTGGATAGTTCCTGTGAATTATTATGTGTGGAGGTCACACTCAACAACCAAGCTAGGTTAATAATTGGCTCTTTTTACCGACCTCCCGACTCAGCAGCATTAGTGGCAGAACAACTGAGAGAAAATTTGGAATCCATTTCACATAAATTTTCTCAGCATGTTATAGTCTTAGGTGGAGATTTCAATTTACCAGATATGGACTGGGACACTCAGATGTTCAGGACGGGTGGTAGGGACAGAGCATCGAGTGACATTATACTGAGTGCACTATCCGAAAATTACCTCGAGCAATTAAACAGAGAACCGACTCGTGGAGATAACATCTTGGACCTACTGATAACAAACAGACCCGAACTTTTCGACTCTTTAAGTGCAGAACAGGGAATCAGTGATCATAAGGCCGTTGCAGCATCCCTGAATATGGAAGTTAATAGGAATATAAAAAAAGGGAGGAAGGTTTATCTGTTTAGCAAGAGTAATAGAAGGCAGATTTCAGACTACCTAACAGATCAAAACGAAAATTTCTGTTCCGACACTGACAATGTTGAGCGTTTATGGAAAAAATTCAAGGCAATCGTAAAATGCGTTTTAGACAGGTACGTGCCGAGTAAAACTGTGAGGGACGGGAAAAACCCACCGTGGTACAACAACAAAGTTAGGAAACTACTGCGAAAGCAAAGAGAGCTTCACTCCAAGTTTAAACGCAGCCAAAACCTCTCAGACAAACAGAAGCTAAACGATGTCAAAGTTAGCGTAAGGAGGGCTATGCGTGAAGCGTTCAGTGAATTTGAAAGTAAAATTCTATGTACCGACTTGACAGAAAATCCTAGGAAGTTCTGGTCTTACGTTAAATCAGTAAGTGGCTCGAAACAGCATATCCAGACACTCCGGGATGATGATGGCATTGAAACAGAGGATGACACGCGTAAAGCTGAAATACTAAACACCTTTTTCCAAAGCTGTTTCACAGAGGAAGACCGCACTGCAGTTCCTTCTCTAAATCCTCGCACAAACGAAAAAATGGCTGACATCGAAATAAGTGTCCAAGGAATAGAAAAGCAACTGGAATCACTCAATAGAGGAAAGTCCACTGGACCTGACGGGATACCAATTCGATTCTACACAGAGTACGCGAAAGAACTTGCCCCCCTTCTAACAGCCGTGTACCGCAAGTCTCTAGAGGAACGGAGTGTTCCAAATGATTGGAAAAGAGCACAGGTAGTCCCAGTCTTCAAGAAGGGTCGTCGAGCAGATGCGCAAAACTATAGACCTATATCTCTGACGTCGATCTGTTACAGAATTTTAGAACATGCTTTTTGCTCGAGTATCATGTCGTTTTTGGAAACCCAGAATCTACTATGTAGGAATCAACATGGATTCAGGAAACAGCGATCGTGTGAGACCCAACTCGCTTTATTTGTTCATGAGACCCAGAAAATATTAGATACAGGCTCCAGGTAGATGCTATTTTTCTTGACTTCCGGAATTCGTTCGATACAGTTCCGCACTGTCGCCTGATAAACAAAGTAAGAGCCTACGGAATATCAGACCAGCTGTGTGGCTGGATTGAAGAGTTTTTAGCAAACAGAACACAGCATGTTGTTATCAATGGAGAGACGTCTACAGACGTTAAAGTAACCTCTGGCGTGCCACAGGGGAGTGTTATGGGACCATTGCTTTTCACAATATATATAAATGACCTAGTAGATAGTGTCGGAAGTTCCATGCGGCTTTTCGCGGATGATGATGTAGTATACAGAGAAGTTGCAGCATTAGAAAATTGTAGCGAAATGCAGGAAGATCTGCAGCGGATAGGCACTTGGTGCAGGGAGTGGCAACTGTCCCTTAACATAGACAAATGTAATGTATTGCGAATACATAGAAAGAAGGATCCTTTATTGTATGATTATATGATAGCGGAACAAACACTGGTAGCAGTTACTTCTGTAAAATATCTGGGAGTATGCGTGCGGAACGATTTGAAGTGGAATGTTCATATAAAATTAATTGTTGGTAAGGCGGGTACCAGGTTGAGATTCATTGGGAGAGTGCTTAGAAAATGTAGTCCATCAACAAAGGAGGTGGCTCACAAAACACTCGTTCGACCTATACTTGAGTATTGCTCATCAGTGTGGGATCCGTACCAGATCGGTTTGACGGAGGAGATAGAGAAGATCCAAAGAAGAGCGGCGCGTTTCGTCACAGTGTGATAGCGTTACGGAGATGTTTAATAAACTCAAGTGGCAGACTCTGCAAGAGAGGTGCTCTGCATCGCGGTGTAGATTGCTCGCCAGGTTTCGAGAGGTTGCGTTTCTGGATGAGGTATCGAATATATTGCTTCCCCCTACTTATACCTCCCGAGAAGATCACGAATGTAAAATTGGAGAGATTAGAGCGCGCACAGAGGCTTTCAGACAGTCGTTCTTCCCGCGAACCATACGCGACTGGAACAGGAAAGGGAGGTAATGACAGTGGCACGTAAAGTGCCCTCCGCCACACACCATTGGGTGGCTTGCGGAGTATAAATGTAGATGTAGATGAAGATGAAGCCTAACTTTAAATTGTTGCATACAGCACATGTCTTCCACTTTCTGCAACAATTCTTCTTCTTTGTCGTCATTTCGGAGTAAACATCATTGGACTCATTCACCTATTTAGCCTTGTGTGCAAATTTTATTTGCATATAAACTTCTTTTTTGGACTTCTTGAGTGCCGAGGCTCCTTTTTCTCATATATGATCTTATTTTCACAACTACGCCAATGGTTATGAAACAATTAATACTAATGCTGTACACTTTGTCTCATTAAAACAGCGCCAACAGTAAGAGTACAAGAGAAACCCCCTGCTAAGCGAAGAGGAGAGGGCAGATAGGTGGAAAGATTTCATTGAAGGCTCAACGAGGAGGAGGACTGACGAATGACGTAATAGAAGAAAAAATAGGGAGTCGATATGGAAGATATAGGGAATCCAGTGTTAGTGTTCAGTAGAGCTTTGGAAGGCTTGCGATCAAAAAGGACAAAGTGATAGATAATGTTCATTCGGAGTTTCTAATTTCACTAAGGAAAACGACAAACACACGACTATTGAGATTGACATGCAAAATCTATGAGGCTGGAGACATAGCAGACTTTCGCTTAAGTATCATACACACAATAGTGAAGATAAGAAGGGCAAATAAATGTAAGAACTATCGGACAGTCAGTTTATGTCATGTATCGAAGTTACTGACAAGAATAATACACAGAAGAATGGGAACTAAAATGGAGGATCTGTTATACGATAGGGTTTGGCTTTCGGATAGGTGGTCAGCTGTTGGTGCTAGCGCTGGTGAGGTCCCCTACTACGGCAAATCACACTCCTACTACGAAATTGCCACTCATAGCACAACGGCAAGATGGGGAGCATTGAACTGTCACAACGAGCATACGGTCATGATCCGGGCATTGTGGGTATCGGCAGACGAGTCTTCATGTTTGGTGTCGCGCTGTGGATGGTAGGCCTACGCCGGCCGAGCTTCATCTACATCACACCCCGCAAGCCCCTATTGATGTGTGGCGGAGGGTACTTTTTGTATCACTAACTGAGCCCTCCAACCCCGTTTCACTCGCGAATAGCGCATGGGAAAAATGATTGTCGGTAAGCCTCTGAAATGCCTCTAATTTCTCGAATTTTGTCCTCGTGGTCATTACGCGAGACGTTTGTGGAGGGAAGCAATATGTTGTGCGACAGTTCCCCGAAAGTGCTCTCTCGAAATCTAAAGAGTAAATTTTTCCGTGATGCACAACGCCTTTCTTGTAACGTTAGACAGTCGAATTTGTTGAGCGTCAGTCCTACCGCACACGGATCCCAGGTAGATGAAAAATATTCAATAATCGATCGAGTAACCGCCTTATAAGTAACTTCCTTCTTGGATGAGTTACATTTCCTCAAGATTCTTCCTATGAATCTGAGTCTGGCATCCTCTTTTCCTACTATTTGTTTCATGTGGTCATTCCACTTAAGATCACACCTAGATATTTTATGGCAGGTACTGTTTCCAGCGGTTTGTCGTCAATAGTGTAGCTGTACAGTAGTGGATTTCGTTTTCTCTTTGTACGCAATATTTTAGATTTATTTACGTTCAGGGTCAACCGCCAAAGCCTGCCCCATTCATCAATTCTCTAGAGGTCATTCTGCAAATCGTTACTATCTTCTGTCGTTGCTACTTTATTATAGCCAACTGCATCACCTGTGAATAGCTTTAAAGAGCATCCGACGCTTTTTGTTATATCATTTACATATGTTATAAACAGTAACGGTACTATCACACATCCTCGGGGCACACCCCAAATTACTTTTGCATCTGTCGATTTTGTTTCGATAGGAGCGACGTGTTGAGTTCCGTCTGAAGAAAGTCGCAAATCTGCTCCGATATGTACATAATCGATATGTTCGTTTTTTTTTTTTTCACTAAACGGCAGTGCAGAACGGTGTCAAATGCCTTACTGAAGTCGAGGAACACGGCATCAACCTGAGCGCCGTTGTCTACGGCACTGTGGATCTCACGGAGGAACAGAGCGGGCTGAGTTTCGCAGGATCTATGATTGCGGAATCCATGTTGATTTTTATAGACGAGATTTTCCTTCTCTTAGAACGTCATAATTCTTTGGAATAAAATATGTTCCATAATAAAACAATAGATTGACGTCAACGACATAGCTCTATAATTGTGTCCATTTGTCTTCATTTCCTGGTGTGGGTGGCCCAAGGAGTCCTCCATGAGAGTGACTGCAGTGTGATGCAGGAGCTGTCCTCATGGTTTCATTGGGGGAAGTATAGACAGACAGCCTTGTGAATACTTTTGAACATGTTTCCTGTACATTCTCTTGTTCAGCTAGTTCGGCAGTCAAAACGTTTGTATATTAGACCTTGTAGCTACAAATAGGCCGGAACTTACCGACGGCGTCACTATATAGACGGTCACTAGTGATCACAACGTAGTTTTAGCAACTACAGTTACCAATGTTAATAAATTATTCAAGAAGGCTAGGAGAGTGTTTCTGCTACAGAGGGCAAATAACCAGTTGTTAGTATCTAAGTTAGACGAGGAATTGCTGTCATTTAGTTTCAGTATGATAGAGGAAATTTTAAACAGATTAACGACTGCTGAGGGAGCAAAGGCCAGTGTTAGTAGAGATTCGTGAGCTTGTGAAAAGATCTATGCTCGAAGCACACAACAGCTACCACCGTCATACCCAAAAGATCTGACCAAGAACCCAAGAAAATTCTGATCCTATGTAAAATCGCTAAGTGGGTCTAAGGCTTCTATCCAGTCACTCGTTGACCAGTCTGGTGTGGCAGCTGAAGACAGCAAAACGAAAACCTATTTTTTTAATATCGGGTTTAAGAAATCGTTTAGGCAGCAGAATCGTATAAATATACCGTATGTACGACATAGTACTAACTTCTCTGACGTAGAGAAACAAACGAAATAATCGAAAATAAATAAAACGCCAGGTCAAGACGGAATCCCAATACGGTTTCGCAAAGAGTACTCCACGGCACTGGCCCCTTACTTGGCTTGGATTTATTGTGAACCTCTCGAACAGTACAAATTTTCAAGTGAATGGAAAAAATAGCAGGTGACTCCTGTATGGAACAAGGGTAAAAGAACGGATGAGCAAAATTACGAACCAATATCCGTAACGTCGGTTTGCTGCAGTATCTTTGAACACATTCTTAGTTCTATAGCAAATTTCCTTGTGACCGAGAAGCTTATGTCCACGAATCAGTACAATTTTAGAAAGCATCATCAGTGCGAAACTCAGCTTGCCTTTTCTCACTTGGTACAGTCCGAACTATGGATGAACTGCAACGGGCAGTCGGCCGCTGTGACCGAGCGGTTCTAGGCGCTTCAGTCCGGAACCGTGCTGCTGCTACGGTCGCAGGTTCGAATCCTGCCTCGGTCATGAATGTGAGTGATGGCTTTAGGTTAGTTAAGTAGTTCTAAGTCTAGGGGACTGATGACCTCAGATGATAAGTCTTATAGTGCTTGGAGCCTTTTTTTTTTTTCGACGGGCAGTTCCCATACAAGTAGTGCCCCATGGAAGAGTGATAGGAACGTTATCATCTTCTACATACATAAATGATCTGGCGAACAGGGTGGACAGGCAACTGCAGTTGTTTGCTGATGGTGCTGTCGTGTCTGGGAAGATGTCCAAGCTGTGACTGTAGGAGGAAACAAGATGACCTGGCCAAGGTTTATAGTTGGTGTGATGGATGGCAGCTAGTCTAAATGTTGAAAACTGTAAGTTAATGCGGATGAGTAGGAAAAACAAATCCATAATGTTCGAATACAGCATTAGCACTGTCCTGCTTGACACAGTCAGCTCGTTTAGATATCTGGGCATAGCACTGCAAACCGATACGAAGTGGAACGAGCATGTAAGGATTGTTGTAGGAAAGGAAAATAGTAGACTTTGGTTTGTTGAGAAAATTTTGGAAAGCTGTGGTTCATTTGTAAAGAACATCCTGGTGTTTCCTGTTCTTGAGAACTGCTCGAGTGTTTGGGATCTGTTCTAGATCGGATCAAACGAAGACATCGAAGTAGTTCAGAAAAACGGGCTACTGTGTTTGTTACCTGTAGGTTCGAACAACACGCAAGTGTTACGAAGATGATTCGGGAACTCAAATGGGAATCCCTGAAACGAAGACGACGTTCTTTTCGAGGAACACTATCGAGAAAATTTAGAGAAGCGGACTGCAGAACGATTCTACTCGCACCAACATACATTTTGCGCAAGGACCATGAAGATAAGAGAAATTAGGGCTCATATGGAGGTTTATAGATAGTCGCTTTTCCCTCGCTCTATTTGTGAGTGGACGAAGGAGAATGGGTAGTAATCGTAAAGGGTACCCTCTGCCTCGCACCGTACGGTAGCTAGCGGAGTACCTATTTAGATTTAAATGCGGGTGTTGATCTTAACAGGATGGAGCCTCACCTGGGTGGAGCAGTTAGAACACGACCAGATAGATGGCAGCACAGCTAGTAACTTCCAAGGACACCAGCCGTCTGGACGTAGCGAAGCAGGAAGTCGGGGAGCAAGACAGCGAGGCAGCCTTGTGGACTTGCAGCTGGAGCGTCGTTCAGATCTGGAGCAGCGCATATTGTTGGACTTCGTGGATTCGGGAAATGTAGTGTGGCCAGAAGTCTAGTTTTGTTAGCAGCAGTGTGTTATTGGCAATGACGAAAATGTTCAAATGTGTGCGAATTCCTAAAGGACCAAACTGCTTAGGTCATCGGTCCCTAGACTTACGCACTACTTAAACTAATTTATGCTAAGAAGAACACACACACCCATGCCCGAGGGAGGACTCGAACATCCGGCGGGAGGGACCGCGCAGTCCGTGACAAGACACCTCAAACCGCGCGGCCACTCCATGCGGCTGGCAATGACGGATAAAGAAAATTATACTGGTTGTCAGCAGTGCAGTCATGTAGTGTAGACGAGTGTGTCTGGGTTGGCCAAATTAAATTACAAAGAGATAAGAATTTTCAACTACGCTGAGGCCACTGTTGTTGTGTTCAGCCACATTTTAATGTCTCCTCGTTTGCTGGCATTCACTGTTCTGTTGTTTTCTTTTCTTATGCCAGCGAGGAGGTAACTTGGGCTGGTGTACTCTATTATCGATTTTCGCTCCCTTGTTAACTGCTTGTTTAGTGTTAAGATACCGGCTTTGACTGGTTGATGTTAGGCTTTGGTATTTTGGGCTAAGGTTGACTGAGGTGTGTTTTCATGTTGTCCTTCTATTGTTTTGAAATTATTTTGGTGAAATATTTCGTGCCCTTCTTACTGTCAGGTTCTTGAAATTTAAAGGTGCTGATTTTTTAATTGAGTGTTATATTGTTGTGCAAATTAAGTTCAGAATTTTGGTCAATTGAGCGCTGAATATCTTACTTGTGTCACCTAGAGTACAAGCTAAGAGTTGTTAAAATTCGGTGAAAAATGTGTGGATTTACATCCACACAACCTCCAGCCACTTTACATTCGCACCATTTTCTACGCCACACTGGTTATAACAGTTAAGCCCTAATTTCCCTCAACAGTTGATATCCTCCAGACTTCCCTCCATTACCAGACTGACGATTCCCTGATGCCCCAGTATGTGTCTTGCCAAACAACTCCTTCTTTTAATAAATTTATGAGGTGTGTGAGAAAAGTAATGAGACTGACAATATTACGGATGATCTGGATCGCTGTTTTGTTGTATTTGTGTAATCCAGTTTGCTTATCCCTTCCAGATGTTTAGTCCGAGTTTCAGCTCTGTACATCTGTCACATGATTTTTGAGAGCGCCATCAGTGAAGTTGTGTTTTCGTTGTATGTTACGAAAATGTATCAGTGGAAGTTAGAGCAAAATTATGCCATCAAGTTTTGTGTTGAACTTGGTAAATTAGCGAGAGCGACCTTTGAAAAGCTGGGACAGGCCTTTGTTTAACATTCTTTTTCAAGAGCACAACCGTTCCACTGGCACAAATTATGTTGGGGTCGCCAGTAACAGGTTGAAGATGAATCTGACTCAGGAGGACCTTCAAGTTCAAAACCCGACGGAAACATCGAACGAGTGCGTACTCTAGTGAGATCAGAACGACGATTAAAAGCAAGGATGGTAGGTGACCTGTTAAACTATTTCACCGTACGTCAAATTTTGGCCGATGTTTTGCTCATGCGGTAGCTTTTTGCCAAAATGGTACCGAGAAACGTCACAGTTGAGCAGGAGAACAAACGAAGAAACGTGTGCGTTGATTTTCTTCAGACGATTGACGAATGTTTCTATCCTGATGAATCCTGGATTTTTGAGTACGATCCTGAGACAAAGCTGCAAAGTGAGTAGTGGCAGACTGAGACATCTCGTCGAGTGAAAAAACGTGAATGAACAAATCTAAGCTCATAACTGTTCTGATTTGTTTTTCTGGGAATAGGGATGTCGTGCATAAAGAATTTGTTCGTCCAGCATGAACCGTGAATTTACTTTCAAAACTTTTTCTTAAGAATTTACTTTATTTACTAACGATTCATCAAGAACATTAACACACTTAATCGCACTATTTGAGCGTGGATGTAGTTGCCAGTGAGTAACTGATGAAAACAAATCAAATTTCTTTCAACAAATGGAAATTTTACTCATAAAAGCCTTTTTTTTAAACAGATTTAAAATTATAATCAGAAAGCACCCTCTAAATATCAAGTTACAATTTATTCAGAGGCAGAAAGAACAATTTTTGACAGTGTGAGCTTTCGGGCTGAGATCATTGCCGCTCCCTTTTGACACGGCCGTAGTCACGACCGCTCACAACAACCTCTGAAAGACTACACTGGTGCAAATCTGCAACACTCCAGATTACTTTAAACTAAAAATTTTAACCACTCGCACAAGCACATAAACTATGTACCCCGTAGGAGGGATGTAAATGGTACAAAACACTAACATTAAAAGGTTAACTTGCCACCGAAGGTGCAACTTGATTAAAACAAAAAACTCTTACGGGGGAAGGGTGGCAACTTTATATACCATGACCATTTAAATAAAAACCCATGAAATGCAGTCTGACATAAAATATAAGAAGTTGGCCAAACATGCTCTACATTAGACACATACCGCCTCTCAAGATGATAGGCAAGATAAAAACATATTTCAGGAAATCGGCCGTTACACTTCAAACAATAAATTCGCTATTAACGTACGCCAGACCGACAGACAGACAGACAGACACTAACTGCCTAACAAATGCGGACGACAGACAGAGGAGCAAGCTGGGGACGAGAGACTGACCAAGAAAACAAGTAGAATTTAACAAGTAAATGAAACAACATATCAGCAGTCACTTAACTTCTAATAAACTGCGATTTCTGGCGAAGACCTGGCGCAGCACCCCCAAATCGCTCTCTCGACCCGTCCGCTGTCAGCCGCTTCAACGGACCCAGGAAGGCGCGCCAATCTCCCGTCTCACGGAGTCGCAGCTCCCACCAGCTAGACCGATGTCGTGGGTTGACTCCTGTTCTCGTGTCGGCCGCGAAGCCACTACCCCCGCTATACGGGGTCGCCCACTGGACTCACGTGGCGACCTCACATGCGCCGACGCTCAAGGCGGACAAGTCATCTTGTGTCTCAGTGCGTGACCGACCAACCGTTCGATCCAACCGCCAATGACCGTTGCCCGAGCAACTCGAGCAGACTGGCGGCCTAACGCGCGGACTCAGATGCAGGAACTCAGCCCCGACCGGGCGACCACTAGCTGAGTTCTGTTACTGGCGTAGTGTAAAGATTCTCATTTTGATGGCTTTAAAGTTTGATCCAAACGACATACTAGCACTCCAAACGACAGACAGACACTAACTGCCGCACAAATGCGAGCGATAGACCAGCAACAGGTGACGAGTGACTGACCCAGACTCACTCCGACTGACCAACTGACCGACTGGCGAGCTCATAGCGCCCCTTAAATGCACATAAACAGACAACCTTTCACCTTTCCCACCCGAGGGAGACACCAAAGCTGCGATTGCCACAGCGGCGCCACCGCCAGAAACGGAGGGCGACTGCTTCACACTACGCGCTGGGGCGCGCTCTTCAAAACAGCAATTTTTACCACGGCTCACAGGACAGATTGTCAACCAAGTGCTTTACAAAGACGTCGCTGAAACGCTCAGGAAAAGGGTGAAACGACTGAAACCGGACATTAAAAACAAGTGGATGCTGATTCACGACGGAGGCCCATGTGGCATGGCCACTTCCATCAGGGAATTTTTGACCTCAAAAGGCAACCCTTTAGTTCTGTAGCCCCACTGTTCACCTGATCTGAGTCTCTGACTTTTCTCTTTTCCCGATGTTGAAAAGGAGGATTCATTCTGGGACTCTGGAAAACATTGTAAAGAATGTGACCGACATGTTGAAGGCCCTACCACTTGAAGGCTTTCAGCGCTGTTAACAGGACTGGAATCAACGATTCCACCGGTGCGTAGCTGGCGAAGGGAAATGCTTTGAAGGCGATAGTACTGTTGTCGAAAAAAAAAAATAAAAGCTTTGGTAAATAAAACATCAATCTCATTGCTTTCCTCACACATCTTCTATGTAACAGACTTCTTTTTTTCAGTTATCAGTTATCCGATCTACCCTTCTAACTTTGAGTAGCATCACAATTCAAATGCTTATTTTTTTTCATGTATCAACAGTTCATCTTCTACACATTATTTCTGTACGATGCTTCACTCGTGACAAACACTGTGAGAAACAAAAACCATAATTTTTAAATTAATACTTCGCATTTTCCGAAAGGCCGATCTTCCCTTTCTAGTCTGCCGTCTAAATCATCTCAGATTTGGGTATTGGCAGTTTCTCGCTGCCTAAATAGCAAAATCATCGACTTATTTTGGTGTCTCATTTTCCTGATCTAATTCTGTCTTAACGCGATTGCATTCCGTTAGCCTGATTTTACTTTTCTGGTGACTGTTTTACAAGCTCTTTCCGAGACTATATCCATTCCATCCAGCTGCTCTTCCATATCTTTTTCCGACAGATTCGCTAACCCACGAAGTTTGTAATTCTTCTCCTCGAAGTTTAATGCTCTTTCGAAATTTTTGCTTGGTTTCCTTCGCAGCTTGCTCAATGCACCGACTGAACAACATCATAGGGAGGCTACATACCTGTCTCACTCTCTCCTCAACTGCTGCTTTCCTTTCATGGCCTTCAACTTTTAAACTGCAGTCTAGTTTTTGTACAAGTTGTAGTCCTATGATCTATACTTCATACCTTCAGAATTTCAGACCACGTATTCCAGTCAGCATTTCAAAAGATTTCTCTTAAACGACAAATGATACAAACATAGGTTTGCCTTTCTTCAGTCTGAGATAATATGCAGGGTTAATTATCATTATTCTTGAAATCGGACGATATTTCGCCTGTCTAATATGTTACCATAGCGGATGGAATATTTTTGTCATATCTGGCTCTCCCAAGAATCTCAGTAAATCTGTGGAAATGCCGTCTATTCCAGAGGCCTTGATTCGACTTAGGTTTTGCAGTGTTCTGTAGAATTCTTCTCGAAGTATCTATCTTCCATTTACCTTCCTCTTCCCCTTCTGTATTACTCTCTTCGTTTCCCTAGTATAGCCCTTTCACATATGTCTGCCACCTTCTAGCCTTACCTTCTTTGTTTAATACCGGCTTACTATCTGATCTCTTACTATTCACGCAGGCTCATCTCATTCCTCCTAAGCTCTCTTTAATTTTACTATAGGAAACCTCTATCTTTGCTATATCCATGCATGCCTGTACTACTTTGATTTTCTCTTCTAGCAATTTTTGTTTTATTATTTTGTATTTTGTGTCAGTCTAATTTTTTAGATGTCTGTGCTTCCTTTCCTTTCATTAGATGCAAGATGTATGCGGAGCAAAAAAATGGAAAAAAACAATCACGAGAGAACTGGAAAATCTTTTCACTCGACTGTTATTCTTTTTGTACCTTACGTACTTTATATACTGCGTTCTGTCAGCTCTCTTACGCTTTAACAACTCTCCAAATTCAATGATTTTTTGTGCTGCGGCGCTTCGAATTCGTCGTAGCAGTTGTCGGACACTCGTGACAGTTCGTCACAGCGACAACAACGGACGGGGCAAAACACGCCGGACCCTCCCTCCGCGCGCGGCATCGGCGCCGCCGAACACAGCTGATGGACAGCAGTCGCTCGCTCGTCACGCTGACGCGACGCCGGCCCGTTCACTGGTAAAGGGGTGGCAGGGGGTGAGCTGAGGGTGGGAATGGGGGTGGGTAAGCGAGGACTGTGTCAGTATTGGGCTGGGCTGCGCGTACTCGTGAAATCGAGGCCAGCGCCGACTGCTCGATACGATTGTCCCCTCTCCTACCACCTCATCGGTAAAAAGCAAGCGACCTACTTCCAGGGGGCTGAATACCAGCCACCGCAGTTCGAGTTAAAAACTCGCCGGCCAGGTGATTGGCAGCATCTGCTCACTTGTCATTACCACGGTCCGGCCGATCGACAGACGTCAATTCGTGGCTGTGCGCCGAATTCTCTTCTCCCGATGTTACTGGGAAGCTTCGCAGTCGTCAGAATCACTCTGGAACTGGGATTAGTTTCACCTCTGATTTTCGAGTCATTCGGACGTACGTTGCTTATCCTGTTCTAGGTTTACACACACGCATTTCTTTCCCGTTTTAACTCTAATTCCTAACGAAGTGCAGATTAATTCGAATAAAGCATTCCATACAACGTGTGTGCAATTTATGTTGCTTACGGACATACAGCTGTTACAGTGTAATCCAAACAAATATTCACAGAAGGTCTCTCGTAAAGCAAAATGATTATGTTCGAAGTTACTTTTCATAAATTCTACCTTCAACCACTTTCGAATTCTCTTCCCGATTTACGACAGAGTTATGCGTGATGCCATCAATCTCTTATCTTTATTTTTTCTTTGTGTACTTTGCCTGTAACTTATCCCTACAGGCATAAATCTAAAAGGGGTAAATAAGATCCCGGCTGGTCCCGGCGGAGGTTCGAGTCCTCCCTCGGGCATGGGCGTGTGTGTTTGTCCTTAGGATGATTTAGGTTAAGTAGTGTGTAAGCTTAGGGACTGATGACCTTAGCAGTTAAGTCCCATAAGATTTCACACACACTTTCAAATAAGAAATGGCTCTGAGCACTATGGGACTTAACATCTATGGTCATCAGTCCCCTAGAACTTAGAACTACTTAAACCTAACTAACCTAAGGACAGCACACAACACCCAGCCATCACGAAGCAGAGAAAATCCCTGACCCCGCCGGGAATCGAACCCGGAAACCCGGGCGTGGGAAGCGAGAACGCTACCGCACGACCACGAGATGCGGGCTTTCAAATAAGATCCTGGTATCATGGCGACCAAGGAATATGAGCATTTTTGCCGATCCATCTTCCGCGGAATGTTGGGTTAATATGCATCACCTGACGGCTACAATGTGCAGGAGCCGCGCCATGCTCAAAGAACGTACCCACCCAACTTTTCCCAATTATACTCGAAGCTAGTTATTCAGAAACTCAATAAATGGGGCACTGTAATATGTATACGGAAACAACAGGCCATCAACTGACTGATAGCGTCTGTAACGGAGGTGTGTTGCAAGCAGAGAGCTGTCATTGAGGTTCTTTTGGTGGGAAACAAGAGCTTCGTAGATATTCATAGCCGTTTGCAGAATGTCTTCGAAGATCTGGCAGTAAACGAAAGCACGGTGAGTCGGTGGGCGAAGCGGATGTCACCAAGGCAACAAGGTCGTGCAAACCTGTCCGACCTACAGCGTGCCTTAGGAAATTGAAGAAACGATTTCAGCGTGTTCCTCGCCACAAAAATCCAAATGAACATCTCCCTCTCCACGACAATGCAAGGCCTCAGCAAGTCCGCGCACCAGGGAGCGGTTCACAAAACTTTATTGGATTGTTCTTCCTCAATCACGCTGCAGCCCGGATCTCGCATCTTCCAGCTTTCGTTTGGCCCGACGAAGCACGCACTCCACGAACGGGAACTTGTTGATACGGCAGGACATTGGCTCCAACATCGACCAGCAAGATGATACCATGCGGCCGCAAGGCCCTCCCAGTTAGGCAGCATAAGACCGTCGCATCAAACGGATATTACGTTGAAAAATATGGTTTTCAGCCAAAAGAGAATAATATTGTGTATTGGAATTCTGAATAACACCAACCTGCTTTCAGAAAAACAAAATGTGTTGCATTACTTATTGAACGCACCTCGTAATTCGAATACAATGCTTTACCAAATAATCTGCCTTGAAGTGTAAGTTTTCAATACTCTTATTGGCTAATTGGCTCTGAGAACTATGAGACTTAACATCTGCGGTCATCAATCCCCTAGACTGAGAACTACTTAACCCTAACTAACCTAAGGACATCACACATATCCACGCCCGAGGCACGATTCGAACCTGCGACCGTAGCGGTCGCGTAGTTCCAGACTGAAGCGCTTAGAATTGTTCGGCCACAACGGCCCGCTATTGGCTAATTACTTCTTGTCTATACTTCAACCTACTGAAACCTCTTGTAATATCATTATAATATAGTTGTCTTACAACATCACTCTCAGTATTGTCTGCAGTCCAACTGTTGGGCAGTTCTTCTGAGAAATAAATTCGATCCCTCATAATTCACTAATTTCAATTTTCGAAAGTATTCGTGATCATAAATGAGGGGGACATCTTAGAGCTCCCTCAGTATTAAGGAAACAGTCCCAATTGGGATGAAAGAATTCGTCTTTCTGCGAAATAGAGCTCATTTCAAACTGCCGAAATTCCGGTTTCGTCAGTTGCAGTGCTACGCGTATGGTTGGCTGCCCCTGGGAAATTGATGCGACGGACCCGAAGTTTAAGCAGGTCACTCAGTTTAGCCGAACAAATCCAGATAAAATAGTTTCATCCCGCACCATAGTTTCTTTTATTTTACATTATCGTAGTGTGAGCTCCTTTGTGCTACTGGCCCCTAGGCTAGGTAGCCATCACGTGAATATGGCCCTGCATGTTAATGCGCTACTTTCAAACAACCGACCGGAGCGTATAGAATACTTCACCGCAGTGGATTACTTTAGCGCTCAAGGGTAACACGTCCGATTGGTACGGGGCTGGAACACTTGCGCAGAGTGACACTTCTGCAGAGAGACATTTCTGTGGAACGTGGCGCCTTTGCTAGCATAAGTGGCCTTTCACAGGTAGGATACAGCCACGTTAGGAATTTGTTTCTTTTCTAGCGGTGTGGTACTATGTGCTGCACTCTACGACACATGTTACTAGCAAAGAAAACACAAAAAGTTTGGGAAAAAATCTTTATTTCTCCACACAGTCTCTTGTCAGCTCGGTACACTTCCACCAGCGATGTTCAGTAGCCACGAAGCTCTGTTTATAGAGAGAACCGTCGAACTCTACAAAATAGCCGTCAGCTGCAGATTCCACCTGTTCATTTTTGGCTATATTGCGCACTGACGTGATGAAACGAAATTTTCTTTTCCGCTATAAGTTCGTATAATACTCGCCAATGATTGTTTTTCCTTCATAAATACAATCACCCCTAAAAACTGACTCCATGGTCATGCCTGGAGATGGAACCGTCTTCTCCTTTTTGGAGCCAATTCTATCCTTTCCGTTCATTGTTTTGACTGTTCCTTGTCTCTGTGTGAAGAGGTGGACGCATCTTTCACCCATGGTTATGAATCGACGCAAAAACTCGGCTCTGTTGCAGTGAGGCATCACTAGACAAATTGTATACATGATCCTCAAGAAGTTGTTTTTATTCCATTGTAAGCTAACGTGGACCCATCTTGCGCATGGCTTTCTCAAGTCCAAATTTTCAGTCATTATGCCATGCGTAGAACTTTTTGAAAGGCCTGCAATGTCTGCTAGCTCGCGCATTTTCGGTCGATAGTATTCAGTAGACTTTTGTGGCTTTTCTTTACATTTACTTGCGTATCAACTTATTTGGTCGATCACTGCGATGTTTGTCTGGCAACCCGTACGGCCTTGCTTGTACTCTGCCACCCAATATTTTACTGTTGTAAACGAAGGAGCAGAGTAGAGTGCAGCTCAGATTAAAAATTAATTAGACTAAGATTTATCAAATGAAAGCCTTATACCACATAACGACCACTGTTTCATCCGTGTTTACAAAATCGCTGAGATCGTTCATTGTCAATCAAACAAATACTAAGTATCGTCATATCTAAAATTTAAGCTTTATAATGTTGGTACTTTCTACCATAGTCATTTGTTTGAAATAACAACTGCTACCTGAAAGTCAGATAAGGTATTTCTGGAACTGTCCTTGTATGTTGAAACTTTGAAAAAACTGCGACCAATAATTGTTTATGATAATTTACTTTGTCATCACCAGACACAAGCTGGTTTTCATGTCATCAGACGATGTCTAGGCCAACCTTCGTTGATCCATTATGGATCGTGGGACGACGGCTGGCGTGAACTTCTTGATGCAATAATTTAACAACAGCCGTATGTGTTGTAGAAATGTGCACATAGAAGTTCATAAAATAAAATAAATTTCTACAATACATACGGCTGTTGGTAAATTATTGCATCAAGATTAGGTTAGGTTGATATGCGACAATTTGATTGTGAGTTGGCGAAGACAACGAATCTGATGGTGAAAAACCAGTAAATGGCGACATGCTGATCTGTAGTTTGGGCTTAAGTCCAAGTTAAGTTGGAATGTGGCAATTTGCTAGGGAATTGGCGAAAACAACGAATGAGAAAGCCAAAAACTTCCTGCAGTGTCGTGGACACAGCAAAAATATCAGTACATTCCGTCTCAGCACAACTATGTCACTCAACACGATTGTCACATCAGTTCTACTCCATCTACAGCGATCCAAAGCGACCAGTATCTTCTTTCAAGAGGGTGACAACACATTCCAAGCAAAAAAAGAAACATACTCATCATGAAGCAATTACCTGGATGGGCCAGCCAGGTTAGTATCCCAGTCAGGTTAGTATCCCATCGCAGTTTGGCGCGTCTCAGGCACGTCTTCGACCTGGAATCTCATTGACTGGAGAAGAATTGTCCTCAGTGATGAGCCGCGTTTCGAAATGAGTCCCTGTGACCATCGACGACGTCCCGGACAATGATTGGATATCAAACTGACTGTCGCCCACCATGCGGCCCGACAACCTGGAATGATGGTGTGGAGTGCTCTTCCTTTTCATACCAGGACCGTTTTGGTTGTCATCCGCGGCACACTTTCAGAACAGCCGAACGTCGACGACGTTCTAGGTCTAGTTTTGTTGCCCTTATGGTAAACTATCCTCGGCTTGCATGCCTGCCTGAACACACTGAGAGTTTCCACTGGATGTCTTCATTCTTGCCAAACCCTACGTTGACCAGAAAGGTCGCTGGATCTCTCTCCAGTTTAGAGTGTTATGGACAGTGCCCTCCAACCATCTCGGGATTTTGGCGATCAGACGCTCCAGTTGGATAGAATTTTCCACGCTGTCCCTCAGGAGTGCTTCCAACAACAGTGTCAATCAATCCCAAGCCGAATAACTGGTTGCATAAGAGGGATGGGTGAACAAACATTTGAATTATTTGCTGAATGTGTGAAGCTCTTTGGAGCCGAGCGACCTGTAGGCTCGCAGGTTCGAATCCTGCCTCGCTCATGGATGTGTGTGTTGTCCTTAGGTTAGTTAGGTTTAAGTAGTTCTAAGTTCTAGGGGACTGATGACCTCAGCAGTTAAGTCCCCTAGTGTTTAGAGCCATTTGTGACTCTCTTTCTCTTGAATAAATCATCCAATTTGTCTGAAATTGTAACAATTTGTTTGTCTGTACATGCACATCAAACCGACCGATTTTCGTCCCATTCTCGTGCGTCATTTATTTTTTTTTCTTTTGGCACAGAGTGAATTATGTCGAAGGTGGCTATATTGGACTTCCAATTGTACAGTAAGCATCCAGTCCATACTGTAATAGTGCACCTCTCGAAAGCTATTTAAGGCCAGTTGCAGTAGCGTCCAGGGATACGAAAGAGTTCATCTGAAACGGTCCATTACGCAGCGATCGGAATGCTAGACTGACGGCGCGCACGGGATTCTGGCACTCGGCGTGGCCTTCTCAGCGGACGGTGGGGAGCCTGCTGGCGCGGTGTCGCGGTGCTGATACCCCATCTGCCGGCTTAATAAGGCGGGCCGGCCGAAAACGAGAGCGCGAGGGGAGAAGCGGCACTCCATTAAGGATCGCCGCGAGCCGAGGCCGGTAATCCGTGTTTGCAAGGTGCGCGGCGCAGGCATTAGGGCCGCCCATTTGCAGGGCCATTCGCAGAGGAGGCAGGCGAAGGGCGCAGGGCGCGCGGCCCAGGCGCGACTGCGTAATCGCGGGTTTCCGGCGCGGGCCGGGCCCACTCCGGCCCTTAATTAGCAGGCATTCCCATCTCGCCTTCCACGTGCCGGCCGCCTGTCCCCGACACCGCCTCAGTTCTCCCTCTACTGCCGCTGCGTGTGTGTGTGAGCTGAGGCCCCAGTCCACACATGTACGTACTGTCGCTAAACTGGCCCACTCATCGAGAAATTCTGCACTAGAGCAAACAGCATAAATCGCTTGACGAGTAAAGGCAACAAGATCTGCTGGAGTGTCCCTTCTAGATATCTGCAAGTCACCAGTGACGTATTGTAGGCCGGCCGGGGTGGCAGGTCGCAGGTTCGAATCCTGCCTCGGGCATGGGTGTTTGTGATGTCCTTAGGTTAGTTAGGTTTAAGTAGTTCTAAGTTCTAGGGGACTGATGACTTCACAAGTTAAGTCCCATAGTGCTCAGGGCCTAAATGAAACGACCCCTTAGAAAAATTATTGAATTACTGTGCTGGTAAAACACTTACGTTATTTTATTTTCAAACAGCTGAGCAGAACTCAACCTACTCAGACATTTCACTCGTTTTTAGCGCAGCGCAATCTGACTTTTAATAATCCCTACAAAAGAATGGCCCTGACTAACAATAACCTAAACCTTTCATCAATCGCTTACCTCACAAAAATCTTCGTTATTCGAACTACTGCAATACAGCGAGCGCCAATACTGCCAGCTAAATAAAAGAAAAAAATGGTTCAAATGGCTCTGAGCACTATGGGACTTAACATCTATGGTCATCAGTCCCCTAGAACTTAGAACTACTTAAACTTAACTAACCGAAGGACATCACACAACACCCAGCCATCACGAGGCAGAGAAAATCCCTGACCCCGCCGGGAATCGAACCCGGGAACCCGGGCGTGGGAAGCGAGAACGCTACCACACGACCACGAGATGCGGGCTAAATAAAAGATTCTAACTACTTAAGGCACTAACTACTGATAGGCATGGTTAGCAAATGAAAGATTTTGATAAAGAACAAACGATGTATTTACCTTAATAGTGTTTAGAAGTTCATGACATTCAGTCTTACAAATTTACTGTCTCTGATGGACACACGTCCAGATCATCCGCTCTCAAAACTCCGCCATCTCTCTCCCCACATCCACCACTGCTGGCGGCTCACCGCCAACTGCGCAACGCTACGCGCTGTTAACAGCCAACTGCCCAACACTACAATGGCAAATTCCAACAATGCAAACCAGCCACAGACTGCACACAGCGCAGTCAGTGATTTTCATATTGAGCGCTACGTGGCGTTACCAACATAAAAACCTAAACAGCCTACTTACACATATTTGAACGTATTGTAGCGGCAGCAATATTCTTGGGCGTTACTGCAAGAACTACCAGCTAAGCGCTATGCTCCGAGAACCAACATCCAAACAGCCGAATGAATCTGCCCTTGGGGCTGTCCTTCCCAAACAACAAATAAGTTTCGCTGTGGCAGTTTCTTACTAACTTGGTTCAAATGGCTCTGAGCACTATTTTTTTTTTTGTAATCTCATTTTGTTCGTTATAGTTCATTGCAATTGTTCGTGGCGGACGTTCCGAGACGCCCTTTGAAGTTCGTTATTGATCCATTCACTCAGTTTTTTTTATTACAGAGGGCAGCTAACCCTCTGACCGGTCACGCTGAGCTGCCGTGCCGGCAATCACTATGGGACTTAACATCTATTGTTATCAGTCACCTAGAACTTAAAACTACTTAAACCTAACTAACCTACGGGCATCACACAACAGCCAGTCATCACGAGGCAGAGAAAATCCCTGACCCCGCCGGGAATCGAACCCGGGAACCCGGGCGTGGGAAGCGAGAACGCTACCGCACGACCACGAGCTGCGTACTCTTACTAACTTCTGAAAGTTTTTGAAGTGCATCATACGTTAACACCATATCGTCGATGTCAGCTTCCTGAGTAGCTCTTCGTACTTCCATCCGTCCGAAGTGTCACCAGCTGGATCTTCTTTAACTGCTACAAAATCATTTGCAAGAACCTCACAGTTCTTTCTAACTGCTGAATCTATACGAATACTGGATGCAACCCATCTTGTGTCTAACACCCATCCTATTCTCAAAAGTCGAAGACCAAGTTCGTCTGCAAATAAAAGCAACTCTCGGCGTTCTTTGGTGAGGCTTGGTTCAGAACAAAGTTTTTTAGTAAATAATTTAAATCGACTGATAATTACTCATTTTCTTTACTACGTCACGCCTATGATTACAACAAAGCTAAACAATAATAGACAGAAACTTGTAGTCAGAAAGAGCCGCAGTTCCAGCTATTCATCCAATAATCACTGCAGCGCCCTCACATACCACAGAAATTAATCTGCTCTTAAAATTTTTTTCATCTGATTTCTAGCCATCAAGACATTGAATCACAACATGAAAAAGGATAAGAGACGTCACACTTTCGAGTTCAACCAAATCCAAAACTAAATTTGTCGGGCATTCCATACTCTATTTTGTAATGCAAACTCTAGTATACAAAATTAGAGCTAATTTTTTGCTTAAAGTAGTTGATTCATCTATGATGACTGCAGACTTATAGTCCGCTTGTACTGTTTCCCCTACAATATGTTTTCTCGTTTCTGCACCGATTGCTTAATGACATTCACACACAGATTATTCTAATGTAGAATTCTACCTCTATTTAATGCATTGAGCTCATGAACAAAGTTGTTCAAAGACTGGTTCTCTTTTGCAACGCTATAGGCAGTATGAGATCTTGCTGTAACTTCTTTCTCTTTTGATATGGTCAGACACAAGTATTTTCCAGTGTTCATTGTTGGGACTCTACTAAAAATTTTTCAGCTGCTCCGTGTGCAGCACTGACTTTACTATCACACATCTTTTTTTCTCAACGCTTTTTGTTGCTGGGCTCGAGTTTCCCCAAAACTAGTGATATCATATCTAGTTCATTGCTTAGATGTATCCATACCAGTTTTTTTTCAGTGCCCAGCGATCCAACATTTCGACAAACCTCACAGCCCAGTTTTTGGTTGTGTACAATAAGGCAACTGTATTTTTTTTTTTACAAAACTCGTTCTTCTCTTCAAAAATCCAAGAGTCTAGCCGCTTTTGATCACCTTCTTTCACGTCCTCAACAGAAGAAGGTGAAATGCCGTTGGATGAAGCAGGCAATGCTGACTCAGTTTGATAGTTCCCACTATCAGCTTGGGCGTTTTTTCAGCTTCTTTGTCTAGTTTGCTTTTTTTTTGTTTTATATTGAAATAACTGGTTATTTTATCCATTGCACATGATGATCGAAGACTTTACGCACTTATTATATTAGCACGTTACTCGAGAGAACTGTGAAAACACGACTAAACAGTGACAGGTAGAGCGGGCACTTGACACACGAAATCTTATCGAATCGAATAATCTGACTGAAGTGACATGTGGCAGCAGTATAGTGGGGCCCGTGCAAATTGGTGCACCAAGTAGTGGGGGGTTGGGTGGGTTGGGGGGGGGGGGGGGAGGGGAACAAGAGTCAGCTGGCCACAGCCATCTCCCACTGCCCGCCGCTGCTCACTGCGTACGCCTTTCTCGCACTAAGTAGGCATAGCTTTAAATCGCTTCAACTGCAGCAAAACTTCTTTCGTACCAAAACTCATAATCCTCTGATCTTTTTCCCAGAGGTACTTATACAGTGTTCCGGTGCGTACCGTCACAAAACAAGGACAGGTCATTCAGACTTCTTCTGTTTAAATGTATATCCGAGGAGATGGCTGTAGGCTACGAAACCAGTCGCATCTCATTAAAGATTATTATTCAGCTGTACGTGGTGTTCTTTAGCAACATGTATTACAACAGATGGAGATGCCCTGGACATAGATTTGTTTTTAAGTTTCTACACTGCCAGGTCACGGATTTGTTGTCCCGAACGCTGGAAGCGGCGTGTTGGCACAAGTGGGTACCTAATCCATACAAATAACTGTCCATTTTAGCAGTATCTGCAGCCCGGAAGTGCCTACTATGACGAGAGGTCTCTGCCAGACTACGAAGCGACATGGGACAGCAAGCAACTACCCCTAGTTTGGCCCTTCAACACTGATCTTCCAGCACCAAGCCCTTCTTCGTGGACAGCAGCAGCCACACTCCTACCCTGGAGAGCATCAGATGGAGATCTGGGTGGTGCAGCCGCTCATCCTCCTGTGGTTGTACAGTCGTCCTGACACAAATGTCGTCACTCGTAGGGGTGAGATCCATCACCAGAGGCTGTTATCCCCTGAAAGTATTCTAGCAGTCTCCTGTACTGGTGACACCGCCCCTGTGTATTGTATCGTGCTTGATTTGGATTCTGAGAGAGCTTCTGGTGTGAGAATCCCTGGGTGGAGACGTCACGGCCTTCCGGCCGACAGCCAACTGCCGTCGCGCACCATACACCGTCCTGGCGCGGTGCATGTTTCGGGCAGCCGACACTTGGAGGACGTATCCGGAGATTATGTTCGACCTGGTGTAGCAGGAAACGCTATACACCTGACAAGGTGAGACGTTTCTGATGATCTACGGTTCAATGTGTCGCTCCCAATGGAGTAGTAAATGACGATGTCGTTGTTGCACTTCAGGGAGGCCTGTTGTGGAGTCCCATGTTCCACTACGCGCGGTGAATGGTTCGCTCCGAAATATTTGTACCTGTGTCAGCAATGCACTCTGTCGTCATATGTGCCACAGGTTGCCCCTATTCTACTTTAGAGAGTAGGCAAGCCTCCAAGTACCACGTTCTGTGAAGCGGCGTGGGCGTCCAACACCTTGTCGACTACTTGTGATTTCACTGTCCTTCAACCTCTCACCAAGGTAGCGCGTGAATAAACGACCAGCTTCCCTGTTAACGAGATCATCGTTGTGAGGTGCTGAGCCAAAACAATGTGTCAGAGTCGCTTTTGTCAATGGAAATGCATTCACATTGCTACCCCTATCGTCGCTGGAATGGTTCCTCATTCGTCTTTGCTCCGCTTATGTACTTTCCTTATCGTGTAGCGTGTCCACAACGCCACAGGTGACATTCAGTCTTGCAGTGGGCAACAGTTATAAAGTTTTGGACTACTGCTTGATAGATCACGGGTAATGTTCACTCACTTTTCAAAAACTCGTATTTATTGACACGTTTCGAGTACAGCCCATCGTCAGAACATCAAAAATAAAAATCTTCTTACGAAGTATGGAGTTACATGTGTTAATCGTCAGCATCAGTACTCATCTGAGTACGGTACTTAGTTGTGTGCTGATGTTGACGGTTACATATGTGACTCCATACTCTGTACGAAAGTTTTTCATTTTGACATTCTGATGTTGAGCTGTGCTCGAAACGCGCCTATAAATAATTATTTTCGAACAGCAAGTAACTAGTTATTCTAGCGAGCTATTCACCAGTGGCATAAGTCTCCTCAAGTTTACGTTGGTCTCCTGCGCGATTTCATGTCGCATGTTCAGTTGGCTCATAATTGTATATTGTGCTCCCAAGGATGACCTTTATGGAGACAGTACAGTTTGGTTTCATCAACCTCGATCCTTCGAATCGCTGTTTGCTTTCGTCATTCATAAAGTCCCGAAAGCTGTAGACAAAATACGAGGTCGAGACTGTGGTTCTTGACTTTCAGATTATTTACGATATAGTTTCTCATCCTTCTGGAGGCCACAAAATTCTTGGGTTCGAATCAACCAAACGTTATAGTACCGTTACTTTTCACAGTGTATATGATGAACCAGAAACGCCATCGATGTGGAAAGATGGGCTAAAGCAAGAAAACGTTGTATGGACCAAAACAAGAAGAAAGTGTTCAGTAAACATGAGCTTCTAGGTGGCCTTAAGAGCCATGAGCACTTGTTCGTTAGAAAAGATGTTGTTCACAGTAGTGAAGAGAGCAAGCGCTCATATCTCTTAAGGTACGCATTTTAGATGTGCACTTCAGAGCCCTCATGTCCTGAACATTTCTTTCTTGTCTTGGTCAATTTACCCTTCCTCAGAATATCGAAAGCAGGCGATATGTGTTTCACAGAAGCGAAGATGAACATGTGCTCATAGCTCTTAAGGTATGCATTTTAGAGCTCACATTTACTAGACTTCTGTTTGAAAAAGTTTGTCGGTGCAGTTCTGCCTTACCCTGAATATGTAAATGATACAGCAGAAAACATCGGAAATTCCGTGAGGTTCTTGTGAAATGCTGCTATTATATACAAAGAAGTAGCAAAGCTAGAAGACTGTAGTGAAACTCTGGAAGACTTGTAAACGGTCGATACTGGGTGCAGTGATTGGTAGCTGAACCACAACATAAACTAATTTGAAGTATTGCACATAAATATACAGAAATACTCATTATAGTATGAATACAAGATTCCACAACAGTCACTGAAAACAGCACAGCTAGGAATATGCTGCAGAGCTATTTAAAATGGAACGGTCACATAAAAAAATCGCAACATATTGTGTTTTACTGATACAATTCAGACAGCATAGGTTCCTAGAAAAACCAATCAATACAGTGCTTCTTCCTACGTTTAATTCGCGGAAAGAAAATAAAGATGAAAGTGGAGAGATTCTAACTCACATGGAGGTTTCACGAGTACCGTTTTTCCTGCGAACCTTTCGCGACTGGAAAGGGAAAGGGGGGAATTGATAGTTGTACACAAAGTACCCCAAACTACTCACCATCAGATCGATTAAGGCTTGCGGAGATGTAGATTATATTATTAAACAGTTCATTTCTTTGATGCAGGAGCGGATATTATTTTTATTTTGTCTTGCGCATGATATCAAGGCTACGAGGCCCTTAGTCTGTTTAACGGGTGTAACAATGCCGAGAACTGATTAAACATGTCGTTGATAAACGATCGATTGTGAAATCTGTCACCTAGCATTCAGTCTGGAGCTGCCTCCATGGAACGCAAGAAGGGAAAGAGTTGATGAGTTGGTTAAAGAAGACAGGCGTGTTACAGTGAATGAAACCGCTTCAAACTTGCATTAGGACGCAGTGCAGTGCAAGAAATGATTCAAAACTTAAGCTGTCGAAAAGTTTGAAGTTTATGTGTCCCGCGGGTGTTTTCCGAAGACCACAAACTTTAGAGAAGAGCCATCACCCAAAACCTTCTTCAACGATTTCAGAATGAAGGTACCGATTTTTTGATGAATTACTGTGACGTTTGATGAAAGTTATGGAGACCTATTTTCTAGAATGGTCAGTATTGCATTATTATGATTGATTTGCCTCAACATGGACAAACAACAAAAGCAGCCCGCTTTGTCCACACACTTTTTATGCTCCGCCGAGCATTGCTCAGTAAACACCCTGGGCAGAAGATCATCCTGCAACAGGATAAGGCGAGTACTCACACTGCTTGTGTCACTGAGGAAAACGCCAAGACAGTTGAGTGGGAAACTCTTGCTCTCTTGCCTACAGTCCCGATTCGGCACCTTCCATCTTTTCCGTTGTGTTAAGGAACATGTACTAGGTCAAACCTAAGCGGCGGTGGAAGATGTTCGGCAAGCAGACCCAGTCAGCGCCTTCGAGAAGCTGGAACGGTGTTCTGCAGTCAGATTATTTCCAAATTTTTAGAACTAAGGGGAAAATGTGTACAAAGAAATGGAGACTACGTTGTAAAGTAGCACAATGTATGTAGATTAAGATGATGTGCTTGGCTAGCGGTTCTAGGCGCTACAGTCTGGAACCGCGTGACCGCTACGGTCGCAGGTTCGAATCCTGCCTCGGGCATGGATGTGTATGATGTCCTTAGGTTAGTTAGGTTTAGTAGTTCTAAGTTCTAGGGGACTGATGACCCGTAGTGCTCAGAGCCATTTGAGCCATATGATGTTCTTGGTCAGTCTAAAAAATAAAGATTAAGAATTTTAATAACTGTTGCTTATTATGGTCCTCGTAAGTTTTAGAATTATTGGAAAGCCTCATAAACTACGTTACATACGAAGCACATTGGAAGGCGTACTGCAGATAGTTTTTCAGGAATGTTTTAGAAAGACAGAGCGACGAACTGAACATTAAGCTGTGCACCGCTCTCATCAATAAAAACAATGGGACAAAGGCAATATCAACAAGGAATTAATACTGCAGGTATCACAGTAACATCCAATTCCACTTGTTTACATAACGCAAGGTAAGAAACAAAAGTACGCAGTTGCCTCCAGTGATATGGCAGCTACACGATCCTTGAGACAATAAAATGAATGTCTTGTTCCGACAGAATCTGTTTCCAAAGATGAATCTGTATAGACATATATATGCGATGACAACAAGAATAAGTTACGAGAAATTCGACGTTAACTCGAAACGCGTATAGAGGCAGTCACCGAGATCAAAGAGATGCGCCGGCAGTGCGACGCGAACCAACGGCTCACAAACTGGGCGAAATATCAGCATGGCTTCTTGCGGAGCACAAATAAAACGGTCGGCAGAATGCCGGTCGGAAACTCGAAACAAAATTCGCAGCCGAAACGAGTACGGCGCCCGCAACGTTTCCGGCAGAGCCGCGTTCTCTCGCAGAAGCAAATTCCACGAGCTTTGTTCTCTCAGTGCAACAGGAAATTGCCTTCGTTTAAATAACTCAAGTTCTCTTAGCCTACAGCTACAGCCTACAAAAGTTCAGTTTGCTCAGTAAAATCGATTAAGATATTCCGTGGTGGTAAAGATGAATCATTTCGCTCGTTTACTTCGTCGTCTGTGAGCAATGTTTGAAACAATGCTATTTTTTTCTGTTAAGCAAATAGCATTTTATGAGAGAAATGTGTAAACCGCAGAAGTAATTGTAATATTAAGAAGAAAGTTTTCCTTCCTTCTTGCAGTATGACAGATTTCACATTATAAGATATGTGCAATAATCAGTGTTGATGAAATTTGGGTACACTATTTCATCCTGAGAGCAAACAGCAAAGTTCAGTGTGGAAATCTCCCTCATCACCGACTCCCTGAAAAAGCAAAAGTAGTTGCTTTTGATGGGAAAGTTACGGTCATCCCATTTAATGGTTTGTGAGAATGTTGTACCTACACGGTCGTCTGTAGCTCGACAAAAGTAGAGGCATTTTTGAAATGAGACGCAAGAGAGAACATGTTCGTGAAACAGGCTGAATGTGGCACCACGACGTAATAATCTGTATGAACGTTCTCTGAATGTTTTATGATCGACAAAATGTTCAAAAAAGGATTACATTCAAGAGACGCGTAAATTTGTGATTTCGAATGTAAATATGGCATACAGGTAAGTTGGCTGTGTACCTGAATGGTTATCATCACTGTTTTGGGTACAGAAGGGTTCGGGTTCGACTCCCGGTATTTCCTCAGATTTCTGTGACAGGGACGTCTCGAACGGGGGTCATTCAGCCTCGTGCGGCCAAATAAGGAGCTACTTCAATAAAAAAGCAGTGACGCTATCACGGTTCATCTACTGGTAATAACGGCTGGAGAGATTAATAATTTGCTGATAATATGCAGCACGATCATAGATTGCTCCTCACACTGCCATCCAAACAACAGTAGGTCAGTCAGAACAGCTTTAAGGTCTAATACGTGAGTGGAACTCACGTTGAACGTAGTGAAAAGCTGTGAAATCAATTATGAGTTCCTAGTCGAACCTCGCAATTGGATATCTAAATCAGCCCATTGGTGGCCACGTTGCCACCTTGCCACAAATGGAAAAAGGACGCCTATTAGTGAAGGTGTACCATCATTGGCCCCTGTTAGTGGCTGTGTACAGTAGCAAATTATTAGCGGTTCGTCCAACAGTGGTACCAGACGTCGGCACGATCGTAATTGCCGTCAGTTGCTTATTGTTATATTATACAACTCTGCAGCTATGGTTAACAGCAATGAAACTGGGGTTGAATCAGTGAAATTTTAGGAACGTCTTAGAGTGCATTGGGGAAACCACAGTTATAATTGTGTCTTCATGGACTGAGAAAAGTACAAGTCACTTATTAGGTAGGTTAAATCACTAAAACCTGGACGAAAGATGGACGGCGAAGTCTACAAGTTTCTGAAAAGATGTGAAGTGCCAGAGGAGAATGGAATAACGAAATTAATACAACCTTTTACTGATGAAGGTAAGATTAAGTACTATGCTTACGATCAGAAACTGAATGACATTCCGTATAGTGCTCATGTAACGAACGGCCACGGTGAATGATATAACGCTTAAAGTCAAAGTGCCATAATATAACATACAGGGATGTCCAGCTTTATATTAGCTCATGTGAGCTTTGTCTGCAAAAACAAAAAGGTCAGAAGCAAGAAATAGTAGTGAAGCCCATGCTGTTCAAGGAGTTGAATTCCATATGTCAAGGTGATCTTATCAACTTCCAATCGCCACGAGAAGCAAACTACAGATTTGTAATGGTTTATGAGAATCGCTTCACTAAAGTCGTTGTTCTCAGGCAACTGAAGTTCTCAACAGCTGAGTAGGTATGCGATAACATTATTCGCATTTTTACGATGTTGGGCGCTCCTTCAGTGTTGTAATCAGACAACGGTCGAGAGTTCGTTGACGAAATAAAGAGAATTTTAACAGAACTATAGCCCACTATATAAACCTAGACACAGCCAGAGCCTAGACAGCGTAGAGCGAGAAAATCAAGATATAGAAAATACGCCAACTACGTGGATGCAGGGGCGCAATATGGCGGAGAGGAGCAGTGCGCTAAAGTTTGTGCAGTTAACGAAGAACAGCGTTGTACATTTTAGAACGATGGCTGTTTGGATGCCCTACTAAAGATGAATTGTCTTCATCAAGTTAAGTTCCTGAAGCATTAGCGAATGTTCACCCTCAGGACGACCTTGAAAATATACTTGATCAAGTGAGTGTTAGGAGTGAGAAAAGGACTGAAACGTTGCACGATAACGATCGTAGTAAATTTCCAGTATAAGAGGATAACATACCAACAGGAACAGGAGTTGAGAACGGAGAGAAACAAATTCTTCTAGACAATAATGAATACTGCCTGACTGAATTAGACTAGTCAAATCGTACTGTTAAAAAGACAGACCTGAGGCATATAAGTTCTTAGAAGAACAAGCACAAATTATGCAGCAGTGCTCAGATCATCGTTGGCCACCAGTGAAAAAAGGACGTACAGTGAGAGCACTAGTTCGCAACCGATGGAGAAAAGGAAGAGGAGATGGAAGGTCAATCTTAGGTGTCGCTCTCGTGGCGACGGTTCATGGCTTCTACCGAACCGAAACGGGAGATAGTGTGCCGAACCGGTTTTAAGGAAGGTAAAAAATTGATCTTTTCAAAATATTTCGTGGAGGAACAATACGATCTGCGACGGCGACTACGACTGCCACAACGTTTTGTTTCAGGTCCCACTTCAGTACCTGTCCTCAGTATAATCTCACAGGAAAAAGATTCAGCAGACAAAACTGCACCATGAATACAGCTGCGACTTTTCAGTCGACGGAAGCGGCCAGGGATTGTTCAAATGTAACTGCCAGTACAAATGTCAAGACTCTGAGATCCTTTCACAAAAAGAAAAACGGGTTGTGCAACTCTAAATGCCATGGTGCACGTCCTACCTGCAATAATGACTAAATGTTTTAAGACTGAAGCTCACAAATTGCAACTTTCGACATATGAGTGTATTTCATTATTGGAGCACCTTGAGTTTTCTATACATGACTGTTTTCAAATTGCATCACATAAAATGCAATTTTCGAAGTATGACTATGCTTTGTTATTGAAACCATGGTTCACATTCCTTACAGTAAAGGTTAACCTTCACGAGTGATGGTGCGCTGTACTTAGCGAATTCGTATTCTTTTGCAAAACTGGAATCAATAATCTACTAGAGGGGTCAGTGAAGGTGAGTCAGCAAGAGAAGTGAATCGGACACATTACCGATAACTATGGCAGGAGAGGGCGCTAAGGCATGACGTATGAGGAACAGTACCACCTCTAGGAAAAAATCCATGCATACTCCACAAAGTGCGGTTGAATAAATTGTTTCTAGTATGGAGACCATTTATTCAAACATACATTGTTACAGAGACCGCTTTTTCCAGCGTGTACAATCTTTAGGGATTGGCCGATGAAAGGATGCGGAACAAGAAAGACCTAATGAACTTATGTTTGGAAATGCATGGTTTCCATGCTAGAAACCATTTATTCAGTCACACGTTGTTACAGAGATTGCGGTCTAATACGCGCTGTACTGTGGAGCCACAGTTACAGTATGCATGAATTCCTCCTACAGGACGGTACTGCCTCATAAGTCATGCCCTAGCGCCCTGTCCTGCCATAGTAACTGGTAATGTTGTGTCCGATTAACTTATCTTGCTGACTCATCTTGTAGTGGGTGTGATACAGCGTTTTACACAATGGTTACGTATTCAAATCAAGAGCTTGCCGACATGGTGTTTACTTACGGAAAAACAAATGGCAAAGGGCCGCGGGCAGCAGGGTTGTATCAGGAGACCTACGTCCGCCGGTAGCAACCACAGCATTCAATGTCTGCAACAGTGTTTCACCGTTTGTCTGAGACAGGGTCGCTATTCAGGAAGCAGAGTTGATGATGATGTTGATGATGTTTGGCTTGATCATTTAACTGAGAGATAAACATTTTTTTTATTACATCAGTGACAGATGTTTACGCAATTACACAGTTGGATAACTTCACACTTATGAAACTGTATTTTGTCTGTACTTTGTAAACTGTTCATATTTTTTCGGAACCATTGTGATGCTATGAAAGCTTTGAATGTCGTATTTCTTATGGGATCATGATTTTTAAATTACGTTTGAGGTAGATGACACTATTGAAATGAGCAGAGAATTTTTTTTAGTTTTTGAAATTATTGCAGAAAGCTACGACGATTTTGAGATTTGACTGAGGTGTTATGATGTTATTTTTACGATGTGAGCAACAAAACAGAATAAATAATGTCTCAACATCTTTACAAAGTAAATAACATAGTATTAGAAAAATTCTGCAACATAGCTCTCATCAGCTAAACACATAAAGACAGGAAAAACACAAATACACAAGGGTACACAAACATATCGAGGGATGACACAAAAGGAAAGGTCAGGGTTTGTTTTACTGCAGTATTTTGCATGGAGATCTCCCTTGGTTCATCATTATTCCCAAAAGTCCTATCTATACCTGCTTTCTGTACTCTGCCTTTTCCGTAGCACAACAATACGTTACAGCACAGTACTTTCTTCATCATGGCAATAAGCGTAATAACTAAGATATCTATACGCAAAGCATTTCACTTTTGTTTATCATGAGGTAAGTACATTGACTTCTGCAGAACTTAGCTTTCGGAGGACGATAACTACGACACTTCTAAACAGCCTACTTACAATTGATACTACCCTTGTCGCTTACAGCGTGTGCAGGGCTTATGTGCAGACGTTCCACGTCGGGCGGAGTTTTGTCACTGGTTTCTTCACCAGGCAACCACAATTCCGGGACTTCTGTCATCAAACCTACTAAACAGATGAGGCCGCCTCCACGCTGACTGTTATCTTCAACTTTCATAACAGTCATCTGTGGGACAGTACACAGAACCCCCATGATGTGATGACAGCGAATCATCAGCATAGGTGCAACCGAAATGTGTGGTCCGGGATAATTGGCGACCGTATTTTTGGGACCAGTCTTCCTCCCACGTCGACTAACAGGCCGGAACTATCGGCGTTTCTTGCGGGTGACTTTGCCTCCACTGGTGGAAGAAGTGCAATTGATGACAGGAAGAGTTATGTGGCTGTTACGTGATGGTGCTCCAGTCAACTTTGCCGTTAACGTCCGTAAGCATCTTAATCGTGTCTTCCCTGGTTGCTGGATCGGACGAGGGGGTCTGCTCGTTCACCGGATCTCAGCCCCTGCGATTTCTGGTTATGGGGTCATCTGAAAAGTATCGAGTATGCAGAGCCCATTCCAAATGTGGAGACACTGGAGCAGCGTATTCACGCTCCCTTTGAAACTGTTCGGATTCAGCCTGGTCGACGTGGACGCGAGAGACAGAACATGCCACGGCGCGTACACACATGTGTTTCGGTACATGGAAACCATTTTCAACACGTACTGTAACTGTGGCCGCATGGTACAGCGCGTATTAGACTGCAGTTTCTGTAATAATGTATCATTGAACAAACGGTCTCTAGCAAGGAAACGATGCATTCGCGGACAAAAGTTCATTGGACTTCTTTTGTTCTGCATCCTTTCATCGATCAGTCCCAAGAGTTTGTACACGATGGACAAAAAATCACCCTGTATATATCTTTCAAATCCGCTAGTCAGGCACAAGGAAGTACGCTAGCATGCAAGAGTGTGGGGTGTGATAGTGAAGTGAATGTTCAACTCATTTTATGGATATAAGAAATCATGTTCAGAAATGTCATTGAGCGATGCTAGAGCGTCAAAACTGACATGAATGAAGTCTTAGGTTCATTTTCAGACCCATCTTTACTGGACTACTGTTGTTACTATTATAGTACACACTATAATAGGAGAAACAGAAATAACTGGACTATTGTTGTTCAGCTCTATATCGTTTATGTAGATGGGGAAAAGCAGAGGGTCTATAATACATCCTCGGGGAACACCGGCTATTGCTTGTGTTTTGCTCGATGACTTTCGGTCAGTTACTACGAACTGTGACTGAACTGACATGAAATCACGAATTCAGTTGCGTTACCACACCTAAAATGGCTGCCACAGTTCTCGTATCCCAGTCAGCCTGAATGAAAAGATCTTTCCCCAGCCAGCGGGCGAGATTAATATTGATAGGCCATTGGGATCTCATATTAATATTCAACCCAGTATCACACCGTGGGAAAGCATGGACTACGACCCTACCTGCAGGGAGCCACTGATCTGAAAGGATACCGGGGAAAGATAGTAGAAATCGCTACAAAAATGAAGGATTTAGAAAATAACACGAAGAGACGTGTTCTGAAATCAGTTCCAGCACTATTAGCCAACGGTAGCATCCATTGACAAATAATTTTCACAGAACGACATGTAGAAAGAGCATTGACCTATAACTACAAAACTTTAACTGAGAACACTCCGGGGTGAGAATACTGAACCGCGGGACCCAAACTTCGATGAACCTTACTGGGTGGCTAGCGCTGCTGCTGTGCCGAAGTATCGCTAAATACTCGCAATCGCCAAAGGATCGAAACGGCATTCGAATCCGAGCGTCATTACTAAACTGTACGCGAAGTAGCGAACCTTTAAACTTTACCACAGTATGGTCGTGCGTATCTTTAGACCATACGTGATCGTGGGCGAGACGGCAGCTGGTAGACCTTCCAAGATAGCGTTGCAAAATTCTGCGGATAGGCGATGGACAGAGGTTTTGTTAGCTGGCTGGCTCCTCACACTAATGTGCTTACGGGTGAAAAAGATGGTCTGGCGCCAACTTGCTGTGTGGTCAAGCGGATAGCAGTCGGTTGCACGACGATATAACTGGCTGCTTCCTTTTTGCCCCAGAGGTTTCCTAAGCTGCGCAGTCTCGGCCGTTGGAACGGCTCATTTGAGACTTGAATCGTTTTTCCTTGAATTTATTAACTGCTCTCAAAATGACTGCAGTCGAAACCTGTTTACAGATTTCATTTCTCTGTACCTAGCGAATCGTTATTATAAGATTTCTTTCGGTTTTGTAATTATTTTTATGTTTTGATTCGTGGTTTAAATTTTATAAAAGGCGATATAACATTGATACGAAAATTATGAATACAGCAACTGTTTGGTCCTGATCACAGGGTACCGAAACTGTCACCTGATTCCATATTCAGTAATTACTTCTTGACTCGTCCTCTGTTTTCGACCTTACGTGGCAGCCCGCTCTCTCGTCACGAACGTGGCGTTCTTGATTTGGTTCGTAACCCGATGTGTTATACAGTCGCATAACTGAGAGGATATTCCAAAGATACGCAATCTGATTACAAGACGCTTGTGGGGAACAGTGTCAAATGCCTTCTGTAAATCTAAAAATACGGAGTCAGTTTGACATGTCCTGCTGATAGTATCCTACTTGTGTTTCACAAGAAGGATATTTTCAGAGTCAGTGTTGGCTGTTTGTCAATAAATCATCTTCTTCGATTTAATTTATATTGTTTGAACAGAATCCTACTGCAAACCGATGTTAGTTATATGGGTCTGTAATTTAGCAGATTAAATGGTTCAAATGGCTCTGAGCACTATGGGACTTAACATCTTAGGTCATCAGTCCCCTAGAACTTAGAACTAGTTAAACCTAACTAACCTAAGAACATCACACACATCCATGCCCGAGGCAGGATTCGAACCTGCGACCGTAGCAGTCGCGCGGTTCCGGACTGCGCGCCTAGAACCGCGAGACCACCGCGGCCGACCATTTAGCGGATTACTCCTATTTCTTTTCTTGGGTATTGATGTGAATTGTGCGACTTTCCAGTCTTTAGGTTCGGTTCTTTCGAAGAATGAGTAATTGTATATGATTGCTAATTACAGAGCTATTGTATCAGCATACTCAGAAAGGAAACTAACTGGTATAAATCTTGATCGGAGACTTTGCCTTTATTAAGTGATTTAAGCCGCTTCGGTTCACCAAGGATATCTACTTCAAAGTTATTCATGTTATCCTTGACGCGAGTTCTGGAATATTTACTTCGGCTTCTTCGCTGAAAGAATTTCGGAAAACGCTGTTTAGTGACTCTGCTTTAGTGACGCTGTCATCAGTAACGTCACCATCGTTATTAAGCAATGACGGAATTGACTGGGTCTTGCAGCTGGTGCATATCACATACGACAAAGATCTCTTTGGGTTTTTGCCATCTTTCGAGACAGGATTTAGTTGTACAAACTATTAAAAGCATCTCACAATGAAGTTCGCGTTAAATTTCGAGCTTATGTAAAATTCCGCCGACCTTGGCGGTTTTGCGTATTTTTAAATTTGGAACACTGTTCTCTTGGTTTTGCAGCAGTATTCTCACTTGTAGTGTGCACCGTGGGGGATCAGTACTAAGCCTTAATAATTTACTTGATATATATTTCTCAATTTCCGTCGATACTATTTTTTTTTCAGCCACATAAGGTCTACGGTTATATGCTCAGATTGGAAGGAGTAGAGACTGTCTCGTAGGAAGGCATCAAGCGAATTTTTTCTGCTTTTTAAATTGATGTATTTTAAGTTTATTTTTCGTCTGTTTGGATGTTACGGTATTCAGTCTCGCTGCAAGGACCTGGTGGTCATTAATTCTTGTATCCGCCATGATGCTCCCTATTTAACTGGATTACTGGTTCCTAAGAGGTCAAATATGTTTTCGCAACCATTTACACTTGGAGTGGGCTCCTGAACTAATTGTTCAAAATAATTTTCTGAGTGTACATTAAAAGAGGTGCCTTGCCCATTGAAAGGGATTGGGAATGGTAGGGCGTACTCTTTCACCGCATAACGTGGATTTTGCCCACAACTGCCCTATCAATGTGACTTTCCTTATCTAGAACGAAGGACAGGGGTTGAATTTCGTGCAGATCACCACATACATGAGTAGTCGGCGCATCAGAAAGGATTAGGGTCTGGTGCAAGGATCGTCTATCTGCATAAAAAAAATACCCACTACGATCAAACAAAAACTACTCATTGGATTTACAATCAATTTTATCATCTTAAGATGAGCGTTTTCAGTAGGGTGCCTTGCAATGCTAGCATTTCCTTGATATCTCTATAAATGGGGTTAACACTTTCCATCGAAAGTCGGATTAAAAGCACGTCAATTTATTATAAATCGAAATTACACTTGTACAAACGAAGTATAATTATTGAGTATACATATCTTGTTATGTATTGGCGTTAATAGAAGACTGGGGGGCGTAGGGGTATATGGCCTAAATTCAGCAGTCACCCACAATACTAGCGTTCGAAATGGACAAGAATAGTTGGGAGATGGGCATCCAGAAAAGAATTTACTGTAATAATTAGCGAAATGCAAGAGACGGGATCCAATAGCTAATACGTAACTATATCGAAAAGGCAAACTATGAACTACCTGTGGATGCACGTTATTAAAGCGGCCTCCCGCTCGCAAACTAATAAAATTCATAAAACTCGTTCTGCAACACTTTGATTTACGAATATGAATAACAAGAAACGCGGGCCATGCTACTTCTGTTTCAATTTAGATATCGTGTGCAGCACTACTCGCCACGTATTCACACGTAGGCGACAAAGAAGGGAAAACGTATCACTCAAAGGCCATTATGAAATGTTCACTAATATCATGGAGTATTGGAGAAGGAAAGACATTCGCTGAAGGCGAAGTAGTTACGAGGGTGGTTGACTTATACCGAACGTGGTGACTGAGAGTCCCGCGTAAGTTTTGCATACTGCAACCGACCAGTCTCTGACACCAAGTTCAAAAATGAAATGGCAAAATGAGGACGAAATAAAAGCAATAAGGCCCGAATCCTTCCGAAATTAAAGATCACCTAACACTTCAACATGTATTCGCGACTCAATCCACTTCTGAATCTAGCAAGAGCACGCATGCTTACCAGCTTGCAACCGTCTTCTTCTGGATCTCGCCACCGACTCCTCTCGACTTCTAACCGCCTACCGGACGTTGCTCCAACGGAGCCGGGCCTTGTAGGAGTGGGAATTGGCGCATTTTTCGCCGGCCATTCAGGAGTACGGATCTGTCACCGAACTAGCTGCCGTTCAAGCAGACATTCCTGACTTGGCGGAATGACTCGTCATTGGGTACAATTTAGTCAGGGAGTCGTCAGGGAGGCCTCTTTACAGGTTGGTACTACTACTTAGAAGAATAAGAAGAAGTACTACTTTGGCTTCTCCTGCTTGTAGCAGGACTGAGATCACGTGTATCGCTGGCTAGGCTACCGCTGACACCACGAAACTGCCGAGCACGGCTACTCTGGTGTCGTCAAAGGGTTGACTGGAGAGTGGAATGGCGCTCCGTTGTCTTCAGTGATGAGAGTAGGTTTCATCTGTATGTGAATGATGGACGTACACGTGTTTCTCGTACACCTGGAGAGCTGCCTATTCCAGAGCGCATTCACTCACGACACACTGGTCCCATCCCAGGCTGCAAGGTGAGGATGGCTATTAGTTAAAACTCACCATCACTCTTCTTTCAAATTCTGAAGATGGCAGAGGTAAAATACAGGGAGCGAAGGGCTATTTACAATTTGTACAGAAACCAGATGGCAGTTATAATAGTCGAGGGGCATGAAAGGGAAGCAGTGGTTGGGAAGGGAGAGAGACAGGGTTGTAGCCTCTCTCCGATGTTATGCAATCTGTATATTGAGCAAGCAGTAAAGGAAACAAAAGAAAAGTTCGGAGTAGGTATTAAAATCCATGGAGAAGAAATAAAAACTTTGACGTTTGCCGATGACATTGTAATTCTGTCAGAGACAGCAAAGGACTTGGAAGAGCAGTTGAACGGAATGGACAGTGTCTTGAGAGGAGGGTATAAGATGAGCATCAACAAAAGCAAAACGAGGATAATGGAATGTAGTCGAATTAAATCGGGTGATGCTGAGGGAATTAGATTAGGAAATGAGGCACTTAAAGTAGTAAAGGAGTTTTGCTATTTGGGGAGCAAAATAACTGATGATGGTCGAAGTAGAGAGGATATAAAATGTAGACTGGCAATGGCAAGGAAAGAGGAATTTGTTAACATCAAGTATTGATTTAAGTGTCAGGAAGTCGTTTCTGAAAGTATTTGTATGGAGTGTAGCCATGTATGGAAGTGAAACATGGACGAAAATAGTTTAAACAAGAAGAAAATAGATGCTTTCGGAATATGATGCTACAGAAGAATGCTGAAGATTACATGGGTAGCTCACATAACTAATGAGGAGGTATTGAATAGAATTGGGGAGAAGAGGAGTTTGTGGCACAACTTGACTAGAAGAAGGAACGGTTGGTAGGACATGTTCTTAGGCATCAAGGGATCACCAATTTGGTATTGGAGGGCAGCGTGGAGGGTAAAAATCGTAGAAGGAGACCAAGAGATGAATACACTAAGCAGATTCAGAAGGATGTAGGCTGCAGTAGGTACTGGGAGATGAAGAAGCTTGCACAGGATAAAATAGCATGGAGAGCTGCATCAAACCAATCTCAGGACTGAAAACCACAACAACAACAACAACAACAATCACATTTGGTGTTTCTGCACGATAAAGTAACCACACGTTGAAACTTCCTGGCAGATTAAAACTGTGTGCCGGGCTGAGACTCGAAATCGGGACCTTTGACTTTCGCGGGCAAGTGCTCTACCAACTGAGCTACGCAAGCACTACTCACGACCTGTCCTCACAGATTTACTTCTGCCAGTACCTCGTCTCCTACCTTGCAAACTGCGACACAACGCTCTCCTTGTGGTTACAACAACTGCCGTGACCAGCAAGGTCACCAGATGACTCGCCAGTTGAACACGTTTGGGATATGATGAAGCCGCAACTTACTCGTTGTCCAGTGTCTGAAAGAGGCATTGCCGAAATGTAAGAAGAGACGAAAGGTGCTCAGAACAGTCTGTTCTTTGCGTCAGATCCAATTGGCATCTTTATGATTGGTTTCACGCGAGAATACACGCCTTTGTAGCCGCCAGAGAGAGGTACACGGTGTATTCAAATGACTGTTCAGGCGTCCTTTACTGTGATATGTATGTTCCAGTTGACTAAACTTCTTTATCATGTACCCCTACAATGATGAACAAACTATCTGTCACCATACTTTTAAATAAAATGACCTTCTCCTTGTACGTAGTGGACACATTTAAAACATTTTGGGAAATAAATGGAAAACTACAAATCGGATTAACATATTAACTTAAAGTGGTAATGAAATTTGTTCGTCTCGAAGGGGAACATCCAATGACATCAAACTCGATTCCTTTACCCATCCCCCCGGAGACCGGGAGGGGAATCAACTGTAAAATCTTAAATAAGGATCCCCAATTTTTACTGTAGGTTCAGAATCTCAGGGGAAAGTGCGTAAGTTTTGCATTTAACATTTTTTTCGTATCTTAACAGATGGCGCTGCAATCGACGAAAATTAAAATACGCTAAATCAAATCGTTCAAATGGCTCTGAGCACTATGGGACTTAACATCTGAGGTCATCAGTCCCCTAGAACTTAGATCTACTTAAACCTAACTAACCTAAGGACATCACACACATCCATGGCCGAGGCAGGATTCGAACCTGCGACCGTAGCGGTCGCGCGCTTCCAGACTGAAGCGTCTAGAACCGCTCGGCCACACCAGCTGGCAAAATAGGTTAAAAACCGTTGAAAAATGTAAATCAAATGTTCGAAATGGTGCCCATTTTCTGTGATACTTTTTTACAGTTCAAATTATCGTCTGTGAAACACGGACTGTGATCATGTGTCGCAGTTCGTAGTCAGAGTCGAGCTGTAGGTCTAACCCGTCCAGTTCCAAGGAAGTACTTCCATTGTTTGGAGCTGCCTGTGGCCGTAACGCTAAAAAAAGTTTTTAATTAATTGCTAAACAAACCAATGAATTGTTCCAACTTTTTCCATTCCAGCGACGTTTGTAAAAGAAATTACACCAATGTTGTAGAAAAGTAATGTATTTTGTTTTGAAGAATCAAGTTCTTTTGCTGTAAGAAACCGGTTCCTCACTAAAGCGCTTAGAATAACTGCCTTTCTATGCTCCTGGGGTGCTAATCTGATGTGTATTAAGATATTATCATTGTTCAAAGGTTTTTGAACTGATTTTTATCAATTACAGCTCCATCTGCCAACAACGTTACTTACAAAAGATACGTATTTTTTCCCAGACAAGCCGAATCTTTAATTAAAGATGGGGATTCATATTTAAGATTTCAAATTTTTCGTCCCCCCTCCCTTCCCCCCCCCCCTCCCCCCTGGGGTTGGAGTAGGGTGATCAAGTTTGGTGGCATGGGTATCTCCCTTCGAGACGAACTACTTTTATTACTTTTCTTAATGAACATGTTCATTTAAAAATTATTGTATGACCGTTGCTCAGCAACATCAATAGTTGTTTACCTTTATTACAAGAAACAACTTTCTGATGAGGGCAACCACAGCTCAGAGACATTGTGGATAACAAAACCACATGTCAACACACAATAACCATTCAAAGTATCATAAAAGTAATAACAATTAAAAAGTCAAAAATCATGAAATGTTACCGATGGCCGTGTATGAAGGTACTTTATTCGCAACTATCAGTTTCACGTCGGTATAAACACACCCTCAGATTTATCTGTCAAGAATACAAATCACTGTGTGTAATTTTTGAAATGGTAGAAATGCAGAACACAGTACAGGCATTCAACAATAAACGATGACAAGAACTCACAATGGCTATATGTCCATAATGTAGATGGACAATTAAGGAGTCCAGCTTTCTGGAAGTTATTCACGTTAAGAGTCAACCCATACTGGTGGATTTTCATAACAAAATGGAGTACACCCGAAACACGATTGCCAAAATATACAAAGAGCGACTGTTGAATGAACAAGGCCTAGAAAAATGCAGAATGGGGGGGAGGGGGGGAACTAATAATGAATGGAACACTACTGTGAACGGGGATAAAACTCCTAAAAATTAACTAACGTCTACGGAAACTACTATAAGCACAGGGGAAATGTCCAAATGTCATCTAAAAGGACAATACTATAGCTAGAACCCATCTATTATCGATTCGACTGATAGTTTTTCAGATACTGTATTGGACTTATTGGTCTCAGATTCGGTAGGAGAAAGATTCAAATACCTACCAGCCGAAGTTTTATGTGATTTACTCAAATCTTTTTAAGGGAATACCAATCTGTTTCCTTCTTGTCAGTTCTGAGCCCAAATCCGTGCTGATTTTCCGTCTCTAGTGGTCTCGTCGCTTTCGGGCCGCTAAATATAATTTCCTTCTTCTCTAGGAAAGACGAGGGGTAGGCAGCATCGTCTTGCAACGTACAGAATTGTGTTGCAACTGTTCACGGAACTAGTATAAAGAACCAACTGCACAATCAGAATTCTGCTTAATCTTTGAATATATCACCAAGGAATATTACTTGGAATGTCAGTTTATCAGAAAGTTCTTTATATTATAAAAGTTTTACGACTTCACGACGATCAAGAATTAACAAATTGCCCGGTTATCAAGCTACAAACGATTTGTTTTCATTTTTTTCTTCAGGCGTAAACTTTTAGCACTTCTGCAATATTTAATGAGACTAAATCATTGCCTCCAGTGATCGGACACCAAACGTTCACACTCTTCTGCTTCTGACGTGCAACATGCGTCGACCTTTGCTGACTGTTCTTAGCCCAGTAATACATACGTCAAGTAGTGGCGTACTCATAATCTGTGAATGTAACTCCATCGATAAAAACTATAATTTTGAAAAAAGACGTCTGCTGTCCGGATAACGCAGCATAATCGAAAAATAGAATTCCACGCGTTTTTCGTAATTTCACTGGTCAATGTACTGTCGCAGTGACCTATGATACGTACGTAATTTTAAAGAAAAATGCGAATAACGCTGGACTGGCACATTCCAGAAGCATTTCCACATCTCTTTAGCTAAGCCGTAGATGTAACCAGCAGATTCCGGAGCACGTAATTCTTTCGTTTCGTTCGCTGCCAGCTTTCAGCCTCTGCGTAACATTCCAGTGTCCGTCCAATGACAGCGTTTCACACAAACCCGGATTCGTCATGTTTGATGGACACTGTCAGAATATCATTCTGCGCACAGCTCAATTGTTCTGAGAATGAGTGTATGCTGTACCTAAAATGTAGGAGGGTGGCACCGCATTTTTGTTTCTCAGCCGTAATCAATGCTACGAATGCGAAAAGTTAGGTACGTATTATTTTAAGTCTCCTCAGTCAGCATGCCAAGTTAACATCACTTCCGACAGACAGCGTAGCTGCAGGACAGTTTCAAAAATGTGTCTGTAGGTGATGTACGTTACAAGCAACGTGGCGTCGTTGAATTTCTCACAGAGAAGGAAACTGTGGGGAATATTCACAAACGCCTGTGCAAAGTCTATGGAGCATCTGATGTCGACAGAAATACAGTTACTCACACGGAGGGTGAGGTCATCAGAAGGGATCGGCGGAGCTCCACGATTTGCGCCCGTTGGGGAGAATGTCCCCGGGTGTCACAAACGGCACACTTCACCTAGCCCCCTCGGATTTCGACTTGTTTAGGCCATTAAAGGATGCCATTTGTGGAAGACATTTTGAGGACGATGAGGAAGTGGTTCACACAGAGACAAGGATTGGTACCGACGGGGTGTACACGCCCTTGTTTCGCGCTGGAGGAAGGTGTAACATCAACGCATATATTTTATTCAGAAAATTATTTCTGACTTCATTTTGTGTGGAATATGAATGAATATTCTTTTGATATTAATAAAAAAAGACTTCATCGTTACTAAAATAACAAGTAATTATTGTCAGTGACATAATTTAATATTCTGTAAAAACCTGTATCTCAGACAATATCTATGGAAAAAGATAATGAAAATCTCCATCTTTTGTTATCTATGAGTCTTATAGAATAATCCTTCTTCTTGTTCGAACTGTTGTACTGGCCGGATGTGACTGATGTCTTGTAGCACTGAGGTGTGTAAAATATTATGTTGTTAAGTAATATTTGAAAAATAGAGTTTCTGTGTCATTGAAGTAATACGTCTGTATGAACTTTTAATACGATTCTCGTCCTAAATAAATAATAAGTTTTCTGTTCAGCTACAATGGAGAGCAGCCATTAGCGCTATTGATCTGCAGCACGGTTTTTGGTAAAATGCTGAATAATAAGTGATTAACATTGAGAAATACTTTCAAATGTTAATTCATATAGTAAAGGTACAGAAAAGATTTAAAATGTATTATTTGTTATTAGTAAAACAATGCCTGAACCAGAATCGGTAAGTGATTGTCGTATGTTAGCCGTCATCTTAGTGAAATATTGCAGCGGCAGTTTTAAATTGACTTTTTAAACATACATAAATCTTGATGGTAAATTATTGCGATAGTGATTGTGTGTTGGTGGCCCAGAACCCACTCAGAGGTAATAAACTCCATTTAGATGGTGAGAACTCTTTAAATGTAGTGCAAACAGCACCTTACGCGATTAAATTTTTTTCTGCTAATGTATGAAGCCTGATTATTTCGTAACAACTATTATGAAAGATTGTTGAAAGAAAAGAATACATCAGTGTTGTGCGCGTGTGGCATTGTGTGTCAAAGCCGTTCATTTTGCTTAAAGAAAAGTGTTGCCACTTCGAATAACAGTAGTGGTAAATTGTATAAGATCACTTTTGTGCATGAAAGTAGTGCCATTTACACTGCTTGACGAACATTGCTACACGTTCCCAGGTGGAGATTTCTTTAACAAAATAAGGATCATTAGCCGGGAGAGGCACCGATTAAATAAAACCTCATGTTACGCGAATAATATGTAATTGGTTTTGTTGTAGCCCTGCCCGAAAAAATTGTACAACACCGATATATTACGGCACGCCAGAAAGGCCACAGAACGGGGTGGAGATTACGTGGAAAAATAACGTGTGCAGATAAAACACCATTCTTTCGTGTGTGTAATTCTCATTACGTTCAATAAAGAATTGTTGAAGAAAAAATGCGGTGTGTTACTTTATGGGCAACCCTCGTATTTATGTATACAGCTGCTACTAGTTTCGGAGGTCACCAGACTCCTACAAGAATCCCCCACTCATACTAAACCTCCAGAAATGTCTCAGTTTAGCCCGTGAGTCTGCAGATGGTAATATAACGGACGTGCAGTGTAACTGGCCACGCTTTTCCTCCCGAGCTTTGCGATAGTTAAGCTACTCCTTCTTTGAACTAACGTAAGAGATGTCACCTAGGAATTGTGCCTACCTGTTTGTGGAGATGCTCTCGTAGATTCATATCCTCTTTCAGAGCCGCAGAAGCTCTTCGGAGCCTGAAAGTGCAATGCTTCTATGCCTTCCGTAATGATGTGGGAAGAAGTATTTTGGTGGAAATAATTTTTACACGGGATGCCATTATAGTGTGTTTATTTCAGGAACATCACAAAACGAACTTGTTCACACTGATTATAAGATAACTATTAACGTTACGAGAGCTTGGTCTACCACATGTCTAGAACGAAAGATATCCTATCGGCCACTGCCGATATGGCGCAGGGTCTGCAACTTGATCATACAGTCTGTATACTTCGTATAAGATCGTTCATCTTCGGTTAAGCCAAAGTTATTCATTTATTTGTTAATATTGAAACAACCCCTTAGAACAATTATCCGTGACTGTCCTTAAACTGACACACAATATTTTTAGCGCAACGCAATCTCACTTTCAATAATCCCTACAAAAGAATGGCCCTGACTAACATTAACCTATACCTTTCACAAATCACTTACCTCACAAAAATCTTCGTTACTCGAACTACTGCAATACCGCGAGCGCCACTACTGCCAGCTAAATAAAAGATTCAAACTACGGAAGGCACTAACTACTGATAGGCATAGTTAGCAAATGAAAGATTTTAATAGAGAACAAACAATGTATTTACCTTAATAGTGTTGAAAAATCATACTATACATAGCAGTTCATGATATCCAGTCTTACAAATTTCAAAACTCCGCCATTTCTCTCCCCACATCCACCACTGCTGGCGGCTCACTTCCAACTGCGCAACGCTATGCGCTGTTAACATCCAGCTGCACAACACTACAATGGCAGACAACAATGCAAACTAGCCACAGCCTGCACACAGCACAGCCAGTGATTTTCATACAGAGCGCTACGTAACGTTGACAATAAGAAAGCTGGCCGAAGTGGCCGTGCGGTTAAAGGCGCTGCAGTCTGGAACCGCAAGACCGCTACGGTCGCAGGTTCAAATCCTGCCTCGGGCATGGATGTTTGTGATGTCCTTAGGTTAGTTAGGTTTAACTAGTTCGAAGTTCTAGGGGACTAATGACCTCAGCAGTTGAGTCCCATAGTGCTCAGAGCCATTTGAACAATAAGAAAACCTAAACAGCCTACTTACATAGCCCCCATGCTCCCCACATAAAATTTTACAAATTGTTTTGGGCAGTGGCCAATACAGATTTGAAAAAAAGTTTCATAATTACAATAACAAAGAAATCAAATGCACACACTTATTGATACAATGTTGATCAAAAGCGAAAATTTTCTCACAGTCCATAAAGACAGTCCAGATTGTTCATCACAGTGAAATTGTCATGTTTTTCTCAAAGTCTGAGCAGTAAAAGAAAATGAACATGGAAGTAGTGGATTTCCATCCAGTCTTGAAGAAGTAGTGTTGTCCTTCCAACAGAAAGACAGTGCTGACTCTTCACATGCAGACAGGTAATGGGCCACAACAGAGCAAACCCACAGCAGAGTCAGTCGAAATTTTGAAGAATATTGGTAGGTAGGTAATCACAGAGCCGACCCACTGTAGTCCTGGTAGAGATTACGGTATTGGTGGGCCACCAGAGGTGCAGACCCACTGTAGTCCTGGTAGAGATTGTGGTATTGGTGGGCCACCAGAGGTGCAGACCCACTGCAGTCCTTGTAGAAATAATGATACTGGTGAGTCAGCAAAGGTGTAGACCCACTGTAGTCCTTGTAGAGATGGCCAGCAGCCATCTGTTGTGATTGTGCAGGTGCACAATCACCATTGAAGAGTCTTGCGGCTAATATAGCAAGTCCATAACCACCACTTGTGCACTCACAAAGTTTTTTTTTGGAATTGTCCTTAGAACCAGTAGTGCTGTTATGCAGTCCCTTGCTGAATTATTAACATATGTGCAAACACTAACAGTCCCTACTTCTCACATATTGTCCATATACTATGACCAACAGAAACGTGTACAGTGAAATGGAACTTACAAGTTAATAATATGATGAACTGGTGCCAATTACAATTTTATAACATAAGAATACAATTACAAAGGTACAAAATACATCATTAAAGAACATAACAATACAGATAACTCTGTAGTAGTACAGGCTTTACAAAAGAATAGAAATAAACAGATACATCAGTGTTACAGGAATTATGACGTAAGTACATATGTAAGTAGGCTGTTTATGTTTTCTTATTGTCAACGTTACGTAGCGCCCTGTATGAAAATCACTGGCTATGCTGTGTGCAGTCTGTGGCTAGTTTGCATTGTTGTCTGCCATTGTAGTTTTGGGCAGCGGCAGCGGGAAGTGAACAGCGCGTAGCGTTGCGCAGTTGGAGGTGAGCCGCCAGCAGTGGTGGATGTGGGGAGAGAGATGGCGGAGTTTTGTAATTTGTCATGAACTGCTATATATATTATGACTATTACGGTAAATACATTGTTTGTTCTCTATTAAAATCTTTCATTTGCTAACTATGCCTATCAGTAGTTAGTGCCTTCTGTAGTTTGAATCTTTTATTTAGCTGGGAGTAGTGGCGCTCGCTGTACTGCAGTAGTTCGAGTAACGAAGATTTTTGTGAGGTAAGTGATTTGTGAAACGTATAGGTTAATGTTAGTCAGGGCCATTCTTTTATAGGGATTTTTGAAAGTCAGATTGCGTTGCGCTAAAAAATATTGTGTATCAGTTTAAGCACAGTCTTGTATAATTGTTCAAAAGGGGACGTTTCATATGTCGACCCTTAGCCGAGGATACCTCACTGGAATCTTCTGATTTTTTCCTTGTAGTTTGTGTAATTAACGTAGATTTTGTTTATTGCTAGCGCGTAATTGTAGAGACAATCTCCTTTGTAGTTGCAGTCTTTCATTGTTGTACATTAAAACAGTTGTGGCATGCAAATAAGTCAAGACACATTTTCTGCTTGTCAAAATGTAAATGTTGCCGGTGCAACTTCACTGCCGAAAAGCACTGAGGAACATGTTTCAGACACCAGTGCATTGTTATTACAGTTAATGCAACAAATGGGACAAAGGCTACAAAAGTTAGACACAACGCTTGAACAAAATCAGAAACAAATGGGACAAAATCTTCAAAAGTTAGACACAATGGAGCAAAATCTTCAGACGTTAGACACAATGGAACAAAATCAGATACAAACACAGCAAAAGCTTCAAAAGTTAGACACAATGGAACAAAATCTTCAAAAGTTAGACACAGTGGAACAAAATCTTAAAAAGTTAGACACAATGGAACAAAATCTTCAAAAGTTAGACACTATGCTTGAACAAACACGTGAAGATTTAACTACTGAGTTACATAACATCGAATCGAAATGTCAAAAAGTCTGTAATGACGTAAAAACACAAATTTGTGAGCACTTCCAACATATTTTTTCGCGTCATGAAAATGCATTACAGAATCACGAAGCAGCCATAAAAGAACTGCAAACTATTGTTCATGAAAATCACGACACCTTGCAAGCTAAAATTGACTCAGTTGCATCTACCGATTCGGTTACGCAACTTGCAAAAACTCAGGAAAACTTAAAGGACACAGTAGACACTCTGAAACTTGGTTCACAAAAACACACTGAGGAAATAAGTACACTATCGGAGAAAGTAGCCGAACTTTCGGATCAGGTCACTAACTTATCTACAAAGGTAGATGATGATCTGAATGACACAAGACCCGTAGCCTTCACTGACACAGAAGAGTATGAACAAATAAGAAAATTCAAACAAAATCAGAATCAAATTAATACACAACACCAAAGAGAAATCCGGGAAGTACGAGATCAGTTGGCACAAGTAATACAAAAATTTCATATTTCAGAGGATACTCGCGCTCCAACACGGGTAGAGGGACTTAGAAATACGGAACAGCCACAAAATAATAACACAGGACACTTCGGAAATTATGAGAGAAATTGGCAAGGTACACCGAATTTTGAGATGGAACCGCCGAAACGACGTAACAATGACCGACATGCAACTCGCCGACATGATGATTTTGACTATAAGCTGCTTATTACTACACGTAAATTCAAAACATTTAAGAATTCTGCCAACGACATTCATCCACAAGCGTGGCTCCATCAATTCTCTCATTGTTTTCCTCCCAACTGGTCATTGGAGCACAGGTTAGAATTTATGTGTGGCTACTTGGAGAATGAACCAGCTGTAAGAATGCGATCGGTCATTCACGATTGTCACAATGAAGGAGATTTTTATCATGCCTTCCTCTCAGCATATTGGTCTCAAGCAACACAAGACCGAGTAAAACATAGCATCATAATGATGAAACATTTCGAACAATCTGAATTTTCCAGCCTTGTGAAATATTTTGAAGACATGTTGCACAAGAATCAGTATCTTTCAAACCCATACAGCCACTCAGAACTCACCCGCATTTGCTTAATCAAATTACCTGAACATTTACGACATATTATTTTAGCAGGACGTTGCAAAGACGACATTGAAGCTTTTCAGGGACTCTTACAAGAATTAGAAATTGACACTGACAATCGCGGAACGCGAAAACAGGAACACAACAATTACAGGTCACATACGTCGCAATTCCGCGATGAAAGAAATAATAACTGGAGACGACAAGGCTATTCTCACAACACAAATCGTGACCAAAACAGGCACCACCCGTATGACAACCGTTGGCAGAGTAGTAATAATTACAGGGAAAGATCAGCCTCCGCGGTAGTGATCAATATGACAGAGATAACCACAGAAACAGACAATATGGGAACCAAAACAATTATTATCAAAGGAGACAGAATAACTTCAGACGCAACAGTTTAGCGCGCAGTTACGATTCCGGGAGAAATTCTCCACCACATGACCGACAAACAAGAAACTATGTAAACTACCGACAAAACGACAGACCTGAATTCCATCAGAACTGGCGAGCTTCAAACAGGGCAGGGCCTTCTCGTCAAGGTGAATTTGTAGAAATTAGGTCTCCAAATCCCAATAACGACGCGCGCCAACAAAGAGACAATAGGCAATGACTCATACCGCTGGCAGGCACAAAACGTACGTATGAAACTAACGATGCAGCAGCCGTAGGTAGTAATTACGTAAAAATGGAAGACATTAGGGACATCTTACTCCAGGAACACGACATAAAACATAACAACATTGCATATCCTGTGATTCACATTACTGTAAATGACGTAAAATTTACGGCAGTACTTGACTCTGGCAGTCCCATTTCAGTAATTAATGAAACAGCTTTTAGCAAATGCAACAAATCGAACGATTGCCCCACACTTCCGTTACGTAAGATTAAATTGCAAGGTGCAATCTTTGGAAAAAGTGTAGATGTACGCCAACAAACCAATTTAGAATTCTTTTGCCAAAGCCACAGCTTCTCTATGAACTTTCTTATTGTTCCATTATTGTCGACGGAAATTATATTGGGAGTAGACTTTTTGAATGAATACAAAGCAATCTTAAACTTTCACGATGCGGAAATAAGTTTAGAGAAGGAAGGTAAGTCAATAGCTTTGAAATTTGAAGATTGGCTCTCAAACCATGACGAGGAAATTCATCGGCTTTACCTTCTGTTAGACAACAGTTCGGAATTTTCTACGGAACTAGACACTAACAATCACTCTGCAAGTACTGAGGGATGATATCGACGGCATATTTGAAATTAATGAGTTAATTCAGAATAAAATTCTAACAATTGAGAATTGTAATGACACTGATAGGCAGGACCTTTTTGAGATTTTACAAGCACATTCCACAGTTTTTACTCAAAAAACAGGAACAATCAAGGGATTTCAATACCAATTTCGTGTTCGTGAGCATACTAAATTTTGTGTTAGACCATATGTAATTCCAGCACATTATAGGGACCGTGTTAGAACAGAAATACAATCTATGCTTGACAAGGGCATTATTGAGCCTGCAGTAAGCTCATACAACAATCCATTACATGTTGTTGAGAAAAAAAATGGATCGATCAGGCTTGTCTTAGATTCGAGACAAATCAATACTATCATTATTCCTGAAACAGACAGGCCGCAAACGGTGGAAGAACTTCTTCAACATTTTAATGGTGTAAAAGTGTTGTCTTCCATTGATCTCAGATCCAGCTTTTATCAGATCGAACTACATCCAGAATGTAGAAAATACACAGCTTTCCTTTGTTTCGGCGTTTGTTATCAGTTTCGGAAACTTCCCTTTGGTTTGAACATTTCTTCAGCAGCATTCATTTGCGGGCTAAATTCCATATTACCTGAGTTCTTAAAACGTCACATCACCCTATATGTGGACGATATTCTAATAGCAGATGCTTCATGGGAACAACATAATCGCACCCTCAACAGCTTGTTACGTATTTTTGCAGAATCTGGAATTACAGTTAACTTGGAAAAGTCTGAATTCGGTAGGTCAAAGGTGAGGTTTTTGGGACATATTATTTCTTCTGAAGGCATTCAGCCGGATCCTGAAAAGTTAGAAACAATCAGAGCCATTCCAGTTCCATCCACAAAAAAACAAGTCCGTAGTTTTCTAGGTCTCGTAAATTATTACCGTCGTTTTCTGAATATGCAAATTCTTGTTACACCAAAACTTTGTTCTCTCACTGGAAAAAATACTATTTGGAACTGGGACGAACAAGCACAGTTCGAATGCAATTATTTGAAAGAATCGCTACTTAGCGCGTCAATACTAGCTCATCCAGATCTGTCACAAGATTTCTGCCTTAGCACGGATTCTTCTGAAGTCGGTCTTGGTGCCCATTTATTTCAAGAAGCCACAGAAAATGACACTACTGTTCAGAAAACCATTGCTTTTGCTAGCCGAGTGCTAACAAAATCTGAAAAAAATTATTCCGTTACTGAATTAGAAGCTTTAGCTATCGTTTCGGCATTTAACAAATTCCGTTTCTTTCTTTCTGGTAAGCACGTAAAAGTATACAGTGATCATCGTGCATTACAATTTCTTATGTCTTCAAAATTAAATCATGACAGGCTAAAACGTTGGGCATTGTTTCTGCAAGAATTCCGCTTCACAATAGTCTACATTCCCGGCAAGGAGAACATTGTTGCGGACGCACTGTCACGCGCACCGGCTGGGCTTGAGAAAAGTAACACAGAAGGCAACCTCGAGAAAAATTTCAGTATTCTTTACATTCAGAAAGTCGCCTTTGAAAACTTCATCACCACATCTTCAAAGGACATTGCTCATGAACAAGATAAAGATCCGATTTGGAAAGACATCAAGAGCAAATGGCATGAAAAGACACACACTCAGATTCGGCATTATTATCTGGTTAGAAACAACGTACTGTTCAAACGCTGCACTGTTGATGACAAGCTATGGGTACTTTGCATTCCTGACGATTTTGTTAATAAGCTCATTTGGTACATTCATTTCAGCTATGCACATTTTGGCCCACGAAAATGTTATCATATTCTTCGAACGACTTGTTATTTTAACAATATGGAAAAGAGAATTCGAAGAGTCTTGTCTATTTGTAAACTTTGTCAAAAGGCGAAACCATCTACTATCTCCCATCGTGCTCCGCTGTTTCCTATCATTCATTCTAAATTAAAAGAATTTGCTGCTGTTGATCTCTTGGGACCACATGTCAGAACATCTAATGGATTTTCATACGTTCTAGTCGCTGTTGAACTTACTTCCAAATTTGTTTCTTTCACACCGTTACGTAAAGGAACTGGACGGTCTGTATCCAACGCCTTTGTTAAAAATTTCTTACGTGAAGTTGGACACGTTAGTAAAGTCATTTCAGATAACGGATCGCCATTCAGATCTGCTGTTTGGTCACGCACGCTTCGCAATCATAAAATCAAACCTGTTTTTATTTCATTGTACTCACCACATTGTAACCCCTCCGAACGGATTATGAAAGAAATCAATAAGCTTTGCAGACTTTATTGTCACAGAAAGCATCAGCATTTATTTCAAAACGTGCTGAATGAAATGCCTCATGATTCCACTGCTTTACCACCTACTCTTGTACTGAAGAATGAAGAACCACCGAACAGAATCAGAGAGCTTGTACCTTTCCCGAATACACATAAACTTCGACACAAGGACACAATTGATTTGGCTATTATAAATATAAAATCCGCAGCAGACAAAAGGAGAAAACTACACGGTAAAGCAAATGCTAAGAAATTGTATATTGGTCAGAAAGTTCTCATTAAAGCTCATTCATTGTCACATAAGAAGAAACACTTGAGTCACAAATTCTTTCTAGTTTACAATGGACCTTACAGAATCCGACGTATACCACATGATAATTGCGTTGAAGTTGAAACTCTGCGTACTAGGAAGAGTAAAGGTTTACACCACATTTCACATGTAAAACCGTTTATTGAAAGATAATCTGCTTTTTAACTTTGTCTTTGCCACAAAATTTTTCACTTCACATTTCTAGTATGCTTTGTCAGACTTAGAATCTGTTAACATGCAACAATGTTTGAAGTTAAATATCCAGTCAAGAACCAAGAGAAATTATGTAAACAGAAATTACGAATGCATTGTTATAGTGAACAGACGACACAGTGTTGTTATTTGTACATTCTTGCTTGTTAGTTGCACGATTACGTAACGACTATCAGGCTTACATACATAGAACATGTACTGGTACTGCTAATGAGATTTTAGTACAACATTTTGGTTTATTTGAAAATACATTATGGATTCAAGGTGCTTTCTGAGAGATACCAGATGACACAGTGGTTAGTTTATTTGCCAGCTACACGACTATATCACGATGCTACTAATGTGTGACACAATTTACCTTGTTGCTTTTGTGGTGTATCTGTTTTATATCTGCACAGTTTTTCTGAATTCTTCTGGAAAGTAAAACATATTTTAGTAGTAACTTTTGTGGTATAGCTACAAGGAGACAGCCTTTTCTGTAGCACAACAATACGTTACAGCATAGTACTTTCTTCATCACGGCAATAAGCGTAATAACTAAGATATCTATACTCAAAGCATTTCACTTTTGTTTATCATGAGGTAAGTACATTGACTTCTGCAGAACTTAGCTTTCGGAGGACGATAATTACGACACTTCTACAGAATTATCTTACAGCAAGACGCACATTTAGCGCTACAGGACACGCATTTGAGTGATTAATTTTGTACTTAAAACATTTATTTTTGAAGATATTTGAAGTACAATGATACGAAGTTTTCCCGTGATACATTTCATTCCATTGCAATAATTTGTAACACCTGAGGGTATAATTAGATTAATCCTCAGGGGGATACACGCTTACTTTGTGTACCATGTGTTTGGCAAGCACAAGGAGCCCTAGCTAATATGGTATTTGCTTATACAACTTTACACATCGGTACCATATTTCTCTAACACACAAAATACACAGCTATCTGATCATTTTTTTTACTACATCAGTGACACATGTTTACGCAATTACACATTTGGCTAACTTCACATTTATGAAATTGTAGTTTGTCTGTACTTTGTGAACTCTTCATATTTTTTCGGAACCATTGTGATACTATGAGAGCTTTGAATGATGTATTTGGTATGGGATCATGATTTTTAAAGTATGTTTGAGGCAGATGACACTTTTGACATGAGCAGAGAATTTTTTTTTAGGTTTTGACACCATTGGAGGAAGCTACGACGATTTTGAGATTTGACTGAGGTTTTATGATGTTATTATTACGATGATGATGTGTATTATGCTGTTGCCATATGTTTATGATCAATAAGCTGATGCTATATGAGTTATTTGATTATGCTACGTATCTGTTATGATGAAATATTGAAGAAGTGTCGACGAATATTTATATGTGTAATAAGGTAAGGAGTAATGAACAGTGGTTAGCGACTCTGATTTGTGAAAAAGGTTGTTGGAAACCAAGAAACGTACTTTAAGAGTTATGAAATGTGTGTAAATGTGTGAATGTATCACAATGCAGGCAAAAATTTTTTGCACACTATTATATTCATAGGATTTTGTTTCTACACATTTGTAACGTAAATTTTCGAACTGTGAAATTTTCATATGAGACTGTCACTGTAGCGGAAACTGGTGTCGTAAATATTCTGGTAAGAAAGTTAAGTGACCACCCGCATGTAATGCGTCGTGGGCACCCAGCTGGGCGACAGTCGCCTGGAAAAAAGCCATAAGTGTGTGCCCCTTTCAGAGGTACAGGTGGAAAAAAAGGGAGGCCATTATCCTCGCTATTGACGTTCCTTTGTAGAAAGCATCGCAAAAACGACATGGTCGAACTTGAAAACATATGATTACACTGTGGAGCTCTTAATTTATGATATTTACAGAAATGCCTAATGAAATGACGACAAATATTTTTATGTCTATACACCTGATTATGACTACTGTCTCTCTAGTTGAGAGATTTTTCTACTAACTTATGAAATGCCTCATGACTACTGAATGATTATTTTATGCTTTACTTTGTACATAGTTGCTTATTTCATTTGATATCTGGTTTCCAGCTGTCTTGCAGCATTGGTTTCATAAAATAAAATTAAATGCATTTGCTAATGTGAACACTTTCTGTCAACAGATCTATTAATAATTATTTTATGACCCACATTCTTCGAAAAAGGAGCTCTTGGAATGGAAAGAACAATAAGAAGGGACTAATAACAGTAACTGCATATATCATTTTCTTTTCAAGTACTTGGTAAATTTTTTGGTAGAATAACTTCTTGTGGTGCACCACTTTAATTACATAGACATTAAGATGCGATTATACTTTTCCTTTATCTGCATTGTTGTCTTTAGTGTACTATTTTTTCTGCTTGAGCTTTGTCATGCTTAGGTATACGTTATAGCATTTACTGCTGCTGTTTGCCAGGCATAGTGCTACTGAATTTTAATTTGTGTTACTCTGCTAAGCCAGTTTACTACTGATTTATTTTTCTTGTTTGCTGCTCATTGCCTTATATTAGTTGTAATTTATACTGCTTGCTTCGCCATTTGTATTTTTGATCATTGCTGTTTGTGTTAATTGTTTTGTGCTGCTGCATTGCCTCGTCCCTTAGTTTAGGATCTGAGCTCAGTAGATTTAAGTTAGCTTAAGAGGGGGTAGACTATGTAAGAAACTGACTATGGAGAGTAGGGAAAGAATGCATTGAGAAGTTAAATGAAAAAGATTTGGGCCAAAATGAGTATTGTACAATGACAAATAATTATTTTGAAAGAAATATGAATAGAATACAGAAAGGAGGTATAGATAGGACTTTTGGGAATAATGATGAATGAAGGGAGATCTCCAAGAAGTAAAGAAAGTTTTGTTTGCAAAATACTGCAGTAAAACAAACCCTGTCCTTTCCTTTTGTATTATTATGCTATGTGTTTGTGTACCCTTAAGTATTTACGTTCTTCCTGTCTTAATGTGTGTAGCTAATGAGATTTATGTTGTAGAATTGTTCTCATACTCAGCTACATGAACTATGATGAGGAATACTGTTATCCTCAAATATAATTATCAGTAATAATATGTTATTTACTTTGTAAAGATGTTAGACATTATTAATTCTGTTCTGTTTTAATGCTCATGTGTGAAGTTGATGTTTCAAAAGTCATTCTGATCTTTTATGTATTTACTTATGTCATAATTCCTGTAACACTGATGTATATGTTTATTTCTATTCTTTTGTAAAGCCCCAATTACTACAAATTTTATCTGTATTATTATGTTTTTAATGATGTGTTTTGTACCTTTGTTATTGTGTTCTTACGTTATAAAATTGTACTTGACACCAGTTCATCAAATTAAGTAACTTGTAAGTTCCATTTCACTGCACACGTTTCTGTTGGTCATAGTATATGGACAATATGTGAGAAGTAGGGACTGTTAGTGTTTACACACGTGTTAATAATTCAGCAAGGGACTGGATAACAGCATTGCTGGTTCTAAGGACAATTCCAAACACTTTGTGAGTGCACAAGTGGTGGTTATGGACTTGCTATATTATCTGCAAGACTCTTCAATGATGATTGTGTACCTGCACAGTCACAACAGATGGCTGCTGGCCGTCTGTACAAGGACTACAGTGGGTCTACACCTTTGATGATTCATCAGTACCATTATTTCTACAAGGACTGTAGTGGATCTGCACCTTTGGTGGCCCACCTATACCATACTCTCTACCAAGACTATAGTGGGTCTGCTCTGTGATGACCTACCTACCAATATTCTTCAAAACTTCGAATGACTCGGCTGTGGGTTTGCTCTGTTGTGACCCATTACTTGTCTGCATGTCGAGAGTCAGCACTGCCTTTCCGTTGGAAGGACAACACTACTTCTTCAAGACTGCATGGAAATCCACTACTTCAGTGTGCATTTTCTTTTACTACTCAGACTTTGAGAAAAACACTGCTATTTTACTGTGATGAACGATTAGGACTGTCTTTATGGACTGTGAGAAAGTTTAACTTTTGACCAACATTGTATCAATAAGTGTGTGCATTTGATATCTTTGTTATTGTAATTATGAAAAATTTTATCAAATCATTATTTGCCACTGCCCAAAACAATTTGTAAAATTTTTTGTGAGGAGCATGGGGGCTATGTAAGTAGGCTGTTTATGTTTTCTTATTGTCAACGTTACGTAGCGCCCTGTATGAAAATCACTGGCTATGCTGTGTGCAGTCTGTGGCTAGTTTGCATTGTTGTCTGCCATTGTAGTGTTGGGCAGCGGCAGCGGGAAGTGAACAGCGCGTAGCGTTGCGCAATTGGAGGTGAGCCGCCAGCAGTGGTGGATGTGGGGAGAGAGATGGCGGAGTTTTGTAATTTGTCATGAACTGCTATATATATTATGACTATTAAGGTAAATACGTTGTTTGTTCTCTATTAAAATCTTTCATTTGCTAACTATGCCTATCAGTAGTTAGTGCCTTCCGTAGTTTGAATCTTTTATTTAGCTGGGAGTAGTGGCGCTCGCTGTACTGCAGTAGTTCGAGTAACGAAGATTTTTGTGAGGTAAGTGATTTGTGAAACGTATAGGTTAATGTTAGTCAGGGCCATTCTTTTATAGGGATTTTTGAAAGTCAGATTGCGCTGCGCTAAAAAATATTGTGTATCAGTTTAAGCACAGTCTTGTATAATTGTTCAAAAGGGGACGTTTCACATACATAAAGATCAGAATAACTTTTGAAACATCACCTTCACATATGAGCAACAAAACAGAATAAATAATGTCTAAACATCTTTTCAAAGTAAATAACATATTATCAGAAAAATTCTACAATGTAACTCTCATCAGATAAACACATAAACACAGGAAGAACACAAATATACAAGGGTACACAAACACATAGCGGAATAACAGAAAGGGAAAGGACAGGGTTTGTTTTTCTGCCGTATCTTACAAACAAAACTTTCTTTACTTCTTGGAGATCTCCCTTCGTTCTTCATTATTTCAAAAAATGCTATCTATACCTGCTTTCTGTACTTTTTTCGTAAAACTTCTCAATGCATTTCTTCCAATTCATCGCAACTCATTCTCTTATATAGTCTACCCCCTCTTGAGCTAACATAAATCTACTGAGGTCAGATTCTAAACTAAGGGACGAGGCAATGCAGCAGTACAAAACAATTAACACAAACATCAATTAAAAAAATTCAAATTGGCAAAGCAATTGCAATATTACAGCTAATATAAGGCACTGCACAGCAAACAAGAAAAATAAATCCGTAGTAAAACTGGCTTAACAGAGTAATACAAAGTCAAATTCAGTAACACTATGCCTGGCAAACAGCAGCAGCAAATGAAATAACTTATACCTAAACATGACAAAGCTCAAGCTAGTACACTAAAGAGAACAATGCAGATAAGGGAAATGTCTATTCACATCTTAATGTCTATGTAATTAAAGTGGTGCACCACAAGAAGTTATTCTGCCAAAAAAGTTACCAAGTACTTGAAAGAAAATTCCGTATGCAATTCCTGTGAAGGGAAATGCCTTTTTATGCTCCTTCGTTTTTTTGAATAGATCATAAAATTATTTACTGGATCTGTAGGCATAAAATATTTGTATTAGTACATCTATTAAATTTTATTTTAACCAATGCTGCAGTGTAGCTAGAAACTAGGTATTAAACAAAATGAGTTAATAGATACATAAAGCAAGCCATATGGTATTTCTCTCAACTAGCAAGACAATAGCCACGAAATTTTTCTCATCATTTCATTAGGCATTTTAGTAAATATCATAAATTACGAGCTTCACAGTGTAATCATATGTTTTCAAGTCTGAGCGTGTCATATTTGTGATGCTTTTGACAAAGAAATGTCAATAGCGAGTATAATGGCCTCTTTTTTTTTGCACATAATGGCTTTCATTTGTCAGACGACTACCTCTCAGCTGGGCGCCCAAAACGCATTACGTCAAGGTCACTTACCTTTCTTACTGAAATATTTATGACAGCAGTTTCCGCTACAGTGGCAGTCTCATATAAAAAAATTCACAGGTTGAGAATTTGTGTTACAAATGTGTAGAAACAAAATTCTATTGATATAACAGTGTCCAAAAAATTTTCGTCGGCATTGTAATACAGTCACGCATTTACATACACTTCATAACTCTCAAAGTACGATTCTTGGTTTCCAACAACCTTTTCCACAAATCAGAGTCCCTAACCACTACTCATTATTCCTTACCTTATTACACATATACATATTTGTCGACACTTGTTCAATATTTCATCATAATAAATATGTAGCATAATCAAATTCCTCATATACAGTAGCATCATCTTATTGATCATAAACATACCTCAACAGCATAATACACATCGTCGTCATAAAAATAACATCATAACACCTCAGTCAAATCTCAAAAACGTTGTAGCTTTCTGCAATAATGTCAAAACCTAAAAAAAATTTTCTGCTCATTTCAATGTGTCATCTACCTCAAACATACTTTAAAAATCGTGATCCCATACCAAATATATCATTCAAAGCTCTCATAATATGAACAGTTCACAAAGTACAGAGAAACTACAATTTCATAAGTATGAAATTATCCAACTGCGTAATTGCGTAAACATGTGTCACTGATGTAGTAAAAAAAATGTTTGTCTCTCAGTTAAATGATCAGATAGCTGTGTAATTTATGTGTTAGTGAAATATGGTACCGATGTGTAAAAATTGTATAAGCAAATACCATATTAGCTAGGGCTACTTGTGCTTGCCAAACACATGGTACACAAAGTAAGCGTGTACCCCCCCCTGAGGATTAATGTAATTATACCCTCAGGTGTTACAGATTACAGCAACAGAATGAAATGTATCATGGAATACTTTCTTTGTAATTGAAAAATCTTGAAAAATAAATGGTTTAAGTACAAAATTAATCACTCAAATGCGTGTCCTGTAGCGCTAAATGTGTATCTTGCTGTAAGATAATTCTGTGGAACTGTCGTAGTTATCGTCCTCTGTAAACAAAGTTCTGCTGAAGTCAATGTACTTACCTCATGATAAACAAAAGTGAAATGCTTTGCGTATATATATCTTATTTATTACGCTTATTGCCGTGATGTAGAAAGTACTGTGCTGTAACGTATTGTTGTGCTGCGGAAAAGGCTTTCTCATTGTAGCTATACCACAAAAGTTACTACTAAAACATGTTTTACTTTCCAGAATAATACAGAAAAATTGTGCAGATATAAAACAGATAAGCGCAAAAGCAACATTGTAAATTGTCACTCATTAGTAGCGTCGTGATGAAATCGTGTAGCTGTCACATAAACTAACCACTGTGTCATCTGGTATCTCACAGAAAGTACTTTAAATCCAGAATGTATTTTCAAGTAAACCATGATGTTGCATTAAAATCTCATTATCAGTACTGATAAATGTTCTAAGTATGTGAGCCCTATAGTCATTACTTAATCGTGCAAATAACAAGCAAGAATGTAGACACACAATAACACTGTGTCCTCTGTTCAAAATGACAATACATTCGTAATTTCTGTTTAAATAGGTTCTCTTGGTTCTTAACTGGATATTTTATTTTAAAACATAGTTACATGTTATCAGTTTCTAAGTCTGACAAAGAGTACTAGTAACGTGAAGTGAAAAATTTTATAGTATAGACTAAATTAAAAAAAAAAAAAAAAAAAAACAGATTATCTCTCAATAAACGGTTTTACATGTGAAATGTGGTGTAAACCTTTACTCTTCCTAGTACGCAGTGTTTCAACTTCGACGCAATTATCATGTGGTATACGTCAGTAAAGAACATTGGAATTTTTCTCAAGGTTAGCGTCTATGTAATTTTTCTCTGAGCCAGCTGGTGCACGCGGCTGCCTGCTGTACGAGTCATTGTCTGTCTCTTTGTTAGCGCACATCGTTATTAGGATTAGGAGACCTAACTTCTACAAATTCACCTTATCGAGAGTGCCCTGTTCTGTTTGAATCTCACCAGTTCTGATAAAATTCAAGTCTGTCGTTACGATTATATCGTCTGTCGTCATGTCGGTAGTTCCTGTAGTTTCTTTCTTGTCGGTTAAGTAGTGGAGAATTTCTCCCTGAATTATCACTGCACAGTGGACCGTTGCGTCTGAAGTTATTCTGTCTCCCGTGATAATAATAGTTCTGGTTGCCATATTGTCTGTTTCTATGATTGTCTCTGTCATATTCATTACTACGGAAATGTGATCTTTCTCTGTAAATATTACTCTGCCAGTGGTTGTCATACGGATGGTGTCTGTTTTGTTCACGATTTGCGTTGTAAGGATAGACTTGTCGTGTCCAGTTATTGTTTCTGTCGTCACGGAATTGTGACGGATGTGACCTGTAGTGATAGTTTTCCTGTTTTCGCATCCCGCGACTGTCTGTGTCAATTTCTAATTCTTGTAAGAGTCCCTGAGAAGCTTCAATGTCGTCTTTGCAACGTCCTGCTAAAATAATATTTCTTAAATGTTCAGGCAATTTCATTAAGCAAATGCGGATGATTTCTGAAGGGCTGTATGGGTTTGAAAGATATTGATTCTTATGCAACATGTCTTCAAAATATTTGACAAGAATGGAAAATTCAGATTGTTCAAAGTGTTTCATCATCATGATGCTATGTTTTACTCGGTCCTGTGTAGCTTGAGACCAATATGCTGAGAGGAAGGCATGGTAAAATTCTCCTTCACTGTGACAATCGTGAATGACCGATCGCATTCTTACAGCTGGTTCATTCTCTAAATAGCCACACATAAATTCTAATCTGTGCTCTAATGACCAGTTGGGAGGAAAACAATGAGAGAATTGATGGAGCCACGCTTGTGGATGAATGTCGTTGGCAGAATTCTTAAATGTTTTGAATTTACGTGTAGTAATAAGCAGCTTATAGTCAAAATCATCATGTCGGCGAGTCGCATATCGGTCATTGTTACGTCGTTTCGGCGGTTCCATTTCAGAATTCGGTGCACCTTGCCAATTTCTTCCATAATTTCCGAAGTGTCCTGTGTTATTATTTTGTGGTTGTTCCGTATTTCTATGTCCCTCTACCCGTACTGGAGCGTGAGTGTCCTCTGAAATATGTAACTCTTGTATTACTTGTGCCAACTGATCTTGTACTTCCCGGATTTCTCTTTTGTACTGTGTATTGATTTGATTTTGATTTTGTTTGAATTTTCTGATTTGTTCATACTCTTCAGTGTCCGTGAAGGCTACAGGTCTCGTGTCATTCAGATCATCATCTACCTTTGTAGATAAGTTAGTGAACTGATCTGAAAGGTCGGCTACTTTATCCGATAGTGAAATTATTTCCTCTGTGTGATTTTCTGAACCAAGTTTCAGAGTGTCCATTTGTGTTGAAATCGTATTTACTGTGTCCTTTAAGTTTTTGCAAGTTGTCTAACCGAATCGGTAGATGCAACTGAGTCAATTTTAGCTTGAAAGGTCTCATGATTTTCATGAACAATAGTTTGCAGTTCTTTTATGGCTGCTTCATGATTCTGTAATGCATTTTCATGTCGCAAACAAATAGGTTGAAAATGCTCACAAATCTGTGTTTTTATGTCATTATAGACTTTTTGACATTTCGATTCAATGTTATGTACCTCAGTAGTTAAATCTTCACGTGTTTGTTCAAGTGTGGTGTCTAACTTTTGAAGCTTTTGCTGTGTTTGTCTCTGATTTTGTTCCATTGTGTCTAACTGTTGCTGTGTTTGTCTCTGGTATTGTTCCATTGTGTCTAACTTTTGGAGATTTTGTTCCATTGTGCCTAACTTTTGAAGCTTTTCCTGTGTTTGTCTCTGATTTTGTTCCATTATGTATAACTTTTGAAGCTGTTATCCCATTTGTTGCATTAATTGTAATAACAATGCACTGGTGTCTGAAACATGTTCCTTAGTGCTTTTCGGCAGTGAATTTGCACCGGCAACATTCACATTTTGACAAGCGGAAAATGTGTCTTGACTCATTTGAGAAAACGGTGAGAACCCAAAACCAGAGTCTACAGTATTTGCAATATTGTGTTCTGTCATTCCTGATTCCTGAGGCGAGCTGTTGCCAACCGATCGATCGATAATGCTTCCCTGTTCACTAATTGTTTCACTGTCTACGCCATTATTTGCCGCCCACTCCATTTCCCTATGCACAATTAGCAAATTACCACTTAGAATGTCTATTAATTCATTACACAGTGGCGCTGATAAGCTACGCTCATCGTCACTATTATTTCTCAGTTTACTTTGGAGCCTAGTGTTACGTTTTCCACACGCCATTATTGTCACAATATTTCACACGATAACACAGAAAAGCACAATTTGAAGAGCAAAATAAGAAAACACATTAACATAGCACGGAAAATAATATCTAGTTAATTGCAAGTGGAGCTGCGAAATAGTTGGTGCAAATCTACATGCATGCCACAACTGTTTTACTGTACAACAATGAAAAACTACAACTACAAAGGAAATTCTCTCTATGATTACATGCTAGCAATAAACAAAATCTACACTAATTACACAAACTACAAGAAAAAATCAGAAGATTCCAGTGAGGTATCCTGGTAGGGTCGCCATATGAAACATCCCCTTAGAACAATTATACATGACTGTCCTTAAACTGACACACAATATTTTAGGCGCAACGCAATCTGACTTTCAATAATCCCTACAAAAGAATGGCCCTGACTAACATTAACCTATATCTTTCACAAATCACTTACCTCACAAAAATCTTCATAACTCGAACTACTGCAATACAGCGAGCGCCAATACTGCCAGCTAAATAAAAGATTCAAACTACGGAAGGCACTAACTACTGATAGGCATAGTTAGCAAATGAAAGATTTTAATAAAGAACAAACAATGTATTTACCTTAATAGTGTTGAAGAATCATAATATACGTAGCAGTTCATGACATCCAGTCTTACAAATTTCAAAACTCCGCCATTTCTCTCTCCATATCCACCACTGCTGGCGGCTCACCTCGAACTGCGCAACGCTATGCGCTGTTAACATCCAGTTGCCCAACACTACAATGGCAGACAACAATGCAAACTAGCCAAAGACTGCACACAGCACAGCCAGTGATTTTCATACAGAGCGCTCCGTAACGTTGACAATAAGAAAACCTAAACAGCCTACTTACAATATCAACGCTTTCTAGAATTATAAAGTAACTGAAAGATAATATTTATGACCCGTAGATTCCTCCTAATGTCTGAGTGGCAAATGGCAACTTTTGTTAGCAAATATTTATTAATAACAACTACATGATTCGCGCCAGAATAAATGTACTTTCACTACGTATCTCTTTGCTGCCGTCACGAGCAATTTCTGCATTGGCGACTAATTCCACTCGCTCTGAAAGCGCCTGTTGGCCAACTACCTCTGCTAGCCAGAGTGGCAACCTACCGCTCCCTCCTTACTCCGTACATACTACAGCACAGGTACACTCACTTCACGTATGTGAAATAGCAAAACTGGAAACAAAGTGCAATGTGCTCTCATCTGCAAATAAGGGGTACCAAACACTCCACATAGAATGTGCCTTTATGCCACACTGAATAAATCCCACAGAAAATTATATTGTGCAATCTTACTATTCTCCGGTCTAAAAACATACTTAATACATGCAATGCACTCGCAGTTGCGAAAACGAACAACCGTCAGCTGAATAAGGGAATGACAACAGTGAAAATTTTTGCCAGACCGAAATCGAACCCAGAATTTCTCCATTGTGCGAGTATACATGCATATCAGAAGAAACAGTGCATCGTTCTTCTTAACAACACAGGCACGGCAATATTGCACACATACTTAAACACAACCGAAAATTCCTTTGCGTCTGAAATATCTCACTATTGGTCATTGATTACCATACTCTTTACTGAACCCAAGTTTGAATCCTAAATATAACGTTTAGTTTTCATCTGATCAGCGGAGTGTGTACTCAAGATCTTTAATTAATTCGCAAACGCATAGTGTAGGTAACAGCAAAACATTTTCCCTAATGCAGAATTCAAGTTAAAAATTGATGGAGCAAAACAAAGAAACTTTATTAACACGAATGGCATGTGTACAGCGAAATTTTTCATTTCTTGAATAATATGTCATTCAAGAAGTGTGCTTCACTGTCACTTCATTGTTGAAAGTGAGCTCAGAAGTTCTTTACCATTCTGACGAGCATTTCTTGAGGAATAATTCCTGTTTCTTCCTGTATCGCATTCATTAGGGCTGGAAAACTCCTCGGTCAGTGTTTGAACAATTCAACCTTAACAAATCCCCATAGAAAAAAGGCATAGTGTGTGTGTGTAAGGATCGGAGCTCGTAAAGGCCAGGACAAAGTGAAAAGTAAGACAATGAAGCGTCCAGGAAACATCTGTCTCAGCATTTACGAAGAGAACAAGGGAAGTGCCATAAGCTGATACTCCAGAAACTTCGCTGAATGGAAGAGTATTCAAAATACGCGAACACGTGTCTCGGCTTATCCATAGATAGTTGACCGTCAACATTTTCGACGCACTTTAGGTGCCTTTTGACGGGTGATAAGCCCAGCCCATCTGGTGGCATGGGGCACAACCATTCACTTCTGTGTCCCGTGTTCGAAACTGGATACTTATTTTTAGTTAGTTTATCTTACGTCGTTTTTCTCATTTGTATAACCCATGTCCATAGAAGTTTGCTACAAGAATATTTCTTGTCACGTCAGGAGATATAAGGGCGTTATATGCTGGGTTCCACAGTATATTATATATTATCGCAGAAACATTCGAAATATAGAAATTCTGAACAATACGAACATCACTTGTAGGCAGGTTTGCCACAGTGACATTTCTTCATATGAATCTCATTCAAGACAGCTGGTCAGCGTGACGGATTGTCAGTCCTCTGGGCCCGCGTTTGATTGCCGGGTGGGTCGGGGAATTCTCTCCGTCCAGGGTCTGGGTGTTGTGTTGTCCTCATCATCATCCTATCATCCTCATCGATTGCTAGGGGCCCCCCGTCGGAGTTGCTGGGAAAGTGGGGCTGTGGTGGCACTTGCCGTGTTATCCTCGTTGTAGATAAATCTGATCTGTGTGAGCGGAGGTCCTTACTGCTGAAATCATGCTTCGTCAATCTGGAGCGCACTGAAAGAAAGTTCTGATGAGGTGACTGTATCGTTGAGAGTTTACAGTCACAGGATCATCGTCCTCTTCAAAGAAGCGATCAGAAATTATCCCAAAGCTTCTAACAGTGCTCGATACTGTAACATTGTTATTACATTGTGGTTTCGCATGAGAGGTTTATGTTTAGTCCAGTGTTGGACATTTTTACGATTACCGCGTGCTGATGAGTGAAAATGGTTCATCACTGAAAGGACTACAACACCTTCAAGTACATAAGGATGGTTGCGTATGACCTTACATGATTCTTATAATCACATTAAAACAATTGTTGCACGGAGACAATGTTGTACTGACGAAATTTCAACTTCCATTGCAAAATTCAACACACAATCCGATCATATAGCTGCGAGTTTTGGAGCAGGTCTCTTTGGAGGCTGCTGAAATTAATGCCTTACAGCATTAATGTTTTCTGGAGTTCGAGCGCTGCGTGGCCTTCCGCGTCTGTTTAGGGTTCCTTATCTCAGTCGGTAAAAGCGGAAAGCTTGTAGGATAACTTCCTTATCAATCTGCCTGCCTGTCCGTCCGACTATTAAGATCGCTTTATCTGAGGAACGAAATGAAGTATCGGGTTGAAATTAATAACATATACTGAGGTCTATTGTCGCTTGGCGATGTAAACAATTTAACCTTCTAAGTCAAGGCAGTCAAAAGATACGGTCATTTATGTCACATATTCTGATACTCGCAAACTCATAAATGAAGTCTCTCTACACATACAGTCCTGATGGTATATAAAAAGTCTGGTTTTAGCAGCCGAGCGGAGCGGATGTGCTATGTATTTTCCGCCTGCAGCGTAGCACGTTCACCTTATTTATCGCGAATGAATACAGGAAATCAACACTGAAATTCACGTTTCGAAATGACTTCGCTCGGCCAAAAGCACTCGATGTCGGGCGCTTTTTAAAGCAGTAAACCAAGGACCCAGCTGCCAACACTGGCGGCATCCACTTTTCGATAGTAAATAGTACAGTGTATATCAAACTTACTAATTGCGCTACATGTGACAAGATCCTTCGAAAGATAAAACAAGGTCTCCGCTTCTGGCACGCAGACAGAACTGTTGCCAACATCGAGGTTGACCATGCCGTTCTGGGATAGCAGAGTATACGTATAATCGTACTCCCCTTCGAACTCTCGGCGTCAGACGTTACGGCGGCGCTCCATCCCTACGGCACAATACAAGAACATGTGTGCAAAGAACAGGACTCAATTTAAGACACATCAAGCACACAACGGAGTTCGCCAAGTGGGTGTTGAACTCCGATGACACGTGCCATCATACCTCTAGATAGGAGACTGCCGAGCCATAATTATTTATGATAGCCAACGTAAAACGTGTTCTGGATACAGCAAAGAAGGTCACCTACGTTCTGAGTGCCTCCAGAGTCGGATCACACAACTTCTACGTGGCACCTTCAGCGAAACTAACGATCCTTCCAGTGACTTATGTGGTGGCACTCATGTTGTCTCTACCTGTCCAGACACAACAGACCGACATTGCTGTAAGGGGACAACCTGCCAAGATCCGACGCCTGGCCGATTAGTCAGCCTGGCCATTGCCAAAACCCCGTACAATTCCACTTATGCCACCGAACACTGCATGCACCGCCGACTGCAGGACGGCAACCGATTAACTCATCGTACCAACCGAAGCTTTTCAACTGGCGAGGCGCGAGTCAATGCCAACGTCCGACACAGAAGGCCGTCCACGAAAACAGCGTTCACCAAAACGTCGAAAGTGATGCTGGTGGACCGTGTCGGATCTTGCCAGCTTCCACTCACCAGAGAAAGAAGAACTGATCTCGCAAGACGCCAACCACGAGGCTGGCGCCACTGGTGCTGACTCCAATCCTGTGGAACGGAACGCAGGACGGGCAGTGTCCATATTCCAGTCCCCAGCGGCGAACAGTGATTAGTAGGCAAACTCCAGTGCAGGCTGCTAAGCCACGTGCTCCCTTCATTTCAACAACTATGACCTTACAGAAGATAAAATGAGTTTCTAGCCCTTTTTGTGGGGCGAGGATGTCAAGACTGGCAGGGCCCTAATCTGGGGCCTGCTGAGGTCTGAACAGCATTGGTAGAGTCACAGTCAGCGGGATCTGATGCCACTCGCCATGTCCGCTTCTCTCCACCATCACCATGGATAACCCTGCCCAGCCACTGTGCCGCCAGGTTTAACGCTTGGTCACAATTAATATCAACACGGCTAGCTCCCCTGCCAAGACCTATCTACTGAGAAAGACAAGACAAGCCACAGGAGCTGACTTCGCATTCATGCAAGAAGTGCAAACGAACGCACTCCTGCAGTTTTGTGGTTTCGCAACATACATGATCTCTGGTGGTCCCAAAGACATCGGTGAGGTGATTTTAGAGCGAGAATGCTTCGAAGTCATCGACATTATGTATCTCCCGTCTGCTTAAGGATTAGTGGTCACCTCACTCAGCACCTGATTCATTAATGTTTATGTACTATTATGCACCACCGAATACCAAGATCGGGCCAGGTTCTACTCCACAGACGTCACCTCCTTTTTTCTGCCTTGATATGAAAACAGCACCTTCACTGACGATTTTAACTGCGTCATTCATCCCAAGGACCAAATCCCACACAATACACCTTGTCTGGAACTGAATATGGTGATTTTCGAGCTTCATTTGTGCGAAATGTAGAAAAGGTACACAGCGAAAAGTCGGCACCTATGAATCTTACCAGTCATTTGGTGAGCCAGGTGGATCGTATATATTACTCACAAGAACTCACACAGAGTGTGGTGGCCGCCAAATGATTGCCTCTTGCCTTCTCTGGTTACAGCGTCTATATCTACATGAAGCATCTCGACTCCCACCTAGTCTCACGAAGCAATGGCGTTTGGAAGACGAACATAACTCATCTCCAGGACCCAGACTGCCATTGGCAAGTCCCACAACGTGGGCCAAATGTGAACGTCATTCCCGCTATTCATTACCAATACTCCTAGACTTTGGCATGGTGGCTTCTCTGCGCCAAACTGGCAATCTCCAAAACGCCTACGCAGTTTGACAAGATATGGCTGTGTGGCATTAACGGAACCTGAATTTTTCCAACGTTGTGCTCAGAGACCTCGTCGCTTTTCACCCATCACCAGACGGATAACGAGGACGACAACGAATCATGGCTCAATGGTTCCAGTTCACTTGCAAGTGCTACGCTTCTGCACTGATACATTCAAGTTTGAAGTCTGTAGTACGAGGGGACTCACTGATCTCCGTTATTTCTACTCACCTATGCTGAGATGGAAGCCACCTTTTTGTGGAAAGACTTTATTCCGCACTACCTTACAAATGCACAACGTGATATGTAGTAATACATTATAAGTCGCCCGCGAGCTGCAGGCCCTTGCCTGTTCGAGACATGCATCTGCTCGCTGCAGTGCCTCCAGGCTACCTGTGGCATTGGTTTTCCACGGATGCCTGGCTGTATCTACACGAACAAAGTGCTTGGAAAATCCAGTTCTGCGCACACAAAGTTGCAATATACCCCGAAAGGGAGCGGATTATACTGGACAGACTGACCTGTCCAGTTTGTAGATGGCGCTTGAAATGGCAAATAAGTTCTGGAACAACATATTCTCACTCTAAAATGAGCTTGACAGATAATTGGTTCACATAAAGTGTGAAATGTGCTAAGATATAACGTTAACCAAAGAAAAAATATTGGTCAAAGTGGAGGAATTCGTACGTTTATTTGACCAGTTTTCTTTGTCCATTATGGGAGGACAGGATAAAGGAAAAAGAGGAAAAATGGAGAGTTTTGCGTCGTGGAGTCTTTTCCCGAAGCTCCCAAGCGGAAAGAAACGAACTGGAGAGAGGAATACCGCACACTTTTCCATCGGAAACGCGAGGCATCCGTGTTCCGAAACAGTGATTTCTTTACTGTCCTTACGACATGATCGTCATATAAAACGAAATATTGCTACCGCGTGGAGTGGCCGCGTGGTTTGAGGCGCTATGTCACGGATTGCGCCACCGCTCCCGCCAGAGATTCGAGTCCTCCCTCGGGCATGCGTGTCTTGTTCTTTGGCTAAGTTAGTTTAAGTAGTGTGTAAGTCTAGGGTCCGATGACTCAGCAGTTTGGTCCCTTAGGAATTCACACACGCACACACACACACGCACACACACACACACACACACTCACATTTGAAATATTGCTCCTGCTATAAAAGGGAACATCTATTTGTAACAGATGTTGGATTCGTTATTTAAATATATAAATGATGGAGTAGGAAATAATATGAACTTGACAAAGGGTCATACAGAACTCAGTTGCGAGTTTCTCAAGAACGCGACCGCGTCACGTTTCCGCTTGTCGTTGTCCCACACCTTCCGCCTACCGATGGTGCGAGAGCAGCAAACAGATGGATGTCTGTCACGCCTGCCGACTACCCTGCTAACAGATAGTGAACTGCCTTTGCAGTCGTTTCCATGGCGACTATGTTCCCCGTATGTATTGTTTGGTTGCCGAGTGGCTTGGACCAGAAGGCTGTTATTTCGTGTTTGAGTGTATGTACTTCTCACTAAGGCTGGCAGTTTCTATGTTGTTTTTTTTTATCTAATAGAATGAACGGAATCCGCTTGGTACCGATCCAAGGAGAGAAAACTGCGGTGAAGGCGAAGAAATTGTTTCTTTTCTAACCACGGTGGTTTCAGCTCTGCTTCGAATTTCATTTTAAACACTAGTATTAGAAAGCCGATTACCCCCTGTCAGGGTTCCCGCTAGGTATCACAGCTAAAAGGCCAAAAAGCACTGTACATTTTTTACTATTTAGTGGTACCAAATAAATGAATAACCAATTCGTTTCACCCTCTTTGTTCTATCTCTTTTGCTTAGCTAGTTAGTTAGTTAGTTTTGTGATCCATGGGTCATTTTGCACGATAAATTGTAGTGATGTGCATCAAGTCCGTTTGCATTCACATCGCAAATTAATTTGTAAATTTGGTTACGTGCTGAACATTTCTAAGTCTTTTTTAAAAAAATACAAATGTGAGTTACTAATTCCTACCCACCACCTTTTACATATGACAATAATAGAAATGTTTTTCCGGAATAGAGGGAGTTATCAAGAAGAAATTTCCCCTGTTTGTTTTCGAATTTTACTTTTCTGTCGGTCAGACATGTTGTATCACTAGGTAAGGGATCAAAAAATTTTGTTGCAGCACGTGGACCCCTTTTTGTGCTAAAGACAACCTTAATGTAGAGTAATGAATATCGTTTCTCCATCTGGTATTGTTATTTTAAACTGTAGTGGATTATTTATAACAAACTTCACGTGAGAATAAATACTCCACGAAGCAGTAGTCAGAATGACCAACTCCTTAAAACAGATGTCTACAAGATTATCGCGGGTGACCACTACATATTATTTTCACAGCACCGTTTTGAGCTAAGAAAACTTTCTTTGGTAAAGATGAGTTGCCCCATAACATTATTTCAAATAATATTATTGAATGAAATATGCCAAATGTGCGATCTTACTGATTTGTTGTCTCTCCCCAAAATTTGCAGTGATTCTAAGTGCAAATTTGGATGAACTATGTTGTTTAGAATTTCCAAAATGTCCTTTTCCAGTTTTAATTCCCACCATTATGGACAGCTAAGAATTCAAAATTTCCACTTTATTAACCATTTCTTCACCGTGTATTACACTTATCATTAATGTAGTATCCCTAGATGTGCAGAATTACCGTTTCTACTGTTTCTGTACTTTATTTACTTAGCGTATGGCACAATTCACGATTTATAAAGTACAGCACTAAAGAACACAAATTCGCAAATGCGGAAGAAAGATACAAATAAAAGCTACGGACATATCTCATATATGTAAGGACCAATATAAAAATAAGTGCAAATCGAGATATAAATATACATATAAAGACACAAAAACAGGTCAGTGTATAACAATAAGACGCACATTGCAAACTTACGTCCATATCGCTAAGATAATAGGTGGCCTCTTCGGTCGCATTCAGCAAATCAGCAGTCTGGACGAACTGCCTTCTAATAGGGCATTTCTTGAACGCATTTCGAATTGTTTGTCTTTCAACACCGCAATCACACTCAGGAGATGTAGCATTCTGTCATTTATGCACGGAGACCCCACATCTTCCGTGGTTCGTTCTTAATCAATTTAGCCTGGTACACACTCTCCTGGGAAGAAACCCTGGCGGGTTTTAGGATATGCACTGGATTTCTCTGGGATGGTCTTTATGCATGCTTGCACTGATTACAATACTAATGTCATCTGCAAAACGAACTAGTTCTGCTTGCTGGATACTAGACGGAAGATCATTTGCGTACGAGGGGCTTTCAGTAACCAATGCAACAGGGATATAACAATCTGCCATTTATACACGGAGACCGCACATCTTCCTTGGTTCGTTCTTACCCTATTTAGCCCGGTACACACTCTCCGGGGAACAAACCCTGTCTGTATTTCGGATCACCACTGGATATCTCTGGGATGTTCCTTATGCATGCTTGAATTGTTACATCTTCCGAAAACAGGTTGTATTTATTTAGGATTCCAATATGTCATACCGTTATCCACTCTTTTGGCTACAAAACCCCATTCCTCAACACAATCTCCGCTCAATGCACACTACTGGCAGACGTTGGAGCCAATGTCTCCATCATCCCATGAAGTGCATCCTTCATTGGACCAAACAGATGGAAGGTCCGAGATCCAGGCTGCAGGGTGGATGAGGAGGAACAGGTCAATGGAGTTCTGTAAGCTTGTCTCGGGTGTGCAGACTTATGTGAGGCTTTGCGTTGTCATGAAGGAGGAGAATTTCCTTTGGATTTTTTGGCACAAACACGCTGAAGTCACTTCTTCAATTTCCTGAGAGTAGTACAATATACTTCAGAGGTTATCGTTGCACCTTGAGGGAGAACATCAAACAGAATAACCTCTTCAGAGTCCCAGAAGCCCGTTTTGTTTCGCAGCGGGCATACAGTTTTAGTAGTGGTGGACGAATGTGCCCGATCAACTCGAATGAGAGTGTCCGCACGTTCCAGCATTGCAGGAGTCACAGCTGTGTGCGGCAGGTTGGCACGCGAGAGATCGGACCTTGTTGCAATGATAACAGACGCCTCGCCCATCTACTCACCATGCTTTTGTTCACCGCAGGGTCTCCGCGGACATTTTGCAAGTGCCTATGAATATCTGCGATATCCTGGTTTTGTGCCAAAAGAAACTTACAGACAACTCACTGCTTAGAACACATCTCCGTTACAGACGCTATTTTGAAAGCTACGTACAATGGCGCCACCTATCGGAACTTCATGAAACTGTAGGGTCTGAGGCGTGAATATACCACTACGTCCACATTTTTTGACAGAAATTGGTTAAAAAAAAAGTGTTGCATTACTTATTGAACACCTCTCGTCAATCAGGAACAACAGTGGACCTAAGACAGCCTTGTGGAACCACTAGGTGATTTCTTCGCAGTCAAAAAAACGTCCCCAGACTGTACTGATTGAATTACTAAGTGCAACTTTCTGCATTCTTTTTGTTAGATATGGCATTATCCGGTGGTTGGCTGTACCATTTTCGCTATAAAACTACAATTTATCTAGGGGACTACTGTGATTCACACTGTAAAACGCCTTAGATACATGGTATAATATTCCAGTCGGCACTATGTTATTATTTAGTGCTCGTAAAATCTGCTGAATGGACATGGAAATGGCATTTCCTGTGGAGCAACCCTTTTGAAACCCAAACTGTGATTTGTTGAGGATATTATTGTTGATAAGGTGAGACACAACACTAGAAGACACCACCTTTCTCAAAAATACTGGAAAATGATTTCAGCAGTGTAATAGGTCGGTAGTTATTGACATATCTCTACCGTCTTTCTTAAAGAGGGGTTTAACGTTGGAATATTTCGCTCTCTCCGGAAATACGCCTTGAGTTAGTTGTGCATTAAATATTTCAGATACAACCGGATTTATTAATATGAGAACAAATCCTTAGTACTCTACCTGCTACACCATCAAAATCAGCAGAGCTTGCAAAAGCAGCAAATATAACAAGAGGAGACTGCTACCTTCCTCCAGTGCCTGGTAAGTCAAGGAGTGTAAGACAGGAGCACAGTGGTGTCGAAGACTTGCAAGAGGTCTGCAACCAGTCGAGCGCGGCGCAAATGGAAAACTGACGACCGTAGCCTATTGTCAGATACTTTCTTCTTTTCGCCTCGATTTTCTAGTTAAAACAACATTGAGGAACTATCATGAAGATGCAGCGATATTGCACCTGAGAAGATTTTTCAACCCAATAGAGTGTTTCCTGCAACTTACCGCCTATTCGACACTGTCGAAATACATACGTTACAATTACTAGCCCACCCACTGTCTTTGCAAAAGAGGAAGATGAAACAAAGAAGGAAGGAAATAAAATAAAGATAGAATTAAGGGGAGGAAAGAAAGAAGAAGGGAAGTGTTTGCGTGAAGCCCTTGTGCGCGGCGAGCCGGCTGCTCCGGACTCAAGGTCTGCGCGCTCAGGGAACGTCACGCGGTTACCATGGCGACCGAGAAGTCGATGTTCCACCCCCTGCGAAGCGGCAGGGCAAGGCAGGGCCGCCCGCGCCCCTACGCCAGCAGCAGTTGCGTGCCCTTTGAACGCCGTTTCGCGTTTCCAGTGGCGTGTCGACTGCTAATGGCTGTTTCGGCGAACGTCTTTGACTGCGCCCGGGCTGATAAGCGCGATAATTCCCTGAAGCAAGGGCTGTTTCTGCACATTATCTCCAAGATGTCAAGCTGCAATAATTCAATACAGTTCTTTCCAAATTACAGAAACTTCGTTCGACTTATTGAGACCACTTCCCAGTAGAACGGAAGGGGCTTTACAATCAGATACTGACGAAAATTACGCTTCTGGGATTTTTGCATACCAAAAAAGTTCTGACGTTGCTCTTTAAAACGACGTGTGCGTCTCGTATTTATTTTCTAAATATATGCTGGTAGAGAATCGTCGAGAGATATTTTCAGAAAATCTGTCATTCATGCTTATGGTTGACTCCGCACATAATGCGCTGGTGTACAAAATTAGAGTGACAAACCGCTGTTTCCCCTTCCTGTGTCTAATTCACGATATAATCTATCAGTCAGATGTCCGTACGTCGTTTTCTGCATGGAAGATGACATTTCGCTCAACGGACAACGATGCCAGCGGTGATGTCAGGGCACCTATGAAAGGAGGTAGTTTTTGCCAGGTAGCCCGACATCCACAGTCGCTGTGTACACAGTCGCAGAGGGTGCACTATGGCACAGAGAAGACAACTACAAGACTCTCTGCGTTGGAGGCCCATAGAAAGAAAGGAAGCAGGACAGTTGCAAACACATGTGGCCTGACGACTTAATGTGAATCCTTCTGTTGTTCTCGAATGTGGCGACATTTCATGGGGACCGAAACCGCGTCCCGAAGACCATGATGTCGGCCGCGGTGGCCGAGCGGTTCTAGGCGCTTCAGTTTGGAACCGCGCGACTGCGACGGGCGTAGGTTCGAATCCTGCCTCGGGCATGGATGTGCGTGATGTCCGTAGGTTGGTTAGGTTTAAGTAGTTCTAAGTTCTAGGGGACTGATGACCTCCGATGTTAAGACCCATAGTGCTCAGAGCCATTTGAACTATTTTTTTTTTTTGAAGACCATGACAGAGCAGACCACGTGTGACTTCAGAAGAGAGGGCCGTTATTTGTCTGCAAGGGCAGGAGAGTACCGTCTTAGTACTGCACAGCAATCGGCATGTGAACTCGCAATATCCCTTGGATGTGTTGTATCGAGGCAAACGGTGTGTAGAAGGCTTCAGCAGAGTGGCCTTCATTGTCAGAGACCTGCTGTATGTCTACCACTGATGCGTCTTCACAGAAGGGAACGTCTAGAGTGGAGTCATCAGCATACCACCTGGACGGTTGAACAGTGAGCCAATGTTGTTTCCACAGATGAGTCCCGATTTAGTTTGAAGAGTGATTCTCGATGGATTCGCATCTGCAGAAAACGTGGCGCATGATTTTGGGACACAAACATTGTGGAAAGAGACCGACGTCGAGGAGGATCCCTAATGGTGTGGGTAGGGTTATGTTTACCACGTGAACCCTGTTTATGAAATTGTACGGGTGAATCGGCAAGGTTTAACTGCAGTCATGTATCGTGACGAGATCTTGGGACTTCATTTGCGGTTATTGATAGGTACTACGGGCCCAGACTTCGTATTGATGGGCGATAATGCTCGACCTCTTAGAGCACGAGTGGTTGATGTTTCCATCGAAAAGTAAGATATTGCACGCATGGCGTGCCCCCCTTTGCTCTTCCGATTTGAATCTGGTAGAGCTTGTTTCGGATGCACTAGGGAGACGGCTTGCATCTACCAACCACTCTCCAAGACTGCGAGCAGCTCTGCAGGAAGCATGGGCGTTATTGTCTCAACATGAGACCAATGACATCTCTCACAGCATGCGCCGTCATTGTCAGCCCTGTATTGCTGCCAGCGGTGGCCACACCTCATACTGACCACATTAACCAGTAGTCGGAATGTGTGTGCAAATCCGTTAAGTTGGAAAAAAACGGAGAACCTTTTTGTCTACGTTTATGCATGTCGTAGTTGTTTACGTTCTGTATTCTTTACATTGTTTCTATTTAACCATCACCTGTTTATACTGTTTCGTGGCAGAATAAACGCAACCTTGCAAAATTTCCGTTTGTTGCTTTAATTTTGCACATCAGTGTATACATGTGGAGTGAGTCCCTACAGCTAGTTAGCATGCTACTATAAGCAAAATATAACTCGGCCTTGTTTAAGAGGATGCTGTGAGCATCAGCTCGCGTGCACATGCTAGCACGTGGACTACTGTAGGGAGAGGAGAGGTGTGAGGAATGACGCTCCGCGTATTTCTCACAGACCAGGCAGCACACTGGAAACGGTTTGCATTCGCATTGTCATCTACCGTTTGTTAGGTATGTTTGGTAACGGGTGGAAACACTCCTTTCCAGCTCGAGCTAATCCAATTTCTGCCCTGCTAGAAATGTGCCAACTAACAATGAGGTGTCACAACTCATGGGATACCTCCTAATATCGTGTCGGACCTCATTTTGCCGCCGGCGTAGTGCAGCAGCTGGACGTGATATGGACACAAGTCGTTGGAAGTATACAAATTATACACGTCCTTTGGAAGTCATATCTGGAAGCTGGAGAGATCTTTAGAGACTCAATAAGAGCCCCTAACCGTTCTTACTACCAATCTGTCGTCTTCAAAAGTTGTGTCCCCAGCGCAGAAGTCAACTCGACGGTCGTGGGCTCTTCTTCGGCGGTGGCTGCTATGCTGTCATCTCGAATCTGTGATTGGATTTTCTATGGGATGCCACTTGCTCAGGTTAGTCTCTGTGTCTGCAGAGGGTAAGGCCCTTACCACCGACTATGATGGTAAGCGACACTTCTCATGAATGTATCCTGTTCCCTTATTATTTTAATATTCCTACATGTTACACTGCCCTTTACAACACTCGACGTAGCTTTTTTAATTGCATTTTCTGTCCCACTTCATATATAGAGTACATGTCCATCCGTCTCTGAAGAACGCCCGAAACAGTGTTATACGTCTGGCTCTCTGAACGACCGAAACAGAGTTGCCTGACAGGACATTCACAACGCCCGAACCAGTCTGACCAGCGCAGCCAAAGTACTTGGTCTCCCCGGCGCCAAAGCGACCCGAGGTGTCTGAAGCATTTCGGTTGTAACATTGTTATTCTTATATTTCTCGAAACTACTGAACTTTAATAAACAAAAAGGGTAGAGTAACCATGGGAGATTGTCATACTGAAACTGGGCTGCAAATAAGTAATATGTAAAGTTTGGCGTTTTTGCGCCTGACACCCCAGTGTGCCGACCAATCAGAAACAAGTTCAGTACAATTGGCGGACTCTCCCACAGGAATGGTACACACTGTGCAATCTGTCGATTGTACCTCTCTCCGCTTTTGTACCATATGCTACTTCGCGTGTATGACGCTGCATCACAGCGAGCTTCAAGCAAAATGAAATACTGGTGGCCGCAGCCAGGAACATCACAAGTCCCTTGCGGAGATATTGAGCCATGCTGTCTCTACAGCCGTCCATAATTTCGAAAGTGTTGCCGTTGCAGGATTTTGTGCACGAGAAGACCTCTCAATTATGTCACGTAAATATTTGGTGGGATTCATGTCAGCGACGTGGGTAACCAAACCATCCGCTCGAATTTTCCAGAATGTTCTTAAAACCAATCGCAAACAACTGCTGCTCAGTGACATGGCGCACTGCCATCCATAAAAATTCCATTTCTGTTTGGGATTGTTGTTGTTGTTGTGGTCTTCAGTCCTGAGACTGGTTTGATGCAGGTCTCCATGCTAATCTATCCTGTGTAAGCTCCTTCATCTGCCAGTACCTCCTGCAACCTACATCCTTCTGAACCTGCTTAGTGTACTCATCTCTTGGTCTCCCTCGATGATTTTAACCCTCCACACTGCCCTCCAATACTAAATTTGTGATCCCTTGATGCCTCAGGACATGTCCTACCAACCGATCCCTTCTTCTAGTCAAGTTGTGCCAGAAACTTCTCTTCTCCCCAATCCTATTCAATACCTCCTCATTAGTTACGTGATCTACCCACCTAATCTTCAACATCCTTCTGTAGCACCACATTTCGAAAGCTTCTATTCTTTTCTTGTCCAAACTATTTATTGTCCATGTTTCACTTCCATACATGACTACACTCCATACAAATACTTTCAGAAACGACTTCCTGACACTTAAATCTATACTCGATCTTAACAATTTTCTCTTCTTCAGAAAAGCTTTCCTTGCCATTGCCAGTCTGCATTTTATATTCTCTCTACTTCGACCATCATCAGTTATTTTGCTCCCCAAACAGCAAAACTCCTTTACTACTTTAAGTGTCTCATATCCTAACCTAATTCCCTCAGCATAACCCGACTTAATTCGACTACATTCCATTATCCTCGTTTTGCTTTTGTTGATGTTCATCTTATATCCTCCTTTCAAGACACTGTCCATTCCGTTCAACTGCTCTTCCAAGTCCTTTGCTGTCTCTGACAGAATTACAATGTCATCGGCGAACCTCAAAGTTTTTATTTCTTCTCCATGGATTTTAATAACTACTCCGAACTTTTCTTTTGCTTCCTTCACTGCTTGCTCAATATACAGATCGAATAACATCAGGGAGAGGCTACAACCCTGTCTCACTTCCATCCCAACCACTGCTTCCCTTTCATGCCCCTCGACTCTTATAACTGCCATCTGGTTTCTGTACAAATTGTAAATAGCCTTTAGCTCCCTGTATTTTACCCCTGCCACCTTTAGAATTTGAAAGAGAGTACTCCAGTCAACATTGTCAAAAGCTTTCTTCAAGTCTACAAATGCTAGAAACGTAGGTTTGCCTTTCCTTAATCTTCCTTCTAAGATAAGTCGTAAGGTCAGTATTACCCTCACGTGTTCCAACATTTCTACGGAATCCAAACTGATCTTCCCCGAGGTCGGCTTCTATCAGTTTTTCCATTCGTCTGTAGATAGTTCGCGTCAGTATTTTGCAGCTGTGACTTATTAAACTGATAGTTCGGTAATTTTCACATCTGTCAACACCTGCTTTCTTTGGGATTGGAATTATTATATTCTTCTTGATGTCTGAGGGTATTTCGCCTGTCTCGTACATCTTGCTCACCAGATGCTAGAGTTTTGTCAGGACTGGCTCTCCCAAGGTTGTCAGTAGTTCTAATGAAATGTTGTCTACTCCCGGGGCCTTGTTTCGACTCAGGTCTTTCAGTGCTCTGTCAAACTCTTCACGCAGTATCGTATCTCCATTGGGATTATGAAGTCCATGAATACATGTAAATAGTCCCCAAGTAACACAGTCCACACCATTACAGAGCCACTACCAGCTTTCAAAGTGCCTTCTTGACAATGTCGGTGCAGGGCTTTGAGTCGAACCCTACCATCAGCTCTTGGCAGCTGAAATCGGGACTCATCTGACCCGGTCACTGTTTCCCAGTCGTCCAGTGTTCAACCGATATGGTCACGAGCGCAGGAGAGGCGCTGCATGCGATGTCGTGGTGTTAGCAAAGGACTCGTGTCGGTCGTCTGCTGCCATAGCCTATTAAAGCCAAATTTCGCCGCACTGTGTTAACGGACACTTTCGTCGTTCGTCACACATTGATTTCTACGGATACCTCACGCAGTGTTGCTCGTCTGTCAGCACTGACAACTCTACGCAGACGTCGCTGCGCCCGGTGGTTAAGTGATGGCCGTCAGCTGGAGTGTTGTCCGTGGTGAGAGTTAAACCCTCAAATTTGGCATACTCGTGACGCTGAGGGTCTCACAATATTTGGGGCATGAAAGGGAAGCAGCGGTTGGGAAGGGAGTGAGACAGGGTCGTAGCCTGTCCCCGATGTTATTCAAACTGTATATTAAGCAAGCAGTAAAGAAACAAAAGAAAAATTCGGAGTAGGTATTAAAGTCCATGGAGAAGAAATAGAAACGTTGAGGTTCGCCGATGACATTGTAATTCTGTCAGAGACAGCAAAGGACTTGGAAGAGCAGTTGAACGGAATGGACAGTGTCTTGAAAGGAGGATATAAAATGAACATCAACAAAAGCAAAACGAGGATAATGGAGTGTAGTCGAATTAAGTCGGGTGATGCTGAGGGAATTAGATTAGGAAATGAGACACTTAAAGTAGTAAAGGAGTTTTGCTATTTGGGGAGCAAAATAACTGATGATGGTCGAAGTAGAGAGGATATAAAATGTATACTGGCAATGGCAAGGAAAGCGTTTCTGAAGAAGAGAAATTTGTTAACATCGAGTATAGATTTAAGTGTCAGGAAGTCGTTTCTGAAAGTATTTGTATGGAGTGTAGCCATGTATGGAAGTGAAACATGGACGATAAATAGTTTGGACAAGAAGAGAACAGAAGCTTTCGAAATGTGGTGCTACAGAAGAATGCTGAAGATTAGATGGGTAGATCACATAACTAATGAGGTGGTATTGAATAGAATTGGGGAGAAGAGGAGTTTGTGGCACAACTTGACAAGAAGAAGGGACCGGTTGGTAGGACATGTTCTGAGGCATCAAGGGATCACAAATTTAGCATTAGAGGGCAGCGTGGAGGGTAAAAATCGTAGAGGGAGACCAAGAGATGAATATACTAAGCAGATTCAGAAGGATGTAGGTTGCAGAAAGTACTGGGAGATGAAGAAGCTTGCACTGGATAGAGTAGCATGGAGAGCTGCATCAAACGAGCCTCAGGACTGAAGACTACAACAACAACTTAGATTTCCGAAATGGGATGTCCCATGTGTCTATCTGCAACTACCATTCTGCGTTCAAAGTCTGTTAATTCCCGTTGTGCGGGCATAATCACTTCGGAAACTGTTTCTCATGTATCACCGCAATACAAATGACAGCTCCGCCAATGCACTACCCTGTTATACATAGTATACGTGATACTACTGCCATCTGTATAGGTACAGGTTGCTATCCCACGAGTTTTGTCACCTCAGTGTATATTGAGCATATGAGTATCCATGAAACTTCCCTGCCCTTCACATGTAGTTAAAATACTATAAGATGTACTTATGTGCGCTTTACGGCGTCATGTAAAGGAACTAAAATGTTACGTACTTCTTTTTTCTAAACGAGTTATTTTGTTCTCCAACAGGCGCTAGAAAATTACGAGCAATGACTACATCTCAAAAGACAGCCCACTACATGTTGTGGTAAGTGAAAACTAAATCATCCATTATAAGTGCAAAGAAATTTCTAATTTGAATTTCAAAGGGAGGTACAAAAAGTTTACTTCGTATGAAAAATTCCTATCCCCTAGGAGCGTAAACAGGCAGTCACGTTCTGGCAGAATACACACATCTGATGGAATAGTGGAGATCGGAAAGGCCTTCCAAAGAAGCCCACCGCAGTAGGTTCGCCAACGCTCTCGAGAACTAAACATCCTTCGCTCAACAGTTGACGAGGTGATACGTAAATTCCGAAAATTATTCCGAGCAGTTAGTCCACGAACCCACGCGAATTGTAAATGGTTGCGAAAACACACTTGACCTCTTAGCCACAAACAATCCAGAGCTAATAGAGAGCATCATGACTGATACAGGGATTAGTGATCACAATGTCGTTGTAGCTAGGCTCAATACCGTTTCTTCCAAATCCACCAGAAACAAACGCAAAATAATTTTATTTAGAAAAGCGGATAAAGTGTCACTAGAAGCCTTCCTAAGAGACAATCTCCATTCGTTCCGAACTGACTATGCAAATGTAGACGAGATGTGGTAGCAACAGCAAATGAGAGATTCATACCTCATAAATTGGTAAGAGATGGAACTGATCCCCCATGTTACACAAAACAGGTCAGAACGCTGTTGCAGAGGCAACGGAAAAAGCATGCGAAGTTCAGAAGAACGCGAAATCCCGAAGATTGGCTAAAATTTACAGACGCACGAAATTTGTCACGGACTTTAATGCGAGATGCCTTTCATGGGTTCCACAATGAAACATTGTCTCGAAATTTGGTACAAAATCCGAAGAAATTCTGGTCGTATGTAAAGTACACAAGCGGCTAGACGCAGTCAATACCTTCGCTGCGCAGTGCCGATGGTACTGTTACCGACGACTGTGCCGCTAAAGCGGAGTTATTGAACGCAGTTTTCCGAAGTTCCTTCACCAGGGAAGACGAATGGAATGTTCCAGAAATTGAAACACGAACAGCTGCTAGCATGAGTTTCTTAGAAGTAGATACCTTAGGGGTTGCGAAGCAACTCAAATCGCTTGACACGGGCAAGTCTTCAGGTCCAGATTGTATACCGAATAGGTTCCTTTCAGATTACGCTGATACAATAGCTCCCTACTTAGCAATCACATACAACCGCTCGCTCTGTAGATCTGTACCTACAGATTGGAAAATTGCGCAGGTCGCACCAGTGTTTAAGAAGGGTAGTAGGAGTAATCCATCGAACTACAGACCTATATCATTGACGTCGGTTTGCAGTAGGGTTTTGCAGCATATACTGTATTCAAACATTATGAATCACCTCGAAGGGAACGATCTATTGATACGTAATCAGCATGGTTTCAGAAAACATCGTTCTTGTGCAACGCAGCTAGCTCTTTATTCGCACGAAGTAATGGCCGCTATCGACAGGGGATCTCAAGTTGATTCGGTATTTCTAGATGTCCGGAAAGATTTTGACACCCTTCCTCAGAAGCGACTTCTAATCAAGCTGCGGGCCTATGGGGTATCGTCTCAGTTGTGCGACTGGATTCGTGATTTCCTGTCAGGAAGGTCGCAGTTCGTAGTAATAGACGGAAAATCATCGAGTAAAACTGAAGTGATATCAGGTGTTCCCCAGGGAAGCGTCCTGGGACCTCTGCTGTTGCTGATCTATATAAATGACCTGAGCAGTTCTCTTAGGTTGTTCGCAGATGATGCTGTAATTTACCGTCTAGTAAGGTCATCCGAAGACCAGTATCAGTTGCAAAGCGATTTAGAAAAGATTGCTGTATGGTGTGGCAGGTGGCAGTTGACGCTAAATAACGAAAAGTGTGAGGTGATCCACATGAGTTCCAAAAGAAATCCCTTGGAATTCGATTACTCGGTAAATAGTACAATTCTCAAGGCTGTCAATTCAACTAAGTACCTGGGTGCAAAAATTACGAACAACTTCAGTTGGAAAGACCACATAGATAATATTGTGGGGAAGGCGAGCCAAAGATTGCGTTTCATTGGCAGGACACTTAGAAGATGCAACAAATCCACTAAAGAGACAGCTTACACTACACTCGTTCGTCCTCTGTTAGAATATTGCTGCGCGGTGTGGGATCCTTACCAGGTGGGATTGACGGAGGACATCGAAAGGGTGCAAAAAAGGGCAGCTCGTTTTGTATTATCACGTAATTGGGGAGAGAGTGTGGCAGATATGATACGCGAGTTGGGATGGAAGTCATTAAAGCAAAGACGTATTTCGTAAGGCGAGATCTATTTACGAAATTTCAGTCACCATCTTCCTCATCCGAATGCGAAAATATTTTGTTGAGCCCAACCTACATAGGTAGGAATGATCATCAAAATAAAATAAGAGAAATCAGAGCTCGAACAGAAAGGTTTAGGTGTTCGTTTTTCCCGCGCGCTGTTCGGGAGTGGAATGGTAGAGAGATAGTATGATTGTGGTTCGATGAACCCTCTGCCAAGCACTTAAATGTGAATTACAGAGTAATCATTTAGATGTAGATGTAGAAATGACTTCGCTTGCACACTTACAAATTTCAAGCTGTGTAAACATTGAAGTGAAACGACTTGCAGTATCGTCAAGAATTTGTTGTTGAGATGCTTTACTGGATCAGGCAGTATCTCATATATCTAGAAAATGTCGTTTTCTCTAACAAAGCCCCCTTCCACACATCTTGCATGGTTAACTAGCAAAACTCTATGTAAGAGGTCCATGATTAAATAATTTGTTGCTAGCGCACTCGAGCAGATGTAATTTCGATGGATTGCTCACGCGCTGCCTGCGATATGTAAGCTATAAGAGCATCTCAGACCAGAGAGCAGTTTTGTCAGCAGTAGGAACTGTGTAGCAGTAGGAGTAAGTGGTAGCTAGCAATCTGGTATATGGAGTTGGCTGGGCCGGTCGTGTGGAGCGATGGCGGTGCCTGAGCGTTGTAGTATAAGGTAAAAGCAGCCTCGCGCATATGTACTATTTTTATATTACGTCCCATGTAAATGTTTTTTAAAAAAATATCTTAATAATAATCTTCCTTATAAAAATTAATTTTTGACAATTATTCATCTCAATTTAAAGAATTTACTAATTTCTACAGTCCATGGTCATCCCGATTATTGCCAAGAAAAGTCAGTTGTTCTTTTTGTACATGACAAATCTATCGGCCAGCATTGCGCTGGGCTGTGCCAGAAAAGTTTCTTATAGGAGCAGATATATATGCGTTATTCGGCGACTTAAGTCAGGTAAGAATTTTCATTTTTATTCAGAATGATCTTTCAGGGCCATGACGCAGCGCTGCTGACGTCCAAAATTTACCAGTTTAAATTCACAGTCTATTACTGAAAGGTTATAAGTGAGCCACAATTTTATTGAGAGATTAGTCACATTGTATTATTGGTGGGTTACTGAGTAATAAACGGGTGGGAGGTTACGCTCAATGAGAATGATATAAATAATCGTATTTTTACTGTTGGGAGGTTTCGGAACTTTTCTGTTGGGAGGATACACTTGGCGACAACCGGCCGGGATCGTATTTTTTTGTGAATTTCTGAGTAGTAGTCAGATATATATCTGCTCTTATTTACTTAATATTAAATGTAGTTTGCATCTGGCGCAACGCATTTACTAATTTGTCATTCTTTCTTTCACAGATCATCGGCAATTTATTGCTCTTTGTTGTTATTGTATTTGTTCAATTTTGATGTGTCTTTGTTTGATTTTGTAGGTACTTTTACTCGTGAAAATACCGCGGAAAACTGCTAACAGTACATCGCGATGCGCAGTGAGTGAAAAAGAGGACTTCAATAATTTGACAGACAATAGTAACGACTTTCAGTTTCATAATGATATTCCTCCAATTACAGATAATCAGTGCGTACCGATCACTAGTAATGATCTTAATCCTAATGATGAACAAACAAATTCAATTATGTCCTCACTTAATTTAACGACAATTGATGACGCGACACGTTCCGTTACAATGAACGCTTCCCAGTTTGAAACACCTGATTTGCAAAATTTACACAGTGAACAGATAAATGTTTCTAATGAAAATGAACAATGTAGTCAAAATACGTCAGATTTATTTTTTCCGATGTAGTGACCAACAGTGCAAATCCGATTAGCAAACCTTTCCGTGAATCAGACAATGACCTAATGGTTACACAAAACGCGACAAATGCAGATACACCATCACACAGCATAGAAAATAGAGTCGCTAATTTTGGCATGGCTCAAGTTATGGCAGTATTGCTACAACTTAATGAAAATCTCAGCCAGTCGAAGAATGAACAAGACGACAATTTGAAACGACTTAATGAATCGAAGAAACAACTTTATGAAAATCTCAAACAGCCGAATGATAAACAAGACAACAATTTCAAACAGCTTAGTGAACAGATTACAGCCGTTGCCGTGCAATGTCATGATACTAAAGAACAATTACGTGAGGAAATTAAGGCTTGTGCTAGAAACAGTAGTGAAGAAATTAGATCTGTTGCACAAGAATTAAGTAATACACATGCAGCCACAACGAAATTACTTAGAGATGAAATTAGTGCAGTCGCTAAACAATGTTCTGAAAACGCAACACAGTTACGCGACGAGTTTAAATTAATGTCAGCAGAACCTTCACGCACACTGGATGCGAAAGTCGACAAGAAATTTGAGCAACAAAACAGACAAATTGACGAACGTTTTAATCATCACCTACAAAACAGTGAAACGCGTTACTGTAAATTTATACAGGAACAGAATAAAGTAAAGAAACAAATGGCTCTGACCACTATGGGATTCAACTGCTGTTGTCATCAGTCCCCTATAACTTAGAAATACTTAAACCTAACTAACCTAAGGACATCACACACACCCATGCCCGAGGCAGGATTCGAACCTGCGACCGTAGCAGCAGCGCGGATCCGGACTGGAGCGCCTAGAACCGCACGGCCACCGATAAAAAACAAGTCATGGAAACAATTACTGCACAGAGACAGGAAGATAAACGTGAGCTATTTACGAAAGCAAAAACATACGTAGATAACAACATTGCTACAGTATCAGACGAAATCAAACAGTTGAACACCGAATTGCATGATGAAATCTCCGATCTTAAAACAAAAACAGACACACACATAGTAGACTTTCAGACAGTGACCAACAGACTCGAACAATTAGAATTAATACAGGATCCTGATGCCATCAAAGCAGACATTAAGAAATTGAACAAAACCACACGTAAAAAGCAAACACAAATTAGTGCTTGTGATACTAAAAATGACGATCAGGTAAAAGCACTGACTGAAAAATTTGATGAACTGGCCAGTCGTATTGACGTTATCGAAAAAAAGCGACACCAAATGAGACGATACGTCACCAGTTTCGTTTAATCAAACACCCAAATTCCAAAATGTACAGAAGACAATCAGTTCGTCCAATAATACATTACGTAGAAAAGTGTCATCTTTTCAGCAAGAAGTGATAGAATTGAAAAATTTTTCAGCCTCTAACACGTCACAGCATACGCCACATCTTGAACATTTGTCACCCTCACACAGCCAGTGTAACTTAGGTAATTTACAGAGAGTACGTGAATTAGAATCTGAACAGACACAGACAAATAGATTCTCATGCAATCCTGAACCTGTTCAGACATTCAGACACGATAATTTTGATTACAAGCACTTTCTATCCGTTAGGAAATTTAAGAATGACAGAAAACAGATTCACGCTTTGGACTGGATGCAACAATTTGCTTTTGAATTTTCACCGGCATTGCTTGTTATGCAGAAACTAAAATTTATTTGCAGCGCGTAAGAGACCTCAGGGGATTCATTACACTTCGATGAATATGTGCCGTAGCGTGCACAGGGCCCCGAGCCATAGTAGTGCTATTTCATCTTTAGTTTTCTGCACTGCTGCCTTCTCTTTTACTATCCGTTATATCTATCAAAACAGTTCTTCAGCTATCGATCTATCTAGGGTTAAGAATGAGTAAAGAAAACCTGATACGAGAAGTTTTACCTGAAAATTACAATTTTTCATTAGACACTGCCGAAATACCAACATAAAATTATGCTGCTATTTTGGGAGTATTTAATCATCAGTATGACAAAATTTTCAGCAATCGCAGACACATTTTGGCAACAATAGAGGGTTTTGACCACAACAGCAACAAAACCAAAAACAATGTAGTCTGCAAGGTCAACCAAGCTTTAATGTCGGCTCCACCAAATAGTAATGCACCGCAACAAGGAAACCAGTATGTACAGAAGACGCATCATTTAAATTCCTATCGCAGTGCGCTGTACAGCAATGACTATCATGACAGACGTAAAAGTAATGAGCACAGATTTCAGCGTACATTAAATAACAGTTGGCCATACGAGCAGCAGAATCATTGGCAACAACAGATTATCATGAATGAACCAGACAGTCGGCATCATCCTTCTTTCATATGTACAATTCATGTAAAAATGCTAAAGAGTTTTACAGTGCATGTGCACTTTATGTCATTTGTTAATATATTTTGTACTCATTGTGTATACATTTTGTCATTTCTTAATATGTTCTGAACTCAGTGGGTGCGCACTCTATTTCATTTCTTAATATGTTCTGTACTTATATTATTTACCAATAATGTTATATGTATGTATATACTTTGTGACTGTAGACTTAGTTAACTAAATACACTCCTGGAAATGGAAAAAAGAACACATTGACACCGGTGTGTCAGACCCACCATACTTGCTCCGGACACTGCGAGAGGGCTGTACAAGCAATGATCACACGCATGGCACAGCGGACACACCAGGAACCGCGGTGTTGGCCGTCGAATGGCGCTAGCTGCGCAGCATTTGTGCACCGCCGCCGTCAGTGTCAGCCAGTTTGCCGTGGCATACGGAGCTCCATCGCAGTCTTTAACACTGGTAGAATGCCGCGACAGCGTGGACGTGAACCGTATGTGCAGTTGACGGACTTTGAGCGAGGGCGTATAGTGGGCATGCGGGAGGCCGGGCGGACGTACCGCCGAATTGCTCAACACGTGGGGCGTGAGGTCTCCACAGAACATCGATGTTGTCGCCAGTGGTCGGCGGAAGGTGCACGTGCCCGTCGACCTGGGACCGGACCGCAGCGAAGCACGGATGCACGCCAAGACCGTAGGATCCTACGCAGTGCCGTAGGGGACCGCACCGCCACTTCCCAGCAAATTAGGGACACTGTTGCTCCTGGGGTATCGGCGAGGACCATTCGAAACCGTCTCCATGAAGCTGGGCTACGGTCCCGCACACCGTTAGGCCGTCTTCCGCTCACGCCCCAACATCGTGCAGCCCGCCTCCAGTGGTGTCGCGACAGGCGTGAATAGAGGGACGAATGGAGACGTGTCGTCTTCAGCGATGAGAGTCGCTTCTGCCTTGGTGCCAATGATGGTCGTATGCGTGTTTGGCGCCGTGCAAGTGAGCGCCACAATCAGGACTGCATACGACCGAGGCACACAGGGCCAACACCCGGCATCATGGTGTGGGGAGCGATCTCCTACACTGGCCGTACACCACTGGCGATCGTCGAGGGGACACTGAATAGTGCACGGTACATCCAAACCGTCATCGAACCCATCGTTCTACCATTCCTAGACCGGCAAGGGAACTTGCTGTTCCAACAGGACAATGCACGTCCGCATGTATCCCGTGCCACCCAACGTGCTCTAGAAGGTGTAAGTCAACTACCCTGGCCAGCAAGATCTCCGGATCTGTCCCCCATTGAGCATGTTTGGGACTGGATGAAGCGTCGTCTCACGCGGTCTGCACGTCCAGCACGAACGCTGGTCCAACTGAGGCGCCAGGTGGAAATGGCATGGCAAGCCGTTCCACAGGACTACATCCAGCATCTCTACGATCGTCTCCATGGGAGAATAGCAGCCTGCATTGCTGCGAAAGGTGGATATACACTGTACTAGTGCCGACATTGTGCATGCTCTGTTGCCTGTGTCTATGTGCCTGTGGTTCTGTCAGTGTGATCATGTGATGTATCTGACCCCAGGAACGTGTCAATAAAGTTTCCCCTTCCTGGGACAATGAATTCACGGTGTTCTTATTTCAATTTCCAGGAGTGTAGATTATAGAAAAATTTGTTGCTCATGGCAAGTCCAACTGACTAATCATCGCTGCCAAATTTTTGCCCCCCAGTGGAGGGTTATGTAAGAGGTCAATGATTAAAGAATTTGTTGCTAGCGCATTCGAGCAGATGTAATTTCAATGGATTGCTCACGCGCTGCCTGCGATATGTAAGCTATAAGAGCATCTCAGACCAGAGAGCAGTTTTGTCAACGGTAGGGACTGTGTAGCAGTAGGAGTAAGTGGTAGCTAGCAATCTGGTGTATGGAGTTGGCTGGGCCGGTCGTGTGGAGCGATGGCGGTGCCTGAGCGTTGTAGTATAAGGTAAAAGCAGCCTCGCGCATATGTACTATTTTAATATTACGTCCCATGTAAATATTTTTAAAAAAATCTCTTAATAATAATCTTTCTAATAAAAATTAACTTTTGACAATTATTCATCTCAGTTTAAAGAATTTACTAATTTTTCCAATCCATGGTCATCCCGATTATTGCTAAGAAAAATCAGTTGTTCTTTTTATACATGACAAATCTATCGCCCAGCATTGCACTGGGCTGTGCCAGAAAAATTTCTTATAGGAGCGGATATATATGCGTTATCCGGCGACTTAATTGAGGTAAGAATTTTCATTTTCATTCAGAATGATCTTTCAGGGCCATGACGCAGCGCTGCTGACGTCCAAAATTTACCAGTTTAAATTCGCAGTCAATTATTGAAAAGTTATAAGCGAGCCACAATTTTATTGAGAGATTAGTCACATTGTATTATTGGTAGGTTACTGAATAATAAACGGGTGGGAGGTTACGCTCAATGAGAATGATATAAATAATCGTATTTTTACTGTTGGGAGGTTTCGGAACTTTTCTGTTGGGAGGATACAGTTAACATCTGGATTTCGCAAAGGTCCCACAGTTTTCGAGCACATGTCAGAGGAAACGAGATGTAGTCACTTCTGGTTATTATTTATCACGTGAAACAAATAAAAGGAATTGCTTTGAAAAAAATCTACTCAACACTTTATGGATCACTTTACATGATGTCGTAAACTGCAGGTATCTATGTCTCATGTTTGTTTTCCTTTTAATTGCATTTGGAAATCAGAGAGGTTTCATGTCGACACCCTTTATCACAAACTTCATGATTCAGAGGTAGCGTCTTTGACAAATGATCAAAACGTCTCGGGTCCAAAGTTCAAATCCGACCACTGCTTAAATCTTCAGTAAAAGTTATTAACAATGACGGACGAAGATTTCCAGTAAGTCACCCTCTTCTGCATTTAATAGAGGTAACCCTAAAGTATTACCAGTGTACAGGGCGAGTCCAGTCAGGGCTATCACCTCAGTTTCCCACTCGAACTGGGATAAGGCAAGGAGATGGGCTTTCCTGATTACTTTTCAACCTGGCGCTTGAAAAAGTGGTACGCGAATCGGGAATTCAGACAAGAGGAACTACCTACTATAAGTCTGTACAATTATTGAGGTATGCAGATGACTTGGAGTTAATGAGCAGAACATTTGGAGATCTACAAAGTGCGTTTTCAGCTCTGAGTGCAGAGAAGATGGGCCTAATGAACAAAGATGAAGTATATGTGTAATGGCACTAACCAACCCTTACAGCCCACAATAACCCTTGACATTTGAGCGAGTGGTATGTTTCACCTATCTGGGCTCAAAGACAGAAGCAAATGGCATCACCTTCACTGAAATTATGGCTCTCATAAGTGCTTCTAACCGATGCTACTTTGGAATGTTGAGACATTTTAAATCCAAGCTCATATCACGAGGGACTAAGTGCCGTCTTTACAAAACGCTAATACACCCAGTACTTACTTATTGATCAGAAACATGGACAATTACGAAGTAGGGTGAAAACAAACTGAGATCACATGAAAGAAGTATATTGAGGAGGATTTTTGGATCTGTATATGAAAATGGAACCTGGGAAAGGCGAAGAAATGACGAACTTTATGACTGCTATAAGGAGGATGATGTGGTAAAGTTCATAAAGCTGTGTAGACTGAGATGGGCTCGACATGTAATGCGACTCAATGAGACAGATCCTGCGAGGAAAGCCTGCTGAAGTGAACCTGGAGGAAGAAGAGGAAGAGGACGACCTAGGTTGAGATGGAGCGACGAGGTTGGAGAAGACACTGCTAGAGTCGGTCGCCGTAACTGGAGGTCCACGGCCAAGTCCAGAGAGGAATGGCAGAAAATTATTGAGTAGGCCAAGTCCCACTCTGGGAAGTAGTCCCTCTTCTGCGACAGCCTTGTCAAAGGTCATGGACAGAGGAAGGAGTTTTGAAGTATCCTCTTGGCCTTAGTGTGGGAGAGTGCTACTAAATGGCATAAGAATACGCAATGTAACACCAGGGTCTAGGAGGTAAGGAAAACCAAAGATTTATAGACTCATAATGGCCTGTAATTGAATAGGTTTCATGGTGACGTCTCCATTCGCAAAATGTTCCGATTTAGCTCCCATTCAGAGCTCTGGGAGGGGACTGCCAGGTCGGAGATGACCATTAAATATAAGAGGCGTTCAAAACGAAAGGATGCGGAGGCATAATTACAGAAACCAGTACCTGTATGTTATAAATATTGACCCTAGCTGTTGAGACACTTGTCCCACTGTGACACAAGGCGGTGAATGCTATCTCATAAAATTTTCGGGGCTGCGATATTAACCAGTTCCGCACGTACAGCTGGATGTCGTCGTCCGAGGTGAATCGTTTGCCCCTCAGAGCCTTTTTAAGGTGACCAAAAATGGCGTTATCACAGGGAGCGAGGTCCGGGCCGTATGGAGGGTGGCCGAGAACCTCCCATTTGAATTTCTGCAGGACTGCCGTGACTGTGTTGGCCGTATGAGGCTTTGCGTTGTCGTGGAGCAGAATGACCTCACTGGTAAGATTACCTGGTCGTTTTGATTTGGTCGCTTGGCGAAGGGTGGTCAACGTTTACGAGTAACGCTGGGCGTTCACTGTTGTCCCGTGCTGCAGGAAGTGAATCAGGAGGGGGCCATCTTGGTCAAAGAAGAACTTCAACATAACCTTTCCTGCATTCATGTGGATGATCTTGGCATTTTTTGGTGGTGACGATCTGGATGCTTCCACTGGAGACTTTGTCGTTTTTATTCTGATTCAAAGTGATGACACCATGACTCATCTCCAGCCACCACTCGTGCCAGGAAGGCTTTACCTTCCCGAGCATAGCACTGCAGATGAGCAAGACAGTTGGCCATTAGACATGCTTCCTGGTATGGTTGAAGACTGTGGGGCACACACTTTGCGCGTGTGCAGTCGTTCCTGGATGATGGTGTGAACACTTCCGACGCTCAATCCGACCACGGCGGCTCTGGCTTTCACTGTCACTCGGCCTCCGCCACACACCGTCAGGTGGCTTGCGGAATATGGATGTAGATGTACATGTAGATGTAGAATGAGTGCATCCACCAGTTGGACGGTGTCATCGGTAATGCAGTGTGGTGCTCTAGACCGTGCATTATCGCCTAAAGACACCCGTCCTTCTCTGAAGCGCTTGTGCCACGCCTCGAGCGTTGCAAGGGACATGCAGTGTTCGCCGTACACTTGTGATATTCGTCGATGAATGTCCGTTCCTCCTACTCCTTCCACTGTCAGAAAACGACCAACACCTCTTTGCCCTTCCTTTCACGCCTCCATGTCACTGTTAGCAATGCGACTGGCAGCGTTGGACGATTGATGCATGCTGCTGTTAGCTGTGAATAGTCAAGTGACATGCACGCGTGCCCTCTAGCGACGGGCTGTGAACTTCCATGCTCTGGTCGGAACCACACCTCATTACACACGCCACGATGTTACCCTCGTGTCACCGCTATTTGACTGTTTTATTGTTTATTAAAATTTTAACAGTCAATTGTCCTATTACTCATACTCTTTGATTTCACTAACGTTACCTTTGAAGGAATTGTGCTCATCTTTTATTTACCAACGTAAGTCTGCTTTTACTAAATATGACGTGCTCCCGCGATTATTTACTGATCCATTACAATATAGTGATTTTACATCTTCATTTCCTGGGGAACGGTTGCCCCTCCTCTCTTCATCCAGCCGCTTCCCCAGCTGCCCCATGCTCTCCCCTCCTTTTCCATCCTCTCTGACCTTTCCCTCGGCAGGTCCCACCTGGTAGTTTTATTCTTCGTCGTGTGTGCTCCAAGTGGGTTTTAGGTGTGTTGTTTCGGAGTGTTTTTAATACTGTGGCCAACTTTTAACCTGTGCATGCGCATCCAGTGCCTTCTCTGTGTTTTAAGAATCGCCAACTGTGTTTTTTCAACTTTCTGGTGACTTTTTTAACTGTCCCCAATGAACGTCTACATGTCAGTGTATTTTTACCTCCATTTTCTCCCCTTACTCTGTTTTATGTTCCCCCTTTTTACCTCCTTATGTATGTATTATTTTATTCTTGTTTTAGTTGTCATGTCACTCGGCTGAAGAGCGGCGGATTGTGCTGCTGACAGCCCTCCCCTGCCCATATGGGGCAGGTGAATGAAATCACAATAAAGAAAAAAAAAATTCATTTCCTGGCGAACCAATATTTTCTTAATTTGTGACCAACTTTAAGCTTGACAACATGTTAAGTGTCCTGCAATATATGTTAAAGACAAGAAGTCAAATACTTGAAAATGGCATAAAAGGTCGAAATATGGGTTGTTCTTAAATAAGCATAAAACAGACAAATGGCGGTGTGTTCCTTTAAAAAAATACCATGTGACTGTTGCTCAGCAGCATCAAAAACTGTTTACTGAGAACTATTCAGTGATATGATTTTTCTTATCACAACCCAGAGCAAAGCTTTGCCTGTAGAGACAGTTCAGGTACACGTGACGTCGTCACAAGCGGCAGGTGAGGTAAAGTACTAGTATATGAGGACACTGAAAGGATAATTCAGTACTGAATGAGAGATAAAAATCTAGTAACCGTTAGGCATTGGAACGCTATAATAAAGAATTGGCAGTGGGAACTGTGTTCAGCAACAAACTTCATTTACGAGGACTTTTTTTTAAATGTCCAATCCGTCGTGAAAATCAAAAATGTTCCGTTTACAACATTTAGCTACACCTGCCAGCTGCTTCTCTACACAGTCGCCGCTCGGGACACAGACATTTGGTATACTGTGGTACTAGCTTCCCAAAACCCTCGATATAGAAGGCTTTCTGGCAATTCCCAATGCTTGTCTGCAGCTCGCTGTCTGTGCCAAAATGCAGTCCTTATAGTCAGCGGTTCACGTAACCGAAGAGATGAAAATGAAGGGGGAGCCAAATCTGGGTTGCACGACGGGTGATCAAACACTTCCCATTCAAAACGCTGCAACATCAATATTGCATCTTCAGTGTGTCGCCAAGCATTGTCATGAAGAAGGAAACAAATGACAGTTACGTGATGTGGGCTGCGTGAAATCACGCGAAACCTTTCAGCAGGCCCTTCACACTTGGCGAGAGACTATTGTTCTAAGCATCTCACAGTACAGTCAGAATTGAGGATTGTGGCGTGGCACGATGGGCAGGCTTACTAGAGATAGTGGATAACACGTCTGAACAAAGCTTCATCGGATCTTCACTGTTCTTTTAATTTAGCGAACGACTGGAGGTTAAAAAATTTAGCCTTCGTGGTAATACGGGACACACTATTCAAAAATTACAAAAAAATGGCTCTGAGCACTATGGGACTCAACTGCTGAGGTCATTAGTCCCCTAGAACTTAGAACTAGTTAAACCTAACTAACCTAAGGACATCACAAACATCCATGCCCGAGGCAGGATTCGAACCTGCGACCATAGCGGTCTTGCGGTTCCAGACTGCAGCGCCTTTAACCGCACGGCCCCTTCAGCCGGCCCAAAAATTACAACATGTAGAGGTATACATGGAAACGACCGAAGCTCCGGATGGTTAGAGCTGAATTACGGAGATTCCGAAATCACATAGTGGATTATAATGAGTACTCAGGAGCCGAAATAGCTTCAGATTAAAATTTACTAATGATGAAGGGCAGAGAGAAGTTTAAGAGCATCCTCCAGCAGAATAAATGTGGAAGGAAGTGACATAGTGAATAACTGATAAATCAAGACTTGCAGTTTTGGTTCTCTAAGGCTGTAAATACAGCGATAATGGATAACAAAGCAGGTAGTGCAGTTGACAAGAAATGTACAACTCCAGACAGTGCAATCACAGACGTTAGACAGATATATATACATAAAAGGAAGATGTAAATGAAATCAGTAGGGTCCAGGGAAGCTAAGCGAAAAGGCTGCAGAAAAAATATGAAAAAATTGAAAATGAAATTATCGTGGAAAGAACAGTTTCAGCATTTATAAAAATTGAAAGTGGATAAGTGGAAAGAGTGCACAGAAGGGCTCTACGAGAGGCAGGACATTATAGAAAAGGAAATGAGAGTCGATACAGAAGACATAGATGATCCAATGTTAGAACCTTAATTTAATTGGTATTTGGTAGACCTGCGGTCAAATAAGATAGAAGACATGATTAAAATTCTTTCAAGATTTCTGAAATCACTGAGGGGGATGACTACCAAATTACTATTGAGGTTGAAATGTAGAATATCTAACAATGGAGATAAACCATCAGACTGTCGGAAACGTATTATCCACGCAATGCCGGAGATAACAATGCCAAATAATAACTAAAACAAAAGCACACTTAGCTTAACATTTCATGCATTCAAGTTTTTGACAAGAATAATGTACAGAAGAATGGTAAATGAAATTGAGAACCTTCGAAAAAATCAAGAAAAGTGCATAGGATTTGTTGACATAGAAATAGCGTTCTACAAAATAGAATGAGCAAGATCTTCAATGTTCTCGGAAATATAGATGTAAGCTATGGGGAATGACACAAGTATTATACTCTACGCTTTGGAGTATACGATGCTGCTACCGTATACAACACAGAAAATACGATTTATTGTAATGTGTTCTGGGAAACGCATGATTAGTGCTGTGCCATTCGCAGATAACGGGAAGAAAAGGAATTCTGAGTGATAACAAAAAGGTTGGAGAGGCAAGCCACACAAAAGACTAAATCTGCAAAGAAAAGCATAGATGGAGTGTCTCAGAAAAATCTTCTGAAGGTACGGGATTTCACCAAATTGTTGTAGGAAATTCAAGTTCTGTTTCCTGCAAATATCCTTATTTGTGACGTAAGAAATCTCGTCATGTAAGAATTTTCTGTGATTACTGCTATATCTCATTCATAATTTGTAAACTTTCATAGACTCATGTAATTTAATTAAGTCTATGCACAACGAACACAACGAACTAAGTTAATTAGGAAAGAGTGGTCCAGATAAAAATGAGTCACGAAACAACCACATAGCAATAAATAGTTACAAACTTTAGCAATATATGGTGCTGTACGCATCATAATTTAATAATGGTCGACTGCAAGTGACAGATCAATCATACGAGTACAACGATGCCTTAGGTGTATATCTGATGTTAAACAAACTGTGCTACTCAGTGTGCATGGGTTTCCAGGTGTGATGCTGCTAGTTACGTAAGCTCATCCACCATGGCGAAGGTCATATCACATCGGATGGGAAAAATCGGTTTTTAACTGACCTGATGCTAAAAAAAGCATAAAAAGCATCACTTACTTCGGGTTTTAATGGTCCTGAGGCCAAAAACCGTATAAAAAGCATCACTCACTTTGGGTTTTAATTGTCCTGAGGCCAAAAACCGCATAAAAAGCATCAGTCACAACTGTATTTAATTGCCTGAGACCAAAAACCGCACAAAAATCAAATCAGGTTATTAATTTCCGTGTGACTGGCGCAAAGCATGTTCACTGTGCTGACCACCGTTTTCTGCAACATGTGGAAATCAAGAAACAGCATGAAACTTCCTGGCAGATTAAAACTATGTGCCGGACCGAGACTCGAACTCGGGACCTTTGACTTTCATGGGCAAGTGCTCTACCAACTTTTATTTATTTATTTAATCTCATTTTGTTCGCTTTTGATCGTTGCATCTGCTCCGGGCGGACGTCGTAAGACATTCGTTTAAGTTCGTTGTTGATCGATTAGCTCAGTATTTTTATTACAGAGGGCTGCTAACCCTCTGACCGAACACGCTGAGCCACCGTGCTGGCGACCAACTGAGCTACTGAAGCACGACTCACGCCCTGTCTTCACAGCTATACTTCTGCCAGTACCTCGTCTCCTACCTCCAAACTTAACAGAAGCTCTCTTGCGAACCTTGCAGAACTATCACTCCTGAAGGAAAGGATATTGCGGAGACATGGCTTAGCCACAGCCTGGGGGATGTTCTGTTTCTGGAAACATTGTTTCTCTTCACTTTCAGACTACGAATTAAAGCAAGATCACCTTATCAATGGGCTGCACTGTTTTGTTTCAGCTCCACTACTGTTGTGCTACGGTACTGTGATGTAAAGATTCCAGGGTATACAAGGACTGCTGATATGTACCTGCAAACAAACAAAAATTAAATTCTGTACCTTTATTTATTTACTAGCTGAGTACCTGACATTGACGAAATATACATTTGTTTCACCTCCGGTAGACAGTTTCCTTCATTCCCCTTTCTCTATGCCCCCCTCTTCATCCATGTCTTTCTCCCTCTTCTCTCTGTCCACCTTCTCCACTACCCATTCTCTATCCATCTGCTTCTGCCCCTTGTCTCTGTCCACCTTCTCCACTCCTCACATTCTGTGCATCTCCTTCTCCCCATTCTCTATGTCGAACTTCTCCACACCCTACTCTCTGTCATCTCCTTCTCACCCTTTTATCTGGCCACATTGTCCACTCCCCACTCGCTGTCCATATCCTTCATTCTGTTCTCTCTTTCCACCTTCTGCACTCTCCACCTTCTGTCCATCTCCTCCACAGTCTTCTCCCTATCTATCTTCTCCACCTTCGCAGCATTCAACTTCACCATTCTGTCCATCCCCTCTCCCCTCCACTCTTTCCGCTTTCTCGGCTTCCCAATCTCTGCAAATCTCCTTTTCCCACTTTCCTCTGTCCACCTTCCTCACATGTCACTTTGTGTCCCCTCCTTCTCTCCCTTCTCTGTCTCCACCATCCCCTCAGTCTACTTACTGTCCATTTCGTTTTTCCACTTCTCTCTCTCTACCTTCTCCACACTCCACTCTCCATCCATCTCTTTCTGTCCCTTCCCTCCTTCCAGATTCTCCACACCCCACACTCTCTCCACCTCCTTCTCTCCTTTCTCTCCTGCCACCTTCTGCAGTCCCTACTCTCTGTCCATCTCTTTCACCATAGTCTCTCTGTCTACAATCTCCACTCCCCACCTTCTGTCCATCTCCTTCTCCACCTTCTTTATGTCATCCTTCTCCACTCATCACTTTTTGTCCATCTCGTTCTCCCCCTTCTCTTCATCTAACTTCCCCACCCCACAATCTGCCTACCACCGTGTCCCCATCTCTTCATCCACATTCTCCACACAGCACACACTGTCCTTCTCATTTTCCTCTCTCTCTGTACCATTATCCACACCCAACTCTCTGTCCTGCTCTCCCTTCTCTTCTTCGACCTTCTCCGCTCCCCACTGTCTGTTTATCTACTTCACCCCTCTTCTCAGTCTGTCTTGTCCCCTCCCTACACTCTGAACTTCTCCACTACTCTCTTCACATTTTCCACTCCCCACACTGTCCATCTTCTTTACCCCCTTCTCTCTTTCCACCTTCTGCACTCCCTACTCTCTGTCATCTCCTTTTGCCTCCTCTCTGCCACCTTCTCCACTTGCCACACTTCGTCCAAATCATTTTCCCACTTCTCCCTGTTCACCTTCGCCACTGCCCACTCTCTGTCCAGCTTGTTCTCTCCTCTCTATCCACCTTCTACACATGGCATTCTCTGTCCATATTCTTCTCCCTCTTCTCCCCATGCACCTTCTCCACTCCCCACACTGTGTCCATCTCCTTCTCTCCCTTCTATCCCTCGAGGTTCTCCACACTGCACTCTCTGTCCATATCCTTCTCTCCCTTCTCCCTGTGACCTTCTCGACTCTCCACACACTGTTCATCTCCTTCTTCCTCTTCTCTCTTTCCACCTTCTCCACTCCCCACACTCTATCTCCTCTGTTCTCTTTCCTTTTTCCACCTTCTCTATACCCCATTCTCTGACTTCGTTTCTCCCTCCTCTCTGAGCACCTTCTCCATTCTTCACTCTCTGTCCATTTCTGGCTCTCCCTTCTCTCCTTCAACCTTCTCCACTCCCCACTCTCTACCCCTCTCTTTCTCTCCCTTCTGTCCATGCACCCACTCTGCTCCCCAGTCTCTGTCTATCACTTTCTCCCCATTCTCTCTGTCCACCTTCTCCACTCCTCACTCTCTATCCATCTCCTTCTTGATCATCTCTCTGTCCACCTTCTCCACTCCCTACTGAGCATCTCCTCCTCACTCTTATCTCTAACATCAACAACTTCTCCATTCCCAACTGTCCATCTCAATCTCCTCCAACTCTCTGCCCACCTCCTCCACACCCAACTCTCTCCATCTCCTTCTCTCCCTTCCCTTTTTTCACCCTCCCCACTCTGCATTCCCTGTCCATCTCCTTCTTTGTCTTCTCTCTTTCCAGATTCTGTACTCACCACTCTCTGTCCATCTCATTCTTCCTTTTCTCCTTTTCCACCTTCTTCACTATCCACTTTCTGTCTATCTCCTTCTTCCTCTTCTCCCTGTCCACTTTCTCCACTCCCTAGACTCTGTCCATTTCTTTCTCTCTCTTATCTCTGTCCACATCATCCACTTCCTACCTTCTGTCCATCTTCTTCAGCTCCTTCTCTCTGTAAACCTCCTCCACTCCCCCTCTTTGTCCATCTCCTCCTCTCTCTCTGGCCATCTCCCTTTTTCTATATCTATTTCCTCTTCATTCCTCCTTGTGCATCGCCTCCTCCTTCTTTGTCATATAATATTGTTTTGTAGGTTGAGCTGTGGAAAAAGTCGCTGTTTTGAAGAGCGCACCACAGTGCATTGTGTGAAGCAGTCGCCCTCCTTTTCTGGCGGTGGCGCCGCTGTGGCAATCGCAGCTTTGGTGTCTCCCTCTGGTGGGAAATGGGAAAGGTAGCCTGCTCACTTGCATTTAAGGTGCGCGATGAGCTTGCTAGGGGGTGAGTCTGGTCAGTTCGTCAGCCAGGTCAGTGTAAGGCAGTCAGTGTCTGTCCGTCGTCCAGAGTGCTAGTATGTGTTAGGCTGCCAATCTGCTCGAGTTTGTTCAGGCAATGGTCATTGGCGGTTGGATCGATCGATTGGTCGGTCGCGCACTGGGGCATAAGATGACTTGTCCGTCTTGAGCGTCGGCGCATGTCAGGTTGCCACGTCAGGCCAGTGGGCCGCGCCGTATAGCGAGGAGTAGTGGCTTCGCGGTCGACACGAGAGCAACACGAGTCAACCCACTACATTGGGCTGGCCGGTGCGAGCTGCGACGCCGTGAAACGGGAGATCGGCGCGCCTTTCTGAGTCCGTTGAAGCGGGCCGCGCGGGATTAGCCGAGCGGTCTAAGGCGTTGCAGTCATGGACTGTGCGGCAGGTCCCGGCGGAGGTTCGCGTCCTCCCTCGGGCATGGGTGTGTGTGTTTGTGCTTAGGATAATTGAGGTTAAGTAGTGTGTAAGCTTAGGGACTGATGACCTAAGCAGTTAAGTCCTATAAGGTTTCACACACATTTGAAGATTTTTTTCGTTGAAGCGGCTGGCAACGGACGGTTCGGGAGAGCGTTGGGGGTGCTGCGCCAGGTCTTAGCCAGAAATCGCAGTTTATTAGAAGTTAAGTGATTGGAGGTATGTTGTTTCGTTTACTTGTTAAAGTCTACTTGTTTTCTTGGTGAGGTCACCAGCCGCTTTGTTTTGGGGTCGTCCCACCATTCTTCTCCGTTTGCCCACCCGCGGGAAAGTGGTTATTTATGAATTGGGTGGCCCGTTTTTCCCTTGTGGAGTAGGGCGGGTTAGAGCAACCTGTGGTGCGGGTTGTTCAGTAATCTCCCTGTCAATCTGTCATACGTTAATAACTGCCTCTGTCATGTTTGTCGGATTCGGTGTTAGCGAATTTATTACTTGAAGTGTAACGGCAGAATTCCTGAAATATGTTTTTATCTTGCCTATCATCTTGAGAGGCGGTATATGTGTAATGTAGAGCATGTTTGTATATTTTATGTAAGACTTCATTTCATGGGTTTTTTATTTAAATGGTCATTTTGGTATATAAAGTTGCCACCCTTCCACCGTAAGAGTATCTTTTTTTTTTTAAAAAAAAAAATCAAGTTGCACCTTCGGTGGCAAGTTAATTTTTTTTAATGTTAGTGGTTTGTACCATTTCCATCGCTCCTACGGGGTGCATAGTTTATGAGCTTATGTGAGTTGTTAAAAGTTTTAGTTTAAAGTAATCGGGTGCGTTGTAGATTTGCACCAGTGTAGTCTTACAGAGGTTGTTGTGAGCGGTCGTGACTGCGGCCGTGTCAAAAGGGAGCGGCAAGGTTCTCAGCCCGAAAGCTCATACTGTAAATATTTGTTCTTTCTGCCTCTGAATAAAATTATAACTTGATATTTTGAGAGTGCTTTCTGATTATAATTTTAAATCTGTTTCAAAAACAAAAAGAGGGCTTTTAGGAAAAAATTTCTATTTGTTGAAAGAAATTTAATTTGTTTTCATCAGTTACCCACTGGCAACTACTTCCACGCTCACATAGTGTGATTAAATGTGTTAATGTTCTTGATGAATCGCTAGTAATTAAAGTAAATTCTTTAGAAAAGGCTCTGAAGGTAAATTCACGGTTCATAGGTAATTCAGCAGTATACATGAATACTATTAGGTGAACGTCCTGAATACTTAGTAGCAAAGAAGTAATACAGTGACAATTGTACTGCTTGATATGCTTTTTTCCATTCATGATTTCGTGGGGTTATGAGTGAGAAAGAGTTTCATAATGGTCTGAAATTATGTGCACAGCTGTTTGTAGTCACTAAGTGGTCTCATTTCAAGTACTGGATAGCGATGAATGCGACAAATAGAGTGGAAGTATGGATCAGACACCCTGAAGATTGTATAAGCGTTGTGTTCATTACTTTGAATCGTATCATAGAGCACACATAAACCAATAAAAGTATTTTCAGAAATATTATAAATTTCAAAAGTCAAATAGTAAATACACAGCACAACACAATTAAAGGACCATTTGACAGCCTTCCAATGCCAGTTGCCTGTCTGTAGGCGTCTAGGGCTATTTCGCAGGTTTACTCTGTAAAAGTACATCTTTAAAATTCTCAGTAACTGTTGGCGGCTGTCAGCGAGGGTACAACTGAACCTCGTGGGGGTCTTAGAGGGACTTTTTGGGGTTCTATACAGCATGTGACGCTGTCGCAACCCTCCGTGATCACGCCAACGGTGGGCGTGAAGCAGAGGGGCTGAGGAAGCATAAGCACCCTCTGTAAGCGAGAGCAAACATTAAGGTCACTGTGCACCCCAAAGGGGTGCTATCACGTAGGATGGCGATGCAGCGCCACACGACCCTTACATAGTAGCTGAAGTGTCTGGGGGTGTCAGCAGCGTCAAAGGGTGTCAAGAGCGTCGTCCCCGATGCCCATCACACTGAGGTCTCTCTGGGACTGTGAAATGTGCGATAATCAACGACCCAAGGAAAGGGGCGGTTTCAATGACTCCCTTTATGGCACCCTCTGAAGCCTCTATGTGACAATTCTGAGCTGTGGTGTGTCTTAAATCTTTCCTCAGCCGCTCACAAGGAAACCGCGCCAAAGAAGGGGCGAAATGTGAATACCAGGGGGTGTGATAATCTTGTGATACGTCTACGGCGACGTTGAGCAGAATTGTGGTGAATTTTGGTGCCAATGTGTTATCAGTAACCCACCTTAATGCCACATGAACTTTTGAGGTCTTGTCTTTCTTTCACATGTGTCGACACTTTGCTGTTTGAAGCGTCTCCGAACCCGAGGCTGACGTCGCAGGGAGCCAAGCTTTTGGGCCATTAATGAGCAAGGCTGTAGGCACCTTTGAGCCAAATTTCAAATCTGCGCTATAATGGAAGGCTTTCGAAAAGTGATACTTTAGTTCTGTGGCGCTGGGTAGCTTTTTCAAAGAGTAAATATTTTCCCTAATTCGCATATTAGTCTTCAACTCAATAATCATCACGTACGAAACACTTTCAAAACTACCCTATGTTCACTCTATCTCGTTAACAGATTTCATCGAAATCAGTTCAGCGGACTAGTAATAATGATTTTAAATATCATGCATCATGTGACAGACTTTCACGCGTCTCAGTGTTTATGACGCCATATAGTCTGAACTATTGCTGTACGATGACATAATTCTGCATGTACATTCAGTCGTGTATGTGGACACTATCTACAGATTGTGTCGCGATTACAGTTAGTAGTAAAGTAGTAATAAATCGAAACGTCATGCCTCATGCGAAAATGAACAGTGAAAATGTAGTAATGATAAACCTTGTTTCCTTCACCAGTATGTGTGTGTGTGTGTGTGTGTGTGTGTGTGTGTGTGTGTGTGTGTTGGGGAGGGGGGGAGTCAGCTAGAAAAAGTTTCTTAAGTTTTGAAATTACGTACAAAGTTTGCTGCAAGTCACTAAGTGCTCCTGTTCTGAAATACGGGATGATTAAAATCTGGGTATTCGCGTATCGTGCCCCACATTTCTTTTTACCTCCAACTCTATCCGTAAGACACGTTGGTTGGAAATTGAGAAATTTGTGGTAAGTTCCTATGGGACCAAATTGCTAAGGTCATCGGTCCCTAGGCTTACATACTACTTAATCTAACTCAAACTAACTTATGCTAACAACACCACAGACACCCATTCCCGAGGGAGGACTCGACGGGTAGCCGCGCGAGCTGTGGTAAGGCGCCCTAGAGCGCACGGCTACTCTGCGCGGTAGACGTAGGTTGTTATTACTCCCACATCGATTCTTTATAAAAATGGCTCAAATGGCTCTGAGCACCATGGGACTTAACATCTGAGGTCTTCAGTCCCCTAGAACTTAGAACTACTTAAACCTAACTAACCTAAGGACATCACACACATCCATGCCCGAGGCAGGAGTCGAACCTGCGATCGTAGCGGTCGCGCGGTTACAGATTGAAGCGCCTAGAACCGGATTCTTTATAGACAGTGGTACATGTAACAAGTTTGGTTGAAATCGGTCCAGAGGAGATGTGGAACATAAATACATAACTTTTATAATAAGTATGAATATCTTTTTTCCGTGATCCGATTTCGATGAAAACAACCTTTACTTTGCCCCTAGATACGCGAAGTTATCAGTGAAAACCCCATAAAACTCAGTCTTGTGGTGTGTTTGTTTGCATGGCCATCTTCCGCAACAAGCGCAGACATACTTGTTTCATCACTGAGCAAGAAAAGGCGGTTATTATTTACGAAACAAATATTTCCGTCTAGTAGTTTTGGAGATGAGACAGACAGACACAACGGTTTTACGGATTTATTATTGGTACAGATTTGTTTTCGAGGCGATAATAAAAGCATCAGATGAGAGAAGGAAACGGAAATACGTTATGTACGACGTTTAAACAAAATCCAGTGGTTTAAAATACTCTACCTAACCGGCAAAGCACACCAACAATATTCAGCGGAGCTCGAGCACATTTTCTCACAACGGGACGTTGGAGACACGTCTCGCGTCATAAAAGTTACCGGAAAACCTTCTAAAGCGGCCTTCGCAACGCGTTAAGCACGCAATGAAGTGACACAAGACACTTTTTGCGTCCTCGTTGCGAACACAGGCGCGTATTACCGGCATCAAAGTAATCTCCGAGAGGGTTCTTGTCGGGCTACATGGTCTCTGTACGAGCGATAAAAGGTAGCATGCTGCCGTGAAAGCGTGGTTTAACGGCCAGTGTGCAGCAGGATTACGTCACAAAAAGGGAGCGAGTGACTCAGCAGCGTAGCTAGTGGCAGGTGCACCAAAACAGCTCCGCCTGTTTTTGCCGCACTTAACTCACACCAGCCGTTATTCCACTGCCCTGCGTGCCTCCCACGTGTGCACGAAGTGTCACTCCTGTCACGTTAACACTGTCTCAACGAGTGCCTAGAGACACGCACTTTTAATTACGGTAATGGGCACACGACGGCTGTGCAATGCATTTGGGCGTTGGTGAATTGTAAGTGGGGATTTGTAACACTACCACGTGTGTCACATGTTCTTTACACACGTACAGATAATTTATTTTTTGTTCGTTCTATTAACATCCGTAAAATAATTTTATAAAAGTGTATTTAGTCTTAATTATTGGCAATTAATTATGCTCAATTCAACAATGTCTAGTAAACATCACCACAATTTTAGTCCTCCATGCGGACGGTTTTTAGGCCATATTAGCAATACAGAAACAGGAATCGTAAGAGGCAAGCGACTACAGGGGGCTACATACGTGGCTCCGGTGGAAGATGACATGTGGCCACGGAAACTCCTAGGTGTCATCCCCACAGGTGGGAGATCTCTGGGAACGCTAAGGAAAAGATGATGGAGGAATGCCTCTACGAAGATCTGCAACACTTAGCGATAGATATGGCAGGTAGCAGCGATGGAGAGAGGACGATGTAGAAGGGAACTTGTAGCAATGCTCGGTCGTCCGTAGCTAGCGGCTAGTGGCTAGCGTTGCTGCCTCTGGATTACGGGGTCCCAGGTTCGATACCCGGCCAGGTTGGGTATTTTATCTGCCCGGGGACTGGGTGTTCGTGTTGTCCTTATCATTTCATCATCATCATCATCATCATCATCGGGCGGTCTCTTGGTACCGATCATGTAAAAGTAGGGACAGTAATTAGTGGAGTAACGTCAGGGAAGGAAAAGCAGAGAGGAAGTCCCTTTGTATTGGATATGCGTATAGCCGCCAAAGTAAAAGAAGATCAGGAGTGAGTGCGCCAGACAGGACGCAGTGAGTCAGATCTTATATGGGGTGGGTCAAACCTCACTAACCATCGTAGCCCATTGAAGACGTAGTCTGAAAATACAATGAATGCCAGGCCAGTAGCTGCTTACAGACGTTGACAAAGTCAACGGGGCAGTTGAAAGTATGTGCCCCGACCGGGACTCGAACCCGGGATCTCCTGCTTACATGGCAGACGCTCTATCCGACTTAGCCATCGAGGACAAAGATGATAGTGCGACTGCAGGGACTTATCTCTGGCATGCTCCCCGTGAGACCCACATTTCCAACTTACTGTCCACACACTACATTCGTAGTACCTCTGCCCACTATACTCACTACTCGCGGCAGTCAATCTAAGGATTGCCGTAAGAGTTTGATCAATGTGAGTGCATCTGCACTGAAGATCATTCATCCATTCATGTATTAAAGTAGTCTTCTTCGTTTGTGATAATTATAGATGCCACACCAGAGGCCACTGCTATTATGTCACACGTCGCTATTATTGTTCATTGTTGATTCTAGCCTGTTGTGAAAATGGTTTCTGGTGAAAAAAAGTTTTTGTTTTAAAAACGTGGCTCAAAGTTGGTTACATTTATTACTCGCGAATTCTCCCAATAAATGCAATACAGTAAGCAAATAATTCAATCCACTTTTTTTAGGTTCTTCTTGCTGTTCCAATCAGCTTTCATTCTTCCCGATAAGGCTTGTACTGTTTTTATTTTGGTTGCTCTGATGCAACTTCCTACTAGTCTACTTTGCGTCTGAAAGTGTCTGTGTCTAAAATGTCGGTTGATCTTATTTTTCGTTTTGCGGCCCTTTCGAATTTCGTTCAGCCAAGATGTTCAGTTACTAAGTGATGTTGCACGATCTATTATCATTTTTCTCAGTCGCTTTTCTGGTAGTCTGTTGAGACAATCAAAGAATTTGATTAGCCTTTTCTTAGTCTCATTTTCGATGTTTGAAAACTTGCCTGTAGCCGTCTTGGCGATGTCTTGCTGCTAAAATTTTCCTAATGGTTTTTCCCTCCTTTTTTGATTTCTTCAAGTTTGCGCTTTCTGATAAGCGTCAGTGTTTCGCTACCGCACAGGACTGTTGGTTTTATAATTGTATTACAGTGCCGAATTTTTGTCTGTCTTGACATGGATTTTTTGTTGCAGTAGTTTTGGGCTAAACGTAATGATTTTTCGACATTTTTGAAGCGCTTTTTCTATGAGATTGTTTCAAGGCATGCGATTTGATGAATTTTCCGCGGTATTTAAAATACAGGACCGTGTTGATTTCATCGTTTTTTGTTTCCAGGCTACCGATTTCTTCCTTTTTACACAAGAATTCAGTTTTCTCGAATAAGATCTGTAACCCTACTTTTTCTGCACATTATTTAAATATCCTGAGCTGTCTGATGGCAGTCTCTTCGTCCTCTACAGGTTTCGACAGGTGGTCCGTAAACACGAGGTATGGTATGTAGAGGTTGTTTTTAGGAAAGCCCACTAAGATTGGCTTCCAAAATCAGCGTTTGTTGAGTTGTTTTTCCCATTCTTCCAAAGCCTTCTATAGGACGACGTTGTACAGAATAGGACAAAGGAAATCTCCTTGACTCACACCTTTCTGAATGTCAAAGTGTTCTGAGATTTCCCCCATTAATAATGGTTCTAATTTAATAATATATAATATTGATATTTAACATTAATATACACATGTAATATGGTTACAATTTACTAATAAATATGTGGTGAGCCGTCGCGGCTCTAATCTTGGCGGCATGGCATTCCACTGGCGTCACTAACTGCTTTGATTTCCGATATCGATTCGACCGCTTTTCTCTGCCTCGTGATGACTGGGTGTTGTGTGATGTCCTTTGGTTAGTTAGGTTTAAGTAGATCTAAGTTCTAGGGGACTGAGGACCATAGATGTTAAGTCCCATAGTGCTCAGAGCCATTTGAACCAATCTGATTCGACCGCGTGTCGCGAGCTAAGGTCTTTGGTCGAGATGTGTAGGTTGTTGGTTTTGACGTGGCTTGGAGAGGCAGTTGGCTGGAGGGCACGTAGCTGTGCTGGGAAGTTGTAGCTTTTGAGGGTCTCCATCTGATCGGCGCGCGTATCGAGAAGCCGCAAAAACATAAATCGGTCGGGGCAAGCCAGGTCGCCTCGCTTAGGTATTGGTATGCGGTAAGCGACGCGTAGACCTACGGACGTCGCGTACAACCTGTTCGGCAAGTTTCCAGCTTACTGTGCAAACTTAAGGTTTGCGGTACCTCGACGATCGCCTGTTTGATTTGGAGACAATAACATCGTGGCCGGAATCCTGCAAGTCACGGGTCCTTCGTTCCTGAGAGGAGTTAAGTGTTGTTTTCTTATTCTGAGTACTTGATCTTGTAAGCCCATGTCCGTATAATACGGAATTGGACCTGTTATATAGACGCGGCCACAAGCGTTGGTGCTCGTGTCCATCGGCCAATGTTACTAACTGCAATTTGTGTTCTAGGCCATATGTCGCGCAAGTGTAAGAGTATTCCCTGTGATTGGTTCTGTGAAGGGAATAAATTGTACACCACTGGCCATTAAAATTGCTACAACACGAAGATGATGTGCTACAGACACGAAATTTAACCGACAGGAAGAAGATGCTGTGATATGCAAATGATTAGCTTTTCAGAGCATTCACACAAGGTGGGAGTCGGTGGCGACACCTACAACGTGATGACATGAGGAAAGTTTCCAACCGGTTTCTCATACACAAACGGCAGTTGACCGGCGTTTCCTGGTGAAACGTTGTTGTGATGCCTCGTGTAAGGAGGAGAAATGCGTACTATCACGTTTCAGACTTTAATATCGTATCGTATCGTGACACTGCTGCTCGCGTTGGTCGAGATCCAATGACAGTTAGCAGAAAATATAGTTCAGGTGGGTAATACGGAACGCCGTGCTGGATCCCAACGGCCTCGTATCATTAGCTGTCGAGATGACAGGCATCTTATCGGCATGGGTGTAACGGATCGTGCAGCTACGTCTCGATACCTGAGTCAACAGATGGGGACGTATGCAAGACAACAACCATCTGCACGAACAGTTCGACGACGTTTGCAGCAGCATGGATTATCAGCTCGGAAACCATGGCTGCGGTTACCCTTGACGCTGCATCACAGACAGGAGCGCCTGCGATGGTGTACTCAACGACGAACCTGGGTGCCCGAATGGGAAAACGTCATTTTTTCGGATGAATCCAGTTTCTGTTTACAGCATCATGATGGTCGCATCCGTGTTTGGCGACCTCGCGTTGAACGCACATGGGGAAGCGTGTATACGTCATCGACATACTGGCGTATCACATGGCGTGATAGTATGGGGTGCCATTGGTTACCCGTCTCGCTCACCTCTTGTTCACATTCACGGCACTTTGAACAGTGGACGTTACATTTCAGATGTGTTACGACCCGTGGCTCTACCCTTCATTTGATCCCTACGAAATCCTACATTTCAGCAGGATAATGCACGACCGCATGTTGCAAGTCCTGTACGGGCGTTTCTGGATACAGAAAATGTTCGACTGCTGCCCTGGCCAGCACATTCTCCAGATCTCTCACCAACTAAAAGCGTCTCGTCAATGGTGGCCGAGCAACTGGCTCGTCACAATACGCCAGTCCCTACTCTTGATGAACTGTGGTATCGTGTTGAAGATGCATGGGCAGCTGTACCTGTACACGCCATCCAAGCTCTGTTTAACCCATTGCCCAGGCGTATCAAGGCTGTTATTACGGCCAGAGGTGGTTGTTCTAGGTACTGATTTCTCAGGATCTATGCACCCAAATTGCTTGAAAATGTAATCACATGTCAGTTCATGAATAATATATTTGTCCAATGAATACCCGTTTATCATCTGCATTTCTTCTTGGTGTAGCAATTTTAATGACCAGTAGTGTAACATGATCTGTATGGGAGGCAAGGTGGTGTTGCAGTAGCAGGCGATGATACCATCGCTTGGGAAAATTAGCAATTTTAAGGAGTGTTCAATTTAGCCTGTATTGGTACCCGCTCAGCCATTAATTTATGTTCTTTTACTCCCTGGTCGTTCTTGTGTGAAGCTTTTCATGTGTATTGGCAGGGTAGTTTTACCGCATAGGACGCGCTACTGTTCCCAGGACCCGGAGCAGAGGTGTGTTCGTGTGTTAGCGCGGCGGCACTCCCGTTATTTCACGACGTCTGGGTAGAGCGGCAGTCTGCCGCCCCTACCAGTCGCGTCGTGGTGGATCAAGTTAAGTTGATCGTTTCATGCGTGCCGCGAAAGAGTGTCGGTGTTTAAGCGGGAACCAGTAGCTATATCTGGTTGGTGAATTTTAAGAGCTCAGGAGGTTACGGCGTGTTCGCCAAGTCTGAGGTTCTTCCTCATTATACCTCACTAACTATTCGTTTATAGCCGACATTCTTGTTACTACTTCTCAGCGCGTTAAGACCTTTTACTTAGCAATAGAAACAGCCGAGTCTCACCTTGATCTACAGTCATTAGCTACTACACTTGCTGTGAAATTTGGCTGCTCGTTCCTTGTTGGCTGCGATAACCGTGTGTTTAGCTCTCAGCTGACTTTGAATTTTTGGCAGTTGTATAGTTATTAAAGGCTGTATCAAGGCTTCAGCCGGTGTGTATTGGCTGGAAGTACTTTTCAACTGCATGTACTTCCAACTTATCGTGAATATTGGGCAACTGTATGGTTATTAAGGGTTGTTGTTAATGTTTGGTCGCAACATATGGTTGGGCTCTTATGTTTAAATTTTATGCCTTCCCATTTGGTCAGTGTGAGAACAAGTGTATTTTATTGCTTAAGGGATTTTCTTAGTGAGGGCTATGCATAGCTAAGCGGCTTTCCAACGGCTACAATCCGTGGCGACTCTTGTGATCATTACCGAATTTGAAATAATGTTGTCCCATTGTATAACGGTTATCTAAGCTTGCAATTTGTTAGTACATTTAACACCTGTTACTGTAATTCTTTTGGTTCTTCAAATTGTTTGTTGAACCTGCTTGCAGCCACGCCCAGTTCAAGTGCCTTTTCTTGATTTTGGGAACTCTGTACTTCCGCTTTTGGTGTCCTGCTCTTAATGATATGAGCCTGTTCAAGTTCTGGTGAGAGTTATGATTCTTTCAATAAGTTTTTAAATTGTAATGTTAATTTGTTGTTAATCAATAAAGTGTATTACATGAAACAACAAACGACAAAAAGGTGGGTCCGGCTTCCACGCTTTTCCCTTAAAGCTATCCCAAAATATAGTTGTGAAGTATCACGTGGAATAATGATTTCAATACTGTCCAACCGGTAACTGGGCCTGTCTACAATTAACGAGAAAAGTGGACCTGCAGCGGATAGCCACGGCTCAGGTACGCCTTCAGTAACTGATGAACCTAAGCGTAAAGTTTTACTACAGAGCGCTAAAAAGTCTACTTGTCAGCTTGCTATCGCATAGACATTCCTAAAATTTCTGTGTGCGGAATTTTATATGAACCCAAACTCAAACATTACATTTATTTTAATAAACGAGTATTAGTAAGAGTCCCAGGTCATCTGACGAAATGAAATGCAAAGAAAAACAAATCTTTCATTTATGTGACACAGAACGTTGACGTTGCTCATCTGACGAATCACAGGTAATAATAAACTGATCCGTCATCAGGCTTATAAATTGTTATTTATCTTCAGCGTAGGCTTTTGATAGGACAACGGCCTTACCGCAGTGGTAACATCGGTTCCCGTTCAATCACCTTAGTTGAGCACTGTCGGACTTGGGTTGAACTTGGATGGGTGACCCGTCCGGATCTCCCGAGCGCTGTTAGCAAACGGAGTGCACTCATCTCTTGTGAGGCCAATTGAGGAGCTAACTGATCACGAAGTAGCGGCTCCAGCCACGAAAACTGACAACGGGCAGGAAAGCGGTGCGCTGACCACATACCCCTCCATATCAGCATCCGTTGACGCCTACCCGCTGAGGATGACGCGGCGGTCGTTCGGTAGACACCGCTGAGAATTCCGAGGACTGTTCGCGCTGAATTTAATTTGGCAGGCTTTTGGTCCGTTTGCGAAGCCACGAATGACCACGTGGACTCGAGGTGTAAAGAGGAAGTGGCCACAGTCGTTTTCGTCAATAACAGAATATTGAGGAAACTACCACGAGCATATGTACGAATGCATGCTTTTGCGGCAATATCCGTTAGTAAAACATTCTCGGGTTTCAGGCCTCGTCAAGTGGTTTACTGCCCACGAGCTTTCCGTAGGGATCTCCACCGTCATTGTCAAGCGGATGACTGTCGCGTGCAATCCACCGTCTCTATTGAAGGTGTTGTCAGAAATTTTAATCTCTATTGCCTCGTTTATCACGCAATCCCAGCAGCCATTAGTCCGTTTAATAATAGACGTCTCACCGAATGCAATTCGGTGTCCGTTTTCCAAGGCATGTTCTGCTACAGCTGACTTTTCGGGGTAGCGCAGACGGTAACACCTTTCATGTTCTATGCGGCGCTGTTCAATAGTGCGAACAGTATGGCCGACATAGAACTGCCCACATCCACACGGTATCTTGTAAATTCCTGGCGTTCTGAGGCCTACATCGTCTTTCACAGATTTCATTAGTAGTAGGATATTTGCCGGAGGCCTGAAGATTGTGTCTGTTTGATGTCTCTTCAGGAGCCGACTAACCTTCCCTGTTGTCGAACCACAAAACGGTTGTTTGGTGTCTTCTTCAGATGTCTTCTTCCTTTGAGGCTTGGATGACACTGCTTGTGAAATTTGTTTGTTGTTGTAACCGTTTTCCTTAAAAACTTTGGGTAAGTGGCTCAGTTTGCGACATAGCCTGCAGCACCTCTCCTAGGCTAGTGGCCATATCGGTTGAACCCTAGACGACTGTAAAACCGTGCTCTGGTCAGTTGGTAAGAGCCGATTGCTCGAGTATGGCGCAGACTGTACTGTGCAAGCTGGTGGTTGGTCCATAACGGTGTGGGTTGTATTTACAAGGAATCGACAGAGTCCTGTGGTTCATAGTCTACTTGGAGACCATTTGCAGCCATTCATGGACTTCATGTTCCCAAACAATAATGGAATTTTTATGGATAACAATGCACCATCTGACGGAGCCACAATTGTTCTCCTCTGGTTTAAAGAACATTCTGGACAACTGGAGTGATTGATTTGCTGGCCCAGATTGCTCGATATGAAAGCCATCGAATATTTACGGGAGATAATCCAGACGTCAGTTCGTGCAAACAATCCTCCACCGGAAACACTTTCGCTATTATGGACGGCAATAGAGGCAGCATCTCTTGATGGACTTCCGACGACTTTTTGAGTACATGCGACGTGGAGTTGCTTCACTGTACCGTATAAAAGGAGGTCCGACACGATATTAGGTGGTATTCATGACTTACGTCACCTCAGAGAGTGATTGCCACTAGCATACTCACAGATAAACATCGTGCTGCAACGTAATGTAGCGCATTAAGGTTTATTTAACATCTTGATTAAGCTGTTGTTTTGTGTCATAGCATTTGCTGCTCTTGTAAAACATTGCAGCACTATATACGTTCACAGAAAACATTGCTTACACTGAGATGGTGAGACAAAATATTGTGACAATTGCACACCGCAACCTAATTCCGCCTACTGGCGTTGCTGCAAATGATGCGGTAAAGTAGTGCAATAGAAAAGCAGAGACAAATAGGGAATCATTCTAACGACGATTTGGGACACAAATGGGGAAATCCACTGCGCAGCTTTGGCAAATGGAAGTTCCGTATTGTCCTGAACCTTGTAACGAGCATCTCAGAAAGGGCGAAGCTGATCTGCTGTTGACGGCCAGTGTGGCCCAGCGATTCTGGGCGCTACAGTCTGGAACCTCGCGACCACTACTGTCGCAGGTTCGAATCCTGCCTCTGGCATGGCTGTGTGTGATGTCCTTAGTTACGTTTAAGTAGTTCTACGTTCTAGGGGACTGATGAACTCAGATGTTAAGTCCCACAGTGCTCAGAGCCATTTGATCTGTTGTTCGCGTGCTATGATCGTGAACTTGAGTGGAATCTGGTTGAAGGGGCTGAAACCACGAAAAGAGACAACAGGCATCATCACAGAACGTGGACGTCGGAGTTTTACGTGCTCCGTAAAGCAGGACAGGCAGCGGACTGTGGCAATCTGACGACAATGCTCAATGCTGATGCAGACACAAGTGTATAGGGGCACATCTTTCAGCTCACACTAATGAACATGAGACTCTGCAGCAGACGACACGTACGAGTTCCCATGTTGACGAAATGGCATCGTCAGTTATGGTGAACTGGGCTTGGGATCATCGAGACTGCGACGAGGATCAAAGGAAACGTGTCGACTGGTCGGATTAATCACCTTTGTTGTTACTACAGATGGAAGGCCGTGTCCGAATACGTCGTCATTCAGCCGAATGGCTGCTCGAAATATCTACATCTGCATCATACTCCGAAATCCACCTATTGTTGTGTGGCTGGAGGGTACTTTCGGTACCACTATATGATCCCTCCAACCCTGTTGCACTCGCGAATAGGGCGTGGGAAGAACGATTGTTGGTAAGCCTCTGCAATGGCTATATTTTCTCGAATCATCTCCTCGTGGTCAATACGCGAGTAGTATGTGGGGTGAAGTAGTATGCTGTGTGACTCCTCCTGAAAAGTGCTGTCCCGAAATTTCAGTAGTAAATCTCTCCATGATGCACAACGTCTCTCTTGTAACGTCTGCCAGTGGGGATTGTTTAGCATCTCCGTAACCCTCTCTCGCCAAATAACGAAACGCGCCACTCTTCGTTGGATCTTCTCTATCTCCTCTATCAGTCCTACCTGACAAGGAATCCAGATGGATGAACAATAAGAAACGAGCGAACAAGCGCCTTATAAGCCACTCCTCTCGTGAATGAGTTACATTTCCTTAAGATTCTTCCAATGGATCTGAGTCTTGTGTCTGCTTTTCCCACTATCTGTTTTATATGGTCATTCCACTTAAGATCGCTCTGGGTAGTTACGCCTGGATATTTTACGGTAGACGCTGCCTCCAGCTGTTTGTCATCAATAGTGTAGCTGTACAGTAATGGATTTCTTTTCCTATGTACGCGCAATACGTTCAGGGTTAACTACCAGTGTCTGCACCATTTATAAATTCTCTGCAGGTCCTTCTGCACATTCTTACTGTCTTCTGGCGTTGCTGCTTTGATATAAACAACTGCATCAACTGCGAATAGCCTTAAAGAGCATCCGACGCTTTCTACTACATCATTTATATATATTGTGAACAACAACGGTCCTATCACACTTCCCTGTGGTACTCCGGATATTACCTTTACATCTGTCGATTAAGTTCCGTTAAGAGCGACTTGTTGAGTTCTATCTGGAAGAAAGTCTTTAATCCAATCGCAGGTCTGCTCCGATACTCCGTAAGCTCGTATTTCTTTCATTAAACGGCAATGCGGTGTCAAATTTCGTACTGAAATCAAGGAACATGGAATCAACCTGGACGCCGTAGTCCACTGCGCTGTGGATATCACAGAGGAATAGAGTGAGCTGAGTTTCGCAAGACCTCTGTTTGCAGAATCCATGTTGATTTTTATAGAGGAACTGTTGAGTTTCCAAGAATGTCATAATTCTTGAGCATAAAATATGTTCAATAATTCTACAACAGATTGACGTTTTGACGTCGACGATATAAGTCTACAATCGTGTGAACCTGTCATACGGACTTTCTTAAAAACGGGAATGACTTGCTCTTTTTTCACTCGTTAGGTACCTTTCGTTGCTCAAGCGATCTACGATAAATTACAGCTAGAAGGGAAGCAAGTCCGTGCGCCTAATCTTTATAGAATCTTATAGGTATCTCATCTGGTCCTGAAACCCTTCCACTACTAAGCGATTCTGGCTGCTTTTCAATTCCGCGATCGGTTATCTGCACATCTCCCATTTCGACGTTCGCACGACGATTGAAAGGAGGGACAGTGATACGATCTTCCGCGCTGAAACAACTTTGGAAGACCGAATTCAGTATTGTCTTCCGTTTCGGTGCCGGTCTGGTCGCTGAGAGAATGATAGCTGATACAATAACCCACTTACTGATTTTACATACGACCAAAATTTCATTGGGTTTTACTCAGTTCGGTTGACGTCTTACTTTAGAAATGATTGAACGCATTTCTCATTGCTCTCCTCACGCTCATTTTCGCTTCGTTAGGCTTTTGTTTGTCAGCTAGTTTTTTACTTCTCTTAGATCAGAGATGAAGTGCTCTTTGTTTACGTAGCGCCTTTCTAACACGGCTATTAAAGCATGGTGGATCTTTCCCATCCCTTAAAATTCTACTCGGAACGCAATTGTCTAGGGCATGTTGAACGATGCATTTGAATTTTTTTCCATTTGTTCTCCACATCTTGCAACAGGAGCTTTCAGGACGTGTCCGGTGACCAGCGTCCTGGTGGAGGCTGGAGTACCTCCATTGAAGGTTAGGCGTGCACAACTGCTCGCCAGTTACGTTGCACACATTCGTAGTTCTCCTGAGGATCTGAATCACTATCTCCTTTTCCCGTACACGGCGGTTCATCTCCCGCGTTAAGACTGCGGTTCGTGTGCAATCTGTTCTGTCTAAAGTGGAGTCCTTGCCTTTACCACCTATACTCGAGGTCCATTCACGTACACCTCCATGGTGTACACCTAGGCCAAAGCTTCACCTGGACCTTTCACATGGTCTTAAGCAATCAGTTAACATCGCGGCTCTGTACTGTCACTTCCTCTCGATTCTTGACATGTACCGGGACCATGAAGTGATTTACACTGACCCCTCGATGGCTGATGGTTACGTTGGCTAATGGTTACGTTTGCTCATGGATGACATATTGAACAGCACTCCTTGCCAGATGTCTGCAGGGCCATTTCTCGTGTTCTTGAGGGCATCCGCTCATGCCCTGGTGAGTCGTTTCTTCTCTGTACTGACTCCTTGAGCAGCCAATCTATCGATAATTGCTACCCCCGCCATCCTTTGGTAGCGATCATCCAGGAGTCCATCTATGCTCTGGAACTGTCCAATCGTTCAGTGGTGATTGTGTGGACCCCAGAACACGTCGCAATCCCAGGAAATGAACTTGCCGACAAGCTGGCCAAACGGGCTACATGGAAAACGCTTCCGGGGATCGGCATCCTTGTAAATCACCTGCGATCGCTATTACGCCGCAAGACTTTTCAGCTTTGGACGACGGAATAGCATAATCTCTGTATGCACAACACACTGTATGCTGCATGCGCTTAAGGAGACTACGAATGTGTGGAAGACCTCCATGCGGGCCTAATACAGGGACTCTGTGGTTCTCTGCTGACTCAGCATTGGCCATACGTGGCTAACATATGGATACCTCCTCCGTCGCGAGGACTCACCCCAGTGTCGCTGTGGCTCACATATGACTGTCGTCCACATCATACTAGACTTCGTCCAGCCATAGACCACGCTCTTGAATGCTCAGTTCTGCAAGGGCTGTTGCTTTAGCTATACTACTGGCCATTAAAATTTCTACACCACGAAGAAATGCAGATGATAAACGGGTATTCATTGGACAAATATATTGTACTAGAACTGACATGAGATTACATTTTCACGCAATTTGGGTGCATAGATCCTGAGGAATGAGTAGCCAGAACAACCAACTCTGGCCGTAATAACGGCCTTGATACGCCTGGGCATTGAGTCAAACAGAGCTTGGATGGCGTGTACAGGTACAGCTGCCCATGCAGCTTCAACGCGATACCACAGTTCATCAAGGGTAGTGACGATCCAGTTGCTCTGCCACCATTGACCAGACGATACCAATTGGTGAGAGATCTGGAGAATTTGCTGGCCAGGGCAGCAGTCGAACATTTTCTGTATCCAGAAAGGCCCGTACAGGACCTGCAATATGCGGTTGTGCATTATCCTGCTGAAATGTAGGGTTTCGCAGGGATCGAATGAAGGGTAGAGCCACGGGTCGTCACACATCTGAAATGTAACGTTCACTGTTCAAAGTGCCGTCAATGCGAACAAGAGGTGGCCGAGACGTGTAACCACTGGCACCCCATACCATCACGCCGAGTGATACGCCAGTATGGCGATGACGAATACACGCTTCCAATGTGCGATGTCGCCAAACACGGATGCAACCATCATGATGCTGTAAACAGAACCTGGATTCATCCCAAAAAATGACGTTTTGCCATTCGTGAACCCAGGTTCGTCGTTGAGTACACCATCGCAGGCGCTCGTGTCTGTGATGCAGCGTCAAGGGTAACCGCAGCCATGGTCTCCGAGCTAATAGTCCATGCTGCTGCAAACGTTGTCGAACTGTTCGTGCAGATGGTTGTTGTCTTGAAAACGTCCCCATCTGTTGACTCATGGATCGAGACGTGGCTGCACGGTCCGTTGCAACCATGCGGATAAGATGCCTGTCATCTCGACTGCTAGTGATACGAGGCCGTTTAGGATCCAGCACGGCGTTCCGTATTACCCTCCTGAACCCACTGATTCCATATTCTGCTAACAGTCATTGGATCTCGACCAACGCGAGCAGCAATGTCGCGAAACGATAAACCGCAATCGCGATAGGCTACAATCCGTCCTTTATTAAAGTCTGGAACGTGTTAGTACACATTTCTCCTCCTTACACGAGGCATCACAACAACTTTTCACCAGGCAACGCCGGTCAACTGCTGTTTGTGTATGGGAAATTGGTTGGTAACTTTGCTCATGTCAGCACATTGTAGGTGTCGCCACCGGCGCAAACCTTGTGAGAATGCTCTGAAAAGCTAACCATTTTCATATCACAGCATCTTCTTCCTGTCGGTTAAATTTCGCGTCTGTAGCACGTCATCTTCGTGGTGTCGCATTTTAATGGCCAGTAGTGTATATTACGTTCAGCGTCTACAAGATGTTCGGCCATAATACCATCATATCACGTTACAGATCTGTCAATAGTTTCTTAGGCGGTGCACTGACGATACGCGGTCCGCAGCCTGTAATTATTACGAACGATGTTGGATCCGCACAGGGTGTGGTGAAGCATGTGTAAGAATGAGTAATAATTATACTGGGCATCTGTTGTAGCGTGTAGAGTAAGATGACTGACATGGAGTAGACTGGCCCATTTCTCAAGTTATTTGTTTCTGGAATAACTTCTCTAGGGTTTATTTTCTTGTTTTCACCCCAAACCTCTCCTGAAACAAGACTACTTACTTTCAAATGTCAGTTCTATATTCGTAAAATTCCCCAGCAAGTTTATTTGCATTTACATCTACCTGTTTCTGATTTTCTGCTAAAAAGGAAAGAACACCGAGGCTTATGTCCCATCGACATCATTACGGATTGAACACTAAGTCGAACAGATCAAATATGAATAAGGAAGTTTGTTACGTCGTTCAGAGAATCACACAAGTATTTGTACTAAATGACAACGAGAAAACACGGAAAGCCTAAATGTAGCGCAAGCGTTGGTAGATTACTCTTTGAATTTGCTGGATTTTGTGTAAGTGCACGTGATGACGGCCATTTCTCGTGGAAAATGAACTATGATTCATTTTCAGACAGCCTCCGATTTGGGCAAAATTTCTTATACTCTTCGGGCCTTACTAAAAGAGTCGCTTAATCGCTGCCAAAGAATCACGAAACGAAAGTAGCGTACTGCGTGGACAAGGGAGTGTGATACGACCTCTGATGTTCTCAATATACATAACGATTTTTCAGACTGTTCCGTACTGTTGTTTCCGTCTACAAGACAGTGTAGTCATTGGCCAATTTTGAAGGAAAACAGGTAGACTCGGACAAAATTTCCACTTTGTGTAACAAAGAGCAGCTTTCATTCAATGTATGTAAATGGAAAATAATGTCTATAACGAAGAGAAAATACGGTGCATTATCTTCTTACAAGATTGGTGACAAACATTTTGATCACTTAAAATCAGTAGTGGCGAATACAAACTAAAGACATGCATTCGTTGGAAGAGTTAAAAAAATTACATTTAACCCTTACTGGAAGCCATATCCTAGACGCCATTGTGATTAGTTCTAGAATACTGTTCGAGAGTCCTTCTCAAGTAGACAACTGATATCCCGGGAATTCGAGATGAGCTACGCTGCTGGTTGGCATGTTTTGAAGAAAGGCGTGTAGCTCTCGCGACAGCCTGCAGGGTAAATTTAGAGCACCTGTATCAGGGGAAGACTGTGCGACTATTTGGCTGCCACCATCGGAAATCTCATGTAAACATCGTGAGAATAAGGTAAAGGATGTTAGGCTACATAGTGAGCCACATACACTGTCCTGTACATTAAAGGCACCTCTTGTCAAAGCCTGAATAATGAACTTTCGCAGCGCGGACCGCTGCCAGCCGTGCAGGAAAAGAGTCAATCATATTCTGGAAGGTGCTGGCAGGGACGTTGAGCCAAGCGGACTCCAGGGTCGAGGCCAGTGTGCAATGTTTCTCGGTAGAGGATCAGTGGCCCGAGTACTCCGATGAAGGTGGTTCCACAGATCCTCGAATGGATTTAAATACTGGGAGTTAGGTGATCAGAGGAGTACGGTTAATTCATCCCGGTGCTCTGCGAACGCACGCACGCTGCGAGCTGTGGGCACGTTGCACTGTTCTGCTAGTTGGCAAGCGGGGTGCACTCATCCCTCGTGAAGCCAATTTAGGAGCTAACTGATCACGAAGTAGCGGTTACAGCAACAAAAACTGTCAACGGCCGGGAGAGCGGTGCGCTGACTACATACCCCTCCATATCAGCATCCGTTAACGCCTACCGTCTGAGGATGACGCGGCGGTCAGTCGGTAGACACCGCTGAGAATTCCGAGGACTGTTCGCGCTGAGTTTAATCTGGCAGGCTTTTCGTCCGTTTGCGAAGCCACGAATGACTACGTGGACGCGAGGTGTGAAGAGGTATTGGCCACAGTCAATTTTGGCAAATACAGAATACTGAGAAAACTACCTTAAGTATAGTCTACATAGGATATGTGCCCAGAAAAAACATCAGCCTCCCTGTATCTATGCGAATGAAAAGAGAGAAAAACAAGAATAAAGAAATAAATGCCAGATGTCGCTCTGAACAGGCGAATCAGTTGAACGTACGCAGCGATCAAACTGTCAAACCGACATTCTTTCGGAACTCTTGTACGAAGGTCCACCAGGTTGAACGGCTTTGAGGTGCAATACATGGCACCTCAAACTATTTCAGAATTCAGTCCGTGCCCTGTTAACTATCCCCATACTAGCGACTTGTACTGGCGAAATGGTTAAATCGTGCAGGTTAAAGCGGATGCGACAGATGAGGAACGAAAACTTAGCCTTGTACGGCGATGGACTGAGCAACAGTGACGTCACATCACGTAACAAAGCTATCTACGGACGAGGCCAGCAATCTCACTTAAAAATATACCGGCTTTGAAGGTAGCTAAAGTCATCACTTTTCCCAAACTTCAGAAAGCTATGTGCTAAGTTCCGTCCTTGTTCTCCTAGGAAAAATTCTGGAGCCTATGGTAATGATTTCGTTCCAGATATTCCTCCCAGAGCATTCAGAATCCTGCACCGAGCATGCCATATTCCACCGGTCCCTGCGCTTTGTAGAATGTATCTGTACTAAAAAAGAATCTAGGCGATTATCACTTGATGCCGACATGGCTTTTAAGCGTAAAGCTTTTCCCAGTGTCTCAGGCTGGCTAGTTCAGCAGGCGTGTGTTCAAATGTGTGTGAATTCTTAAAGGACCAAACTGCTGAGGTCGTCGGTCTCTAGACTTACACGCTACTTTAACTTGTACTAAGAAAAACACACACACCCATGCCCGAGGAAGAACTCGAACCTCCAGCGGGAGGGGCCGCGCAATCCGTGACATGGCGCCTCAAACCGCGCGGCCACTCTGCACGGCACAGGGGGCTTACAAAGATTATTTTGAAGAAAAGCAGTCTTGGTTGCCAACAAAATAAGGCTTTTTATTACTTCTGGTATAACTTGATGTTTAAACTAAATGCTATAGGATGCCCATTACGTATCTCAAGACGATTTATTTATTCGTAAACGAGAGGTGATCCTCTGCCTGTATCGGCAAGCATTGTAGCAGTATAAAACATATTTTGGCAAGAGAGCCGTAACGGCTTTACAATACATGAATGCCATCCTCCGACCGACAGTGCAACCATGTCGGCAGCATATTGGAGAGGCATTCGTCTTCATGGACGACAAATCGCGCCCCATCGTGCACATCTTGTGAATGACTTCCTTCAGGATAACGACATCGCTCGACTAGTGGCATGTTCTCGAGACATGAACCCTATCGAACATGTTTGGAATGGATGGAAATGGGCTGTTTATGGACGACGTGATCCACCAACCACTCTGAGGGATCTACACCGAATCGCTGTTGAGGAGTGGGAGAATGTGAACCAATTGTGCCTTGATGAACGTATGGATAGTATGCCAGAATGAATACAGGTATGCATCAATGCACGAGGACGTGCTACTGGGTATAAGGGGTACCGGTGTGTACAGCAATCTGGACCACCATCTGAAGGTCTCTCTGTATAGTGGTACAAAATGCAATGTGTGGTCTTCATGAGCAATAAAAACGGCGGAAATGATGTTTATGTTGACCTCTATTCCAATTTTCTGTAAAGGTTCCGGAACTCTAGGAACCGAAGGGATGTAAAACCTTTTTTGATGTGAGTACAAAAGATAGCCATGCCACTTCTGTGCCTCAAACTTGTAAGTTTGATGTGCTGCCAAGCTTAATGATCCTCGCATTATAACCACTCGAGCTGTCGTGAACAGTGTCAACAGTGAGTTGCCATCTAGTTACATAGACACAATAAGCAGGAACATACCATTTGGTCTGCCTGTAAGCCTGCTAGATTAGATATGGTTTTGGGACAGATGCTTTCTTCGATATCTTAGGCAAGGAAAGATTAGCAAAGCAAAGCAGCCCACGCTGACAGAAACAAAATTTGGTTGGATTTTATCATGTAGAATTTCTCCAACCTCATCCAAGGCGGTGTGCAAGCAAAACAGTGTGAGGCACACATCCAGCAACATATAGCTAATGAAGCAAATCGGTGATTAGTAGGCCGATTTGGTGTATCACAACAAATCTCTCTAAGACTATAACACCTGAGATTCAAGGGAAAATCCTCTTTCTGCCTCTATCCTTGAGATTCCCTTCAACAGGTTACACAGGTGGCAACATGGACAACAGCTGACTCACTCTTTTGGAGAGGTGGTTCAAGGAGCACCTGCATCAGTAGCAGTGATGCAGCTTTTGACTTCAGGAGGAATATGGCAGCGCCAGATCGACAGTCTCGTCCTAGTCAAGGAACACGATTTGCCTTCCTTGGTGTGGAGGCTGATATCGTGTTGGTGATAAAGGTGATTGTATGGTGAAATAGAACCTACCATTGGCAGATAAAAAAGGCCTGTTAGCGAAATTGTGTCCACTCCCTATGCAGTGATTCAGTGTGTGTTGTGGTACACAATGGAAGCACAGTGACAAATTGCTATTTACAGCAACAAATCATAGCACACAATCTCAGCCTGAGAAACTGCAAATGCTGCCTTTTCCTATGGACTGACTGACTGCTGCCACTAATAAATTTCAACCGACATATGGCACGCAATGTCAGTACTTTCCATATCTCCAACGCAGTGCGACAATACTTTTTCCTTTTTGTGTCTTACATTTACCCTTCATGTTTCATATGCAGTGTCACGGCAACATTTTGTTGGTTTTATGTATCCTAAATGTTAGTATATTTCACTTTTATACGCCCTGATATTGTGCTAGTCATATTTTTCTAGTTTGAAATTTACGTTTTCATTTTTTGCTTGTTAAATTTATGCTTATCTTGCAAAATGAAAGATCGTTAATTTGTGAACAAAACTAACGGGAGCACATAACGCCAATACACAACCATTTATATACGTAAGGCCATTAAGTTCCAGCTCCATGGCGGTAATGTAGTCTGAAGAATCTAGTTGCAAAACGAAGAAGAAATTTGAAGAAATACAAACAAAGTACAAAAAATTCGTATTCATTCACTAAAATGCAGGATAATAATTTAAATTTATTATGCGTGGCACAGTGTAAACGAAATATATTTAAATTTTAATTAAAAAAATAACAATCAGCTTACAGTGTGATAAGGCAGATCCATGACTGGTGCTCATTCTCTGCCCGGTATTACGAATTTGAAGTTCGTTCATTACACAGGCATAATATTTTTGTTATTGCTATTATTATTATTATTTTTCTTACATTTATGCACAACATTTAACCAGTGACTTATTCACTGGTTGCATACATCTGTAGAAAATCGAAAGCTGCTGCCAAGACCAGGACACGAATGTTGATTCCATGCTGTTTCGAGTCCTACCCTGCGTTCAGTTTTCAAATATCGTTGTAAATAGATAGCAATAAAATTATAACTATATGTAAGGCGTCTCTCGTAATCAGAGATTTGATGTTTCACATACAAAGAAATAACAATCAGGGATCAGACAGCAACTCCAGGAAAACGGTCACCTCTAATATTCCCAACAATTGCGATTTCAGAGATACGAATTCATGAAGTTCCTGCATATGTTACACATTACACGAAAAACAAAGTGAAGCACCCAGAACACATGGTAGGATCTTAGTGTAGCTTCGTACTCGTACACACTATCGGCGGGTATATAAATGGTTAGTGGTCCACAGGTAGAATGGCCATCAGAGTGCATTATTGTTATTCGTGTACAGTGTTGTTACCAGATGTGGTAGGGTATGCAACGGCCATGCACAGCGTCAGATGTTGATGATCACTGTGAAGCACGCTGAGATGCCGTGTATTCTTGTGAGATAGTGTTGTCAGCATCTGACAGGGCCTCCATATGGCCGGCTCGTCGAATCGTTCACTATCCAGATATGCGGGACATTCGGATGTGACAGGTCCTATGCTGTACATGGGAGGTCAGGCACATTCGTCATCAATGCTCCGATCGACCACGTCTAAGCACCGCAAGGGATCGACGGACTGTGCACTGATTTTGGGCAGAGAATGAATACCAAGTACATCGTGATTCCTCCACATCTGCACCTGGCATCCGAGAAATAGAAATGCTGTCCGTGCAACACTCTGTGTCACCACGAGACACTGAGATGAAATGCACATTGTGCCACGAATCTCCACTTCTTTCAGTAATTATTTCCAAAATAAAATGAGATTTTCACTCTGCAGCGGAGTGTGCGCTGATATGAAACTTCCTGGCAGATTAAAACTGTGTGCCCGACCGAGACTCGAACTCGGGACCTTTGCCTTTCGCGGGCAAGGGCTCTACCAACTGAGCTACCGAAGCACGATTCACGCGCGGTACTCACAGCTTTACTTCTGCCAGTACCTCGTCTCCTACCTTCCAAACTTTACAGGAGCTCTCCTGCTCTCCAAAATACACTTGCATTTTTTTTTATAAAGCAGCATTTCGCTCTAGGTTAAAGCCACCTACGTCTGCCACCGTTTCACACTGTTTAGCATGTCTGGTTGCTGTATGGAGGGTCCGGCTTCGTTCCTATTACTGTTAGGGATTTCTCCTTGGTGATATGAGTGGAACTGGATGTATCAGACACGTGAGGCCAATTGAGCAGCAACGTGAGTGCGGTTCCAATGTCAAGAAAGCCAGGAGAGCGATGTGCTAATCGTGTACCTCTTCATACCGTATCCTATGATGCCATGTGCACAGGGCCACACGAAGATCGCTCGGTCAGTCGCGGTTGGCCCGTCAGAGACAGTAGAACTTGGAGCTTTGCTTTGCTTTAAAATCATCTCAGTGGTTTATAGATTTTAATTTTTTTTTCTTTTTCTTTGAACTACTACTTCAGCAGTTATCATCATAACTTACGTTTCTCCACTGATCTGTTGCCCTATATGTTTCACTGAAATATTAATCGCACCTTTTTCCTCCATTGTTACATTTGCTGAAATACATTATAAAATTTAAATGTCTTAACTGACTCGGTTGACCATGACAACGAATACTACAGTAGCCTGTGAACGGGGTTAAATATTAAAAAATGCTTGATCGATGTCCCACAAGCTCTGAAATGATCAAGTCATTTCAAAGCAACTGTTATGAAACTCTACAGACCATACAATTTTTGTAGACGACGAAGTTCTAGTGAGAGGTGCAATGATACAAGTAATTTCGCTGTAGGAAAAAAAGTGTATCCGTGACAACCCCAACGGTAATGATTTTCATCGTACTATCCTACTGATCGATGGATTCTGTGAAATAAACCTAGATTACTGTTAATTAATATATGTTCCTTTCTTCATTTCTCTAGTAGGTTCCGTATACGGTGTGCCATTCCCAAGCAATGATCTGCGGGAACACTATCGAGCAGGAAACAATATCACGCAGTGATACTGCGAATTGCTTCGACAACAACAAATCGTGAGAACCCTTACGAACTACACACTCGCATCTGCGTTAAGCAAACTGAGCTATTTCGTCTAGTTGATGTACTTTGTTTTTCAGTTTGTTTGTCTAGTTGAAGCGAAAATGAATGTTCTCCACAAATTAAAACTGACACGGAGAGTTCTAATTTCCATTGAACTACTGCAACAGAAATATAGTCTCGGGTTTACGAACATCAGGTATCTTCTTCCAGATTCTTAGTCTCCGAACTGCACAATTCAACAAAATAAAAACCTGAAAAATGAAAGAAATTTCCTTCTATTAATTCATTTTCGTGCTGACACTTGGTATGCCCCAGTCGTAGAGCAGTTTAGGGTTCAGCACCAATACCTCACGGTCTGTACACAGATTGTGTACATTGTTAACTTAATAGTATTCGTATCTCCTTCTGAGTAGAAGTGAACAGAAACTGTTCATTTATCTGTCTTTAGTAGTAATATTTATTTGTCGTCAGAGTTTGCGAATTTTTAGATCGTTTGTATATAGTGAGTTAACTTTCTAATGTAGCTGTTGTACGCGCTAGTGTTGCTTTATTTACCTGATTACTCCAACCGTTGTGTTCTGCTTCTTCTTTCTCAATAAGTCCGTTACTGACTGTTTACTAAATTTTCAGTGATTTTGTATAATTTGTATGTACACTGAAGCGCCAAAGAAGCTGGTATGGGCATGCGTATTCAAATACAGAGACATGTAGGGTAAACGGGCAGAATACGGCGCTGCGGTGGGCAACGCCTATACGGGAGAACAAGTGTCTGGCGCAGTTGTTAGATCGGTTACTGTTGCTACAGTGGCAGGTCATCAAGATTTAAATGAGTTTGAACTTGTTCTTATAGTCGGCTCACGAACGATGGAACAGAGCATCTCCGAGGCAACGATGAAGTGGGACTTTCCCATACGACCATTTCATGAGTGTACCGTGAATATCAGGAATCCGGTAAAACATCAAATCTCCGACATCGCTGCGGCCGGAAAAAGATCCTGCAAGAACGGCACCAACGACGACTGAAGAGAATTGTTCAATGTGACAGAAGTGCAGCCCTTCCGCAAATTGCTGCAGATTTCAATGCTGGGCCATCAACGTGTGTCAGCTTACGAACCACTCAACGAAATATAATCGATATGGGCTTTCGGAGCCGAAGGCCCACTCGTGTACGCTTGATGACTGCACGACACAAACTTTAAGCCTCGCCTGGGCCCGTCAATATCGACGTTGGCTTGTTGATGACTGGAAACATGTTACCTGGTGGAACGATGTTCGTTTCAAATTTTATCGAGCGGATGGACGTGTACGGGTATGGAGACAACTTCATGAATCCATGGGGACTGATCAAACTGATGTGTGGTAAATTTGTGGTAATATCTTATGGGACCAAACTGCTTAGGTCATCTGTCCCTAAGCTTACACACTACTTAATCTTACTTAAACTAACTATCGACTAACACACCGATGCCCGAGGGAGGACTCGAACCTCCGACGGGGGGAGCCGCACGGACCGTGACAAGACGCCCCAGACCGAGCGGCTACCCCGCGCGGCTGTTCAAGCTGATGGAGTCTCTGTAATGGTGTGGGGCGTGTGGAGTTAGAGTGATATGGGAACACTGACACATCTAGATACGACTCTGACAGGTACGTAAGTATCCCGTCTGATGACCTGCATCTATTCTTGTCCATTGTCCAGTCCGTCGGACTTAGGAAACTCCAGCAGGACAATGCGACACCCTACCACGTCCAGAATTGCTACTGAGTGGCTCTAGGAGCACTCTTCTGAGCGTAAACACTACCGCTGGCCACCAAACTCGCCAGACATAAACATTATTGAGCATATCTGGGATGCCTTGTAACGTGCTGTTCAAAAGAGGTCTCCACCCCGTCGTACTCTTACGGATTTGTCGACATCCCACCAGGGTTCATAGTGTCATTTCTCTCCAGCACTACTTCAGGCATTAGTCGAGTCCATGCCACGTCATGTTGCGGCATTTCTGGATGCTCGCGGGGGTTCCTACACGATATTAAGCAGCTGTACCAGTTTCTTTGGCTCTTCTCTGTAGTAGTAAGTTGGTAGAGACTGTGCTTGTTGTGTGCGCACACAAGATGAATAGACCACTGTGCAGACACAGCTAGAAGCTGCGTTGATAACGGTTTCTGGGCTTCAGGGCGCTGCACTAAGCTTTGGCGGTGTTGGGCGCCAGCTGCGAAAGCTGCGACACCTTTGGTGCCGCTGGAATAGCTGGATTCTCTTCCCAACCCATATGTCACAGCATCTTCCGATGTGCATCATCTGAACAGCATGTCGAGGGTGAGTGGCGGACTGTGATGAGTTCACTTAACTCTCGGTGGAAGCTGAAAGTGGGAATTGTCCGAACGGTTTTGTTGTCTTACGCCTTAGCAACAGGTGCAAGGTGCTGCCCAATGGTTATAACGTATTTGAGCCAGTACGGGATGTATCACCTATTGGGCGTGGTCGACATTCCTGCCAAGTCTGGACGATCAAAAGGGTGAGTTTTGTGGTCACTGGCAGCTTCAAACTTAGGAGGGCGATGGAGCCCCTCGGGGAAATACAAGGTAGGTCGAGAAAAAATGCCAGCGTGCACTCGGTATGTTTGCCGGCAGGTCTCATCCGAGATGGGAAGGATGCTCTGACTGCTAAATATTCTAGATAAAGGTAAGAATCAAAGATAAGTGAAACACGGTAATCAGTGCTTTGTAGACCACCTGCATCAGGAGCTATACTGGCGAGCGCTACAGAAACAATTTGGAGAAATCCCAAGTACATATCTTGATCATAGTATTGTAATAGCGGGGGACTTCATCTTGTTAACTATAGAATGGCGGAATCACGCAATTAAAACTGGTGCTAGAGAAAGAGAATCGTGTGGGATTGTTCTGAATGATCTGCCTGAAAATAATTTCGAGCAGATACCTAGAGAACCAAGACTTGAGGTAATGCCTTAGACCTCCTAGTAACGAACAGACCCGAACTTTTCAATTCAATTAACATTGAGGGAGCCATCAGTGGTCGTCACGCTGTGATAACGTGAATGCCTATTGGTATCATAACGAATAATAAGAAAAGTAGGTAAATAGTTTTCGCTAACAAGGGTGACAGTATGTAAACTGAATAGTAATGTAAGTAGTTGACACCAAATATTCGCCGGCCGCGGTGGTCTAGCGGTTCTGGCGCTGCAGTCCGGAACCGCGGGACTGCTACGGTCGCAGGTTCGAATCCTACCTCGGGCATGGGTGTATGTGATGTCCTTAGGTTAGTTAGGTTTACGTAGTTCTAAGTTCTAGGGGACTTATGACCTAAGATGTTGAGTCCCATAGTGCTCAGAGCCATTTGAACCAACCAAATATTCAGCTTTGAGGACGAAGATACAGAGCATAAATGGGTAAAACTCAAAATCATTGTGCAATATGCCTTAGACAACCATATGCCGAGCAAGATTGTAAGGAATGGAGAAGACCCACCATGGTTCATTACCCTTCTCGGAAAGATACTGCGAAAATAAAGAGAGATTCGTCTCAGATTTAAGCGAAGCTAAAGCGTAGAAGGCAAGCAGAAGCTGAATGAAGCGTCAGGAGCGCGATGTAAGAAGCATTCAATAAATTTCGAGGTAAAATTTTGTCACCCAGTCTGACTAGAAATGCTAAGACGTATTGATCTAATGTGAAGTCTGAAAGATCTGTATCATCTGTTCAGTCTCTCAATGATCCCTTTTGCACTGAAACAGAAAATGACAGAGAGAAGGCCGAAATACTGCATTTGGTCGTCTAAAACTGTTTCGCCGCCGAAGTTTGTATAGGATTTCTCCTTTCAGTCATCCCACGAATAACGGAAGAGAAAGATATCGAGATGAACGATCAAGCAATATAAACTATACTAAAACTGCTCAACAGGGCAAAGACAACTGGACCATATGAGATATCTGTGAGATTCCACAGAAATTGTGTGAAAGAACATTCTCCCGTTCTAGAAGTAGTTTATCGTAGGTCACTGGAGCAACGAAGGGTACACAGCGATTGGAAAAAAGCGCAGGTCATCCTCGTTTTCACGAAGGGTCGTTGGACAGACGATCGTAATTTTAGGTCTGCACCGCTGGCTTCAGTATATTGTAGTATTACGGAACAAATTTTATGTTCTCGCATTGTGGTATTCTCGAAGACGAATACCGCCCCTACAAAAACCAGCAAACAGGTTTCTTGCGAAATTCAGTGCGATCTGTTTGTCCTCGAGATGCAGAGCACAGCAGACAAAGGCGCTCATTTTGTTGCTGTATCCAATAACTACAGGAACGCATCGATACCATTCCGCACTGTTGTTTAGTGAACATGATACGAGCTTACCGAATAACAGACCAAACTTGCAGACAGAAATCTCTCATTCTTAACGAGGAAAAAAATTGGACAAATGTAAAGGTGATCTTAGGAGACTCCAAGGAAGAATGTTATACAACCGATAACCTACACACCTTATATGCAAATCTTTCGGTCATGGTAACTGTTCCGTCAGGGTGCTAGCGGACGATGTGTTCTCTATAGGAAGGATACAACGCGGCAAGACTAGCGAAATGCAGGAACTACTGAAGATGACCGACAGTTGGCACAGGGATTGGCAGTTTATCCGGAACGTAAATAAATCTAACGCATTGCGGATAAATGGGCGAACCGGTCCGCTCCCGTTAGATTAAAGTATTGGAGACGAATCGCTGGAAACAGTGACCAACGCTAACTGCATAGGAGCAAGTAACTGAAGCAGCCTAAAATCATACGCCTGGCTCTGAGTAATAGGGAAATCTCACGGAAATGTACTGGGGCGTTCAATAACTAATGGAACACTTTTTTTCTGAATGCAGGTTGGTTTTATTCAGGGTTCCAGTATACCGTATTAGTCTCCATACTTTTGGCTACAAAACCGTATTTCTCAAAGTAATCTCCGTTCAGTGTGACGGTCTTACGTCACCTTACTAGGAAGGCCTGTATGCCCGCATGGTACCACTATACTGGTCGACGTTGGAGCCACCGTCTTGCTGCATTCCCCCCCCCCCCCCCCCCCCCCCACACACACACACACACCAATCACTCACGTATTGCTCCCAGCGGAGTGCATCCTTCATTGGCCCATAGAGGTGGAACTCTAAACATGCGAGGACGGGGCTGTAGAGTGGATGAAGAAGAACCGTCGAACATAAAGTTTTGTGAGCTTCTCTCGAGTGCGCAGATTTATGTGAGGTCTTACGTGTCATGGAGAAGCAGAAGTTTGTTTGAGCTCTTGTGACCACGAACACGCTGAAGTCAATTCTTCAGTATCTTGAGGGCAGCACAAGACATTTCACAGTTGATCGTTGCACCATGAGGGAGGACACAGAATAACCCTTCAGATTCCCAGAAGACCGTCGCCATGACTTTACGGGCTGTCGGCGCGGCTCTGAACTTTTTCTTCGGAGGAGAGGTGGCGTGGCACCGCTCTATAGATTACCATTTTGTTTCCGTTTCGAAGTGATAAATCCATGTTTCATCGCCTGCGGAGAGAAAAAATTGCCACGATCAGTCTCGTAACGCGCAACGAAAGCCGCACAGCTGGTCGTTCCTTGTTCCTTATGGCCTTCTGTTAGGTGGCGAGGAACCCAGGGGACAAACACCTCTCATCACTCGAACCTCTGGACGAGTGTGTCAGGACTACCAACAAAGAAGTCCAGTTAGCAGCTAGGTCTCTGACCGTGATCCGTCTATCACATGTAATGAGAGTGTCCACACGTTCCAACATTGCAGGAGTCACTTCTGTGCGCGGCTGGCTAGCACTCGGGACGTCGGACAGGTTTGCGCGGCCTTAATCCGTTAGAGACAGATATTTCACGCTACAACTCACAGTGGTTCTGTTCACTGCCAGTTCTCCGTAGACATCCTGCAAGCGCCTAGGAAGGTCAACGCCAGCCCAGCTCTCTGGAAAGCACCTCCGCTACAGATGCCATTTTGAGGGCTACATATAGCGCCGCCACCTATTGGAACTTCATGAATCTATAGGGTGTGAAGCAGGAATATTCCACTACGTCCCGCATCAAATTGCGCATTTTTTACAACCTAAAATGCCCGAGAAAGAAAATGCTTTGCATTAGTTACGGAACGACCACCGTCATTCATCCACGAAAAAGGTGGTTTAAAAATCTTTAGTTCGACCCATGCTTGATTATTGTTCATCGGTATGGGATCTTTGAAGGAGTGATAGAACAGGCAGAGAAGATTTAACGAAGGTCGGCGCGTTGCGTTACACGATTATTTGCGCAAGAGCTTTATGGAGGTGCTCAACAAACTCCAGTTGTAGACGCCACAGGAGAGGCTCTGTGGATCACGGAGAGGTTTGCAATGCAAATTTCAAGAGTTTACGTCCCAAGAAGAATTGGGCAACACAAGTCTCGCGAAACAATCACGACGAGGAAAACAGACATTGAGGTATACGGAACTTTATCGACAAACATTCGTCTCAGGCGTCATTTTTGAATGGAACAGAAACGTCGGTTAGTGGGGTAGGTGTATGGATGTTAATGTTGATGAGTTTGTGAGGCCTCTCCTGACGTTTATCTTCATAAAATTATAGTTTTTCCGTTGAGATTATTTATAACTGAAGGACGGAGAAGATATTACATTCGTTGCTTCGTGATTTTCCTTGCTCCCTCCTATAGAGGAGGTCGGCGGCTCACACCCCTCTTCCAGCCAGCCACCGTTAGACATTGTATGATTTTCGTAAATCGCTTAAGGCAAATTCTGGGGTGGTTCCTTTGGAACGGATACAGCCCGTTTTCTCCCTCGTTCTTCCCGAAGAAGAGCTCGTGATCCGCCTGTAATGGCCTCGTTGTCATCGGGACCTCCAACTCTAAATTTCCTCTTTCCCGTCTTCTATATGGCAGCTCGGACTTCCGAGTAGGTATTACCTCGTGAGTCAAAATGCATTATGCACTATTCAGTCACATCTATGTGGCCGCCCGTCAAAAGCCTAAATAACCACCTCTCCCAGTGCTTACCTCTCTCCACGCATACGAAGTGTCTTTGAGCTGTAGGAAGGCACCGACAGGGATGTGGAGCCACGTCGACTCTAGTGCCGTGGGAAACTGCGCTAGGTTTCTCAGCTGAGGATCCAACAGACTGGGTTTTAATCCGGGAAGAATGGTGGCCAGAGGAGTACGATAAACTCATCCTGGTGCTCTTCGATCCACGCACATACACTGCGAGCTGTCTGACACGTTGCATAGTCCGTCGTGCCGAAAAGAAATGAACTGCACGTTAGCGGGGACATTGCACCCAAAGATAGACGCATACTTGTGTTCATTCAGTCTGCCGTCCAGAATGAGGGTATCACCCAGGGAATCCCACGAAAACATTCCCCAGATCATAAAGCTCCCTGGTTGTTGCAGCTGTTTTCTTTTAGACGGTTTTCGACGTCCACGCCAACGGCTATCTGTTCGATGAAGCACGAAATGTGATGACGAGCGGGGTAGCAGCGCGATCTAGGGGCGCCTTGCCAGGCTCCCCACGTCGGAGGTTCGAGTCCTCCCTCGGGCATGGGTGTGGGTATTGTCCTTAGCGTATGTTACCTTAAGTTACAGTAAGTAGCGTGTAAGCCTAGGGACTGATGACTTCAGCAGTTTGGCCCCATAGGAACTTAGCACTGCCACGAAAAATAATTTATGTTAAAAGATCACCTGTCACATTGGTGTGCAAATTCCATCCTCAATCAACGATGAACAGGAGTCAGCAAGGATACACGAACCAAGTGCCTGCTGCGGAGGCCAATACGCAGCAACGTACGCTGATTGGTCGTTGAAGAAACACTCTTTCTCGCCCTTTGGTCCGTTAGGCAGTCAGTTCAAATTCAAATGGCTCTGAGCACTATGGGACTTAACATCGGAGGTCATCAGTCCCCGAGAGTTTAGAACTACTTAAACCAAACTAACCTAAGGACAGCACACACATGCCCCAGGCAGGATTCGAACCTGCGACCGTAGCGGTCGTGCGGTTCCAGACTGAAGCGACTAGAGCCGCTCGGCCACAACGGCCGGCGAAAGTTGCTCGACAGTTGCACGTCTATTCGCCAGTACATATCCCCGCAGTCGCAGCCATCTACGGCCCATGGTGCGACACTGTTGCCTCTGCCCCGCTTCTGGATAGCGCCATTTTGTAATGCACGGTATACTTTAACGGCGTCGGCACGCGAACAAACGTAGCCGTTTCAGAAATGATCAGATTGTTTTGGAATTCAGATAGTCGCTCCGTTTCCGTATTACGACGACGACTCCACTCTTTTCCCCGTCCCTCCAACAATCTTAATATACCCTCCCCTGCTAGTGCTACAACGGGCCGTCCGTGAGGGGTTATTTGCACGTTGACGTCGACCTTAGGCGGTGGTCACATTAATGAGACTGGAACGTGTACATTTAAAAGAAAAATGAATGGAGATATTTTATTACGAAGTGAAATTGGACCACAATTCATTCGGTGTTCACGTCGCGAGATACAATAGATTCGGTGAGGCATCTGCCTTCCCTATGTTTTAGTGTTCAGATTCTTATATGTCAAAATCTGTAATACCGAACTAGGCATTTATTGTGCTCTGTTAATGTGCGATTCTTCAAACATTTAGACCACACTGCGTATTTAAGTCTAAGCGCGGGGATGTGGTAGGGTGTGCTTGCAGTTATTGAGCATTGTCGTTAGGAGAAGAGGTTGGACGAAGCATGTTTTCACATCATGTGAAGCACCATTTATTTGCCAACGCTTGTTTCAACGCGTTAGTTTTCTTGTTTTTCCCTCATTCAAGCCTTTTATCTCTGGAAGCTACAACGTGTTTTTGACGCCCACTTGGCAGAAAATAAAACGTGTCGCATTTCGTTATTACGTTTTAACTGTCTCTCTCAGTTATTCCTCGTGAATACTGTTTAGAGATTATTGTCCTTCCCACGCAAATTACACGGGTGGTGCACGGGATTAATTCTCTGTTGTGGGCTAATGTTTGTGCGCAACATAACAGAACTGAAAGCAGTGTAGTAAAAAATGTTGCTAAATGTGATTAGGGGCGTCATGTGAACATTAAGAAGCCTCCGACAAATTCAGATGAACAGTATATATGGAAAGAGCTGTAATGAAAAAAATGAAAGGCTATATGCCTGCAGATGACTTACGCTTTCGTCTTGGAGTGATTTGTATTCATATGCAATGCAGATAACTGCACTACAAATACTTTCAACAGTAAAAAATGTGTCCGTTAGTGCATATGCCAACATTTTCTTTTACTGTCTTTGTTATCCTTATAACACTGATCGTTGTGACTCATTGATTCAGAAGGCGTAACCTAGGAAACACATAAAAATGAGCAAGCACACTTACACACATCTGCTCACACACACACACACACACACACACACACACCCACCCACACACACACACACACACACACACACACACACACACAGCCGCGAGCGTACTCTTGTGGCATGTAACTTCTGTACGTTGTGGTGGAATGATGACAGTATATTTAGAATATCCAGCTGACTGGACTGACAGAGGATATCGCGTGTATACAAAGCAGAAGTGGGATTGTTATTATATACAAGTGTAATTTGTGGAAATACGCCTCGCGGGATTAGCCGAGCGGTCTGAGGCACTGCAGTCATGGACTGTGCTGCTGGTCCCGGCGGAGGTTCGAGTCCTCCCTCGGGCATGGGTGTGTGTGTTTGTCCTTAGGATAATTTAGGTTAAGAAGTGTGTAAGCTTAGGGACTGATGACCTTAGCAGTTAAGTCCCATGAGATTTCACACACATTTGAGCACTTTTTTATGTTAACACGTAAAGAGAAAGTGCTCTCCGTCTGTCATATATTGGAAGACAGAAACTTATCACAGTAATTTACAGTAAGTAGAATCCAAGATACAATTTTAAAACATATTAACGAGTTTGAATGTAAATGTTAAAATGATATGTTGAGAGTTACCTACAAAGGTATACTATGAAACCCTGTTTAACTGAATTTATCGCTACCAATTTAAAAACTGTCTGACTACTGAATTCCTAATACAGATTCAGATGTAGAATCGGCAAAGATACGTTACGTTTGAACATGGACTTATTAATGAAATTACTTTTAGGGCATCTTTTAAGTAAATCTGAAATGCATCTAACTGTTTGTAAATTAGATTACATAAAAGAACAATTCACAAATTTAGTCCGAATGACTAACTATGTTAATGTGCCTTATTACAAAAAACGCATCTCTTGAACTTACATGTAATTTCACTACCTGAGAACTGTTCCTAACGTTCCGTCGAAAAACTTTGGATTAGATCCTACAACAAATTCTTACCATTCAACGGATAACTTGATTCTGCTGTGGATGCACTGCAAATGATTATCTGAAGTACTCTGATCAGCCAGAACATTATGACTACCTACTTAATACCCGGTATGTCCACCTTTGGCACGAATAACAGCGGCGACACGTTATGGTATGGCAATGATGACGCCTTGTTAGGGCGCCGGAGGAAATTGGCACCACATCCGCATACAAAAGTCACCTAATTATCATATAGTCCGGGGAGGGGGGCGGTGAGCTTTGACGCCACGTTCAACCGCATGCCAGATATGTGCGATCGGGCTCAGATTTGGCGAATACGGGGGCCAGCACGTCATTTGGGACTCGCCACTGTGTTGCGACGTGTTATCTAATGGAAAAATGGCATTGCAGTCAGGAAACACGATCAGAACGAAGGTTGGTACGTGGTCTGCAACCAGTGTACAATATTCCTTGGCCTTCATGGTGCCTTACACGAGCTCCACTGGACCCATAGATGCCCATGTAAATGTTCCCCAGAGCCTAATGGAGCCGCCGCCAGCTTGTCTTCGTAACTCAGTACAGGTGTCAAGGAGATCTTCCTCCGGAAGAAGAAGGATTCGCGCCCTCCCATCGGCATGATGAACTAGGTATCGGGATTCATCAGACCATGCAACGCTCTATCACTGCGCCAGGGTCCAGTGCCGCTGGCCGCGTGCCCATTTCAGTTGTAGCTGCCGATGTCGTCGTGTTAACACTGGCACATGCTTGGGTCGTCGGCTGCGGAGGCCCATCGTTAGGAGTGTTCGGTGCACTGTGTGATCACGCAAACACATGCACTCTGTCCAGTATTAAAGTCTGATGTTGGTTCTGCACAGTTCGCCACCTATGTTGTTTTACCAACCTCCCCAGCCTATGACATCCGACATCTGCAAAGATGTCGGCCCAAACCCGCGACGTCTGGACGTGGTTTCCCCTTAGTCCCGTCACGTGCTGAAGACACTCACCACAGCACTCCTCGAACACCCGACAGGTAGTGCAGTTTCCGAAATGCTCGTACCGAGCCTCCGGCATATCACAATTTGATCTCGATCAAATTCAGATAACTCATGCGCCTTCCCCATTCTACACCGCGACAGCACGCTCACTGATACAACATGCACCGTGCGTGTGTCTGATTAGCAGTCACTCATAGCCAGGTGGAGTGACGCTGCTATCGTCTGCACGGGTTTATGTCAATAGTAGCCATAATGTTGCGACTGGTCAGTGTAAATCACTGCGCGGCAGTTTGCCTTCTCATAATAATTTCTTTTAAGCTGATGTTTTATCAAATAAGTTTGTAATTCCCTTTCCATATTGTTAATTATTGTTCACGCAAAAGTGCATGGCGTATAAGTGCGAATTTTACGGAACGTATGTGGGGATATGCTTTGTGAAACATAAATAACAAAAAGAAGAACTTTTAAATTATTTTAACGGCACAAAAATGAACTCTAGCCAATAACAACAATCAGCATTCTCTCTCTCCGAGATGTCATACTCGATAACGTCTGCTTCTACGAAATATTTCTATCACGAAATTTGTTTCTTTTTTTTTTTAAATCCTAATACAGTATTTTTTAAATAATATAATATGAGAGGTCGGGGCTAATTAGAATACTGAACACATGGTTGATAGTTGTCCCTGAATGTTAACGCGTGGATCCGAATGTTATGGCTGTGGTGTCTGGTTTGTTGGTTCTGAGAAGAACCGTTGTGAAGTAGTTTCGCGTTCATGTTTGAGCCAGGAGAAGTTGAATATCACCTTTAATGGTCAGGTCCTTCACCACCAAGACTCTCCAAAATATCTAGGAGTGACTCTTGATAGAACCCTCTCTTACAGGAAGCAAATAGAAAACACCACAGCAAAGCTGAGATCACGCAATAACTATGTAATCAACAATTGCTAGTCGCTGTCCATATGTAATGCCATACGGCATACTATAAATAAATAAATAAATAAACGCGTAGATGTTATAGGAGACAATGAACTCTTTGCATTGCAAGAGCTGCGACACTGCTATGATCTTCCTTATGGCTGGTCTGTTTTGTTGCTGAATACTGTGCCCCAGTGTGGCTCAGTAGCACATGTGAGAAAAATTGACATGGAGCTAAATGCAACAATGAAGACAATAACAGGCTGCATCAAATCTACTCCTCTATACTGGTTACCACCTCTAAGCAATATTGAGCCACCAGATCTCCGAAGACAGAATGCCCTGCTCAAGGAATACCAAATAATTACTTAAAATCCCCGAGCTTCCAATGCACTCTGACGTTCCTGCACTCCGAATCAACCGATTAAAATCCAGGCAGCCATCTGTCCTACTGGCAGAATCGCTACAGGCAACTACTTTCAGTATCAACAAAAAGTGGACAGAAATGTGGAACACTATTGCCCATGAGGAACATCAGACCCTCCAAAGACCTGACACAAGACTAGCCGGTATAGAACTAACGCGACGTGCCTGGAAAACAATTAATCGGATCCGCACAGGCCACGACATCTGTGCTGAAAACCTCTACCGAAGGGGAAGGGCTTCATCTTCTCAGTGTGACTGTGGCAATGAACACCAGAAAATCAAAAAATGGTTCAAATGGCTCTGAGCACTATGGGACTTAACTGCTGTGGTCATCAGTCCCCTAGAACTTAGAACTACTTGAACCTAACTAACCTAAGGACATCACACACATCCATGCCCGAGGCAGTATTCGAACCTGCGACTGAAGCGGTCACGCGGTGCCAGACTGAAGCGCCTTTAACCGCACGGCCACACCGGCCGGCCTACCAGACGATCCATCACATTGTAACAAGCTGTAGCAGAAGAGCCTACCATGGGAACTTGGAAGATTTCTTTGAAGTGACAGAGGCAGCCCTTGCATGGATTGACAAATTAAATATTAATTGATAGACTTATTTTTTAAATTATAAATTATGAAATTAATAAATGTTTGTAAAACTATGTAATCAACAATTGCTAGTCGCTGTTCATATGTAATGCCATACGGGATACTATAAATAAATAAATAAATAAACGCGTAGATGTTATAGGAGACAATGAACTCTTTGCATTGCAATAATTACTGATCTCGTGCTTGCAGCTAACAAGAAAGTTATCTATTCCTGGAGTGCTGCCTCTTTATACCGTCATCTTAAAAACCATCCTTCACCCTCAGGTTACACATCATGGAGAATCTCTGTGCGATACTTCTGATATCCAAGCTGCTCAGTTTGTCATGTCATAACATCTTCTCTCCACCATTCCACAACTGCTACTACTACGCAAGGCTGCGACTTGACTGTTACCTACGCAGCTTGCTTGCGATTTTCGTAATCCTCTGGAAACCAGAGACTGCATGTCATGATGCTTCAAGAGACCGTATTCTGAACAAACATACACTTTTCATTACATTTGCATTCAAAGATGGACCAGGTGGCAAGATGTGAAACTGACTGTGATTTACTGTTATTATTAATGTATGAAGCTTTTAGCTTATTTGGCATGAATTGTATACTGATGAGTTAAAACATGCCAACCATTGCCCCCAGAGAGATTGAATGCAGCCCGGGGTGGCGCTGAGGGTGCAGGAAAGCATGTAAGCGAGAATCTGCCTAGCGACGATATGGTCTGGATATGAGAACACCTACTTACATCAACGACTTTAACAAAGGGCAGATTCTTTTGGCCCAGCGCCGGGGAACGAACATCTGGGAAAGTGGTTGATGGATGATGAAACCGCCAGTGAGCGATTAGGTGTGGGACGTAAACGCGTCATCACAGAAAGTGGATGTCCGAAGCTTGGCCACAACGTAAAGCTGGTTATGAGGCTATCTGAGGCAAATTACAAAGCTGGTGTACGGATATGTGTTTCAGAGCACGCAGTTCAACGCTCGTTGATGAGCGCAGAGCTCCGCACGAGACGAGTCTGGCTTGTTCCCACGTCTATCAGAGCAAATCGGCAGTTACGACTGCAGTTGGCACGGGATCACTGAGGTTGGACCGTGGACCGATGGAGACATACTCAACATTTACAGGGACTGTACCAAGATACTACCCGCAATGTGGAGGTAGGGAGAGATATGAAGGACACGATGTCAGGAAATCCGTTCTAGTCCTCTCCGAGAATATTCTCTTTACTGCTTCAGAAGGGACGTTACAGGCGAGTATTCCTCTTACGTGAGTTCCATCTGGTGGCGTATGACGGATCTGGGTGAAATCAAGTTTTTACCGACTGCCCGATTCCGCTGTGACAGTTTCAGAGTGATTCAAAAAATTTTGAAGGGTAGCAGCGCGGAAATACCCAGATGATGCAATATTAGCTGGAGGCGACTTTAACCTACCGAGTGTTCAGGCTGTTCGGAAATTCCCGTTTCAGCTTCTAAGCCATGTATAGGGGAGTGAGTACATAACGCAGGGATGAGCCAAAACACCGCTTCCTTAATAGCTTGCTTTTCTCTCTCACGAAATATGTGAACGATTTACGTATCAGGAACCCGACAGTTTGTTGGTAGGCTTTTGGAGGTATGTAGCATTAAATGTCTACGCACAAGTCGTGTAATTCGCGTAAAGAACGGGCCGATCAACGGTGTGCTCCGAAACACACGTGCGTGCACCACCATAAATCACCGTCTATCCTAATTTACCGAGCAGAGAAGCCTCTGAACCCCAACTACTGTGAAGAGTCATTGACGTCCAACGATTCAGTGCCTAGTGGTAGTTTGTGTCCTACCTCTTCCCTTAGGTGATCACGACAGCAGCACGTGAACATTCGATTGGCTTCCCCGTTTTTGAGATACTCGTTCGCAGGCTCTGCGTAATAATTATCTGTCCTTTGTCAAAGTGTCTTATTTCAGTGGATTTCCCCATATCTCCGCTGGTGTGAGCTCACGTCGGAGTCTGCTCAGCTTTTGTTACCAAGTCACGTGCCCGTACCGCGATCAGACGGCATCCAACGACGCGTTGAGCCGTGGTCATAATTTTTTGGTTTATCAGTGTATTCTGAATAGGAGGCCATATATGGAAATGTACCGTGGTCTATGGGTAGTGTCTTTGATTCATAATCAAAACGTCTTCGGTCCGGGGTTCGATCCCCGCCACCGCCTACATTTTGATAAATAATCAGCATTGGCGGCCGAACACTTCCGGCATAAGAAGTCAGCCTCATTCTGCCAACGGCCTTGTCAAAGAGGGCGGAGGAGCGGATAGAGGTTCAGGGCACTCTCGTGTCCTAGGGGTGGGAAATAGCCCCTAAAGGCGGAAGAATCAGAATTGATCAACGACATGAGGATGCAGAAGGCAATGGAAACCACTGCATTAAAGACACGTAACGTGTACCCACAGGACATGTGGCCTGTAATTGAAGAAGTGTCATGACGATCTCTCCATTGGCAAAAGATTCCGGAATAGTCCCCCATTCGGATCTCCCGGAAGGGACTGCCAAGGGGGAGGTTACCATGAGAAAAAGATTGAATAATCTACGAAAGGATAACGTTCTACGAGTCGAGGCGTGGAATGTCAGAAGCTTGAACGTGGTAGGGAAACTAGAAAATCTGAAAAGGGAAATGCAAAGGCTCAATCTAGATATAGTAGGGGTCAGTGAAGTGAAGTGGAAGGAAGACAATGATTTCTGGTCAGATGAGTATCGGGTAATATCAACAGCAGCAGAAAATGGTATAACAGGTGTAGGATTCGTTATGAATAGGTAGGTAGGGCAGAGGGTGTGTTACTGTGAACAGTTCAGTGACCGGGTTGATCTAATCAGAATCGACAGCAGACCAACACCGACAACGATAGTAAAGGTATACATGCCGACGTCGCAAGCTTAAGATGAACAGATAGAGAAAGTGTATGAGGATATTGAAAGGGTAATGCAGTATGTAAAGGGGGACGAAAATCTAATAGTCATGGGCGACTGGAATGCAGTTGTAGGGGAAGGAGTAGAAGAAAAGGTTACAGAAGAATATGGGCTTGGGACAAGGAATGAAAGAGGAGAAAGACTAATTGAGTTCTGTAACAAGTTTCAGCTAGTAATAGCGAATACCCTGTTCAAGAGTCACAGGAGGAGGAGGTATACTTGGAAAAGGGCGGGAGATACGGGAAGATTTCAATTAGATTACATTATGGTCAGACAGAGATTCCGAAATCAGATACTGGATTGTAAGGCGTATCCAGTAGCAGATATAGACTCAGATCACAATATAGTAGTGATGAAGAGTAGGTTGAAGTTCAAGACATTAGTCAGGAAGAATCAATACGCAAAGAAGTGGGAAACGGAAGTACTAAGGAATGACGAGATACGTTTGAAGTTCTCTAACGCTATAGATACAGCAATAAGGAATAGAGCAGTAGGCAGTACAGTTGAAGAGGAATGGACATCTCTAAAAAGGGCCATCACAGAAGTTGGGAAGGAAAACATAGGTACAAAGAAGGTAGCTGCGAAGAAACCATGGGTAACAGAAGAAATACTTCAGTTGATTGATGAAAGGAGGACGTACAAACACGTTCCGGGAAAATCAGGAATACAGAAATACAAGTCGCTGAGGAATGAAATAAATAGGATGTGCAGGGAAGCTAAGACGAAATGGCTGCAGGAGAAATGTGAAGACATCGAAAAAGATATGATTGTCGGAAGGACAGACTCAGCATACAGGAAAGTCAAAACAACCTTTGGTGACATTAAAAGCAACGGTGGTAACATTAAGAGTGCAACGGGAATTCCAGTGTTAAATGCAGAGGAGAGAGCAGATAGGTGGAAAGAATACATTGAAAGCCTCTATGAGGGTGAAGATTTGTCTGATGTGATAGAAGAAGAAACAAGAGTCGATTTAGAAGAGATAGGGGATCCAGTATTAGAATCGGAATTTAAAAGAGCTTTGGAGGACTTACGGTCAAATAAGGCAGAAGGGATAGATAACATTCCATCAGAATTTCTAAAATCATTGGGGGAAGTGGCAACAAAACGACTATTCACGTTGGTGTGTAGAATATATGAGTCTGGCGATATACCATCTGACTTTCGGAAAAGCATCATCCACACAATTCCGAAGACGGGAAGAGCTGACAACTGCGAGAATTATCGTACAATCAGAGAGAATAATAAGAGTGGACGATCAAGAACGAAGTGCTCGTATTAAGAAGGGTGTAAGACAAGGCTGTAGCCTTTCGCCCCTACTCTTCAATCTGTACATCGAGGAAGCAATGATGGAAATAAAAGAAAGGTTCAGGAGTGGAATTAAAATACAAGGTGAAAGGATATCAATGATACGATTCGCTGATGACATTGCTATCCTGAGTGAAAGTGAAGAAGAATTAAATGATCTGGTGAACGGAATGAACAGTCTAATGAGTACACAGTATGGTTTGTGAGTAAATCGAAGAAAGACGAAGGTAATGAGAAGTAGTAGAAATGAGAACAGCGAGAAACTTAACATCAGGATTGATAGTCACGAAGTCAATGAAGTTAAGGGATTCTGCTACCTAGGCAGTAAAATAACCAATGACGGACGGAGCAAGGAGAACATCAAAAGCAGACTCGCTATGGCAAAAAAGGCGTTTCTGGCCAAGAGAAGTCTACTAATATCAAATACCGGCCTTAATTTGAGGAAGAAATTTCTGAGGATGCACGTCTCGAGTACAGCATTGTATGGTAGTGAAACATGGACTGTGGGAAAACCGGAACAGAAGAGAATCGAAGCATTTGAGATGTGGTGCTATAGACGAATGTTGAAAATTAGGTGGACTGATAAGGTAAGGAATGAGGAGGTTCTACGCAGAATCGGAGAGGAAAGGAATATGTGGAAAACACTGATAAGGAGAAGGGACAGGATGATAGAACATTTGCTAAGACATGAGGGAATGACTTTCATGGTATTAGAGGGAGCTGTAGAGGGCAAAAACTGTAGAGGAAGACAGAGATTGGAATACGTCAAGCAAATAATTGAGGACGTAGGTTGCAAGTGCTACTCTGAGATGAGGAGGTTAGCACAGGAAAGGAATTCGTGGCGGGCCGCGTCAAACCAGTCTGTAAACTGATGACAAAAAAAAAAAAAAAAAAAAAAAAAAAAAAATAAAAAAAATAAATAAAAAAAACCGTTCCATGCAATAGCCACTTTAAAACATGCTTCCTAATTGACTATGCAACAGGATAGTCATGGTGGGAGCTGGGGGCGGGGAGGGGGGTGTGGCTGTTGGTTACGTCGGAGTCTCTAAAGTCATTTAACGTTCGTCCTGCCTCTTTGACCTGGTCCGAGCTTTAATGCACATGTCTCTGAGAGTTAGATGAACATGGCTGGGCACATGTGTGCAGAATATACCGACATCATCCTTCTGAATGGCGAAGCTCACTGTAATGACAGAGCTGCTCGTCGCCTTTATCAGGATCGTTCTCCACAACATCTGACTCCAACACATAGCCTTTCCCCTACAATTACGCGACGGCTTCGAGAACGGGTACTTTCACCGTCAGCAGGCATCACTGTGGTACTTCATGGGGACGTCGCACGCCGCTCAACGAGTATACGAGCAATACGTTTGGCTATTAATGAGTGGAATTGGAAAACAAGTGAAGTACTGGGACATGCCTAATCAATTACTTGTACAAGTGGTCGCGTTACCAACATGTTTTCAGATGGTAATAGCACGTGAACGGTACGTTTCGGTACAAGCGTTCCAGTTCAAAATATTATCTACTCATTCCCCTCTATAATCCTAGAAGTTTCGAACTTAAATTTCCTATAACACTGTAGACTGGGACGTCTATGTATCTATTGCAAGAGGTAGAGACAGACAGTCTTGCGAAGTAATTTGGAAACGTTTTCCGAAAGGTGTCATGAGCAGCTAGTTAGACATTCGACGCGCGAGGAAAATATTTTAGATCACGGAAGCTACCAACAGGCCTGACCTCACCCACAGTGTCAGCATAGAGATAGGGATTAGTGAGCATGATGCCATCACAGCGATTATGGTTGGTAAGGTTAATAAATCAATCAAGAAAGCTGATAGAGTATTTCTGACAGGAAGAGCAGATAATAAGTTCTTATCATGCCGCTTAGAGAAGGAATTGAGATCATTTAGTTCCAGCATGATGGATATAGCGGAATTATGGTCAAAGTTGAAACGGATTATAAAACGTGCTCTGGAAAAGTACGTGCTGAGGAAGCGGATTAATGACGAGAAAGACCCAGGGTGGTTGAAGAAAAAATTCAGAAGAATATGAGCAAGCAAAGGCTGTAGCACTCTCGATAAAGAGAAGGCGCAAATGACGATAGGCAAAAGTTAGCTGAAATTCATGCGAGTGTAAAAGAAATCCATGCGCGAAGCATATAACTACCACCGTCGTATCATAGCAAAAGATCTTGCCGAGAATCCGAGAAAATTCTGGTCCTATGCAAATCTGCTGTGTAACAGATGTGCATGCTATTACGTATATCAGAAGCACGTGTAACTTCTTTTTAAGCAATTTGAAGTAATGCTTTCGGAGTCGTAAATTTTATCTGGTTAATTAAGTTTTATGTAAGTTCATACCGAATATTGAAAGATTCACACCCACTTGCATTCAAACACGCTTAATTTTTCTTAATTTATCTACTGCTGTAGCTGAAACTTCTTATTTTTCATTAAGATAAAAGAAGTTTTGTATAAATGAGCTCAGTACCCTGGTCTGATGGGTCAATTGTTGTTCATGAAAGTTTGATTTCATATGAAAATTGCTATCATAGCAAATTTCCTTTTAAAGAAAAACAGAAATAGGAAATAAAACGATTGTGGGGAACAAATGTGGTACAGTTTCTTTTCTGGGTAACCTGTCATTCCCACTTCCATGATCAATCCTTTGTTAGCCAGGACCATTTTACAACCCGAGATAGAAGGCCATAGGCAATTTGGCAATTTTACGATTGTTTAAAATTTATAATACTAACCACATATTATGTTAAAAAGTGCCAATTATACCTCATTCGTAACGAAATGTTACTCAAGACAGAAAACTTCCTACATCCGTTGAACAAACGTGTCATCGGACAAAATAAAAAGGGGTAGACACAGTTAATTGTTTTAATTTGTGTTCTACTGTTAGGCTTCTTCCATTGTACAAGGGCGCTTCAGTACGTCGAGAACCAGTTACTCAGAGTGGACAATAATTGTGGAAAGAGTCATTCGTCACATCGAATCAACCAGTACATCGATCTTCTAATGGTCAGCGGGGAATCGGGTACTATGCGCACCTCAGCCGGGCACGGTAAAAACTCTCGAAGACCACAGCAGCAAGCAAGGCAAGAAAATACTCTTGCCCAACTCATTTCCGGTGAGAAGCAGCACTCACTGAGATCTCACTTCCTCTCTTAAAGGAACTTTTTTTTTTCTCGTCGAGATTATTGTGGTCGAGGCCGTCGCCGCTTACGTGGAAAGCTCGGAAAATACTCTTCGCGTCGTTGAGGAGGAGACAGCTGTGCTCTTGATCCCCGGCAACACAAGTGCTCCTGCTCGGCGCTGTACCAATGTAATTTTCTAATAAGAAGCGGAGTGGGGACGGACGAAAGAGGTCGAGGGCAAGAGAATATCGGGGGGAGAGAGAGGGGGGCGAGTGTGAAGGGAGAGGGAGGGAGAGACAGACAGAGAGGGGCGTCTGTGCGAGGAACGGAGCGGTGCGCGAGAGGAGATGAAAGAAAGACGCGTAGCGCCTTTTTATTGATCGCTTCTGCGTGGCGGACGAAGAAAGCGCGCGATGCGAAGAAAGGAGGAGAGGGTGCAGAGACGCCGGTGGCGTCGCACTGGTGGTGTGGGTAGGGGGTAGAGGGGGAGGGGGGGGGCTCGGAAAGGGTGGCAAGCGCGCGAGAGGCGGTGGGAAGCAGAGGAAAAGGAATTGGCGCCCTCGCAAACAGCTACATCAGAATGGGAAGTTGTGTCTCGCCCCTGAATATATCATACAGGAAAAGTTAACTCCAGGTTCAGATTGCATCTGTTGAAAATAAATAAGAGAGGATGGGGGGGGGGGGACTGAAGGGGTAGAGGAGAGGGTAGGGTGGAGTGGGTGGGGGGTAGTATTGGTAAACCGGTGGCGAAGCCCGGGTGTGATGAGGTGGCCCTGTGGGGTGGAGAGCGAGCTGAGGGACGCAGTGGCGTTCTCGACGGGTGGACGGTTCGCTGCCCCCCCCCCTTCCCCACGTCTCCCCCCCCCCCTAGCTGCCGCCGGGCTCAAGTGCTAATGGCAGCGCCGGTCCGCGGGAACAAAGTTTTAAGTCTGCAGTTTAGTGGGCGCGCACGGAGGCGAGGAGAGGGGTCCCGCAGACTGCAGCTGAAGCGGCGCCGCAGAAATTTCCGCTTCGTTAAGGCTCATTCATAATGACACTGCGCACCGCCCGGGACCTGGCCAGTGTTTGGCGGCGGCGTCCGTCTGTCTCGCTGCTCCTCGGCGCTTTCATTTTTTCGTCTGCGCCATTTACGCCTGCCCTTTACGCAGAAAAAAAAAGAGCGACGCAGTTTCTCGTGGCTCTTGAAAGAAGCCTTACGTCGCGAGAGGCAATTGTTTCTTTTCCCAGACGTTTTTCGATCTCTTCTGGGCTTAACCTCTTCCCCGCTCATTTACCTAAGCGAAGAGTGCTACTTCTCATCAGGACTGCCAGCATTGGACAGAAGACGACCGTCAGCGTCTCTCAGATTGTTGCAGCCACTCACTTCTCGTGTCGTTTTCTTTTCGTAGTCGTTGTGTTTACACGGTGGCACCAAAAAGTACTGGCGCTGATACTTTTTCAGTTCTAATACAAAATATATAAAAATTAAGAACATTATGAGCCGCTGAGAACCAAAGTGGTCTAAGTAAAAAAAATTAATTTTTGATTTATACCACACAGTTTATTCACAATCCACGGAAGTTAGTTATGCGGAACTGGTATGACGACACCAAACGGAGCCACTTGAGAGCTCCAGATGCATTCATCACGCCAGAGTCAAGTCCGTTCGCGGGAACAGTGGTATAAGTCCCGGCAAGGCAACGTGGTCTTGTTGTTCTGCGTGTTTATTTACGCTCTAAAATCAAAACGGCATTGTAACAGTGCTAGTAAGTATTAGCATTGTTTTATTTCTTGATACCTGTAATATTTAGATGTTATTAAAGCAGAAGTTTGTCTTTGTGAGGGAAGTTTGCACTAGTTGTTGAAGTTTAGGTTAAAATCTGCAGGAATCAATCAGTGATGTCTCACGTAAACTATAAACTCATCCCTCTGCGCTACCTGTCAACGAGGCAAAAAGCAAAAACATGATGATACTTCTCCCGTAAATCTCTCCGTTGCACCAGGCTGTGTTCAACCAACTGACAACTGCAAGTTCGGGTCAGAAATCTGGACCTGGACGCGTTGACCCCTTGGTAGAAGAAGATGATGTAGACGATGATATCCAGTAAACAGATACGCGCCATTGTAAATCCTCTTGAAATATCAGCTAGACAAGAATTACATTTTAAGTTCAATTGGCTCTGAGCACTATGGGACTTAACTTCTGATGTCATCAGTCCCCTAGAACTTAGAACCCCTTAAACCTAACAAACCTAAGGGCATCACACACACCCATGCCCGAGGCTGGATTCGAACCTGCGACCGTAGCGGTCGCGCGGTTCCAGACTGTAGCGCCTAGTAAGGCTCGGCCACCTCGGCCGGCACATTTAAAGTAATTTCAACATTTAGAAACAACAATTTATTTATAATCCGTAGATTAACACCCACCTGAACGTTTAGACAAATGAGGTAGGTAGCATTCTTGTATTGAACAACAATAATGGAATTACTTTAACTCAAATTGTGAGAGAAAAGTGCATAATGGGAGCAATAAGTGCCGACTTACATTTACTATATCACATTACGTTTATGTTTTATAAATGAATTAGAGTTACTGAGATTAAAAGACAGAGCATTCCTTCACAGGTATTCAACTTCACGAAAAAATTTACAAGACGAGTGGTACAACTTTTGATTTATACCACTTTACTTTTCACTATGAGCACATTGCTGAGAGGAAAAGCGTTACCTTAACTTTTAGGAACTATTAAAAGGAAATTAAGATACAAATAATTAAAACGTCTGTAGTAAACGTAATCATAATATTTCATTTGTACATTTCATCAAATGAATCACGAAATATTGTAAAGTATTAATTTACTTTAAACGAAGCGCAAAACCTTTCATTTTTCAGAGGTGGGAAAAATCGAGTTACACCGCTTTGGCTCAGGCGCTCGTATGTATAACATTAACTATGTCTCAATAACGGAAATAATTTTTATATTAAAATATTTTCCCGGCACAATAGAAAAATATTTAATCAATTAAATGAGGAATTTCTCCTGCTCAGTAAAGTATTGGCACTCTGTACGATGATTTTTATTTTGCTTGACAGACAGTTTAACGCGTACCAGATTTGTGCAATCGGAGTTGAGAGACATTTCAGTCGCTTGCCTGACGGTCAGTGTAAGGAGCATTCACTTGTCACGATGAGTAGGAAGAGGAAGGAGAATTCCGTATCTTTCAGCAATAAGGCAGTTTTACTGCATGCACAGGGAAAAAGCTACGGTGAGATTGGTAAAGAACCTTCTTTTAATTATACAACAGTGTAAGCAATCATCAACAAGTTTCAAGAGACTGGTCCAGCAAACAATAAACGCAGATTTCCAACGTCCAAGAGCTGTTACATGTAGGGAACGTCGAAAGATAGTTCGTCTTGCATAAAAAGAGCCCTTTAAAAGACTCTAGGTCGTTTGCATTGGACATCCAGTCAACGTCCAACAAACAGGTCAGTGCTCGAACTATCCGGAAAGTTTTTAACGCAGCTGATATTCATGGCAGATCTACAACAAAGAATTAATTTATTTCAGAAGTTACCCGAAGAAAACGCTTGCAGTCTGCCAATGGTTATGTCAATAAATCGATTGAATTTTGGAGTACCGTGCTATTTTCTGACGAATCCAAGTTTAAATTGCTTGAATCTGACGGAAAGGGAAATGTGCGGCGCAAACAAAATCCAGAGCTCCAAGAATAACATATGCTACCTACGATAAAGCAAGGGGGGGGGGGGGGGAGAAAGCATAATGATTTGGGGATGCATGGCAGCTTCTGTTATAGGTGACTTGGCAATTATTGAAGGTTTCGTGGATCATCGTAAATCTATCGACTGTTGCGATGCCATTTACGTAGTAATGCACAAAAACTGGGTCTCAATGGCGTCTTTTACTTTCAACAAAACCATAACCCTAAATAAACGGCTCTAAGAACTCGGGTGTGGTTATTATATAATGCCACAAAATGGGTTTTCACACCAACACAGAGCCCTGTTCTTAACCTGACAAAGCGTTTTTGAGCGCACTTGGATACAAAAATTCGAAAATGCCGTTCTACAGATAAGCTGGAGTTTCAGAGAGTGTTGTAAGAGGAATGGTCGAAGATCTCACCAGGTACTACTCGCAACTTCGATCACTCCATGCCCAGAGATGTCAAGAAGCTGTCGTCAACACCAACCGCATGCACACAGGCTACTAGAACCGAGTTAAGTGAATTAGAGAAACCGTAACATCATATTTGTGTAGGTGTGCGAATACTTTTTGTGCGTAAAGAAACTGCCTTTTTTTTGTGAACTAATATTTTTGTTGTGAGGAACCAATTATACTAGATGACCTTATGTTTACTACTGCACTTAAAAAAAAAGTGTCTTGGCATCTACATCTACATGGATACTCTGCAAATCACATTTAAGTGCCTGGCAGAGGGTTCATCGAACGACCTTCACAATTCTCTATTATTCCAATCTCGTATATCGCGCGGAAAGAATGAACACCTATATCTCTCCGTACGAGCTCTGATTTCCCTTATTTTATCGTGGTGATCGTTCCTCCCTATATAGGTCGGTGTCAACAAAATATTTTCGTACTCGGAGGAGAAAGTTGGCGATTGTAATTTCGTGAGAAGATTGCGTCGCAACGAAAGACGCCTTTCTTTTAACGATTTCCAGCCCAAATCCTGTATCATTTCTGTGACACACTCTACCATATTTCGCGATAATGCAAAACGTGCTGCCTTTCTTTGAAGATTTTCGATGTACTCCGTCAGTCCTATCTGGTAAGGATCCCACACCGCGCAGAAGTATTCTAAAAGAGGACGGACAAGCGTAGTGTAGGCAGTCTCCTTAGTAGGTCTGTTACATTTTCTAAGTGTCCTGCCAATAAAACACAGTCTTTGGTTTGCCTTCCCCACAGCATTTTCTACGTGTTCCTTCCAATTTAAGTTAGTCGTAATTATAATAAAAAAAATGGCTCTGGGCACTATGGGACTTAACAGCTATGGTCATCAGTCCCCTAGAACTTAGAACTACTTAAACCTAACTAACCTAAGGACATCACACAACACCCAGCCATCACGAGGCAGAGAAAATCCCTGACCCCGCCGGGAATCGAACCCGGAAACCCGGGCGTGGGAAGCGAGAACGCTACCGCACGACCACGAGATGCGGGCGTAATTATAATATCTAGGTATTTAGTTGAATTTACGGCTTTTAGATTAGACTGATTTATCATGTAACCGAAGTTTAACGAGTTCCTTTTAGCACTCATGTGGATGACCTCACACTTTTCTTTACTCAGGCTCAACTGCCACTTTTCGCACCATTCAGATATTTTTTTCAAAATCGTTTTGCAGTTTGTTTTGACCTTCTGATGACTTTATTAGTCGATAAAAGACAACGTCATCTGCAAACAACCGAAGACGGCTGCTCAGATTGTCGTTTGTATATATAAGGAACAGCAAAGGGTCTCTAACACTACCTTGGAGAAGGCCAGAAATCACTTCTGTTTTACTCGATGACTTCCCGTCAGTTACTACGAACTGTGACCTCTCTGACAGGAAATTATCAATCCAGTCACATAACTGAGACGATACTCCATAAGCATGCAATTTCAATATGAGCCGTTTGTGTGGTACAGTGTCAAAAGCCTTCCGGAAGACCAGAAATACGGAGTCGATCTGATATCCCTTGTCAATAGCACTCAACATTTCATGTGAATAAAGAGCTAGTTGTGTTTCACAGGAACGATGTTTTCTAAACCCATGTTGACTGTGTGTCAATAGACAGTTTTGTTCGAGGTAATTCGTAATTTTCGAACACACTATATGTTCTAAAATCCTGCTACATATCGACGTTAACGATATGGGCCTGTAATTAAGTGGATTACTCGTACCTTTCTTGAATATTGGTGTGACCTGTGCAACTTTCCAGTCTTTGGTTACGCATCTTTCGTCGAGCGAACGGTTGTATATCATTGTTAAGTATGGAGCTAATGCATCAGCATACTCCGAAAGGAACCTAATTAGTATACAGTCTGGATCAGAAGACTTGCATCACATATATTTGTTTGTAACTTGTATATATATTCGTAGCAGTGCTGTGGTGCTGCTGTAGCGTGTCCCTCCCAACAGTCGTCAGGTGCATTTTCTCTAGTATTTCAGCAGATGTTTACAATTTCCAGTTTAAAATGTGTAGCTCGAATGAGCCCAAAGATCTACTGCTTATAACGTCTCTAATGCGACGTCCAGTATCGACGGAAATGGTCGGTTTGTTTCTTGTTACAAACAAAATGATTTTTAGTACGGAACTTTAGAAGTCCATTCGATAGAGAGGTCTTAAATAAATCTTGTTTTATCGAAATGTAGCAACAGGGACAGTAGAACACGATGAATAACCAGCACTCCAGCATCGTCAGCACCGCCCTAGCCCACAGTGGCTGCTACCGCTGTGCAGCATCGCTGCCCGGTCACTGCTGGAGAATTAGTTATTTTTGGTGTTTCACTGTCCTTGTTAGCACACGTCGACAAAGCAGATTCGCGCTAGATTAAATTGGGAGCGCTATTTCAAAGAGGGTCGTAAAATTGATCTTTAAAAGCCGTTTAGTTTGTAACGGAAAACAAACTGGCGCTTTCTGTCGGCGCTCGGTCTCACATGAAAGAAGTGATGATCAGTATTTGTCTGGGGTGATCCAACTACACACTGATAAAACTAAATTCCAATTATCTGCTAAACACCAGGGAAAATGTGCCTGTCGACTCTTATGAGGGACACGTTGAATAAAGCTAAGGGGGGTACGACGTCAAACGGGCCGACTTGGAGCAGGACAGGCATCAGAGGATATTTTAATTTCCAGTGTCTATACTTTTAAAAATAGATTCATAAGACATTGTCAGCATCATCAGGAAGGATTCAGGATTCACACTCATTGCAGTTGAAGTTCGAAAACATAAAAAATAATTTTTTTTTACGTGTGAAATTTCATCATTTTTTCACTTACTATTGGCTGCATTTGTTGCTATAGGTACACTTTTCTTCATAAGTTACATAGACTCTTCGATGACTTTTGCACAGCATACATACCATACTTACAGGTGTATGAAACTCTAGAATTTATTTAATTTATGAAAAAACGAATGATCTGTTGTATTTTAAACTTCATGTTTAGAAAAAAACACAAATTTTGTAGTTAATTGCCTCAATTTTTATCACAGTTTTTAATAGATTTGGAAAATTCTAGAGTTTCCTACACCTTTAAGTATGGCTTGTATGCTGTGCTAAATTCATCAAACCATCTCTCTTACTTATGAAGAAAAGTGTACCTATAGCAACAAATGCTCCATTAGTAAGTGAAAAAATGATGAAATTTTACATGTAAAAAAAATTACTTCTTTATGTTTTCGAACTTCCACTGCTATGTGTGTGAATTATGAATCCTTCCTGGTCATGCTAACAAAGTCTTATGAATTTATTTGTAAAAGTATAGACAGTGGAAATTAAAATGTCCTGTGGTGCCTCTCCTGCTCCAAGTCGGCCCGTTTGACGTCCTACCTCCCTTAAGACTAATGAATTGCAGATAATTCTTTTAAGCAAACTGTGCAGAGCACCGTCGTCGCTGTTTGCAAAAGAGTGCATTGTCTCACATCAAGTACGAGCAATAGAGAAAAAATGGGTGCGAAGAATCCGTCGAAGAATATTGTGAACAACCATAGATTAAAATGGTAACTACAAATTAAGATGCAACTCAGAATTTTATCAAAATGTTTCTGAACCCTCATACTCAGTCCGGAGAAGTTGAGTCAGTTTTCTTGGACATATGAAAAGAATAGAGGACAATAGAGTAAGTAACAGGAACTTCCAATATTTCAGTAAGAAAGCGAAAACTGGAGGGGTCAAAGACATTCAAAACGACTAGTGAGGGATGAACTAAACAAGACATTCAGAATAAAGCAAAATTCATGAACAACATAAAAAACAAGGGTTTTCAAGAAAAAGAGAAGAAACGTGGAGAAACCTTCATAAATGAACGAAAACAGTAGCAAAGTGAGAGTACGATATTACCGTGCTTGTGTAGTTCAGTGCAATGTTCCTTCGGATATGCATGCAAGTCCGAAGGAACAGGCATTGCGCCGACTACAACCGTTATGAAATACTTGAAAGATATTCACAGTTACGAACATGGACAATCAGCAGCTGTGTAATGGAATGACGACAATGAAAATTTGTGCTGGACCGGCACTCTAACCCAGATTTCACGCTTATTACGAGCGGTCCTGTTACCATTTTTTTAAAAGATACTAAGCCTTTTTTGGTATTGCTTTATTTATACTGCTTTATTTTATTTTATTATTTTTTTAATACAACGAAAAGGAAAGACAGGTGAAAATTCTCGTCACTGGCGGGAGTCAAAAGAAAATACTCACCTGCATCACATTCCCAGCAACACGCGGTGATGCATTATTAGATATTGCATCCAGCCGGATAAACCTAATTATCCCCACCAATGGGGTGACACCAATATTTTGTGTGGCGACCATTTACCGAAACATTATGTGGGTCATTGTAACTGTGTATCATCGTTCGTGGGACTCCCAAACATTATCCAATCGCATTTGGCACCAACAGCAGGCGGCCAGTCGTCTTCTCGCTGTGCAGTATTCCAACATGCATAATACGTGCACGTTCGGTTTCACGAGTGGTCTCAATCCTGGGAAATCTCATCTGCCGGGCTGGTTGTGAAATATAGGTCCGTGACAGTTGGCAAAATAATTTCTGTATTTCGTTAGATAACGTAAGATGTCATATCGTTCTTGCAGGTATATCCAATAACTCATCACAGACAATACATTTCTCGAAAACATGGATCGCGTCGCATTTCCTGTGATCCAGCTGACCTCACGCGTCTTATGTCTGGGGAAGAACTTCTATATATCTGAGGTCATCAGTCCCCTAGAACTTAGAACTACTTAAACCTAACTAACATAAGGACATCACACTCATCCATGCCCGAGGAAGGATTCGAACCTGTGACCGTAGCAGTCCCGAGGTTCCGGACTGAAGCGCCTAGAACCGCTCGGCCACCGCTGTCAGCTATTTCAGTGTCGGTGGTGTGCCGAAGGAAGGCCAGTATACGACGCGTCAGCATCCAAACGTCCCTCGCCGCGGCACACACTAAACAATATATTTCCGTGTGCAGCAAACCACAGGTTATGCGAAGGGGAGAATAAATCATATGAATGGCGTACAAAAATTTTACGGTTGACGAGGATATACCACGTAGATGGATCTCCCTTTGAAAGCAGTGGCGTATGCACTGCGCGCGAGATGTGCTGGCAAGCTCTCCTTGGATGTATGATTTCCATGACGTTGCAGACGTGGTGACTCATCGGGTAACGATGAGTCTCGGGTGTTCTCGAGGAAGATACTTCCGGGCGGACATAAGTATAATCCACAAAAAATGAGGTTATGTATTCAAGTGAGGGCGAGATGTTGCTGACCGCTATCGGAGGTTCAAACCACGGCGAAAGAAGCTCATCTAACAGAGCTGTTGTAATGGTGTGTTTCCGCTATTGCCAATTCCGAACCACTGCTCGTAGATAAATTGCCAAATCTTTGATACGCACGTTCTGAAGTTTGACGTCACTGCACCGAAAGGGTGGGGTTAACGTGTCATACTTGATATTAAATAACATCTCTCTACTGACACAGTATCTCAAGGCAGCCATTAGGTGGTCCGCGATATTCTTCGGTATTGCTATGATATGCGCTAAATGTGGCAATCGTACGCAAGGTGAACGGTGGTGTACGCTGCACATATGACCTCGTCGAGGGCTCTCAAAGAATTGTTGCATATGGACACTTGAGCATTCTACAGCAGCCACCGACAACTCTCCTCCGCTGACCGCCACAAAGAACGAGTAATGTGATCCCTAGGCACAGCAGCGTCTCAATCCTCTGGAACGGTCCCGGCACGTCTTCCAGACCTCGTCTAATATGTAGTATTCTGGACTTTGTCATGCTAACGACACTAAATGCCGCCATCCCGTAAGTACTGAGGTGCTCAACACCTGATGACCTGATGCACCTCACGCCCGAAGCGGACGAGGAGTATCAGGTCGTTCGCGTAAGCACGATAAACGAATGAGGTCTCACATAGCGTTGTTCCTGTGGTGTCACCGCCAGACACCACACTTGCTAGGTGGTAGCTTAAATCGGCCGCGGTCCATTTAGCACATGTCGGACCCGCGTGTCGCCACTGTGTGATCGCAGACCGAGCGCCACCACAAGGCAGGTCTCGAGATACGGACTAGCTCTCGCCCCAGTTGTACGACGACTTTGCTAGCTACTACACTGACGAAGCCTTTCTCTCATTTGCCGAGAGACAGTTAGTATAGCCTCCAGCTAAGTCAATGGCTACGACCTAGCAAGGCGCCATTAGCCTTACATAGTTTGATAGTTATCGTATGAAATGTCTCATCAAGAACGATGTATACAACAAGGATTAAAAGTTAAGTATAATAGCAGCTACGTACTTTTCTTGCTACCATTCATTACGTATCCTGTTTCAGACCTCTATCTAGCCTACGTGAGATTACGCGTGCCTTTCGGCTACTTCAGTGTGGCGTAGCTGTCTTGTTACGCCACAACAGTTGGCGACGAGTCAACGGAAAGGGTCTTGTTCTTTCTCATTGCTTACATTTACTTGTGTCATGGCTTCGCCACAATCTCCAGATGTACTGTCCGAATTTTATCGCTTGCAGAATCAGCAGACGCAGGCGTTATTGGATGCCCTGGGACAGCTCGTCCAGGGTCAACGTGCACTGCAACACGATGCGGCCGCCGCCGCTTCATCGCTACCGCAGCCACAACATGCAGTTGCACCGCCATTCCGTAATTTTCGAGCCGACGTAGAATCCTGAACGAAATGGTCCCGCCAGTTTAGTTTTCATCTCGCCGCCTACAGAATTCAAGGTAACGAGCGGCAGCCTCATTTATTGTCGTGTGTAGGGGTGCAAATGTACCGTGTGATAGTGAAATTTTTTCCCCGACGCGACGTAGCAACTCTGTCCTACGAAGAAATTTTGTCGGCATTGGACGCCTATTTCAAAGAAACAGTCAATGTAGTTGCAAAAAGGTATACGTTCTTTCGTACCAAACGTACAGCCGGTCAAACTAATAGGGAGTGGGTTGCAACATTGCAAGGCCTTACAAGGGATTGTGCTTTTGAGTGTGAATGTGGACTCCCTTATTCAGATACTATGGTACATGATGCAATAGCACAGAACGTTTCTGATGTTCGCATACGGGAGCAAATTTTGAAACTAGTTAATCCCTCCCTTCAACAAGTGATAGACATATTGGATAGACAAGACATGCTTGACTTTGCTCAGGAATCATTTGAAACTTCGCCGGCCGTGTGTAACATTAACCGGCCCGCCGGGCACGCTGCGCGGCCCGGTAAACTGCCCTCGCGCACGTCCACGCAGCTGCCGCCACGCTCTAAACCAGGTGTGCCGCACCAGCACACAAATGCAGTGAATCATGCCCGCGGTGTGCAACTCGACATTCGCGTGAAAATTGCCCGTCACGCCAAGCTATTTGCTTTTTCTGTAATAAGAAAGGGCATGTTCAAAGTGTTTGCCAGAAAAAGCTCAGATCAGACACTCTTAATCATTCCAGGCCCTTTGCTTTGAGCCGGAATCGAACCAAGGACACTCAGGCTCGTGAACCTTCGCCCATGGACATTCATGTAGTTAATTCCACTTCGTCCAGTGCCACTCTTTCTAACAGTGACTGTGTTCGTCCCACAAAAAGTGTGCGTCGGCGTCGCCGGAAATCACGTCAAGTAGCAAGTGATGCTGTACCTGTATCAATTCAAATTGCACGAAACAGTCGCTCTTGTCGTCAGCAGGACAATAAACTTTTTGTAGATTTGGACTTTAATGGCAAGGTCATACCATTCCAGCTCGATACCGGAGCTGCTGTTTCATTGATCAATCACGACACGTACAAACAACTGGGCAAACCTCCGTTGCGTTCCACAAATGTTAAGCTCACTACATATTCAGGACAGCAGATCCCTGTGTTAGGACAGTGCAGCCTTCTTGCAACATACAAGGAACAAACAAAACTTGTGTCATTTTATGTTCTTCGTTCTTCTACTGCAGTGAACTTGTTTGGTTTAGATTTATTTCAGTTGTTTAACATGTCTATTGTAAATCAGGTCCTATCAGTGAATCAGACTGTGCCTTCAGACAGTGTTTCTCGTCTGTGTGAAGAATTTGCAGACATTTTTGCACTGGGCTTAGGTTGCGCTAAAAACTATGAAGCACATTTGGAACTGAAAGTAAACGCGCAAACGAAATTTTTCCGAGAGCGCATTGTTCCCCACGCATTGCATGATGAGGTCGCAAGAACATTACACGATTTCGAATCACAAGGTGTAATTGAACGTGTGCAAGCTTCTCTCTGGGCCTCACCCTTAGTAATTTTGCCAAAACCTTCCAGAAAACTGAGACTTTGTGTGGACTTCAAGGCAACAGTGAATCCACAACTCGTGATTGCAACTTTTCCCTTACCCCGCCCGGAAGATCTTTTTGATCAACTGTGCCCAGGTAAATACTTTTCCAAGTTGGACCTAGCAGATGCGTATTTGCAAATCCCAGTGGATGCCGAATCCCAGCGCGTCTTGGTGGTTAACACGCATCTTGGTGTGTACTGATTCAAAAGACTGCCATTCAGGTGTGCATCCGCCCCTGCATTGTTTCAGCAATATTTACAAACTGTTTGTGCATCGGTCCCTACTGCTGCGAACTATCTGGACGATATTGTGATCTCCGGAAAGACAGCCGACGAGCATTTAGCACACCTACGAACATTATTTCAGGTATTGCGACAAAATGGTCTTCGCTTGCGGAAGGACAAATGTGTGTTTTTTGCTCGTGACTTATCATACCTGGGACATGTCATCAATGCCCAAGGCATACATCCGAGTCCAGAGCACCTCCGTGCCATACAGGATTTGCCTTCGCCACAGAATGTGAAGCAGCTACAGAGTGTGTTGGGTAAAATTAACTATTATCATCGCTTTCTGCGCAATGCCTCTTCCATTTCAGCTCCGCTTCATCGCTTACGCCGTAAGGGTGTTCCGTTCGTCTGGACGACGGAATGCGAACACGCCTTTCGCCAGTTGAAATCGGCGTTGCTTTCAAATACTTGCCTTACGCCATTCCATCCCCAGAAACCCCTTTTGTTGATGGTAGATGCATCGGATTTCGGGATCGGTGCTGTGCTTGCGCACAAAGATGGGTCGCATGATCGCCCTATTGCCTTTGCGTCCAAATTGCTCTCGTCTGCGCAAAGAAATTATTCACAGATAGAGAAAGAAGCTTTGGCTCTCGTGTTTGGTGTTACTAAGTTCCATGATTTCTTGTATGGTCGTCACTTTACCATCATCACAGACCACAAACCTTTGACATCGCCTTTTCATCCGAACAAGCCTGTACCTCTGCGTACAGCGCAGAAATTCATTCGCTGGTCTATTTTCCTCTCGCAGTACCGCTACGATATCTTGTATCGGTCCACTGCTAAGCACGGAAACGCTGATGCGTTGTCCCGTTTGCCCGTTGCTGAGGATAAAGCATTCGATTCTTCCGAACTTGCTTGCATGTTCATTGATTCGGAAACCGATGAAGTGGTCGAATCGTTTCCGATTGATTTTCGTCGTGAAGCTACAGCCACAGCTGCTGACCCGGTCCTTGCTACCGTTTTGCGTTTTGCTGCTACGCAATGGCCTTTGTCAAAGTCTCGGATCGAGGATCCGTTGGTTCGCCGATTTTTTGCTCATAAGGAGAGACTTTTTGTACGACGTGGTGTTTTGTTGTTGCGTTCTGATAATGATCAGTCCAGAGTAGTGGTCCCACGTTCGTTACAGTCCTCTGTTTTACGGCTTCTTCACCAAGGACATTGGGGTATAGTGCGAATGAAACAACTTGCTCGTCAGCACTGTACTTGGTTCGGAATCGATGCTGCGATTACGAATATGTGTTCTTCTTGCATGGCGTGTGGCGAACAACAATCCGCACCACTGCGGAAAGTCTTTGCCTGGCCCAAAGCCACTTCCCATGGCAACGCTTGCACATAGATTTTGCTGGTCTATTCTGGAATGCTCGATGGTTGGTTCTGGTAGATGCCTTCAGTAATTTTCCTTTTGTTGTCCGGATGTCTTCCATGACGTCCTCTGCCACAATCCAAGCATTGTCTGCTATCTTTTGCATTGAAGGTCTTCCGCAGACTATTTTTTCCGACAATGGCCCACAATTCATGTCTGCTGAATTTCAGTCATTCTGCCAGGCCAATGGTATTCAACATCTGACATCCGCGCCGTTTTCGCCTCAGTCCAACGGTGTCGCTGAACGATTGGTCCGGACTTTCAAATCACAGATGTTGAAGTTGAAAGAGTCACATTCTCGGGAGGACGCGTTGTTGCTCTTTTTGTCATCGTATCGCTCTCAGCCCCGAGATGGTCGCTCGCCGGCTGAGTTGCTCCACGGTCGTCCTCATCGAACCTTGATATCTTTGCTGCACCCGCCGCATCAGGTTCCTGTGCAGCGGCAGACTTCTGCTTTTGCTCGAGGCGACGTTGTATTCTATCGCAACTATCGAGGTTCACGGCGTTGGCTCGCAGGGCGCATTCTTCGCTGCCTCGGCCGCGCTATGTATTTGGTTTTGGGGGCCTCTGGTGAGGTGCGTCGGCATCTCAATCAGCTGCGCCTCTGTCGTCGCACGGGTTCTGCCACTCCCCGTCTGCTTTCAGCGACGGTGCCGTCCGGTCAGCGCCCTGGGGACCCATCTACTGGCTCGCCTCATCCCCAGGTGTTACCGACGATGCCTTCCATTGTGCCCCATGGCGACGCGCCGCCGCAGCCGCCGCCGCCGCCTGTTCTCCCGCCGGCGCCGCCCGCATTCGACGCTTCGCTGCAGCCGCCAAGCGCCTCCCTGGGTCACGCGCCGCCGATCGCTTCCCGTGACCAGCTGTCGTCCGCCATGGAACTCTTGCCCGCTCCGGACCACATGGCGTCTTCGCGCGTCGGGTACCCCGAGGCAATGGAGGTCGACCCTTCGGCCTCTCCTGTCTCTTTACGGGCGCATACACCGCATGTTGACGTGCACCCTGGACTAGGTTTTCAGGCGTTTCCTAGCTCCCCTCGGACCGAATGGCAGGGTGCGGGTGGCACAGCCTCGCTCCCCACCTCATCGCATACGTCAACATGGGGTCCTCCCCACGGCGGGCGGAAGCCTTATAACACGACCGTTCGCCGATTTGCGGGGGAGGAATGTGGTGTCACCGCCAGACACCACACTTGCTAGGTGGTAGCTTAAATCGGCCGCGGTCCATTTAGTACATGTCGGACCCGCGTGTCGCCACTGTGCGATCGCAGACCGAGCGCCACCACAAGGCAGGTCTCGAGATACGGACTAGCTCTCGCCCCAGTTGTACGACGACTTTGCTAGCTACTACACTGACGAAGCCTTTCTCTCATTTGCCGAGAGACAGTTAGAATAGCCTTCAGCTAAGTCAATGGCTACGACCTAGCAAGGCGCCATTAGCCTTACATAGTTTGATACTTATCGTATGAAATGTCTCATCAAGACCGATGTATACAACAAGGATTAAAAGTTAAGTATAATAGCAGCTACGTACTTTTCTTGCTACCATTCATTACGTATCCTGTTTCAGACTCTATCTAGCCTACGTCAGATTACGCGTGCCTTTCGGCTACTTCAGTGTGGCGTAGCTGTCTTGCTACGCCACAACAATTCCAGTGAGAGAGCGTCGCATAACATGCGTCAGCGGCTCGTGTGCTATTGCAAAAAGCACCACTGAAAGCAGGCACCCTTGTCGGATGTGAAATGAGCCCGCACCTTGTTCGTTTAGCATTATGTTTGATGTTGCTCCTCGGATCAGTCTCGTAACTATGGAGATTAAGACCGGTGGAACCGCCACGCGGCTTATAACTGACGATAAAAAATAATGGTTTATCCTGTCGAAAGCACAATCAACGTCCGCTGATATTAGAGTTGCTCGCATTCGACACGTTTTTGCAAGAGATATGACGTCACGATATTCACTTATAGTTGAGTGGATGTTGCTTCGTACACCTAGGCATGGCTGATTAGGGGAGATCTCTCTCGATATCACCAATTTAAGACTAGACGCTAGGAGTTGTTGAGCATGATGAGCGGCCGATATTTATTCGCACTGCGACTTCCTGTCGACTTTGGAATGGGAAGGAGAAAAACCGTCATAAGATTAGGCAGTACGCGCGTGTAAGGACGCATTCTTTCATTGTACATCGGTACCCATTGTTGCATCATCATTTCTGTGAATCTCGATAAAATTCTAACGTTATCCCATACGGTGCTGTTGATTTGTTTGATGCTCCTTTCTTGAGTGTTCCCAATTATTTCATCTCCTATGAGGGGCTCCATTAGTGCTGCCTTATCCATCTCAGTCGTAGTGGCAACTGTTGCAATATGTCGAATTCCACCTGGTGGTCCGTCGGCGCACCGGCAAAGGAGTGGCGGAAACGCTCCAAAAAGTCAAGCCGCAATGTCCTTCTGTCTCATCAGGTGATGTCCCTCTGGGTCATGAAGGACTGCGACTAATGATCGGCGGTAACGTTTGTGATCTCGCGACACGTGATGCATCGAAGTGCGTGCCCCAGGGATGTTGTCTAGACGCCTTGCCCGGATCGAGGTGCCTTTCAGTCGACGTCGCGTGATCGACAGGACACGTGCCTAGACATGATTAACTTCTACGTGATAAGCTGGACACGGATCCTGAAATGAGAACTCACGAAGCATGGTGTAATAACAACAGTCAACAGCGTGTCTTATCTATCGCGTTTTATTCCGGCCGTATTGTATAGGAGGTCTTCGTCTCATCGGTTTAGCAAATATTAACCACCGGTGAAGCGTAAGCTGGAACGTGCCATTGGCACCACGCTTGTATATTCTCGACTTGACGAATTGCGCTTCCATCTGCCGCAGCTTCCCCACACGTGTTGTTGAGGAAGGGAGATGGTACACAAATATGCTAGATGGTCGTTAAAGGCAGTGGACCATCGTTCAGCACAGCCTATCTTATCTCACAGACCTGCAGAGACATGTATCCGGTCCAGTAGGCTTGCCGACTCACTAATAAAAACGTATATCCCTCCCCGTTCCCATGGATTCTTCCCCATCTGTCGGAAAAGTCCATTTCCCGGCATATTGCTTGTAGCTTACGAAAGGTCCTTTGGGGCCCAAACACAATTGAAGTTACATATATCAGTAAATGATCGAATTTGCCGGTAAATAAGTGCACCATATCTTCCGAATACTATTTCGCACGTTCTCGTCTTTTTTTTCAGATGAGGCGAAAAGGTTGACAATACTGATCCCATAAACTGCTATCGCCAATACTCGTGCCAAAGATAATAGTCCAGTTCCCGAACTGCGAGCCCTCTCGGATCAATATTGCTATTCCACTATCGTTGTCTGAGCGCGGCACTGTGTAAAAGATGTACCCGTGTACTTTCTGGAACGCATTAGTACTGATCTCCTGCAGCGTCATTATCTCCACTTCTGAGGCATACAGCATGGCCCCGAAAGGCTGTTGTTCCACAGGGAATCTAATAATATTAAAATTAACTGTCCCTATTTTGTGCCGGCCGCGGTGGTCTTGCGGTTCTAGACGCTGCAGCCCGGAACCGCGGGACTGCTACGGTCGCAGGTTCGAATCCTGCCTCGGGCATGGATGTGTGTGATGTCCTTAGGTTAGTTAGGTTTAAGTAGTTCTAAGTTCTAGGGGACTGATGACCTCAGAAGTTTAGTCCCATAGTGCTCAGAGCCATTTGAACCATTTTGAACCCTATTTTGTATGCCGGGGTCGACGTATCCGTCGTCCGTGCACAGCGAACTGGCGAAAATTTACAAATTCGGTGGTCTCATTATACGTCCTCATAAGGTTGCCCGTCCGACGTCCTCCCGCGGCATTAGTTGCGCTCAGTTGTGGAAGTGTCCCCACCAAGGCGAGGAGTCACATCGGTGATATCGCCGTCGTGAGCAGCCAGTCGGTCTCATCTACGCTGGGGGCTGTATTGGTATGCGGCGTTCGTGCAGTTTCCGCAGCGTCATCCGTCGTTACTGAAGGGACTACGGGCCCCTGAGGGGACGGATCGTCAGAACGACACGCCATTCTTTCACTGCCCGAACGCCTTCTTCAGCAACATCCTGTGGCTGTTGGTCCACGACAGGCAGGCCCATATTGTCAGAGTCGTCAGGTATCTCAATATGAGGAGGGGACGAATCTCCAGTCGAGGCGGCGCTTCTTGCGACGCTTCGGGGAGGGTTGTTTTACGCGCCCTGATCTTGATCTCCGGCGTTATTGAATCGTGCTGCTCCTGTTGCTTCACCGTTGCCGCAGCCTCCGTGGACCTCTCCATTTCAGTTTCCATATCATCTTTTGTGTAGTCGTCCTCGAGATCTATCAGCTGCAACGTCTGGGACTGGAGCGTCTCAGCATCATTGCGGCCTGATGGCCTCTCCGACAACTGCGGTGTTTCGAATATGCGCTTGGCGTCACCTACTTGTGGAACGCCTTCGCGTATGTCAGTGGTAGTGACGTCGGTGTGGCCTGCTTCGGCACGTCACTGTTGGGTAGCTGCGCGAGTCTCCTCATCGTGCATTCAGATCGAAGATGTCCTTCACCACCACATCCAGAGCACGACCGTGGTTGGACATTGTAGATGAAAATGGCTCTACGCCAGTCCATATTAGACAGGAGGGTTTTGTAAGAGGGATTAGCACCTAACGAACACCGTTGAGCACTGGATACGTGCTAAAACGTGCCCAGCGCTCGGGCGTATGACTAATTACTCTACCATGTGGCTGCAGTGATTCAATCATCAGCACTTCAGGTACTTCGAAGAGTAGGTCAAAGGTTCGAATCGTGCGCACGCCGAGACCCGCATGAGCCACTAACGCGTCGCTCACACGACCACCAGAATGGCGAAACTTGAATCCTCGTATGGCGGCTTCTAAAATCATTTCACACGTTGCGCCATCGATCATCTTGACGTAAATAGTGCTGCTCACGATCGATAAATGAATTCCGGTGAGCTCCTTGTAATTAATACTCACTTCTTCTCTCAAGAAACGTCCAATTTCGAATGCTTTCGGGAGTGCATATTTCCTGGAGAACGTAAAATGTACCGTAGTTTTCGAAGCGTATGTGCCATTGATATCGTGTCAACAAGTAAGATACGCAGGTACCGCTCTTCCTCGAGCGCTTCGCCGCCAGGATACAGATATGTCTTAGCTGCTCCACTATTAAAGGCAGTATGGCCATTAGGTTATACGAGGGCAACTCAAGGTCAGACCCAAACTTCCATACATCGTCATCCACGTGTTACAACCTACACTTGTAGATTTATTAGATACGTTCCCGTACAGGGGAGACATTTTATTTGAAAGGCCGTTGCTCGGTGTCGGCGGATAAATACGATATTGGAATGCCTGTGGCGTTCAGAAGTTCAAATGGTTCAAATGGCTCTGAGCACTATGGGACTAAACTTCTGAGGTCATCAGTCCCCTAGAACTTAGAACTACTTAAACCTAACTAACCTAAGGACATCACACACATCCATGCCCGAGGCAGGATTCGAACCTGCGACCGTAGCGGTCGCGCGGTTCCAGACTGCAGCGCCTTTAACCGCACGTCCACTTCGGCCGGCTATTGGTTTATTTATTAGGGGTTAAAGTTACACGGATATGTTTATCCAACTCCAGTAGCATTGGCTGCAAGAGGAGCGTTGTTGATTACGAAGTGGTTTCCTGTTGAAATTGCGAGGGCGTACATTGGTGGAAGGCTCAAGTAAGATATGCTATCTTCTACGTATATTTCGCGAAAATATCATTACGGCACTATTAGAGAATTCGTTCTCGCACCAGTAGTCGGTCTTATCGTTATAACGTAACAGCCCTACCCTGACGTAACCGCTTTTTGTATAATAGACCTGAACACTATGTAGAAAAGTTTACTTCTTAATTAGTGGATTAATAATCATTGCAGAATCGTGTGCTATAAATGCAAAATATATTTAACTTCACTATGGGATGGTATTCGGTCCTCGGAGCTTGGTACATAAGAAAACGCGCAAATAAAAACATTCTGCTTCACGTGAACTGTGGTGTTTATTACAAAAAAAAAAAAAAAAAAAAATCAAAGCATTTCAAACGGGGTAATACGTAGCAGGACTGTGAGCGTGAAAATGACGAGCCAAAAGTACGACATTACAGACCCTGAAACAATAATAAACGATACCTGTGACTACCATGATAATGAGCCATGCGGTAGCATCCGCCCTCCTGTTTATAATCTTTTTATGCCATTTCAAAATTATAGTCTTACAACTAAACCAGTTTTTAAACGACTGTATGTAACAAGGTATTCCATATTCTTCATTACGATCGCTGATATCTCTTTCTTTTATTAAATTCAGTTTCCTGATATAAATATTTAGTCAGCCTCATACACCATACAGTCTCTCGTAAATTTATTTATATTCCTGTTTATCTCAAAATTCGTTAAATTTTCTCATGTACACAGTACTTTACATTACAAAGAGTCATTTTGATTTTTTGTTAGCGGGCCACGAAGCTGTGGGGAGTGAAAGGATGAAGTCCACAGACGATTCTCAACAACAAACTTTACTTACCAGGCACCGAAACAACAAACAGACACACAGTGGTATTAAAACTTATGAATTTTTCAAATGATAAATAAAGTCAAAAAATCAGAAAAAGCTTGCAAAGCAATAAGCGTAACGTTTTAGAACATATACAGGGTGTACATAAAGTCCGGGAACAGTTTCAATTATTTATTGCAGAAGAACCAAACATTGTACAGATATCATCCATGTGTCATTTTGAAGAGGAATCCTAAAAGTCGTTTTCATGTATACTGTCAAGCGTAGTTTGGTAATTTGCCGATAGTCAGAGCTAGTCACATACATGGCGAGTTCAGGTGCTAAGCGAGCTTTCTGTGTGTTGGAGTTCGACAAAAACAAGTGTGCTACAGCTGTTCAACGGATGTTTAGAACGAAGTACGGTAAGAAGCCACCAACAAGGATGAACATTTACCACTGGCACAACAAATTCGTTACGACCGGTTGCTTGTGCCCGGCGTCTCAGTGTGAGTGAAGTGAATGTGGAGCGCGTACGAGAGTCATTCATAATGAGTCCAAAGAAATCGGTGCGTCGTGCATTCCGTGAACTCGAAATGGCTCCAGTGACAGTGTGGAAAGTCCTGCGACACAAGCTGTCTATGAAACCATTGTAATTGGATTAGTGCACAAACTCAATGACGACGACAAAGACAAGCGCTTTGTGTTTTGTTCGCATTAGCAACAATTGAATGAGGATGGCATTGTTGACTGCTTAATTTTTAGCGGCGAAGCAACTTTTCACACTAATGCGAAAGTGAACAGGCACACTTGTCGATTCTGGGCTACAAATCATCCATACGAATGCATTGAATTTGAGCGTGATTTCCCACAGGTAAATGTTTTTTGTGCCTTGTCACGTCGAAAACTATACTGCCTATTCTTCTTCGCCGAAAGCACTGTCACTGGACACTCCTACTTGGTCATGTTGCTGGAATGGCTGATGCCTCAAATGTAATTGGAGTCTCCGTTCATATTTCAGCAGGATGCGGCTCCACTCCATTTTCATTGTGAAGTGCATGGGTACCTGAGCACCTAGCTGCATCGATGGATCGGCGATGCTACAGAAGGGGACAGCTGTTTCATGAAATGGCCTCCCCGATCACCAGATCTCAATCTGTGTGACTTTTTTCTATGGGGACACATTAAAGATCTGGTGTATGTACCGCCTCTACCACGTGATGTAGCAGAGCTCCGGGAGAGAATACGGGAAGCGAGTGCCACAGTCGATGATGCCATGCTGGGACGGGTATGGCAAGAATTACTGACGTCTGCCGGGTCACTCGTGGTTCGCATATCGATTGTTTGTAAGAAAAATCTTTCAGAGTTTCTCTTCAAAATGCGATTAGTATGACATCTGTACAATGTTTAGTTCTTGAGCAATAAATATTTGAAAGTGTTCCCAGACTTTATGTACGCCCTGTATTCTAAGTTAAGACAAGCGGCAATGACTTCCTTCAATAAAGAATTTTTTTACCTGTAACTTTTGCTCTTTCTTGTGGTAAAACTTAGTTCCAAAATATAGCTTTCTTTTTTTAATGAAAGAAAAAAAAAGGTTTTAGGAAAAGACGTTACAGATGTTATACTTGTCCAGTGCAAATACTTTAGACGACATTATTTGAAAGAGAACTAAGAAGCTTGGCCGCTCCGAGAGGGTTTTAAATCTTCTGAATAGCTTAAAACACCAAAAAATCTATTACAAGCTACAATTTTAAATCGTAAAAAACGCCTTAAAGGTAGAATACATACATCTTTACAGCAGTGCTCAAACTTATCAGCCTTCCATGGGCGTAGATCCACATATTTGTACTGGTCGTCCGGCAACGCGTGAGGCGCAGCCCAGCCGGCTTAGAAGACAAGTTCTTTCTATAATACACCACACATACTATTGGAACATGGCTCGTTTGACACCAACTGTGAAGGCAGCCAACCATTGCATGCAAGATGTTACTGTACATCAGATATTAACGTAGAAGTTGATAAACAGTCGAAAAGTCTGAAATTATTAAAACGAATGGCAATACTTTAACCATCAAATGATTTAAGTAGGAGGCTTATTGAAATACTCCAGCAGTATTCAAAGAAGTAACCGCGTAGTTAATTATAGGGTTAAGATAAAATTACACCTTCATAATTAAAACTAAAATGCCACTGCATAGTTTGAGCTGTTTGCACACGCAGTTGAGCAGAGGTAACCAATACGTAATCAAGTGCTGAAAGAAAAATCTTGACCAGCACTTATTGACTCACAATTAAGGTTACACACGCTGCTAGTCACTACAACATTCCTCAAACAAAATAACGCTCTTCACCACAATCGCGTTTATAGAACTTGTCAGGCACTGGGCTTTAAATAAATTGACAGTACTCCAGCATGCGGCTGGTCCCGGCGGAGGTTCGAGTCCTCCCTCGGCCATGGGTGCGTGCGTTTGTCCTTAGGATAATTTAGGTTACGTAGTGTGTAAGCTTAGGTACTGATGCCCTTAGCAGTTAAGTCCTATAAGATTTCACACACATCTGAACATTTTTGAGTGCTCCTGAAAAAATTCCCCGACGCAAGCTCTATACAGTTCGAAGAATTTAGACAGCTTTCGAAAGCTAGACCCAGTAAATTACGCAACAGACAAAGGTAGTACTTGTTAGCACAACGGCACCTACAGGGCGAGGGACTCCGACACACAAACACGACACTGCATTTCAGATACCACAGGTAAAGCGAGAGTCGTGAATGGCCACCCAACAGTTAATTGTACAAGAACGATCCTGGATGGGAAAGCAGTTTACACACCACAGATAACACAGCTGAAGGTGGCAGGGCAGACAGAAGTCTCGGCACGGTGATAGGATGCAGGCGGTGGTATTCAGGCCTCTGCTCGGCTGCACTGTCCTCCAGACGCAGCAAAGCCCCGGTTCTGCCATCAGCATTAAGTATCACACCTTGTCGCCCACTCACGAGCGTTGCTTCCGTCAAAACAAACCCCGGGCTAGTACGGTCCACCACAGACCACGGCACGGCCAGTACTGCAATGAGGATGACTGATAATGTCACTGACCTCTGACGGTAACCAGCCTAACTTCCACCGCGTCTCGCAGCTGCGGCAACACCCTTCGAATTTTATACAACACATCCAGTATTTACCATACGCCAAGACTGATAATCAATTTATGTAGGACAGACAGGTAGAAACTGTAATACCAGATACACTGAACACAGAACAGCATTAAGAAGTAACAACTATCGTTGTACGTTTCCTAAAACTTAGATACATGAAATACAGCGCAACCAATATCACCACTGACTTCAAAATTCTCAAATGCAGCAACAATTCCCCACAAAAACCGGTAACTGAAGAAAACTGTCAAACACAAAAAGGCATAATTGAAGGAAAACAAGTAATAAATGAATACGCAGTTCTCTGCAATGGAACTCTGCTCTCTGACAACACTAACCCCTAAACACCCCAGAACTCCCTCCCAAACGCGCCCACCCACCCGCACACACACACACACACACACACACACACACACACACACACACACACACAATAACAGATACAACACACAAAGATTCAAAACTGCCGCGCAGAAAACTGATCAAGTGTCCGCCATCTTGTTTCTGTAGTTTGGAAACAATGTGATTGAAAGTTATTTAGTGCCGGCCTTCACAGTGAAGATAATGGAGAAACAAGCAAAAGTCAACAAAACATTTAGTGAACACGTACACACACACACACACACACACATACACACACACACACACACACACACACACACACAAACACGCACACAATCTTCTACCCATTATTACTCAATTGCAGGCAGAACCATAACATGCCCAGTTGTAAATTTTCGAAGTAAATAACTGTTCTACATTAAGTTCTATATGGGTGCAGATGACAAACTGTGAAACAAAAAACTGCGTTAAATAACATAACATCTAGGAAATCAACAAGTGGTAACAAGGTATACACACAAAATTCTGTCTGTTTTTCAAAAACGTAAATAGTCTACAAAAAAACTAAAATGTACTCGTATATGTGTAGAAATACCAAAAAGCATTTTGCCTGTTTTATAGAAGATTTTGTTCTAGGCGGACCCTCTCCAAAAACAAGCGGATAGATTCGTGTATTTCGATCTTATAACTTATCATTTCGAAGTATTAGCGACATTATATACGTTTCAGTACAGAGTTAACACTTTTAGTCAGTAATGTAATTATTTTGTTTTGTACTGACATTTGTTTAATTAACAGTCTATAATGATAATATGCGAGTGACGCGTACTCCGTTGTTTAATGTTACTTGAATTCGTTATATATCGCACGAAAATGAAATAATTGGTATAATACAGAACGTAAAATGTGAGCCGTAGCTTATATCTGTAGTGTTTTGGTTCCCTCTACTGCCCGCGCTTTGCCGCAGTACGAGTGGTCGCGATAGTCTACTTAGGGGCGCGCGGAACAATTCAAAGGGAATTAGAATTACATTAATATCTTCAGCTGCCGACGGGCGTTGATACATATCATATGGGAGAGGTGAAAATGTGTACCCCGACCGGCACTCGAACCCATGATCTCCTGCTTATATGGCAGATGCTCTATCCATCTGAGCCTCTGAGGGCGCAGAGCATAGCGCGACTGCAGGGAGTATCTTGCGGACGCCTCCCGCGAGACCCACATTCTTACCTTGTATGTCCACACACTACATTCGTAGTGTCCCACCCCTACACACTCATTACTCGTGGAAGGCATTCTTACTAAGTTCCGTAAGAGTTCGGGGAATATGTCTGCAATCGCACAGAAGAAGGTCATGGTCGGTATTGCCAGAACTATGTAATGTTTTCTCTTACTGAGTGTTCGGACCTGTTGGCTACTTTTATCTGATTTTCCACTAAAGTATGAATCGAATAATGTACTAAAACATCTAAGGCGGTTACATCTCACCGCATACCATTCGGGTCTGGAACGGGACACGGCGGCAGTGGCACATGGAATACCCTTCGCCATACTATATAAGGTCACAAATGTAGACGTAGCAACAAGGAATACTTGCAAGTTTGTTTGATTTCGATGACTGTGGTTAAACGCCTGGAGATGAAGCATAAAGTAATTCCAAATAGATTGCAAATAAAGTAAACAATAAACACAGCTGAGTGGGTAACTAGTATGAAAATTGAAGATGTATCCCAAAATAAAATCATTGGCAGCTGTAATCACCACTATCCAACGTCACTGATAGACCAAGTCTTACATAGGAAGTAGAAAAAAACATTGCATGAATAACTGCCTATAATTGCTGTTTCATATTCCCAGAGGTTGAAGGAGTAGATGGGTGTTGGTCGACTAAGTCTATGTTCCCAGTCGACTCGTTTCTATGTTACTAATGAAAAAAAATCAAGTCCCATTGTAATACTGATAATAATTAGGTAATGAAGTCCTCTCGGGTTATCAGCCGAGACAAGGCGTCGTTCTGTAACAACGTTTCAGCAAGTTTCCTACAATTCATCTTCAGGCGACGACTTCGCGTCGCGTCTGATAATGTGGAAGCTGCACAATATTTCAATGAGACTGCTGCTCGTCATCTTCAAGCGCTTACTGACTGGGCTGCAAGTGCTTTTTTTTTTACTTTATTGTTATTTTAAAGCCTGTACAAAATCAGGTAGGCTGGCAGCGGCACACTACGCCGCTCTTCAGCCATAGCGTTTACAATAGTAGAAGAAACGGAGCATGATAATGAAACAAAGTGACGGGCAAAAAAGAGAGGTCACAGAGACACAAAAGACACGGAGTCGTTCACACGTGACGATAACAACACTGAAAACACGTTGGCACGGCGCACAGAACACTGACGAATCCGACGGCACAAGTGAACGTAGTAGTGGGACGGCGGACACGAAAAACACTAAACGACGTCACACACACGAGACACAGAAGGCGATGATCTCCGGCACGTGAATGTTCACTTTGCGTGTGCGAGTCCGGGGACCTGCCAAGAGAGGAGGAGGAGGAAGGGGAGTGGGAGAGCGAGAGGGGAGAGTAGAGATGCCACGGGCAGGGGAGATAGGGGGGAGGGAGGAAGGGGGAGAGGAAGCCCGGGGGAAGAGGGGGGAGAGAGGGGACTGGGAAAAGGAAAAAGAAGGGAAGAGAAGAGAAGGGTGGGAGGGTGCCGAAAGAAAAGGACACCGGAAGTGGGGGGCGAGGCAGGGTCAAAGTTGATAGGAGGGGTAGATGGAGGGGACGAGGACATCATCAGGGAGAGGGAGCTGGCAGAAGCCACCTTGGGAGAGGGTAAGGAGGGTGGAGAGATGGAGACCGGGCGGGATGTGAGAATACAGGCGCGGCAGCGGGCGGGGACGGGAGAGGATCGGGGATACGAGCGGGTGAGGAGGATCAAGTTTACGGGAGGTGTACAGGATCCGTATCCTTTCAAGGAAAAGGAGGAGGTGGGGGAAGGGGATGAGATCATACAGGATCCGCGTGGCGGAGGGGAGACAGATGCGATAGGCGAGGTGGAGAGCATGGCGTTCAAGGATTTGGAGGGATTTATAAAAGGTAGGGGGAGCGGAGATCCATGCTGGATGGGCATAACAAAGGAGCTGCAAGTGCTGCAGTGGCTCACCTATATACACGCTGGATCACTTGAAAAGCGCAGGCACCAAGAGGTGGGGCTCTAAAGTCATCATAGATGAATCACAGAGTAGGACGACACCACTGCCCCCTGCAGAGAAACGGGCTAAGGTCGCGGCAGAAGCGCGGACGCATACCGTGGCCCGGCGCGCGCTGGCAGAATTTACGGGGAGGAGATGGTCAACAGAATATTCGAGTTCGATAAACTTCGCAACAAGAGAAATAGACTATTGTGCTCTCCCACATATTTATTGAGATGTTGGGACCAGAAAACTACTCCGACATTCGCCAAGTTTACTCATTTTAGAGGCTCTGCGGCCGTCAAAGAGGATCAAACAACTAGTCAGCATGGCATTGGTGAGAGAAAGAATCTGATATACTGGGCGAGAATTAGATAGTCTTCAGGAGATTGCATTCACTGCATCTGAATACCTCTCGCTTCCGTTAGCGGATTCCTGGGAGTGTATGGACAGCGCTACGTGGTGGTTTTCGGACTGGACGATGCAGCAGGCTGGGGCACGTCAAATTTCCTAGTTCCATCGCCTTACACGCCGGTTATCGCAAGAGTATAAACCATGCACTGTGTTTAATTTCGCAGACAAACAACTGAGTGACTCTGCGATATCGGTGCTGGAAAAGGGACTACACTTGTTGTCCACTCCAAAAACCTTGGTTGTAAAGGATTTTATTACTGTTGTTGAGTTAGGAGTCTTGAAACTTCCCAGTGCGACTGCCGAAGAAGTTTTGCGAAAGACTTGTAGGGCCATTACTAGGACGAACGCAACCAAGCAGAATATCAACAGTGAAGCAAGAAAAGGTCCCCGTTGTTCAAGAGAAGACTCTGAAGTAGTGATATTATCTGCTGTCAAGGGAAACGCAACTGTTCTTTTGCCTGCAACATCTTAATTCGGCAGTATGATGGATTTACTGCAGGATTCAGGGTATCACCATCTCGAGAAGGATCCAACTGATGCAGTATGGCCGGCCGGTATGACCGTGCGGTTCTAGGAGCTTCAGTCTGGAACCGCGTGACTGCCACGGTCGCCGGTACGAATCCTGCCTCGGGCATGGATATGTGTGATGTCCTTAGGTTAGTTAGGTTTAAGTAGTTCTAAGTTCTAGGGGACTGATGACCTCAGAAGTTAAGTGCTCAGAGCAATTGATCATGACCGGACCTATTATCTCACGCAATAAGCGTCAAACGAAAAAACTACAAAGAACGAAGGGGGGAACCAGATGGCGCTATGGTTGGCCTGCTAGATGGCGCTGCCATAGGTCACACGGATATCAACTGCGTTTTATGTAAACAGGAACCCCCTTTTATTTACGTGTTCGCGTAGTACGTAAAGAAATATGAACGTTTCAGTTGGACCACTTTTTTCGCTTTGTGCTAGATAGCGCTGTAATAGTCACAAACATATGGCTCACAATTTAAGATGAAAAGTTGGTAACACGTAGGTTTTTTAAATTAAAATACAGAACGTAGGTACGTTTGAAGATTTTATTTCGTTTGTTCCAATGTCATACATGTACCTTTGTGAACTTATCATTTCTGAGAACGCATGCTGTTACAGCGTGACTACCTGTATATACCACATTAATTCAATAAAGGCTCAAAATGATGTCCGTCAACCTCAATGCATTTAGCAATACGTGAACGACATTCCTCTCAACAGCGAGGAGTTTACCTTCCGTAAAGTTCGCACATGCACTGCCAATGCGCTGACGCATGTTGTCGGGCATTGTCGGTGGATCACAATGGCAAATATACTTCAACTTTCTCCACAGAAAGAAATGCAGGGACATCAGATCCGGTGAACGTGCGGGCCATGGTATGGTGCTTCGACAACCAATCCACCTGTCATGAAATTGCTATTCAATACCGCTTCAACCGCACGCTAGCTATGTGCCGGACATCCATCAAGTTGGAAGTACATCGACATTCTGTCATGCAGTGAAACGTCTTGTAGTAACATCGGTAGAACATTACGTAGGAAATCAGCATACATTGCACCATTTAGGTTGCCATCGATAAAATGGGGGCCAATTATCCTTCCTCCCATAATGTCGCACCATACATTAACCCGCCAAGGTCGCTGCTGATGTTCCACTTGTCGCAGCCATCGTGGATTTTCTGATGCCCAATAGTGCATATTATGCCGGTTTACTTTACCGCTGTTGGTGAATGACGCTTCGTCGCTAAACAGAACGCGTGCACAAAATCTGTCATCGTCCCATAATGTCTCTTGTGCCCAGTGGCAGAACTGTACACGGCGTTCAAAGTCGTCACCATGCAATTCCTGGTGCATAGAAATACGGTACGTGTGCGAACGATGTTGATATAGCATTCTCAACACCGACGTTTTTGAGACTACTGATTCTCGCGCAATTTGTTTGCTACTGATGTGCGGATTAGCTGCGACAGCAGCTAAAACACCTACTTGGGCAACAACATTTGTTGCAGGTCGTGGTTGTCGTTTCACAAGTGGCTGAACGCTTTTTGTTTCCTTAAATAACCGAATATAGAAATTAAAATTTTGTAATTCAGGTGAGTTTTGAATTTACGACCCTCCATGCAACAGTCTAGTACCATAACCACTACGCCACAGTGACCGTGCTATGTAGCTTCTTCTGCGACAATATGACTGCCGAACGTTCTTACGTATTAGTGAGTTTCGATGTGGTCTCCTTGTTCACACGAGTACCTGTAGTGGATTCTTAACAAATTATAGGAGCTAAGTTGGATGACGGCATTTTACATCTGTTCAAATATGTACTTAACTCGACTTACTTTTTATTTAATGAACAATATTTTTGAGCAAACTGACGGTAGCCCTTTGTCTCCCATAGCAGCTAACCTTTCTATGGAAGACTTCGTGGAAAAAGCACATAAGTCAGCGGTGTTGACATCTAGATGTTTCTGGAGATGCGTGCACGACACCTCTGCAGGTTGACCACATGAGGCAGCAGCGTTTCCTGCATTTCTCGAACACCTTCCTACGTCCGAGCATTTGCTTTACCATGGAAGTGGAGAAAAATGGAGACCTTCCGTTCTTAGGTATCTTGATCTGCAGAGAAGAGGACGGTTCTTTGGGTCATAGCGTGTTTCATAAACCAACTAAAATGACCTTTATCTACCGAGCGAGGTGGCGTGGTGGTTAGTTAGCACACTGGACTCGCATTGGGGACGACGACGGTTCAAAGCCGAATCCGTCCATCCTGATTTACGTTTTGCGTGATTTTCCTAAATCGCTCCTGGAAAATGCCACGTTGGTGCCTTTAAAAGGGCATGGCCGACTTCTTCCCTAATCCTTCCCCAGTCCGATGGGACCGATGACCTCGCAGTTTGGTCCCCTCCCCCAGATAAACTAATCAACCAGCCTTTATCCATGACCTACGAGCTGTCATCATCCATCTCAACGCGTATTACTGGCTCTCATTCAAACAGCTAGAGTTATCGCAGATGCATGGAACTTTCTAGCGCCGGCTGGTGTGGCCGAGCGGTTCTAGGCGCTACAATCTGGAACTGCGAGACCGCTACGGTCGCAGGTTCGAATCCTGCCTCGGGCATGGATGTGTGTGATGTCCTTAGGTTAGTTAGGTTTTAGTAGTTCTGATGTCCTTAGGTTAGTTAGGTTTTAGTAGTTCTAAGTTCTAGGGGACTGATGACCTTAGTGCTCCCTGCCGCCGTTGGATAAGCAGCTGCAGCAGCAAGTCGTATACTCCTAGCTCACTCATTAGTTACATAGTTTAATTCTTAATTTCTTTGCGTGTTTTTGGTACTTGCATTGTTTAATTTATAAATTTCGGGCGTATTATAGTATTTGAAAGTTGTAGCATCGCGTTTTAGTACCTAAATAGTGTAAATTCGCGTAGTCTCCTTCCGCCGCCGAGCAGTGTCAGCAGTGCGCAAGTAGCAGCATTACTGCATTTACTAGGCAATCTTGTATTTTAATAACCGTTTAAATTTTGTCGATTTGTTTGCGCTCTCTGTAGATTAGTTCAGACGTTCTTTGCAAAACAGTTTTTAGCATGGATAGGGACTGCAACTGCTGTGTTCGGATGCAGGCTGAGTTGGCATCCCTTCGCTCCCAGCTTCAGGCAGTGTTGGCTTCGGTCACACAGCTTGAGGCTGTTGCCAATGGGCATCACTGTGGGGGTCCGGATGGGGGTTTGTCGGGGACGGCCAGCTCGTCCCACGCATCCCCCGATCGGACTACGACTGTGGTTGCCCGGGATACTGCCCGCATTGAGGCTGATCCCTCACCTGTGGTAGAGTGGGAGGTCGTCTCAAGGTGTGGCAGGGGGCGAAAGACATTCCGGAGGGCTGAACGGAAGGCCTCTCCAGTTAGTCTGACAAACCGGTTTCAGGCTCTGTCTCAGGCTGATACTGATCTTCGGCCTGACATGGCAGCTTGTCCTGTTCCAGAGGTTGCCCCTCAGTCTGCAAGATCCAGGCGGTCGCAGAGGGTGGGCTTACTGGTAGTTGGGAGCTCCAACGTCAGGCGCGTAATGGGACCCCTTAGGGAAATGGCAGCAAGAGAGGGGAAGAAAACCAATGTGCACTCCGTGTGCATACCGGGGGGAGTCATTCCAGATGTGGAAAGGGTCCTTCCGGATGCCATGAAGGGTACAGGGTGCACCCATCTGCAGGTGGTCGCTCATATCGGCACCAATGATGTGTGTCGCTATGGATCGGAGGAAATCCTCTCTGGCTTCCGGCGGCTATCTGATTTGGTGAAGACTGCCAGTCTCGCTAGCGGGATGAAAGCAGAGCTCACCATCTGCAGCATCGTCGACAGGACTGACTGCGGACCTTTGGTACAGAGCCGAGTGGAGGGTCTGAATCAGAGGCTGAGACGGTTCTGCGACCGTGTGGGCTGCAGATTCCTCGACTTGCGCCATAGGGTGGGGGGTGTCGGGTTCCGCTGGATAGGTCAGGAGTCCACTACACGCAACAAGCGGCTACACGGGTAGCAGGGGTTGTGTGGCGTGGGCTGGGCGGTTTTTTTTTTAGGTTAGATAGCCTTGGGCAAGTACAGAAAGGGCAACAGCCTCAACGGATGCGGGGCAAAGTCAGGACATGCGGGGACCAAGCAGCAATCGGTATTGTAATTGTCAACTGTCGAAGATGCGTTGGTACAGTACCAGAACTTCAAGCGCTGATAGAAAGCACCGAAGCTGAAATCGTTATAGGTACAGAAAGCTGGCTTAAGCCAGAGGTAAATTCTGCCGAAATTTTTACAAAGGTACAGACGGTGTTTAGAAAGGATAGACTGCATGCAACCGGTGGTGGAGTGTTCGTCGCTGTTAGTAGTAGTTTATCCTGTAGTGAAGTAGAAGTGGATAGTTCCTGTGAATTATTATGGGTGGAGGTTACACTCAACAACCGAGCTAGGTTAATAATTGGCTCCTTTTACCCACCTCCCGACTCAGCAGCATTAGTGGCAGAACAACTGAGAGAAAATTTGGAATACATTTCACATAAATTTTCTCAGCATGTTGTAGTCTTAGGTGGAGATTTCAATTTACCAGATACAGACTGGGACACTCAGATGTTTAGGACGGGTGGTAGGGACAGAGCATCGAGTGACATTATACTGAGTGCACTATCCGAAAATTACCTCGAGCAATTAAACAGAGAACCGACTCGTGGAGATAACATCTTGGACCTACTGATAACAAACAGACCCGAACTTTTCGACTCTTTAAGTGCAGAACAGGGAATCAGTGATCATAAGGCCGTTGCAGCATCCCTGAATATGGAAGTTAATAGGAATATAAAAAAGGGAGGAAGGTTTATCTGTTTAGCAAGAGTAATAGAAGGCAGATTTCAGACTACCTAACAGATCAAAATGAAAATTTCTGTTCCGACACTGACAATGTTGAGTGTTTATGGAAAAACTTCAAGGAAATCGTAAAATGCGTTTTAGACAGGTACGTGCCGAGTAAAACTGTGAAGGACGGGAAAAACCCACCGTGGTACAACAACAAAGTTAGGAAACTACTGCGAAAGCAAAGAGAGCTGCACTCCAAGTTTAAACGCAGCCAAAACCTCTCAGACAAACAGAAGCTAAACGATGTCAAAGTTAGCGTAAGGAGGGCTATGCGTGAAGCGTTCAGTGAATTCGAAAGTAAAATTCTATGTACCGACTTGACAGAAAATCCTAGGAAGTTCTGGTCTGACGTTAAATCAGTAAGTGGCTTGAAACAGCATATCCAGACACTCCGGGATGATGATAGCATTGAAACAGAGGATGACACGCGTAAAGCTGAAATACTAAACACCTTTTTCCAAAGCTGTTTCACAGAGGAAGACCGCACTGCAGTTCTTTCTCTAAATCCTCGCACAAACGAAAAAATGGCTGACATCGAAATAAGTGTCCAAGGAATAGAAAAGCAACTGGAATCACTCAATAGAGGAAAGTCCACTGGACCTGACGGGATACCAATTCGATTCTACACAGAGTACGCGAAAGAACTTGCCACCCTTCTAACAGCCGTCTATCGCAAGTCTCTAGAGGAACGGAGGGTTCCAAATGATTGGAAAAGAGCACAGGTAGTCCCAGTCTTCAAGAAGGGTCGTCGAGCAGATGCGCAAAACTATAGACCTATATCTCTGACGTCGATCTGTTGTAGAATTTTAGAACATGTTTTTTTGCTCGAGTATCATGTCGTTTTTGGAAACCCAGAATCTACTATGTAGGAATCAACATGGATTCCGGAAACAGCGATCGTGTGAGACCCAACTCGCTTTATTTGTTCATGAGACCCAGAAAATATTAGATACAGGCTCCCAGGTCGATGCTATTTTTCTTGACTTCCGGAAAGCGTTCGATACAGTTCCGCACTGTCGCCTGATAAACAAAGTAAGAGCCTATGGAATATCAGACCAGCTGTGTGGCTGGATTGAAGAGTTTTTAGCAAACAGAACACAGCATGTTGTTATCAATGGAGAGACGTCTACAGACGTTAAAGTAACCTCTGGCGTGCCACAGGGGAGTGTTATGGGACCATTGCTTTTCACAATATATATAAATGACCTAGTAGATAGTGTCGGAAGTTCAATGCGGATTTTCGCGGATGATGCTGTAGTATACAGAGAAGTTGCAGCATTAGAAAATTGTAGCGAAATGCAGGAAGATCTGCAGCGGATAGGCACTTGGTGCAGGGAGTGGCAACTGTCCCTTAACATAGACAAATGTAATGTATTGCGAATACATAGAAAGAAGGATCCTTTATTGTATGATTATATGATAGCGGAACAAACACTGGTAGCAGTTACTTCTGTAAAATATCTGGGAGTATGCGTGCGGAACGATTTGAAGTGGAATGATCATATAAAATTAATTGTTGGTAAGGCGGGTACCAGATTGAGATTCATTGGGAGAGTGCTTAGAAAATGTAGTCCATCAACAAAGGAGGTGGCTTACAAAACACTCGTTCGACCTATACTTGAGTATTGCTCATCAATGTGGGATCCGTACCAGATCAGTTTGACGGAGGAGATAGAGAAGATCCAAAGAAGAGCGGCGCGTTTCGTCATAGGGTTATATGGTAACCGTGATAGCGTTACGGAGATGTTTAATAAACTCAAGTGGCAGACTCTGCAAGAGAGGCGCTCTGCATCGCGGTGCATCGCAGGTTTCGAGAGGGTGCGTTTCTGGATGAGGTATCGAATATATTGCTTCCCCCTACTTATACCTCCAGAGGAGATCACGAATGTAAAATTAGAGAGATTAGAGCGCGCACGGAGGCTTTCAGACAGTCGTTCTTCCCGCGAACCATACGCGACTGGAACAGGAAAGGGAGGTAATGACAGTGGCACGTAAAGTGCCCTCCGCCACACACCGTTGGGTGGCTTGCGGAGTATAAATGTAGATGTAGATGTAGAAGTTGTCCCATAGTGCTCAGAGCCATTTGAACCATTTTTTGAACTTTCTAGCAGAGCTTAGCCATCTTCCCTCTCTATTTGTACAAAACAGGTACTCTGATAAGCAAATTCGTAATTCATTTCAACCTGCACGCACTAAAGCTCAAGAACAGCCAGATGGAACGGAGAATTCCAAGAGGATGGTTTTTCTACCCTATGTTCATGGGGTGTCCTTTAAGATTCGTAGGCTGTTCAGGAAATACAAAATAAAATGTGTCTTCCGCCCTCCAGTCTGAGTGCAATCGGTGCTGGGTTCCGTCAAAGGCAAATTGGGTCCAAGGAGAATAGGGATACATAAAATCACGCGCGAGCGAGGGAAATCCTACCTTGGCCAGACGTGTCGCTCTTTTAAGGATAGATGCCTTGAACACAGACGTCACACCAGATTGGTCAGCCAAACAACTCTGCTGTGGCTGAACACTGTCTTGCACGGGACGTAGCATGAACAGCGGAGAGACGAACATCCTTCCGTCCGATTCCACTAAAGAAGCAGTCGAAATATGTGTAAGTAACGACTTGGTTAATAGAGACACGGGATTTCAACTCAGCAAGGATAGGAGCCGGCATTGCCGGTACTAATGCCCGTTTTACACGATGAACGAACTTGTAATCGGTCGGCAACCAATTGCACGAATGGCAGCCTTCTATCATGTGAACGGGCTCACAATTATGATCGCGTTTGTAGCAACGCGGCCGGCCGCGGTGGTCTCGCGGTTCTAGGCGCTCAGTCCGGAACCGCGCGACTGCTACGGTCGCAGGTTAGAATCCTGCCTCAGTCTAGGGGACTGATGACCTCAGATGTTAAGTCCCATAGTGCTCAGAGCCATTTGAACATTTTTGTAGCAACGCATGATAATTCTAGGGATAAAGGAATAGGGCTAGTTCTAAGTTAGGAACTAGTGGCCTCACTGCGCATGCATGACCTTGTAGCTGTCTGCTGTCTTGACATCTCTGCTTAGTGCGGTGTCTGCCATGTTGCTTTCTGGTGCACTTCCCGTATGTTGACTTTTGTTTCTGTTTACGGGCGTTTCGTTATCAAAAGCAACGTTCTGAGCAAGTGAGTACAGTGCACTTTAAGTAAATATTTTAGCGGAAGTTTTGGAACCATTGAAAAACTCATAATTAATTAATGATAGGCTAATGACTTTGCGCTGTTATGCTAGAAGCGGTACGCTGTGTTTATGTTTTTGATTGAAACACACAGCGACAAAATCGTGTACGAGTTTACAGTTTGTACATAGTACGCTTGGAGCGCTTCAGTAGACTATCATCTTCCTTGAACACTTTCTTTTAGCGTGTAAAAAGGGCTTAAGGCCTGTTTCTCCGACAGGGAGCACTATATTCGCGTGCTCTATGATTCGTCTATGATGATGTTATAGCGCCACCCTTTGGCGCCTGCGTTTTTTTAAAGAGCCAGCGTGTATACTGGCGAGACACTGCAGCAACACGTCAGTAGAAGGGAGAACCGATAGGGGTACTCAAGGTACCCTCCGCCACACACTGTCAGGTGGCTTGCGGAGTATGGATGTAGATAAGCACCTGAAGATGGTGAGCAGCTGTCTCGTTCAAATATTGTGCTGCATCCACATTATCCGACGCGACGCCCGGGAACCAAGGTAGCGACAAGCATTTTCATTGTGGTAATGATATTGATGTTGACGTTCTCATAAAATCGACAAAATATTCTTGTGAACGGTGAATGGTATCTCCCATACCGTGGCCACTGAAACCAGAAGTTTCAACTGAACAGGAGTCTCCCAAACAATGTGTGCGGTGACCATATCTTTGAACTCCTCAAACGTTGCCTCACAGTTTTACCAGTGCAGTGATGATTAAAATTTTTATACATAAATGGATATCTAAATTCGCAGCTGAACTCGGTGCCCTTTGATGTAGATGCCTAATTGCAGAAGTACTGTTAAGGAAAGAAAAAGCGCAGAATAGTGTTGCAGTTCTCTGACGATCACGTGAAAGGTGTATGTTTCATTGTCACAACACGTGACGCAAGTAGAGGCACCCGAAGAAAGTGTGCTAGGTTAATCTGAGTCGGAAGACAGCAGTAAAGCGAGCGACGACAAAAGATTTGACTGTGCGTGCAAAGCGTTGGTAAAAGTAACGTTTGGGACAGAATATCGAGGGTGCAGGAAAGACGCGAGTATTGCAAGGAAACTGTTGGAACAAGTACAGAAGTGATACCAGTGTTCGACAAAATGTCTGAAATTATTAATGAAGGTTGTATAGTAGGTACGGTTTGTATATTAACAATTGGTGCCGTAAAAGCAGGAATAATTTACAACTCAAGACGATTAATCATGGATTTCGTCTTTAATTTGACCTCCTTCCCACAAAATGTCACCGTGACAGGAGCAACACTCTCAGCCAGAAACAGAAACAGTGCACGTTATTGCTGTGCTCTTCAAGCGTAGAAAACGTATCACGACGCACTTTTACCAAAAGGACTATGATATTCAGTGCTCAAGAATAAATACTGTGTGTTGCAGATTCTTTCACTAACATGCTCTTCTGCACTCAGATTAGAGAGTACAAAAATATAACCGTTACACACGCAAAAAAATTGACATTTACAGGGCATAAAAATTAATAGACGTTTGTTACAGTGCAGAATCAACACGAAAAATTGATGCAATTAATTGAGTATAGACGAATAGCAGTTACAATTTCACATTAAAGAACAGCAATAACAGTTGTAATATAAAGATTCATATACCTCCGCAACAAAACATCGAAAAAGAGAGAAACACTGGAGACCTTAACTGGAGCTAAGCACGTAGTTCACCAGAACATCTCCCCCTTTACCCCATGTTTCGCCGATGTGCTTTCGGTGGGGAACTGAATGATTCAGAGAATGTCGGAAAGGTAGAAAATTTTAATGACTGGGGAAATATGTGTTCGTGTGTGTGTGTGTGTGTGTGTGTGTGTGTGTGTGTGTGAATTCGTATTGGACCAAACTGGTGAAGTAATCGGTCCCTAAACATACAAACTACTTAAACAAAATTATGCTAAGAACAACACACACCCATGTCCGAGTGAGGACTCGAACCACCAGTGGGAGGGGCCACGCAGTCCGTGACATGGTGCCTTAAACCGCGCGGCCACTCCGAGCGGCGACCGGGAGAAAATCACAAACGGAGTCGCGCAGGGGTTAATTACGGTTGTACTCCTAGTCCTTATATATGTGAATGACTTTGTCAACATTGGTAGATTGGTATTTTTTAGAAACAATACTAGTACTGTAATAAATCTCGTTAGAGAGAAAGCAACAGAAGTGTTCCCAAGCGATATTTTCTAAAGAATTAATAAGTGCTTGTCTGGAAATGGACTCTTCCTAAATTTTGAAAAACACACTACATTCAGTTCTGTACAACAAACAGAATCATACGAACAAATGATGCAGCACATGAGATGGAGTCAGTAAATAGGGTATAATGCTCCAAATTTTTTGGGTGTACGTTTTGAAGAAAACCTGAATTGGAAGAAGCACATTACATAACATCTCAAACAAATATGTTCAGCTACCTTAATATTCGCATAATTGTTAATCTTGGAAACAAAAATGTCAGCATCCTGACATAATTTGCATATTTCCTCTCAGTAATGTCTTGCGGAATAATTTTCTGCAGTAACTCGTAACTTAGAAAGGAAGTAATGATTTCGAAGGAATTTTAACTGTGTCGCCGCAATACATATATTCGCTAATGAAATTCGCACAAATAATTCGTCACAATTTGAGAAGAACAGCGATGTCCAGACCTACAACACTGGAAGGGAAAGGTGAACTTTATTACCTATAGTTAAAGCTGTCAGTGGCTTAAGAAACAATTCATTTGCCCAATAACATCAAATTTCAGACAAGTAGCGAAACAAGTTTTAAATCTAATTTCAAAATCGTTTCTCTTAAACAACTCCTTTTGTTCCACTGACGGCCAGCCGGTGTGGCCGAGCGGTTCTAGGCGCTACAGTCTGGAACCGTGCGACCGCTACGGTCGCAGGTTCGAATCCTGCCTCTGGCAGGGATGTGTGTGATGTCCTTAGGTTAGTTAGGTTTAAGTAGTTCTCAGTTCTAGGGGACTGATGACCTTAGAAGTTAAGTCCCATAGTGCTCAGAGCCATTTGAACCCTTTCTTCCATTGACAAATTTCTAATCAAAAATTAGTAAATAGTAAAGAAAGTGTATTTGCACGACTAGGACTATAATTAATAATTTGTTCATTAATGTTCAAAAAATGTTCAAATGTGTGTGAAACCTTAGGCGACTTAACTGCTAAGGTCAGCAGTCCCTAAGCTTACACACAACCTAATTTATCCTAAGGACAAACACACACACCCATACCCGAGGGAGGACTCGAACCTCCGCCGGGACCAGCTGCACAGTCCATGACTGCAGCGCCTTACACCGCTCGGCTAATCCCGCGCGGCTCATTAATGTTAGCGCTAATCTTGTATACATATCCTGTATATTGACTCGTTCCACATCATTTTGATAAAAGAATCGTTCAAATGACCTGTGGAACGTGTTACCAATTAACTGATTAATCTGCCACCATCCATTCATTTTCATCAATGTTTGATGACACTTGTTCCAAGAACACCGTCAGTATGTCTCGAAAGAGAATGAAGTCCTTTTTTTTCTGCTAGACAGAGAACGATGTACCGCTTCCTCAAATATTCGTCGATAATGCCATTCCATATACTGTCGTCGAAAATGGTACAAAAGCCGTGAGAATGTATCACGGACTGGCTTACTTCAACCACCGTGTCACAGTTACAACTGTTATAAAAACTTCTGTAATAAAATAAGCTATCTGAGCGAAAAAGATTAGCCTTAGAAACTGGGGAACGTCCACTCTAAGTGTAAATGAGCCCCATTCAATAAGTGGCACCTTCGATAAAATACCCCGGGCGCATGCATAGAATTTCCAATGTGTTACGTTTACTGACACAGACGATCCACAGCAAGGCGATCATTTCCTACTTGCGTCACAGAATAGGTAGTATACATCAAGGAAAGCAGAGGGCGGCTCCTTCGGTTTGTATGAAGTCAAGCGTTGCGAGTAGACGCGACCGACAGATGCCGACGACTACGGCTCCAACCAACTAAATGGAAACTTTCACAAAAGGAAACGTTTCAGTTACAAACTTATCCCATAAGCTTTCAAATTCCTGTTCACGTGTGTAAGTTGTGAACTGCCACCGCTGCTAGTTTCAGATAACAGCAGTTTAATTTAATCCTTAATTTTCCTTTTTTGGGGCTGTGAACTGAGAAAACAACTTTACTTCCGCGAGAAAAACCTGTTACTGAACACTGCAGGCGTTTCAGTGTTTGTACCAGTGCTGGAATTTTCATTCATGTTTTCCCCCTGAAAGGTATGCATAGGTATTACTTTAAATTACGCCAATAGGCTGATTAAAATTTAAATTACACAAATGTTTTGAATTAGACTCAGACGTATAAGCACTCTAACATGTTATGTACGAGTAATATGAACCACATTCGTTTAATAAAAGACGATGGTGATGTGTTTAGCTTTTCAGTTACGTAACTGTTGATGTAGAATGTCTTCATCCATTTTCTTCCAGAAATAGTTACTGCAATAGATCGCGATCACTAGTTCGATAAACGTGCATTTACTTCCAAGAACTGTTGACGATTGCCAAGGGGACCACAACCACTCGACCTTACCAATTTCCTCCAAAGTTATGGCATACGCACGGCTTGGTCAGAAATGAAAGTGACAGAATAGGAGCTCCAAACGATGTAGCGTTTAGAAAAAAAGTTTCTGATGCTGGTAGGACGAGGCATGAGCCATTTATGTTAATGTAGCCTCTCGTTTGTTGGCGCACATTAAACAGTGTGAGTTGGTAATGGGAGGATCTCGGGATCGAGACGCTGTACAAAAACAATTTAATCTTCTTTATTTTCAGTTTTTACGTTACTTACATTGAAAATAAACTGAAGCTCAAAATATTGTCTTTATCAATGTTTTCATAACAATCATGAAAAGGAAAGGCGAAAGCAAAATACAGAAATGTCGTTGCTACTTCATCAGACTGCGAAACACATAACAGCCATCTACAAAAATTTTTCGACTGATGATTTGAAGCCCTACGTTCAGCAGAACGTATTTCCTCTGCTAACTGACTCGTCGGGAGGACAAACAAATCCATTATTACACGACCAGATTTTTCTAGACAAAGGATTGCCATCATGCAGTGTTAAAGTGATCCCACAAATTAACAACACTAGTGCAAACCTGCACATTTTTTTTATCGACAGGTAAAGAACCTGATCAGAAACTTCAAAACTGCTGTTACTTATTCGAGAGAACAAAAGGAAATCACATACCGAGTACAGGGCATCAAAAACATTCTACTGTACATCACCGGCTGTCTGCGCCGATGTTTGGTGATACGACGCGTTTGTAAGTAGGCTGTTTAGGTGCTATGTTAGTAGGCTGTTTAGGTTTTTATATAGGTAACGCCACGTAGCGCTCTGTATGAAAATCACTGGCTGTGCTGTGTGCAGTCTGTGGCTAGTTTGCATTGTTGTCTGCCATTGTAGTGTTGGGCAGCGGCAGCTGGATGTGAACAGCGCGTAGCGCTGTGTAGTTGGAAGTGAGCCGCCAGCAGTGGTGGATGTGGGGAGAGAGATGGCGGAGTTTTGAAATTTGTAAGACTAGATGTCATGAACTGCTATATATATTATGACTATTAAGGTAAATACATTGTTTGTTCTCTATTAAAATCTTTCATTTGCTAACTATGCCTATCAGTAGTTAGTGCCTTCCGTAGTTTGAATCTGTTATTTAGCTGGCAGTAGTGGCGCTCGCTATATTGCAGTAGTTCGAGTAACGAAGATTTTTGTAAGGTAAGTGATTTGTGAAAGGTATAGGTTAATGTTAGTCAGGGCCATTCTTTTGTAGGGATTATTGAAAGTCAGATTGCGTTGCGCTAAAAATATTGTGTGACCGTTTAAGCACAGTCATGTATAATTTTTCAAAAGGGGACGTTTCGCTGTTGTTTGCCAGGCAGAGTGCTACTAAATTTCACTTTGTATTACTCTGTTAAGCTAGTTTTACTACTGATTTATTTTTCTTGTTGCTGCACATTGGCTCATATTAGTTGTAATGTTGCATTGCTTGGTAATTCAGATTTACTGTAGCTTGCTTTGCAATTTTCCATTTTTTTTGTCATTGCTGTTTGTGTTAATTGTTTTGTGCTGCTGCATTGCCTCGTCCCTTAGTTTAGCATCTGAGCTCAGTAGATTTAAGTTAGCTTAAGAGGGGGTAGCCTATAAGAGAATGAGTTGCAATGAATTTGAAGAAATGCACTAAGAGGCTATATGAGAAAAGTACAGAAATCAGGTATAGATAGGACTTTTTGGAAATAATGAAGAACGAAGGGAGATCTCCGAGAAGTAAAGAAAGTTTTGTTTGCAAAATACTGCAGTAAAACAAACCCTGTCCTATCCTTGTGTTATCCCACTATGTGTTTGTGTACCCTTGTGTATTTATGTTCTTCCTGTCTTTATATGTTTATCTGATAAGACTTATGTTGTAGAATTTTTCTAATATTCAGCTACATGAACTATGATGAGGAACACTGTTATCCTCAAATATAATTTGCATTAATAATATGTTATTTACTTTGTAAAGATGTTAGACATTATGAAGTCTGTTCTGTTTTAATGCTCATGTGTGAAGTTGATGTTTCAATAATTATTCTGATCTTTTATGTATTTTCTTATGTCATAATTCCTGTAACACTGATGTATATGTTTATTTTTATTCTTTTCTAAAGCCCCTATTACTACACATGTTATCTGTATTATTATGTTTTAATGATGTATTTTGTACCATTGTTATTGTATTCTTATGTTATAAAATTGTAATTGATACCAGTTCATCATATTATTAACTTGTAAGTTACATTTCACTGCACATGTTTCTGTTGGTCATAGTATATGGACAATTTGTGAGAAGTAGGGACTGTTAGTGTTTGCACGTGTGCTAATAATTCAGCAAGGGACTGGATAACAGCATTGCTGGTTCTAAGTACAATTCCAAAAACTTTGTGAGTGCACAAGTGGTGGTTATGGACTTGCTATATTATCCGCAAGACTCTTCAATGGTGATTGTGCACCTGCACAGTCACAACAGATGGCTGCTGGCCATCTTTACAAGGACTACAGAGGGTCTGCATCTTTGATGACCCACCAATACCATTATTTCTACAAGGACTACAGTGGGTCTACACTTTGCTGACTCACCAGTACCATTATTTCTACAAGGACTGCAGTGGGTCTGCACCTCTGGTGGCCCACCAATACCGTAATCTCCACCAGGACTACAGTGGGTCTGCTCTGTGATGACCTACCTACCAATACTCTTCAAAATTTCGACTGACTCTGCTGTGGGTTTGCTCTGTTGTGGACCAATACCTGTCTACATGTCAAGAGTCAGCACTGTCTTTCCGTTGGAAGGACAACACTACTTCTTCAAGATTGCATGGAAATCCACTACTTCCATGTGCATTTTCTTCTACTGCTCAGACTTTGAGAAAAACACTGCTATTTTACTGTGATGAACGATCAGGATTGTCTTTATGGACTGTGAGAAAATTTTAGCTTTTGACCAACATTGTATCAATAAGTGTGTGCATTTGATTTCTTTGTTATTGTAATTATGAAAAATTTTTTCAAATCTGTATTGGCCACTGCCCAAAACAATTTGTAAAATTTTTTGTGGGGAGCATGGGGGCTACGTAAGTAGGCTGTTTAGGTGCTACGTAAGTAGGCTGTTTAGGTTTTTATATAGGTAACGCCATGAAGCGCTCTGTATGTAAATCACTGGCTGTGCTGTGTGCAGTCTGTGGCTAGTTTGCATTGTTGTCTGCCATTGTAGTGTTGGGCAGTTGGATGTTAACAGCGCGTAGCGCTGTGCAGTTGGAGGTGAGCCGCCAGCAGTGGTGGATGTGGGGAGAGAGATGGCGGAGTTTTGGAATTTGTAAGACTGGATGTCATGAACTGCTATATATATTATGACTATTAATATACATTGTTTGTTCTCTATTAAAATCTTTCATTTGCTATCTATGCCTATCAGTAGTTATTGCCTTCCGTAGTTTGAATCTTTTATTTAGCTGGCAGTAGTGGCGCTCGCTATATTGCAGTAGTTCGAGTAACGAAGATTTTTGTGAGGTAAGTGATTTGTGAAAGGTATAGGTTAATGTTAGTCAGGGCCATTCTTTTGTAGGGATTATTGACAGTCAGATTGCGTTGCGCTAAAAATATTGTGTGACAGTTTAAGCACAGTCATGTATAATTTTTCAAAAGGGGACGTTTCACGTTATGTATGGTTTTCTGCTGTGCGATTAGAGAGAACATTTAATGATTGTAAGTTGTTTTTCTACAGAAAATTTAATAAACCATGTAACTGTAAAAATTCGACGTTTACTGATATAACGTGCAACATGCTAATAAAATCATTGCGTTCCCTGTTTTTACAATAAATATCATCCCAGTAGGTGTATCTCAACGGTAGAATAATGAAAGGATCAAAGTGAATACAAGAAGTTCTCGCGTACGGCTTACAATCGCTTCCTGGGAAATTTACTACAGTCCCAATTTTTTGCCTTTGTCATTCTTATTATGTATTAAACGTATTTCTGTTTATTTTGGAGTATAAGTAAAAATAGCCCACCCGGTTAGCCGTGCGGCTAAGGCACGGCTTTCCGGATTGGGAAAGAGCGCCTGGCCCCCGACACGAATCCACCCGGCGGACTCGTGTCGAGGTCCGGTGAGCTGGCCAAAAATGGTTCAAATGGCTCTGAGCACTATGGGAATTAGTTGCTGAGGTCATCAGTCCCCTAGAACTTAGAACTACTTAAACCTAACTAACCTAAGGACATCACACACATCCAAGCCCGAGGCAGGATTCGAACCTGCGATCGTAGCGGTCGCGCGGTTGTGAGCCGGCCAGTCTGTGGATGGTTTTTAGGCGGTTTTCCATCTGCCTCGGCGAATGCGGGCTGGTTCCCCTTATTCCGCCTCAGTTACACTATGTCGGCTGTGAGACGTTCCCTGGGGGCTCCACCGGGAGCCGAACCGCATAACCCTGAAAGAGTGGTTCGGTGCGGGGCAGCGGAGGGGTGAAGTGGACTGCGGCTGTCGTCGTGGGGTTGTAGACCACTGCGGTTGCGGCGGGGACGGAACCTCTCCGTCGTTTCTAGGCTCCCGGTTAACATACAGTACAATACAATACAAAGTAAAGATTTAAAATATAGAAGATAAAGTTGTCTGCATATATGGACTCAAACCCACGACGCTCGGCTTACTATTCAACACTCTTCCCACTGTGCCACTCACTGTTTATAAATGCTGTTCCCGTAAATGGCTCCTTTCTCACCCAAGTACAGCCCAAAATTCTATTTTTTTTAAACGCCTGGCCTCCTGGAGCTTCCCCTTCTGCCACTTCCATTTCTGACCCAGTCCTGCATATACCGTACGAAGTCGGTGATGAGTCGTTCCGGTCCCCTTGTGAGCTGCAGGCTATTTTGCGGGGCGCGCTCTAATAAAATACTGTAATTTCTGAATTCTCCATTCTGTAATGACAGTGGCTTCCCTTCAACTTTAAAAACAATGACGATATGTTATCTACATTTAGTATACAGCAAAGTAAGACCTAAAATGAACCAAACGTAAAGTGACCAGTGACCACATTTCCCTTTTTATTCACTACAAGGCCTTCAAATTTTACGATACGGAATACTTGGAAATGAAGTATCACAGTAACTGTGACCCGTATCGAAAAAAGAAAGACTTCACCATCAATCTGTCTTGTGAAATAATAAAACGTGAAAGAATTCAATTCAATGTGCCAGTTACTTTTCTCGCGATGTATGCGGTAAAGAAGTAGTAGAGAAACAAGTGGTTTTTAATTTTTTAAAGGAAAATGAGAACCTCTGCCGAAAAATTAACTCCAGGAGTTGATGTAGCTTTGCTTCCTTTACGTACAGTATTTTTTACCGTTTAATGAGCTTTTATAATTCAAGACAAGAAAATATTTTTTCTCGTGTACTGCTGTCAGCCGCTTCGTGGAAATTAACTTTTACGGTTCATCAGACAAGAGACGCTTCCGTTAAATCGTCTTCTACGTGTGATACCACTGCGGGACAAAATCATGCAACACCTTACGGAACTGTGGACAGACACAGTGCACATTCATAGGCATCCACAAGGAAGAGCGGGATGATACGGCACTTGCCCTCTCACTTGTGGTACAGAGGTTTTATTCACATACTTGGTGGGTAACCATCAATTCTCAGGGATGTAATAGGATTTTTCTGCCACGTATAAAATTTAGCTCTCATGACATGAACAACATGACGTGTTCCGAAACTGACCAACTCATTTATATCGAAAATCTCAGTTTTAGAGCCGTGCGTTACGCCCTCAACCCCCACCCCCACTTTCCCGAAAAAATTCTCCGGACGCCCACGTACAGGTCACGCAGTCTCCGAACACTACAACCTAATGGCTTCTGGCTCGAAGCTGGCGCCCGATACGGCCCAAGATCTATTCAATCGGGTACATATCACGCGAATTCGGTCGCTAAGAATCAAGGTGATTTCTCTGTCATGCCCTCAAACCACTGTAGCAAAATGGTTTCGTTGCGATAGTACAGTTATCATGTTGGAAGATCCCATAGCCATCGGCGAAAGCAAGCATGAAGTGATCCAGATGGTATAAGTTGTATTCACGTAGTCCATAGCTCCACGGTGCCTTTGATTACTATACAGGTTACATGGAAACCCGAATGAATCTCGCTTAATCTATAGTGCTGTCCCAACCGAGCTGTGCCCGTGGCGACGTGCGCGTTTCCAGTAGCTGTTCGTCTGAACGTCGGTATCTTCGGGCACCACCATCAACATGGTGTAACAAGAAACGTGATCCATCTGACTGGATGACCCGTTTCCATTGATCTACAGTCCACTCTCAATGAACCTGAGTCCTTTGCAATGATAACTGACCTTCCGTTGGCTCGAAATGTGAACACCTTAAGAGTCTTCTGTTGTGGAGTCCCATTTTCATAAATGTGCCGTTAACGGTGTGCTGGGGAATACTCTTCAACATGGTTACTAAAATTCTTCAGGGTATTTGACAGCATTGAAAATACGTAAGAATTCTCCGACATTTCGGCCATTGTTGCAAATGACCTTCTTCGGAGTGTTTCGATTACTGCTGAGAAAAGCTCTATTTGTTATGTACCAGTCGAAGAAACTGTTTTCATAGTCTGAGTACTGTGGTAGAGTCTACGAAATCGGTAGAAATTATGGACTGTTTTTGTAGGCGAGAAGGAGTGACCGATTAGCACACAGGTATCTGAACATGAGTCACAGATTCTTCTAAAAACCACCAAGTCAGCTGTAGCGGTACACCAAGGACGAGTGCGACAAACGCACAATATTTCGAGAAGCCCACGTACTGGCAAAATATTAATGGGTGGAAGATTAAGAAGACGATAGAAACTGCCAAACGACCAGCAGACATGAATAGAAAAGGCTGGTACATACTAGCTGGCCGCTGTGGCCGAGCGGTTCTAGGCGCTTCAGTCCGAAACCGCGCTGCTGCTACGGTCGCAGGTTCGAATCCTGCCTCGGACATGGATGTGTGTGACGTCCTTAGGATAGTTAGGCTTAAGTAGTTCTAAGTCTAGGGGACTGATGACCTCAAATGTTAAGTTCAAAAATGGCTCTAAGCACTATGGGACTTAACATCCGAGCTCATCAGTTCCCTAGACTTAGAACTACTTAAACCTAACTAACCTAAGGACATCTCAAACATCCATGCCCGAGGCAAGATTCGAGCCTGCCACCGTAGCAGCAGCGCGGTTCCAGACTGAAGCGTCTAGAACCGATCAGCCACAACGACCGGCAGATGTTAAGTCCCATAGTGCTTAGAGCCATTTGAACCATTTTTTTAGGTACATACTTCCAGCGCCTCGGCTGCCAGCAGTAAACAGCTTTCGCAAAGCAACTCAGACAGGCGAGTGGAAGCGGTGCGCAGTAATACTGAGGCGTCTCGGCCAGTACTGGGCAGCAAGTAGCAGCGCTGTCACCCGTTTGTCATTCATCTGCTTCCACCAACGGCAAGAAATAATGCAAACACCAAACAAGATTGTCTATTTTCACCAGTCATCTACGTTCTTAAAAGGTCACTTTCTGACTGACTGACCCGTCATCGCCCACACCAAACCACTAACGACAGAAACTTGAAACTAGGAGAGTCTATTTGTCTTATACTGAATGTGTCGTTTAAGAAGGGAATTTTAGGAATTACACCTGTAAGAGCATGAAATAGTGGATGAAAATTTTTCTGAAAATATGTCACTATTAAGGGATTTTCGAATCTACAACTACAAAGCTCGGTGTCTGAATTCTCGTCAGAACTAAAAAAATAAGTATATCAGAAATTTTTTAAATTTAACCCCTAGGGGAGTGAAAGAGAGGATGAAAATTACAATGAAAATTTTTCATTATGAAAGCATTTTTAAAGCTAAATCTAAGAAAAATTTTATTTGGATGTTCGGTTGGAAATTAAAAGAAAAAGCGTTTCAATGTTTTGGAAATTTAGCACCTAAGGGGATGGAATAAGACTAGACTGATGCACTGACTCATCGTCGTCCAGCCAAAACCACTAATGACAGAAACTTGAAATTTGGAGAGTGTGTTGATGTTATACTGCACGCATGCTTTCGTACGAGATTGTTCGAAATTCCTTCCCTTTGGGCCTAAAGTGCGGGATGAAAAGTTTTTTGAAAACATGTCTTTTGTTCTTCTTTGGAATAACCCATCTGGAGGGTACGATGATTCAGCTTTGGCGACCCTTCATTGTATTAGATTTCTTTAGTTTCCATATTTCCTTCATCCTTTTAGAGTGTTGTTCCCTTTCTTCTTGAGTCCACTTTCGTCTAGTTGTTTTCTTCCTCTCCTGAAATTCTGCCTTTTGACCTGCCTTTCTGAAATGTGTTCTATTTGCTACTGTGTCTATTGTTATTCCAGGGTTTTCCACGTTCTTTCCAGTCTCTATGAACCATGCGGGCTTGGATTTGTAGCTATTGAGTAATGTGAATATCCGCTTGGTTATTCTCTTGTTATCCATTCTGAATATATGTCCTAAAAACTGTAGTCTCGTCTTACATCAGTTAGTTTTTCAGTTTTCAAGCATAGCTCTCTGTTTGTCCTTAACATGTATTCAGCATTATCGTTTCTTTTATCCCCCAGTATTTTCCTTAAAATTCTTCTTTCGACTTTCTCTAGTTTCTCAAGATCTCCATTTCATGTTAGTTTATGTGTTTCTACCGCATACAGAGCTTCAGGTCTGGCCACTGTTTGGTAGTGTCTTAATTTCGTGTTTCAGGACAAGGATTTTTTGTTATATGTCTCTATTAAGCCAATTTTGAAGCTTAGAACTACACAAATTGGTTTGCTTTCTCGGTCAGAAATAACAATATAGATACTTGAGCATTTTCAGAAATTCAACCATTAAGGGCGTAAAATAGTGGGTGAAAGTTCATTTAGAAAATAAATCGTTATTAAGGTATTACTAAAGCATTTTTAAAGCTGCATCTATGAAAACTGGTATTTGACTTCCCAGTTAGAAAAAAAATTGTTTAGTGTTTTTGGAAATTAGATCCCTAAGGGGTTCGAATGGAGGATGAGAAATTTTATTTAAACATTTAGTTGTCTTAAAATATATCTAAACGTAAATCAATAACAACTGGTATTAGGCTTCTAAAGAAATATGTGTTATGAGATGGAAGTTTTAATGGAAATATCTCCACAAGAAATCACAAGACAGGATTAAGGAAGACCTCCGACTCCAGCTACCAGGATAGCCTTTAGATCAGAAGTACATACTTCTATGGCTTTCATTAGCGAGAAAAGTTTACGCGACATTGCGGTTTGTGAAAAATATAAAAAATCGATTTAAAAAAAGCTGTAAAAACAGAATCAAATATAAGCTGTGCAGATCATACAGTTTACACGAGCGAAACAGTGGGCGCTAAGCCAGGAAGAAGTAAAACAAACGCCAATAAAGGACTTCTAACACCCCTCCTCCTCCTCTCAGTACCCCATTTAGGAAAACAGCTTCTTCCACTAGCATATAAGAAACAAAATGAATTTTCTCTTGTTGAGAAATGAGAAGGAGTGACCTGTTTCACTCGCTAAAAAGTTTTCTACAGCCTAGATCGCAAAAATATTTTCGACAACCGGTTTTGACAGACTTCGCTGTCATCCTCGTCTGGAAAAAATTACAAAACGCATTCATTGTGAGTTGGAGCCTCATGCAAAGTCGTTATATTAGTGGATGAAATGTAGCACCGTATACAAAAAGTTTGTCAGAAATAAAACATTTACACTCAAAGAGCACTTTGTGTACATTTCCTTGTCCGTATTTGTAGCGCTGACAGATGAGTGTTAAGTTTTAAAAATTACAATCTACAGTAAAATGTACATTATCACATCTGTCTGCGTTAGCTCGACATGTTCCACTCAGTGATTATCCACCTCACACGTCGTGTATGGTACGACTTGAGTTATCGATTGCTAATTTCTGCACCGAGGGTCGATCCTCTGCACTTTCTCGAAACCTATAGAGTTTGAGAAGGCCTTCTTCGACCACAGGCAAATTGTAAACTACTGTTGCGATAAAGTTGTATAACGGGAGGACGGGGTGGCTTAGTGAGAATTCGGGACGGCTGTTGTGCAGCTGTACGACATACATGTTAATGTTTTGCTGGACATAGGAGCCTGAATCTGCGTGTGACGTGGTGATCCGTTGTCATTATGCAGCTCGATAAGGACTGTAGAAGGAACGGACATTCGCCAGTGCTAATCGAAAGTGCTGCACAATAAGAGACAGTCATACACTGCTGGAGAAAAACTTACTACACCTGGAAAGACGTCGATTTTGATCCTATGACGGTATATGCCACATGGGGGATGACAGATATACTGACAATGGTTTCAACATAGTACTCCAACAGATACGGTAGTGGCATAGCTACCAGAAAGTTATTTTTGTCTACCCTGTAAAAGAGAATACTCACAGCCAGAAGGCACAGAGTGGTGAAACAAGCAGGCATAGTTGCCACGGAGATGCTCCCGTGCTTAATACAGCCAACTGAGCGAGTTTGGCGAGTTTGAAAGGGGTCAAATTGTGGCCTCCGAGAGGCGCGATGGTCCTCTCAGAGAACTGCCACACAAGATGAACATGGTGCGTCAGTTGTGCAACGATGCTGGTATCAGTGGTCACGTGATTACTCTCACACCTGCAGACGAGATTCTGGATCGTCGTATTGTAAGGGCAGCAATGGCAGGTTGTACAGCTATCACAGATAAGAGGGCTCGTGTGCCCAGCTGTATCAACGCTAACTGTAGCAAACCGGTGTAGCAGGAGGATAACGGAACCATCCAGCCCATCTTCCAGTCTCGCCACAGCATCGCCGTCCACGGCTCGAATGAAGCTGTCAGAGAATCATTTCGAAAACGGAATGGCGTGCCGTGATCTTCGACGATGAAAGTAGACACTGCCTGCATTCGAGTGATGGTCATTTCCACGTACGACGTAAGACATTGTTAGCACTGTCTCGTAAAGTGCTTTTGTCCAAGACACACTGGCCCCACCCATGCCCAATGGTCTGGGGTGCGATAAGCTACAACTCTCCTTCACCTTTGGTGTTTTTGAAGGAGACTTTAACTACTTCTCGGTACGTGATGAACGTTGTTAGACCCGTTCTTTTGCCGTTATTGCAAGAGGGAGGTTATGTGTTGTTCCAACAGGATAATGCTCGCCCACACACTGTCCGTGAAACTCATCGTGCTCAGCAATACATGCAGCAACTTCCCTGGTAAGCGCGATCTCCGAACTTGCTTCCAATCCAGCACGTGTGGGATATGATGGGACGATAAGTGACTCGTGTGGCTCGTCAACCAACAATTCTTACAGAACTACGTGGACGGATCGAGCAGGCGTGGCGTAACGTATCCCAGGACAGTATTCACCACCTGTACAATCGACTGCACACCAGTCAGGGTGCCGGCCGGTGTGGCCGTGCGGTTCTAGGCGCTTCAGTCTGGAACTGCTTGACCGCTACGGTCGCAGGTTCGAATCCTGCCTCGGGCATGGATGTGTGTGATGTCCTTAGGTTAGTTAGGTTTAAGTAGTTCTAAGTTCTAGGGGACTGATGACCACAGATGTTAAGTCCCATAGTGCTCAGAGCCATTTGAACCAGTCAGGTCCTACATTGCCACCATGCTAATATGGCTGTTTCAGCATGGGGCAATACGTGGTACCTAATAACAGCTAGTGCTTTATTTTTCTGTCATCCGACTCCTTACTGGTTTGATGCAGCCCGCCACTAATTCCTCTCCTGTGTCCGCCCCCGGTAGCTGAGCCAGTTCCGTTTCAGCCGCGCTCGCGAGTGGCCGCTGTTAACTGTTGCCCTGCACTTCAGTGTTTACATCGCTGTACTTGTGCTTCGCCGAGTGCCGTCCGTCCGTTAATCTCCGTGTTCGTTCCTGTTCCTTGTGATCTGATCGCTCTTTCTGGTCTTGCTGCTGCTACTTGGAATTTCGGTTGTTTAACCGAAATTGCTTCGCTGGATTAACCATGGCTACAAACCTCAGGAAGAATACTCTGGTATTTGCGTTTGACAAGGAATCCCGTCCTGTTCAGCCGACATCCCTGGAAATAGATGACTGGATTACACAGGTAATTGGACTAAATTCTGAAACCGTTCATACCTGGCAACTGGATCAGGAAAAAGACTGTGATTTTGTCAAGTTAATCAGTGCTTCGACTGTTGATAAAGTGTTACGAAAGTGGGGCTATGAAGTAGATTTTGTGCATAGAAATGGTTATAAAAGTAAGGTTTCCATCTATAGAGCGGACATTCATTACAAAACCGTTCGTGTCTTGAATCTTCCCATTGAAAATGATAAGATTAAGGAAGCTCTTTTAAACTACGGAGACGTTAAATCAATTGCAAATGAAAGATGGTCGCCTCGCTTTAAACTGCAGTGTTTTATGGAGTCCGCAGTGTAGAGATGGACGTTAAGACGAATATTCCGTCTCACATAACTGTTTGTGGGTAAAGGGCACAAATTGTTTATACAGGTCAGGAAGCTACATGTCATATATGCAACGAAACCGGCCCCTTCAGACAGGAATGTGCGCGGTGAACTGTTGTTCTTAAAAGTAATTTGATACAGCGTCAGAAACTTACCTTAAATGATCTGTTACCATAGAATAGCCCGGAACAACTGGTTGAGGATGTTAACGCAGCAGGCCAAGCTGATGTGTCCCTTCACGATAACAGTCAATTTCCCCCGTTAACATCAAAAGGAAACCATGTTGCCACTACTCGTGAAACTGAAATGCAACCGAAAAAACGACCTCTGGAGATAACTGATAGTTGTTCAGAGGACGAGCTGTCTTGTCCCACTCCCTCACTTCTCAAGCAAAAACAGTGCGATGAGGAGGCAGAGGAACCTGAAGGCAAAATGCGAATGGAAACTAATGAACAGAAAGATAATACACATACGGTACCAGAAAATGAAGGGAGTGTAAACAGAATTAATTTGCAAGAAACAACAGGTGCAGTAGCCGATTGCAAAGATCAGAATCTATCTGATAATTAACAAATTCAGGGAGAGGTTGCAAAACTGCAGTCTCCATTTGTTTCCCTCGATCAGAAAGTGAGTGAAATTAATAAAGAACGTGGAAGTGGTGGCCAAACTGAAATCACGGTCAACACCTCAGGGCAGGTGCCGGCAACCGAAATTACGAAAGCGTCTGCTGCTGCTCCAGATAAGCCGCGAAGTAAAATACCGACGCAACCAAATGAGAATGTAGCTCGCAATCAAGGGAAGGGAAAATCCGGTAGGGGCGACCCAAGCCCAAAGAATGTTCAGTCCGAAACGGTCGTACGCGAATCACTGGAGGAAAAATCAGAAAGTTTACCAGGAAATCATTCTGCTTGCGGTACAAGAGAAAACATCTGAAGTAGAAAAAAACGGGACAGTAACTAATAAACAGATGGAAGTGTTATTCCATGTTCAGCCTTCCGAGAAAACTGTTACAGCTTAGCTGAACTCTGAACCAAAGGAAACTAAATTAGTTCATCAAAACAACTACATAGTGAAAGCACAATGACGCAATCTTATTCTGTCACCACTATAAACATAAATAAAATCACGACCGGTTTGAAATTATCGGCCCTTAAGGAATTTTCGTACGAATCCGCGACTGATATTGCCCTGTTACAAGAAGTTCTGATTTCGGATTTGGTAATTACCGGCTTTGTTAGTTACATAAATGTGTCTCCCGAAACGAATGCTGGAACAGCTATTTTGGTGAGGGAAGGGATTACAGTAAGCGAGGTGGAACGACTGGAATCCGGAAGGGAATAGGACTAAATATCTATGATGTGACTATCATCAACTTGTACGCCCCTTCAGGAAGTTCTCATCGAGCTGACAGGGCACGTTTGTTCAAAGATGACCTGATATACTTGTTAAGGAAATCGCCAAGACAGTTATTACTTGGAGGTGATTTTAATTGTGTTTTAAATCGAAAAGATCAGTTACCTAATTTTAATTTCTCAAGTGAACTAAAACAACTAGTTACTGGTTTAGAATTAAAGGATATATGGGAAATCAAATACCCCTCCACTGTTGAGTTCACTTATGTCACGGCAACATCACGTAGCAGGATTGATAGACTATATATTTCCAAAAATCTTGAAACTTCCGTGACAAAAGTAGAAACCATTCCTACATACTTTTCAGACCATTCAAGTGTCTTAGCTTGCACAAATCTAACAAGACAGCCGGTTCGCCGATTGAAGAATCAGTGGAATTTGAACACTTCCTTGTTAGTAAATCATGATTTAGAAGATCTGATTAAAGAAACATGGGCAATATGCCTGCGAGTCCGTAGTAGACATGCCACTGCTATTGACTGGTGGCTTAAAATGGCAAAGCCAAAGTTGAAGAAAGTTCTTATTCAATACAGTGCCCAGAGCGCAAGGGAAATGAAATGCACTATAGAGTATTACTATTCCGTTTTGAGAGATTGTAACGCCGGAAATGCATATCCTCCTATTTCCATCTATTGTACTATTATTTTTTTCCTTGTTTTGTTACCTCAAGATATGACACTTCTGTCTCTTTATGTATTGTAATTGTTTTACTGTTTGTATATATATATTTATGCACTCATGTCGATGTATAATTGGTTTGTTTCGTAAATATTATTTGTATTTTTACGCTGGGTCTTGCCTAGGGAAAACTGCTATCGAACGATTACATCGATGGGTCGTGTGAAGAATCAAAGTGTGTAGGATCTTAAGTAGTGTTAACTCTGCCGCGTGGAGCGCGGGTAGTGAGAGTCTGCCGGGAGTAGCGAGTGGAGCAGGTGTTGTGTGACGCTCCCGCGAGTTGCCGCGCTTTGGGGTTTGGCAGCATGTAATTGCGCTCGACTCGCGATGATAGTTTCTGACATGGTGTCGCGGACGGGAAGCATTAGCTGGCGCACATCAAGAGCCCGTTTCGCCTGGTGACCGTGTCGAGAAGAAGGCGCGCCAACATCCAGCTTCTGCAACAGCGACGGCCGACAATGAGTGACTGTCGCCACCTCCTCGATCGACGGCTTCAAACCTTCAATCAACCAACAAGGAAGACTAAAAGCACGTAAAGTTTCAGAACTGTATGGCAGACCTCAGCTTTTCAAATTGTTCCATTTGCCTTGCAAAATTACAGCAACTTAGCATGAACCTTTGTTGCTCATTGTCCCAATTGCATTGCCAAGCAGGGTCCCTTCCTTTTCCGAAATGAACCCGAGTGTCGTTGAAATTCAAACGCCAGCATTAAAATAATTTAATTAGATTTCACTGCTTTAATTTCAAAGTTCAGTAGCTGGCTACAATATTTAGGTTACACGAGCACAAATTTAGAGTGCGAGTTTTGTTAGCATATTTTAGCTTACCTGTGACTGCAGCTCAGCTTGGTACGTACTAAATTTTACTATTGTTAATAGTTCAGAATCATTCAATTCAAGTTCAAAGTAAAATCTCTTGTTTCTAAATGGCGTAGAGTCAAGTTGCTTTTGAAATGATTGTTGAGGTAGTCCAAGACTAACCGTATTTTACTGGATTTCGATGTGCTTCAGAAAGAAAGCTCACTATTAACTTTAGTCACTAAATTAACTTTCGATTTTCCGGTTTTATTAATTCTTTTGCTAAATTAAGTCAGAGTGTAGCGAAATTTATTACTTCTGACAAACTTTCAGTTTTCACACTACACGTGTCAACCTTCAGTTGCCACGCTTCTAGTGTTAATTATACGTGTAATAACCTTTCTTTTTCAGTTACTATAGTAATTGTCCTTAGGACTGGCGACCGTGATTTCCCCCAAATCTCAAATATCTAATTACCGCTAGTTAATTGTTAACGTAACGGCCGCACATTTACTTTCTTTATTAACTTTACCCCTTTTCAAAATTAATTTCCACCAGTTTCATTTGCATTCTTCCTTTCATTTAGATGTAACCCTTTCCTCCCTCTTTACCGATAGATTAACTTCGGTGACGATTGCTTTTCCCAAATTTCCATTAGGTACACGCGGTTTAATTTTTCACTGTCATTAAGGTCGATAAGTGAGGGGGGAGGTTACACGTGGCGACCTGGTGACAGGACAATCTTCAAATTTGAGGTTGTTCTGGACACGAATTTTGCATTGTGCAAATCTCGTAACAAAGTACTGGTTACGAAATGGTCGATACGTCAGCGAGAATATTCGTGTGAGGAATCCTAATTAGAGTTGAGATTTTGCATTTATATTGAAAATTATTAAAATGAGTGAAGGCAACAATTACCAAAATTTGGTAGACTTGGATACGGAACAATCGGTCGAACAGTGGGAAACGCGCACAGCGGTACCCATTGTTCCGGGGCAGGCGGCTAGCATGAAAGATGCGACCGCCGAAACGCAACAAAGAGCAGAAATGGAATTCCAGACTTTAGAAAATGTTTCGGAATCGGAAGTGAAAATCAAATCTGAATCCCTTGATGACGAATACGGGGGGACAATGAAAGAGGAAGCCGCTACGGAAGTAAAACCGGTGGTTTCCGGGAATTTAACTGATTTATTGAATGTTTTGATTAACGAAATCAAGAGTCAATCGGCAGAAATTAAAGATCAGGCTGCCAAGCAAGAAGCTCAGGCTGCCGAGCAAGCAGCTCAGGCTGCCAAGCAAGTAGCTCAGTCTGAAAAAATTGAACGAATGCTAGACAATCAGAACAAAGCTATTAATGTTGTTAACAACAATGTTGAAGTTGTTAACACAAAAGTTGATAAAATCAAAGACGATATTGTCGTGATTAATACCGAAATCGGTAACCTTAAACAGGAAATGATAGGCGTTCAGGCGGAAATTGCGAGCATAAATACTCGTTTTGATTCCGAAATTAGCAGAATCGAGAAAAGTGTAGGAGACACACTGCTCCAATCATCGAGAATAAGGTGACGGAACAAATTCAATTAGTGAGAAAAGAGGATCAACAGAAGGTGGAAACTTTAAAGGCTTTAGTATCCGAAGTAGATACCAAAGTGACGAAGCAGGCTAACACTTGCGAAGAGAAAAAGAGGGAAGTGGAAACGCTTGCGACAACCACTTGCCAAGTGATTACGAGGGTGTCGGAATTAGAAAAGAAACTTGACGAAGAGCAGAGCTATGTGCCAATCTATGCACATAGTTCGGAATTGTTGACGAAAGAGGAGCGGTTCGACCCCTTGAAAAAAGGCGGTATACACGCGACGGATTTCATTAAGAATTGTGAAAGAGTTTTACCCAGATCATGGACTGATGAGAGAAAAATTAATGCGATTATTGATGGGTTGGCTGGTGATGCCAAGCGTTGGGGCCTAAACCTCAACATTACGAACCTGACTTTTGACGAGTTTAAAAATTTGTTTCTGGCTGAATACTGGTCAGAGCAAAAACAGCAAAGTGTTGGGCGCGAATTTGTCGTATCGAGGCCTTTCGATGCGAATTCGCGCGGCTCGATGAAGGAGTTTTGTGAGGGCTGGATCCGCAAGTTGGAATATTTGCGTGATCGCCGCACGGAATCCGAAATAGTCTGGGAACTCTACAAAAAGCTTCCAGATGATACAAAACGCTACGTAGGAAGCAATTACAGGACAATAAATGATTTCCTGGAAAGAGTGGAGGACGAGGACAATTGGCGCAATAATCGCGACAGTGGTAGAGGCCGTGGTAACAACAACGGGTACCACAGCAACCACACCAACGATAACCATGGGAATAATGCATACCGCAACCATGGCAGCAATAACAATAATGGTTCGGACCGTAATAACAATCGGTACAATGCAAATAATAACCGGAATGACGGAAACCAGTATCATACTAACGTGATACGGGCTGCGCAGAATAGTAATAACGCCAGAGGGTGTGACCAGCCGCCTCAGCAGTATCCGGGGAGCGTATCTGCTGGCACGAGACAGGGAAACCATTAGCCGCGCCGGTGAGGGGCCGACCGGGCGTGGAAAAATTTTGGCGGCCCAATAACAGGAGAAAACCCAGGTGTCGTCGTTATGAAAATTCCGTATGGAATAATCAACGGCGGGAGAGTGTGCCAGTGTTAGGAGAAAAGAGTGCGCCCACAAGTAGTAGATCAGCTGTAGACACGGCAGTAGGAAGTACATTCACTGTCAGTGAGAACAATTTAAGTAGTGTTCCGGAAATCGATTATAAAGTGGCAGCTGTAATACCCACAGCGGAACTGGAAATTGAGTTTAAGAATGATTCGCAAGTGTTGAAAGAAGATCAGATGTCGGATAAAACGTCCGTCATCGAGCGAGGAGATGCAGAGAGGGATGAGGTCTGGTTAAGGCAGTTCGGTCGCTTATACGACGAACTAAGAGATTATAGGGGCCTGTACGGGAGAAGTGTTTATGGGGAGCGCGGGCAGGATTTGCCGCGTCTCGTCCCGCAGGAAGATAGTGATTGTGAAGTGATAGAAAGTTCTGGCCCTAACCGGCAGACTTTACTGGAAATAGTTGATGTTAATGGGGAGCACGAACAAGATGCGTCGTGTTTCGTCCCGCAGGAGTTGAATGTTGAAGTAGTAAAGGAAAGTTCTGGCCCTAACCGGCAGACTTTACCGAAAGTTGTAATGGTAGAAGTAGCCGACCCATCCGACGCGAACATCCAGTTTAAACATTGCGAGAGTATTAAGGAGAAAGATTACGAAAATTTTAGTGATAGCCGAACACGATTGGTAGAAAAGCACGTAGATTACAGCGTGTATGAGGTTAGAGCTGACATTATACGGTCAGAAGATAACAGTGTGGGTTGCGCAGATCTAGAGGAAGTAATTGCAGATACTACTGGGCACATGTCTCCAGGTAGATTGGCAGATGAGATCAATCTGATTAAAGAGGAATCAACGAAGGTGACAATTAGTGAATTGATAGCAAAGCAACACTCACTAGTTGACGAGTTACAGGAAAAGGTTTCGGTATTGGAGGCGACGCTACAGACTAAGCCTCAGGACAAACGTGTTGAAATTAAAACTGTATGTGAACAGAGGCTGAAAAAGCCGCCAGATAAACCGGATTTAGGATCAAAGCCGGATGGTTTTTTCTGGAATGACCTGGATATAGACGAGGATTTACTGTGGGAAAATAAAGAAACAGTCGAGGACAAGTGTAGACAGATAGTAGTGTCTGTTAATATGCACGACCTACAACTAAACGTGTTGATTGACACCGGTGCAGAATTGAGTGCTGTATCTGGGAAAATATTTGAGTTACTGAAAAACAGACCCGGCATCGTAGTTATGCCAGTAACAGGAGTGAAAATTATCGGTGCTACTGGGAAGGCCAGTAAACCGGTCACAAAACAGATTTTTGTCAACTTCGAGATATGTGGGGCACGATTTGAACAAGAGTTTGTCGTCGTGCCAGACTTAACTACGGAAGTAATTATCGGGTTAGATTGGCTATTAAAGTACCGTGCAGTGATTAACTGCGAAAGCAAAAGTTTGACATGTATGTCACTAGATAAAACAATGGTAGTTGGTTTTGACGAGGCAGGAGACGGTGTGCATAGGCAATACCAGCCTATACACATTGTTAACTGGCCGGATGACATTGACGTAGGAATGAGTTTGAACTGCCGTAACATGAGGAATTTAGGCATTGACAAAAGTGTAGAAAGTGAATTGGAAGAGATAATCAAATTCCCTCCACGGATTAACATTAGTATTGGTGTGAAAAAAGATCGTTTGCGAGAAGTAATGAAGCTAAAAGCCGATGCTCGCATACGTCGTCATGACGCTAAAGCGCGTTTTGCTAAGTTTGCAATCGGAGACTTAGTACTTGTAAAAGCTCATGAGAAATCGAGCGAGATAGACAATGAAATCTCTAAATTTAAGTTTGTTTAAATGGACCATATAAAGTCATTGGTATACCTCACACAAATGCTTATTGCTTAGAGTATCCAAGCTCTGGAAAGCTATTAGGTATACGAAACATTGTAGACCTGAAATTGTACCAACCAAGGATTGATTAGTACCACAGATAGGGTAATTTGTACAGTATGTAGATAAAGAGCGTAAGATTTAAGGATGTGCCATGTGGCGATGCTTTTGCCTGACCTAGAGGTCATTAAAGAAGTTGTAATTAATAAGTAATTTATGTTGATTAAATGATTTGAGAGTTACTGAATATTAATCAATTTAAAAATCCAAGCTGCTAGTTTAAGTTTTCAGCTGAGTCACAGTAGATTAAGGAATGTAAATATGATTTTGTAACTAGCTGTAAGATTTCATAAATATGTGATTTACTAGTCATTGCCGATGTACTTAGACGCTGTTTTAAGTTTCAGGCTAGTACATGCGTGTGATGATGGACAGTGTTGAGTTATCCACTGTGATAGAATTAATGGACTCCTTGAGATTACTCGGGAGTGGGTTTTACCGAAAGAATTCAGTGAAACGGACGTTCTGGAAATGCAGTTACACAGGCGAGTGAGATCAAGCATGCCGCACAGGCGGGCGCAACAATACTGGCGAGGCGGTGCCGCTGTCGGCTCTTGTGCCGCTGTCGGCATTCTTTGTACTTGCGAGTACGGAAGGCGGAATTGTTTTTCTTCCCGGACAGATGATGTGAAAGAATTCTGCTGTCAATACTTATGTTTTTTTCGATCTACTGAATATTATTTTTTTTTTAGCATTAAGTGGACTCTCATGGCAAGCGTATTAATTACGAAAAGGTTATATAAAATGTGTATTCTATGTAATTAATAATTAATTTGCGTATTTTGATCTACCTGTTTTTATGACCATGTACTCTGATTAATTTTGTAAATAGTATTCCATTTCACGATAGTGTTACGGATTTTGACGATTTTGGAATAGCTAAACCATTTTCTATATCTTCTATGAATTTTAATATGTTGTCAACCTGTTTTATTTTGTGCAAGATGACAGAGTGGAATAAGATTAGGAGTGTCTCCACTCAGTTATTATGGTCTAAAAATTGATTTATGATTAATTAGACGAATGCTAAATTTTGTTGATGTTTTGAGCATATGCATTTCCGCTGTTTCTTTTTTGGGACATTTTCTGAGTCTGTTTACGTTACACGGACATCCTCAGACAATGTGGGGCACGTGTAACGCCGGAAATGCATATCCTCCTATTTCCATCTATTGTACTATTATTTTTTTCCTTGTTTTGTTACCTCAAGATATGACACTTCTGTCTCTTTATGTATTGTAATTGTTTTACTGTTTGCATATATGTATTTATGCACTCATGTCGATGTATAATTGGTTTGTTTCGTAAATATTATTTGTATTTTTACGCTGGGTCTTGCCTAGGGAAAACTGCTATCGAACGATTACATCGATGGGTCGTGTGAAGAATCAAAGTGTGTAGGATCTTTAGTAGTGTTAACTCCGCCGCGTGGAGCGCGGGTAGTGAGAGTCTGCCGGGAGTAGCGAGTGGAGCAGGTGTTGTGTGACGCTCCCGCGAGTTGCCGCGCTTTGGGGTTTGGCAGCATGTAATTGCGCTCGACTCGCGATGATAGTTTCTGACATGGTGTCGCGGACGGGAAGCATTAGCTGGCGCACATCAAGAGCCCGTTTCGCCTGGTGACCGTGTCGAGAAGAAGGCGCGCCAACATCCAGCTTCTGCAACAGCGACGGCCGACAATGAGTGACTGTCGCCACCTCCTCGATCGACGGCTTCAAACCTTCAATCAACCAACAAGGAAGACTAAAAGCACGTAAAGTTTCAGATCTGTATGGCAGACCTCAGCTTTTCAAATTGTTCCATTTGCCTCGCAAAATTACAGCAACTTAGCATGAACCTTTGTTGCTCATTGTCCCAATTGCATTGCCAAGCAGGGTCCCTTCCTTTTCCGAAATGAACCCGAGTGTCGTTGAAATTCAAACGCCAGCATTAAAATAATTTAATTAGATTTCACTGCTTTAATTTCAAAGTTCAGTAGCTGGCTACAATATTTAGGTTACACGAGCACAAATTTAGAGTGCGAGTTTTGTTAGCATATTTTAGCTTACCTGTGACTGCAGCTCAGCTTGGTACGTACTAAATTTTACTATTGTTAATAGTTCAGAATCATTCAATTCAAGTTCAAAGTAAAATCTCTTGTTTCTAAATGGCGTAGAGTCAAGTTGCTTTTGAAATGATTGTTGAGGTAGTCCAAGACTAACCGTATTTTACTGGATTTCGATGTGCTTCAGAAAGAAAGCTCACTATTAACTTTAGTCACTAAATTAACTTTCGATTTTCCGGTTTTATTAATTCTTTTGCTAAATTAAGTCAGAGTGTAGCGAAATTTATTACTTCTGACAAACTTTCAGTTTTCACACTACACGTGTCAACCTTCAGTTGCCACGCTTCTAGTGTTAATTATACGTGTAATAACCTTTCTTTTTCAGTTACTATAGTAATTGTCCTTAGGACTGGCGACCGTGATTTCCCCCAAATCTCAAATATCTAATTACCGCTAGTTAATTGTTAACGTAACGGCCGCACATTTACTTTCTTTATTAACTTTACCCCTTTTCAAAATTAATTTCCACCAGTTTCATTTGCATTTTTCCTTTCATTTAGATGTAACCCTTTCCTCCCTCTTTACCGATAGATTAACTTCGGTGACGATTGCTTTTCCCAAATTTCCATTAGGTACACGCGGTTTAATTTTTCACTGTCATTAAGGTCGATAAGTGAGGGGGGAGGTTACAAGATCTATATGATCAAGTCTCAGCAGGTTCCTCACTTCGGATAGCATACATCAAAAAAGTCAAAGCCAAGTTACTTAATATCAAGAGAAGTCAAATGGAAGGGTTGAAAATAAAATCGAAGGCAAATTCGGTGTCAGAAGATGAAACTACTTCCCTATATCATTTAGTGAAGCATACGAAAAACGGGAGAAGGACTTTTATTGATGAAATTCGAACAAAACACGGTACAACTCCCAGAACCCAGCAGGATATCATGGACGAGATTTATCGCTATTATTGCGAGCTATATTCTGTACATCAAAGTAGTGATGCTTCCTTGGAAGAATTCCTTGACATCCTAGCCCCACAGCTGACAGAAGATGACAACGAAAATTTTCTCGAGGTTGTCAGTGAAGAAGACGTGTATGAGACTCTGTGCGCCTCACCACCAAAAAAATCCCCAGGACCGGATGGTCTGCCAGCAGAGTTTTACATCCGTTACTGGCCAATAGTAGGTGCGAAAATCACGGACATTGTAAAAGAGGTTATTCAGGGTAAAATGATTCCGGCTGAGTTTAAGGAGAGTAAAATTGTTCTGGTGCCAAAAAATAATGGAAACAAAGATTTAAATAATTTTCGTCCAATTTCACTGCTGAATTCTGATTATAAATTAATAGCTAGAATAATAAACAAGATAATTTCATGCCTTACAGATAAAATTATTAGTCAACATCAGAACTGTGCGCAAGGCAGAACCATTTTCCAAAATCTAGCGGAATTCAGGGATATCATTGCAATAACTTCGGTAACAAACATAAAGTGTGCTTTGTTGTTTTTAGATTTTTATAAAGCGTTCGATGTAGTAAATCATGAATATCTTTTACAGACAGTGAAGAAAATAGGTTTCAACGATAGGGTCATACAGTTGATTAAGAACATAGCAACTGGAATAAATGCTAAAATAGCGGTGAATTGTCAACAATCCAGGCCAATGCAAATACAACGAGGTGTTCCACAAGGAAGTCCTTTGTCCATGTCGCTCTTCGCCATTTCGCTGGAACCTTTCCTCCGACATGTCCATGCTAGATTAAAAGGCTTCACATTATCAGGAAATAAAACAGTTATAAGAGCCTATGCTGACGATATAGGGGTCATTATAAGGAACAATGACGAGGTAACCACGCTAGCAACAGTGATTGATTCGTACTTTAGAGCATCTGGAGCCAATGCAAACGAAAAAAAAAAGTAAGATGTTAAATCTCAGAGGTTTTGATAATATAAACGTCGAGTGGGAAAAATTAGTCCGACAACATAAAACACTTGGGATCACCCTGACAGCATGCCCTATGGAAATGACGGCTTTAAATTGGAAAGTTGCAGCAGATAAAGTACAAGGAGCCATTGTAGAGAATTTAACTCGATATATGATCCAAGTTCAAAGAACACAGTATATCAACTCATTCATCCTTGCTAAGGCTTATTATACTGCCCAGCGGTTTCCAATACCGAGAATCATAGCGAGGAGAATAATGTCTAAAATCACCAACTTTTAGTGGAGAGGTGAAGTGTTCAGGGTACCTGCTGAAGTAGCCAATTTAGATCCTAAAAATGGTGGATAGGATTAACTGATATAACGGATAAAGCCTCTGCTCTTTTTATCAAAAGGCAAGTTAATTTAATAAGAGACTCGCGAAAAAGCATAACCAGTCAACTTTTCGAGATCATTAAACCTCCAAGCCTGCTTCCCCAGATTGACGTGCAGAATATCAACAGTCGGTTACAGCACTTGAGGATTTTCTATGTTGAGTTTAGTTATGTCAATGTCGAATTCAGGCAGTCCCGACACCTAACATCGAGAGCCATAATGCGAGAAAAAGCGAAGGAAGGAACAAAATAGAACGAAAATTTCCAAACATTGAGTGGACTGAGATTTGGAAAAACATTAGTTCTAATGTGCTCACGTCTAATATAAAAACGTATGGTACAAGACAGTTAACAACATAGTTTGCACCAATGAAAGACTGCATGCAATCGGACTCTGTGAAACAAATTTATGTCAACAATGCCATCTAGTTGACACAGTAATTCATAGATGTACTTGCAGTGGTCACATGAATAGTTGGAAGTGGATCCGGGAGCAAATAGCTCTGATTACAAGAACATCTGCTGAGTATATATCGCTGTCATTGATACACAGGCCTGAAGCACGCTATTTCCGAGAAGCAAAAAATAACGCTGTGTACTGGTTGCTGGGAAATTTTGTTAACTACGTTCTTAACAATTTAGGATCCGATAGCATCATAGAGTTCAAGGTACACATGCTGTGTGAGTTCCACAAAATTAGAAGCTATTCGAATCACAAGAAAAAGTTCGGTAATATGTTAAAAATTGTATTTGAAAGAATGGGCATTGGTTAATATAAAAAGGATGGCTGTGTTGACAATGATGTATTGTAGTTATCTTAAGGATACTATTTACGATTTTACAGTATATTTATGATGTGTGCTTTTTCTACTTCAGAAAGTAGTGTTTGAAATTTATAACCTAATGTACAGAACTTATGTGACATTGAGATTGGGTGTCTAATAGTGTCAAAACACAAAACATTAAAGGTGCATTATTGGCTTATACTAGAAATTTGGAAATAGACAGTTTTTATAGAAATGTCCTTATCGATTGGTTAAAACCATAAGATTCTATCTGATAAATGTAATATTCAATGGCTGGCACATTGCCCTGTTCATTTTTGCACTGTGATGTGTAAGTCAGTTTCGCAGTGAAAGTTTGATTATATATATCTGATCACTTCAGATACTTAAGATTCAATTAATGTCCAGAAAGTGTAGTTGGAAGGATAGTCAACTTTATTATGTATCTCCTTTCCGCCATTCTCAAGTATTTCAGAAATTGCATAATATGATTATTAAATTGTTTTATATTTAAAATTATCCCACGAACTTGCTGATATCCATCATAAAGAAATTATGCTTCTGTAAAGATTGCAGCTCATGTAATCCAAAGTGCAGATTTTACTTCTTCAGGTTGAAGTTTGAATGCCTTTAAAAATTTTTTTCTTGATGTTTAACGTAATTCTTTCTGGTAATTTAGTCAGTAACACAATCTTCTGTTGTCTTTCCTTAACGTCAGCGTAATTGAAATGATCAAACCGTTTTGTTTAAAAAACTTCATGTATATATAACTTAGTATGTATTTGGAATGTGTAACATTGTTTTTTTAATAAATGTTTTTATGAAAAAAAATGTGGTCAGCGCGACAGACTGTCAATCCTAAGGGCCCGGGTTCGATTCACGGCTGGGTCGGAGATTTTCTCCGCTCAGGGACTGGGTGTTGTGTTGTCCTAATCATCATCATTTCATCCCCATCGACGCGCAAGTCGCCGAAGTGGCGTCTAATCGAAAGACTTGCACCCGGCGAACGGTCTACCCGACGGGAGGCCCTCGTCACACGACATTTCATTTTTTTCCTCTCCTGTGCGAACCTCATCATCTTAGAGTAGCAATTGCAAACTACGTCCTCAGTCGTCTGTTGCATATATGCCAATCTCCGTCTTCCTTTGCACTTTCTACCTTCTACAGCTACATCTAGTACCACGCAATTTATTACGTAATGTCTTAACAGATGGTCTATCGTTCTGTCCCTTCTTCTTGTCAGTGTTTCCCACATATTCCTTTCTTCACCGATTCACCAGAGAAGCTTCTCATTCCTTACTTTATCAGCCCACCTAATTTTCAACATACTTCTGGAGCACCACATCTCAAATGTTTCGACCCTCTTCTTTTCCAGTTCTGCCACAGTCCATATTTCACTATCATACAATGCTGTGCTCCAAATGTACATTCTCAGAAATTAAATTTCTTGCTCAAAGTAAGGCCTATTTCTGTACCAGTAGACTTCTCTTGGACAGGAATGGCCCTTTTAGTAGTGATTTTTGTGGTACCGCGGGCCGCGGAATTTGAATCCCCGCCAGACGTCATGGACATCGAAGACACCTGGAGGTCTCTGCACCATCGCGCCGTAAGATATGGCGGCGCGCGCCTCCTGGCCAACATTTAGAATGAGGGCACTGCAGTGGAACACGTGGTTGCAGCAGTTCGTATTTTATTTACGAGTGGACGTGGTTTTCTAGTTGGATTTTCTTGACTCTGTTGTTTCGTTATTGTTGTTGACGCAGGTTATTCGTTGGTCGTGTCCGTCCTCTCCCGTTGTGTTGCGGGTCCCGCCGCGTTTTCCGTCCCTTCAGCCCCGCGACTGTTCCAGTCACCGTAACAACCCTTTTTATGTCCTCCTTGCTCTATCTGTCATGGGTTATTTGCTGCCTGGATAGCAGCGTTAGTCAACTTCATCTACTTCGTAATCATCAATCTGGCCGTTAATTTTCTTGCTAGTCTCATTTCTGCTACTTCTCATTACTCTCAGTCCATATATTACATTAGACTGTTTATTCCATTCAACAGCTCTTGTAATTCTTCTTCACTTTCACTGAAGATTAGAGTGTCATCGTCTCCCCAGTCCCCTATCAGAGATCCGAATGGGGGACTAGTCCGGAATCTTTTGCCAATGGAAAAATCATTACGACACTTTTTCAACTACAGGCCACATGTCCTGGGAATACACATTAGTTGTCTCTAACACAGTGGTTTCCGTTGCCGTCTGCATGCTCATGCCGTTGATCATTGCTGATTCCTCTGCCTTTAGGACCAGTTTCCTATACCAAGGACAAGGCAGTGCCCTGAATTCTGTCCGCTCCTCCGTCCTCTTTGACAAGACTGTTGGCTAAATGATGATGACTTCTTATGCCGGAAGTCTTCGGCAGCCATTGATGATGATTTTTATTGAAAATATGATAGGTGGTCTGTTCCGAATCCGGGAACAAGGACGTTTTAATTACAAATGTAAGATGCTACCTCCAAGCATGGGTGCTATAGATCTGCAAACGTAATCATTTCATGCACTTCACAAGCACTGCAATAACAATAAATATCGAATGAATGGGAACCTCTAAAAGGATATACCTTTTCTTTCAGCACTGCATTAGTAAACATATGAGAATTCTGAAATGAATTTTGCATGATGGCATTCATGGCTGTCTCACATGTGCTCGGGCTTCCTGGAACCTTACAGGCCGCCAGGATTCACGTCAGTATGCAGGTACCTTTCACGAGTCAAGCAAGTCATCAACTTTACTCTGAATACACATAAACAAATAGACATTCACGTGTACTAGATTCCGTACGTATTTTCATTTGAGGTTTATCGACCCCCAAAATTATCTTTAAAAAGGTTTCCGCCCGTGGTTCTGAATAAGGTTTTCAGGAGATTTCCCTGAAGTTGTAAGGTAAATGCCAGAAGTGGAAATCAGCTCCCATGTATTCTCAGTTGGGTCTCCCTGTACCCCACTAACGGCTCGCTTGATAATTGCCCGAAATGTCCCCGATTTTCGAATAAATCATTATTCGAAAAGTACGCTCTAGCTTTAGGCATAGGGAATGAGAGGTATTTAAAAAAAATTGCGATTGGGAGCAGGACTCGCGGTAGGAGGATACCGTACAAACTTAATTATGTGTATATATAGTTCATCAATCCCAGGAGTCAAGAAGCTCATCGATTTTTGACTGTTGTTGATATCGATACTGGCAGAGTTGGAAAACGCTGAGGGAATTTGGGCTCCACGGCGTTTCAGTGCACTTTTTGGAAAAGAAAAGAACGTCAAAGGGCGCAGTCGACGTCAGGAATCGAACTGGGCTATCAATGGCGGCGCGAGACCAGCACTGGCTGACAGTCTGGCTGGAGGGTAGACAGCGAGTATACGCATTAGCAAAACACGCAGTAGCTGAAAAAGACGACTGGGATGTTCGTCAACCTATTGTGTAAACCTGAGTATCTGATATAAACTTCATCTCGATACATCTACTCGTTCCTGGGAAAAAGAAGTCTTAACAGACGGACAGACAGACATGCAGGCATATATATATATATATATATATATATATATATATATATATATATATATATATATATGCTGTCCCAGCTATCTTGTCCACCCAAAATATCTCTGGAACAATAACAGCTATTGGAAAACGACTGTCACCGGTATCAATGTAGGGCTTGGGCCCATGAATGTGTATATTTGGAAACATTCTAAAACGAAAGCATATGTGTTTTTTAACACAAATTTATGTTTTTTTTAAATGGGCCTCCTATATTTTTTCGTCAGCAATCCATAGCATGACAAAGCACATACACAATGGCGTTGATTGCATCGCAGTATTCCCATTACATCTCGAGATATTGAGACGCGAAGTTGACGCTTGAAACACCCGACATGCGCTGCTAGCGCACGTCCTGAGGCTCAGGCGTGAACCCCATGCTGCCCGTAATCGCGATGTGATTTACATGCGTAATCACACTTCCATACTTATCAAGAGGTCCGTAACGAATAATACGGTCTGCTGCCATCCTGCATTAACGTTGTACATTCCAGCAGGTATTTATCCCATAGGCTAGGGGTGATGCGGTTCTGTAACATATCTGTGTACCGCAACATTAGTCACAAAGTTAACTTCGCTTATCGTTAATCCATTACTAAAAAGGTAATGCCGTTCAACGTTAAAACTTTACTTTACTGTAGATCTAGCGCAAGTGACAGTTAATCATTCACTCGTAATAGTAAAATTCATGTTGATGGTTTTAGTGAAACGAGCAAGTGGACTAAAAGTTTTACCGTTGTTTAGGTAATGATGTTTTGATTTGGGAAGTTCAGGTAGGACATAGAAGATGAATGTAAACTTGTTTAACCAATTAGTTTTATTATCACATAATTATCAATGTTATGTTTATCTAATGCGTTAAATAACAAATTGTTGCAAACAAATGTTTCTTAACATCACTGGGTAAAATGGCCCTTTGTCGAAACTTCCACTGTGATACCAGCACTACATACTAAACATAGCGTTCACATCTCACGCTCAAAGTGATGCCCATTGGCTTGCATACACAGGGTCACTCTGCGGATGAAGGATGCCCTACTTCGTGCTACTGTTTCCTCTTTGATGGCTGTACAAGCATCAATAATGCGTTGCTTCATGTCCTCTGGTGTTGTTGGTTCATTTTGGTAAACAGCACCCTTCACTGCTCCCCAAAGAAAATAATCCAGCGGTGTAAGGTCCGGAGATCGGGCAGGCCACCTAACTGGGCCACCTCGTCCAATCCACCTACCAGGGAACTTACGGTTCAGAAGTCGTCGTGCTCGTAAGGCGTTATGTGCAGGGCATCCGTCATGCTGATACCACATGACCATTCTCCGGTTCAGAGGTACGGTGTCCAAGAGAACAGGAAGATTGTGTCGTCCAAATCTGGAGTATTGTCTGCCATTTTGGATGCCATTTATAAAGAAAGGTCCGATAATGGTATCTCCAATAATTCCACACCAAACATTAACTTTCCACGGACGTTGATGCTCTACCTGACGGAGCCATTTTGGATTGTCTGCTGACCAATAATGCATATTCCTCATATTGACAATTCCTTTATTGGAGAATGATGCCTAGTCGGTAAAGAGAACATCTGCAAAAAAGAAATTGGATTAGTCAGAAGTTTTTGCTGAGCCCACCGACAAAATGTTACCCTATTGCGGAAGTCATTTCCATGAAGATCCTGGTGTAAAGAATACGCTGTGCGCTTGATTTCGACACACCAACTTCACGTTCAATTTGACGTGTGCTGATTTGAGGATTCACAGCTATGGTAGCGAGCACAACAACTTCAGCACGTTCATCTGTGCGTGTTCTAGGACGATGTCGAGGTCTTGGATTTAAGCTTCCCGTTTCACGTAGACGAGATGTGAGACGACCAAACATCCGGCGCGAAGGCGATGCCTTGTCAGGGAATCGTCTTCTGTACAGTCGTTCTGCCTGAACAGCATTTCGTCCACCTACAACAGGGTACAGTACAGGTATGTAGAGTAGGGTAGAAAACAGACATATTAGTTTAATAATCATAATGTTCGCTAACAGTACTATCAGCAAACAAGCAATCTCATAACGTATTTCCCGTCAACGTACATTCTCCATAAATCAGCAGCATTTCTACCATATCTTCATGTGTGTACATTATACTGTACAGTATAAGTTCCACAACACAACGTTTATTCACAATGTGTACTACCTCCGTGCCGTCACTAGATTACTCTGATGCACGACTACACTGGCAAGCGGTGGACTGCACGCCAAAGCAACAACAAATGGGATGCTCGGGGGGTGGTGGAGTACAGGAGTTTGCATGGGTCGCAAATTATAAACAAGGCGAAGTGGTAACTGTGGCAGTAGTGGGAACTACGTTGGACACTTGACTAGGTAGAGCCAGGCCCTGCGCGACAGGCACAATGGGTCATATAACGCATTATATAAACCTTATTTTGGGTGTGCAGGATAAATAAGACAACCTGATGGGTGTACACCGATCGGTACTGGTTCATATTGTGTACGTAGATACGTAAAACGTGCAAGAGGGAAACCATTATGTGCTTAAGAGAGTTGATGGCAGCAGACCGTATTATTCGTTTAGGATATCTTGATAAGTATGGAGGTGTGATTACACATGTCAATCACATCGCGATTACGGGCAGCATGGGGTTCACGCCTGAGCCTCAGGACGTGCGCTAGCAGCGCATGTCAGGTGTTTCAATCGTCAACTTCGCGTCTCAATATCTCGAGATGTAATGGGAATATTGCGATGCAATCAACGCCATTGTGTATGTGCTTTGTCATGCTATGGATTTCTGAAGAAAAAATACAGGAGGTCCATTTAAAAAAACATAAGTTTGTGTTAAAAAACACATATGCTTTCGTTTTAGAATGCTTCCAAATATGTACATTCATGGGCCCAAGCCCTACATTGATACCGGTGACAGTCGTTTTCCAATAGCTGTTATTGTTCCAGAGATATTTTGTGTGGACAAGATAGCTGGGACAACTACAAATGAACAATTTTTGGATCTTTTTCTGTACTTGTACTGTTAAACTTGGCTTCTGCCAAATTTCATGATTCTAGGTCAACAGAAAGTATCGTACAGGTTTTGATGAGCGAGTTTGGGAGTACCAAAATATCATCATCATCATCATCATCATCATCATCATCATCGTCTTCCTTTCAAGAATTAGGCTTTTGCCTGTTCCAAACTCAACCAAAATCATTCCCATCTTCTTCTACGCCTTCCAGTGTCTCTTTTCCCATTTGGCTTGTAGTTCAATACCTTCTGAGGAATTCTGTGATCTGGCATTTTCATGAGGTCTTGTTTCCAATTTTTACGATATTTTCGAATTTTTTCATTCATGATGAATGAGATGATAGAGCACTTGCCCGCGAATGGCAAAGGTCCCGAGTTCGAGTCTCGGTCCGGCACACAGTTTTAAACTGCCAGGAAGTTTCATATCAGCGCACACTCCGCTGCATAGTGAAAATCACATTCTGGAAACATCCCCCAGGCTGTGGCTAAGCCATATCTCCGCAATATCATTTCTTTCAGGAGTGCTAGTTCACCAAGGTTCGCGGGAGAGCTTCTGTGAAGTTTGGAAGGTAGAAGACGAAGTGCTGGCAGAAGTAAAGCTGTGAGGACGGAATCTGAGTCGTGCTTGGCTAGCTCAGTCGGTAGAGCACTTGGCCGCGAAAGGCAAAGGTCCCGAGTTAAAGTCTCGGTCCGGCACACAGTTTCAATCTGCCAGGAAGTTTGTTTCAGTTTCTTAACAGTCGGACAGACAGACTGACAAGAAAGTGGTCCTAAAGGGTTCGGCTTTTACCGATTGAGGTACGGAAAAAAAAAAAAAAAAAAAAAAAAAAAGAACTCTGTGCCCGGGGTCCTGTCCGGCGGTTCAGATAAGAGATTTCGAAATATTTATATCCCTTCGCTGTCAGGCGAATGCTACATCTAGGTGCCCCTACACAACTTTACCAATTGAGAGGCCTTCTGTTTATACATAATTTTTTTTCCACGTATTACGCTATGTTGGCAGAGTGGCAAAATTCGTTCTACAACCGTCCGCTCAACTCTCAGGAGAAGGAGCTTAAAAATGTGATAAAAAAGAGCAGTGCTCCGCTAGCGTTGATCTGATACGCTGCTCCACTCGGATATTGACGTACGGGTGCTAAGAGGCCTTTTGGTTTCCCCACTGTAGGAGATTCCGAAATAACTTTTTACAGGGTCTAGTACACGCAAGCAGGGAAAAGGGCTTTGACGGCATCACAGGTAGATCCTTCCAAATTCTGAAGATCACATCCGAAAACCGTTTTGATAACTCCTAGCCAACATGATCGATGACGGCCTTTATGCAAGGTATGTGCGCCACCCGAACTGTCATTTCCTCTGTGTGTCTCACCGGCCTCGGAAACCCTAGAATTTATAGCACGTAAGTAGTCTGCCCTGATACTGCAGGAAAGAGAAGGCTTCTTGCAGCGGTAACCAGACAGTGGTCTGGAGACCAGGAGACAATTGCTAGCGGGTCTGGCGGAGGCGGAAGGTGTGGGTTGCGGTCCACGGAGGCCTGGCGGCTTGCCACGGCGTTTGGCTGCGGCCCAGCCGCTGCGAATTCCGCCTCCGTGGAGTGCGAAGAGGTGGCGAGATGTGGCGCCACCTACTCTTACTTCTTGTCCAGCATTCGCTCCAGTGGAGAAACATTTCACATAGTTTCAATTAGCTCTCTTCCTTCCTTATATTCCATTCTCATCCGTGACACCATTACAAGGTACATTTGCGAGTGATTCAGCTGCACCTACTGCCGTCGTTTTATGCAACCCGTAATGTTGTAGCTGGTCTTCAAATACCAAATGCGAGACATTCACATTTCCACACTCGTTACGTGCAACCTATTACTCCTATAAAAAAAATGAACGAGTCATTACTGTAGGAAATTTAATGCATCTAAATATTGTACTGGCAAACGTTTTTAGCTAGAGGTAGTAGTTTCTAAGTTATTTAAGAAAAACTTAGAAATGTAACTTCAAATGTACCCCCACTTCCACACTCGACCCCCATCGGTCAGGATTTCTGGTGTGTTGTTTACGACATTCCCCCTGCCATTGTACAAATATTTGTGACTGTATGAATTATTACCCACATTCGACTTTTTTCGGTATTGGTTGACTGGCCTTATTCCGCCACCACCTTAGTCGAGCACTTGCCAGTTATAAAACTGACGTGTGTGTAAATTTTATCTAACAATTTTCTGAATTTTTGAAGCTTGAAATAAGCAATTACGTTGTTTGATTCGTCAGGCATTCTGGCTACCAAACTATTGTGCCTTTAAGGGTTAACTTTGGACAGCATTGTCATCGTAATTAGTTTCAACGAAACGTTTACAAAAGTAGTTTTTCTTTCATTGCCCTCACGGGAACGTTTAAATTAATAATTTAACGAGTTAGCCGACTTGCTGGTGACCACGAAAGGTTGAATATTGGACATCGTTCGTGCAGACGGAAATTTTTGTACAGTGGTAGGAGGAAGTGTCACGATGAATATACTAGAAATCTTGATTGGTGAAGGGTTAGTGTAGGGTGGCGGAGTGGACGTGTGTTTGGAGGTCACTTTTGTACCTTTTTCTTAAATAACTTAAAAACGGTGGCTTCCAGTGAAAGCGTACCTCAGTACAAATTTTATCTACATTAAATCTCCTACTAAAACTCCCTGTTCATTTTCTTTTCGTAAGACTAATATTTTGTGGGTTGTGAGCGAGATATAATGAAAATCTCGAGTGTAGTTTATGAAGGCCAGCTGTGGCAGCACTGCGGGTTGCATAAAACGATGCTGGTAGGTGCTACTGAATCACTCTGTATAATAATCGTCGTAATTCATTTGATAAAGCTGTGATGTCACACGTTACGTCATGGTGGTGAAGTTCAACAAAATTTGTTCTATGACCTTTTCATTCTCATTCACCATTACAGCAGTGAAGTCTGCAGCTGTTGCTTGGTGCAGGGTGTACATCCAGGCGCGGTTTCTAGAGGGTGTCGGGGCATACCTTTCCCCCTTCAAAAGAACCAAAAGTGTTATACCGCTGATCTAACAAAATTATTATATTTGTCAAATGTCTTATACCTTTTGGTTTTATTATTAAAGTCCTAGGCATATGTGGCACGTTAAGTGTTTCTATGATGGTAGGCATGAAGCACATCTTGTATCCACTAGCCAAAACTATTCATGGACAGTGCCTTCGAGTGAAAAAAAAAGGAACTGATTGTAGTGGTGTACTGTGTAGCGCTCTACAAGAACGCTGTTTTGAATTTTGAACGGGGAAACTTTTTATGCCAGATCTGCATGTACCAGGTGATCAAAAAGTCAGTATAAATTTGAAAACTGAATAAATCACGTAATAATGTAGATATAGATGTACAAATTGACACACATGCTTGGAATGACATGGGGTTTTATTAGAACCAAAAAAATACAAACGTTCAAAAAATGTCCGACAGATGGCGATTCATCTGATCAGAATAGCAATAATTAGCATAACAAAGTAAGACAAAGCAAAGATGATGTTCTTTACAGGAAATGCTCAATATGTCCACCACCAATCCTCAACAATAGCTGTAGTCGAGGAATAATGTTGTGAACAGCACTGTAAAGCATGTCCGGAGTTATGGTGAGGCATTGGCGTCGGATGTTGTCATTCAGCATCCCTAGAGATGTCGGTCGATCACGATACACTTGCGACCAGGTAACCCCAAAGCCAATAATCGCACGGTCTGTGGTCTGGAACCTTGAAGGCCAAGCATGACGACAGTGGTGGCTGAGCACACGATCATCACCAAACGACGCGCACAAGATATCTTTCACGCGTCTAGCAATACTTTTTTTTTGTTCTAATAAAACCCCATGTCATTCCAAGCAAGTGTGTCAATTTTTACCCCTCTATCAACATTATTCCGTGGTTTATTAAGTTTTCAAATTTATATTGGCTTTTTGATCACCCGGATTTGCTTTACCACTCTGTAATCTACGTCATAAACTTAACACATGGTGGTCCTTATCGACCATTTCCCTGTGGATTGGCTTTACTAAATTCTGTGTCGATCTTCTCTAACCCTTATCTCGCGCCGTGACTTTTCCGTCTCCGGGACCCCTACGTTTAAACCAAGATTTAACGCAAACATCATTCGAAATTTTTAATTTATGCTGTATAACATATATTTTTACGATTGTTTAAATGTTGTTTAAATACTTCTAGTTTATTGTATTGCACTAAACAAAGCCTGTAGCATTTTTCTATTTATCACACAAAAGCTCATAATTTTGAGTGGTTCTTTTAAACAGTACACATAAATACTGTTAGAGTACTGAATTTTGCGTTCTGAAAATTTATACAATCCCTGAAGAAAATAAATTTCATAATAAAACTAATTTCCAGGATTTAATCTTCAGTTGAAACTTCCGGGCTGAGAGGCCGTGGTCGATGTACAAAATTTCCACCTGACGTTTCGTCTCCGTCTGCGGGAGACATCTTCTGAGATCTGGCTACTGACACTGAGGCTCCAGGCACTCTCGCATTTATAGAGCGCAAAGATGGTTGGTTGGTTGGTTTTCGGGGAAGGAGACCAGACAGCGTGGTCATCGGTCTCATCGGATTAGGGAAGGATTGGGAAGGAAGTCGGCCGTGCCCTTTCAGAGGAACCATCCCGGCATTTGCCTGGAGTGATTTAGGGAAATCACGGAAAACCTAAATCAGGATGGTCGGACGCGGGATTGAACCGTCGTCCTCCCGAATGCGAGTCCAGTGTCTTAACCACTGCGCCACCCCGCTCGGTATAGAGCGCAAAGACGGCACCATCATTCGTTACATGATGCCAACGGTATGCCTATCTTTGGAAGGCGTCATCATTCTCTATTAAGAGTAATCGATTGTCATTCTGCTGGCGCAACGTCGACATCCATAATTTGTCTAACTTTAAAACTTCCTCTTTTCTTTTAAAATTGTTATGGTGTTTGCGAATCTCTATTGCTTCTGTATATATGCAAGCATGATAATGGGATGTTCGTGCTAGAGCGCTTGTCTCATTAAATTTAATTTCGTAGTTCCCATCTCCAAAAACATGCTCAGCTACGGTCGATTTTTCTGTCCTAAGCGACAGTTTTTTTTATGTTCGGCTAAGAGGGTGTTTACACTTCTTTTCGTTCTTCCAATATATACTTTTCCACAACTGCATGGAATTTTGTATACCCCAGGTGTTGCTAGGGGGTGTATGGCGTCTTTTTGCAGTTCTTAAACATTCCTTAATCTTCTTGGTGGGTCTGAAGATTGTTTCGATCCCATACTTGGCCAGATCTTTCCCTATACGGTTAGTGACTTTATTAATGAACAGTAGGAAAACTTTTCCAGTAAGTGACCATTGCTGCTCTGTACTTCTGGCTTCTTTTCTTCTTTGATGAAGGGCTCGATCAATTTCCTTGCTGGTATATCCGTTCTTCATGAAAGTTGACCGTAAGTGATTTCGTTCATCTTGCAGGATCTCAGATTTTGTTGGCTGTGTCCATCAAGGTTTTCATGACACATCTTTTTTGCCTAGGATGATGGTTTGATGCCTCGTGGAGGTATCGATCCGGGTGAGTGTTCTTTCTATATACCTTGTAGCGCAGCGTCCCATCCACCCGTTTAATTACCGTCATATCCAGGAAATTGAGTTAACCGTTGATCTCTTTCTCCATTGTAAACTGTATCTGTATACTGTATACTGTATACTGTTCAGATGCACCAAGAAGACATCCAGTTCTTCTTCACCATGAGTCCACACTACAAATGTGTCATCAACATAGCGGTACCATTTAGCTGGAATTTTACTGGCAGTATGCAGTCCTCGCTGTTCGAAGATCTCCATAAATAAATTGGCAACAGCTGGGATGAAAGGGCTTCCCATCGCCACCTGAAGAAACAGGTACGTAGCTCACGAGGTGCGGTATATGAGACTCCAGCACCCATCAATAAAACGTGTCAATAAAAAAACACAAAGGTGATAACGCAACGGACAACAAAACATCGTAGGCTTGGCAATTTAAGTAGGTGGGGGGGAGGGGAAGTATAGAAGCATTCCACCACAACTGGCCTTGGAGAGCGAATTCGAAAATTTTCGCGCGGTCTGAGAGGTCACACCTCGTGTTAAGGGCTAAGACGAGATTAAATAGAAAGGATGAAATTGTGTCCCCTTGTCTCAGTGAAGTGAACAGCCAAAAATTTTCAGTTTTGTCTATGTCGTATGGTTGACCAAATTTTAATATATTTACCTTCCGATAAAATTATTTAAAATACGCTCCTGATGGGAACCATTTTACCGAACAGGGGGAGACGTTATTGCATTTATTTGCAGATTAGTTTTTGCTGTCTAGTATGTCAGGGCGCACAGAGTGAACAAAGTGCTACAATTTTGCAGATTGTTAGAAGGTATTCTGAGCTTAAAGATAAGGAGGTATTCCTATGGGAATGTCCTGTTCCGTGCCAACTATCTTCACGCGAACTTCAACTCGCGCTTTTATCACATGATACCCCGAAAATCATAGATCACAATATTGAGAAACATGCAGCATTTCTTGACTTCCGAGAAGCATTTGACTCGATACTGCATCTGCACTTATTATGAAAAGCGAAATTACGAAGTGAAATTTGTCCCTGGGTTGAGCATGTTTTGGTAGGAAGGACGCTGCATGTTATCTTCTAAAGAGAGGCATCAAACAGATGTAGAAGAAATGTACAGGTGTTTCCCAGTGGAGTGTGTTGGCACCGTTATTTATCATGTTGTATATAACAGGTAATGTTAATAATAATGTCAGATTTCTCGCAGATGATACATTTATCTTTGATGAAGTACTAGTAGAGAAACACTACACAAATATCAAATCAGATTTGGGCACGATTTGAAAGTGGTGCAGAGATTGGCAACTTGCTTTGAATGTTCAGATATGTAATACTGAGAACTTTACACGTCCCCAGACTATAATACCAGCGACTGTTATCTGGAATCGGTCTACTCATTAGTATACCTAGGTGTAACACTTTGTACGAATATGAACTGCAACGATCACACGGGCTCAGTACAGGTGGAAGACCGGTTCTTTGGAAGGACACAAGGAAAATGTAATCAATCTACAAGGAGTTTGCTTTAGAAAACACGCTTGAAACAGATTTTTGAATATTTCTCAAAAGTGTGGGATCAACAACCGCAGGAGTTACAGAATTTTTAGAGGAAACATAACGGATTACCCAGATCTATTGAATACTTTGCTCTGTGAGCTTGCTGATACGCAATTTCCATCTGCCACTCTCGCTCCTGTTGAATATGTGTATTTCTGTCATCCTTACAGCACTCCAGGTATGCAGGGCTTTTACATGGGCAGACGTCACGTGAATAGTTGTCGTGCCTCTCAACCCAACGGAAACCGCTGACTCAGAAGCTTTGAACAACGGAGCGGCTCAGGTCTCCGGCCGCTGTTAGAGTTTTTTACCCCACCGCTAACGAAGACTTCGGCGTTTTTTCAGTTTCACCCCCTCCCACCCTCGCCATCTCTCACGGGATTTAGGCGGATCATCTCTCGTGATAGATGTCTCCGACAGGAGTCGAGTTCGCGAAACAAGAAATAACTATCCAATTAAATGGCGCACGCTAACGACCTCATTATGCAAGAGGGATGGGCGGCAACTATTTCCCATTTTCTGATTAAAAAAATGGCATGTCTGCTCGTTAGGGGATCTCATTAAATGCAATGGACTTGAGTAATCAGCGTTACGTTTTGCAAGGGGGGAAAAACGCTACTAGACGGGTTGTAAGCGCCGGGACGTTGCCGCCATGTAAAGGGATTTACCCGTCTACCAACACCAGGCATGATCAAATAGGGCAAATATTCAAAGGATATTTACATGACCCTCATTCCGAGTATGTACTTGCGTGTGTGTGTGTGTGTGTGTGTGTGTGTGTGTGTGTGTACGAGTGTGTGTTGAAGCGTCTCTATGTGCACTATTCCATTGGCATATTGAGTTGACATCGGCTTTTCTGTGCTTCTTAGCACCTCTGTTTGTCGGTGCATATTTGCTTTTGAAGCGGGGGAGAAGGGCGAATAGTAGAGTGTTCCATTAGAAAGACATAGCGGCACTTTAATGCTCAAATATTGTGATTTCTCGTATATTTTTCATTCCACACGTTTATAGGTGTATGAAGAATATATGTACTCCTACAACTATGTTCATTGCGTATCCACCCTATATTTCTGGGTTCAAAAGGCACTATGGGACTTAACATCGGAGGTCATCAGTCCCCTAGAACTTAGAACTACTTAAACCTAACTAAGGCCATCACACACATCCATGCCCGAGGCAGGATTCGAACCTGCGACCGTAGCGGTCGCGCGGTTCCAGACTGAAGCGCCTAGGACCGCTCGGCCACCCCGGCCGACTTCTGGGTTCCATGTTACGTTTCTGTATTTCTTTTCCTACATTTTACATCATTTGCTAGAGAGAGTGTGTGCACATCTGTGTGTGATGCTTCCATTTACTTCGTTTTCGTGTGCGCTGATTGAAGGGTAGGGTCAGTTTATCCAACTTTCGTGTGGAGTTTAGATAGTGTCCAGCAGAGTCAAAGAGTCTTTCGGGGCGCTGATCAGCAGGCTGGTATGAATCGACAGGAAGTGTTCTCTCTACCCGTTTCCTCTGCTAACTATGGACCTCGGTCTGGTATCACGCAAAGGCACTGAACTCGGGGGCTTCAGTAGCGGTGTTTGTTTAGAACATTCCTAGTAACGTTACGTCAGGAATTTGGAAATATAAGATACGTTTAGTGTGACATGCTAAAGCTTTACGCTCAGGCGTAGCCATGGTATTTACACCGTAGAATGCCGGCTGCGGTGGTCTAGCGGTTCTAGGCGCTCAGTCAGGAACCGCGCGGCTGCTACGGTCGCAGGTTCGAATCCTGCCTCGGGCATGGATGTGTGTGATGTCCTTAGGTTAGTTAGGTTGTAGTTCTAAGTTCTAGGGGACTTATGACCACAGATATTGAGTCCCATAGTGCTCAGAGCCATTTGAACCATTTTTGAACACCGTAGAATCTGCTTCAGTTAGGGAGTGCTATCATGCTTAATAATATTTCATTTGTATATTTTTTTTGTCCCACTGCACCTTAGCGATGGGAGAGTGCTTTGACCAGTCTATATATCATTTCAGTTACCGCAAATCTCTTATCTGTGAATCTGCAGTGTGTTTTCTGTATGTTCATATCCGAATTCTTTTTCTGTAATTCGATTTTATTTCACTTGACGAGTTTCGTGTTTCTTCTAGCGGTGTGAATTGGTGACAGCGACCATATGCTTCTTATGTGGTACATTGAGCCTTCAGCTCTGCTACATTGGCTTCTCTTACTGTGACTTATTTAACAATTTTCCGAGTGAGTGTAATTTTATTTTATTCGAATATCTTTCGTGAATACTGTGTATTACAATACGATTGTTATCTGAATTAGTCCACGTGCGTACCCGCCATGTGACGATCGCTCAGCTCAACGTTTTCGTTTATCCAAGTTCGTTGTTCAACATGGACTTCAAGTCGTGTGCCAGTTTGGTTTTATTCCATATCTTTCGTACTTCTGAAGTGGAGAATACGACCACGAGGATGTCCACTGAAGCTAGTTACCCTCTGGCCCATCGCGTATAATTCTGGTGTTCGGCTCAGAGAGCAGCTATAAGAGTAGAAGGGCAAGAAAGGGAAGGGAAAGAGTAGTTGAAAAGGTGGTGAGGCAGCGTTGTATGTCCAGTGTTGTACAGTGAGCGACCAGTAAGGGAAACTAAAGAGAAAATTGGAAAGGATATTAAAGTTTGAGATTTGAATTAAAATCTTTGTGGTTTCTATGATGACATCGATAGCAAAGGACTCCGGGGAGCAGATGAACGAAGTGTCAGTGTCTTCAGAAGAGGTTATTACATCAAAACCAGAAAAATTAAAACAAGGGTAATGGAATGTAACTGAGTTAAATAACTCAGTGCTGAAGGAATATCTTCAGCAGAGGTTATTAGATGAAAGTAAAACAAGAGTAATGGAATTAATTGAATTGAATAACGCAGTGCTGAAGGAATTACATTAGGAAATGAGACACTAAACGTAGCCCTTGAGTTTTGCGTTTTGGGCTGCAAAGTAACTGATAACTTTGGGAGACAGGTTATCAAATTCAGTCTAGCAATAGCTAGTTTGGCGTTCCTGATATAGAAATTTGTTAACACCGTAATTACTACCCTGAAGGTATTTGTATGGTGTCCAGGCTCACATGGAAACGATGCATGGACGATTTACAGAGCAGACGAGAAAAGAAGCCTTCGAGATGTTGTGTTAGAGAAGAATGCTGAACGTAAAAGAAGATATCGAGTGATACGACTCATCCTCAGACATCAAAGAATAGTTAACTTGCTAATGGAAGTTGGTGTTTGAGGAAGGGGGGAAGAAATTGTAGAAGGAGACTAAGGCTTCTCTATAATAAGCAGGTCCAGCTTCATATCAGTTGCAATAGTTATACGGAGACAAAGAGGCTTGCACAGAATACAGTAAAATGGAGAGATCTGTCAAGCCAGTTTCCAGTCTGAAGATGGACGCAACGACAGCAGTAACAACAAAATTACTATCTCTACTGCGAATATACAATGAGAGAGAAAAAAAACTATTCATCTTAATTAAAGCCGACAAACCGGCCGAGAACGAATATGTTTTCGACAAACTTTCCGTCAGCGGAGAGGATTAAATAGTCCGTTTACCGCACTATAATTTTCATCTGAATGCGAATAATGCTGCGTTTCTCTCAGTTACTGCAAAAACCGAAGAAGAGTGTTGGAACCGAGGCGGACTCAAGGAAACGATTGTCGATGAACTGTCTATATGCCTCCGTATAAGCCCAGATTTCTCTTATCTTCGTGGACCTCTCTCGAAATGGTCTCATCATAATCACCGAGCCTCTGAAAACAACATTCCGAACGTTGTACCAATCTATCAGTTCCTTGTCCACGGATCACAGATCTGCTCGAGAACCACTGAGTGACTGACCTCATCGTCAGCAAATCTGCATTTGTTTCGAACCTGTTCCTCGATTTCCTGAGCATTGTCGTCTGTGGTCCTCGTCGACGGCTTTTTTTCCTGACCAGCATCACCCACTTCTGTGCGACCTTGATATAATTGTTGGCATTATTTCACTACAGCTCAACGCGACACTGCATTTGGTCCTCATACCGCTAAAATTTCACTGTGGATCTGTTGCAGTTTAGACGCTTCCTGTTCCGCGTATTTGAGCTTTGTAGTCAGTTTCCAATTACGCGCACACTGTGTTGCACCGTATTACAGCGCAACTGCGTCTGAAGGGACTCCAGGGCATGTCTTCTGACAGTGTGCCACACTTGTTGGACAATAATGTTAGCGTGGAACAACATGTGTAACCCTATTTTTGAAGTCACTTCGCATGGCCTTAGAGGTAACAAGATAATTATTCTACGAGATTCTTCGTCCTGACTAGCAATTTCATGTTTTTTTACTGTACGTTGCGTCTGATACGATGAGGAAGTGTAGCTGAAACAAGTGACAGTACGCTCCACATACAGCTAATATAAGAAATTGTCTAATGATAGTGAATACACGTATGTTAAAGATATGGTCATTCTCATTACGTTTAACGCTTCACAGTTTTACGACATGTACAAGCGACAGTATATTTAAAAAAAGATATTTGCCAACCTTGATCATGTAGGCATGAGCATTTACAGTGTAAAACTAGTTTTTAAATATTCAAAAGCTGCTATCGTTGCTAGATCGACATAATTTTAAGTCGTTGTAAGGTTTTTAAAACTGACAGACTCGACTGATGTAGACGCGTACAGTATGTACATAAGCTTAGGATTTTAGTTTAGCGTATACAAAATATCCTTGTGATAGACGTAGATACGCATCGGACAATAGGCTGCATGCCCGAATACCCGTCTGGCCTACCTTGATCATGTAGTCATGATTATTTACAGGGTAAAACTAGTTTTTGAATATTCAAAAGGCGCAATCGTTGCTAGATCGACATAATTTTAAGTTGTTGTAAGGTTTTTAAAACCGACATACTCGATTGATGTAGACGCATACAGTATGTACATAAGCTTAGGCTTTTAGTTTAGCGTATACGAAATATCCTTGTGATAGACGTAGATATGCATCGGGCAATAGGCTGCATACCCGAATACCCGTCTGGGAAATAAATACTTTTGAAGTAATAAAATTATAAACAGCCGACCAGTTGCAATGGATAAAGAATTCTTTACCTAGGTTTCAACAAATTTAAATTTGTCTTCTTCAGAAGGTGGTCTAAGGACAATGAACATCATAGCTTGCATTAGAAAGGTATGAAACTTAAGTCAAGAATAGATTTTAACACAAATTCGAGAGCTCTTGCATTATAAAAATATGAGAACCACGACTGGTACTTACAATTTTACATTAGTATGGACTGATGTATCATCGCCGTTTTTACAAATGTCTGCATAGATCCATTTGTCAAAATTTAAATATAGCCCTAGAAATAGGGTTTGTCACGTAAATATAAATTAGTACATACTTTCAATGGTTTACATGAAAAGATTTCCTCCACAAAAGAACTTCAGAATGAAAAAGGTGAACTTAACTTCATCGATTTAACAATTTCAATACAGGATAGTTCCTTCAATTTCAATATCTTCCGTAAGGAAACGCATTCAGATAATGTCATCCCTGCTGATTCAACTCATCCAAAAGCTCATAAACTGGCGTTTTCTCATTCTGCCATTCACCGAATGGTAACTACTCCTTTATCACCTGCTGATCAACAAAAGGAATCGAATGTCCTCAAAGCGATTGCGGCTAATAATGGGCACAATCAGAATATGATCGATTACTTGTTCAATAAGAAAATTTCCCAAAACTGTTCGACTTTGAGCAACAACCTCCCCACTGATAGCAAAGAAGCTAAAAAATTTATTTCCATTCCTTTCTTGAGTAATATATCGTATAGGATTAAACGTCTTCTAAAGAAAAAATATAACTGTAACGTCTCCTTCTCTACAGATAACAGTTTAAAAAGAAATCTTGTACATTCAGTAGAGATTGCCAGAGATTGGTTTTCCAATTCAGGTGTTTACAAACTAACCTGTAATAACTGCCCTTCATATTATATTGGTCAAACAGGCAGAGCTGTGAAAACAAGATATAAAGAACACCTATTAGGTAAAAAAGGAGCGAATATACACAGCTCTACTTTTGCTGAACACCTCTTGATAGCCGGCCATACGCCTAAACAGTTAGAAGACACCATTATCCTACACAGACAAGTCAAAGGGCGTAGACTAGATCTGTGGGAAGAGTTACAAATGTTTAAACATCTAGAGCTCAAAGACGGTAATATACTGAACGACCAGTTGAACCTTGCTTGTAGACAATTTTTCGAAGGCTTTTAACCTGTACTGTTTATGGTATAACATTAATGCTGGTAACCTCAGTGGTCTATTTTCTCAGGAAGCTATGATGCACTTTCAAATCTTTAACCTCACTACCATTTATGTAATTTGGTTTTCTCACGATGTATGGCTGCCACTACATCGGCCCTTATGTGATTTTGTCTGGCTCTAAAACGTTGGTTCCCTGCGAATGTGTATTAACTGGATTGTGGACCAGGGTTCGTAATTCTGTCTTAAGAGCCATTATTGTCAATTTTAAAGTTCTGACATATATACCGTGTGTGGGCTTCACTAATATAGTAATGTAATTTTTATATTCTGGCTGTATATGCCACTGTACGTAACTCTCTCGGCGTAAGCGCCACCTGCCTTTTTCATGTACAACTACGTTAATTGTACCAAGGCTCCCATACTGTTATAACGGGAGTGTTAAACTCTTTCCTTCTTTTTATTGTTACTTTATCTAAGGACGTTATTAATACTGATAATTTACACGTTGCTTTTGTACGCCAATCGGCACATGGTTCACGCCATGAGCGCCACCTGCCCTGGCCGCAGAGTAACTACGCTGGCCGATTACACTCAGTCAGTTGTGAGCTCTGCAACATCCATGTACTAATTTATATTTACGTGACAAACCCTATTTCTAGGGCTATCTATGCAGACATTTGTAAAAAGGCGATGATACATCAGTCCATACTAATGTAAAATTGTAAGTACCAGTCGTCATATTTTTATAATGCAAGAGCTCTCTAATTTGTGTTAAAATCTATTCTTGACTTAAGTTTCATACCTTTCTAATGTAAGCTATGATGTTCATTGTCCTTAGGCCACCTTCTGAAGAAGACAAATTTAAATTTGTTGAAACCTAGGTAAAGAATTCTTTATCCATTGCAACTGGTCGTCTGTTTATAATTTTATTACGTGGAACCGTTGCTGTTGTGCAGCTACGTTTAAAATAGTTTTGAAGTGGTATACTACAAGGTGTCCTTTATTAGAATGATAATATTGTTGTATACTTATTTAAATCATTTCAGTCATTTTTTCTATTATTTGTACTAGTTTTTTTTCATTGTTTTTATCTTTAATGAACAGTTTTTACTGAGGACGAATCTTGCTGAATTAAATCGGTAATTCATAAACTCCAAACAGCAGTCATATGCTAACGATTTAAAGTGTCATACGTTTACCTGTGTTTGCTTCAATTTTTTATTATTTCCTATAAGTAATACAAAATGTGTAGGCATAACAAGCCATTTAATAACGAGACTTCAAGTTGTACTACACGTAATATTGAAGCGAATGTTATTTCCGCTCGTACGACTGCTTTTGCGGACACAAAACTTAGATATGGTACCAGCACTGCTATCGGAAGTTACTCCCTTCCCTCAGCCTCCCCCCTCCCCCCCCCCCCCACTTTACACCTCTCGTCCCCCAAACTAGCTCTCATCTCCTCGCGTTGGCATATATGGTTCGCGAATCACTCCACCTTCCGTTCTCAATAGCCATTGCGCGCAGATTCGCCTATTGTGGACAAACAGTTGCATCAGCTATTAATGACAGCATTACGAACTTGGCGAGCACGTAACAGTTTACAAATGTACATCACTGACTAGTTTTCCTTTACAGTGCAATGGAAGCGAACGTAAACGCAGCGGGAGCTGTTTATCCCGTCATTACGAACTTGGCGAGCAGGTAACTGTTGACAAATGCTCATGACTGAATAGTTTTCCTGTAGAGTGCAATGGAAGTGTACACAAATGCAGAGCTGGTAGATGCTCGTTTGATATACGGATTAGCAATTAGTAACGGCCATGCGGCTCTACAATTGTTTCCGGGGAGATTTCCAGAATGAACGCGGCTCGATGTGACGTCGTTTCGAGCAATTGACCGTCTTAGTGAGCTTGCGACGTTTAAATCTGATACATGCGACTGAGAAAGTACCAATATAGTGGGGCACTGCAACTGAAGGAGGAAAATCTTCATGCAGTTGACGATGATACTACGGTCAGCTTTAGACAAGTAAATCTAACAAGTCATATTGAGTGTTGCATTAGAATCTGTTCTGTCCAAACCATTCATAGCGTGTGCAGGCTACAGGAAGAGATCATTTTCGTGTACGTGTATGTTTGAGCGCCTGGTTTATTTAACGAATCGTCGTTCCCTATTTTTAGTGCTACTGTACTAATCACAGTTGACTTGTCATTTAATGGTGCTCAGATCGCAAATTTTCGCAGTTCTCTGGTACGGACTGGCCTAAATTTTAAAGAAGCTGTTGAAGCGCGTTGATGCTGATTGGTGTGGTACTGGAATTGTGGAATGGATGGGCCGGGTTTTCTGGGACCGTTACGTTCTTATTTTTTAATTAGCAGTACAACTTTATTACGAATAACCTAAATAGAACTAGACTTACATTTCTCTTGGCACCAGAAATTGGCCAGGTAATTACAAAAATACAAAAATATTTTTAGAAACTCAGACATAAAAAAATGGTTCAAATGGCTCTGAGCACTATGGGACTTCATATCTGAGGTCATCAGTCCCCTAGAACTTAGAACTACTTAAACCTAACTAATCTAAGGACATCACACACATCCATCCCGAGGCAAGATTCGAACCTGCGATCGCAGCGGTCACGCGGTTCCAGACTATAGCGCCTAGAACCACGTGACCACTCCGGCCAGCAGGCATCAACATGCTCAAAGTTTATATCCTGGCAACTAAGTAATGTTCCAAACATGAGCATGAGATTAACAGTTTCAATTCCCTTTGTAAGATATAATAATGTAATCTAAACTTCGCACATCTTAGAAAAAGGACTGGAAATGAAACAAAGCTCCACAGCGCTAAAGCAAACAGGAAATATACCGGGTGTTATAATTAAATTGCAGCTGTGCATTGTGGGCTATAATTATCGTATGGTAGCGAAACTTAATGCGGATCCAATTTTTGCTGGAAATACCTCAGTTCCAAATTTAGCCACCAAGAGCATATCTGGCGCTGTGAAGGCAAGAAAGATGAATAGAAATGTTTCTGTATGTAACGGATTTCGCAGGTCGTGGACAGAAAAGGTCAGTCAAGTGAGAAAGGCTTAGTGTCGATTCTATTATTAACTGTCGCTTACACTGTTCGTTTAATATGAGCACCGGAGACGCCGACGCGATGCTGCATCAGTAAAACGACGGCATCAACATCGCTCGCAGCAGTTCCTGTGGAATATATGCAACGCGTTCCTGCATACTGGCCTTCAGATCAGATAGACACCGAAAATGTCAGTGGTGAATGCGTTATTTTTACACTACTGACATTAAAATTGCTACACCACGAAGATTACGTGCTACCGATGCGAAATTTAACAGACAGGAAGAAGATGATGTGACATACAAATGATTAGCTTTTCAGAGCATTCACACAAGGTTGGCGCCGGTGGCGATACCTACAACGTGCTGACATGAGGAAAGTTTCCAACCGATTTCTCATACACAAACAGCAGTTGATCTTCGTTGTCTGGTGAAACGTTGTTGTGATGCCTCGTGTAAGGAGGAGAAATGCGTACCGTCACGTTTCCGACTTTGATAAAGGTCGGATTGTAGCTTATCGCGATTGTGGTTTATCGTATCGCGACATTGCTGCTCGCGTTGGTCGAGATCCAATGACTGTTAGCAGAATAACGAATCGGTGGGTTCAGGAGGGTAATACGGAACGCCGTGCTGGATTCCAACGGCCTTGTATCACTAGCAGTCGAGATGACAGGCATCTTATCCGCACGGCTGTAACGGATCGTGCAACAACGTCTCGATGCCTGAGTCAACAGATGGGGACGTTTGCAGCCATCTGCACGAACAGTTCGACGACGTTTGCTGCAGCATGGACTATCAGCTCGGAGACCATGGCTGCGGATACCCTTGACGCTGCATGATAGACAGGAGCGCCTGCGATGGTGTACTCAACGACGAACCCGGATGCACGAATGGAAAAAAATCATTTTTTCCAATGAATCGCGGATCTGTTTACAGCATCATGATAGAGTCGCATCCGTGTTTGGCGACATCGCGGTGAACGCATATTGGAAGCGTGTATTCGTCATCGCCATACAGGCGTATCCCCCGGCGTGATGGTATGGGGTGCCATTGGTTACACGTCTCGGTCACCTCTTGTTCGCATTGACATCAGTTTGAACAATGAACTTTACATATCAGTTGTGTTACGACCCGTGGCTCTACCCTTCATTCGATCCCTGCGAAACACTACATTTCAGCAGGATAATGCACGACCGCATGTTGCAGGTCCCGTACGGGCTTTTCTAGATACATAAAATGTTCGACTGCTGCCCTGGCCAGCACATTCTCCAGATCTCTCACCAATTGAAAACGTCAGGTCAATGGTGGCCGAGCACCGCGCTCGTCACAATACGCCAGTCACTGCTCTTGATGAACTGTGGTATCGTGTTGAAGCTGCATGGGCAGCTGTATCTGCACACGCCATACAAGCTCTGTTTGACTTAATGCCTAGACGTTTCAAGGCCGTTATTACTGCCAGAGGTGGTTGTTCTGGTTACTGATTTCTCAGGATCTATGCACGCAAATTGTGTGAAAATGTAATCACATGTCAGTTCTAGTATAATGCATTTGTCCAATGAGTACCCGTTTATCATCTGCAGTTCTTTTTGGTGTAGCAATTTTAAGGACCAGTAGTGTAGATATCCTCTAAGCCAAAAGTCACATGGATTCAGATGTTACTGGGGGCCATGCATCTGGAAAACCTGTGAACGTAAACCGTTCGTGGAAGATTGCATTAAGCAGATCTTTCACTGTTCGAGCACCGTGACGCGTCGCCCCAACTTACGTGGAAACAGCGGTTACCACACAGTTACGTTCCTCCAAAGCAGGAATCACGCGCTGTACAGGGAAGTCTCGACAACGTGCAGGCGTCACGGTACACCTGACAGGCTATCTAGATGTATTCTATTCAAAGAAGAATGGATCGAGAATAAAGGTGCTTGTCGATCCACACCACACAGTCACATTCGGGAATTGCGGTGGCTCTTCGTGCACAACACGCAGTTTAAAGGTACCCCAACTTCAGCAATTCTATGCAAAATACTGTACTGTAAAATATGAGTCGTCACTCCATAGAATATTGGCCAGCCCCGTGTCATCAACTTCGATCAATGCCAGAAACAGAAGATCAAATTCAGAACGTTTTTGCGGATCACGAGATTTCAGTTTCTGCACCGTGTGTGTCTCCTATGAGCCGGCCGGTGTGGCCGAGCGGTTCTAGGCGCTTCAGTCTGGAACCGCGCGACCGCTACGGTCGCAGGTTCGAATCCTGCCTCGGGCATGGATGTGTGTGATGTCCTTAGGTTAGTTAGGTTCAAGTAGTTCTAAGTTCTAGGGGACTGATGACCTCAGATGTTAAGTACGATGGTGCTCAGAGCCATTTGAACCATTTCGATCTTGTATGAGTATCAGTGTAAAAAAGACCGAAAAACTACTGTAGTGTCGAGCACGGAATGGACAGTTCTCGTGACACTGCAAGAGCATTAGTACTAGCCGGGGAATGTTCTGCGTGGTCTGAAGAGCAACCTCGTCGATAACTTCCACGGAGATAGAACTCTTCCTCTTCTAGTTGTCTTGCCTAGCACACTCATGTTTTTGGCTATCATTATCAGCTCCTTTAAATCAACTGAAGCCATCAGGCCACTCCTCAGACATATCAGTCGGAGATGCTCTCTCGATGCAGCACTGTAATTGATGCCGTTCGCATAATACAGCTTCACTAACAGCGTACCGCCTCTCTTCCCGATAGCCATACTGTTCACTTACGTCATGGTTTGTCAATTGACAACCTGGACATCATACCGTGATACAAACAACGTACAGATTTGCACCTGGTAACCAGAGTTAGAACGAGCGTAAATCGATTCCGCATTAACGCATTAGCATATCTACCAAGTTTCGCTGTCATACGATAATTACATCCCACAGTGAATCTCTGTGAGTAGCTGCAGTTCAGTTATAAGCAACCGGTATCCAATATATTGATTATAGGAATGCATGGTTTACAAGGAGCTGTTCGACAATTGTATCCTGTTTTCTTTTAACTCCCTATGTACAGTCACTGTGCAGGCTGGACCACCAGTAGCACTTTGGAATCCACGACTGATTATGTTCGCTGAGCTCATGCAATTTTTTACTATCTCCCTCCACAACGCTGAATGGTCGCCATCAGCCAGTACAAGAGATCTGCGTGGTTTGAGTTTACCTGTGATCGTTTCTTAACGTTTCCGCTACACGACAACAGTCGACAGGTTTAGAAGGGATGAAATGCCCCTAATGGATCTGTTACTCAGGTGACATCCGACGCCTAGGGTACGTTCGAAACTACTGAGCGCCCCTGGCCTATCCGTTCTGCTATTATAGCTTCTCTGCTGACAACACAGCACTCCCGCGTCCTTCTGTAGCCTCCGGGACACCTCCCGCGACAGCTAATGTTCGGTTATCCCGCACTGCATAGGTGTCGTCCGGATACTTTTGATGATATAGTGTACATACTGAGGAAAGTCATTGTGAGATAAGTGGTCGAGGGTACTGACCACTCTGTTATATGTAGGGGTTTCTTCCCGTTCTGTTGGCCATTAGAAGGCAGGAAGAATAACGGCTGAAATTCTCACACTTCTGAGCGCACTGTCTTCGCGGCCTGTATGGCAGGGGAGCTGAAGAAGAGTGTATTCCACAGCGTAAAGTAGGCACATCTCTGTAATTACGTCAACGCAGACAAACTATTTGACACATGAGTACACATAAAGCTTTCAGCCACATGTACAGTAATTTCATTTAATGCTCTCAGTGTGAGCATCACCGCCGGCCGAAGTGGCCGTGCGGTTAAAGGCGCTGCAGTCTGGAACCGCAAGACCGCTACGGTCGCAGGTTCGAATCCTGCCTCGGGCATGGATGTTTGTGATGTCCTTAGGTTAGTTAGGTTTAACTAGTTCTAAGTTCTAGGGGACTAATGACCTCAGCAGTTGAGTCCCATAGTGCTCAGAGCCATTTGAACCATTTTTTGAGCATCACCAGTGACACACAAAACACCCATATGGTACTTTATATTTCGTCACACATTTTGTAGCACTTGCGGGGAGACACTTTCACCCGTTTGAATGAAGCAGTCTTGCAATGCGCACATATCCTATACACGTGTATTAACCATCTCGGTTTTAATATACGTCTACAGGAAAAAAAAAAGAAAAAACAGTGGGTAGCTATCACGGGCGTCTGTCATCCATTCCCATTCACCGATTCAGAAATTCTTTAGCCGAAGAACTGATAGCTACTAACCTGCATCTAATTCAAACATTACATGGTGCTGTATTCCTTGGATTTTGACTAAGGCATAATTTTGATGCAATCCAAGTAAGGAGTTCAGGTAACAAATGTTCCACGGTTGGTTGGTTGATTCGGGGGAAGGGACCAAACAGCCAGATCATCGGTCCCATCGGATTAGGGAAGGATGGGGAAAGAAGTCGGCCTTGCCCTTTCACAGGAATCATCCCACAATTTACCTAAAGTGATTTAGGGAACTCACTGAAAACCTAAATGAGGATGGCCGGACGCGGATTTGAACCATCGCCCTCATGAATGCGAGCCCAGTATGCTAACCACTGCGCCAGCTCGCTTGGTGATGTTTCGTGGAAGATGAATAGGCCAATAACTGTTGTGGATTAATGCAAACCACACATTGGTTTGTTAAATCATCTGAATTCGTGGGAAGCTGCTGTTCCGGATATGTCCGAAAGAACCGACACCACAAAGAATCCGCAGCTGTGATACGTAATATACAAACTGACCGTAAGGGGAGGGGGGGGGGGAGGGGGGAGGGAGAAAGAAAATCGGAGGAATTATTGATGTCAGCTGCAGCGGGACTTTTTTGCCTAATTAGAGACGACGAGTGAAAATATATGTCAGACTGGGACTCGAACCCTTTATCTCACGCTTACTAGGCAGTTAGTAAGTGCGTCATCTGAACACACAGTTCACGGATTAGCGCGAACTACCTCGGCCGACCCCCATTCCCACTAAGTTACACCTATCCGCAGTCCATGTCCTCCATGCACGCTACTTTGAAATTTCCTCTTCTTCCCTTCCCGCCCCCCCCCCCCCCCCCCCACCCACTCAAGTTACGTAATATTCCTTATGTATCTCTCACAAGCTTTGGCTTTACAGTCTTTGCACATCTTGGGAATCATAAGTATCTGTCTGAATATTTGAGCAGCTATTTTTTCATAAAATAATTTATGACAGGTAACTCCGTTGTGTTACTGTCGATGTTTTCGGCCAGGTCGTTAATATAGGTACCCAGATTTTGTAAGCTATTGACAAATAATATTCCGTGCTTCGTAGCTGCATTGTGTCGAGAAAATCTCGATGGGACACGAAATAGCCTACAAATTTATTCTCGCCTTATTATGGAGGATGCCAGACGCTGCGCAGCTTTCCGCCACCCGTCAGAATATTCCAGGTCGCGATGTCTTCCCCCGCCGCAGCGCCGCAGATAACTTCAGAATCCGGCACAAAGTTCGCCTAATAATCTTTCTGGGGTGCCCGCCTTACACATTGTTTACAAGAGCACAGGGCTGAGTCGCCGAGCAAGCCCGTCCTGAGGGGGAGACGGTAAAGGGGGGGGGGGGGGAGGGGGCGAAAGCGTCACAAGTAAATTAGTTCTCAGAGGAGCCGCCGCTGCGAGCGCAAATCCTCGCGAACGCAATTTCCGTAATGCTGCGGTCTCGTTCCCGGGCGGGTGGCGGCTAGCTCCGCAAAACGGCGACTCGTACAGAAGGAACAAGACATCTGCGAGTGCGCCAGGGCTTCCCCGCCCGAGAATGAAGGAGTCTGCGTCGTTTAAGACTTTATTGTAGTCATTGTCACTAAGAGAAATCTCTGTGACTCCGTCACGAGCCAGGGAAGTGCGATACATTGGCGGTGATACCACGTGACACTAATACGTAGCATTCACGTACTTGAATGGAGAGCTCCTTCCATAACTATCAGCGTTTCAGGGAACAGTTTCCAGTGGTGCTGAAAGTAAACTAACCACTCCATGTAATGTTATTATCGTCTCGTGGAGATATGTGACTTACTAAATCATGTCGTCATCGATAATCTTCACGCCGATAGGCGAGCTTCAAGCTTGAATCCACATACTTCTTGACGCACTAGTTTACCAACAGCTGTATGTATAATAGAAATTTGTTTTATTTTATGGTCTCTATGTGCTACCAGTTTCACCATTACGTTGATGCCATCTTCAGGCCCCACTCGTCAGAGTCGTAAAATCGCTATACATGGAAGGAGCCATATAACTGAATCCGTGAATCAAATCGTCCTGCAACAGCTCTTGGTGGCCAGGGTCTGTGTCCAGTTACATGGCTCCTTCCGTGTATAGCGATTTTACGACTACGACGAGTGGGGCCTGAAGATGGCATCAACGTAATGCCGAAACTGGTAGCACATAGAAGCTCATAAAATAAAATAAATTTCTACTATACATACGGCTGTTGGTAAATTATTGCATCAAGAAGTTCATGCCAGCCGTCGTCCCACGATCCATAATGGATCAACGAAGATTGAATGTTATTAAAATATATGTACATATGTGTGGATTTACACTGAAGAACTAAAGAAACTGGTACATCTGATTAACATCGTGTAGGGCCCCGAGAACACGCAGAAGTGCCGCAACACGACATGGCATGAGCTCGACTAATGTCTGAAAGAGTGCTCGATGGAACTGACTCCGTGAATCCTTCAGGGCTGTCCGTAAGAATACGAGTAGTTGGAGATCTCTTCTGAACAGCACGTTGCAAGGCATCCTAGATATGCTCAATAATGTTCATGTCTGAGGAGTTGGTGACGAGAAGTGTTTAAACTCGGAAGAGCGTTCCTGGAGCCACTCTGTAGGAATTCTGGACGTGTTGGAGGTGTGGGGTATCGCATTGTCGTGCTGGAATTGCTCATGTCCGCCGGAGAGCACAATGGACATGAAAGGGTGATCAGACAGGATGCTTACGTACGTGTCACCCATAAGAGTCGTATATAAACGCATCAGAGGTCCCATATCACTCCTACTGCATACGCCCCACACCATCACAGATACCCCATCAGCTTGAACAGTCTCTTGCTGACATACAGCGTCCATGGAATGATGCGGTTGTCTCCATACCCGTACGTGTCCATCCGCTCGATGCAATTTGAAACGAGACTCCTCTGACCAGGTGAAATTCAGTCCAGTGTCGGTATTCATGGGCCCAGGCGAGGAGTAAAGCCTTGTCATGTGCAGTCATCAATGGTACACGAGTGGGCCTTCGGCTCCGTAAGCCCATATTAATGTTGTTTCGTTGAATGTTTCGCACGCTGACACTTGTTGATGGTCCTGCACTGAATTCTTCAGAAATTTGCGGAAGGGTTGCACTTCATTCACGTTGAATGATTCTCTTCGGTTGTCGTTGGACCCGTTCTTGCAGGATCTTTTTCCGGCCGCAGCGATGTCGGAAATTTGATGTTTTACTGGAGTGCTCTCGTGAAATGGTCGTACGGGAAAATCCCCACTTCACCGCTACCTCGGAGATGCTGTGTCCCATCGCTCGTGCGCCGACTATAATACCATGTTCAAACTCACTTAAATCTTCTGCCATTGTAGCAGCAGTATTTATCTATCAACTACGCCAGATACTTGTGGTCCTATATAGGCGTTCCCGACAGCGGCACCGTATTCTGCCTGATTACATATCTCTGTATTTGAATACGCATGGCTCTACCAATTTCTTTGGCGCTCCAATGTATGTATGTACGTTACACATATCCTCCTAAACCACTGGGCCGATTTCGATCAAACTTCGTACACGTATCACTTACTGCCAGGAAGGGATGGCGTTCGGGGTAAGAAGCACCAACTTATCAAAGGGTTGAGGCTGGGAGTGAAAAGAAGTGTAGCCTAGGACTCACGAATGCCCAGGCTTCATTCATTCATGAGAATGAGAGCACTTAGTGATTGCAGCAAACTTTACTCGTAATCTCAAACCTTAACCAATATTTTCCTCCCTGACAAATCCTACAAAATGTTGAAAGGAGGAAATGTCATACCTTACTACCTTTTCGCTCTTTATGCAGAAATCTGCAGTATCAGGCACGACATTCCTATTTATTGTTTCTTTACTACTGGCTGTATGTAACACAGAACATATATGCAAAATTGGACGATTCATAGTTCAAGAGACATACTTAGATGCTTGAAAAACTGTCGCATGAAGTTTAAATTTATTACTTCTTTACTACTTACTTTAATCACATCACTTTTCGCATACAGTATTCACGTATGTCGCTAAATGTGCCTACAAAATTATATCATTGCACGACACACAACATGGGAGGTATGATGTCAGAAATACTGAGATAGGTGAAAAACTGCCGCTCATCCATGAAATTTAAATTCGTCACTTCTCAGCTACTAACTCTATTCACAACGTAGTATTATATCATTGTACCACGCATAGTTCAACAGATATGATGCCATTAACATTGAGTTGTGTGAAAATGTAACTGTAGGGCCAAATTCACTAGCGATACAGGTGAAATGTGTGTGCAAACATGTCTAAAATATATTTTATAGACGTGAAATATAGATTACATGTGCGTACGCGAACAAAGACGAGAGTAAAAATCTACTTCTAAACGACTATATCGACTTTAACTAAATTTTGTAGATATATTACTTACTATATGGAAAGAAATAGTGTGGAGGTAGCTACCTATTGGCTTGGGAGTAATAACGTGAAGAGAGAAGGGGGAGGACATGGGCACCGGTATGGGGGATAGGAGATGGACAGAAGGAGGGGGAGGAGGAAATAGGCAGAGAAAGGGAAGAGGAGAAGCTGGATAGAGAGTGGGGGAAGGAGTTGGGACAGAAGGAGGAAAGAGAGGGGGAAAGGAGAAGATGGAGAGAGGGGGAAGGAATCGATGGAAAGATACGGGAGGAGAAAATAGATACAGGGAAGATGAAATGGACAGAGAGATAGGGGCGCACAGAGGGGGAGGAGGGATGAACAGAGATGGTGGAGTAGGAGGTAGAGGGAGTGAGGAGGAGATAGAGGGAGCAGGAGGAGATGGACTTAGAGGAAGAGGAGGAGATAGAGAGAGAGATGGGCAGGAGGAGATGTGAATAGTGGGAGAGGAAGTTGTGGACAGAGAGAAAGGGATGGACAGAGGTGATGGAGAGAGGGGGAAAGAGATGGACAGAGAAGCGGGTGGGCATGATGGGCAGACAGAGGGGGAAGGAGATGGACTACTAGAACTGGAGTAAATACATACCCAGGCAACGTCGGGTGACCAGCTAGTGAAGGCATAAAGATGTAAACCAGAGCTCGGGGCGTGAACTGCCCGCGGGCGCTAGGGACTTCGGTATCTTTGTGCCAGAGCGATGCGCGGCAAGCTCACATTATCTTGTCGTAACAATTATCATACACGATCGACAACTGAAGCCTGAGTATGCAGTCGCATTATCATTGCTTGCATTGTCGTAACAATTATCATAGTATGACAAAGCAATGAATACTTAGGACACAAAATAACATGTGCCTAGTGTTTCCGGAATTGCCATCGAATGAAAAAGTAATACTAGTTATCTTATAACAATTCTGAAGGATTGTGAAGGAAAGCAAATTAATTTATGGTAGCGTGCATGCTTTTATGTGCCATCTAGTCTCATAAAGCTTTGCATTTGCACGCAAGTTGAAAAAAAATTCTAAAACAAAACACCGCGGCACTCCAGAGCATTTCACAAAAAATGCGATACAGCGCCATAATCACCCCCAGCTCTGTCAGGAAGGATTTAAACTGCGGATGTTACAAACCCTGCGATCTCACTTCATTAGCTGTCGTTTCAACAACGCCCATGACGGCTTTTACTTTCGTACATTTTGTCAGCAGATTAACGCGATGTAGGGTACAGTGTACCGCTGGTGTATCCGGTTGAATGCCAGCTTCTTTCACCTTGTTCCACGTAAAAGCAAATGCACCTGACTTTTGACCAGTCATTGCAGGAGCTCCAGCTGTTGCAGTGAGCAAAATTTTTTCCCAACAAAGACCATACTCGTCAATAACGTTTCCCAAGCAAGAAATTTTGTCATCGTCATTGGCACTAAACCGAGGAATCAAGTATTTCCTTCATCAAGTTGAACGCACATTCAGCATTTCCCACAAATGCGCCTGTTCTTCCATCCAAAACCAATCAACTTGTGTGTCCAATTCGTTTGCCATTTCTTCGATGCGGCTGCGAACTTTCTCCGTGAAAGAGGAACTGTTTCGAAAACCGGCAGAGTCGCTGGACTTAAGATTGTTGCAGCACCAACAAAGCACTCTTTAAAAAATTCTCCATCGCTGAAGGGACGCGCTGTTTCGACTATTTTGACAACTATGTCACAGCTCACTCTCACTGCACCTTCACTGTGGATGTCATGGTTCTCTTCCTGTAAATAGAATACAAGGGAAAAGTAAAATCGGGAGCAAAACCATATAACGCATGATAAATAATAGTAACATTTTGAAGAAATGACGTATATCCATACTAACTTTCTTCTTTCTCTCTTTCATACTTAACTTGATGACCTTTCATCCGCCAGTGTTCAGTGATCACGAATTTCTAATGAAGAAGTTGAAAATGGTCCTTCCCATTCTACTTCTTCCACGCCGATAAAATGGCATTACGAAACAGACACTGAGGGCCAATTTGTTTCAATGAAAATCTTCTTTCTTCTGTTGTGTAGGGGTTCGATTAATTTTCGTTTAGCGGATCGTGAGCATTTTCCTCTAACTAATTTTTACGTACCACACCGACTTGCAGCGTGCGTCAGTAGCAAACGACCGTTGTTAGCAGAGGTGGAGGGGAATTGCTGGCTGACAGCGCTCGCGGAGCAAACAGTGTGGGCAGTCGCAAAATAAATGGGGCATGTTAAATGATGAAAAATCATATTATACAGTGCTCTAGAAGCACATTCGTTTCCTGTATGCTAAGCTTGTAATACAGATGGCCAAAGCTAGTTATGGGACAACCGAATATTTTTAGCAACCGACTATTTTACAACCGACTGGTCAGCTGACTGTTTTTTCGTTCAGTCGGTATTTTCAGTCGATTGAAACAACCGAATAAAACTAGTCCTTGTCGCCATGTCAGCTATGTGATTGTTTTCACTCACAATCAATCTCCTGATTTGAGTGGTTTCATTCAGTGCGAGACAACCGACTGAAATAAGTCTTCGTCGGATGCTGCCGTTATATTAACGTTTTTCCTCATTCACTGGATTTGACGAGTTTAATTCAATGCGAGACAACCGACTGATAAATCTCTGCGGTTGCGGCAGTTCTACGAATGTTTTCACTCAGTCTCCGGGATTGAATTATTTTATTTTCATATTTTATCAGCCTTTTTAGTTATACATGAACCATGACTAGGTTGGCAATTGTTTTTAGAGACAAACAAAGTATTTTTTTTTTAAGGACAGGCTAATAAATATATATTTATTCTAAAACTAAAGTATTTTCAAAATGTATGCATTGACTTACTTAAATACAAATTTTCGTACTTGTAGCATTAAATATCAGTTTTAGGTTGATTTTTAAAAGTTATCTGGGTCTGCACAATTAATGTATGTATATATAAATGAACAATCACTCTTGGACATGTTTTAATTAGGTCGGTTTCTTGTCCGTTTATTCAGTGCAAATTTTGCAGCTGATTTTAAACTAAGTTCTCGATAACCTAGAGACCTGAAGATTTCAACATAGCTCAGAACTGAATGAAACTGCAATATTAAATCACTTTCGCGTCTGGTGTGTGGAGGAGAGTACTTCGTTTTTCGATCTGTCTGTCTCTTCGGTATAAATTTTCCAACTGATTTTCAACTAACTCTCTGATTAGCTAAACATTTGAACTTTCCAACTTAGCTCAGAACCGGATGGCAATGTAATATTGACTCGCTATCTTTTTTGGTGCGTGGCGGATAGTATTTGGTGCACCACTGCTATTTCCCTGTTTCCCTGTTCCAATCATGAATGTTTTGCAGCTAAGAACGATTGCTGCTAAGCTTGCGTGTGAGCTTGATTCTCTCGCTTTCACACTCACGGTCTTTTCACGAGGTATGCGTTGGAGAAAGCAATATATTGATTGACTAAGTTGAATATAACTGAAATAAACCTGAAATTTACCTCACCTCAGTGGTAATCTCACCAAAATGACCGAGGTCGTGGTGTGCCTTCCCTAAATAGCTTCTGGCAAATTCCCGGATGCTTAGTTTGAAAGGGCACGGACGACTTCCTTCCCCATCCTTCTATAATCGTGGCGAGCGGTGTGGCCGAGCAGTTAAGGGCGCAGTGTCACGGATTGCGCGGCAGCTCCCACCGGAGTTTCGAGTCCACCCGCGGGCATGGATGTTTGTGCTGTTCTTAGCATAAGTTAGTTTAAGTAGTGTGCAAGACTAGTGACCGATGACCTCAGGAGTTTGGTCCCTTAGGAATTCACACACACACCTTCCATAATCGATAGGACCGACGAACTCGCTGTTTCGTTCCCTCCTCCAAATCAACCAAACAGCCAGTAAAATTGTTTGAAATAAACTGAAAAATTTCACACACAGAAGACTGAAAACAAGAAAATAGCACTCTGTTTTTAATATTGTACGTTTTCCACTTTAAAAGAAAGAATGAATAATTCAGGCACTATGCAAAGTTACAACGGTATGCACTGTTTTCATTCGGTTGCTGCCGCATACTGCTTTCATTCGAAAAAGAAATAAATGAATAGTAAGCGAACCAACACGTAAAACTACAACTGACGAAGTCAGTTTTTTCCACTCAGTTGCTCCCATGGACTAGTTTCACTCAAAAGAATGAATGAATAATTCAACCATTATATAAAACTACAACCGAATGAGTCGATTGTTTTCCAACAACCGCATGAATCCATAGTTTTCATTCGGTTGTTCCTATCACTAGTTAAAGCGCGTAAATTTTAGAGAACAAACTTGGAAATTCCAAGTTGCACAGATCTAGAAATATAGCTAATAAAAATTGTAACAAGTTTTACCTGTTCTAGGTTAAGCTAAGCGCAATCCCAGAGTCGGACTGTGTATTTTCATGCTATTCATACAAATGTATTTTAAAATTCTCAGCAGTATACTGCAGATGATTCCGTCGAATGTCTTCTTCTCGAGGCAGTTACATAAATTAGGGATATAAGACAGCAAAACTAGCAGTGTTAACACACAACCAAGCGTTTCGGTTGTCCTTCTCGTTCAAATAACGAGAATGTGACCCTGGAAACGCATAGCTGTCTGTTAACACAGCTTATTTATATTCTGTATGCAGCTTTACTGTATGGTTAAATGATGATGGCATCCTCTTGGGTAAAATATTCCGGAGGTAAAATAGTCCCCATTCGGATCTTCGGCCGGGGACTACTCAAGAGGACGTCGTTATCAGGAGAAAGAAAACTGGCGTTCTGCGGATCGGAGCGTGGAATGTCGGATCCCTTAATCTGGCAGGTAGTTTAGAAAACTTAAAAAGAGAAATGGATAGGTTAAAGTTAGATATAGTGGGAATGAGTGAAGTTCGGTGGCAGGAGGAACAAGATATTTGGTCAGGCGAATACAGGATCATAAATACAAAATCAAATAGGGGTAATGCAGGAGTAGCTTTAATAGTGAATAGGAAAATAGGAGTACGGGTAAGCTACTACAAACAGCATAGTGAACGCATCATTGTGGCCAAGATCGACACGAAGCCCATGCCTACTACAGTAGTAAAAGTTTATATGCCAACCAGCTCTGCAGATGACGAAGAAATTGAAGAAATGTATGATGAAATCAAAGAAATTATTCAGATAGTGAAGGGAGACGAAAATTTAATAGTGATGGGTGACTGGAATTCGGCAGTAGGAAAAGGGAGAGAAGGAAACGTAGTAGGTGAATATGGATTGGGGCTAAGAAATGAAAGAGGAAGCCGCCTGGTAGAATTTTGCATACACCACAACTTAATCATAGCTAACACTTGGTTCAAGAATCATAAAAGAAGGCTGTATACATGGAAGAAGCGTGGAGATATTGACAGGTTTCAAATAGATTATGTAATGGTAAGACAGAGATTTAGGAACCAGGTTTTAAATTGTAAGACATTTCCAGGGGCAGATGTGGACTCTGACCACAATCTATTGGTTATGAACTGTAGATTAAAACTGAAGAAACTGCAAAAACGTGGGAATTTAAGGAGATGGGACCTGGATAAACTGGCTAAACTAGAGGTTATATAGAGTTTCAGGGAGAGCATAACGGAACAATTAACAGGAATGGGGGAAAGAAATACAGTAGAAGAAGAATGGGTAGCTTTGAGGGATGAAGTAGTTAAGGCAGCAGAGGATTAAGTAGGTAAAAAGACAAGGGCCAGTAGAACTCCTTGGGTAACAGAAGAAATATTGAATTTAATTGATGAAAGAAGAAAATATAAAAATACAGTAAATAAAGCAGGCAAAAGGGAATACAAACGTCTCAAAAATGAGATCGACAGGAAGTGCAAAATGGCTAAGCAGGGATGGCTAGAGGATAAATGTAAGGATGTAGAGCCTCATCTCAATAGGGGTAAGATTCGTACTGCCAACAGGAAAATTAAAGAGACCTTTGGTGAAAAGAGAACCACATGCATGAATATCAAGAGCTCAGATGGAAACCCAGTTCTAAGCAAAGAAGGGAAAGCAGAAAGGTGGAAGGAGTATATAGAGGGCCTATACAAGGGCGATGTACTTAAGGACAATATTATGGAAATGGAAGAGGATGTAGATGAAGATGAAATGGGAGATATGATACTGCGTGAAGAGTTTCACAGAGCACTGAAAGATCTGAGTCGAAACAAGGCCCCGGGAGTAGACAACATTCCATTACAACTACTGATGGCCTTGGGAGAGCCACTCCTGACAAAACTCTACCATCTGGTGAACAAGACGTATGAGACAGGCGAAATACCCTCGGACTTCAAGAAGAATATAATAATTCCAATCCCAAAGAAAGCAGGTGTTGACAGATGTGAAAATTACCGAACAATCAGTTTAATAAGCCACAGCTGCAAAATGTTAACGCGAATTCTTTACAGACGAATGGAAAAATTAGTAGAAGCTGAAATCGGGAAAGATCAGTTTGGATTCTGTAGAAATATTGGAATACGTGAGGCAATACTGACCCTACGACTTATCTTAGAAGCTAGATTAAGGAAAGGCAATCCTACGTTTCTAGCATTTGTAGACTTAGAGAAAGCGTTTGACAATGTTGACTGGAATACTCTCTTTCAAATTCTGAAGGTGGCAAGGGTAAAATACAGAGAGCGAAAGGCAATTTACAATTTGTACAGAAACCAGATGGCAGTTATAAGAGTCGAGGGACATGAAAGGGAAGCAGTGGTTGGGAAGGGAGTGAGACATGGTTGTAGCCTATCCCAGATCTTATTCAATCTTTATATTGAGCAAGCAGTAAAGGAAACAAAAGAAAATTTCGGAGTAGGTATTAAAATCCATGGAGAAGAAATGAAAACATTGAGGTTCGCCGATGACATTGTAATTCTGTCAGAAACAGCAAAGGACTTGGAAGAGCAGTTGAACGGAATGGATAGTGTCTTGAAAGGAGGATATAAAATGAACATCAACAGAAGCAAAACGAGGATAATGGAATGTAGTCGAATTAAGTCGGGTGATGCTGAGGGAATTAGATTAGGAAACGAGACACTTAAAGTAGTAAAGGAGTTTTGCTATTTTGGGAGCAAAATTACTGATGATGGTCGAAGTAGAGAGGATATAAAATGTAGACTCGCAATGGCAAGAAAAGCGTTTCTGAAGAAGAGAAATTTGTTAACATCGAGTATAAATTTACGTGTTAGGATGTCATTTCTGAAAGTATTTGTATGGAGTGTGGCCATGTATGGAAGTGAAACATGGACAAGAAGAGAATAGAAGCTTTCGAAATGTGGTGCTACAGAAGAATGCTGTAGATTAGATGGGTAGATCACATAACTAATGAGGAGGTATTGAATAGGATTGGGGAGAAGAGAAGTTTGTGGCACAACTTGACTAGAAGAAGGGATCGTTTGGTAGGACATGTTCTGAGGCATCAAGGGATCACCAATTTAGTATTGGAGGGCAGCGTGGAGGGTACAAATTGTAGAGGGAGACTAAGAGATGAATACACTAAGCAGATTCAGAAGGATGTAGGTTGTAGTAGGTACTGGGAGATGAAGAAGCTTGCACAGGATAGAGTAGCATGGAGAGCTGCATCAAACCAGTCTCAGTACTGAAGACCACAAAAACAACATGCTGAATAAATGAGCAGGCATGCCTAAAAAAATCGTCATTCCCAAGAGACATCATGTTAACACTGTGCAACATCTCCTCTAATCCAGTGGTAGAAGAGTGTCTACAAGTTTATTCAGGTATGACATATCAAACTGAAGTCAGTCATTGATGAGTAGGTCAGGTATAGTCCCCATGATTGGAATACAAATACAAGTGGTTGAGGACGTGGGGTGCAAGTGGTGTTCTGAGATTAACCATTTGGCACAAGTGAGGAATTCATGGTGGGCCACATCAGACCAGTCAGAAGATTGAAGACTAAAAAGAGGTCACCTTACTGGGGATATTTTCATTGCTATGTTCCACATGCTGTTACAAATAATCTTTTATGTTTCTTTCACCATATAGTCTTGGCTTCAAACATATGCTGCAGGAAGAGAGACCACTACCACGAATAGTAGCTGCTGTTATCAGGTGGCTTACTTGGACGTAGCAACTGCCCTGCCTCGGCACAGGACCAATTACATTTAGGCAAACTGCGACAAAAATTGTGGCGACACAGATTAGCAAAAGTTAAGAATAAATTAACAGAAATTTCATAATACACATATCAGCAAAAGCGATGCATCACCGCAATACGCTGTGCAGGTGTGATGCTATCGTGACCGTTTCTGTACCGTTCGGAATGTCACCGCATCCGTTGTTTGTAAACATACAGTTACCGCGAGCGCTACCTACTGGTAGAACGCCACAGTCGAATCGATTGCATAATTTTAGTTGAAAGTAAGATGTGAATAGCGCCACACGAGAGACGTATGCGAAACAGTAGAGTGAACGTCCATCAAGCCACGAAGAACGATCACTATCAGTCATGATAAGCTAATGCGAATCTCTGTTCCCGACGCCCAGAACGAACCCAACGTCGTACACCACAGCATCATGGACCCCGTTATAGATGGACAAGAAATCATGCAAAATGGACACCCAACGATTGGCGTCGGGTATTGTTTACGGACGAAACTCAGAGCTCTTTGTACCTTAAATAAACGCAAAGTTTCGGGAGACAATCCAGTAAGATCAAACGCCTCCAATATTGTGTCCCACACGGTGGTGGAGTGATATTTTGCGGTGGCAGTACATGGGATCACTGTACGTCATTTGTGGTTGCTCAGGGCAATCTCAGTGCTCTGTGGCACAGGCTCGAGCTTCTGCAACAAGTAGCGGGAGCGTATCTCCCACGCTTTGGTGAGAATTTTATCTCGATGGATGAGAACTCACGTACTTAACGTGCTGTTCTCGTGAACACTTTCCGTCACCATGTTAGAATCACCAGAACGGAGTGGTCTGCCTGTTCGCCGGACAGTAACCCAATCGAACATGCACGGAATCGATTGAAACGAGCGATTTCTCGACGCCCACGGCGACCATAGACTTCGCGACTTACGCAGAGCTGCCTTGAAGATTCCGACATACCTATACCAGTTTCTTTGGCACATCAGTGTATGATCAATTGGTTCAGCATGGTGTCGTGAAATATCAGGATAAAAACTCACGACAAGAGGACCGAAGTGCCATCATTCCGAAGTTCAGTACTATTGTGGTCGAGAAATATCCACGTCTGGCCACATTAGAACTATATGTGTAAGGCGGAAAGACGATGGGCCGTGTGCGCCCTGTGTGGCTTCTAACCACAACTGTGTTGCGCTTGTCTGAATGTCGGCCTCGCCTTGTGGTTTTCAAATGGCTCTGAGCACAATGGGACTTAACATCTGTGTTCATCAGTCCCTCAGAACGTAGAACTCCTTAAACCTAACTAACCTAAGGACATTACACACATCCATGCCCGAGGCAGGATTCGAACCTGCGACCGTAGCGGTCGCGCGGTTCCAGACTGAAGTGCCTAGAACCTCGTCTTGTGGCGCCTCCTCGGTGCATAGCCGGTACCGTATCTGACGTTGTATTGTATGGGACTGCGGAACCAAAAACAACGGAAAGGCTTCGTCCCCGCAGTAACCCACAGTGGTACACAACCCCACAAAGGCTACAGCAGTCCACTCACCCCTACCGCCGCCCCACACCGAACTCAGGGTTATTGTGCGGTTCGGCCCTCAGTGGACCCCCCGGGAACGTCTCACACCAGACGAGTGTAACCCCAATGTTTGCGTGGTAGAGTAATCATGGTGTACGCGTACGCGGAGAAAGTTCGTGCAGGAATCGCCGACATAGTGTAACTGAGGCGGAATGAGGGAAACCATCCCGCATTCACTGAGGCAGATGGAAAACCGCCTTGAAAATCATCCACAGAATGGCCGACACACAGGACCTCGACACTAATCCGCCAGGCGGATTCGTGCCGGGGACCGGCACGCCTTCCCGCCCGGAAAGCATTGCGTTGGCTCGCACGGCTAACAGAGCGGGCTGCACGTAGCATAATTGAAGACATATTCGTTGGGATTATGATGAAGCGCGCGATGTAGTGTCCGAGTGTTCAGCGAACCAGGAACGTAAATGTTGGTACACGTGCTGCCCTGTGAACACGGTTGTTATCTTCGAGCCAGCCGTTGTAGCCGAGCAGTTCTAGGTGCTTCAGTCTGGAACTGCGCGACCGCTACGGTCGAAGCTTCGAATCCTGACACGGGCATTGATGTATGTGATGTCCGTAGGTTAGTTAGGTTTAAGTGTTCCAAGGTCTAGGGGAACTGATGACCTCAGATGTCAAGTCCCATAGTGCTCAGAACCATTTGAACCATTTGTTATCTTCGAACGTGTGGGTGTGCAAGGCATACTCATCATCAAGATGTGGATGCAAGGTCAACATTTGGTTACCGATAATGTTGGAATATACGTCCTGTTCCATGCTCATTGTAACCTGGTAGAGTAAGTCCAAGCAAAGGTACGAAAGGCGCCCACCAAACAACAGAGTACCATCTTCGAGAACGACCATACTCTCCAGCCATCTTTTACTGCAGGAAGTAACCGAAAATGTGAACATTTATTCAAAAAATCGTTACAGCCATAGTTATTGATGTACAGATCTAAAATTTTTTATACCTGACAAAAAGTGCTGTATTTTAACGGAAAGATATGTTAAAAGACACAGGAATAATATTTTACCAGAAATTTGAATTTGAATTTTTTATTATCATTTTATAAAAAACCCTGACCAGAATTCTAATGGCCCAATGAATTTGTAAATGTTGTGGTAGTGTCCCTTGAAGGTTATAATACCACTGAACTGCAATGATCAATCTATGATACAAATTGTATTATTAATAGAGTTTTGAATTTTGCATATCAAAATTAAGTTTTTTTTTACATACAATCGTGTAAAAAACAGAATGTAATCCAAGAGCTCGAATATTTGAGTTGCAATGAGGCAATATATTTCGAACAGGTCCAGATAATTTTATAGCATTAGTGCATATACTTTTTGAGAAAACGCTTCTAATAATGCAGAAAATGTAAAACTGCGAAAATGGGGCTCAAAGATTTTTTATCATACTTCTACATGTACGAGGGCTGGTCGGAAAGTAAAGTCCGGTCGGTCGCGAAATGAAAACCACAGTGACAATCAAAAATTATTTTATTCGCAGCAGTTAGCCACATCTTCCAGCTACCTCTTTAAACAGTCGTTGATCCAACTTGTTGTACCAACTTTCCAGTACCCACGTCACAAAAAGCAGCCGCCTTTGCTTCCCGCCAATTCTCTACGCTGGTCTGGCTTTTATTGTTTCTGCCAAAATGTTGTCTTCGTAGCCAGCGGTTCATGTGAGCAGAGATGAACAGCGGAGGGAGCCTATTAAGTGTTGTATTGTGGGTGATCGCACACTTCCCGTCGAAAACGCTGCAGGACCGTCTTCATTCCCCTGCTGAATGCGGCTGATAATTGTCTTGAAGAAAGAAATGCATGACATTTATGTTATGTGGGCTGCAAAGCTTCAGGCGAAATCTCACACCAGATCCACATACTTGGCGGGATGCACCGTTGTTTGAGGCACTTTGCGCTCTGAACTGAAAAGAGTGACATGAAACGTTCGACAGGCACACTAGAGACACAGCCCAACACATATGTGAAAGAGTTCCATCAGATTTTCACAACTAGTTTCATTTCGCGCCTAATCAGACATTACTCTCCGAATACGCCTCGTAATAAGCTTACCTCAGTTTAAAATCTTACACCTTTCTCTTCTCTCCCTTTAGAATCTGACTGGTCTGTATTTGTAGATAAGACAATGGTCTGCTCTCATTGAAGGTTTAAAGTGCTTTTGTTGTAAATACACCTAGATTTTTACAAGTTCTCTCCAACACTTCAATTCTGCCATTATTTCAGTCATTAAAACATAAAAGTACATCACAGACACGAATTTTCAGTACTTCGGGTACACGGATTGTCCTTTTTGAGTATCTAATATAAAGTTATTGAGACTTTCATTAACATTCTGTGTCTTCGCATGAAGACGTCAGTAAATCAGGCTTTGCAAGAAATCTGAATGCAGATTTAACTGCACTCGTAACAAATTCTGATAATGACTTTTTATATGAACATGTCTCATTTCTTTTGTTGTACTTACATCAATCGTCTTTCGGACACAGGTTATGCATATGTGTTTGGTCAGTGGATAGATTGTGGAAATGATCTTCCCACACAGCACGCCTCATTGCCTCTAAATCACGTGCGTCTTTCCTAATAGCTCTCCCATAAAATAACCGAAGAGAACCAATTTCTTTCACAATAAATATGCCTTTCTCTCCTAGTGGTTTTCCATCCTCAAGCTCTTCAAGACTTAAATAAATCACATGCATGAAACTTCTCAGCCAGATATACAGATATCAGCCAAAAGCATACTTGTCAACCAAAAATAACGAAAGAGAATAGCCGTTACACTCACAAAAATTTCGCTGAAGCAAGCAATTTCCCATACGTCGTAAGAGATGGGAGTGACTGCGGTTAAGTATTTGAAAGGCATTTCCAGTGCTACTATCACGATAAAATTCACACAAAAGATAGAATATATGTAGATTTAGAAAGCCATATTACTGAAAAACTGATTTTCTCGACTCACGTCCATTACGTACCCCCATAAGGTGGTGACTAATATTTTGTTCTGTGAGGTAAAAAAAGAATTTAAGGAGCAACCCTTTGTGGAAATGCTCTAGAACGGCTTATCTCTGTCATTCAGCAAGTTTCGTCGTTTTATCTCACTTTCTAAATGTACACAGAGGTGACAAAAGTCATGGGATACCTCCCAGCCGGCCGGGGTGGCCGAGCGGTTCTAGGCACTACAGTCTGGAACCGCGAGACCACTACGGTCGCAGGTTCGAATCCTGCCTCGGGCATGGATGTGTGTGATGTCCTTAGATTGGTTAGGTTTAAGTAGTTTTAAGTTCTAGGGGACTGATGACCTTAGAAGTTAAGTTCAAATGGTTCAAATGTCTTTGAGCACTATGAGACTTAACATCTGTGGTCATCAGTCCCCTAGAACTTAGAACTACTTAAACCTAACTAACCTAAGGACATCACACACATCCATGCCCGAGGAAGGATTCGAACCTGCGACCGTAGCGGTCACGCGGTTCCAGACTGAAGCGCCTTTAACCGAACGGCCACACTGGCCGGCTAGAAGTTAAGTCCCATAGTGCTGAGAGCCATTTAAACCATTTGATACCTCCCAGCATCGTGTCGGACATCCTTTTGCCAGGCGCAGTGCAGCAGCTTGGGGTGGCATGGACTCAACAAGTAGTTGGAAGTCTGTGCAGAAATACTGAGGCATGCTGTCTCTATAGCCTTCCACAACTGCGAAAGTGTTGCAGAGGGAGCAGGATTTTGTACACGAACTGACCTCTCGATTAAATCCCACAAATTTTCGTTGGAATTCATGTCCGGCGCCCTGGGTGGCCAAATCATTCGTTCGAATTGTCCAGAATGTCCTTCAAACATATTGCGAACAATGACGAATTGCCATCCACGAAAGTTCCATCGTTGTTTGGGAATATCAAGTCCATGAATCGCTGCAACTGGTCTCCAAGTAGGCGAACATAACAATTTACAGTCAGTGATCGGTTCAGTTGCACCAGAGGACCCAGTCCATACCATGCAAACACGGCCCACATCGTTATGGAGCCATCACCAGTTTGCACAGTGCCATATTGACAACCTGCGTCCATGGCTTCGTGGGGTCTGCGCCACACTCGAGCCCTACCATCAGCTCTTACCAGCTGAAATGGGGACTCATCTGACCTGGCCAGTTTTCTAAGGCACAACGATTCTGATCATGAGCCCAGGAGAGGCGCTGCAGGCGCTGTCGTGCTGTCAGCCAGCGTCGGTCGGCTGCTGCCGTTGTCTGTTAACGCCAAATTTCGCCGAACTGAACGGATACGTTCGTCGTACGTCGCACATTGATTTCTGCGGTTGTACTTGTCTGTTAACACTGACAACACTACTCAAACGCTGCTGCCGTCGTTTAATGATGTCAGCCACTAAATTGTCCGTGATGAGAGGCAACGCCTAAAATATGGCATTCCTAGCATATTCTTTACCCTGTGGACCTCGAAATATTCCCTAACGATTTCCAAAATGTAATGTCCCATCCGTCTAGCTCCAACTACCACTCCACAAATCAACCTCTTGATTCCAGTTACGTGCCCAAAATCACGTCGGAAACATTTTCACGTGGATCACCTGAGTACATATGACAGCTCCGCAGAACACTGCCCTTTTATAACTTGTGACCGAGCGAGGTGGCGCAGTCGTTAGCACACTGGACTCGCATTCTGGAGGACGACGGTTTAATCCCGCATCCGGCCATCCTGATTTGGGTTTTCCGTGATTTCCCTAAATCGCTGCAGGCAAATGTCGGGATGGTTCCTTTGAAAGGGCACGGCCGATTTCCTTCCCCGTCCTTCCCTAATCCGATGAGACCGATGACCTCGCTGTTTGATCTCCTCCCCCAAACAATCCAATCCATCTTTTACGACTTGTGTACGCTATAGTACCGCCATCTGTATGTGTGCATATCGCTATCCCACGACTTTTGTCACTCCCCTTGGAAGGCAAGTGAGTCTCCATAGTGTCAGCCTGTTTTCTATTCGAGGCACTCTGACCGTAGCACATTCTAGCCATCGGATCTCAACAATAATTACGTGTTACAATGAGTCAGTATGCATAACGACTACGGTGCCCAGACAAATAACAGAGTGACAAAAGAACTGCTGCGTTTCGTATCTCACCCCTTGTACTTTGTCGGCCTGGGTGGCCGAGTGGTCCTAGGCGCTACAGTCTGGACCCGCGAGACCGCTACGGTCCCTGGTTCGAATCCTGCCTCGGGCATGGGTGTGTGTGATGTCCTTAGGTTAGTTAGGTTCAAGTAGTTCTACGCTCTAGGGGACTGATGACCTCATAAGTTAAGTCCCATAGTGCTCAGAGACATTTGAACCATTTTAACCTTGTACTTTCCCTGTAGTACGTTATTAAGAGGGTGCTCCTGGTCGCGCAGTTGAATAGTGAATTATCCGTGTAGTGATCTGTAGCTCTCTTGATCGCACCCTATGACTTTCCCTCTCAAAGCCGGTTCCTGCAGTTGCTGAAACTTTCACTAAAATTCATGTGTCTTTCTAATGGTTTGTACAATATTTATCGGGTTTTAGTACGTATAATAAGAACAAAGTACTTTACGTTTCTCTTGGCATCGAATACTTCGCTCTGCATTAGCTAATTCACTATTTCTGATATGCTTCTCGTCTTCAAGGTATTTATTGCCTGTGTTAGGTTATCATCATATTCCTTCTAGACAGCTGCTTTAATCGTTGCTGATCCTTGTAATAGTTCCGTAACCCGTAAAGGGGTGTGGTTCAAAACTACACAACGAATTTCTCTTAGGATTCATGAAACAGTCTAAAAGAAAATAAAATAAAAATGTTTCCATTGAATTAGCATACAAACGGTATTTGAAGTTAGATTTGTACACGAAATGCACAACGGAAGAGCGTCAAAACTTAGTTGCTGTTCTGTTACTGGTTAGTTTAAGTCTCTGCAACTGTGGAGAAACGGGAATTAAAGAAACATTTTCCCCCGCGCAATTACAGTTTTGGACGCGATGCAAAGCAAAAGTAAAGTTATTGCGGAATTATTTTTCCACTGGGTCGGGACGCTCACTGTACATGTGGGTGGCTCGACTTTAGCAGTAAAAACAAATGGGGCTGATATTGAAACTGTTGCACGCAGCAATATCCTGTATAAATTTCGAGATATTTTAACGCTGGAAAATTACAGCAGTTGCATACTGCAACAAGGGAAATAAAACACGGACTTTTTCATAGTGAAACGTATTTCTTTTATTAAAGATACTACATTTGCAGCGATTCTGTTACATTGGAGTAGCACTGCGGTGTACGTACGTGTCTTCCGGAAGTGCAAAGTGTAGGTCAGCTACGTTCTCTACACCCATACAAAAGTGCTACAGACTTCACTCTCCCCACACCCATGGAATTGTAAGTTGTAGCCCCATTGCCTATTAGACACACTTAAGAGCCAAAACACAAAGAAAACTCTTCGAGACTGGATTCGCCCTTGTTTGCATTGTGGGCACGTGACATTTAAAGGACTGTACATAACCGGGGTAGAGACGAATGGGGATTCACAAGGTCTGCAAATGGGGATCCACTAAAGTAAGCTACTTTGACAAAGGGGAATTTGCCGATAGCAGAGCAATTGACTATTAAAAAGTGTGGGATATGTATCATAAATATTTGTGTATAATTTTATGATTTTGTCTTTTCTTTCGAGGGTGAGTCAATAAGTGAGCCACAAACGCCAGAACACCGCATATTGTTTCAAATTTCGCACCTATACGTATGTACAAGGTGGCAGCACACGTCGCGTGGAAAACAGCCTACAAAATGTATTCTGCGCCCAATGCTCAAGGATATGCACTCAGAGCACGATGGCAGATTTGCTACGAGTGTGTACCCGCCTAGAACAACGCGATTTTTGTGAGCCGAAGGACTATCCACAGAGCACGTTCATAAAGAAATTCGTCCAGTATGTGGTTAGAGCTGTATTTCATGTAAATTTATGTTCGATTGCATACAGGAATTCAGAAAAGTACAAATAGTGTCACAAACAAGGAGTGTCTTAAGCGCCATGGTTATCCGGTATTTCACACAGCTGCCCTGTCTGAGGGTATTTCTCTACTCCCAGGACACACCGGTCTTGTGGTCTGCAGAAATTTAAGGAACCGAATAAACTTGTTGTACGAGGGTTATTCGGAAGGTAAGGAACGATAGATCGCGAAATAGAAACCACAGTGAAAATCCGACGATGTTATGCACAGGTGTGTTGGGCAGCGCCTCTAATATGTCCATCGATCGCATTACATCGATCTTTTTAGTTCTGCACACACAGGGAGCACATAAAGATACCTGGAACAACAGTGTCTCCCGCCAAGCACGAGGGCCTCGTGAGAAATTTCGCCTGAAGCTATGCAGCCAGCTAACTATCTTGCGTTTTCTTCTTCAGGACAAATGTCAGCCCCATTCTGCAGGGGCAATGAACATGCTCCTGCATCCTTTTCAATTGTAAATGTTTGATTACCCACAATACAAGCCGTAATTGTGTCCCTCTGAGTTTCATCTCCGCTCACATGAACGGCTGGCTATGGAGACACTAATTTTGCACAGACAACGATCTGTATGCTAGCGTAGAGAACTGGCGGAAAGCACTGGCGGCTGCCTTCTATAACGAGGGTATTGGAAAGTTAGTACAACGCTACGACAGACGTCTAAGTTGGATCGGCGAGTATGGAGATAAATAGCTGGAAGTTGTAGCTAACTGTTGCAAATAAAACAGTTCTGATTATCTCTGTGGTTTCCATTTCGTGACCTATCATCCCTTCCTTTCCGAATAGCCCTTGTATACCGAAAGGTCACTCTTCAGACGCGAACACTCGCACAAGAATTTTATACTGTAGGCATCTAACGCGTTGACGAACGATGGGATAAGCGTTTAAGTATATAAGGGGAGTATGTTGAAAAGGAAAATAAATTTCAGGCTGGTATACACCTAAACAACTTATTTATTGCTCACCCTTGTATTTTTGGTCTTCTATTGTCATCATCATCATTATGGAATCGGTGGGTTCATGACGTTAATACGGAACGCCGTACTGGATCTCAACGGCATCGTATCACTAGCAGTCGAGATGACAGGCATCTTATCCGCATGGCTGTAACGGATCGTGCAGCCACGTCTCGATCCCTGAGTCAACAGATGGGGACGTTTGCAAGACAACAACCATCTGCACGAACAGTTCGACGACGTTTGCAGCAGCATGGACTATCAGCTCGGAGACCATGGCTGCGGTTACACTTGGCGCTGCATCGCAGACAGGAGCGTCTGCGATGGTGTACTCAACGACGAACCTCGGTGCACGAATGGCAAAACGTCATTTTTTCGGATGAATCCAGGTTCTGTTTACAACATCATGATGGTCGCATCCGTGTTTGGCGACATCGCTGTGAACGCACACTGGAAGCGTGTATTCGTCATCGCCATACTGGCGTATCACCCGGCATTATGGTATGGGGTGCCATTGGTTACACGTCTCTGTCACCTCTTGTTCGCACTGACGGCACTTTGAACAGTGGACGTTACATTTCAGATGTGTTACGACCCGTGGCTCTACCCTTCATTCGATCCCTACGAAACCCTACATTTCAGCAGGATAATGCACGACCGCATGTTGCAGGTCCCGTACGGGCTTTTCTAGATACATAAAATGTTAGACTTCTGCCGTGACGAGCACATTCTCCAGATCTCTCACCAATTGAAAACGTCAGGTCAATGGTGGCCAAGCAAGTGGCTCGTCACAATACGCCAGTCACTACTCTTGATGAACCGTGATCTCGTGTTGAAGTTGCATGGGCAGCTGTACCTGTACACGCCATCCAAGCTCTGTTTGACTCAATGCCCAGGCGTATCAAGGCCGTCATTAAGGCCAGATATCGTTGTCCCGGGTACTGCCTTTTTAGGATCTATGCACCCAAATTGCGTGAAAATGTAATCACATGTCATTTCTAGTATAATATATTCGTCCAATGAATAGCCGTTTACCATCTGCATTTCTTCTTGATGTAGCAATTTTAATGGCCAGTAGTGCAGATTTTGCCAAGAACCGCTCGGCCACCTCCGCCGGCAATTCGATTTCCGCCCATTTTCCAGTGTGAAGCAGAGCCAGCTGGGCGCAGTGTAGCAACAGCTGATGCTGCAATATGCTAGCGGAAGGACAGAAGCCTTTCCTCACTTGACGCCAGGGAAGGGATTAGAGTATGTCTCTTAAGCCCTAAATGAACATAGTCCGAAGAGTACAAGCACTCAGCCATTCGTGTACTAAAATAATCTCGTCTTAGTATCTAAGCCAACACCATGAGTCTGTAACACCTGGAACAACATTCTAGAATGCAGTATGGGGTCAGCTCTTCAATCTGAGTCGTGAAACAAGCCACTGCCAGGGTAGAGAGCTGCCCACTCGCTGGCGGCAGCTCATGGCCTTCCCCTTTGGGATTTCCAGTGGTGCTGGTGTGCTGTCATTACGGCTTCAGGGCATTTGAGTGATGCCATGTTCGACCCTGCTCTTTGTGGTGTCAGCAGTGCCGGATGTGTATTTCCGCATGAGATTCAACTGGACTCCTCCATTAAGATGATGTACTATGGCCGAGGGCCAGAATAAAGATGTTAATTAAAGGAATCCGCTTTGTCATGATGTCTCATTTCACTCTCCATAGGTGGCAATCCATGGGTCATCTAACAATGGTGTAAGATCATTGACGTCGCCTTCTTAGAGCAATGTCTGAACCTACAGCCCACAGTATCGTGAGTCCAAAATTCATGGAGAAAAGATTTGAGAGTTCTGCATTTTGTAGAACCAGTGGATTTGTATAGTTTTAGAGGGAATGGAAGTTACGATTTTTAGTGCCTGTCAGATGTGCACAGTGTAACCTAGAAGGCCACTCAGTACCATGTACGGAATCAGTTTCGGTAAAATGCTGTACATGTACCCGTTGGGGGCATATGGTTAGGCATTGCCAGGAGTCGAGATGGCTCATGGCGTAAAGCGCTCAATGCATTTTTAAGAAGGTTGCCTGTGGAAATGTTAAGACGCGTACAGACAGGGGATCTGGTGGATTTGCGCACAGCAGTTAAGTTAACTACAGATCGATTTGTCGACTGGAATGCAGGGTAAACGGACAATGTTTGCTGCTACTATAAAATGTTTCAGGTGTGGGCAAATGAGGCATATAAGGAGGCAGCCTCGCCAGCCTCTGGATGATATAGATAAAGTAGGAGGAAGTAATAGTTTTAGAAGCAGAGGACCAGGAAATAATAAGGTGTTAAACACCAGTGGGACTACAGTCATTCCCAGTAAGATTGGATGCTATGAAATCGTAAGCAGAGGTGGATTGTTCGCTAAGAGGAATAGTAGGAGAAAGGGGTTGCAGGATGTTAGTGGACACAGGGCTGCATGTGTCGGTCGCCAGTAGTGATCTGGTGAAACGCAGACAATGAGAGCCACCACATACAGGTTGCTTAGAGTGGGAGTAAAGACGTCACACCATTAGGCTCGTTAGACACAGACTTTTGCCTAGATATGGTTCAATTTAAACAATATGTAGAGACTGTGCCACACCTGAGTGAGGATTACATAATTCTAGGGATTATATTTCTTATATCACCATAGTGCCATAATCGATATTAGACAAAATAGGGCGGAATCTGACGGAAAAATGTTTTAACTAGGTGGAGCCATTACCAGTGTAGCGATACCACGGGAGGAGTCTGTCGCGAAGGACGAACTGATTAAATTGCGACCAACCACACAAAGACTTGACTTGCAAGACTGTGTACCTAAGGATACTGGGAAATCGCTCTGGATCAGTGTTGAGGCTAGCTCGCTGGTAGACATTTTACGTACAGCTGAAGTGTTAGAAGAGAATGAAATATTTGGTCAGACGGGTTGCTTAGTTAAAAGACATATCTTACATATGCAAGAAATAAAAAATGAAAAGAAGGTACCTGTTTCTACCGATAATTTTAGCTCAGAAGACACAGGATTATCAAAGTGGTTATTAACCACTAATACGGACAACTTTGAGGAAGAAGAGTGGGTTCAAAAATGGTTCAAATGGCTCGGAGCACTATGGGACTAAACATCTGTGGTCATCAGTCCCCTAGAACTTAGAACTACTTAAACCTAACTAACCTAAGGACATCACACACATCCATGCCCGAGGCAGGATTCAAACCTGCGACCGTAGCAGTCGCGCGGTTCCGGACTGAGCGCCTAGAACCGATAGACCACCGCGGCCGGCAAGAAGAGTGGGACTCCAACGGTATCAGCCATGGACAATCGCTAGACACCATTGAAACCGCATAACTAGGTAAATTGAAGCACCAAGAGGGAAGCAACAGGGAACAGATGAAGAAATTAATTGTAGAATTTAAGGATTTATTTTTTGCAAAAGGGTCATTACGAGCTATGCATATTACACAGCACCGCATGCCAATGGGAAATGAATCACCAGTTTACTGCAAACCATGCAGAATACCTAGGTACTTGCAGCCAATTTTGGAGGATTTTATAGATCAACGGCTGAAAAATGGAATAATTGATAAAAGTAATAGTAAATGGGGGGTAGGAATAGTTGTCGTGCCAAAAAAATCAATGTATGGAACATGGAAACATAGGTTTTGTTGTGATAACAGACATCTAAATGTGAAAATCATAACGAACGACAATCCTTTGCAAATAATCACACAAACCTTGGATCATTTAGGGCAATTAAAATATTTTTCAACAATGGATTTCAGGAGTGGTTGTCACCAGACAGAGGTTACACCATAGGATCGACACAAAATAGCGTTTTCTGCACTCTGCGGACACTAACAATTCAGAAGAATGTCATACGGATTAAAAATGCACCTGCAGTTTTTCAGAGATAGTTGGATGGAGACGTTGGAAACTACGGAAATGCTTTGTGTATCTCGATGACATGATCTATGGGAGCGATTGTGGGAAGTATTCCTAAGGTTAAAAGCAACGAAGTTAACATTGAGTACAGAAAGTGTTATTTTGTGTTGGAAGAGGCAGAATACCTAGATCATGTTATAAGTAAAGAAGACGTTAATATAAACCAAAGATTAATTAGAGTTGTAAGTGAGTTTCTTGTAGCAGAATATGCAAAGGCGTTGCAATCGTTCTTAGTAGTGGCGAACTATTACTGATGGATCGTAAAAGGATTTATGGATATTGCCAGACTGTTAACACAATTGTTATGAAAGCATACTAAATTCGTGTAGACAGAAGAGTGCCAGCGTACTTTTGAGGAGCTAAAAGAAGCTTTAACACTGAGTCAGGAAGATCTGCAGCGGATAGGCACTTGGTGCAGGGAGTGGCAACTGACCCTTAACATAGACAAATGTAATGTATTGCGAATACATAGAAAGAAGGATCCTTTATTGTATGATTATATGATAGCGGAACAAACACTGGTAGCAGTTACTTCTGTAAAATATCTGGGAGTATGCGTACGGAACGATTTGAAGTGGAATGATCATATAAAATTAATTGTTGGTAAGGCGGGTACCAGGTTGAGATTCATTGGGAGAGTGCTTAGAAAATGTAGTCCATCAACAAAGGAGGTGGCTTACAAAACACTCGTTCGACCTATACTTGAGTATTGCTCATCAGTGTGGGATCCGTACCAGGTCGGGTTGACGGAGGAGATAGAAAAGATCCAAAGAAGAGCGGCACGTTTCGTCACCGGGTTATTTGGTAACCGTGATAGCGTTACGGAGATGTTTAATAAACTCAAGTGGCAGACTCTGCAAGAGAGGCGCTCTGCATCGCGGTGTAGCTTGCTGTCCAGGTTTCGAGAGGGTGCGTTTCTGGATGAGGTATCGAATATATTGCTTCCCCCTACTTATACCTCCCGAGGAGATCACGAATGTAAAATTAGAGAGATTAGAGCGCGCACGGAGGCTTTCAGACAGTCGTTCTTCCCGCGAACCATACGCGACTGGAACAGGAAAGGGAGGTAATGACAGTGGCACGTAAAGTGCCCTCCGCCACACACCGTTGGGTGGCTTGCGGAGTATCAATGTAGATGTAGATGTAGATGTAGTCCGAACCTTCCGAATTTTAATAGAGATTTCGTTTTATCACGTGATGCATCAAACTCTGCAGTTGGCTGCATGTTGTCACAAGAACATCCTGTAGCTTCTGCACTAATACAACTAAATTCTGGAGAAAGAAATTATTCGACTGTGGAGAAAAAGATGTTAAGCCTTATTTATGAAATTACATATAAGAAAAGCACTCCGTCGTTAGGCCACGAGTGGCCTACCGGGACCATCCGACCGCCGTGTCATCCTCAGTGGAGGATGCGGATAGGAGGGGCGTGGGGTCAGCACACCTCTCTCCCGATCGTTATGATGATATTCTTGACCAAAGCCGCTGCTATTCGATCGAGTAACTCCTCAATTGGCATCACGAGTCTGAGTGCACCCCGAAAAATGGCAACAGCGTATGGCGGACGGGATGGTCACCCATCCAAGCGCCGACCACGCCTGACAGCGCTTAACTTCGGTGATCTCACGATAACCGGTGTATCCACTGCGGCAAGGCCGTTGCAGTGAAATTACATATACCAAATACCAAATGTTATCTGTATGGCAAAAAGTTTAGAGTAATAGCAGATCATACGACATTAAAATGGTTACAACAAAATGAACACCCTTAGCTGCTTACAGGCGTTGACTTACGTCAACGGGGACAGATGAAAACGTGTGCCCCGCCCGGACTCGAACCCGAGATCTCCTACTTACATGACAGACGCTCTATCCATCTGAGTCACCGAGGACACAGAGGATAGCGCGACTGCAGGGATTTATCTCTGGCACGCCTCCCGCGAAACCCACATTCTCAACGTATTGTCCCGCACTACCTTCGTAGTGCCCCCGCCCATTATACTCATTACTCGCGGCGCGTTGCCGATTCCCGTAAGAGTTCGGGCACTGTTTGTACATTCGCACAGAAGAAGAAGATGGTCAAGTGGCCGGTGAACCTTAACTATGTATATACTAAGATGGTGTCTGTTCTTTCGGACAGATACCATCTTGGTATATATATTAAAATGGTTGTTGGGGTAAAGGATTCAGCTAGTAGACTGACGCAATGGGCAATAAGACTGAATTTGAGTTCGCGTAAGTCTAGGCAGAAGCACGAAAATGCGGATGTCTTAAGCGGTAATATAGTAGTGTTACGTATTGGGGGTAATGAGCTTAAGGATTAACAAACCCCACAGAGAGCGGATGACGAATGTAAGCAGTATTTTAAGCAGAGTGTTGTATATAGGATGGGTTGCTATGCCGAAAAATCAAATTGGAACTGCAGGTAGTGGTAAAAGTGAAGGTAAGGAATAGAGTGCTACAAGAAGTTCATTATCACACATTAGCCGGGCATGGACCTCGCATATCTACCAACAGAAGAGGAGCAGAAAGGTATTAGTGGAGGAACAGGCTGACAGACGTGAACCAGTATGTACGTAACTGCACACAGGTACACAGAGAGTGGATTCGTATGAACAAGAGTACCACTGCAGAGATTACCTGAAGCATTAGCACCATTCAAATCTCCAGGAATTGATGTTTTAGGCCTATTCAATAACACACCTGCAGGGAATAAGTACCTACCCACAATCATAGATCATTTTTCAAGACACATAGAAATGGTCGCGATCCCAAACCAGCAGGCAACAACAGTGGCACAAGCAGTTGTGAATAATTGGATACTGAAGTTCTGAGTGCCTGAAGCAATAGTAAGAGACCAGGGAACGAATTTCTTGTCAGAAGTTTTGAAGGAATTGTATAAATTATTGAATGTGAAGAAATTAAGGACAAGTCCTTTCCATTCACAAACTAACGGCAGAACTGAAAGAGTGCATAGGACAATCGAGATACTATATTGACTCACATAACACCAATTGTCTATTTAAAGTATGTAGTCTCCGCTTACGACTCAAAACAGCATACGAATACAGGGTTATCACCACATGAAGTAGTATGTGGTCGTAAAATTCTGACATCTTACGACATATAAAACGAAGAAAGGGAAGACTGGAGTGTATGTTAAGGAATTTTCCAGAGTGTTTAGGGAAATTTGGAGTAGAGTACAGAGAATAATACGCGAGCACTGGACAAAGAGGAGGAAGCAGTTGGCCGTACGGCAAGAATGCCACAGTATAAGGTTGGTCAGTGGGTGATGCTCTCAACTTCGTATATGGTGCAGAGAGAGGCAAACTGTTATCTGCAAAGTATTAGGGGACATACTAAGCGGAAGAGTCTACATCGCCGATAAACGTCAAGATTCAGTTGCCGACGAGAACGACAACTCTGCATGTAAGTCGGTTGAAATCTTTTCAGGGGAGCCTGGAAGTTACGCCAGGGATAGGGGATGAGGACCGCAAAGAGGGAGTGAGGGGGAAAGGTATCGTAAGATAAACAAGTTGTGAATGAAACGGTAACGAGGAACTAGTATGGAATAAGGTCTAAGAGGTAGGTATTTAATTTTTTTGATTAGGTTTAGATTTAGTGTAATTAGTACAAACAGCTGCGGAGCAACAATGAATTTAAGGGAGAGGAAAGTAATAGGCATACCTGCCCGAAAGTGAGGTGCCGAGAAGGCGAGATGTTGCGATTCATAGCGGGACTACTGGTCTTTGTCGTGGTGGCAGCGCTAAGGAGCCAGTACCTGAAAGGAGGGGTGCTGTTCGCCAAGCAGGAAGACATACGAAGTTATCACCAAATGTCGCTGCGCGAGACAGGTGGTATTCAACGCGTGGGGGGTGCGTAACAAGGTGAGAAGATTGGAAAAAGCATTCGACAAATTCCGTCAGAAACTTGGAAATTGATGATAAGTTCTTATGGGACCAAACTGCTGAGGTCAACAATGCCTAAGCCGCGTTGGGGAACCGCGCGGTCTGCAGCGCCCTGTCACTGCCAGCGCGGCTCCCCACGTCGGAAGTTCGAGTCCTTCCGCGGGAATGGGTGTGTGTGTTGTCCATAGCGTAAGTTAGTTTAAGTTAGATTAAGTATTGTGTAAGCTTATGGACCGATGACCTAAGCAGTTTGTTCCAGCAAGATCTTGCCACAAATTTACAATTTTTTTCATCGGTGCCTAGGTTTACACACTTCTTAATTTAACTTAAACTAACTTACGCTAAGGACAACACACACACATCCATGCCCGTGGGAGTACTCGAACCTTCGACGGGGGGAGCTGCGAGGACCGTGGCAAGATGCCCGAGACCGCGCGGCTACCAACCTCGGCATTTGCGTCAGAAGGCACGGGATACTGAAAGAAAGTGTCGGGGTATGTGAAAGAGTGTATGAAGCGTACAAGAAATTAAGGAATGAGATGCCCCTGTAGTGAGGTTATTCCACATACGTGAAGGAAGAGCTGTTTGATCGGTGCTGGAGGTCACCTTATGAAAACAGTATTTGGCACTGCTGATGAGGAAGACATTCGAAGGGTGAAAGACACCTTAGAGGAGACCAAACATTGGGCTAATGGGAGCAAAGCCGTGAGTGACAGGTGAACTACGCAGACTGCAAGTTTAGAGGAGGACGTGTTGATTAACACACGACTATTACACCAGCTGACTGGAGAAGTAATGTGGTATTCCAGAGGTGCAGAAGATGCAGTTAATCAGAATATCAGGGAACTACCAACCAAAGTAGAAGTCCTAGACAGGGAAGTAGTATTGACAACATAGTTGTAGTCCGTAAAAGATAGTGCTTGGGAAGCAAGAGAGTAGATAACAAAACTACAGGAGGCTACGCAGCAAGCTGTAAGACGCAATCTAGGGGTACACTTGTCGTTACAGCAGTATTTAGAGGGTCTAAGGGAAGTACAAAAGGTGCTACCGCCGGAGTTGGAGTTGGTTTTAGAACCTGAGTACAAAAACTTACATTTTAATTCCAAGGTATCCACTGTATCGCTGAGAACTGACAGAGTGAAAGTTCACATTTCCGTTTCGATACCAGCAGCAGGCAAACAAGGGCGTTACAAGCGCTGCATAGTTCATGTGTACCCTATCAAGTGGGGAATATTGAAGAAATCTACAAGAGTAAAAACGCAGCGACAGTTACTATTTGCAAAAGACAAGAGAAGATGTGTAGAAATGGAGGAAGCAAAGTTACAAAAATGCTGTCAAGGGAAAATAACACTCTGTCCGAATATGACAATAGAGAGGATCATGATTCGTGTGCAGTGAAATTGATAATGGGGCAAAAGGAGGTAAGAGAATGTAACGAACAAATGATCGAGCTGTAATTGTACTTTCAACAGGTTTAGGCGAATTGGTTGTACTCTATCTTCGACAAGACGTAGTAGTGGCTAGCTGTTCGTGTGGGGGAAGCTTATATCAGCAGTGAGGCTAGAATTAAACGGGAGTGGTTTGTTATTTAATGGAACGGCGCGCGAGATAATGGGGCGTACTTTCCATCTTCTCGCCTCGATTTCAGCGGTAACTTACCTAATTTTTCGCAGTCTCATTTGCATTGGACAGAGAAGCCCGTGGAACTACTACCTGCTACAAATACAAGCAGCCTTAAATCAAACTGTAGGGCTGGAATTAATGCAGTCAGTAAACACGCTTCCTAACCAGGAGGAGACACGAGTCTCCCTGGAAACCTTATTGCAGCGTGTAAATTTATATTGGAAAATTTGGTACGGGAAAGAGACAACATTGACTCTTGTCACACCAATAATTGCAACAACACTTGTCCTGCTGGGTGCAGTCCTTTTTTTGGTACATGAGAGACTGTATAGCCAAGCATAAAAGCAGCAGAAGGAAGATGAACCCATGAGGGGGTAGTATTTATGATAATTGATTCATTTTAGCTTGTAGGTTTCGAATAGAGAATTAGAAAAAAAATGGTTCAAATGGCTCTGAGCACTATGGGACTTAACTTTTGAGGTCATCAGTCCCCTAGAACTTAGAACTACCTTAACCTAACTAACCTAAGGACATCACACACATCCATGCCCGAGTCAGGATTCGAACCTACGACCGTGGCGGTCGCGCGGTTCCAGACTGTAGCGCCTATAGCCGCGCGGGATTAGCCGAACGGTCTCAGGCGCTGCTGTCGTGGACTGTGCGGCTGACCCCGGCGGAGGTTCGAGTCCTCCCTCGGGCATGGGTGTGTGTGTTTGTCCTTAGGATAATTTAGGTTAAGTAGTGTGTAAGCTTGGGGACTGATGACCTTAGCAGTTAAGTCCCATAAGATTTCACACACATTTGCACATTTTTTGTAGCGCCTAGAACCGCTCGGGCACTCCGGCCGACAGAGAATTAGAAGTTATTGTGCAAGAAGCCTAGTAACGAAATTAGTTCCACAGTGTTTGAATTAAGGACCAGTGCAAGAGACCCTGTAGAAAAGTGTAAGATTAAGCGATTGGGTTAAGAAAACTAATTGTTATAACAATTCTCAAGATGGGAAACAAGGCCAGAAGGACTAGTTGCCAGGAACTCTAGTGCAAAGGATAGTCTAGTGTGGTTGATGTGAAGGACCGAGTCTTGAGCAATAGGAGAGAAATGTACCATATCGACTGAGTTCAGCCAAAAAGTGCGCCTGAGCGGAAGTGAGTTGCGACAGGACGAGCCTCAGGCAGGCAAGAACGTTATGCATTGGAAAGCAAAACACGGCCATCAGGGATTGCGAAGCAGAGCCAGCTGGTTGCGGTACAACAAGAGCCTAGTGGAAGGACGGAAGCCTTTCCTCACTTGGCAACATGGAAGTGTTCAGAGTTCGTGCCTTAAGCCCTAAACGAACACAGTCTGGTGCATATAAGCACTCAGCCATTCGTGTACTAAAATATTCTTGTCTCAGTATCACAGCCTACACCACGTGTCTGTGACACACAGCGCGACATCCTGGAATGCAGTACAGGGACCCAAAAGCAGCTGCCATTGGACCAGAGAGTCGCTTGCTTGCTGGAGGGAGGTCAAGGCCGCCCCCCCCCCCCCACCCCCCTTGGATTTCCAGATGTGCATGGTCACAGCCAGAGACGTCGCTGACAGCGGCATCTGAGTGACGCCAAGCTCAGCCCTGCTCTTTGCGCTGTCAGTAATTACGGACGTCTATGGTTTCAAATGAGAGGCAACTGGACGCCTGCAACAAGCTGTTTCTGATGTACAACAGCTGAGAGCCAGTATAAAGGAATTAATTAAACAAATCCACTGTCATCCTTACGTCTCATTTCAATTTCTAGGGGTGACAATCCATGGGGCACCTAACACTGCCGGCCTCTGTGTCCGAGCGGTTCTAGGCGCATCAGTCCGGAACCGCGCTGCTGCTACGGTCGCCAGTTCGAATCCTGCCTAGGGCATGGATGTGTGTGATGTCCTTAGGTTACTTAGGCTTAAGTAGTTCTAAGTCTAGGGCACTGATGACCTCAGATGTTAAGTCCCATCGTGCTTAGAGCCATTTGAAGCACCTAACACTGGTATGAATTGCATTAACATTGTTTCATCTTGTAAAAGTTTTCTCTCACTATACAAACCGCTTCTTCCAGCTGCTGAAGAGTGCCAATCAGACCTGTGCCAGCATGGTCTCAATATAGATAACTCATACACACGCTCTCTTCCTGTGGCCTAGGATTATGCGCACAGGTTCAAATGGCACCGAGCACTATGGGACTTAACAACTGAGGTCATCAGTTCCCTAACACTCAGAACTACTTAGACCTAACTAACTTAAGGACATCACACACATACATGCCCGAGGCAGGATTCGAACCTGCGACCGTAGTGGTCGCACGGCTCCAGACTGTCGCGCCTAGAATCGCTCGGCCACACCAGCCGGCTATGCGCACAGGAAAAAATTTAATGCCACGTATATCATAATGAATCTCAAACTGTAGCCATATATGTAGACGTAGTGCGGTATTTGTTTTAAATGTGAATTTTGTAATAAAACTGTGAAATCTAAATCGTTCAGCATTTGATGCTAGTATACAATGTACTGTAGCAGTGAAAAATTGCATATGAAGACCTGAATATTATAACGTTACATATCGCTTGCTATCAAAATGTTAGTAGATGTACAGAAAGTAAATATCCTACGTTGATCTAACTATTCTAATCTTGTCAACGTATACATAATTTCAGTATCGAAGAAGCTCTGTATTAGCAGATAAATGTTACTTATCTCGCCATGGCTGCCCCCATTGTATAGCGTGTCAGTTCCTGTTTATGCTTTCCAATTAATAGGTTCAATGTTACTTGTTTTAGTAAAAGTGGCAGCAATACTGTTTATTTGGCATTATCAGTATTTATTCATAACTTCTTGACACATTCGACAACACCACTTTCTAAGTAAATGCAATGTGCAACATTTCAGCACAACACAAAGAACTTGGTAATCTCACTGCCCAACCTCGACAACAACTGAAACTATTACGAGGTGTTTGTCTTTTGCCGGCCGCGGTGGTCTCGCGGTTCTAGGCGCGCAGTCCGGAACCGTGCGACTGCTACGGTCGCAGGTTCGAATCCTGCCTCGGGCATGGATGTGTGTGATGTCCTTAGGTTAGTTAGGTTTAAGTAGTTCTAAGTTCTAGGGGACTGATGACCACAGCTGTTAAGTCCCATAGTGCTCAGAGCCAATTGAACCAATTTGACTGTTCAAATTGTTCAAATGTGTGTGAAACTGCTAAGGGCATCAGTCCCTAAGCTTACACACTACTTAACCTAAATTATCCTAAGGACAAACACACACACCCATGCCCGAGGCAGGACTCCAACCTCTGCCGGGACCAGCCACACAGTCCATGACTGCAGCGCCTTAAACCGCTCGGCTAATCCCGCGCAGCGGTGTTTGCCTCCTAAAATTTCTATAAGTATTACGTACATACCTTCCAGATCCTCCTAGAAAAGGATGTAGTTCAAATGAATTTTATCAGACTATCTTAAGTAAAATTACTCTTCAGGTGTAATTTTGACAATATAAAATCTATTGTCTTCATGTCTTTGTATAACTGTCAGTTGAATTGTCGATAGTGAAATGAGAAAAATTAAAAATAAAAAGAGAAATTGTGTGTGCATGAAAACTAAAGCATAATAATATTAGTTTCACTGTAAAGTGATTTAAGTTAAAATTGTGGTTACTAATTTTCATGGTTCAAGATCGTGTTGCTAAACCGATCGATATGAAAAATAAAATTATATTATAGGAAAAATAGTGTTTAGGTGATCATATACATGCAAAATTGTCTTTAGATATGGGCTACACAATTTAAGTATAAAAATTAACTCTAGGGAGGCCAAAATTTACACGAAACCGAACTTCTCATTTGAAGTACGGAAGTTCTGAGTAGGCAAGATTCATTACAATATCACTAACTAAAATTATAGTAGTGTCTACAGACATTCGCTACAACATTATTTTTTCTCCTGGAAGGCTTACGTTTCCATTTATGTCAATGTTTCTACAGCAACCAGTGAACAGGGTGGTCCATGTTTTACAAACAGCAAGAAGTGAGGAAAGGTGCCAAACAGTTGCTCTAGGACATTTCCATGCAATTCTGAATGGAATTAATGGTCAACAAGACAAAAGAAACGTGCACTTGACAGGCAAAAGACATGCAAAGTGGCGTCTCTAGAGCCCACGTTGTTTTGTCCTAACAGTTGGTAATTAATGCAAGTGAAGCCGCTCTCGTTGCAGACTAAAAGCGAGATGCTCCGTTTTCCTTTTAGCTCCGGGAACACACACTAATGAACAATTCAACATGTTATTACTCTTTCTTGTTTTCTGGACTTAATTAATATGCAAATTTCATTTATTTTAATTTAATGTATTCATTAAACGAATTTCCTTTCTTTGTTCTTAAATAACCGTAATTAATATGCGCATCTGATTTAAATAAAGACTGTATGTAAATGAGTGGCCTAATTAGTCGAGAAATTAGTAAAAAATTGCGAATCTGAAAACAGCGCGGAAATATGACAATAATATAAGCAGTGCAGTACAGGAAATTTAACTTCAAATAGGGAATTTAATGAATAGAACCTGTCCCGTAAGCCAAACATACGATAATGAGATATGGTCGACTCGTATCCTATTCTTCGAATTCGCTGGAATAACGCGTTCGTCTTCTCACATTCCTTTCACGAAAGAACTTAATAATCTCGACCTCTGAGAACATCTGCTATTCAGATTTCACTGTTAAATAAATTTACTAGGTGGTCAAAGTAAAACAGGCCTGAGAACTGTTTTCGACCTAGTGAAGCGTATCTGAGCATGTGAACAAATGAATAGGTGCCATTATGGATAAGAACATTGTCGTCAGTACATGAAACAGTCGTCCATAACATTACGATCGGTATCAGTTTTCTGAATCCCAACTTTATGCTTACACCTAACTGTTAATACTGGACGACATCTGTGGAATCAGTTTAATCCATACACCGATCAGTCGGCAGATGATGTACGACTGTACGGATATTTTCAACAAGGTGGAACAACGGCACATACCACACATGCAATATTGGCACAAAATCAGTAGGTGTTGTGTGAAGAGAGGACAATTAGCAATGTGAGTAAAGTTTCCAGGACCTCAATGTCTGCCATTTCCAGCATTTTCTGTAAAATGCAGCTCTCACCTTCCTTAACTGGTGCAATTTATTTTTCGTCAGACATGTAAATGTTTCCAAGACTTTTTCTTCGGCCACGCTGTACAGTGTGTCTGCTGAGAAGCAACGCAGGTGGCCGTATAAAGTTTTGTCTCGTCTCAGCTCAGTCAGTTCCAATTCCGTTCATTTAAAAATATACTTTTACAATATTTCCAGATCCTCTCCAATTACCTGTTGTATTTTTCTGCTTTTCTCTCTTCCGTATCTTCGAGTATTGCTACTACCAGCCATTGTCTTCAACAGAGTGGTTTGAGCAGTTGCAGGCATAAGAAGCAAGGCACAACCTTCAAACACATAGCAGTTTCTTTCTGAAGCCACGTTATATGCAACGTGTACGCAGATCTTCTTTCTGGCCTCTGTCCCGTATCTTCACGGAGTCGGCATGTTACTTCTGGTTTGGCAATGTCAGTGGTGTAGGGTGGCCGGATGCACTTCCTGTCAACCCCTCGCCCCCGCCACTTCTCCCCCCACCCCTCCCTCACGACCTGGGACAAAAACTGTGTATCCCACCTGTTTGCATTTTGTAAAAGTGTGAGAACGTTTTCTATATCTTTGCGAATCGTGTAACTGAGGCGGGAAGTGGATGCCAAGAGGAAATCGTCTAAAAAACACTTTCAGAATGGCCGGCACACCAGTCCTCGTTGTTAGTACGTCTGGCGGATTCGCCCCGAGTCCGACCCGTCTCTCCGAATCGGTGGACTAATGAACGCGGCTTTTTGACGAGAGCGATTATAAAATCCCGGGCTGAGGTTAACCAGAAGAATCCAGTGATAATTTAATCGCTCACGGGGATCTCGCCGAAAAACGCCTAGTTAGTCCAATTTTTGTGTGTTATGGCTGGTCTGGGACTCTTGATAAATTCAATCAACGGCGGAGGTAATGATGATTCATAAAAAGACCTGCGTGATTCGTGATTCGGTTTGTTTGGTCAGCATGAGAGCGAGGAAAAATTCTCGACAAATTCCATTCAGAGATGCTTCAAGAAAGACGGTGTGCATCACGGGTAGCCATACAAATGCCGAGAGTCAACATTTCAGTGAGAGGAAAAACATTATGGCTAACAGCTTGCTGTTTCTCCTTTGGAACGCAATACAGCAGCGATTCTTGTGCTTGATATGTACTCGAAAAGGCATTGTTTGGTTTATTGGGGTACGTGGCACCATGTGTCTAAGCACAGATCCCGTAATCCCCGTAAAATATTGGCCACTGATTTGTGAGAGTGCAGCCAGCACCAGAAAGCGTCACAGACTTGTTTAATTGGGTTCAGATCAGGCAAATTTGGCGGCTCGATGTAAGGAGCGTGTCAGAAATCTCTGTTACATTGAAAACAATATAACCAACTTAACGCTATTCTTTGCATTGTATGAGCACTCAGATATTGTTACTAACAATCTGAGGGCGAAACATGGGAGCGCGATTCTAAACATTGCTGTGAGACGAGGTCTGTTTGCTTGAGTCGAAGTAGTGGTGTCGGTCGAGAGCTCAGAGACAGAAGCGTCACGCTGCCCTCACATCGTTGATGGCAGATCTTATCACACTCAAGGCCTGATTTCATTTATATAGCCAGGAGAGATGTAGATGACTTAACTACGGTTGAAGATGGAATTCAAGGTAAGATTCGCAAGCATAGCGCCAAAGCAATTGCAGGGTTAGGCTCGTGATCGTTAGGCCGAGTTTGTAATAATATCATGTTTTGCTTGTCAGTTAAAGAAGCCTCCAAATAATAAATATTATTATCCACATTTAACAAATAAATAAATGATGTGGTTATAAAATGTTAATGCAACTTTGAAATTGAAGTAATTTGATCATCTGGCACTCAGCCATTATTGATATGGTCATTGTGAGGCATTCACCATTATTAATACTTATCATTATGATTTCTGAAACTTTAAATAGATTTAATTTATGAAATCCCTCCTCACAAGCTATTTAGTAGTTAACAGGACCCTAGCAAACTCCTTCTTATTAAATTCATTCTTAATAACAATAAGCTTTAGCCGCTGCTGCTGCATGCTGCTGCGAATTGCTGTAACCCATATGGAAAAAGGCAGTCATCTAAAGAGGTGAGCGCGAAACTTAGGGCCAAAACAGAGATACTGAGACACCACAACATGTCATGTGTTCTAATCAAGTAAATTCCATTGCACAAGTCAGATTCTGTATCACTTGTAAATTTTTGTTCAAAAACGCAGTAAGATAGCTTATCGAATGTTAGTTCTAAGTTTTTCATGTATCGATCTATTTAGGGCTTAAAGGACAGTGAAACTGACACTCATACAACACGCACATAGTATTATGCAGGTTAGATTCCGCTTACTGATAGCTCAGGTTGCTCGTCGAGTCTGTTTCCACAGACGAACATAGGTATACTGGTTGTAGCTAGGTTACATATGGTTCACATACCTTATACCGATAGCATCACAGACTTGTTTCATTGGGTTCAGATCAGGCGAATGTGGTGGCCAAGACTTCAATTTGAACTACATATAAAGGTCCTCAAACCACTATCGCACGATTCTGGTCCTATGACACTGGCAGTTGTCTTGTTGGAAGATGCCATCGTTGTCGGGAAACATATCAAGCATGAAGCGATACAGGTGGTCTGCAGTAATCTCCACGTTGTCAGAGCTGTCATGGCACCCACTGTTACTAACAACGGTCCCGTGGAAGCCCAGATGAATATCTCCCATATCATAATACTGCCTCCCTTCATCACCCCACCGACTTGCATCAATAGGCGGTGCACGTTCCGAGCAGCACTTCACCTGATTGACGGCCTGCCTCGACACAGTCCTCTACCTGTTATAACAGGAAATGTTACTCATCCGACCAGACGGCACATTTGTACTGATCCATCAACCAATCTTGATGATGTTGTGACCACTGTAATCGTCACTGACAGTGACGTCGAGTCAACATGGGAGTGGATTGGAATCGTCTGCTTTGAGCTCCACGTTCAACAGTCCACAGAGGATAGCAATACTGTTTTGCAGACCGGCAACCCTCCACCTCCATGCTCTGTGATTAGACGTGGACTTTCAACTCCTTATGGTCTACTTGTAGTTTCATCTTCCTCCATTCACTGCCTATAGATACTCGCGACACTAACATGCAAACAGCCCATCAGCTTCACCCATTTCGCTCATTCCATGGGATCGGGAAATAAAAAATGTGCCCTTCGTTAAAGTTTCTTCAGTCCGTGTATTTCTCCATTTGCAGCCCATACAGTATCTAGAACAGTGGTTCTCAACGTTTTGCGTTGCTGTCTGACTATCCAGATTCAGTTATGTCACGGTTTCCCTAGATCACTCAGGACAAATACTGGATTGATTCTGTAGTGGCAAGTTCTGCCACCGAATGTAACAGCGACACCAAATGTAGCGGGATGAGGCAGAAGGCACCATATTAGACTCGCCCGAGCTTTCCAAGTGATTTACTTTTTCCAACTACAGTGCCCCCATTCCTCTCAATCTGTGTCACTGGGTCCCACAATGTTGAGGACATCACTTTGCTGTCTGCGAAACGGCTTGGCGCGGAATGCCTGCCTCAGCGACCCGTGCACGCACTGCTGTGTGTCAGCCTTGTATGGCAGGGGAGTTGCGACGTCATTAGGATGCTAGCAGTTGACTCAGTGCTCTGCAACCCTGCCAACTCAGCGGTGCTCGGTGTGAACCGCAGATGGCCAGCTGCGTGCTTCTCGCCATCGTGGCTAAGGTCGTGGCGACAACAAGTGCCCACGACCCCGAGTCCGAATCTGCGGCCCTCGCCTCAGGATACCTCTAGCGTTTGTTGAAAGCCAGGAGAACTGCCCGTGGTAGCGAGCCATGGAGTGGTCCGCCGCTGGCTGACTACGGACCCCGTGTCGGCCTCAGAGGGTCAAACCAGCGACCCACTGTGGACTGTAATGCTGGCGCCCCATCTGCTGCTGTGTGTAGCTAGTGGTGTGACACGCCCCGCCGTCCAGGAGAGCTGCCACACTTGAATGAATCTCATTAGAAAACCGCACCTATTTATACTCGGCTGTGCACCTCTGTTTTGACATACCCATCGCTTCGTATCATGTACTCATAACACGCTAGTTTGGCCAGTGCGGCCCTTCTGCGTGTGATTTGCGACATGCAAAACTGCTGCATATACGCTTTCAGCAATTTGATGGGCCTGTGACCTCAATTCTATTTCACAACTCTTGGTATGCTTAACTCACTGCAATCTGGCCCGCACCTGGTTGTAATTTGTGCTCAGAATATTGCAAAAAACTAACTTTCCCTATCCTAAACGGTAGTGCCGCTATAATTCTTTTAAAAATAGCGAGACTCATATTCTTTCACATTTTCCTCCATTACATGTGTGTGCTCTGCTTTAGTGCTTCGTTCAGTGACAGGACGGTAAACCACTGCCTCCCCTTCACTTCCTGACCAATATAACAACGTGTGTAATGAACTAAATTGTTATACTTCATGTTTATTACTACTAATGTTTTGACTGTTGTCATTGTTTTTATTTCAAGTGTTGAAAGCGGGAGCTATGAGAAATCAAAAGGAAATCATTATTGGTTCGTTCTGTGAGGGGGAATAGATAGCCAACCGACTATTTAAGTTAGTATGTAGAATCTATGAGTCTGGAGAAATACCGTCAGATTTTCGGGAAAATACGATCCATAAATTCCCGAAGATAACAAGGGCAGATGAGTACGAGAACTGTCGCACATTCAGCTTAACGGCTCTTACACCCGTGTTACCGACAAGAATGTATAAGAAACTTGAGGATCTGTTAGATGACGAAGAGTTTGGTTTTATGACCGGTGTGGGGTTGCTAGTCCCCCATCGGGCGCCTCCCCGGGTGGTGGATTGGGGAATGCTCTCCAGATATGGGGGGTACCGGGGAAATAAAATACCCGGGGTGGACCAAAACTAGCACGGGTAGGGAAGACTCGTTAAGCCATGGTGAAGGCAAATCCCTAGGGGTAGAGTACCCCAAAATCAAGACTCCTGGTCCTCCAGGTTGGGGGTTGTGCAGAGGGCTACCAACCCACTCATGTAAAACAATGGCCGGTCAGGACACTCAAGGTATGCCTCGGAAACAGGACAGAATTTACTGGAACAGAAATTGACAAAGTTACAAGGATTTCTCTTTTGGCTTGTGGAATGTCAGAAGTCTATACCGCCCAGGAAGCGCACAAATACTAATAAACGAACTAGGAAAATACAAGGTACAACTGGTAGCGCTCCAAGAAATAAGATGGCAGGGAACGGGATCAATGAAAATAGGAGACGGGACAATAATGTATGGAGACTGCGGTCAGCGCCATGAATTTGGAACGGGCTTTTACATTCATAAAACAGCAATTGACACAATAAAGGAATTCAAATCAATTAATAACCGAATATCACACATTACAGTTCAGGCTCAGTGGTTTGATATTACATTTATAAATGTTCATGCACCCACAGAAGATAAGGAAGATGACGTGAAAGAAGAATTTTATAGTCAACTGGAACAGACATATAATTCAATAAGTAGACATAACGTAACAATAGTGTTAGGAGACTTTAATGCCAAAGTAGGAAAAGAAGAAATCTACAAACCAACCATTGGGAATTACAGCTTACATGATGAAAGTTCAGAGAATGGTGTGCGACTCATAAACTTTGCAATGGCAAATGGTCTCACATTAAGCAGCACAAAATTCCAACACAAACGCATTCATTTAGGGACATGGATATCACCAGATGGAAAAGTAGTGAACCAGATTGACCATGTCGCCATCCAAAGACGATTTCAAAACAGTATTGAAGACGTTAGAACTTTTAGGGGAGCAGATTGTGAGACAGATCATATGTTAATCATAGCTCAAATGAAAATAAAGCTAAAAAAGAAACAAAGTACAAATAGGGTTGACATTAAAAGGTACGATGTAGAAAATCTGGCAGAAGAAAAAATAAAAGAAAACTTTAGGAAAGAAATGGAAATTAACCTATCGGAATCTAGACTGACACATAGTGACCAGCAAGACGTGGAAAGTAGATGGAGACACCTCAGAAACAGTATTCAAGATGTAGCTTCCAAAACTATAGGTAAAAGAAAACGAACTAACAAAATCTGGTTTAATATAAAGTGCCAAGAAAGAGTACTGGAGAGGCAAAATGCGAGGAAGGCATGGTTACAAGACATGGACAATATTACACTAAAGGAGAGATACTATAAAATCCGCAAGGAAACACAACGAACTCTAAGACAAGAGAAGAGAAAACACTACAACAACATGGCAAGAGAAGCGGAGGATGATTTCAAGCATCACAGAGCAAGGCAGATGTACCAGAATATAAAAAAGTCCTTGGGAAAATTCACTAAATGGGAACAGTTTATAAAGGACCATAATGGGAAAATACTTACAAACAAGAATGACATACAAGAAACATGGAAGACATACTTTACACAGCTGCTCAACTGCAATGATCCCCAATATTACTTTACATTTGAAGAACCAGATACAGTTGATATACAAGTCACCACACCATCAGTAAATGAAATAAGACAAACAATAAAGAAATTAAAGAACAACAAGGCCTGTGGGGAAGACCAGGTATATGCTGAGCTTTTAAAAAATGGAGGACCACAATTGGAAATAGAACTACATTCCTTAATTGAAACAATTTGGGAGACAGAAAACATACCGGCCGATTGGAAAACTGCAATTATATGCCCCATCTTTAAGAAGAATGATCCCCTTGTCTGTGATAACTACAGAGGAATTGCCCTACTCGATGTCACATATAAAATTTTGTCGATGTGTATACTACACAGACTGATTCCCATAACCGAAGAACTGATTGGGGACTACCAATGTGGTTTCCGCACTAACAGATCCACTTTGGATCACTTATTCACATTGAGACAAATAAATGAGAAGGCATGGGAATTTAATGTAGATATCCATATTCTATTTATTGACTTCAAGAAGGCCTATGATAGCATACACCGACAGACACTCTTAAACACCATGAAAGAATTTGAAATACCATTAAAATTAATCAAATTAGTTAAAATGTGTTTGGAAGAAACCATATGCAAAGTTAAGACACCTGCAGGAGAGACTGAAAATTTTAAGGTGTACACTGGACTGAGACAAGGGGATGCCATCTCACCTATTTTATTTAATATTATCTTAGAGAAGATTGATAGAGAATTCACCAAAACTAATCCACAAGGGATCCAACTGCAGGGACAGAACATTACTAGACTTGTTTATGCAGATGATGTAGCCTTAATAAGCACTTCAAAAGCTGAATTAATCAGGATGATGCAAAATTATTACAAAATAGCTGAGAAAGCTGGACTTCATGTGAATGAAGAAAAGACAGAATATCTAGTCATAAGTAAAAAACTCCAAAAGAATACACCACTGACCGTAATTGGTCTCACTTTCAAGGCAGTTGACCACTTCAAGTACTTAGGAAGTCTTTTTAGCAGAGACAATAGAGCAGAAATAGAAATAGACGCCCGTCTAGCAGCAGCTAATAGAACTTTTTACAGCTGTATCAAAATTTTAAGGATGAGATCACTTAGTACTGAATTCAAAATCCGTTTTTATCAGTCAACTATTGTACCAGTAGCATTATATGGATGTGAAGCTATTACATTCAGGAAAAAAGATGAAGAAAAACTGTTGATATTTGAAAGAAAAATACTAAGAAAAATATTTGGACCAATCTTCGATGAAAATGTCATGGAGTGGAGGATAAGGAAAAATGAAGAACTACGGGAGCTGTACAAACATAGTACCATTGTGGAAATGTTAAAGAAGAGAAGACTGAACTGGGCTGGTCATGTAGCAAGGATGCCGGAGAACAGACTACCCAAAATAGCATCCACTAAGAAATTAGAAGGAAAGAGAAGAAGAGGAAGACCTCGAATTAGGTGGATGGAGAATATCCGGGAAGATGCAGCTAGGATAGGCATCAACTACGATTGGACAACAATTTCCCTGGATAGAAATAATTGGAAGAGGGTCGTAGAGCAGGTGTATGGTCGATAAGGCCTTAGCCACGTGTAAAGAAAGAAAGAAAGGCATCAGAGAAGCAGTTATGACGTCTAGCTTGGTAATGGAAACAAGATGTACGAAAAATCGAAACACGATCATAGGATTTTATGACCTGGAAACAGCGTTCGCCAATTTAAAAGGTGCAAGATGTTTGAAATTGCAGATAAATAGGTGTAAGCTGTAGGAAGAGACGGGTAATATAGAATATGTGCAAGACCCAAGGTGTAACAAACGGAAGACCACGAACGAGGTGCTCGGATTAAAAAGAATGTGAGACAGGGATGTAGACTTTCGCCCCTGTGTTCACTATATACACTCCTGGAAATTGAAATAAGAACACCGTGAATTCATTGTCACAGGAAGGGGAAACTTTATTGACACATTCCTGGGTTCAGATACATCACACGATCACACTGACAGAACCACAGGCACATAGACACAGGCAACAGAGCATGCACAATGTCGGCACTAGTACAGTGTATATCCACCTTTCGCAGCAATGCAGGCTGCTATTCTCCCATGGAGACGATCGTAGAGATGCTGGATGTAGTCCTGTGGAACGGCTTGCCATGCCATTTCCACCTGGCGCCTCAGTTGGACCAGCCTTCGTGCTGGACGTGCAGACCGCGTGAGACGACGCTTCATCCAGTCCCAAACATGCTCAATGGGGGACAGATCCGGAGATCTTGCTGGCCAGGGTAGTTGACTTACACCTTCTAGAGCACGTTGGGTGGCACGGGATACATGCGGACGTGCATTGTCCTGTTGGAACAGCAAGTTCCCTTGCCGGTCTAGGAATGGTAGAACGATGGGTTCGATGACGGTTTGGATGTACCGTGCACTATTCAGTGTCCCCTCGACGATCACCAGTGGTGTACGGCCAGTGTAGGAGATCGCTCCCCACACCATGATGCCGGGTGTTGGCCCTGTGTGCCTCGGTCGTATGCAGTCCTGATTGTGGCGCTCACCTGCACGGCGCCAAACACGCATACGACCATCATTGGCACCAAGGCAGAAGCGACTCTCATCGCTGAAGACGACAAGTCTCCATTCGTCCCTCCACACCACTGGAGGCGGGCTGCACGATGTTGGGGCGTGAGCGGAAGACGGCCTAACGGTGTGCGGGACCGTAGCCCAGCTTCATGGAGACGGTTGCGAATGGTCCTCGCCGATACCCCAGGAGCAACAGTGTCCCTAATTTGCTGGGAAGTGGCGGTGCGGTCCCCTACGGCACTGCGTAGGATCCTACGGTCTTGGCGTGCATCCGTGCGTCGCTGCGGTCCGGTCCCAGGTCGACGGGCACGTGCACCTTCCGCCGACCACTGGCGACAACATCGATGTACTGTGGAGACCTCACGCCCCACGTGTTGAGCAATTCGGCGGTACGTCCACCCGGCCTCCCGCATGCCCACTATACGCCCTCGCTCAAAGTCCGTCAACTGCACATACGGTTCACGTCCACGCTGTCGCGGCATGCTACCAGTGTTAAAGACTGCGATGGAGCTCCGTATGCCACGGCAAACTGGCTGACACTGACGGCGGCGGTGCACAAATGCTGCGCAGCTAGCGCCATTCGACGGCCAACACCGCGGTTCCTGGTGTGTCCGCTGTGCCGTGCGTGTGATCATTGCTTGTACAGCCCTCTCGCAGTGTCCGGAGCAAGTATGGTGGGTCTGACACACCGGTGTCAATGTGTTCTTTTTTCCATTTCCAGGAGTGTATATCGAGGAAGCAATGATGGAAATAAAAGAAACGCTCAATAGCGTGTTTCAAATTCATGGGAAAAGTATATTAATAACAGAATTGAGTAATTACATTGCTATCCTCAGTAGAAATGAGGAAGAACTCAAGAACCTAATGAACGTAATGCACAGTCTAATTGCCACACATTATGGAACGAGAGTAAACCGAAGGAAGTTGGAGCTGGTGGGGAGTTTTAGAAATGAGATTAGCGATAAACTCAATATCAAAATTGGATACCACGCCACAGAAGAAGTGAAGAAGTACTGCTGCCTTCGAAGCAAAGTAACACATGACTGACGAAGAAAGGACGACCTAACAAGCAGATTAGTACAGGCAAAGAGGGCAGTCCTGGATATAAGAAGCCTACTGGAATCAAACATCCACCGTAATTTGGGAAGACATTTATGAGAACATTTATTTATTCATAATGTTTGCAAGTCGTAGGTTTCAGCATCCGAAGGCGCCTGAGTGTCAAACAGGAACATGGACCACAAGAGGCCCTGTTGCAGGCTTCCACGTTGAAGTCCTGTACTGACAGCACTCAGCGATGTGGTGTTGTCGGTAGACAGTCAGCTTCTTTATCAGTAGATGGCAGGCTGCGAGCAGTATGAAGTTTATCACGCGAAGGCCATCATCTTGAGTACATCTTCGGCTAGTTCATAGACAGTGATGGAGCATCTGAGACGTAGATTCACTACATTATTGTGATCATGGGTTGAAGTGCTGTTACTGTGAATGCCATCGATGCCAGTGACAACTCATTGTACCAGCTGGAGAGCTCGAGCGTAATGATCGAACATGTCCTCTTTATTCTCTGCTACATTCATTTGACAGGCTGTAACTTCTGTGTCGGTCCCTCGCTATGTGCTCTTATCAAATAGATACATTTCCTAGCAACATGGCTGAAGGGCAAACGAATGCGATTGTCTCGCTTCCTAAGGCTTTCCGTCCTCTTTTCTGTTGAGTTCTTATTCCTTACTAGGCAGACAGTATCGTCGACCTGATCCCCTTGCGACACAATGGCTCGCTTCCTGTCTCTGCCATGACTTGAATTTGTATGAGGCGATATGAGTTTTAACAAAAAAAATCTAATTGCTCTCCCCTACTATTCTGTGCCGTAACAGCTGGAATACCATTGTGTAGGGGCGTCATGACCAGTGATAACGCGAAAGGCTTTTTTTCTGTCAGTAAGTCATTTTAAATGTGACCAATGATAACGCAAAAGGCTTTTTTCTGTCAGTAAGTCATTTGAAATGTGCGTACAGCTTTCTTGGCCAATAGAGCCCATCGGGGTTGTTAGGCCGCCCTCTGAAAGTGTTTTTATCTGACACCATTTCTACGACTTGCACATCGATGATGATGAAGACAACATATACACCCCGAATGGCGAAAATCCCCGATCCGGCCGGGAGTCGAAACCATGGCCCGTGCTCCAGAGTCTGCAACTACAAAGTCATGAGCTGCTGGCCTTCCGTAAGAAGAGACGCAGCAGTGCCCAAGGAGCACAGTTACGCCTGAGCAGGGAGGCACTGTTGAAGGACGACGACAAGGAACAAATGACGTCTAATTAGCGGCATCGCTGCCGTCATGAGGGACAGTAACGTCCTCTGGTAAATCACTGACAGCGTGTCAGCTACTGGAATGTAACGTACAAGGTGCTGTACGATGAGAGTCAAATAGCATCTAGTATGACATGTGCTCAATAAACATTTCTTGGCGAATGTCCATTAGACACTATTTTATAGTTATGTTCTCGAGGATGTCACCTGCAATACATCCCAAAAGCCGAACCCTGTGGCCGAGAGGTTCTAGGCGCTTCAGTCCGGAACCGCGCTGCTGCTACGGTCGCAGGTTCGAATCGTGCCTCGGGCATGGATGTGTGTGATGTCCTTAGGTTGGTTAGGTTTACGTAATTCTAAGCCTGATGACCTCAGATGTTAAGTTCCATAGTGCCTAGAGCCATTTGAACCATTTGAACATCCCAAAATCACCCCACACTTCGTGTCAAAAGAGTTGTACATTTTCGATATTCTAGGAAAGGAACTGCCACGTTGCTGTATAATTATTATTGTGTTGCTATCAGGGGAGAGTGTTGTACAATGGGGATAGTGTACCAAGACACACTGGATGTTTCCTGGTCGGTGTTTCAGTCTAGTGGCCCATTTTGCAATAGCATTGAGAAATGTGCACTAGACACCGCCATAAGCAGTTAGTGGCATATTATACTATCTCTACATATGTAAATGCTTTCCTTCTAAACACCTAAGAGTCATGTTATGCTCTATGGTGACAAAAATCACGAGGTACCTACCTTATAATATTGTGCCATCCCTACTTGTGCTCGGTGTAGTGCAACAGTTCGACGTGTAATGGACGCAAGAAGGCATTAGAAGTCCCTTTCCTTCTAAACACCTAAGAGTCATGTTATGCTCTATGGTGACAAAAATCACGAGGTACCTACCTCATAATATTGTGCCATCGCTACTTGTGCTCGGTGTAGTGCCACAGTTCGACGTGTAATGGACGCAACAAGGCATTAGAAGTCCCCTGTATAAATATTGAGCCATGCAGTCTCAATAGCCGGCCATAATATAGGAGGCGATGCCGGTGTAGCATTTTGTAAACGAACTGACCTCTCGAATATGTCACCTAAATGTTCGATGGGATTCATGTCGGGCTATCTGGGTGTCCAAATCATTTGCTCGAATTCTCCAGAATGTTCTTGAAGTCAATCACTAACAGCTGTGGCCCGGTGACGTGATGCACAGTCATCCATAAAAATACCATCGTTGATTGGCAACATGGAGTGTGTTAGAGGCAGCAAATGACCTCAACATAGCCAAATATAACAATTTCCAGTCAGTGATCGGTTCATTTGGACCAGAGGATCCAGTCTATTCCATGTAAACATAACCCATACCATTATGCAGCCACCACCAGCTTGCACAGTGCCTTGTTGACAACTTCGTGGGGTCGGCGCCACACTCGAACCCTCTCATCAGCTCTTGTCGACTGAACTCATCTGCTCTGGCCACGGTTTTCCAGTGGTCTAGGATCCCACAGATATGGTCAAGAGCCCAGGAGAGGCGCTGCAGGCTATGTCGGCTGCTGCCATATCGCATTAACGCAAAATTTCACCTGACTGTCCTAACGGATAGATTGGCTGTACGTTTCATGTTGATTTCTGCTGTTCTGTCATGCAGTGTTGCTTCTCTGTTAGCACTGAATGCTCTACGCAAACACCACTGCTCTAGGTCGTTAAGTGAAGGCCGCCGGCCACTGCGCCACATATGGTGTGAGGTAATGCCTGAAATTTGGTATTCTCGGGACAATCATGACACTTGGTATGTCGGAATATTGAATTCCGTAACGACTTTCGAAAAGGAGTATCCCATGTGTCTAGCTCGAACTACCTTTCGGCGTTCCAAGTCTGTTAAAACCCGTTGTGCGGCCAGAATCACATCGGAAACGTTTCCGCGTCAGTCACCTGAATGCAAATGATAGCTCCGGCAATACCTTGTGTTCGCGATACTACCGCCATCTGTATACATGCACATGACTTTTTTGTCACCTCAGTGTATATTGCTGCCGTTTGGAAGATACCGTTAATGTTTTAGAACTAAGTATATAACGTGTAGACATTAAGCCATATTTACTTAGTAATGACCATTTTATACCTAGAAACGGAATAAGGTCTTCCACCATTTAACATGTGTTATTTGCAAATAAAGTGAGTTTCTTTAACGTCGTTACAGTTTTTACTGTATTGAAAACGGAAATTTGTATTAGTCTGTAATAACTTTCATTTAAAAATATATTTAACTTGTTTCTCGTTTTCGATAATAATTCTGATTAATTTGGTTTCGCTTGGTGATTCCTTGTGTGTAGCCGAGTCAAAATTTACTCTTAACAACAGTACTGATAAGATTTCCTGATTGCAACTCTTTTAAATTTCAGTAGAGTATTTGCTCCTAGATACATGGCCCTGCTGTTCATGAGAACAAGTTTTCTCACTTGGAGGAGCCTTACTTATCCCGAGTAATTTTCGTATTTCCGGAAAAAGACTACTGCACAAGAGTAGAGAATAATATCATTCAACAATACAAAAATGTGTATCAAACTTGTGTCGCAGGAATTGCTGAAGGTGAACTCTGAAAAGAGCTCTGCCCCACATTTCGTCGTTAAAAAATAGTTGAACTGTTATAAGTAACGTTCGTACGAAAATTAAATAGAGTGAAACGGTTCGTTTAAGTGTGAACTTGTGTTCCGTTTTAACTGATGAGACCAGCGTCAGTAGACTAGACTCCAGCAGAAATTGTTAGGTTGGACAGTTTGGTGTGGTCGAAAGCGGCTGGCGCGTCCATTGTTTATCCATCAGCCGACAATACGTATCTGCTATAATCGTTTAGTACTTTATTTTGAGCACTATTTTTTTCCTTTTAAGTCGATTTTTGAAGAACTGGCACATGACAAGCATTTATTGTGCAAGCGTGTGTGTGTGTGTGTGTGTGTGTGTGTGTGTGCGTGTCCGAGCCGACGCGTGTTGTGTGAGGGGTGATTAAAGCTCTCTGGCTTGAAATTTATCTTATACATGACATGCCTATTTGAATATTTAATTTCTGATGAAGACACTCATAGAAGTGTTGAGACCTGGTTAAAAGACTGAAAGTTTGTTACAGTGGGCGTATTTAGTTTAACTTTAATTTATAAACGGTCGCCAAACTAAGCAGCCATGTTTAAAACTCTGAGATTTTTGCCTGCCCAAGCATCCAAGGCTGCCTCTAAATATAAAGATCTAAAGAAGAAACTACTAAGTACAGGTATGGCCATTCAGTTTAATAAGCAATGTGAAAAAAGGGGAGTAATCCCTAATTTTCCGAAAACCTATATCAATTTTGCTAATTCTAAGAGCGATCTCAAGTTCTTCAAACTTATCATTAAAAATCTCATTTCTGATAATGTTAAAAAGCTATACGCTACAAAAGATGTTCTCAATGATGAGACATATTATCTGTATTTAGAACTCACACATATCTTTCGTATTAATTATAATTTTAACGTTGACGTTTTCTGAATACAGGTTAATGAGCATTTAGAAATTTGTAAACAAGCCATATTGCGTGAGTTCGAAAAGAAACTTAGCAAACATTTTTGTGTGTTTCCTGCTGAAAAATGTCCTCGAAGTACTGTCAAGAAAAGCAGTCAGGTATTTTATAAAAGAATTCCAAATAAAACTAACATTACTTTTACACAGAATGAAACTGTCTTGCTTGAGAAAGAGCTGAGATACAATGTCATGAACAAACTGTCAGACAAAAACGTAATAGAAATAATACTTGTCGACCTAAAAATTGGTCTTGATTGTAAAAAAATAGATAGTTCATGTCAAACCAGAATTGCTTATGGTGTACCTAATATTCTCAGCCCCTCTTCATAATGTTACGCATAACGATAGAAAATTGGTTAAATCCATTAATAATACACTTAAAAAAACTGATGCTCTAATAACTAAGTCTGACAAGGGTTGCTCTTTAGTTATTGCCTACAATTCTGAATATATTTCCTAAACCTTAGATTTTTTTAACGAAAATAATATTTCTGAACTGCATGAGGATCCGACTCCAGAATTACAAAAAGAAGTCTGGTCAGCCATCAATAACGCAAAATTTCTAATCAAACCTTTTCAGAAGAAACTGCTTTTCAACATGAACCCTCAGCCGTCAAAACTTCGGTCTCAATTTAATACTCACAGACCTAACCATCCGATACGGTCGATATCTAGCATTATGAATAGCGCGCACCATGATTTGGCCAAATTTCTGCATGAAACTCTGAAAAAAATTATTCTCTTTCGTGAACAATTATTCCATCCCCAATAGTCACGCCTTAGTCCATAAAATAAAATATTTAGAATGCAGTTCAAATACCAAGATGTTTTCATTCGACATCAAAAATATTTATACAATCGTAGAAGAAAAATTACGTCGTTTCAAAAAAGATCTTTCAGATGAACAAATCACTGACTTCATGAATCTCATCACAGTCGTAGTCAAATACAACTATTTTGAATTTAACGAGTAATTGTATCAGCAGTCCGACGGTCACGCTATGGGAAATCCATGAGCTGGTAATCTTGCTGATACACTCCTGGAAATGGAAAAAAGAACACATTGACACCGGTGTGTCAGACCCACCATACTTGCTCCGGACACTGCGAGAGGGCTGTACAAGCAATGATCACACGCACGGCACAGCAGACACACCAGGAACCGCGGTGTTGGCCGTCGAATGGCGCTAGCTGCGCAGCATTTGTGCACCGCCGCCGTCAGTGTCAGCCAGTTTGCCGTGGCATACGGAGCTCCATCGCAGTCTTTAACACTGGTAGCATGCCGCGACAGCGTGGACGTGAACCGTATGTGCAGTTGACGGACTTTGAGCGAGGGCGTATAGTGGGCATGCGGGAGGCCGGGTGGACGTACCGCCGAATTGCTCAACACGTGGGGCGTGAGGTCTCCACAGTACATCGATGTTGTCGCCAGTGGTCGGCGGAAGGTGCACGTGCCCGTCGACCTGGGACCGGACCGCAGCGACGCACGGATGCACGCCAAGACCGTAGGATCCTACGCAGTGCCGTAGGGGACCGCACCGCCACTTCCCAGCAAATTAGGGACACTATTGCTCCTGGGGTATCGGCGAGGACCACTCGCAACCGTCTCCATGAAGCTGGGCTACGGTCCCGCACACCGTTAGGCCGTCTTCCGCTCACGCCCCAACATCGTGCAGCCCGCCTCCAGTGGTGTCGCGACAGGCGTGAATGGAGGGACGAATGGAGACGTGTCGTCTTCAGCGATGAGAGTCGCTTCTGCCTTGGTGCCAATGATGGTCGTATGCGTGTTTGGCGCCGTGCAGGTGAGCGCCACAATCAGGACTGCATACGACCGAGGCACACAGGGCCAACACCCGGCATCATGGTGTGGGGAGCGATCTCCTACACTGGCCGTACACCACTGGTGATCGTCGAGGGGACACTGAATAGTGCACGGTCCGCATGTATCCCGTACCACCCAACGTGCTCTAGAAGGTGTAAGTCAACTACCCTGGCCAGCAAGATCTCCAGATCTGTACCCCATTGAGCATGTTTGGGACTGGATGAAGCGTCGTCCCACGCGGTCTGCACGTCCAGCACGAACGCTGGTCCAACTGAGGCGTCAGGTGGAAATGGCATGGCAAGCCGTTCCACAGGACTACATCCAGCATCTCTACGATCGTCTCCATGGGAGAATAGCAGCCTGCATTGCTGCGAAAGGTGGATATACACTGTACTAGTGCCGACATTGTGCATGCTCTGTTGCCTGTGTCTATGTGCCTGTGGTTCTGTCAGTGTGATCATGTGATGTATCTGACCCCAGGAATGTGTCAATAAAGTTTCCCCTTCCTGGGACAATGAATTCACGGTGTTCTTATTTCAATTTCCAGGAGTGTATTTTCATCAACTCTCTAGAAGAAAAGTTTCTCAACTGCTTCTCAGCTACAGCACTAGGCATTCTCTCCTATTTCAGATACGTTGATGATATTTTGGTCATCTGCAAGGGACCTGCTGATGCCATTGACCGTGTTTTCGATCTCTTCAATGAACTTCACGAGAAAGAAGTCGACAACGAGGTTCACCAATTAAACTTTCTTGACCTGACACTTACAATAGAAGAAAATAAAATCTCATTCATTGTTTTTCGTAAAGATACATACACTGATCAGATCGTACCTGCGTCTTCCATGCATCCACACTCTCATAAAAACGCTTTCTTTCACTCTGTCACCGAGCTACTTACATCCCACTCTCGAAAGAAAAATTCAATGAAGAAATTAATTTGTTCAAAACGATAACAGTCAATAACGAATATGAACTTGGCATAGTGGATGACATCCTTAAAAAGAAAACTGTTAAAAGAGTTAGTACGCTCGACGCCTGTATCACTGAATCTAACCCCCCCCCCCCAAAAAAAAAAAAAAAAAATTCTTTTCCTTTCTTGGGGCCAGTCTCCTATCAGACCCAAAGTCTCCTTCGTAATAGATACAACAGTAACGTTGCCTTTTCTACCAATAATTATTTGAAAAAAAACTTCATTCATAATTTAAAATTGACTCGTTCCCCTTTAGAAAGTTCTTTCGTCTTTAAGATTTTCTCTGACTGCTGCTCTTCTTACTACATACGACAAACAGGACGTGCCTTTACAACCAGATATAAAGAACATCTTTTAAGAAATAAATGACACTAGCACCCAAACTTCGTCTTTTGCCGAGCATCTTGTGATAACAAGTCACGCGCCTAAAGCTATTCACGATATCAACATTTTGCATACCTAGAAGAAAGGGCGGAAATTAGATATTCTTGAAGAATTAAAAATTTTTAAACATATTTCTCGAAATTATAACCTCATCCCAATGAGCAACTGCAGTTGCTTGATAAAAACTTCTTCAACGGCATAAAGAGGTTTTTTGATATTTAATTTCGGATTTCCTCATGCAGTTACCGAAATGTTCTTTCCATCTAAATCAACTCAAAATTTTTTGTTTATTAAATGGTGTGTAATGGCTGTGTCTCATGTTATATCGTTTTCTGTGTCATTCAGCCCTTTTTGTATTTTCTATAATGGTAATTTCATACTTTAAACTGTACTTCTAAGCTCTGATGTAGACAAAATATTACTTTACCTGCTGCTTTTAAACAAAATATTGCCTCTTACTTCCTGTACTGAATAATGTTCATCTTAATATTCATCTGTCTTTATTTGAATGTTAAGCAGCCCGGTTGTACTTGCGGCTACTAGATGGCACTCTCGGTGCAGTGTTCATCTGCTCGCAGTTGTTAACGCGGGCGCCTCAGTCTGTTGCTACCTCTGGCGTTATAGGTATGAGCAGCCCATAATGGCTTGCCTTTCACGTATTCTTTTTAAAATTTTTGTGACTAAAGCCTTTCTGGCTTGATATTTATCTTATGTAAGTACTTATGTAAGTACTGTTTCTTTTTTGTATTGTTAGTCATTACTTACTCTTTCCCATAATTTGTACTCATGTTATAGGCCAATTTGAATATTTAATTTCTGACGAAGGCAGTCATAGAAAAGTTGAAACCTGGTCAAAAGACTAAAAATTTGTGACCGAGTGCTTATTTAGTTTAATTTATAAATGGTTAGTGAACTACGCAGCCATGTTTAAAACTTTCAGTATGGTTGGTTTGTAATGTTATGTGTGCCTCACTGCTTTTTTTCTTTAACTAATCTGTGCCTGATTTTATTCTGAGACGCTCAGTAATGTATGTAAATACCGTAAATGTAAATGTGATTCAGAAAGTACTCGAAGTGAAATGAAGCGCAGCTGGACAGCAAGAAACTCTTTAACGCGCAATCCCCGCAACGATAGTATTAGAGAATCTTTGAGTCTGGCCTCAAAAAAAAGGACAATTTATTTATTAAATAAAAAAGAGGACTGTTAATCTGTATCTTGTGGAAAGAGGACGTGTTGCTAGGCCTTCGCTTAGAACGTATTGTTACTGTTAATGAAAATTGATATTTTAGGATAAAACCGAGTAAAGTATGTGTAAGAGTTGCCAAACATTTATGTATACAAATTTTCTGGAAGTGAAGAATAGAAATATCTTGTTTTGGGAAAGGAGGTAAACTTCATTTCGTTGCCGTCTATCAATCGACAGAATGTAGTTGGATTATGTTCTCGTACAATTGTGTGGTGCTGAGCTCCAGTGACCAATTTTGATGTAGCTGGACGTGTAGTTTGAAGGAGGTTTGTGTGCCAAGCAATCTCCTTTTCTCACGAAAAGCAAATTGCTGTTTGATCTTATTTACTTACAACAGTGATCCCTTATGTATGAAAAGCTACGAAAACTTGGTCTCAAAGCTATCCGCAATACGGCCAAGTAACTAACAGAGTCGTATTTTAAACCTTAAAGAACAATAGCTTCCTCCAAATTGTAATACGTCACCAACTGGTACAGAAGCTGATCATTCAAGGAGGCAGCAACCAAAATTCAGGTACCAGTTACGACTTAAAGTGAAAATCTAAATCAAAACTCAATCTCTCTCTCTCCAAACACATATATAAATATTCATAAAAAAGTCATTTTATAGGTTCAGACCACTATTTTGTGCCCTCAGACAAGTCTGTCAACATAACCATTCGAACTGGATTCCCGAAACTTCCACAGAATTGGGTGAGAAGGACGGGTATTATATTTGTCCCAAAAATTAGAGGCAAAGAGTCAGTGTGCGGTGGGTTAAGTGTTATTCGCGTCGACAGATTTACTCGTCCCTAGCAGTGCGCGACGCGTGTGAATTTCGGAGCAGGGCGCTCGTGAAGCAATAGCAATCGCCGCGCTGGCAGAAGTTTGATATACGACCTGTGTTGGTGCTGTAATGGGTCCCAGCGCAACAATATATCAGGGCGGTCCGTGAACACCGGCTGAATGATTTAAGGCGCGCCAAAGCGAGACGAGCCGCGTCGGTGGCGTCGGCTCTCTGGACAACGCGCCGACTGCCCACCTGAATTATTGAACGCGACACGTCTTCACGCCCCTCCACGTTCCCACGCTCGTATCACTGGGTGGTACTTCGCTTCCTTTCATTATCCCTACTGAACACGTCCGGTTCACTCCTCCGTACATTTGCGATTCGGTGACCATTTTCCCCACCCCAGGATTAATCCGTCTTAGCTGGTACGTAAACATTTATGCTTTTCTTCAGATCTGGGACTGGATTAGCCGATCTATATCAAGTGACAAACCGGCGAAAAATTTGTAATAATCTTAAGTGAAATCAGTACGTTTTAATTCGAAAGCGATCACTACATTTAAACATTATACTTATATTACTATTGTGTCTGTTCTTTCAGACATGACCAAAAGAACACACACCATATACATACACACTAGTGGCCATTAAAATTGCTGCACCAAGAAGAAATGCAGATGATAAACGGTTATTCATTGGACAAATATATTATACTAGGACTGACATGTGTGTACATTTTCACGCAATTTGGGTGCATAGATCCTGAGAAATCAGCAACCAGAACAACCACATCTGGCCGTAACAACGGCCTTGATACGCCTGGGCATTGAGTCAAACAGAGCTTGGATGGAATGTACAGGTACAGCTGCCCATGCAACTTCAACACGATACCACAGTTCATCAAGAGTAGTGACTGGCGTATTGTGACGAGCCAGTTGCTCGGCCACCATTGACCAGACGTTTTCAATTGGTGAGAGATCTGGAGAATGTACTGGCCAGGGCAGCAGTCGAACATTTTCTGTATCCAGAAAGGCCCGTACAGGACCTGCAACATGCGGTCGTGCATTATCCTTCTTAAATGTAGGGTTTCGCAGGGATCGAATGAAGGGTAGAGCCACGGGTCGTAACACATCTGAAATGTAACGTCCACTGTTCAAAGTACCGTCAATTCGAACAAGAGGTGACCGAGACGTGTAACCAATGGTATCCCATACCGTCAAGCGGGGTGATACGCCAGTATGGCCATGACGAATACACGCTACCAATGTACGTTCACCGCGATGTTGCCAAACACGGATGTGACCATCATGATGCTGTAAACAGAACCCGGATTCATCCGAAAAAATGACGTTTTCCCATTCGTGCACCCAGGTTGGTCGTTGAGTACACCATCGCAGGCGCTCCTGTTTGTGATGCAGCGTCAAGGGTAACCGCAGCCATGGTCTCCGAGCTGATAGTCCGTGCTGCTGAAAACGTCGTCGAACTGTTCGTGCAGATGGTTGTTGTCCTCCAAATGTCCCCATCTTTTGACTCAGTGATCGAGACGTGGCTGCACGATCCGTTACAGCCAGGCGGATAAGATGCCTGTCATCTCGACTGCTAGTGATACGAGGCGTTCCGTATTACCCTCCTAAACCCAGCGATTCCATATTCTGCTAACAGTCATTGGATCTCGACCAACGCGAGCAGCAGTGTCGCGATACGATAAACCGCAATCGCGATAGGCTACAATCCGACCTTTATCAAAGTCGGAAACGTGATAGTACGCACTTCTCCTTCTTACACGAGGCATCACAACAACGTTTCACCAGGCAACGCCGGTCAACTGCTGTTTGTGTATGAGAAATCGGTTGGGAAGTTTCCTCATGTCAGCAAGTTGTAGGTGTCGCCACCGGCGCCAACCTTGTGTGAATGCTCTGAAAAGCTAATCATTTGCATATCACAGCCTCTTATTCCTGTCGATTAAATTTCGCATCTGTAGCACGTCATCTTCGTGGTGTAGCAATTTTAATGGCCAGTAGTCAGTATAGTTCTGACAATACCGGGCATGACCTTCCTCTTCTGTGCGGATGCACACGTATTACCCGAACTCTTACGGGGCCTGGTAAGAATGTATTCGACGAGTACTGTGTGTGTTGGGTAGGGGCACTACGAATGTAGTGTGTGGACATATAAGTTTGAGAATGTGGGTCTCGCGGGAGGCGTGCGCGAGATAGTTCCTGCAGTCGCACTGTTCTCTGCGCCCTCCGTGGCTCAGATGGGTATAGCGTCTGCCATATAAACGGGAGATACCGGATTCGAGTCCGGTCGGGGCACACATTTTCAGCTGTCCCCGTTGATAGATATCAACGCCCGTCAGCAGCTGAAGGTATTAATATAATTCTAATTTCATTTCAACATTAAGTTGTGGGAACATAACATATTATACCTACGGTTTTAACGCCCTCGATCATCCCCTGTTTATGAAATCTGACCCACAAATAAAGAATAACGCTACCAGACCACTTTTAGGGAATAGTTCGTAGGAAAATAACTTTTTCGCGGAGCACCGGAATAATCAAACGGGCGTTTAACATACGAGGTGCGGCTAGAGAAAAACCGGACTGATGCTGGAAAAAACATTTATTTACAATTATTTACAATTTCATGTTATCTCCTTCAATGTACACTCCTCCTCGTTCTCTACACCGCTCCATACGAATTTTCCACTGTTCATAGCAATGCTGCAGATCATTTTCGGTAAGTCCATACACTACTTCCGTCGCTTTTTCTTTTACTGCTTCAACAGTCTCAAATCTAGTTCCTTTCACAGCTGACTTGACTTTAGGGAAAAGAAAAAAGTCACAGGGGGCCAAATCAGGTGAGTAGGGTGGATGATCTGAGATTGGAATGTTGTGTTTTGCCAAAAACGTCTTCACAGACAACGCACTGTGAGCTGGGGCATTGTCTTGGTGAAGGATCCATGACTTTTTTCTCCACAAATCGTTCCGTTTTCTCCGTACTCGCTCACGCGGGGTAGCCAGGACGCTAATGTAGTAATGCTGATTCACTGTTTGTCCCACTGGTACCCCCAATCAATGTGCACAATCCCTTTGATGTCAAAAAAAACAATCATCATTGCCTCGAATTTCGATTTTGACATTCGTGCTTTTTTTTGTCGTGGAGAACCAGGAGGTTTCCAATGCATCGATTGGCGTTTAGTTTCGGGATCGTAAGTAAAAAACCACGATTCATCGCAAGTAATAACATTTTGTAAGAAGGTGGGATCACTTTCAATGTTTTCCAGGATGTCAGAACAAATCATTCTTCGGCGTTCCTTCTGTTCAATTGTGAGACACTTTGGAACCATTTTTGAACAGACTTTGTTCATGTTGAAACTTTCATGAAGAATCTGCCTAACACTTTCCTTGTCAACTCCTGTTAACTCAGACACTGCTCTGATTGTTAAACGGCGATCTTGTCGAACAAGTTTACCGATTTTTTCAATGTTTGCATCAGTTTTTGCTGACAATGGTCTGCCAGTGCGAGTGTCATCACTGGTGTCTTCGCGGCCATCTTTAAATCGTTTAAACCACTCAAACACTTGTGTTCGCGATAAACAATCATCGCCGTACACTTGTTGTAACATTACAAACGTTTCACTTGCAGATTTTCCTAGTTTGAAACAAAATTTGATGTTAACACGCTGTTCTTTCTGTACACTCAACATTTTACGACGCACAGACAAAACGTCAACTACTTAAAACAGACGCCACGGGCAGACTGAGTGCAGGAGGCAGATGAAGCTCGAGCAGTAGGCGGAGCGAGAGTCACGTGACAGGCCACGCGACTTTCAGCCTTATTGCATTCGTTTTATTGTTTCACCAGTACTAGTCCGGTTTTTTTCTAGCCACACCTCGTATATTGCCAAAAAAATGCAACACACTTATAATGGGGTGACTAGCGGGGAACTTGGAGCTGTAACGTGATGGGATGTAAACACATTTTCAGCAGGAAAAAACATTTTTTTGAAAACTTCAGGTAAAATTAAGTATCATAAAACTTCAGATTTTATTACAAAACTCTTTCTTGTGGCAGCAGAATGAATGACTGTTATAACTCAAAGAATTTAAGGAAACTGAAAGACTGAATATGCTAGTTAGTCAAATTTAGCAAAAATAATCTCTGTTGAAACAGTATTCAAGCAAATGAACAACAGTTTAAAAACACTGCGATATCAATAACATAATTATAGAAGGTGTGTAATGGTGAAATGTAATTAGTTGCAGTCTTCGCTGCCCCCGGTTCAATCTGTACTAAAACACAGAACAAAATTTACATCAGACGTATTGATGATAAGTAGCATCCAAGAAGGTTTACCAGTTGGCCCACATCAACCAGTGAGTTGTCAGAAGCAATTACTACAGGAACAAGTGGGCACAACACAACAAGTACGATTAATAAAATGGGGCTCAGTTACATATGGGTTCAAAATACTGAACTTTAAACCAAACCGACACCAAACATTGAAGAATATATTTTCAATAATAGTAAACTTCAAGCAAATGCCCACATTACAACAAAAAAAGTTTAAAATGGCAATTATTCAGCAAATAAAATTTACATTGAAAAATGAATTTTCAGTTTAAAAGATATTTGAACAAATAAACATCAGTCTAACAAAGGTACCAATAATTTGGTAACTTAGCACTGGCCCAATCGTAACAAAAAAGAAAAAAATCTAGAGGGAATTTGGAAACATGAGTTTGCGTGTGCTCTATACACATATGGCAGACATTTGTTAAACACATGGACGCTAAAATGCAAGTGCTGCCGTCGCACGTTGGCGAAAGAACCCAATAATGTAGCTACCAGTACACCTCCCTTGGAAGCGGGAGAACGAGGAAGTTCCAACTTCATCATGTCCTCCAGATGATCAACTGGCGAAAGATGTGGTGATCTTGGTGGCCAGGGCAGTTTTTTACACCTCGAAGGACACATTGTGTACCAGTAGCCTTATGTAGGCGTTAACTGTCCTGCTGATAAGCACATCACCTTCCTGTCCAAGAAATGGCAGTACCACGGGGATAGCAGCCTGCGCATTGTAGTGGGCACTGGTTACTTTACCCTGCAGAAACATCAAATATGACAGCGAGTTGTAACCGATGCCCCCACGCAGCATGAGGCCTGGGATGAGACCTGTGTGTAGTGGGCAAACGTACTCTGGAACAGACAGCTTTCCAGGTCTACACCATGTACGTATACATCCATCATTCGCATACTGTCAGTGACCTACTCTCACCTCTGAATACAACAGAGCGCCATTCCACTCTCCAGTCAATTCTTTCACGACATTAATCTACACTTTGCGGTGTCGTAGTGTCAGTGGTATCCAGGTCCCAGACTGGAAGCAGACGGTTCCTCCATGATAACGCAGCAGGTGCAACACGTAAGCGGATTTCATCCCTGGGTGTTCGGCCAGCCACCGCAGTTAGCACAACGATTCGATCTTGACGTGCGTTTATGCTATGCAGTCGTCCAAAGCCTGGTGTACAAGTGTGGGAATCCTCCAAAGATCACAGTTGAATGTAGCAACAAACCACTGATACACTGCGCCCCAGATTGCATAAATCCGTCAACAGGTCCATCCAACTTCCTACAGGCTTAAAATGCGACCTAGTTCAAATAGCTGAAGGTGCTCAACAAGAGGACACACTCGTCGATGGGGCAAGGTTGTAGCCTAAAAGGAATGCCGCAAATACTGCTCACCACTAAACTCAGCACAGTTACTTCCTGCAGAGTCGAAACAAAGGATGCACAGAAATGCCTCTTGAACGCCATCTGATCGTCGATGACCGTGACAAATGAATCACTACCACTGCAAGCCTTCAGTAAACACAGATTATACCATGATGCCTCTGCACACAATCTTCTTGGGTGCTGCACTTTGCTAGCATTGTAAGATAAATTAAGGTAAGCTGAATCCATAATATTTACAACTTATCGAATGCAAAAAAAAAATGGTTCAAATGGCTCTGAGCACTATGGGACAACTTCTGAGGTCATCAGTCTCCTAGAACTTAGAACTACATACACCTAACAAACCTAAGGACATCACACACATACATGCCCGAGGCGGGATTCGAACCTGCGACCGTAGCGGTTGCGCGGTTCCAGACTGTAGCGCCTAGAACCGCTCGGCCACCCCGACCGGCTATCGAATGCAGTTTATGAGTGTTGGTGAATCACTCGACACAGAAACGATTCGTGCAATGCAGATGTACTTATGCAGTGTATTCTGCAGTACCTTGGTTGTAAAGGTGTTGGGAACCGTCAGCAAACGCTGTCGTCCACAGTAGATTACTTTCAAAGTACGCATCGTAATCAGTTACACATAAACCATGTTACAGATAATGTATTGAAAATGTGACAGAGCACACAAGTGTGACTGCATAATCTGTACAGTCTTCAAGTTCTTGCGCTGGGTCTTGCTGATGTTAATCGATTATAGGCACATGACCACATGGAAGACAAGTGTTTGGACTAGACTGCTTAAATTTGATCTCTTAATAGAATTCTAATATTAGAAAAACCCAAGGAGAGGCTTTCACGGTATAAATATGTGTTAAATAACTCAGCCTCTTCCCATGGATTGTAATACTGGGCGGTTATAATTAAGCTGACGGTGTACCAAGTGCTGCAGTGAGAGCTGTATACGGCGCAGGACGCTGAAACAATGTAAGTACGAGGGTTGGAATTTTTATAGTGGCAACTATTTATTTACAGCTCGTACAAAATAGATACGTGTTCCAAAGTTTTACTGACCTTCAAAGTAGTCACCAGTATTGTGTACAACCTGTTGCCAGCCATGTGGAAGTCGTAGGATACTCTTAGCAGTGCCAGTTGTGTTGACAGTTGGAGCGGCGCTGACTGTTGCCCCACGAATTTGTAGCAGTTCTGAAGCGAATGCCGTGAAGTGTTTCCTTCAGTTTAGAAATCGAGTTGAACTCACGAGGCCTTAAGTCAAGGGAGTGCAGGAGGTGGTATAGCACTTAGCAGCCCCATCAGTCATACAAATCAGTAACAGCATCCACTGTACGTAATGGAGAACTGTCCTGCAAAATGATGGTCAGGTAATGCAGAAAGTGTCATCACTTCTTTTTCTATGCTGTTCATTTTTGCAACACAGCCTACGATCAGCTTAGAGACAGAAGTGATGACTCTTTCTGCAGGACCTGACCATCATTTATCTATTTTGTACGAGCTGTAAATAAATAGTTGCCACTATTAAAGTTCCAACCCTCGTATGTTCATTAAACGGTGTGCTAGCGGAGAGTGCTGGAAAAAATAGAAGTCCCACTAACTGCAACAAGGTGAAAGTATAGTACTGAAAGCAGTCAGTATGTGGTGTGGGTACAGGCAAGGGGAGGAACGATCAAAAAGATGATAACAACGGTTCTGGCATGTTTATTAGGATATGGTCACAAGTGACAACACGTGTTCAACCTCTTCATCTCAGAGTAGCACTTGCAACCTACTCTTTCAGTTACTTGTTGGATGTATTCCAATCTCTGTCTACTTCTACAGTTTTTGCCATTATTCCCTGATGTCTTAGCAGATGTCCTTTCTTCCTGTGTCCCTTCTCTTGTCACTGTTTTCCACGTATTCCTTTCCTCGCCGATTCTGCGCAGTACCACCTGATTCCTTACCTTATCAGTTAGTCTCATTTTCAGCATTCGTCTGCAGCACCACAACTCAAATGCTTCGATTCGCTTCTGTTCCGGTTTTCCCACAGTCCATGTTTCACTAACACACAATGCTGTGCTCGAAACTTGCATTCTCACAGATTTATTCCTCAAATTATCACCTATGTTTAATGCTAGCAGACCTCTCTTGGCCAGGAATACCCTTTTTTGGCATTGCTAGTCTGCTTTTTCTGTCCTCTTTGCTCCGTCCGTCATCGGCTATTTTGCTGCCTAGGCAGTAGAATTCCTTAACTTCATTTTTGTGACCGTCAGTCCTGATGTTAAGTTTATTGCTGTTCTCATTTCCGCTACTTGTCATTCTTCGATTTACTCTGTCCATATTCTCTACACATTAGACCATTCACTCCATTCAGCAGATCATGTAAATCTTCTTCACTTTGACTCAGGATAGCAATGAGATCAGCGAATCGTATCATTGATATCCTTTCACCTTGAATTTTAATTCCACTTCGGAACCTTTCTTTTTTTCCATCATTGCTTCTTCGAAGTACAGATTGGACAATAGGGGTGAAAGACTGGATCCCTGTCTTACAGATTTTTTTAATCCGACCGCTTCGTTCTTAGTCATCTACTCTTATTATTCCCTCTTAGCTCCTGTACATATTGTATATTAATGGCCTCAGAATTTCGAACGTGTCACACCATTTTACATTGTCGACAAATCCCATAGAGGTGTCTTGATTTTTCTTTTTCTTGCTTTCATTATTAGCCGCAATGTCAGAATTGCCTCTCTGGTGCCCTTGCTTTTCCTAAAGCCAAACTGATCGTTATCTAACACATATTCAATTTTCTTTTGCATTCTTCTGTGTATTACTCTTATCAGCAACTTGGAAGCATGAGTTGTTAAGCTGATTCTGCGATAATTCTCGCACTTGCCGGTTCTTGTAGTCTTCGGAATTGTTTGGATGATACTTCTCCGAAAGTCAGATGTATGTCGCCAGACTCGTACATTCTACACACCAAGGTGAATAGCCATTTGTTGCCAGTTCCCCCAATGATTTCAGAAATTCTGATGGAATGTTATCTATCCATTCTGCCATATCTGATCTTAAGTCCTCCAAAGCTCTCTTACATTCTGATTCTCGTAATGGATCCCCGGTCACTTTTAATTCGACTCCTGTTTCTTTGTCTATTCCATCAGACAAATCTTCCTCCTCATAAAGGCCTTCAGTGTACTTTTTACATCTATCCGCTCTCTTCCCCGTTTTACTCTTAATGTCACCACCCTTGCTTTTTATTTCACCGAAGGTGGTTTTGACTTTCCTTTATGCTGCGTCAGTCCTTCCGAAAATCATTTCTTTTTCGATGTCTTCGCGTTTTTCATCGGCTAATTCGTCTTACCTTCCTGCACTTGCTGTTTATTTATTTCCTCAGCGAATTGTATTTCTGTTTCCTCATTTTCCCCTGAACATTTTTTTACTTCCTTCTTTCATCGACCAACTGAAGTATTCCTTTTGCTGCCCATGGTTTCTTCGCAGTTACCTTCATCGTACCTACGGTTTTCCTAACAACTTCTGAGATTGCCCTTTTTAGAGATGTTCATTCCTCTTCAAATGTACTGACTTCTCTGCTATTCCTTATTGTTGTATCTATGGCCTAAGAGAACTTCAAGCGTATCTCGTCATTCGTTAGTATTTTCGTATCCTACTTCTTTGGGTACTGATTTTTCTTGATTAATAACTTAAACTTCTTCATTACTTCTACATTGTAATCTGAGTGCATATATGCTTCTGGGTACGTCTTACAATCCAGTATCTGATTTCGGAATCTCTGTTTGTTATGTAATCTAACCGAAATCTCCCCTTATCACCCGGCCTTTTAAAAGCATTTCTCCTCCTCTTGTGATTCTTGAACAGAGTATTCGCTATTACCAGCTGAGATTTATTTCAGATTTCAGTTAATCTTTCTCCCATCTCATTCCTTGTCCCAAGCCCATATTCTCCTGCAACCTTTCCTCCTACACCTTCCTCTACAGCTGCATTCCAGTCTCCCATGAGTATTAGATTTTCATCTCCCTTCACCTATTTCATTGCCCTTTCACTATCGTCATATACGTTCTCTATCTCTTCATCTTCGGCTTGCGACGTCGGCATGTATACCTGAACTATCGTTTCCGGTGTTGGTTTGCTGTCGACTCTGATAAGAACAATCCCATCACTGAACTGTTCACAGTACACGCTCTCCTTCCCTACCTTACTATTCATAACGAATCCTACTGACATTATACCATTTTCTGCAGCTGTTGATGTTACCCTATACTCATCTACCACTTCATTGACCTCTGTATGTCTAGACTGAGCCTTAGCGTTTCCCTTTTCAGATTTTCTAGGTTAACTACCACTTTCAAGCTTCTGATATTCCACGTCCCGAATCGTAGAAAATTATCCTCTCGTTGGATACTCAATCCTTTCCTCAAGGTCACCTCGCCCTTGGAAGTCCCCTCCCGGAAATCGGAATGGGGGCTATTCCAGAATTTTTGCCAATGGAGAGACCATCACGACTCTTTTTCAATTACAGGCCACATATCATGTGGATGCACGTTATGTGCCTTTAATGTAATGGGTTTCATTGCTTTCTGCATCCTCATGTTGATCATTGCTGATTCTTCCGCCTTTATGGGGCAGTTTGCCACCGCAAGGACAAGGGAGTGCCCTGAAACTCTGTCCATTCCTCCGCCCTCTTTGACAAGGCCGTTGGCAGAATGAGGCTGACTTCTTGCGCCGGAAGTCTTCGGACGCCAATGCTGGTTGTTAATCAAAATTTAGGCGGGGGCGGGTTTCAAACAATGGACTGAGGGTGTTTTGATTAGTAATGAAAGAGGCTTCCTCCTCTTTTTTTTCTTTACTGATTGCTGATCTGCCTTCGAGATCCTATTTTACAGAAAAGGAAGAAGTATTTTAACTTCTAGAACACAAAAATGAAAAAAAAGAAAACAGATTTTGGAAGGTTTGTTATTCTTTTTTTATTATAATTTTTTATTTTTTATTTTTTTATACAAATGCATAAAGGAAAGCCGTTCCTCATCGGCTACATAACCAGAATAATAGAAATTCTTCCCATTACGACATAAGGATGCTCCATACTAGAGCCCGCTGACCATTGTTCGAAGACTGTCATCTCGTTGCTGTGTTGTTCAATTTTTCTTTTCTTTTAACTAAATTATTTTTATATATTTGTTGAGATCACGTAGGACGCCCTCCTGGCGAAAAACAATTATTTGTAATTACCATCAATAGCAAACAAAATAAAAGGGATTTATAGAATTTAAAGATAACGCGCCATCCTTGCAGAACAGACGAAATGGCATTCGCGTCCGGCCAACTTGTGGGTAGACGCACACTCTATCCCAAGGCTGTCAGGCATGTTCCAGGCACGTCTTCACGAAGAATATTACATTTGCCGATATATTGGATGGAGTACTGGTATTACACAGTCTCACTGAAATCACCTTCTCATACCAGGGACACCCCAGCTGCAGGGGGGATCGAAGAAGGCACTACCCAAAGAGTTGGCATAGTACTGACGGTATCGCCGATGGTGCACGAGAAACGTAAAGCGATCTTGCAGGAACGTCCAAAAATCAAGAACACTCTTATCACCTTCATGGAACAAATAATAGATCGAGAGGCCTTTTATCCAGATCACAGCTTTGGTCTTCGCACGTGGGAAGTATGTCTCATCTGGAAACATAAGATATTGCGGTGTAATGGCATGGGGAGCCATACGTAGAAGAAAGCAAGCATCTTCTGAATCAGCTTCCACACCTCTGCAGAAGATCCACGCATCAGTCGATGTTCGTCCGTATCAAGCATGTGACAACGAGGAGACAGCGGCGAATCTGTCATTTTTATGGCTTGTAGACGAAGTTGTGTCATGTATTTTCCATTATCGACCAGATACCATGTCGCACGAGCGCACGAACGCCAAACCACGGGCCATGCGATCGTTGGATGTCGGCTTTCCACAACAATCCTAATATCATTTCTCATCATTAGGTGGTAAACATCACGTGCGGTAGGGTTTCTGGTACTAGGCAAGTCGGCATGGACATAGAGGTATTCGATGAAAAAGGTCCTGACATCGAGGAAGAAATATGGGCTACTGCAACAGGTGCCACTCGAGAGGGAGGGGCCAGTTCGTCAATCAGGCTTCCCAATAATCCGGTTCGGTGGCGGGTCCGCGACTTAACCATCGTACTTACATAAAGGGCAGCTGCTCTCGCTTGGACGCTGACAAGGTCGAGGCCGCCATCTCGAGGAGGAAGTGTCAGCGTGTCGTAGCGGACTTTGACAGACCCGCACTTACAAAGTAACCGAATGCCGCCTGAAGTCTGTGTGCCATTGCCTTTGGCATCGGTAAAATCTGTGCTAAATGGGTCAGTCGCGAGACTAAATGAGTGTTAACCAAATCCACACTTTGTAACATGTCCAATGCCCTCAGGAGGTTGCCACGAACGTTCGCGCGGATAGCTTGAAGCAGGCGTTTATAGTTAAATAAGATCGTGCGTTGTATATCATGCGTGAAGGCGATCCCCAAACATTAGAGCTTGTCCACTAATGGCAATGGGGCCACACTATTTGCTGGAGGACCTCTACCGACGGACATAGCACTAGATTTCGTCAGGTTCACACGGCTGCCCGCAGCAGTCCCGTACTGGTTGATCCATGCCAGTGGCTCTCGCACTTCATCCTCCGATAGAACCAAGAACACCACGTCATCTGTATAGGGGCGGCAGATGAAAGCATTCCCCCTCATTGTTATCCCTGTGAGCTGGCTCCTCAAACCGTGTAACAGTGGCTCAAGGGCGATGCCGAAAAGCAGCATCGACAGCGGCTATCCTTGACGGACCGACCGCATGACACTCGTAATAGGGCCCGCCACACGGTCATTGAGCAGCACTCGCGACGCGGCACCTCGGAGAAGCCGCAAGTTGATGTGTATAAACCTGTGGGGAAAGGCCATCCGTCTGAGTACGTTTTCTAGAAAGGCGTGACACACTCTATCAAATGCGTGGTCGAAGTCCACTGTTACTAAGGCACCGCGACGGCGGCAAGTCGTGGCCAGTGCTATCACGGCACGGTAATCGCTGAGTGCCGACTGAATGTTACTGTCACCACCAAAGCACGTTTGATCCAGAGAGATGACTCGAGGAATGACGCGCCGAAGGCGACCGGCAAGAATCCGATTAAAAATCTTGAACTTGACATGGTCAACGGCCGATAATGCCCAACTCCCCGACCTCCCGATGGCTTGGGGACCGGGATAAGCAAGACTTCTACGAACTCGGGTGGGAGGGGAAGGTCAGGGTTCATCAGTTCTTCATACATCGCAGCCGAGCGTGAGCCCATGATGTCGTGGAATGTGCGGTAAAACTCCAGCGGGAACCCATCTGGACCTGGGGCTTTATTCGCCGCACCCTTATGAAGAGCATCGGCGGCGTCATCAGACCTAATTGTCGCTGTGAGAATATCCGCAGCAGCCTCATCCAGGGTACCCGTTAAGGAATGGAGAACATCAGTCGTTACCGCTATGTTCTAGTCCTCTACTGCATAGAATTGGTTGTAGTGATCCACAAAGGCTTTTACGATGTCATTGTGAGACGTCAATCGACGACCATCTGGCATGTTGAGGGCGTTGACCAGCTTTCTCCGACACCGCTGCTTCTCTCGGATAATATGATGGATGGACGGGGGCTCTCCTAGTACATAATCGTGACATCTTGCGTGTACTATTGTGCCTTCAAGGCGGTGACGCATAAGAGAAATTATCTTCGCCTTAATACGTCGAATTTCAACCTGTCGCTGAACAGAGGGGCATGGTTTGAGAGTTCCCGGAGAATTGTGAAGTAGTATTCCATGGTATGTCGTTGCCACAGCAGTTTGTCGCGACCGTAATTTGTCATCGAACGACGTAAAGCAGGCTTGGTGCAGTCGAGCCACCACCGGAGTGTTGAAGGATATGATGGAAGGCGTCTCACACAGTTGTCCCACGTAGTTTCTACTACCTGCCTGCATTCCGGATCCTTGATATGGGCGACATTCAGCTTCCACAGGCCTCGACCGCGCCACACCTTCTGCCTCTTGAGCGAAACAGTGCAAATGTAGGTGATATGATCGGAAAAGGCGGTAGGCCATAATTCAGCGCCGAGCGTGGCAGTTACGAGTCCTCCGGAAGCATAGACACGGTCAAGACGACTTGCTGAATGGCTGGTGACGTACGTGTATCCAGACCGATCGCCATGTACGCGGTCCCAAGTACCGGTGAGGATCAGTTCATGCAATAGCAGCTTGAGTTCCTGGCATGTGGTGAAATGCGGATGTTAGTCCTTCTTGGATAACACACAACCGAAGTCTCCGCCGTGAATAAAATCGTCGTAGCGGACTACAAACAAAGGAGCGACCTGTTCTGAATAGAATCGAGACCGTTCCCGTCGCTTGGCCGTGCCCGAGGGAGCGTAAATATTGATGACTCAGACACCGTGGAAATTCACAGCAAGACCCCTAGCAGATGGTAGGTAAATCACGTTGTCTACCTCAATGCCTTCCTTTAAAAGAATGGCTGTCCCACTGCCTCCCTCAGCATACGGCGTGAGGTAGGACACATAGCCATAGATAGTAGGAAACGTCTCCAGGCGATTCCTGCAATAGGGCAACATCGAGGTCCGACGCCCGCAACATTTCACGGAGCAATTGTAGCTTGACAGGGGTGCCAATGGTGTTGACATTGATGGAGCCAATCCTGTAAGCTTGTCGTGGAATTGGGACTACTGGGATGCTCATGGAGGCACGAAGAGCAGCACTGAACAGGAATGTCGTCCCAGGAGGCTGCACATCCCGGTCCAACGACCCTGTCGATGAGCAGTCGTGGGTTGGAGCAGTAGCATTCGCTGCTAGACCACGTGTGTAGCATATCAGGTGTAATCAGGGTGATACGTGGTCCTGTGCTATCCTGACAGACACGATCTTTCAGATATCCTCACAATTACAAGTCGCATGGATCTATGTCGGGGGATCTGAAAGGCCAAACATCTTGCAATAGCGTGGAGATGATGTGGTCGTTACCGCAGACTTCTAGAAGCAAATGTTTCACCTGGCAAGAGACATGTGGTGTCCCCCATCTTGCATGAAAATACTGGTGCGGATACATTCGGGTTCTTGCAAAGCTGGAATCACGTGTTTCATGAGCTCCTTATAATATGATGTCACTGTACACCTAACGGGACAGCAAAGTGTCATCGCCTCGGAGAAAAAACGGGCTGAGAATGAAGGAGCTTGTGAAACCTCTCAGTCGTCAAATGTAAATGCAGTGGATGTTCCTGCACAACATCTGGCGGTGTAGAACCCTATATGCGACAGTTCTGTGCTTTCACAGCACGTTACAGAGTTGCATTTGCAATTTAAAATACGAATGAGGTTTGAGCTCGTGTTGATACTTCATACGAGTATAGGAATAGCTATCATGAACACTGTGATAACATTATTATAACAACAGGTGTTATTATGACCAATCTTTTCAATGACGCGTTTTGAAAATATCTTCATCAGATTCAATGAAGGAAACTAATACCGTATAATGTACTGAATTAACTGAAGTGTGCCATATTGAATAGCAACTTTTTCATAACAACACACGCACATAACAACACACGCAAGCACGTAACCGATGAACAAATATCAAACCACACAAACACACTACACAAAGGAAAGACGAAAAATGAACAAACGACTATAGTGGAAGCACTACACACTGTACACACACACACACACACACACACACACACACACACACACACACACACACACACACATGTTCAGCACACAGCGATAAGTGCGCCATATTGAATATAAAAATTTTCAATCTGGCACACTTAAATTCATTCAGTACGTTGTATAGTGTTCGTTCCGTTAATTGAATCTGATGATGACATTTTCGAAACGCGTCATTAGAAAGTCACAAAATAAATCAACACGCGTCGCCGAGCGACAAACAGCATACTGACGTCACAACAGCAAACATTACATAATCTGATTGCTACAGTGGCGTATTTTCACCTGGTGGCGGAAAGTGGAACCATTTCTTTTCAAGCATACTCCGGAAGCGCATCGATTAATTAACATACCTACGATGTTTCAGTGGCTTGCAGTGTATAAAGCCCGCACTGCAGCACTCGGAACACCGTCAGTTTAATTACAACCACTTGGTACCTTGGGATGAGCGGAGTGCAGAAACAGTAATAAATTTGCCATAGAGTTGTTTTACTTAGGTGTGTACTTCCTGAAAATGCTCAAACAATACTAACATGATATGCAAGGTTATTTTGAAAGACCTAGTAGAGAATTTCGTAGTGTGAAGAATATTCCGTGTACCTGTAACTATAATGTACACAGGCGTTCTAAGCGACTCTGCGTTGAATGTGAGATGCTTCTTTGTTTGTGTAGCTGCATATCCCGGCATCGTATAATTAAAAGCCACTGATTAAACTATGTATCTGGCATCAAATGCTCTTATTACAAGTTATATGGTCGCGAACACACAATTAAAATTCTCGTCGAAGCTGTTTGTGAGTTCCGCTATTCTTGCGGTGAAAAACTGGTTGGGTTCTTGCTTGACGTCCTCCCTCCCCCCCACCCCCCCCCCGCCACCTTCGAACAATTAATATTTATCCAGTAATAGCGTCTTGAAATAACACTACCGTTCCGTATTTTCATCCGAGGTCCAGTATTACGTCAAGTACTGACATATCGAAGTTGTGTTGTTGTTGTGGTCTTCAGTCCTGAGACTGGTTTGATGCAGCTCTCCATGCTACTGCTACTCTATCCTGCGCAAGCTTCTTCATCTCCCAATACGTACTGCAGCCTACATCCTTCCTACTCTGTTTAGTGTATTCATCTCTTGGTCTTCCTCTACGATTTTTGCCCTCCACGCTGCCCTCCAATACTAAATTGGCGATCCCTTGATGCCTCAGAACATGTCCTACCAACCGATCCCTTCTTCTTGTAAGTTGTGCCACTAACTCCTCTTCTCCCCAATCCTATTCAATACTTCCTCATTAGTTACGTGATCAACCCATCTAATCTTCAGCATTCTTCTGTAGCACCCCATCTCAAAGGCTTCTATTCTCTTCTTGTCAGGACTATTTATCGTCCACGATTCACTTCCATACATGGCTACACTTCATACAAATACTTTCAGAAATGAGTTTCTGACATTTAATTCTATACTCGATGTTAACAAATTTCTCTTCTTCAGAAACGCTTTTCTTCCCATTGCCAGTCTATATTTTATATCCTCTCTACTTCGACCGTCATCAGTTATTTTGCTCCACAAATAGCAAAACTCCTTTACTACTTTAAGTGTCTCATTTCCTAATCTAATTCTCTCAGCATCGCCTGACTTAATTCGACTACATTCCATTATTCTCGTTTTGCTTTTGTTGATGTTCATCTTATATCCTCCCTTCAAGACACAGGCCATTCCGTTCAACTGCTCTTCCAAGTCCTTTGCTGTCTCTGACAGAATTACAATGTCATCGGCGAACCTTAAAGTTGTTATTTCTTCTCCATTGATTTTAATACCTACTCCGAATTTTTATTTTGTTTTCTTTACTGCTTGCTCAATATACAGATTGAATAACATCGGGGAGAGGCTACAACCCTGTCTCACTCCCTTCCCAACCACTGCTACCCTTTCATGTCCCTCGACTCTTATAACTGCCATCTGGTTTCTGTACAAATTGTAAATAGCCTTTCGCTCCCTGTATTTTACCCCTGCCACCTTCAGAATTTGAAAGAGATTATTCCAGTCAACATTGTCAAAAGCTTTCTCCAAGTCTACAGATGCGAGAAACGTAGTTTTGTCTTTTCTTAATCTAGCTTCTATGATAAGTCGTAGGGTCAGTATTGCCTCACGTGTTCCAACATTTCTACGGAATCCAAACTGATCTTCCCCCAGCTCGGCTTCTACCAGTTTTTCCATTCGTCTGTACAGAATTCGCGTTAGTATTTTGCAGCCGTGAATTATTAAACTGACAGGTCGGTAATTTTCGCATCTGTCAACGCCTGCTTTCTTTGGGATTGGAATTATTATATTCTTCTTGAAGTCTGAGGGTATAGGGGCAGTAATTACTACCAATAATGCCCTCCCCCCATTCCTGATTCTATGAAGAATAGAACTCCTGCGTATGAAACATCTTCAAATGTCTGGTTGCTTCACAAATAAATTAACTTGTCAGATGCTTGACCTTAACCATGTAGAGTCTTTATGGTTAAATACACAAAATCCTAATTATGTTGGTTTTATTAGATTTGGATCACTCATTGGATAAATAATGTCTGGATAATTTGTTTCCGGTTTGAGAAAAACTAGTTTACAGGCTTTCACAAACGGATAACATAGCTGCTGGCAAACCTTTCGGGATGTGAGGTCGTGGTCCAAGAAACTCTTCCGTACCTGACGTTTCGTCCAGGACTGCAGTGGACATCTTCAGAGGTGCTCCTCCGCTGAGTCTTGCCTACTCAGGGGAGGAGTGACTCTGAAGATGTCCACCGCATTCCTGGACAAAACGTCAGTAACGGAAGAGTTTCTTCATCACGACCTCATATCCCGAAGGTTTACCAGCAGTAAAAAAAAAAAAAAGAAAAAAAAAGTTTCTCACCCATCTGAAAATTTATGACGCCATATTTTCTGAATTTTGTGTCATGCAGTGATATAATTTTCAGGCATATTCAGTGGTAAAAGTTGTGAAAGCAGATACTACCTACCAAACGTTTTGCGACTGTCAGTAATAAAGAAATAAAATAAATAATAAATTAAAACATCAGGCATTAACACTTGGTTCAAGAATCATATAAGAAGATTGTATACATGGGAGAAGCCTGGAGATACTGACAGGTTTCAGATAGATTATATAATGGTAAGACAGAGATTTAGGAACAAGGTTTTAAATTGTAAGATATTTCCAGGGAACAGATGTGGACTCTGACCACAATCTATTATTTATGAATTGTAGATTAAAACTGAAGAAACTGCAAAAAGGTGGGAATTTGAGGAGATGGGACGTGGATAAACTGAAAGAACCAGATGTTGCAGAGAGTTTCAGGGAGAGCATAAGGGAACAATTAACCAGAATTGGGGAAAGAAATACAGTAGAAGAAGAATGGGTAGCTTTGAGGGATGAAGTAGTGACTGCAGCAGAGGATCAAGAAGGTAAAAAGACGAGTAGAAATCCTTGGGTGACAGAAGAAATATTGAATTTAATTGATGAAAGAAGAAAATATAAAAATGCAGTAAATGTAGCAGGCAGAAAGGAATACAAACGTCTCAAAAATGAGATCGACAGGAAGCGCAAAATGACTAAGCAGGTACGGCTAGAGGACAAATGTAAAGATGTAGAGGGTTATCTCACTAAGGGTAGTATAGATGCTGCCTACAGGAAATTTAAGAGACCTTTGGAGAAAAGAGATCCACTTGCATGAATATGAATAGCTCAGATGGAAACCCAGTTCTAAGCAAAGAAGGGAAAGCAGAAAGGTGGTAGGAGTATATAGAGTGCCTATACAAGGGCGATGTACTTCAGGGCAATATTATGGAAATGGAAGAGGATGTAGATGAAGATGAAATGGGAGATATGACACTGCTTGAAGAGTTTGACAGAGCACTGAAAGACCTAAGTCGTAACAAGGCCCCGGGAGTAGACAACATTCCATTAGAACTATTGACAGCTTTGGGAGAGCCAGTCCTGACAAAACTCTACCGTCTGGTAAGCAAAATGTATGAGACAGGCGTAATACTCTCAGACTTCAAGAAGAATATAATACTTTCAAACCCAAAGAAGGCAGGTGATGTCAGATGTGAAAATTACCGAACTATCAGTTTAATAAGCCATGGCTGCAAAATACTAACACGAATTCTTTACACACGAATGGAAAAACTAGTAGAAGCCGACCTCGGGAAAGATCAGTTTGGATTCCGTAGAAATAATGGAACACGTGAGGCAATACTGACCCTACGACTTCTCCTTGAAGCTAGATTAAGAAAAGGCAAACCTACGTTTATTGTATTTGTAGACTTAGAGAAAAATTTTGACAATGTTGACTGCAATACCCTCTATCAAATTCTGAAGGTGGCAGGGGTAAAATACAGGGAGCGAAAGGCTATTTACAATAGGTACAGAAACCAGATGGCAGTTATAAGAGTCGAGGGGTATGAAAGGGAAGCAGTGGTTGGGAAGGGAGTGAAACAGTGTTGTAGCCTATCCCAGATGTTATTCAATCTGAATATTGAGCAAGCAGTAAGGGAAACAAAACAAAAATTTGAAGTAGGTATTGAAATCCATGGAGAAGAAATAAGAACTTTGAGGTTCACCGATGACATTGTAATTCCGTCAGAGACAGCAAAGGACTTGGAAGAGCAGTTCAACGGAATGGACAGTGTCTTGAAAGGAGGATATAAGATGAACATCAACAAAAGCAAAACGAGGATAGTGGAATGAAGTCGAATTAAATCGGGTGATGCTAAGGGAATTAGATTAGGAAATGAGACACTTAAAGTAGTAAAAGATTTTTGCTATTTGGGGAGCAAAATAACTGATGACGGTCGAAGTAGAGAGGATATAAAAGGTGGACTGGCAGTGGCAAGGAAAGCATTTATGAAGAAGAGAAATTTGTAAACATCGAGTACAGATTTCAGTGCCAGGAAGTCGTTTCTGAAAGTATTTGTATGGAGTGTAGCCACGTATGGAAGTGAAACATGGACGATAAATAGTTTGGACAAGAAGAGAATAGGAGCTTTCGAAATGTGGTGCTACAGAAGATTTCTGAAGATTAGATGGATAGATCATATAACTAATGAGGAGGTATTGAACAGGATTGGGGAAAAGAGAAGTTTGTGGCACAACTTGATTAGAAGAAGGGATCGGTTGGTAGGACACGTTCTGAGGCATCAAGGGATCACAAATTTAGTATTGGAGGGCAGCGTGGAGGGTAAAAATCGTAAATCCACTAAGCAGATTCAGAAGGATGTAGGCTGCAGTAGGTACTGGGAGATGAAGAAGCTTGCACAGGATAGAGTAGCATGGAGAGCTGCGTCAAACAAGTCTCAGGACTGAAGACCACAACAACAACAACATCATGCATGGTGCTGAAGTTGCACTACATGAAAAGCGGATGTATGTAACATGCAACAACCACTCTTCCTTTCATTATCTAGAGAGCTGCGTAAGCAAGACACATTTTTGTCATTGTTTGATATTATGCGTCAAGTTTAGTGAATATTGCTGAGTGCTCTCATTCTCAAAGATAAGATGAATATTGTTTGAGTAATTTGCACGCTGTGAGTATGCTGCCTCAAGACACATACGCATTACCCAACTTTAATACTTAAAGCATTGTGCTAAACATACATCATGCGATTATACCTCTTAATGAGTATACACTGATGTGACAAGAGTCGTGGGATAGCGATTTGCACATTTGCCGCCATTCATGGACCTCATGTTCCCAAGGCAATGTGCCCTGTGACTGGGCCACATTTGTTCGTGACTGGTTTGATGAATATTCTGGACGTACAGACCACCCGATATGAATGTCATCGAACATTTGTGGGACATAATCGAGACGTCAGTTAGCGCAATAAGTCCTGCACCAGCAACTCTTCCGCAATCATGGACGGCTGTACAATCAGCATGGCTCAATATTTCTACAGGGGACTTCCAACGTGAGACAGTAGGACCAGTTCCACGGCCTGCACCCTCCCTCGACCTCAATCTTTTGGATTATTACGTCTGTTGCGGGGGGGGGGGGGGGGGACCTTAAAAATTGGTCTGTCCAGCAGCTCCAGTCAGCTAAAACGAAAACATTCGTTAATGACTCGAAATCGAAGGATTTTCAAACACGCATTTATCTGAACTTTTCTTTGTTTTGGTGTAAGGAACCTGTCCCAAAAGATTGTAAAAACATTTCTAAATCACTCTGTACAATTTTCTTTTCCTTTGGCACTATGGCAGTTGACTGGCCTTGGTCACCTGAACATTCTGCCTCCATACATCTCGGTTCTCTGCTTTTCTCTTGCAACTTCGGATCTCCATCATGGGAACGTCAGCCTAAACATCGTCCAGCTGTCGTGCTCTTGCTTGGCCCTCGCTTCTTTAACAGATTCTCCCTTCCATTATTCCTCTGGACATCTTGTCATCTGCCATTTTTTCTATATGTGGGAAGGGCGGCCGCCGGCTGTCTGTTGGCCCAGGACTTCTCGTTCCGGGAGTCAGCCGTGTTGGTTGTTGCTTGTGCGTGCGGCACTTCACCTCGTCAGCAGAAGCGGGATCCTACACGTCGATCCCCAGCAGTTGCCGGTTCTTGCGTGTCGGCACGAGGCAGCGCTCGGAGCCACTCCGCGCTATGTAGCAGTGGGACAGTAATAGCGGCGTCCATTAAGTCGGCAGCTACCAGCTGTTTCCTCAGCTGTCAACATTACTGCAACTGAAAACGCAGGTAACGCCAACTCCGACTACGATCGGGGCCATTACGCGTACGAGTAGCTCCGCACCCAGGGTATAGAGGAAGCTATCTAACGCCCCTAAATGTGCATATAGCAAAATAAGAACGATGACTCCAAATTACTTTCGTGTGAAAGTAGAACGAAGGTTCGAGCATACGGATTAGGTTCCCATATACGTGACTGGCTCTAAGACTTCTTACGTAATACAACACCGTGTGTTTCCCTCGACGTCGAGTGTTCATGAGAGACAACAGCATCGTTGGGACTGCTCTAGGGAATTGTAACAGGACGATTCTTATTCTCTACGAACATAAATGATCTGACAGATAGGATGAAAAGAAATTTGCGGCTGTTTATCTATAACGCTGTGGTGTACGGAAAGGTATCGTCGTTGAGTGACAGTATAAAGATAGAAAATAACTTGGACAGAATATCTAGTTGATGTGAACAATGGCAACTTGCTCCAAATTTAGTAAATTTTGCTAACGCAGGTGAGTACGAAAAGCACTGCAGTACCCTCGGTGCTCTTTGACACATTCACGTCAATCAAATACCCAGGCGTAAAGGTGCAAAGTGGAAACGGAACGAGCACGTAATGACGGCATTAGTGTCTGTGAGTTACATTATTGGAGTAATTTCAGTAAAATGTAGCTCACACATGAAGGAAACTGCACATAAAACACAGGTGTGGGCCATTATTAAGAACCGCACGAGTGCGTGGGATCCCAAACAGGTCGGATTAAAGGAAAACATCGAAGAAGTTCAGAGATCTAATACTACACTACTGGTCATTAAAATTGCTGCATCACGAAGATGACGCGCTACAGACGCGGAATTTAACCGACAGGAAGAAGATGTTGTGATATGCAAATGAATAGATTTTCAGAGCATTCGCACAAGGTTGGCGCCGGTGGCGACATCTACAACGTGCTGACATGAGGAAAGTTTCCAAACGATTTCTCATACACAAACAGCATGTTGACCGGCGTTGCCTGGTGAAACGTTGTTGTGATGCCTCGTGTAAGGAGGAGAAATGCGTACCATCACGTTTCCGACTTTGATAAAGGTCGGATTGTAGCCTAGAGCGATTGCGGTTTATCGTATCGCGACATTTCTACTCGCGTTGGTCGAGATCCAATGACTGATAGCACAATATGGAATCGGTGGGTTCAGGAGCGTAATACGGAACACCGTGCTGGATCCCAATGGCCTCGTACCACTAGCAGTCGGGATGACAGGTATCTTATCCGCATGGCTGTAACGGATCTTGCAGCCACGTCTCGATCACTGAGTCAAGAGATGGGAACGTTTGCAAGACAACAACCATGTGCACGAACAGTTCGACGACGTTTGCATCAACATGGACTATCGGCTCGGAGACCATGACTGCGCTTACCCTTGACGCTGCATCACAGACAGGAGCATCTGCGATGGTGTACTCAACGACAAACCTCGGTGCACGAACGGCAAAACGTCATTTTTTCGGATGAATACAGGTTCTGTTTACAGCATCATGATTGTCGCATCCGTGTTTGGCGACATCGCAGTGAACGCACATTGGAAGCGTGTATTCGTCACCGCCGTACTGGCGTATCACCCGGCGTGATGGTATGGGGTGCCATTAGTTATACGTCTCGATGACCTCTTGTTCGCATTGAAGTCACTTTGAACAGTGGACGTTACATTTCAGATGTGTTACGATCAGTGGCTCTATCCTTCATTCGATCCCTGCGAAACCGTACATTTCAGCAGGATAATGCACGACCGCATGTTGCAGGTCTTGTACGGGCCTTTCTGGATACAGAAAATGTTCGACTGCTGCCCTGGCCAGCACATTCTCCAGATCTCTCACCAATTGAAAACGTCTGGTCAATGGTGGCCGAGCAACTGGCTCGTCAGAATTCACCAGTCACTACTCTTGATGAACTGTGGTATCATGTTGAAGCTGCATGGGCAGCTGTACCTGTACACGCCATCCAAGCTCTGTTTGGCTCAATGCGCAGGCGTATCAAGGCCGTTATTACTGCCCGAGGTGGTTGTTCGGGTACTGATTTCTCAGTACCTATGAACTCAAATTGCGTGAAAATGTAATCACATGTCAGTTCTAGTATAATACATTTGTCCAATGAATACCCGTTTATCATCTGCATTTCTTATTGGTGTAGCAATATTAATGGCCCGCAGTTTACTATTAACTAAATACGTTTTGTCGTAGCTTGTCGATACTTCGGAGCAGGCGCCTTGAAGATTCCCGCGGGAGCCGTGAGTGGCGCTTTGAACCGCCACCAGTTAAGAAGCTCCAGGCTGCCGTCGGGTGAGGACCGCCAGGACGGAGTTGTTAGCGGCGAGCACCAGTGCACTAGTCTTCTAGTTTGTGATTACTTTTAGTTGCTGGATGGTGCCGTACATTACACCCAGTTGTTGATAGTTAACTCTAGCGGCAATCGTTCAGTGTACGTAGACACACACCCATGTCGGGCCTTTGCTTATAGCTAGCCACAGCTGCCCCATGTTGTCAACAGTGTAGCAGTTGATTTGCGCAAGCTGAATAAATTATACATATTTAAAGTGCAGTTGTATCAGCGAGTCTTTTTCTTACCTATCCGGATTTCTAAGGATCCGTGCCTTACAAATCTGGACAGACCCTTTAGCCATCTTTTACCCATTAATTGTTCCCAGTAAGGACGTAACAATTGGCTCCTTGGAACAGAATATACTGATCTTGTTTATATATAACTTTTTACAATACTCACAGTCCTGATAGCATATCCGTACTTTTCTTTTCAGCTGACCTGTTACAAAATTTTCAGATGTGTGTGAAGTCTTATGGGACGTAACTGCTAAGCTCATCAGTCCCTAAGCTTACACACTACTTAACCTAAATTATCCTAAAGACAAACACACACACCCATGTGCGAGAGAGGACTCGAACCTCTGGCGGGACCAGCCACACAGCCCATGACTGCAGCGCCCTAGACCGCTAGGCTAATCCCGCGCGGCGACCGGTTTCGAAGAGATCATCTTCAGTTGTTACATTCCCTGGTGACCGTATGAACCGTTGGCGTAGAGCGGGTGCATATGTGCAGGCGTGGAGAAAACACAAGAGCAGTTTTCTCCACACCTGCGTAGATGGACCTGCTCCACGCCAACCGTGTCTACGGTTATCAGTGAATGTAAGAACTGAAGATGATCTCTTAGAGCACCGAAACCGGTCATATGAAAATAAAAATAAACAACTTATATGCGATCACGACTGTGTGTACTGAAATAAGTTGTAATATAAAGGTCCTATTTCTCCTATGACAGTGTGCCGAAAAATTGTTTATGGGTAATTTTGTGTTGAAATCACCCTATTTCTTCAACACTTCGCTTGTTTATTTTCTTTAGACATGACGGGGAAATGAACCTGTAGTGTGAATTCTGTTACAGTCTTTTAAAAGACGTATAGCTGAGGAGAATTTCACGTACACCTTTAACTTCAGCGACTGTCAGTACACAGAATGACGAGAAAAGTTTTCTTAGTCAACAAACTACCGTTTCAACAGTGCTGATAGGTAAACACTGATAAGTGATGCTTACCAGCCGGTATGGCACTTGGAGAAATCAGCTTTAAATAAATTCATATCGTATTTCAGTGGCTTTGCTGGGATGAAATTGTTAGAGGACTGATATCTGTGCAGCCTGCAGGTCACAAACCGATACTGGTGAAAAGTTGAAGGAGAATGCAAACTGGCTTCGGATGGCTGACAGGAAAATCTATCGTTGTAGCCACCTATGTCTGCCGTAATATTGGATCTGCCATTGTCAGGTTGCGTGCTGGAATGTTTCTGTAAATTTGAATACGCGGCCTCGCTCGCCGCCAGTCAGTCGTAATCCGTCAGTTAGCGTGGATGGGCCTGTCCAGCGGCTTGTCATCTCGCGAAGTGACAGATGGGAGCGACTGACCGCAACGTGGATTGTCTTCCGTGACGCTTTATCGCAGCTGAAATACACCACCCATCATCTCGTTGTGCTTGTATCCACATTCTGGACTACGTAATGATCCACAAGCACCATGAATCAAAAACAGAAGCATTTCCCTTGAACCGAAAGAATTCACTCACATCTGCTTCATGTATTTTTCACAAAAATACGTTAAGATGAATGTTTTACCCTATATGTAAAACCATGTCAATTTGAGGGTTCTCTTTCCATCTATGTGCGTAACGGATTCTTTTTAAGTGCCTTGCTCACAGTAAGTTGTATTACCTACAAGTAACCGAACAACCACGCCATGTTTGACTTCTATGCATAATTATTTCGGATCTGTCTCAGAAGGGCTAATTTCATCAGCAAATCTCTTCCAGCTGCACGTGCAATAAGCTGATGATGAGCTTGCACCAGTTCCAAATAGATAATGCAATAACCAAAAATATTTTAAAAATGTAAAGCGACTGGTCGCAGTTTCCATAAAAATTATCCTGTGGAAAGCACCAGTGTGGCTCAGAAATAGTAGTCTAACGTGGTAGAAATTGATTCTGATGTTATTTTTATGTAGCTGCTAAAATTATTGGTGGAAGTTTGTGTGAACTCTAATTGTGCTTGAAATACTATAATCTTGCATGTAATGGTGGTAATCTTACAATTAAAGCTTAAGTTAAGATGCGAAATTTATTTTTTGCAGTATAAATGTAGGTAGAAACTATTGTAATGAAAATTTATATCTTTTACAATATTTGCATTAAAACCACTTCAATCGTTAAAATGCAGCTAATTCAATAGGTTTAACTACACAGCTTTTGGTATCAAAATGACGTCAGAAGCTAACAGTTAGCAATTTTGAAGTCTGTGCTATAGCTACAAAGTACAGATGGATGAGCAGTTCAAAAGAAAAGGGCACTCGCAGGTCTCGACAAGTTACGCGCAGGCTTTTCATGCTTTCAGCAGCCTACAAGAGCCTTATTATACCTTCTTGCCGGTTTTCCTTGATAGTGGATGACCCTATAAAGAGGAATAGCAGTAGGTATTTTCAGAGTAACTGCTTTTCTGCTAACATAAATTATATTTCGATTTACAAGACAAAAAGGCACTCGAGACATAAGTCCTACAATTAGCAGTGTGAGTGGATAAGCACTGGCTGTCACTCGTCATTAACACAGTATACATAAAAGAACAACAGTGGTTTCTTCTTATCCATGAACGCTCTGCATCTTGATAGAATTTATAGAACATGATGAATTTTCGTTGAAGCGAAAGAATTCATTCACGTTTGCTTCATGTACTTTTCACAGAAATAACAATAATAATCATCATCATCTTCTCTTCAGGTATTAGGCAGGAATTGCCTGTTACGGTGCCCATCTCTGTCGCGGTCTTCCTCTGTCTCTGATGTTCGGATAGCGGAGGTATGCCACGTACCACATACGAGCATGTAGCGACAAACAAACTAAAAGCGACCTTATTAGGGCCTCGAGTGTTGATCACCGAGCGGAATGGAGGCCACACAAAAGCACGCAACCCAAAATACCCATATTATTAATTATACTAACAACAATAATTATAAAAGTAATGACATTATGCACATCAACGTTTATTGAAACCGATCGGAAACGACTAAACTGTTTAGATACAATGACGGAAAAGACATTAAGGAACAATTGTGCACTGAAGTAAAGAAATGTAAATCAACTCAGAATGGGATAGTCGAAGCAGCTGTGAAAGCTAGTATTAGTAATATTTTTGTTACGGTAGTCCCTGTTGCTGGTGCAAGTACGAACGTAATAAATGACGAATTTGCATCTAGATTGAAAACCGAAAACCAAATTCAAAACCTATCCGTGCGGAATTGTGAAGCAATGCGCCCATAGGTGCCAAATTGTATGTCGTTAAGGTTGTTGGTTGGTTGTTTGGGGAAGGAGACCAGACAGCATGGTCATCGGTCTCATCGGATTAGGGAAGGATGGGGAAGGAAGTCGGCCGTGCCCTTTCAGAGGAACCATCCCGGCATTTGCCTGGAGTGATTTAGGGAAATCACGGAAAACCTAAATCAGGATGGCCGGACGCGGGATTGAACCGTCGTCCTCCCGAATGCGAGTCCAGTGTGTCGTTAAGGAACAGATACTTGTCATAGCTAGTCTAGGTAATAGAGCTAATGAATGCACGTCCCTAGTAGTCAAAAATATGGTGTAATCTGTCTCCTGAGTTTGTCGAGGTGACAAACTAGATTTTTTGAATGGTAAACGTGGTTAGTGGAAGATAATAGAACCATCTTTGCCGCCATTAGCTGTCCGTTACTCGAGGTAGCTATTTCTTAGTCTATCTTGAGACACAAAAACCTAAAGGCTTGTATATCATAATGATTTGAAGAAATATAGACAGTAGCTGCAAACAAAGCGGAGTACTCATAAATAATAAAGTAGTTCTTGTGGAATAAAAATGCACATATACTACCACCATTTCAGTCACTCAGCTTACCTAAGAATGCAATTAATAATAGAAGAAGGCCAAGCAGGGAAGTTATCCTGAGTAAAATAATGTGTGAGTATACGTATCAGTAGTCAAGTACGCGTAGCGTTAAGTCTTAGAAACAAGTAATTCTTAGTATCACAGATGAGCTGTGACAAGCAGGTTTCTGAATATGGTGTTATAAAAGTACATAACACTCCTAAATTACCTGCCGCTGTAAACATTGGGAGAAACGAGTTTGAATTTTAAAATTAACCTGTAAAGCATATTTATAATTTAATAAATGAATTTTAAACGTAAGGATTGCCCTCCGTTTTTTTCTATACTTGCCTAGTTTGGGTCAGCCAATACGATTGACACTAATAAAAAGAGAATGCTGTGTGCAAAAGAATAACATGAAAGAGAAACGTGTATTACTATAACTCTTTCAACTATAACTTACATAATAGCATACAGACATGAAAGAAGGATCATGTGCCATCAAACTCACTTTGGCGTATAGTTTCGAGGGAAAGCTTTCTGTCTTCTGCTTTCATGCATTTGCGCTACGTTTTTCAGCAGACTCGTGTGAAACTGAACTAGGTACTATTCGCGAAGTTTTTAATGGATCGATTTTCCAGCATCAATCTCCGCTCATAGTATACCACAGTAGATAGTGCCGGAAGTTCCATGCGGCTTTTCGAGGATGATGCCGTAGTATACAGAGAAGTTGCAGCATTAGAAAATTGTAGCGAAATGCAGGAAGATCTGCAGCGGGTAGGCACTTGGTGCCAGGGAGTGGCAACTGACCCTTAACATAGACAAATGTAATGTATTGCGAATACATAGAAAGCAGGATCCTTTATTGTATGATTATATCATAGCGGGACAAACACTGGTAGCAGTTACTTCTGTAAAATATCTGGGAGTATGCGTGCGGGACGATTTGAAGTGGAATGATCATATAAAATTAATTGTTGGTAAGGCGGGTACCAGGTTGAGATTCATTGGGAGAGTCCTTAGAAAATGTAGTCCATCAACAAAGGACGTGGCTTACAAAACACTCGTTCGACCTATGCTTGAGTAGTGCTCATCAGTGTGGGATCCGTACCAGATCGGGTTGACGGAGGAGATAGAGAAGAACCAAAGGACAGCGGCGCGTTTCGTCACATGGTTATTTGGTAACCGTGATAGCGTTACGGAGATGTTTAGCAAACTCAAGTGGCAGACTCTGCAAGAGAGGCGCTCTGCATCGCGGTGTAGCTTGCTCTCCAGGTTTCGAGAGGGTGCGTTTCTGGATGAGGTATCGAATATATTGCTTCCCCCTACTTATACCTCCCGAGGAGATCACGAATGTAAAATTAGAGAGATTAGAACGCGCACGGAGGCTTTCAGACAGTCGTTCTTCCCGCGAACCGTACGCGACTGGTTGGTTGGTTGGTTGAAAAGAGGGGGGGAAGGGACCAGACTGCTGGGTCATCGGTCCCTGTCATACGCGACTGGAACAGAAAAGGGAGGTAATGACAGTGGCACGTAAAGTGCCCTCCGCCACACACCGTTGGGTGGCTTGCGGAGTATAAATGTAGATGTAGATGTAGAAAACGAACGTGCGAGATTTATAAAATATAGCTACCTTAAAGTCTGTAAGTTCAAGCCAAGGTTAATAAACAATTATATGGGCACAGGATCAAAAGAAAAGGTGCAGTCCCGTGTGAAACCGCTGTTTATACTATCCATGTGGGACATTAAATGCTGTGTTCGTCACAGAGATGCAAAATTTTTGACAAAATTACTCGTAGGAATAGTGCTTAAATGACAGAATTGTATGATAACACAGTGAAGTGACTAACAAACGAAAGAATGCAACAATATTAGTGCTTCCGATTGCATAATTTAAACAAGCGGGCGCTCGTTCGAGTGCCAAAAATTTGTGGACGCTCCGACCAGTGCAAACGGTATTTTCATCGCAAAGGACGATATGAGATTAGTTTGTGGGTATGTAATAGAAACAAACTTAGTGACTGTTTAAAAGTGCTACTGAACTATTTTGCGTAAAAGATTGTAATCGCTTGAGAACTTGAAAACGCTGGGGTAAGCGTCGTGAAAAGCGCACGAAACAACAATGTTTGTTTATGTTGGCAACACGCGATGAATGTCAAGTGCTCCGGCGCAACAATGCAAGTGACACCGAGTGAGCTGTTACCTCGGCATGCGGCGCGCAGTAGCCAACGGAAGAAAGCTGAATATAAACTGCCGTGAATATATATTGTAAACGATAGCGTAACATACAACACAAACAAACCAATAACAGCTACGAAAATTTTATTTTTCTTTGTGGATAAATATGAAATACGAATACAACAAAAGCCCCAAACACGGATGAAAATAACAAGTACGATAACATAGTTATTCCATTATGACTAACTTTTTTTTGTGTATAATTTTGTTGTAACTCGCGGATCGGGAAAGGAGGACTGATACTGCAGTTTCCACTTCATGTCGCACTGGAAACGAGCCTAATGTCAACCAGATGGCTAGTCACCGGACAGATGGTCAGGCCCATAACTTTAAGCCTGCCGCAGACTGGAGGGATCCCACCGTCGGCATCAGCTGATTGCCCGCCGCTACGTCATGACCCGCTCCGGTGACGTAACTACGCCATCCCGGTTCAACAACCAAGGGCAGCAGTCCAACGGAGAAGAGTTTTCATTATATAGACTCAAATTTTATTCGAAACTTATAAACTGTAACTACGAAAACTTCAACCGGAAACTATACACAACTGGTTTATCCGTGAAAGTTGGTTGGTTGATTTGAGAGAAGGGACCAAACAGTGATGCCATCGGTCCCATCGAATTAGGGAGGGATGGGCAAGGAAGTCGGCCGTGCCCTTTCGAAGGAACCATCCCGGCATTTGCCTGAAGCTATTCAGGGAAACCACGGAAAACGTAAATGAGGATTGCCACACGCGGTTTTGGACGCGAGTCCAGTGTCCGAGAAAGTTCATAGAGTTTTATCTATGTAAACTCGTAGTTGCAGTCAACTTATATGCAGTCCTGTTTAATGTAAAAACTACCAAGTGAATGCAAAGTTAATTCATTACTGTACGAAATTATGTTAACAAACAAAACTGTGTGAAAATCATTGTAAGTAAATGTGAAGGATTTTGTCGACAACTCCGTCCGGGTATCTGCTCAGCTTTTCCTTGGATGTAACACGAATGGGAGAGCTCAAGATTATATTTCCTGGGCATAGCTAACAAAAAAAATTTTGACGTTCTCCTTCCAGTGCAGTAACAGTAGAAGGCACACAAGTAGCATGTAACTTAAGACTATGTCAAACGTTAGTCAAAGTTATTCCAAATAGTGAATGCTTTAACAGACAATAACTGAATTAAATGAACTTGGCGGGGATGTGTAATGAGAAAGAAATAAACTAAAACGCAAAGAACTGAAAATACTGTACTGATACTCATGAACTTGCTCCTACAATACGTAAATGTGACTTTGAAACCTGTAATACAATGAAGACGAAGTAATACTCTAGTCTAAGGAAAATGATACTGCAGTGGACAGAATTCCTTTGGACAAGATAAGACTTTCCCCAGTTTGTATTAAAGAAAGAGTGTTGTTAGGTGAAACCTAGAGGCAAGGTGACTCGCCTTGAGCCTTCCAGGGAGTGTGTGACGCCTCTAATTAGTGATACAAGTAATTACAGTGATATACTTAGCAAAGAATATTTATCACAAGGAGGATATTGAAACTTTAGGTTACTCGATGACATATAAAGATTCCATGAAGTACTATACAAAGAAAAGGCACCATTTTTTCTTATCGCTTGTCTTTTCAATCTCGTTGCTTATCTCTTGGCTTGCGCTCGTGACTCTGTATGCCCTTCTAAAGGGCACGGCCGACTTCCTTCCTCGTCCTTCATGTAAGTTGAATTGCCATTAAATAAGAATTATCGGTGTTGAATTTTAAATTGGAAGCAATTTCCTCTTCTTATCATTTGCGTAAATGTGACCAACGCTTTGTGCGGGTGGAAGCTCGTGTTGTATTTTAATTCCCAAAAGTAGCTTAAAATTAGTTTTCTTTCATTTCGCACGCTGTAAATTCTGAACAACTTGCATTTTAAAGTTATTTACTCAGTCCGATTTCCAGTTTACACAGCACGGTTATCTCTGATTGTTGAAAATTTATCTTTACGTAAAACCATACTAGCAGAAGCTTGTATTAACTTTGGTTTGAGTCTGACGAAGTAATATTTCACAATTAAAGGAATTTATTTTGAGTCAGAAAGAAAAATATTTAGTACCCATACTAGAGATAATTTTTCGTAGTAGTACAATATATCTATGATCTCAGAATAATAATTCGGTATTCACGCTTTACATAAAGCATACGCATCTGAAGTGCAATTTCCAGTATTAAATGTAGGAAGAGAAGTTCATAATAAAACAGGTATTTATGCTTGCTTCCCCAATAATTGGTTAGTGAGATACTTTCTCTGTTTCCCGTAATAAAATCATACAGAGTCCAATTTAAACGACTTGACGGGCTATCTTCATCGCTCCTTAACCCGGAAATTGCGCAAAGCATCGAATTTTTTTCTTAATATCTATTTCTCATCACAGCCTATTCTGCAACACCCTTGCAAGTTTTTCAAACTGTTTCTAATCACCCTGTTTATAAATCCATGTACGTTTTGTAAGTGCTACATTGAAACTACAAAGAAAAAAGTAAGTACACGTCCGGAGGAATATAATGTGTATTTTCCGGTTAGGGAAAGTACACAAATCAACTTTAGCAGAGCAAGCGCTTCACTCATGAAAACGTGAAGTTTCCGGAAACCTTAATTTTATCTGCAGTAACGAATTATCATCCACAGCTATGTGGAGAAGCCAACAAAATACAGGGTGTCCCAAAAGGAACGCATCATATTCAGCGATATGACAGGAACGAAAGTTTGAATGAAAAAGCTGCATATGGACATATGCACCATTCCGAATGGTTTCCGAGACACAGCACATTTAATGAACACGGTTATCTATTTTCTGTACTATTCAATACTTTGTAAAGTTTACGCATGTACGTGTATACAGCAGTTAGTAAACATTACAACTTGCGTTTTACGAAGTATCAATCGAAAAATAGATATTTTTATCACATTCACCGCTAAGCATTATCGTACACGTCACTTTACAGCCTTTTTACACTTCGTAATAAAAGTTGGAATATGCCCTGTCATCTTCAATGCATTAGAGCACCCTTGGAAAAACATGCTATGCTTCATGTCTGTGTGCCTCTGTACGTCTCTAATGAGGGCAGCAGCGTCCATGATACGACCACACGCTGCATCTGGCGTATTGCCCTTTCGTTTGCACATCTCAGACTTCATCCAAACCCCTTAACAAAAATGTAATGTTGTGATGCTCGGCGATTTTGATACTACCACGACCAATCCAGCGACTGTGGTAAGTGCGGTTGAGATGTTCCTTCACACGTCTGGTAAAACGTGGAGGGGTTAAGCTGGAAGTGTACTGCAATCTGCGCCCCCAAAGGACGTCCTCAAGTTTCAAAAAGTGCAAGTAATTCTAAAATGACTAGACTTTTAACTTGTTACCCATCATGCCGCACGAAACATTGATCGAAAGACGACCTTTGAAATCGATTTCCACTATAGTTGTGGCTTTTCCAGCGACCACAGATGATTATTACGTATGCCGTTGATTCTGTTCCGTGTAAACATGTCTTCGTGAGTGAATAGTTTTATCGGAGGTATGTGACGACCCTCATTTAACCAGTGACAAATTTCCAGTCGTGTGGCATGCCATATGTGAAATGGATGCAAGTTTTCCGCCATACAAGTTTTCGTGGGATACTGATTGGGGAAGAAAGTTGCCGTGTGCTGTTAGTAGTACTATGCTATACCATTTGAACAACGTCTCGTTCTTCCTACACAGGTTGTTGGACTACATTTTCAGAAGAGAAATGGGCACTTGGAAACCCTGGTAAATACTCTACGATCAGGAACTGGAGTGTCTGATAGCGCCAACGGTATTCTTCTAAAATAGCAAGAGTACTACCATCGCAAAAACTGTAAACATATAATTTATTTGCATATTCTTCATCAGTATAGAAGGGTTGCATTTTAGCCAGTGCGTGTACACCATTAACTGATGCTTCTCTCTGAAACATTCTGAGTTCCTCCCACTACACATCATAATTTAATGACAAGTGGAAGAGAGGGAGGTACAGATAGTGAGAGGGATTTACGTGTGTATGAAAAATTTCCCTCCTCCATACCTCTTTTGTGTCATCACAGATGTGTTACTAGTCGCCAGCCGGGGTGGTCGAGCGGTTCTAGGCGCTACAGTCTGGAACCGCGCGACCGCTACGGTTGCAGGTTCGAATCCTGCCTCGGACATGGATGTGTGTGGTGTCCTTAGGTTAGTTACGTTTAAGTAGTTCTAAGTTCTAGGGCACTGATGACTTCAGAAGTTAAGTCCCATAGTGCTCAGAGCCATTTGAACCATTTTGTTACTAATCTCATTTGTACTAAGAGTGAAGTACATGCGAGGTGCCTAGTTGCTTCCACCCCCTGAGTGGAGTACATAAGTTCTGAATAACATTCACCAACCTGCAGCCTTCTATAGTCGTTGTTACCTGCGCAGAAAACAGCACATAGGTCGTGAGACTAATGAAATATTAGCGAGGAACTGGTGTTGTATCAATAATTAAAATGTAAAGAAATTTGTCTCTACGGGATTCCACTCGCTATTTATTAGCAGAAGCCGAAAAACTGCACAATTATATTTCACTTTATGAATCACAAATTATTTCCATCGTCCACAATGTCATAGAAAATAAATTAATGAACTGTGTATTAAGGTAATTATAATCAAACCCTTCTCAGTTACATGTCCAACTTATGAGAGATTGCTAAGTAGGTTCCTAACCGAAGCCGACCAATTCAGACAATATTATCCCCCGAGACTCCCGAACCAGCCGTGATCTCACAGCCGAACCACTTCGCCCACCATCCAAGTTAGGCGCAATCCGAACATCTCCGAAGTGCTTCGTCCGCCCTTTCGTGTAGCTATTGTTTATTATTTTGCTGGCAATTAACACTTTTGAAATAATTGAATGATAACCTGCTATTGAGGGATGCTTGTATATCACATGCAAGTAAATTCATTGTTTAATTTTTCTAATGTTAATAATGGCTTCCAAACACAGCAGCCAATCGCGGAGAAGGACCACAGTTTAGGCGGTCTTTCTCACGACACATGAACCAAATAAACCATCTATCACCGGTACCTCACACGACATGACGTAATCTTCATACAGCCGCCTTCTCAGCTGCTCTGAGAAGAGCTCCTTGTACCTGAATATCATGGCTGTAAAGCCATAAATATTACAATCTGCGCTTTAAGCAGTCTATTTTAAAGGCAGAAAGACATCCTGAACAACGCTTGGTGCAGAATAAAACATCAAAGAGTTGAGGTGGGTATGACGCATGCATGCGCGGCACTATCACAAAAATAAATATTCGTCGTATGTGTTTTGTCTCTGAACCTTCATAATAGGACATATGTCCATATGAAGTGTTTTGCTTCAGATTATCGTTCCTCTTTTATCCCTCAATAATGACCACTCCTCCTGGGACACCATGTACACAGGGTGTTCGTTTTAATTTCAAGCAACTAAACATCACGAAAGCGACACATTGTACAAAAAACGTGTTACAAGTGGGAAGCTAATGTTAATAAAGGGGACATCTGTCTGTGTTACAATTTACCACCTCCTAACCACCCCTCATTTGTGGGCTGGGTCATGTTTGTATTTACTAATCTTAAACCCCCTCCTTCATTTACACTACTGGCCATTAAAATTGCTACACCACGAAGATGACGTGCTACAGACGCGAAATTTAACCGACAGGAAGAAGGTGCTGTGATATGCTAACGATTAGCTTTTCAGAGCATTCACACAAGTCTGGCGTCGGTGGCGACACCTACAACGTGCTGACATGAGGAAAGTTTCCAACCGATTTCTCATACACAAACAGCAGCTGACCGGTGTTGCCTGGTGAAACGTTGCTGTGATGCCTCGTGTAAGGAGGAGAAATGCGTACCATCACGTTTCCGACTTTTATCAAAGTCAGATTGTAGCCTATCGCGATTGCAGTTTATCCTATCGCGACATTGCTGCTCGCGTTGGTCGAGATTCAATGACTGTTAGCAGAACATGGAATCGGTGGGTTCAGGAGGGTAATACAGAACACCGTGCTGGATTCCAACGGCCTCGTATCACTAGCAGTCGAGATGACAGGCATCTTATCCACATGGCTGTAACAGATCGCGCAACCACGTCTTGATCACTGAGTCAACAGATGGGGACGTTTGCAAGACAACAACCATCCGTACGAACAGTCCGACGACGTTTTGCAGCAGCATGGACTATCAGCTCGGAGACCATGGCTGCTGTTGCGCTTCCGGCACCACATGTTAGCAGCAGACACAGTGGCTGCACCAAAGACTGAGACGGCGTGGAGTTATCAATTAATTATTGAACTTTCTTTACAATTTCTCCCTCGTCGTGGCTGCCCAGCCCTGCGGATCCATCCACCTGGCTGCTGCTGTGTACATTCTCCAACAACGCGCGCAACGCGCTCCGCTGATCGCACTCGGGAGCCTCAGGCCACCAGTGCTCCGCTGAAGCTAGGATGCCGTGTGGCTGAGATGAACTCATCGCCGCTCGGCGCCCCAGTACGGGTACGCCCACGGAGCCGCGTCGCCGTGAGGTCAGCTGTCGACGCCTGCTGCATCGGCGGCTGGGAAGCCGTCAGTCGCAATTTCCGCGAGATCCCGTCATGGACGGACCATGCTCTGTGGGGCCGGGTTGCTGTGAAGTCAGGGCGTCAGTACCCGGCGGCGCCTGTGACCAAGACCGCGCTGCGGCCGGTCCTGCTGGAAGTTCTTGCTGTAGTTAGTCAGCCATGGTGCCGACCGAACTCGGGCCGACCTCTAGAGCTGAAGCTGACCTCTGGTGGCGAACGGATGACTCCTGCGAGCTGGTACAGACTTCTGGAATCGTCGCCTACGAAGACTGAACATTCGGAAATGGACCACGTCCGTCCTCAGATCCGAACTGCTTCCTAATGGCTTCTGCTCAAATGGTTCAAATGGCTCTGAGCGCTATGCGACTTAACTTCTGAGGTCATCAGTCGCCTAGAACTTAGAACTAATTAAACCTAACTAACCTAAGGACATCACACACATCCATGCCCGAGACAGGATTCGAACTTGCGACCGTAGCGGCCGCTCGGTTCCAGACTGTAGCGCCTAGAACCGCACGGTTCACTCCGTCCGGCAATAGCTTCTGTCTGTTACTGCCTGCGCTCCACTATTTATATCCAGCAGGAGGATGGTCTTTACCCTCGGTGGTAGCTTTTTGTTATTACTCCCACAGTGTATTGCAGCATAACGTAGCATGCTGGCCTAACTTCCCCTTACTCAGCACTCTCCATTCTTCGCTCGGCGCTCGGTCTGTGTGCGTCCTTGTCTCTGTCTGTTGGTAGGCTTCTGCTTCAGCAAGGCTATCTGTGCCTGCCTACTTCACAACGCCTCGGCCACCAGCGTGCCTCTGTTTTGCCATTCTCCACTACGTGAAGCAATGCTTACTACATGTGGCTGCATCACTGCCTCCTCCTAAAACTTAAATTCGTCCCTGAATTTAGCCTATATGTAAACTCTAGTTCTGTTCTATATTCTACTTCTTCCCTATATGCAACCAGGTTGCCCTGACTCATGCCCTACTGGTAATCCATTCAACAGGAATCTCATGCAGCGGTCTTGCATTAACATGCTGAATCCTCCGTTTTAATAAGACGTATACCACACCGATAAATACAATCAACACAGTAATAGTACTGGTTGAAATACCAATGGTCACTATGCTACATTTAAGCCTGGTATCGTACCCCTCCACATGCCTTAATAATTGCTGCGTTGAAATTTGACCTTTCTCCAAATCTACTAGTTTATCTATCGTTTTCAATAGTGTAGCATCCAAGGTGTTGTTAATATACGTCAAATTTTCTCCTGGAGTGATGCTGAATGACGCATCTGGCCAGTTCAACGTCAGATGAGTATCTGTAACCTTGGTGACTCCCATGACTGTCGCTGGTAAGCTGAAACGATCCCCTACTATTTCACAATTTCTCCCATTGATTAGCAAACCACTGTCCCATAATTCCATCTCCATGGTTGCTGTCCAATTCCCATTGTCATAACACTTGGATGATCTCCTTAGCGAATACTGAATACAACCAATGCCTCCCAATTGGCTGAAATTTTGGCGTAGGCCTCACTATTATTCTCCGGCACTCCGAAGCTTCTGCTTCTGCCCTAAATAACTGGATCTCACACGACCCCTGATGGACAAATGGAAACTGACTCCGTTAGACATCTACTCAGCTCTAAACTCGACATAGTAGCATGAGTATCTCCCTCCTTAGAAATTAATAAAACCTTGTGTGTCCTGAACTGTACGCCCTTCCCCATGTGCTCCCATCTGACCAGATAAGGATGCACTGTGTAACAGTGATACTGTCTCCCCACACAAGTTACTGGAAATCTAATCACTATATACATCTTAACTAGATCCGTTGTTACTTTAATCCTAGACATATGATAAAAAAGTTACACACTCGCTTCAATTATCAGTACTACGTGCTCTACCCCTCTGGAAACTCTCCCTCTGCCTGCTTCAGACACCGTCTGAATTTTTCTGGTGACATCAACGTCACACTCGCCTGCCCGTGCAATGTGTGATGTACTGCCTCTTGCAATTCATCCATCCTCACTCGTGCATCACCAGTGCTGTTAACCAGTTCCCGAAGCAATTTAGCCATTTCCAGGTTCCTTTCCACTATATCCAATCGCGTTTGTACCTGTTCCAGATCCGTATTCAATTATTTCTGTGTTTGTTATATATATGCTCGTGACCCTGCAGCCATCCCACGCACCACGCGTGTCACACTCAACAACTCTGTACCTAATACCCGTATCTCCGTTGTGTGTATATCCACTAACTTCCCTATGCTTTCCTTCCTGTCGCGTATAACTGTTAAAGAATTGTTCAAACCCTCAATATCGTCTCCATCCGCTGTTCCAAAAATTGTTTTCAGCAACTTCCTACCTGCATTCAACCAACCCCTCTTTACTCTTTTTGCCTCCCTGGAATCATGCTCACAACTTGGCGCAGTTGTTCCCTTATTTCCTTACATGACCTATCCGAAGCATCGAACTCTTCTTGCACGTTCCGTAATATTCCGTTCTTAGATGCAACCGTTTCCACACTCGATACCACCTCCTGTAGCTGCCACATCTCGTTCCTTACCTGCAGGATGTTGAGTGCCAGCCGAAGCATTCACTCATGACTCGTGAGGACCACATCCGGTCGTTTCCCGAACAACACCCCACTTCGCAACGGCATGTCGTGTACCTGGCCAGCTTGTGTCAGCTGCCAGAGGACTACGCCCCATACTATCCACTTGTACACCATCCTGCATCACGTCCAGAATGGAGAGAGAAGGAAAAAACTCCCATCACTACCCCTTAATACCAATAAAATAACCCTAGTCCGTGCACAAAAATTATACACACGTGATAATTACTGCTAACTACACATCCCTCGAACGCAACTCATACTTAATACCCGGTTTAGTGTCTGCTTCTGGCGCTTCTTTTCGCTTTCTAGCAGAAGGATAAGTACATATACACGGATCTACTACCCCCTGGAACGGCTTAACTCTTCTAACGTGAACCACCGTTGCCTTGGTAGGCAATTGTAATTTTACATTGACAGGTGATGTCATTTCCACTACCTGGTACGGTCCCTGGAACTTGTTTGTGAACTTCTTGGTTCTCCCTTTTGGAGCATACAGATTAACTAGTAGCATCCATTGGCCTACTCTGTACTGCGGCAACTTCCTCGTTGTAACTTCCATCTTTTCTTGTCGTTCCAACGCTTTCGTGTTAGCTCGTCTAACCCTCTGCCATACTTCCTGAATGGTTTTCGCAAATTGCCTTACATGCCCGCCCTCCGCTCCCAGCCTTAGACGAAACATGTCAAAAGGTGATGGCATCTTCCGCCCATACACCACTTCGTACGGCGACAATCCTGTCGACGTTTGTACCTTGCACTGGTTACGAATTGCAAGTACACATCCCAGTCGGTGTGTTGACTATTTACATAGTGACTCAATATCTTAGCGATCGTGTGATGCACTCTCTCCGTTCGTCCGTTTGCTTGCGGATGGAATGGACTAGTCCGTAGTTTCTTTACCTTCAGTAACTTACACAGTTGCTTCATCAGATGAGACGTGAAATTAGTATCTTGATCCGAGATTAAGGTCTGAGGTATCCCATACCTGAGTAACCAATTATTAACTAAAGCTTCTGCCACCGTACTTGCTTTCTGATCTGGTATTGCGACCATGACTAAATACCTAGAAAAGTGGTCAATCACTGTTAACACATATTTATTACCTGCTGCACTCCTATTAAATGGGCCTAAGACATCAATTACGATTTGTTGGAAATGTCTGTCTGCCTCTGGTAATCTTTGAAGCTGAATCTTTTGATGGCTCAAGTCCGCACGCCGTGCGCATGGCACAAAACTGTTCAAATGTTTGTGAAATCTCATGGGACTTAACTGCTACGGTCGTCAGTCCCTAAGCTTACACACTACTTAACCTAAATTATCCTAAGGACAAACACACACGCCCATGCCCGAGGGAGGACTCTAACCTCCGCCGGAACCAGCCGCACAGTCCATGACTGCAGCGCCTGAGACCGCTCGGCTAATCCCGCGCGGCGCGCATGGCACACAATTCCTGTCGTTCTCGTCCACGTCTTGACGTCGTGTCCTCCACCAAAACTTCTCCGCTATCCGCTTATCCGTCTCTCTTCTCTCGCCATGTCCTGAAAGAAAATGGTCATGCGCCTGTTGCAAAACTTCAGATATTAACGCTGCTGATAGGACTACTCACGGGCCGCATTTCGTCGACCTGCAATATAACCCGTCCTGTACTAGGAACTGCGGTTGCTTCCTGAACAATTGGCAATCACTATCCACGGCTTGTGGCCTTTTTGACTCATCTTCAGTCACCCCTGTTACTTGTAATACTACCACTTTCCTGCTCAATGCGTCAGCATTGGCATGTTTCACACCTGGCTTGTGTATTACCTCATAGTCGAACTCACTGAGTTTCAGCTCCCATCTCACTAGCCTACTCGCTGGGCCTTCCAGACCTAATAACCATTTCAGAGCTAAATGATCTGTCACAACCTTAAATCTTCTACCGTACAGATAACATTCAGAGTACGAAATCCCGTATATTATCGCTAACAATTCCTTCTCCGTCGTGGAGTAATTTTGTTCCTCCTTGCTAAGTTCACGAGACGCGAACGCAATCGGATGTTCTTTGACATTAATTTCTCGGCCAAGTACAACCCCAAGAGCGTGATTAGAGGCGTAACCTTGTTGTATAAACTCCTTCGAAATGTCTGGAAACTTCAGAACTGGATCTGATGTCAGTATCCGTTTCAACTCTTGAAATGCTTTATCGCACTCTGACGTCCACTGGAAGGTAACTCCTTTTCTTAGCAACTTAGTAAGTGGCCTCGCTATTTCTGCGAACCCCTGCAAGAATTTTCGATAATAGCTCGCAAGACCAATATACGATTGCAGTTGTTTAACCGTTTGCGGAACCGGAAAATCTCGTACTGCAGAAGTGAGACGAGGATCTGTCCGTACCCCGTCCTGACTGATAACATGCCCGAGATAATTTACATGTGCTTGCGCAAAATGACATTTGTCCAAACTTAATGTTAGCCGTGCTGCCTCTAATCTTTTAAACACCTCCTCTAACTATTCCGCATGCTGCTCTACATCTCTTGAAAAAACTGTAATGTCATCCAGATACACCATGCATTTTTTCGGTTTCATCCCGCGAAGGACTCCATCCAAAACGTCTGAAATGTTGCTGGAGCGTTTTTTAGTCCAAACGGCATTCTTTTATACTCAGTGTGACCACAATGCGTCGTAAATGCTGCTTTTGGCCTGTCCTCCGAACATACGTCAATCTGTTGATAACTGCTTCGCAAATCCATACTGGAGAAAAATTTACACTCGCCTAGGTTGTCTAACGTTTCTGTGATATTCGGAATCGGATATTCGTCTGCCACTGTCCGTTCATTCAAATGTCTGTAATCGCAACAAAAGAGAAATTCTTCGGAATTAGGACCACGCTACTAGACCAAGGACTATTACTGTGCTGGATTATCCCATCTTCCAGTCGTTGCTCTATTAATTGCTCTACTACTGGTTGTAATTGTCTCGGTAGCCTGTATGGCTTACGATACACCGGAGCGTGATATCGGTTTAGCAGGTAACGTACCCTGTGCTTCAAACAATGCTTTATACTTTAGTAATAATGCTTCCATACCCGAACGATCATTTCCTCTCAAATGATTTACCTTGTTACGAAGTGCAGACGTGCTGACGTTTTGTTTTATATCATAGTCTAGCCTCGAACTTTCGATGTTCTCTTCATCCATTAACCCTACTGTGGCTATTATTAATCCCTTCGGCAGATCGACATCATTCCGCCCGAAGTTATCTAAACTCACCGGAACCATAAACAGCCCGTTTACGTCCATTACCGGTGATACACTCCTACGAATAAAGCAATGCTTTTCGTCTGAAACCGCATTACCCGGTAGTGGCTCTACCAAGAATAACCCCTGCTGTGGCATCCACTGGTACCCAGATCATCTTCCCTGTCACTGTTCGTACTTTTTAGTTGGTATCATCTTAGCTATCGAAGCACCTTGCGAGTCTGAAACATTTGCAACGGCTGTATCCATTCACAACAATTTCCCATCGAGTTCCAGCGTATGTTGCGAAAGGTCAATTTTGGCGTGATGTTTAATCAGAAAGTCCAACCCAAGTATCGATGAAAATCCCTGTGCCACAGTTGACAACACCTCCATTTGCTCCGAGAACCACACGTTTCTTATCTTATACTTGAGCTGTGCTCTCCCTATTGCATCTAATTTTTTATCACCTACTGCACGCAATCTGTATCTCGGAGCTTCCAGTCCCTTCTAGCCCACGAGGTCCACACTGACAACTGATACATGCGCTCCTGTGTCCACTAAAACTCTTCGCCACTTATCTTTTATCCAAACCATCAAACTACAATCCGTGCTCTCTCTGAGTACCTATTTTTGCTGGGAATGCCTCCTGATGGCAGGAACACTCCCTTTTTCGTTTAACAGTTTTTTACCTGTTGTATCATTAACTCGTTTTTTGGCTTTACACTGCCGTGCCTTATGCCCTATTTTCTGACAATTGAAACACCGCGGTTCCCGACATTGTCCCATAAAATGACCTTGCTTCCCACAATGGTAACACTCTTTGGAAGACTCCTTTCTTGTCATTGCGACTTCTAGAGGCGCAATCCACTCCCTGCAAATGTTTAGCTATGCGCAATGCTGCAGCTAAGTCACTTGGATTTTCTATCCGTATCCGGCGTGAAAAATCCGGCGAGACCCCTCGAAAAAATGCGTTTAAAGCTCTGTTCTTTGCTTCTTTCAATAGAACGCCATTTGCACTCGCATCTTGCGTTAACTCATACGTGTGTGCATTCGTTCTCCTAATTCTGTCTGAAAATTCTTCTACCATTTCACCCGTTTTTTGCATTAGCCTCCCCAATTTTTCTCTAAAAAATCTGGCACTGTTTTGTTTCCTAAACCTTTGCAATAATCCCTCAGCCAACTCTGTGAACGTAGTAGCATTCTTTAACCCTTCGTGGTATGCCACAGAAGTATTTGTGTCACCTACTAACCGTAACCTCGCCATTTGCAAACACATTTCATCCGACCAGCCACACAGTCTAGCCGTACTGCGTATGTCACCAATGAAAACATTCACATCCTCTGATGTTCTGCCCGAGAAGGAAAGTATCAAATTAGCCACTGAACAAGCTGCCACGCCGGAAAAGACAGTACTCGTGCATTCTACACTATCCCTTCCCGAGCCTGATTGAGTATTTTGCAACAATTGTTGCTCCATCTTCTGCATGTGCTGCTTTTGCAACTTATTTTCTTCAATCAGTTTCTTAACTTGCTCTGTCAATGCGACTACGGCGTCGCTTGTCCCGGATGCACGTGTCTCTGGCATTATCCATGTGATATACCTCACATCACATAAATAAAATTGTATTACCTAGAAGCAAGTTATTTCCTAGCACCTCTAATGGCAAGCCATCTAGACTTACCACATTGCCTCCTTATATGACCATAGAAGCTACACACATCTCAAGTGCTTGGTGCAAATTTATCGCAAAGAGCGGCGTGACATGTTAATCCACACACTACACATTTAGATGGTACTAAGTTAACACGACTATCATTCCCACAAAACGCCCACGGAGCCGCATCGCTGTGAGGTCAGCTGCCGATGCCTGCTGCACCGGCGGCTGAGAAGCCGTCAGTCGCGATGTCCGCGAGGTCCCGTCATGGACGTACCACGCACCGTGGGGCCGGGTTGCCGTGAAGTCCAGGCGTTAGTGCCCGGCGGCGCCTATGACCAAGACCGCGCTGCGGCCGGTCCTGCTGGAAGTTCTTGCTGTAGTTAGTCAGCCATGATGCCAACTGAACTCGAGCCGACCTCCAGAGCTGGAGTTGACATCTGGTGGCGAACGGATGACTCCTGCGAGGTGGAACAGACTTCAAGAATCGTCGTCTACGAAGATTGAACATTCGGACACGGACCATGTCCGTCCTGTGATCCGAACTGCTTCCTAATGGCTTCTGTCTGTTACTGCCTGCGCTCCACTATTTATGTCCGGCAGGAGGACGTTTTTTACCCTCGGTGGTAGCTTTTTGTTATTATTCCCGCAGTATATTGCAGCATAACTTAACGTGCTGGCCTCACTTCCCCTTACTCAGCACTCTCCAGGCTTCGCTCGGCGCTCGGTCTGTGTGCATCCTTGCGTCAGCCTGTTGGTAAACTGCTGCTGTCAGCAAGCCTATCTGTGCCTGACTACTTCGCAACGCCTCGGTCGCTGGCATACCTCTGTTTTGCCGTTCTCCACTGCGAGAGGCAACGCTTACTACATGTGGCCGCAACACTGCGGTTACCCTTGACGCTGCATTACAGACAGGAGTGCCTGAGACGGTGTACTCATCGACGAGCCTGGGTGCCCGAATGGCAAAACGTCATTTTTTCGGATGAATCCAGGTTCTGTTTACAGCATCATGATGGTCGCATCCGTGTTTAGCGCCATCGCGGTGAACACACATTGGAAGCGTGTATTCTTCATCGCCATAGTGGCATATCATCCGGCGTGATGGTATGGGGTGCCACTGGTTACACGTCTCGGTGACCTCTTGTTCGCATTGACGGCACTTTGAACAGTGGACGTTACATTTTAGATGTGTTACGACCGGTGGCTCTATCCTTCATTCGATCCCTGTGAAACCCTACATTTCACCAGGATAGTGCACGACCGCATGTTGCAGGTCCTGTACGGGCCTTTCTGGATACAGAAAATTATCGACTGCTGCCCTGGCCAGCACATTCTCCAAATCTCTCACCAATTGAAAACGTCTGGTCAATTGTGGCCGAGCAACTGGCTCGTCACAATACGCCAGTCACTACTCTTGATGAACTGTGGTATCGTGTTGAAGCTGCATGGGCAGCTGTACCTGTACACGCCATCCAAGCTCTGTTTGACTCAGTGCCCAGGCGTATCAAGGCCGTTATTACGGCCAGAGGTGGTTGTTCTGGGTACTGATTTTTCAGGATCTATGCACCCAAATTGCGTGAAAATGTAATCACATATCAGTTCTAGTATTAATATTTGTTCAATGAAAACACGTTTATCATCTGCATTTCTTCTTGGTGTAGCAATTTTAATGGCCAGTAATGTATACTGTATATTCGGAATATACGCCAAAAAATTCGTACGTTTTACTCAAAACATTGTGATAGATGGCGCTGTAATCTACAGTTATCAAGTGTGCCTGTTTTTTTCAATTAAGGACTGATGAATTTTATTCTACATTTAACTTAACGATGTGAATGCATTCTAACTGTAGCTACTTATGTTCGGAACTTATTTTAATGTTGCAAATTTGATTTTACGGTACTGTACGTTTAGTTTCAATGTATGTTTAGAAACTACGTTTAGCTTGATTCAGGAACGACGACCTGAATGTTCCCTGTTTCCATCGGTATGTTTGACATCGGTGAATTCCCTTGCCTCTCACCATTGGTGTATTTGATTTTGGTAAGTCCCTTGCCTCTCATCATTGGGGTACTAGGTTCCGGTGAGTATCCATGGCAGGTGCGCCTGTCTCTATCGCATCATAGACGTTTTACCTTATTGTAGTGGCTGTGGTTTGTATTCCGCCGGTTACCAGATAGCGACCAGAGCGAGAGTTACGGCGGTTGAATGGAAACACACATGGAAATCAGTCACCCTCATGGCGGGGTTCGAAGGCGGCCACCGAAATCAAGCATTCCGACAGTTTGGGGACTCACGATAGTCAACTCCATAGGGAACAGAAAACTTCTCTACCATACAAGTAGGTTATCTGCCAGAAATTTCAATGTCTAACCGAACTGTTTGTGCCGTACAATCACATTTGCAAGTCTCAAGTACCGTTTGAACATCAGTTTGAACATCAGTTTGAACATCAGTGTAAACCGTTAGAACACAAAGGTGTACATTTACATAGTAAATGAATTGTTAGCCGCAAAATAAAAAAAAAATTAAAAAAATGGAGCGGATTGGGGGGGGGGGGGGGAGGAGTGACCAGTTGCAGCACAGACAGATGTCGCCTTCACTAATGTTAATTACAGTAGCTACTGATTCCATGGATAAGTTTCGTAACTGATAAATAACAGTTCGCTAGTTAGGTTTATCTATAACAAATGTCATCACCAGCAACTTAGAAGACGCTCGAGAGACAAAGGTGTTTTAGGTGTTAGAGGACGTGTGGGAACTTATGCAGTAGTACAGGCGTAAGGGTACGATATATAGACTCCACGAGGCTACCGGCGACCACAGCAGGTCCGTCAACGTGTTAATCATCTGTGTTGTACCAAAGCTGACGCGGGAAGCACCCATCGGCTAGGGAGCGGGACGAACTTTTGACAGGTGCGCGAAACGGGAGTAGCCAGTGAGTCCTAGGGTTCGGCTCACGGAATGATCAAGAATAAGTCGGGTCGCCGATACGATGGCGCGAATAGGGGCACAAAGTATTTGTTCTAAGGTTAGTGTAGAGTAATACGGAACAGTATACGTATATTTCTTTACGATGATCGAACAGAATCAAAAATGGCAATAGCTGGCTGAAGTGAAAATTATTACAACGAAAAACATGTCCAAAGTAGAATATTTTTTACTTTTTTTATTCACTCGATAATTAGTTTCGGGCCGAGACCCATTTTCAAATCATCGTGACATAGTCAAAAATGGTATTACTGGAGATGTGAAAACCATATCAAAACTGAGCGTCTGTATGCGTTTTAACTGCACGCTGCACATTTTTAACATGATTTTCACATCTTCCGAAATATCATTTTGGAATACGTTAAGATAATTTGACACTGGGTTTCAGCCCGCAACTAATAGTCTAGTGAATAAAAGGAAAGTCAAACTTGCAACTTTGTATTGGTTGTCCGTTATCTGATTAACGGTAGTTGCTGACCAACAGCTATTCCAACATGCTGGAAGTTCGTCAAATGAAAATGTTAATAGCGTGCATGTGCGTGTACTCTAAATAGACTTTAGATCGACGTAGAAACCTTTCATCAACTGAAGACATAAAAAACCTAGTATTAATTATGATTTCATTATGAGACCACTTTTCATCGTAATATAGTACGCTTATAAATAAAGTGCAGCTACTCATGGAGGTCAAGAGTGGGAAGTAATTTTCGTGTGGCAGCGATAGTTGGTAGGTATGCTAATCCGTTAATGAGGAAACGATTTACGCTGGAGAAAAAAGTAGTTCTAACTGAGGCCACCAGCTGCAAATATGGCGTTGCACACTGTATGGCATCTACGTTGTGATCATTTGACAAACCATAACGTAAGTGAACAATATGAATAACGGGAAGAGAGACGGTGCTTCAAAAATGGCTCTGAGCCTTATGGGACTTAACATCTGAGGTCCTCAGTCCCCTAGAACTTAGAACTACTTAAACCTAACTAACCTAAGGACATGACACACATCCATGCCCGAGGTAGGATTCGAACCAGCGACCGTAGCAGTTGCTCGATTCTGGACTGCACCGCCTAGAACCGCTCTCCCACCGCGGCCGGCTGAGACGGTGCGCTGTTGGTGAAACTGTTATTTGTGAACGGCGGCAGTTACAGTGCTGCATTGAGAGAGTATCGGCGTCTGAGACGTCTGAGGAGAGGTCCGAAGTAATTAAATGGTTTATCCAAGGTGCTAATGAAATTCGAAAACGTAGGTGGCACCTGGAAGAGGAAAGCGTCCTATCTCGGTGGAGGTTACTGACGAGGTTGCTGTTGCTCTGACTGACCATACAGCATGTGTCCGTATAGTGCCAGTTCTCGTGGAATGTCACGAGAGTTGTTCATGACATTTTAAATTGATGCCAACAGTAGATCCAGACGGTGCAGCAACTGAGACCTCGTGATCCGCAGCAATGATCTGACTTTGCTCTTCAGTGACTGGGACTGTTAAACCACATGTTGAGCTCAGATAGCCATTTTACTCACCGTATTTGACTGTGTAATGTGGAATCACAAGCACTTTACTCTCGGTCTGTTCTTCTTTGAAGAGAATACACCCAGAAGGTCTGTCAGGTCTACAGTAACGTCAGCATGTTGTCGAGACTACTTATACTGCTTTGGAAGAGTGCAACTGTATGGAAACTACTGTTTACGTGGAAGATGGGGCAACATCACATGTCGTTCGCTCAGTCAAAGATCTGCTTAATACCACCTTCCACAAGCGTGTTATCTCCAGAGATTTTCCAGATGATTGACTGTGAGATCACCGGATCTGAATGCATGTGAATTTTGGCTCTGTGGTATCCAAAAGAACACTTTCACCAGGAAAATGTGCACTCTCCATCTAATCTGAATGTAAGTATACAGGAATAAGTTGCTCAGATTCCACTGTAACTGATGCGGGCAACTGGTGGTCACGTCGATTTACATCGTCGTCGACATCTCCGGTGCTCTCATTGAACAAATTGTGGTAGCGGCGGTTAATACAAAATTAATATTATGCCCATTTCACTTGTTTGACATTTTCTGCCCACGTCCTGCTCCTAATCCATTACATACGAAACATTTCTGTGTGTCTTTCTTCCGTTCACAGCGCCGGATTTACATCTGGATGCCAAAATTGGAGCAAATTTTTTTTTTCCAGCATAAATCGGTTCCGCATTAGCGCGTTAGAATATATACCAAGTTTCACTGCCATACGATAGTTACAGCCCACGTTGAACCTCTGTGAGTAGCTGCACTTTAATTTTAACCATCCGGTTGTTGTTGTTGTGGTCTTCAGTCCTGAGACTGGTTTGATGCAGCTCTTCGTGCTATTCTATCCTGTGCAAGCTTCTTCATCTCCCAGTACTTACTGCAACCTACATCCTTCTGAATCAGCTTAGTGTATTCATCTCTTGGTCTCCTTCTACGATTTTTACCCTCCACGCTAATCTCCAATGCTAAATATGTGATCCCTTGATGCCTCAGAACATGTCCTACCAACCGGTCCCTTCTTCTTGTCAAGTTGTGCCACAAACTCCTCTTCTCTCCAATTCTATTCAATACCTCCTCATTAGTTATGTGATCTACCCATCTAATCTTCAACATTCTTCTGTAGCACCACATTTCGAAAGCTTCTATTCTCTTCATGTCCAAACTATTTATCGTCCATGTTTCACTTCCATACATGGCTACACTCGATACAAACACTTTCAGAAACGACTTCCTGACACTTAAATCTATACTCGATGTTAACAAATTTCTCTTCTTCAGAAACGCTTTCCTTTCCATTGCCAGTATACATTTTATATCCTCTCTACTTCGACCATCATCAGTTATTTTCCTCCCCAAATAGCAAAACTCCTTTACTACTTTAAGTGTCTCGTTTCCTAATCTAATTCCCTCAGCATCACCCGACTTAATTCGACTACATTCTATTATCCTCCTACCATCCGGTAGGTAATTCCAAATGGTAACATTTGGCCGGCCAGGGTGGCCGAACGGTTCTAGGCGCTACAGTCTGGAACCGTGTGATCGCTACGGTCGGAGGCTCGAATCCTGCCCCGGGCATAGATATGTGTGATGCCCTTCGGTTGGTTAGGTTTAAGTAGTTCTAAGCCCTAGGGGACAAGATGACCTTAGAAGTTAGGTCCCATAGTGCTCAGAGTCATTTGAACCATTCTTTTTGTAACTCTTGAAATCGTTAATCAGATAAATAAAACATGCTCTCAGTGTTGATTGCTGCATGGTCGTCGATGGCCTGAATTTCACTAAGAAACCGTCAGGTGCCTTCCTTTCCCCGTGCCGATAAGGAACAGCGATATAAAATTACGGTGCATTGGAGCGCCGTGAGGCGAAAAGGCATTAGCGGAGAACGCAGCTAAATGCACGCCGACAATTGGTAGCCGCGCAGCGGCAGTGTCGAATTCGGAGCCATTTTACTCCGACCAGCCTTTAGCCGGGCTGCGTCCCCTGCCGCTCGAATCACTTTTGCTTCGCAATCGGAGGCATTAAATTGGATGGCGCTTATCAAGCAGAAACATCGCCCAAAAGCGCCGTCTCGATACCGCACTAGCCGTCCTGGGAGGAGAGCCGTAATTATAATGGGAAGAGGCGACGATTGATCGAACGGTGCTGGTGGCGGGCTCACTTAGGCGCCGATGCCGACGCCGACGCCGACGCCGTGTCCGAAAAAGGCGGCGCCCTGGCACGTCTGGAGTGCATGCACAGGAGGGCGTCCCCACGGGGATGCTGGAGGGCTGGGGAGCAGGAAGGCGAGCGCGGTCCGCCGCTGCCTGCATTGATTTACGTGGACTTTTCTTCGGTTTCCGATACTCCGTGAGTATTGACGTGGCGTCTCAAGAGGCCAGATCACCTCGCGCCAGGGGAAGGCCCTGGCTCCGGCGAGCGATATAGTCCACAACTTGTGCTGAAGCGCTGCGACCCGGCTCGCAGAATTGCTGCCGTGCTCTGGAGAAAGCTCCGCCTCCGAGAACAATTTGGCGTTATCCGTAACTACGTGCAGGCGAGGTCGCGGCCGTAAATGAACCCTGGAATACTATTTTGGGGTGCTGCATTCCCCACTAGTACGAGGGTCACTCCAAAAGAAATGCACATCATTTTTGGAAAAATTCAGTTTTCATTCTGCATGTGTGAAAGCTTTACAGTGTGTAGATACATCCTTCCCACTTGTTTACAAACTTAGTTCAACCTGTTCCCGTGAGTGGCGCCGTCACAGCATGTCTTCAAGATGGCTGCTACACTTGACGTTCGTCAGAAGCAACGTTCTGTCATAGAATTCCTGTGCTGTGAAAACGAGAAAGTGGAAAACATCCACAAGATGTTGAAAAAGGTGTATGGAGATGCTGCTGTCTATCGCAGAACTGTTAGTTGGTGGGCAAGCGGGTTACGTGATGAAAGCGGGCACGTCAATATTGAGGATTGTCGTCGCAGCGGCAGGCCTCGTACTGCACACACTTCTGACAATGTGCAGAGAGTTAACGAACTGGTGACTGCTGACAGACGCATCACAGTGAACGAATTGTCACGTTACTTTGGGATAGGGGAAGGAAGTGTTTGAAGAATACTGAAAGTGTTAGCGTTAAAAAATGTTTGTGCCATGTGGGTTCCCAGGATGTTGACAGTGGCTCACAAAGAAACAAGAAAAGCGGTATGCAGCGAACTTTTGGAACAGTACGAGAATGGTGGAGATGAATTTCTTGGGAGAATTGTGACAGGTGATGAAACATGGCTCCATCATTTTTCACCAGAGACGAAGAGGCAATCAATGGAGTGGCAACATGCAAATTCACCCAAGGAAAAAAAAAAAATCAAAACCACACCTTATGCTGGAAATGTTATGGCTACGGCGTTTTTCGATTCCGAAGGACTCTTGCTTGTGGACATCATGCCAAGTGGAACCACCATAAATTCTGATGCATTTGTGACGACAATGAAGAAACTAAAAGTTCTACTGAGTCGTGTTCGACCACATCAGCAAAAGCAGGATGTTTTGCTGTTGCACGACAATGCACGGCCACATGTCAGTCAAGAAACCATGGAAGTGATCATAAAACTCGGATGGGCAACAGCCGCCTTACAGTCCTGACATGGTTCCTTGTGACTATCATCTCTTTGGGAAACTGAAAGACTCTCTTCCTGGAACAGGGTTTGAAGATGATGACTCCCTTGTGCACGCTGACAAACAGTGGCTCCAACAGGTTGGTCCAGAATTTTACCGTGCGGGTATATAGGCGCTGGTTCCAAGATGGCGTAAGGCAGTTAAGAGGGATGGAAATTATGTGGAGAAATGCAAATATTGTTCCTAAAGGATGTATCTACACACAAAAATTTTCAAACATGTATAATAAAAGATGAATTTTTATAAAAGTAGTGTGCATTTCTTTTGGAGTGATCCTCGTATTTCTTCAGACAGTTCTAAGACATGGCTGCAGTTCGTTATTAGAGGTTCCAGCGAATCTTTATTCAGTTAGAAACCTGTCCAGTGCCAACTGAAAACTTATTTTAACTACTTGTACTTCTCATCAGCTGCGTTGTAGGGAAATCAAGTACCCCATCATACTTATTTCATTCCACATTTTACCGAGCGACGTGGCGCAGTGGTTAGCACACTGGACTCGCATTCGGGAGGACGACGGTTCAATTCCGCGTCCTGCCATTCTAATTTAGGTTTTCCGTGATTTTCCTAAATCGCTCCAGGCAAATGCCGTGATGGTTCCTTCAAAAGGGCACGGCCGACTTCTTTCCCCATCCTTCCCTAATCCGATGGGACCGATGGCCTTGCTGTTTGGTCCCCTCCCGCGAACAATACGACTCATTCCACATTTTGTTTTTATAAAGTTTCTTACAGCAACATGCAACTGTGCTAGTGTTGCAACCGCAGCAATAATAATAACAATAATAGTAGTTGGCCTAACAATTATAAATTGTACATCTTCCCCAGGTAATGGATTACTTTTGTACTGCAAGTACACTTCTCCGGCTGGCCGCCGGATAACATTATGCAAATCGCACGATGATTTTTACGAGTTTAGGTAGAGGTTGTTTTCCGACCCGTCAGGGTAGCCGAGAGCACTAACGCGCTGCTTCCTGGACTCGGGTAGGCGCGCCGGCCTCGGATCGAATACGCCTGGCGGATTAACGACGAAGGGCCGGTGTGCCAGCGAGCCTGGATGTGGTTTTAGGCGGTTTTCCACATCCCCCTAGGTGAATACCGGGCTGGTCCCCACGTTCTGCCTCAGTTACACGACTCGCAGATATTTGCAACAAATTCGCACCGTTCCATGGCTTACATTAGACACAGACAGTAGGGTTACACTAATTCCTTCCTGGGGGGTATGGGGTGGCGGCAGGAAAGGCATCCAGTCATCCCTTAAACGTACCATGCCACATGCAATTAACCATGGCCGACCCTGCTTGACTGCGGGACAGGGCTCAAACAAAGAAAGAAAGGTAGAGGTTATCTTCCCAGAATATCACTCCATCGATTATTACATCCTCTTTAACATGATCCCAACAATTCAAAAAATGTTCAAATGTGTGTGAAATCTTATGAGACTTAACGGCTAAGGTCATCAGTCCCTAAGCTTACACACTACTTAACCTAAATTATCCTAAGGACAAACACACACACCCATGCCCGAGGGAGGACTCGAACCTCCGCCAGGACCAACCGCACAGTCCATGACTGCAGCGCCTTAGACCAGTCGGCTAATCCCAGCCATTTTCACCAGCTGTTCTTGATAAGACACTCTTAGAGAAAAAGAGACGCACCACGAAAGAATTATCCGAATGGAATGGAAATCGGTAGTTGTGATGTACATGTACAAACAAACAAATGATTACAATTTCAGAAAAAATTGGATGATTACTCAAGAGAAAGAGCTTCACAAATTGAGCAAGTTAATCAAGCGTTGGTCCACTTTTCGCTCTTATGCAAGCAGTTATTCGGCTTTGCAGTGATTGATGGAGTTGTTGGATGTCCTCGTGATGGATATCTTGTCATATTCTGGTGGGTTAAATTTTCCAAAACACGAGCTGGTAGTAGGGCCCTGCTCATGATGCTCCAAACGTTCTCAATTGGGGAGAGATCCGGCGGCCTTGGTGGCCAAGGTAGGGTTTGGCAAGCTTGAAGACAATCAGTGGAAACTCTCACCGCGTAATTGTCTTGCTGAAATGTAAGCAGAGGATGGCCTGCCTTGAAAGGCAACAGAACGTGGTGCAGAATATAGGTATCGCTGTGCTGCGGATGTCACCCAAAGGAGTGCTATAATGTGGAATAGCACCTCAGACCGTCACTGCTGATTGTGGGCTCGTATGGCGGAGATAGCTAGGCTGGTATCGCACCGCTGTCCTGGGTGTCTCCAGACACGTCTTCGCTGGTCATAGGGGCTTAGCTCAAAGTGGCACTCACGACTAAAGAAAATTCTTTTCCAGTCAATGACATTCCAGGTGGAATAAATGTCCGGTGACGCATCGGACAGCGATGGGATTCCAATTTGATTGTCTCCAGCAACGCGGCCCTTCAACCAGGAATGATACCTGTTTTCTTCTCGCTTCAAATTCGGGTAAAATTCCAAGCTTTCGACGATTGCCTCCATCATCATTATCACCAGGGGGGGGGGGGGGGGGCAAGACTTCCACTTTTATACCAACAGGACTGCCTCTGTCTGTAATACGACCTGATGACAACACGAAAGTGGCGCTAACTGAAGTGGTGCCAACTTCGTCCATGGATTTTGCTTGCGTTCTCTGCCCAGCGTTGCTTGCGGCGACATCGCTCGCTTAAGGCTGACGATGATGATGGAGGTAATGAACGAAGGTTTGGAATGTTGTCCGAATTTGACGCCCCAAGTAAACCGAGAACATTTTATGCAAGGACTCCACCGCAAAAAATTTCGTAGTCAAACCAGGAGTTTAAGAATTTTTAACATCGTGCAGCCCCGTCAGCAACTGTGATAATTAAACATGTAACACGTCAGCCTCCGTTGCAAATAGAAACCATTCTTTACTTAGGTTTCAACCAAAATAATTTGGCCAAATTGTTTTGGATGAAACGTAGGTAACGATTGGTTTCTATTTGTAACTGAGGCTGACGTGTTATGCACTGCTGGCCACCGTAAATGCAACACCCTGAAGGAAGCATAGAATCAAGTGAAATTTACACCATGGGTTTGCAGCGATGAGATATGCAACTGATTAGAATTTCAGCGCAGACGCACATCACGCGCGCCTGTGGCGCCACCTCATAGGGCCATTTAAGGCTTGGCGATTTCGACGAGTGTACGTTCGGCACGTGTGTTTACCTTGTGGTTGTTTCACAAGACGATCAGTTATGCCTTATAGACAACAGCGAACATCGTTTGATCAAGTATCCGAGTTCGACAGAGGAAGGATAGTGGCTTACCGAGATTGTGAATTATCATACAGAGAAATCGCTAGTCGTGTTGGGCGAAACCAAACAACTGTTATGCGGATATGTGACCGTTGGATGCAGGAGGGTACGACGGACCGACGTGGTCGATCGCATTCACCTCGGTGCACCACTGCACGTACTGATAGGCAAATTGTGCGCATGGCAGTGACGGATCGCTCAGTGACATCCCGAACCATAACACAGCACAATGCGTCTGTAACGCATCATCCAGTGTCTGCGCGTACCATTCGACGCCGTTTACAGCAGAGTGGTCTGTCCGCAAGACGTCCATTGCTTCGTCTACCATTGACGCAGAACCACAGACGTCTCCGTCGCCAATGGTGTGATGACAGACGGATGTGGACGGCAGAATGGAATGACGTTGTCTTTACTGACGAGGCACGCTTCTGTCTGCAGCACCACGATGGTCGGATTCGAGAGTGGAGACACCGTGGAGAGAGGATGCTGGACAGCTGCATTATGCACCGCCACACTGGTCTTTCACCGGGTATTATGGTATGGGGCGGTATTGGATATTACTCTCGCACGCCTCTAGTACGCATTGCCGGTACTTTAAATAGCCGGCGCTACATATCCGAGGTGCTGGAGCCAGTTGTCCTTCCTTACCTTCAGGGCTCGGCCACAGCTATATTTCAACAGGATAATGCGTGACCACACGTGGCACGCATTGTCCAAAGGTTCTTCGTCAATAACCAGATTGAATTGCTTCCCTGGCCGGCTCGCTCTCCGGATCTTTCGCCGATAGAAAACATGTGGTCCATGGTTGCTCAACGAGTGACTCAGATTACATCCCCACCTGCCACACCAGATGATCTTTGGCAACGTGTGGAAGCTGCTTGGGCTGCTGTACCCCAGGAACACATCCAACGTCTCTTTGACTCAATGCCGAGACGTGTGGCAGTGGTGATCTACAACAATGGCGGCTACTCTGGCTACTAATTCTGGCAGGAACCACATGTCACAGACGTCTGTAAACGTAATCATTTGATACTTGGCCAACATGTTATCAACAAAATAAATTTTGTTGTGTTACCTCTTGTCTTTCTTGGTGTTGCATTTACGGTGGCCAGCAGTGTATTTCAAACCAGGAGTGATGGTCTGGCGCGCCAATTCATTCCAAAGTAGGACCCCTGTAACTGTCATCGCGGCACCCGTACGTTGACGATTTTGCACGCCCTGTTCTGTTTCCCTTCGTGGCAAGCCTTCCTGGGCTCACATTTTAGCAAGATTTTGTCCGCCCACACGCGGCGGGAGTTTCTACTGCTTGTCTTCGCACGCACCAAAACCTACCTCAGCCAGCGAGGTCATCAGATCTCTCCCAAATTGAGATCATTTGGAGTATTATAGGAAGGGCCCCCCAACCAGCTTGGGATTTTGACGATTTAGCGCGCGAACTGTACAGAATTTCGCACACTATTCCGCAGCAGGATATCCTGAAATTCTATCAGTCAATAGTTTCACAAGGGCCAGAGGCTTACCAACGCGTTATTGAGTCGCTCAATTTGTGATACTCTTTCTCCTCAGTATATGACCCAATTTTTCTGAAACTGTAATTATTTTTCTTCTGACATCGTGGGTTGTCGGGTGTTCTGCCGGATTTAAGCGTCGTACTTACACGATATTTCGATAGCGTAACTGGAGTAGTAGTCTCAGGTCGCACCTGATAAAGGTAACGAGTTTCGCTACCGAAATATCGTGCAATACGACGCTGATATCCGGCAGAACACCCGACAACCCAAGATGTCATTAGATCGCCGGGAAAGCCTGAAGAATTATTTTTCCTCTGTTAATGTGCGTCACATCTACCAATATCGTCCATTGGGCTAATTATTTCTTGATCAGTAGTTTTTTTTTTTGTCTTGGAGTGTATTACCAATAAGATTTGGTGAAAATGGCATAGAAAAAATCGTCGCACATGGAGAGTCTCATAGTTGACTGTGAAGCTGAAAATGATACTGAAAGAGGAGTCGAAAAAGGACACAATTGCGACAAAATTTAAAACAGATGAAGATGAGGGCAGTGATGATGATCATGTTGAAGAGGATGTAATAATAGCCTCAAGTTAAACACCTAAAAACCATCACGAAGGGGAATGCTGCTATGGCAGAAAACTGTTTCCTTGTCCCAGGAAGAACTACAGGAAACAGTTATAGCAGAAAGGTGTAATTTTTTTTTTCAGGACACACAAAGTGTCTTAAAGGCTAGATTGTACGTAAATTATCATTTGAAAGTTGATTTTACTATTCATTAGGTTGCTAACAACAATTTCATAGCAATAAATCATTGGAATAATGATTTTAATTCTTTTGACAATTGGTTCAAATGGTTCTAAGCACTATGTGACTTAACATCTGAGGTCATCAGTCCCCTAGGCTTATAACTACTTAAACCTAACTAACCTAAGGACATCACAAACACCCATGCCCGAGGCAGAATTCGAACCTGCGTCCGTAGCAGCAGCGCGGTTCCGGACTGAAGTGCCTAGAACCGCTCGGCCACAGCGGCCGGCTTGACAATTGGGGTATACTGTATGGTTCCCTGGTACACTGATAGCATGTATTTCCCTAGTAGAGTGTTCTTGGGAAGTGCAGAGAAGTTGCGGGGTTAACAGTGCAGGTGAATATTCGGCTCAACTGAACTTGCAACGTTAATCATCTCGAAATCTGATCGCATTAAGACGCGTTCGGTACAGGAAGCAACCATTTTCAGAGCCACAGCACGACAATCAGAATAGCCCACCGCAGACGCTAAAAGAAAGATGTTGTACGTCGCAGCGTTGTTTACAGTAAAAATTCCGAGAGCGTAGGTTCATAAAAGTGTCAAGCAAAATTTTTCTTCCCCCAAGATACAGGATGTTCCAGATGTAATGCTTTCTTTCTGTAACATACGAAGTAGTAAATGAAATGAACCGTTATTTAGACAGGGAATTGTAAGGATCGTTAGTGTTTCTGAAGAGTTATGATTGTAGTTCATTTACTTGTAGTTATTTTCCAGAGAGTTAAGTTCACTGTTTTGGGGTGGATGCAAAATTCTCTACATACTTGGCTGTGTTCAGGTGTATGTAGTGGTGACGGTATGTTCATTTAAGTGAGCCATACAAACGAGTGCCCGTTCTACTGACTGCACATTTCAATACACTTTCTAAACGAACTGCGGAAGAGATGTAAAGTCGGAGGAGCCACTGAGTGACAAACTTCTTCGTTGTGTTGCTTAAAGTCACCTTTAAAAACTGACTAAATAAATTATGTTCGTAGGTGTGCAGAATGGGTAACGCCTCTTTCGTTCACATATCCAAATACATATTCCATTCATATATTATTTTGCAAGTTGCAGAGGAAAGGACCTGTTCTGAAACACTCTGTACACCTTGCGAAAAGACAATGTAGGTGTAGGTAGAAGAATTCGAACTCACGTGCAAGAATATCAATACTCTTTCCTCCCGGGCCCTATTCGCGACTAGAGAGAGAAAGTGTTGCATGAAGTACGCTCCACCACAAACCGATGGGTGAACTGTGATTATTGATGTAGATTTAGCACTGATATCTGTTAACATGTATAGATTATCTCCTGAGACAGCAGATTAAGTTCCCAGCAGGAAGGAAAGTGTCAGATTGTTTTGATCATACTTCGATTCACTCAGTACACGTACAGGATGACCCAAAAGTCCGTTAACATTTGAAAATTTAATACGCGGAATAGCGTAGATAGAGAGGTGAAAATTGATACAAATGCTTGAATTGACGTAGGGCTTTATTGAAACCTAAAAAGTGCGCAGAATGACCAACAGGTGGCGCTTTATACAACACCAAAGCGATAATTAGCGTAACAAATGATTTTTAGCAAAGACAATGTTCTTTATAATGTAACGTCCCCTTAGAACAATTTATACATGACTGTCCTTAAACTGATACACAATATTTTTTAGCGCAACGCAATCTGAGTTTCAAAAATCCCTACAAAAGAATGGCCCTGACTAACATTAACCTATACCTTTCACAAATCACTTACCTCACCAAAAATCTTCGTTATTCGAACTACTGCAATACAGCGAGCGCCACTACTGCCAGCTACTTACAATAACAAATACTCAACTTGTCTGCCGTCATTCGTCAGTCATTCCAGTAGTCGAGGGACAATGTTGTGCAAAGCTCTGTACATCATATCAGTGGATATGGTGAGAAATTGCCGTAGGATGTTGTCTATTAGCATCCCTAATGAGGTCGGACGACCGTGGTAGATTCGAAACTTCAGACAACATTACAACAATCACAAGTACAGGCTTCGTCGGCCCACAACACGTTAGACAAACAGTCGTCATGTTCATCTATTTTTTGAAGTACCCACGCCTTACATGATCTCTGCGTCACAAAATCGGTGGATAACAGTTCATTATGACACTGGATTTTGTACGGATTGCGTTGTAGGATACGCCTTAGTGTTTTCCAAACAGTAGTTCGTGGAATGCCTGTGCGATATGCGACTTCACGGGCGCTGACTTCAACATGCGGAGATGAACCTGCTAAAGTCTCCGTTTCTTCCTTAACTGTCCGAGCAGCAGTAGCACTTGTGTCTGATCACCCAGCTCTTGCCCGATCGTCTAAACAACCTCTGGTTTCGCACATTGCCAGCATTTTCTTCGCTGCAGCACTTGTCACTTTTCACTTTTACCTCTCTACCTACGTTATTATGTGAGTCAGGGCATTTGAGAATGTCAACGGTCTTTTGGGTCACCCAGTGTATTAGACTCTCTGTAAAGTCTTAAAAGTAGGTAAAGCTCTGAGTAAACAGAAAGCTGATTCGACTAGACTTGGGCTTATTAAAGATGGTAAGCCCATGCGTTTCTTCGAACTGACTTGTTTCTATCAATCTGAAGGGTGGTTTGATGAAACTGTCCACGCCAGTCTATTCTGTGTATCTCTTTATAAGTATTGCAAACAAGCACTGCTAGCTGCCTATTGTATTCCAGAATTGTCCCTCTGCAGCTTTCGCCTCCACAGTCCTTCCATTACCAAACGAACGATTCCTTGACGCCTCAAAATGCATCCAGTCAACCGATCCCTTCTTTCAGTCACGTTGTACCGCAAATTTCTTTTCTCCCCAGTTCAGTTCAGTGCCTCCTTGTTGCCTCGTTATTAATTTCCTGTCCTCAATTTGAGTTCCACATCAGTTGGACGGAGACATATACACGAGTCACATTAATGTGACCACCGCCTATGTTCGACGTCAATGTTCGATAACCAGTGAAAGACAAGAGGTGGCAACACTAGCAGTGGAGGATATATAAAAAGTTTCTGAGCACGCGGAAACAGGGCAGTCGTTGTCGTAATGCAGAAACGGAGCGATTTAACTGACGTCCAAGAGTGCTTGATCATTGGCTTTCGGGCAGTGGATAGAATCGTTCTCGAAATGACTAAGTTTTCAATTTGTTCGCGTGGCCCAATGGTTAAAGTATTCCGCGCATCGCAAAATTGGACATCCAAAACCGGCACCGAAGAGACAGTGGTGCACCGCAGAGCCATTGATGACAGGGATCAACGACGGCTTCGGAGATATGTATGGGCGAATAGACATGCAACTGTGGAGCAATAGATGAACCATGGCTCTGCCAGCGGACCTTCAGCGAACGCTGCTGCTTATGGCCTCCACAGTAGGCTCGTTGTTCCAATGCTAACTGCCGTTCATCGACGACGAAGGCTGGAATTTGCACGCCAATAGCGCAACTGGACTTCGACTCCGTTGGTGTGAAACTTCTGAAAGCAAACACCCTGCAATAATCGTCGGTGGAGTCCAGGTAGAGGGAGTATACATTAAGGTATGGAGAACGCTCTCTTGTTGTTCCCTGGCTTATATCGTCATTCTGAAAGGCACAATGGATCAACGTAAGAATGCATCTGTACTAGGGGACCACGTCCAGCCTTGCTTGCGGTGTTTCACCTGGACAGGATGGCGTTCACCAACAGGACAACGCAACTTGTGTTAATTTGAAGCTGTGTTAAAAATTATAAGACGTTTGGAAATATGTGACACTGAATCATTAACGACAATTGCGTTCTGATTGAGAACAGATAACCGGGCAGAATATCAACTACTCTTCCTACGAATTATAAAGAAATCAATTCTCACGTATTTGACTGCGAGTTTAAAAAAAGTTCTCTAACGTTGTAAGACGTGTATATTTCTATTGTCTATTGTCAAATCACAATTTATGAAAGATGTTTATATTTTATTAATGGGATTAAGTAGGAATAATTTATATTTGTCATGTCTGAAATAATTGTGGTAGCAGGGAATGTCTGCACCAAAGTATTGTTGATATGACTTTAAAAAGGACGGGAGAAACCGCGTACGGATACATTTTAAGAAAAGAGCAGGAAAGACCGCACATTGATACATTTTGTGCCGGCCGAAGTGGCCGCGCGGTTCTGGCGCTGCAGTCTGGAACCGCGAGACCGCTACGGTCGCAGGTTCGAATCCTGCCTCGGGCATGGATGTGTGTGATGTCCTTAGGTTAGTTAGGTTTAACTAGTTCTAAGTTCTAGGGGACTAATGACCTCAGCAGTTGAGTCCCATAGTGCTCAGAGCCATTTGAACCATTTTTTTGATACATTTTGTAATGGTAGCAGGCATTGTCGGCACCAGAAAGCATTGCTGGCAGGAGAGACCGCACTTTAGCGTTCGTAGGATGTCAGTGGTAAGCGAGAAGTGAAACGAGTCGGTAGCAGGTCTGAAGCGAGTGGTTGAGAGAAGCGGTGTGCTGCCAGCCACGAACTATGATTTACAAGAGATTATAAACGGATGTACAGAGACATCAGCTAACTATTATCATAAGAGGAACTAATATTATTGAATTATTTTCTATGCGAAACTCAAGACTACTGAAGATACGTTTGCGCAATGCTAGTTGTAAGATTATTGTAAAAAGTAAGTCCCATTTGAACGTTTGTAAAATCATTTCATTACCAGCAGTAAATATCTGAAGAAAAGTTTTCAGAATATAATTAATTTTTGACAGCAATGTTGCATTACTGGTTATAATCCATCCCAAAAAACCATTAACGTAAAACTTTGCAAAAATTTTCTTGTTGCCGAGAAGAAGTGTAACTGTGAATTACGTAACTTCAGTCAAATTAATTAAAGAATAACGTTAGCTTTGCTATTAAAGAATAACGTCAGCTTTGGTAATAAATACAGCCACTTATTATGACAGCCCACCAGCAGTTAATATAGTAAACCAGAGTAAGTATATTCATGTCGCAGTTCGATGAAGCAGTCAGATGGCGATCCAGTAACAGTAAAAAAGGTAAGGAACAGTTCTGGGTTATTGCAGATAACGACTGAGGGTCACGACGACGACACATTCTATGTTTCGTCGAAATAATCAGAAAATCACCTTTAATAAGCAGCAATTAAATTTGTATGCGAAGATTGAGAATGATAATAAAATTCAAAGGGAAGATTTCATTTGTTATTATTAAGCAAGAGATAGAAATCCTAAGGGAAGGTTACATAGGTTATTATAAAAGGGAAGGTTATCATTAGCAAAAGAGGTATAGAGGAGACGGGAAGGTTTCAACGTCTTGTACTAAATTGTCTGCAATGCTCCTGTGAGCAACAGACAACTTACCTCGTCTTTCCGCTGCAAGTACGTGATCGGCAACATGCTAAAATATTTCAAAAGCTATACTGTGATCCAGCAGAGTGCAATGCATGCACTAATTGCAACAATTACTGCCATATTTTTATACAAAGATATTGAATGAACAGAAGAGGTTTGATCAAGTAGCCTTAAACGATGTAAAAAAATAAAAGAAACCAACAAAGCCTACAGTCTATTCTATTTGTAATGCAATATTTAAATACTAACAAACTTTACACAGACTTTTAATTATTCCATTCTGTATATACTTAATAAACACGTTTCTAGAAATAATTCAATTTATAAACATTAAGATCCGATTATGGCACCTTTAGTGTGTTGAAACCTGTTATCCAGTAAACAGTATTTAAGCGATCTTGGCTATTGACTTATTTCTACAACAGAGTGATCGCCCCACTACACACTAAGTGTTCACTGCAAAACACTTTTGCCGGCCGGAGTGGCCGAGCGGTTAAAGGCCCTACAGTCTGGAACCGCACGACCGCTACGGTCGCAGGTTCGAATCCTGCCTTGGGCATGGATGTGTGTGATGTCCTAGGTTAGTTAGGTTTAAGTAGTTTTAAGTTCTAGGGGACTGATGACCTCAGAAATTAGGTACCACAGTGCTCAGAGCCAATGATTACATTTTCACGCATTTTGGGTGCATAGATCCTCAGAAATCAGTACCCAGAACAACCACCTCTGGCCGTAATAACGGCCTTGATACGCCTGGGCATTGAGTCAAACAGAGCTTGAATGGCATGTACAGGTACAGCTGCCCATGCAGCTTCAACACGATACCACAGTTCATCAAGAGTAGTGACTGGCGTATTGTGACGAGCCAGTTGCTCGGCCACCATTGAGCAGAAGTTTTCAATTGATGAGAGATCTGGAGAATGTGCTGGCCAGGGCAGCAGTCAAACATTTTCTGTATCCAGAAAGGCCCGTACAGGACCTGCAACATGCGGTCGTGCATAAGAGAGCTGAAATGTAGGGTTTCGCAGGGATCGAATGAGGGGTAGAGCCACGGGTCGTAACACATCTGAAATGTAACGTCCACTGTTCAAAGTGCCGTCAATTCGAACAAGAGGTGACCGAGACGTGTAACCAATGGTATCCCATACCGTCAAGCGGGGTGATACGCCAGTATGGCGATGACGAATACACGCTTCCAATGTGCGTTCACCGCGATGTCGCCAAACACGGATGTGACCATCATGATGCTGCAAACAGAACCCTGATTCATCCGAAAAAATGACGTTTTCCAATTCGTGCACCCAGGTTCGTCGTTGAGTACACCATCGCAGACGCTCCTGTTTGTGATGCAGCGTCAAGGGTAACCGCAGCCATGGTCTCCGAGCTGATAGTCCGTGCTGCTGAAAACGTCGTCGAACTGTTCGTGCAGATGGTTGTTGTCCTCCAAATGTCCCCATCTCTTGACTCAGTGATCGAGATGTGGCTGCACGATCCGTTACAGCCAGGCGGATAAGATGCCTGTCATCTCGACTGCTAGTGATACGAGGCGTTCTGTATTACCCTCCTGAACCCAGCGATTCCATGTCCTGCTAACAGTCATTGGATCTCGACCAACGCGAGCAGCAATGTCGCGATACGATAAACCGCAATCGCGATAGGCTACAATACGAGCTTTATCAAAGTCGGAAACGTGATGGTACGCACTTCTCCTTCTTACACGAGGCATCACAACAACGTTTCACCAGGCAACGCCGGTCAACTGCTGTTTGTGTATGAGAAATCGGCTGGGAAGTTGCCTCATGTCAGCAAGTTGTAGGTATCGCCACCGGCGCCAACCTTGTGTGAATGCTCTGAAAAGCTAATCATTTGCATATCACAGCATCTTCTTCCTGTCGGTTAAATTTCGCGTCTGTAGCACGTCATCTTCGTTGTGTAGCAATTTTAATGGCCAGTAGTGTAGAAGTGACGGGGTCTCGACCTCGAAACTTTTAGATCCATTGTCCAGCGGTGTGCATGTTAATAAAGTAAACACACTTGGTCTTCCTTCTGCCGCTTCTCTCTCTCTGTGACACACACACACACACACACACACACACACACACACACGCTGTCTCCCTCCCCCTTTCCGTATATCTCCTTTCAAACGTAGTTCGTAGCCCAGTAACCTGTAATTTTGGGCCGGCCGAAGTGGCCGTGCGGTTAAAGGCGCTGCAGTCTGGAACCGCAAGACCGCTACGGTCGCAGGTTCGAATCCTGCCTCGGGCATGGATGTTTGTGATGTCCTTAGGTTAGTTAGGTTTAACTAGTTCTAAGTTCTAGGGGACTAATGACCTCAGCAGTTGAGTCCCATAGTGCTCAGAGCCATTTGAACCATTTGTAATTTTGGTTTTGTAAAAGTTAAACTAGCTCGAGAGAAGAAACAAAGTGCGTTCGTGAGCCGAAGAACACTAAAGCTTTTGCTCTGCAACATTATCGGATTTTCGCCGAGTACACCTTTTTTTCTCTCCTTACTCTCTCACTTACATTGCGCGAACACAGTGCGCGGAGCTCTCGCGGAGGTATCCCGGCGACCGCCAAATAAGGCGGACCTAATTGCCGGACGTGTGAGGCGAGCAGAGGCGGCGACCGAAGTTTGGCCCGGCAGAAGAGTTCCCCGGGAGCGGGCGGGCTTGCTTTCAGCAGGAAACTTGTGGGGCCGGCCAGCGCAGGGCGCCATGGCGCGCAACTTCGTTACGTCCGGCGGGCAGCGGCGGCGGCTGCGCGGCTCGGCGCGGCTCGGAGCGGCGTCGGATTACCGGCGGGACGTGGCCGCTGTCGGCGCACAGTAGCCTGGGCCCTCCCAAGCCCCAGGGAGGCCACAGCTCGCCTCCCGGCCTATCCTCCCAACCCCGTCGCTCGTATAAAAGTAGCGTCGGCGAGGACAGTTCTAATCTGATCGCCGTACACAGGGTGAGCCAGGAGGGAAGGTACATGCTTTGGAAATGATTCTGACCGAAAAACTTCTTATGGACATTTGCTGTATTCCGAATGTTTTCCGTAACACAACACATTCAATATCACTTCTTTACTTTTGTTTTTAATAAATAGGAAACCACATACTCCATCGAAAACGTATCCCAGTACAAGATTAAACTAATATAAGAACGTAGGCTTCCTCGGCCAGTGTCATAGTAATTAAAATTCTTCTGGGTATTATGCCGCGTCATTGCTAAAAACTAACAACACTAACTCGTGCTACGCCTTGTGTTTCGATTGCATTGGTTTTCCTTTTCTTCCCCTGATATGTTTGTTTGATACGTTGGCTGTCATTAAGTGGTTGCTTAGTTGTCTTTTACCTCACCGGAGTTCACGTCTTCTCTGCAACGTAGACGGGTAGTGACCGCTCCTTGCTGTTAGGTGTCTCCTTTTAAACTCCAGTGTTGAAACGGAGGATTTAAAGAAGCTTGTTAACGTCCCACCAAGGCGAAATGACCAGCAACTACTCGTGGGGCGATTCTGTATACAACCAACACGCGGGGAGCTCTTCCGTCAACTCGACCCGCTCGTTACACACACACCGGACATACATCACGTGACGGCTCGGTACAACCGACCACGCCTGCTTGGCGTTGGAGAGCCACACACTCCCTCCCGTGTCCACCACACACTGCGCGCAACGCCCCTACTTCCGCGCCACCACACGAGGTTACAACTGGTCAAAGATCTTACTTCCTTCATAGCAGTTTCCCGGAAGCAAAAACGCAGATATCGATAGCAGAGGTAAAAGACAACCACTTAATGACAGCCAACATATCAAACATGTCAGGGGAAGAAAAGGAAAACCAATGCAATCCAATCTCAACATAACGTGTAGCACGAGTCGATACATGGCTCATAAACTAAAACCGACGATTCGTCCAATTGCAACAGCCTTCCTCAGGGCACAACTGGTTTTGCATGGGGATAGGTGCTTCTATTTATTACAGGCTATCGATGTCTGACGTCATTGTTGTAAAACTTCTAATTGGCCCTCTAATATAACTAGCTAGTCATGACGTTAGGGAAGATGGAAGGAAAGAGGCTGTTCGTGGATGTCCATGTTGACAACGATTGGTAGCTGTCCGCCAATCAGCGTTCGGCTTCTGATCGGCAAGTTTTCCTCCGGGTGTGCGCGGAAGTGGACTGACAGTTGCTCTACAGCTGTTTGTGTAGATGCGCCCGTGTCCCGTGTAGCTTCTGCCCCGCGACCGCTCGCGGCCCGTTGGATTGGGATGGCCGGCAGCCAGGACGCCGGAAGTTTGTAGCCATCATGTCGTCAGGCTGCTTAATAATTTCGATCGTCTCCCGTATTTTGCGTTTTCGCATCCACGATTCTTTCGCCAGTACTCGTGCTTCCTGGAACCCGACAGGTTGTTCACAGTCACCGTGGTGTTCCGCTATCGCCGATTTATTATGTTGTTGTAATCGTACATAGCGTTCGTGTTCTGCTACTCGTCAGCTGACAGGTCTCTCTGTTTCTCCTATGTAGGCAGCTCCGCACTCACACCGTAGTTCGTTAACACCTGCAGTGTTAAGATTGTTGACTACATGCTTGGTGGAACCTATCATTTCGTGGGTCTTGTAACTGCTTCGAAAAATCATTTTGAAACCTCGTCGGCGGTGGACGTTGCCTAGCCGTTCACTGACGCCTTTTACATATGGTAAGTGTACCAGTGCAAGCTTCTCTTCTTTGCATTCTTCTCGTGTTCTGCTCCCTTCGGTTTTAGCTACCTTACTTATGATGTTGTCATCATAGCCATTGGCAAGAAACGTGTGTTGTAGCTCCTTTAATTGTTCTTTGATGCTATTTTCATCGCTTATCCGGTAGATTCGGGCAGTTAACGCATGCAGAACAGAATACTTTTGAGCTGGGTGGTGGTGGCTCTCCGCGTACAGGTACCGATTAGTGTGCGTTGGTTTCCGCTACACTTTGTGTCCCAGTTTACCTTCGGCAGCTCTGTATACTCAAGATTAAACTAAATTAAATTTCCTAAAAAATGGTCCCGTACATTTATTCTCTAGGACTAATATTTTGCACGAAGAGAGCACAAGAATATTGAAACACTCGCGCGACGCATGTATCTAGTAGCTCAAGTAGCTTTTGTAGGTCAGTGTGAGGTAGTTTCCCAGCGTGGTAGACCAACAAGTGTCATTTATCAAACTGCTCAATTTCCACTATAGTACCGTGGTATGTTGCAAGTAATGTTCATATTCAAATAATAAAGAAAATAAATAACAATGTAAATTAAATGTGTTTTACGTCGGAAATCATGTGGAATAGGGCATACTACTCGACCACTACATCATGGCACCTGGGAATGAGGGAACTTAGGTCGTCTTATCGTGAGCTCTTATCGTGATATTTCACTGAGCAGCTTGATAGCATATGCGGAACTGTCTTGAAACCATTTACAGTACGACGTGTTTTCGTTAATTACTGCTGTACTTCTTTAATCTAACTTCACCAAGTATTACCGATAGCGGTGACAAGAGCCCACATGGAGTAATATCGCGGTCAGGTAAAATATCCATCTGAAGCTTTTTGTTCTAATTCACTAATACTATCACCCCTCAAAGCATGTAGCTTTCCTCCTGACTCACCCAGTAAAACGGTTGGTCACAAAACAATCTCGAAAAAAAAAAAGAGCTGCGACCGTAGAACTTGGTGGTCTTTTAGCCCGAGAGAACCGCCTACCACTTGAGTGTAGTTTCCGTTATGAAATGGCTTCTTTATTCGTAAATAGCGTTTGGCAGCTCTGTGGCAAAAGTGGCGACAACACAGAGTGGTAGTCGTTTACAATAACTATTAATACAGATATTGTACACTATCTGATCAAAAGTCTTGCGACACCCCTACGTGCTGTCGTATTAATCACAAGACATGACGAGAGGGGGCCCACCACTATAAAATGCAATGTTAGTGAAGAAACAGGAGACCCGTAATGGGACAGTCAGCATAGCTCAGTCACTTCGAACGTGAACAACTCATTGGACGCCACCTAAGTAAGAAATCCATCAGGGACATTTCAACACTTCTAAAGCTGCAAAAATCTACTGTTGGTGTTGTGATTATGAAATGGAATCACGAAGGAATAACAGCAGCTAAATCAATACCAGACAGACGATATGACAGTGGACGCCGAGTATTCCAGAGTGTGGTTGTACACTGAAGCACCAAAGAAACTTGTATTGGCATGCGTTTTCAAATACAGGGATATGTAAACAGGCAGAATACAGCGCTACGGTCGGCAACGCCTGTAAAACACAACAGATGTGTGTGTGTGTGTGTGTGTGTGTGTGTGTATGTGTGTGTGTGTGTGTGAATTCCGAAGGAACCAAACTGCTGAGGTCATTGGTCCCTAGACTTACACACTACATAATCTAACTTATGCTAAGAACTACGCACACACCCATGCCCGAGGCAGGACTCGAACCTCTGGCGGGAGGGGCGGCGCAGCATGTGTGCGGCGCAGTTGTTAGACCGGTTACTGCGGCTACAATGGCAGGTTATCAAGATTTAAGTGAGTTTGAACGTGGTGTTACAGTCGGCGCACGAGTGATGGGACACAGCATCTCTGAAATAACGATGAAGTGGAGATTTTCCCGTTCTACCATTTCACGAGTGGACCGTTAATACTAGAAATCCGGTAAAACATCAAATGTCCGACATTGATGCGGCCGGAAAAAAATTCTGCAACAACGGGACCAACCTCATGAATCCTAGGACCCTGCATGTCAGCAGGGGACTGTTTAAGCTGGTGGAGGCTCTGTAATGGTGTGGGGCGTGTGCAGTTGGAGTCATATGGGACCCCCGATACGTCTAGATACGACTCTGACGGTTGACGCGTACGTAAGCACCCTGTCTGATCACCTGCACCCGTTCATACCGTTTGTGCATTCCGACGGACTTGGGTAATTCCAGCAGGACAATGCGACAGCAACACCTCTTGAATTGCTATACAGTGGCTCCAGAAAGTCTCTTTTGAATTGAAGTACTTCCGCTGGCCACCAAACTCCCCAGACATGAACATTATCAGTATACGTGGGACGCCTTGCAACGTGCTGTTCAGAAGATCTCCACCACCTCGTGCTCTTACGGATTCATGGATAGCCCTGCAGGATTCACGGTGTCAGTTCCCTCCAGCACTACTTCAGACATTAGTCGAGTCGATGCCACGTCGTGTTGTGGCAGTTCTACGTGCTCGCGGGACCCTACACGATACTAGAAAGGTGTATCAGTTTCTTTCGCTCTTCGGTGTAAAACATCGCATGATATCAGAGGAAGGAATGACTCGTGAATTCCAAAGTGCCACAAGAACTCCAGCTAGCATAATGACTGCGCACATGGAGTAAAAAAAAAAAAAAAAAAAGCGGTATAACGGTCAAGCCATAAATTTCTGTAGATAAAGCAGAGCGACGCTTGAGGTGGTGTAAATAGCGAAGCCACTGGACTGTGAATGACCAAAAACGAGTTACTTGGAGTGTTGAATCACGTTACAATCTTTGGCAAGGATTTAGGTTTGACAAATGTCTGGAGAACTTCACCCAACATCATAAGTATTGTTGATAGTACGGAGGAGGTGGTGTTACGTTTCGGGGATGTTTTCCGGTATTAGGGTGTGGTCTCCTTATTGCATTTAAAAAAAAACACTACGTGCGAAAGGATATGAAGACATTTGACAGCACTGTGTACTACGCACAGTGCAGGAGCAGTTCGGAGACGATGATTGTTCGTTTCAGAATTCAGTGCACCTTGCAAGCAAGCAGCTTCTATGAACCAATACTTGGTGGACACTAACATTCCTGAAATGGAATGGCTTACCCAGAGTCTCTACCTGAGCACAATGGAACACATTTGGGATGAGGTAGAACGTCGACTTCGCTAGACACCAGCGCCCAGTATCGCTACCTTCGCGTGTTTCGGCTCTTGTGAAAGATGAGTCTACCATTCCACCACATACATACAGACACCTCTCTGGAAAGATCCTCAGCATTAAAATCGTCATAAAGGCGAAAGGTGGACACACCTCATATTGAAGTTACTCGAATAACTAGACGGACACTTTTGATCGGACATAGTAATAATTAACTGTACCTAGAAGGCAGGACCTGATTATACTTTAGTGCGTTCTGCATCTACATCTACATCTTTAGTTTACAAACCACCGTGAGTGCATGGCAGAGGGCGCTTCCTAAAGTACCAGTTATTATGGTTTCTTCCTTTTCCAGTCATATATGGAGAGCGGGAAGAATGAATTATTCTAATCTTATCCTCACGACCGATACGTTGTGGATTGTAGTATATCCCCAGACTAATCATTTAAAGCCCGTTCCTGAAACTTTGTTAATGGACATTCTCGGGATAGTTTGTGTCTGTCCTTAAGTGTTTGCCAGTTCAGTTCCCTGAGAGCTTCTGTGACACACTCCCTAGGATTATACAAACCTGTGAGCATTCTTGCTGCCCTTCTCTCTATACGTTCAATATCCTCTGTTAGTCCTATCTGGTACGGGGTCCCACACACTTGAGCAATATTTTAGGCTGGGTCGCACGAGTGATCTGCAAGCAATCTATTTTGAAGACTGATTGCTTTTCCCCAGTATTCTACCAATAACCCGAAATCTACTACCTGCTTTACCCACGACTGAACCTATGTGATCATTCCAGTTCATAACCCTATAGTGTTACACCCAGGTATTTGTGTGAGCTGGCCGATTCCAACAGTAACTCGTTGAGATTATGCTCATAGGGTACTATATTTTTTCGTTTTGTCAAGTGCACAATTTTACATTTCCGAACATTCAGAGCAAGTTGCCCATCTCTGCACCACGTTGAAATCTTATCAAAGTCTGACTGAATATTTATGCAGCTTCTCTCAGATAATACTTCGTTATAGATGTATCGCCTGTAAAAATACCTGATTTTACTATTAACGTCGTCTGCAAAGCCATTAATATGCAACATGAGGAGCAATCATCCCAACACACTTTTCTGCAGCACTTCTACATCTGACGATAACTCTCCATCCCATATAACATGCTGTGTCCTCCCTTCCACAAAGTCCTCAATCCACTCCAAATTTTATTTGATGCCCCATATAATCGTACTTTTGACAAATGGTTCAAAGGGATCTGAGCACTATGGGACGTAACATCTGAGATCATCAGTCCCCTAGAACTTAGAACTAGTTAAACATAACTAACCTAAGGACATCACACACACATTGATGCCAGAGGCAGGATTCGGACCGTAGACGTCGCGCGGTTCCAGACTGAAGCGCCAAAACAGCTCGGCCACCGCAGCCGACGTACTTTTGACAATAAGCGTAGGTGCTGTACTGTGTCAAATGCTTTTCGGAAATCAAGAAATACTGCATCTACCTGGTTACCTTGATCCAAAGTTTTCAGAAGGCCATGTGAGAAAGGTGCGAGATGGGTTTCACATGATCGATGTTTTCGAAAATCATGCTGGTCAGCAATGAGGAGGTCATTCTGTTCAAGATAGCTTATTATGTTTGAGCTCAGAATATGTTCTAGGATAGTGTAACAAATCGATGTCAAGGATATTGAACGGTAGTTTTGTGGATCATTTTTACTACCCTTCTTGTAGCCTGATGTGACATGTGCCTTTTTGCAAGGCACCATTTTTTGTTCGAGGGATCTACGATGGATTATAATGAGAAGAGGAGTTACGTCAGGGATTCCATCGGGGCCTGGAGATTTGTTCAATTTTAACGATTTGAGCTGTTTGTGAACACCACTGACACTAATACTTATTTAATTCGTATTTTCAGTGGTGCGAGGATTAAATTGGGGCAATTCTCCTGGCTTTTCCTCTGTAAAGGGACATTTGAAATGTAGTTAAGCATTTCAGATTTTGACTTATCGCCCTCAATTTCAATTCCTGTCTCTTTCACTAAGGACTGGACACGAACTTTGGTGCCACAACAACCTTTACTTACGACCAGAATTTCTTTGGATTTTGTGAAACGTCATTTGACAATATTCTGCTATGGTAGTCATTGAAGGCATCACGCATTGTTCTCTTGACAGCCAAACCGTTTCATTCAGCATATCTCTATCTATAGCCCTACGCTTTGTTTTACACCTATTGTGCAGTAATCTCTGATTCCTTAGAAGTTTCCTGTATACCACAGAGGTTCCTTCCCATTATGAACTGTTCCACTGGGTACACATCTATCCAGTGTATGGTCAACTATTCTTTTAAACATGAGCCAGAGTTCCTCTACATCCTCCTGACCCATGCCGAACGTTTCAAGTTCCTCATTGAGATATGACATTACTTATTTTTCATCTAGTTTACAGAACATATGTATCTTTCTACTTGTTTTAGACATCCTTTGCTCTTTGGGAATCATTGTAGCGTCAACCGTGTCATGGTCACTAACACCAGGGGTGAATATCTTCAAAAGTCTATTTGTTGCCATTAGAGCCAATATATTTCCATAATGAGTAGGTTTCCTAACTATCTGTTCTATCTAGTTTTCAGAGAATGCATTTAGTAAAGTTTCACAGGATGTCTTATCACGCCCACCACCAACAAAATTGTAATTTTCCCAATTAACTGTTGGATGATTAAAGTCTCCGCCAATGACTGCAGTATCATTGGGGAACTGAGGTTCTCTCTAAACTTTTCGGTTACATCAGGAGATGGTGGGCGACAGAAGGATCCAATTATCATTTTACGCCCTGCCCTGGTACTCTCTTACGCAAGCAATCTCACATGCAGCTTCAATTTATATCTCAGTGGATTTGAATTTTTTGCCTACTGTGACAAATACACAACCTCTTTTTCCCATTTGCCTATCCTTAAAGTTTCACACACAATCTCATTGTTATCTGTTACAGGCTTTCCGATGCCGTCATGAGATACTGTTGATAGTGACGGTTATACTGTAAGGATACTGTTCATTATATGTTGATACTGTTCAGTGCAGCCATGGGTCAGCTTACGTCCGTGCCTGAAGGACGTACGTCATCTTTGGGACAATTCGTGTAATGTGAGGAGGAGGTTTAAAATACTTTGCCCAACATAAAGCGCTACATCATCGAAAACCCGTAATGGTCTTCCATTGCGACGCAGAAGTTTGATATTTCGTTCAAATGTGCCCAAAAGCATCCTCTGTAATTGTGCAAAAGCATTGCGCCCTGCGACGTCAGTCCCAGGGTCGGCGACGCTCCAGACAACAAGCTGTCGACACATACGAAAAAGGACCAAAGTTCATTTGATGTCTACATCTACATCCATACTCCGCAAGGCACCTGACGGTCTGTGGCAGATGGTACCTGAGTACCTCTATCGGTTCTCCCTTCTATTCCAGCCTCGTATTGTTCGTGGAAAGAAGGATTGTCGGTATGCCTCTGTGTAGGCTCTAATCTCTCTGATTTTATCCCCATGGTCTTTTCGCGAAATATACGTAGGAGGGAACAATATACTGCTTGACTCCTCGGTGAAGGTATGTTCTCGAAACTTCAACAAAAGCCTGTACCGAGCAACTGAGTATCTCTCCTGCAGAGTCTTCCACTGGAGTTTATCTATCATCTCCATAACGCTTTTGCGATTACGAAATGATCCTGTAACGAAGCGCCCTGCTCTCCGTTGGATCCTCTCTATCTCTTCTATCAACCCTATCTGGTACGGATCCCACACTGCTGAGCAGTATTCAAGCAGTGGGCGAACAAGCGTACTGTAAACTACTTCCTTTGTTTTTGGATTGCATTTCCTTAGGATTCTTCCAATGAATCTCAGTCTGGGATCTGCTTTACCGACGATCAACTATACATGATCATTCCATTTTAAGTCACTTATAATGCGTACTCCTAGATAATTTATGGAATTAACTGCTTCCAGTTGCTGACTTGCTATATTGTAGCTAAATGATAAGGGATCTTTTTTTCTATGTATTCGCAGCACATTACACTTGTCTACATTGAGATTCAAATGTCATTCCCTGCACCATGCGTCAATTCGCTGCAGATCCTCCCGCATTTCAGTACAATTTTCCATTGTTACAATCTCTCGATACACCACAGCATCATCCGCAAAAAGCCTCAGTGAACTTCCGATGTTATCCACAAGGTCATTTATGTATATTGTGAATAGCAACAGCCCTACGACACTCCCCTGCGGCACACCTGAAATCACTCTTACTTCGAAGACTTCTCTCCATTGAGAATGACCTGCTGCGTTCTGTTATCTAGGAGCTCTTCAATCCAATCCCACAATTGGTCTGATAGTCCATATGCTCTTACTTTGTTCATTAAACGACTGTGGGGAACTGCATCGAACGCCTTGCGGAAGTCAAGAAACACGGCATCTACCTGGGAACCCGTGTCTATGGCCCTCTGAGCCTCGTGTACGAATAGCGCGAGCTGGGTTTCACGCGATAGTCTTTTTAGAAACCCATGCTGATTCCTGCAGAGTAGATTTCTAGTCTCCAGAAAAGTCATTATACTGGAACGTAATACGTGTTCCAAAATTCTACAACTGATAGACGTTAGAGATATAGGTCTACAGTTCTGCACATCTGTTCGACGTCCGTTCTTGAAAACGGGTATGACCTGTGCCCTTTTCCAATCCTTTGGAACGCTACGCTCTTCTAGAGACCTACGGTACACCACTGGAAGAAGGGGGGCAAGTTCCTTCGCGTACTCTGTGTAAAATCGAACTGGTCTCCCATCAGGCCCAGCGGCTTTTCCTCTTTTGAGCGATTTTAATTGTGTCTCTATTCCTCTGTCGTCTATTTCCATATGTACCATTTTGTCATCTGTGCAACAATCTAGAGAAGGAACTACAGTGCAGTCTTCCTCTGTGAAACAGATTTGGAAAAAGACATTTGGTATTTCGGCCTTCAGTCTGTTATCCTCTGTTTCAGTACCATTTTGGTCACAGTGTGTCTGGACATTTTGTTTTGATTCACCTACCGCTCTGACATAAGACCAAAATTTCTTAGGATTTTCTGCCGAGTCAGTACATAGAACTTTACTTTCGAATTCGTTGAACGCCTCTCGCATAGCCCTCCTGTCACTACATTTCGCTTCGCGTAATTTTTGTTTAGTCTGCAAGGCTTTGCTATGTTTATGATTGCTATGAAGTTCCCTTTGCTTCCGCATCAGTTTTCTAGCTCGGTTGTTGTACCACGGTGGCTCTTTTCCACCTCTTACGATCTTGATTGGCACATACTCATCTAACGCATTATGTACGATGTTTTGAACTTTGTCCACTGATCCTCAACACTATCTGTACTTGAGACAAAACTTTTGTGTTGAGCCATCAGTTACTCTGAAATCCGCTTTTTGTCACATTTCCTAAACAGAAGTATCTTACTACCTTTTTTAATATTTCTATTTACGGCTGAAATCATCGATGCACTAACCGCTTTACGATCGCTGATTCCCTGTTCTGCGTTAACTGCTTCAAATAGTTCGGGTCTGTTTGTCACCAGAAGGTCTAATACACTCCTGGAAATGGAAAAAAGAACACATTGACACCAGTGTGTCAGACCCACCATACTTGCTCCGGACACTGCGAGAGGGCTGTACAAGCAATGATCACACGCACGGCACAGCGGACACACCAGGAACCGCGGTGTTGGCCATCGAATGGCGCTAGCTGCGCAGCATTTGTGCACCGCCGCCGTCAGTGTCAGCCAGTTTGCCGTGGCATACGGAGCTCCATCGCAGTCTTTAACACTGGTAGCATGCCGCGACAGCGTGGACGTGAACCGTATGTGCAGTTGACGGACTTTGAGCGAGGGCGTATAGTGGGCATGCGGGAGGCCGGGTGGACGTACCGCCGAATTGCTCAACACGTGGGGCGTGAGGTCTCCGCAGTACATCGATGATGTCGCCAGTGGTCGGCGGAAGGTGCACGTGCCCGTCGACCTGGGACCGGACCGCAGCGACGCACGGATGCACGCCAAGACCGTAAGATCCTACGCAGTGCCGTAGGGGACCGCACCGCCACTTCCCAGCAAATTAGGGACACTGTTGCTCCTGGGGTATCGGCGAGGACCATTCGGAACCGTCTCCATGAAGCTGGGCTACGGTCCCGCACACCGTTAGGCCGTCTTCCGCTCACGCCCCAACATCGTGCAGCCCGCCTTCAGTGGTGTCGCGACAGGCGTGAATGGAGGGACGAATGGAGACGTGTCGTCTTCAGCGATGAGAGTCGCTTCTGCCTTGGTGCCAATGATGGTCGTATGCGTGTTTGGCGCCGTGCAGGTGAGCGCCACAATCAGGACTGCATACGACCGAGGCACACAGGGCCAACACCCGGCATCATGGTGTGGGGAGCGATCTCCTACACTGGCCGTACACCACTGGTGATCGTCGAGGGGACACTGAATAGTGCACGGCACATCCAAACCGTCATCGAACCCATCGTTCTACCATTCCTAGACCGGCAAGGGAACTTGCTGTTCCAACAGGACAATGCACGTCCGCATGTATCCCGTGCCACCCAACGTGCTCTAGAAGGTGTAAGTCAACTACCTGGCCAGCAAGATCTCCGGATCTGTCCCCCATTGAGCATGTTTCGGACTGGATGAAGCGTCGTCTCACGCGGTCTGCACGTCCAGCACGAACGCTGGTCCAACTGAGGCGCCAGGTGGAAATGGCATGGCAAGCCGTTCCACAGGACTACATCCAGCATCTCCACGATCGTCTCCATGGGAGAATAGCAGCCTGCATTGCTGCGAAAGGTGGATATACACTGTACTAGTGCCGACATTGTGCATGCTCTGTTGCCTGTGTCTATGTGCCTGTGGTTCTGTCAGTGTGATCATGTGATGTATCTGACCCCAGGAATGTGTCAATAAAGTTTCCCCTTCCTGGGACAATGAATTCACGGTGTTCTTATTTCAATTTCCAGGAGTGTATATTATCACCACGAGTCTGTTCTCTGTTTAACTGCTCAAGGTAGTTTTCAGATAAAGCACTTAAAAAAATTTCACTGGATTCTTTGTCCCTGCCACCCGTTATGAACGTTTGAGTCTCCCAGTCTATATCCGACAAATTAAAATCTCCACCCAGAACTATAACATGGTGGGGAAATCTACTCGAAATATTTTCCAAATTATCCTTCAGGTGCTCAGCCACAACAGCTGCTGAGCCAGGGGGCCTATAGAGACATCCAATTACCATGTCTGAGCCTGCTTTAACCGTGACCCTCACCCAAATTATTTCACATTTCGGATCTCCGTCAATTTCCTTCGATACTATTGCACCTCTTATCGCTATAAACACGCCTCCCCCTTCACTGTCCAGCCTGTCTCTTCGGTATACATTCCAATCTGAGTTTATAATTTCATTACTGTTTACATATGGTTTCAGCCAACTTTCTGTCCCTAGTGCTATGTGAACATTGTGACCGTTTATTAATGAGAGCAGTTCTGGGACCTTTCTATAGACGCTCCTGAAATTTACTATTAGCAGATTAATACTGTTATTCCCTGTTGCATTCTGCCTACTCCTACCTTGCCGCGTCTCAGGAGGCGTCTTGTTGGGCCTAGGGAGGGAATTCTCTAACCTGAAAAGCCACATGTGCACTCCACACGTAGTCCGCTATCCTTGTAGCCGCTTCCTTCGTGTAGTGCACGCCTGACCTATTCAGGGGGACCCTACATTTCTCCACCCGATAGCGGAGGTCGAGAAATTGGCACCCCAGATCTCCGCAAAATCGTCTGAGCCTCTGATTTAAGCCTTCCACTCGGCTCCAAACCAGAGGACCGCGATCGGTTCTGGGAACGATACTACAAATAATTCGCTCAGATTCCACCCCGCGTGCCTTCACCAGGTGTCACGCGGGTAAATTGTGCCACAATGACACCAGATTTCACCACAATTCTAGCCAATGTCATTGTGGACGCGTCACACTATGGGAAGGTAATCACAGCCACTCTTACCCATATTTAACCTCTTATCTTGACGCCTGTGCTAAGGAGATCAGAACGGCGACGACCAGCTTCAAATAAAGACGTAGAGTAAGACGTTTCAGATACACCGACGCTCAGAATCGATACGAAAAGTCTTCGGGGATCGCATACGAATATACTGTGCCAATGAAAGCACAAGTTTCCACGTGGCGTTGATTCCTACTCATTTCGTGGCAGGAAACATCAGTTCTTAGTGAAATGAGCAACAGTACGCCGTTGTTCACAAACTTTGACGTTACTCACACCGACTAGACGATTCATTTATTATCAACGACACTGTGGGCCTGCAACCACACCGATCGGGCAACTTTGGAGTGCAGCGCGCTCGCAGTTTTTGCTCTGGTGTACATGGTGGCACCATTAGGGGCGGAGCCGGCCAGAGTGGCCGAATGGTTCTATGCGCTACAGTCTGGAACCGCGCGACCGCTACGGCGCAAGTTCGAATCCTACCTCTGGCATGGATGTGTGTGATGTCCTTAGGTTAGGTTTAAGTACTTCTAAGTTCTAGGGGACTGATGACCTCAGATGTTATGTCCCACAGTTCTCAGAGCCATTTGAACCATTGGGGACGGCTTAAAACCAATCAACCAAATTTATACGTAACCCGTAGCAGAAAAGGCTGCTTGCTCAGCCCTTCTGTTTCGCGCCCTCCGTTGCGTTATCAAGGGGAGGTAGGTTGGAGGAGGTCAAGAGGGGTGTGATATTGACACACGCGTGAATAGAACTGGAAAAGGATTCTGTGAAACCCCCTAGTACAGCAACATCCGGTGCCACCCGCTCAGCTTTATTGTGAACTTTGAAAATGCCCCTGTACAGAGACAACCATCCACTGATTCCTAGGAGATAGTGTGACAGGCAGCCATTTTGACACACCTGACCTGAGTACCATTACGTCGCTGAACTAGCGCCTGCTGGTCACATGCGGATTGTAAGGGCTGTGGAAAGGGATTCGCATCATTCAGGCACCTAGGAATCAATGAAGGGATGATTTAAAGTGCATATCAAAGCCGCGAAAGGAGCATGTGTTTCACCTAGATTTTTGCCGAAATGGGGGAGTCTTAGTGGGACATTTTTCCATTTTTCAGGGTATGTATCAATGTCGCACCAATCGCACCGCGCCCCCCCCCTCCCCCCTCTTCCCGGACCCTTGGTCACGCCAGCGGATTGTGTGAAAAAGGAGGGGTGAGAGAGCATCACTCTTTGCTGCTTCGGATCACGTATAAATTTCGTCGAATGGTTTCAAACAGTCCCTAATGGTCCCACCGTGTACACCAGAGCAAAACCTGCGAGCGCGATACACTCTAGAGTGGTGTGACCAATGGGTTCTCAGGCCGATAATATCCTTGAAGACGGGCTGAATCATCTTGGTGGTGTGAGCAATGTCAGAGGCTGTGAAGAACGGCGCACTGTTGATCATTTCACTGAGAACTGACGTTTTCTACCCCGAAATGTGTGGGAATCAAAGCCCCATGGAAACGGTGGCTTTCACTGGCAAAGTATACTCGTTGAATGTTCCAAATGGGTGCGATCACATTCAGTGGGATGTCTTAGAAAAGCGTTGCATCGTCCAGAGTTTATCAGCAATGCCTTAGGTTGTCACGAATGTCATCCGGTTGCTCATTGCAATGGGAACTGTCGTTTTCGACCGCGAAATTTGTGAGAATCAACCGCCCACGGAAAAGAGTGGTCTCATTGACACCCCCTCATGCCACCTCCCGGGGCCTTTTCGTGACGATCTGAGCGGAGGTGTGTCCGAAATAGTTTTTCACAGTCACTCGTAAGAATAACCCGTAATTTCGACGTTGGGCGTCGCGGTTGTGATCTGTATCACAAAGGCGTCATGAGAATGGGTGAAATGTAGGTAAGTAGCAATGCAACGCCCTTTCCATCATGTGATACGACCACGGTGGCGTCGCCTCAAATTTCAGTGAAATTTGGTCTCAGTGTGACATCATTATATGTGACCGGAAGCAGAAAAGGCTATTAACGCTTTTTCAGCCCTTCTGTTTCGCGTCCTTCCATTGCGTGTCCAGGGGGGCGGGGGGATGGGACGGTGGGAGGAGGTCGGGAGGATGCGACATTGACACACGCCTGAATAGAACTCGAAAGGGCCTCTGTGAAACCCCCTAGTTCAGCAACACACGGTGCCACTTGAACTTCTGAGCTACGACCTTCTCTTTTGCATGTGTCGACACACTGCGAAGCATCGCCGGGACCGAGAGTGACGTTATAGGGCACCATGCTTTTGCTACAGAGGAAGGTTTAAGCTCTATTGAATGAAATTCAAACCTTAGCGTCGCAATAGGAGACAATTACGACGTTTCGAAAACGTAACCCTTTAATCGTGGTGCTCAGTATGGTTCTTGCCTAGTGCGCCCTCTGTTGGAGGCATTTTTGAATAAAACGTCAAACATTTGCGTCGCAATGGGAGACTATTACGGGGTTTCGAAGACGTGACCCTTCAGTTGTGATGCTCAATATAGTCTTGCCTAGTGCGCCCTCTATTAGAGGTTGGCCTTAACTCAGTAGTACTTGTGTACTAGCCAGTTCTGCACTCTTCTGCGTGTGGCTGTGTTCCGTGTCTTCCATAGGACAGATCACCTTTTTTTTTTACACATATTCACCCAACGAAGTGACACATCATTGCAACGATGAACGAATTGACTGTGGCCTTGATTGTGGAAGTCAGCATTTCTGCTGTTCAGGAAACGGCCTGAAATGTCACACCTTGTTTGCTTTCATATTTTGACCTTTCACATAAACTTAGTGTCCACACTAAATTCCATATTCAAAGATTCACATTACTGTTAGTTCATTCTGAATGTAATTCTTCCTTCTTTCCTATAACATTTTTCCGTTCTGAAATGGGATCATATTTTGCAGTATTTGGCAAATATTATGTCATGATTTAACTTTTTGGGCAGTCAAGGCAACCTAATGGAGGGGAGATAGCCTTCACAGAGAGAGACTCGTAAATGGTGATATCGACACTGATTGGCTGAATGCTCAGAACGCCACCTTTTTACCTGTTTTATGTTTATTGTCTACCCGCTACTGATACAGACGCATTTAACGTTCCCAGTACTTATTACGTGACAATTATTTCCAGGTAAGAATAAAACAGGTCTTGGTGTATTTATGCAAGTACTTTGTTGGTTGATTGTACGTAATTTATTGTCGATAAAAGAATCAAGTCGAAGCTCTGGCGGTGATTGGCGCGTTATATTTTCGCGAGAATTTTTGTAGCCCGAACTTTGATTGATAGGGTCCTAACTGAATATAACGAAAACGGCTTACGTAATTTATAAAGGTCATAAAGAGCAAACCCATGTTATTTCGTTATTGATTGTAAAAGTATGATATTTTTATTTTCGATAAATGAAGAAAGACGCAAACGGTGGGCAGTTAAAATTATCCCGGATGGCTAGAATCGTTATGGTGGTTTGTGGAAACCGACAATTTCTACCTCTCTGTTTAAAGGGACTTGTACGTGAATAACTGTCAAAAAATCAGTTTCTTGTTTTAAAAAGTTCTCTGTAGTTTTCTGAATGAGAAAAGGTTTATTCCAGGAATATTGACTACAGAAAGTACTAAAACTAGAGGAATTTAAAAGGGGCTACATGCACCACAGCGTCCCCTTGGCACACAGTTAGCTCTGTTATAAATAAAGTTTTGCTCTCATATGTTTCGTTTTTATGACTTTTTAGTCCATTAAGTTGGGTAACCAGCGAAAGCTTCACAGTTGCTTATCTTCTGTTTACACAGAGAGTTTAGTCATCGTTTGCTGTTGTTTTGGGGCGAATAATTTGTTTACAGCAAAGTAACCGTGTGCGTGAGATTCACATTGTGTGCGTCAGTTTCTTATTCCACTTCAAAGCAATGGGAAGAATGAAGAAGGCCGATGTTAAACAACGTAAATTTTATGAAAATCTGTTCACCAAATGGATTAACTCTGCTAATAGTGAAATACAACGTGATACAACACTTGAAGCAGTTTCAACTACTCCAAGTGCTTCGAAGCTAAAACGGAAATATTTCGACAATGGGCTTGACAATATTAATGCTGATAATATAGAAACTCCAACTATTCATTCAGGTTGCGTTGTTGCTGTCTGCCCTATCTGAACTAATAAATAAATCCTCACAGTCTAAGGAATGTGGCAATAGAGGTACGAAGGTAGTTGAGGAGAAACGTGCTGAAGAGGTTGTGCATCAAAATTAAAAATTGTTTGTAATTTTTCTGACTTAAGTGAATGTGGCTATACTTGTGGCGTAACTAAACGGAGAGTGTGTAACACAAATATTAAACTTGCTTATGCTGTGAGGTGTATAGGCAAAGGGTTCAGAAGTGCACAAGTTTTCTGTGCTCTTATGGACTTACTTCCGACTATAAGGGTTGACAGGTACAATAAAATTATTCTACAGACTTTAGAAGAAGCAGAAAATGATAGTATGAAACATACTGCAGGAAAGTGTAGATATGAATGACAGTAATACATATATGTCTGCAGCTCTGGATGCACCCTGGCAACAAAGAGGCCATAGTTTCCTAATTGGTGAAGTAATAGCTACCTCCTTGGAGAATGGGAAAGTATTACCAAGTACTGTCACGGCTGTGCTGGTGGAACTGAAAATCATAAATGTTTGATTAATTTTAGTGGTTATAGTGGAGGGATGGAATCTGAAAGTGTAGTGAAGATATTTCATTGGTCAGTGAAGAAATATGCTGTGATGAATACATCTTACCTAGGAGATGGAGACTCAAAACGGTACCAAAAAGTTTGTGAATCTAAACCTTATGCTGACGCAAAAGTTGAAAATAATGGGATGTGTTGGACGTGTGCAGAAAAGGTTAGGTACAAGGTCGAGGAATCTGAAGAGGAATTTGAAGGGAAAATTGTATATGGAAACGGATGCCAGCAACTGTTCTAGTAGGACTAAATACTTTGAAAAATGCGTGTGTTTTGCTAATCTATGTTTCAATAACAGTGCAGTTTCAACGCTTAATGTTATGGAACTAATGGTAACTGCATTAGTGAACGTGGTCGGCTTACAGACGAAGAGATAGACAGGTAGCAGTATTATTATGGACAAGCCATAAGACAAAATAAAAATGACCTTGAGGGAATGAAAAACGCAGTATAGGCTACCTTCTCTCATAAATCCTCAACAGATGACAAACCTTGTCATGCATTCTGCCCACCGGGCAGTGATTTAGGGGTGGCTACCAGAGGGCTGTTACTCAAGGTGTGACCTACAACCATAAACGTTCTTGATTTCCTATAATAGAAGCTATGAAACCTATATATATGGATCTTAGGACATAGCATTATTACAGAAATGTTTACATGGTAGGACTCAAAATCCAAATGAAAGTTTCAACAATTATATATGCAAACGGATGCCAAAAACTGTTTTGGTAGGACTAAATACTTTGAAAATGGGTGTGTTAGTTGCTGATCTATGTTTCAATGACGGTGCAGTTTCAAGGCTTAATGTTATGGAACTGATGGGAGTGACTTCGAACCAGAAAAATCAGTGTTGGAAGCCACCAAAGAAGCAAGACTAAGTAGAGAAAGTGTGAAAAAGAGACGGGAGGAGGAATAACACAGGAAACTATATGAATATGGACCTGGAACGCATTAGTGCCATGCACGTTTAATAGAAAAAGCAGGTTCTAACTTTAACTTGAATTTCCTGAAAGTTAAATTATTTCATGTTATGGTACAGTTTGCTAGAACTATTAAAGATAGAGAACTGAAATTTGTATAGTGTGTTAAAACATGCCTAACTAAAACGTACACTATTCTTGCGAGCTAACTTTGAATATCAAGTGCTTTTTTGAAGAAAACCCCTGATTTCATTTTCCAAATGTCTGATAATCATACTTAAAATTATTGTACCACAATTTATGACAGCATTATTTTTCAATAGTGTGCTTTACAGATAACGGCGTAAAGAACTTACAGGAAAATGTAAACCTTCTACTTTGCATTTTGAGTATTGTGTGAGAGCTAAAGCTTTGATTCATATATAAAAATGTTCTCAAAAGATATCTTAAAAGACGGCAAGCAATATATGGGCCTACAAATCTTATTCTTTGAGTTACAGTGTTTAGAAAACACAATTTTTTTAAGGCTTCCCCTCGTATTCACTACGTACTGTGTGCTGTGATATTCCATTGGTAAGGTGTAGCCAATAACATTTCGTTGTATCTACATTTATCCAAAACTATTCAACCTAGACGATAGGCGACGCTACGTAGCTGTGCACGCCGTTCGCAGTCTGCAAAAAACATGGCGGCGCTAGAGGACTGGCCACACTTAGTCTATACAGACCGGTAGGGATGTCGTGTGTCCCGTCTTCTGTGAATCATGTAAACTTCCTTTCGTATCTTACCGTATTCCAGCTGTTTGTGCAGGGTATTCTCTGAGGCGGAATGTGGAAACCAGGCTAATATTTGCCTACGGAAGAGTGGAAAGTCACCTAAAGACCACATTTAGCCAGTGGTCATTGATGCGCCTGGTGGATTCGATCCACGTCTGGCTCACCTCCCAGTCTCGAAAACTAGCTCACTGCGCGTTTCGCTGTTCCTGCATATCTTATTGTGTTTGTAATAGATATAACGCTTCTTATGCTTGCACATGAAAGAAAACACTTTTCTGAATCGATTTATGAAATGATTTTACACATAATGACATGAGTTGTTTGAGCATTAATTTTAAATGAAATACAAGATGACATAACGCAAGGAAGCGCACAGGGATCCATTTCTGTATACATCTTTAACGCTGCGACAGCGTTCAGAGTCGGACGCAAGAGGCGCACCCAAGGAGGAGGAACACACACATAGTCACCGCATGACAGGACGGCACCCACGTGGAACGCCTGTAAGACGTTCGAGAAGCTTTCAGAACTATCTACAGAAGTGTTAAGACGCGATAATCCAGCGAATACATCACTCAGTCATGTAAATCGACTCTTCCATCTACTTTTTTTTCTTTGGGGGGGGGGGGGGGAATAGAAGGAAAATACATCGATAGCTATAATCAGAATAAGCGCTGTCATAAGTTCATATGGACGTTTGACATATGAGAAAGGTGTTAGAAAAATCTAAACCTGTGTCAGCATACATAATGCGGAATGATGAAAGACGTAACAGTGGGTGGCCGGAGGTGGCATGAAGAGTGTGCTAACTCTTTCGGAGCGAGAACCCGCCACTTGGCGAGACAGACGAAGAGGCTGCACAAATATGGAGAGTGTGAAGAGTGCCCCTGTAACTATCGAAATTCAGAGGTTATAACCGTTAGCTTTAAGATTAAGTTTGCTTAAGATATATTTGGTAACAGTGAACAATGTTGTTAGAAATGGAACTGTGCACTGAAGACTTCGCCCTCCTTCTGACCAAGTAAGTGCGACTTTGGCTTGCCATGTTTTGTTTCTCAGTGTAAGTGCATTTTTTCGTTGATGATCTAACTCTCAAGGCACAGAGCACCATGTGGTATGTCCCCTTCTGAGTGATCAGCGCATCTGATTGCCATGCGGAGGACCTGGGATCAACTCCCAGTACTCTCACGGACTTTTCCCTGGTGTGGGAGAACTGGAACGGGTAGCGCTCATCCTTGACTTGAGCGAGTAGCCACGAAAACTGACGGCGGCTGAGAGAGGGGTATGCTGACCCCACGCCCCTGCATGCCGTATTTTATTATTCCATTGGCGGAGGATGATTTGGCGGTCGGTCGGAACCGACGTGTCTTTCAAGGGTCTGTGGACGGAATTTATAGAGGAAATGGAGGAGGGGTGTTTACTATGTGCCCTGTGAATGCGTAATATTACAACATGCTGTAAAGCTGCGCAGAGAACTCTTCAGTGTTCAAATTACGAGGCGTTTTCGGAGAGTAAGATCCGACTAGGCGCGAAATGGAAACTACTGTGAAAATCCGATGGAACTTTGCACAGATGTGTTGGGCAGTGTCTTTAGTGTGCTTCGCGTCGCTCTCTTCAGTTCAGAGCGCAAAGTGATAAGACAGATATGCCTAAAACAACAGTGTCTCCCACCAACAATATGGATGGTGAGAGATTTTTCCTAAAGGTATGCAGCCCACATAACATGAATGTCATGCGTTTCTTTCTTCAAGAAAATTTTCAGCCTTATTCTGCTGGGGCAATGAAGACACTCCTGCAGCGTTTTCGATGGGAAATTTTTGATCACCCACAATACAGCCCTTAATTTGCTCCCTCTGCTGTTCATGAACCGCTGTCTACGAAGACAACGACTTTGGCACAAACAACGAAAGGCAGACCAGCGCAGAGAATTGGCGGGAAGCACAGGATGCTGTTTTCTGTGACGAGGGTACTGGGAAGTTTGTACAACGCCACGACAGATGTCTAAGTCGGAGCGGCGACTATTTAGAGAGCTTTCTGGTTAACCATTGGGAATAAAAAATTTTGATTTTCTCTGTGGTTTTCATTTCGCGACCTTATTTTCCGAACAGCCCTTGTACTATCTCTCAAAACAGTAGTAGAGAAAATTTCTTTTTAGTGTGTTACTGCTAAAAGTGCGGATAAGCTCTCCTTTCTTGAACAGATTAAATCTGCATGGATTCCACGCAGGAAGGTGAGTCTCAATATTATGGTTTTCCACGTTAGCTCTTCGCTCTGTCTAGCCTGAAATGTTGGAGTGGTAACACCGTTTGTAAAACACAAATGTTACAGGTCACCAATTCTGCTTAATAGATTAAGCCATATTTGATACTGTTGTTATTGTTAGTAGACGTAGGAGTCCACTTCCCAGGCCAAAAATTCTTTTTAGCATTTCGACGTAATTTGGAAATATGTGCCAACGTGTTATGGGACCAAACTGCTGAGGTCGTCGGTCCCTTGGCTTACACATTTCTTAATGTAACTTAAACTAACTTACGCTAAGGACGACACACACACCCATGCCCGAGAGAGAACTCGAACCTCCGACGGGGGGAACCGCGCGGACCGTGACAAGACGCTCTAGACAGCGCGGCTACCCCGAGCGGCAATTTCGACGTAATGCAACTGTGTCAAACAGAGAGCGGGTAATATGTTAGTTTTCCAGTAAGAAGGTAAGCAGGTAGGTTTTCACAATGGCAGAATGCCGACCAACAACTTTTAAAATTAAGGTGAATCACTACAAATTGAGTTCGTTCCTGAACCTCATTCAAACATCAACACGGCAGACAGAGAATCAAACAGACAGCATTCAATTTCAGTTATCACATTTAAGCTTTCGGATTAAGTCTAGCTTCGCCTTATAAATCACGTCTCTGTCATTCTGGAAATGTCTGCCAGGCAATGGTTTCTTCACCTGAGAAAAGAGAAAGAAGTTACTGAGTTCCATTTCAGGAGAATGCGGGGAAAGTGTAGAGGCAAAATTTGACAACTGAAAGAAGCAGCATATGCGGCTGTGTTTATTATCCTACGTGGCGTAGGTAGTAAAAGCTCAGCAATACTTGACACATAGTGACGAGGTTCCAGGTAGAACAAAACATACATTTCAGTGGTCGGTAATGACTAAGTTCACGTAGTGAACGGTTGGCTAAAAACATAAGATACAGTAAAAACACATTAATATCGTCGTATGCGTAAAGGATCAGTCGAGGGCCGTTCCCACAAAACTCAAAAACTACAACATATATATGTATTTGTGTACTTCTAAATAACGCGCATCTATTGCAGAACGCGAATTTACTATTTACCTGTTTAATCCTGCAGACAAAAGTTTGAAATTGTTCTTAACTCAACATATACAAAAAAAGGAGTGTTGTCAAATGTGAACATCTATTGCTTGTGGTAAGCATTTATAGTTAGTTTTCGACAATGTAGCTCGCTATCTCCAAATCAAAGTTACATGCCCATTACAAAACTTGGTACCACAGGAAAGGAATTGAGAGAGCATGAAATTTTAACCTTACTGTCACTCTGAGGTTCTGAGAAACTATGGTACCTGTATGGTTCTGGGCAAGGATTCCCATGAGTACTTAGTAGTCTCAAGACCACTTCTAACATAATAATGAAAAAGTATCTACCATTCAAAATGCATGAATCCGGAGTACTTATTTAAAACAATGACCTCCGTGTGCAAAGTCGACACAATATACTTTTCCTCTCCGAACAAGTTTGATGTGAAGAAAATTCACGTAGATAGTTTCAAGGACGCTGACCGATCAGCTGTAATGAAACATAGAAATCATGCGTGTGACAAGAAAGCTGACGAAGTACAGAAACTACAGAGATTTTTTGGTACATCGTCAGAAGAAGAAGGAGAATTCAATGTGAAGACGCAAGAGTTTTGCGATGAAAATAACAATGAAAATAACAATGTATTAAATTATTATTTGTTCAGTAGGTTAAAACAAACTAGAACATTACTACTGTAAAATAATTAATCTATAGATATTCACTTTTAGAAGAAATTAATGACTTTTACATATTTTTTATTTTTCCTTGAAAGCTGACAGAAAAGATTTTGTCATTCTTTCAATATGTATTGAGAGTTTATTTACAAAATATAATTTTCTTAAACATTAGCAACGTATACTGTTCAGGTAATTCAGTAAAATGTGTTTCCCGAAAATGTTGTTTTCTGTTATTGCTGAGTTTCGTCAAAACCGTTCTGTTTTCCAGAGTGAACATTCAAAGACAGAAAACCGTGACACAAACACCAGTCGAACAATGTGAGGCATGGCACAGTCCAAAGTCTTCAAGTTATGGGGCTGCAGTTTCAGCTTTCGTAGTTTCCTCTGACGCGATAGCGAAGGAGCTTGATCCTTCTTGGACCGAATGTAATGCCAAGAAAAAAGTGTTATCAGATTGGTGCGGAAGTTGATAATGGAAAATATAGACTTCTCATACGAATCAGAGTGTTGTTGGAATTACATGCTTTTACAAAACCGACGTTAAATACGTATAAAACAGACAGTGATGTGAAAGCACAGCTTTACGCTCAAGTAATGCCACCTAACCTTTTGTTCCTTTGAATGCAATTGTTTTATTTCTATCTAGTTTACGAAAGGGTAAACGGCCTTGCCGCAGTGGCAACATGGCCGAAGTTAAGAGCTGCATGGCTCGGCCTTGCACTTGGATGGATATCCGTCCGAGTCTGCCGAGCGCTGTTGGCAAGGGGGGTATACTAGGAAGTAGCGGCTCCGCTCACGAACCCTGACAACGGCCGGTAGAGCGATGCACCGACCACATGGCCCTCCATATCTGCATCCGGTGACGTCTGTGGTCTGAGGATGACACGGCGGTCGGTCGGCCTATGACACGACGGTCGGTCGGCACAGTTGGGCCTGTTCGGACGAAGTTTAGTTTAAGTTTACGAAAGGATTGGAAAACGCAGGTCAGGTACTACATATCGCCCCGGCATGGGTTATTTAGGAATTCAGATGAATTTTTAAATGTTGCTATGGATGTCAATAAGGATTAGTGAGTAAGTATGGACGAATAAGCACGTACGCTGAACGTTTGAATCAATTTTCAGAAAAAGAATCGACAAGCGAGTAGTGAATGGGACTTATCTTTGCCTAAGGCTTGTGCATAAGGAATTATTGGTTAAGGGAACTGGTAACCGGCGATCATATTACTTCATGAAGAATCGAACGTGGTGGTCAAAGCTTGTTTGCAGCAACGTTCAGCGGAACTCGAGCGTGGTGAATCGAGAACCATTTCGATTTAATTCCAACGATCCCACCTAAACAGACCTGCCATTAAGGAACACCACCACGAAATTGCGTCTGCGGAAAAATATAAACAGCCGACTAAACGTATTTATTCACATTCGGCATCATTTCTGCATTCAGAAAACCAGATATCATACCGCACGCTAAACTCTTTTTCAAATGAAGCTATTGGTATGTCAGTATAATAACCCACATTTTCCCACGCATACTGTAATATAGGCTTGTACTCCGGTGCAGAAAGTTAGTTATGAGATTGTATTGGGTAAGTAAATACGTATCAAAAGGTCACCAATATTTGGTTTTCTTCGGTGTGTTTTTGATCTTATTTTATAGGTATTTTGTTACTTCGTATTTCCAAACTTCCTCTCTTAGACCTTGAACAGGTAATCGTTCAAGTGTCTTTCGTGGTGAGAAACACAGTTGCCCATGCGAATAACTCACACCATTGTTCTTGAGATTGATTGACGAGTATATTCTAAGGACGTTTTCGTGTGGCTCTGAACGTTCGATGTCACGCCCTTCGCTTGTGAGAAATGTAGAGGACGAATACATATTAGTTGATAAGTTAAGTTTGTGGCAGTTAAAAGGATTAGTCCTATCAGTGTGTTCCTGAGGAGCACTATGTATTTCTCTACAGTTATCACCCCACTTTCAATTGTATAAGAAATTAACTAGAATGACAGACGGTTCATTTCAAAACTTTGCCTTTCTTGGGGACGCCTAAAAACGTCGAAACAATCGCTAGTGGACGGATCCAAAGACAGATTTCTGTTAAAAGAAGTGGCGAGTGCCCCCTTGTCCCTCACACGCTGCCAAGATTGTTTGAACATACATAAGACTTACCGCAGGTAAGACAGGGGCCAAATTGAGATTCATTGGAAGAATCCTCAGGAAATATGGGTCACTCACAAAGGAAATATCCTACAAAATTGACGTTCGACCAGTACTTGAACAATATTCTTCAGTGTGGGATCCAAAGCAGATAGGATTGCTAGTGCAAATAGAGAAGTTCCACAAACGAGCAGCATGTTTCGTTTCAGGTTCATTTAGCAAGCGCGAGAGCGTAGCGAAGATTCTCAGCCAATTTCAGTCGCAGACGCTGGAAGAGAGGCTTTCAGGGTCATGGTGTGCTTTACTGTTAAAAGTTCCGAAAAATTACGTTCAAACAAGAGTCAGACAATACATTGTTTCCTCCTACGAAAATATCGCGAAAATACCAAGAAGACAGAATTATAGACATTCGAGCTGACACGGAGACTTACAAGCAATCCTTTCTCCCGCTAACCATTACAGACTAGAATACGAAAAGGGGAAAGTGATTCACGTACATAAAGCACACTCCGCCACATGCCGAGGTAGTTTGGGTAGTGTAGAATTATACACACTTACTTGCAGAATATTTAGGGGAGGAGTGATCCATATACATTGGAAGTATTCATCAGGGAACTATCAAAAGTTGTTGCAAGGTGAATTTAATCACAGACTACCAGTTTTGCCCAAATCCGAGGCACGTGCATCCCGGCGCACGAGAAAGGAGCGTCGTGTGGACGCTCCGTACGAGATGGAGTTTGACGTGTGCGGAAGGCGGCGGCCGGCCGCCGGCATCCCGGCTGACGGGCGCAAGCCCGTAAGCTCCTTAGGTCCACAAGGAAGAAGATAAAGTCACGGGTGCAAATGCGGTCATTGGCGGCTTCCTGTCCTTCCTAGCCGGCCCGCTACTTCAAAAGCTGCTAGGAGCGACAATGACTGCTCGGCCGCGCCTTGCTACAGCTGTCGTACCGGACGAGTATGCCATTGTCGCGGGCAAATTACGACGCTAGATTTCCACAGACAACGGAAACTATGCACACGCATCTCCTCACGATCGTCTCCGAAGGCCAGAAACTGCTTTTACATGCGTAATCAGAATTTCCAGTAGCCACAGTTTATAATCTACATCTACATCTACAACCATACTCCGCAAGCCACCTGACGGTGTGTGGCGGAGGGTACTTTGAGTGCCTCTATCGGTTCTCCCTTCTATTCCAGTCTCATATTGTTCGTGGAAAGAAAGATTGTCGATATGCCTCTCTCATTTTATCCTCATGGTCTCTTTTCGAGAAATACGTAGGAGGGTGCAATATACTGCTTGACTCCTTGGTGAAGATATGTTCTCGAAACTTCAACAAAACCTTGTACCGAGCTACTGAGCGCCTCTCCTGCAGTCTTCCACTGGAGTTTATCTATCATCTCCGTAACGCTTTCGCGATTACTAAATGATCCTGTAACGAACCACGCTGCTCTCCGTTGGATCTTCCCTATCTCATCCATCAACCCTATCTGGCATGGATCCCACACCGGTGAGCAGTATTCAAGCAGTGGGCGAACAACTGTACTGTAACCTACTTCCTTTGTTTTCGGACTGCATTTCCCTAGGAGTCCTCCAATGAGTCTCAGTCTGGCATCTGCTTTACCGACGATTAATTTTATATGGTCGTTCCATTTTAAATCACTTCTAATACCTACTCCCAGATAATTTATGGAATTGGAGACCAAGAGATGAATACACTAAACAGATTCAGAAGGATGTAGGTTTCAGTAGGTACTGGGAGATGAAGAAGCTTGCACAGGATAGAGTAGCATGGAGAGCTACATCAAACCCCTCTCTGGACTGAAGACCACAACAACAACAACAACAACAACTGCTTCCAGTTGCTGACCTGCTATATTGTAGCTAACTAATAAAGAATCTTTCTTTCTACGTATTCGCAGTACATTATACTTGTCTACAATGAGATTCAATTGCCATTACCTGCACCATGCGTCAATTTATTGCACATCCTCCTGCATTTCAGTACAGTTTTCCATTGTTACAACCTCTCGATATACTACAGCATCATCCGCAAAAAGTCTCAGTGATCTGCCGATGTTATCCACAAGGTCATTTATACATATTGTGAATAGCAACGGTCCTACGACACTCCCCTTCGGCACACCTGAAATCTCTCTTACTTGGGAAGACTTCTCTCCATTGCGAATGATATGCTGCATTCTGTTCTCTAGTAACTCTTCAATACAATCACACAACTGGTCTGACAGTCCATATGCTCTTACTTTGTTCATTAAACGACTGTGAGGAACTGTATCGAACGCCTTGCGGAAGTCACGAAACACTGCATGTAACTGGGAACCCGTGTCTATGGCCCTCTTGAGTCTCGTAGACGAATAGCGCGAGCTGAGTTTCACACGACCGTCTTTTTCGAAACCCATGCTGATTCCTACGGAGTGGATTTCTAGTCTCCAGAAAAGTCATTATACTGGAACATAATACGTGTTCCAAAATTCTACAACTGATCGACGTTAGAGATATAGGTCTATAGTTCTGCACATCTGTGCGACATCCCTTCTTGAAAACGGGGATGGCCTGTGACCTTTTCCAATCTTTTGGAACGCTACGCTCTTCTAGAAACGTAAGGAACACCGGTGCAAGAAGGGGGGCAAGTTCCTTCGCGTACTCTGTGTAAAATCGAACTGGTATCTCGCCAAGTCCAGCGGTCTTTCCTCTTTTGAGCGATTTTAATTGTTTTTCTGTCCCTCTGTCCTCTATTTCGATATCTACCATTTTGTCATCTGTGCGATAATCTAGAGAAGGAACTACAGTGCAGTCTTCCTCTGTGAAACAGCTTTGGAAAAAGACATTCAGTATTTCGGCCTTTAGTCTGTCATCCTCTGTTTCAGTACCATTTTGGTCACAGTGTGTCTGGACATTTTGTTTCGATTCACCTACCGCTCTGACATAAGACCAAAATTTCTTAGGATTTTCTGCCGAGTCAGTACACAGAACTTTACTTTCGAATTCGTTGAACGCCTCTAGCATAGCCCTCCTCACATTACATTTCGCTTCGTGTAATTTTTGTTTGTCTGCAAGGCTTTGGCTATGTTTGTGTTTACTGTGAAGTTTCCTTTGCTTCCGTAGCAGTTTTCTAACTCGGTTGTTGTACCACGGCGGCTCTTTTCCATCTCTTACGATCTTGCTTGGCACATACTCATCTAATGCATATTGTACGATGGTTTTGAACTTTGTCCACTGGTCCCCAACACTATCTGTACTGGAGATAAAACTTTTGTATTGAGCCGACAAGTACTCTTAAATCTGCTTTCTGTCACTTTTGCTAAACAGAAAAATCTTACTACCTTTTTTAATATTTCTATTTACGGCTGAAATCACCGATGCTATAACCGCTTTATGATCGCTGATTCCCTGTTCTGCGTTAACTGTTTCAAATAGTTCCGGACTGTTTGTCACCAGAAGGTCTGATATGTTATCGTCACGACTCGGTTCTCAATTTTAACTGACCAGGGTAGTTTTCAGATAATACACTTAAAAAAATTTCACTGGGTTCTTTGTCCCTGCCACCCGTTATAAACGCCTCCCAGTCTCTATCTGGTAAATTAAAATCTCCACCCAGAACTATAACATGGTCGGGAAATCTACTCGAAATATTTTCCAAATTTTCCTTCAGGTGTTCTGCCACAACGGCTGCTGAAACAGGGGCCTATAGAGACATCCAGTTACCATGTCTGAGCCTGCTTTAACCGTGACCTTCACCCAAATTATCTCACTTTTTGGATCTCCATCAGTTTCCTTCGATACTATTGCACTTTTTAACGCTACAAACAAACCTCCCCCTTTACTGTCCAGCCTGTCTCTGCGGTATACATTCCAATCTGGTTTCAGGCAACTTTGCGTCCCTAGTACTGTGTGGGCATTTTGACCGTTTATTAATGAGAGCAGTTCTGGGACCATTCTATAGACGCTCCTGCAGTTTACTATTTCCACATTAATATTGTCATTCCCTGTTGCGTTTTGTCTACTGCTACCTTGTCGCGTCTCAGGAGGCGTCTTGCCGGGCCTAGGGAAGGAATTCTCTAACCTAAAAAACCCACATATGCACTCCACACGTACTCCGCCACCCTCGTAGCCGCTTCCTGCGTGGAGTGCACGCCTGACCTATTCAGGGGGACCCTACATTTCTCCACCTGATAGCGGAGGTTGAGAAATTTGCACCCCAGGTCTCCGCAGAATCGTCTGAGCCTCTGGTTTAAGACCAGAGGCCCGCGATCGGTTCAGGGAACGACACTACAAATAGTTTGCTCAGATTCCACAACGCGAGCGAGGTTTTCGGCCTTCACCAACTCTGCCAACCGCCTCTATGAACTGAGGATGAACTTTGAACCCAGACGGCAGGAGTCATTGGTGCCGACATGAGCAACAATTTGCAGTCGGGTGCACCCAGTGCTCTCTACAGCCGCCGGCAGGGCCTCCTCCACATGTAGGCTGAGACCCTCCGGCAAGCAGACAGTGAACACTGGCATTCCTTCCCGACCTTTCCGCTATTTCCTCAAGGGGCTCCATCACCCGCCTAACGTTGGAGCTCCCAATCACTAATAAACCCCTACCCCCATGTGCCTGCTCGGACCGTGCTGATGGAGCGGCCACACGTCCACTCACAGGCATAGCGGGCAATGGCACACGGCCAGCCTCCACATTGACCCTCCGCCTCGTTGACGCAAACGCCGTTGAACCCGCCACTCTCCTTGGGGAGAGGGTGGCCCAATCGTGCCCGGTACCCTCGAAGATGTCTCGACAGCAGGGACCGTGGGTGAAGCATGTCACAACTGGGGTGTACCATGCGACGCACCAGACTCCCCACTGCCGCCTGAAGACGGCTGATCACGGCCATCAGCACGTTCAGCTGTTCGCGAGCAGTGGCCAGCTCCTCCTGAGTCCGTACACAGCAGTCACACATCCTATCCATCCTACAATTTATTGTAGAGAGTTAAGTAATCAACTTTTAACTAGAATGCTGATTCACTAAAGGCGGCTGATGGCTGACTAAACTGTGGCTACTAGACACTTCTCGTTGGAAACAATGAAAATAAGCACCAACAGTCTCTGGACTGTATTCAAAATAAACACGAAATCTATGAAAATTACTAGTACTCGATAATTAAAGCTTTCTAAAAGCAAAAACACAAGGAAAATAAGTTAGAAGTAAGAAAACCACTGTTAGTACTTAAATTTACGTAGCTTGCTGCACAGGAGATGTGAAGCAGACGGCAATTACGACAATATGGCGTCGACTGAAATAATTCGTCTGAAGCACTTAGAGAAAAAATAACGAAAACGAAAAAGGTCCGACAAATACTGGGTATGAACAAAGAGAGCTTCATCACAGTGAAAGACGTACGTCTATGTGAGCACATCTTTCATTACAGTATACCCTGTCAAACAGGTACATCTTTCTCATATTCTACTCGGATCAATTCCTGTAGGAAGTGATCTGCAGGGTATGTGTTTATTTTATCCTAAGTTTCCCTTTACGATCAGCAGTGTCGTACATGAAATACATTATGTTGGTTTCACTGTGGGCGAATATTCTGCTGTCTACGAACTTAGAAACGGAGGGTTGGCGCGTTGGAATGCACAGAACAACAGCAAGGTAGGGGATCAAAGAACAAGGGGAGTAGCCTAATGATGGCAGACGAGCCAGCCTTCTCTGTCTTGCCGCACGTGACTTGGTGGCCGTCGATGCAACAATCTTTCTCCCATAGTTCTTGAGCGATTGTTTTCATTGGTTGCCCGAAGAAGCTTGGAGATGTTTCTAGAAAATCTGTCAGTGAAAACGGGCGAGCGAGTGATCCACAGGGCGTGCTTGTGACCCAAGCCGATTGGATCGTTGTCTTGTGCCTGGTAGCTAGGCCTGTGATTGGCCGGAATGTGCTCCAAAAAAGTGCGTCCTCTCGGAGGTGTTGAGGAGCGACCGGAGGGCTGTTGAAGACGGGACGAGCTGCAGTCCTGATGCGTTGGGAATGCTGCTGGCCGGTAGGGACACCCTATGCAGCTGTACCACGGGGCAATGCCGCTGAGATGCAATGCAACTGCTTGCTAGCGTACTGTTACTTAGATCACGATTCGAGCTTGTTGCTAGTCACAATTCTGTGTACCGAACCCTTTCCGAATTGCTGCCATCTTTGCCACGTGTGTCGTAAGCTAAGTACGAGGGTTGGAACTTTAATAGTGGCAACTATTTATTTACAGCTCGTACAAAATGGACACGTGATTCAAAGTTTTACTGACTTTCAACGTGGTCACCAGCAGAGTGTATAGCCCGTTGTCAGCGATGTGGAAGTCGTAGGATAATCTTAGCAGTGCCAGTTGTGTTGACCGTTCGAGCGGCGCGGTCTATTGCGCGACGAATTTGTGGTAGTTCTGAAGCGAATGCCGAGTGTTTCCTTCAATGCTGTTGCAGATGGAGCTCACAGCGGAATGGTTCCGCTGGTGTGCACTCCCCGCTTATATAGGGAGCGAACGACCTTTAGGTTAAAGAAATTGTTTTACTTGTTTTCGGCGCAGAAATTCATCCTACATTAATCAATCACAGGTTGGCCATAACACTTACGGCAGGGCCTGCCGCGGCGTACAAAACTTCACATGTGCAGCTTGTGAGGAAGCAGTGCAGGCCAAGGCCCGGACTATCATTCGCCTTTGCTCGGTCCTTTTCGGAAGTACCTGGAGCAGCGCGACATTTCATTTAGCATTGCGCTGCTGCATGTTTTAGTCGGCACAGCTCGTAGTTCGACAGAATCGAGGTGTTATCGCTGTTTACTCCTCGCTATTTGTTCGTAGTATGAAGAACGTTCGTAGCTCTAGTGGCTGTTTGAATAAAAAGAGCCAGTCTAGTGGCCCATCGTCACAATCCTTTAAGACGAATGGAAATGTCAGAAGAGAAGGATGAGTTTTCTCAGTTCGCATAAGGGACGAGTATTGGATGTGTGCTATGCAGCGACATTACAATAACATGCAGAAAGAATTTCAAGGTTTAGTTGACAATGAAAGAGCAAAAGCTTACAACGATCGGCAGGCGGGCTTCATTGTTCTGCACATCAAGAAGATCTTTGTGCTGAATTTGCAAGCATGAAACACATGAAGAAATTGGCGCTACTAGTAGTAACAGTTCTGAAATTGTACGCATTATGTCGTCGCCATTTGCAACAGTTTACAAAGGAACTGAACGAGGAGTATGGAGACTTCATATATTACTGCGAAGTATGTTGGTTTATTGTTGAAGTTATGAAGGAAAAAGCAGTGCAGGAACGAAAATTAGTACATCAGGATTACAGAAATCGCATTTTAAATGGACTTGACTGCACACTGTCCACATTAAGACATTACAAGGTAGCTTCTTTCTGATTTTGTGGGTATGCATTTATGCATTTAAGAAGAAGACCGCGTGTTGCTAGGGACAGATTCCGAGAAAGACACTCCCCAATTCCTTAATCTCATTGGTGTCAAAGAGAACGCGAGGTCTGAAGAATTCTTTGTGGCTTTGGAAGAATTACAAGATAGTTTCATACAGTTTCTGAAGACACTGTCAATCTTGCCCCTGTTTTCTAGCTGTTTTCAAGACGTTTCGCGTTTCAGTTGAAAGCATCCCTGTGCACGTGTAAATGTAACTGACTGACCCGCAAGATAATTCCAATTTTAATGGTTCAAATGGCTCTGAGCACTATGGGACTTAACATCTATGGTCATCAGTCCACTAGAACTTAGAACTACTTAAACCTAACTAACCTAAGGACAGCACACAACACCCAGCCATCACGAGGCAGAGAAAATCCCTGACCCCGCCGGGAATCGAACCCGGGAACCCGGGCGTGGGAAGCGAGAACGCTGCCGCACGACCACGAGATGCGGGCAATTCCAATTTTAATGACAGATCTTTTTACATTAAAAACTGTCCACGATGTCTACATTGTTTTCCTCAGGTAGAATCTCCTTAATAAGGTTGCAAAATTTCTACAATCTTTAGATCGACATGTATGTGTGAAAGACCTGTTTTCGATTATGAAACTAAATAAGTCGCGATTACGTAGCAACTTGAGTGTGAAACTTTGTACATGTGCCGACAGTTTGCACCAAATAAAAATTATATCTTCAGAGAGCCAAAAATAATTAAATAATAATATACATATGTTTTGTTTGTGATATGTGTTGTTGAGAAACGTGAAATCTAAAGTAAAGCCGTGTACAGTGCGACTGCACTGCCCTTTCAATGTGGCGTGTTTGCAGTTTTCCCTTTTTCCCTCTCCTCCTGCTCAGACAGCGGGGCGTGGGGGTGGGGGAAACGTGCCAGCCAGGCCGAGTGCGAGCCGAAATCTCGGCCACTCCTGACGACATCTTTATCAGTGCATGTGTTAAAAGGGCAACAGAAATTAATGATTAAGTGTGTTACTGTCACATTTTTGTCTACTTTTCAACCAAAAATCCAGATTTAGATCTTTAGTGTACCATCTGATCACTCCCTACTATCACACTTAAAATCACAGCCGTCACCTTATTACACATTGAAGAAAAGCCTGAGAGCATTCAATGACTCTGAAAGTAAAAGTTTGCTAGCCGGGCTGAATAAAAGCTAGAAGAGTTTCGAAATTCTCCATTCTTTCACATACTGGCACCAAAACGAAGAGAACAGAGAGAAGGCCGTGAGCCATATTAAATATGCTGTTTTGAAGAGCGCGTAGCGTAAAGCAGTCGCCTTCCGTTTCTGGCGGTGGCGCCGCTCTGGTAATCGCAGCTTTTGGTGTCTCCCTCTGGTGTGAAAGGGGAAAGGTTGCCTGTTCACGTGCATTTAAGGGGCATGATAAGCTCGCCAGTGAGCAGTGTGGGCGAGTCGGTTAGCCTGTCAGTCTGGGAGTCGGTGCAGTGAGGCGACAGAGTCAGTCAGAAGCAGACACTCGCATGTTAGTCGGTCGGCTAAGTCTCAGTCGCTGTTGGGTTGTGGACTGAGTCGGGTTCGTCGTTACTCCGCGGTTGGACGAGTTGGCAGTCAGCAGCAGGCAGGTCCGCACGGTGCAAGTACGCGCCGGGACCGTGGTCGACGCAGATGGAAGGCCGTTGGTCGATCGGTCGGCTGGTCGTCCGTTGGCGACATGTGGTCTGCTGAGCACTGACACCAGGATCAGTCGGGAAGAGTTGGCAGCCAGCGACAGTCTTGTCCGTATGGTTTTAGTAGTCGCCGGGACCGCTGACGGCGAAAGCGGGCTGCCGTTGGTCGTTTGCTCGGCCGGTCGTCTTGGATGCTCAGGATGAACACCATTTTCCGAGTCGGGATGTGGCTGGACCTTGTCGGTTCGTCGGGACTGAGCAGCGACGTAGTCTCCACAGCGCGAAGCCAGGCCGGGGCTTTTGGCGGCGGGCACGCGCTGTTGCATGTGGAGGCGCTAGCTGTGATAGCGACGCTTCGCTTTCCTCCGAAGCAGGATCCTCGAGTGATTAGTGACTTCTTTAAAATCTCGACTGTTACGATTGGTTCGTTATTTGTGGATTGTTGTTTCCTCATCCGTTCACGCGTGTGATAACAAGTGGTGTGTGTTGTTGCCTAGAACCTGCAGCCTTCTTCCGTTGTGATTTGACAGTTGTGACTTGTGTTTTCTGTATTCTTAAAACTTGTCTTGAATGGTGTTTGATGCCTTGATCTTGGTTAGCCCGAGTTAGAAAGTGTAGGTATCTTGGTTTACTCGTCATCGGCCGATTGTCTCTGTTGTTTGTGCAGTTGGATCTGACGGTTGGAAATCGGTCGGATTGTCGGTCGGAGTGCTAATGTCTGTCTGTCTGTCTGTCGGTCTGTCATACGTTAATAGCCGCCTCTGCCATGTTTGTCCGATTAGGTGTTAACGAATTTATAGAATTAAGGTAAAGGCCGAATTCCTCAAATATGTTTCTATCTTGCCTATCATCTTGCGAGGCGGTATTTGTGTATTGTAGAGCATGTTGTACACTTAATGAAGTCTGAATTTCAAGGGGTTTATTTAAATAATCATTTTTATAAAGTTGCCACCCTCCCACCGTAAGAGCCCTTTTAAAAACAAATCTCTTATTGGTGGAAAATAATTCTTAGTGTGACTGTACCATTTCCATTCCTCTTACAGGGTGCATAGTTAATGTGTTTGTGTGAGTTGTTAAAATTTTTGGTTTAAAGTAATCTGGTGTGTTGCAGATTTGCACCAGTGTAGTTTTTCAGAGGTCGTTGTGGTCGGTCGTGACTACGGCCGTGTTGAAAGGGGGCGGAAGCTTCTCAGCCCGAAGGCTCCTACTGTTAACAATTTTTTTTTTATCCTGCCTCTGAATAATTGTAACTTGATATTTCGAGGGTGCTTTTCTGCTTAAAAATTTTAAATTTCTTTTTGAAAAGTTTTTTATGAATAAAATTTCCATTGGTTGAAATTTAATTTCTCTCTTTTAGTTATTCCTTGGCAACTACTTCCACGCTCACATAGTGTGTTAATGTTCTTGATGACTCGCTAGTAAATAAAGTAAATTCTTTAAGAAAATATCTTGTTGAAAGTAAAAGTAAAGGCCGAAATACTGAATTTAGTATTCTCAAACTTTTACACTCCGGAAGATCGTAAAACGGTCCCTCCTTTCTGAGTTCGAATGATCGTCGAAATGACAGACACTGGGGTAACCGATCACGGAATAGAAAAACAGCTATAATCACTTAATTGTAGAAAGTTATGTCATCTGTTTTGAGTAACTGAGTCACTCTTGTCATCAATGGTGCTTATATAGTTTTCATGTGTTGCATAAGGGCATTTAATAATAGAGACAGTATCCAGCGCGGTAGTAAACACCGTTGTTTCACCCGATAACTGGGAGGCTGCTGGTCCGGCCGTCTTGTAATTATTATCATATTGTTTGCTGTTTTGATTTATTTTGCAAAAGCTTATTCATCTTAAGATTAAAGTCAAAAGAATTTTGTAAATCTGTTCATTTTGTAAAAAGACAAAAGCTTTATGGTTATATATTGTTAAATAAACAGGTTTTGTGAAAAGGGAGTTATACTGGTGGGTCCCCTCTTCCACGTTTTCCTTGATTCTAGTAAGTACCCACCTCTCACCCTCCATCAGGTTACCTTGATTGCCGAAAAACATGATATAAAATTTTCCAAATGCTGAAAAATGTGATCCTATACCAGATGGGATGAACGTTAGAGAAAAGAAGGAAGAATTGCATTCAAGATGAACAAACGCTAATGTGATTCGTTGAATATGGAATTTAGTGTTGCTGGGAACGTTCCAATCGCAGCCAATCTCTGAGTAGAGACAGTAATATTATAGCGGGATAAGAACAGCCAGAGCAGTTCTAAGTCTAGGCTATGCACACAACACTGCCCGATATCGTATGCTGACGAAACTATTGCCGGGGAAACAATACATCTGTGCAGCATAGAATCTCTTATTATTTCTTTCTTTCTTCGGTCTTCGACAACTCCGGGGACTGGGTGTTTGTATTGTCCTAATCAGTCTATCATCATTTATGAAAGTGGCTAGCTTGGACTGTGTACAGATTGGGAATGAGTACGGGAGCTGATGACCCCGCAGCTGAGCGCCCCCCAAACCAAACGCCATCATCCTCATCATCTTCGACAACCATGTTGGTTAGCAGCAGCTGGCCGTGCATAGTCCTTGCCCTTCGTCTTGAAAGAAGTGTAGATGGTACATCTGGGATCGCCCAATGTTATGGATGATATGCTCTGGTCTCACTATGCCTCTTGCTATCTTGCCTTCTACGGATACTTCAACGATGCTTGTCATAACACCATCATGTCTCAGCAGATGTCCGACTTACGTGTCCCTTCTGCGTTCAGCTACCTTCAGGAGACAAGACTTGTCTTCCTCCACACTGATGTCATTGAAATCATTTGCATTCTTCGAAATAACCACATCTCGAAGGCTGTTAATTTGCTGTTTATCTGCTTCTCCCGGTGTTCATGTGTCACTTCTATACAGGAGCACGCTCCAAACAACCATCTTTATGAAGTTTTTGCCGAGATGTTTGTCTATGGTGCTATACGTGAGAAAGATTTCTTCTCTTCTTAAAACCAGCTTTTGCCTGGTGGGTTCTTTTTGCAGTATCCTTTTACGCTCTGGGTAGACAAAGGATTCGACGATCTCCAGTCGCTCATTGTTAAGTGAGCATTGGGAACGGTGTTTTTTCTATAGAACACCAAGATTTTTTTTTGCGTTTACTAATTTTCATATTATATGAAGAGCTGAGAGTAATTTCAGTCTTATTATTTACAAGAGATAAAATATGTAGCGTCAGGACCATAGCTATAGCACCGTCAAAACCGCAGTTCTATTCAGACAGTCGTTTTACACGTTATTTTATTCGTTTCATCTGGGACAATAGGTATTTCCAGCAAATTATTGATCCAAAAACATATACGATTTCAATAGCATTTCAGTATTTTTTAGTACATTACTTTGCATGTCAATGCAAGAAGCTCGTGGGGTACACCACGTGTCCTTCAGTAGAGTCTTTTCTTCTTTTTTTTTTGTCATCAGTCTACTGACTGGTTTGTTGCGGCCCGCCACGAATTCCTTTCCTGTGCTAACCTCTTCATCTCAGAGTAGCACTTGCAACCTACGTCCTCAATTATTTGCTTGACGTATGCCAATCTCTGTCTTCCTCTACAGTTTTTGCCCTGTACAGCTCCCTCTAGTACCATGGAAGTCATTCCCTCATGTCTTAGCAAATGTCCTATCATCCTGTCCCTTCTCCTTATCAGTGTTTTCCACATATTCCTTTCCTCTCCGATTCTGCGTAGAACATCCTCATTCCTTACCTTATCAGTCCACCTAATTTTCAACATTCGTCTATAGCACCACATCTCAAATGCTTCGATTCTCTTCTGTTCCGGTTTTCCCACAGTCCATGTTTCACTACCATACAATGCTGTACTCCAGACGTACATCCTCAGAAATTTCTTCCTCAAATTAAGGCCGGTATTTTATATTAGTAGACTTCTCTTGGCCAGAAATGCCTTTTTTGCCATAGCGAGCCTGCTTTTGATGTCCTCCTTGCTCCGTCCGTCATTGATTATTTTACTGCCTAGGTAGCAGAATTCCTTAACTTCATTGACTTAGTGACCATCAATCCTGATGTTAAGTTTCTCGCTGTTCTCATTTCTACTACTTCTCATTACCTTCGTCTTTCTCCGATTTACTCTCAAACCATACTGTGTACTCATTAGACTATTTATTCCGTTCAGCAGATCATTTAATTCTTTTGCACTTTCACTCAGGATAGCAATGTCATCAGCGAATCGTGTCATTGATATCCTTTCACGTTGTATTTTAATTCCACTCCTGAACCTTTCTTTTATTTCCATCATTGCTTCCTCGATGTACAGATTGAAGAGTAGGGGCGAAAGGCCTACAGCCTTGTCTTACACCCTTCTTAATACGAGCGCTTCGTTCTTGATCGTCCACTCTTATTATTCCCTCTTGGTTGTTGTACATATTGCATATGACCCGTCTCTCCCTATAGCTTACCCCAATTTTTCCAGAATCTCGAACAGCTTGCACCATTTTATATTGTCGAACGCATTTTCCAGGTCGACAAATCCTATGAAAGTGTCTTGATTTTTCTTTATCCTTGCTTCCATTATTAGCCGTAACGTCAGAATCGCCTCTCTCGTCCCTTTACTTTTCCTTAAGCCAAACTGATCGTCACCTAGCGCATTCTCAATTTTCTTTTCCATTCTTCTGTATATTATTCTTGTAAGCAGCTTCGATGGATGAGCTGTTAAGCTGATTGTGCGATAATTCTCGCACTTGTCAGCTCTTGCCGTCTTCGGAATTGTGTGGATGAGGCTTTTCCGAAAGTCAGATGGTATATCGCCAGACTCGTATATTCTACACATCAACGTGAATAGTCGTTTTGTTGCCACTTCCCCCAATGATTTTAGAAATTCTGATGGAATGTTATCTATCCCTTCTGCCTTATTTGACCGTAAGTCCTCTAAAGCTCTTTTAAATTCCGATTCTAATACTGGATCCCCTATCTCTTCTAAATCGACTCCTGTTTCTTCTTCTATCACATCAGACAAATCTTCACCCTCATAGAGGTTTTCAATGTATTCTTTCCACCCATCTGCTCTCTCCTCTGCATTTAACAGTGGAATTCCCGTTGCACTCTTAATGTTGCCACCGTTGCTTTTAATGTCACCAAAGGTTGTTTTGACTTTCCTGTATGCTGAGTCTGTCCTTCCGACAATCATATCTTTTCGATGTCTTCACATTTTTCCTGCAGCCATTTCGTCTTAGCTTCCCTGCACTTATATTTATTTCATTCCTCAGCGACTTGTATTTCTGTATTCCTGATTTTCCCGGAACATGTTTGTACTTCCTCCTTTCATCAATCAACTGAAGTATTTTTTCTGTTACCAAAGGTTTCTTCGCAGCTACCTTCTTTGTAGCCATGTTTTCCTTCCCAACTTTTGTGATGGCCTTTTTTAGAGATGTCCATTCCTCTTCAACTGTACTGCCTACTGCGCTATTCCTTATTGCTGTATCTATAGCGTTAGTGAAGTTCAAACGTATCTCATCATTCCCTAGTACTTCCGTATCCCACTTCTTTGCGTATTGATTCTTCCTGACTAATGTTTTGAACCTGAGCCTACTCTTCATCACTACTATATTGTGATCTGAGTCTATATCTGCTCCTGGGTACGCCTTACAATCCAGATTTCGGAATCTCTGTCTGACCATGATGTAATCTAATTGAAATCTTCCCGTATCTCCCGGCCTTTTCCAAGTATACCTCCTCCTCTTGTGATTCTTGAACAGGGTATTCGCTATTACTAGCTGAAACTTGTTACAGAACTCAATTAGTCTTTCTCCTCTTTCATTCCTTGTCCCAAGCCCATATTCTCCTGTAACCTTTTCTTCTACTTCTTCCCCTACAACTGCATTCCAGTCGCCCATGACTGTCAGATTTTCGTCGCCCTTTACATACTGCATTACCCTTTCAATATCCTCATACACTTTCTCTATCTGTTCATCTTCAGCTTGCAACGTCGGCATGTATACCTGAACTATCGTTGTCGGTGTTGGTCTGCTGTCGATTCTGATTAGAACAACCCGGTCACTGAACTGTTCACAGTAACACACCCTCTGCCCTACCTTCCTATTCATAACGAATCCTACACCTGTTATACCATTTTCTGCTGCTGTTGATATTACCCGATACTCATCTGACCAGAAATCCTTGTCTTCCTTCCACTTCACTTCACTGACCCCTACTATATCTAGATTGAGCCTTAGCATTTCCCTTTTCAGATTTTCTAGCTTCCCTACCACGTTCAAGCTTCTGACATTCCACGCCCCGACTCGTAGAACGTTATCCTTTCGTAGATCATTCAGTCTTTTTCTAATGGTTACCTCCCCCTTAGCAGTCCCCTTCCGGAGATCCGAATGGGGGACTATTTCGGAATCTTTTACCAATGGAGAGATCATCACGACACTTCTTCAATTACAGGCCACATGTCCTGTGGATACACGTTACGTGTCTTTAATGCAGTGGTTTCCATTGCCTTCTGCATCCTCATGTCGTTGATCATTGCTGATTCTTCCGCCTTTAGGGGCAATTTCCCACCCCTAGGACAAGAGAGTGCCTGAACCTCTATCCGCTCCTCCGCCCTCTTTGACAAGGCCGTTGGCAGAATGAAGCTGACTTCTTATGCCGGAAGTCTTCGGTCGCCAATGCTGGTTACTTATCAAAATTTAGGCAGTGGCGGGGATCGAACCCGGGACGGAAGACGTTTTGATTATGAATCAAAGACGCTACCCCTAGCCCACGAGTACAATTACATAAATCAATGCACCATAAACAACTGTAGCTTCAAAAAGATCAGTACATCATACAACTGAAACGTAAAGCAAAAAATTCCATTCTTTATTGTGCAGTGACGGGACCGGCGCCAGTAGTATCTCTGACATGAGTACAATCTATTTCCTAGTATAGAGGTTTGTCTTGGTGCTTGGGCCGGCTCGGGATTTGAACGAGTCCCGACCGCGAGTAAGGCAAAAACGCTATAAGAACGGAAGTCGGCGGTGCGCGAGTCGGCGATTGGCTGGCAGGCAGAAGCGAAGATGGCGTGCCTGAGGCCGGGCGGCGGTTATCACGTGGTTGTACTGGAGGCGGTGGGGGTTGGCCGGCGTTTTGCATTCTCCGGTAACCTCATGAGCTGTGGATGTGCTCGCTTCCTTGGAGGGACACGCTGTTAAGGTCTTGCAAAGCGATGGTCTGACATCATCGCAAAATCTCCCCAGCATCAAGTCACCCAGTTAACTACTCTAATTAGTAAGAGCGCTTAGTTGACTGTGATTGTGATGGCTCTTGGTATAGTAAGACGTTGCCGGACGCGTGATGTTATGTGTGTTCTATTTCATTTGATGCCTCTTACTAAGTGTGTTCTCTGCTTCCACATGCTATTGATGTATTTGCAGAATGTTAGTTCATTACCTATTATATGCAAGTATTTAATTTGCTTACGATTTCGGTTAATCCATGTCAATATATCCTCTGCGGCCAATCTGAGATTTTATTTCTAAAGGTTACCGTGCTGAGCTTTGCAGGTCCATTTAAGGTGGCCAACATGTGTGTCATTAAGTTCTAGTGAGTGTCGGTTTTAGCGAGCCAGTTCATTTCCCACTCTTAGCGTTTGTTTATCAAGTACTATTTCACTTAATGAAAGAACTTGTGAGTGAAATTAATTGCTGTTTAGCCTTGATTTTATAGTGTTAATTACTGGTCAATCTTCAATGTTTAAGTTAAGAAAAGTTTTTTGGCCTCCTGTTGTCGGGTGTGGTCTGTGTTCCAGTGAGCTGAGGCAGCGGGCAACCGAAGCGCAGAGCTTCCCTTTAGATTACAAGTTAGGCTTATGGGCGGTGGACTTCGCGTGACCTCGTGTGTTCCTCTTCGGTAGCGTTTGCTGGGTTCACATTTAATGAATTTTGAGACTACTTCTGAAGCGTAGATGCCTATGGTTGAAGATAGGTAGCTCGGATAATGCGCTGGATTTGGTTCTGTTCGACTTCTAATAGAGCTTTGCTAAGGCCCTAACCTGTTCAAAAATGGTTCAAATGGCTCTGAGCACTATGGGACTTAATTTCTGAGGTCTTGAGTCCCCTAGAACTTAGAACTACTTAAACCTAACTAACCTAAGGACATCACACACATCCATGCCCGAGGCAGGATTCGAACCGGCGACCGTAGCGGTCACACGGTTCCAGACTGTAGCGCCTAGAACCGCTCGGCCACCCCTGCCGGCTCCCTAACCTGTAATTTGTTGTTGAACCGTGAATATTATCTAGAATACTATGGAGTTTATACCACATATGCATCCTCCACGTTTTGGTCATCATCAAAACTCTTCATCTCAAGTCTCAGGTTAAAGAAATTTCCTCAAATACCGATAGCTAATGAAGAGCTAGTTTTTAAAATGAAGAGTTACTAAGTCGAATCGAACTGGGAATAAAAAAAATCATGGGGCACCTGCATAGGGAGACAAAGGCTTTAATATACTAAGTAGGTTGCAGCACCTAAGCTTGCACAGGATAGACTGAAGAGTTGCATCAAACCAGCCTTTGGACTGAAGACTGCGACAACAACAACAACAACAACAAAACAGCGAAGAAAAATGTCTGAGGTTTGACCAAAAGAAGAAAGTTCGATCCAGTTCTAGGGACTGTCGCCAACGAGTAAAGACAGCTTCCAGTAACGTCCGTATCGTCAGCCAGTGAAACTTTCGGAGATGTGTTTGTTTTCAACGTTGAAGTTGCAGGTGCTGGGTACAAGTTTCATATGTGTTTCCTAGCTTCCTAGATCCCAGCTGTATTGGAAAAACATAATTATGACTGACGTTTTGAACTGAAGGAACACATCTTGCTGCCAATAAATGGCTTCTCTAGAGACAACTAAAACAAACTCTCCTTCCGAACAGATCTCGGAAGTTTCAAGAGTACCTACCGACCGCCGTGTCGTCCTGAACTAACAGGCGTCACTGGATACGGATATGGAGAGACATGTTGTAAGCACACGCTCACCCGGCCTTATGTTGGTTTTCGCCACCAGAGCCGCTACTTGCCAGGCAAGTGGCTCCTCAGCCGGCCTCACAGGGGCTGAATGCTTCCCGCTTGCCAATAGCGCTCGGCGGACTCGGAAGGTGTAAGCCAAGTCCGACAGCTCTTAACTTCGGTCATCTGACGGAAAGAAATGTTACCACTGCGGCAAGACTGTTGGCTTAAATAGACAAAGAAAATATCGGTAATTTGACGTCTTGTCTTTTGGCTTTCGTCTCGGGTGTTTTGGCCTATGGCTATTTAGTGATTTTTTTTTATATAACTATCCTCTCTGTTAATTTTTATGTGAATTCTGTCCAATCAGTAGATCAAATAAAAATTTGTTATACGCATCCTTAGCCTAGATTTAGAAACCCCTTAATCATCCTACAACATCCTCATGGTTAGATGGCCCAGAAATAACTAATATAACCTGCTGCGTACTTAGGTTGTTGTTCTCATAGTGACTGTATCTGTTGTGCACAGTGGCCAAATATAACGGTCAGCTATTTAATGTTCAGAGAAGGTGACAAACATTGCACTCGCTTGCACAGTATGACAATACATTTGTTTATTGAGCAGTGAAAAGTTATTTCGATATCCCCTGCGTCTTATTTTTTGTTTTGTATATTTCATCATAGTTTTGGTTAATACGGGTGCAAGCAAATGGTTACCAGTGGGTGATGGTGACGCAACAGGTGCATCATGTGGCTGGACTTCATCCATAGATGTCGTTCAGTCGGCAATGCATCGATCTTTATGTGCATCTGTACTAAGAAGACATGCAGAACCTGGCCTGCGGATGGAATCTTCCACAGACCACTGTTGAAAGGAGCGACACACCACAGACACAACGTGGCCAACATGCGGAGTAGTCTGTCAGTACGTCCGTCCAACTTCCTGCAAACTCATAATGCGATCCTGCTCAAACGCTGAAGCTGTTCAATAGCATACGCACTTGTTGGTGGGGCTTGGGTGTAGTCTATAACGGATGTTGCAAACACTGTTGACCCCTAAACTCTGTATCGATACTGCCTGCAGTATCAAAGCAGAAGTCACACAGACAGCCCTTCTGACCTCCAACTGATGGCCTATGACCGTGAGAAATGAATCATTAACACTACAACACCCCTGAAGACAGTTCTTGAAGGTGTTGCGTTTCTTTGCGGTAGTGTTACTGAGGTGAGGAAAGTTATGGGACTGCCATAAGCACATATACAAATGGCGGTAGTATGCCATCAACAAAGTGTAAAAGGACAGTGTATCGGCGGAGCTGTCATTTATACTCAGGTAATTCACGCGAAAATGTTTCCGTGGTGATTGGGCCGCACGACGAGAGTTAACAGACTCTGAACGCGGTATGATAGTTGGAGCTAGACACACGGGACATTACGTTTCTGAAATCGTTGGGGAATTCAATACTCCGCGATCCAAAATGTCAACAGGGTGAAGAGTTACTACATTTCAGGCATTACCTCTCACCTCGGCAAGCGTAGTGGCCGACTGCTTTCACTTAACGACCAAAAGCAGCGGCGTTTTCGCGGCGTTGTCAGTGCTCACAAACAAGGTAACACTGCGTGAAATAAACGTCTAAATCAATGAGGGGCGTACGTATAACGTATCCGGCGAAATCTTGTGTTAATGGGCTGCGGCAGCAGACGACCGATGCTAGTGCGTTTGCTAACAGCACGACTTCGCCTGCAGTGTCTCTCGTTATCTCATGACGATATCGGTTGCACCGTAAACTACTGGAAGACGGTGGCCTGGTCGGATGAGTCCCAACTTCATTTAGTAAGAGCTCGTGGTAGAGTTCGAGTGAGGTGCATGCCCCAGGAAATCATGGACGAAAGTTTTCAACAAGGCACTGTGTAAGCTAATGCTGATTCCGTAATTGTGTGGGCTGTGTTTACATGGAATGGACTGAGTCTTCTGGATGCCCGGCTACTTGGAGATCATTTGGAACCACTCATGAACGTCATGTTTTCAAACAATGATGTAATATTTGTGGATGGCAAGGCGCCATCTACCCGGCCACAATTGTTCGCAGCCGGATTGAAGAACATTCTGGACCATTCGAGTGTATGTTTTGGCCACGCAGGTCACCCGACATCGAAAATTGATGGAGCATCGACAGATCAGTTCGTGCATAGAATCCTGATGTTGCAACACTGTCGCAGTTATGGACGGCTGTAGAGGCAGCAGGCTTCCATCCCCTTGTTGAGCCCGTGCGAACAAAGAAATTAAGAAGTATCCCATGACTTTTGTCACCTCAGTGTGTGTACTTGCCGCACAAATATCTAAGTATCTTGCCCTTGTCGCCGCTGCTGTGGTTCTCCTGTCGGTATCTGTTACATGCTTGTGTATTTCAGTGGCTTCACTGAACAAACGAGCGTGGTAGCTCTCGCAGTATCTACAGATGTAAACGTAGAAGCAGATGGGGTCGTTGTCGCCGAGCACTCCCCGCTATCGAGTGCAGAAGCAGAACAGGTGCGGACGAATGCATACAGCAGTGGCGGCCGGACGGCCCCCACCGGCCCCCTCTGTGGATCGTCTTCTCAGCGCGGCCAGGTCGTGAACTCCGACGGCGCCGTTACCAGCAGGCCGCCCCCCCCCCCCCACCCATCCTCCCACCACTCCGCTCCCCCCTCCCCCTCCCCGTCAAGGCCCTGTGGCGTATATACAATTTCTTTATGCCTGCACTCAGCGAGCAGCCGCCGGTAAAGGGTGCTACGGAAGGGAGATTTCATTGTGTGCACCTCTCGTTCCCGTTTTATCAATTCTTTTGTGCTTGAACTCCCTTGGCCCTCCACGTTCTATCCCTACTCCTCTTTTTTTCCCCCTTCTTTTTCGACGTCATGTGAGAGGGACGAGCGGCGGGGAGGGGAGAAGAAAAAAAAAGAGAGATGTGGTACACGGCCGCGTTTCCTTATAACATCTGGCCCACCTCGCACGCCACGCAGAAATTCCGCTCTAAATGCTTTCGCGGAACGACCGGCTCGGTATTCCTTTACAGCGGTAGACTTTTCATACCTCTTTCACTCGAAAGCACACGGTCGCGCAATGGCATGTGGAAACGATTGCTTAGGTACTACCGCAGCTATCGAGAGAGTAAGGATCACAACTTCTTAGTTCCCTTAACATCAAATGATTTGCTCAGTGCAAACTAGAGGTAATTTATTTTGCTTTTTCTTAACTAATTCATTTTACACTACAGCTTAATAGCTACAACTATGTACCACCCTGTATCTTTCTACTTTAGTTCTACCTCTGAATTCAATTTATTTTGATAATATTTTAATAAAGTTGAGGTATGTCCCGTCTATATAACTAATTGAAGGCAGTTTGTTTATTGTCATGCGCGTTTCGCTTCTTTTATAACGAAAGCATCTTCAGTGGCCAATATTACATGCTTTTATTTATACGTACAATAAACGCGTTATGTGTTAGATACAATATGCTGCTATGCTACACTTCGTCCTGTTTTGCTCTTCTTTTTTAGGTCACAATCAGGTATTGTAGCACAAAATTCTAACCTAAGAAACAAGAGCAAAACACGACGAAATGTAGCATAGCAGCATATTGAATCTACCACATAATACGTTTATTGTATGTATAAAAACAAAAATGTATTACCGGCCACTGAAGATGCTTCCCAAATAAAAGAAGCGAAACGCGCATGGCAATAAACGAACTGCCTTCCATTAATATCCTGACGGAACATACCTCCACGAATTTAAAGCAACTAAGAAATGACGGAAAACAGGAAAAAAGGACGATTTCAATAAAGGTTTGTTTGACTATTACTATTAGTATTAATGAAACTGATATCAAAGATTTGGGTGAGCTGAAGGTACCAACCCCGAAAATTAATTTAGAGCAACTTTCAAAAATTTTATTTTACTTTTAATATAGGTGACTTCACAAGTAATAGTTAATAGCTACGACCATTAAAATTTAATCATTTACACAAGCTGTCTAGATAGTTTCAAATCAATAACCATAAAGGAAAAGACGTTAATCTGAATTATTTCAAAACACTGAACTTAGCAGTTATAAAAGACTTTCATCAGCAGTTCGGAAACCAGTCCCGTCTTCACCCATACTCACGGGCAAAACGGTTCAAATGGTTACATGTAGTTCGATACCCCGACTAAAACAGAAGAAAAATTACACTGTAAAACATTCACAAGGTACAACTTGTTAATGTTAGCAAACAAGGAGGTAAATAATCCTGACACTAAATGAGTCGGTTGAAAACAAAGTAATTAACTCAAGCAGGACAGTGATTTCATATTAAAGTATGTTCTCTCATCAGCAAATGGCTAAGCAGAAGCCTTTAAACCAATGGCTTACAACATTAAAGTATTAATACCATTCGAGTTCTGTACCAGAAATATTAAAAGCATCTGAAATTAAGAACTAATAAAACTAACTGACGGCTCACTGTAAAGAGTTGCTTAATAAATCTATTCTTTTCTTTGCTAGCATAGCAGAGAGCGCAACAGGTAACGTAAAACCTAGTGTCTTTGCAATCCACTGTTCAGATTAAATGGTAATTCCTTATGACAGCTTGCAAGAGGATTCATGAGTGATGAATTTTTATTTTTTCTAAAAAGCAATAACATTTTTTTTTTAAAGTTGAGACAACTACATCTAATAGAATCTCGTTCGGCTAAAGTTTTTACTTGTAGTTATGCTAGTAACACGCTAATGTATTGAGCACACGAAGTGCTCACCTTTATGACGACAGCCGAATGACTTCTCCAACAAGCTTAGAGTAGTACTAAAGCCTATTCCAATCATCAACGGCCAACATGCTGCAGATTGTAAATCGCGTCAAATCGCTGCACACAATCAGGTGCACCCTGCACCAAGCTGAACTTGCTTCGCTCCGCTACACTTCAGACGCATCACGTAAATCATCACATGATGGCGGACATACGGATCTCTACTGTAGTTAGAACAGATTAACCGTCTGAAAGCTGTAGCATACAGAACTTGACCACTACATCTGACAAACGTGAGCAACTCCAGTCAAAATCGTCACTCTGGAACTTTAGACACGCGATCTCACTGCGGCACCGCTGACAGAATAGCCGTCGTAGCTCATTGGTGGCATCTTAATGATTGTCGCTAGAGGCAGCAAGAGATCGTCGTCGACGGTGACACGGAATCTTAGTACCTTCATAGGATTTTCGCAATGCCACCCACGCGGGCGTGCAACGCGTAGCAATCAATCTCTCGCGCTGGTGACAGTACCAAACTGGCTAAATTACCAGTAGAGACCCACTTATATAGTTGAGCGCGCAGAGTGCCGTTTGCGGGAGAGGGCGGTGGGTCAGATTCGACTTGCATCCGCTAGGTGTATGAAAGAACTTTTATTTAGTGCACCATCGAAGCTAAGTGTAGTTTATGGGCTGTTCATTACGTTCGTTTAGGCAAGGATTGAGCTGGACCCCAATCTCCGGCTCAGAAAATACGACACACAAACAATTACAATACAGTAATACAGAGAATTAGGTTTACACGATTCCCTGAGAAGTGAGGCAAACCATTTGCATTCCTAAGGACAACTGAGGACTGCGGCGACAGGTATTGCATATAGCCACTAACGTAAATTAATGACTGTCAAATTCGTGAAAGCAGTTGTCCCCACACGACGAGATAAAAGCCTTGAAAATGAGTTAGTATTAGTAATAGGGGAACTTCCACACCTTCAACGTTTACTATCACTTACCTCCATTGTTAACACAGCAGCTACGACCACTGATTGTTATTCCTGCTGTAAGTAGATAATGCTTGGGAAACCGGAAAGTAACGTCGTTTCTGCGCACGTCCATATTCGTTTGTCATTTATCAGATCATTGTGTACTTCAAAGTCTCACCAAGGACATTTAAATGCAGAGCGACATGTTTATTCGTAAATAATTAAACCATAATAGTTTTTAACTTTTTATTTTATTCGTTTATTGTTAATTATTTGTTTATATTTGGAGAAGTGGCCGGCCGAATACCAGAATAGTTACACATCAGCCATGGTATGCTTTTTGAGTTTCATTGAGGTGTTAACGTAAAAGTTGCTGAGAACAAGATTTACCGTGTAGTGCTGATTGAGACTTTTCCAACGTATTAACTGCTTCATTGGTTCATGGGTGTCGCGTCGGATAATGTTGTGGAAGCTGCACAATACTTCGACGAGACACCTGCTCGTCATCTTCAGGTGCTTACTGACGTAAGACGAATCGGAGAGACAAAGATCCTTTCATCCGCTTCCACGAACTGCAGCTCGATCATTAAAGAAACAGTCGAAATACGTATAAGCAACGACTTGATCTATAGGGACAGGGGATTTCAACTCAGGAAGGCGTGAGAACCAGCACTGGGGTTCTAAGGCATCGTCGGCCTCAGACGAGCGAATCCGAGTCACCATAGACGGAGAATCAAAAGTCCGCACACTTAAACTGTGCGCCAACACTCTGCCCACGCGCACGCTGGTCCGCTATTTGCGGCAGCGCTTTTTCCGCGTCGTGAGAACACCGTGCCCGTTTCTCCGTCAGGGGACACTGGATGTCGCCGTGTTCTATCATTCTTCTACAATGACGTTACAGTTCCACCCCTTGGCGCCTGCACTTCTCTAGTGAGTCAGAGTATATACTGGCGACCCATTCCAATAACACGTCAGTAGGCACCTGAAGATAACGTGCAGCTTCCACAACATTATCTAACGTGACGTCCGTGAACCAATGAAACGTTTACGATGTCTATCCAAGTGCATTTAACGTTCGTAAATGCCAAAGGTGGTTTACTAAATTCAAATTTGGTAATGTTAACCCGTCTCACGCCTATCGATCAGGAAGACCAACAACACTGCACAGTGCCATGTTAAGGACGGAAGTAGAAGCAAATACGTGTCAAACAGTCCTAACTAACCGAGGTGACCACTCAAGAACATTTTCAGAAGATTGCTAAGAACAAACATAGCTAACTGATCAACCACGTGCAACTTATGGCTTCAGCGGCGCAGTATAACATTTTTTGGTCGGTTGATCACTGAAGGCGGCAAACGGATCCTCAATGATAATCTGAAACGCAAAAGGCAGGGCTCTCTCTCCGAATGAATCATCATGAAGTACAGCTAAGCCAGGTTTACTCCCCCAAAAAACGCTTTTTTGTGTCTTGTGGAGCATTCGCGGTGTCGTTCATTTTGAAGAGCTGGAAGCTGGACAAACTGGATAGTGGACCTTTAATGTGAACAACTGGATTGAGTAAATCAATCTTCAATTGAAAGCGCCCAGCGACTGTCAACAGAAAAGGCTTTATTCTTAATACGATAACGCACAACCCCTGAAAAAAAGTGTTGAATTTGTGTGGGAGGTATTGCTTCACCCACCATACTCCCCAGATATTGCCCCTTCGGATTTCCGTTTATTCCCATCGCTAAAACATTTTCTAAGTGGCGAAAAAGTTGAAAACGTAGATGATGCCCGAAAAGCCATCTCCAGATAGTTTGGTCAAAACCAATTGCTTTTTATCAGCCCGACACTGAAAATTAGAACACTAGATGGCAAAATGTTGTTCATAAAAAGGATGGTTATATCACTGATTAAAAATGGAAACTTGTTAACAATTTATTTGTCTGAATTTAATGAAAACAGCTACATTATTTCCGGACCTTCTAATATAAACGTGGAATTTGTATCGTAGCTGTGAGACACCAGAAGCTATAACGCTGCAAAAAATGACTCCACCGTGGAGCTAGTACCAGAGTCATGCGATCAAAGCGACGAAGCTGCAACAAAGGCCACGGAGACCCACGTGATATCGTGTTTACGCCGACCGCGGTGCAATGCGACATGGCCAGAACCTGCCGATCGTGATTCTGTTAGGCTGTTCGTAGCTTTACCATCAGCTCTTACCAAATGAAGTCGGGACGCATCTGACCAGGCCACAGTGTTCCAGCAGTATACGGTCCAACCGATATGGTCACGAACTAATGAGAGACACCGCAGACGATGTCGTGCTGTTATCAAACGCTGTTCGTTTATATATCGATTGTCGTTTTCTGTTTATCGTTCACTGTTTCTACCTGAGTCTAAAGTTGTCATTTTGTCATTTGCAGGTATGGACGCTAGAAAATTGAGTGTCAAGAGGAGAAATCGGAACATTTCCAACATATTTTTATTTTTAAGTTTAGTAGAGGGGTGACAGGAGCAGAGGCAGCCAGAAACATTTGCGCCGTGTATGGGGATAATGCCATCGTACAGAGCATGGAAAGAAAATAATTTTCTCGTTTTAAGGAGGATAGTTTTGCGTTAGTGACTCTCACGTTCAGGGAGACCTTCGAGGTGCGTGCAATGCGAAAGGTTCAAAAATCAAGTGCATGCCTACCGCATGCTCTAAGACAAAATCACAAAAATTGCCCATGGCCATATATACATCGTTGCTTGCTCGTCATCAATTGGCTCGTGAACAGCACCGATAATTTCCTAACCTGAATTGTTACTAGTGACGAGAAATGGAGTCTTTACGCTAACATAAGGAAAAGAAGGGAGTTGTGAATTTTAAAATTTTCCCAGCGAATTGACTGTTCAAACAAATTTCGGGCTTGCAGCCAGTCGTCGTACAATACTTCGCACGATATTTCAACTGGGCACCTGCCAGTCATATTACGGTGAGACGTCGGCGACTGGCGAAAACGTTTTTTTTTTCTTTTTTCTTTATTGTATTTCAATTCCTCATCGGGGCGGGATGGCAGCAGCATATGCGCTGCTCTTCAGCCGAAAGACATAGAACAAACAATAGAAGACATTTAAAAAGAACAAAGGAGAGAAGATGGTGAACATAGATATAAAAAAGGGGGAACATCATGGAAGGTAATGGACAAAAAACGGGGTGACCGTAAAATGGAGATAAAAAAACTGTTAAAACTGTTTAAAAGCAGCACACACAAAAAGCCACACACTGCGACAATTAAAAGAACACAAGGCACAGTATGACTGGAGCATGAAAGGTATCGACGGATGGTGTAGCACATAACAAACATTGACGGTGAACCTCAAGGCAGTACACAATTAAAATCACACCTCGTGACGCACAGGAGAAACAGCACTAAACACAACATTGATGTGGCACACTGACGATGATCAAAACAGAAGATTTGCCAGGCGCAAGGAGATGAGGGAGACTGGAAGAAAGCGAGGGAAGGAAAGAGATGGGAGAGATGAGCGGGGGGCGCGCTGAAGAGGGCCAGGTAGGGAGGGATGTGGGAAGGAAAGAGGCAAGTATGGGGTGCAGTGTCTCAGGGGAGGGGGGGGGTGGAAGGAGGAAAATCCGCTCTGGGAGAAGGAGGGAAGAAGAAAAAAGGGAGCCCTGGGGAGGGGGGGGGACAAGGCCAGGTTATAGTTGGAAGAAGGGGTAGATGTCACGGCGAAGTTCGTCATCCGGGAGGGGGAGGCATTGGAAATTGCCCTGATGAAGGAGATGGAGGGTGTGGAGGTGGAGAGAGGGAGGGATACAGCGATAGAGGCGCGGCAATGGGTGGGGGGTGGAGAGGAAGGAGGAAACCAGAGGGTAGGGGGGATCAACCCTGCGGACAATGTAAAGGATGCGGAGATGTTGGAGGAACAGGAGGAGGTTGGGGAAGGGGATCAGTTCATACAGGAGCTGTGTGGGGGAAGGAAGGCGGATATGGAAGGCAAGGCGGAGCACATGGCATTCAAGGATTTGGAGGGCTTTGTAAAAGCTGGTGGGGGCGGAGATCCAGGCAACGCTGGCATAACAGAGGATAGGATGGATGAGGGATTTGTAGGTGTGGAGGATGGTAGAAGGGTGCAATCCCCATGTCCGGCCAGACAGGAGTTTCAGAAGGTGGAGGCGGGAATGGGCTTTCTGCTGGACGGTCTGGAGATGAGGGGTCCAGGTGAGGTGTCAGTCGAGGGTGAAGCCAAGGCATTTCAGGGTGGGGGTGAGCTGGATGGGACAACCATAAAGGGTGAGGTAGAAATCATGGAGGCGAAAGGAGCGAGTGGCGTGGCCTATGATGATTGCCTGGGTTTTGGAGGGGTTGAGGCGGAGGAACCACTGGTTACACCAGGTGGTGAACTGGTTAAGGTGGGTTTGGAGGGTATGTTGAGACCGTTGAAGGGTAGGATAGAGAGCCAGGAAGGTGGTGTCATCAGCATACTGGAGAAGGTGGACTGGTGGGGGTGGCTTGGGCATATCAGTCATGTGCAAGAGATAAAGGAGAGGGGAGAGGACAGAACCCTGGGGGATGCCAGCCGTGGGATAAAAGATACGGGAGTTGGTGTTGTGGAGGGTGACATAGGAAGGATGGTGCGAGAGGAAGGAAGTGACAGGATGGACAAACTTGATAGGCAGGGCGTAGGTTTGGAGTTTAAAGAGGAGACCGGGATGCCGTACACGGTCATAGGCATTTTGGAGGTCAAGGGAAACAAAAATGGCGGAGCGACGGGAGTTGAGCTGGAGGGACAGAAGGTGAACAAGGTTGAGGAGTTGGTCTTCAGCAGAGAAGGAGGGTCGGAAGCCACACTGGGTAAGGGGGAGGGGGGTTTGTTGGGTTTAAGGAATAAGAGCACGCGGGAGGTCTTCCACAAGTCAGGGTAGAAGCCAGTAGAGAGGATGACATGACAGAGATGGGTGAGGACAGTCAGGAAGGATTAGGGACTTTCTTGAAGGTGACGGTAGGTGACACAGTCGTGACCAGGGGCCGTGTTGCGTTTGGACCGGAGGATAAGTTTAATGTCTTGTGCTGTGATAGGAGTGTTTATGTTGGAGGGGGGCAACTGCCCCAAATACTGGAGACTAGGAGCAAGTGGAGCGACCGAGGAAATCGCCACGTTCCATGACGGTGGGGAAAAGAGAATAATCAAAGTGGGGATTATCGGGGATGGAGAAGACCTCGGAGAGCTGGGAAGCAAAGTGGTTGGCCTTACTGAGGTTGTCAGGAAGGGGGCGATCGTTATGGAGAAGGGGGTAGTGGGGAGTGGAAAGGGAACCAGTAAGGCAATGGAAGGCGGACCAGTACTTGGAGGAGTTGATAGGGAGGGTGGCGTTGAGTCGTGTGCAGGTCTGGCGCCAGTCTTGGCGTTTCGTTGCTGTAATAAGGTTCCGTATGTGTCACTGTATTTGCCGGTGGCGTTGTAGTGTATCCCTGTCACGAGTGCGCAAGAAGGAGCGATAGAGGCGGTGCGATTCACGGAGGAGGAGGACAGCCCGCAGAGGGAGAGTGGGATGGTGTGGGTGGATGGTTTTAGTAGGAACATGGGCCTCCATGGCGTCAGTAATTACCTTCTGAAGGAAGGACAAGGTGTGGATGATGTCGTCAGGATGGCGATAGGTAAGAGGGTGGCTTTCGACCTGGGTGGAGATGGAGTCCCAGTAGGCATCCCAGTTGGCACGGTGATAGTCATGGACGACCTTGGGAGGCGGTGCAGGGTGCGGAGTCGGAGGGGGCGGTGAGCAGACGTTATGGTGAGAAGGACAGGGAGGTGATCGCTATCTGTGGGGTCAAGGACGGCGACAGCGATATGCCCAAGGAGGTTGGCGGAGGCAATGACAACATTGGGGGTGGTGTCACTTTCGGGTCGGGTGTGCTGGGGAAGGGGAACAAGGTCACCTTGGTTTATGGAGACAAACTGATGCCACCGCTGAAGGGCAGTAGGAGTGTGGCTATGGATGTTGAGGTGGGCAGCAATCACATAGGTGGAGAAGGTGCAGTCAATGTGCGAGATGAAGTCATTAGGAAGAGGAGCAGTGGAGCGGACATAGATGGTGGCACAGGTAAGGGTGAGGGAGGGGAAGAAGACGCTAAGTATAAGGTGTTCAGTGGGGTCATTGAGGAGAGGTTGCAGCCGGACGGGGATATGTTTAAGGTGGCCAATCACGACTCCACCCTGCACACAAGGACCAGGAGCATCAATGCGGTGGAGGATATAGGGAGAGGTGCGGATAGAATGGTGGGGCTGGAGAAAGATTTCGTTCAAGAGGAAGGTGTCGACGTGGTGGTGGGAGAGGTTGTGCAAGAGGAGGTATTTGTTGGAGTGGAAGGAGTGAATGTTCTGGAAGAGGATGTGATACTCGTGCCGCGCCATGGCGGGAAGGAGGGGGGGGGGGAAGAGAGGGAAGGGAAGAGACTTAAACTAGGGTGTCGAGGTGGGTGAAAGTGAAGTGGGCTTGGTTGTGGTAGTAGGTGGCGAAGGTGTTCAGGTGGAAAACAGAGGAAGAGGCAAGGGAGATTTGTTGGAAGGTGTGGGGGTGCTGAAAAGGGTGAATGTTTTGGAGTACAACGGTAAGGAACCGGATGATGTCCTCGGCCGTGGGGGGTGGACGGAGGGAATTTGTGGGATGGACAGGGGGATCAACTGGACAAACTGGGACTGTAAGCTCAGGGGTGGCTGGAGGGGGTTTAGCTTTACACTTGTGGGAGTAGGTGGGATGGGGACCATTGCAGGTATTACAGGAAGGAGGAGCAGCGAGGTTGGGGCTGATCTTAAGAAAGTGGGAGGCCTTGCAATGGGGACAGGTTGCGGGGGGGAGTTTGCAGTTGGGAGTCAGGTGGTCATTGTCCATCAGACACTGCTGGCAACAGTAGGATTGGGGAGGGGATTTGGAGGATTCAACAGGGTGGTGACGGTGGTATATCAGGGCACCCTGGGTGAGGAGATGGTCAATGGATGGGGCGGACACAGAGAACACCCGCATGAGGTAGGTGGGACCAGAGGCATTGTGGATACGGTGGGCAGAGCGGATTTCCAAGTCCGGGTGGGAGTTCAGTTCTGCCAACACTTCATCCTCTGTGATCACCGGGCTGAGATTGGTGATCACAGTAGTGTAAGTGGGGGGGGGGGGGGGGCGGGCGATGGGGAGGCTGGGGCTGACGAGGAGTGGAAGCGGAAAGGAAGGGTGTCAGACAGGCATGGGGGCCAAACACAACTCGTGGGAGTTTTCGCAGGAGGTCTGTGTGAAAGGATGGGGACGGGGACTTGATAAGGACTAAGTCCCTGCAGGGAATGAGTTGGGAAATGGGAGCACCAGGTAAGTACTTTCGTATCTCCATGGTGAGGGTACGCGCATCGAGGAACTTAGGATCGGGAGTTGACAGGACAAAGGTGTGGAGGGTGGGGGCCGAGGTATGGGCGGCAGAAGAAGGGGTGGTGTCCGTGGAGACAGCAGGGGGAGTAGGAGGTGGTGTTGACTTTTTGTGAGAAGTGGCGGGAGCAGGGTCGGAAATGACGCGCTTTTGGGGTTTTTTGGAGACTGGAGGCTGGGAGGAGGGGAGAGAAACGGGGAGGAGAGGGAGGTGGCAGGTGGCAGATCCCTGTGGCGTAGTGGAGGCACCGGGAGAAGCAGCCGGTTCAGTGGTGGCGATGGTGGCTCGGCGTGACGTGATGCGTGCGGGAGATGCAGATGACAAAGTGATGGGGTGGGTGAGAGAGGGGAAGCCAACCACCTGAGGGGCGGCAGCAGAGGTGGCAACAGAAGCGTACGTGAGGGCGGGGGTAGTAGTGGGAGCTGTTGAGGGTGTGGAGGCTGGAGGACTGGTGTAGAGGTGTGGGTATACAGCAGGGGAGGAGATAGGGGGATGGGTAAGTGAGGGAAGGGGAGGGGAGGTGTGAGGAGGGAGGCCAGGGGTGGCACTCCAGGAAGTGACTGTGGGAGAGGGGGAGGGGGAGGTGTAGATGACAGTGTAGGTGGGAGTACTCATTGCAGACGAACGCCGACTGACAGACGGACGGGCAGCAGGAGGCGGCGGCGTCGGCGTCGGCGGCGGCGGCGGTGGCGGCGGTGGTCGGCGACGAACAGACGGACGGACAGCAGACAGCAGTGGCGGCGGCGGCAGCGGTTACGGCGACGGCGATGGACAGCGAGCAAGCACGCGGACGGACGAACAGCTACAGCAGCACACGGCGGGCGGGCGGGCGGACAGACAGACAGACACAATCTTCGAAGACGGAGATTCCACCCTGAAAGTAGCCCAGGCTTTGCAATCTGACGCTTTCGAAGGAGGGGATCCAACCTTTGAACAATTTCTACATGACTGTGCTTAAACTGACACACAATATTTTTAGCGCAACGCAATCTGACTTTCAAAAATCCCTACAATAGAATGGCCCTGACTAACATTAACCTATACGTTTCACAAATCACTTACCTCACAAAAATCTTCGTTACTCGAACTACTGCAGTACAGCGAGCACCACTACTGCCAGCTAAATAAAAGATTCAAACTACAGAAGGCACTAACTACTGATAGGGATAGTTAGCAAATGAAAGATATTAATAGAGAACAAACAATGTATTTACCTTAATAGTCATAATATATATAGCAGTTCATGACAAATTTCAAAACTCCGCCATCTCTCTCCCCACATCCACCACTGCTGGCGGCTCACCTCCAACTGCACAACGCTACGCGCTGTTCGCATCCAACTGCCGCTGCCCAACACTACAATGGCAGACAACAATGCAAACTAGTCACAGACTGCACACAGCACAGCCAGTGATTTTCATACAGAGCGCTACGTAACGTTGCCAATAAGAAAACATAAACAGCCTACTTACATAGCCCCCATGCTCCCCACAAAAAATTTTACAAATTGTTTTGGGCAGTGGCCAATAATGATTTGATAAAATTTTTCATAATTACAATAACATAGATATCAAATGCACACACTTATTGATACAATGTTGGTCAAAAGCTAAAATTTTCTCACAGTCCATAAAGATAGTCCTGATCATTCATCATAATAGTAATTACAGTTTTTTTCACAAAGTCTCAATAGTAAAAGAAATTGCACACAGAAGTAGTGGATTTCCATGCAGTCTTGAAGAAGTAGTGTTGTCTTTCCAACGGAAAGACCGTGCTGACTCTTGACATGCTGACAGGTAATGGGCCACACCAGAGCAAACCCACAGCAGAGTCAGTTGAAGTTATGAAGAATATTGGTAGGTAGGTCATCACAGAGTAGACCCACTGTAGTCCTATTAGAGATTACGGTATTGGTGGGCCACCAGAGGCGCAGACCCACTGCAGTCCTTGTAGAAATAATGGTATTGGTGGGCCATCAAAGATGCAGACTCACTGTAGTCCTTGTAGAGATGGCCAGCAGCCATCTGTTGTGACTGTGCAGGTGCACAATCACTACTGAAGAGTCTTGCGGATAATATAGGAAGTCCATAACCACCACTTGTGCACTCACAAAATTTTTTTTGAAATGTCCTTAGAAATAGCAATGCTGTTATCCAGTCCCTTGCTGAATTATTAACACACATGCAAACACTAACAGTCCCTACTTCTCACATATTGTCCATATAGTATGACCAATAGAAACGTGTGCAGTGAAATGGAACTTACAAGTTAATAATATGATGAACTGGTGTCAATTACAATTTTATAACATAAGAATACAATTACAAAGGTACAAAATACATCATTAAAGAACATAACAATACAGATACCATTTGTAGTGCAGGCTTTACAAAAGAATCGAAATAACATATACATCAGTGTTACAGGTATTATGACATGTGTACATACATAAAAGATCAGAATAACTGTTGAAACATCAACTTTACACATGAGCATTAAAACAAAACGGAATAAATAATGTCTAAACATCTTTACAAAGAAAATAACATATCAGAAAAGTTCTAAAACATAGCTCTCATCAGCTAAACACATAAAGACAGGAAAAAGACAAATAAACAAGGGTACATAAACACATAGTGGGATAAGACAAGGAAAGGACAGGTTTCGTGTTCAGTGTAACATTTGGTACTGCAGTCCAACCCAAAACTTCATTCCATAGATCTTTCGTCTTATTTCAACATTTGTTTTCACCAAAAATATCCTATCCAAGCATGTTTTCTGTATTTATATGTTCACATATTTCTTACCTCATTATTTATTTTCCATTATCTTACCTCATCATTTATTTCCAAGAAAATCCTACCTAAACCTTTTGTCTCTAAACCCTACTTTTTTGATCATATCCTCTTTTAAATACTTTTTTGGCCAACCATTTTCTTATAGCTTCTCAATGCATTTCTTTCCATTCATCACAACTCGTTCTCTTATATAGCCTACCCCATTTTAAGCTAACTTAAATCTACTGAGCTCAGATGCTAAACTAAGGAACGAGGCAATGCAGCAGCACAAAACAATTAACACAAACAGCAATGATAAAAAATACAAAAGGTAAAGCAAGCAGCATAAATTACAACTAATATAAGGCAATGAGCAGCAAACAAGAAAAATAAATCAGTAGTAAACTGGCTTAGCAGAGTAACACAAATTAAAATTCAGTAGCACTGTGCCTGGCAAACAGCAGCAGTAAATGCTATAACATATACCTAAGCATGACAAAGCTCAAGCAGAAAAAAAATATTACACTAAAGACAACAATGCAGACAAGGGAAATGTATATTCACATCGTAATGTCTATGTAATTAAAGTGGTGCACCACAACTATTTCTACAAAAGAAATTACGAAGTACTTGAAAAGAAAATGATATATGCAGTTACTGTTATTAGTCCCTTCTTATTGTTCTTTCCATTCCAAGAGCTCCTTTTTCGAAGAATGTGGGTCATAAAATAATTATTTAATAGATCTGTTGACAGAAAGTTTTCACATTAGCAAATGCATTTAATTTTATTTTATAAAACCAATGCTGCAACACAGCTGGAAAACAGATATCAAATGAAATAAGCAACTATGTACAAAGCATAAAAATATCATTCCATAGTGATGTGGCATTTCATAAGTTAGTAGAAATTCTCTCAACTCTCGTAGGAAGACACTTGTCATAATCAGGTGCGCAGATGTATCTTTCCAAGTAATAAGCGTGTCGTATTTGCGATACTTTCTCTAAAGTAATGTCAATGGCGAGGATAATGGCCTCTTTTTTTCTCCACCTAATGGCTTTCTTTTGTCAGACGACTACCTCTCAGCTGGGCGCCAAAAACGCATTACGTCAAGGTCACTTACCTTTCTTAACGAAATATTTACGACAGCAGTTTCCACTACAGTGGCAGTCTCATATAAAAAATTTCACAGGTCAAGAATTTGCGTTACAAATCTGTAGAAACAAAATCCTATTGATATAACAGTGTCCAAAAAAATTTTCGGCGGCATTGTAATACATTGACGTATTTACACACATTTCATAACTCTTAAAGTACGATTCTTGGTTTCCAACATCCTTTTCCACAAATCAGAGTCCCTAACCACTATCCATTATTCCTTACCTCATTATACACATACATATTCGTCGACACTTCTTCAATATTTCATCATAAGAAATGCGTAGCATAATCAAATTCCTCATTTACGGTAGCATCATCTTATTGATCATAAACATACCTCAACAGCATAATACACATCGTCGTCGTAATAATATCATAACATCTCAGTCAATTCTCAAAATCGTCGTAGCTTCCTCCAATAATTTCAAAACCTTAATATCATCAAAAGTCATAATGTATATAGGAGTTCATAACATCCATTTTTACAAATATCAAAACTCCGCCATTTCTCTCTCCACATCCACCACTGCTGGCGGCTCACCACCAACTGCGCAACGCTACGCGCTGTTCGCATCCAACTGCCTCTGCCCAACACTACAATGGCAGACAACAATGCAAACTAGCCACAGACTGCACACAGCACAGCCAGTGATTTTCATACAGAGCACTACGTAACGTTGCCAATAAGAAAACGTAAACAGCCTACTTACACCCTCTAGGGCGAAGACGTCCTCCGTTCCGCAATATATAGCGTACTGCAACTATTCTGCGCATGCGCCGAAAACTTGATAGATGAACCACACTGCCCACCGGCAACGCCCTCGCTGGTGGAATAGCAGATCTCAGTCGCCCTCTGCGTTGCTATTTGCCTCGCCCGTCGACGCACTCTGTCGTCTTCGATTAGAGCAAACCGTGGAGATGATGGGATTCCATGCACTGTTCCAGCTGGTAGCCGCTGCCACGGTTTAACAGATTTCCCGCTAGTCGAATTTCTACGGATTCTTGAATAATGGAGTCCCAGAAAGAAGTTGCTGTGAACAAAATCATTGTTTTCTGATACTCCATTGAATGTCCAGCAGAAATACAATGTTCAGCAGTAGCGGACTTGCTTGGCTGCAAAAGGCGGGTATAACGTCGATGTTCAGTGCAGCGTTCTTTCACGGTGCGTGTGGTTTGACCTATGTAAGCCATACCACATTGGCACGGTATTCAGCACCCTGCGCTGGAGGTAAATGAAAAAGTCGGATCATAATACATCCTATCGGTTGATATCTCAGATTTTACGCATCTTATTTGAAATCAAATGGAAAACCGGAATTTTCGAGCTAGAAGGTCTGAAGTTCAGATAATACTTTTCCGACTGACAGTGTGTGCTATAGCTGCACGGTAGATTCAGTACGTATTGTTCCACTGTTGTACAGTATTAGGTATTAGGGTGGCAGTTTTTAACCTTAGTCCCATACACACACACGCATACACACACACACACGCACACACACACACACACACACACACACACACACACACACACACACACACACACTGTGTTCTCTCTCTCTCTCACACACACACGAACCACTGTACACTCGCGATTTTTCGTGATCTCTGCACGCTAAGGTCCCATACACACACACGCATACACACGCACACACACACACACACACACACACACACTGTGTTCTCTCTCTCTCTCTCACACACACAAACCACTGCCACTGTACACTCGCGATTTTTCGTGATCTCTGCACGCTGTCGGGATACAAGATGCGACAAGTACATTTCGCACTGCTCCGAAAAACGCATAAAATAGACCTTCAATAAGATCTTTTTGCTTCTTTAAAGCCTGTAAGGTCAGGGAGTATGGTCCATCAAAGCAACACATAGATCAAGTTCTTCTAGCCTCACTACTAAGACGAAACACAGGACAGAAACACAATGTTACATACACTGATGGAAAACATCACAACAGCAAGATGGAGCTGTGCAACATAAACGGAAACTGGTAGCTGTGTTTCTGCATCTGAAAGGTGATGTCTACTAAAATTTCGCGCCAGTTGCATGAGAGTGGTGTTAGTAGCGCCACTTTGTTGATGAGAATTAGGTTTGCTTTAAATGTACGTTGTAACGGTCGTGAGCGTTAGTTACCTTTGAGAGTGGACGTGGTGAGTTGATGTTAGTCAAGATTTCCTTTAAAGTGACAAAGACACCATTATCAACACCTTGCTGAGTTTGAACGAGGTCGTGTAATACGAGTACAGGAAGCTGGATGTTCCATCTGCAATATTGCAGAAAGAATTCGCAGGAATGTAGCCACTGTGCATGATTGCTGGCAGCGGTGGTCACGAGAATATACGGTTCCAAGAAGACAGGCCTCCGGACGGGCACTTGGCTCTACCGAGAGAGAAGACCGTCGTGTTTGACGTGTGGCTCTGGTGCATCGTGCCGCATCTACAGCAGGAATTTGAGCAGAAGCTGGCTGCGCAATGACGGAACGAGGTTTCACAAATCAGTTACTTCAAGGATGGCTCAGAGTCAGACGCCATGGAACGTGTATTACACTGAGCACAAATAACCCTCAATGGCGACTTCATTGGTGTGAAACGAGAGTTCATTGGAAGGCAGGGTGGAGATCTGTTATGTTTTATTATGAAAGCTGGTTCTGTCGCGGTGCCAATGACGGCTGTGTGTTGGTTAGAGCCTGCAGCCATCCTGTTTTCGTGATAGACATACTGAAGCTTCATCTGGAGTTATGGTCTGGGATGCGATTTCGTATGACAGCAGGAACACTCTCGTAGTTATTCCACGCAACCTGACTGCAAATTTGTACGTTAGTCTGACGATTCTACCTGTTGTACTGGCATTCATGAACAGCATTCCAGCCACGCGTATTTTGAGGTGCCATATCACGGATTGCGCGGCCCCTCCCGGCGAAGGTTCGAGTCCTCCCTGGGGCATGGGTGTGTGTGTGTTGTTCTTAGCATATGTTAGTTTAAGAAGTGTGTTAGTCTAGGCATCGATGACCTCAGCAGTTTGGTGCCTTATGAATTCACACACATTTGAACATTTTTGAACAGCATTCCGGAGGTGTTTTCCAACAGGATAACACTCGCGCACATACAGCTGTCGTAACCCAAAACGCCCTAGAGAGATGTTGCCTTACTCTGTTTGATCACGAGATCTGCTTTCAATCGAGCACACATGGGACATCATCGGACGAGAACTCCAGCATCATCCATAACCGGCATCAATCGTCCTTTATTGACCGACGAAGTGAAACAGGCATGGAATTTCACCCTACAAACTGACATCCAGCACCTGTGCAACACAGTGCATGCTCTTTTGCATGCTTGCGCTCAGTATTCTGGCATTTACACCTGTTATTAATGTACCAGCATTTCATATTTGCAATGTCGTATATCGCGCTTACCGGTTATATTGCGATGTTAATCAGTTAAATATTGCCTAGAAAAACGCATTCCCGAAATTTCATTATTGTACATTCATTATTTTTTGATGTCACGAGTATTTTCCGACGGTGTATATATGTCATGAAAGAAGTACAAAAAATTAAATGCTTCTACTATTACATTCTTTTCTATCCAGCTGATTAACATCAGACCTAAGATACTTTTCTCATTTCTCATTTTTTTCTCTTGAAATGATTTCTGAATTACAGCTTTGTGATACATGAGAAAACATTAAGTTGACAAAATGGAAATAAACTGAAATTGTTATTTCTCGTTTTGTTTCCAAAATTCTGAGGGTAATTCGTCTTATATTTCAAAATAACGCCCCTGCTCTACTTGCTCTGCAGGTTAACTTTTAACAGTGTTCCTTCTTGAGCGAATGATCGACGCTTCAGAATATTTCACAACTTCTGTGTAAAGGTATTTCGCAACACACTCCCATAGATATGAGTGGCGTTGTTAGCAGTAACCAGGGCTCAGTGTACTTCAGACAGCATTTGCAACATGGACTGCTACGTATAGACTTTATAGACAACGGTTACGATGCCCTAGGCAAACTTCAGGTTGCGCCACGCCTCTGTTGTATGAAACTGAGCATTCCCCGCTCGACATTTACGAGGACTACCGCAGAAACTCGAGTAAATTGAGTAAACTGTGAGCTCGCTCTAGAGCGAAGGAGTTACAATATCAGGAGACTGCAGCACCGGTTAAGGTGATGGAAATGTTATAGCTAATGGGGTCGGTATGACTTCGTGTCCTCCCGAAAATAAGTCGAACAAAATGTTTATGTACAGATGATCGCTTTGCGTGAGCTACACATAAACTCTTAAATAAGGAGAACGACACGTTACTTTGAATTGCTGCTCTGCAGCAGAAAGTTGAAGCAAAAATACGAATCAGATAGGTAAGCAGACCGCTACTGGTGACCTACATAATTTTCAACAATTTTTGTTGATTTTTTTCTCTCTCTACAAACATTATCTATAGTATTCATCATTTGGATTTGATTCAACTCCTCTGGGCTTTCATCAGTCTGTAAGCCTAATTTTCGTACATTATTTATCACTTAAAATATGTTCACAATTCACAGATTTGAGTAGGAAAATGCACTGATGATGGCGCACAGTTTCTAAAATATATTTGGGTCATATGAAAAGGCAAGGTTTTGTATCACAGGCAGACCTTATATCCAAAAATTATCTTCAGCATTAAACTGAGGATTAGTTTTGGAAGTCTACTGCTTTTAAGTTAATTAACACAGGAGTTACTCGTAGTTGTGACTTTTGTATTGCCCTTAAAATCATCTTAAAAATAGTGCAGAATCAAATAAACGAGTCCAGTTAAAAACAAAAATTCCGTGTAATTAGTCCCAGCTCAGTGGTGCCATGTGCGGCAAAACAACTTACAATGAGGTCATGCTCATGTTACATGTGACCTCATTGTAAAGTTTGTTTTTTAATGCCATTTAGCCTGAAGATGAGGTATAACCCTCGAAACATGTCGCTAAATAAATAAATAATACAATAGTTGACAAAGTTTGTGACTGGTAGTGGTAATTTAAAAAAAAACCTTTACATATTTCTTGAGACAGTCACGGTAGAAAAATAGTCAAAATGGCTTCAAATTATAAAATAATGATGATAAATGAATCGAACGGACAAGTAAAAACAAATATTAAGATAGGAAACAAAAATGCTGAAGGAAGCAAATGAATGTTGCTACTTGAAAATTAGAATAAAAAAATGACAACAGAAGTACAATGGATATTAAAAGAACAGCGATGACTCAACAAGCATTAAGAAGTAAGAGGATTTATTACCTTAATGTAGAAACATGAAAGAAATTCATCAAAATATTTATATGGAGCCTGGTTGTGAAGTACGAACTTTGGGGAAACATTCAAAGAAAAACATAAAAACAGCGTATATGTGAATACAGAAGAGAGCCATAGGAACGTCTGGAATGAAGGAAAATCTAATTAACTGACAAAAATTAAAGTGAATTAGCATAATGCATGGACACGTAATTCGATATAACAATTTCACAAACAAGATCTTGTAAGGAAAAATGGCCGGGAAAAAATCATCCAATATACAAAGCGTTGTCTGTGGATTGAAATGCACCAACTGCAACCGAATGGTTAAGTTGACTACGGTCAGAATAGTGTGGCTACGGCAAAAAGGCGTTCGCTTTAGTGTCTGATGTTGACGTCAGTAAGAACTTCTAATTTCTACTACACGATTTGAAGGCTATACCTTCATCATCATGTGAAGATCCCTTTTGCAAAACTGTTCTTACTTGAATGTACTAAATCCATCGTGTTGCTTAAGCAATCATATGGTTGTGTTGTGTCTCGAGTCAAAGGAGTATCTGTGAGGAGGACAGACTAAAATATGATTCCTGAAGAGTAACATGAAACATTTTAGTAGATACGCATACAATAGCCTACACGATTATTCATGTGTTCTGGCTTTGTAACAGCAGCCAGAGTGGTCCTTTTATGCTGGTAACATAGAAGCCATACTCTCCGAGTACAGTTCTACTGCAGGATTCAATGATGATGCCATCAACTAAGACAAAATATTCTGGAGGAAAAATAGTTTCCCAGTCGGATCTGCTGACACGTAACATTCCACGCTCCATCCCGTAGAATGACAGACGTCATAATTATGTTGGTAGGTTACAGAATTTGGAACTGAAATGATAAATGCACCAAGAATTAATCGAAGGAAGAAAGCATTTATGCTCAGTCGAGTACGTTGTTACTAAAATCTAATTACATATGGGTACTGCAGTAATTGTTCTAATAATGAACAAGAATACAAAGGAAGGAAGGAAAACAGTTTAGTGTTTAACTTCCCCTCCACAACGAGGTCTTTAGAGACGGAGCACAAGTTTTTTCCCCAACAATATAGAAGGAAATCAGTCGTGCTTTTTCACAGGGAACACGTCGGCATTTGCCTGGACCACTTTAGGGAAATCATCGAAAACCAAACTCTGGATAGCAGGACGCGCATGTGATGAGTCATCCTTCCGAATGCAAGTCCAGTGTGCTAACCGCTGCGCCAACTCGCTCGCTAATAAGAATAAAGAACCATGGGCGAACTACTATGAACATCACAGCAAACGGATTATGACAGCTCAGAGAGACACAAAATCAGGACACATGAGGGTATAAGTATAGTCGTCCAGTAGCTACGCAAGTTATTGACAGACAGAAAAAATGTGATGAATGGTAAACATTAATAACTTTAAGGACAACGAAAATATGATTGTACTCAGAGTCAGTAATTCGACCGGGACAAAAGAAACGCAGCAAAGAACGAGAACAAGAGCAGTGGGATGAAAGACGAAAGTAGCCTGGCAGAATTTTACAAGGAACACAATTGAACCTTTACACAAAATACGTGTGAAAAAGGAGAAGAAAATTTGTTTAAGCAGAAGAGACACTAGAAGGTTAAGACAATATGTTATGATAAGGGAGATGTACATATCTAATGTGTTATGATAAGACAGTTGTATAGAAACCAATATTTAAGCTGCAGTACATACCTAAAAGCAGATGTCATAACTTGTTTGCTATAAAATATGGACTTAAGTTGAAGAAATTGGATCAGTGTACAAAATTGGATAGACAGTACCTGGATAAGTTGAAACATAGTTGGAAACGGCCAAGAAATTAGCATGAATAGGAACGTTTAATGATTTAATCGTTGCTTCCACGTTACACATTTCTGGGAACTTCGTCATTGTGACATTTCTTGGTCATCGTGGCAACGTCTTTCTACAACTACAAACGTAATCGATGTGATATCAACAATGTGGGCTTTTATCACAGAGGGTGTTCGGAGCAACAACAAAGTTACGGAACATCGCCTCCAGTACCTGCTATAGGACTGTGCTGTTCAAATAAACCTGTGGGTTGATAATAAAATTACGTTTCTTTCACACCCAAACGTAATTAGAAATATTTTGGAAGCAAGTTGGCGTCATCAGGTGCTTCGCTCGAAATTTCATGGATCACTGCAAATGCCTATAAAAATTACGTGAAATATCTTTTAATGAAAACAAAAATAAAATTCATCTGCAACGGATGACTAGTATTGATTCTTATCTAAAACATAAAAGGTAGATTAGGAATACTTTTATGAGGGCAAGTACAGGTAGTGTTATACTACATGGGAATGAAACATTGATCCGTAACAGTAGAGACAGAGAGACCAGAATGGTGGTGCTACGGAAGGATTCTGTTACATGGGTAGGAAGGATGAATGAGGTGGAGTTGCAGAACCAGACTGGGAAGAAAAGTGTCTCGTGGCACAAAACGAAGAAGGTTTTGGTTTGAGAGGGCACACAAATAGACATCAAGGAACAAGTAATTCGATATTAAAGGGAAGCAGGGAGTGGCCGGGGAACATGTAAGATTGTAAACAGGGATATAATATTGATTAAATACATTAAGCACATTTGAATAGACATATATTGCAATACTCATTCGGACTAGAAGAGACTTACAGAAGACAGAGCGGCGTAGAGAACAACGTCATAACAATACGTGAGAATGAATGAGGTTACCGGACTCACGAATAACGACCCCAAAAGTAATAAAGCCTGCAACACCGCCTCTGGACTTGATAACTGTCTCAATTCCGCAAGAAAGAGTGTCCGTGAGCATGAGATATCGCATTTCCAGCTGAAATCACTCATTGATCATCAGATCCCTAAAACCACCAGATTTGCAATGACATTTGTTACGTTTCACCCCTGTTCCAAATCCAGACATTTTCTATGTGATTTGTATGTCACAGCCAACGAGTAGCAACAAGATTTAACTTGACCTGGTTTCATCAGAAAACAAACAAAAACAATTCCCTTCAAATGATTAAAAACCGTTAATATAGAGGAAAAAGCCTATAATAGATGGTTATTGCACTGAACAAATTTATAAGGTGACTATACTAAGTGTAATGGCAGTTGAAAACAGAATTAAGAGGAAAATGCTAGCGTCATAAAAAATAACTTCTTAAAATCATATTTCAAACCACAGAAAAATCACAGGTATTAGAACTGACATTACAATGGTTCTCCTCAGTAAAAGTTACAGCTATGTGACGTAGCACACTGTACGCCGCTAACGTTCAAATGTCTCTGAGCGCTATGGGACTTAACTTCTGATGTCATCAGTCCCCTAGAACTACTTAAACCTAACTAATCTAAGGACATCACACACATCCATACCGAGGCAGGATTCGAACCTTCGACCGTAGCGGTCACGCGGTTCCAAACTGTAGCGCCTAGAACCGCTCGGCCACACGCCGCTAAGGGCTGTTTGAGAAAACAGACACTGGATGTGGTATCAGACTAAGCGGTTCTAAGCCCGAAGCTACCACTACGAGGTCACGAAACAGGTCACACCATCTATTGACGGTGCTTGCACTACCAAACATATTTTAAATAGCGCGTAACTGTTCATCTCGCAAATCAGCAGCTAGAACTAATCAAAATAAGAGTTTATGCAGGACAATGCAATAGCCAAAATTCTATGCATTTTGTGTGAAAACGAATTACAATGTTTAAGTGCAAATGAGAGGAGAAGACGATATTTTAGACTCTGCTGTGAGGAAATGAGGAGTAAATTTTAGGCGTTTTAAAGTAAGTGCTTTATGCCATAAAAGACAATTTCTTTTACGCAGCTGCAACGGTTCATTCAGAATGAATTATGGCTTGTAATTAATAAATGAACAGCAAAGGACAAATTATACAAAATTGCTATGTGTTTAAGGTCGGATGATTTGATGGGATGGCTGAGTAGCGATAGAGGGCCTGAATGTTCATCAAACCAGACCTGTGAACACGGCAGTTCTCATCTTGGAAGATGGGAGTGTTCACAGCATGCTCAGCATGAAGATATATAAGAAAGGTCACCCATTACAAAATAATTCGCAATTCCCATTGGGATGTGCACTCAAAAACTGGTTTAGGTCGACTTGCATACAATAACAATAGGAAGTTCCGTTTGGTTTGAAACTGAATTTTTGAGGAGGCGTGCCACTTGTTCCCGGTCCCTGACGGCTACGTTTTCCTTACCACGAATCTTCTTAAAACATGGAACACTGCTTCGTGCGGGACAGGATTCCTTTGAGAGACGTTTGACAATGGGCGTAGATACGCCAGCTAATCGTGGCAACTTGATCTAGACACAAACATAATAGCTTCTTTCTGCCAGTCTGCCACGTCTCCACGTCTGCTACACTGAGTCAAAATACAGGGCTACTGTAAATGATTAATTCGTTTTCAAAGTTCTACAGTCTGTTGAGTAAGATCTTGGTCGGATTAATCAGTAGAAAAATGTATTTGACAACGAACTAAAACATATATGAACAAATGAAAAGTGCAGTCACGATTAATAAAACGTACAGTCACCCAACAGCGCCGAAAAATTGCTTGGCATCTCCGACTCATGCTTGAAACCCAGTTTTCACACATCCACATGGAGGAAACTTCCGGGTGCCCGATACTGCGTTGACTGCTGTTTCAGAGAGATGATCTTTCTTCGTTAAAACTTATTTTTGACGTAAGACCATACATTATCAATAGACTGACTGAGAGGGCCAATCCAGTATCTGCACACCTTCTTCCTTTTTCCATTCGCAGCAAGGCCTGCTGCGGTGCAACCGATCACTTCCCTCTTGCAGTATCAGATCTTGATTTCTGTCGATGAACCAACGTTTGTCAGTCGGCATCAAACACCTTTGATAAACACGGCGTGTAAGCTGCACTCATGTCTCTTTTTACGTATCTCAGACAAGAATTCAAAGTAAACTAACTCTTTATGGACAGTGCATGAAGGACAAAGAATCCCTCTTTTTTGTTGTAAATGAACTAAGATATTTTTTACTATCTGTACGTAATGCCGACCACGCTCTTACTCAACAGACTGTGTATTTTCCAAACGATTACACGTACAAATATCACTGATGCGTTGACAGAGCCTAACTCACCAAGTTCGTATTGTATCCACGAGTCGGCGTTACAAGTGCAGTGGCTTGTCAAACTGACGACAAACCTAGAGATGGATTTTATGTGTTGGAATATGCGAGATTTTTATAATTCTGATGTAACGGTGCAGCGCACATTCAGAAGGGGTTATGGAAAAGAACCGCAATGTAAACAGAGCACTGTGCGTTCCTATTCGCAACTAAGGGACTTCGATTATCTCTGTAAGGAAAGAAGTGTCAGACGCTGCCGTGGAGAAGGTGAGGGAAGGATTCGTACGCGGTCCAAATAAATGAACGGTCGGCGCAAGGCACGAAATTGTAACACCGCTACAAACTGTATGGAAGATTGCCCAACAGTGGTTACATTTCAAACCGTGCAGTCTGTAGCTCGTGCAAGAGTTCAAACCAGAAAATTGTGGCTGCACCTTCGGTTTTTCATCACAGTGCAGGAAGCACTTGAGAATGAACCTTTGGTCTTCAAGCTGATATACAGCGACGAAGCAACCTTCCATTTATCTGGAAAGGTTAATCGCCACAGTGTGAGTATCTGGGCACCAAAATGCCTCATGAAATCGTCGCACGTGGAAAGGGTTTCGCCGAACGTTAAAGTTTTCCGTGCAGTGTCACAGACGTAGCGGCATGAGCCGTTTTTCTTCTACGAGAAAACTCTGACGCGTGTCTCTTATCTTGACATGTTACGGTTGTGGCTGTTTCCACAACTTCAAACGTTCATCCTCGTCCGTCGTTTCGGAGCTGCTGTAGCATCTGGTAAGTCCTGTCGCGTCTACGGGCCACCAGAGTCCACGAACCCTTAGTGTCGTAAGGTGCGCGAGATACATCACGCAACATATTACACCTTAGATTTCCACCCAAACGTCTTGCGGTTCTAGGCGCTGCAGTCCGGAACGGCGGGACTGCTACGGTCGCACGTTCGAATCCTGCCTCGGGCATGGATGTGTGTGATGTCTTTAGATTAGTTAGGTTTAAGTAGTTCTAAGTTCTAGGGGACTGATGACCTAAGATGTTAAGTCCCATAGTGCTCAGAGCCATTTGAACCATTTGAACCACCCAAAGGTTTGTTGGTGCACCTGGATGATTTCTAGGCCCTACTAAACGAACGCTATAAAGCCAAATAAGGGTCGGCAGCCTCTCTAGACCCATGAGACACTGTTAAATTAGTCACTTTCACTATACCAATAGTCCAATCCTGCAACAATTTGAGTACTCTCAGAAAACTCTCAATTCATACCACGGGATTGGACAACAAACACCGCCATCAGTCTCTGCACCGTCACCAACCGGTTTCTACCATCTTTGTAAACAACACAGCAAGAAATTCTAAAGTTAAAGAGGGTAGGGGCATACACAAGAGCTCCACACTTCAAATTTCTACTGAAGCAAATAACTGAAGCAAAGCGCACTTATTCTCTTCTGGCATCCCTTGTCAAGTCCGCTTCAGCCGTCAGAAAATGTCTCCAGCTAGCCCGCCGCTCCACACACTGCTAGGCCACCTCTTAGTTAACGGTCCGTGTATGCTCCCTAACACCAAACCCAGAGCTCTAAAACCAGCAGTAGATTAAGACGATTGCCACGCGCGCATAAGGGAACGAACTTCCGAACACTCCTGAACTTTCCACATCTAGAGAAACGACCTTACTGCTCCAACACTACGAACTTTCCAAATAAGGCTCCATACCACCTCCGCCCCTGAGGGCTCAACTCGTCTCTTGCACTGACATCGAAAGATTCCTCAATTTTGCTACATCCCACAGCTCCACGACATTGGCTTCATATGCAGACATTTCGACCAATCAGCCTCCAGAGCAGAAAGGAGTCACTGCGACTGGCCATTTCCGGCTAAAGCTCGGAGTATACCTGTAAAGTCCTGCTGCCTACTGACACTTTCAGATGTTTGCCCCCAAAGGGTACCAGGAAACGACCATCATTCTGTGGAAAAAACACTCTCCTTTGAAGATCACCCAGTTGGGCCACGCCAACACACTTTAGCCGGCAAACCTAACACAGTCCTTAAGCTTCCGGGTGGAGAATAGCAGCACTCCCACGGACATTGGAAAACTGTCATTGTCACTCAAAACAGCGTTGGAACTCGTCGGTCGTCGCAGTCTGGAAATAATCCGTTACAAACTGACCGCTGATTCGGAGAATTCCATCTTCCAACAAGTCAGGACACCTCCTCAATGGAGCATCGATATTCCGCTCTACATAAACGACGAGCTCTCGCATCGCTGTATTGAGTGTGGCAGTGAAGATGATGTGAGTTTGTTCCCTTTGCCCTCCAGGTCGCCTGACCTATCGCCTTGGGACTTTCACCTTTGGGGGTCCATTCAGGACTGCGCTTACGTACCACACTGCCAAGATTGCTCTGACAGCTCGGAGAACCCCTTAGTACTGCTGTGATGGTCTTTGACAGGATGTTGTTGCATAAGGTGTGGAACGAAAATCACTAGCACTTGCGTCAATGGGATCCTGTAGCAAAAAGCTAAAGGGCTGTATTCCACTATTCCAGCTAACTTGTGGTGGTCCGGCCCGACTGGGTGGTCTTCAAAGGGTAGTGTGTTTCCCACAGTTAATATGTTACTTTATGAATTCAACGAAACTGACTACCGCTTGGAGGTGGGTCGTCTGACCGGAGGGTCATTCACAGAATATTTTTAATGTGTGAAATCGAAACTTGTTGAGTTTAGTCTTCTATTTATGCCTCAACAATATTTTTACGTGTAATACTTTTGAAAATACAGAGCTCTGAAAACGAATGAGTTATTTATAGTAGCCCTGTAATATGAAAACTGGACACCACGAGTCTGAACATTACCACATATCACAAGCATCCTTTGATACTTGATTTCTTTCACGACAGCTATGTCATCTTCCAGCAGGAAAACTGCCCGTGTCACAAGAACAGAATCGCTGAATAGGTCTGAAGAGTTTTAACTCTCGTTGATATCTTGGCCACCAAATTCGCCTGATGTAAACTCAGTGCACGTACAAACCACCGGCCAGTAATCAAGGGAATTGTGTGGCCTATGCGTAGACGTCTAATTCTACGAAGAACTGAATTACATGACGCGTAGAACCGCTGCGGTATTGCGTTCCACACGCTATTAAGCAGGTGGTCATAGTATTTTGGCTCTGTAGTGTATCTCACTTCGCTGATTCGAAATCACCGACTGGAAGATAAACACCAGTTCACTGCCATGACGTTCGCCAGCGGTTGATGGTCACATGACTGCCTTGTGATACTAGCGATCCGCATTTCAAATCAGGACTTTCGAGACGTTTACGGACAAGCGATATTCGTTTGCTAAAACGAGAAAAAGTAGTGGTGATTCTACTGCTATTTGAGCGCTTATTCACTTCTATTTGGTCTTCCATTATCTGCAACGCATAGTAGACATATCATGTAAGTGTCTATTGCCCACGTAATTTTTCTCTGGCTTTAATTAAGATTGAACTTTCTTGTTAACATTTATAACGTAATTTCCTTTCGTCGAACTTTGATATGTGTAAGTATTTATTCGCTGTTTTTCAGAATACTCAACCACTGGAACAGCGAAGTCGACAACGAATTGTTGGGAGAAGAAGCAACCGAACATGCACCTTGCTCAGTTATTACTTTGGCTTTGAACAAAATACAAAGAAACCCTGTGATGCAGCACCAGTCATTTAATATATCTTGCAGTGATTTATCGTGCGATCTGCGATGAGAATGATTCGTTCATTTGTCTCCAGTCAGTGACGTTGTCGATCTTCAGTAACAGCCAAACACAGACCCACTGTTCTATTTTAAAACATGTCGGCAGAAAAATAGGTGTAACATACACATTCAGCACTACGTACTGAACATTATTTCTTCAATTTGAAGCATAAACCCGATGTGCTAATACAATTACTTATCATTAAATGAAGCGTTGCCTGCTCGCTGCGATTGTTGTCTACGTGTGTTATACATATCTGTTATTTCATTTAATTAACTCAATTGAATCGCCTCTCTGAAAACTTATACTGTTTCAGAGAAATCAGAGGGAGGAAGCACTTCACCTGCGATCTACGACTTAACCACGATCTATGATGGTCCCATAGACATTCCGAAAGGTGGGAATTTTTCTGAACAGAGTGTCTGCCATGTTGGGCACGAAGTTGCTGAAGAGCTCTTGTGGTAGACTTTCCATTCCTGCAAATGCGCTGTTCGCTGCTGCTAGGTGGTCTTTACTGCATGTGGGTGTCTTGAAATATGTCTCCCCGGGGCATCCCCCTCACAGGTGCTCCATGGGATCTATATCGTTGGAATGGACAAGCTAGCGTATTCACCCAATATTCTTAGTGGTTTCCAGCCTGGAGGTAATTACCACCTAAAGCGTAAAATTTAATTTTCTTGGGGGGGGGGGGGGGGGGGGGGGGAGTAGGAAAGGTGAAAACTAAACAATCGATTCTGTTTCAGTCACGAAACTAAATTATTTTCAAAAGATCATTACTATTATCACAATATTGTAAGACTCTCATTACTTTTTTCTCAGCTAGTAGCATTAATGGGGTGGAGGTTACATGTTTCTCACACACAGTCCACCCGCTGCACACATATGTTGTGCTTTGTCCCGTACGTAGCTGATAATAAAAGTGAGACATATACGTGACAAATGATACATATCTCAAGAAAACGTCTTCTCTAAGTTGTACATAGTATGTGCAGTAGTCCAGAAATTGCTTCATAACTTGCTTCGAAACAGGTAAATGAATTAATTGACAACACGACACAGAAGTAACAACATAAGAGTTACTATAGTGCAGTACACAGTTTTACTATCACTATTATTATTATTGCGTGGTACTGAAATATGGACTGTGGGAAAACCGGAACAGGAGAGAATCGAATCATTTGAGATGTGGTGCTAGAGACGAATGTCGAAAATTAGGGGACTGATAAGGTAAGGAATGAGAAGGTTCTGCGCAGAATCGGAGAGGAAAGATACATGTGGAAAATCCTGATAAGATGAAGGGACAGGGTGATAGGACATCTGTTAAGACTTCAGGAAATGACTTCCATGGTACTAGAGGAAGCTGTAGAGGGCAAGAACTGTGGAAGAAGACAGAGATTGGCAGACAGCCAGCAAATAATTGAGGAAGTAGGTTGCAAGTGCTACTCTGAAATGAAGAGGTTGTCACGGGAGAGGAATTCGTGGCGGGCCGTATCAAACCGGTCAAAAAACTGATGACCTAAAAAAACCTTATTATTATTATTATTATTATTATTATAGTGATTAGAACAAAACATTAACAGCCAGGAGTTGTACAATTTCTGCCAGGAGTGCAGCAATGAAATGAGATAGTGCTCAGATCTGAACTTGTTTCATTTCAAATGGGGTTGCAGTGTGCAGGTCAACCAAGTGTCGCAACGGAGAGGAGTATTGGAGGGGAACCAACTGTTTGTAACAAGTATGTACCCTCACTGTGGGTAGCTAGCTTTCTTTTCTGAGAAGGCGTTCCGGGTAGCATTTGCGATGCACCACGATTCCTTCGTTATTCACCCTAACACTCTCTCTCTCTCTCTCTCTCTCTCTCTCTCTCACACACACACACACACACACACACACACACACACACACATACACACACGGGGGGGGGGGTGATGGCAGGGAGACGTGGGGGCGGGGGGTTCTAGCTAATGTCTGACAGCACTCAGGGGTAATGGTCTGAAAAGGTTAGATACCACTGCTCAAGTTGCATGAGATTCTCCACTCGCGTTGTTCAATGCGATAGCGTATTGTCATTCATTAAAATGAAGACGGGGCCGAATGCACCCCTGAAAAGACGCACATAGGGAAGAGTAGAGTGTCACAATAGTGTTGACTAGTGAGTATACCGTTTTGAAAGATCCGGTGGTCAGTAAGCCCATGCAATATTTGCCTCCCCACACTATCACACATCGACCAGCCAAACAAGCTCTTCCACAACGTTTATTGGTTCATTACGTGTTCGCGCCTCTCGCTATATGAGGGTAAGTCCTCAGTCACAACTCAGTCTGAACTTGCTCTCATCTGACACAGCTCGCGACCCCACTCGTCAGTCCCCTTCTTATGCTCTAAGCGCCGTGGCAAACGATGCCGTCGATGTGTGGGTGTCAACGGAACGCAACGTACTAGTCATCGGTTAAAGAGACCACCTCCATGGGGACGCCCTGCCACTGTGGCGAGTGACATGGCGTGCCCTGAAGCCCTGTTAAATGTGGATGGAATTGCGCCTGCTGTTTGACATCGGCCATTCTTCCCTTTTGGACAATGTAGCGGTCATCTGCTGCTACAGTTGACAGTGGTCCACCACCTCATCTCCTTCAGGCAGAAACGCATATAATTCGGAACGATTCCTGTGCATGTGAAACAACACTGTCAGCAATACCAAACTCATTGGATACATTCGTCACACTTCGTTCTTCCAGTTTCCTGATGATTCTTCCCTCTGAAATCATTCAAACGTTGTCTTGGTCCATGTTGTGATGAGGAACACCAACGCAGCATAACATAATTCCCCGCTTATCAACGGACACTGTCTTTTCCCATTCCTTGAACTGCCTCATGTTCCGGAGCCAGCCCCTTTTAGCGCTATAGTCATCCCTAACCTCGCGCCGTGTGACATCCAACTTTCTGTGCACGACTGAGAGATGCCTGGCAATATGCTCTTTCATTCATTTTCATCAAATAGTTAAGATGTTATGGTACTTTACCTATCTTGCCCGTAAGTTTTGCAGAGCAGTGTACATTTGTGAAAATTCAAAAAGCTTGGGTATGAAAATGTTAGTAATTTAATTCGTTTTTTTGAACTTGTGTTACTTACTCAAAGCTCGAGTCCGCATCTTACAGTAATTGACAACTGTAAGGAAATGTTGTGTATGGATAGTAGAGCTAAACTAGAAGTGAAAATGCAACAGTGTACCGCGAGTATGCTGAGGGTCTGGGAATAAACCCGCCTGACGTGAGAATACATGATGCAGGCATTGGCACAGCGTTTTGTGCTTATGTAAACAGCGAAACTAGAACTACAAGACAAGTGCGAGTTGGGCGAGGCATACGTCACGCGGCTGGTGGGAGCGGTAAATCTGCCGAGCCCGGCGTGGTGGGGGTGGACGCTGCTGAAATTCGTTTACAGGAGCGGAGGAGGCGGCGGCGCTTTCGCGGAATCGTCCCGCCTCGCCTCTGCCGTCCCGAGACGTCCATAAATACCGAAACGACAGCCCTAACGTATGCACCGGCCGAGCAGTAATGGAAAGCAGTGCGGCGCAGTTGGAACCTGCGCAACCTGCGGACCTCTTGTAAACATGCGCTTGCTACGTCTGTTTTTACCACGATCCCGGAGATTGCTTTAACAAGGTGTAGAACAAAATGACGCAGTTGAGTATGAACTGGTAATTCTTCATCGCATCTTAAGCAAACAACGCCGCAACAATGCACAGAAGGTTGGTAGAAGGGGCCGGCCTGTGTGGCAGAGCGGTTCTAGGCACTACAGTCTGGAACCGGGCGACCGCTACGGTCGCAGGTTCGAATCGTGCCTCCGGCATGGATGTGTGTGATGTCCTTAGGTTAGTTAGGGTTAAGTTGTTCTATGTTCTAGGGGACTGATGACCTCAGAAGTTAAGTCCCATAGTGCTCAGAGCCCTTTGAACCATTTGGTAGAAGGGTATTGAGACGAGGGGCCATCATTTGACATAATTGTTAGGTGGCCTACACTCTTCCTGTAAGCAATACACTTCATACACGGTGATTCAGCTACCCCTACCGATGTCGTTTTATGCAACCCGCAATTCTATAGCTGGCGTTCAAAACCCAAACGCGAGACTTTCGTGTTCTCACCACGCGCAAACAACACTGAGGTGACAAAAATCACAGGATACCTCCTAACATCATGCCGGATCTCCTTTTGCCCCGTGTAGTGCAGCAATACCACATGGCATACACTCAACAACCCGTCGGAAACCTTTGGAAGCTCTCTGCAGAAATATTGAACCATGGTGCCTCTATAGCCGTCCATACCTGCGAAAGTGTTGCGGTTCAGGCTTTTCTGTACAAACTGACCTCTCAATTATATCCCAGAAATGTTCGTTGGGATTTCATGTCGAAAGATCTGAGTGGCCCAATCATTCGCTCGAATAGTCCAGAATGTTCTTCAGCCAAACGCGAACTGTTGTGGTTCACTGAAACGGCGCATCGTCGTTTGGGAACATGAGGTGCACCAACAGCTGAAAAGGGTCTCCAAGAGCAGAACATAAGCATTTCCAGTCAATGATCGGTTCAGTTGGACCAGAGACCCCAATCCACTCCATATAAACACAGCCCACGCCATTACGGAGCTATCACCACCAGGTTGCACAGTGCTTTGTTGACAATTTGGGTTCCCATAAATGTTCGTTGGGATTTCATATCGGGAGATCTGAGTGGCCTAATCATTCGCTCGAATAGTCCAGAATGTTCTTCAACCAATCGCGAACTTCTGTAGCTCACTGAACGGCGCATCGTCGTTTGGGAACATCAGGTCCACCAACGGCTACAAATAGTATCCAAGTGCAGAACATAAGCATTTCCTGTCAATGAACGATTCAGTTGGACCAGAGACCCCACTCCACTCCATATCAACATAGCCGAAGCCATTATAGAGTCATCACCACCAGCTTGCACAGTGCTTTGTTGACAAATTAGGTTCATGGCTTCTTGGGGTATGAGCCACATTCGAACCCCACCATCAGTTTTTCCAGTCTTCTAGGGTCTAAACGTTATGGTCACGAGAGCACGAGAGGCGCTGCAGGCAATGTCGTGGTGTTAGCAAAGGCCCTCCCTTCGATCGTCTGCTACCATAGACCATTAAAGCCAAATTTCGCCACACTGCCCTTATTGAAACGATTGTCGTACGTACCACATTGATTTCTGCTGTTATTTCAGGCAGTGTTGCTTATCTATTAGCACTGACAACTTTACGGAAACGCCACTGCTCCGTCGTGAAGTGAAGGCGGTCGGCCATTTCGTTGTCAGTGGTTAGAGGCTATGCCTGAAATTTAGTATTCTCGGCACACTGTTGACACCCTACTATCATTCCGCTTTAGAAGTCTGTTTAATGCCATCGTTAGGCCATAATGACGTCGGAAACCTTTTCTCATGAATCACCTGAGTACAAATAACAGATCTCTTTTACACCTTGTGTACTCGGTGCTACTACCAACTATATATTCACATATCGTTATCCTATGAATTTTGTCAGGGTAGTTCATTAGTTTCACAGATAAATTAACAACACCTTCTTGTAGAAAATTTAATGTAATTAAATTTTTTACTGGGATACGTTTTCTTTGGAGGCCACGATTTTCTAGCAATTGAAAAGAGTTAGCTTCAAACGCACCTCCACTGACACACTTATCCCTCAACAACCTGGATTTCTAGTATGTTGTTTGTGACACTCTGTCTTCGGCTATTTCGTTAACATTACTACTTTAAATGTGCCCGTGAGGGTGATGTACGAAGTACGACTTTTGTGAACTTTTTTGTGAAAACTAATTACGTTGACAACTCGATCCAGACTTAATCCCTACAGGCACAATAATTCCGCTGTCAGAATTCAACGATTAGTTGTTTATTATATGCTAATGTAATTCCCAAATTGTTGGTTAAAATTCAAAGAAACGTCAGTTTCGCATAAGCCGGTGGTGTAATACTGTCAGTCAATAAAGACCAAGAAAAGTCAAATGTAAAAAATAATTCGTGCAGTCGCTAATTTTTGTAAGCGTGGAAGAGAGTACCAAGGGCAACATACTGAATGCTGACCGTTGAGGAATGAGCGCGGTGGTGGGTGTGCGTTTGAAAGTCACTTCGGTGTTTTTCTTCACTGAGTCGAAAACTACGGCCTCTACTGAAAACGTATACCATTAAAAAACTTAAGTACATTAAATTTTATGTAGCAGGATCTTGTCCATTTTTTCTGTAGCATGTGACTTTGGAGACCAGATGTAGAATTTCGGGTTGCATAAAACGACAACGGTAGGGGCAACTGAGTCACCCTGCATTGTGGGCAGCCACATGTGTAAGAATGCTTTCTTGTTAAAAAAAATCGTAGTATCTGTTGATTAATCCTTCATTCAGCTGCTACCAGACTGCGATAATTCTCGCCGTGATGTGTAGGGCGCATTCAGACACTCGTACATTGTCTACCGTTTGTTTTTACGAAATTGTAATACAACTTTATTGAAGGTGATGGGGGCATACAGTTATCTCTACGTTTCTATGTACCTGATGATGGAACTTGAGATTGCGAAACTGGTTGTGCTAAATAATGGAGTTGCGCGGTTCCAGACTGTAGCGCCTAGAGCCGCTCGGCCACCCCGGCTGGCGAACGAAGTGACAGACCATCGTTCTGTGAAGAACGGGGAATGGCAGCAGAATTGGAAGCCCTTGTGCTCGAAGACCATCGATCACATTCGAGGCGATAGCGTAAAAAATGTAAATTGCTCATGGCTCAGTTTCCTAGTTCTTACTTGACATTTGAATACCGTAAAGGTTGACGTCGCTGTGTTCCGCGACTGCTCACACACATTCCTTTTTTTTTTTTTTTTTTTTTTGCCCACCTAACTGAGGCAGTAGTAACGTCCGGTCAGTGGAGATGACTTCCCTAGCCCTTAAGTGACCAGTTGGGTATTCGTATTTCCCTTGATTTGATATGGAACGGAAAACTCCAGAACGCTTGTTTTTTTGTGATGAAGGCCTGACTTCCCTTCTCTTTATATCTGTGTGCTGCTGTGATGTAGCGTTTATTGAATTAAATTGGAGCCAACAAGCTGATGGTTTGGGACGTGATGCGCGAGATATCGCTTAATTGTTTCAGTTGTACATTACGTGCCCTACGTTTTGGTGTTTTTATATAATTTCTATTTCTGTCTGCAACAGATAATCTCAGTAACGGTGTTTATTGTCTTTTTTTACACTGTTTGCGAGAAATATACAGATTGGTGCACATATTTAATAAGACGTTATTCGTTTGGTTGTTTTGCCTTATGGGCAGTGTGTGCAAAGAAACTTCTGTTTATACCTTTTCTTCATATTTGTTGGTAAATTTTTACATTTATTTATTTTATTCGAGGTGTAATCCTATTTCATGTCCCTTGATTTGATATGAACCGAAAAGCTCCACAAACTGGTTGTTTGTTTCTTGTGAGGAACGCTTGCCTACCCCAGGCGAAACTTGCTTTACAACGGCAAGGCGAAAAGTGAATTGCAGATTTCCCTCCATTATTACAGCTCCACATGATAAAACACTTTACTATTGCAATGTTCAAAAGAAAATATGGGAAACGATGCTACCTTTTGAGTGACCTACTTCCAGTAGCATATCTTTTCTCTCTCCTGGTCGAACCACCCTACAGCGCCCGTTACAGATTTGGACTCTGCTGTGCATGCAGGGCAGGATAGCTGAGATTGTACCATTTCCACTTCTTCTTGTGTCGAATTTCACATGCTCGGGTGGTGAGTAAGACATAGTACAATAACTGGCTTATTATCTTGGAATTTGTTTGACATAATTATGGTACTGACTTTCTTCTTTCCACAGATCCCAGTCTCTAGTTAACAAATTATTTTAAATGGGACGTATATGTCTCGCTGGACTCGAGGAGGAATAAATTTATCGAACCATTTGTCCCTCCCGGAGTCCATTGACACGTGTACGTCCTACTTAAAATAATTATAAAACTATATACTAAAATTAAAATGTAGTAAAAAGCCGTCACTCAGCAGCCACTCCAAAAGCAGAAACCCAATTTTTACAGTAATATGCAAATTTTAATTAATTTGGTCATGATAGGGTTTACTGCCTGATGACTACTGACAAATACTGGGTGTACCATAATGACCGCGAGAGAAAAGTGAACAACAAGCTGTGGAAGCTTGTGCATTCACCGCCACTGAAAACAAGGAGGTCACGGTCACCTTCGCGCAAGGTGACGGTGAGTGGTTTATGAAACTGCCAAGACGAAGTGCCGCGGGAAACCCTTTTTTGACCTCGCGAAAGCTTATTATCTCTCCCCGTCAACGCATTTTCCAGTTTTTTCACGGCTTGGAACACTTCCACTTTTTCCTCGCTTCTTGAAAGAAGCCATTGCGTGTCACAGTGACGACGTGGTTTGCAGGTTCTAAAGGGTCCTAAACAGCCAAAATGCAAATTTCTGCGTCCAAGATCTCCACCAAGTCATGCATCTATGGGAAAACGTGTCGCATTGCAGGCTGAATGTGTAGAGGAGGACTAACGACGTCACAAAGTTCAGCGGTCACGGTTTGATTTCTTTCTTTCTTTTCTTCGAGGTGGCAGTTGAACTTTTATGTCTACCACTCGTAAAATAATGGCTTCTCCTCTCCTTAAAAACATTGTTTTTCTTCGCCGAAAGCGTTATTCAAATGGCTCTAGGCACTATGGGACTCAACTGCTGTGGTCATAAGTCCCCTAGAACTTAGAACTACTTAAACCTAACTAACCTAAGGACATCACACACAGCCATGCCCGAGGCAGGATTCGAACCTGCGACCGTAGTGGTCGTGCGGTTCCAGACTGTAGTGCCTTTAACCGCTCGGCCACTCCGGCCGGCGAAAGCGTTATTGTCTGCCTTCGTAGCTGAGAGATCAGCGTAGGTGCGGAGGACCCGGGTTCGATTCCCGATGCTGCCAAGGGTTTTTCCTTGGTGGAAAAACTCGTACAGGGCGCTCTCCTCCTCGTGACGCTGACTGAGAAGCCACCTGAACGAGATGTATGGCCTCCACGGTGGAGAGTTACTCCTTCACACCGTCAAGTACTACGATTTCTTCAAGTTCCATATGTGTTGTGAAGCCGTCGGTTGAGCAAAACATAAGTAAGATTTCTTTATAATTTATCTATACATGAAACAGTGAATTTTTCGTTTTCAAAAACTTTCCCCTTTGTACCGAGCTCTTAAGTTGTCGTATTCATCAGCTGAGCAATACTGATAGTTAGTTGGCGTTGTATTACGCTTGTGAGCAGTGTCGTGAAACAAAACTTTTATCTCAGTGAAATGCTCAATTTGAAATAACGAAAATAAACCTAATGAAATCGTAAAACAAACTTATTATGTACTCAGTGAAAATTATTTAACTGAAACTCAGTACTGAAGTAAGTCATTAAAGTTACGTAACATGAAGTGCAATGTCTAACTTAAAATATCCACAAAATAAAATACCGCTCAACTCGGAAGAAAATAACTCTTTAAAAGTACCTTCACCGTTTACTGTAAATTAATCTGCTTACTTAGCAGAACATCTAAAAGTTCTGAATACGTTCTGTTTGCTCACAAGAATGCAAAGTGAGATCTGCCCTGAAATAAAACTAACTTAGCTCTTGCTCAGAATACCATTTTGTGTATGGTGTATTGACGTTCTCGAAAGCAAACTGAAATCAGCAAACGTAGCAGCTAAAGAAAAATAATATACTCACTACTAAATTCTTCTTTGCTTATCAGAGTCTGTAGTTATGTTTGGTGTAATGTGTAATACACACACAACTTTGCTAAGAGTGATGGAGACAGTTTATTTTGAAGGAAAGCAATCTTGAAAAATTTAACACCGATTGTTGTCAAAAGAGACTGTACTGCATAAGAAGACTCTAACAATTACGAAATTCACTCATTACAAAAATTATAGACATTTAAACCAATTGCGTTATTTGGGGCATATTGAAAACAAAGTGAAAACTAATATTGAATATTATTAGTTGTGCAAGGGACAAAGACTTCCTTATATTGACAGTTCTGACAAACAATCATTTCATTCCCGCGCGTCAATTGGTTGCCTTGAAATATTCCTTCAAAAATCTCCTCCATCCACAGAGTCAAGAAAATATCCTTAAAAACAAGTTTTCACCTCCACTGTAAAGTATTCCAGATAATTTCTCACAGATTCATAAATATCATAGCTCCTTCTCCTAAACTGCGCGCTACTGTGCCTCTAATAAGAATACCTAGCGTAGCACAACTGACTACCGACCGACTGCGCCACGGACGACATTGAACAAAGAGCCAAGGATCTTCTCCACGACTAGTCCAGAGCAGTCATGGATCTTTGTCCCAGTACACAAAAAGGTAAAATAATTCGGTAACAGGAGACATACGAAAACATTACACATACGAAAGTGTCCGACTGAGGCAAGGAGGCCGCCATCCTTGAATTAAAGGGTAAGATGGCCCACTGGAAACTTAGATGGCCTTAAACCCTGGACTGCCCGTCCTGGTTTAGGTTTCCTTAACAGCATAGCTTGTACTATACTGGGTTAAGAAAAACTCGCGCATTCGCACTTCGCAGAGCGATCCCTCACACACTAGCAATACAAATATGTCTCACAAAATTTCGTTCTCTGCAGATTTCCGGCAGTAAATTGACGTTAAAAACCGGGAGTCTGGCAACACTGTAATCACGTGTACAGTAACTACCTCTGTCTGGACTTAATAGCGGTGCTGCGCAGTTGGTGTAGTGGATGGCATTTGGCGTAGCATGCAGAAGGTGGAGGATTCGATTCTGAATCTAGGCACATTTGTTTTCTTCTGTGCTAAAACTAATCTGCGTAAGACATCGCCGGCCGCGGTGACCGTGCGGTTCTGGCGCTGCAGTCCGGAACCGCGGACTGCTACGGTCGCAGGTTCGAATCCTGCCTCGGGCATGGGTGTGTGTGATGTCCTTAGGTTAGTTAGGTTTAAGTAGTTCTAAGTTCTAGGGGACTTATGACCTAAGATGTTGTCCCATAGTGCTCAGAGCCATTTGAACCATTTGAACCGTAAGACATCGTCATACAGCGATTACAGTGGGTTTTCTACAAAACATTTGCAGTTACGTATTACGAACACAGAAATGGAAGTACAATCGTTTTCATTGGTCAGCCTTTAAAAAAAACTTTTGCACGTCGTGGAAGCGAATTGTTTCACGCCATTGCATCTACTAGATTACAAACCTGTTCTGTCTGTACCATCCCCCAATGGTCCTATCGATTAATAACTGTTATTATTCTAGTCACTTTCACGTCCATTACATTTCGTTATGGTCTTATGTCACCAGTTGCAGATTAAGTGCCTGGCAGAGGGTCCATCGCACCACCTTCAAGGGGCCTCTCTGCCCCTCCAATACCTTTCCTTGCGATATCTTATTTCTTCTATTTTTATGACGATGATCGCTTTTCTCTATGTAGGTGGACGCCAGCAAAGAGTGTTCACACTTTGAGGAGAAATTTGGCGATTGAAATTTCATGTGAAGTTCCTGCCACAGCGAAAAGCGCCTTTGTTTTAACGACTGCCACCACAAAGGCAAATGTCCGTAGAAATCTGTCAATTACTTCGCGATAATGCAAAACGAGCACCCTTCTTTGAACTTTTTCGATGTCTTCCGTCAATCTTATCCAACGCGAATCCCACACCGCACAGCAATACCCCAAAAGGCGGCGGACAAACATAGCGTAAGCAGTCTCTTTAGTAGACTCGTTAGGTTTTCTAGTTGTGTTCCCCAATAAATCACAGTCTTTGGCTTACTTTTCCCACAAAATTGTCTATATGATCGTCGCAATTTAAAAAATGTTATTCGTAATTGTAATTTCTAAGTATTTAGTTGAGTTTACAGCCTTTAAATTTATGTCATTCCTTTTAGCACACATGTGGTTGACTTCACACTATTCGTTATTTAGAGTCAGTTGCCATTTTTTGCACCATTCAGATTTCTTGTGTAACTAATTTTGTAAATTCATTTTGATCGTCGGATGACTTCGCAAGGCAGTAAATGACGGCATTAACTGTAAACAGTCTAAGAGGGATGCTCAGATTGTCTCCTAATTCGCTTATGTTAATCAGGAAAACACAAAGCCTATAACACGTCTTTGGGGAACGCCAGATATTACATCTCTTTCACTCGATTACTTTCTGTCAGTTATAACGACTTTGACTTTTCTGACAGGAAATCACGAATCCAGTCAACAACTGAGACGATATTCCATAAGCACGCAGTTTAATTATAAGTAGCTTGTGAGAAACTATGTCAAAGGCCTTCTGCAAATCTAAAAATATGCAATCAATTTGACGTCCCCTACCGATAACACTGATTACACTGTGTGCGTAAATAGCTAGTTGTATTTCATAAGAGCGATATTTTCTGAGTCCGTTTGGCTATTTGTCAACAAATAGTTTTCCTTTAGGTTATTCACAATGTTCGAGCAAAGTGTACGACCAAAATCCTACAGCAAATCGGCGTTAGTGATATTGCTCTGTAATTCAGCGGATGACTCCTACTTCCTTTCTTGGGTATTGGTGACACCTGTGCCACTTTCCGATCTTAGGGTACAGATCTTTCCACGAGCGAGGGGTTCTGTACAATGATTAGCCAAAGCATTGTGACCACTGCCTACCGCGAGGTTGAATGCCTCCTGGTGATGAAGCGGGCACGTGACGTAGTAAGCAAAGAATGTAAGCGGAAGAGAGACGATTGGGCTGTGATTATACCGAAGATATGGGCCGCAAATGCGGAAATCCACTGATATCAGCAGTTTTGGCAAAGGGCACATTGTTGTAGCGCTGCGGCTGGAAACGAGAATCTCCTAACGGAATCCGAGGTAGAAAGTGTGGGGGCGACCTTGGAAGCCGCCAGCATGAACGAGGGTGCGAGACGCGAAGCTGCGAAAGAACTTCTTCCGACAATCTTGGTGAGCACGGGAGGTACGAGCATGGAGAACCCGATTTTAGCAAGCATTCTTCACTTCATGAAGCAGCAATCCGATGAGCAGAAAAGCATTAAATGATAACCTGATCTTATGGATTAACGAGTCAAACAAGACATTAAGTGAAGCATTAAGCGATAAATTGAACGATTCAGAGAAAGCATTAAGTGAAGTTTTGCACGACTCTAGTAGCGAGTTGGGAGATGATCTAACATGGAAATTGGAAGAGCAAATAGACGCAATGAATACGCGATTTGATTAACAGGAACGCAAGCTAGGGCACCATCAGGAACGTCTAGAAGCGTTAGAAACCAGAATCGAAACACGAGCTACTCAAACAAAGCACTAGCAGACTCCATGTTAAAGGAGATACTGTCTGTGCAAACCGAAGTCAGTGACGCCATGGGCAGGCTTAAAAATCGTGCGATAGTGTTAGAAAATGAAGTGTACTCACGAAAAATCGTCATTCCTTCGGAGTCGCAAATAAAGGAAGTCGTAGAAGATGTCTGCAAGGAGCAGAGAAGCTGTTACTCGTGTGATCGAACAAGTGGCTGCTCAGAGTGCGCAGATTACGGCGCAAGCAGACGAGATTGAGAAAGTAATCAATCAGGTGGGGGCTCTAACGAGTGCGGTAGAAAAGATCACGCTAACGAATGAGGCAGACTCGGACAGGACACAGCCAGCCGCAATTGCGGAATCTGAAGAAGTGCAATCACTGCTGCAGTTTAAAAGGGTGCAAGCAGACATAAACAAACGCAATCGGGACCTGATAGCTGACTTGCATAACAAACTGCGGAAAAACGAAAGTTCAGAGGGCAGTGTCACTATTAGTAACACCTGTAGGGGAGCGAAAAGCACCAGCAGTAAGCCTAGGCGTGCAGAAGACGAGGATTACCGTGACTTCGAAGAGAGACTCTGTAATCTGAGAGGAAATTCGGCGCCACCTGTGTGGACGACGAACAGCGGTACGAATTTCGATAGTGACGAGGAAGAATGCAGGAGACAGTTTGTCTCTTTTCCCAGACCCAAATCATGACATAGGGCCCTCGATGTGGTTAAAGCAATTTGAGCACTCGCTACCTCACTCATGGGGAGATGTGCTCAGAATAAAATTTGCGTGCAGTCACCTGAGAGGTGAAAAAAAATGCTACCCGGATGCAAATAATGCTTCAGGACTGTCGAACGTATGAGGATTTTAAAACGGCTTTCCTCAACGAGTTCTGGTCTTGGATCATGCAAGAACGGGTAAAGTTAGGCATCTTGATGCGAGAAAACTATGCTGACAGTACTTACAAGCACCCGGTTTAATTTTATAAAGAACTCGTGAAAAGTATTCAGTTTCTTGATGCACTGCATGATCGCAAGGAACTAAATAGAATTTGTCTGACTAAGCTTCTGAGTAAATTGCGCAAAGAAATTACAATTGCGGGAAGTGATATGGATGACGTTAGTGGTCTTCAGAACCTGCTGCAGGAATTGGACACTGAAAGAAATGTAAATGAGCAGCGAAACGTAGTTAGGTTCGAAGGCAATCACGACGGGAATCGCAGACAGAGAGGCGCAACCAGAGTTGGAGGCCTCAGTTTGCTCGCAATAACAATCATGATCGTGGTAATGATCTTGGAGCCCACAACGCAGTATAGAGGTTGGAGACGCCTTTGGGAAGATCAGCCCCTGCCTGATAATGGTAATGTGTTGCACATAACTGACGGGAGGTCGGTGGAGCCACATGATAATTCCCGAGGCAACAAAATAAAGGATAGTAGGGACGCGCGACTAGCAGTGATAGGAGCGAGCACATCTGCGATGCAGAATAATGAAACTTACGATGTCAAAGCAATGTGCTTAGAATACGAACACATCCGGGACGTGTTATTAGAGGAAACAACACAACTCAGTCAAATGCCCTACAATTAGAATAACAATTAACGAAATTACAATCCCCTGTCTACTTGACTCAGGAAGGAGGCATCGGCGATGAGAGATGATGTGTTCGTGGGGTGTAGCCCAAAGAGTCTGTGGCCTACGCTTCCTTTGCAGAAAACGAGATTGCGTGGTGCCGTAGGGAATAAAAGCTTAGAAGCGAAAGAGCAGGCAACCATCGATTTTACTTGTCAGTCGTGTGACCTTAGGCCGTGTTCCTGATAGTGCCTTCACTAGCAGTTAAGGTACTGCTTGGCCTCGATTTTCTGAGATATTATAAGGACATTCTAGATTTTGATCGTATGTGCGTCCATTTGCTCGATCATAAAACCAGAGTGAGTGTTGCTTTCGATGAGGGACACGTAGAAGGAATGGGATATGCGTCCCTTGGTATACACGCGATCAGCGAGGATGACGCCAAGGTGTGCCTTTGTATGCTAGATACAGAGGAAGGAGATTGGGATAGCGAGAAGACAGTAGAGGAGGAAATACGCGAGAAAACGCGGCATTTAGGATCGACAGAGATAATGTAACAACTACATGGGATTCATGGAAAGTAGCAAACCATCTTTTCAGATTCGCCTGGGCCCATAGAAAATTTCAAAAGGAAGTCCAAAGTAGGAAACAGCAACAAAAGGGACGTACCAATAATTCAGATCTCTAGTACGAAGTTACACTTGCACTGTGAGTATCTTTACGTATTTTTGATAAATAATCGAAAGTTTTTGAGATGAGCGCAAAGTCAGTATAATTCAGATAGTTTTGAACATGGTCAAGATAGCGAATCTGGTTCTACATTGTGATTCATTGTTTCGTTTTAATGGCCAGTAAAATACTGATGTGTGATTGACTGTTTTGTTTTAATGACCAGTGAAATTGAAAAAAACTGAGTGCTTGCTTCATGATGTCTTAGATAAGGGGTCTGGCTTCTGACGTCATCATGATGAGGTATTAGCAAGGGGCATCCCTTATGAAGTCATGGTTAGGGGCGTGACCTGTGCAAATCACGTCACATATGCAAATGAAGTGTTTTAGAAGAAACATTTCCCTCCTACTGACGTCATAAATACCTGCTGCCTTATCCGTCGAAATTCCTTGGGGGAGGCCTCCATGAAGTTCCAGTCTCCTTCAGATCTTATTACTAGACATTCACGAATGTGGCCTACTGTTTGTTGCATTGCACCACAGCAACGTTCGGGGCTCCGCTCGATCCCCAGTTTACAAAGGGTCATGTTGCTTCTTGTGTCTCTTGTTCTGATGCAGGTGAGACGTTACTGAACCTTTCTTAGCAGCTATCTACCTATAAGTTGCATCATAATGACTCGCCAGGTGTTGATCAGTTTTCGAATAAATCCACAGCTGCATTCCAAATGGCAAGGATCAATATGACGGATGCTGTGGAGACCCCACACAAGTCGTTTATATAGAAGCGTGGTATGTGGAAGGTGAAAAAGATCCATTCCGGATCCAGTGCTACTTGTCTGGTGGTGCTAAATTAGACAAGACATGAAGCCAAGGAACTAGCGTTGGTTTTAGAGTGTCAGTGACTATCCTTATCGTATCGTTGAGCTGACGTGACTACTTCTAGCGTAAGATGATGTCCAGTTTAATGATACAATGAGGAGGGTCACTGGCATGCGAAAACCTATGCAGGAAAAATCCTGCGCTCGATCTACATTTTGAAAAGCCCGTGGAGCCAGAACTGACAGAACTAAAGGAAGATCAAAATAATGGTCATCCCTTTACTGGCGAAGAGCTTTATCGGCTAATAAAGGAGTCCAATGTGACAAATGTTACAAGTAATGACGGATATTATCCTGCATTTACTTAAAATATGGGTGTGCAGGCTGGAAGATAGCTCACACAGTTGTACTCTCATCATCATAATGCTGGAAGAATTTAAAATAGCTTAAGCACAAGCTAATTCAGAAGTCACGGAAACCTAGCAATGATCCTGGAAGTTATCGACCCATCGATTTGCTCGGCGTGTGTTATAAACTGTCGGAATGCTTAAGAAAGATGATAAATGCTTAAATTTCACTGGTTATTATGTAGAGAAGTAATACAGTGGTCCAGTACTTTGACTTTCTTTCTAATAAATTTGCTCACACATGTTTCCCATTCCTGGCAGGCGAGGTAGAACCGGCCCGTGCCGGCACCGGCGGCAGCGTTGGCTCAGCCGGCGATTGGCTATCGCTGGAAGGTCAGGCAGGCGGCTGATTGGCTCCCGACCGCAGAATTCCCCGTGGGAAGCCGGGTCCTTTGCGACCTTAATATGGCGCTTCACCCGCAGCTGCTTCATCTGCCCGGGCGGTGCTAAATCCCTTTGTTCTTCGCTGCGTGCATTCTGCTTGCTGGGGGAAAAAATCTCAAATAACCGTGCTTGTCGATTAATACACACCACGAAATTCCAGTGATAGGCTGAAACTTACAGGAAGTCCTAAAGGAAACAATCTGTGTAAAAACTGGGAGTGTCGGATACAGACAACAGTAACTCACTAGAACTGAATTATACGTCAGTGAAAAATATCCTACTGAGCAATTTAGAGAGTGTAGAAAAGTGGAAATTGATGGGGTGTCACGAAATATTTGGTTTTTTCGGACCTACAACACACCCTTCAAGCGTTTACTACAAGATTACAGCAAATGAAAATTTAAAATAAATCATGTGCCTCTCAAATGTGCAAACCAGTTTCAATTCTCCACGTGCATTGGGTCAAACTTTTTATTTTTTATTTTTAAGGCGAGATCGTACTGTTGCAATAAACGTAGGTAGGTAAACGTAAAGTTCCGCGTTCTGACCATAGGCGGCCCAAACAGATCTGACCGACCGCCGTGTCCTCCTCTGCCAGTGGCTTAATTTGATGTGGTATGGTGGAATGGAGGGGCATATGGAAACCATTATACTGTCACAGTCGCTGTCGACTTTCTTGATCTTGGAACCGCTAGTAACAGATCGAGTAGCCTCTCCGTTGGCCTCACGAGGTTGTGTGTACATCATACCACTTCTGCCTTACAGTACCGGACGTCGAACCCGGGCCGTCGCATGGCAGTTACAGTGGTACTCCGTGCTGAACCCTCAGCTGAGGAGGTGGACAACATAAATAACACAATTCACAAAATGTTACTTGTGTCCTAAAGAAGTTGACACTAATCACATTTTCTGAATACTACTAAAAATGAAACCTCAGCTCGTTTTCAGAAAGCACTATAGAGTGAATAAAGCAGTTTTTAAGAACAAACCAAGGCAATATTGTAAAATTATTGATGCTAAAACGTAGCTAAAAAGTTATAATAATAAAACTGGGTAAAAGATTTCAATTATAGTTTGAAAGTGATGTAGGATAACTATCGGGCCCAGAAACATCGATTCACAGAAAGAAACCTGTTTCAAATTTCACGAGATGATTACCTTCTGAATTGTATATGGTGCGGATGGCACCTCCATGCGGAAAAATGTGTTGCTGTTACGACTATACTTAACTCCAAGTGCAATGTATTGGTCTGGATACTACGAAGTTTACCAGTTTTTTTCCAGCCACCAACGTAGTTGAAAAATGACTGTCAACACCCGAACTAGAGCACTAGGTGATCTAATTTTCTCATTCGGTAAAGTATTACGACCGCCTCTCCAAACTAAGTCTAATCTGCACAACACAAAACTAAAAGTTCAGCGTTGTTAGCTAGAAGGTGACCACAAGCACAATAGTGATGCTGACTGCTCACAAGAATAAAATCGAAGAATGAACTCAGTACCTAAAGGAGTGAGGTTCAAATACTCGTCGCACAAATCAGTTTATTCAGTGGGTTCACTAATGTTGAAATTATTGCACTGAAAAGGGCCCTGCCGATTTATTTCCCCAGTTTTACTCAAATCGTGTATGTGTTGCATCTCTCATCACCTCACGGTCGACGAGACGCTAAACTGTACTCTCCATATTCTGAACAGAGCAAACTGCAGCTATAACTCAGTTTCGTGCCATTATTGACTGATGTACTGTAAACTCACAGGGAAAAAAATGTTAGTGATATTTTTAAAGGATCGACTGCTCACTTCGGAACACTTAAAGGGTGTAGAAACTGCACCAGGAAGTCATGTGACCCTCCATCGCAGACGTAAGTCATGGCAGTGAATGTTGTGCGTGTGACAGTCAATATTATGGAACCTTCGCAGTAAGATTAGTTCACATGGAGAATTAAAAAAATGTCAGAAAGGAGCTGTCCAATTTTAATGTGCCCACGACGACACTGTAAATGAAGATGCGAGATCTACTGGCAATCGAAATCAGAAACAGAGCGAGTAAGAGTTTAATCTTGTGGGTTGCGCGCCTTATAAATCAGGGTGCCACATTAGTTCTACCAGGTTTCCGTCGTTCCTGCTGTAGTTCCGCGAGAATGACGAGAAATGTGGCACTACAGTTGCTTCATACTCGTCAACCTGTTCTCTCTTTCTGAAGCATACGGAGGTGTAACGCTGGTAGTGACTCATTGTTACTGTGGAAGATGAGAACACGATCTTTCTGCTGTTTTAGTAGCACTGACATGGCGCAATGACTCTGTCAGGATCAGATGGCCGTTAGCGAAACTGTGTTTTGTGAGACTGTGGAGGGTGTAACACGACAATTAATTGATGTAAAGTACACAACTGCAAATGTATTCCATCAAAGAAGGAGTCATGTATGGAATAAGTTTGATGCTACAGTCCATACTTCAGATGAAAAATGTATGTCTTTTGTTCTATGTCTTTAGTCCACTTCCACCATAAGAATACGTATGTGCTCCGTTAAACGGAAAGTGGGCCCAGAGCAACATCTCTGTAACATCCCTGCGAGAAAAAAGCATGCGATTCCTGTATTATTTGATCATTGCAACCTCCGTTTTTGCGCTAACAGTGAGTTGTGCTACTTATCATCAAAATGTACTCTGATAATTAGTCTCAATTCAGATATTGCACTTCATCCTCATGTCATGTTCTTTGCCACCGTCGTTGGAGACTTGGTAATGCGTCTAAAGTGTGTATAAGACATTCTTTGAATAGATAAAAAATATTAAAATACAATGAGCTAATAAAATCATGGGATACATGCTAATATCGGTCGGACTTCCTTCTGTCCAGCGTAATGGAGCAACTAGGCGTGGCATGGACTCGGTAAGTCGCTGCAAACACCTGCAGAAGTGCTGAGTCATGCTGCCTCTATAACCGTCCATAACTGCGGAATTGTTGCTGGTGCAAGATTTTGTACACGGACTGACCTCTCGATTATGTTCCATAAATGTTCCGTGGGATACGTGTTGTGCTGTTTGGGTTGCCAAATCACTCACTCGAACTGGCCAGAATATTCTTCAAACCAGTCGAGACCTGTTTTGGTCCAGTGACAAGTCGCACTGTCGTTATTAAAAATTTCATCGTTGTTTGCGAACATGAAGCTTTCAAGTAGCCGAACACAACTATTTGCAGTCAATGATCGGTTCAGTTGGACCAGAAGACACTGTCCATTCTATGCAAACACAGAGCACATTGTTATGAAGCCATCACCATGTTGCACATAGCGTTGTTCACAACGTGGGTCCATGGCTTCGTGGGACCTGTGCCACATTCGTACTCTACCATCAGCTCTTACCGACTAAAGTCGGAACTCATCTGACTAGGCGTCTATTTTCCAGTCCAGTCGTCTAGGGCCCAGCCGACATGACCATGAGCCTAGGAGAGGAGCTGCAGGCCATCTGCTGCCATAGCCCATTAGCCCACTGTCCTAAAGGGTATGTTAGTCATACGACCCAAATTGATTTCTGCAGTTATTTCAAGCAGTGGTGCTTGTTTGTTATCACTGACAACTCTACGCAAACGTCATTTTTTTCGGTCGTTAAGCGAAGCTGTCGATCACTGCGCTGTTCGTTGTGATAGGCAATGCCTCAGATGTGGTATTCTCGGCACACTCGTGACACTGTGGACCTCAGAATAGTCAATTCCCTGACGATTTCAGAAATGGAATATCCTATACGACTAGCTCCAACTACCATGCCGCATTCAACGTCTGTAAATTGCCGTCACGCAGCAACAATCATATCGGAAGCGCTTTCACACGAAACGCCTGAGTAGAAATGAGAGCTTCACTAATGCACTGCCTTTTTCCGCCTTGTGTACGCAATGCTACTGCCATCTGAATATGTACATATCGCTACCTCATGACTTTTGATACCTCCGTGTAAATTTAGAGCAGTGTTCGAAATACATATATAAAATCTTACATGTGTAACCTTCCAACCGATAGGTTGGTATACAATAATCGTCATGCCCACTGATTCCTAATATCGTGTAGATGGCTCAGACATTTTCTGACATTTCAACTTGCGTTTGAGAGTGGCTATAAAGCCGAAATCATGATCTGTGATATAAATAGTAATTTGCAGCCTAATGGTGGATATTTATTTCAGAAAGGTTGCGTATGTAGCAGGAATGCCGCGAGTCCGTGGTTGCACTTATGAGCCGGCCGGGGTGGCCGAGTGGTTCTAGGCGCTACAGTCTGGAACCGTGCGACCGCTACGGTCGCAGGTACGAATCCTGCCTCGGGCATGGATGTGTGTGATGTCGTTAGGTTAGTTAGGTTTAAGTAGTTCTAAGTTCTAGGGGACTGATGACCTCAGATGTTAAGTCCCATAGTGCTCAGAGCCATTTGAACAATTTTGTACTTATGAACTCGTGTACACGCTCTCTTTTCTGAGCAAGTCGAGTCCACATGCAGCCGACAACCGATTCAAATTACAAGTGAGCGGTGGCAGAGATTCAGAATTCGCGTCCCTACGAAGACGACAGGGCAGGAAATAATATGACAAGACTCCCTGGCGAGCGTAAAGCGGATATAGGGAACTGATTACTGATCTCTAATTCGTGTGCAAACGCGGACTGTCCAACGTGTCTAGAAATAATGGTGTTCCGCTCACAAATATGTAACACAGCGTACGAATTGTGTTTGTAAAAAGATACTAACCGACGGGGATAGGAGACGGGTGTCACTCCTAGTCAATGAAATTCAATATCCAACCCTACAGAAAGTGCTTCTCTTAATGAATGATGGTCCATCTCAACCAGTTACCGAACGGAGGCTGCGAATGAATTGAATGTAGTGGGTATGTGAGGTCGAAAAGTTTATAAGATGCCATTGATCACAGCGGCACATAATGCTGCAGGTCTTCAATGGCCAGACAACACGGAAACTGGGTAATACCAAATTGGCAGCGTGTAATGTGTTCTCACAGTGTTGATGTTGCAAGTGCACACTGGTGCATTTAGCCTGCCTTGAGCGTTTTCATTTGTACCATGAACTGGACTCACTCATTCAGATAACCATGAATTGAACTAAGGAGTTCAAAATTTTCGGTGACCAAGTTCCGCCATTTGATGTAAATCTTGATGTTGAGTATGCTGTGGACTCTTCCGTTTTCAAGGATGACAGCAGCTGTGTAGACAGACTGCGTTGATGCATACCTGTTTTGACAGACACTCAGGCGCGCAATTACAATTCACTGAACCATTAAATCATTTGATCTGAATCCCAAGGATAATGTCTGCAATTTGGGACAGTGGGTGCAACGTAACAATAAAGAACACCACAGTTTTTTAGATCTGTGGTATCTAATTGTCAATGAATGACTTCAGCTGGCAATGGCATATCTCAAGAAACTTGATGACTCTCTACCTCAGCAAATTGCGGTCGTTATACAGGGAATAAGCCTTGCTCCGCCTTATTAGCGTTATAGTCCCTGGACATAACAGATATTTTGTAGCGGTAATGATTTTTCCTAGGTTCTTACAGCTGCAGTGAACATCATAATCACACAATGGAAGGCAGTAGCTCCGCCAAAATACTGTACCGTGGAAAGAAGAATCATCCATTGTAGCACTGAGAGAGATGTAATGGCAGAACTTTTACCTAGCACAATCTATATACCAAGTAGCATGTACATATTTATGCATGAAGGTCTTGATTTTCCTCCAAACCTCTGGATCGATTTCAAGCAAATCTGACAGACAAGCAGCAAATTTCAAAAGTATCAGCACTGTGGTGTTTATAACATTCTGGTCACAATAAGAGTGGCGACATGGGCAAAAACGTGTTTTTTTGCACCCTTTGGTATAGGCTGCCCTGTGCGATTTTGTTGGAGTGGTATTGGCTACCTTATCTACCTGCATTGCAGTGCAGCTTACACATTAGGAGCAACAAACTGTTTTCCAGCCACTCACACACAGGCTGCCTTGCACAACGTGTAGTTGTGTCGGAATAGTATCAGTCTGCCCTACTGACTTGATTTGCAGGTTAGCCTATACAGGGAGGCGAAAAAAAGTTTTCAGACTTGTGAAGTGTAGGCTGCTCTGCTTTATCAACATGTCTTGCAGTGGCTACATGCACAGATGGGCATCGCTGAGCAGTAAGATGCCTCCCTCCCACTCCCCCCCACCCATCTCACTGCGATGGGCATCACTGAGCAGTAAGATGCCTCCCTCTCCCCCCCCCCCTATCTTACTGCTCAGCAATGCACATCTGTGTGTGAGATGCTGTGAGAAAGGGGAGAGGAGGAGACACCCAGAGATAGAAATTAGTGAGAGATGGATGGAGAGAGGGAAGAGGGTGGTAAAGACAGAGACAGGAGGAGGAGGTGTACAATGATGGAGGTGGGGAGAAGAAATGATTATAGAGAGAAGAGGATGTAGGGGGAGGGAGATATGTTTCAAGTGTCAGAGGGTGGAGGAGATGGACAAAAAGAAGGGGGTGAAGGAGATGGAAGGACAGAGAGATATGGGAGGAGGAGATTGATAGGTAGCAGTGGGAAGATAATGTCCACATACAGACAGTGAGGGAAGAGGTGCAGAGAGAGAGGGGGAAGGAGGGGATGTGTGCAATAAATATATCGTATGCTTATGCAGGTGAAGGCAGTACATGTTACTTTGTGAAGAGTACGTAGTAGTCATTCGCTTTACTTTTCCATTCGCAAATGGAGTGGGGGAAGAACAACTGTCTACATACTTTTTTTTAAATGACCCCCACTTTCTCTTATCGTTCTTTGCAGATCATCAGTGTCCCGCTAATCTGAACCCTGGTAATCCAAACGTTCGGTTAATCCGAACATGAAAAATGTTAGTTGAAAGGTATGTGCTGAGATTCGATCAGGATAGAGCCAGTGAAAAATGTCGATAGTTCCCAACCGCAAGGTTGGACGACTAGTACATCTTCGAGTAGTAAGATCTTTGACAGCTAACAGAGCTAGGTGCACGCGGTAAAAGATTGAGTGGTGAGGAGATGCGCAGAGAAAGCAGACGTGTTTCGAGTCGGAGCTAGATACCTGCAGGAGGCAGCCGGGTCGTGACAGCATCAAAGTAAGAATTGGCGCTACGCACATAATAAGCTATATATTGAGCGAAACTCTTGACATACCTGGGAAAACTAGAAAGAATAATTAATAAAATCGGTTTTCTTTGGTTAAATAATCTCTAAAAGCTAGATAGGAATCCCATTGTTGATGCAATAAGCGTTTTGTGAAATTTTCTCGTAAATCCTTGCTATAGAAGGTTTTTTTTTTAATTTTTCACATGTGCCTTAAAAGTTTGAACAATAAATATTTTTTAGATAAAAGTAGAGTTCCATCTCACACCTTATGTTGTTCTCCGCATCCTGTGCTTGCGTTGAACCAAAAGGTACATTAAAGTAAAGTTCCCATGAGTAAAGCTAATAATTTCATTTATCAGAGTAAAATAATCTATATGCCACTGCACAGTTGGCAAATTATTCAGATCAGAACAGAATTTTTATTAAGTAACAAACAGGGCCAAAATGAGTAAAGTTATCTAGAATGACAATTTTATGCCATTGCACTATGGCTGAGTTGAGTATATGTTTTATTATCGGCTAAACGGGAAGGAGTGCACGAGCTAAGTCCACAGACGCAGTCAGATGCAGGTTGGTGACTTTCATTAATTTGTACCACTAAACTTTCATGCAGTCAGATGTGTATTTTGAGTATTGATTTTCCAACAATATTTTCATGCAGTAAGATGAAGTTCAGTTAAGTTAAATACGCAGTCAGATGCAAGTTTTGTTAAAGACTAAAGCAGTCACATGCAGTTCAGTCTAGTTTAAATAGAGAATTTTTATTAACAACACTTTCATAGTCGAAGTATGGAAAACTGTGCGGTAACCTGCTGTACATATACACTAGTTTTTTATACACAGTACAGTAAACATGTATTAGAAAAAATGGCAAGAAAACATTAGGTTTAAACAATGCATAGCAATGAAAGAAAAGATGCCAAACTTACTAAAATACAGCGGACATTTTAGCCCTACTTTTTAGATGACAAAAACTCAGTCATTGTTTACTGGTGTAATGAAGGCAGTCTTTTATATGACGCATAGTTGCACCATCGTCTCATAAACATCGAATCAGCAGGTGTAGCAGTGGGCTGTTGCTCCAAATAACGTAGCTCGAGGTCAAAGGGCTTCTGCTGCGTCACTGTGTGGCACCAGCTCTACTTTGTCGCTTTCAGGCTCTTTGTCACTTACGTCACAGCAGTCCACTTCTTCCTGGCCCTGTCTCACAGCAGTAACTAAATCACCATCAGTAAGGTTCTCCACACATGCCCCATCCGCTGCCATCCACTCATCTACGTCTCCTTCACTAGCTCCTTCACATCCAGGGATTGTCTGTATCATTTGTAGTAGATTTTCCTTTTCTTCTTCAACTAGGTTGTCCTGAAATTCAAGATATATCCACAGTTTTCTCCACTATTTTCTCAGAGTACTTTCTGAAATATTCTGCCATGCCTCAGCGGCCCAAAAACAACATCCTTCGCATTGGCCTTTTTCATTTTGTCCACTAAAGGAAAGCTATTACATTGGATCAGCATTCTTAAAAATCGTTTTCTATAAATCAGTTTTAATGTTTGCAGTACGCCCTGGTCCATCGGCTGTAGAAATGGTGGAACATTCGGCGGCAAAAACTTCGCCGCAATTTCTCCATCACATAATTCTTCAGTTTTGGGGTCACATGACGCGTTATCAATCAAAAGGATTGCGCGGAGAGACAAACGATTTTCCTTAGAAAACCGTCGAACAGTGGGAACAAACTGGTCGTGAAACCTTTCTTTGAACAGTTTACCACGCATCCATGCTTTTTTCTGGTAGCGATAATATACGGGCAGGAACTTCATGTTGCAGTGTTTAAAATCTCTGGGCCTAGCTGATTTTCCGATCAGCATTAAAGGCAGCATGTGATTACCAGTTGTGTTGCTGCACGCTAATTAAGTTACACGATATTTGCACATTTTACAACCAGGAGAATGGTCTTCTGCTTTTGATGTCAGGTTTTTTGTTGGCAATGCCCTAAAATTAAAGCCAGTCTCGTCACCGTTATAAATATGTTGGGGAGAATGCTTTCCCTCTCTTATTTTTTCAAACACCCAAGTATTCCTTCGCTGCATCACGGTCAGAAAAAATCTTCTCTCCAGTAATTGTTAGCTGACGGATTACATGAATTTTATTAATCAGTTCAAACCAACCCGTAATTGCACTAAAAAACTCATCACCATTCATTAACTTATTCAGGTAAACAGCCTTCTCCTGAACCAGTGCTCCACTCAAAGGAGTTCCCCTTTCTCTTTCCTTCATCCACTTTATCGTACTGGGACTGTTTCAAAGTGTACTGAATTTCGAGCGCTTTTCCTCGAAGAAATCGCGCAGGACTGTTCAAGCTTCACTCGGTTCTTCGTCCAATGACAAATGGTTGATTTACCAACATCCAGTTCCGTTGCCAGTTTATATACATTCTTCAAAGGATTCAGTTTTCCTTTGAGAGTTAACGTTCTATATTTCGGTTTACTCATGTGGAAAATACGTAAACCACTACACCTGAACGAATACAATACAGCTGTTACCCGTGCCAGCGATCTATAACTAACATAACCAAGCGCTTTACGAACCAACTGGCAGGTCACTGACCTCAGACACCACAAAGGTCTTAGCAACGCACAACAACGATTGTCGGGAGTGAGAGTGAGCCATTGTTCCCAGATTTGTTCTTATTTGTTAACATGGTATACCTACTTATCTGCTTGGTATACTTCATTGTAGAAACCCGTCACCGTAATTCCGGCTAATCCGAACAAATCTGTAATCTGAACAATGTCCGGTCCCAATTAGTTCGGATTAATGGGACTCTACTGTACTTACGTTGAACGCAAATTGGCAGCAGTAAAATCATTCTGTAGTCATCCGTGAATGCTTTGCTTAAATATTCTCAACAGTATCCTATAAAAAGTGCGTCCTCTTTCCTCCAAGGATTCTCGTTTGAGTTCACAGACCAATTTCGTAACACTCGCATGTTGATCTAACCTATTGGTGACAAACGTAGCAGAACGCTTCTGAGTTACTTCGATGCTTTCCTTTAACCTGGTCTGGTGGGGATCCCACACGCGAATTGTACTCCAGAATTGATAGCATCAGTATTATATTCGTATCCCCCTTTACAAATGATCTACACTATTCTAGAATTCTCCAAATAAACCCAAGTCGACCACTCGCTTTATTACCGACGTTACGCGTTCCTTGGATTTCATATCGCCTTTCAACGTTTTGCCTACATATTTAATCGATATGGCTGTGTCTAGCAGCAAATCAATAACACGGTTTTCGAACATCATGGGATTATTTTTTGCCAGTCATCTTACTCTTACATTTTCCTACATTCAAAGCAAAGTACCATTCATCACACAAAACAGAATTCTGTGTAAGTGATCCAGCATACTCCTACAGTCACTCAACGATGACACTTCTCGGTACACTACAGCGTCACCAACAAACAGTCGCAGAGTGCTGCTCACCCTGTCTGTCAGCTTGTTTATGTATATAGAGAACAAAAGCGGTCCTATCAACTTCTGTGGGCACTTCTGACGATACCCTTGTCTCTGCTGAACATTCGCCATCGAGGACTATGTACTACTTAAGAAGTCTTCCAGGCACCCACGTGGCTGATAACCTTTCCTATTTGCTCGGAGCTTATGTGTCTCAACGAAATTTATTACATTCGAACCATTCTGCAACAAATAGTTGATAAGGATATTGGTCTGTAATTTTGCGGGTCTGTTCATTTATTCTTCTTATACACAATGAAGCGTCAAAGAAAATGGTATAGGCATGCGTGTTAAAATACAGAGATTTACAAACATTCAGAATACGGCGCTGCGGCCGGCAGCGCCTTTATAGCACACCAAGTATCTGGTCCAGTTAAGGATCAGTTACTGCTGCTACAATGATAGGTTATCAAGATTTAAGTGAGTTTGAACGTGGTATTATAGTCGGCTCGCGAGCGATGGGACACAGCATCTCCGAGGTAGCGATGAAGTGGGGATATTCCCGTAGTACCATTTCACGATTGTACCGTGAATATCAGGAATCCGGTAAAACATCAAATTTCCAACATCGCTGCATACGGAAAATAGATCCTGCAAGAACGCGACCAACGACGACTGAAGAGAATCGTTCAACGTGACAGAAGTGCAACCCTTCCGAAAATTGCTGCAGATCTCTGTGCTGGGCCATCAACAAGTACTAGCGTGCAAGGCATTCAACCGATCATGATCGATATGGGCTTTTGGAGCTGAAGGCCCACTCGTGTACCCTTGATGACTGCACGACGCAAAGATTTACGCCTCGCCTAGGTCCGTCAACACCGACAATGGGCTGTTGATGACTGGAAACATGTTGCCTCGTCTGACGAGTCTTGTTTCAAATTGGAGTGGATGGACGTGTAGAGGTATGCAGACAACCTCATGAATCCATGGACCTTACATGTCATCAGGGGACTGTTCAAGCTGCTCGAGGTTCTGTGATGGAGTGGGGCATGTGCAGTTGGAATGATATGTGACGTCTAGAGACGACTCTGACAGGTGATCCGTATGTAGGCATCCTGTCTGATCACCTGCATCTGTTCATGTCCATTGTGCATTCCGACGGACTTGGGCAATTCCAGTAGGACAATGCAACACCCCACAATTCCAGAATTGCTACAGAGTGGCTCCAGGAAGTCTCTTCTGAGTTTGAACACTTCCTCTGGGCACCAAACTCCCCAGAAATGAACATTATTGAGCATATCTGGGATACCTTGCAACATGCTGTTCAGAAGAGATCTAAGCCCCTCGTGCTCCTATGGATTTATGGACAGCCCTGCAAGATTCATGGCGTCAGTTCCCTCCAGCACTACTTCAGGCATCAGCCGAGTCCATGCCACGTCGTGATGCGATACTTCTGCGTGCTCGCGGTGGCCCTACACGATATTAGGCAGGTGTACCAGTTTCTTTGGCTCTTCAGTATACAAGAGCCACCTCGATTTTTTTCTGGTCTCTTGAGAAATGACCTGGACGAGGGATTGATGTACAGCTTCAAGAAACTGACTCCTTGCCTGCAGAGCTACAGTGTCCTCGTACTGCAGGAGACACGGCGGGCAGCGCCGATGCCATCGATAACAGAGTGACCGGTGTGACTGGCCCCGCTGGCAGCAGTAGCGGACGCTGCGTTGGTGAAGCGGCTCAGACTGATGACGCGGCAGGCGGCGGGCGACGGCGCCCAGTTGTCTCCTTTAAGGCTGCGGGGCCGGCTCGGCGTGGCGTCGTGTCGCGTCGCGGCGCGCCATTAACGATACATTGGACGGGAGCCCGGGGACGCAGGGCGGCGCCCCATGAATTCATAACTGAGCTGCCGCAGCTGGCTGCCGCCGCACACATGCATACTTGATGGCGCCACCGGTCTAGCCGCCGCCACCGCCGTCGCCCAAAACGCGGAAAGCAATCCATTTGCGACCTCACTGTCTCCCAGCTCGGCAGGCGGCACACCAAACGTGGCTACAGTGGGTCGGCGACACTGAACGTCCTTCTGTTCTACATTTTTCTAAGCTTCAGGTTCCGAGGCAGATCACTACAATGGCCCAGTGAAGGAGTGTTCAATTATCACTGCTCTCACAATTACACTGTTGACTATTAAAATAGCAGCGCCCGGAAGAACAGCAAGTAACGCCATTTTACGAAGGGTGTTCAGTAGGTAATGTAACACATTTTTTTCTTGGCCAGTTTTGGATGAAATATGCGAAATTTACTGTAGGATATCGTCGAATATTCCCGCTCCAGCTCCTATAGTTTCATGAAATTTCGATTGGTGGTGGCGCTGTAGCGTAGCCTTCAAAATGGCATCTGTAACAGAGGTACGCTGCAACCGGAAAGCCGTCATTGAGTTTCTTTTGGCAGAAAACCAAGACATTCATAGGCCCCTGCAGAATGTATATGGAGACTTGGCAGTGAACAAAAGCACGGTGAGTCGTTGGGTGAGGCGTCTGTCGTCATCACAACAAGGTCGCGCAAACCTGTCCGATTTCCTGCGTGCCAGTCGGTTGCACATAGCTGTGACTCCTGCAATGTTGGAACGTACGGACTCTCTCCTTCCTCAACTGGACCTCTCTGTTAGTAGTGCTGACACACTCGTCACCATTTGTGGGACTCAAAGTGTGTGTCCACTAGGTTCCTCTCCTAACAGAAGACCAGAAACAGCAACGAGGCGTAATCTGTGCAAAATTGCTTGGGCGTTACCGGCTGATAGTTACAAACGTCACCACAGGCGGTGAAACATAGGTTCATCACTTCGAACCGAAAGCAAAATGGCAATCCATTGAACTGCGTCACACCACCTCTCCGACGAGGAAGTTCAAAGCCACACACTGAGCCGATAAAGTCATGGAGACCAACTTTTGGGCACTGAAGGAGTTATTCTGTTCTATTTCCTCTTTCACGGCGCAACGATCAAATCTTAAATGTATTGTACTACCTTCAGGAAACTGAAAACCGAGTTCAGCGTGTTCGTCGCCACGATCTTCTCCTCTATGACAACGAATCCGCAACTTCCAACCTCTAACTGTGTGGCCCAATGAAGGATCTACTGGGCAGGAAACAGTACGTTGGTGAGGGGGAGGTTATTGATGAAGCAGAACGTTGGCTCCAATGTCGACCAGCAGAGTGGTACCACGCCGATATACAAGCCCTCTCAGTAAGGTGGCGTAAGGCCGTCGCATTGAACGGAGATTATGTTGAAAAAGATGGTTTTGTGGCGAATGGAGTGGGGAATAATATGATCTATTGGAATCTTGAATAGAACCACCCTGTTTTCAGAAAATAATGTGTTGCACTACTTATTGACCGTCTCTCATACTTGTTGTGCGTAAACAGTACAGTAGAAAGAGCACGTGGTTTTTGGGGTGTACAGGGTGCGAAATTTAGTGCTCAGAGCTCCCTCCTATGGCAGCTGCAATGCCTGTAAGTTAGTTGGATCTCAAGTCAGACTGAGCACTAACTAAGTAACTAACATGGATAATAGATATGACTAAGTCATTGCATGCTGCTTCAACTCTATGCAGGAGTTCATCAATCCTAACGACAGCCGAGTGATGACGTGATAGTTTTTCGGCTAGCCGTGACCAGATCTTTTCTGTTGGTGAGAGATCTGCACTACGTGATGGCCAGTGCAACAGCCAAACAACCTTTGTATGGACGTAGGTCACGAAAAGTCGCGCAAAAATATAATCTTGCGATATATGGTTGGAAGAAGACGTCACGGAGTCATCGAGGATAGTGCACAACTGTTGGCCTTAACACGTCTTGGCTGTTATCCGAAGTACCAGCTGTGCAAACCAGAGGTTATTGTGCTGTTTACCGAGTGGCATTTCATGCCATCGTGCCAGGTACTGGATGCATGTATTGATGACGAATGCATTCTTGCAATGTCTATTATTCTCTGAGGTTCTACGTGCGGACATAACCATAGATATGCTGTACGCCTAACTGCAACATCCCTCAAAAGACGATTTGTACTGTCGCTGGGAGCACCAATGTTGATGTGCTCAAGGGAAGTCGCAATGTGGTCGGCTGTCCTATCCATTGGTGCTCTAGATGTCGCCACATTGCTCGTGTGGCTATTAATCTTGCTTCAAACAAGCCCGTTACGTGACTTGAGGAACACACTGTGATTGTACGATGCTGCGTAGCCGTGGAAATTTTATTTCTGTCCTCTCGAACAATAGGCGTGTGGCGCTTTTGTGATCCTGTATGGCGTTGAGTCTGGCCCTTCAGAAACTATAGATGCCATACTTGCAAAACAATCGTGGGATCAAGATCAGCGGAAGAGGCTATATCTCGGAACGATGAAACGGAGTCTGAATAGGCGACAATGCTGTCGATTATGACAAATTTCGACACATGATGATTGGCTATTCACCTTCTTACACTAGACACAACACGGCCTTCTCACAAATAAACAACGCTCATACGTAATTTCTGAATGAGAAACCTACTACGTGATCATTTCGTACTTACGCAATGTAGTTGGCGTTAGTCCTGACTACTTTTTGCGGGTGCCGTCTAACGCTAAAAATCTGCGTATTCAGTAATGTGATTCATTTCCTGTCAGTTCAACTTCTGTTGATTGTCGTCCTCATGGTGTTGCAATTTCACCGAATCACTGCGGATTTTAACCAGTAAGAGTCACAGATATTTAGTAGATGTCGGTAACGTCAGCTTGAGCAGAGGCTACCGGAGGTCAATTCTGTGAAATGGGTTGAAAGATGTGTACATACTTAAAGGTCATCTTCATTAAATTCAAAATAAAAATTTGCACCCCAAGATGGTGAGAACTCAGTTCCAATTATACACACAACTGTTCCACAATATAAGCACCCTCTAAATCCAAAATTTAGCAGCAATACTATTTATAAAGAAGTTCAAAATTCTGCAGTCATTTAAAAGGTTACACAAGGCACAGTTTCAACATTTACAATACCCATAAATGAATAGAAGGTGTAGGCCATTGGGCCAAATGCTGGTCAAGCTTCGGCTTCAGTTATCACTTGTATGACACTTTAGATGCATATTAAATTCCCAAGTAAAAGTTCAGTTAACTACAAGTGAGTACAAGATTTAACCAATTAGCACAAATGCTGGCCGAGCTTCAGTTACTATTTACGTTGCACTCAGCGTTCGTACCAAAATTCTCAAGTAAAGGTGCAATTAACTAGAAGTAGTTAAAGACTAAATTCAAAAGCACAATGCTGCTCGAGCTCCAGCTTCAGTAATTATCTGAATGGCATTTAAGTAGCATACTACACTTCTCAGGAAAAATTCAGTTAACTGGAATCAACCTAAGATTTAATTCGAAATCACAAAGGCTGATCAAGCTCCAGCTTCAGTTATTATCTGAAGACAATCCCAGTCTCATATCACTACCAGCTGTCACTTTGTGCCGCTAGCGGATACTCCCATAAAATACGCCCATCATTCAAATAAAACAGTAACTATTCACATCTCTCACTGCTCCTCGAACTCTAAAGAGCAGCAACCCCGCATAGAGACTTGAACTCGTCAGCGGTTGCTTGTCAGCAAACAAGCCACTGGTTAACGCGTCTAACCAGCCGCGACCGCAACTCTTACTCCCCGTTTGTGATCTGATGCAAAATTATCTTCCCCAGATTCAGCACACAAGCTAGCAGCACACTAAAACTACACAACCGGTGGACGTCAATGGTTATCCATCGGATGAAAGAACATCAATGGCCGCACGAATTACCGAACCAAGGATTAAAAAAGTTTGGGGCCAGAATACTCACATGCGTATAATGCTAAGTCGTTGGTGAATGAAATAAATAGGAAGTGCAGGGAATCTAAGACGAAATGGCAGCGTGAAAAATGTGAAGAAATTGAAAAGGGGATGATTGTCGGAAGGAGTGGCTCAGTATATAGGAAAGCCTGAATAACCTAAGGCGAAATTAAAAGCAAGGGTGATAACACTAAGAATGCAATGGGAATTCCACTGTTAAATGCAGAGGAGAGAGCGGATAGGTGGAAAGAGTACACTGAAGGCCTGTACGAGGGGAAAGATTTGTCTAATGTGATAGAAGAAGAAACAGGAGTCGATTTAAAAGAGATGGAGGACCCAGTATTACATTCAGAATTTAAGAGAGCTTTGGAGGACTTAAGATCAAATAACGCGGAAGGGATACACAACAGTCCATCAGAATTTCTAAAATCAATGGGGGAGGCTGCAACAAAACGACTGTTCACGTTGGTGTGTAGCATCTATGAGTCTGGCGGAAAAGTGTAGTCGACCCAATTCCGAAGACTGCAAGACCTGACAAGTACGAGAATTATCGCACACACAGATTAACAGCTCATGCAGCCAAGTTGAATAATGTACTGAAGAATGGAAAAGAAAATTGAGGATGTGTTAGATGACAATAAGTTTGACTTCAGGAAAGATAACACATCAGAGAGGCAGTTCTAACGTTGCCGTTGATAATGGAACCAAGACTAAAGAAAAACGAGACACTTTCATAGAATTTGTCGAACTGGGAAAAACGTTCGACGAAGTAAAATGGTGCAAGATGTTCAAATTTCTGAGAAAAAAGGGGTAAGCTATAGGGAGAGACGGGTAACATACAATATGCACAAGAACTAACAGGAAATAATAAGAGCGGACGATCAGCAACCAAGTTCTTGGATTAAAAAGGGTATAAGGCAGGGATGTAGTCCTTCGCCCCTATTGTTCAAACTGTACATCGAAGAAGCAATGATGGAAATAAAAGGGAAGTTGAAGAGTGGGATTAAAATTGAAGGGAGAGGATATTGATAATACGACTCGCTGATGACATTGCTGTCTTGAGTGAAAGTGAATAAGAACTTCATGATTGAACCGTGATTTATTTTCAAAGAATATTCTTAAGAATTTATTTTATTTAATAGCGATTCATCAAGAACATTAACACATTTAATCACACAATGTAAGCATGGAAGTAGTTGCCAGGGAGTAACTGATGAAATCATAACCAAATTCCTTTTAACAAATGGGAATTCTATTCAGTTTAATAGTGCCTAAAAGCATTTTTTTTTTCAGAAACAGATTTAAAATTATAGTCAGAAAGCACCCTCTAAATATCAAATTTTCAATTTATTCAGAGACAGAATGAAACAAGTTTTGACTGTATGAGCTTTTGGGCAGAGAACCTTGCCGCTCCCTTTTGACACGGCCGTAGTTACTACCGCTCACAACAGCCTCTGAAAGACTACACTGGTACAAATCAGCAGCACACCAGATAACTTTAAACTAAGAGTTTTAACAATTTACACAAGCACACAAACTATGCACTCCCGGTAGGAGGGATGGAAATGGTACAAAACACTGACAATTAAAATATTAACCTTGCCACCAAAGGTGCAACTTGATTTTAACTTATACGAAAAGTGTTACGGTGAAAGGGTGGCAACTTTGTATACTAAAATGATCATTTAAATAAAAGCTCATGAAATGCAATCTTACATAAAGTTCTACAAGGTTGGCCAAACAATTGTTAAGTTGCTCTACAGTACACAGATACCGCCTCTCAAGATCATAGGAAATAATATCAAAGTTTCCAAGATCAAAACATATTTCAGGTATTAGGCCATTACACTCCAAACAATAAATTCGTTAACACACCAAAGCGACAAACATGACAGAGGCAGCTACTGACGTACGGTAGATTGATAGGGAGATTACTTAACAATCCGAACCGCAGGTTGCTCTAACCCGCCCCTACTCCACAAGGGAAAAACGGACCACCCAATTTATAAACAACCACTTTCCCACGGGTGGGCAAACGGAGAAGAATGGTGGGACTACCCCAAAGCAAAACGGCTGGTGACCTCACCAAAAAAAAAAAAAAAGTTGAATTTAACAAGAGTAAATCAAACAACATATCACCAATCATTTAACTTCCAATAAATTGCGATTTCTCGAGAAGACCTGGCGCAGCACCCCCAAATCGCTCTCCCGAACCGTCCGCTGCCAGCCGCTTCAACGGACGCAGGAAGGTGCGCCAATCCCCCGTCTCACGGCGTCGCAGCTCGCACCGGCCAGACTGATGTCGTGGCTTGACTCCTGTTGCCCTCGTGTCGACCGCGTTGTCACTACCCTTCGCTATACGTCACGGCCCACTGGACTCACGTGGCGACCTCACATGCGCCGACGATCAAGACGGACAAGTCATCTTGTGTCGCAGTGCGCGACCAACCAACCGATTGATCCAACCACCAATGACCATTGCCTGAGCAAACTCGAGCAGCCTGGCGGCCTAACACGCAGACTCAGATGCAGGAACTAAGCCCCGACCTGGCGACCACTTGCTGAGTTCTCTTACTGCCTAAGAAACGCGGAAGAGAGACAGACTACCAAACTGGGGACGAGAGACTGACCCAGACTGGCCGACTGGCGAGTTTTTTTTTTTTTTTTTTTTTTCTTCTTTATTGAATTTCAATTCCCCCCAAAGGGGGGCGGGCTGGCAGCAGCTTAGGACGCCGCTCTGCAGCCTACAGATTTTCTGACAAAGAGCAGGAGAATAAATAATAATAAAAAACAGGCGAAATAAAAAACAGGCGAGACTGGCGAGCTCATAGCGCCCCTTAAATGCACGTGAACAGGCAACCTTTCCCCTTTCCCACCAGAGGGAGACACCTAAGCTGCGACTGCCACAGCGGCGCCACCGCCAGAAACGGAGGGCGACTGCTTCACACTAAGCGCTGCGGCGCGCTCTTCAAAACAGCAATTTTTACCACGGCTCAATGATCTGCTAAATGGAATGAACAGTCTAATGAGTACAGAATATGAACTAAGAGTAAATCGAAAAAATACGAAAGTAATGAGAAGTAGCAGAAATGAGAATAGCGAAAAACTTAAATTCAGGATTAATGGTCACCAAGTAAATGAAGTTAAGGAATTCTGCTACCTGGTTAGGAAAATAACCAGTGATGGACGCAGCATGGAGAACATAGAAAGCACGATAGCACCGGCAAAAAGGGCATTCCTCACCAGGAGAAGTCTACTAGTATTAAACATAGGCCTTAATTTGAGGAAGAAATTTCTGAGAACCTGCGTTTGGAGCATTATATGGTAGCGACATATGGACTGTGGAAAAACCGGGACAGAAAAGAATCGAAGTATTTGAGATGTGGTGCTACAGACGAATGTTGAAAATTAGGTAGACTGATAAGGAATGAGGAGGTTCTGCGCAGAATCGGAGAGGAAAGGAGTTCGTGGAAAACACTGACAAGGAGAAGGTATAGGATGGTAGGACATCTGTTAAGATATCAGGGAATGACTTCCATGGTACTAAAGGGAACTGTAGAGAGTAGAAACTGTAGAGGAAGAAAGAGACTGGAATATGAAACTTCCTGGCAGTGCACACTCCGCTGCAGAGTGAAAATCTCATTCGAGACTGGAATATATCCAGCAAATAGTTATGGACGTAGTTTGCAAGTGCTATTTTGAGATGAAGAGGATGGCACAGAAGAGGAATTCGAAGCGGGCGCATCAAACCAGTCAAAAGACTTATGACTTAATGAAAACAAGCAAGGAAAGATTCCTCACTGAAATCGATACAGATCACAAGAGCACAAAACTCGACGGCCATCAGCAAAACCGATAACATCAATACCTTCTCGCTGCCCGCTGAGCTGTCTCTTGCAACCTCCGTCGTCGCCAGCGATGTTTACTCGTTCTCTGCTTCTCACCCAGAGACTCTAGCTGTCACACCGACGGCGCTCTTCAGTCGCCGCAGCACCCCCAGTCCTTACGGTCGCCCAAGCGCTAGCTCCAGCTGCGCAGTCGTCCGACACTGCGGGTGACCGCGGAATTTTTCAGATCGTTGGTTGCGTGGTGACGGCTGGTACCACAACACAATTCGAATCCAATTGAAGACGAACTTTTTGTCAACAGCGTATAGAAGTAAAGGGTTGCCAAACAGTGTTAGTTTTGGGGTATTGTGTTAAGCCACGCCCTTCTCAGTCATAGAGTGAGGGCACGGGGCACTGTTGAGGGTTTCCGTTTCTCAGATTATGTCATTGCTCTGGATGGCCTCATTTGGTGATACTCGAGGTGAGTACCCTATGTGCCAGAACTGGCTGCCATCCGCTCTCTTAGTTATCAACATTGCAATAACAAATTAACGATAATTCTACCCGTATATGACACTGCACCTGCTGTCGGTAGTCCACAGTTGTACAGTGATTACCGACAGGCAGATAGCTCTTTTGTGTCGTTGACGTGGATGACGTTTTCATCACCTGTATTTGGGTGACAAGTCGAAAGAAAGTGAAGGTGTAGAGCTATTGATATCTGTACTTGACGCCAGTGCTCCATAGCTCTTTGCAGGTTCTTAGGGTGAAACTGTGCCATGTAAAATGAAATTTAAGTCTCATAAAAAGTTGTTTGGGGGATCCCGAGCGCTAGGTTCGTCTCCTCACTGTAACGTTCTTTTTTCTTCACGCATCATGGTGACAGACTTCATGCATGCATCTTGGTCGACCATTCAATTACTATCAATCACGACTAAGTTCTTTAATATTAATAACTTTCAGATCATTAGAATGTCCTGTTCTAAAAATTTTAAACAAAATCTGTTTCTTTTCACTTACGAACCTCCGACAATTTTCTAGCACGTTTTTGAAGTTAGCTCTATTATTGATACAAAGTCTCTCAGCTGCAGTGTCGGTATTCGCGCTTTTTTTAATAAATCATCGTTTTCTGCACAGCATGTGGGACACATAGTTAATTTACGATAGGACACATAAATAGTAGACCATTAACGTTTGTTTCACATACAGCAGTTTACTTCCGGTTATTTCGTGTGAGTCATTACTCCAGCTGACAAATGTCCTGTCAACGAACTGAAGACGAAGAGTTTGTATGTGCTACGACTGCTACCTTCCTTCGAAAGTGAAAGAGGAATGGGGTGGCCCGTGTGTAGCCGTGAAGAGAGAGGTGTCAGTTTGCTCTGAGCTCTCTCTACTTTTCTTTGGGTCACTGACCCGTCATGTCCTTTGACCAGCGTCATTTGTGCGTTAAGAACGAATTCAGTTCAGGAGACTGAAGTGAATATCCTATCTGCGTTAAGCAACGTGTGGATTGTAACATTTTGGGAAAGTGATGGATTCCTTTTTTTCTAGATTTTTTAAATTTGAAGAGTTCTGTACCCAAACTTCAAACCCCTTTTTCTTGCGGGGAATGGAACCAAACTGAGTGGTGGTCGAAGACAAATTACGAAAAAGCTAAAAAGTGCGTTATAAGAACCGCAGTGATGTGTTCCGTCACGAATTCAGTTCAGGAGACTGAAGTGAATATCCTATCTGCGTTAAGCAACGTGTGGATTGTAACTTTTGGGAAAGTGATGGATTCCTTTTTTTCTAGATTTTTTAAATTTGAAGAGTTCTGTACCCAAACTTCAAACCCCTTTTTCTTGCGGGGAATGGAACCAAACTGAGTGGTGGTCGAAGACAAATTACGAAAAAGCTAAAAAGTGCGTTATAAGAACCGCAGTGATGTGTTCCGTCACATAACAATCACTTTCAAATTTCCATAGTGCACTGCAACCGACTTGGACAGATCATCTTGCGGTACAATAACGGGCGGTCTCACACTGCTTCCGCCACTCAGGAGAAAATTACGTCAATTTTGTGACAGTTTTTCTCACCCTCCCGACAGCCTCGATAAGGCACCATCAGATAACGGCTCTTCAGTTCTGAGCGACGTCAATTCTGCGAAGAAAGACTTCGGACAGCCGTACGTCAAAGTCTTTCAGCAACAGATGATCCAGACTGAGGAAACAACGGGAAAGACGAGCACCAAAAACTGCAGAATTACGTGTTGTAGCCTGACACAAAACAGCCGTTGTGTGTGGGTCCCAAGATGGACATCAAGTCTCTGGCCTAAAACCCGGCAGTGAACGACTCCAAATAACGTGCATTAAAATCGGTATCGATGTATAAAGCATAGCAAATGGTTTCAAGACAACATATGGACTGCTGGATCACGCGTCTGACCAGGTTCTTATGACCTGTAGCGAGCCTTTGTGTCGCGGCAACCAGAAACACAAATAACATCGCTGTCGCACTCTGAATCTGTTTCCATATCACTGGATAGGCGGGATATGAGGGAGATTGTCACTGAAAACGACAGAAGTGACAAGTGGATACAGATGATATGCATGGTTGTCTAACAACCAAATTGTATGTTCATTGGTGTGGGTTAGTCACGACTTTCAGTATGATGAAAGAAAACAACGATGACATCTGGTAAAACTTGGCTTTAATTGGGCATACTATCGGTTTCAGGCCGTACAGCCGCGTCATCAGCCGGCCGCTGTGGCCAAGCGGTCCTAGGCGCTTCAGTCCGGAACCACGCTGCTGCTACGGTCGGAGGTTCGAATCCTGCCTCGGGCATGGAGGTGTGCGTTGTCCTTAGGTTAGCTAGGTTTAAGTAAAGTCTAGGGGACTGATGACCTCAGATGTTAAGTCTCATAGTGCCTAGAGCCATTTGAACCATTTGAACCACGTCTTCAGGTACAATCTACTTATTTCAGAACTGAAACATAATTATAAACTGTTTTACAAATTTGTTCTATTATATTAATTACATTAATCCATCGGAAGTGAACTCAACGTTCTTAGTCAAGGTATTGCCATTCTGAGGATATCGTCAAAATTTAAAAAGAAGCTAGACGAAAGGGAGATAACTGAGGAAGTGCCCCATGTAATATTCACTAATAATGTTGCCGGATAAATCGAACCGATGTACTGGCCATTCATTGCGTGTGAAAATGTTTATAATCAAAAGTAACAGTGCTGAAGATATAGCTCATAACATATTAACGGTGGAAATGTGCAAGACCGCAGGTACAAAGCAGAATAAACTACAATAGTATACCTACGATCTTGCACACTGAGCTATGAGCTATATCTTCGAAATCGGTTTTGGCCTTGGGCTCTGTTCTGTTTCTTATAGATACTTACACATGCAGTGAATGGCCACTATATCATCTTGATCTACCAGGCAACATTATTAGAGAATATTACATGCACCACCTGCTCAATTATGGATTGCTCATCTAGTTTTTAAATAGTCAGAATGGCAATGACTAAGAACGTTGACCTCATCTGTGATGGACTAATGTAATATTTTTTGTGAGTATAAGTCTTCAAATAATCATAATAATTTATAATAGCCCAAATTTGCAATACATTTTATAGTTATTTTCCATTTCTGAAATGTGCAGGTAGCAACTGAGACGCGGCTTTAAGGCTTGAAGTCTGTAGCGTGGTCAATTCGTTTCATAAGATGTCAGAGGTATTTTGATTCATCATGACTTTCATCAGCTGCGAATTCCGTGCATATAAAACAGTTTGTGACTTCCAGTATGATCTTAGTATTAGTTCCTGCCACATCGTCATGCGTAGAGACTACCAGTGTAAAATCTGAGCAATTTAAGTTTAGACCTGTTAGTAGCCTTACCGTCTGTCGCCCTATGTACTAGTGGTACCGTTACCAACAATACTTTGGAGAATAAAGTTAGCTAAAGCAATTAACATTTCCTTGTTTGTAGATAGGCTGTATTTCAATTGTTGTGGTACACAATGAAATCCCAACGCTATGATTCAGCACAGTGGTAAGGTGACGCAACCGCTTCCGGTGTGATTAAAACACGTCTAAATGACGAAGAAAAAAGTGTCAGACCTTCCCTCCCTGAAGAACGGGGAATCGCAAGCGAGGGAAAAGCCTTGGTGCTCGTAGGCTGACGTATCAGAGGCGAGGCGATAGCAGAAACGGCGAAATCAGTCATGGATCAACTATCAGCCTGTGCTGCGTTTCGACCTGACAGAGGTTGCCACCCGCTGGCTTCCACGACTGCTTAGGTCCGCAGCTCGTGGCCTATTGGTTAGCATTGCTGCCTCTGAGTCACGGGGTCCCGGGTTCGATTCCCGGCCGGGTTGGGGGTTTTCTCTGCCCGGGGACTGGGTGTTTGTGTTGTCCCCATCATTTCATCATCATCATCATTCGTGACAGTGGCTAGATTGGACTGTGTAAAAAAACATTGGACTGTGTAAAAATATGGAATTTGTACAGGCGTTGATGACCGCGCAGTTGAGCACCCCATAAACTAAACATCATCACGACTGCTTAGACCCATTCGTAATTCCCGCTGTACCGAGTCAGCACAGCCAGGCCAATCCAGACGTCTTTAGCCGCTAGAAACCCCATGGAAGAGTGCCGCTGTCACCCCGAGAGAAAAGTGCAAAACAAACATTGTAAAACGCGTGGGTTCACGGATCCCGAAACAGATGATGCGATGCGGAGTGTTTTTAGAGACTGCCATGGCGTAGTGTTAGCACATTATGCTTGTAAGTCTAAGACTGTCACACAAGCGTCCTCCCGAAATATTCTGAGGGTGTTGTGGAACGCTGTCAAGACAAAGCGAAACGGGAAGCTGTCCTACGTGCTGTTTCTGCTCCGTGAGAACACGCCATTTCATTCTGTACAGGATACAGTAACCATAGTTACTAAGTAGCTTTGACTTGTGTGGTTGCGCGTGCAAAATATATTTCTTGAAAATTATTTTAGACCGCGTGACCTAACAAAAGAACCGTGCTTCACAGCAAGAAAACTAGGAGCAGTAGATACAATAAATTGCTATTAAGGATGAAAATAATTTACCTGTAACACGCATATCCCCATTAACTTCAAGTAGCACAATTACAGTAACCACATTTAACTTTAATTCTTAAGGAGAGACAACTCTCTTTTGATTATTATTATTATTATTCTAATTAGAACGCTAAGTTACATTCATTAGTACAGAAGTGCTTTCACATGTAATCTCGATTAGAACAAAAGCAGCAATGAATGATTCATGGTCATAACTAGCTATATAACATAATAAATGAAACAAAAAGGCTGAACTCTGGCACCTTACTGTGTTGTTACTCTTAGATGAATTTGGAAGAGTACATAAATCACATCATTTTAGGCTGAATTATTTTCGTTATATACATGTACAAATTCTTTAAAAAAACGGAAATCTTTCGTAAATACTAAGTGGTTCATCAAGAGGCGGCACAACACACATACACACAAACACGCACACACATACGCATACAGTACGTCGCTCCACTCCACTGTCCATCGCATCACTCTGGTCACCCATTGTCTCGTTCACTGGTGCCGGTGCATTTGCACATTGCAGTTACTTTGCGATTTAATACACGTATAATACTTAATTCAGAAACAATTTCTTGGGAGATGACACAACACCGTTCCGGCACATTCCAGGCGAAATTGATCCCTGGTCTCATCCGTCAATTTCTCCTGGCATGGCAGTCAATGACTTCCTCCTCTTTCCCAGATGAAGAAACCATTGTGTGTCAGTCATTTCGAGAATGACCAGGATATGATTTTCGAGCTGCAACGTTCCTTGAGCAAACAAAATGCTGACTTCTACAAAGTTTTGTCCGAGACTTCCATCACAGGTGAAACTTCGCCGCACTGTACGCTGAAGATGTGTAGGAACACTAAAGAAAAAGAAACACCATCACCAAGTTTCCTTGTCGCTGGTTGATTTTTCCTTCAGAGTCAAGGAGACAATTAAAACTCTATGTCTTCTTCTCGAAAGCACCGTATACAGAGAGAATCAAAAGTCGAGAAGAATGACGATGACGCAATATCCTTCGCCATTCAGCGTACACATATTGCTCAGTTCACACGTAGATGCCCGTGTAGAATGGTGCAAGGACGTGCTGCAAATTGAACGGAGGCGGCTTTTGGCGGCGGTGGCCGGCTGGTTCTCATATGCCGCGGTTATTGGTACCGGCGGAAAGCCGGCGGCTGCCCGCCGCAGACGGAATCAATCGTCTGAGCGGCTCGCTCTGCCGCTAATGCGATCGCCGACGGCCGCGCCGTTTGATTAGCTGGCTCGGCGGCTGCCGTGACGTCACGCGGCAGCAATAACTGTTGCGTGCCCGCACAGGAGGTATGTCCGGCGGCGCGCGCAATCGGCCGTGAGGGATCGCCACGCCTCGCTGCCCACGTGATGCGCGCATATCCGCCGTGGGAGCCTATCAATAAAGCGTTCACACTTAGCGCGCAGCTCGCACGATAGGCCGCTTCAAACGCGTCTCGTGCTCGAAAAGGCTTTGCGTTCACGTTCAGGGGTGGGGGATACAGGGCGCGTCTCAAAGTTTGGAGACTACAGTATCACCATGTAACACATGCAGTGGCGTTACTGTTGCGAAAATTGTTGCCGCCTGACAGCTGGAGAGACACTAGCGCCCCTAGCGGCAAGAAACTAGACGTCACATGTGCCGTACAGTGGTTTGTTTTTTATTTTACTTAATTTACGAAATAATCATTGTATTTTAGCGCCCCAGGTGGTAGTAAAATGCCAGGAGACCTGAATGTTCGCAAAATAAATGTAAATATGACAAAAAATCATTGAATGAAACGGCATAAACTACAATGTCTTCAAGGCGCAACATTCTCGAAACTGCATATAATTGCAAGTTATCCCACTGAAGGCATGAATGGTCCCAACGTATCCTTCAAATCCACCTCGACCAGTTCACTGCCTGGTGCAACCAGTGGCTCCTTCGCATCAACCCTTCCAAGACTCAGGCAATCATCATAGGTCGTATCACACTCTCCTTCCGGCTCCACAATTTTTACCTCACCATTTATGGTCGTCCTATCCACCTCACTCCTACTCTGAAACACCTTGATCTCACCCTCCACCATCACCTCGCCTGCTCCCCATCTCCTTACTACCCAACACAAAGAACTTCTGAAACTCCTGTCTAGCTGAACATGGGGACTGCATACTTCCACCATCCTTCACACCTACAAATTCTTGATCTGTCCCATCCTTTGTTATGCTAGTGTGGCCTGGATTTATCTTCTCTCAGATTCTATAAAGCCCTCCAAATCCTTGAACGCCAGGCATTCTGTCTCGTCTTCCGTATCCACATGGACCCTTACGACTTCATCCCAACATCTTTCCCTTTTCCGCGAACACATCCGCACCCTGTACATCACCATTGTGTCTCGCCCCCTATCCATTTCTACACTCTCCACCTCCTTTCCCCAACGCAACTTTCAGCACCTAACCCTTCCAGATGATGAGCGTCACCCTTATACCTACCCTTCCAACCGACCCTACGTTCCCCCTTCCACGCCTCTGGGCTCCCTCTCCCCTCCTCTGCCCTTTCCCTGAGCTGTTTACCTCCCTCCTCCACCTCCCTTATCTTTCCAGTGCACCCCTTCTGTGTCTCTGCACCCTCTCCAGCCTCCTCTCCCCTACTGACCGTTCCTCTCCCCTCTTTTCCCCTCCTCTCAGGCCTCCCCTTTCTCGGCAGGTCCCTCCCAGCAGTTTTTATTTTTCGACATGAGCGCTCTGTCTCATGCTGTGGTTTTAAAATGTCGTATTTTAATACTATGGCCACCTTTTAGCTTGTGCATGCAACTTCGGTGTATTTTATGTGCTCCACGAATAGCCAACTGTGCTTTCCAACTTTACGTCGACTCCATTAACTGTCCCACAATGAACGTCTCTGTGTAAGTGTACATTATAACCCTCATTGTCTCCCCTTATAATGTTCTTATGTCCTCCTTTTTATCTCCTTTTGTATACATATCGCTTTCATATTTTTATTAAATGTATCACCTGGGCGAAGAGTGGCGAATTATGCTACTGCCAGCCCTCCCCTGCCCATACGGGGCAAGGGAATGAAATCACAATAAAGGAAAAAAAACTGAAAGCTTGATCCTTTGGCTAATAGCAATCGACTAGTCTCCATTCTAGTATTAGTTCGCTTGCTGTTACTGGCCTTACATAGTAGAGTGCTAGGGGCAACGCCTCTATGCTTCAAGCCTGTTTTCATCTGCGCAGTTTATTGTGCCTTCGACGCTTCTTTTGCGTGTGTCCCCGTTCATCAGTGCAGTTTATTCTGCTTCGAGACTTGTTCTGTGTGTGCATGTTCATCGTCTCTCTGTTTTGTACATCATCATCGTTGCCGCCATCTCCATCTCGCTACCGTCTGCCTGATGTACCACCGTTGTTGTCCCCACCATCGTTGCCGCTGATCCACTGCCGTCATCGTCGTCGCCGACGCCACTGCTGATGCCGCCTACGCCGATTTTCGTACCCGTCCATCAACTGGAAACTTTGGTGTCATCACACCTTCTCTCACGACGGCCACTGTTTACACCTGCCCCTCCAAATCACCTACAATCATCACCTGGAGCACTTTCACCTCTCCCTGTCCTCTCCTCTCCAGACACATCACCCTCAGTAGCGCTCTCTTAGGATCCAGCACAGGACCAGAGTCACCAACTACAGTACCAACAATTGGCTTGCCACCACCATACGTCAGTCCACCTGCGCCAACACAATTGGCTCAGCCAGATGTTGCTGGACTGTGGTACCCTCTTCGTCCAAACCCTTTCCAAACAATCCCATCACCTGTAACCCCCCTCACCCCTCCCCGCCCGCCCCACAGTTGTGCCATCACTTCTTTCTTACTTACATCAAAGACTGGGAAACGCTTCAGCTCTGACAAAGCCACCATCCTTGATCCCAAATGAACACCTAAGCAAGCGGAAAGCCCAGACCTTGTGGACTGCCTGGCGAAAATACATGTTTAATTCCGGAGGTACACATAGACTATCATCCAAAATTAAGCTAAACGCATTCTCTGAAAATTATTTCGATCAGTTAGTTCATGAGGCCACACGAATAGTAAACAATTGTGAAAACACACTTGACCTATTAGCAACAAATAATCCTGAGCTAAAAACGAGGATCAAAACGGATATAGGGATTAGTGAACACAGGATTGTCGTAGCGAGACTGAATCCTCCAAAAATTAACGAAAAATACACCTATTTAAAAAAGCAGATAAAAATTCACTTGACGACTACCTGAGATGTAATCTCCACTCCTTCCAAATTAACAGTGTAAGTGTAGACCAGATGTAGCCTGCATTCAAGAAAATAGTATCGGGAGCAATTCAGAGATTTATACCAAATAAATTAAGAAACAACGGATCTGATCCTCCATCGTAGACGAAATGGTTGAGAACACTGTTGCTGAAACAACGAAAAAAAAAACATGCCAAATTTAAAGAGACACAAAATCTCCAAGACTAGCAGGGAATGATGACCTCAGCAGTTTTATCCCATAAGACCTTACCACAAATTTCCAAAAAATGTCCAAGATTGGCGGTCTTTTACGGAATTCGAAATTTGGCGTGGACTTCAATGCAAGATGCTTATAATAATTTCCACAATGAAACTTTGTCTCGAAAAACCTTGCAGAAAATCCAAAGAGATTTTGGTCGTATCTGAAACAAGCTAGCGGCAAGGCATAATCAACGCCTTCTCTGCGCGATAACAATGGAAATACTGTCGAAGACAGTGCTGCCAACGCAGAGTTACTAAACACAGCCTTGCGAAATTCCTTTACCAAAGGAGACGAAGTAAATATTCCAGAATTCGAATCAAGAGCAGCTGCCAACATGAGTATCGTAGAAGATATCCTCGGAGTAGTGAAGCAACTTAAATCACTTAACAAAGGCGTCTTCCGGTAAGCACTGTATACCAGTTAGGTTCCTTTCAGAGTATACTGATACAAGAGCTCCATACTTAACAATCATATACAACCGTTCGCTCGGAGATAGATCTGTAGGCAAAGACTGTAAATTTGCACTGGTCACACCAATATTCAAGAAAGGTAATATGAGTAATCCACTAAATTACAGGCCCCTATCATAACGTCGATATGCAGCAGGATTTTGGAACATATCTTGTGTACGAAAATTATGAATTACGTCGAAGAAAACGGCCGATTGACACACAGTCAACACGGATTTAGAAAACATCGTTCTTGTGAAACACAGCTAACTCTTTACTCACACGAAGTTTTGAGTGCTATCGACAAGGGATTACAAATTGCTTCTGTATTTGTATGTTTCCAGAAAGCTTTTGACACTGTAGCACACAAGCGGCTTGTAGTGAAATTGCGTGATTATGGAATATCGTCTCAGTTATGTGACTGGATTCATGATTTCCTACAGAGAGGTCACAGTTCCTAGTAATTGATGGAAAGTCATCGAGTGTTATAGACCCTCTAGTGTTCCTTATCTACATAAACGATTTAGCAAACAATGTGAACAGCGGTCTCAGGTTGTTTGCAGGTGACGCTGTCGTTTATTGACTAGTATAGACATCAAAAGATCAAAACACATTGCAAAACGATTTAAAAAGATATCTGTATGGTGCGAAAACAGGCAGTTGACCCTAAATAACGAAAATTGTGAGATCAGTCGCATGAGACCTAAAAGGAATTCGTTAAATTTCGATTACACGATAAATCAGTCAAATCCAAAGGCCGTAAATTCAACTAAATACCTAGGAATTATAATCACGGACAAACAGAAAATCTTGTAGGGAAAGCTATCCAAAGACTGCGTTTTATTAGCAGGACATTTAGAAAATGTAAAAGATCTGCTAAAGAGACTGCTTACACTACGCTTGTCCGTCCTCTTTTAGAATACTGCTGCGCGGTGTGGGATCCTTACCAGATAGGATAGACGGAGTACATCGGGACAGTTCAAAGAAGGGCAGCCCATTTTGTATTATAGCAATGATACAGGATTTGGGGTGGACATCAGTAAAAGGAAAACTTTGTTCGTTGCGGTGCAATCTTCTCATGAAATTTCAGTCATCAGCTTCCTCCTCCGAATGCGAAAATATTTTGTTGACGCCGACCTACATAATGAAAAACGTTCATCATAATAAAGTAAAAGAAATCAGAGTTCGCACGGAAAGATACAAATGGTTCAAATGGCTCTGAGCACTATGGGACTTAACATCTATGGTCATCAGTCCCCTAGAACTTAGAACTACTTAAACCTAACTAACCTAAGGACAGCACACAACACCCAGCCGTCACGAGGCAGAGAAAATCCCTGACCCCGCCGGGAATCGAACCCGGGAACCCGGGGGAAAGATATAGGTGTTCGTTTTTTCCGCACTGTACGTGATGGGAATAATAGCGAATTGTTGTTGAAGTGGTTCGATGAACCCTCTGCGACGCCCTGAAATGTTATTTGCAGAGTATCCATGTAGATGTAGATGTATTAGAGAGGTATTACACCTTCACCATCCCAGACGACACTCACTTTGATTATTTCTTATTTCCGACAGCGTCCCAATACCTCTTTCACACCTCTCAGCTTCCAGTACCTCGACAATATCCCGCAGACAGAACTCAATACCGAATGACAACACAAGACATTCAACAGCTATTTCATCACAAATTGGAAGTCCTAGTCATCCTTTACAATACAATCCTATACATGTGTTTCTATCCTTAGCTGCGGAAAGCTTAGAGTAACTTCTTCCTCAAACCTAATAAACTTGCCACTGAAATCTCTCTCTATCGTCCCATCACAATGACCTTCATGTTAAGCAAGGTCTTTGTATCCATCCTATCCTGATATATACATGAAAACCTCAAACAACATCTACCCATTCCTCTCTACCACTGTGCCTTCCTTCCCAATTTTTCCACCAATGACGAAATCCAGTACCTCACTCATCCCCGATCTCACCTGATCAACATCCGAAAATCCGCCATTTTGTCTCTATAGATATTCAGAAAGCTTATTACCACCAAACCTAGGCACGTTCCATAAATTACGTCCCCCTCATAGCGTCCTATCTCTCTAATTGTCTCATATGTGACCATCAACAACAACAACTCCGTATCTTCCATTCCACTGCAGGTGCGCCCTACGATTCTGTCCTCTGACCTGTCTTGACTTCTACATTTCTGATCTATCGAAGCCCCCTCCTCCTGTTCAACTCCTCCAGTATGCTGCTGACACTGTCTTTGTCACCCTCTACCCAAAAATGGTTCAAATGGCTCTGAGCACTATGGGACTTAACATCTGAGGTCATCAGTCTCCTAGAACTTAGAACTACGTAAACCTAACTAACCTGACATCACACACATCCATTCACGAGGCAGGATTCGAACCTGCGACCGTAGCAGTCGCGCGGTTCTGGACTTCTTCTTCTTCTTCTGTATCCGGATGCACCAATTATATCTTCCCTTCCCAGTAATTAGCAACGTAGTTTGCTTTGTCATTGACTTTCAAAATATCATATTTAGTGCATGTTATAGCCATATCTGGGCAAGTCAGTAGGTGGTTCAAGTCCTGTATTGCTCCGCATTCACACCTGTCGCCATCACTGTAACCCCATTTAAATAGTTTTGATTTGCACCCAGTTACTCCAGTGCGCAGCCGGTTTAATGACCTCCAAGTTGTAAAAGGTAGTTGAAATCCTGCAGATCCCTCCTCAAGTAGTTCAATTGTGGAGTGTGGCACCATTTCTTCCCAAAGAGATAGCCGCCTTGCGCCGGGCTAGGTGGAGAGCTCTTCAGTAGTTTCAATGAAACTCCTGCGAGATTTCAGCGGGACACGTTGTTTTCGGTGCATATGCATCGGGTGTCGAGGATCATTCTTTTGTTTTGATCTTTCGATCTCGGCGGCTACTTGTCTGCGGATAGTGGGTGGTGCTATGCCTATGATGGAATATATGATGTCTGTGGGAGCTGGTTTGAGGCATCCTGTGGCAATACGTACAGTTTCGTTTACGGCGACGTCAACTTGCGTAGTGTGAGCAGAGTTCCTCCAAACTGGCGCCGCATATTCCGCTGCTGAGATACTCAGCACCAGACCCGTGGTGCGCAAAACATGTGGTTGAGCTCCCCACGATGAACCTGTTAGCTTCCGCAGTATGTTGTTCCTGGCACAGACCTTTTTTTTAGTGTTGTGACAGCGCTGCTTAAAAGTAAGTGCTCTGTCCAATGTTACTCCCAGGTATTTTGGGCTGTTTGTACGTTTCAGCTCTTCCCCTTGCCACATGACTCGGAGTTTCCGTTTGGCTTAATTGTTCCTAAGATGGAAGGCGGATACTTGAGATTTACTAGGGTTTGGTTTGAGATTATTGCCGTCGTAATAGGTAGCAAGTTCTGTTATGGCTCCTGTGAGATTCTCCTCCACTTGTTCAAAGGTTTTATCCTGTGTGGCCACTGCTGCATCATCATCATATATGAACATTCGTGTCTGGTGGCTGATGGGAAGATCGTTGGTATAGATGTTAAATAATATTGGAGCCAAGACACTACCCTGTGCAAGACCATTTTTCTGTGTCCTCCATCGGTTGTTTTTAGATTGTAAGGTTACATAGTAGCGTCTGTTCTGTAGCATGCATTGCACGAACATAGAAAGGGTGTAGTCCTTAGTGACATTATACACTTTCTGGGTAAGCAACTTATGGTTAACTGTGTCATATGCAGCACTGAGATCCAGGAATGCGACCCCAGTTACTTCTCCTCTCTGATAGCCGTCTTCGATGTACTGTGTGAGATTAAGGATTTGGCCACAGCATGATTTTCCTGGTCGAAATCCAGCTTGTTCGTTAATGAGGGCTTTGTCCACAAAATCAGCTATGCGTTTGAGGATCATTCGCTCCATCACTTTAAATAAATGACAAAGCAGTGAGACAGGCCGGAAATTTTTAGCTTCAGCTGGGTCTTTCCCTGGTTTTAGTAACGCAATAACCCGAGCTTTCCTCCACAGCTTAGGAATTTGCATTGTTGTAATACAGTTATTCATTAGCTCTAGGATCCATGCTTGTACTCCCGGTCCAAAATGTTTAATTTGCTCAGATCTCAGATCGTCGAGGCCAGCGGTCTTATTGTTTTTCAAATCGTTGATGGCATCTTGTAGCTCATGAATGAAGAACGGGCGAGCTAGGAAGCTAATCTCCACGTTCAATTTTCTTTTAATTTTGCCATTCCTGATCTTTCTTTTAGTTTTTCCGTTCATGAGTAGTTGGTGGGCTGTCTGATCAGGTGTAACTTCGCTGTAATTTGGTTGTGGTTCTGTTGGGTCGTTGCTGAGACTTTTGAGCAGTTTCCATGCCTTCCTACTGCTGTGCTTCATGTCCGTCTGTTGTAGGAGGTTACACCACTTTTCCTTTCTCGCTTCGGAGATACCAGACATCAGTACCTCACCTGCCTGGATCGTTTCCTCTGAGAAGGGGTCCTTATTGTACAGTTCTTCATACTTTTTCAGAGCTTCCTTGCTGCTACCATTGAGTCCAGCGATATACTGGGTGCGGCACCCTCTAGGTATGCGCCGTCGAGAGATTTTCTTGACAAGGTCTATAAAAGTTTCATATGATTGTGTCTCTGGTTTAATTTCCAAGATCTCCTTATCAAGGTCCTCTGTGAAAAGTTCCCAATGAGCTTTTTGGAAATTGAAGCGTCTCTTGAAGGGCATTACATCTGAGTTGATTACTGCAGTAATGCAGCAAGTTATTGCTCTGTGTTGCGGTCTTGGAATTGGGTCCTCGATTTGCTTTACAGTTTGCAGGGATACCTTTTCGGAGACAAAGATGTTATCTGGATTATATCCCCGTTTCCATCTTCCGCTGTTAAATGATGCAGGCAACTTTGGGTCACGTATCAATTGCCGGCCGCGGTGGTCTAGCGGTTCTAGGCGCTCAGTCCGGAGCCGCGCGACTGCTACGGTCGCAGGTTCGAATCCTGCCTCGGGCATGGATGTGTGTGATGTCCTTAGGTTAGTTAGGTTTAAGTAGTTCTAAGTTCTAGGGGACTGATGACCATAGATGTTAAGTCCCATAGTGCTCAGAGCCATTATGTCCATTACGTATCAATTTCAGTTTAGCCTGGTCTGCCCAGATCTCCAGCATTTCGCCATCGTCATTTGTCTCTTTATAACCCCATGCGAGACCGTGACAGTTAAAATCTCCTAGTACAACTTTAATGTTTTTGAATGGAAATTTCCAGGCTCCGTAAATTTGAACCTCGCACTGGGTGGTTTGTACACGGATGTTACAGTACATGAATGTAGCTCAATAGTTAGAATTTCTATATTTTCTTCGCAGGTCAGAGCACAGGAGCATACGTCTAAGTTCGGTTTCACAAACATAGCACTTCCGTACCTTTAGTGTGGTCTCTCAAGAACTAATTTCATGCCCTGTATTTTTGGTCTATGGCTAGTTGGTGCTCTGTGTGTTTCTTGTATCACTAAAACATCGCAGTTGTTTCGTTTTCACATGTCAGATAATAAAATTTCTTTATTTACAGATAAGCCTTTAATATTGCAGGAAGTTGTCACTAGTGATGGTCTTGATAAAGGTTCTGGACTGAAGCGCCTAGAACCGCCCTGTCACCCTGGCCAGCCGCCCTCTACGCAACCATTCATAAATCCCAAGGACCTCTACAGCTCCATCTCAGTCATATCACCTCCTGGTTCAACCAGTGGCTCCTCGGAATTAATCCTACCAAAACCCAGGCAATAATTATAGACCAAACCACCTGAAACTTCTGTCGCCACCGCTTTTACCTTACCATTTACTTCTATCCTATGAAGACTATACTATCAAGTTAACTAACACACTAAAATACATAAGACTAATGCTTTACCACTACTAACCCATCTACTAACCTTTCAACAGAGAGCCCACAATAGGCTAAAATTACTAAACTAATTAATCGAACATGGGTATTGCATCCTTCCACAACCATCCACATCTATGAAACCCTGATCTAACCCATCCTCTGTAACGCAAATATTGCATGGACTTCGCTCCTCCCTCCTTTTATCAAGCCCTAAAGTTCTCCAAATACGAGGTACTCTACCCAGCCATTCAGATCCGTTTACCCTTTGCCACCCACACCAACTTATAAAATTCCCCAGCCTTCTTTTCCATGAAGAACATTTCCGAATATCCTGTGCTACCCATAAACTCGACACTACCCGTGCCCTAGTTTCCCCCCATGTTGAAACTCTACCGTGCCTATACTACCACCTTCCCCCAACATCACACTTCCACATCCTCTAGCAACGAAACTTTAATGGCGTCCCTTACTTGACCATGAAATCTACCCTTACATATACTGTCCTACCAGATCTAGGACATACCTACCACCCTACCCTTGTCAGAGATCCCTTCACCTTCTATCCTCTCCACCCTCTTGATTCAGAACTGCATCCCTCGTCATTCTTCCCCAGTCCGTCCTCCAAACATCCACGCACACAAAATCCCTCCTATGAACTACTTTGGAATGCTACCTTCCTGTGATACAGTTACCCCTGGCAGTCTATATCCACTCATCCCTTCACTCGTCTATGAATCAGTCATAATATCGACCTTTTCATTTTACCCTGTGCAACTGTCTATGTGTTGTTTTACATTCATCTGCAACATTCATTTTCCATTCATCTGTGGCTATATTTTAATTAATCATCAAATAAAACTTCTTTATTTTATCATATGCAACTTATAGTCTGTCTTTTTATTGTGCTAAACATTCCTTTTGGTCAACTACCATGTCCATTTTTAAACTGTTTTAAAAATTTTACCGTCGTGTGGGTGAAGAGTGGCAAATTGTATCCGCTTACAGCCCATCTACGACCCTTACGGGGTGGAGGAAGGGGGGGGGGGGGTGAAGTAACAATAAAAGAACTGAAAGCAAAAGTCCCTGTTTCTTCCTAATACCACTTACAACCATTTACTTAGCACACTGGACTCGCATTCAGGGGGACGACAGTTCAAACTCACGTCTGGCCATCCTGATTTGGGTTTTCTGTGATTTCTCTAAATCACTTCAGGCAAATCCAGGATCTTTCCTTTGAAAGGGCATGGCCGACTTCCTTCCATATCCTTCCCTACCAATGAGACCGATGACCTCGCTGTTTGGTCCCCTCCCCAAATCCGCCAACCAACCAACCATTTACAACATGTTCCCATCCATATACTACTGTCCCCAGCTGTGGAAGACCTCCAAAATCCTAAGTTTCTTCAACCCAAACAAGTGGCACAGAGGTTTTTTTTCTGCTATCGACACATCATCTTCACATCAGTGTTTAGCAAGATCTACAACTCCAGCTTGTATCCATGCACCCATCAACAACTGAATATTCTTTTCTGTTAATCAGTAGGCGTTTGTCCCACTTACTCCTCTGATTACTAACTCCTGTAGCTCATATGTCTCCAACCTATCACCAATTTTCGTATTCTTTGACCTCGAAAAAGCCTGCGACTGCATATGGCAACATGGTCTCCTCTTTAAACTCCAGACATATGTACAATATCAGCGTAGTTGGTTCCCTTCTATCTAACAGTCCATTCTTCGTCACTATTAACAATACAAAATTCTGTATATTCTATCCTGCTTGCGTGGCTGTCCCAAGGCTCCATTTTCTCTCCTCTCTTTTACGACTGCTGCTACCCGAAACTTGCCCCATCAGTATGCTGTAGACAAATTTCCTGAATTATCAACGGTCCCTCCAACTCCACCACAAAGTTTTCCTGCTGGTGAAACCAGTGGCGCCTGGGGATGGACCCCACAACAACGCGGCTAATAATAATGGGATGGATCACCTGTAACTTCCGTATCGATGACTAATTATTTACAAATGTCCTATCCAGGTAACTAATGTCCTAAAATGTCTTGGAATATCCCTTAACCGCCATGTAACACGGAAGCCTCATCTGCAAACAATCGAACAGAAAGCTCACAACAGGCAATAGTTATGAAACCTACTAACTGCTCAAACATGGGGATTGCAAGCCTCTGCTGCACTCTACATCTGCAAAATACTTATCTGCCAATATTGACTGGGTATCTTCTCCACCCAACTTCTAAAGCTCCCTCAAAATCCATGATCCCCATAATGGACTCCTCCGCATATGTGCAATATCCACAAACAAGATTCCAACAACTACAATGTTTCCCCTCTGATCACCAAGCCTGGTATGCTGTCGTGCTTATATGCTTATACAACAAATCCCATCGTCCCTATGCGAAGATACACACTGTATACCCTCTCCCACTGCAACTTGAAATGACACTCCTCACATACAGTGAAAGGCGTTACAATATTTGTCCATCTTATCATCAGTAACTCTTTCCCGCCTACAGAACTCCGCATCTGGGCTCCTCCCACTGCCTGCTCTCTCGTTGTTGCCCCATCCCTTCTCTTCTTGTTACTACATCTCTGTCCGCTGCTTCTCCCTCTCCCAACTATTCAACACCTTCCTTTATCTCCATAGATACTAACGATTGGGTTCCTATATGTATATCCACACCCTTCAACCCTACAGATGATCTAACATTTTCACTCCCCAAAATAATTTCCATCAAGTGTAGGTCCTTGAAGATTTTACTGAAAGGGCAGTGAATCTTTTTAAAGAACGTCACGGTTTCCGAAGTATGTTTTGAGTGTATATTTTTTCTCGTCTTCACGTCTTAGGCTTCCGATTAATTTAATGATTTAACAATTAAACAAACACAGTCCGAACAGGGCTTGACGTCCCACTGGTGCCGCCGTGTCATCCTCAGCCCTTGGACGTCACTGGATGCAGATACGAAGGAGCATGGGGTCAGCGTATTACTGTCCCGGCCGTTGTCAGATTTCGTGTAGCTACTTCTCAATCAAGTAGCTTCTTGATCGATCTCACAAGGGCTGAGAGCACACCGCTTGCCAACAGCACTCAGAAGACCCGGACGGTGACCCATCCAAGTGCTAGCCATGCCCGACAGCGCTTAATGTCTTTGCTCCTTGTAGTTTGGGAAGTGGCAGTATAGATCAAAACAAGAAACGATGTCCAGTAAACGTCGCCTCTAAATGCATACCTTAACAGCTGTGAGTACTTGCTCATGTTCCGTACAGTGAAATACATCTCCGTTGGGCAAGTGCTCGAAGCTCTTAAGTTATGTGTTTTATGGCCCACTTTTTTTTTTTTTTTTTGTGTAAGGAACCTGCCCTCAAAGTCTGTAAAGATTTTAGTTACACCCTAACACAACCGTACAACTTTTTCACTTTTCACTCACAGTTTTTTCGTCCTTGAGTGTATTTTAAATCTTTTGGCTGAAGGCTGGGTGGTCGTAGGATTGACAGCCGAGCTTCCGCCCGTATAGGGCGATGGAGATAAAATAACAGTGAAGAAAATAAAACTGAAAGCAAGAGAGTGCAAACACATTGTTTAATGAGTACGAAACATATGTTTCAGCTGTTGAACCTTCCTTCATATTACGGTAGGAATTTTCTCTAACATATAAAATTTTGCACAAAGTCTAATTATTTTCACGTTTCTGCGCATCACTCGAACTGCTAATACACTGACATTACGTCAATACAATTACTTCTAGTTTCAGGAGGAACGTGACGCAGCGTGACAACATACAAGATATTACACCAATGACAGCAGTCACGAAAGCGCGTGTACTTGTACCTTCCTCTCGGATTGGCGTGCTTTCACCGCAGTGTATAAGAAATGAGCAGGAGAGTGGAGACTCAGGATTGTACTATGAGGTGACATAAGTCATGGAATACCTCCAAATATCGTGCCGGACCTCCTTGTGCCCGCCGTACTGCAGCAGCTGGACATGGGATGGGCTCCACCAGACGTTGGATGTCTCATACAGAAATATTGAGTCATGCTGCTTCTACAGTCATCTACAATTGCGCAAGTGTTGCCGATGGAGTATTTTGTGTACTAATTCACCTCTAGATTATGTCCCATAAATACTAGATGGAATTCATGTCGGGCGATCTGGGTGACCAATACATTCCCTCGAATTGTCAAATTTTTCTGCAAACCAATCGCGAAGAGTTGAGGCCTGTCGACGTGGCCCACTGTCATCCGGAAAAATTACACTGTTGATGGCAACATGAAGTCCATGAATGGTTGCAGATGGTCTCCAAGTAGCCGAATGTAACAATTTACAGTGAATGATCGGTTCAGTTGGACCAGAGTACCCAGTACATTTCATGTAAACACAGCCCACATCGTATGGAGCCACCCTCAGCTTGCACGGTGCCTTCTTGACAACTTGATGCCTTCTTGACAGCTTCAAGCGGTCTGCACCAACTAGAACCCTAAATCAACTCTTATCAACCGAAATCGGGACTCATCTGACCAGGCCACGGTCATCCAGTCGTCTAGGGTCCTATCGACATGGTCACGACCCCAGGAAATGGAAATTCGTGGGAAGGTCTGAAACGTCCCCTCCAGGTTCGTATCCTGGCAGGGTCGCCGTATGAAACGTCCCCTTTTGAACAATTATACAAGACTGTGCTTAAACTGACACACAATATTTTTAGCGCAACGCAATCTGACTTTCAAAAATCCCTACAAAAGAATGGCCCTGACTAACATTAATCTATACGTATCACAAATCACTTACCTCACAAAAATCTTGGTTACTCGAGCTACTGCAATAAAGCAAACGCCACTACTGCCAGCTAAATAAAAGATTCAAACTACGGAAGGCACTAACTACTGATAAGGATAGTTAGCAAATGAAAGAATTTAGTACAGAACAAACACTGTATTTACCTTAATAGTCATAATATACACTCCTGGAAATTGAAATAAGAACACCGTGAATTCATTGTCCCAGGAAGGGGAAACTTTATTGACACATTCCTGGGGTCAGATACATCACATGATCACACTGACAGAACCACAGGCACATAGACACAGGCAACAGAGCATGCACAATGTCGGCACTAGTACAGTGTATATCCACCTTTCGCAGCAATGCAGGCTGCTATTCTCCCATGGAGACGATCGTAGAGATGCTGGATGTAGTCCTGTGGAACGGCTTGCCATGCCATTTCCACCTGGCGCCTCAGTTGGACCAGAGTTCGTGCTGGACGTGCAGACCGCGTGAGACGACGCTTCATCCAGTCCCAAACATGCTCAATGGGGGACAGATCCGGAGATCTTGCTGGCCAGGGTAGTTGACTTACACCTTCTAGAGCACGTTGGGTGGCACGGGATACATGCGGACGTGCATTGTCCTGTTGGAACAGCGAGTTCCCTTGCCGGTCTAGGAATGGTAGAACGATGGGTTCGATGACGGTTTGGATGTACCGTGCACTATTCAGTGTCCCCTCGACGATCACCAGTGGTGTACGGCCAATGTAGGAGATCGCTCCCCACACCATGATGCCGGGTGTTGGCCCTGTGTGCCTCGGTCGTATGCAGTCCTGATTGTGGCGCTCACCTGCACGGCGCCAAACACGCATACGACCATCATTGGCACCAAGGCAGAAGCGACTCTCATCGCTGAAGACGACACGTCTCCATTCGTCCCTCCATTCACGCCTGTCGCGACACCACTGGAGGCGGGCTGCACGATGTTGGGGCGTGAGCGGAAGACGGCCTAACGGTGTGCGGGACCGTAGCCCAGCTTCATGGAGACGGTTGCGAATGGTCCTCGCCGATACCCCAGGAGCAACAGTGTCCCTAATTTGCTGGGAAGTGGCGGTGCGGTCCCCTACGGCACTCGTAGGATCCTACGGTCTTGGCGTGCATCCGTGCGTCGCTGCGGTCCGGTCCCAGTTCGACGGGAACGTGCACCTTCCGCCGACCACTGGCGACAACATCGATGTACTGTGGAGACCTCACGCCCCACGTGTTGAGCAATTCGGCGGTACGTCCACCCGGCCTCCCGCACGCCCTCGCTCAAAGTCCGTCAACTGCACATACGGTTCACGTCCACGCTGTCGCGGCATGCTACCAGTGTTAAAGACTGCGATGGAGCTCCGTATGCCACGGCAAACTGGCTGACACTGACGGCGGCGGTGCACAAATGCTGCGCAGCTAGCGCCATTCGACGGCCAACACCGCGGTTCCTGGTGTGTCCGCTGTGCCGTGCGTGTGATCATTGCTTGTACAGCCCTCTCGCAGTGTCCGGTGCAAGTATGGTGGGTCTGACACACCGGTGTCAATGTGTTCTTTTTTCCATTTCCAGGAGTGTATATAGCAGTTCATGACAGTCTTACAAATTTCAAAACTCCGCCATCTCTCTCCCCACGTCCATCACTGCTGGCGGCTCACCTCGAACTGCGCAACGCTACGCGCTGTTCACATCCAGCTGCCGCTGCCCAACAGTACAATGGCAGACAACAATGCAAACTAGCCACAGACTGCACACAGCACAGCCAGAGCGCTACGTGGCGTTACCAATAAGAAAACATAAACAGCCTACTTACAGGTCTTACGGGACCAAGCTGCTGAGGTAAATCGATCCCTAAACTGCTGAAGTCATCGGTCCCTAAACTTATGCACTACTTAATCTAACTTAAACTAACTTATGCTATGGACTACACACTCCTATGCCCGAGTGAGGACTCGAACCTCTGACGGGGGGAGCTGCGCGGACCGTGACGAGGTGCCCTAGACCGTGAGGCTACCCCGCGCGGCCACGAGCCCAGGAGAAGTGCTGTTGGCAAAGGCACTCGCGTCAGTCATCTGCTGCAATAGCCCAACTTTACCGCAATGTCCTAACACATGCATTCATCGTACGTCCCACATTGACTTCTGAGGTTATTTCATGCAGTGTTGCTTGTCTATTGGCTCTGATATCTCGATGCAAACGCCATTGCTCTCGGTGATTAAGTGAAATCCACCAGTCACTGCGTTGCTGTGGCGGAAAGTAATTACTGAAATTTGGAATTCTCGGCACACTCTTGACATTTTGCATCTCGGAATATGAATTCTCTAACGATTTCCGAAATCGAATGTACCGTGCGTCTATCTCCAACTACTATTCCGCGCTCAGAGTCTGTTGATACCAGTTGTGCGACAACAATCAAATAGTGTCATCTAAGTACAAATGTCAGCTCTGTCAATGCTCTCCGCATTTATACTGCGTGTACACGATACTGCCGTCATCTGTATATGTGCAAGTCGCTATACCATGACATTTGTCTCCTCAGTGTATGAAAATCATGCGACAGCAAAGCAAACTGCCTCACAGCAGATCTTGATAAACAGGCTGGATGACTGGTTTATAAAACCAAATTACCCTTAATGTAACTGCGGTGTCGAAGACCTCCATATTCATTATATGTAAGTGCATGTGAGTATTTTCGTCATGTGTCCACAGAAAGGTGCAAGTCATTTGGCGGAACTCCGCTGTTTATTGATGGCTTACCTTCTAACTGCTATCGTTGACCCGTACTCTTCCTGCATTTCGCTCTTTTTTTAAGATTTTGCTGACTGGTTGATGTATACATTCATGTAGGTCGCTAGTCCTCTGATCTCAAAGTGATTTACGCAACAGGGTGGACGACTGCAGAGACTCCTGTATTGTTGACAACTGCATCACGTCGCAATATGTTCTTTACTCAACCACCGCACAATGAAGTAAATTGTCCAGCAATAACAGTGAAGCATCCATCAACGGTAGCGGATTCAATGCTGTTCAAGGAAGGAACCAGTCACAGTTCAAATTTAGTCCTTACTATAGAGATTAACAGGCTTGCCAGGAAACAGCATTGTATTTCGAAATAGTTGAGAACATCTACAAATATTTTCCTGACAGCAGGCCACCGTGATTGGATTTAAAAACTTGTTAGGAGAGTATCTCCAAGAAACGCTGAATACACCAAATCGAACGCGATGGGCTGGCAGGTAACGTATCATCTATACACGCAGAAAATCACTGACGTTCTGAAGGCTCTAACAAACATAATTCGTAAGAGTGAGAGATGTAACGAACGGATTTTAGCAGTATGTGTTAAAACGTAACCTTATCCTTTTCAGATTCGATATAAGCCACTATACAGAATTAAGAAACTATCTGAGCTTATGGACGTTACTGCTGCATATTTCTTAGGATGGGCCCTGTCAAAAGCAAAGATGGAAGATTAGGATGAAATATTTTGTCGAGGACGAGGTCAGCAGAGGCGGAGTGCAAACTCGGGTAGGGGACAGATGGGTAAGGAAATTGATCGCATCCATTTCAAAGGAACTATCTCGCCATTCGCCGCAACAGATGGAAACTGTAATTGCCATTCTCCAGAATTTGAGTCCATTGTCTTACCATTGCCACGTAGCGCTCTTTTGCTCTCAGAAATAGCTGTCATCGAAGTACCATGCGACAGACTTTCAACGTGTGTTAAAAGTGGGCTGTTGAGTGTAGAGTGCCTGACAAATGAATTAATGTACAAGAAAGCACTTCGGCGAGCATCGCGAGGACGAGAGACCGTTAGAGCTTGCTACTGGGCGTGAAGTAACAATCTTTATCCAATGACTGACAACATTTATTTTCGCATAAACACCTGTATTTAACGATTGAAGTATGCTTTACGTGCATTCTTAACAATACGGCCTTTTTTCATATCTACTGCCTGCGAAAAAGACCACAGAAACGAAACACTCACGTTATTCCACGACGTTTTCTGATAACATTTGTTTTCTGGTTCCAGCACATCTGGTGTTCATAAGCTGTTTATTTTAAACTGTCCAAACTTATCAAACAGAAGTCGCGACTGTTACAAAAGTTGATCATAGATATTATTAGGGCAAAAAATACTGGGTGTATCAGATAGAATTATCCCTTATGGCATGTCTGTATTGCTGAAACTAATAAACATGTTCAATGAATTTAGATTTTTGATCAACGGGAAACTCAAATACTTTTCATAGGTGTTCAATATGCCCCCCTTGAGATGCATGGCAAATATCAATGTGGTATTCAAATTGTTTCCACATTGTTGCGACCATCTCTTGAATTACAGCTTTCACAGCTGCTGTTATGCGATGTCTCAGTTCATTCATCGTTGTTGGTAACGGAGGCACATAGACAGTCTTTTACAAAACCCAAAAGAAATAATCACTGAAAATCAAGAAAACTATCCTCTATCTTGCCAAGAGTGAAATTACAGAACTCCTCACGTTGTTGATTCTCGCCTTCACGAAGAGCTTGCAGTAGCTGAATTTGTATAGTTTCATGTGTAAACCTCGACGCAACACTCACCAGACGGACATCGGGGGTTGTGGAGATGCCTTGCTGCACGGTGAACGGACTTCTGCGGACTCCTTGTGAAACTATGGTGGATGCGTTCGACGTCTGTGTCAGACAATCGCGGACGGCCACGCGATTTTCCCTTATACAAACAACCTATTTCTCGGAATTGTTCATGCCATCGTCTAGTGGTCTGTGCTGTAGGAGGATCCACACTATTACTAGTACGAAAGTCACTCTGAACAGTTATTACTGACCCGCAAAACGCAACACGTAGAACACAAAACGCTTTCTGTTGTACCGACATCATTTTACTAGAACTGAAGTCTGTACGGAACCCACAGACGGCGAGTCCTAGTTGCACTTGTCCTTTTTTTCTTCATTTTGCTTAATTACATTTCACTTTTATATTCGAGTTTGTGTGTGTGTGTGTGTGTGTGTGTGTGTGTGTGTGTGAGCCGAAAGCGGAGAAGGACCTGGTTGTGAGAGACTATGTGTGTGGGACGTTTTGTGGGGTTGGGAGTTGGTTGGAGGGGGAAGAGTGGTAGACATCTAGGAGTGGGAGATGTCTTCACTTTATGCGCTAGCCCCGTGGCTTTTATGACATTATTTAGATATCGTTTTAGACTGATACTACACTCGCTTAAAAACCGCTTTCGGATCGACGGATGGAAATCACTGCACAAGATCGGCCAATCCCACGCGATCCGTAGTTGCAGCACCCATCCATTGTTTGCCAAGCGTTCACTCTCAGCGTTACAACATTTCCCGCATGCACTAAGTTTGTTTCATATAACGTTCTGTCCTGTGTGACTGTTCACTATTATTTTCATTTCTTACGATTGCGTCAGTTGTAATTTTATTTGTTGTTATTGTCGTCTATTGTATGATAATAACAAGCTAATTATAAACCTAGTGATCTGTTTCTCGTGTCAGAGGTCACTGATAGAGTTTCTGTTGGAAGCAGATATAACTCCGATACACTTCACTTATCTGCAATAACACAAGATTATTTGCTTGTCGTTAATTTGGTAACTCCTCTCGTAAGATATTTTCGTAACTTTCTGCGTCTCGTACTCCAATTTCATTTTGTAAAAATTAACCTTTGTCTTCACGCAACCCCTGTCTCACGGTGTCAGTTTTCAAGAATGAAAGCGTTTTGATAAAGTGAAAACATTTTGATAGTATACTGTTGAATCAAGACTAGCTTTCGTATACTCGAATAAATTTTTTCAATCCTTTGCTTAATGTCACTGGACATAATGCCACTACGAAGACTCTCTGCTTCTACATGCCTTATCGTTGGTACACTTGCTTTAAGCATATGCTGTGTGGTGTGCTTCCACTGGTTCGCATGTTTGGAAATCGATCAAGCATCAAGAAGCTCCAACTGTCTTAATGCCTGTAAAATTACCCTACCGACAATCAAGCATGTTTGTACAAACTGATTGACAATGCATGTTTGTGGAGTTAGTAGTTACTTAGGCGATCGCCTTTAGACAGCCACAGGGCGAGTGCTGGTGCATAAAATTTGAGTGAGTAAATAACCAATTCCTAATATGATAACATCGTGACGTTGCGATCTTTTGATTCTCATTTGGACAACTAACTGGCATACCGATTTTGTTGGAGATTTCCTGTACTTTATCACTCACTTGATAAATGTTTCTTCGTATTCATATTCGGGGCAGTTGATGGCACTTTAACAATCTCTTTATTGCTTAGATTACACCAGAAAACATAATTTCTTTAAATAACCGAACTATCATTTATAAAAAGATTTTGAACTTCTGATTATGAGTTATCTGGCGGTAAGTATGTAAGCGAGGAAAAATTTGAAAAAGTTTGACATTATGTTTAACATTAGTTGAAAGTTGTCTCCTTTTAAACACTAGATGCGTCCAGTCTGGGTAGTTTGTGTTCCGTTTTAAGCAAAGGCTAATTTTTCACAGAAATCGATATTTATGATGTCATGTCTCCTTAGCTGGACGTCGTACAATGATAAAACTTTTCAGTTGCATTAAGTGGTGTATATGGATTGTGTCTGGCAAATGTTTTGTCTTGCCAGCAAGTAGTAATGAAGTAATAAATGTAAACATCACGCCTCATGGAACAGTTTTACTGCATGACTGGAAGAAACGTAGTAAGCGATAATCTTTTCTTCTTTCATCGTTTTGTGCGAAGTGTCAGCAATAACAAGTTTCGTAAAGGTTTGAAATTACGTGAAATGTTTGTCGGAAGTCGCTAAGTGCTGTCATTCTCAGATACTGGATGAATATAGTCCGGGGAAACTGCGCAACATGACATACATGGCCTCAAGACATAAACAAACTTTCTAATTTTGACGCTTGTCTTATTGTGTTATACCTTTAACTTGAGGTTATATCTGTTAATAATCATAATATGGTAGAATTTGAATGTTTAAATTTCAGCAATAATTCTATGAGATAGAATATGCGGCCACAGCATTGAAGCAGCAGTGGTGTCCAACATGTAGTGCACACGCAATTATCCGAACTTATGACATGCCTGTGAGCACCGAGTATAACATTCTACGAAACGTAATGCGTTGCTTTCAAAATTACCTATGTTCATGAACTACTTTATGTTAACCTGCTAGTAAGACAAACGTTCGGTCTAAAAAGTGTTGCTGTTATGGAAGTGAACAACAAATCTCTACGGAACATTCTGTGCAGAAACAAAGCCCATTTGCGTCTCCACGAACATGTCAGTGCACAGAATTGCAGATAATGGTCAATGGAAAAACCTCTCCAACTCAACCGGTACCGAAGAAAAGGCAACAGTGTCGTGCTGGCTGACGGCATCGTTTACCTTAGTGCTGTGTTGTTTTGATTAGATGGTTCAAATGGCACAAATGGCTCTGAGCACTATGGGACTTAACTTCTGAGGTCATCAGTCCCCTAGAACTTAGAACTACTTAAACGTAACTAACTAAGGACATCACACACATCCATGCCCGAGGCAGGATTCGAACCTGCGACCGTAGCGGTCGCGCAGTTCCAGACTGTAGCGCCTAGAACCGATCGGCCACTCCGGCCGGTGAGTAGATGGCACCTGCGGACCGTGTTATATGTACCGTCATGCAAATACCACAGTACGTTTGGTTTAACGGACAACTCACACCGTAGCCCTCGTATTGAGATTCATCTGTGATTTCTAGCCGAATATATTTACGTTATGACGTTTACAGCTGCAGCTAGTGGGAAAATTTTCGTAATTTTTTTTCATTTTACGTAGCGTTCCCCTCTTCTTCGATAATATTCGGTTCAAATTTGACACCATTCTCAAGAGCGTTTTTAAACTGAAACTTTAATTACAATTACCCAGCAGATTTGTAGAAATAATTTTTCTGGCAAGTTTTATTTTGGGACAATCTATAAAAAAATCACAAAAATTGGAAGTCTAAAATTCCTTATGAGATACACAAACACAGTTCAACCTCATTTTCATACACAGCTATAGTCTTGTATTGTCAAGGAATAACACTTTCTGATTAGAATACGGAGTTTGTCTTGCAGGTTTTCAACACTGTAGTATTTTCCAGACACTGAAAAGCAGTTAACATCCATAATAGTAACTATTAGTAATAACTTGATCATTGTCTGCTTCCACGATGTACTCAAAGGTAATTAATTAACATCCAATCGCTGTGCTTGCTTCCGTGTTTTATGTAGGGTTCAAATTTTTTCCAAGTTTCCTCCATTTAACCTATTCTCGTATGTCTTTCTCAGGGTCTCTCGAACACCATCAGCATACTTCTCCGTTGGTCTGCCTCTTTTCTTTCAGCCTTTTGTCAAACATTTATAATCAGTTTATAGAAGTTTTCTGTCCTATAATTTACGCAGGATCCAGAAGCGATTGGGCAACACCTCCAATAAGTTAATTTTTTAAAGAATACTAGGTGAACCTACCGTGGCGTTTATGCCGCATCTCCACCTACATTTTATTGCGTTTTTATTGTTACGTTTTAACATACAGCATATGAAGATCCATGTCGCTGTAAGGTAGCGAGTTACATGCACGTTGCGTCACGCGACATATGGTTTCAGAGCGTGGGAAACAAGCGATGAGTCAATGTCGTGTCGTCCTGAGACAAACACAGGAAGCAAGGATTCACTTGCGAGGGTTTGCGCAGAGGAGAGTAACTTTCACCACTTCAACAGGGCGAACATTAATAACACCGACAAACTACTGGAATAGATTCCTGTCAGGAAATGGAGGAAGAAAGGTCCTACGAACATGTGTTCTGAAGTGCGTTACTGTCACGGTAGATGGCGCTGGCAAATGAAAGTTGCTCTGGCCACGTGCCGTGTATTCCTTGTGTGTTGCAGGCCGTGTGACTGATTCAGCATAGAATGGTCCGGTGTTCATGTCGAGGAGAAGCCGAGATTGTATTTGTGTACGGCCAAGTGAATGGAAACACTCGAAAGACAGAACTGGTATACAAAAAAAAGTACCCTCACAGACACCAACCACATCGCACAACTTTTCAAGCCCTCTTTGGACGTTTTTGTGATCTAGGGTCCTATGAGACAGACGAACGGGCAAGAAGGCGGCGGACTGTGCGTACACCAGTTTCGGTGGGCCGGTACTGCCTCTTGACTTGACCGTACACATACACCATCTCGGCTTGTTCCCGAGATGAATGCCAGACCATTCTGCTGCTTACAGTGCACTGCGTCCATCACACTGCCTGCAATACACAAAGAACACACGGCATGTGGTCAGAGGAACTTTCATTCCTCTGCGTCGTCCACCGTGGCAACGATGCGCCTCCGTACACATGTGCATAACATCTGTTTTCCTCCTCTTCCAGTCAGAAATCCGAGCCTGGAGTTTCTCGGTTTTATTAATGTCCATCCTGTATTTATCGTTTAAATATTAATAGGCTTCTCCAGTCATGCTTCTGACGTAGATAGTTAATAATAGTTTCAATACTTTTAATATATGCATAAAGGACTAGAGACAGATTTCCATTAGTCTTACTAACCATTGGTCGAAAGTCATGAACCGGTCACAGGACCGTCCTGAGCGAGCAGGCGCCAGACTGTTAAGGCTACTCGTGGGGCAGTCTTTGACGAGTATTCCGGCTGACAACATGTACACAATGCGAGTGGGCATTTTCTAGTGTTCAAACGAAGTTGTTAGTCAGCCACGGGAAGAGTTTACAAGGAATCTACGATCGGCTTCTGGTGAGGCAACATGTACTCTAAAGTGATTACTGCGAATTAGAGTAAAAGTTAATCGAATCTTTAAAATTTGCCTTCAAAAACATTTGTGTGTGATCTCGTGTGAAATGTGAGATCGCGTAGGATATTTTGTAGTGACTTTTTACCGTGCTCTGAATTTAATTGCAAATCGGAAGCTTTGTCGTGAATGAAGATGGTAGACTGGCTCTCATAACCATTTCCTGATTTTGGCTCCACGGATGGAAATGAAATCAAGTGATATCCCTATACTTCACAACTTCATTTCCATGGTACTCAATTCTTTCCCGTTTGCCATTTCGTTATGTACTGTTTACTCATACGTCGAAGCCTGGAGGAAAACCAATCGAGAGGTCATCTGCGAGACATTTTTGTCTATAGTTGTGCTGATCATGGACATTAATTACTAAAATCTACAGTGTTTGGTAACCCCTAGAAACCCGTAGGGTACAAATATCATTTACAGTAACCCACCATATAGGTCGTTTGTTGGCCCACGCATGTAATTCGCACTTTGTCCTCATCAGTCACGGACAGGTAATATAGTAATGGAGAAATAAGTAACTGGAAGTATGCATAATAAAAAGTATTAGACTTTGAACAACAGTAATAAATATTAGTTTCATTATAAAAAAATCGATATCATTATAGTATACAATATTGTTAATTGTAAAACACATTCGTTAGATTAATTTTATTTTTTTAGATTTTTTTCTTTACAAAATGTCTTTGACAACAACGTTAGCAGTTATAATGTGATCTTCGTTTAGCTTTTGGCTGTATGTGTCTTTATCAAAACATAAATACTGAATTTGACAACTTGTGAAAAAGCCATTTATAGCCCTCCACGTGAAGAAGCAGGTTCTGCTAAATAAATCCTGTGCTTTGAAGCGTGTGCCCTTGTGCTTTAGTAATGGCGAAGGCTGCTTTATTGTGGATTGTTTTCTTAGCATTAGGAAATGCGTGGTTGGCTCAGAAGGTATTCCGCGGCATGAGCACAGTTTTACAGGAGCCAATGAATTTAGCATTAATGACGTACTCGCATACGTGAGTTACTTTTACTCTTGGACCATTAATTAATCCCTGATTAGCTTTAAGATTTCAACTTAACATAGTAACACCATTTTTCTTTAAAAGCAATGGATGAGGTGGTAAACCGTGCAGATTTAAAGAGTTCAAGAATTGTATGGGGTGCATCTGAACGTTGTTTATTTCTTTAAGTTGGACAGAATCAGAACTGAGGTAAATCCTTGTCTCTCCAGATAACAAATCGGAAATGACGTTCGCATTAAGTGTTATAACTACAATTATCATTTTTTGGACACAGAATCACCGTTGAATAGAACTGCGAAAATGTGCTAATTTATATCTGGGGCATTGAATAGGGTGGTAATGAAACTATCATAACTACAACAACATCGTTTAGGAATTTCGCTCACGTCACTGAAATGTTACCTAACTTAGGTAACCATTCAGTGAAAACGGACTCACTATTTGATCTCATATTTCGACTGATTAATTTTAAAATGGCTGTTCTATTGACATGTTTAGCGCCGGGTAACACTTGACGGAAGTCTCTGCCAAACAGAACTAACTGGTCTTCGCAGGGGAGATTATTATTTACGAAGTACCTTAAAAGTCGATCGAAAACGCTTAACGCATCTTTGGGAACTGCTGAAATCTCGATCCAAATAATGTTAGTATCACGGAGAACTGTGCAGCTTTGGTGTGAGTGCGGATCAGTAAGCCCGACGTTTTCATGATAGGTGCAGGTAGTTTCAAAATCAAATGCCATGCGTGTTGCCCTGGTGGACGATGGGAACCAGCACCTGTTCATGCAATTGTTAAAACTTGTTTTAATCTCATTAACTATGACACAAAGTTTTGGGAGCAAGTGGGTTACCAGAGCCTTCCGGTCCATCACTGAAGTAACAACTGAGAATCTTATTTCTTACTAAATGTAAGACCACCTCAATTATTGATTTCTATTCTTCGTTCAGCTTCTCGTAAGCTGTCTTGCCTTTCCTAGGTTCTTCTTCTACGTTGTACGGTTCCGTTTTGTGTTGTGCGACGCTTATAACAGAGGTCATCAGGTTGAAATGTTGGCAAAATTTGCCATGACATTTGGAAACATCCTCCAAGTCAAGCTTCAGAAGGCGTGTGCTGTCTCTGAAAATCTACTAAAGGAGCATCCAAAAACGTCATCTAGAACTCAGGTATACTGGGTGGAGAACAGAATATGCAGATGATTGCGAAAAGCCGTAATTTTTCTAAATAAAGTTTTTTCAAACAAGAACGGTAACTTTAAGTTACTTGTGTACTTTTCGTCATTATTGGTAAAAAAATCTAGAAAATGATGTATCAGTTATTAATTTTGATTAAACAATACGGGAGATATGGGGTACCGACAAAAAACATTGTTGAGAAAGAATATATATGATGGGAGTCAAATTTAAGCTTGCCGGGAGACTACACATAGAACACTTGCCATATACCCTCATTAATATTACACTTTCATTCCCGTGAAAAGATGTGTAATTAATGTGGCCTACCGTATTTTGAACAAGTGCAATCCCCGCATTAAATGTTGGCTACACTTGGCCCCCTTTGTGGGGAAGAATGTTTTTAACACAACGATAAATTTCAACAAGAAGTGCCGAACCTCATAACATTCACTACCTATGAAATGAACAAACTCAATAAAGGTGTTCGAATATCCTTTTCTGTGCTCTCAAGTGTTACAATAAATTTAAGAGCACTTAATTTATTTTCTAGCAGTGGGATCATCAGAGCTTACGTCTATCGCAGAGAGGCGTCTTTCATATTCACCACTGAGCTCAGCCAAAATTTCATTTGCCCGTCATTGGCGCAAATATTGAATACCGTTACGAATAAACTGCATCCCTCTGTTTACTGCACTGATTCCCCGTTTCACCTCGTTGGTTATTGGTATTGATTCTGTATGTTGTCATACAGGGTATAACACATCTGATGAATTCCATACAGAGGTAATCACCGATACGGAGTGAAGTCCATATATTCGAGATAAAACGGTTGCGCTGTTTCTATCTAAAATACGTTTATCTGAAGGGCTATATTCTGTTTCAGAAAATGATGGATGTTCCTTTGTTACACTTTTATCCGATTTTAAGAAGAGTTACGTGATAAATTACAGTATGCTCACACGTATCCGGAATAGAGGTTCCGTAAATGGAACTGAACGACTATATCAGCTGCCAGTAGTACCAGCTTCCCTAACTACAGTTTAGAATCTTAAACAGACATTCATAACTTTTGTCATCCATCACAGTAAATTACGAAACAAAATCTATCTGATAGCGTGAATAATTCTCGCTACTTTCAGTGCTTACATCTTTCGTTTGTACATCTTGCCACAGCTACACGAATCTCGCACTGCTGCAGACAATTAATAAATACGTACCATCTGATGATGAATCACTAAGCGGTTCGAAACCGTAATGGAATAACAAAAGAATTGAAGAACAAAACAAAAGGTGACTGGTTGCAGTAATTTCAAGACAGCTATCTAAACATGAATAATATAGTATTGTCTGTTGGTTCTAAATTTGCACCCTTCAGGTGATGTTTGTTTAATTCTATTTCTGACATTTCACTTACTAATTCTGGTGATGTATTCGTTCCCAAATGCAACAGCTTTTCTGAAACACGTGACGTAATTCTCAAATTAAGTAAGTTACAAGACCGTTACATGGCAATGTTACGCAATTGCAGCGACGTCTCGAAACTATTGACACTTCCCCAACTAAAACTGCAGCGTATGGCATCCCGTAACTACCGTTGTCGAAATTTATGGGTCAAAGGGTCAAAGATGAAACGAAACGAAACTGCAAGTAATTTGCCATGCTGGTGATACACGACGACGAAGAAACTATAGCCCCAGGCAACGATTGTCTAAAAAAAATGTAGACGACTAACGAGAAATGTCTAAAACAAAGAAAGCGGAGACTACCACGAAAACAACGAGGCTGACGTTACGCCAGTATATCATCAGCAATACCAAGCTGACGTTGGTACGCAAAAAACTATGATGGCAGAAAGTTTGCGTCCACTATTGCACTACTAAATGCAGAATCTACACTGCATTGCTGCTGTAGACAAACCGCATTGTTAATGTGGACTCAAGGCGGTTGTGAAACACTTTTCCTTCAACCGTAGTTTGGCACCTTATGACATTAAAATGTCCTCTTCCAAGTATCCTGACACTCTTGGCGACAAGATACTACAAGATATACAAGGAAATATTAATCTTCCAGCGCGGAAAAAATACCATAGAAGTAACTCACGGATTTGTTTATTAGTTTATACTCAGTGTCTGCTACTGACTCAAGTAGGAACCGCGCAGCATATACGATATGATTCTTATCAACGTCTGAAAACCTCCGAAGCGATGTAGATGAGACTGAGATAGTTAATTTAATGTAAGAAACATGGAGTCACGAATGTCGAGAAATATCCCAAAAGTGGATGAAAAATATTGAACATGTGACGTCACCACATGACGTAGGGCCTACCCCACCACACAATCAGCGGTTGAAGTTATCGGTTTGTCGCAACTGATCATCCCAACGCAGGTCAAGTGCTCCTGTCGGTGTGTCTCTGGACCCACGTGTGTGATTTAGAGCATTGGGCTCAGGTTTCGAAACTTGCGTTTTAAAGGCAGTATTTTTTTCACTGCGTTAGACAATTATGTGTTTACATTGAAGTGAGATTTATTATTTTATTTACCGGTCTCTCGGTGTTCGCTTATTTATTGCAAAGTACAGTACAACAAAAACCGACCGTATTGTGTCACAAGTAAATGAGTGTAAGGTTCAAATGGTTCAAATGGCTCTGAGCACTATGGACTCAACTGCTGAGGTCATTAGTCCCCTAGAACTTAGAACTAGTTAAACCTAACTAACCTAAGGACATCACAAACATCCATGCCCGAGGCAGGATTCGAACCTGCGACCGTAGCGGTTTTGCGGTTCCAGACTGCAGCGCCTTTAACCGCACGGCCACTTCGGCCGGCGAGTGTAAGGTCTCAAACTGTGTCGTGACCAGTGAATGGCCTACTTTTTCTTTATTAAATAATACCCGTACATAAAAAAGAGGAGAGAGGGGGGGGGGGAATAAAAGGAAAGATACACAGCTTTTCTTGGTCACAGCGAGGATGATAATTTTTTATCTTCTTCGTTGACTCAGATCACATTTACCAAAGGTGTTCGAAGTCTGCACTGTTTGCTCGAATACAATTATCGCATCTTTTAGTCATCTCTTAACGCCCAAGCCCAACTGCAGCATGAGCGGCAAGGCAATGTCGTCTGGCGACGTCACATGTTCAACATTTCTACCGATTTCTGGGGTATTTCCCGACGTTTGCGACCCCACGTGTCTTAAATTACTTGTCTCAGCGTCATCTATGTCGCTTCGGGGGTGTTAAAACGATAATAGTAATCACCCTGTATAACGTTAATACTATTATCAGTGTTGTAAATCAGTTAGTTGTCTAGTAATATACATTAACACCTACATGCATTCTCCGTTAGCCCCGTATCGCGCGTGGCGGCGGGTACCTTGTAGCACTATTAGACATTCCTTTTCTGCTTCACTCACAATCAAAGCGACGGAAAAACGACCGTCTATTTGTCGCCGTGCGAGCCATTACTCTCTCATGTTACCTTCGTGGTCTTTACGCAAAATGTACGTTGGTGGCAGCGGAACGGTGCCGCAGCCATCTTCAGGTACCGGTTCTCCACATCATCTCAGTAGTGTTCCTTGTAAAGAACGTCGTCTTCCCTCCAGGCGTTTCCATTTGAGTTCACCAAGCATATCCGTAATATTCGCGTGTTGATCGAACCTACCGATGACAAATCTAGCAGATTACCTCTGAATTGCTACGATGTTTTACTATAATCCGACCTGGTGGGACTCCAAAACACTAGAGCAGCACTCAAGGATGGGTCGCACTAGCGTCCTATATGCGGCTTCCTTTACAGATGTACCACACATTTCTAAAATTCCCAAAAGTTGACCATTCACCTTCTCCACTACTCTCCTCACGTGCTCATTCCATTTCACACCGCTTTACACCGTCAGGCCCAGATATTTACTCGCTGTGAGTGTGTCAAGCAGCACACTTCAAATGCTGTATTGAAACACCAAGGAAGTGTTTTTGCTGCTCAGTTGCATTAACTTACACTTTTCTACATTTAGTGCAAGCTGCCATCCATCACAAACTTTGTATGCGTTGTCTTCTATCCTCTTGCGGTCACTCAACGACGACTCCTTCCCTTACACCATAGCGTCACCATATTCGTCATGTCCGTCATTCCGTGTGAAGCAAGCCCACACCATTCTGGAGCCACAAGCAGACTTCACAGTGTAACTTGGGTCTATGGCTTCGGGAGGTCTGTGATACACTCGAACTTTAACATCAGCTCTTACCAGCGGAAACGGGACTCGTATTACCAGCTCGCGGTTCTCCAATCGTATCGTATAGGGTGTAACCGATGTGGTCACGGGTCCAAGAGAGACGCTGCTGACGATGTCGCGCTGTTAGAAAAGGCAATGGCGTTAGTCACCTGCTGCCATAGTAACACATTGATTTCTGCGGTTATTCCAATCAGCGTTGTTTGTCTGTTAGCACTGACAACTCTCCGCAAACTCCGCTGCTCTCGGTCGTTAAGTGAAGCCGTCGGCCACTCCGTTCTTCATGGTGAGAGGCAATATCTGAAATTCGGTTTTCTCCGCACACTCTTTGCACTGTGGATCTCGGAATATTGAATTCAATAAGAATTTCCGAAATGGAATGTCCCATGAGTCCAGCTCCAGCTATCATTCCGCCTTCAAAGTCCTTTAATTCCCGTCGAGCGGCCATGATCACGTCGGAAACTTTCTCACATGGGTTACAGGCACACGAGTACAAATAATTGCTCCGACAATGCACTCCCTTTTATACCTTGCGAACGCGATGCTACCGTCATGAGCATGTTACTGACACATGAGTTTTGTCTCCTCAGTGTATACATAAAAAAATTACTCAGTTCACAGTTTTCACAGGTGACTTCATTTATATGAAGAGCGACTGCGACGAATTGAAAGACATGCGGTCGCTAAGTTAAATAAAACAATTTATTCAAATCTTGAGAACAGCGGACTCCGAACCAACCGGAATTCACGTTAAAACTCCTCCCGAATAGGCCATGAAGGCCCAACGGAACCGACCGACCGCCGTGTCATCCTCAAGTGTCACTGGATGCGGATTCAGAGGGGCATGTGGTCAGCACACCGCTCTCCCGGCCGTATGTCAGTTTCCGAGACCAGAGCTGCTACTTTTCAATCAAGTAGCTCCTCAGTTTGCCTCACAAGGGCTGACTGCACCCCGCTTGCCGACAGCGCTCTGCAGACCGGATGGTCACCCATCCAAGTGCTAGCCCAGCCCGACAGTGCTTCAGTCCAGTGATCTGACGGGAAACGGTGTTACCATTGCGGCAAAGCCATTGGCTACGAATTGGCATTAAGCAGAAGAGCAATTGTCACTACCACAATAGAGACTAAATTCAAGATCGGAACTCCATAATGGAGGTTTAATTTCAGTATTTTGGTGATTTTTTTAAAAGTATTTGATGAAGTCATAAAAGAATTCAGATCTTTTTTCTTCTCTTTATGGTTAGCAACATAGCAGCTTATACTCATGTTAATCAATAGAATGCTCATTACAACATAGATTTTAAGTGTAGGAATTAAATATTGCAGGGGCGTGCATATGAGATTGTTATTATTGGAGACGCGTGTGCTGTTTCAATCATAGCGGCTTGCTAGCAGGTGTAGCCGCTGCCATTCGCACAATGGACGCTAAGTGGACGATAGCGCCTTGGCGAGCTCACGGCGGTGGCGGCGGCAATCTGGCAAGCTTCGCTACGTGTTAATTGGCGGCCAGGCTACGGTGTGGGTTGGCGGTCTCTGATTGGCAGTAAGCAGCGCTACGTGGCCAGGTGGAGGCGTGTTCCATGACCACGCAGCTGCAAGTGTAATTAGCCAACTGCCTAACCGCGTCCGCTGCGGCTGCGCGCACGTGGCCATGTATCCGTTGCCCCTCTGTGTGTGTGTGTGTGTGTGTGTGTGTTTGTGGGCATTGCACTGTTCGTGTTAGACATTGCACTTCCTCTATCATAGGTAACAGTAAATGCAAGAATAACACCAGCACTACTACGAATGCAAATTCTATAATTTTTTACTGTTCCGGCGCGTTACAGTAGAGCGGTGTATGGCTACTGCAGACGACGGAAAGTAGCTTTTCATCCACATGCACAATCCTAAGACTTTTCGTTCGGTCAGCAACTTTTAGCGCATGCTGAGGAGACAAAACTCATGCGTCAGTAACATGCTCAACACTTTGATTTCGTCCCTTAAGGCCACCGTAAACGATAAAACTTATTTGTCGAATTCGCTCTTATACCCTATCACGGATTTGTCAGACAAGCCGTATATGATCCATCAAGTTTTTTTAATGTAACCTCACCTCTGAAGCAGAAGCTGTTCCTGTGTGCTACACAAGCGGGAAGCAGAAGCCGTTCGTTTGTGCTATACAAGCGGGAATGGCACAAATGAGGGTGAAGCATATCTGACACTGACTCTGGCACTTTATTTAAAGAAGATAGGAAGAAAACAACATGCTGCTCCAGAGAACTGTTTTAAATCAGAGAGAAATGTACCATTAAAACTTGTTAATGGATTTATTACACTCGGAACCTGATGACTACAAGTTTCTCCGAGTGGACAATGAAACACTTAACAACTTGTTAAGACTTACATTGGACTTTGATTCAAGAAGAAGAGAGAAGTATGTTAAAATGTATTCTCTTTTACTTGATCTTCTAAAGATAGTTCATTAAAATAACACACCGTGGGAACATACGGCCTACATCGTGGGTAAAAGAACCAGACAGTTTCGATTTTTTTTTTTTATTGTATTGCACTCCAGTTCGCACGTTGTTCCTAGAATATTTATTTTCTTCTTGACGTCGTCCTACGTAGTATATAACTGGGGAAGATGCGATGACCCTCCCATTTCGGTAACTGGAAGTGCTATTTTATTTTTATCCATTATCATAGTTCCCGTAATTCGGAACCTAACGACAGGCTGACATGAATGTTATGAAACAGTTTTCGCTAGGATATGCGGCGAAACATCTACACAGACAACATCCAATATCTTGCCTAATTTTCCATCATTCAAAATTTCTGTCAAACATGTCAAATATGTTCTTTGTTTGAGAAACAGTTGAAACACCACCGTAATCGGCCAAATATTTGGCAAACGTAGTACAGTTTCCCAAATCGTTAAATACTGTTTAGATTTATTTCAATTACACCCAGTTCATATTACTCAACAAATGTAAAATATTGTTTCGAATTTATCATTCGATTCCTAAATTCTGAAGTTAGATCGTTCAAATTGTCGTGGTTTGTCAGAATAATGTTTCCAAATTCCTTTCTATTTTGGTTACTGACACTGGCTAATTGACTATAAACGCAATGAAAATAACTTTCTAAGCGTTGATACAGAATGTAATTTTTCACTTTACCTTTCTCAACTATTTCTTGAATTAGCTAATCACGAGTCTTCTTCTCTTACACGGCCAGTTCAGATTTCACTCTCATCTCATTTTATTACCACACATTAAAGATAATTCACCATAGAACGTAATTTTGATATAAGTGCCGGTATTATTCATGTCTTCAGTTGTCTGGAGTTCTTTCCCCTTTTTCCGGCTTCTAGTTATCATTAACTCTATCTTTAAGGCAGTCCTCTAGTTTTGTACTTAATTTTTCCATGATTTGCATGATATAGACAACTTACAATTCCTGAAGACTCTATTTATAATATGTTCTTGACGATTACAGTTCAGATCTCATTTTACATCCCCCCCCCCCACTCCCGTAACTCCCTTTCAACTGACTGGCTATCAGCGTAGAAGAAGCAAGATTTTTAATGCTCTTATACTTATGGTGGATTACAACAGCATTAAGAATTGTTGAAGATTTACCTCACTATTCCGCCAGAGCTATAGTCAGAAATTTGAAAATTTGTAGTTGTTCACAACATGTCCGTTTCGAATATTTCGCGATTGTCACGTGGCATATTTTGGTGCACATTGAAGTGTATTGTGCAATGAACCGCTGGTGAACGATAATAGAATTGTTTGCTAACGAAAGGCTTGAAGGTGAAATGATTTTAATCTTAAACAAACGTTTATCATCGCTTAAAACAGCCTCCCACACTTGACCGTCAGAAATATGCATTTAAGAATGTGAGAAACTTAATATGTCTCAGTTACAACTGTTTCCCCAGAATTTAGATGGATGTTTAGTTTATTTTCAGCTTGGTACACTCTTTTGTTTTCGACTTTAAGTCGTTTTTAATTATTGCAGAAAGTATGTATGCTGATGATTTTACTTCAAGAAGAACTAAAGACTGTCATTCGATAATATATAACATTGTTTTCTATTGCTGTAAGAACATCAAATACTAAACCCTCTGGCACAAGCTATTCATCCAGCCACACTGATGCCAATTTTCCTTTGGCATCACAAATAAACATAACAGGCCATACATCTCTCATCACTTTAGACAACAGAAAGACTCTTTCACAAGTCAGTTACAACTTGGCGTCCCTTGTCAACAGGTGCAAATTTACACCATAATCAGTTACATTAATTGCATCACAACAAAATTTCGGCCTAGAAGAAGCAATATTTTTAATGTCATTATATTCATGTGATAATACTTCAAACTGAATGACGTATTTGTTCTTTATAGAAGGTCCTACTTGAAGCTACTTAATTTCCTTAGTTGATTATAGATGTATTTCCTGTCTTTGTCTCATTGTTAGACTCTCTCTCTCTTTCACGCGTTCCCAACTTTTAAAATAACGTCTGCCTAACAGCATTTTATAAGAATTTTAATTAAATCATTTTAGTTAAACCGTGCAGATGGTCTTAACGGAATAACGAATATGTCTATACGGCATGCAAATTAAATCTTGAATGAAAAGCTGCGAATTATATGTTTCGTGTTTTAACATCAAAATTACTAGACGCTTGTTATAGTAATTTTAAAGCTTCCAAAGGCTCAAATAAAATTTCCCTAGCCAGACTTATTGCCTCGTGTTTACAAAGTTTAGCAACCATTACTCAGTTGATGTTGTCGTTGTTGTTGTGGTCTTCAGTCCTGAGACTGGTTTGATGGAGCTCTCCATGCTACTCTATCCTGTGCAAGCTTCTTCATCTCCCAATAACTACTGCAACACACATCCTTCTGAATCTGCTTAGTGTATTCTTCTCTTGGTCTCCCTCTATGATTTTTACCCTCCACGCTGCCCTCCAATACTAAACTGGTGATCCCCTGATGCCTCAGAACATGTCCTACCAACCGATCCCTTCTTCTAGTCAAGTTGTGCCACAAATTTCCTTCTCCCCAATCCTATTCAATACCTCCTCATTAGTTATGTGATCTACCCATCTAATCTTCAGCATTCTTCTGTAGCACCACATTTCGAAAGCTTCTATTCTCTTCCTGTCGAAACTATTTATCGTCCATGTTTCACTTCCATACATGGCTACACTCCATACAAATACTTTCAGAAACGACTTCCTGACACTTAAATCTATACTCGATGTTAACAAATTTCTCTTCTTCAGAAACGCTTTCCTTGCTATTGCCAGTCTACATTTTATATCCTCTCTACTTCGACCATCATCTAAGTCTACAAATGCTAGAAACGCAAGTTTGCCTTTCCTTAATCTTTCTTCTAAGATAAGTCGTAGGGTCGGTATTGCCTCACGTGTTCCAGTATTTCAACAGAATCCAAACTGATCTTCCCCGAGGTCAGTTTCTACTAGTTTTTCCATTCGTTTGTAAAGAATTCACGTTAGTATTTTGCAGCCATGACTTATTAAACTGATAGTTCGGTAATTTTCGCATCTGTCAACACCTCCTTTCTTTGGGATTGGAATTATTATATTCCTCTTGAAGTCTCAGCGTATTTCACCTGTCTTATATATGTTGCTCACCAGATGGTAGAGTTTTGTCAGAACTGGCTCTCCCAAGGCTGTCAGTAGTTCTAATGGAATGTTGTCTACTCCCGGGGCCTTGTTTCGACTCAGGTCTTTCAGTGCTCTGTCAAACTCTTCACGCAGTATCATATCTCCCATCTCATCTTCATCTACATCCTCTTCCATTTGCATAATATTGTCCTAGAGTACATTGCCCTTATATAGACCCTCTATTTACTCCTTCCACCTTTCTGCTTTCCCTTCTTTGCTTAGAACTGGGTTTCCATCTGAGCTCTTGATATTCATACAAGTGGTTCTCTTTTCTCCAAAGGTCTCTTTAATTTTGCTGTAGGCAGTATCTACCTTACCCCTAGTGAGATAAGCCTCTACATCCTTACATTTGTCCTCTAGCCATCCCTGTTTAGCCACTTTGCCCTTCCTGTCGATCTCATTTTTGAGACGTTTCAATCTACAGTTCATAACCAATAGATTGTGATCAGAGTCCACATCTGCCCCTGGAAACGTCTTACAGTTTAAAACCTGGTTCCTAAATCTCTGTCTTACCATTATATAATCTATCTGAAACCTGTCAGTATCTCCAGGCTTCTCCCATGTATACAACCTTCTTTTATGATTCTTGAACCAAGTGTCAGCTGCGATTAAGTTGTGCTCTGTGCAAAATTCTACCAGGCGGCTTCCTCTTTCATTTCTTCCCCCCAATCCATATTGACCTACTACGTTTCCTTCTCTCCCTTTTCCTACTACTGAATTCCAGTCACCCATGACTATTAAATTTTCTTCTCCCTTCACTATCTGAATAATTTATTTTATTTCATCATACATTTCTTCAATTTCTTCATCATCTGCAGAGCTAGCTGGCATATAAACTTGTACTACTGTAGTAGGCGTGGGCTTTGTGTCTATCTTGGCCACAATAATGCGTTCACTATGCTGTTTGTAGTAGCTTACCCGCACTCCTATTTTTTTATTCATTATTAAACCTACTCCAGCATCACCCATATTTGATTTTGTATTTATAACCCTGTATTCGCCTGACCAAAAGTCTTGTTCCTCCTGCCACCGAACTTCACTATTTCCCACTATCTCTAACTTTAACCTATCCATTTCCCTTTTTAAATTTTCTAACCTACCTGCCTGATTAAGGGATCTGTCATTCCACACTCCGACCCATAGAACGCCAGTTTTCTTTCTCCTGATAACGACGTCCTCTTGAGTAGTCCCCTCCCGGAGATCCGAATGGGGGACTATTTTACCTCCGGAATATTTTACCCAAGAGGACACCATCATCATTTAACCATACAGTAAAGCTGCATGCCCTCGGGAAAAAAATACGGCTGTAGTTTCCCCTTGCCTTCTGCCGTTCGCAGTACCAGCACAGCAAAGCCGTTTTGGTTAGTGTTACAAGGCCAGATCAGTCAGTCATCCAGACTGTTGCCCCTGCAACTACTGAAAAGGCTGCTGCCCCTCTTCAGGAACCACATGTTTGTCTGGCCTCTCAACAGATACCCCTCCGTTGTGGTTGCACCTACGGTACGGCTATCTGTATCGCTGAGGCACGCAAGCCGCCCCACCAACGACAAGGTCCATGGTCCATAGGGGGGATCAAAGCTATCTATTCGTCTCTTAATGAATTCTTTTTCGCTGTATCAGTCAAACGTCGCCCAACTCTCAATGAGCACTGGTTCTTCTAACTTGCTTAGGTCCCATCTCCTTAATTTCGTACCTTTTTGCAGTTTATGTGTTGACTCAAAATTCGTAATCAATAAAGTGCGGTCAGAGACAAGTCTAACCCTGGAAAGGAATTACGTCTCAAAATCTCGTTTCGAAATCTGTATGTTAATATTGTATAAACAGTCTGAAACATTTCAGTGTATTCATGGCCCTTCTAGTACAGAACCTTCTTTTGAGAGTATTAGCAACGATTATGTTATGCTCTGTACAAAAGTTTACCAGTCCATATTCTCGTACTATTTTTCGTTATTTTCCTACCAAACTGACAATCTCCTGATGCCTTAGAATGTTTCCTATCATTCAATCCTTTTTTTTTGTATAAATCTCACTGAAATGATCTCATGTATCGCCTTGATGCCACGCCCAGTTATAAATCTTATCTCTCTGCTGAATCTCAGACATCCAACTAAAATATATTCTCTACAGTTAACGTACTTTTTTAAGAACTGTTCTCCACAAGTCCCTGACCAGATCGCTCCATAACACTTTCTGCCTACAAAGTTAACAGAAAAAGTAAAGAAATAATGATTTCTGCTGATTTTGATGTAGATTTTCTTATAAATTCTTCCAGTGAGGATTTATTATGGTCAGTAACTGTATCAGTAAACTTTTGAACTTGTATAGCCAACTGCACACCGACAGTTACTGATAGTATATTTATAGAAAGGTCTAACAAACAAATCCAACAGTCAGTGTCCTTTCAGATCATGGGATGCAGTTAATTCCTTTTGTTAAATGTTAATACTAAACAGGACATAGAATTTACTAAATCTGAATTCCAGAGTGCTGTCCAGAGGGTAAAACTTATTTTAGGAAATTAATCCAAGTACGTTAACAGAGCTCACAGCATGAATAAAAAAATCAACACTTTTACTAATTAACTCCTTGCCTTATTTTAATACTGTTTCCACCACAAAACTAGGTCATGTGAGATCAAAATCTAGAAACACGCCATATGCTACTCAAGGAATAAATCTATCTAGTAAAACAAAAGGAAAACTATATCCATAAATCAGAAACAGCTCTGATGTTGATACTGTAGCTCATCACATGTCATTCTGCAAAATATTAAAGATAGTAACATGGGCATCAAAGCAAATGCATTACAAGAAAGAGATAATCACATCAGATAGTACGATAAAAGACAGTACAGGATATAGTGAAGGAGACTGGTAGAACCTAGCTGAAAAGTAGCAGATAGGGTTAAGATTAAAGGATACACTGGTGACAGATGTGTGCAGTGTTGCAAAACATTTTAACAAGCACTGAATAACTGTTACTGAGATAATGGGTTTGGCAGATTCAGTAGACGGTGCCATGAAATAGCGCAGACCAGTCGTTAGAAATAGTTTCAGTGATATGAAGATTAAACTCACTGCACCAGTAGAAGTAATGTTCACCAAAAAACCTTTAAAATCAAAACATTCTAGTCGTTATAATAAAATATCAAGACAGTCAAATAAAAATTGTGCTTCTGAGAGTAATAACATTAACTTATTAGTGTAATCAGTCATTTACCAGTGGAATACTTCCTGAACACTTGAAATATGCTGAAGTTCTGACTCTGTTACAAGAGGAGATAAAGAAATAACGTCCAATTGCCATCTAATTTGACTTTTGCCTACTTTCTCGATAATTTTAGAAGAGACTATGTACAGTATATTAATATATTAACCCTCTATGGAAAAATAGAAGAAATGACAGATGTACTAACAGAGAGAAAGTTAGATAATTTGGGATTAAGCGAAACAAAGTGGAAGGGAAAGGGTGAGAAGAATTTGAGAGAAGGAGGAAAGCTGTACCGGAGTGGGAATAACAGATTTCGAAGAAATGATGTGGCAGTGACGGTGAATAAGAATTTACAAAGCAGTATTGAAAGAGTGAGATATATATCAGACAGGATCATAATCTTAAACCTGAGATTCCAAAAAGAAACACTAAAAGAAATCCAGTTTTATGCACCTCAAGAAGAAGAGAAGATGGACTTTGAAAATGGCTCAGAGAGTCATACAGAGAGCGCTAATATAGTGATGAGAGATTTTAATGCACAAGCAGTCAAAGACAGAAAGAGATCTGAGCAAGTGTTGGGATGTTTTGGATATGGAGGCAGAAATGAAGACTCCTGGATTTGTGCCAGAGGAAAGGAACGAAAATGGCAAACAGCTGGTTTATGAAGAGAGAAAGTCATGTTACCACCAGATACAGTTGGGATGGAAGAACCAAGATTGTAACTGATCATGTTCTAGTAGATAGGGACTGGGTTGAGGAAGTAACAAATGTGAAAGTAATTCCAAGTGTGAGTGCAGATGGAAACCATAGATTACTGGTGGGACAATGGAAAATGAATCAGTGTGTGAAAAATAGAAAACAGAAGAATGTGATGAGGATACGGGATTGGAAACTGAAGGAGAGTGAAACTGCTGAGAAGTAAAGATAATTAATCACACAAAAATTCCCAAAAGAAGTTTTCTGCAGCGTAGAAAAGAAACGGAGTTTATTCAAAGACACTTTAGTCGAAGCAGTGCAAAAAGTATGAAGGAGAACATGTGAAAAGGAAAAATTAAGACAGATAAGTTGGTGGGATGATACCACAATCAAAACAGTTAGGAAAAAAAATGGAGCATGGAGAAAGTGGTGGAAAACTACAAATGACGATGACCGTAAAAGATAAGTAGAGGAAAAGAAGAAGTGCAAAGAAATAGTGGAAACAGCAAAGAAAAAGGCATGGGAAGAGTTTACAAAAAAACTTCAAGAAGATATGAAGAGCAATAAGAAAATGTTCTATAAAATGATGAAAAATGAATGGAGGGGTTGTGAAGTAACAGTAAAGATGGAAACAGTGGATGGTACAGTGATTGAAGATCCAGGGAATACAAAAGATCTCTGGAAAGAACATATCAAAAAACTGTCAAACGTTGAAGAACAGGTACACGAGGAAACAACAAATAATGGAGAATTTGAGAGCAGTTGGGAAGCAGAATTAGGGACAATTACATGGGAAGAAATCGAAATAGCTGTGAAGAAGATGAATGAGGGAAAAGCCCAAGGACCTGGTGAAATATCAGTGGACATGGTAAGAGCAGCATGTCCTGTGGTAATGCAGTGGCTGTATAGAGTACTATCAAGTGTGTGGAGAAATTGTACAATACCTGACGACTGGAGAAGAGGAGACCTTGTTCCCATCTTTAAAAAAGGCAATAAAGTACTTTGTAGAAACTACAGAGGAATAACCCTTATGAGTCGTACAACCAAGATTTTTCAAAGAATTTTACTAAATAAGTGAAAAGATAGAATAGGAACTGAGTGAAGAAAAGCATGCGTTTAGGAAAGGAAGAACCAAGATCAACCCGGACGTATTCTATCTCCTGCACTTTTTAATGTTGTGATGGAAGGAATGAATAGGGCAGTTAAAGATATAGTAAAAGAAAAAGACAAAAAGATGATTTTTGCAGATGAGATGATAATATGGGCGATAAAGAGGTAGACGTAGAGTTACAACTTGATGTGTGGAAGCAAAGAATGAGAAGGTACAGATTAAAAATAAATCAAGATAAGAGTGAAGTAATGGAAGAGGCAAATGGATCAAATGGCTCTCTGCACTATGGGACTTAACTGCTGATGTCATCAGTCCCCTAGAACTTAGAACTACTTAAACCTAACTAACCTAAGGACATCACACACATCCATGCCCGAGGCAGGATTCGAACCTGCGACCGTAGCGGTCGCGCGGTTGCAGACTGTGGCGCCTAGAACCGCTCGGCCACTCCGGCCGGCCGCAAAGGGATCAACGGAAATATTACTTTGAAGGGAGAATCCCTCAGAGTGGTAGACAGTTTCACTTATTTAGGGATTGAAATATCTAGTGATGGAAGAATGACCAATGAAATTAATAGGAGGTTACAGAAGGGAGGCAATTTCTACCAAACAATAAAACACCTAATTTGGAATAAGGAAGTTTCAGAAAAAGCAAAACTCCTTATGTATAAGAGTTATTACATCCCCACTGTCACCTATGGAGGAGAAACATGGACAATGACAGAAAGGGACTGGAGCAGACTGCAAGCAGGGGAAATGCAATTCCTCAGAGTAGTTAATGGAAAAACAAGAATGGAATGAGTAAGGAATGTAGATATTAGAAAGGACCATAAACAAGAAAGAATAAGAGAAGAAATTGAAAAAAAGAGATTAAGATTGTATGGGCATGTTAATAGGAGGTGTGGGCAGAGACTATCCAAAATTATGGAAGAACTATAGATGGATGGAAAAGGACCTAGAGGGCGCCCAAGAACACAGTGGAAAATGGGAGTGAGAATATCTGTGGAAAGGAGAGGTGTGACCTGGCAGCAAGTGGAGAAAGAAAAGTGATGGGAGGACCGAGCCAAATGGAGAGGACTCGTAAGCACGCAGACCCAGCAGTGACTGGAGTGGGATCCAGATATAGATAGATATATACAATCGGCTTCTTAACCGTCTGACAGTGAATAATACGTTGTGAAAATCACAGTTTGGATTTTTAAAGGTTTTTGATATGGAGAACACAATTATCCATGCAGTGAGGATGTTCATAATTCATTAGACAGTAAATTACAGGCCAGTGGTATATTTTGTGACCTGTCAAAGGGTCCTTTTAATTAGTTTAAAATATTATTGGGTAACCGGAAATATTGCAAAATGGTTCAAGTCCTATGTCACTGGCAGGAAATAAAGGATGTCATTAGGAAAGAGACATGTAGTAAGTTATCAGGCATTATCCAACAAGGAACTAACCACATATGCTGTCCCACAAGTTTCTATTGTAGGACCATAATTTTTTCTTGTGTATGTCAATGACTTTTCATCTACAACATTATCTGATGTCAAGTTTGATGTTGATGATATAAACATAGTAATAAATAGCAAATCATGTATAGCCTTAGAAAGATGTTTTAGTGAAATTTTCTTGGACACTAATAAATGGTTCCTAGACAATTCTGTGTCAACAAGCCTTGAAAAAGCACTACATCCCTTTCACATCCAGTAAGGGGTCACCGACCAGTACATGTCTAAAATATGATGACAAACAGATAAAAGAAAGTAGTAGTGTTAAATTTTTGGGATTACAGCGTGATGATAAATCCAAGTGGAGAGTCGTACTACTGATATTCTGAAGCACTGTAACCAATTTCCATTAGCAATGCAAACGTTGTGAGACATAGGTGATATAAAAACAACAAAGCTGGAATACTGTGCTTACTTGCATTCCATAGTATCCTATAGGTTTATTTTTGGGTAGCTCATCAAGCCTTGCTAACGTTTTCTAAGCCCAAAAACGTATTATAAGAACTATTTGTGTTGTGAAATGAATAACACCTTCCAGAGGTTTTTTTATGGAACAAGGGGTACTAACTATGGCTTCCCAAAATATTTATTCTTTAACAAATTTCTTCACTAAATGTATATCTTTTTCAAAACAACAGCTCTTTTCATGGAGTCGATACTATAAACTAGAATGCTCTTCATATGGATTTAAAGTGACTTACTTTGGTCCAGATAGGTGTCCAGTACTCAGGAATACAGTTTTAGTGCTGTAAGTAAGTGCTGTAAAATGATTTTTCTGTTTAATGGTCCATGGCTTATAATAGCCTAAAAGTCATCATGTACTCCTCCATGTATTGAATATTTATATGTTTTATGGAAGTTATTTATTACCTCTAAATAAAAATGCGATGAAGGGTTTTTCTTTTACTTATTCTACGTACGTGACGGTAATTTCACTTGGGATCTGTCCTCCTTGAATATTCATTCTGATATTTTTTACATCCTAGACGATCTCCGCACTATGGTTCCATTGAAACTAAAAGTACATCTAAGCTAATCACCTATCAGCTGCCATCGTCCTTCCTCTCGTTTGAAAGTAAATGTTATACACTGCTCAAAAGAACTAGGGAAAAGTGTCTTTGGGTGCCTGCCATACCCCAATGAGCAATAAACCACACTATACGTTTATCTTTCAGGAATGAAATGCAGGAAAAACATCATTACGTCCTCGTTTATCTACATAACAAGAACTGAAATGTCCTAGAGGTGTTGCAAACAAAATGAAAACAATCTTTCAACCCATCATCCTGGATGCTTTACACTGGAAATTGAGAGCTTCAATAGCGTGTAAGCATTCCGTGGGTGTTCGTCATTGCCTGGCACCTACGTGGCGTGCTCCGTACAAGTCTACAGAGGTCTCCCTACGGTATTCGTTCCCATTCTGCAGCAAGTGAGAGTCCTTGAGAGCTCTTGGTGAGTCTGTGGTGGAACTGAACGAACACGGTCTGTCAAGCATGTCCCACACATACTCAATGTAGTTGGCCATTCCATTACTTCAATGTCCAGGCTTCACAGGGCATCGCTGGTGACGTCCGTCACATGAACCCTGACATTATCGCACATGAGAAGGAATTCAAGGCCAACACCGTGTGCAGAAATCACCGCAAGGTCCAACAGGATCTGTTACATGTACTGCCTGATGGTAAGATGACCATGGGTAAAGACAACATTTGTACAGCTGTTAACATTGATACCTCCTCACATCATCACAAAATCTCGATCAGCTCTCTCAATTTTCGGGGCAACATTTAACAGGTACCGCTCACGAAGGCGTCTCCACGCGTCAACCTAGCCATAACCTTGCATCAGAGTAAATCTAGACTCGTCTGTGATAGCACGTTTCGCCATTGTCGTAGCTGTCAGCTAACGTGGAAACGACAGAACCGAAGACAAGCTGCAAGATGTTGTCGTCTTAAGCAGGGTGCTGGAACAGGACGTCTGAGTTGTAAGATCCTTTCCCGTAACCTGTTTCTTAGAGTCTCATCAGACACGGCGGCTCCAGTGGGCCTCCTGAGATGGTCTTGCGTTGCTCTGGTGGTATGCGTACAACGCCGCAACACAGAGATGGCCGGAAATTCGTCTTCATATGGGTCTGTAATGCGTCGGCGAACTTGTCCAGGTCACCTTGTGCACTGACTTGTCACCCTGTAGCGTTTCCTCACCTATGTACACTCCTGGAAATTGAAATAAGAACACCGTGAATTCATTGTCCCAGGAAGGGGAAACTTTATTGACACATTCCTGGGGTCAGATACATCACATGATCACACTGACAGAACCACAGGCACATAGACACAGGCAACAGAGCATGCACAATGTCGGCACTAGTACAGTGTATATCCACCTTTCGCAGCAATGCAGGCTGCTATTCTCCCATGGAGACGATCGTAGAGATGCTGGATGTAGTCCTGTGGAACGGCTTGCCATGCCATTTCCATCTGGCGCCTCAGTTGGACCAGCGTTCGTGCTGGACGTGCAGACCGCGTGAGACGACGCTTCATCCAGTCCCAAACATGCTCAATGGGGGACAGATCCGGAGATCTTGCTGGCCAGGGTAGTTGACTTACACCTTCTAGAGCACGTTGGGTGGCACGGGATACATGCGGACGTGCATTGTCCTGTTGGAACAGCAAGTTCCCTTGCCGGTCTAGGAATGGTAGAACGATGGGTTCGATGCCGGTTTGGATGTACCGTGCACTATTCAGTGTCCCCTCGACGATGACCAGTGGTGTACGGCCAGTGTAGGAGATCGCTCCCCACACCATGATGCCGGGTGTTGGCCCTGTGTGCCTCGGTCGTATGCAGTCCTGATTGTGGCGCTCACCTGCACGGCGCCAAACACGCATACGACCATCATTGGCACCAAGGCAGAAGCGACTCTCATCGCTGAAGACGACACGTCTCCATTCGTCCCTCCATTCACGCCTGTCGCGACACCACTGGAGGCGGGCTGCACGATGTTGGGGCGTGAGCGGAAGACGGCCTAACGGTGTGCGGGACCGTAGCCCAGCTTCATGGAGACGGTTGCGAATGGTCCTCGCCGATACCCCAGGAGCAACAGTGTCCCTAATTTGCTGGGAAGTGGCGGTGCGGACCCCTACGGCACTGCGTAGGATGCTACGGTCTTGGCGTGCATCCGTGCGTCGCTGCGGTCCGGTCCCAGGTCGACGGGCACGTGCACCTTCCGCCGACCACTGGCGACAACATCGATGTACTGTGGAGACCTCACGCCCCACGTGTTGAGCAATTCGGCGGTACGTCCACCCGGCCTCCCGCATGCCCACTATACGCCCTCGCTCAAAGTCCGTCAACTGCACATACGGTTCACGTCCACGCTGTCGCGGCATGCTACCAGTGTTAAAGACTGCGATGGAGCTCCGTATGCCACGGCAAACTGGCTGACACTGACGGCGGCGGTGCACAAATGCTGCGCAGCTAGCGCCATTCGACGGCCAACACCGCGGTTCCTGGTGTGTCCGCTGTGCCGTGCGTGTGATCATTGCTTGTACAGCCCTCTCGCAGTGTCCGGAGCAAGTATGGTGGGTCTGACACACCGGTGTCAATGTGTTCTTTTTTCCATTTCCAGGAGTGTATGACAGATGGAGAGGCGCTGGCATCTGCTGCAACATTACGGAACGTCCATCCTTCTTGGATCACACAGACTGGCTTTACAAAATTCAGTGCATTAAGATACAGCATTCCACGTACTTGTCGAATACAACGTCCTCAAACGGCAATGCTTTCCTTGTAACTCACCGTAAGACACTGGGGTGCCAGTACTCACTTCCTTGAGCGGGGTCACCTGACACTGCAGTGTGTAATACAGCCGACAGATGACATATGACTTTAGTTCTTTCACACGTTGAAAGCGAAGATCTCAAGCACTGAAACGAGATCACAGGTATCAGCTTGTATCAAAATACACGCTAAGTAAAAAGAAGAAAAAGATTCACCCAGAAGGAGTTTTGCAAACTGGACGGAAATTGATGTTCACCAATGTATCGCAAAATTCTAAACATTGGAGGCCGATGAGTGAATGTGTGATGATGCAGTGCAATTTCACCACGTAGCTGGTACGGATAGCATAGGGACACATCGACAGCAGGGCTTATAGTCTATTGAGTTTCATTCCGTGTACTCAGTTGGACAGTGCTTCGCAGACAGGCATGTCAACATCATAACCAGATACCCGCATTTGAGAGAGAACGTGTAGTTGAGTTCAAAGATGCCGGTTGGAATAATCGGTGAATGCCTCTACATTTCAATATGAGAGATGCCCCGATCCCAATCGACGATGTAGGCAAGGATGGGTGAACCACGGCCAAACACAGCGTCAAGAAGGAAGCTGTGGACCTATCGAGACGACGAGAAGGGAGGACAGAGCAATAGTCGGAGACGCACTCGGAGCCCCGGATTCCTTTTTATCATTGAAACGACGTACAGCAGGTACTTCAGTGACCACAAGAACCAGTAACAATCAGGTCACTACCATGGAACTCTCTACACCAACAAGCCCGTGGTGTCATTGACTGGAGTACAATTGTCGTCAGTGATGGTTAACACTTCTAAATGAGATGATGATCAGTGAGGACGTGTCACAAGACGTCCCGGAGAGTGGTGAGATACCATTCTGACTGACGCCCTCCATATGGCCCGACAACCTGGAGTGATGGTCTGGGTTCCATTTCATTTCATAGCAGGACACCTGTGTTTGCCAATCTCAGCACCACTACAACACAGCGGTATTTCGACTGTATTCTATGCCTCGTTTTACTGTCTTTCATGGCAAGATAATACCCGATCACACACGGCGAGATTTTGTACTACGTGTCTTCATGCTTACCAAACCCTACCTTGGTCAGCAAGATCACCAGATCTGTCCCTCACTGAGGATGATAGGTGCGTTATGAGAAGGGTCCAACAAACCGTTTGGGAGTCTGACGAACTAATGCGCCAGTTGGACGATATCCCTTACGAGAACGGCCTGAAACTTCATCAAACAATGCCAAATCGACTTACTGCTTGCAAAAGGACTAGAGGTGAACCAACGCGTTATTGACTTGCGAAATTTGTGAAACTCTTTGTCTTGAATAAATCGTCATATTTTCTGAAGCTGTAATCTTCTTTTTGTTGGTACATGTACGTCACGTCTACGTGTTTATGTGCCATTCGGATAATTCCTTCGCTGTGCGTCGTTCTTTGTGTTAGAGTGAATATTTAACGTACATGACGTTAATACACGTGTTCCCGTAATTCTTTTGAGCAGTGTGTTTACTTCTAAGCGACCACAGCACGGTACTGTCCAATAACGTTTGCATCACACAATTTTACGTAACAGAAAATATATTCAAACACAGTTCATTTATGCGAAAAGAAAAATATACCAACAGATATGAAGACATTGTCCAGTATCCCCGTAACATACAGCCCTGGCACTCGAAATTCGTCCTTCAGATTTTAACTGATTTTGAAATAGCATTTCGGTTTCCTGGTGACATCTAAAGTGTGTGTCAGCCGCTTTTCGCGTGTGCATCCTGTCACAGGTTCCGGATGGACGGTGTAAGACGGAGAATTTTCAGCCATGCAAAATTGTTTCTCAGTAGCACCACACTAGGTCCATCGCAGTTTATAGCGCTCCTCAGCTCCTGAACGCTGAAGGAAACATTATGGGCGAATCGGTGAAGTTAGATTAGACGCCAACGAAGAGAGCCCTATCACAATTACATTGTGATTACATCCATCACTGAAAATCAGCCAAGTCACCAGCAAAACATAGGAAGAACTTCTTAAATTTTTTAAGAACTGTATAATGTTGCACTAATATTGTATTCGTTAAAGGTGTGCGTAAAGAGAGATGAAATACGAGATTGCATCAGATGACTACCGGTCGGCTGACATATAAGATGGGTAGCGCAGATCTCTAACCGTGTTTTGCAGATTACGCCATCCGGCCGTAAACGTGCCAATATCGAATTAAAGACGGCAGCTGCTTCTAATTAGGCGGTACAAAAGTTGTTTTCTTGGATACGGGCCTTGAAGTTTATACAATATAAGATAAAAAAAGGGAAAGAAGGAAACGACCCACCACGAATGCTATGGAAATCGGTAAATCTGATGGACATGTACAGACGGATAAATGGTTGGACTTCCCGTAAAATTGGATGATTTATGCAAGAGAAAGAGCTTCACAAGTTGAGGAAGTTAATAACGTGTGCCGGCCGGTGTGGCCGTGCGGTTCTAGGCGCTTCAGTCCGGAACCGCGTGACCGCTACGGTCGCAGGTTCGAATCCTGCCTCGGGCATGGATGTGTGTGATGTCCTTAGGTTAGTTAGGTTCAAGTAGTTCTAAGTTCTAGACGACTGATGACCTCAAATGTTAAGTCCCATAGTGCTCAGAGCCATTTGATTTTTTTTAGTGACGTGTTGGTACATCTCTGTCCCTTATGCAAGCGGTTCCTTGGCTTGGCACTGATTGATAGAATTGTTGGATATACATCTGACGCGTTAGATCGACAAACTCCTGAGCTGGTTGGAAGACGCTGCCCATAATACTCCAAACTTTCTCGACTGGGGAGAGATCGACGCCGTTGCTGGCAAAGTTAGAATTTGGTAAGCACGAGGACAAGCTGTAGATACCCTCGCCGTACACGGGCGGGCATTATGTTAATGAACTGTAAGTCCGGGATGCCTTGCCATGAAGAGGAACAAATCAGGGCGTAGAATGTCACCGACGTACCACTGTGCTTTAAGGGAGCCGCGGATGACCACAAAAGAGGTCCTGCTACGATGTGAAATAGCAGTCCACAGTCAGGTTGATATCCCACAGCTGTCCCAGGCGTCTCCAGACAAGTCTTCAGACTATGGTCTCATTGGCTGGAGTATGATTGTCTACGGTAATGAGTACTACTTCGAAGTGACCGCTGATGACCAGAAAAGATGTGTCTGGAGACGTCCTGGACGGTGGTATAGCAACCGAACGTCACCGCCATATGGCCTAACAACCAGGAGGTATAGTCTGAAGTGGCATTTCTTTTCATGGCAGGACCCCTTTGGTTGTCATCTGCGACTTCCTTACAGCACAGTGGTGCGCCGACGATATTCTACGTCCCGTTTTGTTGCCCTTCGTGGCGAACTATCTTGACCTTACACATCAGCAAGGTAATGCTAGCCCGCATATTGTGAAAGTTTCTATTGCTTGTCTCCGTGCTAGTAAAACACTACTTTGGTCAGCAAGGTTGCTGGATCTACGTTTGGAGTATTATGGGCAGCAACCTACAGCCAGCTCGTAACCGACTACCTATCCCGCCAGTTGGGCCGAATATGGTATCATTGCCCTCAAGAGGACAGTCAGCAACTCCGTCAATCAATGTCAATCCGAAGAACAGCTTGGCTAAGGTTCAGAGGTGGACCCGTGCTTTATTGACTTCCTCAGTTAGTGAAGGTCTTTCTCTTGAATAAACCATTCACTTTTTTCCGAATCAGTAACCTTTTGTTTGTCTGTACATGTACATCACATCTACCAATTGCTGTCCGATTCAGGTTATTCCTTCGTGGTGCGTCGTCTCCTTTTTCTTCTTTTGGTTTATTTATTTTCTTATATTGTATACCAGCTTGCCTTACCAGGGAGCAGGGACTAATAAAAGATGTAATTGCTGAATTGGCAGAAACAGAAATAATGGCTGTCATACAATTTCAGTATCCAGTACTCCTAGAAACTTTCTCTTCAATGTGCTAAACTTTATATGTATGATGATGGCTGTATGAGTCCTGCTCACACACCGAAAGAATAATAATAGTAACAATAACAATAGTATAATAATGTGATAAATTTCGAAGGATCCTGAGCCACTGTAAAGTTTTAGTGGTTAGAGGATCCATGGTAAATACCGTATGTTTCCAGTTTACCTAGATCCTGCAACTTCAGTTCTTTCTATAATAGACTACTACGACTTAACTGCCATCAGGAATGTCATCAGTGATGCTAATGGAGCCGAAAGCTTGGTATTCGAAGTAATTGTTGTCGTTATGTCGTCCTCTTACCATCCCATTCCTACCACTGTAACTGCTCTGGGTATTTTAAGACCAAAATATTTTTCTGATACCAATTGTAAGTCATAAGTGCACTGAGACTGATCGAATTTACACTGCTTTCCAATTTTACTCGTATGCCTTATCTGCGCAGCATCTTATTCAAGCACTTGACCATGTCTCTACTGAGTCTGAAATGTTCTAGGTGTTCTAGAGTTATTCTTAATTTTAAATGCAACCAATTCCTGTTCTCATCCCCTTCCCTAGATACAGGTGCATTGGGTGTATGACATCGTCAGAATATTTTCCACATTTACATGAACATCTGTTTTCCTAAGGCCGTCTTACGGTGTACGTGTCTTGGGTACTACGTATACCACCATATTTCCTTAACCCCACTCCACCCCACCACCCCTCAACCTCACCAGTTCCGATTAAGCTGGCAAATAGGGCGCGGAAAGAACAATTGTCGGTAAGCAAATGTATTTGTTGAATTTCATCTTTACGTAATGCTTAACATGTTTTCTGCAGCATCTGCCAGTGGAGTATATTGCACATGTCCAAGTTGGACTGCCGTTTACCAAACGAAGTCGTGGCGAAAAGTTCTTTTCTTGTATTGTTTAAACGAACCAGGCAAGAGTATCAGACAGAATAGCAGTATTAAAAAATCCGTCGTACGAAATGTTTCTTACATTCACATTACAGGTGAATCTGTCAGGCATCTAGCTTTCGTACAGTTTGTTTTATGTGGTCGTTAAGCTACGTTCTCGTATTGATATATATTCAACGGTTGTAACTGTTTCCAGCGTTTAATCGATGATTGTGTAGAGTATACTGTTGATAAATAGTCTCTATAAGGAAAATTCAGACTAACAGGTTCCTTCGTTTTTACTTGAGCTAAAACAAATTCACGTTTTTCTAACTAAACTATTTTCTCTGTATGGCAACCTAAGCTACAAATTTATATTCTTTCGGCTTGCAACATCAATACTTATTCAGAGCGAGAATGTTTGTACGACGAATTTAGCAATGGGAAGCGTATAAATAGCTTTTCGTATTCAAGACAGCCGCTGAGAAGTTTCCAGTCAGATAGTCTGTGGTGTTATCTTACGTCATACAAGTGGATAACCATGTCACCCTTAATCTCACTCCACTTAGCGTTAACATTACGAATAGATACGCTGTTATACGCTTCCATAGTTCAGTAGGGTCGTGGCACGCAACTGTTTGAAGTAGTTTATCGCTTAATTAAAATATTAATTAGTTGCTCTCTGTGACGATACTTCACACATAATTTCAGTACATGTGAAACAAGCTAGTTTGGTGAGTCGAACGAAATAATCCCAAATGGTGCGTAAATGATAGAGGCTTTGAAAGCATTAATTAGCCACAATGCACAAAAACGATTAACATTAAAAAAAGTAATGTGAGCTCTCAACCTGGTAGTTCCTAAATACGTAATCATAATTTTATTCCCGGGGGGTCAGTGTATTTTGCTGGCTGTAATGTATAGTAATGAACTAGGCTACATATTGACTTCCCAGCGTTGGTAACCCAAAAAGTATAAATTGTGTGCCAGGAGAGTTGACTAGTAGTTCCACAAGATAAGATATCGACTCGCACTATAATCCTGCAACAAAACCACTGAGTTTTTAATCAACCCTACTAATTTTAATTCCATTGCTGAAACTTTCTTTTATTTTCGTCATTGCCCTCTTGTATATTACCCGTCTCTCCTTACAGTTACCCCTATTTTCCACAAAATTTCGAACATCCTGTACCATTTTACATTGTCGAACGCTGTTTCGCAGTCGACAAATCCTATGAACGTGTCTTGATTTTTCTTTAGTCTTGCTGCCATTAGCAACCACAACGTCAAAATTGCATCTCTGGTGCCTTTATCTTTCCTAAAGCAAAACCTGATCGTCATCTAACACATCCTCAATTTTCTTTTCCATTCCTCTGCATGTTATTCTTGTCAACAACTTGAATGCATAAGTTTTTAGGCTGATTGTACGATAATTCTTGGACTTGTCAGCTCTTGCAGTCTTCGGTATTGTGTGGATGATATTTTTCCGAAAGTCTAATGGTATGCCGCCAGACTTATACTATCAGCACACCAACGTGAATAGCCGTTTTTTTTTTTTTTTTTGCCACGTCCTCAAATGGTTTTAGATATTCTAATGGAATGTTATCTATCCTTTCTGTCTTATTTGATCTTGAGTCCTCGAAAGCTGTCTTTAGTACTGGATACCTTCTCTCTTCTAAAACTACTCCTGTTTCTTCTTCTATCACATCAGACAAATCTTCTCCATCATGGAGGTCTTCAGTGTACTCTTTCCACCTATCCGCTCTCTCCTCTGCATTTAACAGTGAAATTCCCGTTGCGCTCTTAATATTACCAACCTTGCTTTTAATTTCACTGACATTTTTTTGACTTTCCTGTATACTGAGTCAGTTCTTCCGATAATCATTTCTTTTTCGAATTCTTCACATTTTTCATGCAGCCATTTGGTCTTAGCTTCCCTGCACTTGCTATTTATGAGCCCTCAGCGATCTTCATTTCTGTACTCGTAAATTTCCTTGAACATTTTCCTACTTTCGTCTTTCATCGATCATCTGAAGGAAGGACACAGTGAGTTGTTACAGGGAGTACCGAATACATTTGACACTCTTGGTATGACAGTAAATGAACAAAATCCACTTTTGGACAGTCACATACAGTATCCGTATCACATAATTAAGGAAGATTTAGTCCCGATCCAGACAATTTGAGGGCCATATTGAAACATTAATGCTCATCTGAGCAGCTGAGGACATTTCTAGGTGTTAATTTTAATTTTAAAAACCAACAGCTTCAATTGGTTTTTAAAATTAAAATTAATATTCACACAGTTGCTGACAGGGCCGCGAAGCGTTGAAAATATGTAAATTACTAGGTGTAGCTGCCATGCTACCTGCTAGGCTTTGTCATGTTGCTGATACCAGTTTCTCTCCCATCACCTAAGTTAAGCAAACTCGGGTACGGCTAGTACCTGAAAGTGTGACCGCCGCGGGAGAATCAGGTACCGCTGGCTCAAAGAAACACAAGCAGCTGAAATGGCGTCCAAATGAAGACAAGCACCATGTCATGGGCTATACAACATTTTTGTTATTGAATGTTCATGGAAAATAAGATCCTTGTTATCCCATACATGTTCGTACTCACAACGAAAGGAGCGACCTGGTGCTGAACGAAAAATGTCTGATTTCGAAGCCGTAAGGGATAGATTTGGTGAAGCGCGGGCACTGTCATAGCCCGATTTAATCATGATTTTCATCTTGCAACAGACTGTTCCTCCTATGGGCTTCACATACATAGCAGCTACAATCTGGAGAGGACGATAAAATGGTGAAAACAATGATTGTGTTCGCCTGCCGCAGATTGAATTGGTGGTCACACAGATGAACTAGAGGTACTGGTAATTGTCTTTCATAGATTTCTGCACGGTAGGAAAACACATATACATCCCAGTCCAAGGCCCAGGAATTCCAGATGAGTGTGTAGCTAACACGTGGCAGGTTAGTGCAGCTATTGCTAGTCCTCTAGGAATTCCAATTTCAGACTCACAAACACCAGGCAAAGAGAACGTTAGGAGAGATTCTGAAATATATCAGAGATGTAGATAAAGAGTTGAGGAAGATTTGGATGAGTGAGTATGATTTGAAAATTGCCTGCGACATATTTTCTATGACATCCCGAAGAAACAACGGAGGCACTCAACACTAAGGGAAATAATACGGACTTGGAAAGATAGGGAGCAGGCAGAGGAGAGGCAGTTCTCTCTGGTGAGGAATGCCATGCTAATCCGTAGCATGAAGGCGCAAACATACGAGTGTCATGTGTGCATTATCCAGGAGACACCAAACAAAACAATTTGGAACACAAAATTTAGTCATGCACGTTTCTGGCGAAAAGAAATACTGTAACTATCCTCCAGGATATGTTACGCAGGACATGCACTGTACTTCATTCATGTGTAGATCGTCAGAGTTCGAAACACTCATCGGTTACTAATTTATTTCGTCGAGTGCAAAGTACTGGTGGTTGTTACTACGTCCTTTTAGTAATGGAGCTCTCCTTGAAGAATAGTAAATTGTTTTCCTGAAAGAATACAACTACTTACTAGACACAAAAAAAAGTGCATGGCAAATATGTGCCACGGTATGGACGTCCAGCTCACCTAACAACGTACAGTGATTCGTATTTTACGCCGAAGAACTGGAAGGAGATGCTGAAGTGGCCTCGGATAAAACTCATATGCATGCAACACCTCTGGAAGCTTAATGCGAGAACTGAGGAGACCGATTAATTGCGGTTGCCATTCTCTACATGACGTGTGGTTGCTCAGGACAGCAGATTTTGAAGATTTCTTAAATAATATTTCGTGCAGACTGTAAAACTTCAAAATAAATGGTTCAAATGGCTCTGAGCACTATGGGACGTAACTTCTTTGGTCATCAGTCCCCTAGAACTTAGAACTACTTAAACCTAACTAACCTAAGGACATCACACACATCCATACCCGAGGCAGGATTCGAACCTGCGACCGTAGCGGTCGCGCGGTTCCAGACTGTAGCGCCTAGAACCGCATGCCCACTGCGGCCGGCGTAAAACTTCCGCTTTGTGATGTTATGCCGTGAGAAACGATGCAGCCGTCTGACAGAATATTCACATTATAATATACACACACACGGAAAGTGAGATTATCCCTTACCGCCAGCCACACGTCCTTTCACAGTTGCCTAGCGCAATGAAGAAACATAGACACTGCTAGAGAATCGGCCACCGCGTCAGTTTGTGGCCATTGGAGGCATTCTTGGCTGCTTGATCTGCTTCATATTGTCTTCAGAAACCCATGGGCCTGTTGTAAATGTTTTGTTTTAATCTCACTTTCCGTGTGTGTGTGTATTATAATGTGAATATTCTGTCAGCTGAACAATACAAGTGGTGCGCTTATGTGACTGGTATCTGATGAAAAGAATCGCCAAATACATTTGAAATTACGTACTCATATTCAAATCAAATTTTACTGAAAATAATTAGAGAGCTTAAAACTGTATACCAAAGAAGCTGTCCTGTGAAATTCTGTAAGGTGCGGTGCAGTGAGCAGGTCTACGATGAATGACGTCACAATACGTGTCTTGCAATACCAACATGCGGAACTAACAGAGTAAAAGTTCTGAGAAAAATGCAAACTGAACTTTGAAAGAAAAAAACGTCCAAAATGCTTCTGTTGAAATGCCCTCAAATTTACGTACCCAAACCAACTAAGTAAAGCTCCGAACATTAAGTGACACACTTGTAAAAATATAACACTGCACTGTAAGAGAATCTGAACTAAAATTTAATTGATCTGACCCTGATGATAATTATGGAATCAACGCTAGACCGTAGATAATCTTACTGCGTCCTAATAGTGATGTTAAACTGGTCGTATCATTTCCAGAATGAGATTTTCACTTTGCAGCTGAGTGTGCGCTGACATGAAAGTTCCGTGGTCCTGTCAATGTTTCGTGACTTAACTTGTAGCAACGGAAACTCGGCACTGCTTGAAAGTGATGAATGTCAAAATGCAGCTCAGCAGCAAACCAAAATGCAATTCAGTAGCAAATCAGTTAAAGAAAACTTTGCTCAAGCGATACAAGAGGAAGTATCCTAAGCACATCATACTTTAAACTTGAACAAGTGTTTTCTGCAAAGTGCAATGCGGTGAAACGCAATTACAAAATAAAACTTTAGTAAGGAGCTGGTGGAAGAAATTGAACTTAATGAATGATATAGAAGTGTCTTGGATTTAAGAACCATTTATGAAACTGACTTTTACCTATTACAACAAAATTAACCTCTTGCATACAAAATATAACTCTGCCTTATAATAAGTTAATGAAATAGTGAAGGGGTGGTGAATTTATAACTCTGAGTCTAGGCCATGTGAGCAGATAATTTTGATTAATCTCGTCTCGACAATCAGACTAACCGACCCGAATCAATAAAGAATAATCATACTAAAGATTTATCTTTCTCAAACCGATTATAAATTACGTGCAAGCAAGCAAAGCAGCGACAAAATTACCTGAATATCTTCACACTTCTAAAATAAGTCTTTACAAAACCAAATTTCCAAAAGTCAGCATCCTCTGCGTTTGCATCTATTTGTCCTGCCAGTTATTCCCACACGGCTCAGCAGTGTGACCAGCACCAGATTTTTTCAATATCCTCGAAAGCTACACAGGCAAAGGCAATACAACTGTCAATCAAAGATTTCGTTGTAGTCAGAATCTCTGTGGCGTAACATATCGTTTATTAATGACTCTCTCTGACAAAAATATCCAGCGTACAAGTATGAGTTACGACTTATGGAATAAAAAGAAAAGTCATGTCACGCTCATCGAACACCAAAAATAAGCTAAAAACTTTACAGTGGTACCCAACGGAAACATACATCTTGATACTCATAGGGCACTAAAGGTATCGCAGCAGATGATAAACGTTTTACTTTAAGGACATTTCATCTACCCCAGTGCTTTTAGGATCGCTCGTACATCATTTGTCCTTAAAACTGAAACATCAGGAAGAATAGAAGATAAGTAAATTTTACTTGTTGCGCATACAGAATATTGTAGGAGGAATACTTGATTAAATTTGTACATGATTTAGGGGTGAACAGGGTGTGATATTCAGTGCACAGATCTACTACTTCAGGCAGCAACAACGGTTCCAGAGAGGCTCGGTGTCGCTACGAACTGAGATTGGAGATAGGGCACAGCCACTGGACTTAAAGAGTTAGAAATATAATGGTTACTGACCAAATTACCGGACATGTGAGCCAGAGGTGATCATGTTGTGTACGCTGTGGCGGCGAACAACAATCAGACAAGTGGTGAGGTTGTACTAAAACGACATGTGCAATCTGGCAACGTTCATTCTGCTCGGATATGGCCTTCACGACACTTCACGCAGAAGTGGGGCTTATCTGAAAAGACTACTTGATAGCACTGCCACGTCTAGTGTTTTCATCATATCCAACTCACCACCGCTGACGCTCCCCTTTCTCGTACACCCACAAGAGAAGTTGCAACAATGGTTGCCGCGTCGACTGCATATAGTGCTCCAGACGTCACCCCACGTGTCGGTACTTACCCGGTCACAAATAAGCGCAATCACTGTCTCAAAATAAGTGACATGGTTGTTCTGAAAGTGGGTAGGTATTAAAAACCTAATATGTGATGCAAGTTATTCATAAAATATTACTGAGCAGAATCACTACTAAAAAGTAAGCATGCTCTGCCACGTCTAGTGTTTTCATCAGGTCCAATTCACCAGTGCTCTAGACGTCACACCCACGTGTCGGTACTTACCTGGTTACAAAAAAGCACAATCAATGTCTCAAAATAAGCGACATGCATAGTACGTAGTGCTCCAGACGTCACTCCACGTGTCGGTACTTAGCTGGTTTCCTCGCTGTTACTTCTTTGTCATTCACCTGCGCATTTCAGCGCGAACATTTAATGCAGGAACTAAAGTTTATTCAAATATAGATGAATATTTGCAGCTCCAGTCACTCTACATTTGCTGCCCAGCAGGCTTCGCTCGTTTTATTACGCGAAAGAACTATCAAGGAAACGTGGGAGTAATTTTTTTCTGTCTGAACAGCCCGTGTCACTCAGTTACGCGGAAGCGACGGCAGCTGCTATCCGAGAAGCGTAAACATTTCAGCACCGTTACAGAGTCAGAAAAATAGCAACCCTGACACACTTAAGAGAGGTTGCGAGGAACTCAGCAGAAAATAGAACAATGCCGACCGAACCGCCTTCGTTACTCCCGTAACATTACATACGAGACACTAGGTAGGATGCAACAACGCCTAGCAGATGTTTGACTAAGCACTAAGGATCCTGTAACAAATTAGCTAAGCAAATGTAGCTGAAATGAAGACCGCTGACGACTCGGGTAAAGCAGAATCAGTTTGATTATTTCGATGATCTCTTAGAACGGAGCCTTTCATCGGCGACACAAATTCCTCTACCCTGTCCCCAGTACTGTCTTATTGCATCTAACATCGTACAGGTCCTCAGTCTGCATCCTGACGAATTAGTACGGCTTTCCAGCTCGGCAGAGCGAGGCCCCTACAATTTATTGAGAACGCAGTGGATATGAACCAGCAAGATGGGTAATGAATTGATTAGTAGAAGGGATAACGGTGAACCAAGCTAGCAGCTCACTAAAGGCAACGTACCGGACATTGTATTGATTTATATTATCTCCTCCCCTCTTTTTATGCACATTTATCAAACTTTTGAAGTTCTCATCTGGCTTGCATATGTCTTAGTTATAACCAAATACGATGCAGTAGGATTAGATGATCGCAAATCTCTTATAACGAACAGCGCCGATTTAATTACAGAAATAAAGCAAACGTGCAGTAATGTCACCAACCGCATTTGAAATCACGTTTATCAGAAAAAAACGCAAATAGTAAGAAACAACACATGATTATCAATGATTAAAAATTGATGAGCCCTTAAAATGTTATTTTAAATGAACCACTAGTATGTGGGGAACGTGGATTGGCTTCAAATGGTTCAAATGGCTCTGAGCACTATGGGACTTAACATCTGTGGTCATCAGTCCCCTAGAACTTAGAACTACTTAAACCTAACTAACCTAAGGACATCACACACATCCGTGACCGAGTCAGGATTCGAACCTGCGACCGTAGCAGTCGCGAACGTGGATTGGATTCAGCCTCTCATCAGAAAGAATAGGATCCAAGACTGAATCACCACAGATAATCACGTAATTCATGCACACCTGCGTAAGTAGAGAAGGCTGCTAACCCTCTACTCTACTCCCAATTACCTTTAAAACAAGCAAAGAACGAAGAGAGTGATCGGTAGCCTCCGTTACTGGAAGTAGATGTGGTTTCCGTCAATTCTAAAATTGGTTAATGGGTGATGATGATGATGATGATGATGTTTGATTTGTGGGGCGCTCAACTATGCGTCCATCAGGCCCCGTACAAAGTCCCAATTTTTGCGCAGTCAGATTTTTACGCAACCCAATCTAGCCACTGTCACGAGTGATGATAATGATGAAATGATGAGGACAACACAAACACCCAGTCCCCGGGCTTGGTTAATAGAGATAACTCACTATTAATGTAGGGAATCGTTCGGCACAGAATCTCATGCACAACTGCGCAATAAGCTACAAGACCACGAACATATGGTATCGTGCTAGACGAAGGCCACGGTGCTAAAAACGAAGAATGCCCATTTAAAAATGGGATTAACTTCACGCAAAATTGATCACACGACACTGAAATTATTAAAAAGACTGATTTAACATAGAATGTAACTCAAAATGTTGAAAGCGCGTAGCTCTGGACACGCTGTGTGAAACTGTAAATTAGAAAAAAGGTAGTACTAACTAACAAGTCTTCAGCACAAAATTAATTGAAATCTCCATAATATGGAATCTCAAAACGTCTCCCTAAGATAACTAAGACAGAACACTTCTACAAACTAAACCAACATATTCAAATATCTAAACTCGCTCTGGAACGACGCAGCCCAAGAGAGCATGACTCCTCCCTTACCCGTTCAGCGACAGGGTGCGAAGTGTGGCACCTAGCTGGTACGATTCCACTTGTAAACTGCGTTGGCGGGGGAAGAGGTCTGTTGCCTCTGACCCCCTACAGTAGGGCAAAATCTGAATCTAAGCTTTCTCTTGGGCTCTGCTCTCAATTTTCGTCCTTTGCTAAATCACCCTACTAGGTTATGTTGGAAATGACTCCACTCCATCCAGACGAATTGAGGTTGTACAGAGAAACATTGAATTGCAGATACAGACATATCCACTCACTCATGATCAAATTAGGATGGATATGGGCAGGAAAGGATGTTTATTGATAGAAAAACGAATAGATTGGTCCATCACTTCTCCAGGGGCTACTGGTAACTCTTAAATTACGCCATGAAACTCAGTGAAATAATTGCTTTACATGTGTCACGAACTCAAGCATTATGAAACAGTTTTGACTGAACTTTTCAGTACAATCCTATAAGGCCGAGTGGTCAATACATTGTACGCATGTACCTCCGATTCCTAACTGCATTACTCTAATTGAGTTCTTACTTGGTGTTGATTTTGGCTGTCCTGAATCCGTCGAGTCCATATCTACGTGACTGTCATAGGTCCTAACCAACGTGAACAGCAATATCGCAGAACCATGGAATGGAGTGTCAACAGGTCACGAACCTGTCGTTGCTGAAATCCGACACGTGCTAGGAAACGTTTCTTCTTCTTACACGAGATATACCTTCAGAGGTCACAAGCAAACAACCTCTAAACGTGATTTCTGAATTGGAAACCCGCACTGTGATCATACATTTTATACAAAATGTAGGTGGCGCTACTCGTACGTACAGCGTCTTCATAGACGGAAGTGACCAATGGCTACATCGCCGTTTATTGGCTGAGCGCTCGGGCCACCATGTTTTCTGCTTTCCTATGTTTACTATGGCTGTAGGAGCGCCCGCATCGTTGTTGTAGACGGGTTTTAGCGCTCACAATAATTGTTCTGTATACACATTTCATATCAGAAAATGTGATATCACGATATTTTTCCCGAATTGAACTAAAAGAGGCTTTACGAAATCTCAATGCAAACTTGTGTTTTCTTAATTTCCACAATGTAGAAGGAAGTTACGTGATCCACAATGACTGATAATGAACACAGCAGGCAATTTTGTATTACTTTTTCATTTAATTTGAGATTGGTTGTGTGATTAGTGGAAGACAACAGTGGGGATTGCATTGAGACTGCCTTTGGTGAAGATCTTGGGCCACAGTGACTGGTAGAACGATTCCCTATGTAACTTCATTCCCCTTCGCTGACATGGTGATGGACTCACTGGTTCTTAATGCTTTTTGCGTGCATGAGAAGTGACATTGTGTATGAGTTGAGATAAGGCGAACGGAGAATGCTACGGAAAATAACACTTTCCTGGGAGTGGACACCGGAGGCTTATTTGGTCTTGTGGAACTGCGGCTGCTGAGGCGTCCCAGGGGGTATTAAAAATTATCCAGTCTTATAACCTCTCCCTACTGTCCGGTCGGGAGTGGTGAACGGCCATGAGTAGCAGACCGGAGCCGCTTCGTCATTTTCTGCGCATTGCATTTGTAGATAGGCATTGGCTGCTTTGGGAAGCATGGGTTGCAGAAAATAATGTGCTAGCCTCGTGAGCTGTCGTTCCAGATTTCAGAGGGCCTCTGATGCGAAGCTAGTACTGTAAGAGCGAAAACACGTGACTGCTATATTAGAATGTGATGTCAGGAGAGTGGAGTGGAGATCGTTTGGTAGTTGGGGAGAGCTTTGCTATGTGATTGGCGTCTGAATGTGACACGCTGTTTTGCCGGGATTCTCTATGCTAGAGGGAAACATCGCTAATGGGCTTCACTGTTTTGTATTTTCACTATTGACAGCTGGCATTGTTTGGCGGGAAAAGGAGAGCAGGGCGGAAAAGAGCGCCAAAACAAATAGGACTCCTGGACGAGAAACGATGGAGGCAGCATCGTCTGCGGGAGGGACGGGGTGAAGACTGCAACTACTTCAGATTGAGATGTGGATCTGACCACAGTTGTGGAATTATATACGATCGCCTGTCTCAGGCTCCACTTTCTTGTTTTGATTGTATGAACCTTTCAATTAGTCACCATGCTTTTAACCACTGTGTTCCTTGAGTGGTTTTCAGACTGTCACTTTTGAGTTGACAGGGTGTAATTTTTTTATAGACTCGAGTAACACTGCTATCCATATAATCACTATTCATAATTTTCACACAGATACCATTAGTCACTGGAGAGACTCCTTTCCACGAGCTGTGATCATCTGCTTTTAATGAATCAGTTAGTGTGTTTCAATGAAAGATCGTTTTCGCCAGATACATTTGTGTGACATTAAATTGTTGTGTAAATCCTCCACTTTAGGATCTATTACTAGGGTCTAAAATTCACGTTATCCGTTAGAAGATGTGCACATTACGTTCACAGGATAGGTCTTAAGAGATTTGCTTGCCCATAATTACTTTTCTCGGCTAGCGAAATTTTCCACGAAGAAAAGTGTTTGGAACTGAAAATGTAGTATGCTGGGACGTTAAAATGGTATTGTGATTTAAAACGCTACTAACTTCAACGATGAATATCGCAGCGGGAAAACTGAAATATCTTGAAAATGGCTCAAGTGGCTCTAAGCACTATGGGACTTAACATCTGTGGCCATCAGTCCCCTAGACTTAGAACTACTTAAACCTAACTAACTTAAGGACATCACACACATCCATGTCCGAGGCAGGATTCGAACCCGCGACCGTAGCAGCCGCGTGGTTGCGGACGAAGCGCCTAGAACCGCTCGGTCACAGCGGCCGGCCGAAATATCTTCAAAACATTTGAAACTAAACTAATGAAGCTTTATCTGTTCGATTCCCATTATTTACAGGACGTTAAGAAAATTGTAATAAGCGGCTAATATCTGACTATTCTTGAAGTTCGTGTGATGTATACGCTGCTTCAGGCCAGGCAGTTCAACATTAGATGTACGGCTATACCAGTAACTGTGTTTGCTTTATCCACGTACCAAATAACAAATTCGAAGTGTTGCTTAGGTATCACTTTTCTGACCGATGTCTTTCTATAGCTGATCAGCGACTAGATCTCACGTCGCACGCAGCCTGGACAAAGCATAACGTCTGCCTGAAGACTGGCTTCCCTGTCTCCACATACAGGCTCCCTGCTCCAATTTACTTTGTGTGGTTGTGCTGAAACCCTAATCTCTTGTACATGCATGCATGCAGTAAACTTAACGCCAATTTAGCGTCTGTTGCATGGCGTTTTTACGTGTTGCAGTTTTAATGGCCAGAAGCGAAGTTCGTTAGTAAATAGAGTGTATTACTGGGAAGAGGAATTTTAAATCTTTGGGGAACACTACGGAGTAGACAAGGTCATTCAGTTTGTAACCTCCCCACAAAAATTTAAAAAAGGCTATATTTGAATGTTAATCGAAATAGAGCCAAATGTTGTTGAGCTCCCACAAAACATCGTTAAATTGAAATAAAAGTGACTGTAACTTCGCTACAAAAATATTGAAAAATAATCGTCCAATGTAAACTCGACACAAAAATTGAGAAATGAAATTTAATCATTAAACCCACAATAATAGGGCAGCACCGCTGACCTTAGGCCCTGTGCAATAATTAATCTGATAAATTGAAGGGCAGCATCGCTGACCTTAGGCCCTGTGCAATAATTAATCTAATAATTTGATTCTTGGAGGAAAAGCATAGGAAATATTGTTTCAATTGCAATGATTCTTTTCTTAAAAACGATTGCTTTGAAAACAAAATTATTGTTGGGGCATTTCTTGAACAAATTAATTACAATTAACAGATGTTATTGGCTGAGCGCAATGCTGCTTCATACCTTATTTAATAATATACCTCGTCCCGAACCTTGACCAGAGACCCATGTCGACGCCCGCCGACTCGTCACACACAACTCCGACTCGCAACTGAGTCCAACACGCAACAGCGTCCAACTCGGAACTGTACCTCGCGACTCCCTACACGCAACTGAACTCTGGCGCGGTCAAGCGCAGACTAGCAACGATAAACAACTCTCTGGTCAGAGATTCTGTCATGCCTCGCCATCGCTGATACAGAATACATTAAATACATACGTGTTTCATAACCCTCCACTGGGGAGGGGGGGGGGGGGGGGGCAAAAGTTTGGCAGCGATGGTGAGTCATTTGGACTTGCCATGAGCAACAAATTTTTTCAGAATTAATTAACTTTATAATTACTGCATATATACAGATATAGACATGAAGTAAATATGGTGCACATGCACCAAGTACGAAACATATTAGGCAATGACAAAATGTGAGTACAAAACATATTAACAAATAACATAAGTGCACACGCACTGAAAAACTCTTTAGCATGTTCACAACAAATAAACATAATGGCAAAAAAAATCATGTTGACAAGTGACATAAGTGCACATGCACTGCAGTTCAGAACATATCAGCAAATCAAAATGTACATACAATGAGTAGTAATCATGTTATAAAATGACAAAAGTGCACACGCACTGGTATTCAGAATATATCAGCAAATCACAAAATGTATATACAATAAGTAGAAATCATGTTAGAAAAATGACAAAAGTGCACACGCACTGTAGTTCGAAAACAAATGTGTAGGCCATGAATACAAATGATGTTAGCAAAAAATGATTTTCACTATGTTACAAGAATTAGGTTAGGAAAGGGAAGGATTGCATCATGGTTGTAGCACTTTAGGTTGCACGTAGCTGCACTGAAAGTCCATATCTTTCCACAGAAGTACAACACCAAGTCAGACAATCTGAAGTTCTTTTCCCAGAAGTATTTATCAGCGTACCAAAGACACTGAAATGTCGTAGTAATATTCCATGTTATCATTTTGGCAGTACATCAGGTGCACCAAACAGTGGAAACCAAACAGTGGGACCATAATAACATCTCTGTCGCTCACGGTGGTGGACAGCATGTCGTGTCAACACCACGCTCTTACAAGGCACACCAACGTAGAATTAGTGCAAAAACCAAATAGTGCTCCATGATCAAGAGGATATACAAGACAAATGGATATTACAGTAATTCAGGGTAGTTAGGTCAGAAAGTGAAGGGCATTAAATCACATACTAGTCTTCATTGGGAATTACATTAGTAGTTTGCGGCATTCATAGCCCAGTTATTGAACATTTCTGTACCATGTATGTAGTATTACAGAAAAATGTTCATTAATTGATTTACAGACAACATTGTCATTGGTCATTTCAATACCGTAATCAGTAGCGTTCATTTCCCAGTTACAAAGCATAATCAGTAGCATTCATTTCTTTGTTACAAAGCATAATTAGTAGCATTCATTTCCTAGTTACAAAGCATTATTAATCATTGGTCATTTAAATACTGTAATCATCTCAATACAGTAATCAGTAGCATTCTTTTCCCAGTTACAAAGCATAATCAGTAGCATTCATTTCCTTGTTACAAAGCATAATTAGTAGCATTCATTTCCTAGTTACAAAGCATTATTAATTAATCATTGGTCATTTAAATACAGTAATCATCTCAATACAGTAATCAGTAGCATTCTTTTCCCAGTTACAAAGCATAATCAGTAGCATTTATTTCCTTGTTACAAAGCATAATTAGTAGCATCCATTTCCTAGTTACAAAGCATTATTAATTAATCATTGGTCATTTAAATACAGTAATTATCTCAATACAGTAATCAGTAGCATTCTTTTCCCAGTTACAAAGCATAATCAGTAGCATTCATTTCCTTGTTACAAATCATAATTAGTAGCATTCATTTCCTTGTTACAAAGCGTAATTAGTAGCATTCATTTCCTAGTTACAAAGTATAATCAGTAGCATTCATTGTTCAAGTGACATATTATTCATAGCTGATCAGCATTACTCAGAACTCTCTTAAACTGGTATCATTATTTGGGACTGGTAATACATTTTTTTGTTAGCAATGCATTGCTTTGGGTAATTATAGGGGAAAGCAAGAAAAAAAAATTGCTTCTGGGTTGTTGCTGTAAACGAAAATGTGTAACGTCATTCGTCATGAGTCCGCTGTTGCAAGATTATGAAACAAGTAGAGTATATGTAATCACATTCATAAATGACATAGATTTAATGAACAACTGCATATAGCACATTAATTTCATAAATAATTTCTCCTGCAAAAATATATATAAAAAATGGATTATTAAGCTGAAAGAAGAAATGCATTTTATGCTGAAAAGTAGTGAACTTCGAGTTAACAGGTAGTGAAATGTGTATAAAAATGTGTTCCATAGCTGTCCTTTCCAAAACCTTCCGTCATTATACTATGCAATATAACACCTGCTGTCAAAGCAAACTGCAACAAATACTTAAATAACTACATAGCATAAATACATAAGCTTCAAAATCATCCTCATCTGTAAAGAAAAAAAACTTCATTATCCATCACTTCATTATCCATATTATCATAACTCCATTATCATCATCACCTGTAAAGAAAAACTTCATTATTCATAATAGCATATTCTTCATCATTATTCATCAGCATTCATTATAATCTGCAAAAAAAAATCATTTCATTATTCATTACATAACTATTCCTTATCTCTACCATATTCCATCACTAAAACTAAGATGTGTAGTTCTGTCTGACAGCCTGCATCAATCGCCTTGTATTCTGAAAGAAAAAATTAGTTAAGACTGCTATTCTACGATGTATATAGTATATTCTTGTTAATGCTTGTTATTTCTGATCCATTTACTCTTCCTCACAAGGTTTGCATATTCTTTCGACCATTCCGAAGGTGAAATTCCCATTTTTGTTTAATTTATTTCTCTTATGCATCATTTCTTTCTGAAATTGATGAACAAAGATTAATGTCTTGCATTTACATCACATACTCACTAAATAATGACTGGTTTATGGTAACATAATTAAGCATACAGCATACCATGACAGAAAACGTAATATGTCAAAAAAAATAGACAGTGTTCAAATGCAAAAAGTACACAGAATATCACAATGCAGCAGCAAAATATGTAAAACAGTCACGATGTTGAGATATCATAGGGCAAAAATGTCAAAGTCAACTGCTGTGTGTTATATCTTAATTATTTCACAGTGCATATAAACAAAATATGAAAAAAATCGTACATACATAAAAAAATGATGACAAGAAATGTGACCTTGTTTGAGTTCACCTTGTATGTTGTGTAGTTAGTAGAGGCGAGAATTAAAGACTTTAATGGAAAGAGAATTTAATAAAATTAATATGTCACTAGATAAAATTGCATAATTATTCATAAGATACGTAAGTTTCTCTGGAAAAAATGTGCACAGACTGATATGTAACGACAAGAAGAGCGACCTGCTAACCTTACCTTGCCGGGCACTTGCCAAGAAAAAATACGATAATCATCACTAAAGTAGTCATGTGAATATAATTGCATAAGTAATCATAAAAATTAGTAACTGGCATCATAGTATGTTGAATCATAAAGTGTCTTCGTTCAATAAAGGGTTTAATATTGGAGACATGGTGGTTGCCTTTACTTTTTCTGGTTCTCAGAGTTTCGACTGTACAACATTGGGGTGAGGAATGCTGCGAATCCGATATGGACCTGCGTATAGAAGTTCAAATTTACTGCACCTACCTTTTAGTCTGCTGGATAAATAGTGTGTACGTACCAATATTTTCTATCCAGTGTGAAAGTCACGGCGTATACAAACATGTTTTTGCTGTCTTCTCCGGCGTCTGCGAGACGTTTGATGTTGTTCAGCGCAATGTCAATTATTTCATGGTGTCGTAGTCGACGAGATGTAGGAAATATTACTAATTCTTTAATTTTGTTAGGTGGTTCAACATTTTTCGGTATAACTGACGGAGATAGCATAGTAGATTCATTTGGAATGGAATTAATTACATCTTGGAATGAGAATATGTGTGTGTGCCAATCAATATGTCTTTTGTGGCAGTATATTCTACACAGTTTACCAATTTCTTTCATTAATCGTTCACAAGGGTTCGAAGAAGCATGGTACTTGGATATATAGATCGGAGACATGTTTCTAGCTCGTAACATACGTGTCCATATAGCAGAACGAAATTGTGATCCATTGTCAGAAATTACTTTCAACACATGCCCTACATGAAATAGAAAATGCTTTACAAATGCTTTCGAAACGGTTTTAGCAGTAGCTTTGCGTAACGGAGTTAAAGTAACAAATTTTGAAGTGAGTTCAACAGCGACAAAGATGTAGCAGAAACCTCTATTAGTTCTCGAAATTGGACCAAAAATGTCTACAGCGGCCATATGTCTCCATTTAACAGGTACAATGGGATATAATGGAGGAATATGAGAAGTTGTGTCTGACTTAGCTTTCTGGCAGATTTTACATGACGCTAAAACTCGTCGCATACGTTTCTCCATGTTGGTAAAATAACAGTTCTGCCTCAGTATCAGAAAACATTTTCTAGCTCCGTAATGTGCGTAACTTAAATGAGTATACCAGATTAATTTGTTAACCAGTTCGTCAGGAATGCATAATAACCAATTGTTACTGTCAGGATGAGAGTGGCGAAACAGAATGTCATTGCGTACAGTGTAATGGTTTCTAATCGTAACATTATTCCTATCTTGCCAGAGGTGTTTAATCTCTTTCCACACGTTGTCTTTATTTTGCTCTTTTGCTATGTCCTGTAATGACGACGAAATAAAATTTTCAAATGCAACTTGTTGAATGTACATGACGCTGAAATTTGCTTTGCAGAAGTTGGTTGCGATGTCTTGCTGATTGTTACTGAGAGAACGAGATAGTGCGTCTGCTACAATATTTTGTGTGCCGGGAATGTGATCAATTGTGAAATTAAATTCCTGTAAATAAAGTTTCCATCTGCTTAATCTGTCGTGAGTAAATTTAGCTGAAAGTAAAAATTGTATCGCTCTGTGGTCTGTGTAGACGGCGGTATGTCTTCCATAAAGAAAATGCCTAAATCTCGTAAAAGCCCAAACAACACATAATGTTTCTAGTTCTGTAACGGAATAATTTCGTTCAGCAGGTGACAGAATGCGACTTGCAAATGCGATGTTTTTAATTACTGTTGAGCAATCTTCTTCAATTTCCTGAAAAATGTGTACGCCTAAAGCGGTGTTGGAACTGTCGGTGGCAATGGAAAAATTTCTGGTAAGATCTGGGTGCGATAAAAGTGATGCATTCAACAAAGCATGTTACAGGTTCATAAATTCAGAATGTGCTTGCTTATCCCAGGACCAAACAGTGTTTTTACCTGTCAATTGGCATAATTTAGGTGTGTCTAAAGCAGAGTGATGAATAAATTTACGAAAAAAGTTAATTAAGCCCAAAAAACTGCGTAGTTGCTTCTTCGTCGTAGGAACAGTAATGTCACGTAGAGCTTGAAGTTTTTCCGGATCAGGCGCAATGCCTTCTGCTGAAATTATATGTCCAAGAAATTTTATAGAAGTTTTGCCAAAGTTCGATTTACTGAGGTTAACTCTGAGTCCTTGAGCATGAAAAGTTTGTAACAGTCGTTCTAGAATCAGATTGTGTTCAGTCCAGTTAGCTTCTGCGATAAGAATGTCGTCTACGTACGTCGTGATTCTGTCTTTAAGTTCTGTCGGAAGTATTGCATTCAAACCGCGAAAAAAAGCTGCAAAAGAAATAGTTAAACCGAATGGTAATTTGCAAAATTGATAACAGTCACCGAAACAGAGAAAAGCTGTGTACTTTCTGCAATTCGGATGAAGCTGAATTTGCCAAAATCCCGATTTCAAATCTAGTGTGGAATAAATAGCAGTACCGTGAAATTTCTGTAGAAGTTCCTCTAATGTCTGTGGTCGATCTGTTTCATTAATAATTATGTCATTGATGTGGCGTGAATCAAGTACGAGGCGAAGTGAGCCATCTTTTTTCTTAACAATATGTAGCGGGTTTATGTATGGACTAACTGCCGGTTCAATAATTCCTTGGTCAAGCATAGCTTGCAATTCTTTCTTAACTTGTTCTCTGTAGATATATGGAATGGGATAATGCTTTGCTTTAAATGTGTCGTGCTGTTTGACTTGAAATTCATACATAAAACCGGACATAGTACCAGGAATGTTGTCGAAAACTGGAGCTTGCTGTAAAAGAATTTTGCGTAGTTGCGTGCGTTCGTCGTCTGTATTTGCGCTGCATTGTTTAACTTTATCAGAAATCATATGAATTACGTCATAGTCAGCTTCGTTTGGAGTGTTATAGTTATGTACGTACGTATCAGTGAACAATGTGGAATTACAGTCTATGTTACGTGATGCAGAAATGACCTCTGTGCGATTAATTGTTTGTTCTTCCGCAGATAAAGAGTGCTGAAATTCTATAGAAAATTGTATATTTTCAACCTTTAGCATTAAATAGGAATTTTGAAAATCAATAACTGCGTCGTGTTGTACCAGAAAATTCGTACCTAAAATAACGTCTGTTGTCAATAACGGAATAATCCAAAAATTTGAGTGAAAAGTATGACCTGCAATACAAAATGATAAATGCGTCTGTAATTTAACGTCTACTCCTTTATTCGATACTGCTCCTTTCACTTTCATTTTGCCTAATGGTAATGTAGGATAGTTATTCTCTTTGTTACACTCGTTAAAAGGTTCTTCATTTGTTACTGACATAGGTGATCCGGAGTCGATTACTGCTGAAAATTTCGATGAACCAATTTTAATCTCGATGACAGGATGTGAAATGGTTTTTTGAACAACTGGTCTTTCCTGCAAAAGAGTGTCTCGTATGTCGTCAAAAGTAATTACATTTTCATGAACAATATTCTGTGTGTCAAAGTTAGTGCTTGTGTTACTGGAAGATGCGACCTGTACAGTATCTAGTCAGATTCTATCTGGCGTGTTGTTATTTTCTGGAGGATGTTGTGGCATTTCGACTATTTGAACTGTTCTATTATTTCTTCCAGACGTATTACGTTCTGGATGATACCTACTGTCGGGTTCATTCACGAGAATATGTTGTTGCTGGTAAGACCGACTGTTATTAAACGTATGTTGGTAATTATGCTCATTGTTTTTACGTCTGTCGTGATAATCATTCCTATTAGGCGCATTGCGATAGGAATTAAAATACTGTGTTTTCTGTACGTAGTTATTTCCTTGCTGCCGTGCGTTACTATTTGTTGGAGCTGAGACTATACGTGCACGCGGCGAAACATTAAAGTTTGGTTGACCTTGTAGACTACATTGTTGGTTAGGTATGCTAACCGGCTGGGTTTCATGCTGTTGCGGTGCAAAACTTCTATTGTTACTAAAGTGTGGTTCCTGTTGCTAAAAAATTTTACACATACTGATGATTACGATTTTATCTGTTATCAAAATTACGCTGGTAGTTCTGCAGTGCCTAATGAAAATTGTCACTTTCGGTAAAAATTTGTCACATCGGTTTTTCATTACATATTCTTAATACTAGATAGGGCAATAGTTAAAGAACTGTTTTGATAGATATAAAGGATAGTAGAAGAGAAGGCAGCAGTGCAGAAAACTAAAGATGAAACAGCACTACTACAGCTCGGGGCCCTATGCACGCTATGGCACATATTCATTAAAGCGTAATGAATCCCCTGAGGTTTTTTACGCGCTGCAAATAAATCTTAGCTTTTGCGTTGCAGGCAATGGCGGTAAAAATCTAAAAGCAAATTGTTGTATCCATGCTAATTCCAGTTTCTGCATTACAGGTAATAGCGGTGAAAGTACAAAAATAAATTGTCGTATACTGTTCAAATCGTGTATCTGTGCTCTGTCATTATTAAATTCCTTAGATTTTCTTACGAATAAAAAATGTTTGTAATCGAAATTATCATCTCTGTATGACGGAACAGGTTCTGCAATGTAAGAGAATCTATTGAACTGTGGTTGTTCGGAATCTAAGTCCCGTACTCTCTGTAGATTACCCAAATGATACGCGCTGCGTGAGTCTGACAAATGTTCGACAAGTGGCGTCTGCTGTGATGTGTTATTAACTGAAATATTTCTCATCTCTGTTACTTCTTGCTGTAAATTTGACAATTTTCTACGTAATGTATTATTAGACAAATCGATCTCATTGATGGTCTGCTGTAAATTTTGGAATTCAGGTGTTTGGTTAAACAAAATCGGTGCAGTATCGTCTGATTTGCTGTCATTATTACTTTCAATAATATCAATACGACTGGCCAATTCATCATATTTTTCAGTCAGTATTTTTACCTGATCATCGGTTTTAGTGTCAGAGGCATTAATCTGTTTTTGCATTTTACGTGTGGTTTCGTTCAGTTTTTTAACGTCAGCTTTGATGTCATCGGAATCCTGTGTTAGTTCTAATTGTTCGAGTCTGTCGGTAACTGTTTGAAAATCTGTTGTGTATGTGTCTGTTTTCGATTTAAGATCGGAAATTTCGTCACGTAATTCTGTGTTCGACTGTTTGATGGTATTAATTTCATCGGACACTGCAGCAATATTGCTGTCCACGTATGTTTTTGCCTTCGCGAACAATTTACGTTTGTCTTCTTGTCTCTGTGCTGTGATTGTTTCCATTACTTGTCGTTTTACTTTATTTTGATCCTGTATAAATTTGCGGAAACGCGTATCACTGTTTTGTATGTGGTGATTAAAACGTTCGTCAATCTGACTGTTTTGTTGGTCGAATTTCGCGTCTATCTTTGCATCCATTGTGCGCGAAAGTTCCGCTGTCATTAGTTTAAACTCGTCGCGTAATTGTGTAGCTCTTTCAGAGCATTGTTTACCGACTGTACTAATTTCGTCTCTAAGTGTTTCTGTTGTAGCTGTTTGCATATCCCTTAACTCCTGAGCAACAGATCTAATTTCTTCGCTACTTTTCCTAGCACAAGCCTTAATTTCCAGACGTAATTGTTCCTTAGTATCATGATATTGTGCGGCAACGGCTCTAATCTGTTCACTAAGCTGTCTCGAATTGTTGTCTAATTTTTCATTTAACTGTCTGAAATTGTTGTCTAATTTTTCATTAAGGTGTTTGTTCTGTTCACTAAGTTGTTTGAAATCTTCATTAAGTTGTTTGAAATTATTATCTTGTTTTTCATTAATTTCATTAATTTGAAGTTTGAGACTTTCACTAAGTTGTTTGAGATTGTTGTCTTGCCTTTCGTTCTGTTGTTTGGAATTTTCATTAAGTTGTTTGAATTTTGACTAAATTGTTGTTTTAGCAATCTTGCCATAATTTGTTCCAAGTCAGTATTACCGGCTCTATTCTCTGTGCTGTTTGATGGCGTACCTGCAATTGTCACGTTTAGTGTAACCATTTGGTTATTCTGTGATTCTTGAAAAGGTTCGCCAGTCGGATGTGCACTGTTATTCACTAAATCGGAATTAAATAAATCCGACGCATTCTGATTACACTGTTCGGTTTCATTAGACAAATTTGTATGCTCGTCACGTGAATTTTGCAAACCGGTTATGTTAAGCTGGGCAGCGATCATTGCAACAGAGCGCCCGCGTCATCAATTGTCGTCAAATTAACAGAGGACACAATTGAATTCGTCTGTTCATCACTAAGATCAAAATCAACATTAGTGGTCGGTGCACACTGATTGTCCGTAATTGAAATATTGTCATCATTACACTGTGTGTCGCAAGTGCTATCGGTCAAGTTGTTTAATTCGGTTATTTCACTCACTATACCTCGCGATATACTATTAAAAGTTTTTCGCGGCGTTTTTACACAAATCACAATTATTCAATAATGAAACAAAGACAATACAAAATGCAACAAACACAAATGCAACAAAGAGCAACAAATTGCCGATGATCTGTGGAAAGAAAGTCACAAAATTAGTAAAAGCGTTGCGCCAATAGCTAATTGTATTTTGGTAAATAAGAGCAGATATCTGACTACTTTTCAGAAGATTCTCAAAGAAATACGATCCTGGTCCGGATGTCGCCAAGTGTAACCTCCCCACAAAAATTTAAAAAAGACTATATTTGAATGTTAATCGAAACAGAGCCAAATGTTGTTGAGCTCCCACAAAACATCGTTAAATTGAAATAAAAGTGACTGTAACTTTGCTACAAAAATATTGAAAAATAATCGTCCAATGTAAACTCGACACAAAAATTGAGAAATGAAATTTAATCATTAAACCCACAATAATAGGGCAGCATCGCTGACCTTAGGCGCTGTGCAATAATTAATCTGATAAATTGAAGGGCAGCGTCGCTGACCTTAGGCCCTGTGCAATAAGTAATCTAATAATTTGATTCTGGGAGGAAAAGCATAGGAAATATTGTTTCAATTGCAATGATTCTTTTCTTAAAAACGATTGCTTTGAAAACAAAATTATTGTTGGGGCATTTCTTGAACAAATTAATTACAATTAACAGATGTTATTGGCTGAGCGCAATGCTGCTTCATACCTTATTTAATAATATACCTCGTCCCGAACCTTGACCAGAGACCCATGTCGACGCCCGCCGACTCGTCACACACAACTCCGACTCGCAACTGAGTCCAACAGGCAACAGCGTCCAACTCGGAACTGTACCTCGCGACTCCCTACACGCAACTGAACTCTCGCGCGGTCAAGCGCAGACTAGCAGACGATTCTGTCATCCCTCGCCATCGCTGTTACAGGATACATTAAATACATACGTGTTTCAAGTTGTACCATGGAATAATAAAGAATGCGTTGATTACTTTCTTGTGTTACACTGCCTGAAAAAAAGAGTGAAGCACCCAGAAGTGGCGAGGAAACAAAATAGAACTTCACAGGTAGAGAGGATATGTGATGTTATTTCAGTGATTATAAAATCGAGTAAACTTTACAAAGAACTTGGCAGTACGAATCCACCTATCAGTGTGACGTTACATCTTCTCCTTCCTTGATGCATGAGCGGAATCGGTTGGGAAGGATGTGACCAAGCCGTTGTATCCTTTCATGAGGGAAGTTGCCTGACAAGTGCTGTAATTGTTCCTTTATATCCTGGATACTGCCATTGGGATGAAGTTGATATCTGAGCAGGTCTCAGACATATTCTATTCGGAATAGAGTTGTGGGCCATACTTGCTACAAGATAATACCAGTCTCAAGCAGACTGTTCATAAAGGCACGTGCCACCTGTGGACGAACATTGTCATGTTGGAAAATCGCACCACCATACTTTCGCATGAGTAGTAACACATGAACTGCAGGATGTCCATGACGTACCACTAGGCCCATCAGAGTTACGTTAATCAGTACCGTCCATGGTCCAAAGTCTAACTTGATGACTTCCCACACCACGACGCCAGAAGAAACCCTGCTCTGCTCTCCCCAGGTCGCCGCCATACTCGTCGAAGATGGTCATCGTTTAACACAGTGCAACTGCATTCATCACCGATCCATACTTCTCACCACTCGAAATGCATCCGTTTGTGTTCAGAAGTTATAGGCAGCCTACGAATGGGACAGTAATTCCCTACTCCAACAGCTGCTAGTCTCCAGACAATGGTGCAGAAAGACACAGAATGTTTCTTTCCCAGACCCCATCACTTGTTATCGGATGCAGCCACCGATGTGATGAGATTGTGATGTGCTTGGTGCACAATGGTGTGATCCTCAAATTTGTGGTGTTCAGATGTGGCCAACCAGAACCTCGACGAAGACTGGACATCCACTCAAGTTCCCAAACAATCCAAATTTGGGCCAATGTCACATCGGAATGGGCGACTAATCCAAATGTTGGACGATTTGAGGGGCTGGGCAAACGGATTCCCACAATGAGAGCGCTTTCGAAGTCTGTCAGGTAATCATAACGCTGTCTCACATGCGTACGAAGCATCGCGATGTGCTTCACAGTGATGTCTCAAAATCTGACGCTGTTCACACCTCTTATACAAGGGTGGACGCAAAAAAAAAAAAAAAAAAGAAAACGGAAAATTCGTCGTAACATCTTTGTTCATTAATATTTTTACACCAGATTTTCACCATCTTCAAAGTATTCTCGATTGATCACAACGCCCTTCTTCAGACGATCCTTCCATTGTTCAAAACAGTTTTTAAATTATTTTATCGGAATGTTGTTTATACTTTTCAGCGATTTTTGTTTTACCTCCTCTGCAGGGGCAAAACGCTTTCCTTTCATGTCCTTTTTGAGTATGAGAAACATAAAGAAATCACAGGTGGCTACAGCCGTTGAGTAGGAAGGGGGGGGGGGGAGTCGAACAATCGGTATCATGCCGGTTTTGGTTAAAATTGCTTTACGGAGAGGACCGTGTGGACCGACGCGTTGTCATGACAGAAGAACCAGTCGCTTGTGCGCCAAAGATCTGTGATTTTCTTCTCGATACTCTCACTCAGTCTATTTAAAACCTCCAAGTATAACTCATCGTTGACAGTTTGACTCAAGGAAATGAACTCCGTGTGCATAACACCTCTGCAATCGAAGAAACAATGAGCAATATCTTGATGTTCGACTTCACTTGACGAGCTTTTCTCCGACGAGGAGAGCCACTTGTCTTCTATTGGCTTGATTGTTGTTTCTTTTCGAGTCGTATCCATGGTACCACGATTCAACACCCGTCATTATCTTGGAAAAAAAATTAATGTCTTCTTTGAGCTGACTGGCTGCAACCCTTCTCATGTGAAAATCTACGGATAAAATCCTGTGAATTGAAGTCCATGATATTTCAGACATCTTACAGAGTTGATCTATGGTTCGGCGACGGTCGTCACGAACGAGGGCATTGATTTTGTCAACATTTTCGTCACTCCTTGAGGTTGAGGGCGTCCTGAACGATGTTGGTCTTCAAATTGACATTTCCACATTTTAAAATGTGAAAACCACTCGAAGACTCTGGTTTTACTTACGGCAGCATCCCCATAAGTAGTCTTAAGCATTACAATAGTTTCCGCAGCCGATTTCCCAAACAGGAAACAATATTTCACAGCCGCACGTTGCTCTCAACAACATGCCATCACGTTTTCGCAGAAATGGAAGAAATTGTATTGCTAAAAAACCAGCACGGGTGAACCGGGGCACTCGCAGCGACACAACTTCGCATATTTGCTCAGGTAGATTGACCTTAACGGACACCTGGTCGAACTATCGGTTCAGCACTCTCCCTCTCAACCGCAGCCCAATTCCCGTTACTTTTGGGTAAGCCCTTATACAGGGTGTTACAAAAAGGTACGGCCAAACTTCCAGGAAACATTCCTCACACACAAATAAAGAAAAGATGTTATGTGGACATGTGTCCGGAAACGCATGATTTCCATGTTAGAGCTCATTTCAGTTTCGTCAGTGTGTACTGTACGTCCTCGATTCACCGCCAGTTGGCCCAATTGAAGGAAGGTAATGTTGACTTCGGTGCTTGTGTTGACATGCGACTCATTGCTCTACAGTACTAGCATCAAGCACATCAGTACATAGCATCAACAGGTTAGTGTTTGCAGTCAGTACAATGTTTACAAATGCGGAGTTGGCAGATGCCCATTTGATGTGTGGATTAGCACGGGGCAATAGCCGTGGCGCGGTACGTTTGTATCGAGACAGATTTCCAGAACGAAGGTGTCCCGACAGGAAGACGTTCGAAGCAATTGATCGGCGTCTTAGGGAGCACGGAACATTCCAGCCTATGACTCGCGACTGGGGAAGACCTAGAACGACGAGGACACCTGCAATGGACGAGGCAATTCTTCGTGCAGTTGACGATAACCCTAATGTCAGCGTCAGAGAAGTTGCTGCTGTACAAGGTAACGTTGACCACGTCACTGTATGGAGAGTGCTACGGGAGAACCAGTTGTTTCCGTACCATGTACAGCGTGTGCAAGCACTATCAGCAGCTGATTGGCTTCCACGGGTACACTTGTGCGAATGGTTCATCCAACAATGTGTCAATCCTCATTTCAGTGCAAATGTTCTCTTTACGGATGAGGCTTCATTCCAACGTGATCAAATTGTAAATTTTCACAATCAACATGTGTGGGCTGACGAGAATCCGCACGCAATTGAGCAATCACGTCATCAACACAGATTTTCTGTGAACGTTTGGGCAGGCATTGTTGGTTATGTCTTGATTGGGCCCCATGTTCTTCTACCTACGCTCAATGGAGCACGTTATCATGATATCATACGGGATACTCTACCTGTGCTGCTAGAACATGTGCCTTTACAAGTACAACACAAGATGTGGTTCATGCACGATGGAGCTGCTGCACATTTCAGTCGAAGTGTTCGTACGCTTCTCAACAACAGATTCGGTGACCGATGGATTGGTAGAGGCGGACCAATTCCATGGCCTCCACGCTCTCCTGACTTCAACCCTCTTGACTTTCATTTATAGCGGCATTTGAAAGCTCTTGTCTACGCAATCCCGGTACCAAATGTAGAGACTCTTCGTGCTCGTATTGTGGACGGCTGTGATACAATACGCTATTCTCCAGGGCTGCATCAGCGCATCAGGGATTCCATGCGACGGAGGGTGGATGCATGTATCCTCGCTAACGGAGGACATTTTGAACATTTCCTGTAACAAAGTGTATGAAGTCACGCTGGTACGTTCTGTTGGTGTGTGTTTCCATTCCATGATTAATGTGATTTGAAGAGAAGTAATAAAATGAGCCCTAACATGGAAAGTAAGCGTTTCCGGACACATGTCTACATAACATATTTTCTTTCTTTGTGTGCGAGGAATGTTTCCTGAAAGTTTGGCCGTACCTATTTGTAACACCCTGTATATCTTAGGAGGCTTGATAACAGCACTGAAATTTAAACACTGCCGCAGTTTGGTGATCGTTCTACCATTTGCAGAGAACTGCAACTACACTCCTGGAAATGGAAAAAAGAACACATTGACACCGGTGTGTCAGACCCACCATACTTGCTCCGGACACTGCGAGAGGGCTGTACAAGCAATGATCACACGCACGGCACAGCGGACACACCAGGAACCGCGGTTTTGGCCGTCGAATGGCGCTAGCTGCGCAGCATTTGTGCACCGCCGCCGTCAGTGTCAGTCAGTTTGCCGTGGCATACGGAGCTCCATCGCAGTCTTTAACACTGGTAGCATGCCGCGACAGCGTGGACGTGAACCGTATGTGCAGTTGACGGACTTTGAGCGAGGGCGTATAGTGGGCATGCGGGAGGCCGGGTGGACGTACCGCCGAATTGCTCAACACGTGGGGCGTGAGGTCTCCACAGTACATCGATGTTGTCGCCAGTGGTCGGCGGAAGGTGCACGTGCCCGTCGACCTGGGACCGGACCGCAGCGACGCACGGATGCACGCCAAGACCGTAGGATCCTACGCAGTGCCGTAGGGGACCGCACCGCCACTTCCCAGCAAATTAGGGACACTGTTGCTCCTGGGGTATCGGCGAGGACCATTCGCAACCGTCTCCATGAAGCTGGGATACGGTCCCGCACACCGTTAGGCCGTCTTCCGCTCACGCCCCAACATCGTGCAGCCCGCCTCCAGTGGTGTCGCGACAGGCGTGAATGGAGGGACGAATGGAGACGTGTCGTCTTCAGCGATGAGAGTCGCTTCTGCCTTGGTGCCAATGATGGTCGTATGCGTGTTTGGCGCCGTGCAGGTGAGCGCCACAATCAGGACTGCATACGACCGAGGCACACAGGGCCAACACCCGGCATCATGGTGTGGGTAGCGATCTCCTACACTGGCCGTACACCACTGGTGATCGTCGAGGGGACACTGAATAGTGCACGGTACATCCAAACCGTCATCGAATCCATCGTTCTACCATTCCTAGACCGGCAAGAGAACTTGCTGTTCCAACAGGACAATGCACGTCCGCATGTATCCCGTGCCACACAACGTGCTCTAGAAGGTGTAAGTCAACTACCCTGGCCAGCAAGATCTCCGGATCTGTCCCCCATTGAGCATGTTTGGGACTGGATGAAGCGTCGTCTCACGCGGTCTGCACGTCCAGCACGAACGCTGGTCCAACTGAGGCGCCAGGTGGAAATGGCATGGCAAGCCGTTCCACAGGACTACATCCAGCATGTCTACGATCGTCTCCATGGGAGAATAGCAGCCTGCATTGCTGCGAAAGGTGGATATACACTGTACTAGTGCCGACATTGTGCATGCTCTGTTGCCTGTGTCTATGTGCCTGTGGTTCTGTCAGTGTGATCATGTGATGTATCTGACCCCAGGAATGTGTCAATAAAGTTTCCCCTTCCTGGGACAAAAAATTCACGGTGTTCTTATTTCAATTTCCAGGAGTGTATAATGATTCACATACCTGACGATGATGTGTATGCGTGTGAACTTACATTGGTATCCTACTACGTCTTATGGCTGGACTGTTGTTTTTATCACGCTGTGTAATAATGAATCCATTGATTAATCGTTTGCATTATACTGTGTCATCACTATGACCACTAAGAGTTCAGAAATAAGCTCTGTATACTCGCTTCAAAATCGGCAGTGCGTTCTGTGACGTCATCTCCGAACTCTCCGTTTCCGTGTGCCCGTAGACTTAACTCCTGAGTCTCCGCCACAGCCCACCCGTCACCTGACTCTGTTGTCGGCTACAAATGGATTCGACACACTCGGAAAGAAGAGAGAGTCGCAAGTATAACCGCTACATAAGCAATCGTCTTGAAAGCGCCATTAAACTGTAAATTACTATTCATTTATTTCACAAAATCATGATTCCAGCTGTATAGTTATTCTCAAGCGCAGGCTGAAATGTCACAAAGTGTCCGAGCACATAAATGACAAGAGCAACCACAGGGAATCCCGATTATTAAATACCAATATAACGACTGATGGGTTAGCAGTGAATACTGTTCTGTTCATCAATAGATTTACACAGACAACACTTTTTCGAAGACTGCTCCAAATTCATTTCAATATTTAAAATTTATTCAAAGAAGTCTAACAATTACTTTGTCATATACACAAATTCGAGGCTTTACCGAGTCTCTAAAGACAGTACTAGAAAGCATGGTATGAAAAAAAGTGAAAAATCTAAATGGTGATTGACTATGAAAATACGTTACAGAAACGAATGATAAGCTACACAAGTCGCTGTTAGCCCATAAACACAATTTGCCACGACCAAATGAATACAGATGTAATACGATATTTCGTCGCAGGTATATAACAGTGACGGTGCTCTGTGCCCAGTTTTCGTTTAATACAGCACTTGTTTTGCCATTGCGGAGGTGGAATGAACAGGAGTACAATCATTTTGTTTGCAGTAGACGAAATTTGTATGCCATTCATTTGAACCGTGGACTATAACGTGAAACTTATTCTAGGTATCACACCTATAGTGGAATACATTTATCACGTGTGGCTGTCTTTCGACACATCGAAATTAAACACATAACCAGTTTGTAGTTGCCCCACACTTCTTTATTACAAAGATATTAGTCTTATCAAATTGACAGTGGCAACGATTGTAGAAAGGCGCTTGCCACATTTTTCAAAATTGTCTTAACCAAATTTCATTAATTAAAACAATATTCATAAAAGCATCGTTAATCAAATATGACTGAGTGAACTAAATCGCATAAACTCCATGGCTTAGATGGAACTGTTTTTCACATGACTCACATCAAAACTCTGACTACTTCCAACAGCTAAAGAATGCATTAAGTCCGACAAACTCAGATCTTTCAAAATTTGCTTAATCAACTTTCGTTAATTAAAGCAATATTCATAAAACCACAATTAATCAAATATCAAACATGCTTCAAATAACATAGAAACTGGTTTTTCTGTAACTCAGTATTCGGCTAAGAACATTAATCCGATTAATTCCAATAAGCTCAAATCTTTCCAAAATTGGTCTTAAAATTTCTGACAAATTAACAGGATTATAATACATTCAATATAATAATAACATATGGGACCGTCTCAACTTTACGATAAATAGGTGATGGACGCGAGCAAATGGAAAGGTTCTAACAGATACAGGAGATGCACGGACCATAAGGTGAAAAATAAAATACTCACTTTGATCTACAAATAAGCTTCCGGGAAACCACAACGCTCCACCGGTAAGATAAAAGTGCCGCACGTTAACAACGTAACCATAGACACCGATCCGGGTACTCAGTTTTCACTCTTCTACCGCGATACTCCGATCGGAGCTTGCTCGCGTCGACCACCGCCAATTATCTGAGACATAAACACATCAGCGGCAGACAACATTCTGACGCAACAGACACACAAGGATGTTAACCCAACCAGTTATCAATAAACCTTTAGTTCTACGTGGCATAAATGAACCTTACGCAGACTTAACATACGTGACAGTGGGTCTTAAGATTTGATTACACAATCTCTAAAACAACAAATAAAATAATAAAATGCAAAAGGAATTAGAGAAAAAATTAGGCCCGCTTCTGAACGTCAGGCACAAACTTACGCACTACTTGGTATGCATCAAACACAGCTTGATGTCTATTGCTCCCCTAAATGCCGTCAACATATCAGGCAGCAAGATCAGAGGTAACTGAAACAGCCAAGACAGTTTTCAGTGCACAGGGGTATTCAATTATCATGAACAGAACCCATCGATGAACACTTCGACGACTCCTGTTCATTGACTTTGAATCACATACAAGAGGCACGAAGGAAATCTGTCCTTCACGTATCCAAGAAACCCCTATCACCGTCGGCAGCGGATCTGCATTACAACGGCTAAACACGCAGCAGCAGCGGCCCACGCTCCTTCGTCGAACCGACTCGGCCACTCGCCACGCTGCATACAGGCACAACGCCACACGTGACTGTCGCTGACACAGCTGATATCCGAACTGAAGACCCAGAGAGCGCGCGTGCTGCAGTTAAATAGCCATCCGCCAAAGATATGAAGCCAGGCAGGCATCGAAAATCGACTCAGACGATCGTTATGAGAATCGATGGAGACTGGCGCCAGTAGCGCATTAGCTCAATTTACAATTGTGTATGACTCTTGAAATTTTCCCGGCGTATCGAATATTCCACAAGATTTCGGGATTGCAGCCGGATCTCAGAGACTTCTTTCCACGATATTTCGGCTTACAACCTTACAGCCATCTTCAGGCGAGTGTTTGACACTGGAGATTGCTAGTGCAAGTCGCTCTATTTATACGTAAAAGTGCCGTAGGCGCGCATGCGCAAGTTACCGTAGCATGCGCGCCACCTGTCGATTCCAAGGCCCTCTACAATATTACTGCATCTATGGAGCGCAAACGAATGCGTGAAAAAAGTAAAGCATGCACGCAGACGTGTCCAAAACAATAAAATGCAAAATTTCATCGAAAGTAGGCAGAATTTTAAAGAAACATCGTGTGAAAGCAATCTTCCGGCCACCTACAAAGACTCGTGCTCTTCTGGGCTCAGCCAAGGATGATCTGGGATTACGGAAGGCTGGAATTTATAAAATACCTTGCGAGTGTGGGAAAGCCTACACTGGTCAAACCACACGCACAGTACACGACCGCTGCGTTGAACATGAGCGCTACACTCCCCTTTTACAGCCCAGTAAGTCGGCCATAGCCGAACATTGTATTTCCACAGGACATACTATGGATTATTCGGCCACGAAAATCTTGGCCCCATCGAGATCCTTCTGGGATTCAGTTGTGAAGGAATCCGTGGAAATACGTTTAGCGGAAAATCTCATTAATCGTGATGGCGGCTTTTTATTGAATAAGGCCTGGGACCCGTTGATTTCTTTAATTTCAACCAAAAGAAAACTTTTTATGGCTTCTTACATGTCGAGCGACAAGTAATTTTAATTTTAATATTGAAATTTTGCATTTTATTGTTTTGGACACGTCTGCGTGCATGTTTTACTTTTTTCACGCATTCGTTTGCGCTCCATAGATGCAGTAATATTGTAGAGGGCCTTGGAATCGACAGGTGGCGCGCATGCTACGGTAACTTGCGCATGCGCGCCTGCGGCACTTCTACGTATAAATAGAGCAACTTGCACCAGCAATCTCCAGTGTCAAACACTAGCCTGAAGATGGCTGTAAGGTTGTCAGCCGAAATATCGCGAAAAGAAGTCGCTGAGATCCGGCTGCAATCCCGAAATCTTGTGGAATACAATTGTGTACTTTACATCATTTAGTTTCCGTCTTACACCCTCCACAGTCTCATAAGAGAGAGCTGCCTGTAGGGCCATTTGATGTTGACAATCGATCTTCCGCCTTATCGGTGCTACTTTACGGGAGTAATATTGTGTACTCATCTTGCGTACAAACACTGAATCACGACTCGCCTTACGCTAACGCCTGCTTCCGTGAAACTTTCGGCACAAGAGGCGAGCTAGATAACGTTGACGTGGCGCTCTGTGAGTTTCATGATGTCAGTTCCTGGTATTTGACCTTGAAGAGACGTTTCATCGCGCGGAACACAAGTTCTGAGATATTTCGGCGACATGTCACGTAAACTAGAAGTAGTAGGAGGAAAGAGCGCTCCCTGCATCACAAGGACAAATCTTGAAGCCCGCAGAGAGCAAGGTGCCATATCGAACGTCTCTTGTTCAGTAGAATCCCATATTCTCTAGGTTTTATACTGTAAGTCAGCTGCTTCTGTGTTGGCAGCGCTGTGTAGCGCTTTGCATTGGATCTCTGACTGCGCTTTCTTTGTAAGAGACTCTGTGGCTGGTTGGACTCGTTGTTGGAAGTTAATTGCCAGTAGTGTTGGCCAGTTGGAAGTTAGTCGCCAGCAGTGATGGAAGTACTGTTGGGCACTTGGAGGTGAACAGCCAGCAGTGATGGATGTGGGGAGAGAATAGCCAGAGGTGATGGAAGTCAGAGGTTTGAAGTGTTAGCTCGAGCGGACGATCTGGAAGTGTATCCGTCATGGAAATGTAATTTGTCGATGATTATATCATCTTTTGGAACTGGATGTCACGGACGTTTTTATGTTATCTGATTTTTGAACGGGTTGCCACATTATTAAGGTAAATACATTGTTTGCTCCGCAACAAAATCTTTCCTTTACTAACGATACCCCTATTAGAATTTAGTGCCTTCAGTAGTTAGAATCTTATACTTAGCTGGCAGTATTGGCGCTCGCTGTATTGTAGTAGTTCGTGTAATGAAGATTTTTGTGAGCTAAGTGCTTAATGAAATGTATAGGTTATTGTTAAGATTTCTTTTTAGTCAGGGCCATTCTTTTGAATTAATTATTTGAAGTCAGGTTGTAATTTTTTTGAGCAGTCAGATTGCGTTGCGCTAGAATATTGTGGGTCAGTGTTGACATGATAAGAGTGAGTAAAGAGAAAGCAGGCTCAGTACGTTCAGTTTTACTCAACTGTTTCAGAATTAAATAACGTAGAAGCTTCAACTTCCCATTTCATTCAGCAATAGTAGCAGAAAAGAATTTTAATACGGAAGTTTCAATACCTCAGATCGCGTCTCGAGAACGAATCGTTATTGGTGTGATTTGTTGTAATGTAAGTACGGGAATCGTTATATTGGTAGTTAAAGGGTTTTAATAATTACTTATTATCGCGTTATAAATCGTATGTTATCAGAGTAAGCAGTTGTAAGTCAAAGGCATATTAAAGATACATGAGAAACATGTCGTTCTTATGAGGAATTGTCATAATTAAATGTAAATGAATAACATCTCGGCGATTAATGCCTATAGGTGAGTAAGGTAAAATTAAAAGTGTGTTGTACAGCCTAGCGTAGTGTATAGGAGCACTATGTTACAATGCAGAGATTAGTTCGATATATGGTTCGTCTGTACCTAACTGTTTTCTTCATCTACGCGTTTTAGAACTTTCTTACGAAGCTAATAGAAATAATATTCTGTATTTCTGTAATGTTATGTAAATATAACTGAATTTTCTGTCAGGAGGAGTCTATTCGATTTGGTGAACTTTTGTAAGCTGATATCGTTACTGACCCGGTCATTTATCTTTCCTTTTTGTCTTACAGCATGTTTTTATTTTGGTGTACCACGGACAGAACACCACGACTTGCATATGGACAAGGGAGGACATTTGCGTTTTATTAGAACTGACGTAGGAATTTTTCGTGCTTCCGTTTTCGTGAACAAACTGTATTGTTCGCGAGCCAGGCAAGTCTCTAGAGAGCGCTGGGCATCCCATCTCTGTGCACGTCAAACGTCAGCTACCTCGTCCAGTTTGCCGATGGCTTAAGAGAGGAGGCGACGACTACGAAACGACCGCAGCGTTATAGTTCACACACGTCCCATTCAAGGAGCAGCAAGAACGAAGGAAGCCCGTTAGCACTAACATAACAGCGGTGGCTAGATTTGTGAAATACGCAACCTTCAACATTGGACTCGTACTCGCTCCATTTCTGACCCCTAACTGTGGTATCGATACCTACGATGCCACGGCATAGGTGCAAGTTCGTAGGTTCACACTACGACACCTACCCAGACGACAGCGCCCTCTTACTGGCGCTGTGTAGCTCTACGAGCGCCGCTCCAGATTCAGCCCATTTGGTTCCGAGGAGACGACCTAGCAACATTGTTTCTACTTCATAGGGGGCTGGCCATTACACACTTTGTTGCTTCAGTAACTTCAATGATAGTTTGTCCCAGTACTAGTAGCTGTATGATTGATTGATGTACAACTTCGCACCTACGTGCTTATCTTAGCCAAAGTAAAGTACTATCAGTTGTACATATTCATACACAAGTAAAAGAGCTATAACTGAAACATCCCCTTAGGAAAATTTTTGAATTACTATGCTGGTAAACCCCTTACATTGATTTCAAAACAGATGAGCAGAACCGGACGTACTCAGACATATCTCTCTTTACTTATTCTGATCAACACTAAACTGACACACAACAAAAGAATGGCACTGACTAACAATAACCTATACCTTTCATGAATCACTTATCTCGCAAAAATCTTCGTTAATCGAACTACTGCAATACAGCGAGCGCCAATACTGCCAGCTAAATAAAAGATTCTAACTCCTGAACGCACTAACTACTGGTAGGCATAGTTAGCAAATGAAAGATTTTGATAGAGAACAAACAATGTATTTACCTTAATAATATTCAAAAATCATCATATATATATATATATATATATATATATATATATATATATATATCAGTTGCCGGCCGAAGTGGCCGTGCGGTTACAGGCGCTGCAGTCTGGAACCGCGAGGCCGCTACGGTCGCAGGTTCGAATCCTGCCTCGGGCATGGATGTGTGTGATGTCCTTAGGTTAGTTAGGTTTAACTAGTTCTAAGTTCTAGGGGACTAATGACCTCAGAAGTTGAGTCCCATAGTGCTCAGAGCCATTTGAACCATATATCAGTTCATGACATCCAGTCTTACAAATTTCGTTTTTCTGACGGAGACACGTCCAGATCGTCCGCTCTCAAAACTCTGCCATCTCTCCTCTCACATCCACCACTGCTGGCGGCTCACCTCCAACTGCACAACGCTACGCGCTGTTCTCATCCAACTGCCTAACACAACAATAGCAAATATTCCAACAATGCAAACCAGCCACAGACTGCACACAGCACAGTCAGTGATTTTCATACAGAACGCTACGTGGCGTTACCAACATAAAAACCTAAACAGTCTACTTACATAACCTATACGCAGTACCGAAGGATTTCACCTTTTCCTGCTCCTACTTACTTCCTACATTCGGCCTACCCTTCAGTTTTCAGGAACAGACCCACTCACCGCCTTCCAAGCGGGATACAAAACTAACGACCACACTTTCAGTATAAAAAAAGCCGCAACGGGATTGCGCGGATAATAGTCGAAGATCTGTAAGACTACAGTCCTTTTATACCAGCAAATCACTGGGCCAGTGGCTGCAACGAAAGGTGGACTTCAGGGGCGGGAAGGCGTGGCAGGGTTTCGGCGACGGAGAGAGGAATCGCATTAGGACAGGAAAACTTTATACGAGCTGTCGAACCTTTAAAAGCTGAGGAGGGCGGCTCCTCGTCGTGGCGGCCGAAAGTAGCGCCGAGGAGACGGCTTTCGCGGGGGAGGGAGGAGGAGCAGGGACGGTGAGCTTCCCAGCCGCGAGGAATTTTATAATGAGGCCCACCCCTCGTTTCTCACATTTCAGAATCTGCGACAGTGCTGTTTAAGGGGCACAGTGTTATTGGGCGCGGGTGGTTCGGTCGCCAGGCGTCAGCGAGAAAGGGGGGCAGACAGCCGGGCCGCAGAAAGCGCCCGCACTGGATTTGAGTGGAGCTACTTGTGGCCGGGGAGGGAATCGGCCGTGGTCGCTCACGCAGACGCAGACGCGCCGCCGAATTGCGGAGCAGCTCGCGGATTCTAACGCCCCGCGGTGTGTATCCGACCGCTCCCGCCGACGTAATTTCCTGTCTGCGGAAACGACTTTAATAAAAGCCCGCCGCCTCAGACTCGGCAATTGCTTCTGCCACGTGTTGCTGCTGTATAGGCGGATGTTATGGAATTTTCCGCGTGGAGGCGGCTCGAGACGGGAGGTATCCGAACAGCCAGGAAGGAGCTATTTGCGAGCTTCTCCGCAACTGCGCGGAGAGATGTTTTGCAGCATCTACTCCCGCTCTCAATTCCTCTTCCACTCTTCCGTGCTCGTACCTCTCCTTTTTTCAGCCCCCTCGTGACACGTTCCGCTGTCGATCTCTGTCTGTTATCCAGTGAGACGCTCTCTTTGTCTGACGCGGGACGACTCGCCCGCTCTCTCTCCCGGGGGGGAACCGGATTCCGGCGCGACGGAGCGCTTCAAATGAACGGCGCGTAACAAAGGATGTTTGGCTGCCGGTGTCGGCGACGGCGCAAACACAATACCTGCCGGGGATCGATGGTGGCCCGGCGCGGCGAGTTCCGCCGCCGTATCCTGGAAACGAAGACTCTTCCGCATCACCGGAGGGCGCCGCAGCTGCTTCGCTTTCCAGCAACACTTGCTACCAGCCCCATAGCCCAAGACCAACGCTCCCACCCTAGCAGAATTTAGGCCTGGGCTGTACCGGGAAGCCATTATCCTCTAAGTCATTGCCAGTCCTTCCTCCCTCTGCCACTCTATGTCGTTACATTAGGAGAAAAACAACCTGATAATAAGATCATAGCACGGCAGGAGACGCCAGTTTCCAATACTCGTTTAAGCAAATGTCTGGACGGTCTTTAATGTCCACTAAGAGAATACAATACTACACTGAAGAGCCAAAGAAGCTGGTACACCTGCCTAATATCGTGTAGAGCCCCCGCGAGCACGCAGAAGTGCCGCAACACAACGTGGCTTTAACTCGCTCTACTAATGTTTGAAGTAGTGCTGGAGGGAACTGATAACATAAAATCTGCGGGGCTGTCCGTAAATCCATAAGAGTACGAGGGGTGGAGACCTCTTCGAACAGCATGTAGCAAGGCATACCAGATATGAAACTTCCTGGCAGATTAAAACTGTGTGCCGGACCGAGACTCGAACTCGGGACCTTTGCCTTTCGCGAGCAAGCTAATTAAAGCTGTGAGAATGGGGAGTGAGTCGTGCTTGGGTAGCTCAGTTGGTAGAGCACTTGCCCGCGAAAGGCAAAGGTCCCGAGTTCGATTCTCGGTCAGACACACAGTTTTAATCTGCCAGGAAGTTTCATATCAGCGCACACTACGCTGTAGAGTGAAAATTTCATTCTACATCCCAGATATGTTCAATAATGTTCATGTCTTGGGAGTTTGGTGGCCAGCGGAAGTGTTTAAAATCAGAAGAGAGCGTTCGTGGAGCCACTCTGTAGCAGTTCTGGACGTGTATTGTGTCGCATAGTCATGTTGAAATTTCCGAAGTATGTAGAAACGCGCAATGGACATGAATGGATGGAGGTGATCAGACAGGATGTTTACGTACGTGTCACCTATCACTGTCGTATATAGGCGTTTTAGGGGTCCCATATCACTTCAATTGCACACATCCGACACCATTACAGAGCATCCACCAGCTTGAACAGTTCCTTGCTGACATGCAGGGTCCATGGATTCATGAGGTTATCTCCATACCTGTACACGTCCGTCCGCTCGATACAATTTGAAACGAGACTCTTCCGACCGTGCAACTTGTTTCCAGTCATCAACAGTCGGTGTTGACGGGCCCAAGCGAGGCGTAAAGCTTTGTGTCGTACAGTTATCTAGGGTACACGATTGGGCCTACGGCTCCGAAAGCCCGTATTTATGATGTTTCGTTGAATGGTTCGCACGTTGACACTTGCTGATGGCTCAGCATTGAAATCTGCAGCAATTTGCGGAAGGGTTGCACTCCTGTCACGTTGAGAGATTCTCTTCTGTCACCGTTGGTCCCGTTCTTTTCAGGATCTTTTTCCGGCCGCAGAGATATGGGAGATTTGATGTTTTACCGGATTCTTGATATTTACGGCACACTCGTGAAATCGTTGTACGGCAAATCCCCACTTTATCGCTACCTCGTAGATGCTGTGTCTCATCGTTCGTGCGCCGACTATAGCACCACGTTCAAACTCAGTTAAATCTTGGTAACCTGCCATTGTAGCAGCAGTAACCGATCTAAAAAGTGCGCCAGACACCTGTTGTCTTATATAGGCGTTGCGGACCTCAGCGCCGTCTTCTGTCTGTTTGCATATCTCATATCTCTGTATTTGAATACAAATACATATACCAGTTTCTTTGGCGCTTCAATGTGAAAAAATTAACTTTACACAATTTGCAGACAGGTATCGTATATGACTTCCCTCCCTTACGTAAATTGAAGTCTGTGGCGACAGGAAAAGCATCCGACCAAGGAGTTAAATACGAAGGTCGTTCAATAAGTAATGCAACAACTTTTTCTTCTGAAGGCAGGTTGGTTCTATTCAGGATTGCAATACAACATATTATTCCCCAATCTCTTGGCTATAAAATCGTCTTTTTAAACATAATCTCCGTTCAATACGACAGCTTTACGGCGCCTTACTGGAAGAGCCTGTGCGTCCACATGGTACTACTCCACTGGTCGAATTCGGAGCCAACGTCTTGCTGCGTCAATAACCTCCCCATTGTCCACGTGCTACTTTCCGCGAAGTGCATCTTTCTTTGGGCCAAACAGGTGAAGGCCGGAAGGTGTGAGATCTGGGCTGTAAGGTGAGTGAGGAAGAACAGTCCAATGAGGTTGTGTGAGGTCCTCTCTGCTTCCACGACGTGTGTGAATTCTTGCGTTGTCGTGCAGAAGGAAAAGTTCGTTTCCAGTCTTTGTGGCGACGGACATGCTGAAGTCATTTCTTCACTTTCCTGTGAACACAACACTCTTCCGAATCGTTCGTTGTATCATGTGGGAGTTCAAACAAAATAACCTCTTCAGAGGCCCAGTAGAACGTCGTCATTAATTGGTGACGGCACGACTTTGAACTTTTTCTTCTTATGGAAGGTGGTGTGCACCACTCCATGGATTGCACTTTCGTTTCCGGTTCGAAGCGATGAAGCAGTGTTTCCTCGCCTGTTACAACGTTCAACGGACAATCAATTTCGAATAAACGGTCCTTCGTTCCCGTTTATGGTCTTCTGTTAGATGGCGAGGAGCCCAGCTCGCATACGACTTCGAGTACCCTAGCAGGGAGGTGCAGTTGTGCGGTGAGGCGTTTGTCATCCGTCGACCTCCTCGGCTGAGAGTGTCCGCACGTTCCAACATTGCAGTAGTCACAGCTGTGTGCAGCCGTCTGCCACACGAGACACCAGACGTGTTTACACAACCTTGTCGTGATGATTACAGATGTCTCATCCAACGACTCAAGGTACTTTTGGTCACTGCCAGGTCTCAGTAGACATTCTGAAGGGCCTATGAGTTTCTGCGATGTTCTGGTTTTCCGCCAACACAAACTCGGCTCTCTACTTGGAACTTACCTCCGTTACAGACGCCATATTTAAGGATACGTACAGCGCCACCACCTACCGCACGCTCATGAAGCTATAGGAACTGAAGAGGGAGTATTCCACTGTCCCCCACAGCAAACTCCTCACTTATTCAACCGAAATTGGCAGAGAAAAATATGTGTTGCTTTACTTATTGATTACCCATCGTTATAAAAAAAATTGCGAAATCTTGACTGTAGCTAAGTAAAAGAAGAAGAACGGTAGAGGACGTCAAATAGAGAAAAATAATTCCAGGTTATCATACGACTTAAGTAAACTGTTACAACCTGTCCTACAGTTATACGAGGGCAATATCTTTTTTTCAAGAACCAGAATATAGCAATATTCACAACAGAGTGAAAATAGAAAGAAACTCTGCGCAGATCTTTTGTTCAGCGTCTTCAGTATGCCCGTCGATCGCGTCACGTCGCACTTTTCAGTTCTGAGCACACAGAGTGCACGTATAGATGCCAAGAACAATAGTGGCTCCCGCCAAGTGTGAAGTGCGTGCTGTCATTCTATTACTTCATGCTGATTTCATGCAGCCCACGTAACGTAACTGTCATGCGTGACGGGGAAGTGCGGTTACGGGGCAGGAACTCTGAAGCAGGACGTACAGAGTTTCATGATGCAGGTGGTCAAGGAATGAAGCGAGCATCGCCCAATGATCTCGTTCAGCAAGTGGATCAAGCTGTACGAGAAAATGCTCAACTCAGAATTTCTGTGTTGGCTGATTCATTCCCGAGCGTTTTGGCACAGACAACGAGCAGCACCAGACCGATGTAGAGAATTGCCTGAATGCACATGCGACTGCCCTCTATGACGAGTGGCCTTGTAACACGCTACGACAAATACCTAAGTCGGAGCGCAGACTATATTGATCAGTAGATGGAAACCGTAACTAAATCCTGTAAGTAAACCATTTTTGATTTCCACTGCGGTTTCCATTTCGCAAAGATATTAAAAACTGCCTTTGTATTTAATCTCTCTTAACAAACTGAAGCATGTAGAACTGTTTTGTCTGACATGAAAAGTCATAAATAATGTCAGGGTGACATATGAAATATATCAGATACACCACTGGCCACCAAGAAGAAATGCAGATGATAAACGGGTATTCATTGGACAAATATATTATACTAGAACTGACATTTGATTACATTTTCATGCAATTTGGGTACATAGATCCTGAGAAATCAGTACCCAGAACAACCACCTCTGACCGTAATTGCGGCCTTCATACGCCTGGGCATTGAGTCAAACAGAGCTTGGATGGCGTGTACAGGTACAGATGCCCATGCAGCTTCAACACAATACCACAGTTCATCAAGAGTAGTGACTGGCGTATTATGATGAGTCAGTTGCTCGGCCACCATTGACCAGACGTTTTCAATTGGTGACAGATCTGGAGAATGTGCTGGCCAGGGCAGTAGTCGAATATTTTGTGTGTCCAGAAAGGCCCGTACAGGACCTCCAACATGCGGTCGTGCATTATCCTGCTGAAATGTAGGGTTTCGCAGGGATCGAATGAAGGGTAGAGCCACGGGTCGTAACACATCTGTAAGGTGGCGTCCACTGTTCAAAGTGCCGTCAATGCGAACAAGAGGTGACCGAGACGTGTAACCAATGGCACCCCATACCATCACGACGGGTGATACGCCATTATGGAGATGACGAATACACGCTTCCAATGTGCATTCACCGCGATGTCGCCAACACGGATGCGAACATCATGATGCTGTAAACAGAACCTGGATTCATCCGAAAAAATTACGTTTTGCCATTCGTGCACCCAGGTTCGTCGTTGAGTACACCATAGCAGGCGCTCCTGTCTGTGATGCAGCGTCAAGGGTAACCGCAGCCATGGTCTCCAAGCTGATAGTCCATGCTGCTGCAAACGTCGCCGATATGTTCGTGCAGATGGTTGTTGTCTTGCAAACGTCCCCACCTGTTGACACAGGGATCGAGACGTGGCTGCACGATCCGTTAGAGCCATACAGATAAGATGCCTGTCATCTCGACTGCTAGCGATACGAGGCCGTTGGGATCCAGCGCGGCGTTCCGTATTACGCTCCTGAACCCACCGATTCCATATTCTGCTAACAGTCATTGGATCTCGACCAACGCGAGCAGCAATGTCGCGATACGATAAACCGCAATCGCGATAGTCTACAATCCGACCTTTATCAAAGTCGGAAACGTGATGGTACGCATTTCTCCTCCTTACACGAGTCATCACAACAACGTTTCACCAGTCAAAGCCGGTAAACTGCTGTTTGTGAATGAGAAATTAGTTGGAAACTTTCCTCATGTCAGCACGTTGTAGGTGTCGACACCGGTGCCAACCTTGAGTGAGTGCTCTGAAAAGGTAATCATTTGCATATCACAGCATCTTCATCCTGTCGGTTAAATTTCCCGTCTTTAGCACGTCATCTTCGTGGTGTAACAATTCTAATGGCCAGTAGTGTATATTGAAATTAGATGAAATAAAATCGCTGTAACTTCTGAACAGTTTGCGTCATGACGTTCAAACTGCACGGCTGGCTGCGGGGCATGATGGGAATTAGTATGCACATTCATGGTTTCCTTTAGCGGCGAAGCCCACTTTCATTTGGGTGGGCTCGATAATAAGCAAAACTGACCTATTTGGGAGACTGAGAAACCGCATTTCGCAATCGAGAAGTCTCTTCACTCTCAACGGGTGAATGTGTGGTGTGCAGTGTCCAATCACAGAATAATCGGTGCGATATTCCTTGGCAGCACGGCGACTACCGAACGGTACGTGAAAGTTCTGGAAGATGATTTCATCCCCTTTATCCGAAGTGACTCTCATTCATGCAAGACGAAGCTCGACACCATCGAAGCTGGATATTATTTCATGTCCTGGAGGGGAACTATGCGGATCGCATTCTGGCTCTGGGGTACCCAGAGGCCACTGGCATGGGCCTCAATTTGCCGCCATATTCTCCGGATCTGAACGCATGCGACTCCTTTTTGTGGTGCTCCATTGAAGACAAGGTGCACAGAAATAACCCCAAGACCATTGCTGTGCTGGAAGCAGCCATTCACGAGGTCACAGACAACAACAACGTTCCGACACTCCAGCGGGTCATGAAGAATTTCGCGTCTATCGGATGTTATTGTTTGCCCACAACAGAATTTGTCTGTATGTCCATATTTTCTAAACTTATTGCCCTTACTATAGAAATATGACTTCAAGAAAACTTATTTAACAGTCTAGCTTCAAGGAAGGTCCCTTAACACTCCGTGATTTGAGTCTCACTTCATGAAAAAATGTTTACAACTCTGCGAGACGCAAATCAGTAACACTTCTCTTTTGTCTTTTCCCTCTGTCGAAAGTTATGCGTATTCATAGTATTCAGCTCTTACCCTGGCGATGTGTTGGCACTGCAATGTGTTGCATCGATCCTTTCTGGCGGGAGTTTTTGTATATAAATGATTTATTTGAATAAGAGTGACCTACACTCGTTTATTTTATATTATGACTCATTATTATAACTGGTATCTTGTGACACCAGGTGCTATGGTACCGTGGGATTACCTCTTACACAACCTGCGCACACTATGTGGCATACCGATGGGCGAACTCGGGTTTATGCCAGACCAAGTTGGAAGTTTTCGTAAACCTAGTTGTGACGAAAAAACAGAGATACCATTCAACATTTACGAAGCAGAAATCAATGTTGAATGCCATCTTGTCTCTTTCATATAATGGACGGTCACATTAATAAAACATTTGTTACTTTCTGAAGTCCAGATATCAAACTTAAAAGCAATATGTTCAACCTTCCGCATTTTTTATCTTATAGGCTACTGACTCAATATTATACTTTTTTTCTAATAACTGATTCAGTTTTCTACTTGGGTTACCAGCATTTAATATTTTGGTGTATTTGCGCAAAACTTCGCTCTCGACAATTTGCTATGGCTGCTAAACGTATGATCAGCAAACATCTAAATATTCCTGCAAAAATTTTTGTGGTACGGTTAAACGAGTCTGCCTGAATCGTTTTGTTGTAAGTTCCACATCAACAAATGAAGATGGCGGTGGTAGCAAAGTCGTGATCGAGGAACGATTGCCAATGGTTGTGGACACTGAAGTATCACTGTCTGAACTCTAAGAGCCCGCAATATTCGATAGGATGGTTTTTTTAATATATATATATATATATATATATATATATATATATATATATGATGCATTAATGTGCATGTGTTTCCAGATTATCTTTGTGTCTGAACATTTTTTGCAGTTCACTTTTCCATCTATAGGCGGATCAAAAATTTCCCAAACTGGGAAAGTTTCTTTATGGGCCTGGGCATTTTTCAGTCACACTCAAGGATATTTATATAGTTATATTTATTAAACTTACAAAACACTTCACGGACTTAGAGCAAAAAACATGTCATCACAAGTTAATACACTTTGAAAAACATAATCAATGATGTTCAGTTCACGCGCGTAGCCGAAGGTATTGATATTTGACTCGGATAAATTCCAGTTCGGTCGGTGCAAGAGGGGCGATGAGCTCCGAGCTAGCGCGAAACAAATTCGGCGCCGTCCGCTGTGCAACGCGTTCAACTCGACTTAGTAATAATCTCACCCCAATTTAGCCCGTTTCATTCACCGAGTTGACCAGAAGCTCGTTCAGATCGAACTGACAGGTAAAGATAAATTAACGTTCGATGTCTTTTGTCACGTTTGCATCTACTCGGGTTGTAACTTTTCTGTAGATATGGTAAGCAAACGAAGTTGGTAGGAAAATTCTAATAGCGATCATTTCTCCAGTTATCGTCTGCGTGGTTTGCGAGCCTGTTTGATTGCAGTTTTTTTCTTATATGAAATCGGTGCTCAAACCGGAAAAACTTTTTTTTATTGTTTGATATCCAAATATCTGAGCTGAAGGCAATATGCTCTACCTACTGCAATTTGTTTTCTTACAAACTATATACTCCATATTTTATAAACCTGCTAACATATCTTCAATTTCTTCTTGAGGACAGTTCATAATCCGCAATGTACGAACCAAATGCCTCGCCAGGTGCATGAATGGCTACCACGATACAGTCTGCAGTTTCGAGTCTTTTGGCATGAAATTTTGAAGACAGTGATACAACCGGAATTTGCTCCAGTGCTTTGTCGGCGATCTAACGCTCTTAAGGTAGCCAAATGCCTTGTCACGCGCATTAATGACTGCTATGCAACGTCCCCTTAGAAAAATTATGAATGACTGTGCTGGTTAATTTCTGCGTCATTGGACTTTCAAACAGCTGAGCAAAACTCAACGTACTCAGATATTTCTCTCTTTACTCATTATGATCATCACGAAACTGACACACAGTACTTTTAGTGCAAAGTCCGCAGCTCGTGGTCTTGCGTTAGCGTTCTCGCTTCTTGCGCACGGGGTCCCGGGTTCGATTCCCGGCGGGGTAAGGGATTTTTCTCTACCTCGTGATGACTGCTTGTTGTGTGTTCTTCATCATCATTGACTCGCAAGTCGCCGAAGTGGCGTCAACTGAAAAGGAACTGCAATACGGCGGCGGCCGAACTTCCCCACATGGGGCCTCCTGGCCAACAATGCCATACGATCATTTCATTCTTTTTAGTGCAATGCAATCTGACTTTCAATAATCCCTACAAAATAATGGCCCTGGCTAACAATAACCTATACTTTTCATGAATCACTTACCTCATAAAAATCTTCATTACTCGAACTACGGCAATACAACGAGTGCCAATACTGCCAGCTAAATAAACGATTGTAACTACTGAAGGCACTAACTACTGATAAGCATAGTTAGCAAATGGATGATTTTGATAGAGAACAAACAATGTATTTACCTTAATAATGCTCAAAAGTTATCATATCAATTCACGACATCCATCTTAACAAATTTCCTTTTTCTGGCGGACACACGTCCAGATCTCCAGCTTATAGTGACCTCTCCAAACTCTGGTATCTCTTTTTCCACATCCACCACTGCTGGCGCCTCACCTCCAACTGCCCAACGCTACGCGCTGTTCACATCCAACTGCCCAACACTACACAAGCGAATATTCCAACAAAGAGTCCAACTAGCCACAGACTGCACACAGCGCAGTCAGTGATTTTCATACAGAGCACTACGTGGCGTTACCAGCATAAAAACCTAAACAGCCCACTTACTGCTTCATTACAGGCTGAAATTTGAAAATACACTTACGACACACTTGTAATTTACTGTAATACTTAGACGGTGATCGGGCGATCTTAAGGTACCAAAATATGAATGGTTGCTGTGCTGTAGGCCACATTTCGAAAATACGCTAATAAGACACTGGAATTTGCTGTAAGGGTTTTGTCAACAATCGTACGACACTAATGTGCCCGTATACCACGGCTCGAGCATGAATGATCTGAAGTGGCGGCTTCGTCATCGTTTCCCTCTGTCATTTTGGGCTCAAAATTTTTTGAGTTGCCATGACGCTAATGTTCTGCGCACACCCATTTGTAAATCACACTAAGTTACTCCACTATAAGAGATCACAGTGAGTGATGTGAGGTTCTGTAGATATAAACTCAGCTGGATCCAACTCGGGTTCGATCAGCGTGACAGCAGTAACTCAAACCACGCGCGAAACCGTCTTCGGTAGCGGTGGCCGCCGCGCAGCGTGTGAACACAACTAGAGTTAGCGACTGTCTAGCTCGTGTTGGCGCGAAATCCCGTTGACCTGAGTTAAACCAGTTTGATAACTCGAGTTGACCCATCTATAACGTAGCACTCTCTTAAAATTAAACCTGTTGCCCACTTTTCTTGAAGCACTGAGCACTTTAAAGAAACTTACAAATAATTTTTTCTCTGTACGAAGTAAACATATTTTCTGTGATAAGGTCATTAAAATTTTGTAATTTCTATCGTTAAGATAACTTGTTAAGTAACAGTCTGCAATTTTTAATGTTTCTAACAGAAAAAAAGCCTCATATGAATTTTTCATGTCAAACGGTCATCCGTAATCTTATTAGTGTACATCGATCGTTAAAACTGTTTCTGATTTATAGCGTAACACGCAGTAAATCATACACAATTGCTCCTATATTGCAGAATCGTGACTTATTAAACTGCTTTTTGATCTTTCGTAGTGTTTACATAGACACAATGACGAAACGAGAGCCCACTGAAGGGCAGGGTGGATTCTGTTGTGTTTTCTGATGAAAACTGCTTCTGCTTCGGTGCCACTGATGGCCGTGTGTTGGTCAGAAAGAAGCCAGTTGATGGTCTACAAGCAACCTGTCTGCGTAATGCATACGCAGGACTTACACCTGGCGTTATGATATGGGATTCGATTTCGAATTACAGCACGAGAACTCTTGTACTTATACCTCTCACCATGTCAGCAAATTTGTACGTCAGTCCGGTGATTCGACCTATTGCGCTGCCATTCATGAACGGCAATCCAGGGAGTGTTTTGCAACAGGATAACGATCCACATGCAACTGGTGTAACCTAACATGCTCTACAGATTGTGGACATGTATCCTTGACCTGCTCGATCACCCGATATGCCACCAATCGAGCACATACGGGGCATCATCGGGTGACAACTCCAGCATCATCTGCTAACAGCACTAGCCTTGTATTTAATATCCCCCAGCAGGCTGAAGCATTTACAACTTGGCCTTTCGTTATTCCACAGTTTTACCTGGTATGGAAAGTCATAACTAACGTAATAAGTTTATCATGGTATGTTGGATCAAGTATAATATAGCTACTGTCTGATGTCGCAGTATCAGCAGTTGTACCCCTGTTTGTGCACTCATGTATAATTGCTTGCTTACAGTAGGCCTTCTCAACAATTTAAATATATCTGTCTACTGGATGTTATTGTTTGTCCACAACAGCATTTATGTGCATGTCTGCGTTTCCTCATCTTACTGCGTTTACTATTGACACTTAACTTCAAGGAACGCTATTTAACAGTCTGTGATTTGCGTCTCACTTCATGAAAAAACATTTAACACTCTGCGACATGCAAATCAGTAACACTTCTCGTTGTCTTCTTCTGCCGAATGTCCTGCGCATTTGTTGTAATATTCAGCTCTTACCTGGAAGTGTGCTGGCGCTGCAATGTGATGCGTCAGTACTTTCTTGCAGGCAATTTTGTATGCAAATTATTTATTTGAATAAGAGAGACCTACATTGATTTATTTTACATTATGACTCAATTTTGTAACTGATATCGTATTACACTAACTGTTATGTTTCAAGTGGTGCTGGAAAAGGTTCTGCTTCTATACATATTGGAGAATCGTAGTGTCTGACATGTGCTGCAGCAAAATCTTTTACTGTGCTACTCGAAAATGGGTTAAGGGCTGAAACTGCAATTGTGAAATAAATATTTCTACATTTAATGGGGAACATGGTGTCCATTAAAAAATGTTTCTTGGTTGCCGTTTCCTGACCGGAGCACTTGGAGCGTTCTCGTTGCTGCCTTTTTACTGTACAGCATGGCACCGCGGTCTTCGTGCGATATAGATGCAAAGCTCTTTGCACTGAACCACGTGTGATAACATGCAATGCTAATTAACTTTTGTCGGAAGAGGCAATATAGGAAATAGCAAAAGTCTCATTAAAAACTGTGCTTGAGAGGGTTGCGCGAACCACTAGTCAATCCCGTCGTTTATAAAAAGAAGGAAGGTGGTAAAAACACACGTACAAGTACAAAGCACTTGTGAAGGTTCATTACTTCGGTTAGCCACAGAAGTAGGAGAAGAAAATATTATTTCCAGGTAATGTTGTGTAAGTTGTCAGAGAAATGGCACATAATTTTCATGTGACATGTTCTTTGGTTTACATTGTAAGTATCGTAGTTACCGACGTTGTCCGCTAAGCTACATTATTTACAAAGTTTGGGTTTAATGAGATTTCTTTCTGGCAGCGCGTGGTCCATCTTATGTTTCACTGGTTGGTCCTTTCTCTGGACGACCATTTCTTTTTTGGTGCTCTAGTGAGAAACTGTTGACTCTGTTTGTCGATGCATTTTGTGCAGTTAGCTGAAGATGGTGGCTCATGCCGGTATTAACGAGGTTTGTCGTTTTAGATCTGAAGAGATGCGCTCTGACTTCTGGCTGCTGTCTGAAGTGGTAAGGGGACGTGGGTAGAGGTAGCCACGTACAGCACCGTCAACAGGACCGATTGTGGAAAGTCTGAATCTGAGACTCACATGGCTCTGAGACCGTGTACTATGCAGTTTGCTGAATTTGCGCCATCGTCTTGTAGGGTTTCTGGTTCCGATTACCAGGTCAGGGATCCATTATACAAAGCAGTCGTCTGTACGTTATCGGCTGCTGATTAGAATAAACTGGGATTTTTTTAATATTAGAGCAGGGGTCTCCAAACATTTTAGCATAAGGACCACACTGGCTCTTTCGCCTACCATTGCCGCCAGTGTTTACGAGCTGACACTGATTGGCACTGCAGAAATCATTCCGCAGCGAAAAGCTTATTGTTTGACCTTGAGCTGTGGTCTTAATTTCATTTCATATGCGACGTACTTGTATTGAATACTAATTAATTTGATTTGCTTTAGCTAGTGTACTTACTTACGTATTATGTGTCGAATGTATCGGTATACTCCGCATCCTCCTGTAAACACATTTCCGTACGTCCCCATGTTCTTCTTGACGTATTTTTGAGTATATCTGGTTTTATAGTGTGAAATGCATTCTCACCAGCACTGCGCAGTTCTTCGCTTGCAGCCGGCCGGTGTGGCCGTGCGGTTCTAGGCGCTTCAGTCTGGAACCGCGTGACCGCTACGGTCGCGCGTTCGAATCCTGCCTCGGGCATGGATGTGTGTGACGTCCTTAGATTAGTTAGGTTTAAGTAGTTCTAAGTTCTAGGGAACTGATGACCACAGATGTTAAGTCCCATAGTGCTCAGAGCCATTTTTTTCTTCGTTTGCAGCATAACAACGTGCAGATACATGACCCCCCTCCACATAACGAGCTGTCCAGTGTGGTGTTGTCAAGACTTCTTTGTGGCCATTTCGAAGGATCTGGTGTTGCTGATGAACTGCGACCTATCCACCGTAGTGGGAACTGTTCATTTAGGAACTCGCGCAGTGCAAGACTGTAGTGATGAAGCGCTCCGTCTTGCTGCAATCATATGCATCCTGTAAGGCCCCTTTCCTCAAGGTGAGGTATTAACCGTGTTTGTAATATGAGTAAACAATTTACATCATTCACATTAAAACTGTGTGCCGGACCGAGACTCGAACTCGGGACCTTTGCCTTTCGCGGGCAAGTGCTCTGCCAACTGAGCTACCCAAGCACGACTCACGCCCCGTCCTCACAGCTTCACTTCTGCCAGTGCCTCGTCTCCTACCTTCCAAACTTTACAGAAGCTCTCCTGCGAACCTTGCAGAACTAGCACTCCTGAAAGAAAGGATATTGCGGAGACATGGCTCAGCCACAGCTGTGAGGACAGGGCGTGAGTCGTGCTTGGGTAGCTCAGTTGGTAGAGCACTTGCCCGCGAAAGGCAAAGGTCCCGAGTTCGAGTCTCGGTCCGGCACACAGTTTTAATCTGCCAGAAAGTTTCATATTAGCGCACACTCCGCTGTAGAGTGAAAATTTCATTCTATCATTCACATTACCTTCAAGGAAGTACCGCCCAAGCACATGTTGCGATATCATCGCTGCGTACATCTTTACGTGAGACGGGTTCCTTTTGAAACTGACTGTATAATGAGGACTCTCTTTCACACAAAAGACAAATTTCTAGCATGTGAGCTCCGATAAATGGCACATTCATCTGAAAACATAACTTCGGCTCAGTTCACTCCATTTGGAAATTGAGTTAACGAAGCATAGTAATCTAAAACTCGCTCATTCCGGTTTGTATCCGGTTACTCGTTTATAATGTCGGTCGAAAAGATCTGATCTGAAGTTCTTTTTTGTGTGATCCGGATTGCTGTCCTCGGTATACCGAATTCTGAAGCGGGTTTACGTCTCTTCTTCGTAGGAGATTGTTCAGTAGAAGCAGAGACTCCGGCACACGTTTCATCTCGTTCGTTTTCCTTCCACTCCGCGGCCTGTCGTTAACACTGGCAAATCAAAAACACGTCTTTCCCTATCCAGAAGTGTTGCCTTTCACTGTGGAGCCTTATTAAATCTTTCCTGAAATGTTCCCTTAGTCTGTCTCAGTGTCTGCCATATGTGTTGTCGTTCGTGCATCCGCACGCATGTCACAAAGCGCTCCTCAATAGTGCAACTATGGCCGCTCAAATCTACCGTGGATACAAATTAAAATTCGACTGCAATTGCGACTGCGTAAACATGAATTCCAACAATGGATTCCAATAATTGATAATAAGTAACACATCTACCAACCTGCATAATAACGTTTGATATTAAACAATGATTAGAGGGGTACTGGGACTACTCGCCCAGCTTGTACATTACTACAGACAAATGCCCCTCGCGAGGGTCGTTGTGACCCTCTTTCACGATATCTTGTTACTACCGTGTGTCATTTACTGACGGCTAATTAATAAAGGATGGCATGATTGGTACGGGCTACCCTCCGTCACGCAGGGTACGATGGCTTATTGGCCACCTGTGTATATATAGCTGTAGACTGCATCAATTGAAGCAATATGTCCAGAGAAAGCTAATTTATTTAAAAACATCAGTTTTCAGGAAACACTGTGGCTCAAAGAGTAAATGATATTGCTGAAAATACATTAACACAAATGTCTGAAAACTCAGCTCTTAGAGTGGTTTTCTTTGGCTCGATGAGCCAACAGTTATTCTAGATGCTGCTCAGGTGTTACGAGCGTATGAAGAGCATCTTGACGTTCACAGGAATTTTTTTAAAAAAACTAGAAAATGCTGTTCACAAAAACAATCTGCAGTGGAAAACTTACAGTGTATCACAACTGATGGTGCCGCCACAACATGTGTCGAAGAACAAAGGTGTCGTTGCTTTCGTGTCAGACGGTAGAAAATGTCGGTGGACCAACCATTAAACGTACATTGCATCTTTCATCAACCGTCTTTGTGCGGAAAATGCCTGGATATGTCATCAGTCTTAAAGCCAGTCACGTCAGCCGTTAATCATATATGATCACATACCTTCAGACACCCTTAACTCCGCAAGTTTATTGAATAGACTGAAGAAACTGACTTCCCATGTCGTACAGCAGTGCGATGCCTTACCTGTAGAAAAGCTCTGACGCGATTTCTTGAGCTCCGAACAATAGTCGAAATTTTCTAGAATCGAAAGAATCATACTCTGACTGTGTTACAAAACAAATGTGTGATTATGGAAACTATCGTTTTATACAAGTTGAACTAAACATAAAGTTATCTCAGATTAAAATTACAAGGAGAAAACCAGCTGCGGCCTGATCTGTACAGTCATATTAAATCCTTTACACAAAAAAAGTTTTGTTTCAGTCTGAACTGAACAAAAAATGTTTCACGCATTTTAATGCATGCCAAACATTCAGTCAGCAATCGAGACGCCGTTTCCGGTAGATTTCGCAGTTGAAAGAATGAGAGATTCAAAAATCAAGTTTGTGTCTCGATTCAGATTTTGATGCAACTGTAATCAATACTAAGTTTTTTCAGAATCCTCTTAACGTCAATGTAGAAACTCTTGCCCAGAACTTCGAATGTAAACAGTGGATATGCAGTGTAGCGATTTTTATATAGATAACTGTTTAAATTCATCATTGCTGATATTTTGTAAGAGTCTTCCACTCACACAGTTTGATAAGTTGCATAATTTTGCTTGCAGCTGTTCTCCGATTTCAGCTCTACCATCTATGTGAAAAAAAATTGTCCAAGATGAAATATGCATAAAATTACTTACAGATCTACACAAACTGCTGGGCATTTGAAGTCGCTGCTGACAATTTTCGCTAGTGAACTTTATCCACAACTGTAAACAATGAAACTCTTTACCCGTTATTTCAGTGTTTAATTTCAGTATGTGAATTGCCTATGTGCGTCACTTACGTACGGTAAATTTTCAGGAAAACTTTTATAATTAATTGCAGTTAAAATATTTAACTACGGTATAACAGTATACACGTCAGTTAATGTGTATTTTAATTGGCCATAAAATAAAAACAACAGATTTTTATGCATATTTAGTAGGATTTATTTCTATTGTAAACTGTACACTCTACAAAGTTTCTACGTTTAATGAGCATGTTTCGTTTCTGAATCTTTTTAGTAATTAGCACTCACTAAGTGAAATATTTTTTACTGTAGGAATACACGTAGAATAGGCCAATGTGTTGCATTCCGAAAAAATCGGTACTCAAATAGATTCATAATATAGTGTTGTAATTTCATATTTGTAGTAGAGTCTACTTTAGAAGAAAGTTGTGTAAGGATACTTTTTATTCCTGTACTTCAAAATTTGTCGTAGAAGATACATAGCTTTGTCGTTAATTAAATTCGTAGTGTGCATAGCCATTGGCTTATGGAAGTCTTTAATGAACTCGTGTTAGTTAACGATGACAAATCAGAATTGTAGTTCATAAATAAATGCTGCAAGAGGAAAGGTTGCCATGTGCCAACAAAGAAAAGATCCTACAGCAGCGTTGCAGAAAATTTGCAACATCGTCGCGGAAGCCACAGCTGTAGTCACCCAATGTGGCGTCGAATGCAATAAGTACTTGCCCTCGGCGACAGAACTTCACCGAGTGGGGGACTCCTGGTCCACAATGCGGTACGCTTTTTTCCACAGAGCGGTAACTTGTAAGAGAACGCGAGTGTGTGTGTGTTGTGGCTTACGGGCGCTCAACGTCGAGGTCACCAGCGCCCTGACACACATTAAAAGAAACGATAAAAGAGAACGCATGACTTAGTGCTCATTTATAGCGACCAAAGAGATCGCTCCAGGCCAGAAGATGCTCTTTGAAATGATTATTAGATATTGAAGAAATAACACTAAACGATCTTTATGCGAAACATCGTTCTTTAGGCACTGACATTTCGTACTTTTTCTTCTACTAGTCGTGCTAATCGCTCGTTATAGGATGTACAGGATAATCAAAGATCGACTGAAAAAAAAATACGGTGACCCAGATACCGCGAATGTCTAAGCACTTACCGCGGGCCGGATTGATGGTGTTCGCGGGCCCGTGTTCGACCATGGGCCGTGGTTTGGAGACCCCTATATTAGAGAGTCGCGGGGAACTACAAAAATTGCTTCAGTCTCAAAGAGTGCAGGTCTAACAGAGGACGAGGGTAGATCTAGGAATAATCGGTATTACAGTCGTAAATTGTCGTAGTTGGATTGAGAAAGAGCCAGAGCTCCAAGCACTAATAAATAAAAATGTCGTGTGACGAGGGCCTCCCGTCGGGTAGACCGTTCGCCGGGTGCAAGTCTTTCGATTTGACGCCACTTCGGCGACTTGCGCGTCGATGGGGATGAAATGATGATGATTAGGACAATACAACACCCAGTCCCTGAGCGGAGAAAATCTCCGACCCAGACGGGAATCGAACCCGGACCCTTAGGATTGACATTCCGTCGCGCTGACCACTTTTTCTTTTTAATTGAACAAACGGAGAGTGTATATATATATATATATATATATATATATATATATATATATATATATATATATATATATACAAAGCAAAAGTTCTTCAAGGTACCAGTTAAACATATACAAATGAGTGTTAGGTAAACAAATTATTAGAATAACATGAAATACAACAAAATAGAACATATCCTGTTTTCCTTTTTTTTTGTTGTTGTTCGTTTTTGTTTAAAAATTTGTATTGAACAAACTAAAAGTACATATATATTCACTATGCAAGAGTTCTTCAAGGTACCATTTAAAAATATACAAATGACTGTTAGTTAAACAAAAAAAATATTAAAAAAGAAAAACATTAAATACAACAAAATATAACATATTCTGTCTTCTTCCTTTAAAAAAAAATTGTGTTTGTTTTTGGTCGATGCATGAGAACGTGGATAAGGGTGTTGCATCATGTGACAGGTAGGCATGGTACACCCCAACTTTGAGGGGGGTCAAGGAAGACGCTGCGGAGATAACCGGCAAAAGTTTGTCGGTAAGATGGTTTTCGGGTGAGGGTGCTATGCGCGGTCACAACTTTGTACCAGAAGTCAAGGACTGTATGCGGACCACCCCGAAAGAGATATTCTAACGCCTGTCCTCGAAACCAGATTAGGGTATGGTGCTTAGCAAGAGGGTAGTGAAATGTCTGGGGCAACAACAGGAAATCCGGGGTTACCGTCGTTGGCGGGGCACGGAGGTAAAAGCCCACGATTCGTTGGATGAGGAGCCATACGTTTTGTTCAGGGGGCACGTAAGACGGTGCTCGTCGGTGTCTTCGAGCTGACAGTCAGGGCAGAGTGGGGAGGTGGCCAGTCCTATGCGATAAAGTCGACTATTAGTCGGGAATTTTCCATAGACTAAAACATACCAGAGTGCAGACACAGACGACGGTAAAAAGGGTGCATGCACACACCCCCAAACCGTGCGCCAGTTAATGTCAGGATGCTGTAGCACCATGGGGTCGCAAGGGTTGGACAGCATAAACAAACGATAATGATCTTTTGTACGGGGAGGACGGGTGACTGGAAGATCGGCCCGAACGTAGCTGAGTTCTATGAAACAATTGGCGACGTAGTACAATAATGGAGAAATAGGTGCCACATTGATCGGTGGATCGAGAGAAGCTGGTCGGAGGATATCTAAGAGACTGCGTGTTAAAGACGGGACCGGCCCCTGCCAGTGCCGCAACAGAGTGTGGACAAAGAGTGCAGAAGAGCGTGCCCGCACATTGATGAGTCCGAGGCCACCTTTTGCAGGAGGCAGTGTTAGAGTGTTGTAGCGGACTTTGAAAAGTGCCCCTGCTGACACGAAATATCCAAAGGCTGATTGGATGCGGCGGCCAAGGAGTAACGGCATTGGGAGGATCTGGGCGATGTGTACCAGTTTAGGGGCGACATAGACCACTCAGCTACCGGGGGGGGGGGGGGGGGGGGAACAAGCACTAATACAAAGCGCACAATGTCAAAACGTTACAGGCACTTAAACCTGGCTAAAGCTGGAGATAATAAGGCAGAAATTTTTACAGGAGACCTACAGTGCTCGTAAAAGACGGATTAAAGGTGGCGGGTATGTTGCTGTTAGAAGTATAGGTTGTACTTGACAACCACAATAAATTAATAACACGTTCATTTTACCGACCCCCGAATTGCGTGATACAGTTGTTGAAAGGTGGAAGGAACGCTTGACTCTTACTTCAAATAGGTACCCTCCTCATACATAACAAGTAGTGACTTTAATTTGTCCCCCACACGTTGGCAGACGTACATATTTAAAGTCGATGGTAAGCAGAAAACATAGTCCGAAATGGCACTAAATGCTTTCAATCGTGATCAAATGGGGAGCGTCATGGCGGATACAGCGATTAGCGACCACGAAGTCGCTGTTGCCAGGCCGGATACCGTAACATTCGAACCAAAATGAACAAATAAGGAAATAAATAAAGGCAAAATATTTCTATTCAAATAAGCCGATAAAATTTCCCTTCCTAAGATTCAGTCTCCACTTCTTCGAAACCATGTACGTGTAGACAAGATGTGTCATAAATTCAAAGAATAGACAGATTAGTGGCAGAGAAAATAATAAGAGACGGAAATGATCACCCATGAACATAAAACAAGTCAGAACAGTGTTACAGAAGCAACTAAAAAGCGACAGAAAATTTAGAAGCGCACGAAGTCTAGAAGAACGGCTATATTTTACAGAAACTCGAGGTCCAGGGCGGACTTCAGTGCAATATGCTTTCAATAGTTTTACAACGAATCTTGGGAAATCTCGCAAAAAATCCAAAGAGAAACTGATCATATGTAAAGTACATCAGCCTCAAGACTCAATCAGTCCATTTTGCTGTTCGGTAACAATGGCAAGGTTACTGACAACATTGCCACTAAAGTGGAGTTACTAAATACGAGAACGAAATTTTCACTCTGCAGCGGAGTGTGCGCTAATAGAAACTTCATGGCAGATTAAAGCTGTGTGCCGGACCGAGACTCGAACTCCGGACCTCTGCCATTCGCGGCATACCGATAACATTGCCACTAAAGCGGAGTTACTAAATACGAGAACGAAATTTTCACTCTGCAGCGGAGTGTGCGCTGATAGAAACTTCATGGCAGATTAAAACTGTGTGCCGGACCGGGACACGAACTCCGGACCTCTGCTTTCGCGGGAAAGTGCTCTGCCACCTGAGCTACCCAAGCACGACTCACGCCCCGTCCTCACAGCTTTAATTCCGCCAGAACTTCGTCTCCTACCTTCCAAACTTTACAGAAGCTCCCCTGCGAACCTTGCAGAATTAGCACTCCTGAAAAAAGGATATTGTGGAGACATGGCTTAGCCACAGCCTGGGGGAAGTTTCTAGAATGCAATTTTCACTGGACAGCGGAGTGTGCGGGGTGTGAGTTGTGTTTGGGTAGCTCAGTTGATAGAGCACTTGCCCGCGAAAGGCAAATGTCCCGAGTTCGTGTCTCGGTCCGGCACACAGTTTTAATCTGTCAGGAAGTTTCATATCAGCGCACACTCCGCTGCAGAGTGAAAATTTCACTCTAGAAACATCCTCCAGGCTGTGGCTAACCCATGTCTCCTCAATATCCTTTCTTCCAGGAGTGCTAGTTCTGCAAGGATCGCAGGAGAGCTTCTGTGAAGTTTGGAAGGTAGGAGACGAGGTAATGGCGGAATTAAAGCTGTGTGGACGGGGCGTGAGTCGTGCTTGGGTAGCTCAGTTGATAGAGCACTTGCCCGCGAAAGGCAAAGGTCCCGAGTTCGAGTCTCGGTCCGGGACACAGTTGTAATCTGCCTGGAAGTTTCATATCAGCGCACATTCCGCTGTAGAGTGAAAATTTCATTCTAGCGTAATATTTTGTTGACGAACATCTACAGTGTCTGAAATAATCATCGTAATAAAATTAGAAATATCAGAGCTCGCACAAAAAGATTTAAGCGTTCGTTTTTCCCGCAATATTTGGGAGTGGAAAGGTAGAGAAATAGTCTGAAGATGGTTCGAAAGCTGCTTTTGCAGACACTTAAGAGCGAATTGTGTAGTAATCATGTATATGTAAATTTATATGAATTGAAGACGTCCCTCGAAGAAGGTTGTGTTTCACATTTTTGGCAAAGTTGAGCTTTCACTGGAATGAAGAGATACATCACATGACACATGCTACCATGGTAACAGATATCTTTTCTCTGTTTACAAGTTGATTTATTTGTAGCTGTTGACCATCCTGGATGAACGTTGTATATGAATGAATGTGGTTGACATTGCTAATGTAAATTTCACAGCAAAAGATGTTGTATCTTTAAATAAAAGCACATAAAGGAAAATAAATCCATTAAATCGAAAGCAGAACGATGGATGTCATGGTTACATATAAATGAAAATATGTAATATCTGAAGCTTTTTATATCCACTTTTCATTATAAAGGAAATGAGCCACGATGCAGTGTATCTGTGTCTCAGTCATTTATTTATATAGCTAGCAAAGACGAGACTGAAAAAAACAAACATCAAAAGTGATATGTATAAGATCGTTGTATAACATTATTACCGAAAACCTGATTTGGGTAAAAAAACAACTGAACAATGATACTGTTGTACAACTACCTTGTTTTGACACGTCAATTTATAGAGGTGGAGTATACGGTTTTGTTTCGGCCCATACCTTTCTGCATTGAGATCGTGTTTTTGAATTAAATAGGGAGAAGAAGAGCGATGGATGTCATGGTTACCAATAAATGGAAATATGTGAACAATGGATGTCATGGTCACCTATAAATGAAAATATGTAATATCTGAAGCTTTTTATATCCACTTTTCATTATAAAGGAAATGAGCCAGGATGAATTTGTTGCTGCCAGTGTTCTTGAAGGAATTATTAAGTCTGACCCAAACTTGAAAAATTGGCTCTGAGCACTATGGGACTCAACTGCTGAGGTCATTAGTCCTCTAGAACTTAGAACTAGTTAAACCTAACTAACCTAAGGACATCACAAACATCCATGCCAGAGGCAGGATTCGAGCCCGCGACAGTAGCGGTCTTGCGGTTCCAGACTGCAGCGCCTTTAACCGCACGGCCACTTCGGCCGGCCAAACTTGAAAAGGACTAGTTACATTGTTGAATATCGGTACAGATAACACAGATGCAGTGTATCTGTGTCTGGCCGGCCGAAGTGGCGCAGTCTGCCTTCGGCAGTGACACAGTGCGGACCGTGTTGCCTGCCGGCCGCGCTGTGGTGCGCGCGCCTGTTTGTTTACGCCGGAGTAGCTTCGCGTGTGCGGTGTTGTGAGTCTAGAACGAGATGGCACACTCGTACAGAAAAACGACTTTGAAGTTCAGTTTTGCGAACGACTATACACGACCAAAGGCACACGAAATTGAACGTTTCTTCAGAGAAGAGGTAAAAATCGATCCACAGGAAATCGTGGGAATCAATTTATCGCTCGTTTCAAGCGTCGTCTATGTCAAGCTTGTTGACGAGGCTGCTTGCGAAAGACTTCTACAACGATCGCCGAACGGGTATCGTTTCTGTCATGCCGACGGGAATGTTGGTGCGGTTACAGTCGATCACGCGGGAATGGGGATCCGCACTATACGAGTCTTCGAACTTCCGTTTGAGGTCCCGTCTGAACTTGTTACCGACGCCTTTCGACCATACGGTACAGTTCTATCCCATGTGGCCGAAAAATGGACGAGTTTTACAACGTACCCCGTTTTAAATGGGGTGAGACAAATACGGATAGAACTGCGCAAGCACGTCCCCTCTTATTTGTACATAGGAGGTTGTCGAGCGATTATAATCTATGATGGGCAACCTCGCACTTGCTCGGGGTGCGGGAAAGAAGGTCACGTCCGCTCGGAATGCCTCCAGCGACGTTTAGTGCAAACTCCACGGAATGACGTTCAGTCACCACAACCAACGACTGTCTTACCGTTGACCTTTGTGGAAGCCCTGAGAGGCGACGTGAGGGAGACTTCCGATGGGCACCAGCAGCTGCCCCCTATAGAGAACATGGACACCAACGGACTGGAACTCCGACCACCGGTTCCACCACAGCAGACACAGGACATCACAGAAGAGATGCAGCTGACGGCCGCTCCAGGCTCATCCGTGGTGGCTGCCAGTGCTTCCACCGAGAGCGTGATAGGCCAGGCCCAAGACGGAGGATACGCAACCCCAACAGCCGATGCGGAAGCAAGGCAACGGAAACAGCGTTCGCCGAAGAGAAGAAAGAAGCGTCGACTGACTTCTGCTGACGATAGCCATAGTCCCGAGGGGACAGTGGACGACAACGACAGTATCGACCTGAGACCAGTGGATCCAACAGATACCGAGATGACGATGCAGGAACTACACAGCGACGATAACTTCAACTCTCCTTCTGGTGATCGGAAGGCAGAAGTGGAGATGACAACTGTCCAACATCAGAGCGATGACACCGTTACCTCCCATCCTTCGACCAGTTCCGGAAATATGTTGGGGGACTGGGCGCAAGAAATGGACCAACAGGAACAGGATGAAAATACGAACGCGACGATTGAGGACAGTCCTGGCCAGAGGCCGGGAGGGGTCGGGAAATGTTGACCAACTTAGGTGTGTTGAGGAGCGCCGGGGGTGCAGATGGTCGCTTAATGACACCGCCCTACAACTGATGAACACAAGCCAGGCGTACCGCATTGCCACGATAAACATTAATGGCATACGGACACCGCTTAAAATTCAAATGCTTAAAGATATGTTACGCGCTGCGGACGTGGATATTGTACTCCTACAAGAAGTGCGTTTCACATCGCCGCCGGAGTTCTACGGTTACGAGGCACATTATTCAGTGCACGATGAAAGTGGATGCGGTGTGGCGATTCTCACCAGGGAAGGAATAGAAGTGGAGGACGTCAGGTCTCTCCCTTCGGCACGCGGCATAGCGATCACTGTCGACGGCGTTCGTTTCATCAATTTATACGCACCATCTGGCTCCACAAAACGAAGAGAAAGGGCGACTTTTTACACCGAAGAGATAGCACCGTTGTTCGCTGGACGCTTTGATAACTATATAGTGGGCGGCGCCTTTAATTGTGTCGTCGACAAAAAGGACCAAGTACCTCATTATGTGCCATGCATGGAACTGCGTGCGTTGATTACCGAAATGGCGCTTCTGGATACCTGGGAACTGCAGCATGGTGACAGACCGGGTTATACGTTTGTCACGGGACACTCGGCGAGTAGACTTGATAGAGTGTACGTGACACGAGCTCTACGGACGACGATACTGGATGCCGAAATCTGGCCAGCGGCTTTTGCGGATCATATGGCGTACGTCTGTACGATTTCACTAACGCGTCAGAAGATATGGGGGAGTAAAGGTCACTGGAAAATGAATTGTGCACTGTTACGTGACACTGAATGTCACCGGTCGATAGAGGCGGCCTGGGAGACCTGCGTTCGCCGCCAACGAGCATACACCTCGGTTCTCCAGTGGTGGATTAAATGCGCAAAACCAACGTTACGGAGAGCGTTGATACGATACGGGCAGGACAAATCGCAGTGGAACCGCACAACGGCTGATTTTTATTTTACAGCCCTGAGGGAGCTGATGACCCAACAACCATCGCCGGAAAGGCACACGGCCATGCGCAGGATAAAAGCCAAGTTATTACAGCTGACGAGACTAAGAATGGAAGGTATAATGGTCCGGGCGAGATTGGCGGACACAGTTGCTGCCGAAACCCCCTCCATGCACCACGTGGTACGTGAACGCCAACGACGACGCAGGACATTGATCAGGGAACTAATCTCTGAAACTGGCCAGCAAGTTGTGCACCAGCGTAATATTGCGCATGTGTTTACCGACTATTTCCGCCAGTTACATGGACCTGTACATGTGAACCACGAGACACTACATGATGTCATCTCGGAAATGCCAGATAGAGGACCACCACTGGATGTAGAGACTTTCATCACAGCGATAACAGAGGACGAGCTGAGAGACGCAGTTGCCAGGGGGGCTCCGAACAAGTCCCCAGGACAGGACGGCTTCCCAACTGAATTTTACCGCGCCTTTGCATACCTCATGGGACGGACCTGGATTCAGATGTACAACGAACTCCTGTTACCGCAGACTGAGATACCTGCCGAATTCACGGAGGGTATCATCATCCCAATACCCAAACCACGCGGTGGCAGAAATCCAGGAGATTATAGACCACTCACTCTCTTGAACTGCGACTATAAGATTTTCGCGCGCATCCTTGGGGCTCGCCTGCGCTCTTCACTTTCTTTGTGTGCGAGGAATGTTTCCTGAAAGTTTGGCCGTACCTTCTTGTAACACCCTGTACGTAAATAACTTGACGTACGATGCAGATAATCTTATGTGAACTTCACTTCTGACTAAACTATTCAATTTAATTTTCCTTTATTTAATTTTTTATTTGCTGTTGTTTCTTGTCCTCATAGCACTAGTTTTATAACACCCAAAAAAGCATGCCAAATTTAAAAAAACGCAAAATCCCCAATATTGGAGAAATTTTACAAAATCTCAAAACTTAGCCTCCAACTTCAATGCGAGATTCTTTTAATAGTTTTTACAACGAAACTCTGCCTGGGTCTGACAGAAAGCAAAAAGAGAATTCGGTCCTATGTAAAGTACACCGGTGGCAAGATGCAGTTAGTACCTTCACTGCGCGCTAACAGCGCTGATTTTGCTGACAGCACCACTAAGGGAGAGTTTTCCGAAATTACTCCACAAAAGAAGGCGAATTAATAACTCCAGAATTAGAATCAATAACAACTGAGAACACGAGTAACTTTTAAGTAAATAGTCTTACGCAATAAAGGCATGGCATCCAGTCTAGATTACGTACCAGTCGGTTTCATATTAGAGCAAACTGATAGTATAGATCCATACTTATTTATCATATGCAACCGCTCGCTTGTAGTAAGGTCCGTACCCAGAGAGTGGAAAATTGCACACGTCACACCAATACCCAAGAAAGGAAATAGGAGTAATCCGCTGAATTACAGAACTATATCAATAACCCCGATTTGCAGTAGGATTTTGGAACATACACTGTACTCGAACATTATGAATCAGCTAGAAGAAAACGATTTATCGACAAATAGCTAACATGGATTCAGAAAATATCAATCTTGCGAAACACAGCTAGCTCTTTATTCCCACGAAGTAATGAATGTGCAAGACTGGGGACGTCACATTTATACCATAATTTTAGATTCCCAAAGGCACTGTTTCTCACAAGCGACTTCTATTTCAGTTGCGTGGCTGTTGAGTATGGTCTCAGTTGCGTGATTTCCTGTCAGAAAGGACACAGTTCGTAGTAACTGACGGAAAGCCATCGAGTAAAAACAGAAGTAATATCTGTCGTCCAACAAGGAAGCGTTGTAGCCCTATGTTGCTCCTAATCTTATTAAACTATTTAGGAGACAATCTAAGATCTAAGCAGTCCTCTTAGATTGTTTGCAGATGATGCTGTCTTCTGCGGTCACGTAAAGTCAATAGATTATCAAAATGTATTGCAAAATGATTTAGACTCTAAATCATAAAAAATTCATCCACGTGAACAGTAAATTTAAACCGCTAAATTGACTTATACGATAAATCACACAAGTCTAAATGCTGTAAACTCAACTTAATAATTAGGGATTACAATTATGATCAACTTAAATTGTATCGATCACGTAGATAATGTAGCGGGGAAAGCAAACCAAAGACTGCGATTTATCGGCAGAACACTTAGAAAATGTGACAGGTCTACTTGCTTACAGTACCCTTGTCCGCCTTTTCTGGAGTACTGCTGTGTGTTGTGGGATCCACACCATATAGGATCGCCGGAGGACATCGAAAGAATAAAAAGAAGTGCAACTCGTTTTGCATTACCGTGAAATAGGTGACAACGTGCCAAGAATATGATACACGAATTGGGGTGGCTGCCTTTAAAACAAAGGCCGGTCGGTGTGGCCGAGCGGTTCTAGGCGCTTCAGTCTGGAACCGCGAGACCACTACGGTCGCAGGTTCGAATCCTGCCTCGGGCATGGATGTGTGTGATGTCTTTAGGTTAGTTAAGTTTAAGTAGTTCTAAGTTCTAGGCGACTGATGACCTCAGATGTTAAGTCCCATAGTGCTCAGAGCCATTTGAACCATTTTTTAAAACAAAGGTGTTTTTTACTGCGGCAGGACTTTCTCATGAATTTTCAGACACCACCTTTCTCGTCAGAGAAAGAAATGATTATCACAATACAATAACAGAAATCAGAGTTCGCACGGAAATATTTCAGTGTATGTTCCTCCCGTGCGTTTTTTGGGAGTCAGACGGTAGAGAAGTAGCTTAAAGATGGTTCGATGAACCCTATGTAAGGCACTTAATTGTGAATTGCAGAGTAATCATGTAGATGTAACGTAAATGTAGCTCTGAGTTTAATTAAATAAATCCATTTTATTAATCACTTCTGTTGATACTTTCCATCACAATGATGTGACAAACGTCATTAGGTGTCTCTTAATATTGATTCAGACCTCCTTTTGCCTAGCATAGTATAGAAAATCGACGTGGCATGGACTCAACAAGTCGTTCGAGGTCCCCCGCAGAAGTATTATCCCATGCTGCGTCTACAGCCACCATCAACTGCGAAAGTGTTGCAGATGCAGGATTTTGTGCACGAACTAACCTCTCTATTATGTCCCATGTCGGACATGATGGGTGGTGAAATCATTCACTTGAATTTTCCAGAGTGTTCTTCAAACCTATTGCTAACAATTGAGGCCCGATGACATGGTGCATTGTCGTCGTTAAATTTTCGTCTTTGTTTGGGAACATGAAGTCTTTGAATGACTGCAGATGGGCCACAGGTAGTTGAACATAACGATTTTCAGTCAATAACCGGTTCAGTTGGACCACTATTAGGTGCTAACATAGCTCCCACCACAATGGAGCCGCCACCAGCTTGCACAATGTCTTGCTAACTTGGATCCAATGCTTCGTGAGGTCTGCGCCACACTTGAACCGTACCATCGGCTCTTACCAACCGATGTCGGGACTCATCTGACCAGGTTACCGTTTTCCAGTCGTCTACTATCCAATCCATATGATCACGAGCGTAGAAGAGGCGCTGCAGGCAATGTCGTGCTGTTAGCAAAGACACTCATGTCGGTCATCTATTGCCATAGCACATTAACGCCAGATTCCGCCGCACTGTTCTAGCGAACAAGTTTGTCGTACATCCCACATTAATATCTGTGGTTATATCATGCAGTATTGCTTGTCTGTTAGCACTTACATCTCGCTGCAGACGCCGCTGCTCTGGTTCAGAAAGTGAAGATCGTCGGCCGCTATGTCGTCCGTGGTGAGATGTAATACCTGAAATTTGGTGTTCTCGGCACACTCTTGACCCTGTGGATCTCGGAGTAGTGAATTCCGTAGCAGTTTCTGAAATCAAATGTCTCATGGGACTAGCTCCATCAATCATTACGTGTTAAAAGTCTGTTAATTTACGTGTCACCTCATGGCCTGCGTACATTGTTGATGATAGGGTTGTAGCTGCTGCTCAAGTACACAGCTCTCTTCGAATGTGGATTTCACGGACTAGTTGGTGGTTGACTGGCTATTAGTCATCTTCTTCCACTTGAGTCAACAGCATCTCCCGAAACCGTACTCTGCAGACAATAATACAGAACCTTTGCCAGAGCTTGAAGTACAAGTTTGGCCCTTGGAAACAGAAAGGTGACTCGTTTTTACGTAAATGGGGTAGCAGTACGAGAGTGGGCAGAAGTGAACCACCTGACCCTAACCCGCGGTGCAATACTTCCTGCAACGTTAACAGTCGCAGATGGAGGCCAGGGTAAAACAATTCCGACCTCATATTCACCACCAACAGCATTATCCAACAGTGTATAAAGTCTGTCTGTGTCCCAATACCAAGTGCACATCATAGGCCAATAATCTGCCAAATATTTGCTGCTTTTAGACCTCAAAAAGCACCATTTCGGATGGGGCTTAGAAAAGCTGACTGGTAAAAATTTGCAGATTTACTGGATGCCGAAGTGTCTTTCGTAGGACCAATACCAGAACAGTACGACATCTTCGTGAAGGCCGGAAAGAGATGTTCCAGAATATCTATCCCTTGTGGCTGTCGATCACCTTATATCCCTGGGCTCCCAGCAACACATCAGGAAGCCTTACTTACAGAATATAGCATCTTATTTACAGAAAACTCTTTTAGTGAAACAACTATAGAAACGGGGAACAAACTCATTTGATCTATAAGATAGTCAAAAAGGGAAAAATGGGTTAAAACAGTAGAAAACCTGGAACTGAAAAGAGACTCTCATAAGGCCCATGCAACGATCCAGCTAAGACCACTTCACAAGAAAATATCTCAACCAAATAACGCACGAACTACTGCTAAATCGGAAGCCCAGCCATAAATCCAAAAAACCAAAACTACGAACCGAGCAAGAGGAGACGTTCAAGTGGCTCTGAGCACTATGGGACTTAACATCTGAGGTCATCAGTCCCCTAGAACTTAGAACTACTTAAACCTAACTAACGTATGGACATCACATCCATGCCCGATGCAGGATTCGAACCTGCGACCGCAGCGGTCACGCGGTTCCAGACTGAAGCGCTTAGAACCGCTCGGCCACCCCGGCTGGCCAGGAGGAGTCTAATAACTTATTACTCCCATTCACGTTGGATGAATTACAGAAGGCTATCAAACAGTGTAAGACTGGCAAGTCAGTTGGCTTGAACGATGTACGGATTGAGCAAATCAAGCTCTTTGATTTGACAAGAAAAGAATGGATCCTCTAGCTCTTCAACAAATGTCTGATTCCAAAGATATGGCGGGGGAGCTGAGTAATTGCTATACTGAAACCTTTAAAGAAGGAAACAGTCAAAAGAACTACTGTACCACCTTTACAAACTGCTAGGGAGAACCGTCTCTCACATGCTAGTAATCCCTTGCTAATACTTGAGCAGGCTGTATTCCGCCCTGGTAAAAGCTGCACAAAAATTACTCAGTCCTTCACAGATCATAAAAAATTGGTTTGAAGCCTGTAAGGTGACAAGAAAGGTATTCGTGGACTTGACAGCAGCGCACGACACCGCCAACCACCAATTACTATCAAACTAGGTCTACAACCTAACCAAGGATTTCGGCGTCACCAGGCTCATCGCAGTCTTCTGCAGAACCGAAGAATCTTCGCTGACCTCGAAGGACAGCTCAGCCACTTAAGGGTACAGAAAAATGGCCTTCCCCATGGAAGTATGTTGGCTCCAGTTCTGTTCAATATATACAGGAACGACCAACCTATAGTCCTGAATTTCTTCTACGCTTATGATATCGCTCTGGCAACTCACGGCACAAACTTCAAAGGTCATCAGTCGCCTATAACTTAGAACTAATTAAACCTAACTAATCTAAGGACATCAGACACATCAATGCCCAAGGCAGGATTCGAACCTGTAGCTGTTGCGCGGTTCCAGACTGTAGCGCCTAGAACAGTTCGGGCACAAACTTTGACTCAATAGAAATCACCCTAAGGAGCACTTTTGAAGATTTCCCAAAATATTAAGGCATAAACCACCTTAAACCAAACCCATCAAAGACGCAAGTGCGTGCTCTCTATCTGATATATAGGGAAACCACACGCAAGTTAAAGAAATAATGGTCAGGAGTTAAACTGGAACCCTGTGACATACCAAAATACCTAGGAATAACACTCGACAGATCTCTTAAGTTCAAAAAGCACTGCCTGAATTGCACATCAACAAGTCTCCACCAGGAACAACCTACTCAAAAAACCGGCCGGATCACAGTGGGGCAACCAACATGAAACCATCCGAACTTCTGCAATGTCATTATGCTAATCCCCTGCAGAGTACGCCTATCCTTATTTCCCTAAACGACCTATGCAGAATTAAAAGAGGCTGCTTTAAATCAACACCAGTCGAGTGGCTCTATCACCTTGCAGCAATTGCACCACTTAGTGTTCGAGAAGAAATAGCAGCAAACAGGGAAAGAACGAAACTGGAGCAGGAAAAAATGCATCTCATGCGTGGGAAATAGCCCTACGCACAACGACTAAGGTCAAGGAAACGTTTCCTCAGAACATCGGAGAACCTAACATCGACTGATGAAGAAACCAGTCTGCAACTGTGGAGTGCTGAGACATCCCACCCTTATGGTTGGAAAAGACTTTGTAACGCTGGAAATGCATATCCTCCTATTTCCATCTGCTGCACTATAATTTTTTTTCCTTATTTTGTTACCTGAAGATATAACATTTCTGTGTCTTTGTATATTGTAATTGTTTTACTATTTGTATATATATATACATTTATGTCGATGTATAATTGGTTTGTTTTGTGAATATTATTTGTATTTATACGCTGGGTCTGGCCTAGGGAAAACTATGCTATCGAACGATACATTGATAGGTCGTGTGGAGAACCAAAGTGTTTAGGATCTTTGGTAGTGTTAACTCTGTCGCGTGGAGCGCGGGTAGAGAGAGAGTCTGGCTGGGGTGGTGCAGTGGAGCAGGTGTGTTGTGTGACGCTCCCGCGAGTTGCCTCGCTTTCGGGGTTTGGCAGCATGTAATTGCGCTCGACTTGCGATGATAGTTTCTGACATGGTGTCGCGGACGGGAAGCATTAGCTGGCGCACATCAAGAGCCCGTTTCGTCTGGTGACCGTGTCGAGAAGAAGGCGCGCCAACATCCAGCTTCTGCAACAGCGACGGCCGACAATGAGTGACTGTCGCCACCTCCTCGATCGACGGCTTCAAACCTTCAACCAGCCAACAAGGAAGACTGGAAGCACGTAAAGTTTTAGAACTGTATGGCAGGCCTCAGCTTTTCAAACTTCTAAAATTGTTGCATCACAAAATTACAGCAACTTAGCATGAACCTTTGTTGCTCATTGTCCCAATTGCATTGCCAATCAGGGTCCCTTCCTTTTCCGAAATGAGCCCGAGTGTCGTTGAAATTCAAACGCCAGCATCATTCGATTTCACTGCTTTAATTTCAAAGTTCAGTTAAGGTATTCATAGCTGGCTACAATATTTAGATTGCACAAGCACAAATTAAGAGTGCGAGTTTTGTTACCGTATTTTAGTTACCTGTGACTGCAGCTCAGCTTGGTACGTACTAAATTTTACTATTGTTAATTGTTCAGAATCATTTAATTCAAGTTCAAAGTTAAATCTCTTATTTCTAAATTGCGTAGATTCAAGTAGCTTTTGAAATGATTGTTGAGGTAGTCCAAGACTAACCGTATTTTACTGAATTTCGATGTGCTTCAGAAACAAAGCTCACTATTAATTTCAGTCACTAAATTAACTTTCAATTTTCCGGTTTTATTAATTCTTTTGCTAAATTAAGTCAGAGTATAGCGAAATTTATTACTTCTGACAAACTTTCAGTTTTCACACTACACATGTCAACCTTCAGTTGCCACGCTTCTAGTGCTAGTTATATGTGTAATAACCTTTCTTTTTCAGTTACTATAGTAATTGTCCATAGGACTGGCGACCGTAATTTTCCCCAAATCTCAAATATCTAATTACCGCTAGTTAATTTTTAACGTAACGGCCGCACATTTACTTCCTTTATTAATTTTACCCTTTTCTCAAAATTAATTTCCACCAATTTCATTTGCATTTTTCCTTTCATTCAGATGTAACCCTTTTCTCCCTCTTTACCGACAGATTAACTTCGGTGACGATTGCTTTTCCCAAATTTCCATTAGGTACACGCGGTTTAATTTTTCACTGTCATTAAGGTCGATAAGTGAGGGGGAGGTTACAACTTTTAGAAACTTTACCCCCTAGTCATGATGAGAATTGGACAGGCTGAGGTCAGGAGTGGGCAAATAACGGGCTAACCAGGCAGATTGGGTATACACCGAAGAAAACAAAATCCTGTGTGATTGCAGGGAAGAACAGACTGTTCAATGTATGCTTTAGTGTCGACTGTGTCCAGCCGCCTGCACAGAAGGAGGCCTTCACCAGGCAACGAAAATGCACTTGAAGTGACGAAATTTTGGTCAGATATTATATAAACTGTGTTTATCCGTCAAAAATTGCATAAACTGTGCTTTACGTATGTTTCTGAGACGATAATAACAATACAAATAATGATACTAAAACTTAAATATTAATTCTTAGGAATGGTTGTTTTCGTGTACTATAGGTCTCAACACCCACCACTTTGTTTCTCTATTTTGTGTGGAGGATTCTATCCTCTAAACAGTTGTTACATTGCCCTTCTGACAATGAATACTTTCCGCCAAATCATGAAATTCAGAGTGCGATCATTTGTACACTCGATACAAGGAGTGTAAAGATATTCCAATGTGTAGTAGTTAAAAGGAGGAAGGCTTTTAACCAGAACTGAGGAAAGTAAATGAAGTTTCAATTAACAAAACCATTATACGTTTGTATTATCTGTATCCAGCATGAACAGAAATTTGTCTTGCTAGCCTGAATCAAACATTGCCACAAAGAGGTGGAGGGAGGGAGAGAGAGAGAGAGAGAGAGAGAGAGAGAGAGAGAGAGAGAGAGTAATAAAGAAAGAATGACTGTGTGTGACAGAGACACCGGTCGACTTGAAACCAAGAGATGGGGATGCGTGGTGAACGTAATCTCATCAGTGGAGAAACAATTTCAGAGCTGAAACTTCCTGGCAGATTAAAACTGTGTGCCGGACCGAGACTCGAACTCGGGACCTTCACCTTTCGCGGGCAAGTGCTCTACCAACTTTTTTTGTTTTTTCTTTTTTGTTTTTTTTGTATTTTTTTAAATTTTTTTAACCTCTTGTGTATGAAACTAAAAGACGACGTTCTTCATAAAATAACACAATATCCTTTGAAAACGGAAAACATAAAAGGTAGCTAGATTTCCGCAACTGCCTTCTTTTTTATTCTTTTTATTTTTTATTTTTTTTTTGCTAACATAAATGAGTATACAGTCTCACCATCAGCAGCAACTTTTTTTTTGTTTTGTTTGGGAGCACAGGAGAAAGAAAACAAATGGGCTGCAGATAGAGAGCTATGTGTGAAAAGGATAAACATGTGTAAGGAGAAAAAACTTAGAGGAGGAGGAGAAAAGAGAAGTGAAATAAAATAGGAATACTTTCCGCGCCATGCTCCACTTTGGCGCGCCATCAGAACAAAACGCATTCTATCATTGACCATTGAAGGGGATCGTGGGATCGTCCAGTCTTGGCTGGCATGGTTCGTTGAGATTCCAGCTTTGAGGCGGGTTGGTGAAAATACTCTGTAAATAGTTCGCGAAAGTGGCCCGATAGTGTCGATGTCGGCGAAGGGTGTGGTGATGTACTTGGAGGCGTGTCCAAAAGTCCGCCGGATCGACGATGTCGTCCCGGAAGAGGTAGATGACAGCCATGCCACTGATCCATGTGATGGCGTGCCACTTAGCCGATGGAAAGTAGGTCGTGTCGGGATATATCGTCATGGTAGGAGAAACGTGATGTGGTGGTACTCGGAGGTAGAAAGCCACAATCTTCTATACGAGGGTCCAGGCAGCTGCTGCTGGCCCACACTCAAAACTATGTAAATCTGTATCTTCGACATTGCACTTGAGGCACAGGGGTGAGTCCACCAGTGCGATGTGATGCAGTTTCTGTCTTGTAGTATACTTGCCGTTGACGAGAAGGTACCACATAGAGGTGGTGTCAGTGGTGTGATATGGTTGATGGATCGTTTTCCAAACTGTAGGCCATGAAACCTGGGGGTGACGTGTTTGGACGGGGTTGCGGGGTGGAGACTTTCGGATGGCTGGTTCTGAGCACTATGGGACTTAACATCTGTGGTCATCAGTTCCCTAGAACTTAGAACTACTTAAACCTAACTAACCTAAGGACATCACACACATCCATGCCCGAGGCAGGATTCGAACCTGCGACCGTAGCAGTCGCGCGGTTCGGACTGAGCGCCTAGAACCGCTAGACCACCGCGGCCGGCAGACTTTCGGAGAAGGCGGTAGATGTCGCGGGTGGTCGTCTTCCTGGTGCTGGGGAGCTCGGTGCATATGTAGCTGTACTCCAAAAAGAAACGGCCGATATGTGACATCGGAGGTGGGATGTGTGCCAAAGACGTCGGTTGGCGTCTCGAAACAGGTGCGAGCTCGGTGGTCAACATTCCAGTAAATCTAGTAAATCTAGCATTTTGGCTTTTCCATAACCGGAGCATGGTATTGGTGTAAAGTGCCGTAGTCCTGGCTCTCACATTAACCAGATCGAGGCCACCATCCCGCTTCGGTAAGGTGAGAGCTTCATACTGGACTTTGAAGATGTGTCCAGAACAAATGAAATAGCCGAATGCCGCCTGTAACCTGGCCGCCATTGTCGCAGTGATGGGCAGAATCTGCGCTATATGGGGTATGGACGAAGGTGACTCTCTGGCACATATTCAGCGGGCGTAGTATGTGATTTTGTATGTTGGCCCGGGTGCGTTGCAGCAGCGCCCGAAAATTGATCGCCGAGGTGCGGCGAATGTCTCGCGTGTACACCAACCCGAGACAGCGAATGGTGTACACCAGTTGAAATGGGACTACGCTGTCTGGACTGTAACGGGTAATCCACTGCATGGCAGCTTGTACGTCGGCCGCTGAACGTACGACGAGGGCCAAGTCGTCCGCGTAAGCTCGGCAGCGGAACATATGATCCCGGAGTGGAATACCTGTCAAACGTCGCCGTAATCCGCAAATGAGTGGTTCCATCGCAATGGCATAAAGCACCGTCGACAAGGGGCAACCCTGCCGTACTGAGCGTTCAATCCGTATAGGTTCTGTAAGTCTGCCGTTGACGAGAAGTCTGGACGTTGCTCCACGAAGGAGCCGCATAATCACTTGCGTGGACGTCGGGGGAATTGCCATTCGGTTCATCACTGCGTTGAGGAATGCATGATTGACGCGGTCAAACGCTTGTTTGAAGTCGATGAAGATTAAAGCGCCTGGCAGTCGCGAGTGTGTTGCCACAGCGATCACATCTCGATATTCACTGAGGGCTGTCCGTATATTACGATCGCCGCCTAATGGTGTTTGTTCGTGGGAAACAATGTCTCGTAAGACATGTTTGAGTCGCACTGCTAGAAGGCGTGTGAAAATCTTGAAGTCGGAATTGAGTAACGTGATCGGCCGATAACTGTTGAGTCGTGTTCCTCCTGCGGGTTTCGGGACTGGTACAAGTAAGCCTTCCATGAACATTGGTGGCGGGTTCGCCGCGCAGGACAAAAGTTCCCAGTACATGTCCCTCCATCGTGGCATCATCAAATCTTGGAAGGTCCTGTAAAATTCGAGAGGTAAACCATCCGTGCCGGGAGATCGATTCAGAGACCCTTTGGCCACAGCGCCTTGGAAGTCGTCGGTGGTCACTTCAGAAGTCAGGAGGGTTGCAGCTGCTGCGTTTAGAGTACCAGGTGTCTCGTGGGCAACCTCATGAATGGCCTCTGCACCGGTAGGTACTTCTTGATAGAAAAGTCTATAGTGCGTTGTGAATGCATCCGCAATGGTAGCTTGCGAAGTCAGCCGTTGTCCATCAGGTAAGTGTAAAGTTGTCATTAAAGCCTGTCGGCGTCGACGAACATTTTGAATATGATGCATAGAAGGTTCTTCACCGTTAATCCTGTCTTGGCTGCGTGCTCGTACAATAGCTCCCTCTAGGCGGCATATGGTCAAGGTTAAAATCTTTGCCTTGATGCGTTGAGCTTCTTTTAGACGATCCGGGGATGGAGGTTGATCCATGAGTTCACGTAGAGCGCTATAGTAGAAATCAGTTGTATGGTGATTCCACCTGACTTTGGCCCTGCCATAGTGTGTCAATGTGCGTCGGATGGCCGGTTTGGCGCACAGCAACCACCACTGCGGTGTGGTCTCGTAACGCATAATGCGTTGAACACAGGTGTGCCACGTGTCGGTGACCCGTTGTCGACATTCAGGGTCGCGCAGTAGCGCGACATTGAGTTGCCAAGGTCCTGCACTACGCCATATAGATTGTCGACGTAGGTTCATGGTACAGATGTAGATGTCATGATCCGAAAAGACAGACGGCCAACGTTCCGCGTCGGAGAGAACTGATTTTAGAGCGTTAGAGATGTATATTCTATCTAGTCGGCTGGCGGAGTGGCTCGTGATGTGTGTATACCCCGGGCGGTCGCCGTGTACCACTCGCCAAGTATCGAGGAGACGAAGGCGGCGGACGAGGAAACGAAGTTCCGGATGTTGTGGATTGGCAAGAGGGCCAACCCACTATGAGAGGAAGCCGAAAGGCACGCGTTTTAGCTCACGCAGGCTGGCGTGAGGTCTGGAATAGGACAAGGAAGTTAGACTTTACCAAAAAAGGACGTAGCTGTTTGAATACTTAACTTTAATCCGTAAATGGTGAACATCGCTCTTGACGGTATGTGTTTTACAGCATCAATAGTAACTGGTAATGGCGCTTTGCTAGGTCGTAGCAAATGACGTAGCTGAAGGCTATGCTAAGTATCGTCTCGGCAAATGAGAGCGTAATTTGTCAGTGAACCATCGCTAGCAAAGTCGGCTGTACAACTGGGGCGAGTGCTAGGAAGACTCTCTAGACCAGCCGTGTGGCGGCGCTCGGTCTGCAATCACTGATAGTGGCGACACGCGGTCCGACGTATACTAACGGACCGCGGCCGATTTAAAGGCTACCACCTAGCAAATGTGGCGTCTGGCGGTGACACCACACCGGACATGTGGTGAAATGAGGGTATTGGTCTGTTCGCTCGAGAACACAGTTGAAATCTCCACCTACGATGAGATGATCGTATCGGCCGAGGAATAAAGGTGTGATATCTTCTGCGTAGAACTGGGAGCGATCCCTCCGTTTATCAGTGCCCGATGGGGCGTAGAGATGTATGATTTTGAGTCCTTCAACTGTTATGGCCACCCCTCGCGCTGCTGGGAGGTATGCGACATCGGAAACTGCAATCCCTTCTCGGAGGAGGATGGCTGCGCCTGTGTGTTCCATATCTGCAGGGGCGGCGTACGTCTCATATCCATCACACCCAGTCCAAGTTGCTGTCCTCAGTTCTTGTAACAGGGCGATGTCGATGTCCGCTGTTCTTAGCGTGTCACGGAGCAGTTGAAGTTTAGCGTGGTAGCCGATATTATTAGTATTGATAGTAGCTATTCGGTACGCCTGATGGGAGATCCGTGCTGCCAATAGGTTCGTAGCTGGTGAAGATTATTGTGGTGGATGCTGGAAGTCCATAGAAGTCGCAGGAGTCGCCGTAGAAATTTCCTCCATTTTAGTGTTGGTCTAACGGAGGCTGTTGGACATGTTCACGGGCAGCATCGCCGGTGTCAAGGTGCTGGGACGCCTCCGGGTGTATCGGACCAGAGAGACGCTCATGAACGGCGTCTTGTGTGGGCTGGACGTGCAGTGTCGCCGCATAGGTGACTGGAAGGGTGGTCGTGGTTCTGTCGGTGTTCGTATCGTCGGGCCTTAGTTGTGTGATGCGGCGTTGCAGGCATTAATTACGGACGTGGCCTTCTTGGCCACAACCGGAACATGTTCGAGGTTGTCGGTCGTAAATGACCACCGCACGGCAGCCGCCGATAGAAATGTACGATGGAACGTGGCGTTTGAGATCGATTCGGACTTGTATCACACCATTAAGCACCGGATACGTCGTAAACTGTGCCCATGTCTCGGCTACGTGGCTCTGGACATTTCCGAACGGGCTTAGCGCCGCTATGACTTCATCTTCATTCACCTCGAAAGGCAGTTCGAATACAGGGATCGTCCGAAGGCCAAGTCCTGCATGGTCGACATCCACAGGCCCGATGTTTCCGTCGGAGTGCCGAAATTTTAGTCCATGTCGCGTCCTTTGAATAATCGCGTTGAAGGCAGCGTCGGAAGTCACCTTAACGTAAACGACGCTGGTAATGACCGATAGGTGTATGCCGATGAGTTCGTCACGGGGGATCTTCACGTCTTCGCGTAGGAAGCGTTCGACGGCCAGTGCTTTGGGTCGTGCGTATTCGTTTGAGAAGATGAACTTAAGAGTGTTCTTCCTGTAGGAGTTGGCCATTAGAGCTTGTTCGACTGAGAAGCGCGGTGACGAGGAAGTAAACAAAACACTCGGTGCGCGCAGCGGCGTGGACGGCCGAGCGCGGTGCGCACTGCTGCCCTGCCGAACGCAGACTGCGAAACAATTTCAGAGCTGAAACTTCCTGGCAGATTAAAACTGTGTGCCGGACCGAGACTCGAACTCGGGACCTTCGCCTTTCGCGGGCAAGTGCTCTACCAACTGAGCTACCCAAGCACGACTCACGCCCCTCTTTACTTCTGCCAGTACCTCGTCTCCTACCTTCCAAACTTTCAGAGCTGTAACTGTTAATGCTATTCTTTCGTCCTGCACTTGATAAATAAAATATTATTTCCAGAAACATGAGTACTAATTGGCGGACATGGTAACTGTTTTTACTAGAGATGATAGTAAACACCGACCACATCCGTTTCATTTAATGGCTTCTACAATGTCTTGTGTCATTCTGTCGCTGAAGAAGTGTTAGTGGTGACAGTTGGGGGGGGGGGGGGGGGGGGAGGGGAAGGACCCCAAGGATGGAGTTTTAGACGCCTTGCAGTCATTTATGGAACCATGGCGGCAGGAAGAGAAAGCCGACAAGTGAGCGGTGTGAAATGTCCTTAACAGTATCAACCACCGGAAGAAAAATAGATTAATTCCAATCAATAGCACACAATGGATTGACACTAGTGTGTCAGAAGATACACAATACATGAGACCAAACAATACGTTACCCATTGACGACCTGCCTAGTCTTCAGTCGCAGCTATCAGAGATAACCCACTGATTGTCTTCAACACATGATTAGCTTCAACAATTCGCTCTCTGACTCGCTGTAATCATCGATGTGGGTGCATGGCATCGTACGTGTGGTGAAGACAGCATTTGCCTGTCACATTGAGCTTTTGTCTCCAGTCCTTGAGCTGACCCAGTACTACCAGCCTACAGTTTTAGAGAACACTTTGGTATTTTGACTTGAGTTCTCACTACAGATTTCAGTCGCACTGGTGTATGTCGCCTCATGTAACTGTTGTCGGAGCCCTACAGAGAATAATTAATTAACAATTAATCTTCTACCCAGACGCCGGCCCCAACGCGTTCAACTGGAGTTAGTAATAATCTCAACCCAAGTTATCTCCTTTCATACACGGAGATGACATGAAGCTCGTTCAGAGCGAACTGACAGGGAAAGCTAAATTAACGCTCGACGTCGTTTGACACGTTTGCATCTACTCGGGTTGTAACTTTTCGCCGGCTGCTGTGGCCGAGCGGTTCTAGACGCTTCAGTCCGAAACCGCGGGGCTGCTACAGTCGCACATTCGAATCTATCTCGAGCATGGATGTGTGTGATGTCCTTAGGTTAGTTAGGCTTAAGTAGTTCTAAGTACTAGGGGACTGAGGACCTAAGATGTTAAATCCCATAGTGCTCAGAACCATTTTTTCTACCCAGACCAATTGCTCTGAGTTGTAAGAGTAATTTCTTTTACTCCATACTTTGATAAACAAATAAGTAATTAATTTGTTTGTTTTGATAGACGTAGCTTACTATTTCCTTTAAGCCCATAAATAATGTCTCTGAATCTTCACAAATTTGATAGTTTTCTTGTTTAACTTGAGTGTAACAACGATTAAAAATATCTTGTAGTTCATGTTGACGCTAAGGGTGACTCCAATGTGAAAAGATGCTACGTAATTGACTTCCACTGCGTAACCAAGAAAGCATCACCTCACAGTGGTTAGCCAAACTATCTGATGTCGACGCTCATTTACCTGCAATGATCTAGAGATGGTGTAATCGCCTTTGATCACTGGTATAGTACAGAGCTGATCCCCAGACCACTGCCAGAGCGATAATCATAGTGGTGCTTGAAGCTGGGCTGTAATCCACAACAGTCGTGCTGGTACATGGACTTTAGAGGTGGTTTGGGGGAAACAGGAGCGCTGACACAAGAGCTCTCTGCGGCAGGAATCCATCACATCAAGCTTCTGGCGAGATTGTTTTCCATGTAGTGTACTCGGAACGATCGGGCTACGTACTGTCATACTGACAGCTTTCAGTGCTGCCCCCATAATAATTTGTACGCCGAAGGGAAGTACTTGCTACAGTTCACAGAAAGCTTCTCACCTAGTAGCACGCAAACTCATATTCAATAACTGACATATATTACGTGACTCTACGGAAGAAGTATGATATTTGGAACTGCAACGCAGAGCATTAACTGTAGATAGGCTGCGGTACCTTTTGACTAAGTTACATGGATAATTGGGAGCGAAATTACAGTCCGAAGGAATTGGGAGGCATCAGAAACATGGAAACAAACGAAAATAATTGAACTTCCGCGTACAAATCGTCCTGATCTGCAGCGAGAAATTTTGTCTTGTAACGTAAACTATCATAGGGATTGTTGGACGAAATTCAGGTTTCACGAAGATTAATACATACAGATCAGAAATTCTCTCAGAACTACACAAGCTATAAAAGTCCACCCAAAAATGACTATAATTAGAGCACTGTTCCAGGGTCTTGAGATTGTACATAGATCAAAATCAAAAAATTGTGAAGGCAGTCCATCTAATTTTCAACATTCGTCTGTAGCACAACATCTCAAATGATTCGATTCTTTTCTATTCCTGTTTTCCCACAATCCATGTTTCACTGCCATACAATGTTGTGCCCCAAACGCACATTCTCTGACATATCCTCCTCAAATTAAGGTCTATGTTTGATATTAGTAGACTTCTTTTGGCCAGGAATGCCCTTTTTGCGATTAATAGTCTACTGTTGATGTCTTCCTTGCTCTGCCACTCACTGGTTATTTTACTGCCAGGTAGCAAAATTCCTTAACTTCATCTACTCCGTGGCCATCAATCCTGATGCCAAGTTTTCATTTCTGCTACTTCTCATTACTTTCGTCTTTCAATTTTGAACATGGCCAATAATGCAGCAGCCGTAGACGAAATTTATAATATTACTTGAAAATACAGCTCTTCGGTTGCACAGGTAAAAATTTTCAACTTTACCTAGGTTTCAACTGCTCTAAGGCAGCCTTCATCAGAAGTAAAAAATAATGAACAGCGCTTACCACGATCTAGCAAAATTCCTTCATGATAAATTAAAAAGGTCTTATGTTTTTCGAAATAATTACTCTATAGCTAATAGTCAGAGCCTTATCAACAAAATAAAAGACATACACTGCGAGGAAAACACAAAGATGTTCTCATTTGATATTAAAAACCTTTATACCAATGTGCCTGTACTAACGACTTTAGATATCATAGAGAATAACTTAGTTTGTTCAAAAAAGAACTCTCTGATGAACAGATCACTGATTTCATTAACCTAATGCAGATCGTAATAAAGTACAATTATTTCGAATTCAATGGACAGCTGTACCAACAACCTAATGATCTTGCTATGGGCAATCCCTTAGCTGGCATCCTAGCAGACATTTTTATCAACTCTCTAGAAGAGACAGTTTTCAAAAAATTTTCCACTACCACCTTAGGAATTGTTTCATATTCTACGTACGTCGATGACATTTTAATCATCTATAACGGGACGACGATGGAATTAACCACCCGTTCGACATCTTTAACAAACTACACGAAAAAATCACCTTCACATGTGAACTTGAAAACAGCTCCCGTCAGTTAAATTATTTAGGCTCAACTTTGACAATCGTGAATGACAAAATCTCTTTCAATATTTTTCGTAAGGATTCTTTTTCTGACCAAATTGTGCCAGCCTGTTCCACACACCCACGATCTCACAAAAAAGCATTTTTTCACTCTGCTGTTCATACAACAATCTCTATCCCTTTGTTCTCTGAAAATTTAAAAACCGAATTGAATCGAATTAAAATCATTGCAGTTAATAATGATTACGAACCAAATATAGTAGATGATGTCTTCAGACAGAAAACCAATAACAGAATTACCACGCTTGGGGAGTACTATTGACGAGTCTAGCGATTTGAAGAAATACTTCTCTTTACCGTATGCAGGGCCAATAACCTACAGATTGCAACGTCTCCTTAAAAATAAATATGGCTGCAACATAGTTTTCTGTACCAACAACTCTCTCAAAAATATTCTTATCCATAATTTAAAAACAAGACGGTCGCCTCTGCAAAACTCAGGCGTTTATAAAATCACCTGTGACACTTACTCAGCTTATTATATAGGACAGACTGGACGAGCTTTTTCGATTAGATATAAAGAGCATCTACTAGGGAAAAAAGGTACGAACGTACATAATTCTTCATTCGCTGACCACCTTCTTATCACTGGACACAAACCTAAAGATATTCATAATATTAGAATCTTACATACAGAAATGAAAGGCTTCCGACTTGATATTCTTGAACAATTGGAAATTTTCAAACATTTTTTTCCCGTAACGACCATTTAATCCTCAATGAGCAATTACAATTACGTGATAAAAATGTATTTGATGGTGTAAAGCCCTTGCTTAAAATCACTTAACGCGGAATATTGCTGTTATGCTTCCCGTACTGTAGCCCTAAATATTGTTCTCTCTCCCTGTTTTACAGTATAATATTTTGTTCAAGTTTCGATCTGTTACATACTATCTGACATAATGTAATCAGCACATTACGTGCACTCCTGTTCCAATGCTTCTGACAGCTGTTGTCACTGTAAATTACAGGCATTCAATACTAGATGGCGCGATGCAAGGTGCCGACTTGCTAACATCGACGGCGCGCGCGCCTGTCAGTCTGATGCCGCTTACAGTGCCGGCCGAACACGCGACCCTTAGCGGCGCGTCTTAATCAAGTTGTGCATTCCTAAGAAAATTTTATAATGTACAAATTTATTTTTATCTTTGACGTGAGCACTGTTGCTCTAAACCATTTCATAACTATTTACTCTATGTAAGTATGCTTTCTTTGTCTACTGTACCGTAGCAGTTAGCTATGATGTAATTTTATTACATATGTTTAATTTAATAATTTTTATATTATTCCAAAACTCTGTTATAGGTAATGTAAAAATTTTTTACTTGTGATGAAGGCTGCCTTAGAGCAGTTCAAACCTAGGTAAAGTTGAAAATTTTTACCTGTGCAACCGAAGAGCTGTATTTGCAAGTAATATTATAACTTACGTCTTTCTTCTGTTTACTCTCAATCCATATTGTGTATTCACTACTCTGTTCATTCCATTCAGCAAATCATGTAATTCCTTTTTACTTTCACTCAGGACAGCAATGTCATCAGCTAATCGCGTCGATATTCTTTCACCTTGGATTTTAATTCTACTCCTCAAGCTTTCTTTTATTTTCATCGTTGCTTCTTCGATGTACAGATTGAACAGTATGGGCGAAAAACTACATCCCTGTCTTACACCCTTTTTAATCCGAGCGCTTCGTTCTTGGGCGTCCGCTCTTATTATTCCCTCTTGGCTTTTGTACCTACTGTATATTACCTGTCTCTCCCTACAGCTTACCCCTTTCTTTCTCAGAAACATACTTATGCATTGTGACTGAGCAGAGAGAGGTGGCAGCAGAAGATGGAAAATAAGATGGGAGAGGATGACCTGAACAGAGAAAGAGGGGAAGGCAGGAGGTGGAAAGAGAGAGAAGGTAGGAGGAGACAGACTTGAGGATGTGATGGCAGGCAGAGGGAAAGAGGAGATGCGCAGAGGAAAGGGAGGATGAGGTAGCAGCAAGAGGGAAAGTGGTGATGGACAAAGAGAAGGGGAGAAGAAAATATACAGAGAGAGTGGGAGGAGGAAGTGGTCAGAGGGAGAAGTTGTGGAGAGAGATGGAGAGGAGGAGATGGTTAGAAGGATGAGGATATGATAGAAAGAAGGGGAGGATCTGACGTGTAGGAGGCAGGCAGAAAGTGGAGAGGGGCGGTGGTCAAGTGGGAAACGAAGTAGGGGATGAGGAAATGGACAGATATGGGAGGACAAGATGAACAGAGAGAGGGGAGGAGAAGATGGACAGAGAGAGGTGACATGTGGAGATTTACAGAGAGAAGGGAAGGAGATGAGCGAAGAGAGAGAGGGGAGGAGGAGATTGATAGAGCAGCAGGTGGAGATGGACAGAGAGAGGGGAAGAGCAGATGGAGAGAGGGGGAGGCGGAGATGTTCAGAAAGAGGGGTAGGACGAGGTGGACATAGAGAGGGAGGAGGAGAGGGATGTGCAAGAGGCAGGTGGATAATGGAGAGAGGTAGTGGCCAGATGGAAAAGCAAGGGAGGGGGCGAAAATAGGGACAGAGAGAGGTGGGAGGAGAAGATGGACAAAGAGAGGTGGGGAAGTGATTGGAGATGCGAGAGAGTGGAGGATAAGATTGGCAGGGAGAGGGAGAGAAGAAACTGGTAAGAATGGGGAGGAGAAGTTGGACAGAGCCAGGTGGAGGAGTAGGTGTACAATGAGAGTGGAGAAGGAAAGGGAAAGGATGGGAAGTGTAGGAGGTAGGTGGGTGGTGGAGAGGGGCAGCTGTCAGTTGGGAAAGGAAGAAGGAGAATGAAGAAATGGACAGAGAGAGCTGGGAGGGTGAATTGGGAGGGAGAGGAGAAGAAGAACAGTGAGAAGGGATAGGAGGAAATCTACAGAGAGATGGGAATGAGCAGAAGAACAAAGGGTGAGAGGAAAGGAGGAGGTGTAGAGGTAGAGGGGACAAGAGGAGATGGATGTAGACATGGGGAAGAGGAAATGAAGACAGAGGGAGAGGAGAAGATGGACAAAGACGAGATTGGCAATGTATTAGGGATATTGCACGGGTGCCTTTCGTGGTCAGATGCAACAGGGCAACCTGCAGGCGTGGCTAGCATCTGCATTTATGCTGAAGCATACATTTGTCGCTGTGGTTCCATATTTTTGCTCAAATCCTTTAGCACATACTCTGGACCGTAAGTGACTGTAGGCCATTAGTGTGGGCCGTGCGAGTCGTACGTTTGTCTCTTTCCAGATGATGGATGGCGTTGGGTGCACCGCCGAGCCAATGGGGTGTTTAATCCGCACTGAGTGGAGGGCGGAGAGCAGGACAGATGTGGCACTGCGTTTTGAGACTGCTTTTTGTACCATGAATTCATGTTCCATTGAACATCAACCGTTTCACCATTCTCGGTGGCCAAGTGTTGTCCTCTCTTCTAGACCTTCATGACAGGTATCGTAAAGACATTCCAGACATTCACGATGACAACTGCGTAATCACAGCGCTACAAGATTATGCTGCTGATTTGAAGAAGACTGAGACAATCGTATACACCTCCACTGCTCCACTAAATCCTCAGTTTTTTATCCCATCAAAAATGTCTGGGAGTACTTAGGAAAGTGGGTGAAACGTAGCGATCAACATCGCCTCTATTAGGTAGCTCTACAGGACGTAATCGCCAATGAATGTCTTTATCTTTGTGTTTACTGTTGATTAGTGCATGAAACCGTCATTTGTAGGTGGACTACAGAACCTACAAGTGGTGTGATAGCAGCGCCATTACGTTTACAGGTAACTACTGGCCTTTGGCGGACACAGTATAATGGATTATACTGTAAATGATGAAAGTATGTGAATGCAGCTTGCCGCTAACTTGGTGTAATGTCTCTCACACATAAACCTGTACAGTAAAGTAAGGGCCTCCTGTTTTATCTTTAGGCTGATCCGTGATAAGACAGGCAAACAATTATGCTAATGGAGGATTCTGCGTATTTTCTCTAATTTCATTCGCTCTCTCTCTCTCTCTCTCTCTCTGTCCTTTATCTATATACAGTTTTAAATATAATATTTCATTACGTGAACTCAGCCCAATAGAATCTCTGGTGGAGCCCTTCGTCTTAATATTCAGCGGCTGGCTTGCTGTAAAAGATCTTTATATCTATTATTATTGTTAAGCACTGCATTCAGTTGGGAAAATCGATCGTTTGAACAATTCGTTCATTTTACGACAGATTTAGAATTTCAGATGTGTCCGAAGCCTTTTTGGACGATTTTAAAAAATCTCGGTGATTGCAGGCTCTCTTCGTCACAACTGAAACTTCCCCACTAATTACAGGGACAAGACAATCATCAATGATTCAGACAGAGAACTCATTCGTCATTCACTCTAGAATAAAAGGGTCACAAACCTTATTTCTGAGGAAAATTGTATATTCAATCCATCTCCATTACATGTTCCGTTTTCTGTTGATTCCAAGTCTTACTTAATTTGCGTTTACAGTTTTTCTCTCTCTTCAAATCACCCGCTAGTGGCACAAACGTTAATAGCTCGCTTTAGCGAGAAGAAGAGCAAATATGTCTCTTTTAGCAACCCGACAATCTTCCAACAGATACTTCCGAAGCTGTCCTAGTTATCCCTCTATAATAACCATGGAGAATACATATATGTATCTCTGTTATTCCAAAGAATAAACGTACTAGAAAAATACCTTGGCGTCGACGAGCTGTCGGCGCATATATTACTAGAAAATCCGATCAGATGCTTTTCAAAAGCGAATAAATGTGGATGATTTGATTGACCATTATTAATTACTGCGTGGTAGAGGGTAATTTTCCGTGGGGAGATTACAATGCCCCTCGCAGCGAGCGAAGTTTGTGAGCTCAATTTTGATTTACCGAACACACTTCGCGAGCTATCTATTAGTGTGGATAACCCGGAAGTGATAATTGTCAGTCCTCCGACTGAAAAAGAATATTGTGTTTAAGACAGACGAAGAAAAGAAATATTGAAAACGGAAGAAATGAAGAGACAGGTACTGCGGCTGTATTGCTTTTATGTGCATCAAGGTGTTATGTCTGCTGTGCACAACCAAGGAAGATGATCCTTCATAAAACTGTTATCAGGGTCTACCCATTCGGGAACTTTCTTAAGCAGGGAAACCTTGGAAAACCTCTTAAGCCTAGACCCCCAGCTTACGGTACATAGAAGGAAAAAAAATAATTGTAGAAATAGATCTCTAAAGGAAAGATAGGGATCGATTTATATAACGCTTTGGAGAAGAGTGATTTGTGCCTCTAGCAAAAAAAAAAAAATATTTTACAATAAATAACGTAAGTTTTCGTTTTACAATCTTGTTCCTAGGAGAATCTCTTGCGGTGGTAAAACTCCCCCGGGTCTTGCATGTCCCCGACGTCCACATCTGTAGTCGGTCTTCTACGCGGCCCACTTTGTAGTCGGTCTTCTACGCGGCCCACAATGGGAAGAGTAGAAGGGACAGGGATACTCGAATTCACATGCAACATTCATTCCAAAAGAATTAACAATGACCAAAAGGGAAACTCTTCCTGTAAGAGAACTGATTAGGTTGCACCGTCCAAGATTCTCCTTTTTGAAAGCAAAATCCTTATGGCTTCATGGATCCTTTTTCTTACTACGTACTTCAAGTAATTTAAGCATTAACTAATGATGTTGCCAAAAACATCATCCTATTTACTCTCGTTTGAATACTCTTTTTGACTTTGCATCCCCACTTGTGCTTATAAATCCAAAAGTTCTGACACATTTTCTATCACTGATTTGTTCTTCGTAATTTAAAGGATTCATGCAACTTACAATAGATTTTGGATTCAAATCATCGAATAATGGAAAGTGTAGTTCATTTTACACAAAGACATAATCCATCATTTCCTTGAAAAGTCATATAATTTATCTATACTCAAAAACTTTTTATTCTAAATACATATATTTCTCCGCTTGACTGCTGTAACGTAAAAGTTATTAACATTGAGGAATGCGGATTCACTTCTTTCATTTATTCTCTGATTCATACGGCGTTCATACATGCACATATATGGAAATGGATTTTTCAAACAAAATTCCCAAACGAACACGAACCATTAAATAACTACTAATTCTATGAATATTACTTTCTTTAATCATTTATTAATAAATTAAAAACTCTTAACTTCTAATTATAACACCTTTTCTTTTTAAAGTTCAACATGAATCAGTTTACCCTCGCGTTTGATGCGAGTCTCTTACAAAGCATATCTGTGTCGTCTATATCGATTTTAACTCTCGCGCCGACGTCAACTGTTTTGCGCGGGAAATTATCTTTGCGGCGTTAACCGTCACTCACGATTCACTGCCTCAACACATCCCTTCACACGTTTACACATCTAAGCGTGCACTTGAGATTATATATGAACATTCACTCGGAACCTCTTTTGATTATTCAGCGTCATTTGCGGGAAACATTTCATTCTTCTTGAAGGTTAGTTAGATCCTTTATAAATTTTGATGACATTAGCAATGCTAAAGTTCCATGTTCACCCAAACACAGGTGAAGCCTATCTCCACTATCTTCTTTGCAACACTCGATAGTAATAGTTAGTCACTATTTCTATAATCTATGTCACTGATTAACTATTTCAATTTAAAGTTTTCTAACACTACACACACAGTTTATTGTTAGGTTTTTTTTTACGAGCGTTCATCTCTGTCACTCGCAACACCATTCCTCCCTATCTTCTAATCTTCATTAAATTTCTTCAAGTCGTTATGGGAAAATAACCCTTTTATTTTGTTCGATCCCGGGTATGCTAATAGATAAGCCCCAGGATTCGGAATTTGTAGGATAATATATGGGCCAGTATATAGTAACTCCCATTTCTTTATACTTTTCTTTATTAAGGATGATTTGGTATGTCTTTTGACTAATACCTTTTCTCCGACCCGGTATGTCTGTACCCTCTTGATTAATTTGTCAAATTGTTGTTTTCTCTGATCAGCTTTTTTCGTCATATTTATGATGGCTTGTCTTATTTTTTCTTCCCAAGGCATCTCAGTTTCCTGAGTTTTGGGCATATGGTCAGCCCAGAAGTTTTCCTCTTTTGCTTCGAACATCAATTCACGAGGTGTATATCCAGTTGAGAAGTGGGGCATGTTATTATACATCTGCTCAAACTCTTCCACACAATTTGCCCACGCAGTCTGCTTATTATGGCAATACGACCTCATAAATCGATTGAACTCTCTAAAAGTTCTCTAAACAAAATTGCCTTGTGGGTGGTAAAATGATGTTAGTATGTGTTTCACACCGACTTGAGACAACGTCTGTTTCCATCGGAGTCCCGTGAATATTTTAGCATTCTCTGTTATGATCGCCTTAGATGTACCAACATGTGGAAGATAATCCCTTATCAACCTTAATACAATTACTTTGGCTGTAGCCGCCTTTATCGGGTATAGCTTTACGTATTTCGTACACACATCGAGAAATGCCAACACATATTTAACACCACCTCTTGAAGTAGGTAACGGTCCACACAGATCGCACGAAATTAATTCTTTTGGTTCTTGGACTAATATAGAGCATAATGGGTGCTTAGTCCCTTTTGAATCCGGCTTTGTTTTTTGACAGATTATGCATCTGTTTAAAACCTCATGCACTCTGCGCTTTATGTTGGGAAAATAACGGTACCCACTTATCTTGTCTGGACATTTTGTCGCACCGAAATGTCCCCAGGTTAAATGAGTGAACCATACAAGTTTCTCTATTTGCGCCTCAGGTATACAAACACACCAACGGACTTTGTTTTGCCTTCCACAGCGGAAAAATAATACGCCATTTACCAGCTTGTAATAATTTGCCATCTGATCCGAAGGTTGCTGTTGTAACCTTTGAATGACACTTCCCCATTGAGCATCTCGTTTCTGTAACTGTGTCATATGCGCACACAAATTGACGTAGTACGTCTTAAATGGATGTTCCTGCAGCAGCAATACAGGGAATTCAGAGTTATTTACTTCAATCTCTTTAGTCAAACCCTGCGGTGACCTTGATAGAGCGTCATCAATAATGTTTTGCTGTACTGAGACATGCACGATCTTAAATTGGTATTGTTGCAGAGCGAGAGTCCATCTAGCCAGTCTGGGGTGTAACAGTTTACACGTTTGTAAAAACGTTAATGATTGATGATCGCAATATACGATAGTCTTTGACCCATATAGATAATAATGAAGTTTTTTAAAACCCCAGACGACTGCAAGAGCCTCTAATTCTGTCGTCGTGTAAGTTCGTTCACAGTTGGACAAAACACGACTGGCAAACGCAATGGGACAGAAGGTGAGTTGTCCATTTATCTTGCGTACTTGGAAAAGGCACGCTCCAAGACTCTCATTCGTCGAATCTGTTGACAAGTAAAATTCTTCTTGCATGTCCGGATGGTACAAAAGCGGTGCATTTACTAATTGCTTCTTTATCTCCTCGAATGCTTCTTGACACTCTAATGTCCAGAGCCAGGGCACATCCTTCTTCAGCAAACTATTTAGAGCTGCTGCATTCATGGCCTGATTTGTTATAAATCTTCTAAAAAATGAGGCAAGACCCATAAACCCTTTTAATTGCCTCCTATTTCTGGGTGTTGGAAACTTACTAATCGCAATTAGCTTCTCCTTGGTTGGTAAAATTCCCTTTGCGTCAATTATATGCCCCAGGAACTTGATTCTGTTTAGTGCAAAATGGGATTTCTGTAGGTTAGCAGTTATTCCCATGGTTTTGAACACGTCCAACACCCGGCTCAGTAAGGTAATATGCTCCTCCCAAGTCTTCGATGCAATAAGCAAATCATCAACAAACACTGTTATCCTGGTTCTTAGTTCTGGGCCTAGTGCATAATCTAGAGCTGCTATAAAGATTCCAGCACTATTGTTGAGTCCGAAAGGAACTACAGTAAATTGGTAACTTCTTCCGGCATAAATGAAAGCCGTATATTTCCTTGATGACTCATCCAGCTTGACTTGCCAATAAGAACTCCGCAAATCAATGCTTGTCAAATATTGGACATCCTGGAACCGTTGTATAAGTTCGTCTATGTTTTCCGGATGTGTTTTCACTGGAATTATGATTTTATTTATTTCTCTGGCGTCGAGTACCAGTCTCACAGTCCCATTTTCTTTTGGCACTACCAACAATGGGGAGCAGTATGGGCTTGTAGAGGGTTCGATCAAACCCCATTTCAACATGCGATCTATTTCTTTCTGAACTTGAGCCTTTAACCTCCAGGGAATAGGATAGAAAGTTCTAGAATACGTTTCGTGCGGCTTAACGTAGAGATGGCATATGTATCCCTTAATAATTCCTGGCCTTTCATCAAACACGTTTTTATACGCTAATAATAATTCTTTGAGCTGCTTCTTCTGATCTTCAATAATGCAGTCGGATTCATTTAACTTTTCATACACTAATTGACCGAAATCTCCTTTGACTTGGAACTCACTAATTACATGCTGTTTAGAATTTTGTGCCGTCCTGATTACTTGCACACTGATCCCACTATTATATTTTCTGGTAAGGCTTTCTTTTTTCAACAAGCCCAACTCAATTTCTTGTTTATTTACATTTAACCAAATTTTTCCTGTTTTAAAATCTATTCTGTATCCGTATTGACGTAGGCTGTCGAATCCGATAGTGCAATCTACCACCAAAATTTTCACAAGGAATGTGCTTAATATTGCTACATTTCCGACTTCTACACTAAGTAGTGACTGCACTTTTACATTAGCCGATCTAGCCCCAACAACGCCTATTATTCTGCAATTTTGAACTGGAAAAATTGGTACTCGTCTTATATTTCTGATCTTGTTGAACAGAGCCTCCGAAATAACATTTGTGGTTGCAGCTGTGTCTAAAACCGCCACTATAGGTACAGTCTCCAAAATGACTTGCACTTCGGCTACTGCCACCTGTTCCTTATCCTTATCCTGTGGTTCTAAGTCCTCGGTCAGTTCATCTGCCAGTACTCGTCCATCATTATACGTTAGCATGGGTACACATATCCTGTTGCCCCTCAACCAATTGTTGACCGTTCCTCCGGGGCACGAGTGGGTCCTTACAAGTTTGTTGGATTTTGATTCGCCTGGTGGTTGACATCGTCCGTCACTTCGGTAATTACCGGTTGATTCGCAGATGTCCGTCCCCACTGATGTTGGTTATTTGAGTTCATTCCCCCCGGTTGATTCCACTTTCTATTACTGTTATTATTCCAGGCTTGAGGTCTGAAATTCCTTTCGTTCCCCCACACGGGATTGTATCTTTTCCCATTCCTGTTGCTCCTTGGATAGCCCCTCGCAAGACTATTGCCGGTATTACTATTGAGATTTTGAGGGGTTTCTCCGCTATTTAACGATCTCTGTCCATTCCCTTGCCTACCATTTGGCGGAGGTTCTATCTCCCTATATTGGAATCTGTTATTACGGGCTTTCTGGTTGTTCTCTTCAATAATATCTATATGGTCTAACGTCGTGAGGAACGACTCCAAGTCTTTATCATTGCCGTAAATCAATTGATTCCGGATGCTAATTGGTAGTCTTGCCTTACGTATGTTTATTATGTCTGGCAAGGGCATAGGTATGTCCCAGTATCTAGTTTTATTTATATATTTTTCAAAATACTTCCTAAGGCTTCCTTTTGAAAAGGAGAAAGGCTCTGGGTAGAGCACCTCCTGCCTTAGGCGTTCCTGTACCCCTTCTGACCAGAACTTTGCTAAAAACGCCTTCTCAAAATCGTCATATGTCGAGCAAACAGAAGTCATGTCCGAGGCCCAAATCGCCACCGAACCTTGCATATATCCTGTAACGAAACTGATCTTCTGCCACTCCGACCAATTTCTGGGTAGCACTCCTCTGAAACTTCGAATAAAAACAATTGGATGGACCCCCCTTTTGTCAGTGTTAAAAATCTGGAATTGCCGATGCTTTATCATTTTTTTCTTCGGCATGGCAAAGGCTTTCGTAATCTCCGTTAGATAAGACTTCACGCAAACAACTAGCTCGAGGCAATTTAATGTTTGAGTTACTTACACAAGTCGGTATCGTGTGCGAATGTGCAGTAACTGGCTCTATAGTCGCTGCCAAGTTCTGCTGCTGGCCTGTATTCATTTGTTCTGAGCCTTGTTGTGAAACGCGTATCGACTCTTTTATCGTTTGTTTCCAATGCTCGAAATCAGCACCTAACTGCTGTCGCACTTCCTCAAGTCCTTTCGCAAACAAATTCTCTTCCTGTTTGCCAGATAGACTCTGGAATGCTGCCTTAACATTTTGCTCAACGTTTTCACACATTAGCCTTTTGTTTTCTAATGTGATTTCGGATAATTTACCCGTTAATACATTAATTTGGTGGTCTATAACATCTTGACGCTCTGTCAGATGTTCAACACTTTCCTTTAGGTTAGTCTGGGTACATGCCAATTCAGGAAGTTGCGCAATTGCACATGACATGGCATCTTGCTTTTGTACTAATTGCGGAACCATTTCCACCTGTTCCCGTACGGTATCTATCTTAATAGCCACATACTCCTTCATTTCTACACGTACGCGGTGAGTAGATTCCTCACATTGATCTTTCACCAATTCTACTTGTGCAGTTAATTTTCGTTCCGTCTCTTAGGCCTGATCTTATAAGTTCCTTTGTCTTCGCCTCTATCCGCTGCTCTAATTCAGAAAAACTGTCTTGTAACTGCTGCTTAATCTCAGTTTTCAAATTTTCCTGTCCTTCCGTAACTGAGGCTAATTTTGTACTCATATTATTCATGCTCTCGGTTATCATCTGCATCTGACTCATGATAATGACCAGCGGATCTAACCCATGTTGCGTACTTGCCGTTTCATCTCCAGCCGTGTCTACAGGGCGTTCTCTTGCGCTATCTGTAGCGATCGGTTCTACAACACTTCTTACTACATCATTATTATCAGTGCTAACAGCTGAAGGCTGTTGCGTTCTGCTCTGCTCTGCTTGACTCATCTTGAACATTGCCCTAGTTAAAACCATATAAATGTTCTACCGTCAATATATATATATATATATATATATATATATATATATATATATATATATATCTCCCTTCTACTGTCACTATATGTAACTCCGTTCACACAAGAGTACTTCTGTGGCTAGTTTCTTACTGTACTTATACAAATAAATGCAACTGGGGCAACTCAATCAAACTACATCTAGCATGAACACAATTAATCAATGTTCAAATATCCAATAATACTAAATAGAAAAGCGTATACTTCATCTATACTAGCAAGCTTTAATAATAAAATTATAGATACATATATACATATATAGAATACATATATGTATCTCTGTTATTCCAAAGAATAAACGTACTAGAAAAATACCTTGGCGTCGACGAGCTGTCGGCGCATATATTACTAGAAAATCCGATCAGATGCTTTTCAAAAGCGAATAAATGTGGATGATTTGATTGACCATTATTAATTATTGCGTGGTAGAGGGTAATTTTCCGTGGGGAGATTACAACAGCCACTATTTGGTGTTGAATGTCTTACATTTTCGCCTCTACTGGCAGCTTAGAAATTTGTGGTAAGTTCTTATGGGAACAAACTGTTGAGGTCATCGGTCCCTAAGCTTACACACTACTTAATCTAACTTAAAGTAACTTACGCTAAGGACAACACACACACCCATGCCCGAGGGAGGGCTCGAACCTCCGACGGGAGAAGAGGCGCGGAACGTGATAAGGCACCTTAGACCACGCGGCTGCCTTTACAGGCTTTTCGATTACGGCTGTAGCTTATGCTTCTCGGGTGCTCCTCTACACGTACGTTGTTCATTGTCTGGTACTACACAGCTCAGAAAATGTCAATTTTATTTAACGGTAAGTGGCGATGTGTCTTTCGAAATTACGTCTTGTGTTCCGAATGTTATAGCTATGTGTTAGACTTCGTAGTAAGAAAAGGTACTGTTTGTCTACCACAAGTTGACAATTGGCTCGGTGGCTGTCGTATTATGGTTTCCGAGTGGAGAGGAGCAGTGACAGCAAGACAGCATCGGCTAATATAGCAACGCTGGCACCACAACCCGCGTTTTGTGCTTGAAATGAAATCGGATTTGACACTAGCAGAAATATTGCCCGCTTAAGTGACGGATAGGAAGTCATCTAATCTGCGGACATATTCATGCTCTAGAGTTTAACCTACAATATTTTTATTATTTATTTATCCAAAACAACGAAAAATGAGAATAGATGTACAACTTACGAAATTATGAATCTAAATTCATAATCTGATGTTTGGAATCTGTTTTCACAATGCAAGTGGTTCAAATGGTTCTGAGCACTATGGGACTTAATATCTGAGGTCATCAGTCCCTTAGACGTAGAACTACTTGAACCTACCTGATTTAAGGACATCACACACATCTATGCCCTAGGCAGGATTCGAGCTGCGACCGTAGCAGCATCGCGGTTGCGGACTGAAGCGGCTAGAACCGCCGGGTCGCAACGGCCGGCTTTTCACATTACATTTATTAAACACAGCACAGCAGTAATGTGCCTGAAAGAATGTCAAAATGCTGTTCACTAAAGATCACTGTCATTTGTGTTTGGTTCACGACGATGATGATAATCATCATCGCTTAAGGACGTGATATTGAGCCAACCAGTGTGGCTGTGCGGTTCTAGGCGCTTCAGTCTGGAACCGCGTGACCGCTACGGTCGCAGGTTCGAATCCTGCCTCGGGCATGGATGTGTGTGATGTCCTTAGGTTAGTTAGGTTTAAGTAGTTCTAAGTTCTAGGGGACTGATGACCACAGATGTTAAGTCCCATAGTGCTCAGAGCCATTTGAACCATTTGAACGTGATATTGATGATAATTTCTTCGATGATCATTTCCATTATTCCATCTCGTGTCTAATACTTATGTTCCAGCTACTGCACTTTACTGTAGTAACTTTGCCAGTCCCGTGTAGTAACTGAACTAACAAAACACTGCACTCTTTCCTTCGACATGTCACCAGTTACACTGTTCTCCGTGAAACTGTGTTTTATTTTTTCCCACACCATGTCCAACGGATTTAGGTCGCAGTTGTAAGGCGGTAAAAAGACTACTTGGTGGCCTCAGCTCTCAGCTATTTTATCCGCGACGTAAAATTTCACGGCTGCTTTGTTTTTACCTTTATTTCAGATAATAGATCAGCTTTCCTTATTGAGTCGTTGCAGTTTATTTGTCCGTCTGTAACCACTCTACTCTCGTAATCCAATACTATTTATTAGGCATTCTGTCGAACCTCCTGTTGTGATACGGCACATTATCCATACAATCACAAAATTACAGCATCGCCGTCCCCTTTCCTCGACATCCAATTGTGCCGTCAAGAAGTTTGCAAGTTAATAGGTATAATGTTTTGCCTGAAACTTCCTGACAAATTAAAACGGGGGTCCAGACCGGGTTCCCAGGTCCAAGACCCGCACCTTGCTGCAAGTACTTAGCTAATTTGTCATTTCGTGGGAGTTTTTCTCAAACATACAGCAGTTGTTTGTGTTCACTACCGGTGCGGAAATATCAGCGTCGAAAGGAGAATGGGACAAAGACAGATGGACCAAAGCAAATGTACCATTGCAATCCCAGTCAAACAAATGCGATACAAGTTTACCAATCAATTTGTTTTACCGGAAGGGCGAGTAGAATGACAGTACAGACGTCATTAAATTTTAGCTGACTTTTTTAATGTTATTGTAAACATAACTGTATTTTATTTGTGATAAAAGTAGTACACACTGGTGGCAAAAATCGAAAATTAAAACGCAGTATCTTGGTGACATACCGCGCCAAATTGTGTTTCCTGTTACTGAATATTTGATTATACAATAGACAAGAGATGTTCGATATTTGCATACGATATCCTCAGAGTTTTCAATCTAAGTTAAGTCCTCTGATTTTAGTTAACTGAATAGTAGTTTCAACTGAATGGTATATCTTCGTAACATCAGTAAGTACTCCTCTAACACTTTTATTCTGTTTTTTTATTATACAGGGTGGTCCATTGATAGTGACGGGGCCAAATATCTCACGAAATAAGCATCAAACGAAAAAAAGTACAAAGAACGAAACTCGTCTAGCTTGAAGGGGGAAATCAGATGGCGCTTTGGTTGGACCACTAGATGACGCTGCCAAAGGTCAAACGGATATCAACTGAGGTTTTTTTTTTTAAAATAGGAACCCCCATTTTTATTACATATTCGTGTAGTACGTAAAGAAATATGAATGTTTTAGTTGGACCACTTTTTTCACTTTGTGATAGATGGCGCTGTAATAGTCACAAACGTATAAGGACGTGGTATCACGAAACATTCCGCCAGTGCAGACGGTACTTGCTTCGTGATACAACACCCGTGTTAAAATGGACCGTTTACCAACTGCGGAAAAGGTCGATATCGTGTTGATGTATGGCTATTGTGATCAAAATGCCCTACCGGCGTGTGCTGTGTATGCTGCTCGGTATCCTGGACGACATCGTCCAAGTGTCCGGACCGTTCGCCGGATAGTTATGTTATTTAAGGAAACAGGAAGCGTTCAGCCACATGTGAAACGTCAACTACGAACTGCAACAAATGATGATGCCCAAGTAGGTGTTTTAGCTGCTGTCGCGGCTAATCTGCTCATCACTAGCAGACAAACTGCGCGAGAACCGGGAACCCCAGAAACGTCGGTGTTGAGAATGCTACATCAACATCTATTGCACCCGTACCATATTTCTATGCACCAGGAATTGCATGGCGATGACTTTGAACGTCGTGTACAGTTCTGCCACTGGACACAAGAGAAATTACGGGACGATGACAGATTTTTTGCACGCGTTCTATTTAGCGACGAAGCTTCCTTCAGCAACAGCGGTAACGTAAACCGGAGTAATATGCACTATTGGGAAACGGAAAATCCAGGATGGCTGCGACAAGTGGAACATCAGCGACCTTGGAGGGTTAATGTATGGTGTGGCATTATGGGAGGAACGATAAATGGCCCCATTTTATCGATGGCCATCTAGGTGGTGCAATGTATGCTGATTTCCTACGTAATGTTCTACCGATGATAGTACAAGATGTTTCACTGCATGACAGAATGGCGATGTACTTCCAACATAATGGATGTCCGGCACATATCCCGCGTGCGGTTGAAGCGGTATTGAGTAGCATATTCCATGACAGTTGGATTGGTCGTCGTTCACCATATCTGACGTCCCCAGATTTCTTTCTGTGGAGAAACTTGAAGGATATTTGCTATCGTGATCCTCCGACAACGACTGACAACATGCGTCAGAGCATTTTCAATGCATGTGCGAACATTACGGAAGGCGAACTACTCGCTGTTGAGAGGAGTGTCCTTACACGTATTGCCAAATGCATTGAGGTCGACGGACATCATTTTGAGCATTTATTGCATTAATGTGGTATTTACAGGTAATCACGTTGTAATAGCATGCGTTCTCAGAAATGATAAGTTCTGTGGGGCTGGCCCCGGCCGAGGTTCGAGTCCTCCCTCGGGAATGGGTGTATGTGTTTGTCCGTAGGATAATTTAGATTAAATAATGTGTAAGCTTAGGGACTGATGACCTTAGCAGTTAAGTCCCATAAGATTTCACACACACTTGAACATTTTTTTGAAATGATACGTTCACAATGGAACATGTATCACGTTGGAACAACCGAAATAAAATATTAAAACGTACCTACGTTCTGTATTTTAATTTAAAAAACCTACCTGTTACCAACTGTTCGTGTAAAATTGTGAGCCATGTGTTTGTGACTATTGAGGCGTCATCTATCACTAAGCGAAAAAAGTGGTCCAACTGAAACATTCATAGTTCTTTACGTTCTATACGAATATGTAATAAAAAATGGGGGTTCCTCTTTGAAAAAACGCAGCTGATATTCGTTTGACCTATGCCAGCGCCATCTGGCGGGCCAACCATAGCGCCATCTGGTTTTCCCGTTCAAGCTAGACAAGTTTCGTTCTTTGTAGTTTTTTCGTTTCACGCTTATTTCGTGAGATATTTGGCCCGGTTACGATCAATGGACCACCCTGTATACTCTTATAAACTTTTTATTTTTTATTTTTGTGTCACACCACGATTTTTATTCATTAATAATAATGCAATACCGTTGGCGACAGCTCTGGTTTTAGGAATAACTGCACTATTGCAACAGATACTTGCAGCAAGTTCCCGAAATAAGCTTTCCCGTTGACTTGAAGCAGTGCACCTGAAGAAGTTTCTGTCCTAATGTCAACACCTAAGCAAGTGCTTATCGAAGTTACTTGCTAGTGGACGCAAGCCGTTCGTAATTCTTCGTAATTCTTAACGTCTGGTGGCAGCTTGACGTTGGCAGCGCTCGCAGAAAAATGAATATCTTTCAAGTAGTGCCAACTTTCTGCACTTGTGGTAACACTAGCGAAATCTTCAAGTTACTGTGGGCAAACAGTACTCATGTGTTGCTTCAGTCTGTACATATTACTGGTGTGAAAGGATCGAGCTGTCTTCTCTTTTCAGTCAAGGTATCACTCAGTCTGCGCACTGATGACCTACTGACATGCTATAGCAGCTTTTGGATGAATTACCAAGTGATCAGACGTCAGTGACCATCCTAAGTGACAATCGAAGTGAAAGGAGAGTATCAGCATAATTTTCAGATAAACTGATACAAAGAATAAAATAAGTTTCATGTAGTTGCTGTCATTGCAGGCTTGTGGGGGCAACATTATGTTCGCCAGCAATAAGAGCAAATAAAGCATTACGCAACACCTGGTACAAACAATATGTCTGACAAGCAATACTGGTCAGTGAAGCAGCACATGTTTCTGCAAAAGGAACGTCAAGTAGATGCGGTCTATGTAACGCTATAAGGTACCACCATCGTTCCAGATAGATGTCCAAGACCTATCGTGCTGCACTCTGTATGAGCAGTAACTACAACGTCTTGCAAAGTACCACAAAAATGAACAACCTCTCGATTACCAATTACTTAATTAATTATTTAAGTGTTCCATACATCATTTGATCGATTTATTTATCTAAATGACGTGGAACGAGTCAGTTTACGGGATATGTACACATGATAAATGTTAACTTTAATGAAAACGTTGTTTTTTAGTCATACTCATTCAACTGCACTAAAAACTATGTACAGCGAGAGAATTATCCTCCGTACGGCGAGGGAAGAGCACTAACAGCTGAAGTGGTCTATGTGCACGTTTTTCGTACGTCCACAACGGTCAGCCACATCATGAAATTTTGTTTGCGTTATCGTGGGAATCTCAAACAAGCGAATTTATAAACAGATTGCGTGTTCACCCTCAAAGGGGAAGGGATAATGGCGGGCCTCTGATACCAGTGCGTAAAGTGACTGACAGGATGGCGGAATCGTTGAACATCTGTACCCTGACACTGAAGAGAGACACAAATGATAAACAGGCTGCCAATTCAGCTGGGAGCCCTGTTATTGAGACGCCTGGAAAATCAAGGAAGAGATGGTGCCATGTGACTGAAACAGAGAGTTTTGACATAAGTGCTATCAGGCAACATACACTACTGGCCTTTAAAATTGCTACACCACGACGGTAACGTGCTGCAGACACAAAATTTAACCGACAGGAAGAAGATGCTGTGATATGCAAATGATTACCATTTCAGAGCATTCACACAAGGTGGGCGCCTGACATGAGGAAAGTTTCCAACCGATTCCTCATACACAAACAGCAGTTGACGGCCTTGCCTGGTGAAACGTTGTTGTGATGCCTCGTGTAAGGAGGAGAAATGCGTACCATCACGTTTCCGACTTTGATAAAGGTCAGATTGTAGGCTATGGCGATTGCAGTTTATCGTATCGCGACATTGCTCCTCGCGTTGGTCGAGATCCAATGACTGTTATCAGAATATGGAATCGATGGGTTCAGGAGGGTAATACGGAACGCCGCGCTGGATCCCAACGTCCTCGTATCACTAGCAGTCGAGATGACAGGCATCTTATCCGGATGGCTGTAACGGATCCTGCAGCCACGTCTCGATCCCTGAGTCAACAGTTGGGGACGTTTGCAAGACAACAACCATCTGCACGAACAGTTCGACGACGCTTGCAGCAGCATGGACTATCAGTTCGGAGACCGTGGCTGCGGTTACCCTTGACGCTGCATCACAGACAGGAGCGCCTGCGATGGTGTACTCAACGGCGAACCTGGGTGTACGAATGGCAAAACGTCATTTTTTCGGATGAATTCAGGTTCTGATTACAGCATCATGATGGTCGCATCCGTGTTTGGCGACATCGCGGTGAACGCACATAGGAAGCGTGTATTCGTCATCGCCATACTGGCGTATCACCCGGCGTGTTGGTATGGGGTGCCATTGGTTACACGTCTCGGTCACCTCTTGTTGGCATTGACGGCACTTTGAACAGAGGACGTTACATTTCAGATATGTCACGACCCGTGGCTCTACCTTTCATTCGATCCCTGCGAAACCCTACATTTCAGTAGGATAATGCACGCCCGCATGTTGGAGGTCCTGTACGGGCCTTTCTGGATACAGAAAATGTTCGACTGCTGCCCTGGCCAGCACATTGTCCAAATCTCTCACCAATTAGAAACGTGTGGTCAATGGTGGCCGGGCAACTGGCTCGTCACACTACGCCAGTCACTACTCTTGATGAACTGTGGTATTGTGTTGAAGCTGCATGGGCCGCTGTACCTGCACACGCCATCCAAGCTCTGTTTGACTCAATGCCCAGGCGTATCCAGGCCGTCATTACGGCCAGACGTGGTTGTTCTTGGTACTGATTTCTCAGGATCTATGCACCCAAATTGTGTGAAAATGTAATCACATGTCAGTTCTAGTATAATATAGTTGTCCAATGAATACCCGTTTATCATCAGCATTTCTTCTTGGTGTAGCAATTTTAATGACCAGTAGTGTATATACGCTTACTACAACAGGAAGAAGTATCCGACACATAACAAGCTTTTTTATTTACTATCTAAAGAGTCTTGATCACAATTTATTTATTACGGTGACAGGTTTCGACCACTACTGTGGTCATCTTCAGACCTACAAGTCGTATACAAAGCTTTGATTAGAGGGCTACACACATTAAAGAAAATACATAAAGTTATAAAGGTATAAAACGATGAATTACCAATGAGTAAGGACCTCCTTCTGCTGGAGAATCACTACTGGAGGAACCAGTGCACGTGTTACTATATATAATGGAGTCCTCGCCGACTTCTGATAGAATGATGTCATTACTAACCAATGGGTTATAGGTAGAATAACAATGTAAAATTTCTTAGTTAAAAGAACATTGTCAAGAAAGGAAAATAAACACACACTACACTCAGCTTATTTAACAGCTATTGTCAATTATGAAGCGTTAAAAATATTTAAACATGTAGGATAAATGTACTTCGTTTTGACAGTACATGGGTTGCCTTCTCAAGGCCTGCTAGTGAATCATTTGGAACCACTGGTTGCTATGGTGAAGTTGGACGCCGTTCCAAAGATGTGGCAGCAGGCTTCTTTCCACTGAAGTTGTTGTAAAGTCGATAGGCAAACTAGTGGTTGCCATTGTGAGGATAAACGCCAGTGCAAAGATGTGGCAGCAGGCTTCTTTCTAACGAAGTTGTTGCGAAAGTGGAATGGCAAGGACTGTCACGTCAGACGATGTACTATTGAGTCGCAACATGTCTTTACTGAAACGATTTTCAATTAGTAGGCTGCAATAATCGTTAACTGACATATACTGTAGTACATGTTGCACAGATACTATTTACTGTTGTAATAAGAGACTTCCATTTACATAGATTACATAATAATTCTTACAGATCAATACTAAGAGAGAAGAAAAAACGAGAGAGCACAGTAGTTATGCATATTTATGAAATATTGTCTATGAAGTTCATATGTAGATCCCATTTTTTTACATGTGACAATTTTTAAAAGGCATTGCTATGTCTTATGTTGCATGCCAGTCTTATAAACAAATAAAAATAATGAAAATGGAAGTAATTTAAAATTATAATACTATGAACCGTAGTGTCAAATATAAAGGGATGTGAATTAGCAATATGCAGTCAAGCATATAAGCAAACATTCTAAAAACAGATAGTTAGTCATAAAATGATGTTTGGCGAGATAAAATTACAAAGTAAAGATAAAACATTTCCTAAAGGTCTTAATAATTTTAAAAACGAAGGACAGAAGACTGAACATTCTAAATCAGATCGTTGAAAAGCTCAAAGAAATGTTTGTCTTTGAATTCAAGTTGTTCGTTTACAACAGATAACTGATTATTTTTGTGAAGTGAATAGATTTCAATTTCTTCTAAAGTATTTAGCAGTAGTCCTTTTGGCACAGTATGTAATATTTTCAAATTGTTAGTAATGCCACACTCATGATGATTGTATCCATCAAGATGTTGACTAAATATTGATTTGGTACGTGCAGTACCAGTAGTATGTTCCTTTAGTATGTGCTTTTAACTAAGAAATTTTACATTGTTGTTCGACTATAACCCACTGGTTAGTAATGACATCATTCCGTCAGAAGTGGGCGGAGCCTCCATTATATATACTAAGACGTGCACTGGTTTCTGCACTAGTGATTCTCCAGCAGAAGGAGGTCCTTACCCATTGGTAATTCATCGTTTTATACCTTTATAACTTTATGTGTTTCCTTTAATGTATGTAGCCCTCTAATTAAAGCTTTGTATACAACTTGTAGGTCTGAAGATGACCGCAGTAGTGGTCGAAACCAGTCACGGTAATAAATAAATTGTGATCAAAACTGTTTTTGATAGTAAATATTTGTAACACTTTCATCACTGTTCACTCCCACAATGTATTCAAAAGCAACAGAAAAAGCTGATGGTATCACCGTCGGACAGTGGTTTGTTCATAGGCAGATCTAGAAGTCTCTGCATTGTTTTAAAAGTAGGATTCCGGTGGAAAACTTCTGAGGAAGAAAGGTACGAATGGAACTCGGAGATATTGTGGCGAGGAGATGCCTTTTCCTGCATGAGTTGCTAGCAGTGAATGCGGAGAATGTAGTATGGACTGTCGAAAGATGGGTCAATGTGGGGCATGTACGATCAATTATATGGACAGATGACACGTGTCACGGAAGTATGAGTGTGCCAACCGGTAAGGGAGGGCAACGAATTGGTGTTCATGATGGCTCTATGTACGGTTTTTTACCCAGTGCTATGATGATGTTTCTGTACAAAAACTATCGATTACCGCAAGGAAATGAACGCAGATTCATTTAAAGACTGGTTCAATATTAGTTTATTTACAAATGTCAGCTCTGGTAGTGTTTTTGTAGTGGATAACGCGACATACCAATCTGTGCTATTAAATAAGGCACCCACGGCTGCTGCAAGAAGAGATGAAATAGTCAGCTGGTTGAAATAAAGTAAAATAATTCTTGAACAGAATATACAATGAGCGAGACTTTTGAAATTAATGAAAAGATACAAGCCACATAAGACGCAGTATGCAATTGATATGTTAGTACAGAACCACGGCATAAAGTTATACGTCTTCCACCGTACCAGTGCCATTTCAACGTCATCCAATTTGTCTCTGCTCAAATAGAAGCAGGCGTCGTGCAGCGAAATAAAAACATCACGTTGTGAGACACTGAAAGGCTGGTAAATGAGGCTGTCACACAAATAACACCAGAAAATTGGAAGGACGTCGTGAATCATCAAGGTCGAAAATACAGAGGAGTCTACAAAAATCTAGACACTATTTGATAGCTAGTATCTTTGGAACAAAATGACATATCGTAGCAATTTTACGTGGTAGCGTAATCCACTGTTTCTTCAACAGATCTTGGCGCTCGTTTTCCGGCAGATGACAGTGCAGAGAAGAATGAAGTAAGATTTTCGTTTGAGCAACGCAAGGCCGCGCTGATGGGATTCTAACAGTACGGAAAAATTATGGAGGTACAACGACAATGGGGTAATGTATATGGAACTCAGCCACCAACACGTACAACAACTTATTGTATCCGGGATGAATTTGAAGCCGACGATACTGTTCAGGATTGCTTAATGAAAGGTCTGATCCACCGAAAACATCATCAACTTCCAGCGCTCCTGTGTTGTAACACTTTACTACGTCACCTCAAAAATCTGTGAAGTAGTGTGTGCATGAAAGCAGTGAAAGCCGGTTACGCGTACGGCGGATTCTGAAGGCGGCAAAGTGGACAACCCGGTTCGATGGATGGAGTGTTACGAGTGGTTTGAAGGCATGCCTTGCGAGGATGGATGGTTTCCAGGGATGGTTATCTGGTTTGACAAGACTGCGTGCAATGGCCTCCTGAAAATCCTCACCTTCACGTGAACAAACATGTTAATCTACCAGGTTTTATCACCCGTTCATCATAAGAATAAACCTGATGTAAACAAACACAAACGCGATGATTGGTCAGAAACCGTAGCACACGTACACTGGTGTTGTTACGCTCTTGGAAGTAGGTCCTACGTATGTATTAGATATCTTATTACTAAGTTACGTTAAATGAAACTTTAAGATATTCAAATATATTAACAGCCATCAATGTTTTCCTTAATGACGCTTTAGCTACGTAGTTATTGTGTCAAAGATCGTGTAGTCACAGCCTCTGCAGCGTTGTGCTCTGATTGCCGTGCTCTTAATGTGCAGTATAAAAATGGCTGAGACTGCTTTCTGTTCAGTAGTGAAACACCCGCGTGCAACACGGTTAAAGAGTGCCGAGAAATAGGCTGTTCTTAATGTATTTCATAAATTTACGGAGATAATCGCCTCTGAAGTTTTCCCGGCTTTGTATATACTGCAGTTGTTGCACAACCTCACATTGAACCTGTAGCGCGGGCGGTAGCGTAATGGTAGGAAACACAAGTGCAGTTATTCGTGTGTTGGTTCAAATCTCTCCAGTATTTCTTTTTAGTTCAATCTGAAATACTTACAAATCGTAGTTACAAATATCATTTTTTATGAATAATGCATGTCTTCTTGTTCCTTATTACATACTGGACGCAAAATTTCTGTTTCCATTTCAAATACAAATTCTTAAGTATCGATGTTTCATGAAAGACTGTTCATAAAAGTTGTTGAAATCAAGAAACCACAACAATTTAATTTTTAAGGCAAAAATGAAAAACCAAATCCATTTTATTTGGACTATGTCCATCGCTTCGTAGAAACATGACAAACAATCATTTTCACAGCATCGAGCACATGATACGAATGCTGCATTTTACATTTGCTACAGTACCATTACAATATGAACACAACAGAACTGATCTGAAGCCAAGCTGCGGGATTTGGCCCGAGAAGTAATAAGACTGTTAAGCTGCCAGACGTACTGGAACTAACGCAAGCAGATTTTTCACGATTTTTGGAGTCTAAGGCCAGTCGTGACCTATTGTCAGTACGGAAGACGAGTAACCGATCTTGCTGCAGTGAAGCAGCACCGAAAAGGCGAAATAACCGTTGTCGGGGTCCGATAACATTTAACGAAGATGTGTTTTGTGAAATTTTGGAGGGTGTAAGAAGAAAATTAATTGATAAAAAGCACACAATTGCAGATATGTTCCATTAGACGGGACGGGCCAGGGGGGGGGGGGGGGGGTGATATCTGGAGTACGTTTCACAGTACACGCTTCATAGGGCAAAGGTACAAATTTCACTCAGTGCAAACAAAATGTTTGCATTCTTGTTTATTTCACATCCACCATGAGAAAACATATATACTGCATCAAATGAAATCTGGACACAAAGCTATGTCGCTGTTACATCTCCGCGTAAAAAAGCGCGCTATTTCTTTATTCATTTGGGCATGGAAACTTGCTTTTAAGGGCTAACAGCGAGTTGTGTAGCTTATCATTCATTTCCGTAATTTATTTCAATAACACAGGTCTCCAAAAAAAAATATTTTTTGAAAGTTGTTTGAAATTAGATAACTGAATTTTATGTACTTTTCAGCGCTGATTTCAAAAATGCAATCCATTTTTTTCTATTACGTCAGGTTTCCTCACAAAAAAGGGAGTATTTTTGGATACAATAACCAAATTTGAGCAATTTATCACGTTTTTTCCCAGCGTTATAAAATTTTATTTTATTTCTAAATAATGTTCTAAACTACATTTCCAGTACACTTCCATCTCTCTTTAAGCTCATAAGTACTTATAATAACGCTTTCGCTTCCTGTCGAAGCTTCTTTTATTGCTTTTCCGGCTATAGTCTCGTTGAGGATCATCTCTTTCTATCATCCAGCAGTAGTCCGCTGTCATGTTGACGTTCCATCCTCCTTGATATCTTCTTTCCATTTCTTTGATGTCTTAGTGGAATCTTTCGCCCTGCTCTTCACTTACATCACCAAGGTTTGTAGGGAAGTAGTCAAGATGGAGAAAATGAACTTTAATGCTCATGTTACAGCCCAGCTTCTTAAAGTTGTCGAGCATGTCTGTGACGATTGTCTTGTAGTTTGGATCTCTTTTGTTTCCTGGGAGACGGATAACAACTAATTTAAAAGATGTCCATGGTGCCTTTTCTTTTGTTTCCATTTTGTCCACAAAGTTGGGATCCGTCATTAGTTTTCTAATGTCTGGTCCGACAAAGATTCCTTCCTTTAGCTTTTCCTCGGATAAACCAGGAAACTGTTCACAAAGATATCTGAAACATTCACCTTCTTTGTCAATGCCTGAACAAATTGTTTCATCAGCCACAACTTAATGTGAAGTGGTGGAAGTAACATCTTTTTGGGATCCACAAGGCTTTTCCTCTCAACATTTTCAACCTCTACCTGTAAGGTTTTTCTCAAGGGTCGAGCTTTTTTTATGTAGTTATGGTTTCTGTCTGTACTGCCCCATTCACAGACAAAGCAAATGAACTTTGTATAGCCACTTTGTTGACCAAGGAGCATTGAAATCACTTTTAAATCACCACATAGTCTTCATTTGTGGTCCGAATAGCAGGTCAAGGTTTTCGTAACATTCTTTTAAGTGAACCGAGTGTCTAACGTATAGAAGCATACTTATTGCTATTGTGTAGAAATACTGCTTCAAGGCTTCTTTTTCAGGAATCAATAAAGAGTCTCCACTCATCAGGAACATATTCTATTTTGAAACGTGCCATAAGTCCAGGAACATCACTCAAAACACCAGGTCACCTTCTTTAGAGAAGAAAGATACAAACTCCTTTTCTCTCGATCCATACCAAGAAAACAATATACCCGGAGCCAACATATGTTTATCTTTCAACCTAGATCCTAAAACCTCTGCCGATTCTTTGGAAAGGCCTAGGTCTCTAACTAAATCGTTCAGTTCAGATGGTGAGAATGGAATGGGATCGATTGTGCCAGGATCGTAGCAAATATCTGTCTTGTTCACTGTCACCTTGCTGAGCCAATGGCTCCTGATCATCTATATCATCCAAAGAATCTGGAGGAGAGGTACTTCAGGTCCATGAGGAGCAGGACGACTGGCTGATTGAATTTTAGGGTAAGAAATATCGTTTTCTTTTTCAAATTGAAACCTCGTACGTTACAAGAACAAAAATAGCAGTCATCACTATGATTTTTGGGCTCCCTCCAAAATCATTGGTATTCCAAAACGTAAGGACTGCTTTTTACGTTGAGACCATTGCCTCAATTCTTCAACACACACTGAATAATGTGTGGGCCCCAAGGCTTATCTTGATTGCCTAACTGTTTACAAAAATAGGCGAAATATACTTTCTCAACAAAATCGGAAATGTTTCTTTGTTGCTTTTTAACGGTATAGTTACCACAAATGTAGCAGAAGCAATCTGGGGAGTTTATACATCCTCTGGTAGCCATTGTCCATTGTCCATCAACCAACTTCACAACAGAAGAAAACAGTCATCACTTTAAAGTACTAGTAACAACAACACGTGAACAGCACAGAATGAAGAGGTACTGTGAACCGAATGACAACAGCCGAAGCTGACTGCTTGGTGACAGTGGGGGAAGGGGCAGCGCGACAGACGCTTCAAAAGTGGCTCTGAGCACTATGGGACTCAACTGCTGAGGTCATTAGTCCCCTAGAACTTAGAACTAATTAAACCTAACTAACCTAAAGACATCACAAACATCCATGCCCGAGGCAGGATTCGAACCTGCGACCGTAGCGGTCTTGCGGTTCCAGGCTGCAGCGCCTTTAACCGCACGGCCACTTCGGCCGGCGACAGACACTCACTGACATGAAAATACAGCTGGTTTCTCCTAATTACCTTTTATTTTACGTACATCTAGTATAAAAACAGCTAAATAACGGTTTATGGACATCTTAAATACCAAAATTCAAACTCACTAGAGTACTGAAATATCGAAAAAAGCTAAAACTAGACAATCAGTTTGTGAAATTACTGTACGCGATGGAACTTTTCACTATTTTTCAAGAAATCAGCTTTGAAAACGCTATAAAAATCACTTAATAAATTTGAAACAAATCTTATGTCGCAGACCTGTTTAATTAATCACCATTTAGAGACTATAGTTCATCCTCGTGTATTGTTTTCTGTGGTGTCGTTATAGATCCGGTAACGCCTCGAAATTATGTGTATGTTAACGGAATTGTTAGATGTTTTCTGAATATATATTAAATGTTAAAATAAATTTACGTCAGTTTTAGGAAAAGTTTGATGTATTTACAGGTTGACAATCATTGAGCTATATGAAATAAAATCATCATGACTTCCGAACGTTTTGAGTTAGGAGGCTCAAACTGCACGGTTGGCCGTGGGGCAAGATGGGAATTCTTATGCGCGTGTATGGCTTGATTTAGCGACGGATCCCACTTCCATTTGGATGGATTCGTCAATAAGCAAAACTGGCGCGTTTGGGGGACTGAGAATCCGCATTTCGAGGTCGAGAAATCGCTTCGCCCTCAGTGGGTGACTGTCTGGTGTACAGTGTGTAATCACGGAGTAATCGGTGCGATATTCCTTGATGGCACAGTGACTACCGAACGGTGCGTGAAGGTTTTGGAAGCTGATTTCACCCCCATTATCCGAAGTGACCCTGATTTTGACAAGATGTGCTTCATGCAAGAAGGAGCACGACCCCATCGAAGTAGGAGAGTGTTTGATGTCCTGGAGGAGCACTTTGGAGACCGCATTCTGGCTCTGGGGCACCCAGATGCCACTGTCATGGGCCTCGATTGGCCGCCATATTCTCCCTATCTGAACACATCTTACTTCTATTTGTGGGGCTGTAGTAAAGACAAGGTGTACAGCAATAACCCCAAAACCATTGCTGAGCTGAAAACAGCCATTCAGAAGATCATCGACAGCATCGATGTTCGGAGACTTCAACGGGTCATGCATATTTTCGCTATTCGACAATAAGCAACCTAATGTAGCGAAAACGTGATTCATCCGAAGAATCGGCACGTTTCCATTGATCGACGGTAGAATCCCGATGATCCCGTGTCCACTGAAATCGTTATTGACGATGTCGTTGGGTCAACATGTCAACACGTAGGGGTGGTCTGCTGCGGAGCTCCATGCTCAACAATGTACGATGAACGGAGTGCTCTGAAAGACCTGTGCGTTCACCAGCATTGTGCTCTTTCGGCAGAGATGCCACAGATCATGATACATACTATTTTATAGAGCCCACGTTCTGTGAAGAGTCGTGGACGTCCAACCATTTGGCGCCTAATGTAGTTTCGCTGTCCTACCTGTTTCCGTAGAAATGCGCACGACAGCAGTATGCGAACATTCGACCGGCTTCGCCGTTTTCGAGACACTCTTTTAAAGGGACTGCCGGATAATATTCATCCCTTTGTCAAAGTTGCTTATTTCAATGGATTTCCACATTTGCAGCCCAATGTTCGCTAGGGGGATCCCTGTCGGTTTCTGCTCCGCTTACATACTTCATTTACCGCGTTCACTGGCCACAACTCAACCAGGCGGCAGCCAACGTTGCGTTGGGCACTGGTCGTAAAGTTTGGCTCATCAGTGTGTGTAGCTTTAGGTCTAAGTGTTTACCGTTTGTTATTATCCTACTAGGTTCACCAAATCCACTGATCTGGTTGTGTCAGTTACGTTTGTGGTTCATGTTCATTTCATTCTGTCTTTTACTTACCTTTATAATAACTCGCCTTTCGCGGCTTGCTGTGTAGATTGTACCTATTAAACAAAAATAGTGCGTGCTGAAACTGAGTTCATGTATTGCTGCTACATATTTTTATGTCACTTCACTCGCTCCTGTGTTTCTGTCAGAGCACTAGTGTCACCTAAAATGTGTAAACGCTTGTGTCCTGCCCTCCATTACAAAACAAAGTTCGTTGCTGGTTCTTCTCGTCTAAAGGTTAGAAGTAGTCTTTTCCTCCACTTCCAAAATTGATACTTGAGCACTAATATATTTCTCTTAAAACTGAAAGTAACATTAAACTATTGTGCTTAATAGTTTTCGTACTTTTCTGTATGTTCCACGCAGTTAGCCCTCATGGGGGTCAAGAGCAATATTAGCATTGAAAGTCCCATGGATTACGTACACTATGTGCCGGCCGCGGTGGTCTAGCGGTTCTGGCGCTGCAGTCCGGAACCGCGGGACTGCTACGGTCGCAGGTTCGAATCCTGCCTCGGGCATGGGTGTGTGTGATGTCCTTAGGTTAGTTAGGTTAAAATAGTTCTAAGTTCTAGGGGACTTATGACCTAAGATGTTGAGTCCCATAGTGCTCAGAGCCATTTTTTTTTTTTACGTACACTATGTAATCAAAAGTATCTGGACATCCCCAAAAACATACGTTTCTCATATTAAATGCATTGTGCTGCCACCTACTGTCAGGCGCTCCATATCAGCGACCTCCGTAGTCATTAGACATCGTGGGATAGCAAAATGGGGCGCTTCGCAGTACTCACGACTTCGAAAGTGGTCAGGTGATTCGGAGTCACTTGTGTCATACGTCCGTAAACGAGATTTCCACGCTTCTAAATATACCTAGGTCCACTGTTTCTGATGTGATAGTGAAGTGGAAACGTGAAGGGACACGTACAGCACAAAAGCGTACAGGCAGATCTTGTCTATTGACTGAAAGAGACCGCCGACAGTTGAAAAGGGTAGTAATGTGTAATAGGCAGACATTTATCCAGACCTTTCTTTCTTTCGTTCTTGGAGACTTTGTCCCGCGTCACGAGTGGTCGGCCTATTGATTTGGCAGTGTTAGTTACAGAAGGTGGCCGGATGCCCTTCCTGCCACCACCCCGAACCCCCTGGGACGGAATTAGTGTACCCCAGCTGTCTGCATCCAGTGTAAGCCAGGGAATATTGCGAGCGTTTTCCCATGCCTGCAAGTCGTATAACTGAGGCGGAACGTGGGAACCAGTCTGGTATTCACCTAGTGGTATGTGGAAAACCGCCTAACAACCACATCAAGGTGGCCGGCATACCGGTCCCCGTCGTTAATCCACTGGCCGGATTCGATCTGAAGCCAGCGCACCTATCCGAGTCCAGAAAGCAGCGCATTGGCACTCTCGGGTACCCTGGCGGGTATCTATCCAGAACATCACACAGAATTCACTGCAAGTACTATGACAGTTAGGCGGAACGTGAGAAGACTTGGATTTCATGGTTGTGTGGCTGCTCATAAGCAAGAAATCACGGAGGTAAATGCCAAGCGACGCCTCGCTTGGTGAAAGGAGCGTAAACATTGGACGATCGAACAATGGAAAGACGTTGTGTCCAGTGAAGAATCATGTTACACAAGGTGGCGATCCGATGGCAGGGTGTGGGTATGGAGAATGGCCGGTGAACGTTACCTGTCAGAGTAAGTAGTGCCAACAGTAAAATCCGCAGGCGATGGTGTTGTGGTGTGGTCGTGTTTTCCATAGAGGGGGCTTGCACCCCTTGTCGTTTTGCGTGGCACTGTCATAGCACAGGCCTTTTTGCTTCCGACTGTTGAAGAGAAATTCGGGGATGGCGATTGCATCTTTCAACACGATCGAGCACCTGTCCATAATGTACGGCCTTTGGAGGAGTGGTTATACGACAATAACATCCCTGTAATGGACTGGCCTGGGCAGTGTCCTGATCTGTATCCTATAGAACACCTCTGGAACGTTTTGGAACTCCTTCCTGCCTGGCCTCACCGACCGACATTGATACCTCTCCTCGGTGTAGCGCTCCGTGAAGAATAGACTGCCATTCCCCAATAAACCTTCCAGCACCTAAATGAACGTATGCTTGCGAGGGTGGAAGCTGTCATAACGGCTGAGGGTGGGTCAACACCATACTGAATTCCAACATTACCGATGAAGTGTGCCACGAACTTGTAAGTCATTTTCAGCCAGGCGTCCGGATACCTTCCATCACATAGTGTATGTTAATGCAAAGACAAAGAAAAACCCACTTATGTTCATCCCTCTATTTCATTCCTTTAACGAGATCAGTTTTGTGTCCCATCATTTTCCATTCATCTCGATCAACCTGTAATAAAATATTTGGCGAGGTCGACGCCCGTACACTCCGGATTCCTCAGTTATTTTACCTAATCTACAGTGATCAGTATACTGTCTGGCCTAACAATTGCATTTCCTCGCTTCTTATCTGATAGTCACAAATATATCCTATCACAACTTCCCTTCTATAATCCAGCGTCATTTGCCATGTAGGTGTACTAATTTTTTGTTTTACTTAAGTATTGTGTAAAAGACACAAGGACACTACCATGTTTGTGTTGATGTTCTGTTCGTTAATCTTGTGCCCCGATCTATAGCCTTATTACTATTTTTTGTCATAGTATTACCATCACAAACATGGTCTCTGCTGTTAGATTTCCATGCGTTTTCCTACTGGAAGCAAATTTTCACGTCGCGATGTGCGTACAAACCTTTTATCTTCTCGCTCTGCAGGTATGCGAGCAGATATTTTCCGTCGTGCAGTTTTCGCTCAACGCGAAAAAGACCGGTACCACTTACCGTGATGGTTTACAGTGGGTCTTTAGGAGTACACTTTCATTGTTGTCGTTATACTGCGGCCTGGTGGGCGTAAGCCGTTCTTTCCCACCGCCATTACGGTACCTATTTACGTTATTATATTACTAGTCTTTATATCTGTCTTTATAAGGTCGATAGAATAAAGGACCGACAAGGAGTACTCTAGATTAGTTTCTGGAACCAGTGTCACTTATTCTCTAATGTGAGGTGGATGTTTTCCTTTCAAAATGTTATGAACATTATTAAGAGCCACGGGTTCTGCCCAGAAACGAGTCTTATTTATGTACTTTTTGAAACATTTTCTTAACGATCCCTGCCCGATGTTGCATGGCTCTCGACAAAATACTTGTTTTCTTAAGCTTTCTTGCACACGACGCGACCAACATTTCACAGGAAATGCAATGTCAAATTGTGCCAATGTGTGACAGTTCTCTGCCGTCTCGGATGCCCAAAGCGCGGGTCCACCTTGTATAAAACCTAGTACACACTGAATCTTTTGTTGTTCCGACCACGATGTAGGCAACACGCTTCTAAAAGTTTTTACGAAAAAGCTGGGTGCACAGATCTCCTTTCTGGGATGAATACTGGAATTGCAGATATTTTAGACTGTCTTCTAGTATAACTGTTGAAAGTGTAGCGTCTGCTCCCACATTTCGTATAACAGCGTTTTGTGGTACTGTGTTTGTACTAGCTATTGTTCCTTATGCACATACATGTGCATGAGGAACTGGGCTAAGACATTCATCGCTACTCTTACCTGTATAACTAATACCATTCCTTGCTTGTTCCTTATGTTATTCCATTCTTCTTCTAATTTCTCCAGTTGTGTTTCTATTAGTGTGTACACATGACTCTACCACTTGTTGTAAGTGTTCTTTGTATCTGAAGTAACTAAGTTTGTATCTTTAATACTGACTATTCTGCTCTGTGTACACATCGGTAATCGTTAGCTCAACAGTATTCTCTAGCTCTGTCTCTAACCTGTTGTCAATTAAACTCTCTTTCTCTCGAAAAAAATCATCGACTTCTTTTTAGAGTTTTGTTGCTGCTTCATATCTTTGTCTGACTACCTGCTGAACTGAGGACTGCAGTGCTGTGTGTTCTAATTGCGTTGCATCAAAATCATTTTTCAACTTTTTAATCTGCTCTGGCATGTCTCTTATTGTATTTCCTGTGCTGAAATGTCATTAGCTATTCCTCTTATGTCGCCGCGTATCACTGTTTTCAAAATGTTCTCCATCTGAGTAAGACTACTAACACCTTTAGTCAAAGCCTCTACTCTTGCTGAAGTGTTTTCATCAGGTTTATGATCGAGTAAAGCTTCTACCCTTTGATATAGTTGTATAAAAGGGTCAGCTGTAGGCTTTGCTACTCAGGAACTAATATTGCTCGAAGACTGTAACGTTGCTTCACTTGGTGGCGCGGCAATACCGCTACTGTTACCTTGAACATTTTAAATCTTAGGATCGGTTATAGTTTCTATAGTGTTCTCTTCCTCCGAACTTTGCATGGTTGTTGTTTCAAACTTAGCTTTAACCGTAACAACGTGTATGAATTTCCGAAATTAAGTAAGCTTCTCTTTCTTATTCGTTGATGTTCACTACGTAAACCGTTCACACATGATGTTTAGCTTAGCTTACTTCTGCGACTGAAAAATATTTCATGGCAAACAATTGCGTCACGCTCAGCATGTTTGTGCCCCACTGTAAGAGTGTTTCCGCCGTCTTGTGAAACATATATGTAAAGAAAAATTATTACGTAGCACACACGCCAAAACTAGACGGAAAGTCCGGAAACCTATACCTGTTGAGATTTGAGGTGCCACTTTGTGTGTGAAGAATAATGTTTGTCGACACAAGAGGGAGGGTAGTAATTACTACAATACGGACGTCTGGGAAGTTGTAAATAACCATTGAGGTGAGGCATCGGAATTGGTAGTGTGTGTCAGCGCTATGAATTAGCAGCGCTATTGGAGAGCGTTACTCATGCAGAAAGACAACAACAGTGGTTTATGAACGACAGAGCATCGCCCTATTTTCTACGGATCTTGTGACAGGAGCTCACTGTAACGTTACACGAGCGACGGACTGGTCGAGGAGGTCCGCTAGCGTGTCCGCCCCGTTGAATGGACGCGGATACTGCCTACGGGGAGAATTAAAGGCATTGGTGTATGCTCAACCTATCAACAAAGTGCAGATTTTACAGGAGCGTGTGACCGATGCATGTGACGCAATACTAATGGAGTCAGATGTATTTAAAAGAATGCATGATTTACTGCGAAGAAAGTGTGAAAGACGTGCCGTGATACGTGGTAACGACACACAACACTGAGTGATGTGTCTGCTCCTGTGTAAAAGGCAAATGGGAAGAGAGGACAGATTGGCACATGTCTGAAAACATACTGCTTTCCGGACTAATTAATATTCCTGTAGGTATACGCCACGCTTTTTTCTAAACACTCGGTATACATCCGTAGAACGAAACTAAACGGTGATGTACTGGGTGGCTATAAGTAAAGTGCAGCTATTCACAGAGGACCAGTTATACCGTCTCCCTCTCTCTTCTTTGATATTAAAGTGCTGTGATTTTAATGAGGGATGCGGTCGAGTTTGTTTGGAAAAAGGTAAAGAATGTTTAATGCCAACGGTCTTGCCGCAGTGGTAACACCGGTTTCCTCCAGATCACCAAAGTTAAGTGCTGCTGTGCTGGGCTAGCGCTTGGATGGGTGACCTCCAGTCTGCCGAGCGCTGTTGGCAAGCAGGATGCACTCAGCCCTTGTGAGGAAAACCGAGGAGCTACTTGATTGAGAAGTAGCGGCTCCGCTCTCGTAAACTGACATACGGCCGGGAGAGCGGTGTGCTGACCACATGCCCCTCCATATCCGGGGTCTGAGGATGACACGGCGGTCGGTCAGTACCGTTGGGAGTTCATGGCCTGTTCGGGCGGAGCTTAGGTGCCCTTTTTTTAAGAATTTTAATACACTGCGTATATTCTGCACGTTCGTAAACGCAGCTCACATATACGCCGATCACTAATCAAAGTTGCTACGCAGGCAAAAATATTACTAAAATGGGTACAGTTTTGCTTGCAATGGTTTAATTACGTCATCCAAACTGGCGACTAGCTAAAAGATTATCATAAGTAGCATGAAACTATTACGTTATCGCCCGATAATTGGAAGAGAGAGACGATGTAAACACCTACGTAGCGTAAGGATTTGTACTCACGATGAATAATTTCATTTCTATCGCATTCGCTTCAGTTTAACTAAGCAGCTACTTAAGAGAAATGAATTTAATTGCAAACTCAAAGATATCGTGAAGCCTTGTTGCCTACTGCAGTTAATTTTCTGTATGCGATTCAGTAAAAATTCCTAATAAAATTAACTTTGCAATTATTAATGTTTGAAAACAACTATCAATATTCAAAGTATTTATTATGTAACTTGAGAGTGAAGCCCAACATTTAATATTTTAAATAAATTCAACTCAATGCCGCCTGTTCGCCATTATGTTAAAAGAAAGCCAAATGGGCAATCTTCTACAAACCTCACTTTAAATATTATTTGTACTTAAATACTTCCACAGGGAGGGAGAGGTTTCGAATAAGAACAGGAGAAATTCATTTTTTACCATATATTGTAACAGAAACTATGCGCATCAAATACTTAGTGCGGCAGAGCAGCAAAGCGACTTAATTATTCAACAGCAGAGACATAAAAGTAGTATTACGTTCTTTAACCAAGTCTTTTTTAACGTTAATGAGATAGGATTTTCATGATTACATCGTAGAGTTATTCTGTGATACTGAAACACATATTTCATAAACATTTTTATCACGAAAAATACCATATTGACGAGTTACAGGTTTTATAATTATCTGTCGTATTAGCTACGTTTTTTTATCGACATAAATACATTCAGTTTTATACTCTCTTTACTCTTCACATTTACATGTATGGTATACGTTTAGTTTAATTGTTATAGGGCTTTCGACGAGACGTCACACAGTGTGGGAGTAACTATTGCATTGTAGCGAAACGTGGTAGATACTCTAATCCGGTAACACGGAACCGATTTACTCTGTAAAAAAATAAGTTAAAATTTCGGTTAACATATGCAAATCTGGCCCTATGAATGGAAGAACTACTTACATGAATGTTTCCGCATGCAATGGATTAGGAGAGGGACGTGGACAAAAAAGGTGAAACAAGCGGAAATAATTCGAAATTTGTTGTAAGGTGTTAAGGGACCACACTGCTGAGGTCAGCGGTCCCTAAGCCGCTTTTTTTTTTTTTTTTTTTTTTTTTTTTTTTTTTTTTTTTTTTTTTTTTTTTTTTTTTTTTTTGTCGTCAGTCTACTGACTTGACGTATTCCAGTCTCTGTCTTCCTCTACAGTTTTTGCCCTCTACAGCTCCCTCTAGTACCATGGAAGTCATTCCCTCACGTCTTAGCAGATGTCCTATCATCCTGTCCCTTCCTCTTATCAGTGTTTTCCACATATTCCTTTCCTCTCCGATTCTGCGTAGAATCTCCTCATTCCTTACCTTATCAGTCGACCTAATTTAAAAAAAAAAAAGGTTCAAATGGCTCTGAGCACTATGGGACTTAACATCTGAGGTCATCAGTCCCCTAGAACTTAGAACTACTTAAACCTAACTAACCTAAGGGCATCACACACATCCATGCCCAAGGCAGGATTCGAACCTGCGACCGTAGCAGTCGCGCGGTTCCGGACTGAAGCGCCTAGAACCGATCGGCCACCAGCGACCGGCACCTAATTTTCGTCTAGCACCACATCTCAAATGCTTCGATTCTCTTCTGTTCCGGTTTTCCCACAGTACATCCTCAGAAATTTCTTCCTCAAATTAAGGCCGGTATTTGATATTAGTAGACTTCTCTTGGCCAGAAATGCCTTTTTTGCCATAGCGAGTCTGCTTTTGATGTCCTCCTTGCTCCGTCCGTCATTGGTTACCTATAGTAGAATACCTTAACTTCATTGACTTCGTGACCATCAATCCTGATGTTAAGTTTCTCGCTGTTCTCATTTCTACTACTTCTCATTACCTTCGTCTTTCTCCGATTTACTCTCAAACCATACTGTGTACTCATTAGACCATTCCGTTCAGCAGATCATTTAGTTCTTCTTCACTTTCACTCAGGATAGCAATGTCATCAGCGAATCGTATCATTGATATCCTTTCACCTTGTATTTTAATTCCACTGCTGAACCTTTCTTTTATTTCCATCGTTGCTTCCTCGATGTACAGATTGAAGAGTAGGGGCGAAAGGCTACAGCCTTGTCTTACACCCTTCTTAATACGAGCACTTCGTTCTTGATCGTCCACTCTTATTATTCCCTCTTAGTTGTTGTACATATTGTATATGACCCGTCTCTCCCTATAGCTTACCCCTACTTTTTTCAGAATCTCGAACAGCTTGCACCATTTTATATTGTCGAACGCTTTTCCATGTCGACAAATCCTATGAAAGTGTCTTGATTTTTCTTTAGCCTTGCTTCCGTTATTAGCCGTAACGTCAGAATTGCCTCTCTCGTCCCTTTACTTTTCCTAAAGCCAAACTGATCGTCACCTAGCGCATTCTCAATTTTCTTTTCCATTCTTCTGTATATTATTCTTGTAAGCAGCTTCGATGCATGAGCTGTTAAGCTGATTGTGCGATAATTCTCGCACTTGTCAGCTCTTGCCGTCTTCGGAATTGTGTGGATGAGGTTTTCCCGAAAGTCAGATGGTATATCGCCAGACTCATATATTCTACACACCAACGTGAATAGTCATTTTGTTGCCACTTCCCCCAATGATTTTAGAAATTCTGATGGAATGTTATCTATCACTTCTGCCTCATTTCACCGTAAGTCCTCCAAAGCTCTTTTAAATTCCGATTCTAATACTGGATCCCCTATCTCTTCTAAATCGACTCCTGTTTCTTCTTCTATCACATCAGACAAATCTTCACTCTCATAGAGGCTTTCCACCTATCTGCTCTCTCCTCTGCATTTAACAGTGGAATTCCCGTTGCACTCTTAATGTTACCACCGTTGCTTTTAATGTCACCAAAGGTTGTTTTGACTTTCCTGTATGCTGAGTCTGCCCTTCCGACAATCATATCTTTTTCAATGTCTTCACATTTTTCCTGCAGCCATTTCGTCTTAGCTTCCCTGCACTTCCTATTTATTTCATTCCTCAGCGACTTGTATTTCTGTATTCCTGATTCTCCCGGAACATGTTTGTACTTCCTCCTTTCATCAATCAACTGAAGTATTTCTTCTGTTACCCATGGTTTCTACGCAGCTACCTTCTTTGTACCTATGTTTTCCTTCCCAACTTCTGTGATGGCCCTTTTTAGAGATGTCCATTCCTCTTCAACTGTTCTGCCAACTGCGCTATTCCTTATTGCTGTATCTATAGCGTTAGAGAACTTCAAACGTATCTCGTCATTCCTTAGTACTTACTGAATAACGTCTTGAATTCAGCCTACTCTTCATCACTACTGTATTGTGATCTGAGTCTATATCTGCTCCTAGGTACGCCTTACAATCCAGTATCTGATATTCTCCTGTAACCTTTTCCTCTACTCCTTCCCCTACCACTGCATTCCAGTCGCCCATGACTATTAGATTTTCGTCCCCCTTTACATACTGCGTTACTCTTTGAATATCCTCATACACTTTCTCTATCTGTTCATCTTCAGCTTGCGACGTCGGCATGTATACCTGAACTATCGTTGTCGGTGTTGGTCTGCTGTCGATTCTGATTAGAACAACCTGGTCACTGAACTGTTCACAGTAACACACCCTCTGCCCTACCTTCTTATTCATAACGAATCCTACACCTGTTATACCATTTTCTGCTGCTGTTGATATTACCCGATACTCATCTGACCAGAAATCCTTGTCTTCCTTCCACTTCACTTCACTGACCCCTACTATATCTAGATTGAGCCTTTGCATTTCCCTTTTCAGATTTTCTAATTTCCCTACCACGTTCAAGCTTCTGACATTCCACGCCCCGACTCGTAGAACGTTATTCTTTCGTAGATTATTCAATCTTTTTCTCATGGTAACCTCCCCCTTGGCAGTCCCCTCCCGGAGATCCGAATGGGGGACTATTCCGGAATCATTTGCCAATGGAGAGATCATCATGACACTTCTTCAAATACAGGCCACATGTCCTGTGGATACACGTTACGTGTCTTTAATGCAATGGCTTCCATTGCCTTCTGCATCCTCATGTCGTTGATCATTGCTGATTCTTCCGCCTTTAGGGGCAATTTCCCACCCGTAGGAACAGAGAGTGCCCTGAACCTCTATCCGCTCCTCCGCCCTCTTTGACAAGGCCGTTGGCAGAATGAGGCTGACTTCTTATGCCGGAAGTCTTCGTTCGCCAATGCTGATTATTTATTTATCAAAATTTAGGCAGTGGCGGGGATCGAAGACGTTTTGATTATGAATCAAAGACGCTACTCCTAGACCACGGGTACCCACTATTTAATATAACTGAAATTAACTTACGCACTGGACAATACACACACCCATGCCCAAGGGAGGACTCGAACCTCCGATGGGGACCATGACAAGGCACCTGAGACCGCATGGCAACCCGCGGGGCTTGTGAAACAAGGGGGAACGACTTAATGTTGATTTATTAATTCACCACCGCTTACACAGTTTGTTGAATTCAGCACCGGAGACCTCGACGAGATAAACCCCTGTATAAAGAATGTAGCGCCAATTCAGCGGTGTCCGCCATTTTTGGGTAAAGCGACTGGCGTGCTCACCTTGCGCATCAAAAGCGTGCTGGGTTATGAGAAGTTTATAATCATTTTTCGATGGAAATGAAGTTGCAGATGATAGTGGAATAGTGCAATAATTAAAATATTCACTACAGTACAGTTTATAGTCATTAAATGCTAAAACTACAAACACATGCAGTCAACACGATGGAATTTGTAGACATTCTATCAGAGCAAGTCCTGAAACACAGGATTTCATTTCCATGTCAGTACGAACGAAATTGTAATAAATTCTTGTCAGAAGGAATATTTAATAGCTTCCTTAGACGTTGTCAAACGTTTTTGAAACAAGCATTTACAATTACTTTGATGTTCAAAATGTTCAAATGTGTGTGAAATCGGAACCGCAAGACCGCTACGGTCGCAGGTTCGAATCCTGCCTCCACGATCTGGCCTTGAGCTATAGTTAACGGCAGAACAGTGAGATATTATTCCTAAAAGAGTAATAACAATCAGAGAAAGGACGCTTTATGGCTCTGAGCACTATGGGACTTAACATCTATGGTCATTAGTCCCCTAGAACTTAGAATTACTTAAACCTAACTAACCTAAGGACAGCACACAACACCTAGTCATCACGAGGCAGAGAAAATCCCTGACCCTGCCGGGAATCGAACCCGGGAACCCGGGCGCGGGAAGCGAGAACGCTACCGCACGACCACGAGCTGCGGATGAAGTACGCGTTATCGTAGCTATATTAATACCTGTCTGTCACAGAGAACGATTCTAAATTTTATTGCCTTATATTTAAAAGAAAAGAATCTAACTATATTAAAATTTGAATTGTTCAGTGCTTTTTATTTGTTTCACTAATATGTCTACTGCACACTGAAAAAACTGAAACTCATGAGGATCGATCCCAACTGACGCGTTACGTATTATGCTACAAAAGTACTGGCGTAACGCCACCTTGTACTTGTTGATGTTCAGTATTGCACACATAGCATTGTAAGTCCCGGATCGTTATAATTAAATGGTTCAAATGGCTCTGAGCACTATGGGTCTTAACTGCTGAGATCATCAGTCCCCTAGAACTTAGAACTACTTAAACCTAACTAACGTAAGTACATCACAAACATCCATGCCCGAGGCAGGATTCGAACCTGCGACCGTAGCGGGTTATAATTAAACTTTACGTATTTAACACAGGGAACCTAATTATCGTACGAGTACCAAACGTGCTAGCACTGATGTCCAGAATATCGGGTGCTTGATTTTCATGCGTCACAGTGCCATCGTCCAGTTTCAACTATGGCCACCAGGTGCCGTGATCAGTTATCGTGATTCATAGTTTCACGCACATGACCAGCCTCAGTGCACTTGCTGACGTGTCAAAATGAGCGTGGACGAAAGCTTCAGGGCATTCGTTATTAGTCAAGCTCTATTATTAAGAAAAAAACAGAAATGCTGCAGCTGCACTTCGATAGTTCACCGGCTGAAAGGATTAAGGAAGGGACGTCTTCTCCACCTGCTATGAGGAGCATGATGAAGAAGTTCGAATCAATTGGAGAACTGGGCGTCACCCGGGAAGGGTCCGACGACCGGTTGCACCACAGGTGGTTGTGGAAATCGCTGTTGCTGCGGCAGACAACGCTGCGCGCAATGCCTCAAAAACAAAACAAAAAAACAAAAAATATGTATGTGAAATCTTATGAACTGCTAAGGTCATCAGTCCCTAAGCTTACACACTACTTAACCTAAATTATCCTAAGGACAAACACACACACCCATGCCCAAGGGAGGACTCGAACCTCCGCCGGGACCAGCCACAGAGTCCATGACTGCAGCGCCTTAAACCGCTCGGCTAATCCCGCACCGCCGCTATGCCCCATCGTCAGGCAGTGTGTGTGCTGTGTCGCGACAGTTGAACATTCAGTGGTCTGTTGTATGGAAGGTGCTTTGAACCATTCTCAAATGGTACCCACACAAGATCCATACAGTAGCTTGTACCGCAGGAAGCAGAATGACGTGTTCACTTCGCTTTTCACTTTCTCGCGTGGACTGATGTTGATGAGGGCTGGCCCTGGACGATCTTATGGACAGACAAAGCTCATTTTCCTCTGACGGGTGAGGTGAACTCACAGAATAGCCGAGTGTGGGGATCTTCACCTCCAGTCACTGTGCACGACGTTCCTCTGCATGGTAAACGTGTCACTGAATGGTGTGGCTTCACGGCTACGTTATCATTGGCCCGTTCTTTTTGGAACAGGTTGGTGCTCAAAGACCAAAGACGTGCAATGTGACTGGCCACGGGTTACTGCGATATGCTTCGCTAGCATGTCATACCCACCCTACAGGAGAGAGACGCATTGAACTGAATAGTTTTAATGCAAGATGGGACCACTCCGCACATCGCTCGTGTTCACCTGCTTCTCCGCAACACATTTGGAAACGATCGAATTGTCAGCCGATCGTTTCCAAAAGCCTGGCCGGTACGGTCACCTGAACTCTAAACTAAACCCCTCCGTAACAGCCCATGAAGGCCCAACAGTACCGACCGGCCGCCGTGTCATCCTCAGCCCACAGGTGTCACTGGATGCGGACATGAAGAGGCATGAGGTCAGCACACCGCAGTCCCAGCCGGAAGTCAGTTTACGAAACCGGAGCCGCTACTTCTCAATCAAGTAGCTCCTCAGTTTACCTCACAAGGGCTGAGTGCACCCCGTATGCCAACAGCGCTCGGCGTAACGGATGGTCATCCACCCATGTTGTAGCCCAGCCCGACAGCGCTTAACTTCAGTGATCTGACGGGAACCCGTGGTACCACTGCTACAAAGCCGTTGGCATCACCTAATCTCACTTCTGTTGTGGGGCTACCTGAAGAACAGGCTTTACAAGACACATGTTCTGATCTATACTCAGCATATCCAGAGATGCTACCACCATACCTACGCACATGTTTCATTCTGCTGTGCTTTCAGACACTTGTGGTCACTGATGGGCGCCATATTAAACCCCTGTTGTAGCAGTAATAGTACCGGTATGTATAATGTTATGATGTACCGTAGCAGCACATTAAAAATGTTTCAATTGAATTGATTCGGTATTATTTCTCTTCGACAAATCCTTGACATTAGTGCTACCAAGTCTGGTCCTCGTATGGCAATTGGTTTCCTTGTTATAACGTGTTAAATAGGGAAAGTTTAAATATAACCAGCCAGCACACTATTAGATGAATCGATAGAATTACACAGTTATTTGTTGTTTGTGGAAAACTTAAAAATATTGCATTAAACAACAGACAGACGAGAATTAACTAAAATTTTCCCGAGACACAGAAATACGAGTGACATCACATAGCGCAGCAGAGCAATTAAAATACGAAATGTTTGTATCTGGCCTCAAAAGCAATTCAGTACAGTCTTCAGTTAATACAAAACTATCTTCTATGACACAAAAGTTTCGTGTAAAGAAATAAATCTTAAATGAGTACATTTCTACAATGTACGCACTTACTTTGGTCGGTCCAGAAATGGCTGCCGAGTATCACGCGACGATCAGCTGACCAGTGGCAAGATGTGGTTGTTGGTAATCAACACACAAAAGATTGTCGCTTCTTTCGATACACAGGGCTTTACGACGAGATGCTCTACAACGCCGGATTTGCACCTGGTGGCCAAAATTGGAAGTAATTTTTTCCCATAAACGCAGTGGCATATCTAGCAAATTTCACTGCCGTACGATAATTACGGCCCACACTGGACCTCTGTGAGTAGCTGTACTTTAATTATAACCACCCGGTATTTACGTCTTACATCAAAATAAAAAAAAAAATGGTTCAAATGGCTCTGAGCACTATGCGACTTAACTTCTGAGGTCATCAGTCGCCTAGAACTTAGAACTAATTAAACCTTACTAACCTAAGGACATCACACACATCCATGCCCTAGGCAGGATTCGAACCTGCGACCGTAGTGGTCGCTCGGCTCCAGACTGTAGCGCCTAGAACCGCACGGCCACTTCGACCGGCTACATCGAAACAGAGGATGATTTTGCACCAGTACGCATAAGGACGCAGAAGCAGAACAATAATGTCGTTTTCTCCTTTAACATATTTTTTAATCGCTTACCCTTAATTTGACTATTTCTTGAGTCCGCCTTGAGTACTCAAACTTTCAATAAATCGGATTCTCAGTTATTTGAATTTCTGGATAATTGAGATACATTACACAAGCAGATCCTTCTGCAATAACAGTTGTCGCACAAGTCTAACTGAGCTGCAACATTTTGACGCTTCTTTGCCGCATTTGTTACGTATGATGTAATATAACTAGATTTAACGTTTTATACCTGGTTGTTACCACGGCGGGGGTGTTCTATCCATTACGGCCGCAAACGCCGTCCCGACGTTTAACAGACCGGCAGCTTTCGACGTCACTGCGGCCGTATATCTGAAGCTCAGGCAGGCGAGAGAGGCAGTAAAGTTCACTCAAGTTTCTTGGGAATAGTGCTCAACGAAGTACTGCAGGCGCCCCGGGCGGCGGGAATCGCCGCAGTTCCGGGAAATCGGCCGTACCGGCGCTCACCTCGCGCTGGATACGGCCGGCGCGCGACGTGTCCGGAAAACCAAAGGCGGCGATGGCGAGGCGCAGCACAGCGCTCGTCGCCGGCGCCCCCTGTTATTGTTTCGGCGAACATCGCCACGCGCGGCGTCTCCGGTGCGAAACAGAACACTCTCGGCAAAAGTCGTAATACTCGATGTTCCGGACTTCCGCGGGCAATAAATGCCGGGCACGATCGCGGCCGCTACGTATGCGGAATGAACAGCGGCGGCGGTTGTCAAGGAGTTGGAGACCTACTTGCCGACTCGCTGGTTTGTGCGACCGGCACCTCGTTCCGAACAAGGTACAGTCAGACACTAAACTTTTGAATATCTAAATAGCTTCTGGGTTTGAAATGCATCCAGCTCCCATAGTGATATTATTGAGAACAGTTAGTGAAGGCGTTTTAGAGGAAGCAACTTCTGTCTTGCACTTATAATTACCTGAAAGAGGACTGCATTCAATATGTGCACTTAACGTAGGCAGCGTTCTTCTGTTGATCTCCTATTAATCTTACAAATAACAATGCATTTTCCGTAAGGCAGAAAACCAAGCGGTGGGACAAGGGGAATTACTTTGTGCCCATCACAAAAAATTCCTAAAAATAATTTCGTTAAATGTGTTTAACATTTAGAAACATCATACTTTTTGAGTAGGTACTGATGTGTAAGTAGGCTACAGAACTTGAAAATATTTCGTAGCACCATCTTAGCAACATTAACGCATTTTGTGTCATGTCGACACCTAGTAAAAGGGTACTGTATGACCACCACAAAAAATTTGAAAAAACACACAAAATTCGTTAATTATCGTTGATTTTCATTCACAACATACTTTTTTAAGTTGTGTAGATGTCGAAGAAGGGTCATGAACCTGAAAATATGAATACGACATTTGTTGCGAAAAGTCACATTCACTAGTAAGACGTAAATTTTTAGGTTAAGTTTTACTAAAGAAATTAAAATCGTTACCGAATCTGATATAAGAAATCATTAAAAACAATAAATAGTTTTTCTCCAAAATTTTAAATGTATCAGACTAGGTTACTATATTTTCACAAGGTGGGCCTAAGTAACACCCCCCTCCCCCCTCATAGTATTATGAGGGTTAATAAGGGTCCGGATTTTTCTCAGTTGCTTGAATAAAACGGACGCTTCCGTTTTGGCTGTTTAATCACTCAGAGAAACCTCTTCGTGTACTTTTGACTATGGCAATACATTCCGTTTTCAACATAATGACAGTGAAATGACCCTTTCTTCTGTGTAACCCAAATAACCAACAACTCTTCACAGCCGATAATCAACTAGTCCAGCGCTAAAACACTTGCCTCCACACACTTAGTTACTTACATGGCGAACATCCGATGCTTCTAAAACCAAACGCTCACATGTACAGGCTTCCAGGAAGTTACATTGGTATGAAAATATAAAGTGCGACGTAAACTTTCGTACATCAAAGCATAGACATCTCTGTGTTACTTCAAAATACGACGTGTTAATACATTCAATGATTGTTTTGCTTCAAACCCATTTTAAATCAAATGTAAGTTACCTGGAAGACTATTATTTTGGAGCTATAGCATTTAGATCATCTTAAAATATAAAAAAAATCATCACACAAACTTTGTATAAGAAACGAGCCTGAAACAGCTGGAAATCGAGCATAAATACTGTGCTTCCCTGCCAAAGTCGATGGACGCGGTAGTTTAGTTTTACAAATCAGGCATCGGTAGGTTCAATACTGGTCACAGAGAATCAGGCTAGGCTCGTTGTAGGGTTTACAGCCAAATGATTTTCTTCATGGACATAATTTTTCCGCCATTGACTGTAATTCTTCACCGGCCAGGTGGCCGAGCTGTTCTGGGCGTTACAGTCTGGAACCGCGTGACCACTACGGTCGCAGGTTCGAATCCTGCCTCGGGCATGGATGTGTGTGATGTCCTTAGATTAGTTATTTTTAAGTAGTTCTAAGTTCTAGGGGACTGATGACCTTAGAAGTTAAGTCCCATAGTGCTCAGAGCCATTTGAACCATTTGTTATTCTTCATTTTTTAATACAGGGTTGTAGTTTAGTCACCTAGGCTATTTTTTAAGTGCTTCTTCAATATAACCAAAATTATTAAACGTCTCACAACAGGTAACATTGGAACTATTGCATGTAATCCTCGAATTGATATTTAAATATTTGTAGAATAGTGTCGTAGCAAATCCAAAAACATCCTACCACTGTACAAACATCAAGATATTCTAGGTTGTTGACAAGCAAGCCTAGGTAGCATCTGTCGTAAGGCGACAAGATTTTGCCACCACACATGAATAATTTTGACGATTCATATTTCAAGTTTTTGTATGCCCAACCCTCTGACTGAAGGTTTGAAGGACTTCGGCCGTTCTCCTAGAAATAAAATGGAACATCTGGAGTCTTGTTATTTACTATACTGCTATAAGTTTTGGTGATTAAGTACACCTTCTTCAGGCCTTTAACTGACGCTGAGGGGGCGAAGTCCAGTCGTATACACGATCCCATCTATGGGCAACATCTATGAACTGATTTCCGTTGACTGAAACAGCAATGCTGTGTCTGCTACCATCAGTTACCAACTGTCAGTTGGTAGCTAATGACTGCAGATACCACACCTATGTTTCAGTCCACGGGAAGTATTTCATAGATGTTGACCACTGATGGGATCATCTGTGCGAGTGGAGTCCACCCACTCAGCGTAAGTTAAGGCTTAAATAAGGCATATTGAATCACCGAAACTGATAGCTGTATAATAAATAATACCGAAAGGACGGCTGCAGGCGTTCCATCTTATTACATTAATATTTCATGTTTACTTCGTATGGGATCACATTTTTCAGGTGGGATTATCTAATTATTAATCATTTATTGGCTTATACCGGGTAGATTCCTACTAACGTTTCTGAAGAGTTCCATGCTTTGAGGGTAATTTCACGCTGGATCAGACAGCAAGGAGAACGAGGGCCCTGCGGTCTTCAAAAGCAAAGGCTGGAGGTACGGCAGCTTTTATGGCTCCGAAAATAGGATGACGAGAGCGTTTACTACCTAGGACCGCGGTGGGTGTCAAGAAGATACACACCGGTGGATAGTTTACGAGACATTTCTGGCAAGGTGCCAGTGAACAGTCTCACTATTTGATTTGATAAATTGCTCATTTCGTCAATAGGAATGTCATCCTGCGTTCCTCTACGCTTCTTTGCGGAGACTGAGGCATTACGAAGTACTTCTTTACTAAGTACGCCCGCATCTCGTGGTCGTGCGGTAGCGTTCTCGCTTCCCACGCCCGGGTTCCCGGGTTCGATTCCCGGCGGGGTCTGGGATTTTCTCTGCCTCGTGATGGCTGGGTGTTGTGTGTTGTCCTTAGGTTAGTTAGGTTTAAGTAGTTCTAAGTTCTAGGGCACTTATGACCACAGCAGTTGAGTCCCATAGTGCTCAGAGCCATTTGAATTTTTTACTAAGTACTTCTCTATGACCACACTCTTGATTCGTCTCTGCTCAAGGCTTATGAGGAATGAGGAAGCAGAACTCCTGATTTGTGTCCTTCACTGCACTGAACTAGTTTCGACCCTAAGAGTTTGTGGACGCCATTTGACAACCTTTGTGTAGTCAGAATTTATAGCTACGGAATGCACTTCGTCTGGGCAACGGCTGGCAGTACTTCACATTGGCACTGCGTAATTGCCCTTCCCAGCACTGAATTCGATGATACACGCACCACGGCTCGACAGACAGTAAATGTGCTGAGTTCTATTGATTTGATCCCAGAACTTATCACTATCAGCCAATGCTTTCTAAACTTCGATGCTAATCGGTATCAACCATTTAATGTTACTGTCGAATAAACGAGGCCGCGATTTCGATTCGAATCATAGCTGTTTAGATTAATGAAAAGGAGTTAACGTTGTAGGTCAGTACTAGTTCAGTTTGCATATTTTTCTTTGAGTGTTGCTTTTACAGTAAATGTCTTGTCACTACCCAGTTGTTCTGCTTTTCCTAGTATTAGATTCAAATACCGATCCTGATTAAGTTAGACGAGAGAATTATTACAACTTGAGAAACTAATTCACATATTATTCCCGGTTGCAGGTTGTCAGAGGTAGTATTAGTTATTCGACATTTTAGTCGTGACCACTCCATAGTGAACACAACATATACACGCCATATGATACAATACACATTGCGCACTGGAGTAGTTTCGGACTGCATAACTCAATTTACATCATTGTATTATATGGGAACAAGAACTGTTAACGGCAAATGAATATAAGAGTACACCACTCCTTACCATGATTTGACCTTTAAGAAAGAATCCTAGCAAACAGATGTCTCTGTTACCGACATGAAGTCAGATCATAAAATACGCAATTCAGCGGTAACACTTTCTCGACGATCCTACATTACTACCTACCACATAGACAGCTGACAATATACGGTACATGTGCTACCTGATGATATTTGCCTGAGGGTAAGGCATTGCCGCATGGCGACATCGCTACCCGTCAGATTACCGAAGTTAAGCACTGTTGAGCTGGCCAGCACTTGGATGGGTGACCATCCGGTCTTCCGAGCGCTATTGGAAAGTGGGGAGCACTCAGCCCTAGTGATTGAGAGGCAGCGGCTCGAGTCTCGTAAACTAACATGCGGCCGGGAGTGCGATTGGCTTACCACATGCCCTTCCATATTCGCATCCCGTGACTCCTATTGGCTGGGGATGACACCGTGGCCGGTCGGTACTTCATAGCCTGTTCGGGTGGAGTTTAGTTTTTGTTTTGAGGGTAACTTTACATTTTACAACTAGGAAGAAAGGAAGGACGAATATATTTTATGGTTTATTACTAAAGTTCATGTATGAAAATAACTTCCGTATACTCTGCAAGACACGTTGTAGATGTTAAAAGCTTCAAAACATGCACTACTGGCCATTAAAATTGCTACACCACGAAGATGACGTGCTACAGACGCGAAATTTAACCGACAGGAAGACGATGCTGTGATATGCAAATGATTAGCTTTTCAGAGCATTCACGCAAGGTTGGTGCCGGTGGCGACACCTACAACGTGATGACATGAGGAAAATTTCCAACCGATTTCTCATACACAAACAGCAGCTGACTGGCGTTGCCTGGTGAAGCGTTGTTGTGATGCCTCGTGTAAGGAGGAGAAATGCGTACCATCACGTTTCCGACTTTGATAAAGGTCGGATTGTAGGCTATGGCGATTGCGGTTTATATTATCGCGACATTGCTGCTCGCGTTGGTGGAGATCCAATGACTGTTAGCGGAATATGGAATCGGTGGGTTCAGGAGGGTAATACGGAATGCCGTGCTGGATCCCAATGGGCTCTTATCACTAGCAGTCGAAATGACAGGCATCTTTTACCCGCATGGCTGTAACGGATCGTACAGCGCCGCGCGGGATTTGCCGAGCGGTGTAAGGCGCTGCAGTCATGGACTGTGCGGCTGGTCCCGGCGGAGGTTCGAGTCCCCCCTCGGGCATGGGTGTGTGTGTTTGTCCTTAGGATAATTTAGGTTAAGTAGTGTGTAAGCTTAGGGACTGATGACCTTAGCAGTTAAGTCCCATAAGATTACAGACACATTTGAACATTTGATCGTGCAGCCACGTCTCGATCCCTGAATCAACAGATTGGGACGTTTGCAAGACAACAACCATCTGCACGAACAGTTGGACGAAGTTTTCAGCAGCATGGACTATGAGCTCGGAGACCATGGCTGCGCTTACCCTTGACGCTGCATCACAGACAGGAGCGCCTGCGATGGAGTACTCAACGACGAACCTGGGTGCACGAATGGCAAAACTTCATATTTTCGGATGAATCCAGGTTATGTTTACAGCATCATGATGTTCGCATCCGTGTTGGCGACATCGCGGTGAATGCACGTTGGAAGCGTGTATTCGTCATCGCCATAGTGGCGTATCACCCGGCGTGATGGTATGGGGTGTCATTGGTTACTCGTCTCGGTCATCTCTTGTTCGCATTAACGGTAATTTGAACAATCGACGTTACAATTCAGATGTGTTACGGGCATGGATCTACCCTTCATTCCATCCCTGTGAAACCCTACATTTCAGCAGGATAATGCACTGCCGCGTGTTGCAGTTCCTGTACGGGCCTTTCTGGATACAGAAAATGTTCGGCTGCTGCCCTGGACAGCACATTCTCCAAATCTGCCACCAATTGAAAACGTCTGGTCAATGGTGGCCGAGCAACCGGCTCGTCACCATACGTTAGTCACTACTCTTCATGAACTGTGGTATCGTGTTGAAGCTGTATGGGCAGCTGTACCTGTACACGCCATCCAAGCTCTGTTTGAGTCAATTCCCAGGCGTATGAAGGCCGATATTACGGCCAGAGTTGGTTGTTCTGGGTACTTATTTGTCGGGATCTATGCACCTAAATTGCGTGAAAATATAATCACATGTCAGTTCTAGTATAGTATGTTTTTACCAGTGAATACACGTTTATCAACTGCATTTATTCTTGGTGAAGTCTTTTAATGGCCAGTAGTGTATGTTGTTATTGTTGGTACTAGACACCATGTAATGCTGACTGATTTCGTAGTTTGTTGAACAGCTAGTGCACTTGCTTATCATGTCGTTCAGCAACTTGCTTAATGACGATCTCCAATGACACTTTCGTATCAAGAGTTGATGACATAATGTCATTTAGTCTTTCGTTCTGTTCGCTGACCTTTTTGTTAGCTGCTTGATACTTTCCGAACTCCCGATTGCTCGTCCAAGGAGCACGGCTAACACATCGTCTTTGTTTTGTGTTTTGCGTAGCTTGCTTTGATGATTCATTATGAGAGTTGAGGAAGATTCTCCCAAGGGACTCGCCATACTGTCGGAGTTACCGCGTAACCTAATACGTGAAATCTGTTTTTCCTCGGTATCCGCGAAATAACATTCGTGTTTCCTCCAACTCTGGACCTATCTTTTTCCTGCTGTTAAAGCCATTACTACTTTATTACATTGATGAAGATAGAAATTCTACGGAGTATTGTTAAAATTGTCCCTATAGCACACGTGTGGCCAGAAACCACTTCTTGTTTGTTCACTATCGCTCGAGTGAGTTTACAATATTTTGCGATCTAGAAGTTGTGAGGATCCTATATTCTCTTAAGTCGGAATATTTGTTATATTTTGTAGCTTAGTGACTGCTAGCTTTTTTAAATACATTAATGGCTTTCGGGAGTCACCCACACAGCCAGCCACAGACCACAACAAACGACAGTTATGTGTTACATCCATATAAACAGAACTTCAGTAAATGACCTAAGTAGGTTAGTATATTTAATTAATTGTAATGTGGAAAAATCTCTTTTCCAATGTTCTTATTTGACCCTCTGGTATAAAATTCATAGGACCTTATACGCTTTGGTGTCTTTAAGTTGCTAAAACGTTTTGATGTTTGTGGGCAAAATATTTCCAGAGTTCATCAGATGCTGTAATAGTTTCATCTTTTCTTGATAACTTCTGTGGCAGCGGAATAAAATTTTATCAACTTATTTCTCACTGACGCGTTCACATGAAGAAGATGAGACTGTGCTGAGGCGGTAGAGACATCGTCGGAATGTCCCGCGGCTGAAGCGAAGTTGTACCATTGTCACTGTACCATTGTATCTGATATTTTGGTACCGAGGACTTGCTGGGAGATTAGGCACCTCTGCGGCATAATGTCTCCCTTTAGTTTCGTAGGACTGAACCCCGCACAGCGTTGTACAGTAATCTTTGCCAGCTGACAATGCCTCTGATATAGTCATAATCGCTTCGTTGTGAGCTTGTCGTCGAACGACAGTAACGAACCGCTCCGGTAATGTGTCGGCATCGGTTGACCGCCCTCACTAACGTATTTTGTGTTAGCAATACGCGCCGCGTTCAGATGGTCTTCAGGTTTCACTGTCAAGTGATTGATGTCGCATTGTGGCATACGGTTCGTAACTAAAACTGAGTGTAGTTAAATTGCTTTGGAATGCTTAATAAGTTTAGTAATAAATCGATCAGTTAGTGATAACTGTTGTCGCTCGAACATTGTCGGCTTCCTAAAAAAATGGTTCAAATGGCTCTGAGCATTATGGGACTTAAACATCTGAGGTCATCAGTCCCCTTGAACTTAGAACTACTTAAATCTAACTTACCTAAGAACATCACATACATCCATGCCCGAGGCAGGATTCGAACCTGCGACCGTTGCCGTGGCGCGGTTCCAGATTGAAGCGCCTAGAACCGTTCGGCCACACCGTCCGACGCTTCCTGAAAAGATATGCACCCAGAAAGAGAGTATATTACTTTTCTTGTACCTGACTTGAATCCATGTGAAAGTGAACACTCTTCCAAAAGAAGTGGCAATACTGGAGAACTTATTGAAACAAGTCTCTGGCAGAAGAAATGAATCATTTTCATTATGTATGTTGTACAAGCACTTTGTGATGACTAATGGTCGTATAGTGTTTGGTTTAGAGACGAGAATGGCCACATAGTCTAATGTATAGCCATCGTCCCTAATGGAGATAAAAATAGGACAGCTTAACCCCATGGGAAGTGCCATCGTACTACATGAGGCTAGGAAAGTGGCAGATAAGTTGAAGTTGGACGTATTGTGTCTCCAAGAACGATATACTAAGGCCGGGAAGATCCCCGATGTACCAGTAATAATTGTATTTAACATGGACATCACAGTGACAAAAATATCACCGTATTTTTCAGAACACGTAATCTTTGTGGAAGTGTTAACCGGAAAGGAGAGTTACCGCCTACTCTCTATGTATCTGCTAAAGTTAAGGGAGTTTAATCATCTGGGACAAATTAAACCTCCTCTGTAAACGCCATGACGCAAACGCTAAGTTAATATTGTGGCATAGCAGCCTGACTGATGATCGTGGAGGACTAGACGAAACTATCTTGGATCTTAACCTGCAGGTTAACAACGTCAAACATAGTAGTCACTAAAGTGAGGCGCCGTGAGAATGCTGGAAGGTTGATAGTGGAATGACATCCAGTGATCATAATGTCATACACTATACCATATTTGGATGGGAATGAAAACTACTACAGAAAGTGTGCGCGTAGCGCCCAAACACAGCATCGAGGAGGGTAACTGGGAAGAAGACAGAATAGTGTTCCAGTGCCCAAGAAGTCCATCGCTGGGTGATGATGCTGACCCTGGCCACATATACTGCAATGGAGATGTCGATACCTACTGGAAAAGATCCATCTACAGGAGTACCTTGCATCTGCCTGCCCGACTAGCCGCGCAGTCTAACGCGCTGCTTCTCGAGTGGGAAGACGTACCGGTCCCCAGCACGAATTCACCCGGCAGATTAGTGTCAAAGTCCGGCGTGCTTGTGGATGGTTTTTGTAAGGTGATTTTCCATCTGCCTCGACGAATGCGGGCTAGTTCCCCTTATTCCGCTTCGGTTACACTATGTCGGCGATTGCTGCGCAAACACTGTCTCCTCGTACGCCTACACCATAATTACTCTACCAAGCAAACATCTGGAGTTACACTGGTCTGGTATGAGCCGTTCCCGGGAGGGGCGGGGGATGGGGGGTGGGGGGTGGGGGCGGGTCCACTGGGGGCCAAACCGCACAATAGCCCTTGGTTCGGTGTGGGACGGCGGAGTGGTGAGTGGACTACTGTAGCCTGTTGTGAGGTTGTGAACCACTGAGGGCTACGGTGGGGACGAAGCCTCTCCTTCGTTCCTAGGTTCGCGGTTCAATACACAATACACACCTTGCATCTGGACCGAGGCGCTGCAAAAATTAAGATGTGAAACAAGAAGAGCTAGGAAGCTACACAAGAGCAGCATGACCAAAGAAGAAAGAATCGAAGGCTGCATAGATACAGGCATGTAAAAAATTTAAGGAAGAATTGTGGAAAACAAAAATGGAACGATGCAAATATTCGTGGAGGAACATAGAATTTAATCCCTGTGAAATTCCACACGAAACAATCTGCTAGAAAATAATATCATCAACATTCTTGTCCACGCTCAAGAGAAATGGTGGGACCGTAAAAGAATGTTGATAACAGTCAACTGCCCTGCTAATGGAATCACGACATACTGACGACAAAGAAGGAGACGAGGTAGATGATGAGCGTGGATTAGGAGCTATGTTATGGGAAGATTATAGAAACAAAATTGTGTACTCCTTTGCACAGGAAGAAATTTGGCAAATAATTTTCAGGCTCAATAAGAAAAAATCTGCAGTACCGGATGGGATCCCTGCCGAAGTAATACAGGTTTTATGTGACGAAATAGATATCTTTTTGTGTGAAATGTATAACGAGTTTTTCTTACGAGGAACGGTTTCTGCACCGTGAAAGAATCCCGAGGTAGTCATTATCAGTAAAGCGCGAGACAAGGATCCGATGGAACCTAAAGCCTACAGCCCAATTTGTCTTTCAAACTTTCAAGGGATTTGAAAAATTTTTATGCAAAAGGTTATAAGATCATAGTTTACTGCAAGGAATGGATCGTCAGCAGTACGGGCTTAGAAGAGGCAAGTCAACTGAAGACGCAATCAACAAGGCGATCTTGATGGTGACAGATACTGATTTTAGGTGTGCTCTAACGATGATGTTGCGTCTTACTGGCACTTTCGATAACTTATAGTAGCTGCCTTTCCTTGGTCACCTTTGGGAGATGGAGTGTCCAGAGGCGCTGTTGCCACGGGAGACGTGCAACTTCAATATACCTAGGAGAGGAAATAACGAAGACCATGACAAAAATCTGTCCACAGGAATGTGGTCCAGAGATTTGAGATGTAGTATTGGAACCCATACTACGTAAACGGACTGCTAGCATTTCCAGATGACTTGCTGTTCATTGTAAGTTGTGACTCCAAAAGAATAGTAGAAGATAAATGTAATTCAGCGCTACAAGTGCTTGGAGAATGGTGTATAAGTATCAAATTGTTACTGGAACCTCACAAAACCACATATCCATAACTGAAAGGAAACCTAGCAAGAAATCCTAATATAAGACGATATAACTATTGGAGGAAACGCAGTACCGTGGTGTCTAGGGTATTCATGAATGTACGTCGTAACTCTGGACGTCGTATATAAGAGGATGACAGAAAAGCAACTAATATGATGAAAAACATTATAACCATCGCAAACCAGCAGTTTTGACTTCCCTTGAACACAATCAGAGTACCACCAATACATATTTGCATCAGTCGTTGGATATGGCGCGAGAATTTTGCCTCAAGATTGCAGCTTGTGGAGCGAGCTTCTCCAGTCAGGAGAGTTCATCGACGAGTGCTACTAAGTTCGACGTGCGCCTACTTCGCTAACCATGAAGACTCAAACTCTAGGAATATGCCCACTGGATTTGGAAATCGGGAAAAGGGAAGCATTATACTGGTTAAAGAAAGGCAATCAAATGGAAATACGGACACCTGGAATGGAGGCCAGTACAAAAAAAGTAATACAAGATGGCATATTGCAACTGTGGCAAAATGAGTGGAACTCTTCAGGCACCGGGGATAGGACATACGAATTTCTCCCTAACATTAGGAAGACAATATAAAAAGAGATTTCTTCACCCATCGAGTGGACTGATACATTACATGACTGATTAAGGGTCGTGTGCTACGCACCTACAAAAATCGAAAGGAAAATTGATGATAGTTGCACCTGCGGCAGTGTGAGCACTCCAGAGAACACATTGTGAAACAGTGCACTCTACGAAGATGAAACGGGTAATGGGCGTCAGGTATTAAATACGCTGAATCCCAGAGCAGCACAGAGGAACAAGTCAGCCTCTCGCATCTTAGATGATACTACAGCCGTGGTATCCAGGAAGTCCAAGGAAGACGTCATAAACCATCCCGGCTAGCGAAGATACCCTACTTATCTATAGAAGACAACTGAGGTCGGTGAGTTTTACTTAGCGAGTTTTTCAAGAATCTACATTACGTTGGGGCAAGTGTTCACGGTAGTGCGTATTTTATGACCTTGCAGTGGAACGTGGAATCGCTTGTAAAGTGGGAACGCTGTTGACGCTACCCAAGGCCCATGGAATCCAGTGGACAACGCTGTTAATCTGGTAATATGAGGGCGGATCCAGTAATGGAAACAAATATGAACATTTTAGTGGCACCCTGAGAAATCAACACAAACGGAATATATGGTTCAAATGGCTCTGAGCACTATGGGACTTAACATCTGAGGTCATCAGTCCCCTATAATTTAGAACTACTTAAACCTAACTAACCTAAGGACATCACACACATCCATGCCCAGGCAGGATTCGAAACTGCGACCGCAGCAGTCTCGCGGTTCCGGACTGAAGCGCCTAGAACCGCTCGGCCACCATGACCGGCAATAGAATATAATTGTAGCACTGAAGTAGTATTAACAGTTGGGCAATTGGTCAAGGTTTTTTAAATGGTAGTTGTGTAGAGGTAGAGGTACGGGTAGAGAATAACTGAAGAAGTGGCAATTTTCTTTTGGTAGAGTTTGCAGTTTTTTAAAAACATTTGTAAGTACCTGATACAAATAAATAATGTATAAATTTATTGCTATCCACATAAATGCGACTGTATGGCCTATGTTAGCTTTGTAGATAATACATGGTAATGTGCAGAGCAAATAAATAAATATCCAGCTAGCATTTTAAGACAACTGAAACCTGCGAGACGTAATTAAAGGGGGCTTATGGGTGCGGGACGTAATTAAAGACAGTCTGAGTTACCAACCGTTCTTGAAATGTGCGATATGCTTTATGTAAATGTAACATTCTACCAAGGCAAATGCCAGCAGTTTCAGTAGAGCTTTTATTACTCTATCGAGTATTAACGATCATGGTACTAGGCGTAATGCACATAAAAAATACACAACCACTTCTTGAGTTCAAGATGTCTTTGCTTAGAATTTATTTTCTGTAGACTTAGGTTTTGCTGTTCGTTTGGGGAGTCACGTTGAAGCGTCCATTAGAAGACATCGATCCTACAGAGTCACTCCATGTCCGACATGCTCCGATGATACTGTGCGGCTGGTCCCGGCGGAGGTTCGTGTCCTCCCTTGGGCATGGGTGAGTGTGTTCGTTCTTAGGATAATTTAGGTTAAGTAGTGTGTAAGCTTAGGGACTGATGACCTTTGCAGTTAAGTCCCATAAGATTTCACACACATTTTTTTGGTCCAATGATAACGTTCACGATATTTATCATTGCTTAGACATGGGCGAAGAAACTAAGATGTGAATCGAGGAGACGATTTTTATGATGCAACGATCACACTGCTAGCAGCTTTACAATTTTAAAGTATGAATTCCTCCTAAACATGCCTTTCAGCATCTCCCAGTAACACTCGCAAATAGTACGAATATCGCACTTTAAGAATACCACTCAGCTTTGGAGGGCGCTACCAAGTCACGTTCAACATCACCTCTAATCTGTCGGTGAGTAGCCTGGGTTCACGCGTTTCGCAAAATAAAGCCAGACGCAATACCTGTGTTCACTGTCTTTCGTGATACCGTCTCAAGATCTACCGTGGCTGGACAAAAATACAGAAATACAGAGAGAAATTCTTGCAGTAACATAAATGCGTATGACAGCCAAGCCCGAAAGTTGTGCTGTTATATTTTACCTCAAACGGCACTTGCGCAATGTCCACAGTAAGTCGCAAATGTCAGTTGTGGTCAGAACAATGTTCTGTGTAGTTATGCGTGCATTATGTCATAGCTAAGTGAATTCGAACGTTGATAAGTTCTTGGTGCTCGTATGTTGGGTGCTTCCGTAATCAGGATAGCCTAAATGTTTAGAGTTTCAAGAAGTATCGTATCGAATATGTACACCACATACAAGGAAAGTGTGGAAAACATCATCCGCAAAGTTATAAGCCGACGAAAGGTGTGTGGAGTGATTGTGGCAGCCTGTCATTGAAGAGGATTGTGATGAAAAATAAGAGCACGACAGTTGCAAAAATCAGTGCGAAACTGGAAGTCCCACTCGCGAACACTGTCAGCACCAAAACAACTTGAAGTAGGCTCCATAAGCAGGAAACTGCAGAGCGGGCTGGAATTCTAAACCATTCATTAGTGATACAGACCTCCGTAACCGGAAAACGTGGGGTGGAAGGCAGAAAACCCGGATTGTGGCACTGAAGAAGAAAGTCGTTTGGTCGAATGAGTATTGTTTCACGCAGTTTCCAACTTCCGGACGAGTTTCCGTCCAAGTGGTGAATCTTGGCGGAAGTTCGGTGATGGTTTGGGCAGCCATAACGTGGTATTTCAGGGGGCCTCATGATTATTCTGAAAAGTCGCATTACTGCTAAGGATTATGTGACCATTTTGGCTAGCCAGGTTCCCCTGTTGGTTCAATGTTTGTTCCTCTGTGGTGACGCTGTGTTCCAGCACGACAGGGACGCTGTTCCCACAGCTTGCGTTGTGCAGTACTGGTTTTATGTGCTCAGTCACCACATCTCAACAGTGTTTAGCATTTGTGGCCTACTTCGGAGAGACTGGTGCTTGATCGCTGTCCACCTGCATAGTCGCTACCTAAAAGTGCCACTACACTGCAAGAAGAATGGTATCCCGTGAAAACCGTACAGGGTGGTGTATTCAACCATTCCAAGACTACGAAGCTGTTTTGAAAGACAATGGTTCTCCTGCACCGTATTAGACATGCTAACGTGTTGTATTTGTACTGTTCCCATATGTTTATCCTTCCCTATTTTATGCACTACTGGACGAATATGAACGAATGCTTTAGCGTATGGACTCTTCAGTATTGTTGTGACTGTTCTCTTTATGAACTCTCGCTCTGTCAACAAGAATAAGTCAACTGATGAAACTTCCCGGCAGATTAAGACTGTGTGCCGGACCGAGACTCGAACTCGAACCTTTGCCTTACTGGTGGAACTGAATCTGTGATGGCGGGTAGCTCAGATTGTAGAGCGCTTGCCCACGAAAGGCTCGGTCCGGCACACAGTTTTAATCTGCCAGGAAATTTCATACCAGCGCACACTGATGTCAAAGATAAACAACCTAAAAAAGGGGGATAACTTAGATGATTATATCCGTATCTGGGAACCCCACAACCTACTCGGCTGGGTACTGACTGGGAAAAACAGCCACTTAATATTGGCTCATGCATCAAACAAGGCTTTCTACTCCCAGAAGTGGAGAATGAACAATAAAAATGGAAAATCGCACCTCAGAGTCGCACATGGCAGCGAACAACACGTAGTTGGTACAAACTAGCGTGTCTTATCAATACATTTATTTACAATATGCACAGAATGATGAATTAATAAATAATATTTGAAACACTGTGAGTCTCTGTGCCACCAATATTTCTAATACATCAGTCTCTGAATAGTCGTTGAATATTACACTCTTCAGTCACATTAATGTGACCACCTGCCAAAAGCCCGAGGCGGACAGCTGCGAGACGAGCAGGAGGAGAGTCAATGACGGTCTGGAAGGTACCGACTGGGATGTGGAGCAATGGTGACTCCAGTGCTGTGGCAAGCTGTCCTAGGTTTCTCGGTTGAGGAACAATGGCGCGAACGCTGATCTGCGGAGTTTGGAGGCCATGGCAGTACGGTAAACTCGTCCTGGTGGAGCTCTTCGAAGTAAGCAAGTGCAGTTCGAGCTGTGTGACAAGTTACATTGTCCTACTGGTAGACGTCATCGTGCCGAGGAAAAATAAACAACATGTAGGGATGTACATGGTTCCCAAGGTGCATACCTGTAGTGATTCATTGTGCCTTCCAAAATAACAAGATCACCCAGGGAAGCATGAAACATGACTCATCTGAATAGACCAACTGCCGCCACTCAGTGGACGTCCATTTGTCGACTGGCTAGGAAGTGCCAGCCATCGTGGCCAATGAACAGCATTCAGCATGGGTGCATGGACCAGGATCCTGCTGCGGCGGCCAGTATGCAGCAACGTTCGCTGAACGGTTTTTGATGTTGCTGAGCAACATTTATACAATAATTCTTTAATGAACACACCGCCATTTGACTGTTTTGTTGTTTATTTAATTTCTACCTAGGTTTCGGCCTTTTATGCCATTTGCCAGTGACCGAGTTTATGTCATTAACATACACTACTGGCCATTAAAATTGCTACACCAAGAAGAAATGCAGATGATAAACAGGTATTCATTGGACAAATATATTATGCTAGAACTGACATGTGATTACATTTTTAAGCAATTTCGGTGCATAGATCCTGAGAAATCAGTACCCAGAACAACCACCTCTGGCCGTAATAACGGCCTTGATACGCCAGGGTATTGACTCAAACAGAGCTAAGATGGCGTGTACAGGTACAACTGCCCATGCAGCTTCAACACGATACCACAGTTCATCAAGAGTAGTGATTGGCGCATTGTGACGAGTCAGTTGCTCGGCCACCATTGACCAGACGTTTTCAGTTGGTGAGAGATCTGGACAATGTACTGGCCAGGGCAGCAGTCGGACATTTTCTGTATCCAGAAAGGCCCGTACAGGAACTGCAACATGGGTTCGTGCATCATCCTGCTGAAATGTAGGGTTTCGCATGGATCGAATGAAGGGTAGAGCCACGCGTCGTAACACATCTGAAATGCAGCGTCCACTGTTCAAAGTGCCATCAATGCGAACAAGAGGTGACCGAGACGTGTAACCAATGGCACCCCATACCATCACGCCGAGTGATACGACAGTATGGCGATGACGGATACACGCTTCCAATGTGCGTTCACTGCGATGTCGCCAAACACGGATGCGACCATCATGATGCTGTAAACAGAACTTGAATTCATCCGACAAAATGACGTTTTGCCATTCGTGACCCAGGTTCGTCGTTGAGTACTCCATCGCAGGCGCTCCTGTCTATGATGCAGCGTCAAGGGTAACCGCAGCCATGGTCTCCGAGCTCATAGTCCATGCTGCTGCAAACGTGGTCGAACTGTTCGTGCAGATGGTTGTTGTCTTGAAAACGTCTCCATCTGTTGACTGAGGGGTGGCTGCACGATCCGTTACAGCTATGGGGATAAGATGCCTGTCATCTCGACTGCTAGTGATACGAGGCCGTTGGAATCCACCACGGCGTTCCGTATTACCCTCCTGAACCCACCGATTCCATATTCTGCTAACAGTTATTGGATCTCGACCAACTCGAGCAGCAATGTCGCGATACGATAATCCGCAATCGCGATAGGCTACAATCCGACCTTTATCAAAGTCGGAAACGTGATGGTACGCATTTCTCCTCCTTACACGAGGCATGACAACAACGTTTCACCGGGCAACGCCGGTCAACTGCTATTTGTGTATGAGAAATCGGTTGGAAACTTTCCTCATGCCAGCACGTTGTTGGTGTGGCCACCGGCGCCAGCCTTGTGTGATTGCTCTGAAAAGCTAATCATTTGCATATCACAGCATCGTCGTCCTGTCGGTTAAATTTCGCGTCTGTAGCACGTCATCTTCGTGGTGTAGGAATTTTAATGGCCAGTAGTGTATATTGCAGAACATCAACACTCAGGAGACACTGTCGGTAGCTCCTTGGTTCATGTGGGTGGCCAGTTACTCAGCTGTTGCAAGTCTTTTCGCCCGTACACCTCTCCGCACCTGTCATTCGCCCCTGTCATCTATGGCCCGTAATTACTACAGCGCCATTTTTCCGTGCATTGGTTAATTTAACAACGACGGCGCGCGAACAGTTTACAAACTTAGCCATTTCGGTAATGTTGCCATCCTTGGCCTGAAAGCCAATGTTCATGCCCTTTAGGGGCCTAGACAAATTGTCTCCGTTTCCACCTTACAAGAGCGACTGCACTGTTTCATACCTCCACGATACGCTTTATATACCCTCCACTGCTAGTGCTGCTAGCTACCGTACGTCTGTGGTTATTGCACGTTGACTTCGAACATAGGCGGTGGTCACGTTAATAACATCGAGCAGTGTTCGTAGTAGCTTCACTATGAGTCATTCGAGGTGTCGAAATTCGATGGCGGCGTCTTAGAAAGACGTTTGCATGCTGCGAGCGGAAGCAAAGACGGTGCCCTTTGGTGGCTTTCGTAGCGCCACCCATCGGATTACGGAGAGTCCTGTGATACTGGAGTTCGCGGTGTCGCCTGCTGTCGGCGTGTTTAAATGAGTTTAAATGGAGATCCAGGTGGTGCGAGGCTCGCCGCGTGCTGTCGACTTGTACAGAGTCGATACTGCACGACACTGTCGTACAAACAACTAAAGAAGTAAAAAAAAACCGCTTTTTCGAACAAGGCTCCTTGGAGGTTCCCTTGGTTATAAAGCAAATAATTGAATTGCAAATCCCTCGCACCAGCCCCCCTCTTACTGGCTGAGGCTCACTAATACAGTGGATGTCAGATAACCCGCTGTAATCTACCAATAGGAGCAGAGAATGAAAAATACTGAAATGAACGACATTACAGTAATATACCTATACGAGGCGGTACCCAAAAAAAGCCGGAGTAACATTGTCGTGAGCGGAGCATGCGTAGTACGCATTTCTGACACTAGGCTTGTAGAGCGCAACTTACTGCCAGTTTAGTGCCGCCTTTGTTGTGATCTGCCTTGTTCTGTTCACCTGCAGTGATTGCTTTTGCTAGCGCTGTTGTGTTCTTGTACCGTTTTTTATGATGGCAAGTTTAAGTGAACAGCGTGAACCTGTGAAATTTTGTTTTCTACTCAGTAAGAGTGCTGCTGAAACTGTTTTAATGTTGAAAACAGGTTACGAAGATGATGCTGTGGGAAAAACTCAAGCGTACGAGTGGTTTGCTCGATTAAAAATGGCGACATATCGCCTGATGACAGTACTCGTTCTGGACGTCCATCAACTACCCAAATGAAAGACAACATTAGAAAAATATGAGAGCTTGACCTCATACACCGTCGACATACAACTGATCAACTGTCAGAGATTACTGGATTACCATGGAGCTTTGGAAATGAGAAGGGTTGCTGACAAGTTCGTTCCTCGCAGCTACTCACACAGCCATCTCTGTTAATTTTTGGCTAAAAATGGCATGGTTCCACTGCCCCACGAATCTTATTCGTCTGACCTGGCTCTGTCCGACTTCTTCTTATCTCTATGCATGAAAAAGTGGGATGAAAGGACATCGATTTCATAACATTGAAGAAGTCAAGAAAATAACGAGAGAGGATCTGTAAATCATTTCTAAAGAGACAAAAAAAAATTCGAACAGTAGGAGCACAGGTGGGGCAAATGTATTAGTTGTAATGGAGAGTATTTTGAAGGGGATAATGTTGTTTTGTAAACTGTTTGGTAATATACAGCTTTTAAAAATAATTCCGTTTTTTTGGATACGCCCTCGTAAACCAATACACAACATACCTTCACGTTTTAGCATGTTAGATTCTGTGCTACGAATACATTAAAAATAGCTCGAATCTCACAGCCATGCACAGTATTTTGTGTATTTATCCCTGGTTGTAGAGGAAACGCCCGACCTAGAAGTCTTTTCCTAATTAATCTCAACTGGAAACACTTTTTCCGCTCGACAAGATCACTTGGTATTTGGCTGAAAAGAAAAGAGGACTGTACTATCCATCGGATCTCGATCAGGCGGCTCTAATTTTTAAGGTATTTTTTGAAACAAAGTATAAAAAAATGGGTCATGTGTCACTCTGGTGACATGAGGGATCAGAAAAAGAACATGAAGGGGAAAAACGAAAAGATAATCAAAAAAGAAGGACTACATCATCCCAGAAATCAAAAGGTAACAAAGCATAGCACTTCCTCTGTTCCAACTCCACCAGCTCTCCTGTCACGCCGGGAACCAAGTATAAATAAGTTTTTGTTAATTAGTCACTGCAGTTACTTAGATGCCATGTCTAAAATAATCACGAAAATGAACTGAGTGCCCAGAAGTCCCCGGAAGAGTTGACTCGTTTGAAGATGTACTGTGTATGGCGCCCAAACGTTCCTGCTGTATGTAGTGTAGTGGACCAGTGGCAGGAGCACGTTAGATGCACATTCTCGCAGACCATATTAATCCGTTTCTGTCATTAGATTACCGAGACGGAGACGCAATATTTCAAGAAGACGCGCACACACGTACACGAGAGTTCAATTTTTGTCTGAAACTTCCAGTCTCCCGACTCCTCTCACGGTTTTGCAGAGATTTCGCTAGGTCGTCACGGAATGTCACAACTGGAAATCCTCTGCCAAATAATCCCAAATAGGAACCACTCGACCCCGCTTCCAGCATACTGTAATATCTGATTGGAACGAATAAAGTTCTACGATCACTCAGCCACATCTCATCAAAACGGAATGAATTTTATAAAAAATAAAAAGATAGAACAGGATGTCACCGCTCTTTGGTTTCACGCAGATGGCTTGATGTAAGTTTCCAGATCACCTAATGTTTACCCTACATCTACATCTACATCTACATTTATACTCCGCAAGCCATCCAACGGTGTGTGGCGGAGGGCACTTTACGTGCCACTGTCATTACCTCCCTTTCCTGTTCCAGTCGCGTATGGTTCGCGGGAAGAACGACTGTCTGAAAGCCTCCGTGCGCGCTCTAATCCCTCTAATTTTACATTCGTGATCTCCTCGGGAGGTATAAGTAGGGGGAAGCAATATATTCGATACCTCATCCAGAAACGCACCCTCTCGAAACCTGGCGAGCAAGCTACACCGCGATGCAGAGCGCCTCTCTTGCAGAGTCTGCCTCTTGAGTTTATTAAACATCTCCGTAACGCTATCACGGTTACCAAATAACCCTGTGACGAAACGCGCCGCTCTTCTTTGAATCTTCTCTATCTCCTCCGTCAGACCGATCTGGTACGGATCCCACACTGATGAGCAATACTCAAGTATAGGTCGAACGAGTGTTTTGTAAGCCACCTCCTTTGTTGATGGACTACATTTTCTAAGCACTCTCCCAATGAATCTCAACCTGGTACCCGCATTACCAACAATTAATTTTATATGATCATTCCACTTCAAATCGTTCCGCACGCATACTCCCAGATATTTTACGGAAGTAACTGCTACCAGTGTTTGTTCCGCTATCATATAATCATACAATAAAGGATCCTTCTTTCTATGTATTCGCAATACGTTACATTTGTCTATGTTAAGGGTCAGTTGCCACTCCCTGCACCAAGTGCCTATCCGCTGCAGATCTTCCTGCATTTCGCTACAATTTTCTAATGCTGCAACTTCTCTGTATACTACAGCATCATCCGCGAAAAGCCTATCGAGTGTTTACAAGATGATGTAAATACTAATGTATTCTCAATGACACCAGCACCAACTCTACGCTAAATACACAACAATAATTGTGGGTAGAACGATTCGAACACCTAGAGGGTTGTGTACCTCGATATAGTACTACAGTTTTGGTGGCTTACGGAGTTTCGACCCATTATTACCTTCACATCCAGTTCCACAAAGTGATTTTGCTAAATGAAGACAAACTGCAGGAAACTGCCCGGCCGGAGTGGCCGAGCGGTTCTAGGCGCGCTACGGTCGCAGGTTCGAATCCTGTCTCGGGCATGGATGTGTGTGATGTCCTTAGGTTAGTTAGTTTTAAGTAGTTCTAAGTTCTAGGGGACTGATGACCTCAGAAGTTAAGTCCCATAGTGCTCAGAGCCATTTTTTTTTTTTTTTTTTTGCAGGAACCTGTCGCTGACAAATGGAATAGAACAAATAATAAGGAAATGTGATCGTAAATGCGTTACAATGTACGTACACCCACTTGAAGTTGGAGAAGAAAGACCTTAGACAGTGTAGGTTTCGGTGACAGGAAGCACACATAGTAACACACCAGGCAGATGGCAATGTTTTGTCTATACTAGTGTTTTAGTGGTATGATAGCAGGAAAAAATTAGCAACGTCTCAGCTTCAGTGTGTGGACGGGAATTACTGGCGACCACGTCGTGGGATCAGTCATCCTTCCACAACGCCTCACAGGCGAAGTATATCTTCACTTCCCGCTGGTGACCCTACCTCTCCTGTTGGAAGACGTAGCTTTGTTAGTACAAAGGATAATTAGGCTACTGAATGATGGAGTCCCGATCACACACTAAGCTGAACCGCTGCTGGTTGTTTCTTTCCACCATACTACTAGAACGCAAGTACAGACCAACATTCCTACTTGCCTGAAGCGTTTTCATGTGCGATTTCAGCCACTGAAACCTACATTGTCAAAGATCCTTTATCTCCATCGGAATGAGGGTATCGCTAATAATACGCGTCTACACATCGAGGCATAACTGGTGCTGGTGGTCCCCTGCTACCATACCACAAAGTACTAGTATAGACAGAACATTGCCATCTGCCTGGTGTATTCTGATGTGTGTCACCCAAACCACCCATCTGCCTGGTGTGTTCTGATGTGTGTCACCAAAACCACCCATGGAACATATTTCCGGTCATGTGTGTGTGTACGACCTTTCTTGCTCATTTTCCTCTCACGGATCGTTTCCTGCGTTTGTTCCCGTTCAGAAAAAATACCTTGTATGTAAATGTTCGTGTGTTCTTCAGTCGGTAGACTAGTTTGGCGCAACTCTCCACTCTAGTCCATCCTGCATTCATTCTCGGTACTCAAGTAGTGTTTTTTCCAACTCAACACACATTGCTAAAGTTAATAACGGCAATGTGTTCTTGAAGGAAATAACGTAATAAAACGCTCTGCAAGAGGTGGGTGGGGAAGGGGGGGGGGGGGGGAAGAGTGCCAACTTCCCCCTCCTAGAATGTGGATACTGGTTTTTTATTGATTACAGAATTCTCTCAGTTTGCTAGAAATCATTGTCTGCGGCTCCACTAAACTGTAGATTTAACTTTGCTGACCGGGACCGAGAAGTACTACGGCCTTATCAATCACTACATCATTATGGGCTTCCTTGTCACTTGTTCGCGGGAAGTTAACTATACTTAATTTCAAACACAGTGTCAGAAACAGAAAAATAACGTTTTCTGCTCTAGGAAAAAGGCAAAAAGTGTGAAATTTCAAGGTGGAAAATATGTTCTCACCAGGATCGCGACCAAAGTCAATGGATGCAAAAGAGCGCCACATCCAGTCACGGAGCTATGAACTCTGCAGTCCAGTTGCCACTTACGCCACTCGATACTAAGAAATATAAGTAATGGAAGTTGTGGAATAAATTCATCAAAGAGAACAAGTGTGAAGATTTTGAGTAACAAAGTATTATAGATGACATCAGAGTTAAACAAGTCTTTTTTTAACTTTACTCCCCGTTCCTCCACTTTGAGGTGTATTAATGTGACATTTTTGTTGATATCCAGCAGGAGTTTTCCTATTCATTCTTTTTTCACGTTTCTTATATTTCATTTTCAGTTTCAGCCTAATATTATAGGAATATCATATGTCATGGTTTTGATTTTTTCTAGCTCTATCTCATAAATCTTTGGATATCTTGTATTTTACAATCTGAATATCTAATTTCAGATCCAGTAGTGGAGTCAGAATTTAAAAGAACTTTGGACGATTTTGGATAGAATAAAGCGGAAGAGATAGATAACTTTCCGTAGGAACTTCTAAAATTGACAACAAACTGGCTATTCACATTGGCGTTCAGAATATAAGAGGGAGGTCACATACCATCAGATTTTCGAAAAAACATCATCCACACAATTCGGCAGATAGCAAGAGCCGACAAGAGCGAATATTACCGCACAATCAGCTTAACAACACGTGCATCCAAGATGCTGACAAAAATAAGTACAGACAAATGAAAAAGAAAATTGTTAGATTACGAACAGTTTTGCTTTAGAGTAGGTAAAGCACGAGGGACGCGGTTGTGACGTTTCGGTTGATAATGGATGAAAAACTAAACAAAAATCAAGACACTTTCATAAGATTTATAGAACTGGAAAAAAGCGCTTGACAATGTTAAATGGTGCAAGATGTTCGAAATTCTGAGAAAAACAGGGGTAAGATACACGGTAATACTGGTAATATACAATATGTACAAGGAGCAAGAGGAAATAATTAGATTGGAAAACCATTAACGAAATGCTCTTATTAGAAATGTTATAAGACAGAAATGTAATCTTTCACTCATACTGCTTAACCTATACATCAGAGAAGCAAAGGTGGAAACAAAAGAAAGGTTCAAGAGAGAAAGGATGTCAAAGATAAAATTCGGTGATGACATTGCTATCCTCGGCGAAAGTGAAGAAGAATTACAGGATGTGTTTAATGGAGTGAAGAGTCTAATAAGTACAGAATATGAATTGAGAGTAAATCGAAGAAACACGAAAGTAATGCGAGTAGCAGAAATGAGAAGGACGAGAAACTTAACACCAGATTTGGGGATCACGAAGCAGACGAAGTTAAGGGATTCTGCTACCTATGCAGCAAAATAACCCATGACGGACGGAGCAAGATGGACATAAATAGTAGGCTTGCAGAGGCAAAAAGGTCATTCCTGGCCAAGAGTACTAGTATCGGAAATAGGCCTTCATTTGAGGAATATATTTCTGAGAGTGTAAGTTTGGAGCACAGTGTTATATTGTAATGAAGCGTGGACTGTGGGAAAACTAGAGCACAAGTTAAACGAAGGATTTGAGATGTGGTGCTACAGCCAAATGTTGAAAATTAGGTGGACTGATAAGGTAAAGAATGAGCAGTTTTTCCATAGAATCGGCGTGGAAAGGAATGCATCAAAAACAAAAAGACACCGATAAGAAGAAGGGTCAGCTTGAAAGGACATCTGTTAAGACGACATACAGGGTGGCGCACCCTAAGTTATCTGATTTGTTACATGAATAACACATTTGTGGTTTGAAAGATATGTAATTTATTGATGTAGAAGTAAAGAATACAGCTTGTAAATACAACCAATGAATCAAATGTTCAATATGACTGCCGTTTTGGTTTACAACTTCTTCAAGCCGTACAAGTGCATTTGTGACGTTTCTCCTACACAAATCTTCTGGAATGACGCGGAATAACTCTACAATGATGGCCCTAAGTTGCAATACATTTTCGGGTTTTCTGTGGTACACCCGTTTAAGGAACCTCCAAAGGAAGAAGTCACATGGGTTAATGTGTGGGCTGTGAGGCGGCCACATTCCTCCTCCTGCATAACGTTCCGGAAATCTGTTTGGCAGTACCCTAAGGCCATGTCTTTCGTGTAGGAAATCAAGCACAACGTTCGCAGTATGGGGAAGTGCTCCATCCTGCATGAACCATTGTGCCTGCAATGGACGACATGAGGTCATGATTTGAGGTACAAATGTTTCAAATGGCTCTGAGCACTACTTAAACATCTGAGGTCATCAGTCCCCTATAACTTAGAACTGCTCATACTAACCTAAGGACATCACACACATCCATGCGCGAGGCAGGATTCGAACCTGCGACCGTTGCGGTCGCTCGGTTTCAGACTGAACCGCCTCTAGAACCGCTCGGCCACACCGGCCGGCGCTTCCTACATGGACATGCATCCAGAAGCAGAGTATATTACTTTTCTTGTACCTAACTTGAATCCATGTGGAAGTGAACACTCTTCCAAAAGAAGTGCCAATACTGGAGAATTTATTGAAACAAGTCTCTGGCAGAAGAAATGAATCTATTTCATTATGTATGTTGTGCAAGCACTTTTTTATGATGTATGGTTGTACAGTGTGAGATTAGAGACGAGAATGGCCAGATAGTCTAATGTATAGCCATCGTCCCTAATGGAGATAAAAATAGGACAGTTTAACCCCATGGGAAGTGCCAACGTACTCTATGAAGGTAGGAAAGTGGCAGAAGAGTTGAAGTTGGATGTATTGTGTCTCCAAGAACGATATACTAAGGTCGGAAAGGTCCCCGATATACCAGTAACTGCCCAGATATTCATCCAAGGGCAACGTCCTGTGGCACCAATAATTGTATTTAACATGGACATCGCACTGACAAAAGTATCACAGTAATTTTCAGAACACGTAATCTGTGTGGAAATGTTAACCGGAAAGGAGAGTTGCCGCTCGCTCTCTATGTATTTTCAATTTAGTGACGAGATCGGTGAGTATCTGCTAAAGTTAAGGGATTTTAGGTCATCTAGGACAAATTAAGCCTCCACTGTAAACGCCATGATGCAAACGCTAAGTCAATATTGTGGCATAGCCACCTGACTGGTGATCGTGGAGGACTAAAAGAAACTATCTTGGAACTTAACTCAGCCACACCGGCCGGCTGAGTTGAGAAAAGAACTGGTTTCACAGCATGTGTAAATAGCTTCACGGGTTACCGTAGCATCGTAGAAGAACGGACCGATGATTCCATGGCTTGACATCGCGACCCTCATGCACACTTTCTCTCCATAGGTGTCTTTCGTGTGGATTATTCGCGGAGGTTCACGTGCACAGAATCGAAAGTTCTGTCTGTTCACGCCAGCGTTCACGTAAATATAAGCTTCGCCAGAAAGTCATGTGTTGTGTTGCGCTGTCTCTTGGTCTTGCTCGATTGGCCACCTTGCAAACTGAACTCTCCGCTCTTTATCTTTAGCAGTAAGCTTATGCGCAACAGTCATCTTGTATGGATACAAGCGAAGATCGGATTGAATATTTCTTTGTATAGATCGGTATGGAATTCCGAACTCAGCACTGGCTCTTCTTGTTGATTTACTCGAACTAAGAGTGAAAGCCACTCAAACTGCTTCAGTGTTTTGCGGCGAACGCGGTACGTGCATGTGGCCGCTGGCTCTCCAAAACAGATCCAGTACCCTCAAATTTTTGATGTAATCTGCGTATCGTCTGTGGGCCGGGAGCCCACGGTGTGCCGAAATGAGCACGAAACCTTCTCTGTGTCAATGTAACGCTGTTAGCCGCCGCGAACAGTAACACAATCTTCATCTTTTGTACGACGGTCAACCGTCCTTTGCCCGCCATCGCGTCAAACTGAAATGGCGGACTCACAACGCAAGCGATGAACTCGCGACATCTGGCGTAATTTCCATGTACTGCACGAAGCTGAGCGCACAAGCCGTCCAGTGTGGCCGAGCGGTTCTAGGCGCTTCAGTCTGGAACTGCAGGACCGCTACGGTCGCAGGTTCGAATCCTGCCTCGGGCATGGATGTGTGTGATGTCCTTAGGTCATCGCGGATGATGCTGTAGTATACAGAGAAGTTGCAGCATTAGAAAATTGCAGCGAAATGCAGGAAGATCTGCAGCGGATAGGCACTTAGTGCAGGGACTGGCAACTGACACTTACCATAGACAGATGTAATGTATTGCGAATACATAGAAAGAAGGATCCTTTATTGTATGATTATATGATAGCGGAACAAACACTGGTAGCAGTTACTTCTGTAAAATATCTGGGAGTATGGATACGGATCGATTTGAAGTGGAATGATCATATAAAATTAATTGTTGGTAAGGCGGGTACCAGGCTGAGATTCATTGGGAGAGTCCTTAGAAAATGTAGTCCATCAACAAAGGAGGTGGCTTACAAAACACTCGTTCGACCTATACTTGAGTATTGCTCATCAGTGTGGGATCCGTATCAGATCGGGTTGACGGAGGAGATAGAGAAGATCCAAAGAAGAGCGGCCCGTTTCATCACAGGGTTATTTGGTAACCGTGATAGCGTTACGGAGATGTTTAGCAAACTCAAGTGGCAGACTCTGCGAGAGAGGCGCTCTGCATCGCGGTGTAGCTTGCTGTCCAGGTTTCGATAGGATGCGTTTCTGGATGAGGTATCGAATATATTGCTTCTCTTCCTACTTATACCTCCCTAGGGGATCACGAATGTAAAATTAAAGAGATTCGGCGGCGGACGGAGGCTTTCAGGCAGTCTTTCTTCCCGCGAACCATACGCAACTGGAACAGGAAAAGGAGGTAATGACAGTGGCACGTAAAGTGCCCTCCGCCACACACCGTTGGGTGGCATGCTGAGTATAAATGTAGATGTAGATGTAGTTCTAAGTTCTAGGGGACGGATGACCTCAGATGTTAAGTCCCATAGTGCTCAGAGCCATTTGAATTTGGAGCGCACAATTTGAAAGCCATTGACCCAGTAGTATACCTGTAGGATCAAAATTCAGTCGGGTGACTTATCGTTCGCCACCTTGTAGATCAACTTCCATGAACTAGAGGGAGCTGTCGATGGTAAAAGCTGTGGGAGAAGACAGAGACTGGAATACATCCAGCAAATAATTGAGGACGTAGGTTGCAATTGCTATTGTGAGATGAAGATGTCGACAGAGGAGAAGAATTAGTGGCGAAGCGCATCAAATCAGTCAGGAGACAAAAAAAAAAAAAAACGTTGAATCAAAAAGTGGCGTGCATAATAACGAAAAAAGTACTATTGAAATACGCTTACCATCTATGTACCAAAGTATTCTACCTTAAAAATAGTGAATAGATAAGTATTAAATGTCTTTTCAAGTTTAGTTCACCAGATCAGTTGCATCAAAACTGACAAGCTTTAAGCCTTGCCCCCTCTCGGAAAATACTCTGCGGACGCCCATGTATCAGTCTGTAAAAAGAAGAAAGCGGAACATTTAGAGTTCACTCCCAAAAGTCCGCGTTGAGAAAAGTAAACAGCTTTCTCATCAGTCATCGGAAGCGGCAACATATCTAAGCACACAGAGGCAGGCGGACGTTCGCCGAAATTAAATGCGGGACTCTTCCATCACGTGAAGACCATACGTTTATTTTTTCCCCCGACAAGTCGGGCCGCTTTGCCGCTGGTCCAGACGTGGCACTTGACGGATTACTCATCGGTAGGCGTGCAGGTCCGCGCTGGCCCGGAGCTACTGCCCCCGCAGCGACAGAGAGGCGCTCCCGGCAACTGCGCTGTGCTGTGGGACCGCGGCCGCCTGCCAGTGAAGGCGGAACGATAACGCTTAATTCCCGGCAGAGAGCGCGGCCGGCGCCGGAGTGGCTCTTCCGCAGATTAAAACGGCGGCTCGGCCTCCACGTAGGCATGCAATTAGTGGCCACTGCGGCAGCGGCAGCCGTGGAACACCTGTTCCTCCGCGGAGCTGCTAGCCGCGTCGGCACGCCGTACTTCATACACCCGCCACCGGGCTGTACTGTAGTCCCGATTCAGCTCCACTGCATCCGAGGACGTCAGTTTTCACAGACTCCCTAGTTAAATTACTCAGCAGAGTTCAGGTTTCACTGCTCTATATGTACGGCCGTCAGTTTTCACAGCGTCCCTAATTACACTCAAAGACAGAAAAGAAAGGAGACGCACCACGGAGGAATTATCCGAATGGGACGGATGTCGGTAGATGTGACGTACATGCACAAACAGAAAAATGATTACAATTTGAGCAAAACTGAATGATTTATTCAAGAGAAAGAGCTTCAAAAATTTGGTAACTCAATAGGGCGTTGGTCCACCTCTGGGTTATTCGGCTTGGCATTAACTGATAGGCTTGCTGGATGTAATCCTGAGGAGTATCGTGCCAAATTCTGTTCAGCTGGCACGTAAAAATACATATCGTTGAATTAAAATGTGGCAAGGATAATAACAAAGAAAAGGTACTATGGCTACGAAATCTTTCGCGACGTATCTCTTGAATAAAAGTCTCTCGGTGTACTTGCCGCGTCAATTCAGGATAAAACTCCAAGCTTTCGACCACTACCTCCATGGTCGTCATCAGGGCTAAAACTGACTGTCGTAAACTGGCGAGGCTCCTACTTTTATATGCAAAGGACGGCTTCTGATTGGCTGCAATACGTCATAGGAACAGCGATATGGCGTGTAGTGAAGCGGTGTCCTTTACCACTTCACCACTTCATTACGTGCCATATCGCTGTTCCTACGACGTATTCCAGCCAATCAGAAGCATATAAAAGTGGGAGCCTCGCCAGTTTACGACAGTCAGTTTTAGCCCTGAAGACGACCATGGAGGTAGTGGTCGAAAGCTTGGAGTTTTATCCTGAATTGAGCGGCATGTACACCGAGAGACTTTTATTCAGAAAAAAGGTGCTACTGAAATATGCTTACCATGTACCAAGGTAATCTACCTTAAAAATACTGAAGAGATAACTATCAACAGTCATTTCAATTTCAGCTGACCAGATCACTTGCATCAAAACTGACAAGCTTTAAGTCTTGCCCCCTCTCCGGAGCTAGTTGGAGGGTCCTGCCCATAATGCTACAAACGTTCTCTATTGAGAAGAGATCGAGCGAACTTGATGACCAATACGGGGTTTGGTAACCACGAAGACAAGCAATAGAAACTTGTCGCAATGTGCGGCCGGGTGCATTTCTGATACGCTGATGCTCATAATCGACAGAAAGAGGTCTCAGATGGTATTACAATGGGCATGAATGAAACTCCTTTTCCCATGAGGCGTTCATTTTCACACATTTTGTAGCCGTAAACGACAGTTTGCAGCGCTCTGTGAAACAGGACTACGCTTGAGCAATCTTTGACACCGCTGAGACCCTACGGACAATTCATCCCTTCTCTACCATGATCACGCCACGATCTCACTCCTTTGGTACGTAGCAGGACCACAACTTTTACTTTGGCGTACAGGGTGGAACCACCGGGGACAATTCAAAATGATTGTGATCCAAAGCAGAAACATGCGTTGTCATCTCTCCTTTTCCACGCACGTCCGTCGCGTGTGCACAGAGGGCTAAGACGCACCAGGTTGACAACACGTTGTGAACCGCGCAATTTTGTTAAGTACATAAAAATATCCCTGCGCAAACACACTCATACACAGATTCCTAGGCGCTGCTGAGATAGGTAACCCTTTCGGCAGCTCTCAGATTTCGTACGTGGCGAGATAGCACTACTGGAGTGGCATAAAGAACTCAGCTGTTTGTTTAGCGACAAGTGAGAACAAGTTTATACCCTATCATGACTGCAAAATACCACTCAGCACAAGATTCCACTCAGGCTAGCTGTCGCTGTGCCCTCTTGCTAGTAGGCAGCATGGTACCTACATCCACAGTCTACATTTACAATCAGTAATTTAATCTTTGTCTCATTCTGTGCGTTCCAATACAGTCTGCACTCTATGACGACCTTATTTTAAGACCGCTGCTAAGCTCTTTCGTTGCTGCTTCCTTTTACCGTGCTTGGGTGGTGATGTGATACAATAAACTACAGGATTGTTGGTAAGGTGAGTGCTAGGTTGAGATTAATTTGGAGAGTCCTTAGAAAATGTAGTCCATCAACAAAGGAGGTGGCTTACAAAACACTCGTTCGACCTATACTTGAGTATTGCTCATCAGTGTGGGATCCGTACCAGGTCAGGTTGACGGAGGAGATAGAGAAGATCCAAAGAAGAGCGGCGCGTTTCGTCACAGGGTTATTTGGTAAGCGTGATAGCGTTACGGAGATGTTTAGCAAACTCAAGTGGCAGACTCTGCAAGAGAGGCGCTGTGCATCCCGGTGTTGCTTGCTGCCCAGGTTTCGAGAGGGTGCGTTTCTGGATGAGGTATCGAATATATTGCTTCCCCCTACTTATAGTTCCCGAGGAGATGACGAATGTAAAATTAGAGGGATTCGAGCGCGCACGGATGCTTTCCGGCAGTCGTTCTTCCCGCGAACCGTACGCGACTGGAACAGGAAAGGGAGGTAATGACAGTGGCACGTAAAGTGCCCTCCGCCACACACCGTTAGGTGGTTTGCGGAGTATAAATGTAGATGTAGATGTAGATGTGAATTTCTAGGGAGCCAAGTATCTTCTATAAAGAAACTCTGACGAAGAAAAGACAGCTTGTCTCCCGCGAAAAGCGTCACCCTGAAATACATATCTGAAATTTCTTTATATTTATTTTATTTTATTTTTAAATTTAATAAGTTTGTCTTCAGAACAAATAGTACTGCAATGTAAAATATTTAAGCCTTGTAAAATTTAAAATGTTTCCGGCGAATCATCTGTTCAAAGAGATTTCGGGATTGCAGCCGGTCGTCGTAAAGTTCATTCCACGATATTTCTGCTGGTCAACTGCCAGCCATGGTCAGGTGAGCCAAACGAGGACTGACGAAGACGTTCTATATAGGACAGACAATGTGAACAGTGGAAGAGCGTTGTACGGAACATCAACGTTGCACTCGCCTACTTCAACCCAGTAAGTCTGCTGTTGCGGAACATTGCATTTCCAACGGACATTCAATGGAGTATGACAAAACTTCGATTTTGGCCACAGTAAAAACATTTTGGAACTCCATTATCAAAGAACCTGTTGAAATACGCATTGCGGAAAATCTAATGAACCGTGACAGTGGTTACCAACTGAATAACGCGTGGAATCCCGTTATCTCCGAAATTTGCTCGAGACGAAGACGCCATGAGACTTCGATAGGTGCGGCCAGCGACAATACCGACGGCAGCTGAGTCTTGCAGTTCCACCAGCGAGGGTGCTGCCGCTGGGCGGTGTGGTCCTTCTGTCTCCACGACTCCAAGGCATGCGCGTCAATACCATCAGCATACTATCTAAGACGGAGCGGAGAACGTCTTCGTCAGTCCTCGTTCGGCTCACCTGAAGATGGCTGGCAGTTGTCCAACCGAAATATCGTGGAATGAAATTTACGACGACCGGCTGCAATCCCGAAATCTCTTTGAACTATTTAAGCCTTGTGTGTGTTGGTACCTGTGTTATGACATAAAAATTTACTTTTTAGCTTATCCACCAGACAGTTAAATGTGTCGTACTAGTGACTACACACGGATCCTTTTATTATGTGATTCTGCTGAAGTACAATATTACACATTAGTTTTACAATTTATTTTATTGTTTCCAGCAGATTACATACCAAGGCGAAGTAGACTGTATCTGTGTCGATAGCGAGGAAGGCGAGGAAATAACGGTAGTAGCGGGATCTCCATTGTAAACTAGCATGTCGAGTAGCTTCAGTTTGACAGCTACAGCCTATGGACACACATGTATCTCATACCCGCTCTACTTACATTAATGTGACGATCACATGTTCGGCTTCAGCGTATAATATCCAGTCACAGGACGCAGTGGAGTGTGTATACAATGTGTCCGTGGGATGCCGAAAAATTAAGCAGTCGTTGTCCTAATGTGAAAACGGAGCGATTTATCTGATTTCGAAAAGGGCATCATCATTGGCTTTTGAGACAAGGATGGAAGCGTTTCCGAAACGTCTAACTGTTTGCGTACCACCATGGTCAAAGTACACAATGGCTAGCAAAATGGCGCTATCGAAAACTAGGGCCGAAGAAACAGTGAAGCACCATGGGCTGTAGATGACAGGAGTGAGTGGTGGCTTCGGAGATGTGTACGGGCGAATAGGTATGCAACCGTTGAGCAACTTACCGCCGGGTGAACCAAGTTGTTATCGAAAGTGTCTCCTCAGTGTTCATTCAGCAAACGTTGCTGCGTATGGATTTCCGCAGCAGGCGCCTGTTTCATGCACTCATGTTGACTGCTGTTCGTTGGCGACGAAGGCTGGAATTTGCACTCCAATACCGCAGGTGGAAGTACATTGAGTGGCGACAGGCGGCATTTTCAGATGAATCATGTTTTATGCTCTATCGGACAGAAGGACGTCGGTGTGTACGGTGTGAAACCTCTGAAAGCAAGCACTCTGTAACAATCGTCGGAAGGGTTCTGACCAGAGGGCATTCCCTGGTTCTTCTGGTCATTCTAGAGAGCACAATGGATCAAGAAAAGTATGAATCTATCGTTGGGGACCATGTCCACACCTACATGCAGTTTCTTTCCCTCAGCACGGTGACATCTACCAGCAGGACAACGCAACCTGCCACCCAGCTCGCAGGGCTGGCCTGCCCCTGCCCGTTCTTTCGACATAAATCCCATCGAGCACGAGTGGGATGCCTTGGGCAGACGTACTGCAGCACGTCTGCTTGCACCAACGACCATGCAGCGGTTGGCAACCACGCTATTGGAAGAATGGAACGTCCTACCACAAGAACTCCTCGCCAATCTTGCAGCCAGCAAGTGAGCACATTGCAGAACATGGACTGAGGTTCGTGCTGACCTCACACCCAATTAATAAGCACGTCCTGTCTTCTGCAATGTCCAGGGGACCATCTTAAATAACGCTGGGTTTAGTGTAATTATTAATAAAATTTTCTCGGGCTTCCAGCCGCGTCGGTGGTTAAAATCCCACGAGCTTTCGACCGAGCTTTCCTCAGTCATTGTCAAGTGGTAAGACTGACTGATGTGTCGCCATGGCCGCATCGATATATAGCCGCACTGCTGGTTGTGACGTCACTAGTGCTCTCTACCTCGCCATGTATGGTAATGTTTTAATCCCGCGTCCGTCAGACCTGTTTTTGCCTCGCGATGGCCGGGTCCCAGGCTGTTCTGAGCTGCAAACCGCCGTTGATGTGGTTTTCAGAGGTTCTTATTTCAATAACTTCTTTTATGACGCTATCCCAAAATCCCTTCGTCCTCATAACGACAGATGTTTCATCGAACAGAATTCGGTGTCCATTATATAAGGTGTGTTCTGCCACGGCTGATTTTTCTAGGTAGCGTAGGCGTAAGCAATTGTCGTGTTCCGTCCGGCGTTGCTCCACAGTGCGTACTGTTTGGCCGACGTAGTAACAGCCATACTTGTACACTCTAGGCGTTCTAAGCCCTATATCGTCCTTCACAGGCCTCAAGAGCTGTCGAATTTTTGCTGGAGGCCGGAACACCGATGAGATGTTATATCTCTTCAGGAGCCGGCTAATCTTTCCGACACTGTACCACAGAAAGTTAAAAACACAAGTTTCTTGTTTTCTTCTTCGGTGGTGTCGTCTTCTCTGTTGGTGTGTATCTTGCGTGTTACACCAGATACAGCTATGTAAGTGTGGCTGTTACTACGTCGGCCAAACAGTACGCACTGTGGAGCAATGCCGGACGGAACACGAGAGGTGCTTACGTCTACGCTGTCCAGAAAAATCAGCCGTTTGAGAACACGCCTTAGAAAATGGACACCGAATTCTCTTCGACGAAACATCCGTCGTTATGAGGACGAAGGGATTTTGGGATAGCGTCATAAAAGAAGCTACTGAAATAAAAACCTCTGAAAACACCATCAACAAGGATGGCGGTTTGCACCTCAGCACAGCCTGGTACCCGGCCATCGCGAGACTAAAACGGGCGCGAAGGACGTGGGATGAAGAAAATTAACATATATGGCGAGGTAGAGAGCACTAGTGACGTCACAGCCAGCAGTGCGGCTATATAACGACAAGTCCACGGGAACACAGCAGTCAGTCTTACCAACTGACAATGACTGAGGAGAACTCAGTGGAAAACTCGTGAGATTTTAACCACCTGACGCGGCTAGAAGCCCGAGAAAAATTTATTAATTCATATCGCCGCGAAACCATCCATTCAAACATAGTGTAATTATTACCCTTGAATAAAAGTGTCATTCATGTTCGTCTTATTGCATATTTACTTCCGTTATCTTCTTTATAACACTGTAGCTGTTCTTTCAACGTATGGTCCGAGTCTCATCGAGATATGTTACTTGACTGTGACACATCAGGCTGAAGTTACTTTCGTCCGTAGGTTCTGAACCCCAGTGTATTGCCTACAAACATTTTCTACTGCTAGACAGCGCCACATTAACGGAATAACCCAAAAGCACATCGAGGTTTTCAGAATTGTATTTTGCATCTAAACGTGAAAGAAAACGAAATCCTGATGGAACAGTAGAGTATTCGCAATTTTCCGTGAGAGCAGGTCTTGGGCTAAGTTATTTGGATGCTAAAACATGGACCTGACATTAGAGGTGGACCTAGTTTCAAACCCCTTTCTAGCCATCCAGATTTACATTTTGCATGTTTTCTCTGAATCATGTAAAGTAAATGCATTGATGGTTCCTTTGGAGAGGAAATAGCTTAATACCTTCCCTACCCTTGTAAACTCCAGGCTTGTACTCTGTCACTGATGTGTACACTGCCGACAGCTCGTAAAACCCTAATACTCAACTGGTTTCCACTTTTGTTTAAATAACTATCGGAAGTAGAAATCCTGTTGACAGGGGCGTAAAAAATGGTTCAAAAGGCTCTGAGCACTATGGGACTTAACATCTATGGTCATCAGTCCCCTAGAACTTAGAACTACTTAAACCTAACCAACCCAAGGACATCACACACATCCATGCCCGCGGCAGGATTCGAACCTGCGACCGTAGCGGTCACGCGGTTCCAGACTGAAGCGCCTAGAACCGCACGGCCACGCCGGCCGGCGACAGGGGCGTAGCTGGCGGGAATTTTACACCGTGTAGCACTTGACTTCAGTAGGGAGAGAAGTACTCTAAAAAATTTAAAAGCGTCACAGTTTTGTTGTTAGTAAAATGGTTTTTTACAGTTATTTATCTTCTGACAGAATTACATTAAACTGCAGCAGAAAGTATCTGCTTCGGCTGGAACCAAGATCGTCTATTGGACTGACAGCATAATTCCCTTAGAGTATTTGGTCAGTGCTCTCTTTTTCAATATTACATTAACATGGCCGATGACGGGCAATTACCGGAACTGAAGTTGAAATTATGTTTGATTGTGCTATAGTTACAATTTTCGTTAAGAGATAACAAAAGGAATTTCATGTTATAACGCACAGAAAGCATGAATAATAACGCCTCCAGTCACAATTTCTTCCTGTTTTATTGAATTACACGAGGCATTTCTAGCTCTCTTATTTCCATCGTCGATTGCAGATCTTCATAATATGCTATTTACTTCTGCTCTCGATTGAGAAGGTGCGAAATTATATGCCTGTTACGAGAAGGTTAGATCCTAGGCTTCGTATTTCGCAAATCAGGTGACGGAAAATATAATGAGAAACTGTTAAAAATTTACCGAAAATTCAAGAAAGAACATTTTTAATGTGTTAATACCAACAGGCATTGGTTTATCCATTCTGTATTCAAACATCACGTCACTCAAAGTGCACACTCAAGGTCTGAAATGCACTGCGTGGTTTAATGAAAGAGAAAATTTCCTATGGCTCGAGGCATTATTATTCATATGTCCTGTGTGTTGAGTACAGGCAGATTAACAACTGCTAAACGTGGTTAAAATTCAATTCGCATAATAATAACAACAGTATAAAATTGTCGTTGGAACTGTCAGAGCCCACAAAAACAAACAGTACATTACAAATAAAGAACAGAAAGTGTAGATATCCAAATGTCATTTGAAAAAAGACACCCAAAGTTTTAAAAACCAGAACCAGAAAATTGGAACAGATTTACAGTTTAAATATCTGCGCAAAACTTTTCAGAAAGTTGACTCAAAAATAATTATAAAATTCGTTGCCACAAAACGGAAACAGCCTTCAGACTAACAAAAGATATGTACAGGAAAGGTGCCTCTCAAAATATACGAAACGGAGGAGCTGTAATATCATCATGAAAACATAGTATCTTTGTGTGGCTGAAACACTCATTTTAAATAGAAAGAGAGGCACTCAATGAATCCCAAAACAGAGAACGGAAAGCAATCAAGAACATTTTAGATACAAACTACAATGAATAAGGAACTTAGAGACGATGAGCAAATAAGAAAGCCAAATTTGCCGACATTTGTTAGGATCTGAATAATGCAGGCTACATTTCGAATGTCATATTAAAGGAATGAAAGAAACCAGATTAACCAGACAGATCGCGGAATTCCACGAGAGATCGCATTAGTGATGAAACTTAAACAGTGAAATGGATTCCTCGATTAAAAGACAGTTGGCCTAGAAAAGAAACCCAATTCGATCGTACAGTTTTCTCTGACGAATGGAATAGAGACTATTCAGAGAGAATGAAACTAATGTAAGCACAAAAAAGGCTGAAACAAAACTCTGAAATACACTTTGATATACATCATGCGATCCAGTGGGGCCCAAGTGCGAACAAGTGTCATTGCCATAGCCGGTATCACCCCCCGAACAATCTGTTGATCTTAAAATCCAGAAAAATCTTACATATTCAAACAACTGGTTGTATGTGACCTCGTCTGTGGTTGGGAAGTGATGTTTTTAACCTCTGGAGATAGGAGCCGAAAATTCTGATAAGATTTAATACTTTTCCATTTACTTCAGTCACTACGTCAACGGCAGTAATGAGACAGACTTACGTTTTTTATTTTCAGTTATTTATTTTTGTCCAAAACCAGTGAACCTATATTTTCTATATCGAATGACAGACAAACCTAGGCGTCTTACAGAGATAAAAATTTCCAACACAGCATAGGTAACCTCTCTGATCTTTAGCTTAACTAGCGAGAGCATTATGCGGAAGTGCGCCGTCATAAACGGAAATGATGTTAAAGTAAACCAAAGGCAAAAGGGGAGATTTTACACTGGTAACCTCCTCTTCCCTCGCAACTCTCCCCCTCCATCCTCTCCCACAACTCCCAGTTCTTTGAAGAATCGAACTCCAAGTGTGAAACCTCTTCAAACGGCTGAATACTTACCTCTTTACCAAACACAGGATGTGTATACTACTGGTAACTAGCACTCCGTTTTGTGAATAGCTTGTTTTTCATGCATATCAATGTTTATGACATCATATCTCTGGAATTATATACCGTATAATAATAAAATTTTACGGGTGCTTTCAGTGGTATATGTAGATACTGTCTGGAAAATGTGTTTCGAATGAACTTTATAGTAAATAAGTAATAAAACATCACGAGGGACTGACAGTTTTATTGCATGAAGAGCGAACTCGTAGTAAGCGATAAACTTTTCTTTCCTTTCATTATTTTTGCTGGGCAATTTCAGCGAGAAATTGTTTCTAAAACGATTTGCGTTAAGTAAAATTTTATTGCAACTCGCTAAGAGGTTCATTTTCAAACACTGAATGAAAACACAGTAGCATGCCACAAGTTACGCTACCTCAAGACAAATACAGAGTTCCTAACTGTAATACTTAGTCCATTGTGTTACATCTACATCTACATCTACATCTATACTCCGCGAGCCACCTTACGGTGTGTGGCGGAGGGTACTTATTGTACCACTATCTGATCCCCCCTTCCCTGTTCCATTCACGAATTGTGCGTGGGAAGAACGACTGCTTGTAAGTCTCCGTATTTGCTCTAATTTCTCGGATCTTTTCGTTGTGATCATTACGCGAGATATATGTGGGCGGTAGTAATATGTTGCCCATCTCTTCCCGGAATGTGCTCTCTCGTAATTTCGATAATAAACCTCTCCGTATTGCGTAACGCCTTTCTTGAAGTGTCCGCCACTGGAGCTTGTTCAGCATCTCCGTAACGCTCTCGCGCTGACTAAATGTCCCCATGACGAATCGCGCTGCTTTTCGCTGGATCATGTCTATCTCTTCTATTAATCCAACCTGGTAAGGGTCCCATACTGATGAGCAATACTCAAGAATCGGACGAACAAGCGTTTTGTAAGCTACTTCTTTCGTCGATGAGTCACATTTTCTTAGAATTCTTCCTATGAATCTCAACCTGGCGCCTGCTTTTCCCACTATTTGTTTTATGTGATCATTCCACTTCAGATCGCTCCGGATAGTAACTCCTAAGTATTTTACGGTCGTTACCGCTTCCAATGATTTACCACCTATGGCATAATCGTACTGGAATGGATTTCTGCCCCTATGTATGCGCATTATATTACATTTATCTACGTTTAGGGAAAGCTGCCAGCTGTCGCACCATGCATTAATCCTCTGCAGGTCCTCCTGGAGTACGTACGAGTCTTCTGATGTTGCTACTTTCTTGTAGACAACCGTGTCATCTGCAAATAGCCTCACGGAGCTACCGATGTTGTCAACTAAGTCATTTATGTATATTGTAAACAATAAAGGTCCTATCACGCTTCCCTGCGGTACTCCCGAAATTACCTCTACATCTGCAGATTTTGAACCGTTAAGAATGACATGTTGTGTTCTTTCTTCTAGGAAATCCTGAATCCAATCACAAACCTGGTCAGATATTCCGTAAGCTCGTATTTTTTTCACTAAACGTAAGTGCGGAACCGTATCAAATGCCTTCCTGAAGTCCAGGAATACGGCATCAATCTGCTCGCCAGTGTCTACGGCACTGTGAATTTCTTGGGCAAATAGGGCGAGCTGAGTTTCACATGATCTCTGTTTGCGGAATCCATGTTGGTTATGATGAAGGAGATTTGTATTATCTAAGAACGTCATAATACGAGAACACAAAACATGTTCCATTATTCTACAACAGATTGACGTAAGCGAAATAGGCCTATAATTATTCGCATCTGATTTATGACCCTTCTTGAAAATGGGAACGACCTGCGCTTTCTTCCAGTCGCTAGGTACTTTACGTTCTTCCAGCGATCTACGATAAATTGCTGATAGAAAGGGGGCAAGTTCTTTAGCATAATCACTGTAGAATCTTAAGGGTATCTCGTCTGGTCCGGATGCTTTTCCGCTACTAAGTGATAGCAGTTGTTTTTCAATTCCGATATCGTTTATTTCAATATTTTCCATTTTGGCGTCCGTGCGACGGCTGAAGTCAGGGACCGTGTTACGATTTTCCGCAGTGAAACAGTTTCGGAACACTGAATTCAGTATTTCTGCCTTTCTTCGGTCGTCCTCTGTTTCGGTGCCATCGTGGTCAACGAGTGACTGAATAGGGGATTTAGATCCGCTTACCGATTTTACATATGACCAAAACTTTTTAGGGTTCTTGTTTAGATTGTTTGCCAATGTTAACGTAAGATTATGCTTCTCAATGAGTACACTGCGACGGAATTTTAAATTTTTCAATTTAGTCAGTAATTATATGAAATACTAAAGACCATTTTTTAGCCCCTGGAAGCTGTTAGATAGACAACCTTCAACTAGGGCCAGTGACCTGTTGACTGAGTGGTATAGTAATATCGGAATTGTCACTAGACAATCGCATCCAACGTGCTACTGCTGTTGGTACTCGTAAATTCTTTGAACCAAATGGTTGGGACCCCTCCTCTAATGTGATGTTTTTGCGATAAGGAGGTCAGTATTAGTCGTACTCTTTGCATAAAGTCCGGCTAATCTTTCAACTACAAATTCATCTACACGATTACTGTACATTTAACACTCAAATATTTGACAGGGGCTTAATACAAACGCTTCCACGCTATTTCTCTATCGTTCCTCTCTATCTATCCGTGGGAGGCCTCATTTATCTTACTTTATTACGATGGGCATGTCTTCCTATCTAGGAGACGTTCGGAGACGAAAGCTGTTGTGAAAAGATCTTAATGCAACATAAAAGTACTTTCTTTTAATGACTGCTAGCCCAATTAACCTATGATATTGGTGACATTCGTACCCATATTTCGTGGCAATACAAAATGAGCTGAACTTCTTTGGACTTTTTCAATGTCCTTCTTCAGTCCTACCTGGCCAGGATCACATTCTGTGCTGCAGTACTCCAGAACAGAACAGACAATAATGGTGTAGGCAGTCACTTGAATCTTCTAAGAATCACACCAATAAAAAGTGCTCTTTGGTTCTATCTCCCTAAAACGTTCTCTGTGTAATGTTTCCAATTACAGTTATTCGTAACTGTAATCCCTAGGTCTTTAGTTGAATGGGCAAACGATAAATTTGCGTGATTTATCACGTAACCGAAATTCAGTGGAATATTTGTAATCATGTGGAGGACTTCAAACTTTTTACTGTCCAGAGTAAATTTCCATTTTTCACACTATGCAGTGTAACCTCCCCACAAAAATTTTAAAGACAGAAATAATAAATGAATAGGAGCCAAACGTCCAAACGTAACCTCCCTGCAATTAAATTTAATGACAATAAAACTGATAATCGCAATCTGACTCAAATATAAATTCCTCACAAAAAATTAAAGTCCATTCAGTGATAAGAAAATTCAATTAAACCGAAATATCGGTCTTTGGCCCTGTGCAAAACAATCAGAATTAAAGTCTTACCTCAGAATAAATGGATGTCACATTTCTGCTCTTGTTGTTGCGCACCGCTTGGAGGAACTGCATTGCAAATAATAATATTCTCTTTTTTTGTGATTTTAGTGAAATTTTTCTTCAAAAGAAGTGGAATGAAATGGGAAGTGCAACGAAATCTTTAGTTCAATAAAAAATTAAATTTTTGAAAAATGCTTTTGAAATAAAAATTATTATTGGGGAACTTGTTGGAGAATAATTACAATAAATAAAATTTTTCATTATCTAATGATTATATTAATTAACAGTATACCTTATTCACCATCTTGACCAGTGTTGCCGACCGCCTACATCACACAACCGCACTGGGCTGCTACTACTGACCGACCGCTCTGCATGACGACTATTAGCGTACTGCACGCGACGACTACTGACAGAGTACTGCTCTCAACTAGACACAGCTACAGACTCGCAACGACTGACTGACAGACTGAGAACCGCTCGCAACACTCGCGCGGTCAAGCGCATACTCTCTGGTCACAGATGCTACAATGCCTCGCCATCGCTGCTATGTTACATACGTGTTTCATAACCCTCCACTGGGGGGGCAAAAATTTGGCAGCGATGGTGAGTCATTTGGACTTGCCAAGCGCGGCAAAATTTTGTCTTTAATTAACAAAATCCTACAACTTACAGAATATTTAAATGTTGTGCACACGCACTAAGTACAAAATATATCAGACAAAGACAAAATGTGAATACTAAACATAGTAGCAAATCAGAAAAATGTATATACAAATTTTTTGACAGATAACAAAGTGCACAGGCACTGAAAAAATTCTTTAGCATATTCAGAACAAATAAACAGACTGGCAAAAAATATTATGTTGACAAGTGACATGAGTGCACATGCACTGTAGTTCAGAAAATAAAAAAATGTATATACAATATAAAAGACAAGAGTGTACATATACTGTACTTCAGAACAAATCGAAAAATGTCTTTAGCATTTTGGCAATAAATAAACATAATGGCAAAAAAGTCATGTCCAAAGTGCACACGCACTGAAGAAATGTCTTTAGCATTTTCACAACAAATAAACATAATGGCAAAAAAAATCATGTCGACCAGTGCCATAAGTGTACTCGCACTGGAGTTCAACAAATCGAAAAAATGTATAACCTATGAACATAAATGATGTTACCAAAAAAAAATGATTTTCATTATGTGACAAGAATTAGGATAGGAAAGGGAAGGATTGCATCATGGTTGTAGCACTTTAGATTGCACACAGCTGTTCTGAAAGTCCATATCTTTCCACAGAAGTACAACACCAAGTGACACAACTTGAAGTTCTTTTCCCATCAGAATTTATCAGTGTAGCCAAGACACTGAACTGTCGTAGTAATGTTCCACGTTTTCATTTTGGCAGTACATTAGGTACACCAAACAGTTCGACCATAATAACGTCTTCATCGCTCACGGTGGTGGACAGCATGTCGTGTCAACACCACGCTCTTACAAGGCACACCAACGTAGAATTAGTGCAAAAACCAAATATAGTGCTCCATGATCACTAGGATAAACAGGACAAATGGACATTGCAGTAATTTAGGGTAGTCAGCTTATGAGGTGAAGGACATCAAGTCACATAATATTGACAGTTACATTAGCAGTTTGTGGCATTCATAGCCCAGTTATTGAACATTTCTGTACCAAGTATGTAGTATTACAGAAAAATGTTCATTAATTGTTTTACATAGAATCAGTAGCCTTCTTTTCCTGGTTACAAAGCATTATGAAATAATCGCATTCTTTTTTGTCACAGAGTATAATTAAGAATCATTAACCTTCTCCTAATTACAGTTAATTAATCATTTGTCATTAATTAATCATTTGTCGTTAATTAATCATTTGTCTAATTACAGTTAATTAATTAATCATTTGTCATTCCAATATAGTAAGAATTATTAGCCTTAATTAATTACAAAGCATTATTAAACAGTACCATAGTTAATTAATTATGTGTCATTACAATCGATTAAGAATCACTAGCTGGCATCATGGGTAATCGTATTACAATAAACAGTGGCGGTCCTTGGCCAGTTACAAAGTATATTTAGTAAGACAGAATAATGTTCATCAGAAGCCTTAATTGAAAAGGAGAGTCAATTATTGGCCTAGCATTAACATAATACATTGAGTGATACAAATTATTGGCACTCATTGGCCATTAACCAAAACATGAAAACTCAACATGGGAAAAAAAGGGCTAATTAATGGCATAATTAATAACAATTCTTCAAGTGACATTAATTATTGGCACTCAGTGGCCAGCAAGTATTGAATAGAATCATCATTCAGTATTATTCAGATTATTACGAAGTCATTATTAAAAATCAGTTAATTACAGTCAAATCATTAATAATCACTGGCATTATAAGTAGTATCATTACAATAAACAGTGTTCCTCCTTCAGTAGTATTCAGATCATTACAAAGTCATTATTAAAATCAGTTAATTACAGTCAAATCATTAGTAATCACAGGCATTATAAGTAGTATCATTACAATAAACAGTGGCAGTTATTAGCTAGTGACAAAGCATTATTTTGAATATAGTCTCATTAAGAGGTCATTACTCAAGTGACATGCTATTCAGAGCTAATCAGCATTACTCAGAACTTTCTCAAACTGGTATCACTACTTGGGACTGGTAACACATTTTTTTTTTTTTTTTTTTTTTTTTGTTAGCAATGCATTGCGTTGGGATCGATAGTTAATTGCTGAGACATAACACTATTTGATTTTGACCTGTTGCTGCAAATGAGGATAAGTAACGTCATTCGTCATGAGTCAGCTGTAGCAAGGTCATGCAACAAGGCAGTATATGTGATCACATTTATAAATGATAAACACAAATGGGTAAAAAAAAATAAAATGCAAGTACTAGGACAGGTATAATAAGTAACAGGTTTAGTAAGTATCATGAAAAACTTCTCCTGGAAAAATTACAAAATGGATTATTGACCTGAAAGAAGAAACGCACACTATGCTGAAAAGTAGTGAACTTCGAATTAACAGGTAGCGAAATGTGTATAAAAATGTGTTTCATAGCTGTCCTTTCCAAAACTTTCCGTCATCCTACTATGCAATATTACACCTGCTGTCAAAGCAAACTGCAACAAATACTTAAATAACTACATAACATAAATACATAACTTCAACATTATCCTCATCTGTAAAGAAAACTTCATTATCCATATCATCATAACTTCACTATTATCATCATCTGTAAAGAAAAACTTCATTATTCATAACATCATATCCTTCATCATTATTCATCAGTATTCATTATCATCTGCAAAAAATCACTTCATTACTCATTATACAATTATTCCTTATCTCTAGCATATTTCATCACTAAAACTAAGATGTGTAGTTCAGTCTGACAGCCTGCATCAATCACCTTGTAATCTGAAAGAAAAAATTAGTTAAGACTGCTATTCTGTGATGAGTACAGTATAGTCTTGTTAATGCTTGTTAATCCTGATCCATTTACTCTTCCTCATAAAGTTATTGCATCTCCTTTCGTTTATCCCGTAGGTGAAATTCCCATTTCTGTTGAATTTATTTCTTACATGCATCATTTCTTTCTGAAATTGATGAGCAGAGATTAATGTCTTGCATTTAAATCATATACCCACTAAATAATGACTGGTTTATGGTGACACAATTAACCATACAGCATAACATGACAGAAAACGTAATATGTTAAAGACGTTGACAGTGTTCAGATGCAAAAATGTACACAGAATAATACAATGCAGTAGCAAAAAAAAAAAAAAAAATGTAAAACAGTCACGATGTTAAGATGTCATAGGGCAAAAAAAATGTCAAAGTCGACTGTTGTGTGTTATATCTTAACTATTTCACAATACATACAAACAAAACTGGAGTACAATCATATACACAAAAAAGTGGAAAATGTGCACGGTCTGATGTGTAACGACAAGAAAAGCGACCTGCTAACCTTACCTTGCCGGGCACTTGCCAAGAAAAAATATGATAATCATCAGTAATTAGTCAGGTGAATTAATTGCATTAGTAAATGACATCATAGTGTGTTGAATCATACAGTGGTTTCACTCAATAAACGGTTTAATGTTTGAGATATGGTGATTGCCTTTCGATTTTCTGGTTCTCAAAGTTTCGACGTGTACAACATTGGGGTGAGGGATGCTGCGAATCCGATATGGACCTGCGTATAGAAGTTCAAATTTACTGCACTTACCTTTTAATTTACTGGATAAATAGTGTGTACGTATCAATATCTTCTGTCCAACGTGAAAGTCGCGGCGTGTACAAACCTGTTTTTGCTGTCTTCTCCGGCGCTCTGCGGCACGTTTGATGTTGTTCAGCGCAATGTTAATTATTTCGTGGTGTCGTAATCGACGAGATGTAGGAAATGTTATTAATTCTTTAATTTTGTTAGGTGGTTCAGCATTTTTCAGTATAACAGACGGAGATAGCATAGTGGATTCATTTGGAATGGAATTAATTACATCTTGGAATGAGAATATGTGTGTGTCCCAATCAATATGTCTTTTGTGGCAGTATATTCGGCACAGTTTACCAATTTCTTTCATTAATCTTTCACAGGGGTTCGAAGAAGCGTGATACTTGGATATATAGATCGGAGCAATGTTTCTGGCTCGTAACATGCGTGTCCATACGCTACTACGAAATTGAGATCCATTGTCAGAAATTACTTTCATTACATGCCCTACATGAAATAGAAAATGTTTTACAAATGCTTTCGAAACAGTTTTAGCAGTAGCTTTGCGTAATGGAGTGAAAGTAACAAATTTTGAAGTGAGCTCAACAGCGACAAAAATGTAGCAAAAACCTCTGTTAGTTCTCGGAATCGGACCAAAAATGTCTACTGCGGCCATGTGTCTTAATTTAACAGGTATAATGGGATATAATGGAGGAATATGTGAAGTGGTGTCTGATTTAGCTTTCTGGCAAATTTTACAAGACGCTAAAACTCGTCGTATACGTTTCTCCATGTTGGCAAAATAACAGTTCTGTCTCAGTATAAGAAAACATTTTCGTGCTCCGTAATGTGCGTAGCTTAAATGAGTGTACCAAATTAATTTCTTGACCAGTTCGTCAGGAATGCATAATAACCAATTGTTGCTGTCAGGATGAGAGCGGCGAAACAGAACGTAATTGCGTACAGTGTAATGGTTTCTAATCGTAACATTTTTTCTATCTTGCCAAAGGTGTTTAATTTCTTTCCACAAATTGTCTTTATTTTGCTCCTTTGCTATGTCCTGTAATGACGATGAAATAAAATTTTCAAATGCAACTTGCTGAATGTACATGACACTGAAATTTGTTTTGCAGAAGTTGGTTGCTACGTCTTGCTGATTGTTGCCGAGAGAACGCGATAGTGCGTCTGCTATAACATTTTGTGTGCCGGGAATATGAACAATCGTAAAATTAAATTCTTGTAAATATAGTTTCCATCTACTTAATCTGTCGTGAGTAAATTTAGCTGAAAGCAAAAATTGTATAGCTCTATGGTCTGTGTAAACGGTGGTATGTCTGCCATAAAGAAAGTGCCGAAATCTCGTAAAAGCCCATACAACACATAATGTTTCAAGTTCTGTAACAGAATAATTTCGTTCAGCGGGTGACAAAATGCGGCTTGCAAATGCGATGTTTTTAATTACTATTGAACCATCTTCTTCAATTTCCTGGAAAATGTGTACGCCTAAAGCGGTGTTGGAACTGTCGGTGGCAATAGAAAAATTTCTAGTAAGATCTGGGTGCGACAAAAGTGGTGCATTCAACAGAGCATTTTTCAAATAACATTCTCGTGAGCAAAATTCTGCGTATCAAAAGTAATGTTTGCGTTACTGTAATATGCAATCTGTGCTGTATCTGGTTAAAATCTATCGTACGTTTTATTATTTACGGGAGAATGTTGTGGCATATCCACTATATGAACTGTTCTGTTATTTCTTACTGACGTGTTACGCTATGGATGACACCTATTGTCTGTTTCATTCATCATAATATGTTGTTGCCAAGGTTGTTGCTGCTGAAAAGATCGATTGTTATTAAATGTACGCTGAAAATTGTGCTCGTTATTTTTACGTCTGTCATGATAGTAATTTTTATACGGCGCATTGCGATAGGAATTCAAATACTGTGTTTTCTATACGTAGTTATTTCCTTTCTGCTGTGCGTTACTATTTGTTGGATCTGGTACTACACGTGCACGCGGCGAAACATTAAAGCCTGGTTGACCTTGTAGACTGCATTGTTGGTTAGGTACGCCAAGCGGCTGACTTTCATGCTATTGTGGTGTAAAGGTCTATTGTTACCAAAAATGCGCTTGCTGTTAATTTTATACATACTGATGATTACGATTTTATCTGTTATTAAAATCGCGCTGGTTCTGGAGTGCCTACTGAAAATTGTCACATTCGGTAAAATATTTCTCATATCGGGTTTTCAGTACAATGTTTCTTAATTCTAGATAGAGCAATAGTTAAAGAGATGTTTTGATAGATATAAAGGATAGTAGAAGAAAAGGCAGCAGTGCAGAAAACTAAAGATGAAATAGCACTACTACAGCTCGGGGCCCTATGCTCGCTACGGCACATATTCATTAAAGCGTAATGAATCCCCTGAGGTCATTTACGCACTGGAAATAAATTTCAGCTTTTGTGTTATAGGCAATGGCGGTACAAATTCAGAAATAAATTGCTGTCTGCATGCTAATTGTTGTTTCTTCATTACAGGCAATGCTGTTGAAAATACAAAAATAAATTGTCGCATCTGGTTCAAAGCTAGTTTCTGCATTACAGGTAATAGCGATGAATGTACAAAGATAAATTGTCGTATACAGTGCAAAGCGTGTGCCTGTACGCTGTCATTATTAAATTCCTTACATTTTCTGGCGGATAAAATTTGCTCGTAATCTACATTCTCGTCATTGAATTTGAAAACACGTTCGGGTTTGTGTGTGAATCTGTTTGTCTGTGTCATTTCGGATTTCAAGTTGCGTAGCTTTTCAGATTTTAATTCGCGGAGTCTCTGTAAATTGTTCACATTATACACGCTGCGTGACTCTGATAAATGCTCGCAACGTGGCGGATTCTGTGACGTATTGGTGACTGAAATAATTGTTAATTCTGTTACTTTAATACTTTCGTCAATCTGGTTATTGTGTCGTTCACTTTTCTCGTCAACTTCCGTATTCGGAGTGTATGAAACTTCCACTGACTCTAAATTAACTTCGTCGCGAATCTGTACTTCGTTTTTAGGACATTCTTCAGTGACTGCATTAATTTCGTGTATCAGTGTTTCGTTTGCTGAACATTGTTCAGTGACTGCAATAATCTCGTCTTTATGTGATTTGGTTGTGCCTACACGTGTGCTACTGAATTCTTGTGCAACAGTGCCAACCTTTTCATTACTGTTATTAGCACAAGTCTTAGTATCATCACGTAGTTGTTCCTTACTGTCCTGACATTGCACGGTAACAGCTGTAATCTGGTCACTAACTTGTTTGTTCTGTTCTTTACGGTCGTCTTGTTTTTGTGCAGTGATTGTTTCCATAACCTGACGTTTGACTTGTCGTTTTACTTTGTTTTGATCTTGAATAAATCTGCGGAAACGCGTATTACTGTTCTGTATGTGCTGATTAAAGCGCTCGTTAATCTGAGTGTTTTGCTGTTCGAATTTCGCGTCTATCTTTGCGTCCATAGTGCGCGAAAGTTCTACCGTCATTGTTCTAAACTCGTCCCGTAATTGTGCAGCTTTTTCAGAGCATTGTTTAGCGACTCCGCTAATTTCGTCTCTGAGTGTATCTGTCGCGGCTGTTTGCATTTCCCTTAATTCTTGCGCAACAGACTTTATTTCTTCGCTATTTTTTCGTGAACAAGCCTCAATTTCCACGCGCAACTGTTCCTTAGTGTCATGGCACTGCGCGGCAACGGCTCTAATTTGTTCACTAAGCTGTCTGGAATTGTCGTCTAATTTTTCATTCTGTTGTCTGACCTGTTCACTAAGTTGTTTGAGATTTTCGTCATTATTGTCAAGTTTCTCATTAATTTTATTAAATTTTTTGTCCTGTTCACTAAGTTGTTTGGAATTGTTATCAAATCTTTCATTAAACTGTTTGAAATTTTGCCGCAAAAATGCCATAATTGGATCCAATTCAAAATTAGCATTTCTATTCTCTGTGCTGTTCAATATTGGATCTGGAACTTTCTCGCTTACTGTAACCATTTGGTTATTCTGAGATTTAGAAAAAAGTTTGTCAGTCGAATGTACACTGTCAGACATTATTTCGGAATTAAATACATCTGTCCTACTTTGTGTGATCTGTTCATTTTCATGAGACAGATTTGTCTGTACATTACTTGAGTTTTCCGAATCGGGTGTGTTAAGCTGGGCAGCGCTCGTTACAATAGAGCGTTCTGCGTCATCAATTGTCGTCAAATTAACAGACGAGACAATTGAGTTTGTTTGTTCATTATCAGGGTAAAAGTCATCACTAGTGGTTGGAATGCATTGATTGTCAGTGAACGCAGGATTGTCATCATTACACTGCGTGTCACAATTACTATTGGTCACGTTGTTTAAGTCGGTAATTTCGTTCATAATACCTCGCGATACACTATTCACAGTCTTTCGCGGCATTTTTACAATAGTCACAATTATTCAAAACAAATAAGCACAAATGCAAAAGCAACACACAAATACAATAGAGCAACGAATTGCCGTTGACCTGTAGAAAGAAAGTCACAAGTTAATAAAAGCGTTGCGCCAAATCCTAATTATCTAAGCAAATAAGAGCAGATATCTGACTGTCGCTCAAAAGACTCTCAACGAAATACGATCCTGGACTGGGTGTCGCCAAGTGTAACCTCCCCACAAAAATTTTAAAGACAGAAATAATAAATGAATAGGAGCCAAACGCCCAAACGTAACCTCCCTGCAATTAAATTTAATGACAATAAAACTGATAATCGCAATCTGACTCAAATATAAATTCCTCACAAAAAATTAAAGTCCATTCAGTGATAAGAAAATTCAATTAAACCGAAATATCGGTCTTTGGCCCTGTGCAAAACAATCAGAATTAAAGTCTTACCTCAGAATAAATGGATGTCACATTTCTGCTCTTGTTGTTGCGCACCGCTTGGAGGAACTGCATTGCAAATAATAATATTCTCTTTTTTTGTGATTTTAGTGAAATTTTTCTTCAAAAGAAGTGGAATGAAATGGGAAGTGCAACGAAATCTTTAGTTCAATAAAAAATTAAATTTTTGAAAAATGCTTTTGAAATAAAAATTATTATTGGGGAACTTGTTGGAGAATAATTACAATAAATAAAATTTTTCATTATCTAATGATTATATTAATTAACAGTATACCTTATTCACCATCTTGACCAGTGTTGCCGACCGCCTACATCACACAACCGCACTGGGCTGCTACTACTGACCGACCGCTCTGCATGACGACTATTAGCGTACTGCACGCGACGACTACTGACAGAGTACTGCTCTCAACTAGACACAGCTACAGACTCGCAACGACTGACTGACAGACTGAGAACCGCTCGCAACACTCGCGCGGTCAAGCGCATACTCTCTGGTCACAGATGCTACAATGCCTCGCCATCGCTGCTATGTTACATACGTGTTTCAGCAGATATCTTGTCTAAATCGTTTCGCAACTAATTTTGGTCTTCAGTTGATGTTACCTGCATACTGTTGAAGGAGTCTGCTCGTTTTCGAATCTTTTATATAGATTAAGAACAACAGAAACCTGTAACAGTTCCTTGGGGTACCCTACATGTCATTTTAGTTTTAATTTATTCATGTAATTTCTTAATTCCTGTTTTACTCGATGACACCCACTCTATTAGTACTAACTGTGACCCCATACTGTTGCAAATACACCTTATCAAAATTTGTTTCCGTGTCCAACATTCAACCATGCGTTTGCAGTACCTTTTGACTTTAATGGGTGTGTATCAGGGAATTTACGTGTTCGTACAACAAAAAAGTCCTATTACCAGCAGGTGGATTTAAATTACGAGTCTCTGTAGCAATGGAAACTGGAGAACGGGTGGACGTATAAGAGAAAGGGGAATGTGATAATTAACGCACAAATGAAAAGATAAAGAAACGGAACTGTGAAACGATAGGAGCATTTGCTTTACTACTTCATGGGGGAAACTGGATATTATATAATTTCTAGGGAGAACTTTTGACGTTGACAAAAAAAGCTGCTGCAGCTCTTCCTTGAAAGCAAAAAGATATTGAATTGTGCGGAGAGTGCAGGGTGACGTTCCAGATGTGGACGGTACCACCACAGGACTTCATGAAAGTTTTTGTTTTGTAAATGGGTTTGTTTCAATCTTAGAATACCTGCAGCTTAACTTTTCCACAACTCGCAGGAGGGACATCTGTTGGGTAATACACTATTGTAGTGTTCAGCTCTTATTGCTGTACAGATGGCGTTTCTGGCGGTGCCCATGGCTCCAATTCAACGGCAGTCACAAAGGAGCAGAACGAGAGGCAGTAACCCGCTAAACGGTATTGGCTGAAGGGCTGCCTAAGCGTCAGGGGCAACCAGTGTCGGCTCCTCATGCCGCGAGCTGGCTGCCTGCCACTGCCTACCGGCTGCGGGCTGCGCGGCGGAATGCGGTCTGCTCGGCGCGGCATGCGGGGCGGTGCTAGAGAGAGGCGGAGGGCGACTGCCTTGAGGAGGAGCCGTGCCCTCCAGTGAGAGGTGTAGCGCGGGCACGGCACGCTAACAATTAAATCCTGCAACCATTGCGGGGCGGGCCTTACGTCTCTAGCTTCTATCTTGATTTAACGCACAGCGGTTAACCCTCCGTCTTCGTGCTTAACTAATGGAAGTGCAATCGTAATATATCGCGCGTCAGTCAAAACGCAATATCGCTTACATACTGATTAAATAACTTCTGTATTGTGAGGGTAATTATACAGGTTTATGAATGTGTCCCTTGCAATTTTTTTTAAATCATTTTATGTGAGCCTAATGTTCTACTTAGAGAAAGACTTAGAGAAAGCTTTTGACAAAGTTGATTGGAATACTCTCTTTTAAATTCTAAAGGTGGCAGGGGTAAAACGCAGGGAGCGAAAGGCTATCTACAATTTTTACAGAAAGCAGATGGCAGTTATAAGAGTCGAGAGGTATGAAAGGGAAGCAGCGGTTGGGAAGGGAGTGAGACAGGGTTGTAGCCTATCCCCGATGCTATTCGATCTGTATATTGAGCAAGCAATAAAGGAAACAAAAGAAAAGTTCGGAGTAGGTATTAAAATCCATGGAGAAGAAATAAAAACTTTGAGGTTCGCCGATGACATTGTAATTCTGTCAGAGACAGCAAAGGACTTGGAAGAGCAGTTGAACGGAATGGACAGTGTCTTGAAAGGAGGATATAAGATGAACATCAACAAAAGCAAAATGAGGATAATGGAATGTAGTCGATTTAAGTCGGGTGATGCTGAGGGAATTAGATTAGGAAATGAGACACTTAAAGTAGTAAAGGAGTTTTGCTATTTGGGTAGCAAAATAACTGATGATAGTCGAAGTAGAGAGGATATAAAACGTAGACTGGCAATGGCAAGGAAAACGTTTCTGAAGAAGAGAAATTTGTTAACATCGAGTATAGATTTAAGTGTCAGGAAGTCGTTTCTGAAAGTATTTGTATGGAGTGTAGCCATGTATGGAAGTGAAACATGGACGATAAATAGTTTAGACAAGAAGAGAATAGAAGCTTTCGAAATGTGGTGCTACAGAAGAATGCTGAAGATTAGATGGGTAGATCACATAACTAATGAGGAGGTATTGAATAGAATTGGGGAGAAGAGGAGCTTGTGGCACAACTTCACTAGAAGAAGAGATCGGTTGGTAGGACATGTTCTGAGACATCGAGGGATCACCAATTTAGTATTGGAGGGCAGCCTGGAGGGTAAAAATCGTAGAGGGGGCCGAGAGATGAATACACTAAGCAGATTCAGAAAGATGTATACTCTAGTAGGTACTGGGAGATGAAGAAGCTTGCACAGGATAGAGTAGCATGGAGAGCTGCATCAAACCAGTCTCAGGACTGAAGACCACAACAACAACAACAATGTTCTACTTACAAGCTGCGTTGAGAAATTCCAAAACCTTCCTATTTCACGTGAGGTTCAGGAAGTGATGGTTAAGATCCAGAACATTTATAAAAACCATTTGAGCCGTGGAAAAATTTGCTGTTTTAAAGAGCGCGCCGCAGCGCGTAGTGGGAAGCTGTCGCCCTCCGTTTCTGGCGGTGGCGCCGCTGTGGCAGTCGCAGCTTTGGTGTCTCCTTCTGGTGGGAAAGAGGAAAGGTTCCTTGTTCACGTGCATAAGGGGCGCTATGAGCTCGCCAGGGAGTCAGTCTGGGTCAGTCCCTCGTCCGCATTTGTTAGGCAGTTAGTGTCTGTCTGTCATTCGGAGTGCTAGTATGTCTGTCGTTCGGATAAACTTTTAAAGCCGGCAAAATGAGAGTCTTTCCACTCCGCCAATAAGAGAACTCAGCGAGTGGTCGCCCGGTCGGGGCTTAGTTCCTGCATCTGAGTCTGCGCGTTAGGCCACCAGTGTGCTCGAGTTTGCTCAGGCAAACGTCATTGGCGGTTGGATCGAACGGTTGGTCGGTCGCGCACTGAGACGCAAGATGACTTGTCAGTCTTGAGCGTCGGCGCATGTGAGGTCGCCATGTAAGTCCAGTGCGCCGCGCAGTATAGCGAGGGGTAGTGACTTCGCGGCCGACAAGAGAGCAACAGGAGTCAACCCACGACATCGGTCTGGCCGGTGCGAGCTGCGACGCCGTGAGACGGGAGAACGGCGCGCCTTCCTGCGTCCGTTGAAGTGGCCGGCAGCGGATGGTTCGGGAGAGCGATTTGAGGGTGCTGCGCCAGATCTTCTCGAGAAATCGCAGTTTATTATAAGTTAAGTGATTGGTGATATGTTGTTTTATTTACTCTTGTTAAATTGTACTTGTTTTCTTGGTAAGGTCACCAGCCGTTTTGCTTTGCGCTCGTCCCACCGTTCTTCTCCGTTTGCCCACCCGCGGGAAGGTGGTTGTCTATAAATTGGGTGGTCTGTTTTTCCCTTGTGGAGTAGTGGCGGGTTAGAGCAACCTGCGGTTCGGGTTGTTCGGTAATCTCCCTATCAATCTACCGTACTTTGGTAGCTGCCTCTGTCATGTTTGTCGGTTCTGGTGTGTTGACGAATTTATTGCTCGGAGTCTAACGTCCTAATACCTGAAATATGTTTTGATCTTTGGAAACTTTGATATTATTGCCTATGATCTTGAGAGGCGGTATTTGTGTACTGTAGAGCATCTCAACTATTGTTTGGCCAACCTTGTAGAATTTTATATAAGACTGCATTTCGTGGGCTTTTATTTAAATGATCAATTTAGTATACAAAGTTGCCACCCTTTCACCGTAAGACTTTTGTTAGAAGTTAAAATCAAGTTGCACCTTCGGTGGCAAAGCTAATATTTTAGTTTTTAGTGGTTTGTACCATTCCCATCCCTCCTACAGGGGGTGCATAGTTTGTGTGCTTGTCTAAATTATTAAATCTCTTAATTTAAAGTTATCTGATGTGTTGCAGGTTTGCACTAATGTAGTCTTTCAGAGGCTGTTGTGAGCGGTCGTAACTACGGCCGTGTCAAAAGGTTCATTGCCCGAAAGCTCACACAGTCAAAACTTGTTTCTTTCTGCCTCTGAATAAATTGTAACTTTGATATTTAGAGGGTGCTTTCTGATTATAATTTCAAATGTGTTTCTTTTAAAAAATGCTTTTAGGCACTATTAAAGTGAACAAAATTCCCATTTGTTAAAAGAAGTTTGGTTATGATTTCATCAGTTACTCCCTGGCAACTACTTCCATGCTTGCATAGTGTGATTAAATGTGTTAATGTCCTTGATGAATCGCTAGTAAATAAAATAAATTCTTAAGAATATTCTTTGAAAATAAATCACGGTTCACCATTTACATCGAAGAGCCAAAACAATACTTCCAGATGCTTAATAGATGTGTTTATCCACCTGTGTAAGGCAGTACAGGAGTTATTCTGCGTGGAATAGCTTCGAAAAGTCAATGGTAGGTTTACATAGGAATGAGGTCGCAGATCTCTACGCACAAATCACGTAATTTCTTTAAATTGGGGGCTTGTGGTTTGTGTTCGCAGAGCTAGCACCCGATAGTGTCCCACATGTGTTACATCTGATTAGTATGAGGCAAATATGGGCTCCAAGACATCAACGCGTGGTCACTATCGTATTCTCAGATTGCTCTAGTACGATTTTGGTCCGGCGGTAAGGGTAGCTATCCCTGTGGAGAAGAGGTCAGGCGTGATGGAATGCATGTGATCCCCAATAACGTCCACCTAGTCCAAAATTGTCATTGTGCCTTCGATTACTAGTACAGGTTCCATGGAAGACAAGATGAATATCGCCAATAGTATAATACGGCCCCACTGTAGCGTGGTTGTCGGCCGAGTCTCCGTTCGCCTGAATGACGCCATATCTGAATACGACCATCGTCCTGGTGTATCAAGAAACGCAACTGATCCTAACAGACAACAGGTTTCGATTAAAAAGCGGTCTACTGTCGGTGATTCAGTGCTCTCTGCAATCGCAATTGAAGGTGTCGTTGGGTCAACATGTGAACACGGTGGGGTCCTCTGTGGGAGATCTCCACATTCACAACGGGCGCTCTGCAAAGTGCTGACACCATTATGTCGCTAGATGTATCACAGATCGCTAGCTATTCTGTCGTACAGAGCCGACAAGTGGTCAACATCAGTGTTGTGTAATGAGACTTCGAAGCCGAACGCCTTGTCGCCTATTCAGGTATTAACCATGGTTTAAAAATGTGAACAGCCAACCAGCTTCGCTGGTTTAGAGAAGCTCGTTTGTAAGTGCCATGATATAACAATATGCCACTTGTCAGAGTCGCTTCTGTCATTGGAGTTGCCCGTTTGCAATTCCCAACGCCCCTAAAACATTACCCAGCTCATCTCTGGTCCGCGTTTAGACGTTCCGTACCTCGTCATTTGGCCGAAATGTGACTAACCGACATTGAATCTCACGACGAGTAGCGATCGTAAGGATTTGGGTCACTGAGTAATTGGCGAAGAGATGATTGAAATAAAATAAGAGATATCAGCATACGTACAGAGACGTATTCGAGGGATGACTGACAAGCCAGTTGTCCACCTCCGTAACTTCGCAGTAGATGGCAAAACTGGTATGCGGCATGTACTGGACTGTCTAGTAGACTCTCCTTAAATGTCCAGTAGCCAGGAACCCTTAGCAGTGGACGGTTGTGTTGTTACAATGTATGGAATGGAAGCCTGCGCAGACGGTCGGTCACTGCAATGTAAGCAACGACGCAGGGTGGCAAGGGTAAAATACAGGGAGTGCAAGGCTATTTATAGTTTTTACAGAAACCAGATGGCAGTTATAAGAGTCGAGAGCGTGAAAGGGAAGCAATGGTTGCGGAGGAAGTGAGACAGGTTTGTAGCCTCTCCCCGATGTTATTCAATCTGTATATTGAGCAAGCAGTAAATGAAACAAAAGAAAAATTCGAAGTAGGAATTAAAATCCATGGAGAAGAAATAAAAACTTTGAGGTTCGCCTATGATATTGTAATTCTGTCAGAGACAGCAAAGGACCTGGAAGACCAGTTAAACGGAATGGACAGTGTCTTCAAAGGAGGATATAAGATGAACATCAACAAAAGCATAACCAGGATAATGCAATGTAGTCGAATTAAGTCGGGTGATGCTGATGGAATTACGAGGAAATGAGACACTTAAAGTAGTAGATGAGTTTTGCTATTTGGGGAGAAAAATGATGATGGTCAAGATAGAGAGGATACAAAATGTAGACTGGCAATGGCAAGGAAAACGTTTCGGAAGAAGAGAAATTTGTTAACATCGTGTATAAGTTTAAGTGTCAGGAAGTCGTTTCTGAAAGTATTTGTATGGAGTGTAGCCATGTACGGAAGTGAAACATGGATGATAAATAGTTTGGACAAGAAGAGAATAGAAGCTTTCGAAATGTGGTGCTACAGAAGAATGCCGAAGATTAGATGGGTAGATCACATAACTAAAGAGGAGGTATTGAATAGAATTGGGGAGAATAGAAATTTGTGGCACAACTTGACTACAAGAAGGGATCGGTTCGTAGGACATGTTCTAAGGCATCAATAGATCACCAATTTAGTATTGGAAGGCAGCGTGGTGGGTAAAATGTTCAAATGTGTGCGAGATCTTATGGGACTTAACTGCTAAGGTCATCAGTCCCTAAGCTTACACACAACTTAACCTAAATTGTCCTAAGGACATACGCACACACCCGTGCCCGAGGGAGGACTCGAACCTCCGCCGGGACCAGCCGCACAATCCATGTCTGCAGTGGAGGCTAAAAAGCGTAGAGGGAGACCCAGAAATGAATACACTGAGCAGATTCAGAAGGATGTAGGTTGCAGTAGGTACTGGGAGATGAAGAAGCTAGCACAGGATAGAGGAGCATGGAGAGCTGCATCAAACAATTCTCTGGACTGAAGACCACAACAACAACAACACACGTCAATGAAGATGATGTCGTTCTGCGTCCAATTACAACTAGGTACAAAACTCATGCATACCACTACGAATCCGAGATGAAACGTCACCCATGGAATATCGACACGAATGCTCCCCCTATAAAAATAAATTCAAGGTATGATCCTCAGCTAGTAAAATCATGGCATGAGTGTTACCTTCATGAAAAACAACAATCAATTCAGAGTTACATCACAATCTTGCGAAGTTTTATACGAAGACTAACAAGGATCCAAAAGGAAAATGTTCGCCTACTGCATCGCAACAGCAGACCACACATTTCTCAAGCCATCACAGCAGAACTCCAGAGACTGAAGTTCACCGCAGTACAGAATCCTTAATATAGCCCGGATATGACACCTTGTAACTTCTATCTGTTCCTGATGACAGAACAAGATCTGTGGGACATAACTATCTGATAAAAAGGCTGAGAAAAAATGTGAGAGGTTAGTCGGTTTCTTCTATGATGTCTTCAGAAAACTTGCTCATCATTCGCAAAATAGTATCTAACTGTTTGGAGAGCATGTGACACCGGAAATGCATATCCTCCTATTTCCATATATTGTACTATAAATTATTTTTCCTTATTTTGTTACCTGAAGATATAACATTTCTGTGTCTTTATATATTGTAATTGTTTTACTGTTTGTATATATATATATATTTATGCATTTATGTTGATTTGTTTTGTGAATATTATTTGTATTTATACGCTGGGTCTGGCCTAGGGAAAACTATGCTATCGAACGAATACATCGACAGGTCGTGTGGAGAACAAAAGTGTTTAGGATCTTTGGTAGTGTTAACGCTGTCGCGTGGAGCGCGGGAAGAGCGAGAGTCTGCCTGGAGTAGCGAGTAGAGCAGGTGTGTTGTGTGACGCTCCCGCGAGTTGCCGCGCTTTCGGGGTTGGGCAGCATGTAATTGCGCTCGACTTGCTATGATAGTTTCTGACACGGTGTCGCGGACGGGAAGCATTAGCTGGCGCACATCAAGAGCCCGTTTCGCCTGGTGACCGTGTCGAGAAGAAGGCGCGCCAACACCCAGCTTCTGCAACAGCGACGGCCGACAATGAGTGACTGTCGCCACCTCCTCGATCGACGGCTTCAAACCTTCAATCAAGCAAGAAGGAAGACTGGAAGCACGTAAAGTTTTAGAACTGTATGGCAGACCTCAGCTTTTCAAACTGATCCATTTTCATAACTAAATGACAGCAACGTAGCATGAACCTTTGTTGCTCATTGTCCCAATTGCATTACCAAGCAGGGTCCCTTCCTTTTCCGGAATGAACCCGAATGTCGTTGAAATTCAAACGCCAGCATCATTCGATTTCACTGCTTTAATTTCAAAGTTCAGTTAAAGTATTCATATCTGGCTACAATATTTAGATTACACAAGCACAAATTATGAGTGCGGGTTTTGTTACTGTATCTTAGCTTACCTGTGACTGCAGCTCAGCTTGGTACGTACTAAATTTTACTATTGTTAGTTGTTCAGAATCATTTAATTCAAGTTCAAAGTTAAATCTCTTATTTCTATATTGCGTAGATTCAAGTAGCTTTTGAAATGATTGTTGAGGTAGTCCAAGACTAACCGTATCTTACTGAATTTCAATGTGCTTCAGAAAGAAAGCTCACTATTAACTTTAGTCACTAAATTAACTTTCGATTTTCCGGTTTTATTACTTCTGACAAACTTTCAGTTTTCACACTACACGTGTCAACCTTCAGTTGCCACGCTTCTAGTGTTAATTATATGTGTAATAACCTTTGTTTTTCAGTTACTATAGTAATTTTCCTTAGGACTGGCGACCGTAATTCCTCCCAAATCTCAAATATCTAATTACCGCTAGTTAATTGTTAACGTTACTGCCGCACGTTTACTTTCTTTATTAACATTACCCCTTTTCAAAATTAATTTCCACCAGTTCCATTTGCATTTTTCCTTTCATTTAGATGTAACTCTTTCCTCCCTCTTTACCGACAAATTAACTTTGGTGACGATTGCTTTTCCCAAATTTCCATTAGGTACACGCGGTTTAATTTTTCACTGTCATTAAGGTCGATAAGTGAGGGGGCAGTTACATGTGGCGACCTGGTGACAAGACAATCTTCAGATTTGAGGTTGTTCTGGACACGAATTTTGTATGGTGCAAATCTCGTAACAAAGTATTGGTTACGAACAGGTCGTTACGTCAGCGAGATTAAGTAGTGGGAGGAATCCTAATTAGATTTGAGATTTGTCATTTATATTGAAAATTATTAAAGTGAGTGAAGGCAACAATTACCAAAATTTGGTAGACTTGGATACGGAACAATCGGTCGAACAGTGGGAAACGCGCACCGCGGTACGCATTGTTCAGGGGCATGCGGCTAGCATGAAAGACGCGACCGCCGAAACGCAACAAAGAGCAGAAATGGAATTCCAAACTTTAGAAAATGTTTCGGAATCGGAAGTGAAAATCAAATGTGAATCCCTTGATGACGAATACGGGGGGACAATTAAAGAGGAAGCCGCTACGGAAGTAAAACCGGTAGTTTCCGGGAATTTAACTGATTTATTGAATGTTTTAATTAACGAAATCACGAGTCAGTCTGAAAAAATTGATCGGAAGCTAGACAATCAGAACAAAGCTATTAATGTTGTTAACAACAATGTTGGAGTTGTTAACACAAAAGTTGATAAAATCAAAGAAGATATTGTTGTGATTAATACCGAAATCGGTAATCTTAAACAGGAAATGATAGGCGTTCAGGCGGAAGCTGCGAGCATAAATACTCGTTTTTATTCCGAAATTAGCAGAATCGAGAAAAGTGTAGGAGAAGCAGTTGCTCCGATCATCGAGAATAAGGTGACGGAACAAATTCAACTAGTGAAAAAAGAGGATCAAAAGAAGGTCGAAAATTTAAAGGCTTTAGTATCCGAAGTAGATACCAAAGTGACGAAGCGGGCTAATACCTGCGAAGAGAAAAAAAGGGAAGTAGAAACGCTTGCGACAACCACTTGCCAAGTAAGTACGAGAGTGTCGGAATTAGAAAGGAAACTTGACGAAAAACAGAGCTATGTGCCATAGTTCGGAATTGTTGACGAAAGAGGAGCGGTTCGACCCCTTGAAAAAAGGCGGTATACACACGACGGATTTCATTAAAAATTGTGAAAGAGTTTTACCCAGATTATGGACTAATGAGAGAAAAATTAATGCGGTTATTGATGTGTTGGCTGGTGATGCCAAGCGTTGGGGCTTAAACCTCAACATTAAGAACCTGGCTTTAGACGAGTTTAAGAATTTGTTTCTGGCTGAATACTGGTCAGAGCAAAATCAGCAAAGTGTCTGGCGCGAATTTGTCGTATCGAGGCCTTTCGATGCGAATTCGCGCGGCTCGATGAATGAGTTTTGTGAGGGCTGGATCCGCAAGTTGGAATATTTGCGTGATCGCCGCACGGAATCCGAAATAGTCTGGGAACTCTACAAGAGGCTTCCAGATGATACAAAACGCTACGCAGGAAGCAATTACAGGACAATCAATGATTTCCTGGAAAGAGTTGAGGACGAGGACTATTGGCGCAATAATCGCGACAGTGGTAGAGGCCGTGGTAACAACAACGGGTACCACAGCAACCACAACAACGATAACTATGGGAATAATGCATACCGCAATCTTGGCAGCAATAACAATAGTGGTTCGGGCCGCAATGACAATCGGTACAATGCAAATAATAACAGGAATTACGGAAACCAGTATCATACTAGCGTGATACGAGCTTCGCAGAATAGTAATAAAGCCAGAGGGTGTGACCAGCCGCCTCAGCAGCATCCGGGGAGCATATCTGCTGGGACGAGACAGGCAAACCATTAGCCGCGCTGGTGAGGGGCCGACCGGCCGTGGAGAAATTTTGGCGGCCCAATAACAGGAGAAATCCCAGGTGTCGTCGTTATGAAAAACCCGTATGGAATAATCAACGGCGGGAGAGTGTGCCAGTGTTAAGAGGAAAGGAGTGCGCCCATAAGTAGTAGATCAGCTGTATACACGGCAGTAGAAAGTACATTCACTGTCAGTGAGAACAATTTAAGTAGTGTTCCGGAAATCGATTATAAAGTAGCAGCTGTAATACCCACAGTGGAACTCGAGACTGAGTTTAAGAATGATTCGCAAGTGTTTAGAGAAGATCAAATGTCGGATAAAACGTCCGTCATCGAGCGAGGGGATGCAAAGAGGGATGAGGTCTGGTTAAGGCAGTTCGGTCGCTTATACGACAAACTAAGAGATTATAGGTGCCTGCATGGGAGAAGTGTTTATGGGGAGCGCGTGCAGAATTTTCCGCGTCTCGTCCCGCAGGAAGATAGTGTTTGTGAAATGATAGAAAGTTCTGGCCCTAACCGGCAGACTTTACCAGAAACAGTTGATGTTAATGGGGAGCACGAGCAAGATTCGTCGTGTTTCGTCCCGCAGGAGTTAGATGTTGAAGTAGTAACGGAAAGTTCTGGCCCTAACCGGCAGACCTTACCGAAAGTTGTAGTGGTAGAAGTAGCCGACCCATCCGACGCAAACCTCCAGTTTAAACATTGCGAGAGTATTAAGGAGAAAGATTACGAAAATTTTAGTGATAGCCGGGCACGATTGGTAGAAAAGCACGTATATTACAGCGTGTATGAGGTTAGAGCTGACGTTATACGGTCAGACGGTAGGAGTGTGGGTTGCGCAGATCCAGAGGAAGTAATTGCAGATACTACTGGGCACATTCCTCCAGGTAGATTGGCAGATGAGATCAATCTGACCAAAGTGGAATCAACGAAGGTGACAGTTAGTGAATTGATAGCAAAGCAACACTCACTAGTTGACGAGTTACAGGAAAAGGTTTCGGTATTGGAGGCGAAACTACAGACTAAGCCTCAGGACAAACGTGTTGAAATTAAAACTGTATGTGAACAGAGGCTGAAAAGGCCGCCAGATAAGCCGAATTTAGGATCAGTCGGATGGTTTTTTCTGGAATGACCTGGATATAGACGAGGATTTACTGTGGGAAAATAAAGAAACAGTCGAGGACAAGTGTAGACAGGTAGTAGTGTCTGTTAATATGCACGACCTACAACTAAACGTGTTGATTGACACCGGTGCAGAATTGAGTGCTGTATCTGGGAAAATATTTGAGTAGTTATGCCAGTAACAGGAGTGAAAATTATCGGTGCTACTGGGAAGGCCAGTAAACCGGTCACAAAACAGATTTTTGTCAACTTCGAGATATGTGGGGCACGATTTGAACAAGAGTTTGTCGTCGTGCCAGACTTAATTACGGAAGTAATTATCGGGTTAGATTGGCTATTAAAGTACCGTGCAGTGATTAATTGCGAAAACAAAACTTTGACATGTACGTCACGAGATAAAAGAATAGTAGTTAGTTTTGACGAGGCAGGAGATGGTCTGCATAGGCAATACCAGCCTATACACATTGTTAACTGGCCGGATGCCACTGACGTAGGTATGAATTTGAAGTAGTGTAACGTGAGGAATCTCGGCATTGACAATAGTGTAGAAAGTGAATTGGAAGCTATTGTAGACGGTGTGTCAAACATAACACACGAACAAAGACGAGGCCTGTATGAAGTAATAATGAGGAATAAGAGTGTGTTTCCAGACAAACCGAGTATTGGTGTGAAAAAAGATCGTTTGCCAGAAATAATGAAGCTAAAAACCGATGGTCGCATACGTCGTCATGACGCTAAAGCGCGTTTTGCTAAGTTTGCAATCGGAGACTTAGTACTTGTAAAATCTCATGAGAAATCGAGCGAGATAAACAATGAAATCTCTAAATTTAAGTTTGTTCATAATGGACCATATAAAGTCATTGGTATACCTCACACAAATGCTTATTGCTTAGAGTATCCAAGCTCTGGAAAACTTTTAGGTATACGGAATATTGTAGACTTGAAATTGTACCAACCCAGGATCGATTAATACCACACAATGGGTAATCTGTACAGTGCGTAAATATAGAGTGTAAGATTTAAGGTTTGCTAGATTGCCATGTTCTTGCCTGACCAAGAGGACGTTAAAGAAGTTGTAATAAATAAGTAATTAATGTTGACTAAATGATTAAAGAGGAATTCATTAATAATCAATTGAAAAATCCAAGCTGCTATTTTAAATTTTCAGCTGAGTCACGGTAGATTAAGGAATGCAAATATGATTTTGTAACTAGCTGTGAGATTTCATGAATATGTGTTTTACCAGTCATTGCCGATGTACTTAAACGCTGTTTTAAGTTTCAAGCTCGTACATGCGTGTGATGATTGACAGTGTTGAGTTATCCACTGTGCTAATGGACTCCTTGAGATTACTCGGGAGTGAGCTTTTCCGCAAGAATTCAGTGAAACGGACGTTCTGCAAGTGCCGTTACAAGGGCGAGTGAGATCAAGCGTGCCGCACAGGCGGGCTCAACAATACTGGCGAGGCGGTGCCGCTGTCGGCTCTTGTGCCGCTGTCAGCTTTCTTTGTAATTGCGGGTACGGAAGGCGGAGTTGTTTTTCTTCCCGGACAGCTGATGTGAAAGAATTCTGTTGTCAATATTTATGTTTTTCTCGATCTGCTGTATATTATTTTCCTGTTTAGTGTTAAGTGGACTCTCATGACGAGAATATTAATTATGAAAAGGTTATATAAAATACGTATTCTATGTAATTAATTATTAATTTGCGTATTTTGAATACCTGTTTTTTATGACCATGTACTCTGATTAATTTTGTAAATAGAAGTACATTTCTTGATACTGTTAAGAATTTTGATTTTTTGAATAGCTAAACCATTTACTATGTTTTCTATGAATTTTAATACGTTGTCAACCCGTTTTCTTTTGTGTAAGATGAGAGAGTGGAATAAGATTAGGAGTGTCTCCACTCAATTATTATGTTCTAAAAATTGGTTTATAGTTAATTAGCCTAATACTAAATTTTCTTGATGTTTTGAGCATATGCATTTCCGCTGTTTTTTTTTCCTTTTTGGCACATTTTCTGAGTCTGTTTAGGTTACACGAACATCCTCAGACAATGTGGGGCACGTGTAACGCCGGAAATGCATATCCTCCTATTTCCATCTATTGTACCATAAATTATTTATCCTTATTTTGTTACCTGAAGATATAACATTTCTGTGTCTTTATATATTGTAATTGTTTTACTGTTTGTGTATATATATATATATATATATATATATATATATATATATATATATATATATATATATATATGCATTTATGTTGATTTGTTTTGTGAATATTATTTGTATTTATACGCTGGGTCTGGCCTACGGAAAACTATGCTATCGAACGAATACATTGATAGGTCGTGTGGAGAACAAAAGTGTTTAGGATCTTTGGTAGTATTAACGCTGTCGCGTGGAGCGCGGGAAGAGCGAGAGTCTGCCTGGAGTAGCGAGTGGAGCAGGTGTGTTGTGTGACGCTCCCGCGAGTTGCCGCGCTTTCGGGGTTGGGCAGCATGTAATTGCGCTCGGCTTGCTATGATAGTTTCTTACACGGTGTCGCGGACGGGAAGCATTAGCTGGCGCACATCAAGAGCCCGTTTCGCCTGGTGACCGTGTCGAGAAAAAGGCGTGCCAACATCCAGCTTCTGCAACAGCGACGGCCGACAATGAGTGACTGTCGCCACCTCCTCGATCGACGGCTTCAAACCTTCAATCAAGCAAGAAGGAAGGCTGGAAGCACGTAAAGTTTTAGAACTGTATGGCAGACCTCAGCTTTTCAAACTGATCCATTTTCATAACTAAATGACAGCAACGTAGCATGAACTTTTGTTGCTCATTGTCCCAATTGCATTACCAAGCAGGGTCCCTTCCTTTTCCGGAATGAACCCGAATGTCGAAATTCAAACACCAGCATCATTCGATTTCACTGCTTTAATTTCAAAGTTCAGTTAAAGTATTCATAGCTGGCTACAATATTTAGATTACACAAGCACAAATTATGAGTGCGAGTTTTGTTACCGTATCTTAGCTTACCTGTAACTGCAGCTCAGCTTGGTACGTACTAAATTTTACTATTGTTAGTTGTTCAGAATCATTTAATTCGAGTTCAAAGTTAAATCTCTTATTTCTAAATTGCGTAGATTCAAGTAGCTTTTGAAATGATTGTTGAGGTAGTCCAAGACTAACCGTATCTTACTGAATTTCAATGTGCTTCAGAAAGAAAGCTCACTATTAACTTTAGTCACTAAATTAACTTTCGATTTTCTGGTTTTATTAATTCTTTTGCTAAATTAAGTCAGAGTGAAGCGAAATTTATTACTTTTGACAAACTTTCAGTTTTCACACTACACGTGTCAACCTTCAGTTGCCACGCTTCTAGTGCTAATTATATGTGTAATAACCTTTGTTTTTCAGTTACTATAGTAATTGTCCTTAGGACTGGCGACCGTAATTTCTCCCAAATCTCAAATATCTAATTACCGCTAGTTAATTGTTAACGTTACTGCCGCACATTTACTTTCTTTATTAACTTTACCCTTTTTCAAAATTAATTTCCACCAGTTCCATTTGCATTTTTCCTTTCATTTAGATATAACCCTTTCCTTCCTCTTTACCGACAAATTAACTTCGGTGACGATTGCTTTTCCCAAATTTCCATTAGGTACATGCGGTTTAATTTTTCACTGTCATTAAGGTCGATAAGCGAGGGGGAGGTTACAAGCACATGGAAAAGAGAATATCAGTAATTATAGAGCATTATTTCTGCGCCTAATTTATTAACATATTCTCACTGAATCCTAGGTTACGAAAGTGGAAGCATTATTTTTCATTAGCTTATTGTTGACAGTCGTTTTTTGCTCGCTCTGTCAAGATAAGCGACCGCAGCATACAGCGTTAATGTGCGAGAAACCGAGAGGCGAAAATAGAAACGCCGAAGCTTTTTCTGTGGTTTCCACCAACGACAGTTGCATCCCTGGAACCGTTACGGATTGCTGGCCCCCCAGGAGACGCTGAAAACTGCTGCTGCTTTAAAAGATGGGCATCTGTTAGGGACGTCGATTTTTCTATTGACACAGCTGATCAGTCCTGCTGTAAGTACATGGTTGCCAAGTTCCACTCTTGCGATCTCATAACCGAGCAATCTTCTTGGCTAGGGAACGTTGACCAAAGGCATTAAAGTAGAGGCCGACAGTCTGGTAAAGGAGAAGCGACAACAATGATCCCAGCGGCACTGGCGTCATATAGGAGATAATAGTGCATATTATTTAAAACAAAGCCAGCCTCTAAGGCCGAGCGGTTCTAGGCGCTTCCGTCTGGAACCGCGCTGCTGCTACGGTCGCAGGTTCGAATCCTGCCTCTGTCATTGATGTGTGTGATGTCCTTACGTTATTTAGGTCTAAGTAGTTCTAAGTCTAGGGGACTGATGACCTTAGATGTTAAGTCCCATAGTGCTTAGAGCCATTTGAACCATTTTTATTTAAAACAAAAATAGGTAATGAATCATCCCTCGTTGCATCATGCGAAAGGAGGTGAACACACATCAACTAGCTTCCAGAAATCCGCAACGCGGAATTGGCCACCTGTCTCCACCTCAGGGGAAAGTACGGAGGAGAAATTCTAACCTAAAAACCCACATGTTTTTTAATGAACAGGCAATTGCTTGACGCAGCAAAACGTGAGGCGAGTCGGCGATGGTCGATTTCCTCAAGTGATGTAGGATTTCGGATTTTCGCGTCTCTCCCGGCCACGGGTAGCACTGGCAGCAGTATACCTCTTGCAAGACTTGAATATTTCTACAGTTCCTCTGCACTATCTACGTACTTCTTGTATAGTTGCTAGTGCTCTAAAACAGAAAAATAACTACTTAACCTCAATGTTGGTTCGGTGAGATTTCCCTTCATCCGAAGATTTTCTGAACTGACAGTACTATAGTACCTACAAACATGTGTCTATATCACTGTCTGATCAAAAGTATCGGGACATCCCTGTGTAATGCAAAATTGTCCATTTGGTGTCACGAGAGGTCGACCCGCAAAATATAGAACTGAGCGGGAAATACTGTGTTGTGAGTAGCGAAAAAGTAACAGCAGAATGGCTCGCTCGGGAGAGCTTAGTGACTTTGAACGTAGACTAGTAGTTGGACATAGCCTGAGCAACAGATCCACCAGGGCATTTCAATCCTTGTATATCTCCCCTGATCGACTGTTGGTGATATCGTTGTGAAGGAGAAATGAAAAGGAACAGCCACAGCCAAACCAAGATTAGGTAGCCCTCATTTACTGACGGACAGACCTGTCGAGAATTGTGGAGAATCTGTGTAAAAAATAACACGGAAACAGTACGAGGAATTATTCGTGAGTAGACTTTTGAGACGGTGTAAATAGTGACAATACTGGACAATGGAACAGTGGAAAGGAGCTATTTGAATTGGTGAGTAACCTGTGGCAATCCGAAGGAGGGTATGGGGTTGGCGAATGGTTAAAGAACGTTACGTCCTATTATGTAATGACAAGAGTAAATTATGGGGAATGGGGTGTTACGGAATGGAGACTTTTTCGAGGTTAAGCTCTGGTTACCTTATTGCTCGTAAGGAAAAGAGGAATTTGGAAGAATATAAAAACGTTTTACAGCATTGTGCACTGCGTACTTTAGAGGAACACTTTATAGGCGGTGATTTTTTTTGTGTCGGGCCTACAAATCTACCTATCGTAAAGCGGCATCTGTCGGGCAATGGTTTGTGGACACAAACATTCCTGAAATGAATTCGCTTGCCCATAGTCACGGCCTGAAACCTATGGAAAATCTTTGAGGTGAAATAGGGTTTCGATTTCGTCCCAGAACTCAGCATTCAGCATCATCACTTCCTCTGATTTCGGTTCCTGGAAAAGAATGAGCTGCCATTCCTCCACAGACATTGACACGTCACTAGAAGTGTCCCCAGCAGAGGTCAAGCCGTCGTAAAAGCGAAGAGTTTACACATTACGTATTAATGTTAACTAATACGCATCCCGATATTTTTGACGAAATACTACTGAATCCAGCGTTAACCATACGGCAGTCGGGTACTGACCGCTTGTAACATGTAATGGTGACACACAGATCATCCGGTCACAACAACTCAATACACGAGCATAGTAGGTTAGTAAATACATACTATTGGTTCGATGTAGCCTTTGCCAGTCTTGATGAGTACGTGTGTAGTTGAAGCAGATATTTAGGGAAATGACTGAGAACCTAAATCTGGAGAGCCAGGTGGGACGTGAACCACCGTCCACGGGAATACGATTCAGTGTCCTACCACGCTGTTAACTCGCCCCGCCGGACTTTACAAGCGGATATGCTTTGGGAAGTGGAGCTCTGGAACACTCTATAATTGAGTAAAAGCAGAGGCGGTGGCGGTGGACTCCTCTCATACGAGTAACGTTTGCGGAGAGTTCCAGATGTTTGTAAACCCCGGCAATCGGATCCGCGCTGCCCCGGCCAATCGCAGTGGAGCGCGCCCCGACGCGGCCGCGGCACCGCAACTAGGTTACTCGTCTAGGCCGGTTTGAGTGGCTGCGAAGTTGCGCCAGACTGCCGCGCCGCGCGTATCGAGTCGGCGCGCCGGCTTAAAGGAGAGCTAGCTAGCCGGAGCGCTGCCCCACTCAGCGCGCAGACAGCTGCTCACTGGACCGCCCACACACACTTTCCTTCTCTCTTTATCCTCCCCCTCCTCTCCCCTCCCTTTCCACTACACCTGTTTAACTCTCCGATTCACAAGAGCAGGAGACGTCTCCTTCTGCTCCAGAAAAAGACACAGGCGGCAAGCAATACACACAGGCGCCCAGGTTGATGTCGTGTTCTGTGACTAGTCCACATCTATACTTATCACCGAAAGTATCGGGTGGTTATAATTAAACTGTTCCTATTTAACACTTTATAACAGGGAAACTAATTACCATACGCGTACCATACTTGACAGCGTTAATGTTAACGACATGGGGAAGATAAATATTGCAGAATCGTTTTAGCGGAAACACTTTTAATGTACTGCTGTACAACATACCATTACAATTCAGGTAGCCCCACAGGGAAACAGATTACGCGTGGGGTTAGCCGAGTGGTCTAAGCGCTGCACTTATGGACTGTGCGGCTGGTCCCGGCGGAGGTTCGAGTCCTCCCTCAGGCATAGGTGTGTGTGTTTGTCCTTAGGATAATTTAGGTTAAATAGTGTGTAAGCTTAGGGACTGATGACCTTAGGCGGCCGAAGTGACCGAGCGGTTCTAGACGCTACAGTCTGGAGCCGCGCGACCGCTACGGTCGCAGGTTCGAATCCTGCCTCGGGGATGGATGTGTGTGATGTCCTTAGGTTAGTTAGGTTTAAGTAGTTCTAAGTTCTAGGGGACTGATGACCACAGCGGTTGAGTCCCACAGTGCTCAGAGCCATTTTTTTGACTGATGAACTTAGCAGTTAAGTCCCATAAGATTTCACACACATTTGAACATTTTTTTTTTTAAAGAGATCAGGTGGTCGTGCTGGCCCAGCATTTGGAAACGATCGGCTGATATATCGATCGTTTCCAAATGTGTTTCGGAGAAACAGGTGAACTTCACGAGTGAAGTACGGTAGGGCTCCATCTTGGATGAAAACTGTTGAGTTCAATGCGTCTGTCTCCTGTTGGGCAGGTATGACATGCTGGCGAAGCACATCGCAGTAACGCTGGCCTGTCACACTGCGCGTTTTGGTCCTTGAGCGCCACACTGTTCAAAAAAGGATGGACCAATGATGAACGTAGCCGTGAAGCCACCCCATACGGTGACACGTTCAGCATACAGAGGAACCTCATGCACGGTGACTGGAGGTGAATATCCTCATACTCAGCAATTCTGTGTGTTCAGGGCCAGCCGTCGTCAACTTAAATTCTTGCGAGGAAGTGTGGAGCGAAGTCAACACGTCATTGTGCGACCCTTGGCGGAAGTTACTGTACGATCTGGATCTTGTACGGATACCATTTGAGAATGATTCGCGGTACCTCTCGTACTGTGCACTACGGGATGTTCAACTGTCACAACACAGCACGCGCACTGCCTCACGATCGGGAATTGCACGCAGCCTTGTCTTCCAGAGCAACAGCGATTTCATCAACCGCCTGTGGTGCAATCGGTCGTTGGCCCCTTCCCGAAGCTATGCCCAGTTCTCCAATTGATTCGAACTTCTTATCACGCTCCGCACAGCAGGTGGAGAAAGAAGACCCTTTAGCCGGCGATATTCTCCGAATGCAGCTGCAGTATTACTGTGGTTTTGATAACAGAGGTTCACCAATAATGCCCTGATCCTTTTGTCCAAGCTGATGTTGATATGTCAAGAAGTGCACTGCGTCTGGTCAAGTATGTGAGACTATAAATCACGATGACTGAAACGGCACCTGTTAGCCATAGCTGGAACTGGACGGTGGCGCTGTGACGCATGGAAATCATGCACCCCATACTCTGGACATTATAATGTGTTAAATAGGGCCAATCGTTACTGGTTGAATGCAGGCTCATAATTTTACTCAGTGGTTTGAACATTTTTGAGTCGTATAAAGCGATAATCAGATGGCCTCTTATTTTTATTATTGAAATACATTATTCCAAACTGAAGAATGTCGATGTGTTAGATGAAGCAAATGAAAAAAATGTTCATATTGTGTTTCCTACCTCACCAAACGCATAAAATGCAGCTATTTGAAGTAGAATTTGCGGACCCTTGAAAACCTATTATGCCCGAGAGAGAGAAAGACGGCCAGAGAGTAGCCCAGATCGTATTGTCTCCCTGTTATTAATAGACAGGTCATTGGGGCAGATTTCAACCGAGAACCACCAATGGAAGCGACTGTGAAAGCCTTCAAAAATACAGGTCTAATTCATGCAATAGTAACATCCTTAGGGAGACTGATCACCAGTCTGACCTACCTCAAGAAAGTCATAGTAATGCAGGTGAAGCTGTCAGCCCTACAGGCAACAGACGTCTTTCACAAGTCTCAAAGTCATCTGGACATCCAAACAGTCAAGTAACAACACATCTAGGGTAGCCCAGAAAGTAATGCATCGCATTTTGTTGCTTCAACAATTCTTTATTGAAAATATTGAGAATTACACACACGAAAGAATGGTATTCTATCTACACACCCTATTTTTCCACGTAATCTCCATCCCGTACTATGGCCTTCCTCCAGCGCGATACAAGGGCTTGTACGCCCTGTCGGTTCGAACCATTGTCCTGGTGGTGGAGTCACTTCATTTGCTGATTGACAGATGTAGCGGCATCTGCCGAGTCGTAATGCGTCTGTCCTCGCGAATGACAACATCAGCTCGCTGCAACATGTCAGGTGTGACAGCCGCGGATGGTGTCCCCGACCGCTGCAAATCGTGGAGATCCACTGAACCGCCTTCTAATCACCTCACCCTCCGTGCCCGGCGACTAACCGTACTTTTGTCGACAGCAGATGCTCCACAGACTTTGCACAAGAGTTTATGAATATTCCCCACAATTTCTTTCTCTGCAGTGAGAGATTCAATGACTGCGCATTGCTTGTAACGTACATCACCTACAGATGCCGTTTTGAAACTGTTCTGCAGCGACGCTATCTATCGGAAGTGATGGAAACTTGGCGCGCTCACTCAGGAGACTTCATATAATACATACGTAACGTTTCTCATTCGTAGCATTGTTTTCAGATGAGAAAAAAAAACGGTGCCTTTCTCTCTGGGTAACCCTCGTAATAACATCACAACCACAAATAATGTGAAACGTGTAACGATAACGGACATCAATGGAGATGTAAAAAGTTCATATATAATATTATTCAGTAATAACAAAATAAGTTTACTGTCACACATTTCATTTCTATGCAATCCATTGTTGATGTAAATTTAGTAATTACATTCAAAGTTTCTTTATTGTTTCAAATATAATAAATATATTGAACAACAAAAATATGAAAGATATTATTACCATGATAAAAATATAATTGCGTTTACGTTTAGGACTTTAACATGAGCTTAAAAAAGTGTATCTCATATTAAGCGCCTTTCCTCTACTTGGCCGCTCTGCTCATCCACGAGAACCCGAATGCAGCAGATACAATCGCCCAGGGAGATTCAGTATTGCGGAAGACATTCGATACAGTTCTTCTCAGCCGTCTAACGAACAATATATGAGCGTATGGAATATGAGGCGATCTGTGTGATTGTACTGAAGAGTTCCTGGCAAACAGAACACAACATGTCACTCTGAACCGAGAAGCCTTCAGACGTGACAGTAACTTCGGACGGGCCACCGGGGAGTAAGGAAGTACGATTACTTTTCATAATATATATGAATGACCAAGTATATAAATTAGTAAATTGCATGAAGCTTTTTGTGGATGATGCTGTTGCATAAGGAGAAGTCGCGATGCAAATTGATTGTAAGGAGATGCAGAGGATTGGCGGTTGGTGCAGGGAGTTATAGTTGACCCTCAACATCAACAAATATAATGTGTTATACCAGAGCCAAGGTAGCACCTGAGGGCCGGCAACCCATATAACACCACAGAGGACAAGGTTGTCTATGCGGAAGGCGTACCCAAAAGCACCATGGTAAACACCGGCTATTTACATACGAGATAATGGAAACAGACATTCCGAGCACTACTTCCTGCAGGGGGAGCTCGAGCCACGGTGTGCAGGAAGTATCACTACGCCAAAATCTTATTGGCTGGAGACAGCTATTTAGGGGCTATAACCAGCTCTGAAGTTCAGTTCACGCCAGATGCCGACATCGTGTACTGCGACCATTGAAGATTACATCTTCGTTTCGGAATTGGACTGTTACTAGTGTATGAGTGTGTTACCACGAACCTTTGTGGAAAATTAGAAGTGAACTTTTGTTTGCCTCAATTAGGAGACTTTTTTTCGTTATTGTTACCTTTCGTTTGTTTGTTCAGTCATCACCTAGTGAACTTACATCAATAAAAGTTGTGTCTGTGAAAAATCGTGAATTGTTAGTCACAACATAATGTATTACGATTACATAGACAGAAAGGCCGTTTGTTGTATAATTAGATGAATTACTGGATGAGATTGAGGAGATCGTTAGTTTCGAACTAACCTGCTTGAACGCGCCGCCGGCGGTCTTGTAGCAGCATGACGGGTGAGATAAGAGAGCACTGTGGTTTTAAGCTGTATTTTCTTTCAAGTACTCAGTCGACTGAGGTACATGGAAAATTTTCTCTCCACCTTTAATAAACGTTTTCTGCATCAGCATCATGCTGCGTAGCCTCACTATCGTTCAGTATACGTTCAGTCACATACATTACGACACTAGTTGCGAGGTTGGAAACGTCTCCTAGTAACAGGACCGCCATGATGGCCTCGTCCATCTCTCCCGAGTTTCCAGGAGAGATGGATCAGACCGTCATGGCGGTCCTGTTACTAGGAGACGCTTCTAACCTCATAAGTATAGTAGTAAGATACATGACTGAATGTATACTGTACTGGCCATGTTGTTGAGCGCTGTTATGCAAAATTGTGGTTTGGAGCACCAACTTTAACTATTATAATTTCAAAAATAAAAACTACAAAGAACGTAACTAAAACCAGCCCTCTAACGTTCCTTGTGCATTTGATTGTTTATATTTATAATTAATCTGTTATTTCGATTTTTCCTTTTAGTTGAATTATATTAATAAACTTTTATTTTTGAGATTAAACAGTTAATATAATTGGTGATTTAGCTATTATAGTTAGGCACAAACTAGTATTATAACACACAATCGCCTTCCCTAGCTTTTTATTGTAATTTTCTAAATGTAAGTGCAGGTTCTTACTGCATTTTTTTATGTGATTTGTGCAGTAAAATGCCGGCACGTTTAGAAAGGTTCCGCAAGGGGATTCTGGAACGAAGAAACTCTGCGGAAACTTATAGTGCAGTGAAGAACAGCGCAATGGGTATCAATGCGGCTACCAGACATTACCAGATACCTCCAACAACATTAAAACGAAGATTAATATCCGGTAACATATCGACAGTTCGTCTTGGCCACCACCTGTTCTTGGAGAGGATGCTGAGAAATACTGTGTGCGGCACATAATAAAATTGCAGTCTAGCGGTTTTTCTCGTAATAGACAGTTGGAGTGATGACTTTCAAATTGGCCAAAAGTCTCGAAATTCCCCATAATTTTAAAACGGAACGGCAGAAAGCAGGTTACGACCGGCTTCAAAGTTTCTTGGCGTGCAACCCCGAGTTACCAGTTAGAAAATCTGAAGGAGTGTCGACAAACAGAGCTGTAAGGATGGATAAGGAAACAGAAAAATATTTCATCATACTGGAGAAAATCCTTAACGCTTAAGGAATCAGAAAAAATTTTCACCATACTAGAGAAAATCCTTAACGCTTATTTCTTTACTTTGAGTAACTCGCACTATTTGTTTCATGTTATAATCAGTAAAACATTTCATAAATTCGCAGAGTGTTTTGTGTTTGTTACCTAGTGATCGCCCGTCCAAATCACGGCGGATGGTCCGAGTTAGATGGACCGGTAATCAATTATTTATCTTTTTTCCCCCTGTGGTTCCCGCCCGCCGCTCGTGGTCGTGCGGTAGCGTTCTCGCTTCCCACACCTGGGTTCCCGGGTTCGATTCCCGGTGGGGTCAGGGATTTTCTCTGCCTCGTGATGGCTGGGTGTTGTGTGATGTCCTTAGGTTAGTTAGGTTTAAGTAGTTCTAAGTTCTAGGGGACTGATGACCATAGATGTTTAGTCCCATAGTGCTCAGAGCCATTTGAGCCCCCTGTGGTTCCCTATTTGACAATTTTCAGAATTTTTTCCTAAGAATATTGCAAATATATTTTGTGTTAGATTACTGTATGTCTTCGTAATTGTTATAAAATGGCTGCGTTGTCCCGTAATCGTATTACAAAAAAAGTGGTCCATGTTCCCCGGAACTATCCTACACAATTGCAGAATAATTACTAGAAGCTGTTACTTTCATAAAATATCTAAGAAAAAATGCTTACATGCGTACAGAGCGATTTGGAATGGAGCGTCCACATAAAATTAATCGCGAGTAAGGCAGATGCCAGGCTGAGATTGATTGGAAGAATCCACGGTGGAAGAATCTATTAACAAAGAAAACAACTTAAAAAAACGCTCGTTCGACACTTTCTCGAATATTTCTCGCCAGCATCCATGCCAGGGAGGACCGATAGAGGAAATAGAGAAGATACAAAGAAGAGAATAGCGTTTCGTAACATGTTCATTCAGTAAACGCGAAAGCGTCACAGAGACGATAAACTAACTCCATTATGAAGCGCTGTAATAAAACTGGGTATGGTGGGGTAAATGTGTTAACCGATCTTTGATCATATGAAATGACCGATTTCCAAGTTTAAGACTCAAAACCAGAGCTCCAGTACCCTATAGCTATAAAAATATATGAAAGTCAGTATATATAAACAATTAATTCAATTAATATGATTATGGACTTCTGAAAAAGACAAGCAATGGTAAACAATTATTTGTAATCTATTTTTGAAATGAATGTTTCAAGGGTTATTTTGCACAAATACATCCATATATGATAGTATTTTCTTTTTTACATGTTGTCAGAGGTTAATCTTTTTCTTTAGGCAGTTCGCAGTACGAGTTTGAAAGGCGAGGATGACGTACAAGTTATGTGTGTGTTAGCATGGTGGTTGATTTGATTTGTATTGTGAAGTGAAACACTGAAAATATATCTATTCAAGAACAGAAAATCCTTTGGTGTTCATAATATTTAACAAAATGGAGCCAAGCAACCTCTAGACCAGTATAAAAAGTTGCATTTCAGAATGGACTACGATCCTACAGCTTACAGCAAAGAAGAAGAATAAAAGATGAGTATTATGAAAACTCTTTATTCAGATTCTACCACTGCCACCTCTCCCTAATCTGTGTCACTCTATCAGCGTGCCAAGTGCTGTGAAAAAGTGGTCAGCCACTCAAATTATTAACTTACTTCAAAATTAATAAATCGGCGATTGGCTGTAAGAAGGTGGTGGCGGTCAGGCGCTGCAAGGGCGGCGCATCACGATGTGGGTTACAGTTAAAGTTCCGAGAGCGTACGTTCCTAGGTGAGTGAACAAATATCTCGCGAAAAGATCACGAAGATAAAATTACCCAGATTCTAACCCCCACGGAGGCTTAAAGACAATCGTTCTTCCCGCTAACTGATCAGGACTGGGACAAGAAATTGAGGAAGTAACAATGGACACAAAAAACCCTCTGAACAAACCATAAGGTGCCTTGAGGAATATTGATTTAGATTACAGAATGGTGATTAGAAAATTTATAAAAAAGTAACTAAACAATTAATAAAACACAGAGAAAGTGACAGAGAGTTTACGAACAAGTAACACACCAGAGAGAATAGTTCTTGACTGCTGCGTTATCATCTACATCACTAATCCGCAATTCACATCCAATTGCTTGGGCATAGGGTTCAAAGAAATACTCTTACGCAATTACTCGACCGTCCCTCTCGCTAATAGCAGCGGGAATATTTCAGCGAGAACTCTGATTTGCCTTTATTACGATGGTCATTTCTCACTATATAAGTGCGAGTCAACATTCGCATTCGGAGGAGAAAGATACTGACCGAAATTTTGTGAAAAAATCTCGCAATTATAAACACCAACTCTGCTCGCGCATTATATCCATGGCACTCTCCCCCCTATTTCGCGAACTACAGAACGCGCTGTCTTTATTTGGACTTTTTCAATCTCCACCGTCAATCCTATCTGATAAGGATCCCGTAAAGCTTAGTAATACTACAGAAGGTAACGTACAAGCGTAGAGTAGACAGTTTCATCAGTAATTTTGTTGAATCTTGCAACTGTTCTGCGAATAGAACACAATCTTTGGTTCGCCTTCCCCACAAAGTTATATGTGTAACAGTTCTGATTTAAGTTCTTCGTAATTGTAATCTCTAGGTACATCTAACGGATTCTTTCTAGTTGTCGTGTGGAGGACCTCACACTTGTTAGACTTCTATACCTTATTAGGCAAAAACAAAACCCTTATGGAATCACTTTGTTGTCCGATTGTCTGTCTGTTTGTCTGTCTGTCCGACTGTTAAAAACGCTTTTTCTCAGGAACGAGTAGAAGTATCAAGTTAAAATTTAAGCTGCGTTCTAAGTTTTATCGCATCATGATGGTGTAAAAGACTGAAGCTTCTAAGTCAGTGAAATGAAAAGACACACTCATCAGCAGAAATAACGTACTTCCCGTTGACATAGAATCATTAAATTTGGCAAGTAGCAAGGTTTCACAGTACATGTAAAAGAAAAATCAAAAGAATTGTTAATTTATAGTTATATCACACGAAAATAATATTTCTTTTATCGTTTGTTAAGTTCAAACATGAAATTAAAACATCCTCGAAAGACTTGGGATTCTCGGGACCAAAGTCTTCCCAATATTAATGCCACTAACAAGCAAAAATCGTCGATATTCTTGATTCCCGGGATGGATGAACTGTCTACATGCATAATTAAGTTTATACGGAACTCTCTGAGCGGGAGTTCTACTCTCACCTGGCCAGTTATATTGTTCAGGATCCGTTCTCACCTTTCGCTCCAAACAGATATCTTGCTAAACTATTTTATAATTTGTATTCATTTTCTGATGAGTTAACCAGACGATAAATAACAGTATACTCCTGAAATTTTCCCGGCGTATTTCTTCTTCTAATATTTTATTAGAAGAACAGTATACTCTTCAACCAGTCTGAGAAAGCTATTCACAGTTGTCTCCGAAATCGTTTATGTAGATTACAAACAGCAGAGGGTCTATAATGATTCCGTAGGGCACGCCAGATATCACATCTGATTCACTCGATAACTTCTACATCTACTCCTACATACATACTCGGCAAGCCCCCATACGGTGCGTGGCGGAGGGTAACTTTTACGACAGCCAGTCGCGTCCTTTCCCTTTCCACTCGCAGATAGAACGAGGGAAAAACAAACCGTCTATATCCCTCCGTATGAGTCTTAATTTACCCTATCCTTTCTTTGTGGTCTCTACGCGAAATGTATGTTGCTGGCAGTGGGATCGTTGTGCACCCAACTTCAAATGTCGGTTCTCTAAACTTTCTCAGTAGTCTTCTTAGAAATGAATATCTTCTTCCCTCCAGGGATTCCCACTTGAGCTCCCGAAGGATCTCCGTAATACTTGCATGTTGTTCGAACCTATGGGAAGCCAATCTAGAAACCCGCCTCTCAATTGATTCGATGTCTTCCTTCAATCCAACGTGGTACGGATCCCAAACACTTGAGCAGTACTCAGTAACAGGTGGTACCAGTGTGCTATATGGCGTATCCTTTACAGATGAACAGCTCTTTCATAAAATTCTTCCAGTAAACCGATGTCGACCATTGGTCTTCCCTATCACAATCCTCATACGATCCTTCCATTTCATATTGCTTCGCAACGTTACGCCCAGATATTTAAACGTCGTGTCTGTGCCTAGCAGGACACTACTAATGATTATCCGCTTTAACTTACATTTTTCTACATTAAGCGCCAGCTGTCATTTATCACAACAGCTAACAATTTGGTCTAGATAACCTTGCACCCAACCTACACTCACTTATCTTCGACACCTTCCTGTACACCACAGCATCATCTGCGAACGACTGCGGATTGCTGCCCACCCAGTCCGCCACATCATTTATGTATTCAGAAAATAGGAAAAGTCCTATGACACTTTTCTGGGGCACTCCTGATGTTACCCCTGTCTCCGACGGAGAATCGCCGTCGAGGATAACATAATGAATTCTATTACTTAAGATGCCGCCGGCCGTTGTGGCCGAGCGGTTCTAGGCGCTTCTGTCCGGAGCCGCGCTAATGCTACGGTCGCAGGTTTGAATCATGCCTCGGGCATGGATGTGTGTGATGCCTTTAGGTTAGTTAGATTTAAGTATCTCTACGTTCTAGACCTCAGATTTAAGTCCCATAGTGCTCAGAGCCATTTGAACTATTTTAAGATGCCAACGAGCCAGTCGCATATCTCACAGCCTATTCCGTATGCACATACAGTACCTTGGTTAACGTTCTGCAGTGGGTTACCGTCTCGAATGATTTTCGGAAATACAGAAATATGGAATCTGCCTGTTGCCCTTCATGAATATTTCGCAGTGTATCCGGTGAGGAAAGCGCCAGTTAGATTTCACACGAGCGATGCTTTCTAAAGCCGTGCTGATTCATGCACATGAACTTTCCCGTCTCAAGGAAATTCATTATACTCGAACTCAGAACATGCTCCAAAATTCTACAACAAACCGATGTTACGGATAATGGTCTGTAATTGTGTGGGTCCGTTCTTTTATCTTTCTTGCATGCAGGACCCCCCTGGACTTTTTTCCAGTCGTTTGGCACTTTGCACTGGTCAAGAGATTCGCGATAAGTGCAAACTAAATAAGGGGCCAATGACGTGGAGTACTTTGTGTAAAACCGAAATGGGATTCAATCCGGACCTGTTGACTTATTTGTTTTCAACTCTTTTAGTATTTATCTACGCCAGGGATGCTTATTACTATCTCATCCATATGGTATGTTTGTACGATTCTCCTGCGTGATCGATTTCTTCAACGTCGAATTTAAAACTTCGGCCTTTCTTTTGCTATTTCTACAGCCAAATCAGACTGGTTGACGAGTGATCGAGTGGAAGCCTTAGACCCGCTTAGATGTTTTACATAGCACAAGAATTGTTTCGGTTTCTCCGCCAGATCTGTAGCAAACGTATGACGGTGGTAGCTGTTATGTGGATCTCGCATAGATCGCTTCACAGACTCACGAATCTCTACTAATCAATTCGGAGCTAAATGATTGCAGTTCATTGTCTAAGAGGGATGCTAACAACTACTTATTTGCTCTTTCTAGCCCTTTTGACTGATTTATTAACTTTCATAATCATAGTCGCTATGGTGACATCATGGTCACTAATCCCCGTCTCTATACTGATGCGATCTATAAGGTCCGGCCTGTTGTAGCTACAAAGTCCAAGACACTTCCATTGCGTTTGATTTGCCGAACTAGTCGCTCAAGACAGTTTCCGGAAAATAGTCTGTCTGTCTGTACTTCCTACAATGAATCCATACGCGCCTCAGTCCATACTCGGTGGGTTAAAGTTACCACCAACTAGTACTGTATGATCTGGGTGTTTATACGCAACTGACCATAGACTCTCTTTGGTTGACTCTACAACCGTCCCAATGGAGTCGGGTGGTCGGTAAAAACATCCAACAGTTAACTTGGTTTCTCCTAGACCTGTTACGTGCGACGAGATAACTTCACTGTCACATTCAATTTCAACCTCAGTAGAGTCAATATTTTTGTCGGTTGCAATGATCATTCCCCTCCTACGGCGTCTAATCTGTCTTTCCAAGATTCGCTAAATATCTCACATCTTTTTACTTTCTATTATAGCCACCTCTCAGTCAAGGATGATTTGAGGTTGAGAACTTTCCCGGAGGGCAGCAAATTTCGGAACTTTATTACGACTACTTTGACAGTTTAATGGTATAATTTTTAAAGTCGAATTGTCTTCAATCTGAACGCGGTCTGATTTCCCTATATGCGTATCGACTGACGAGTGTACAAGAGAGTACCTCCAACTGCCGCCTAGTATAAGAAACCCCCATGTGCAAAAAAATGGTTCAAATGGCTCTGAGCATTATGGGACTTAACATCTATGGTCATCAGTCCCCTAGAACTTGGAACTACTTAAACCTAACTAGCCTAAGGACAGCACACAACACCCAGTCATTCACGAGGCAGAGAAAATCCCTGACCCCGCCGGGAATCGAACCCGGGAACCCGGGCGTGGAAAGCGAGAACGCTACCGCACGACCACGAGCTGCGGACCCCCATGTGCACTCCACAAGTACTCTGCTACCCGAGCAGCTGCTTCCATGATGTAATGTAGTTCCCATCAATTACTACGAGCTGTGTCCTTCCTGACGGGAAATCCTATAGCAAAACTGCGACGATGCTTCATAGACAAACTGTATGATTAGAAATGACAACTGAAAGGAGAAATTCCAGGGTGATCTTGCTCTGTGAAACAATTCAGTGAACCCAATACAAAAATATGAAATTAAAAAACGTACTTTCCGTCGCACACCGAATGATGGCTGCGACGTATAGGCGTAAAATATGGAATTGGTTTCAGTCAGCAGGCCGAACTCAGAGTAGTGAGCAGCCGTTGCACGCCATGGCGATTCCTGTAGTCCGTTTCGGAATCTGGGCCGAAATACTTCCGAGCTTTTACCAGCAACCAGATTCCATACGCGTTTTATTCGGAATGCGCTGAATTTCAGCCGTTTGAAATTCTGTAACGTGTACCCGTCCGTGCTCCTAAATACAGAACACTCACGCACGGGGAATGACGTGCCGTCAGACAAGGTTTCTCGACTGCCACGGGATTTAACGTACGTCATCGGTGGACACAAAGCGGGAATGTGACCGAACGTGATAGTCCGTACATTTCCGGTTTCGGCGTGGACATGTTTTTGCGCTGGAAATTTCGTTTCTTGTTAGTTCCGTACATTCCGGTGAATTTTGGGTTTAAGAGGTCTCTGTCGAGGTGCAAATGAGTAGTTCTGTCTCAAAGAAGGTGTGATATTTAGGAAGAGCTAGATATATGATCTTCTTTGTTCTTTTGCTACAATGTTTTTGAAAAGTAGGATGCGGCGGGAAAATAAAAGAAGTGCGCCAACTGTATATTACACCGTCCGTCCAAAATGTTCGGAGACTTCATTCCTGGCATACAAGTGACGTCATCACAGTAACTACGGTGGCAGCGTGAAATATCCACTATAACCAACGAAGTGCATTGACTACTCACTTGTAAGCAGGCGAAGTAGTGTACGTGCAGCCGTAATGTGTCAGAGTTGTTGTGTCAGAAATCGTAATGGAGAAACATCTCTGAATCAAGTGTTTACGACGTTTTCCAGTGTGTTGTGAAGAAGAGAAGAATTTGTGCGTAGTTTGTACTGCACATCTCGACTCCCGACCAGTAACTTCGATGCGTGGACGCCTGCAGCGAATTAAATAGACTGATGAGCCAAAACGTTATGACGACCTGCCTAGTACATCTACATCTACATATATATTCCGCTAGTCACCAAGGCTTGTGCGGCAGAGGGCAAAAGTCATATTCCCCCCCCCCCCCCCCCCCTCTGTTCCACTCACCGATCGCGCGAGGGAAAGAAGGTCTGAACGCCTCAGTACGAGCTCTTATTTCCCTTATTTTTGAATGGTGATCATTGCGCGATTTGAAAGTTGCTGGTAATAATATATGCTCTATATCCTCGGTGAAGATCAGATTTCGGAATTTAGTGAGCAGTCCCTTCTGTTTAGCGCACCATCTATCTGCAAGTGTGTCCCACTTCAAACTTTCTATGAGATTTGTAACGCTCCCGCGATAGCTAAATGTACCAGTCACGAAGTTTGCCGCTCTTCTTTGGACCTTCTCAGTCTTGTGAATCAGACCCAACTGGTAAGGGTCCCACACAAGCGAACAGTAATCCAAGACTGGACGAACTTAGTATTGTAAGCTATTTCCTTCGTTGGAGGACTGCATCCCTTCAGGATTCTACCGCTAAAGAGCAACCTACAGTTTGCCCTACCCGTTACTTGTGTAATCTGATCATTTCGAATAGTCACACCCAGATACTTGACGGACATTACCACTTCCAAAGACTGGGCATTTATTTTGTACTCGTACATTAACAGGGATTTTCGCCTTGTTATACGCAGTAGGTTACACTTACTAATATTGAGAGGACACTGCCAGTCGTTACACCACGCATTTATTTTCTGCAAACCCTCACTAATTTATTCACAACTTTCATGTGATACTACTTTCCTGTAGAGTACTGCATCATCGGCAAACAGTCTACGGCCGCTGTCAATACCATCAACCAGATCGTTTATGTAAATCGTAAAAAGCAGAGGACCTATTACGCTGCCCTGGGCCACACCCGAAGTTACTCTTGTTTCTGTTGAATTCACCCCGTTCAGGACGACATACTGCTCCCTGTCCGTTAGAAAACTTTCTATCCAGCCGCACATGTCATCGGATAGACCGTAAGCGCGCACTTTTTGTAGCAAGCAACAGTGCGGAACTGAGTCCAACGCCTTTCGAAAGTCGAGAATTATGGCATCAACCAGCAAACCGGTGTCTCGAGTCTGTTGTATACGTGTCCTACACAAAGTGGGCCAGCTGTGTCTCGCATGACCGCTGTTTCTTAAAACCGTGCTGGTTTCTCCAGATGAGCTTCTCAGAGTCTAGAAAGGTCATTATGCCTTAACACAAAATACGAGTATGTTCCATGATTCTACAACAAATCCATGTCAGTGAAATTGGCCGGTAATTATGTGCATCAATACGTTGTTTGTCAGTCTTTGGAACGAAATAGGTCACCTATTTTGCATATCAGCGACCTCAAAGTTTTTTTGGTAGGTTTGTGGAGGTATGTGGCATTAGATATCTCCGCACAGATCACGTAATTCGCGTCAATAAACGGCTGCTGATTTGCGTACGTGGTGATGGTGCCAATTTGCGATTCAGATGGTTTCTATAAGACTTACATCAGGCGACTTTGGTCGCCGAGATATGGACGGTTGAGTCTCCGAGACAGGGACAATTACACTGCTGCAAGATGGCATCGCTGTCGGGGAAGACATCATGCGTGGAGGGATGCAGGTGGTTCGCAGCGTGTGTTCGATTGCTACCATAGGTCCCATGCAAGCGCAGGAGAATGTCTCCCGTAGTATAATATTGTTCCCACCAGCCTGCATCCGCGGCGCACTCCACGTTTCGAGTCGGCGTTCACCCCGATGGCACGGTTTGCGGAGACGACCATCGACCTAGTGTAACAAACATGTGATTCACCCGAAGAGCCGACACGTTGCCATTGATCGACGGTCGAACCCCGATGGTCTCGTGCCCACTGCAATCGTAACTGATAAGGCCGTTGGGTCAACATGTTAACACGTACACTCCTGGAAATTGAAATAAGAACACCGTGAATTCATTGTCCCAGGAAGGGGAAACTTTATTGACACATTCCTGGGGTCAGATACATCACATGATCACACTGACAGAACCACAGGCACATAGACACAGGCAACAGAGCATGCACAATGTCGGCACTAGTACAGTGTATATCCACCTTTCGCAGCAATGCAGGCTGCTATTCTCCCATGGAGACGATCGTAGAGATGCTGGATGTAGTCCTGTGGAACGGCTTGCCATGCCATTTCCACCTGGCGCCTCAGTTGGACCAGCGTTCGTGCTGGACGTGCAGACCGCGTGAGACGACGCTTCATCCAGTCCCAAACATGCTCAATGGGGGACAGATCCGGAGATCTTGCTGGCCAGGGTAGTGGACTTACACCTTCTAGAGCACGTTGGGTGGCACAGGATACATGCGGACGTGCATTGTCCTGTTGGAACAGCAAATTCCCTTGCCGGTCTAGGAATGGTAGAACGATGGGTTCGATGACGGTTTGGATGTACCGTGCACTATTCAGTGTCCCCTCGACGATCACCAGTGGTGTACGGCCAATGTAGGAGATCGCTCCCCACACCATGATGCCGGGTGTTGGCCCTGTGTGCCTCGGTCGTATGCAGTCCTGATTGTGGCGCTCACCTGCACGGCGCCAAACACGCATACGACCATCATTGACACCAAGCCAGAAGCGACTCTCATCGCTGAAGACGACACGTTTCCATTCGTCCCTCCATTCACGCCTGTCGCGACACCACTGGAGGCGGGCTGCACGATGTTGGGGCGTGAGCGGAAGACGGCCTAACGGTGTGCGGGACCGTAGCCCAGCTTCATGGAGACGGTTGCGAATGGTCCTCGCCGATACCCCAGGAGCAACAGTGTCCCTAATTTGCTGGGAAGTGGCGGTGCGGTCCCCTACGGCACTGCGTAGGATCCTACGGTCTTGGCGTGCATCCGTGCGTCGCTGCGGTCCGGTCCCAGGTCGACGGGCACGTGCACCTTCCGCCGACCACTGGCGACAACATCGATGTACTGTGGAGACCTCACGCCCCACGTGTTGAGCAATTCGGCGGTACGTCCACCCGGCCTCCCGCATGCCCACTATACGCCCTCGCTCAAAGTCCGTCAACTGCACATACGATTCACGTCCACGCTGTCGCGGCATGCTACCAGTGTTAAAGACTGCGATGGAGCTCCGTATGCCACGGCAAACTGGCTGACACTGACGGCGGCGGTGCACAAATGCTGCGCAGCTAGCGCCATTCGACGGCCAACACCGCGGTTCCTGGTGTGTCCGCTGTGCCGTGCGTGTGATCATTGCTTGTACAGCCCTCTCGCAGTGTCCGGAGCAAGTATGGTGGGTCTGACACACCGGTGTCAATGTGTTCTTTTTTCCATTTCCAGGAGTGTATGTGTGGTCTGCTGCGGAGCTCCATGTTCAACAATGTACGATGAACGGTGAGCTCCGAAACAAATTGTCCGTGCACCAGCAGCGTGCTCTTTCAGCAGAAATGCCACAGATCATCGTCTATTCTACTTTACAGAGCAGCCTACTGCCCTTCTACCTCTTTCCGTAGATGCTCATGACAGTAGCACGTGAACATTCGACAAGCTTCGCCGTTTTAGAGATATTCGTTCACAGGTTTTACGTAATAATAATCTGTCCTTTGACAAAATCGCTTTTCTCTGTGGATTTCCCCATTTGGAGCTTATATCTTCGATAGGGCGATCCCCCATCCGTCTCTGCTGCGCTTACATACTTTTCCTAGCGCGTCACGTGCCCGCAATGTCACCAGACAGCATCCAAGTTCGCGATGGGCAGTGGTCATAATGTTTTGTCTTACCAGTGTGGGCAGTTCTCTTCTGGAAAAATATCATCACAGGTTACGAGGCTTGGTGTCGTTAATAAGAATTTATCACAAAACGACAAAATGCAGAAGTTTTCTCTGATGGTTCGCCAGTTCCGAAGAATGGCGAATGTGACGCACGAGTTGAACAAAACCCGAAAGAAGCACTTCTCTGGCAATTTCACATGGTTCTATGAACGTTGTGTCTGTTGTTCTCAAGGGGGAAGGGAGAGGGGGGGGGGGGGAACATATGACACCTGAAGTCATTAAAATTGCTACACCAAGAAGAAATCAAACGATAAACGGGTATTCTTGGACAAATATACTAGAACTGACTTGTGATTACATTTTCACGCAATTTGGGTGCATAGATCCTGAGAAATCAGTATCCAGAACAACCACCTCTGGCCGTAATAACGGCCTTGATACGCCTGGGCATTGACTCAGAGCTTGGATGGTGTGTACAGGTATAGCTGCCCATGCAGCTTCAACACGATACGACAGTTCATCAAGAATAGTGACTGGCGTATTGTGACGAGCCAGTTGCTCAGCCACCATCGACCAGACGTTTTCAATTGGTGAGAGATCTGGAGAATGTGCTGGCCAGGGCAGCAGTCGAACATTTTCTGTATCCAGAAAGGCCCGTACAGGACCTGCGACATGCTGTCGTGCATTATCCTGCTGAAATTTAGGGTTTCCCAGGGATCGAATGAAGGGTAGAGCCACGGGTCGTAACGCATCTGAAATGTAACGTCTACTGTTCAAAGTGCCGTCAATGCGAACAATAGGTGATCGAGACGAGTAACCAGTGGCACACCGTACCATCACGCCGGATGATATGCCAGTATTTCCATCACCAATACACGTTTCCAATGTGCGTTCACCGCGATGTCGCCAAACACGTATGCGACCATCATGATGCTGTAAACAGAACCTGGATTCATCCGAGAAAATAACGTTTTGCCATTCGTGCACCCAGGTTCGTCGTTGTGTACACCATCGCACGCCCTCCTGTCTGTGATGCAGCGTCAAGGACAATCGCAGCCATAGTCTCCGAGCTGATAGTCCGTGCTGCTGCAAACGTCGTCGAACTGTTCGTGCAGATGGTTGGTGGCTTGCAAACGTCCCCATCTGTTGACTCAGGTATCGAGACGTGCCTGCACGATCCTTACAGCCATGCGGATAAGATGCCTGTCATCTCGACTGCTGGTGATACGAGGCCGTTGGGATCCAGCACGGCGTTCCGTATTACCCTCCTGAACCCACCGATTCCATATTGTGCTAACAGTCATTGGATCTCGACCAACGCGAGCAGCAATGTCGCGATACGACAAACCGAAATCGCGGTAGGCTACAATACGACCTTTATCAAAGTCGGAAGCGTGATGGTACGCTTTTCTCGTCCTTACACGAGGCATGACAACAACGTTTCACCAGGCAACGCCGGTCAACAGCTGTTTGTGTATGAGATATCGGTTGGAAACTTTCCTCATGTGAGCATGTTGTAGGTGTCACCACCAGCGCCAACCTTGTTTCAATGCTCTGTAAAGCTAATCATTTACATATTATAGCTTCTTCTTCCTGTCGGTTAAATTTCGCGTCTGTAGTACGTCATCTTCGTGGTGTAGCAATTTTAATGGCCAGTAGTGCAATTATGCTGAATATCAGTAATAGGGGCACAAGTACTTATGATGTACAAGATGCTCTCGAGAATGCTGAAGAGAACCACAATTAGTAAGCATGAACGGATGAACAGTTGGTATAGTGTACAATATTTGTGCTGGATATTAGTCATATGAACCGGTGACGCCGAAGGGCTGAGGATAACACGGCGGTCGGTACCGCTGGGCCTTCAAAGCCTGTTCGGACGGAGTTTGTTTTTATTATTAACATGATTAGAATGAATCGACTTTTTGTACGCTATTATTCTGTACGTGTTTTGTCCAAACAGAATGACTGTTGGTCAAATCTACAGATGTAGATGTGTATGTTGGAACCCATTTGCGTGTTAGTGTTCTAATGGACATGAATTTTCATATTCTTCCTGTTTCTGTAAAGCGTAACTGAGGCAGACGATAATCGTTCACAAAATGAAAGGGAATAACATCTACTACTGCTTCAGTTACAGAAATGTTGGATTGCTGCGTAAGTTTGTAGCGTTTCTCTGTAAGCCTAATAAACACAACAGAGACTTTAGTCATCAATAATTTATTCTCCTTCACTAATTACAACAGTCTGTAACTTTATGGTTTACATTACTCAAGCTCTTTCTAACGACAGATCATTACTAAGTCGTTCTTTTATGCTCTGAATACTTGCCCTCAAGCGTTTCCACGTGACCAGTTACGAGGCTTAAGGAGAAAACTGCCGCCCAGTTGAACTCGTCCCGCCGGCGGTAAGTGCATGCACTGCTTGGAAGACATCATTGAGGGCTCTGCTCTCGAAGCTGGTGCAGCGGTATTTAAAGCCCCCGGGAAAGGCATTTCTGCCCTAACGGCCGCTCCCCTCGCTCTCTGTCATGGCGCCATAACCGTTCTCAGGACTTATATACTCGCCTATTAAGGCGGCGTCCATTGAGATAGTTTCGGAAAAAGCATAAAATTTTATGCCGTTCAGACGGCGATTTGTGCCAAGCAGAACTGGCAAAAGAAAATACTCATGAGGCTTTACCGGCCCTCCTCTCAACCTCCCTCCTCACACACCCATCCTCCCAGCTCCTCTTTGCATTACAGGTACATCACGAGCACGTAATGTATTGAGAGAACATTTTGTGCTACTGAAAATTATTAACGCGGAAATATGAATATCTGATTCTAGAGAAGGCGTCGAATATATGAAAGAAGATATTTTTCATAAATCTCGAAAACCTCGTGATCTTACAGTGAAAGGGGCCGTTACGCAGAAAGTACGATAAAAGTGCTTCCAATTCGAACTTGACAGTTACAACGACATACTTAAAGGAGGTAATTTTCCTGTGCAGACTGTTCTTTTATTTTGAAATAAACGCTATACCTCAGTATTCATCAATTACCTATTTTGGCTTACTCGTATAGCGTAAGGGGCAGCGCGTTACCATGGAAGACTAGGTGATGAGAGAGACCCGTATTGAATCCGCACCGGATTAGGAAAAGTAAGCTGCTTCAGCAGCGAGACTGAACGAACTTTTACCCTGCGGCAGGCGCGCTTAAGATTGTTGCGTCAGTGGGCTCGTGCGACACTCAGTTCCGCCTACATTTAAATACATAAAAAAGCAGTTTTCTTAATTTTTGAGGGGAATTAATTATTTATTGTTTATAACATCATTCTTAACAGCAACTTTTAATATGATTTGTATACATATATCCAAGGTGCATGGGAAAATTAAAATTGTTACAGAATATCTGACATACGTTTCCATGATATTTCCTAAGCGCTACTTTAAAAAGAAATTCTAAATAAATTATAACCACAGATATGATTCGATTGTTTACCATTGTTAAAGCAAGTTTTACAAAAACGAGTAATATGTATAAAAACTTTTGTAATAATAATAAAGAATAAGGCAGTCAGTAAATACATATCAAGAATCACACACTTTCTTCCTCCGGAGAAGCTCTGCAATCATTACATGTGACAACATTGTGGCAATGTTGCTTGCAAACGAATCTTTTGCAGCTATTGCAAGTGACAGTAGTTTTATTATTTTCTTACCACCACAAACATGGCACCCCCACACCTTCTTACAGTCTCATCGTGATTGGCAGGATTTGATTGATGAGGTGACAGAAATCCTTGAATATCTCGTGGTAGAGTAGAGAGCTGAGCCCTTTCTTTCAAATGGCAATCCATTAGAGCCAAGGGCAGGTTTGTTAGGTGGGTTCTTCTTCTGAATCTTTTCTCTAGATTGTTTGCAAAAAAACAAGACGTGGGAATTTATCCCAGCATTATCCAGATAACGAAAAAACAATGCTGAGGGTCATCTTCTTGTGGTCCTTTGTGTAGAGTAGGATGTACACATGAAATCCACAGTATCGACTCCGCCTTTTGTTGCATTGTAGTCCAAATTTACAACAGACTTGCCTGTAGCGGTGTCAATTTCAGCAGTTTCATCCACTGACGACAGGAAAAGCACAGCCTTGTTCCTTTTTGTTTGGCACGAAACAAGACAGAAGTCATCTTGAAATCCGAATAGACAATTTCCAATTTCTCACGATCTGTTGGGCAAAAATTCCGGAGGAATTTCCTTCTTGTTCTGTTTCAATGTTCCAATGAACGTTAGCCCATCTTCTAAAACATGCTGGGCTACAGGGTAACTACTGTAGTAGTTGTCCGTAGTTACATTCGTGTGAGTTCCCTTGATTGGCTCAGACAATCTCTTTACCATATTCATTGGCTGGTTAGATGCAACACATGGTCCAGGATTCTGTCTGCCGCAGTATACTTCAAAATTAAAAGTATAAAATGTCTTGCTATCGCACAATGCATACAACTTCAATCCACACTTAGCGGGCTTATTGGGCATTTGCTGAACAAAACCACAATGTCCGCGAAATGGGACAAGCATTTCGTCTATGGTGGTGCACTCCCCTGGACTGTAGTTATTTCTGCAGTTGTTCAGAAATGCTGAGTCGAGATTGGGGATGGCAGCAAGTTTATCAGTTGCTAGTCGTTCTTTTCTTGTAGAAGTATCGTCAAACCCGAGTGACCGGAGCAAGAACAGAAAGCGCTTGTAGCTAAATGCAGTACATAGAATGATCATTCCTGTTCCATTTGATGCCCACAGTTCTAATACATTTGTGCGTCCTCCTTTACGTACAGGAATGAGAAACAGTGCTCCTAAAAGAGCCGTTATTTCAGAAGCAGAAGTAGTTTTGCCATCTCTAGGCCATGAGTAATTCACAGATGATCTCTTGTTATTTATGTACTTGTTTGTGTTTGCAACGGCATAATCAGTTATCTGAGGATCAAACAATTTGAGAAAACTTTCAATTTCAGTTTTAGGTTCTCTACCATTGCGTTTCGGGCGAGGTAGGACTTTGATTATATTCTTACGTTTTGGTTTCCCTGGTAGTGCTAACGGATTATTTATCCACAAAGTTTCTTGGTCCTTACCAATATAAAAATGGCAGTCATCATGTGGCATTCCTTTCACTTCATTCCCGTCAATGCATGACTGCTCACATTCGCTGGAATGATCTGCAGTTTCAATTACTTCTGCTTCCTCATCGCTGTCAGAGAAATCTGCGTAATCTTCTTCGTCAGATGATTGCAGAAGAAGACGATCAATTTCTTCTGTTGTTAGTCCTTTCCTTTGTGCGGACCTGCGAGACAATAAAATAATTCTAATACCAAAGCAATATTAATAACTAACTCATCATTCAGCTACAGAGTTGTAAAACAAAGCTTCTAATCATCAAAACATACGACAGTGGAACGGCTACATGTACTTACAGGGTGTTTCAAAAATGACCGGTATATTTGAAACGGCAATAAAACCTAAACGAGCAGCGATATAAATACACCGTTTGTTGCAATATGCTTGGGACAACAGTACATTTTCAGGCAGACAAACTTTCGAAATTACAGTAGTTACAATTTTCAACAACAGATGGCGCTGCGGTCTGGGAAACTCTATAGTACGATATTTTCCACATATCCACCATGCGTAGCAATAATATGGCGTAGTCTCTGAATGAAATTACCCGAAACCTTTGACAACGTGTCTGGCGGAATGACTTCACATGCAGATGAGATGTACTGCTTCAGCTGTTCAATTGTTTCTGGATTCTGGCGGTACACCTGGTCTTTCAAGTGTCCCCACAGAAAGAAGTCACAGGGGTTCATGTCTGGCGAATAGGGAGGCCAATCCACGCCGCCTCCTGTATGTTTCGGATAGCCCAAAGCAGTCACACGATCATCGAAATATTCATTCAGGAAATTAAAGACGTCGGCCGTGCGATGTGGCCGGACACCATCTTGCATAAACCACGAGGTGTTCGCAGTGTCGTCTAAGGCAGTTTGTACCGCCACAAATTCACAAAGAATGTCCAGATAGCGTGATGCAGTAATCGTTTCGGATCTGAAAAATGGGCCAATGATTCCTTTGGAAGAAATGGCGGCCCAGACCAGTACTTTTTGAGGATGCAGGGACGATGGGACTGCAACATGGGGCTTTTCGGTTCCCCATATGCGCCAGTTCTGTTTATTGACGAAGCCGTCCAGGTAAAAATAAGCTTCGTCAGTAAACCAAACGCTGCCCACATGCTATCGCCGTCATCAATCCTGTGCACTACATCGTTAGCGAATGTCTCTCGTGCAGCAATGGTAGCGGCGCTGAGGGGTCGTCGCGTTTAAATTTTGTATGGATAGAGGTGTAAACTCTGGCGCATGAGACGATACGTGGACGTTGGCGTCATTTGGACCGCAGCTGCATCATGGCGAACGGAAACCCGAGGCCGCTGTTGGATCACCTGCTGCACTAGCTGCGCGTTGCCCTCTGTGGTTGCCGTACGCGGTCGCCCTACCTTTCCAGCACGTTCATCCGTCACGTTCCCAGTCCGTTGAAATTTTTCAAACAGATCCTTTATTGTATCGCTTTTCGGTCCTTTGGTTACATTAAACCTCCGTTGAAAACTTCGTCTTGTTGCAACAACACTGTGTTCTAGGCGGTGGAATTCCAACACCAGAGAAATCCTCTGTTCTAAGGAATAAACCATGTTGTCTACAGCACACTTGCACGTTGTGAACAGCACACGCTTACAGCAGAAAGACGACGTACAGAATGGCGCACCCACAGACTGCGTTGTCTTCTGTATCTTTCACATCACTTGCAGCGCCATCTGTTGTTGAAAATTGTAACTACTGTAATTTCGAAAGTTTGTCCGCCTGAAAATGTACTGTTGTCCCAAGCATATTGCAACAAACGGTGTATTTCTATCGCTACTCGTTTAGGTTTTATTGCCGTTTCAAATATACCGATCATTTTTGAAACACCCTGTACATCACCGGACGCGTGCGGTACGCAGTGCCGTCTCGGTGCAGTCGTCCACTTCACAGGTGAGTCACAGCTCCTATGGTGGGTATAATGACGGCGCAGTAATGCAGTTTGACGCGTGACTAAACAAGCGAAGCATATCTAGCACCACTGTTGTGTGCTCGGCGCGCTGACGTGATTATTGAACGAAAACAAAACTGGCGGCACTGTATGCCGCCACGCGCCCGCCGCAGGCTTTAGGCGGTTTCCCACGCTCGTTTAGGCAAAAAATTTGCCTCGAAGAGTACGGTACACAAACAGTTAAAGTACAATCTCACATAAAACAAAGTTTAAACGATACACAAACAGACGGTGCCTTCACTCTCTTAGATTACCTTAACAACTCTGACGTCAGGGAAGCCATATAAGAACCAATTCAAGGAATAAAATAAAATTTTCCAAATTCTGTATAATGTTCGCGCTTTTTAATGTTTGTTCTCTGTGGTGATGCGTGTGGGTCGACTGGGATTCCGCAGTAACCGCTGCAAGCTGCCTGCCATGCTTGCGAACTCAAAACACTATTAATTTAACAAACAATTCTACGCCTTATAGGTCGTCAACACAAAAGAATGACATTCGTGATAATATTCTCTCACGCTGCTTAAAGCGCATGCAGATGAATTTTAACGAAACAGATTCTCAAAATCAAAAAGAAATTCATACAAAAGGGGCAATGACCCAATTCACATATCTGATTAGTCAAAAATGTTTGTTGCAGTGGCACCTGTTTTAGTACAGAACCACCGTCACAGAGAGAGTAATATAGAACCCTGTGACGATATAGTGTCACTTCATCAGACAGTTGTAGGACAAAACGGAGAAATTTAAAACTTTGAATTAGAATATTAATTTATTTATCTTGGAAATAACTTCTGAGATCAAAGTAGTCCCAATCACTGGACATGGGATGAAACAATTTACATTAATAAACAGCGTTAAATCAAAATTAATTCTGAAACGATGCTTAAACGCATGAGGTACCTCAACATCATGTGGAAGGCGGCTATTTAAAAAGCAAATTATTTTTCAAAGCCTCAGAAATGCAGAAATATTGGGGATGATCGACATACGATCTCAGTTCTAAAACTTTTCTACAGAGAGCAAACTCACGTCGCAAATTGAAAGCTGCGCAGATGAAAAGCAGGGCAAACGCAAATCGCCACACTTAACACGAAAACAGCGGAAAAAGCGTATGGCTGGGGCCGAACGCCTCCTACAGGCTGTTTCCGTAAGATCGGGCAAAAATGTAACACGATAGAGAATGCTCAACTGAACACTTTGAGACAGGGGACCTGGGGTCGGAGAAGCCAGCTTAAGGTGATATGGAAGTAAACTTGTCTACCGCTTTGTCTAGGAGTACTGTTTTCCGGCTTATTTACAACTAACATGCGTACACGTTCACATTTACTGTGCTGTTTATTTACATGTACACTGTGTATTCGGAGACCTGGCTGACAATGACTTACAAGTTCGTGGCGCCCTCCATCGGTAATGTTGGAATTCAATATGGTGTCGGCCTACCTTTAGCCTTGATGACAGCTTCCACTCTCGCAAGCGTACGTCCAATTAAGTGCTGGAAGGTTTCTTGGGGAGTGGCAGCCCATTTTTTAAGGAGTGCTGCGCTGACGAGCGGTATCGATGTCAGTCTGTGAGGCCTGGCACGAAGTCGGCTTTCCAAAACATCCCAAAGGTGTTCTATACGATTCAGGTCAGGACTCTGTGCAGGACAGTCTATTACAGGATGTTACTGTCGTGTAACCACTCCGCCATAGGCGGTGCATTATGAACAGGTGTTCGATCGTGTTGAAAGATGCAATCTTCCCGGCGGGGTCAGGGATTTTCTCTGCCTCGTGATGGCTGGGTGTTGTGTGCTGTCCTTAGGTTAGTTAGGTTTAAGTAGTTCTAAGTTCTAGGGGACTGATGACCATAGCCCGCATCTCGTGGTCGTGCGGTAGCGTTCTCGCTTCCCACGCCCGGGTTCCCGGGTTCGATTCCCGGCGGGGTCAGGGATTTTCTCTGCCTCGTGATGGCTGGGTGTTGTGTGCTGTCCTTAGGTTAGTTAGGTTTAAGTAGTTCTAAGTTCTAGGGGACTTATGACCACAGCAGTTGAGTCCCATAGTGCTCAGAGCCATTTGAACCATTTGAACTGATGACCATAGATGTTAAGTCCCATAGTGCTCAGAGCCATTTGAACCATTTTTGAAAGATGCAATCGCCATCCGCGAATTGCTCTTCAACTGTGGGAAGCAAGAAGGTGCTTAAAACATCCATGCACGCCTGTGCTGTGATAGCGCCAAGCAAGACAACGAGGGGTGCAAGCCCCCTTCATGAAAAACACTACCACCTCCGAATTTTACTGTTAGCACTAAACACGCTGGCAGATAACGTTCACCGGCCGCCCGACCATGAAATCCAAGTTCTCTCAACTCCCGCCTAACTATCATAGTACTTGCAGTGGATCCTGATGCAGTTTGGAATTCCTGTGTGCTGATCTGGATAGACGTCTGCCTATTACACATTACGACGCTCTTAAACTGTCGGCGGTCTCTGTCAGTCAACAGACGAGGTCGGCCTGTACGCTTTTGTGCAGTACGTGTCCCTTCACGTTTCCATTTAGCTATCACATCGGAAACAGTGGACCTGTGGATGTTTAGGAGTGTGGGAATCTCGCGTACAGACGTATGACACAAGTCACACCCAATCAGCGGACCACGTTTTCGAAGTTTGCGAGTTCTGTGGAGCGCTTCATTCTGCTCCCTCACGATGTATGACTACTGAGGTATCTGATGTGGAGTACTTGGCAGTAGGTGGCAGCACAATGCACCTAATTTGAAAAACGTATGTTTTTGGGGGTGTCCGGATTCTTTTCAGCACATATTGTACATTCTTTATTTTCTGCAAGGAAACAAGGAGGACTAGCCTGATTACCAGGAAGTAATGATGCAGGGTTTGTTTACATTACTTGTGCATAAAGTGGTTCTGTGGTATCGTGTTTACACTCTCCCATGACAGAAAGTGCTATAATCAACGACAGACCCATTCATTACTGACTGCTACAATGGAGCAGTACTGGTACAGTATTTCCTGGTAGCTGGATTGGATGCGGAGGTCCTACTACGTTACGTGTAAGGTCAACTGACCTCAACCCCCTTGGTTATTTCCTATCGAAACATCTAAGGTAACTTGTGTATACGGAGATGGAATTAGTGGCCAGAATTGAAGCTGCCTGTGATGCTGTTCCAAACACACCAGGGATATTTGTCAGGTTACGTCAGTATCTTTTTCACCGATGTAATGCTTGCATTGAGATAGATGACGGTCAGTTTTAAGGTGTCAGGCAAATCCAACACCTTCCATGAAAACCCTGACATTATAAGCAGATCCAGTGGTATGTCACATAGCTCCGAATAAATCGTGACATTAAATTAACCAAAGTAATACGAGTAACGAGTGAGCAAATGGAGTACCACAGACTAACACAAGAATGCCTAAATGCATGTCATACCTTCCCACCGTGAGACAGACGCAGTTCCGAGGGGAGAAACGAGAACAGAAGCCGAGAGCAGAACCGTGTTAAGCGAGAAGGCCCTACGATAAGGGACGGACGGACACCCACGTCGCCAGCTGACAGCTAGGGCTACACCACCCGCAAGTTTTAGCGTGAGACGTTTTCGCGTCTCTGTTACGTTGCAAACTTTAAAAAACATTGCCCCACCACGAAAAGTATAAGGTTTCTCACTGGATAAACCGAATTTTTGTAGGGGGAGCTTAAGGTTAACATTGAGACCCTGATTGGTCAGATGAAAACACAGCCAGATAGTTTTTTTTTAAACCAACTTCGGTAAATTGTAGTAATGAGAAGTTAGGAGAGAGTTGCTTCCGAGACAGCGACGTGAGCGGAGCTGTGCTGCCCGCCGGCCCCTGACGAAGACCGACAAGGTAATGAACGCACGCAATGCCGCATGACAGCGCATAAAGCTTCACTCAGAACTGCGGAAGTCTCATCTGTTACACCCCCTTTTTGCGTAATACTAGTGTCGATCGTCAATTAAAGCTCATGGTGTTCACATTTGCCACTTGAAGTAAAAATCTGAAACTCGATGATTTCTCTGTTATACAGTTATTGAGAAGCCACATCAGCCACTGTAATTTACGACAAGTTGGATAAGTAATTAAAGATGATTGAGGGTCACTGTAGACCATTTTGATAGTTTTCTCTCTTGTGAAACTTAATTTAAACCAAGATTATAGATGTGATATGGTGTAGGTCATCCTTCGATCCATTGTAGAACTTGGAAACCCTTTCAGGGAATATTCGTTCACATTTTTGTTGAACGCAGTTGGTTTTTACCATCCTGTATTAAAACATTTCCTTTTATCAATAGTGCAATTTATAAACGATGTTTTGTGAGTAGAATAAAATTTCCAATGGTAAACTTAACAGCTTTTTCGACGTTATTTTACCAGCTAACTAAAAACAGGAAAGCCTTGAACCCCTTCCACTAAATTTAGTTAGTATTAAGATTCCTTTACAGGGAGTGCAGTGGAGCTGACGCTGAAATCATTAAGTATTTGGTTATATCATCGGTAGTCTGACTGAACTCTTCTGAATTCTACATGTCATGTGTGCTCTGACGTCTCCTTACCAGCAACAGGTCCCAGGTTCAAACTAGTCAATTCCCTAAAAAACACGCTCAGAGCGTCGTTGCGCGAAAGTGGTAGGGAGACACGATATAGAACAAACGGACACCACGCAGAATGTTTAGACAGTTTCAGCACATTTTGTAAAATACAGTAGAAACGGTACGATCATTGAGTCATTGATGGTACTTACAGTTAACTAATATCAATTAAAAAAGTACATAGTAGTGTGATTTTATTCCTATTATCTCCTTAAGCTGGCTTCTCCTATCGCACGTTTCCGACCTCAAATTGCTCAGTGGAGCAACCTCTATGCTCTGTTAAATTTTTGCACACTCTTACGGAAACACCCTGTAAATCTCTGCGACAAAACCTCCTCTCGCGGTCCGGAACAGCAAACTCACAGCAACTCTCCCGAGCAGCGGCTCCTCTCCAATGCCCCACCCCGCTCCTCTACGCTATCGATAAAGGGGAGGAACTGCAAGTTTTTCCAACCGTGAATTTCTCAGCACTTTCCGAAATACAATGGGAACACACAGAAATTTCTTCACAAGAGCATGTTGTATTTGATTGCAGCTGGCGATGGGCGCGAAATGCAGCTCTTTTGCCACTCTATGTACGCTAAAATGGCAATGGCTCATTATTTGCATAGGCTCCTAGGAAAGTCCGTGGGGCTTTCTGGCTACGTCTCAGAGACCACTTGTAGTTCGCAAAGCTCACAATAGACGGTTTTATAGTAGTGCGGTCTGGGATAACTGTTACCTGTAGCAGCCTTCTCACGCGGCTGTACTATCCTTAAGGGAATTCAGGAAAACCTCCTGAATATCCTCTACTCGACAAACCAGTGTGTAAAGCATGCGTCGTGCTTCTCCCGCCACATTATAGCAACGGTGAATTTCAAAAGCACGAACTCGAGGTTTCGTAAGCCATGTTTCTCCATCCAGAACATTAAGGAAAATACAACAGCAACGAATTTATATATTGTTCCTTAGGGACATGTCACTAACGAGTTATGTCACACCCGAAACAGTAGACCCCGCACTAGATGAGGTAAACGGTAGTGAAATGAATAAAGAAGAAGGTCAGCTTATTGGACATTATCTAGGTAGTGTTACAAACATTAAACGGTAGAAGTACTGCCTTTATGCAGGTTTTCTCAATTTTATTCCATTTTTCTTTTGGACTTATCATGTTTAATGCCAGCCTGTTGATGCTCAAAGAGGTAATGTTGACCTATTGCTTAGCAAAAAACTGATGTGTTTCTTTGAAAATAAAATAATTTATATGTAGGAAAAGACTAGATTTAAGACATTTACCTTTGTATTGACACCCATACATAAAGGAATTATTGATTCATAGACATACGTCATTATTAAAATTTTTGTAAAGTAATGGACTTTCACAACTGCACAGTCGAAAATGGTGTAGCCATAATATTATTTTGCAAATTTTGCACTGTTATAATAGTATGATCATGGAAGAATGATAGTTGCTCCATTAATGGTGAAGCTCGATCTTGAAGGGATAAATTTGATCATGTTGCCAATGATTCTTTTTTCTAATTAGAGGGCAAACCTTTATTTGTAGAGCTTAAATAACTTTATTCCACGTATTGTAGACGCGATTGCTTAACATAATGAGGTAAAGGTAAAGTTCTGCGTTCTGATCCTAGACAGGCCAGTCATACCCAACCGACCGTCGTGTCATCCTTTGACAATGGCGACATAGGAAACGATACTTAGGGGCATGTGTTCAGAACACTGCTCTTCCAGTCGTCGCCGGGTTTCTTGACCTTGGAACAGCTACCAGCACGGTCGAGTCGCTTTTCAGTTGCCCTCCAGCCGAGGTAAAGTCTCTGCCTGTACTGGGAGTCGAAACAAGGTCCTTCACGTGGCAGTATGGAGGCATAGTAAACTTGCATTACGTACACTGATCATGGCCACCTACCTAATAGCTACGTTTGGCCACCTTTGGCACGGATAACAGCGGCGACACGTCGTGGCATGGAAGCAATGAGGCCACGGTAGGTCGCTAGTGGGAACTTAACCCACATCTGCACGCACAAGTCACCTTCGTGGAGGGGAGTGATGAGCTCTGAAGCTACGTTCAATCAGATCCCAGATGTGTTCGATTGGGTTCAGATATGGTGAGTTGGGGAGCCAGCGCATCGATTGGAACCCACCACTGTGTTCCCCGAACCACTCCATCACACTCCTGGCCTTATTACATGACGCAATAACTTATTGAAAAATGCTAGTGCTATCGGGAAACATGAAAGTCATGAACAGATGTCGTGGTCTGCAGTAAAGTACAATACTCCTTGACCGTCATGGAGCCTTACACGAGCTCAACTGGACCCATGGATGCCCGCATATATGTTCCTCGGAGCCGCCGCCAGCTTGTCTCCGATGCGTAGTGCACCTGTAAAGGAGCTGTCCCCCTGGAAGACGACAGATTCGCGCGGGATCCGTCAGACCATGCAACGCTCTGTCACTGCGCCAACGTCCACTGCCTATTGCGAAGTGCCCATTTCAGCCGTAGTTGCCGACGTCGTGATGTTGACATTGGCACATCCGCAAGTCGTCGGCTCTGGAAGCCCATCGTTAGCAGTGTTCGCTGCGCTGTGTGTTCAGATACACTTGTACTGTGCCCAGAGCTAAAGTCTGACAGTTCCGCCACACTTCGCCGCCTGTCGTGTTTTACCAGTCTGCCCAGCCCACACCATTCAACATCTGTAATGAGGGGCGGTCACCCAGCCCCACAACGTCTGGAAGTGGTTTCATCTTGGTTTCGCAACATGCTGAGAGCATTCACCACAGCAGTCCTCGACTACCCGAAAAGTGCAGTTTTGGAAATGTTCTTGCCGAGTTACCACATGTATACTCAGCAACAGAATACCGTGTATGCAACACTGTACAGAATTAAACATTATAACATGATGGAGAAGTGTCCGAAGTACTGCTGTACTGACGAGTGTTAACGAAGGTAGTGGTGCAGGCAGAAAAACAGCTTCACCAGCAGAAATACGTGGACTCACGTACTACAACGCCAACACACTGCCACTGAAGATACTGCGGTAAAAAAAAAAACCGAAATAGAATTTATTCGGTTGCACAAAATCATTTATACACCGAGTTTCAAAACATTTGCATCAATAGTCCTGGGATAACAGATGGTGCCATGGGATACAACATTTGCTAGAGACAAAATGTTTACTGATGCTTCCTAGCGGCGTTAAGCGTCCGTTAGTATTTGCCGGACCGATATTTCACCGAATTAGCATGGTCTACTAACCAGGTGTGCTGCACACTACCTATTCCGGTAAATTGATAGTCATTTTGAACAAGAAAATCTTAAGACTGAGTGCCTATAAACAGAGAAAGATATTTTAGAAGCGAATCACGAGCTTTAATTTTGCTTGTCGTAGCTCCTTTCGTGTCAACGGTCTTGCCGCGGTGGACACATCAGATCCCGTTAGATCACCGAAGTTAAGCATTAAGCACCGTCGGACGTGGTTGACACTTGGATGGCTGACCTTCCAAGCCGCCATACGCTGTTGACCCCTAGGGGCACCCTGCGTCGTGATGCCAGTTGAGAAGATACTTGAATGAGTAGTAGTGGCTCCAGATCACGAAAACTGAGAACGGCCATGAGAGAAGCGTCCTGTCCCCACGCCACTCCATATCAGCATCCGATGACGCCAGTTGGCTGTAGATGACACGACGGTCTGTCGGTACTGTTGTGTCTTCCAAAGTCTGTTCCGACTGAGCAGATGACTTGATTATAGGCAAGACACATCGCTTATGATGGTCACAGAGTGTCTGTGGGACCTCTCCTCCCCCCACCCCCCTCCCTCTCACCTTCCCCTCCCGCCGCTCTAGGATATAAACTATACAAAAGGGCACCTAGAGTCGCTGGAAAGTGTCAGGGAAAATTTTTTCTCGAATAAAGGGTGTTCCACATGACATGACCTATCATCCATAGAAGTTTGATGTAAAGACCAAAAAACGTTGTATACGGGGTGACTCTCTAACTATTGCCCCCTAAGATAGCTCCAAAGTATGACAGTAGCTGAAACGTTTGTGGGACAAATGTTGCTTACGACAATGGGGACCATAATATGACCTTGGTTTTTCGTTGCTAGGTGGGGTCGCGTCAGAGATATAAAAGTCAATTTTCTTTTCTTAAATGTTGTGCTATAGTTTGGTACTTATTATCTGATGGCGGCTATCGAGATAAATCCAAGGATGTGTAGCAGTTTAAGGTCTTTAAAGGTCAACAAAGGTCAAAAAGGTGGCAAGAACGTCCATTCACAGAAGGTGTTCGAAGTGATGACTATTGGTATCAGTGCAGTGCTGAAATCTTCCAATCATGGATTCAGCGGAATTCCTTATCACTTCGGCACTTATCGAAATACATGCTCTGACAATCCTCTCTCATATATCGTGCAAACAATAAACATTCGCCGAAAATGGCGTATCTATCTAAAGTGCCATTGACATGTAAAAACTGTTAGTCGGTTTCGCAGTGCGACACTAATAGGAACGGTAAGACTAGTACCATCGAATCAAGCGAATGTGAATGATGCATTCCTTCGAAGAACAAATCGATATGATTCTCATTTACGGAGAATGACAACGAAATACAGTGAGAGCTCTAGCTTAGGATTTATTAAGCAAGTATTTTTACTTGTGCAGCCGTAATGAACGCACGTCGTGATTATACAGAACTGTGAGCTAAAATGTTCGTTATATGTCACACTCGTACAAGCAAATGATTATCTATGCTTACGTTTCATAGCAGCTTGGACATCTACACAGTATTTGCCGTGACAGTATCTGCCTTCGACGTTAGGAGAAGGGCAGAACACTGACGCAATGCCAGTAGTAGGAACTGTGTTTGGCCCTCAAAAATGGCTCTGAGCACTATCGGACTTTACTTCTGAGGTCATCAGTCCCCTAGAACTTAGAACTACTTAAACCTAACTAACTTAAGGACATCACACACATCCATGTCCGAGGCAGGATTCGAACCTGCGACCGTAGCAGTCCCGCGGTTCCAGACGGAAGCGCCTAGAACCACTCGGCCACCGCGGCCGGCTGTTTGGCCCTCGCTTGGAAGTAGGGGTGGAGGCTGGGACTTGTTAATGAAGGAGTTAAGCAACGAAGATCCACAAGAATTTAGGACCTTCGTCAGAATGTATGTGTTTTGTGGGTTGTAGATGAGGGGATTCGAGCAAGTGTCACAACAATGAGGGAAACTAAAACACAACAGTGCGACTGCAAAGATGCAAAACGGTTTCCACAGTATTGAATACTTTAATCGTCAGTGGTCGCAGCCGGCACGTCTGATCTGAGTCTTGCGGTTATTCTCTCAACACTATCCTTCCTGGCATGCTGAAATAATACAAAAGATGCAATCAAATCAAACACATGCGGTACATTCACCAGTTGATGTGATACGTACACATATCAAAATTAGAAGTATACGCACATGTACGTAAAACATATAAACTCAGAATTAAACAGTTGTAGAGTTCCTTATTACGGTACAACGTACCATACAGACGCCATTTCTTGTTGTATGCCTCAAAAGTACGCTTCTAATTTTTTTGTTTCATTCTGTTTCTACAAGAAGAAGCTATAACGAGATATTCAGATATTCTCAACGGCAACACAAAAAAGAGAATTTTCGTTTGTTTTATTACTGTATTCATAAAAAATTACTCACTGAAAAATATGCAGAATATCTCGCGCAGTAGCCAAAAGAGTTCTCAAGAGCTTACGTATATCACGTCTGCTGACCACACATGAAAATGATAACAAGCAGAAAGCCGGCTCGCAACGGTGCGTTCTTAGCATATGAGTACTCATATTTTCTACTGCCCTTGCGCGGGTGGATCCTCGACAAAACAGAGTGGTTCCTATTTTCCCCCGGTGGATAAACCGTCTGCTGAAATCGCAGCTTCACCTGTTTTGCCGTCAGGTGGCAGGCTGTCTACACCTGACTTATGCGCGTTAGGTGTATCGTGTAATTCCTGCATCAGACGCGCTGACTGCTCACCCACGGAGGAGTTGCTGGGCATATACCTGTTGTGTTTAGGAATCCTGCATACTCGGTTCGCTAGACAAACAACTCGTATTAATGAGTTTTATTAGAACAAGACTTCGATAGATGTGCCACAAGCAAAGGGCGACATACAAAATAATCAGTCTACTTCAGAGCAGACAAACGCATCTCTGTGTTACGTAGAGATTGCTAATGACAGGGGCTAAGTTGCGTCTGATAACGAAGTAGCTAACGTTGAAGCTGCTGTCGGTGTGGGCTGCCACCAGTTGGGGGCGGCGCTTATGTCCTCTTCACATAGGGGCCGCTGCCGTCGCGTTGTCGTCCTGAAGGGAGGTCGGTCAGCGTGCGATTGCCTGACCTCTTCTCTGCCGTTCCCGACTGGCGCGCCGGCACTGATTTTATGCCGTAACAGTACCCACCTATAGCAAAAGATAATTACCTGCTGTAATTCTGAAAGGGTGCACTTTTCCAGACCGTTTGTCAGGAAACGCCAGAAAAGGAAGTGGTCGGCAAGTCCCCGGTGAGCCGTATTTGTGTCCGGCTCTTCGAAAAGCGCGCCGGGCGGAGTTCTTTCGCTTTGCGTCTAGTGTTTGCGGTGGCGCGTTCGGTTTGGCGCGCTGTTCGGATCGTTACCACCATCTGGCGGGAGGTGGAGCAAGTGTTCGGTCGCGTGACGATCGAGGTGTACGTACTGGCCGGTGACCGAGAGAGGTGGTGGCGCGAGCGGGGCCCTGCTGTTGGGGCTCGTCAACCGCTCGCCACGTGCTTTGGCCGACCTCTTGATTGTCAGGGGCTAAGTCTGCCTTACCTGCGTTTACGTGGCTTATGAAGCTTAGAAGCCGTGGTGCAGGAGATCAGCGCCTGGGACTGTATGTCTTCTTATCGGCGGTTGAAACCACTGGCAGCGGTTGGCTCTGACGAGCATTTGGAAGTGCGACGTGTTCCCGGCACTGGGGGTGGAGTGTGAGAAGTTGAGTACTGTTTTTATGCAACAGAGTTAGTTATATATGAATAAGAGAAGATTTTAAAGTTCTAGTGAAGTGTGTGAGTTTCTTCACCAGTGGTTTTGTTGGGGTCGTCCCACCACAGTTTTCGTTTGCCTGTCCGAGGGAATGTAGTAATTGCTTCTTGGTCGGCCGTTTTCATTCACACTTCGATTGGGTGATTTAGGGTCGGTGTCGCGGGTGTGGTTTGGAGTCTGTGCAGGCACCGCCCTTGCTACATCTTCTGGTTTTGAGTAACTCGGAGAGGTGGCGGTTTGTAATGGAAGTTTTGGGGCTGATCTGCTGTGGCCCTGTAGACCACAATTAACTATCCCGCCTATTGTGATTTGGGCCCCTTTACACGTGTCACTCCCTCACCGAGCTGAGAAAATTTTTTTTGGGAACTGCCTTTAATGTGAAGGTTTGTGTGCTGGCTTATTCACATTTATCTTCTACCAAATATAAGTTATGTAACTGGCGAGAGGCAACTATTTTCGCTTAGCACTAGGTTTCTTTGGAATTGTTCTTTTATTGATATAACAAGTTTAAAATCTTCTTATTGTTAACGTCAAACCTTGCAATATCCTTTACATAGAGCTACTTCTAAAAGAGTCTTTTTACCGTTGTCTTATATATACAGATGTCAAGTTTAAAATCTTATTACTGGGAAGTTCTTAACGTCATACCTTGCAATCTCCTTTTGATAAAGAAAATTTGTCAGCTATTGGAAATTTTTTTTCAAATTGTTCTTTTAAAAAAGTGCCAGACTTAAAAAATTATTATTGAGAAACTTAAAATAAAAAGGTAACTTTGGCAGTGTGTGTTATTTTACCAACACCTCCTGGCCCCTACTTCCACGATAACGTTTTGGAATAACATGTGTACTTGAGTTGTTGATTGTGAACCGCCCTCATTGACGGTTCACCCGGTTTAGCGAGTATTCTGCAAAACAGTGAAAACCTTTTCCAGTTGGTAACACTGTACACGAAAACTATCTATAATCTGTTATTAAAACGCTGTCCCGTAATCTGCAAGTCATAAACCAGTACCAGTTGCAGCGGAGGGACAGCAAAAATTTGATTTTCAGTATTTTGCATAGTTATCGACTGAACTGAAAAATTCCAAACGCTTTCAGAACCACTCATTAAGAGGTGTAATCGTATGTTAAAGATTTAACACAATAAGACAACAACCAGCGTAAAACTGCACGTGTATAAGAAAATAAAAAGACGGTGAATATGTTCGTCTTTAAAAGGCTCTGGCAGAAAAATAAGGAACAAGCCGCGTGAATCCTCATTCCACCTTCCTCATCATAAAATTTGGCATGCGAACGTATTCACGCTCTTTTAACACCCAACAGTCTAAATCCTTATACCCAGATTCTCATTGTCGTTACGGCTTCAAATGGTTCAAATGGCTCTGAGCACTATGGGACTTAACATCTGAGGTCATCAGTCCCCTAGAACTTAGAAATACTTGAACCTAACTAACCTAAGGACATCACACACATCCATGCCGGATGCAGGTTTCGAACCTGCGACCCTAGCGGTCGCGCGTTACCAAACTGAAGCGCCTAGAACCGATCGGCCACAGATACGGCTTCATAGTCAGCATCTCTGCCTCTTTCTGTAGACAAATACCGTCCGAAAAGCTTGGAAGAGTGCTGCAAGGGAGGTTGTACTGGGAAATAATTCTTAAGAAAAAAATTCGATACGTTGCACCGTTTCCGAGCTATTTAGCGTTGAGGTTAGCACGTCTTTGAGCGCGCAATTTCAAGCATTTGCATGCGTTAAAATGAAGAATTGTACAGACGTCTGTGGGTCTGTGAATTACCGTTTGTTCGGATGTTCATTACTAGTTAAGCCACATGGGCAAAAGCTACGTTGCTCTGTATCGTTATCCTGGCATAGATAGTGTCCCCAAACGTGTTGTTCATTTAGTTCCCTCAAACACAAATCAAACGAAGAACAAGTCTGGAGACACTATCTCTGCCAGCCTGCTTGATTTTGCACACCCGCGATCTGACTGGCTAACTTTAGTGCTAAATCACTCAGAAGCGGTGCAGCGTATCTAATTTTGTTCTTAGATATTATTTCTCAGTACAACCTTCCCTGCAGCACACTTAAACGCTTTTCAGACTGTTTCTGACCACCTTGTATGTCTCTCTGCCACTATCTCCGTTTTCGCCAATTGATTTATAATATAATCCACTGTCACTATCTCTTCTTTCACTTCTACTGTCTCCTCTTGTCTTTCCTTCTAACTGCCATTGTCTCCACCATACCTCGGCAGCCCAAAAATTCTCGGCGGTCCAACTTCTTTTTCCCCTATACCAAAATGATTAAAATTCCGGTCTAAAATGCGCCCTCCCCTATATCTAGACGTTGAAGTTCGCCAGTCTGGGAGCGTTCAGATTCCGCAAGCATATGTACGATCTCCAGTCTTCGGTAATTTTGATTTCCACTATCTTCTCTCTCTTTTGCTCTCGCTCCTTCTATTTCCACCTCTTTCTCATTTACGGTCACTGTCTCTCTCTCTCTCTCTCTCTGACCATCAAAATATCGTCTTTCTTTAGATCCCACTATTACTGTCTTCATCCATCTCTGTTTTTCTCTCACTGCTATTTTCTCTGTCGCACCTTCATTGACTCCTCTTTCTCTCCGAATGGCACTGTCTCCTCTCTCATTTACCGCCATTGTCTCTCTGCTACTCTCTGTCAGCATAAAAAGCGCGAATATGTTCGCATGTCGAAATTCCGGGAGGGAGATATCTAATGACGATTGAGGCAGCTGGTTGCCCACCTTTCTGTTAGAGTCTTTTAAACAGGAAAATATTCGCCTTTCTTGTACTCCAATAGGAGCAATTTTCGCTGGTTCCCTTCTTTTTCCACCTATAACAGGGTGTTCTCTTTATTAAAGACCAATTCTGTAGGCTAGTAAATGTCTGACAGCTTGTTTATATTTTTCATTTATAAACATTTACACATATAAACAACAAATAAGTACACATAAAATGAAATTAGCACAGAATCGTTTGCTTAAGATTTTTTGGTTTACTCTGCTCGTCAATCACTGTTCATCGAAAATGACCGGCGCACAATTTGTATCTGAAAAGAGTAAAAATAGTTATAGAAATATTTCACTGAATTTGCATTCTTTCCAGTTTAACATAATTTTTGGCAGTCATTTTATGTTTTTTTCAGCAATTTTGAGACCCTTCTCATCCCATTTATTGTCGCTGCAATAGCACTTTGTGCATATGTGTATGGGCGTGAAGTTCACACTATAGAGAGACAGCGTTTCATAACGTGTCATTGGTGAAAAACATGTTGACTAAAGCCATATTTTGGTGCTCAGAACCCTTGTAATGGTCTTAGAACCCTTACCATGTGTTGGCTACGTCAGTTAAAACACTTTTTCGCCTCAGACATGATATTAAGTGCAAAAGTACGGTAACTTTGAACCTCTGGATCTCGGCAACGGAAAATGATATCGAAGAAAGTTTCAAGGCTGCCCGAGGCACTCATCTTAAAACCATTACAAATTTCGACGGTTTGCCGTAAACAGAAATTATAGTAGTTATTGTCCACACAACTGATATTTTTGCTGTCTAAAAATGATGGGTTTCCGGGGTTTTCTCAGGAATCGCCCATGAATAAATGGTACTTTGATAAGTTTCCTAAATTCCACCCTAGACCACAAATAATACAAAGGAACAAACCGATTTGCTCAGTTTGCCTTGGGTGGAGAAAGTGTGCAATGTTTAAATTGTGACCATGTACTGCAGGATAGGTACACTATATCTGTTCTTCCGAGAGGTATACAAATAGTCACTAAATCAAGGGCTATCCAAAACACTGGATCCTTTATCTCTGTGATCAACAGAACGTCAGATATGACCACCTGAAAGACCGCTCTTTGGAACATACTGTTAACGTGCACTGCTGTTAGAAACTTTGTGTTTGTTTTGGGGTAGCGTAACTGGCGGCGCTCAGATACACGGTCTTCATTCTCCACTATTTGCGAACGAGAGCACTTACGACTTTTAATAAAGGGTACATATAATTTCAAGCCTCTAAGCAACTTTTTCGTCTGACAGCCCTCCATAAACATGAGAGGAAGACGTTTATTACTTACTATATTTTCGCTTTTCATACAGTTAAATTTCAGTATAAGACATGACATTTTAATTTATTACTACTTTACTAGAACCTCTATTCGGAACAAAGTTTGGATACACTATCCATATATACTGCAGAATGTATCTGTAAACTTACAACGCTGTAGAACACATAGTTCAGGAGATGCGTGGAAAACAAGCTTTTGCTTAAAATGGAGCGCAAATTACGCAGTTTATATTCATCCAGTGTTTCATAACGAGAGCACTTAGCGACTTTTTCTCGCATACATTCTTGAAGACATATATTTAACACACTAGCCCATTTATAATAAGGCATTAGAAGCTGCTTTCTGTGTGTGTGTGAGTAACATTCTGTAAAGATTCGAGAGTTTACTGGCATCAGTTTTCTCGCTCCAGTGATTATAGCTATCTGCGGACTTACTGCAAAAGGCCAGACGATGTCATTCTGAGTAATCAATAGTTTCCTTACATATTTCTACTGTAATTCAAAACTTCGTGACTGAATCAGCTGCCGTGAGCGCGAGATACTGTTACAAACTAGGAGTACTCTGCTGCTATCAACTGGGATACACCTTTGGACAATCATGACCTATACAACTTCAGTAAGCGTAAATACGAGTACGTAGGCCATTGATCATTAATTTACCAGTCTCTAACTGTAGCAATGTACAAAATTTCTCGCGCCTGTATAAATACGTGCCTATGAGCTTAGTGCTATTAACTAACATAACTTCAAGGTGGATCATTTTTATCCATAATTGGGAAAAACTCGGGGCAGAGACAAGATATAGAAAAATGTTTTAGACAGAAGTTGTAGGTTGCAAAAAGGGTCACGCGTTGCTGCTAATGGCTGTGACATTGAACGTGATTTTCAGGGTTCAAAAATGGTTCAAATGGCTCTGAGCACTATGGGACTTAACATCTGAGGTCATCAGTCCCTTAGAACTTAGAACTACTTAAACCTAACTAACCTAAGGACATCACACACATCCATGCCCGAGGTAGGATTCGAATCTGCGACCGTAGTGGTCGCGCGGTTCCAGACTGAAGCGCCTAGAACTGCTCGGCCACTCCGGCCGGCGATTTTCAGGGTGTTTTGAAGGTTACAGTTATTTTTTTAAAGGGGAACCCTAATATTTGATTTAAGATTTGAGCGGGAAATTTTACATATAAGGTGGTACACTATTCAAGCTCATGGCAATGTTCAGTGAAGGTCAAATAAGCAAATATGTTTTTAGTTCTGGTAACGGTTAGCTCAGAACAGGAGAAGGATACAGAAAAATATAATGTTAGATACATGTCGGAAGGGGCATAAGGGATCACGTACTATCACCAGTAACTATCGAAGGTCATTCGAAGGTTGAGTTTTGTTTCAAGAAAACCCCTATTTGTGACGTCAGATTTGGAAAGAGCGAAGACAAGTTGAGCTTAAAGCTTTAATTAACGTGTTTACTTGCTTTACTTAACGTGTAAATACATCTCAACGCATGACTGTTATTTTGACATTTGAGAGAGAGAACAAATAGATAAAACGTAGATCATTGATTTACAAGTCGTATAGTGAGCCCCCTCGCCTCTCCTTCCTCGGTATGTCCCTTCCATTTTGTATCTAATATTGTATTTTGCAGTATGTCTCCTCTATTCCGAATCAATCCCTACTAAAATTAAAAACACATTTTCTTATTTGACCTTCATTGAACCTTGCCATGACCTTGAAAAATGTATCATTTTATGTCTAAAATTTGCAGCTCTTTTGAAAACTTAAATCAGATTTAGTATTCTGATTTAAAAACTTACTTTAACCTCCAAATCATCATGGCAATCATGTTCAAGGCTACGATCATCTTTGCCACCTACAAATTTTATCCAAGCCTTTTTCGCATCCCCTCTCTCTCCCGAGTTATTCCCCATTATGGATTAAAATGGCGCTCCCTGTATTTCAGTTATTTATAACAGTGCAAACAACAATTGAACACGCAAAGAGCTGTGGGTCCTCATTTCACATCTGTTCATTTTCCGACACGGTAAATGTTAGTTTTGCCCCGTATACACACAGAAACCTTTTCGTGTTGTGTTATGTAGATTGTAAAACAGCGGTTATGCTGTGTTCCACACTACTATTAGCTTAACTTTTGAAGTATTATTCACCTGTCGACAACAAACATTCGTGGTGTGTCTCTGCAGAAGTAGGTCGTTGAAGCAATCATGTTTCAATACTAATGTCACCATTCTGTTCCAAATCATTTTACTCTTCTTTCGACAACGTAGGGAGCATGTTCAACACTATCTTTCGCTAAAAAAATATAAGAAACACAGTATATCACTCGTCTCTGTTGCTCTTTGTGGTATAATAGGAAGGTTCGCCACCGATTTATCTGTATATGTCGTGCCTGGACTGCTTAAGTCGATTGTTGTCGCTCTAGAAATCTATGGGAGCATTTTGGACTTGGATGTACAAGTTGTTTCCGCTCAGTCTAGGACTTCAGAACTCCTTTGTATTCGATTTTGAGGGATATTAGATTTGTAGTGTAGTCGTAGTCAGCAGCCATTTTTTTAAAATCTGCTTTCTTAATCGATATGCAATCTTCAAAGCACGTCTGTGGTGTCCGCTTATCAGGATGTTATAATAAAGAAATGTCAGTGCACAGAGGTGTTAACAGAAGGTGAGTTTTACTCAGAGAAAAATATTACACGTAACTTCAGTATAACACTTTAACTCCACATTATATGCATTACGTCGGTTCCTGTTACCAAAGAGATGTAAACTGGATCCAAAAAAGTTAACAAATAGTTATTCACCTTTTATGAGTAACTGAGACTTAAGTGTAGTGTTTAACAATAAGTAAAGGAAACTAGACTAATTTTGTAAAATGACGAAAATGCAAAGGAGTCTTACGTAGTACTGTCGGCGGCGATGTATGAAATCCAAAGAGTGGGTCAAAGTCTTTCGAGTTGAGTATAGCTACACTATTCGATTCAAAGTATCTGGACAGATATTAGTGGACATTAACATGGAATGTGCGCACTGTTCCCCTTTGTGGCTTCTTGAACACTACTAGGAACTCTTGCCAGTGAGCTGTCTCGAAGTCTATGGAGGAATTGCAGCCCACTCTCCCTCAGAAGCGCAGACCAGAGAAGATACTGATGTTCAACGCTGGGGTCTGGACCGAACTCGAAGTTCTAACTCTCCCCTAAGGTGTTCCACTGGATTGAGGTCCGTTTCAGGAATGTTACTGTCCTCGAACCATTCCCTCATACATAATGCATTACCTTGATGGTACAAAGCATATCTCAGAACAGTTTTACTACACTATAGAGTGCACGTTGTTGTAAAACGCCATCGCACCCTTACACATTTACAGTTTCTTTAAGTGCAGTAAGAGGTCCACAATGTAACCATGTAAAGCATCCCCATACCGTAACATCATCTCCTCTTTACTTTAGTTTTGGCGCTACCCAAGACAGCAGTTAACGTTCTCTGGGCGTTCACCCAATACAAACCCTTCCATCGATTGCCATAGTGTTATCACTGTCCATCATTCCAGATCACTCGCTCCCAGTCATCAACTGTCTACTGTCGTCGCTCTTTACATTACCACAAGCGCCGCAGCCAACTGACTATAGAAATGAAACTTCCTGGCAGATTAAAACTGTGTGCCGGACCGAGACTCGAACTCGGGAACTTTGCCTTTCTCGGGCAAGTGCTCTACCATCTGAGCTACCCAAGCACGACTCACCCCGCGTCCTCACAGCTTACTTTTGCCAGTACCTCGTCTCCTACCTTCCAAACTTTACAGAAGCTCTCCTGCGAACCTTGCAGAATTAGCACTCCTGAAAGAAAGGATATTGCGGTGACATGGCTTAGCCACAGCCTGGGGGATGTTTCCATTCTGACTACAGAAATGTTTGGGTCGTGACGAGCTTTCCGACCATTGTACCCTACTCCCTTTGACTCGCCATGCTCAATCACTAAGTTGTCTGGTAGAACTTTGAACCTCACGAGTGATTCATTTGTCTGATTTCATGCGATTTCTCACTACCACCCTTCGCTGTGCCCGACGGTCCCTGTCCTTCAGTAGATGAGGTCTGCATGGTCTTGGTTTACTTGTGATCGTTCCCTCACGTTTCCACTTCACAGTCACATCACCAACCGTCGACTTGGGCAGCTTTAGAGGAGTTGAAAGGTCCGTGATGGATTTGTTACACAGATGACACACGATGACTAGTCCACGTTCGAAGTCGCTGATCTCCTCTGACCCACTCATTCTATTGTTACTGCTTCTCTGGTAATAACACAATACCCCCCACCTCCCTTTATATTGGTGGGTCCGCTTCTCGTGACATGTAATGATCAATTCCGCATTCTGCGGATGCTACAGAAATAGAAAGGAACACGCCCAGCGACGCTCGCGTGAAAGGAAGCGAAACGTATTCGGTAAGCAGTAGTAGAAATTTTCGTCATCAGTGTTTACTCGCGATGCGGTGGTGACGTTCAAGCGCCATCTGTGTGTATCCATCAAATCATGAAACAGCACTCAGGGCCCTCAACAGAGAGGTTACTGGTGCCCTCAGTAGGAACTGCAGCGGACAAAAACTAAATTGGGAGACTGAGATTCTATTATATACAACAAATAACTGAGGGCGTTACTGTTTGTACTCTGTGAGGAAGGGGTTGGTACGGAAAAGTAAGTTAGAAACCTGATAGCTCAGAAAAGAAAAACCGGGTAATCGATACCATATGCTACATTCATTGGTAGTTCAAAAAATGTTTTGTTGTGAAAGAACGCTCTCATATAAAATCTAGAAAATGTAGTAAAGGAAAATGTTTCGAAGTCAATAAAACCTGATGTCGTCCATGCTGGACTATTGGTAGGAACTGCGACTGTCTGTGACAATGAAATATAAATTAAAATAATTATGTGTGTCAGACACTTTTTTATTTAATCCCACGATGTATTTAGAAGGCTTTCATCCAAATATTCGTGAGGACCAGTTGGCTACATTCCAGTTTCGTTTGATGTGTGTAGCTTCTTGTCTCTTTTGAGATTCGTTTCGCTACAAATAAGACAGAATCGACACTTGTTAACGTGATATGGTACAAGGATTACAAATTTTAAACAGTAATAAAGCTACTTACAATACGTCACGGCAGAAATAACCCTGAGGTACGTTATGAATATAGATTTTCGTCGTTAGATGTTACTCAAATACGAAAATTAACATAAGTACAGATGTTGAGATGGTTATACAGCGTTCATTACTAGCTTACATTGTGAATCAAAAAAATAAAGGTAACAAATAAATAATTGTTTATTTATTTACGATTCTTTCGCTTAAGTACATAACTGTTCCAAAAAATAAAATATTAAATTTACTATAAGGGTTTTATCCTTTAGTTTTCATGTTTCATTTTTTGCTGTAATAATATTCTTAAGCAAAATCGTTGTAAAGGAGCAAAAAATTATATTTTTGTTTTCTGTATTTTGATTCGCAGTGTAAACTAGTACTGAATCCTCTTTGAATTACAAGGCACTGTATATCAACATCTGTTCATTATCTGGACTGTTTATGCTGTTGGTTCGTGTTGAGTGACATATAGAGATGAAAATGAATATTTATGATGAACCTCTCTTTTTTCTCTGCTAGAGCATCTGTAAGTGGCTTTCTTAATGTTTAAAATTTGGAATCATAGTGCCATACTGCATTAACAAGAGGGGATTTTTTCTAGTGGAACGGAACTCGCAACAGATTGCTGGCTACATCCAGCAAGCAAAAATGTACTGTAATTCACAAATCCACCTGAAGAATAGGGCATAAGTTCCCGAAATTCGTCATGCGAAGAAATAAAGCGTTTATCTCAAACAATGTTTTTACGAGTATTGTCAACAAAACGTTATTATTTTGTTCAAATGGCTCTGAACACTATGGGACTTATCTTCTGAGGTCATCAGTCCCCTAGAACTTAGAACTACTTAAACCTAACTAACCTAAGGACATTACATACATTCATGCCCGAGGCAGGATTCCAACCTTGACCGTACTACCTGAGTGAACTACTGTATATTGAAATATCATTTATTTTTATCCCAGTAATATTTTCTTTCATTAGCTAACTGCTATTTGATCGACGGTCTATGAACTAAACAAAATATGTCAGCTATATAATATGTCAATATCAATACAGAAAACAAAAGACATGGCTTTCTCTGAGAAAAACCCAGTAAGGCACGAACTGATGAAGTAAACGGACTTAAGTTTTGAGGAACTATACTAACTTATGGAGGACCCCAAGCGAAACAGTTAAATTTTGAAGTTCAGCGTCCAAAATGGTAGCAGTAGAGCATTTCTTCAACGAAAAATAAGAAAAGACACTTTTCTCAAATCTTACAAAATTTTGTGGCTACCAACACTGCTTCGTGGGTAATAATGTTTGGTAGGGAAAAAAAAAACAATTCGTTTAACCCCAAAGAAATGCAATTTTTCAGGCACATTGTAGGATATAAACAATTAGGCTATAAAAGAAAGATACGAGTACACTATGCGATCGAAAGTATCTGGACACCTGGATGGAACGGACTTACAAGTTCGTGGCGTACTCCATCGGTAATGCTGGAATTCAATATGGTGTTGGCCCCCCTTTGCCTTGATGACAGCTTCCACTCTCGCAGACATACGTTCAATCAGGTGCTGGAAGGTTTCTTGCGTAATGGCAGCCCATTCTTCACGGAGTTCTGCATGAGGAGAGGTATTGATGTCGCTCGGTGAGGCCTGGCACAAAGTCGGCGTTCCAAAACATAGCAAAGGTGTTCAGTAGGATTCATGTCAGCTCTCTGTTCAGGCCACATCATTACGGGGATGTTATTGTCGTGTAACCATTCTGCCACAGGCCATGCATTATGAAAAGGTGTTCGATCTTGTTCAAAGATGCAGTCGCCATCCCCGAATTGTTCTTCTACAGAGGGAAGCAAGAAGGTGCTTAAAACATCAATGTAGGTCTGTGCTGTGATAGTGCCACGAAAAACCTCCCTCCATGAAAAACACGACCACACCATAACACCACCGCTTCGGATTTTACTGTTGGCATTATACACGCTGGCAGATGACGTTCACCGGGCATACGCCATACTCCGACCTTGCCATCTGATTGCCACATTGTGTACCGTGATTCATCACTCCACACAACATTTTTCCACTGTTCACTCGATCTAATGTTCACGCTCCTTACACCGAGCGAGGCTTCGTTTGATATTTCCTGGCGTGAGGTGTGACTTATAAGCAGCCGCTCGACCATGAAATCCTAATTCTCTCACGTTCCGCCTAATTTTCATAGTACCTGCAATGGATCCTGATTCAGTTTGGAATTCCTGTGAGATGGTCTGGATAGATGTCTGTCTATTACACATTACGACCCTCTTAAACTGTCTCTGTCAGTCAACAGACGAGGTCAGCCTGTATGCTTTTGTGCTGTACGTGTCCCTTCACGTTTCCATTTTACTATCACATCGGAAACAGTGGACCTAGGGAAGTTTAGGAGTGTGGAAATCTTGCGTACAGACGTATGAAACAAGTGACACCCAATCACCAGACCACGTTCGAAGCCCGTGAATTCCGCGGAGCGCCCTATTCTGCTCTCTCACATTGCCTAATGACTACTAAGGTCGCTGATGTGGAGTACCTGGCAGTAGGTGGCAGCACAATATATAACACATGATGAACTTATTTTTTTTTGGGGGGGGGGGGGTGTCCAGATACTTTTGATCACATGGTGTAGATATTCGGAAAATATTTCATATAGACGAAGAGATTTAATAAAATAGCAAAAACATAGATATCAGTCTGTGACGAACTGAGCAGTCAGCATTACCACTGCATTTTTGCAATCTATTCGATGGGACAAACGATGCACTGGAAGACAAGCAAAGAGATGGGAGGCCAAAATGTAGCTTGCAACAGGCCGATAAGCGCCTAACTCCCAACGGAAGAAGAAGAAGAAATAGAAGCCTGTTACAATATGTAAGCATCCGAAAAGCTTTATTCATGAATACATTATCATCTGTCGAGCCAGTCTACACCGCAATAGTTGTTTGCTTCAATTTATTGTATAAATTTTTTATCAGATCTTTATTGAATATCATACAGTACTTCCTTCCGTAACGAGTAAGCAAATGAGTGTGAGACAGAAGGAAAAAAGTAAGTAACATATTTATTATATCAAAAACAATCACCATAACTGTTAATACATAAACCCCTGGGCGGAACAGTTTGATCAATGCCTTGATGGAAAAATATTTGCGGTTGTCTACGGAATTATGATTGTACGCAGGTCTGCAGCTCTTTTTCCAAAGCATTGCGACGGCCACAAATGTCTTTCTTCTGAAAACTTGAGGAGAGGCCGGCACTGAATGGGGAACGTGTAAGAGTTTCCCAGCGAAATTTTTGCAACTTTGTCGCAACAACCGTGGCAACATTTGAGCAAACCCACGCTGCAGAAGTTTTTCTGGGAAGACCTTACACATCTCCCATACAGTCGTGATCTCTTCCCATGCAAATTCCATGTTTTTGGAGTCCTGAAGATATACACGCGTGGCCGTCTATTTCATCCGCACGCCTGAGTACAATGTTTCCGTTGGCAACAGAAACATATTGCCACGAAGGCACAGACCATAATTTCTCGTAGTGGGTAAATGTGTTAATAGTTATGAAACAATAAACAGTTTATGAAACAATAAACAGTTTGCTATCTTTCTTCAATCTATAACGATTTTATTTCACTTCCCCTCATATGAGAGAGTACCGTGTCGTGAAACGTTTGCGGTGCCTATTGGATACACCCTATATTTAGTTGATGCGTCAGCCAGTACAAACGCAAAGCCCCTGGAGACAGCGATAACAGGAAGGCACGCGTGTGTCCTGGCAATATACGTCAAGTCCGCTGCGGAGGTGGGTCCGACTAATAGTCGAGGGCAAACTGTGGCCTCTCAAAGCGCGGCAGCGGCCAACCCAAAGTGAGTCACCCAGTCACGCCCTGACTCAGACACGCTGACCTCCCTCCCGCACGTTCCCCCCCGCCCAATCCTCCCCCCCCCAAATCCTTCCCACCCCCTCTCTCCTGATAAAGCCCTCAGTATGGAATCTTCTCTCCCGGCCGGCGGCTGCCCACTCAGACTTCGGAAATTGCGGAATAACCAGCTTAGGGCGGACGCAGTGTCCTGCTGCTGCCCCGATGCGGTCGCTGTTGCTGGGGGTGGGGGTAAGGGGGGGAGGGGTGAAACCTTTCCACGTCCCTGAACTTTGCCGTGCTCCACCGACGCGAGGACATTCGGAAACTATATCGCTCAATAAAGGTAATTACCTTTCTCGATATCCGCGAAATCGCGCACCTGTAACAATTGGGAAAATTTCATCAGGACGTGTTCTGAATTAATTCGTTTCAGAGACGCTACAGCGAGAACACGGTGTCATTTTCATTCCAGTCAACGTGTGCCTACGTTGTACGAACTTTATCTCGCTGCAGTGCACACCGTCCAAAAAGTTCCGTACCTGATTTCATTCCTGGCTTGTACGCGACGTCAGCGCAGTGAAGAAGGTGTGAGGTTGGAGTAAGAACTGTAAACAACAGATGTGCATCCGACCAGTCAGCTGCGAGCAGGCGATGTTAAGCAGTCGACTTGCGGGCGAAGTGTGTCAGCGTCGTACTGCCAAAAATCGTAATGAAACATCGTCTTTCTTGTCAAGCATGTTTTGAAGAAAAGAAAAGTGTGTGCAAAGTTCGTGCCGCACGCACTGACTCCTGAACAAAAACAACGGCATATGGAGGCCTGCCGCGTCTTGATTGAACTACAAAAGATGGACAATTATTTTCTGGAAAAAAATCGTCGCAGGTGACGAAGTAAATGTTATAAGCACGACTCCATCACAAAAGGAGAAAGCCCACAGATTTGCATGAAGGGCTGACGCTTTGACGACGTAACTGACATCCAAGCCAAAGTAACGAGCGAATTAAACAACAGCAAAAAGAAGGGCTTTTTTGAGTTTCACGTAGTTCTATGGACACTCTGATGTACTTAAGTGAGAAAAGGGAAGGGGGGAGGGGGAGGGAAAAACAATACAGAACACCTGAAGTATTAGAACGACCATCTTAACTTTTTCCCTTTTTTTTTACTAACCCAGTTTCGAAACTTTTTGAACTGACGGGGTATAATAGAGTTTCTGGCGTGATAATTACGCATCGTCTTCTTCTTATTTCAAGAAAGTTTTAGATTTGCAGCTTTATTTCGCAAGTATCTAAAATGTACATCGCAAACCTTAGTTTCCACTGTACCTGTGGATTACAATACCTTTGCATTCCACGTATAGGTAGGCATAACTTGAGCATAACAGGCTGTGTGGCTACACAGCGCTAAAGAGACCAGGGAATCAGTTGTAGCAAGGCTAAAATAGTTATAATAAACACACCAGGAAGATTCTTTAGTGTGACATCCGGAAGTGTGGTGATTTTAATATAGTTGTACGCCGAAAACTGAAAAGCAACTTGTAACTGTGCAACATTGTCCACGCGATTCCTACGACAGCGATACGCAGATGGTTGTAGTATATTTCTAAATTCATCATTTAAAGCTGGTTCTTGAAAATATGCAATCAGTCTTTACCGGGACGGTTTGCGTCTATCTTCAAAGGTCCACTAGTTCAGTTTCTTAAGCACCTCCATGACGCTCTTCCATCGGTCAAAGAAACCTCTGACCATTCGTGCTCCCCTGCTTGGAATACGTTCAATATTCCCAATTAGACCAATGTGGTACGTGTCTCACACAGTTTGAAGCTTCTTTATTAAATATTTTACTTAAACTGGTGAGAATTTGAATGCATGTGAACCTACTTTACTTATTCTCATCATGTCAACACTGACCCACAATATTCTAGCACAACGCAATCTGACTGGTCAAAAAAAGGATAACCTGACTTCAAATAATTAATTCAAATGAATGGCCCTGACTAAAAGGAAATCTTAACAACAACCTATAGATTTCATTAAGCATTTTCTTCACAAAAATCTTCATTATACGAACTACTGCAATACCGCGAGCGTCAATACTGTCAGCTAAATAAAATATTCTATCTACTAAAGCCACTAACTACTACTATTCATGTGGTTAGCAAAGGAAAGATTTTGTTGCAAACCAAATAATGTAATTTTTACCTTAATAATATGACATCCAGTTCAGATACAAACATAAATCGTCATTGACATCTAGTACAAAGGTATATAATCATGAATAACATTCAATCTCCAAGTCGAACTTCTACACATCGTTAGCCTACGCTAACACTTCAGACCTCTACCCTCCATCAATGCTAACTTCTCACATCTAACATCCACCACTGCTGGCCGTTCACCTCCAACTGCCCAACAATACTTCCATCACTGCTGGAAACTAACTTCCAACTGCCCAACACTATTGGCGATTAACTTCCAACAACGAGTCCAACCAGCCACAGAGTCTCTTAAAGAAAGCGCAGTCAGAGATCCAATGCAAAGCGCTACAGAGCTCTGCCAACACAGAAGCAGCCCACTTACAAGTTGCGCAGTATGGTAGGATGTCTTGCACGAATGTTTTGTAAGCAATGTCCTTCATAGAGTGGCTGAGTCGTCTAGTTTTCTACCAATGAACCGAAGTCTGCCTCCTGCTTTACCTGCAACTGAGCGTATGTCACCGTTCCATTTCATATATCTACAAATTATTACTCCCAGGTATTTGTACGAAATGACCAATTGCAATTGTGACTCGTTGAGATTGTGGTCATAGGATGCTACGTTCTTTTCGTTTTGTGAAGTGACAATTTTACAGTTTTGAAAATTTAATATAAATTTCCTACCATTACACCTCTTTTAAATTTTATCAACATCGGATACAATGTTTGAGCAACTTTTTCAGGCGGTACCTGGTTATAGATATCTGCATCACCTGCAGAAAGTCTAAGGGTGGTATTAACGTTACCCGGAAGGTCATTAATATACAACATCAACGGGAAGAATCTCAACACACTTCCCTGGGGTTCGTCTTAAGTTTCTTCTACTTATGTGGATGACTCTCCATCCAAGATGAAATGCACGTCCTCCCTACTAAGCATAATGCTTACTACCTGAGCCCCCATCTTACAGTTACTCGCTACTGTGAACGGGAACGCGTTTCGCAGATCTTGGTGCCTCTCGCGTCCATCTAGAAAAGATAACCTGAAGATACCTAAATAAGGCGAAACGCGTCTTTGAACCAAAAAAAAACTAAAATTGCAACCAAGACTGTTTTTAACCAATGCAGGACACTTTTCAGTTGCATGCGGGATGATGTGCTAACGTGGATGGGCTTGTCGTCTGACCGGCAATGTTTCAGCTAGGTAAAGGTCCATTCGCAAAGGTTGACCGTACTTACTGAGAACAACAAATCCGTGGTGGTTCGTGAATTTACAGGTGCAACGGGGACAGAAAAACCGATTTTCCAAATGCAGACGAAAGTGATTGACAGAAAGAGTATTCCCATTAGTCACTCGTTCATTTAGCCATAGTTTGCAGAACAGTGTTTATAACTGCAGTGCTTACTGAAATACTGCCAACGGTGAAGACGTACTTAGATTTTATATTCGGTATTTACTTCGTTCCCAAAACTGTGAGTGCCTGTTACTGCCGTAGTTTGAAATTAGTTGTATGACACATGAACTTGTCCTATTTTCGCATGTACTGTGATGTGTCGTTTGAGCTGTTTAGCATACTGCTAACATGCTACAAGTCCGATTCCCGGTGACCTACAAGGAAGAAGAGCTCCACTTAACATCACGCAAATTTGAGAACGACTGTGGCGCAAGACGGATAACGTCTTACTGAATGAGAATTACTAGGGGTGTCCCACTTAAGCAAGAAAATACGGGTACTACATCTCATACGGATATATTAATGAAGGGATACAGCCAACTGAAAAAAGAAACAAAATGAATAACCCATTGAATCATACGAATAAACATTTAATAAATGGACAAAAGATTCCATTTATAAATTATAGCCTTGGCACGGGTGTGTGGACAAGTGGAATGGCACGGGTGTGTGGACAAGTGGAACCACAATGTGGAACTGTATCATGGATGCTGTCAGTGACTGTGCGAATGGTTAGTGATTTAAAGAAAGAGGATGTCCGCAAGAGCGACAACGTACTCCAACAGATTCGCTAAAGCTCATGACGGGTGCAACGAGCTGTCTGTGAATGTTGGAACTGTGCTACCAAACCTTGATGCTATTTAACTAGCCCCACGGCGCCCTCACCTCAGTGATTGAATTGACGGCTCATGCTTGCCACTGCTAAATGGCGTGAGTGTGGAAAATACCTGCAGCAGTGGCTGAAAATTCTGGGTCTATCTCCATGTCTGTACTCTGCTCTAAGTCAGAGACGTCTGTTTCTGCAGTTCTCTGCAACGACCTGGAACAAGTGTTGTCTCCGACCTCTCTACCACAAGAGTGTTCTGACGCTACTCCCCAAAACCTGCCTAGTTTAGCCAGTAATATAGGAAGCTCCCGGCCACTTGCAGCAGACCTTGCAAGTTCAAATCAACAATAATTTTATAAACAAATTTTTTCATGGTTAACCAATAATGGTATGGCACATGGCGGAAGGCAAAGAATCTCTTCCACTACATGACAGATTTCCAAACCTGATCAATCGAAACCCTACCACAAAGACACACACGGGGCCACGCGCTTTCTACAGAAATAATTAATGTGAACCAAACACATAGCCTATTAGTGGTATTTAAAGAAATATTCGTACACGGCATGGCCTCGACCAATCGACAAATGATCGACTCCATGGTCTCAAGCTCTGAGTTTTCCGCCTGAGTTTCAGATCTCAAATCACCAAAAAAGTATTCTAGCTTCTCACATTATGCAGTTTTTATGAAATGCAGGTGTCCCTCATACTTGCCTGCTGTGTGGACACAAAGTACTATAGCTTCCTTGATCTACACCATTTCAGGGGTAGTTTTCGCTGCTGAATAATTTTAAGATACCCTGGTCCTTCCAAGCTGTCATGAACCAGCTAAAGAAAGCCCCAAGGCTGCAGAAAATAACTGGTCACTCTCAGTGTGGTGACAGAAAAGAATACGAAGAAGTAACTAGCACTGGCAGTGCTGAATCTTGTCTGCAGCGTTAAACAACTGACTATACTGATTACTGGGATGTGAATATTTAATCATAAAATAGGCTGCATGACAATCTGGCATAAACTACTATATATCAGTACGCATTTTAAATGCTCTGTGTATCTGAATTGCACTTTCATAGTCCTCACGTTAAAGCTCCATCATTACACTATCAAATGATGTAAACAAATTATTATTTCCACATTACAATACTTTGTGTATTTTGTCGTAATTAAATCATTTTTATCATTGCACTAAATCAGTTTATAAAATGTTGTTATTATTGTTATTAAAATCATACACATCTGTGTCATGTAAAATGTGCGGAAGATGGTAACTTATGTTTAGAGGGGCGGGAAGAGAGACAAACAGTTACAATATGTTCCCTCGCCTTCCTCCAGAAACAAACCTTGGGTCTGTGCCTGAAAACAGCCTGCCGTCATCCCTGCCAATCAACATCCCACGCAGATGAACAAACAGCCTCTGATGTCAGCGATCTCCATATGAAAGGGTCATAAAGGCTGTTCATCAGGTTAGTGCGAGCGATTACAGAAATGTGTAGACTCTGCGATAACAGACAATTGTAGATACGACTGGCACAGTGGAAAAGCGATTTGCTCTACTCAGATAAACCGCTAGACAGTGGGACGTTTCAGAACGGATCCAGATGCAAAAATCAATCTTCAATAGCCTGGCCATATTAATGAACAAATGAGAAACGTAGTATTAGTAATGTCAACAAACAGTAGCACTAATATCAGACAAATTAGTTAGGGATGAATAGGATAAAGTTTTCATTTTTTTATAATTCACTTTGTATACTATATTTTTTATTCTACTAGTATGTGGGAAATAGTAATGAGTGTTTACACATAATTTCTAATAGACAAATACATCGATTGTATGACCTATTTTAATCGTCGAGGGAATATGCTGTGAGTGTGAATAAATTAATAAATACACGGTCCAATCACACTAATGTGAGCACCGCCTATATTTGATGTCAGCGTACGATAACCATTCACAGGTAGCAGGCAACAGCACTGACAGTCGAGACTATACGAAGCAAGTCGAGGGACGCGGAAAACAGTGTAGGAATCGTAGTAATGCGTAATTGAAGCGATTTATCTGACGTCTAAAAGGGAAAGTTCATGGGCTTTTGGCTCAAGGGTGGAAGCATTTCCAAGACAGCTACATTTATGGTCTACTCACACTGTGTACAGCACGGTGGCACTATCCAAAACTGATTCCGAGGGGTCTGCGTTGCACGATGAATCATAGTTGTTGAGGGTGATCGTCGGTTGGATACATGGGTTCGGGTGAATAGAAGTGCAAGTGTTGAGAAACTAATGAACCAAGGTGCGACCAGCAGTGCCTCCTGTATGAGCATTCAGAGAACGTTGCTGCACACGGGCCTCCACAGCAGGTGTCTGGTTCACACAACCATACTGACAGCTGTTCATCAGCAACGAAGGCTGCAATTTGCGTGGAAATACAGCAACAGGACATCCACTGAGTGGCCCAAAAATTACGTGTCATGCTCCATTTGACAGATGGCCATTGGGGTGTATGGCAGTGCAACAATCGTCGGATGAGTCCTGATCTGGGGAGGAATCATCATGGTTTAGGGAATGCTTCCGTGGATTTCCGTGGGAGATCTCCTTATTCTGAAAGGCACAGTGGATCAGCGTAAGTATGCGTCTATGCTTGGGGACCATGTTCAGCCTTACATGCAGTTTATTTCATCCTCAGAGCGATTGTATCTACCAGCAAGAAATTGCAAGGTGTCACACAGCTTTCAGTGTACGTGCGTGGTTCGAAGAGCACCGTACTGAGTTTACCATACTCTCCTGGGCATCAAACTGCCCGGATTTAAACACAATCTAGAATCTGTGGGACCACCTCGATCGGGCTGTTCGCGCCATGGAACCTCAACTGAAGAACACAGTCCAACTGGGCATGGTACTGGAGACGGCTTCGATCCAGATTCCTGTCGGTACCTTCCAGAACCGCACCAACACACTTTCTCACTCCGAATGAGTGGACCGTCAGAAGTATGTTACTTCCCCATTCTTTCACTATCTTAGTCATGTCCTCTGTCTCTACTGGCCCTGACGTGTCACACGAAACACTAACCTTCCAACCTTCCTTATTCTACAGCAGACCCATTTTCTGGGTGCTTATCATTCTGCACTGTTCTGCTCCATATTAATACAATTATATCCCCCTTTGATGCTTTCTTGATATGCTGGTAGTTGACATCACTTTCAGTTTTGCAATGTAACGAAGCACGCATATAAGGATGCGGCAAATTTTATGTCACGTTATGTTGCTCGGCTCAAAAATAACGTGAAGGAACACACCAGAGTAGAGTCGGACAGCTAGTCTGACCCGGGAATAGACGCAACAGCTCGTTGCGAATGGAATGTGATTTCGTCAACTGGATGGTGAAAGTGTAACAGTTGAGCATTCGGTATAGAAGTCTAGGCTCCGGCCAGCCTTATACGGCTAAAAAATACTGGAGTCGTCCGAAAAACCAGAGCCAACGATTGAGACCCCTGCATTTAAATTGTTTATATATTTTAGCTGTTGCTGTTGTTGTGGTCCTCAGTCCTGAGACTGGTTTGATGCAGCTCTCCATGCTACTCTATCCTGTGCAAGCTTCTTCATCTCCCAGTACCTACTGCAGCCTACATCCTTCTGAATCTGCTTAGTGTATTCATCTCTTGGTCTCCCTCTACGATTTTTACCCTCCACGCTGCCCTCCAATACTAAATTGGTGATCCCTTGATGCCTCAGAACATGTCCTACCAACTGATCCCTTCTTCTGGTCAAGTTGTGCCACCAACTCCTCTTCTCCCCAATCCTATTCAATACTTCCTCATTAGTTATGTGATCTAACCATCTAATCTTCAGCATTCTTCTGTAGCACCACATTTCGATAGCTTCTATTCTCTTCTTGCCTAAACTATTTATCGTCCATGTTTCACTTCCATACATGGCTACACTCCATACAAATACTTTCAGAAACGACTTCCTGACACTTTAATCCATACTCGATGTTAACAAATTTTTCTTCTTCAGAAACGCTTTCCTTGCCATTGCCAGTCTACATTTTATATCCTCTCTACTTCGACCGTCATCAGTTAGTTTGCTCCCCAAATAGCAAAACTCCTTTACTACTTTAAGTGTCTCATTATCTAATCTAATTCCCTCAGCATCACCCGACTTAATTCGACTACATTCCATTATCCTCGTTTTGCTTTTGTTGATGTTCATCTTATATACTCCTCTCAAGACACTGTCCATTCCATTCAACTGCTCTTCCAAGTCCTTTGCTGTCTCTGACAGAATTACAATCTCATCGGCGAACCTCAAAGTTTTTATTTCTTCTCCATGGATTTTAATACCTACTCAGAATTTTTCTTTTGTTTCCTTTACTGCTTGCTCAATATACAGATTGGATAACATCGGGGAGAGGCTACAATCCTGACTTACTCCCATCCCAACCACTGCATCCCTTTCATGTCCCTCGACTCTTATAACTGCCATCTGGTTTCTGTACAAATTGTAAATAGCTTTTCGCTCCCTGTATTTTACCCCTGCCACCTTTAGAATTTGAAAGAGAGTATTCCAATCAACATTGTCAAAAGCTTTCTCTAAGTCTATAAAAGCTAGAAACGTAGGTTTGCCTTTCCTTAATCTTTCTTCTAAGATAAGTCGTACGGTCAGTATTGCCTCACGTGTTCCAGTATTTCTACGAAATCCAAACTGATCTTCCCCGAGGTCGGCTTCTACTAGTTTTTCCATTCGTCAATAAAGAATTCTTGTTAGTATTTTGCAGCCGTGGCTTATGAAACTGATTGTTCGGTAATTTTCACATCTGTCAACACCTGCTTTCTTTGGGATTGGAATTATTATATTCTTCTTGAAGTCTGAGTGTATTTCGCCTGCTTCATACATCTTGCCCACCAGTTGGTAGAGTTTTGTCAGGACTGGGTCTCCCAAGGCCGTCAGTAGTTCCATGGAATGTTGTCTACTCCGGGGGCCTTGTTTCGACTCAGGTCTTTCAGTGCTCTGTCAAACTCTTCACGCAGTATCGTATCTCCCATTTCATCTTCATCTACATCCTCTTCCATTTCCATAATATTGTCCTCAAGTACATCGCCCTTGTATAGACCCTCTATATACTCCTTCCATCTTTCTGCTTTCCGCCGGCCGGAGTGGCCGTACGGTTCCAGGCGCTACAGTCTGGAACCGCGTGACCGCTACGGTCGCAGGTTCGAATCCTGCCTCGGGCATGGATGTGTGTGATGTACTTAGGTTAGTTAGGTTTAAGTAGTTCTAGGGGACTGATGACCACAGCAGTTGAGTCTCATAGTGCTCAGAGCCATTTGAACCATTTTTTCTGCTTCCCCTTCTTTGCTTAGAACTGGGTTTCCATCTGAGCTCTTGATGTTCATACAAGTGGTTCTCCTATCTCCAAAGGTCTCTTTAATTTTCCTGTAGGCAGGATCTATCTGACCCCTAGTGAGATAAGCCTCTACATCCTTACATTTGTCCTCTAGCCATCCTTGCTTAGCCATTTTGCACTTCCTGTCGATCTCATTTTTGAGACGTTTGTATTCCTTTTTGCCTGCTTCATTTACTGCATTTTTATATTTTTTCCTTTCATCAATTCAATATTTCTTCTGTTACCCAAGGATTTCTACTAGCCCTCGTCTTTTTACCTACTTGATCCTCTGCTGCCTTCACTACTTCATCTCTCAAAGCTACCCATTCTTCTTCTACTGTATTTCTTTCCTCCATTCCTGTCAATTGTTCCCTTATGCTCTCCCTGAAACTCTGTACAACCTCTGGTTCTTTCAGTTTATCCGGGTCCCATCTCCTTAAATTCCCACCTTTTTGCAGTTTCTTCAGTTTTAATCTACACGTCATAACCAATAGATTGTGGTCCGAATCCACATCTGCCCCTGGAAATGTCTTACAATTTAAAATCTGGTTCCTAAATCTCTGTCTTACCATTATATAATCTATCTGATACCTTTTAGTATCTCCAGGGTTCTTCCATGTATACAACCTTCTTTCATGATTCTTAAACCAAGTGTTAGCTATGATTAAGTTATGCTCTGTGCAATATTCTACCAGGCGGCTTCCTCTTTCATTTCTTAGCCTCAATCCATATCCACCTACTACGTTTCCTTCTCTCCCTTTTCCTACACTCGAATTACAGTCATCCATGACTATTAAATTTTCATCCTTCACTATCTGAATAATTTTTTTTATTTCATCATACATTTCTTCAATTTCTTCGTCATCTGCAGAGCTAGTTGGCATATAAACTTGTACTACTGTAGTAGGTGTGGGCTTCGTATCTATCTTGGCCCCAATAATGCGTTCACTATGCTGTTTGTAGTAGCTTACCTGCATTCCTATTTTCCTATTCATTATTAAACCTACTCCTGCATTACCCCTATTTGATTTTGTGTTTATAACCCTGTAGTCACCTGACCAGAAGTCTTGTTCCTCCTGCCAGCGAACTTCACTCATTCCCACTATATCTAACTTTAACCTATCCATTTCCCTTTTTAAATTTTCTAACCTACCTGCCCGATGAAGGGATCTGACATTCCACGCTCCGTCCGTAGAACGCCAGTTTTCTTTCTCCTGATAACGACATCCTCTTGAGTAGTCCCCACCCGGAGATCCGAATGGGGGACTATTTTACCTCCGGAATATTTTACCCAAGAGGACGCCATCATCATTTAATCATACAGTAAAGCTACATGCCCTCGGGAAAAATTACGGCCGTAGTTTCCCCTTGCTTTCAGCCGTTCGCAGTACCAGCACAGCAAGGCCGGTTTGGTTATTGTTACAAGGCCAGATCAGTCAATCATCCAGACTGTTGCCCTTGCAACTACTGAAAAGGCTGCTGCCCCTCTTCAGGAACCACACGTTTGTCTGGCCTCTCAACAGGTACCCCTCCGTTGTGGTTGTACCTACGGTACGGCTATCTGTATCGCTGAGGCACGCAAGCCTCCCCACCAACGGCAAGGTCCATGGTTCATGGGGGGGGGGGGGGGTATTATTAGCTATAAAAACTAATTACTAAATTCAAGACACATAAGCAAAGAGTGTCTGTCTCCCAAGTCACCTGTAAAGATCAACTCCCTTTTTTTACAAGTTGCAGTTACTATGAAATGTCGTAAAATTTTATGTAGAGTTGAGAGTGTTACCAGGCCGTGACAGACGCGAATGTTTGTTGTGCAGAATGGAGACAAACCCATTCGTAGAAGGGCACTTGCACCTGGGCACCTGCTAGCTACAGACGCACAAGACGTTTGTATCCACTCTTGAGGTGGAGGATAGCTTGAGTATAGTGATGCACAGCATTGGTGAGATAATGTCTATCAGCCTCGCACCGTTGGCGTTGGTCTTCTATATCGAGGAACAATTCGTAGCGTAGCCTTTTCAGTGCAAGTAATTAGTTTAAGATATAAATAATACTTCCGAAAAGTAAATCAATGATGTACTGTCGTAGGGATGTGAAAATTGCAGAAACCGTGAAATGCTGACTTAGTTCTGTTCATTAAGAACCCAGAGTAGACCTTCGCGTTTTTATTAGTTCCTGCTGATGCTGTCGTACGTGTTGAGTTATTCGTTTTACTACAGGTAGGTACAGGTAAGGGCTGGTAGCGGGATCACTTGTGCTACAGAGCTTCAGATGCACGGCTCACGACCGACCGTCGTAACTGTACTTCCTCTAATACTTCTCGTCCTGTATCCCAACCGTCACACAAATTCTCGTGCATACACTGCAGGACTCGCACTCCTACAATAAATTAATATTGTGAGGGTAGGTCGTAGATCGTGCTTGGACAGCTCAGTCGATAGACCACTTGTTCACGAAGGCAAATGTCCCAGTCCATTACGCAGTTTAATCTGCCGGGAAATTTCATTTACAACTTGGTTTATCGACTTTCTACTGCCTTGGCGTTTGGTAGCATTGCTTTCCTAGTAAATTTGGATTCATGAGGGCAATTCATCCTGTACAGCTTCTAATGCTTTAATCTCTCTTTGCCCATCTCATAATTTATGTTCCGTCAAATGAAAACAAAAGCATTCGCTGGAAGTCATTATGTTTACTAAAGGGAAACTCCTCACGTTTACACCCGCAGCATGCCCATTAGGCGACCAAGGAGGTTATGTACCTACCTTCGTGCTGCTCAGTGTCTCACATAAACGTGACTTTATGTCACTGTATATCCTACAGCGCACTGTATAGATGTCGTAAGCACCACTGCATTACGGCCTCCCATAAAGGCATTTATATGCCATGATCTTCGGCCGAGGTCTGATGCACAAACAGTGCTCAAATATTCCTTTTGAGAGCGGGTGGTGATAAAAAATATAAATAACGCCAAATATCGGTACATTACTTCAATCGCTGACAATCCGGTCATTTAGTCTGTCGGCCACTGGTTCAGACTTTTTCTCCTCAGAGATTTACGACTCTTGAAGGAATACAGGAAACGATATATAGATGCCGTCAGTCGTGCTGGAAAGCCTCATTTTTTCTTGAGAAACTATAAAAACGAAGAATTAGCTTGGCAAAAGAAACCAGCTTGTTGCGATTCAGGTCCTTCTCGAATGTACATGCGGTTCTGTGTTCCAATTTATCGTAGCCCTCTGTTGTCAAAGGAAGCGATACAGCAAAGGGGAAGACGCTTAAAATACAACTTCATCAGAGCGTAAATAATTATTAATAGGTAGCCACTGACTCTTGTTATTCAAATAAAATCATTTAGTTAACGGTAACTGTTCACGTTTATTACTTCTCATTCAATACAAATACGTTCAGTACTGATACATGTCTTCACCGGATCAAATTTGGGTACTCGCAGCAATATTCTAAAACACTTTACGACCAACAGAAATTTTGACTGTAATCCAAACACGTCCGCTAAAAGAGTTATACCACATATCTGATAATAACTACACATAAGGCCGGTTGGAGAACATTTTCTCACACAAGCGGCTCATCATGTGGCGCACCCTTCCCCCTCCATCCTTTTCCCTTCTACACTTTAATCGGTGTCAGGTTTCGCTACTGACTGTATAGAATCTTGCATTTGGGCACCCTTTCCCCCCTTCTCGGTTTGGCACTCCAAGTGGCCGCTACTAATTGTAATCCGTGAAAGACGTTAACTCTAACTACAAGCCCAGGCGGGCCTATCGGTATCGACTAGCATCTGCGTCACCCTCTGACAATGACGTCATTGGATACCAGATTTAGAGGTGTGGGACCACCACACCACTGTGCCGGCCGTTGTCGGGTTAGCAGTCGTGGTGACGCTACTTCTCACACTAGTAGGTCATCGGTTGGTCCACGAGGTTGAGTGCACCTATCTTTAGTTCTCCTAGCATGGAAAACCGGGAATTCAACGCGGGTCCTCTTCTCCATGTGGCAGTCAACAGCACTGATCACTCGGTTGCGGAAAAGGACCAAGTGCAATATGTCCTGTACAGAAATACTACCGTTGTGCTGCCTCTGGGGTCCCTCGGAGTTTAGCGCCCCAAGCGGCAGCGAAAAAAGTGGTCCATCTAAGACATTCATATTTCTTTACGTACTACACGAATATCTAATGAAAATGGGGGTTCCTATTTTAAAAAAATTCAGTTGATATTCGTTTGACCTATGGCGTGCGGTAGCGTTCTCGCTTCCCACGCCCGGGTTCCCGGGTTCGATTCCCGGCGGGGTCAGGGATTTTCTCTGCCTCGTGATGGCTGGGTGTTGTGTGCTGTCCTTAGGTTAGTTAGGTTTAAGTAGTTCTAAGTTCTAGGGGACTGATGACCGTAGATGTTGAGTCCCATAGTGCTCAGAGCCATTTGACCTATGGCAGCGCCATCTAGCGGGCCAACCATAGCGCTTTCTGGTTTCCCCCTTCAAGCTAGACAAGTTCCGTTCTTTGTAGTTTTTTCGTTAGACGCTTATTTCGTGAGATATTTGGCCCGGTCACGATCAATGAACCACCCTGTATATTGAGGACTGCAGGAGAAGGGCAACCGGCAGATTTCTTATTTCTAGGTTTCCGGAAAGCATTTTACACGGTGCCCCATTGAAAGCTGTTAACGAAGGTACGAGTATATGGGATGAGTTCACAGATACGCGAGTGGCTCGAAGTCTTCGTAAACAGTAGAACCCAGTATGTCCTTCATCAGAGACAAGAGTACCGTCAGGACAGCTGCAGGGAAGTGTGTTGGGACTGCTGTTCTCTCTCTATATACACTCCTGGAAATGGAAAAAAGAACACATTGACACCGGTGTGTCAGACCCACCATACTTGCTCCGGACACTGCGAGAGGGCTGTACAAGCAATGATCACACGCACGGCACAGCGGACACACCAGGAACCGCGGTGTTGGCCGTCGAATGGCGCTAGCTGCGCAGCATTTGTGCACCGCCGCCGTCAGTGTCAGCCAGTTTGCCGTGCCATACGGAGCTCCATCGCAGTCTTTAACACTGGTAGCATGCCGCGACAGCGTGGACGTGAACCGTATGTGCAGTTGACGGACTTTGAGCGAGGGCGTATAGTGGGCATGCGGGAGGCCGGGTGGACGTACCGCCGAATTGCTCAACACGTGGGGCGTGAGGTCTCCACAGTACATCGATGTTGTCGCCAGTGGTCGGCGGAAGGTGCACGTGCCCGTCGACCTGGGACCGGACCGCAGCGACGCACGGATGCACGCCAAGACCGTAGGATCCTACGCAGTGCCGTAGGGGACCTCACCGCCACTTCCCAGCAAATTAGGGACACTGCTGCTCCTGGGGTATCGGCGAGGACCATTCGCAACCATCTCCATGAAGCTGGGCTACGGTCCCGCACACCGTTAGGCCGTCTTCCGCTCACGCCCCAACATCGTGCAGCCCGCCTCCAGTGGTGTCGCGACAGGCGTGAATGGAGGGACGAATGGAGACGTGTCGTCTTCAGCGATGAGAGTCGCTTCTGCCTTGGTGCCAATGATGGTCGTATGCGTGTTTGGCGCCGTGCAGGTGAGCGCCACAATCAGGACTGCATACGACCGAGGCACACAGGGCCAACACCCGGCATCATGGTGTGGGGAGCGATCTCCTACACTGGCCGTACACCACTGGTGATCGTCGAGGGGACACTGAATAGTGCACGGTACATCCAAACCGTCATCGAACCCATCGTTCTACCATTCCTAGACCGGCAAGGGAACTTGCTGTTCCAACAGGACAATGCACGTCCGCATGTATCCCGTGCCACCCAACGTGCTCTAGAAGGTGTAAGTCAACTACCCTGGCCAGCAAGGTCTCCGGATCTGTCCCCCATTGAGCATGTTTGGGACTGGATGAAGCGTCGTCTCACGCGGTCTGCACGTCCAGCACGAACGCTGGTCCAACTGAGGCGCCAGGTGGAAATGGCATGGCAAGCCGTTCCACAGGACTACATCCAGCATCTCTACGATCGTCTCCATGGGAGAATAGCAGCCTGCATTGCTGCGAAAGGTGGATATACACTGTACTAGTGCCGACATTGTGCATGCTCTGTTGCCTGTGTCTATGTGCCTGTGGTTCTGTCAGTGTGATCATGTGATGTATCTGACCCCAGGAATGTGTCAATAAAGTTTCCCCTTCCTGGGACAATGAATTCACGGTGTTCTTATTTCAATTTCCAGGAGTGTATAAATGATTTGGCGAACAGGGTGGGCAGCAATCTGCGGTTGTTTGCTGATGATGCCGTGATGTACGGTAAGGTGTCGAAGTTGAGGTACTGTAGGAAGATATAAGATGACTTAGACAAAATTTCCAGTTGGTGTGATGATAGGCTACCAGACATAAATGTGGAAAAATGTAAGTTAATGCGTACGAGTTGGAAGATCAAACCTCTAATGTTCGGATAGACTATTTCTAGTGTCCTGCCTGACACAATTAAGCCGTTTAAACCTCTGGGCACAACGTTTCAGACCGATTTGAGGTGGAACGGGCATGTGAGAACCGTGATAGGAATGGCAAGTGGTCGGCTTCGGTTTATTGGGAGAATTTTAGGAAAGAGTGGTTCACCTGTAAAGGAGACAACATATAGGACGCTGGTGCGACGTATTTTTGAGCACTGCTCGAGTGTTGAGTATCCGTACCAGGTTGGACTGAAGGAAGACATCGAAACAATACAGAGGTTGGGTGCTAGATTTGTTACCCGTAGGTTCAAGCAACATGTAAGTGTTACAGAGACGCTTCGGAAACTCAAATGGGATCCCTGGAGGGAAGGCAACGTTGTTTTAGAGAAACATTATTGAGAAAATTTGGAGAACCGTCATTTGAGGCTAACTGTCGAACGATTCTACTGCCGCCAACATACATGGCCCCTAAGGACCAAGAAGATAAGATACGAGAAATTAGGGCTCACGTGGAGGCGTACAAACAATCTTTTTTCCCTTCCTCTATTTGCGAGTGGAACAGGAGGGGCAATGACTGGTACGGTGGCTTGCGGAGTATCTGTGTAGATGTAGAGGTAGATGTAGAGTGATGACATCCTGTTGTCCCTAAATTTCACCGGCGATTAGGTCATTTTCTCAGAGGCAGGAGAGGACGTGTCAAATGTTAAGAAAACTTAAGCCAGAATATGAGCAGTCGCGCAAAAAAATTAATCTTAGAAAGACTTGGTCGTTGGATGTGTAGGAAGGGATCTTGTTATATATGACAGATCTGTAGTAAAGTTTAGCTGATCATATAAATACTGAGGGACATATTGGATAAAGGTGGAAGCAACGAGAAAATAAAGCGCACAATAGGGAAGGGAAAAGTGGCAATTAAGCAGTTACACTCTATTATTTGGAATTAAATTGAGTCAGAAAATGTGAAAAGTCGGGAGCATTGCTCAGTATGGTGATGAACTATGGGAAGTCTCCAAGGTCAGTGAGAAGAAATTAGCCGGCCGGAGTAGCCGAGCGGTTCTAGGTGCTGTCGTGCAGTTTCGCTGACTGCGGTTTCAGGTCCAAACGATGAGTTCAGTTGAACAATCGCATTCTGAACAGTCCTAATCATACCCAACTCTCACCGTAAACATGAATATACAATGAAGAATGCTATAAAAACTTATCTGATTATGCAAAGGACAGTTATTGTAATGTAATACCGATCTAATGTAGCTGTAATTTTAAAATTAACTACTCTTCCTGTTTAAAACACGTATTTTGTCAGTGATAATACTTATCAACCAACTATCTTGTAAATTCATATGATTGAGATTGTTTTGGAGACAATAATAAGATTGACGGGTCTTTCTCGGGGTTTTGATAGTTTTCCGGTGAGACTTGCCGTAATGAAGTGACGTTAAGGTTAAATTTCCATGGCAAAATTGGCTGTTCTATGGTACCCAAACATCCGGTATAACCAACCTTACTGAGTAATAGCTTGTTGCCTTATGCCACCTTTAGTGATTGTATCTGCTGCTATTGTGTACTTCGCAGCATTTGTTACTGAGTATATCGCTTGCTATAGTGTGACCTTTCACAATTGCCTCAATCCCCGATGACACTGCATGTGCAGCGTCGCTGCGTGTGGACAGCGTTAGCATCTGTACGTTATACGGTACAGCTTCTACATTGTGCAACGAATTTAATAATTTTTAACGTGGCTTATGTTCACAGATGTAAGAATAGATGTTCCATTCCTTATCTGACCATCATAGGGGTGGCTTTTCCTTTTACTTTCTAAAGTAGCCTGCACTCTTCCTCAGATTTCAAGCTATCTCCTTACTGAATTTCAATGAAGTCGGTTCAACAGTCTTGTCGTCAAAACTTAACCAACAGTTACTTTCACATTTCGTAACATTAGTATGAAAATATGCTTAAAGACGTTGAGGATTGTATAAGTATTGTATTCTAGCTGTTACCGTCACCTTCGCCCATACATAAGTAAAATGAAGTGGAATGTGTGCATGGGTTTTTTGGCTGGAGGCCCCATTCAGGATGTTCGGCCGCTTGGTTCAAGTCTTTCTATATGATGCCAGCTCGGCGAATTGCGTGTCGATTATGATAAAAGGATGATGAAGACAACACAATCACCAGTCCCGAGTGGAGAACATTTGTTGAAACATCCGTAGTTTTGCTATGATGAGTGATACGGACGATCTGAAATAAAATTCGTACGTCCTAAAATTATTAGATAACGTTTAACTTACGAAGAAAGAAAGTAAATAGTTTCTAGTTCGCAGCAGCGCAAATATTATAATACTTGTACGTTTAAGAACGTCGTCTGCCCTCTTGTGTCTGTCTATTACGCACAGCTGCGCTTTCATGTGATAATCAAATGCAGCCTAACTAAAAGCCTCCTACGTTCTACATATTAAGGCACAACACGTCTCTCAGCAATGAAAATGATGTCTTTGCTGTGAATCTTCAAGTGTCTCAGAAGCTGTAAGAGACGCATGACGCTCAACCGTTAGAACGCGACTGGTTTGTGACTGATGTTAGCACGGAAGTATGGTCAAACACGTTGTGGGTTGTATAAGTACTGAATTCAATAGGTTGAGTCGTATTATGTAGTACGTATCCAATAATGAAAGCATTTTCATACATATAACTCAAAAGTCAAATAGTTGTGGGAACGTAGTACCACTGGGTCTACACCATCCCCCCCCCCACCCCTCCCCACCCCTCCCCCCACCCCTCCCCACCCCTCCTCGATAATATCGCTGCCCTCCCCTTGTAAGAACAACTGTACCTTTGCCAGACCAGTTCTCTGTAGTACGCACTCTATGATACACGCAATGTGTATACTCTGCGAGACTAAAAGTTTCATAGCAAGTGACGGATGTGCGCGTGATTATTTATCGTCGTAATTACCATGCCCGCTTCACCACTACCTGCAGAATAAATAGGTGATTCAAAGAGTACTTATTTTTCCATATTTCGCGTTATATTATTGAAACTAATAAGTATCTAGCACTACACACTTTCTGAAGTAGCCTATGTTCTTCGTCAGTGTTCATGCTACCTCCATACCAAATTTAATCAAAAACGGTTCATCGGTTTAGTCGTGAAAGCGAAACAGAGTTACTTTCACATTTGTAATATTATATGGATTAGATCGCTGTTTCGTGGAACAATGTTCCAAAAAATTTTAGTTCTAATACATCAGTCACTACATTTCATCAAAGTAACGCTGACATTCGAGTTGTATTCTGGACTAAATTACATTACTCCTGTTTGGACCCCTGCTGTCTGGACGTGATAAAACAGTTATTTATCATTCTTCTTCCTTTCTTCCTAGTATTTTTATTAATATTTCGCCCACACTTATTCCCTGTCCGTCAGTGAAGATTGCAAGAACCTTAGCTTTTCTCCCTTTTCGCGATAAATGATAAAGTAACTTTCGTTCTGACCTTTTGGCTGTTACGAGATTTCAACCAATATAGTCGTATTTTCTGATTCTTTCTGTGTGCCTTCGATGTACTTATCTTTGATATTTTTATTACTGGAACACTGAAAATTGATTTGGTTAATATATATTCTCTCATTCGTTTCACATTCTTAACATGTGCCTGAGCCTAAGAGATTTGAACGCTAAATATGTAGCTGTCACTCTTGTTCATTTTTCCAACCAAGAGTTTTTCGAGGCCTTTTCCTCCCCCACTTCTCACTGCCACTGAGTGCCTATAAATTAAAGTCTCGCCGCCGCGTTTTTCTGTCTGTGCGAAAGCTAATACGGTTGTTACAAATAGACACAGTGAGCCAAGAGAAAGATTTGTGTATACAGTTTACTACCTCTACACAAGTCCTACACCGGACAAGCCGTCCGGTTGCGAGTACTTAGCGCTAAACGTGCGAATTGGGGATAGTTCGCTAATATATAGTAATTTTATCAATGCCTTCTACTTTCCCCTCTGCTTGTTCTACAAGCAGCGGCACGACAGTCTCTTTAACCTGTCTCTTCTTCTTGTTTAACGGGTCTTCCAGGGACTACTGTTACTACCTATTCCTTTTAGTCGTTCTTCATTTAGTACTTTCTGTGTCCATTTAATCTCTAATGTTGTTCTAGAACACCGCATTTGAAATACTTGCAGTTACTACACGTCCAGGCTTGCAAAGGGCCCGTATCACTTCCAGACGCACGGTTTCAGGAGCTTCTCCCTTGTGATCACATGACTATACAATATGTGATGAAAAGTATCCGGACACCCCCAAAAACATACGATTTTTAAATTAGGTACATTGTGCTGCCACCTACTGCCAGGTACTGCATGTCAGCGAACTCAGTATTTATTAGACGTCGTGAGAGAGCAGAATGGGGCGCTGCATGGAACTCACGGACTTCGAACGTGGTCGGGTTATTGGGTGACACTTGGGTCTTGCGTCTGTACGCGGGATTTCACACTCAGAAACACCCCTATGTCCACTCTTTCCGATGCCATAGTGAAGGGGAAACGTGAAGGGACGCTTACGGCACAAAAGCATGCAGGCCGACCTCGTCTGTTGACTGACAGAAACAGCCGACAGTTGAAGAGGGTCGTAATGTGTAATAGGCAGGCATCTATCAAGACCATCACAAAGGAATTCCAAACTGCATCAGGATACTATGATACAAGTACTATGACAGCTAGGCGGTAGATGAGAAAACTTATATTTCACGGTCGAGCGGCTGCTCGTAAGCCATATATAACGAATATATAATAAAAGCCATATATAACGAAGGTAAATGCCAAACGATGGCTCGCTCGGTGTAAGGAGCGTAAACATTGGACGATTGAACAGTGTAAAAACGTTCAGTGGAGTGACGAATCACGGTGCACAATGTGGCGATCCGATGGCAGTGTGTAGGTGTGGGGAATGGCCGGTGAACGTCATCTGCCAGCGTGTGTAGTGCCAACAGTAAAATTCGGAGGCAGTGGTGTTATGGTGTGGTCGCGTTTTTCATGAAGGGGGATTGCACTCATTGCTGTTTTGCGTGGCAGCATCACAGCACAGGCCTACGTTGATGTATTAAGCACCTTCTTGCTTTCCACCATTGAAGAGCAATTCGGGGATGTCGATTGCATCTTTCAACACATCGAGCTCCTGTTCATAACGCACGGGCTGTGGCGGAGTGGTTACACGACAATGACATCCCTATAATGGACTGGCCTGCACAGAGTCCTGACCTGAATCCTATAGAACAGGTGTGGGATGTTTAGGAACGCCGACTTCGTGCCAGGCCTCACCGACCAACATCGCTACCTCAGTGCTGCACTCCGCGACGAATGGGGTGCCATTCCCCAAGAAACCTTTCAGTACCTGATCGAACGTATGCCTGCGAGAGTGGAAGTTGTCATCAAGGCTAGGGGGGGGGGGCAACACCACATTGAATTCCAGCATTACCGATGGAGGGCGCCACAAACTTGTAAGTCATTTTCATCCAGGTGTCCGGATATACGGGGAAGTCAAAAATATTCCTCTCGAGCCGGCCGGAGTGGCCGAGCGGTTCTAGGCGCTACAGTCTGGAACCGCGCGAACGCTAGGGTCGCAGGTTCGAATCCTGCCTCGGGAATGGATGTATGTGACGTCCTTAGGTTAGTTAGGTTTAAGTAGTTCTAAGTTCTAGGGGACTGATGACCTCAGATCCCATAGTGCTCAGAGTCATTTTTTTATTCCTCTCGAAGGCCATACAGTACAAAATCGGTATGCCAAACAGGCCAAATAGGCGTGAGCATTGAGGCAACCATCCTACCGACGCCCCAATTTGAAAGTATCCTTTTGATGAAACACCGTGTCCTGGTTCTTGTTCGTAACTGACTGCTACACATCCCCGTCCGACAAGAGTCGTCGATCCATCAAGGTATGTTTTCAATGACCAAGGGCGTGATAATTGCACAGGGAGAGAACAGGACTATCGGGCAGGTGCTGTAGTGTCTCTCACGCGAGTTGGCGTAACTTCTGCATTACGACATTTGGGATTTCAGGACATACCTTTTCATGAAACAGCTGGCCCACCGTACCACAACGGTGGTTTTCGACAGACCTGCTGCCCTTGACACATTCTTAATTTTCCGATGGATGTCTGCCGGTGTCTGTCTATCGGCAGCGAAGAAAAGAATAATGGCACGCTGGTCCTCTTTGGACGCATTTGGTAATAACGTCGCCACAGTTCGCGTCTCCGCATTTACCGCACGCTCGTCGGAAAGACCGGATACCACAGCATCTCTTTCTGCATGTAGGTGCTTATATACAGGCATCGGAGTCGTGATATGTCATATACACTACGGCAACGTCCTCGAACGGTAATTTTCTGATGGACCCTTATAGTAGAATCCATTCTCAGAAGAAAGTGTTTTTGGCATATTCTGGTCTATTTCTGATACATTCCTGAATGCGTTAGCATAACGCTTCTTTACGCCTATTACTATGAAATGTCTTCCTCACATATTCGTCCTAATGTCAAATTCTTTCATCTATCGCATCCATCTATACGTAGATGTGAGAGATGACAGCTGCCTATCGGACAGTTCTCGCTGTCCAGTCCTACGCGTCTGATGTGGATCACACTCCAGTGCGTCATTCCAGGGGGCGAGACCCGCATTCAGTTTCCATGCCGCCCTCTGGCCAGTGGCGCTAACAGGTTTTGCGCTCCCTGAGCTTTGTGCCGGCTTCGCGGGCGCGTCCGCTGCCCGCGGCAGGCCTTTATTAACCGGAGGAAGACAGATAGCGGTGCCCGCTCCAAATCCTATTAGAGAGAGAGGGAGTGTGTGTGTGTGTGAGAGAGAAAGTGCTGTGCTCTGGCCGTCCGCCGGCGCTGACCTTCTGGTCGCGCAGAGATTGCGACCTAATGAAAACATATTACTCAAGGTTGTAAGCCGGATTACCCGCCTAATGCGTCTGCGTTTTCATAAACCGTCTCTGCTCCGCACCGTCTCGTTCGCTACCGGAGCGAACGTGTAAAACATCTGTCCGCAGCTCGCGGTGTGCAGTGGGGAAACCGAGCAGCAGACGCCTCTTTCACGTTGGTGCACTACAAAGTGGATTCCAACAGGGTTAGATTTACTCATAGGCAAGGGCATAGGGCGCGAAGGAGAAAGGGTACCGAGAGAACACGATGGGCGCTTCTGTTTTGGGAGGTATTGGTAGCGTGCAAATGCAAAAGAGCTATAAGTAATTTGAAAACATGAAAGCAGTACCCAACAGCACTGTCGCCAGTATAGTGCTTTATTCACTGTCGAGTCAACAATTGGAGGGTGAATCACAAACGGATCGGGAGAGGGAGCGTTAATCTCTCACACTCCCCCCCCCCCCCCCCCACCCGTGCCATTGTAACTCCACGCTACCGTCACTTTTTACAAGCCAAAATTGCGTACTTTCGTAACTCCTCGTCGCCATCTCTGTAAACCCTCGTCGCTACTGGTGTGGAGGCCGATTTGTCACTGTTGCTGCGTTAGACCCAGTTCGTGAAACGGCTTCTGGTGCAGTATACCACTAAGGCACTTTTACACAGCTACACCCCACGGTCAGGAATTAGAAAAGGAGAACGAAGATTCTACAACATTCCAACAAATTAGTAACAAGGTCACACAAATGAGCTAAAATGTTTATTTATTTTTGTGACTTGTCGAATAATGAAATCTGCAACACTCCACGGAATATAACACAAAAAAGAACCCTCGATGGCTAAGTGCAAATAATCGTAGGTAAACTTCACAGGATATAGCAAATGCAGTTTACGACAATTGTCTGTTCACTTCTAAGAGTTCACTAGCCCTCGATGGCTAAGTGCAAATAATTGTAGGTAAACTTCACAGGACATAGAAAATGCAGTTCACGACAACTGTCTGTTCATTTCTAAGAGGTCACTAAACGACGTTCCCTGTCTAGATCAGCCCTGGACGACGATCTACCACCAAGCGGGCGAGACTTGCTCCTCTATCTCCCGAGCAGGGTTCTGTGCGTTGTCGTCCGGTCACTGGCGGATTGTACTCGGCCGGTAATTGGTCGACGCCAAGTCGATATCTTCATCAAATGTTGTTCAAATGTGTGTGAAATCTTATGGGACTTAACTGCTAAGGTCATCAGTCCCTAAGCTTACACTACTTAACCTAAATCATCCTAAGGACAAACACACAAACCCATGCCCGAGGGAGGACTCCAATCTGCGCCGGGACCAGCCGCACAGTCCAGGACTGCAGCTCCCCAGACCGGTCGGCTAATCCTGCGCGGCGCTATCTTCATCCACAGCGTCGCCTGTGGCGCTGGTGGAACTCGAGCAAGTGGCGAATCTGCATCGCACTGGCACCAGATCGCATTATGGAGCCTGCGGTGCCTTTGCCCTGGCTGTGACTTGTTCTGACGGCACAGTATCCTTCGATAATAACATTTATCAGTTAATATTTGTGAAGAGTATAACATTTAGCTATTTCAGAAAGGAAGACAAAATCAATAGCTTTTAAAGCGGAAACAGAACAGGTCAAGCATTTTAACTGTTTAGGTTGCACTGTCACGTATGTGAATGCCGAAGACGTAGAGAGGAGGTGAGGGAAGTTGGAGCATGTTTGTGGAACAATAAGCACATGTCTGAATAATAAAACAAGAAAAGAAATAAGAGTGAAATTTCGTAATACAGTGCAGTTCTAATGATTATTTATTGAAGTGAATCTTGGATTATAAATAAACAGCAAGAAAGTCACATACAAGTAGGTGAGATGAGATTTCTAAAAGCTGTAAAGGAATGCATAAGAGCCGACAGACTTTGAAATTTGGAAATTAAGGAAGAAATGAATATATTTAATATCCTCAATGTAAGGCAAAATTGGAATGAACATCTTGAAACAATGAGTTGTGAAAGATGATCGCTCCACATGAGAAGATTTAAGCCAGGTGTGAAAAGAAGTCAAGGAAGACCTAAGAAGCAATGGGTGCTGTCACGGGCAAAACAAAAAGACCTAATGTTTGAAGAAGAGGAACAAGAAGAAGGAAATGTGTAAATTATTTTAATATAATAATGAGTTATTTACATTAGCACATCGCTTTAGGACAACACCCAAGAAATTCCATTATAGAGAAATATACGTTTGTAGAGCATTCTTCCAATAACGTTGAAAATCGTTCGTTGAATTGTCAGCTGTCAAGTTATTAATTCTTAGTCGCGCTTTGAATCGCAAGTCGGTTGCAGAGAAGTTCTGTACCAGGCTATCGATTGCCTAATACAGGCTGTAATGGGTACAAGTGCTGATATTTTTATACGAGGTGCGACAATATAGTAATGAGACGGATGTCAAAAAAAATGTTGCTTACCATTTTAGTCAAGTTTAGTATTGTCTCCTCCAAAGTAGATCCATTCCGATTGCACACACTTTTTCCAGCGCTTCTGCCACTGATGGTAACATTTCTGGAATTCATCCTCTGTAATGTCATCCAAGACCGTCGTAACAGCTTTTTGGACATCTTGTGTTGTTTGAAAGTGTTGTCGCTTGACCGCCGTTTTGTGGTGAATAAGATGGCTGTGGTAGAACTGAAATTTGTTTGTTTTGGGGTTAAAAATTGCTGTACTGGCAGAGCAGTATGGGATGGCGCATTATCGTGATGCGGAATCCAATTATGAAAGTCTTTCTAAAATTTCTTTGTAGTACTATTGGTTAACTGTTTGTCCAGCAGGCACCCACAGTTTATGAACAATTTCCTAGGAATCAAAGAAGAACACAAGCCTGCATTTCACTTTTGACTTTGACACGCGAACATTTTTTGGTCTGGGTGATCCCTTTGAGCACCATTGCGAACTTTGGCGTTTTGTCTCTGAATCGTACTGAAAAAAAAAACTTTCATCACCAGTGATAACACGGCTCAACAATTCTGCATTGATTTCCGTTTGCTCTAACAGATTGTTTGCCACATTTTTCCGTGTTTCTCGCTGTTGTGGTGAGATGTTTGGGGACCATTCTTGCACAAATCTTTCTCATACCAAGATCTTCAGTTATTATTAGACGAACCGTTTCTCGATTGATGTTCAGTTCTTCTGCAATCATTTTCACGGACAATCTTCGATCAGATCGTACGAGTTCACGCACCCTGGCCAAGTTGACATCCGTTCGTGAGGTTGATGGTCGTCCACTGCGGTCTTCATCTTCAACATTCGTTCTGCCTTCACTAAACATTTTATGCCGACTAAACACTTGAGCTCTTGACAAAACCTCCTCTGCAAAAGCCTTCTGAAGCTTACCGTAAGTTTTCGTCGCATTTTTACACAATTTAATGCAAAAAGAAATGGCACACCGTTGCGCAATATTATGCGGTTCCATTTCCGTGACGAGACACACAAACACGTGTTAACTTATTACAGCACAACTGACGGCTGAGCAGTTTCATTGATGTGCCACTTGGACTAGAAGCAGCTTATAGACCAAGGTCATTGATATTGTGCCTACGAAAGCCTGCATGGTTGCCACATCTTGCAAGGAAAATCAGTCTCATTACTTTATTGTTGCACCTCGTATGTGGTACCTTAATGTGAACATACATCAGAGTTGTCAGTTGTTTTTTCCCTGCGTCAAACAGTAACAGTCTTCCCACAAACACGCCACAAACCTGAAACCTGATGTTTTCTGTGGGGTCGTATTGCACTGCTGAGTGTACTGTACCTGTAAATATAGACTAACAGAATTACTTCCACGTGTCTACACGTGTTTACACTTCAACACCTGACCGCCTGCCCAGGGTAAAATGCGCGTTAATGGCTTCCTCTTGTTAATGTACTTAGAAGTACTAACCAGCCTAATAACTTATAATGGTTATAATTACTAGTCTGCAAATGATATAAATAGTAATGTAGCCTTGTTAGGTACGCCGCCTTCAGTCGCCAACAGAAATATCTGCCCTGTTACCTTTTCACCCTGTGTATTGTAGTGACTAGTCTAATGGCGGCAAGTCTACCAGACTATACTTTGGAGACAGTGTGTACGGATCAGTCACAGACTTGCGTGGGCTGTGTATTGTGTTTGTGAGCCCTGGTGAACTGTGGACAATGCATACTGGATTCTGATTTCGGCTTCTGCTTCTGGCGCTGTTGTCCTAACAATGCCTACTCAACCTACTCGTAATCTGTTACTACTACAGTAAGCATTACAATGTTCTATATCACATAATAAACACGTAGGCTAATAACAAAAGAATACATGGATCTCCTGTAAGTTAAATTTAGTTACTAAATGAATAATACAAAAACTAATTTTTGCAGGAGTAGTAAGAAATTTTTAAATGAAAAATCTTTCGGATAGCGCAAGCTATAGACACTAGTAATCATTCAAACCATATCACAATATGTGCAAGAAGAAACGTAATACATATAGTCTAGATTGAACAGATAGAAAGTGAAAAGAAAAAAGAAATATGATATTGCATATGGTGGTAATACATCCTAGTTAGATCTCACTCGATTAGTGTGTCCACATAAAACCTTATAATAATCAAAAATGAGTATTTGTACTTAAGGACAATAACAGATGACATGTATACAGAATCAGACACGTCACAATATATCAGTCAGTCATTAATATTTTACACGTGATGTTTGCCCTCGAGGCATGAGGTATGCTTTTGTGATAGCAGAAGAGACAACACCACGTTACGAGTGGGGGCCGAAATGCACGCGTTTTAGCTCACGCAAGCGGGCGTGAGGAGGGAAGAACTATACTGACGTGAGGTCTGGAACATGACAAGGAATGAGAATCCAGAAAGAGAACGTAATTAGTTTGATAACTTTAATCCATTAATGACGAACGTCGCTCTTGACGGTACATGATTCACAATATTATCTGTTCAGAATACGTTCTTGAAGTAATTATAGTAACTGACTATGGCGCCTTGCTAGGTCGTAGCAAATGACGTAGCTGAAGGTTATGCTAAACTGTCGTCTCTGCAAATGAGAGCGTATGTAGACAGTGAACCAACGCTAGCAAAGTCGGCTGTACAACTGGGGCGAGTGCTAGGGAGTCTCTCTAGACCTGCGGCGCTCGGTCTGCAATCACTGATAGTGGCGACACGCGGGTCCGACGTATACTAACGGACCGCGGCCGATTTAAAGGCTACCACCTAGCAACTGTGGTGTCTGGCGGTGACACCACAATGCTGTTGATTGGCCACGGAAACTACCGCTATGTCATCTGCCATTACTATTATTCCAATGCCGTCCATTATGTCTATTGTTATGGTTTGAATGAGTATCTGTATTGGGTTCGTTGCTCGCTGATTCTCTTCTATCATCTTCTACTCCTCCTGTTTCTCGTCACTCACAAAATGTGTCTAATTGTCCTGAGGCTGCCGTCATTACCTCTAAGTCATCTCTAGGGATTGTTAGCAACTTATCCTGAACTCCAGTTGTTGTTTACTTATGACCAGAGACACTATTGCTTCTGTCGTCATTGGTTCACCTAAATACAAGTTCCTCTCATAATAATGTTGAAGAAATTTCTTTACGTTTTGGTCACGCCCTCTCTCAGACCTTCTTCCCTGGTATAGACTGTTAAGTACTTCATTTTGCTTCTGTTGCGAACAGTATTGTTGCAAAATTCGTTTTCAAACTCTGAAAAGGTTGTACACTTACGTCCTATTCTTATATCTCAGGTGTCACGTGCCAGCTTCACCTTCCAATCTTGCTGCAACAAAACGTACCTTTCTCTGCTCGTCCCATAATTCAGGTAATACACCCTTAAATTGATCGAGGAAATTTCTGGAATGCCATCTTCCATTCGGTTCGAAGTTTTTAAAATACCCTATACCAAGGAAGACCTCATCATTTTGTATACCAATTAAGCTACCTCTGGCCATGCTTCCATCACGTAATAGTAATTTCACTTCGCTCTTTACCTGCTGACCGACCTGTTCCTTAGTCTTGCCTATCTCACTGTAGACCTCTTCTACTCGCTGTGCATAAGCATCCTGGTTTAGTGCAACAGCTCACATCCTGTGTTTACAGTGTTTCAGTTCCTCATCCAGTTGTTCGAAATGCTCGTCATAAACCTCAACCTTCTTAGTAAGTTCTTCCTTCACTTCTTTGGCATCCGATTCTACCCTTTCAAAACGGTTAGCAGTGCCTGCAACCTTCTCCTCAAACCGAACGGTAAGTTCATCAGTCCTTTGGTGACTTGATTCAGCCAGCTTCTTTAGAACCTCATTAGTCTCGTCGATCTTTTTACTGAGTCGTTCGTTTATCTGCACTACTGATCGTTTAATATCTTCCTTTAATTGTTTCTTATTTTGCAATAATAATTTCTGGTTCTCTTGCAACAAAATTTTGAGCATGTCAACGATGGACAGGTCAGACCTTAGTTTCAGTCATCTTGTTTGGGCGTCTCCATGATTTGTGACGACACTGCATTTGGACTTCCCATCTCTGTTGATAAACTACTGTCCCCTATACCGGAAACCTCCGACACTTCACTACTACGGCTTTCTGTTTTCGTCTCCACCTGATTACTTTCACCTAAAGAGTCTGCTTTCACCTTCCTGTCTACTGCAATTGCACCAACCTTATTATTTGCCATATTGAACCACAAATAAGTCACCCATGCGAGCAATAAACAAATCACAATATCACTCGTAGCACAGAATAGACGGCAATAGCTACAACCAAACTATAACGCCGTATCGATTCAACGCTGTAATTCGTGCTCAGAAGCACACATAATAGACAAGATAACGTTTATAATGTAAATACAGTTCTGCAATTGTATTAATTGTTGTTAAAATTTTAGGCCACTAAGAAAGCAGGGTCTGGCAGTGACATTTACTTTACTGTATGATCGGCAAAGTAAGTAATGTCTTGTACCTTAGTGATACAAAAGAATTTTAACTGCCACTGTTTATAATTACGTACTTATATAACGCAATCTGCACTGCCAGTTAATTACTCCAGGTGCTTCAGTTGCGTGAGGTAACGTTGTGATGCGCGACTTACTTTACGTTCGTGTTCTGGCCCCGTAGTAGCAGCTGTTATGTAGCGCCGACTCAGTTGATGCCGTGACGCTATCAGCACTGCACCCTCCCTGCAAAGCATGGTAATGTTTGCAACGTCGTTACTAAGCACCGCTCACTTCATATACGGTGATGGCTGCCAAAATATTTTCACTTTTGCCCATAGGTACCACTAGCGTCGTCTACCATAATGGCTGCCAAATTAGTGCTCACTTTTACATATACACTATTGGCCATTAAAATTGCTACACCACGAAGATGACGTGCTACAGACGCGAAATTTAACCGACTGGAAGAAGATGCTGTGATACGCAAAATATTAGCTTTTCCGAGCATTCACACAAGGTGGGCGCCGGTGGCGACACTTACAACCTGCTGACATGAGGAAAGTTTCCAACCGATTTCTCATACACAAACAGCAGTTGACCGGCGTTGCCTGGTGAAACGTTGTTGTGATGCCTCGTATAAGGAGGAGAAATGCGTACCATCACGTTTCCGACTTTGATAAAGGTCTGATTGTAGCCTACCGCGATTGCGGTTTATCGTATCGCGACATTGCTGCTCGCGTTGGTCGAGATCCATTGACTGTTAGCATAATATGGAGTCGGTGGGTACAGGAGGGTAATACGGAACGCCGTGCTAGAGCCCAACGGCCTCGTATCACTAGCAGTCGAGATGACATGCATCCTATCCGCATGGCTGTAACGGATCGTGCAGCCACGTCTCGATCCCTGAGTCAACAGATGGGGACGTTTGAAAGACAACAACCATCTGCACGAACAGTTCGACGACGTTTACAGCAGCATGGACTATCAGCTCGGAGACCATGGCTGCGGTTACCCTTGACGCTGCATCACAGACAGGAGCGCCTGCGATGGTGTACTCAGCGACAAGCCTGGGTGCACGAATGTCAAAACGTCATTTTTTCGGATGAATCCAGGTTCTGTTTACAGCATCATGATGATCACATCCGTGTTTGGCGACATCGCAGTGAACGCGCATTGGAAGCGTGTATTCGTCATCGCCATACTGGCGTATTACCCGGCGTGATGGTATAAGGATGCCATTGGTTACACGTCTCGGTCACCTCTCTTGTTCGCATTGACGGCACTTTGAACAGTGTACGTTATATTTCAGATGTGTTACGACCCGTGGCTGTACCCTTCATTCGCCGCGCGGGATTAGCCGAGCGGTCTTGGGCGCTGCAGTCATGGACTGTGTGGCTGGTTCCGGCGGAGGTTCGACTCCTCCCTCGGGCATGGTTGTGTGTGTTTGTCCTTAGGATAGTTTAGGTTAAGTAGTGTGTAAGCTTATGGACTGATGACCTTCGCAGTTAAGTCCCATAAGATTTCACACACATTTTTTTGTACCTTTCATTCGATCGCTGCGAAACCCTACGTTTCAGCAGGATAATGCACCACCCTATGTTGCAGGTCCTGTACGGGCCTCTCTGGTTACAGAAAATCTTCGACTGCTACCCTAGACAGCACATTCTCCAGTTCTCTCACCAATTGAAATCGTATGGTCAATGGTGGCTGAGCAACTGGCTCGTCACAATACGTCAGTCACTACTCTTGATGAACTGTGGTATCGTGTTGAAGCTGCATGGGCAGTTGTACCAGTACACACCATCCAATGGCCAGGCGTATCAAGGCCGTTATTACGGCCAGAGGTGGTTGTTCTGGGTACTGATTTCTCAGGGTCTATGCACCCAAATTGCGTGAAAATGTAATCACATGTCAGTTCTAGTATAACATATTTGTCTAATGAGTACCCGTTTATCATCTGCATTCCTTCTTGGCGTAGCAGTTTTAATGCCCAGTAGTGCAGGTGCCGCTTATTGCACTGTCGCTACTCGGACGAGTGTATTTACTGTGTCACAAGTTCTTTGGCTTACAATTCTAAATGATCTTACTGAACAACCGGGTGCAATTTTGTTTGTTTGTAGGGGGGTGGGGGGGGGGGGGGGGGCGGGATATCAGTAACCAGTTCATGACTGAGCAAGCTTGTCAAAAATTCTCATACGCAACTGGCATCAATTATAAAACATCTTTTCATATGTGTTGAAACCAAGTACAATGGGACTTATCATACGTGAAACTAACACAAAACCCACCAGAAGGTGAAAGACCAAGAGGAGAGGCGAGAAGCAAAGGCATTCAATTAGCTTTGGCAGGACAGAGCCGTTATTCCATATCTTGAGACGCCTAGAGACAGGACCGCCTCTGCTATCGTCAAACTGGTAGAAAGAACTCCAAGTAGCTGTCGGCTCCAGACAACGCCAGGACAGCCTCTAATAGCAGCCACTTGAGGGGACAGACAGTGGCCGCTTGTGAACCAGGCGCTCCACTGTCTTCAGTGTTGACCGTTGGGTCCATCACCATCAAAAGCCTGGAGCAGCTCGCAGTTCCAAATAAAACTGCACTTCCTCACCGACCTCACGGATCACGAAACTTTCCCACATCGTGCTTTTATTGTTAGCGAGGCTGCCACTCGTAAGGTCCAAAGCTTAGAGGGAAAAACGATCCCAGAGGGAGGAAATCGACTGAGTATCGCACCGACACGACTCGCATATTCTCCAATCGAAAGAGCTGGTCGCACACTCTCGTGAGTTCCCATTCCTGATTCCCAAGTAATTACTATGAACCAATGGTGGGGTTCCTTACAAAATTTAAACATCTACGCCTCTGATTTCCTTTGGGATCCAATGTCTGTCCCCCACGCTGTGTATCGCGCTCTTCTTCTGGCGCAGCTCTTCGCTTTCTGAAAGCTTACAATGTTCTGGGCGGTCTCTTGGTCTGCCGCACCCTTGGTGACCGCCTGGTGTTTTCGCATCTGCTAAAGAAACAGCAGTATGTCCATGACCCATACCTGCCTGACTCCGGGCTGTCAACAAAAACATTTTTATTGTCTACTTGCCGAAATTCTATTTGGTGTTCTTGAGCAACCTCACGTTCACCTGGCCATCAAAAATTGCTAAAAAGCAGAACACGGGCATGTCACGATACAGAGTTAAAGAAAAGATTACTATTTTTATCTGCAATCAATGGTAATATATTTAGTAGCGTACATACCTTCAAGCAGCATAAAAAAAATGGAAATAGGTTGGGTATCCTCATCTGATTAATGATTTATTAATAAGATTACGGATTAGTTTTGGAAATACACGTTTTTAATAATTATTTATTTTCTGAACTACTGATAAAAGTGTCACATGATTGCCATTCAACACGTTTATAAAACGTTGCTAACCTACATTCGCGTCGTAGCCACAAAAATAAAAGCATCGTAGCTGTATGTGACCTATCACTTCGTTAACTAAACCTCAGGTGACACCTGGTATCTACACACAATGTTTGTCATCTTAAGCGATATGATGTCGCAAAACGAAGTACAAAAATGTTTATAATAAGAGAATTATCTTATCTCAAGGCTATCTCTTTCTTGTTCTGTATCAAATAGAATTAATTTTCAAGAGTTCTTGTGTCGCATATTACATCTGAATAGGAATCGTATCTGAATGCTCTGTTATACCCTGATACCTGTATGTAAGCTTAGCAAAATAAAATACCGCAAGTAAAATAATCGTGAAATTCAAAAGAACGGAGAATTTATGTATCGAGCGTTTCGTCCTAAAGGAAGTTTCGTGCTAGTTCCGTGGCTACTTTTAGATTTTGTATGCATGTATTACATTTAGAGTAATGGAGGATTTAATATCCTGAAATATACGTATGTTAGTAATATTAATTTACCTGATGCATTCTGATTACACCTACATGTATGAATCATAATCTTTTATCCTGCAACATCTGTTGAAGTAATGTGACATTTGAAAACCGTATTAAACTGAATTCGAATACTACACAACACTTTCTTTGTTCACGTTCGATAGAATTTTTGAATTAGGCAAATGAGTTGGTTCCCCGTAAACCCTGTTATTCTACTGCGGTCTTCAGTTGCTATGTATCCTCAATTACCGGGAAATCTGAAAATCATAGTGGCTTATGATAAAAAGATGGAATTCACATGAAGTTTGTAAGACATTTCTGTTTGGTGTTGCGACTGACTTGGCTTGATGATCGATCATGAAATTATTGTGTAGCGAGAGCATATATTGAGCAAATGATTATATTTTTATTGTGTTGCCCAGTGAGAAAAAAAATGAATACAGAATATGCCACGCGTAATTTTCACTAAGGCCGAAATTTCAAACGCTAGTAACTATCCAGCAAAACAATTCAGAAACTTCAAACTTTCATCAAAATATTCGTAACAGCGACAGCGTTAGTCACGACTCGTACTAAACACGAGAACTCAATATTTCTTCATTTTACACATAATGAGTACCGAGACATTTATCATGACCTTCCAAGGCCGATAGTTGGCGACGACTCTATTTATGCCTCCCCACTCTCTGCGTATCTAAGTTTCTGCGCGCGGGAACAGCTTAATCTGATTGGCTGATCAGTCTGGCTGGCCAATCAGAATGATCGTTCGAGATCATTCTAGCGCTAAAACTTGCCTAAGCCAATCGCTCTTCGGAAAGTAATTTACATCATTCTAAAATGCAAATATTAATATGATGTTTAATAATAAGACTGAAGAGAAAAATAGTCTTGAAATTCCGAAATCGATTACACTTCAAACTTCATACAAAAGTAATCGCACCTTGACATACGTCATCAGCAGTGTGGGTCCAATACAGCTTTCCCACGATCCGATGCGTAATGTTTTACTGAAAGTAATATAAAATTTTATGTATGTCCCACAAACACTCTCATTCATTCCCATTTATTCCCACAACGACATAATAAACAAATATAAATTTTCATCAATGTCGTACTACGAAATGCGAAGTTTTTGAAAATATAAATCCCAATTAATTGATTCTACACATTGAGAACTTTGGTTATGATTTCTATTGATAACAACGGTTATTGTTCCTAACTGAATTTTACAACCTAAGTGTCGGTTTTATGGTTTTTGGGTAATTTTCTCAATCTCCGTAACTATAATAGTTAGAAAGCTGTAATTTTTCTGATATCTTCTACTGAATAACAAAAAGTAGTATACCAAGTTTGAAAACAATTGGTTAATACTTACTATGATTTATTTAGATTCGTAGGGGGTATGAATATACGGTCGTACTAGGTGCAACGGTAGCCCGTTCGAACGGCCACATAGCGTCAGCTGCGCGATGATTCATAGCTGAGGCATCTTCCTGCAGCTTCTTCACAGCCACCGGCTCCACATCTACGTATCTTCCTGCAATAAATGTTATCCCGTAAAAACTTGCGACGTCACAGGTACCTACATTGAGTATTGGCAATGCATTTGACATTGACAGTGGTAACAGGCGTCTATGACGCCAGCTCAGTAGACATACTTCTGGACGTTGTTATATTACTTTCGTAAATGTTTCTGCTTAATTGGCAAACACCAATAATAACACAGATCAACGAAAACATATTTTTTGCGAACTGTTGTTAGGTGATAACTTAATCTAAACGGTTTTTTGAGCACTGAGTTCGTAGTTACGTCACCTTTCTTTTTTAAATCACGTACAATTTCGTCACATAGTGACGTCGTCAAAAGTACAAAATTAGTGAACACTATGTAATTTAGGGGAAAAGTAATTTAAATTATCGGTATTTACAAAGGTGTTATAGAAGCGTATACATGAAGAAACCTCTTCGTTAGTAATTATTCCTCAATTACACAGTAATTATGCCTCCATTGGTTTATATTTCCATTTCTTTTCTCCTCTGAGAATATAAAAGATGCATTCAAAGAGAAACGAGCCGGAGTCTGTAGAATGAAGCCGCTGAAGGGATCGTAATGCCATTGCCTACGGAAGAACTTGTCATCCCTATAAGAGCAATGAGGCTCCAGACTCACAGCCAGATGGACGTGGTCGCACACCCAGGTGACGTCAGAGTCAGCACGTGTACGCGTCGACCGTCCATGGAACTCACTAGTGCTGAAAACAGAGAAGTGGACGCTTCAAAATAAGACCAGATGGGTGTGGTGCGTTTCTTTGCAGCTAAGAAGTGCAGTGAATAGAAATATCGAAGAATGGCGCAAGCGTACGGAGTGCACTGCGTGTACATTGCAGTTCCGATACTCAGTACTACATCTGGGGCAATGGCTACGACCGCAACTCACCGGTCTTTAATAATGAGGGACCCACCTTCTCGACAATGCTGTAGGTAATGTGGCATTGCGTTCCAGATCGTGCGTCATCCTTTGACTCGCATCTGCCACCTCTCGAGGTGGTGGTGGTGGTATGAACAGGGAGAGGTCATCAGCGCCCGTACTCAACTAAAAGAGTACAAATGGGTTTATGAGTTGTTAGAAGCATGCAGAAAAATGTAAATAAGAAAATATAATTCGCAGCCATCTTAGGACGCTCTCCCTGGCATTGTCAAATGAAACAACAAAAGACGGATGCCTCAGAGCATCGTGTGAATAAAATACGCAGATTACGACTGCACATCATTTAAAACAGTGGAACACGGAAGTGTGCCTACACGATCAAGTGGAAAATAAACTATGAAGCAACCACTATGGAAACACATTCAAATCTTCTAAGACACTACTGACACGACCAGACATGGCACAGAATATTTAGACACGAACCACATTAGAATCATCAGCATCTAAAACAAAGGACAGGTCAACTGCTAAGTGGGTTGTAGCCCTCAAGGCTCGGTATAAAACGCATTCAGTTAAAATGTAGCATCCAGAAGCCTGTACAGCACAACCACTGCCGAAGAAGGAATCCGTGCGTGAGAGGACAGTGTCTTATCCGGGGGCGCTTTAAAAGTACTTTTTACTGCCGCTGTAACCGTAAGGAGGAACGCAACAGCCATGTCGTAGGTTTCACGGGTCTCATCTTGTTCTTCTCCAAACCAAAACACCCCTCCTCCAGCCAGAAGCATCATGTTTTGTCTCAACAGCGATGTTCCTTCACGAACTGGGGCAGCACATTCAGAAATAGTAACTTCAGTCTGCTTTCCAAACCCTGTGGTTGAGGCCTTTTGAAAACATTCAATGCCTTTAAACTTTGGCCTTAATAGCCTTCAGATGTAGTAACCACATTAGGTGTTCATCGAAAGTGATACCCAGAAACTTCGCTGAACTTTCAAAATGAAGAAGAGAGTCCCTTATGTAAGATGAGGCACGTTGAAAGGGTGACAAGAAGGATTAAAATTCACACAAGCACATTTTTATGAGGGAAGCTTAAAAATCTGTACTATCTGCCCACCCCTCCTGTCTCTGTATCGTAAGTTGCAACTGAGGAATGGACGTTGCTTGTTTACAGGAGGGACAGACGATGGTAAAGCCATCCACAAAAAATGAACTTAGAACAGAAGACTTATCTGTGGATGTAATACAATTGATGGCAATAACAAACAGAGTTACAGTTAAATCAGATCCTTCAGGGACCCTATTTTCTTCCTCGAAATGCTCGGAAAGAGCATCACTGACCCGATATAGAAAAAGTCGTATGAAAAGAAAGGATTGTGTAACAATTGATAATGTTCTCTGAAGCCCCATTGGTGAAGCTGTCCCAGGATGTGATGCCTCCAAGTAGTATCATCGAGCCTCTCAAGATCGAAGAAGACACCTCCAAGGTCAGTCTAAAGATTTGGGGATAGACACATCAACGATATAGTGGAGCACATTAATAATGCGATCCAACCAGTTCTGGATACTATCTTGACATTCAAAAACAGCTAATTTGTTGAAACTTCCTGGCAGATTAAAACTGTGTGCCTGACCGAGACACACAGTTTTAATCTGCCAGGAAGTTTCATATCAGCGCACACTCCGCTGCAGAGTGAAAATCTCATTCAGCTAATTTGTTGTACAGTCCCCAGTTCGCTCTGCTAAGCATCCGCCATGGCGGTTTCGTTTCAAGGGCACCTCTGTCTGAGAGTTGGTTCAAGATAGGGACGTGGTCACTGAAATGCAAGCCATCGATCACTGTCTGGTGAGCAGAATCGACAGGGATAGGAGAACAGAAAGCAAGGTTTATGACCGAGAATAACTTCATGTCAATTCTAAACGTGTGCTACTACCAGCGTTAAGAAGGCATAAATCCTCTGATACGACAAGGCTTTCGACAGCCTGACCCCTGGGGCGTGATAGAGATCTTCATATCACATTGTGTGCATTAAAATCTCCTATAAGTAGGAAATGTGGAGGGAGTCCTGAAAGCAGATCGGGTAGGCTGGTGAATACACACTTCAGATGGTAACAGCAAATGGATTATGCACCATTAGAGCAACTGCCTGAAGAGCTGTTCTGAGAGCTGCAGAAGTGCGGTGGTAAGTGTTATTCACGAAGATAGGCATTCCTCCTTTAGCCCTGTCTCCAGTGAGGTCAATTTAGCAATGAGAGCTCCACCCTATGGGTATCACTAGGTTTAAAAATCGTTTCCTGTAGCCATAGACGGAGGGGTTTCTCCTGTGCCGAAAGTTTCAGCCCCTCAACATGTGTTCTGTATCTGTTCGTACTCAGTTGAAGCACAGGAGCGATTTATCTGGGAGGTATATGTTTACTCCTTGCCCTTCTGAGTGTATGAGAACACGCTTAAGAAGGAAGAGAACTGTCTTCACTCAAGAGTTCATCGAAGCAGGGTTCTAAGTCCGTAGCTGAGTCGTCATCCTCTGAATGTTCCTGGATTTGACGATCTACCTGCTTCGAGGCTGCATTCTTGAGCTGTACTTAACCCTAGTCTTCTCCTTCGGATTCGACGACACTGAGGTAGGCTGTGCCAACTTAATGTGCAGCACTTGCCCTGACAATGTAACATCACCAGCAGGAGCAGACGCAGTGATCACCGTTGGAGAAGGCGCGAAGGCACCAACAGTTCCATTTTAACTGTCGCTGCCACAGGTGCACTTGCAATAGTATTTCTTGGTACCAAGATCCATTGGTGACGTGTGGGTGGAAGCACTCATAATCACAGGATTCTTCTTGAGTACTGCAGCAAGTCAACTGGAAAATATTGGAGGCTGAAGGGTTTTGTACAGTTTCGCTTCAGTGTAAGATACACTCTTAGTCACCTGGATTTTCTTTTCTCCCTTGAACATCATATACTCCCTGGTCCAAGCTGCATGTCGACATGAACAAATGATACAAAGGTCAGGGGAAGTATACATAGTTAGGATGGGCGGCCGTACCACACTTACCACGCGTAGTTCATCTATTACACCTGAGAGTGATGTGCCCAAATTTCTGGCTTTTGAAACACCTCTTAGAGTTGGGAAAGTAAAAATCCATAACCTGGCAAAACAGGCGAATCAAACGTCAACGTAAATGAGTCCTATTTTTCCGGTTTTCCATCCTCACATTGGTGACCCCTTCATCAACCCATTCGTCTTGTAGCTGCTAAGTGATCATGTGCATAATGTCACAGCATGTGACTCTCCATGACTGTAATGAAGGCTACAGTGCTGTTAAACTGCAGTTGAATACTCACCGCCGGCCGGAGTGGCTGAGCGGTTCTAAGCGCTACAGTCTGGAACCGCGAGACCGCTGCGGTCGGAGGTTCGAATCCTGCCTCGGGCATGGATGTGTGTGATGTCCCTAGGTTAGTTAGGTTTAAGTAGTTCTAAGTTCTAGGGGACTGAAGACCTCAGAAGTTGAGTCCCATGGTGCTCAGAGCCATTTGAACCATTTTTTGGATACTCACCCAAAAATCTGGTCTTGAAAAGGTTGTTAACTTGTTGTGACGTGCTGTTTCGACGAGGAATGTGCCATTGTGCAACAGTTTAACAGATTTGAGGGTTCCAACCAAACCATCAAGGCCTTTTTCAACCTAGAAGGCCGATACCTTCTCAAACGTACGATCTTTTCTCCTTATCACAAAAGATACATGTTGACACGCTGGGCGCGCCCTGAATGTTTGAGGAAGAGGGCTGTCCTCCCGTGCTCGCTTTCGAGGATGGGTGTTCGTACTATCGAAAGGGCTACCCATCCTGTCGGGAGTAAGTGTATTAGACGTCGTGGTCGCCACGAGCCGCTAGGGAAACAAACAGTCCGACCAGACAGAACCCCGATTGGCAGAGTAAGCCTTATACAACTGAGGTGCGGCAGGTTCCCCAGCGGTTGCTCGCTAACGACTCTTCCACATTAACAGCCATGCATCTCATCAGCGTACACTTTGAGTGTGAGGTGTTTTTATATAGAGGTTTGTACCACCTCGTGATCTAAATCGTCAAGCCAAGATCCCCGTTTCCTGCTACACACGACATTCCACAGTCGCGCTAAACGGTGGTCGCTGAATGACGACCAGAGCTTACTGTGACAGAGGACTGGCGGCGCTTGCCAGCCCCAGTTCAGGAACCGCGGGGTCGCCAATCCATACCCAACAAACGAATGCTGCTGGGCCCCAGGGGGCCTGCCACGTCGTGACCCTTGCAGCGGATATGCAGTGTTCCGACACATGTTCTACTCTTGGATGAATTTATGTTCTCTGCACTCCTCCCGCTGTGAGAAAACGCACCACACGCTTCTTTCGAAGCCTCGTTTTCTGTATTTTGAACGGTTGTGAATGCAGAGGACGACCGACGCGTCCGCGTGCCCGCTCTGTCGTCACGTGACTGTGTGTCCGTGACCCTCTGGTGGCGAGTTTGGGGACTCACCGCTCTTATAGGGACCACACCACCTGCCTCACGCAGTGGCATTGCGATAGTTACACTGGTTTTTATTCTGCACCCTCCGACAAAGTTCCTTTTGACTGAGGTCCTGATGAAAGCGCTCACCTTGCTGGTCACTAACATCACTCAGATTATCTAAGACACAAAATCTGGGAGACTGAACAACAAGTGAATCTCGAAATTTTTTAGCAGGTTGACTGCAAGAGAAATACGTGTCCATTTTGGTGTCTCTGGACTTATTACCAAACTCCCTGAACAATAACCGAGAAATTTACTCAATCACAATCATTTTTGATTCAAGGATGTAATACAAAATAGTTTTTCGAGTGTAAGGACGAACGAAAACGCCTGGTTTCAATTTCGCTCCGAATACATGAGAAAACTTTTCGCAGAGAAATTTGAAGCTTGGAAAATGTTTCATTAAGGTTTTTTTCCGAATCCGCGATGTTCTTGACCATACGTTCTTTTTTCCAGGCTTAAGAGTTTCCGATTTTTTTAACACACTATTTGGGTCTGGATCAATTATGATTCCTGACAGTACGAATGAAATGGTCCAAATGGCTCTGAGCACTATGGGACTTAACATCTGAGTTCATCAGTCCCCTAGAACTTAGAACTACTTAAACCTAACTAACCTAAGGACATAACACACATCCACGCCCGAGGCAGGATTCGAACCTACGACCGTAGCAGTTGCGCGGCCAACGGCCGGCAGTACGAATCCTCTCACATATATAGTTAGTGTAAATAATGCATATGTGTTCACCAGAATTACTTCACTCGTGCCAATAATGAATGAAGTTTCTCAGTGAAACTGCCTTATTTGTGTGATGAGACCTAATAAGTGACAAAAAGGGTGAATCACCCATTTTTTTTCAATTAACATGTAGTATTAAAAACTGAATTTTTAGCGGTGTGTGTGTGTGTGTGTGTGTGTGTGTGTGTGTGTGTGTGTATGTGTGTGTGTCTTAATTGTAAGAATAAGTGTGCGTAATACGTCTTTGTTGGTATCTTTTTTAGGATTCATCACACTAAAAACCATAAGAATAAGCCAGTGCTATTGAAAAATTTTATTTATTGTTGGGACGTGTTATGTAAGGCTGGTGAATACCATGATAAACTTCTTGATCGTTAAACGACATGTCGTGCATGGAAATTCATCATGACTTCTTAACGGTGAAAATGTTTCACGTTATTATTGGAGTATGCCACTTGTAGATTTCCAGAAGTCTGCAGAATGCTTAAGTCTTCGTGGTTCACTCGAATGTCGTTTATCTAGCTCTAACTATCCGTATCTCCGGTTCATCAGGATTTTTTGAAAAATTTCTTTTATTTCCAATACCTTTACAGCACTTGATACTACGGGCGTAACAACTGCAGCAATCTGCTCCAAGAATCATAATATTTAAATTCAGCCAGCTTCTACTCCCAGATGACGGCGATGTGTCAGTTAACGAATTGACATTGAGGTGTGTGGCCCCCTTTATTGCAAGTGTAAAGTGACATCGAGGACAACAAATTTAATGCACCGAATAGGTAAAAGAGTACTATTGAGAAACATTGCTGCTGAATTTGGCGTTGCATGTTCAACGATTTCGGGATGCTCTGAAATAGGTTTTACAGACGTAAATGGGTGGTAGTGAAATGACAATGACACTGGATATTGTATGAGTCCTAATGACGAAACTATCGCCGTTTTCTTCTTCTTCGGATAGTGACGACAGCAATGGTGGAGTAATTGACGATATTGTCACTAAATCTGAAGACATTTTAAAAGATGGATGGCGACAACTCAGCTGGACAAAATAATTGTTTATTTGGAACGACAGATGGAATCGACTTTGGCTGAAATATTGCTGGTGAAACACCTACGTGATTGTATTGCACAAAAACGACATTCGAATCTGGCTCAAAATAAACATACGGATTATTTCACTGTGAAGGACTAACTCCTTTTTTTCATTGTCTGGCCAAAATTTATGTAGAAATTATCCACAATTTTCTGGATGACCTACTGTCCCTCCTATTCAGAATAAAGGAGGTCCAACTATACGTGATTACAGTGTCTCACCGTAGCTAGACAGTATGATTTGATTACGGGAACTAGGAGATAATACAATCGAAACTAGTCGCTTAATAAATGTAATGATATTGTGGTTCCCTTCCCTACCCTGGTATTTGTACTGCGAGCCAGACTGTACTGTTGGCGTATATCCCTCCTCCACTTGCCAGAGCTGGGACGAGGCAAACGCCCAGACCAGCGGCGCTCGCAAATCTGGTGTGGGAGCGGTCAACCCTCTGAGCGGGATAGTCCTTAGGCGACGCGACGGCCGGCGTCCGATCCTGCTGTGCCGCGCCCCGGAGACCGTGCTTCATCACGAATTCCTTTATCCCGACGGCCAATATTAGCCGGCCCATCCCTGGGCGGCGCGGAGTCGAGAGGATCCGCTTTGAACTCCAATCCTCCGTGTCTACATGCCTCAAAGAAGCCGGAGTGTGTTATTTTAATAAATTTAATATCCCCTCCCCTTGGGCTCCTCCCCACGTCTACACTGTGTGTGTGTGTGTGTGTGTGTGTGTGTGTGTGTGTGTGTACGAGGCCGCTGCTGCCGACATCGCCCGCCCCTGTGCCAGCATGTGTGCCTACTTGCGAGGAGCGAGGAAAACGCAGGATCTGAGGCACGAGGCGGTGGAACGCGCTCGACAGAGATCCTCCAGGGCCGAGAGCTCACAGGAGTTAAATTGCTTGTTCCGTGAGAGAACTCGGCAGTGCTGGCAGCGGCGAACTTCTTTCGCTACAAAGTTCTCGACTCGGCGAGTAAAAATTTTATTTATACACTTTTAGCGCTCCTCGTCACCGTCTCATTGCGTTTCTACGGCGCGCCCTAGCGGGAATGATGCACTCTCTCCTTTTCTGCTCAAGTTTCCCCCCGGGGTGCGCACAGCCGGGCCACTGTCAATAGAGCGAACGCGCCTTCCTGTGTGCTCCTGCGAGCGAAGTTTTTGCGTAAAGTTCTTTACGTCTTTAGAAAACACACACCTTAATGTACACGCCAGAGCGTACAGCAGTCTCTGAAAGGTCACGGCAGGTCATGTGTGCACTAGATATTTCCGAGAGGATGCAAATTTCTCTTTATGATGCTGAAGGGTGTCAGTCTGAGACAAGGAACACTCGTCCAGAATGGCAGAACACGTTGAGAAATAGTTTGTCAGTTGAGCACAAGAAGCATCGAAACAATTATTTATACGATTTAACCGTAGAAGCACCAGGTTATGTAGGTTACATGGAGCACAAACCAAAGGCAAAATTTGCACATGCTACAATATTCTATAAACTTTGCAATATGTATTTATTTTAAGTGATTGTGTTTCAAATATGAGTTCAGTTTTAAAGCACTCAGCGACATTATAAAAAACGTAAATGTACATGATAATACACTGAAGAGACAAAGAAACTGGTACACCTGCCTAATACCGCGTAGGGCCCTCGCGGGTACGCAGAAGTGCCGCAACACGACGTGGCATGGACTCGACTAATGTCTGAAGTAGTGTTGTCAATAAATCCGTAAGAGTAGGGGGGCGGGGAGGGGGGGGGGGAGATCTATTCTAAACAGCACGTCGCAAGGCATCCCAGATATGCTCAATAATATTCATGTCTGCGAGTTTAGTGGCCAGTGGAAGTGTTTAAACTCAGAAGAGTGTTTCTGGAGGCACTCTGTAGCAATTCTGGACATGTGGGGTGTCGCATGGTCCTGCTGGAATTGCCCAAGTCCGTCTGAATGCACAGTAGACTGTAATGGATGCAGTTGATCAGACAGGATGTTTGTGTATAGTTTCACTTCTCAGAGTCATATCTAGACGTATGAGCGGCCCATATGATCCCACTGCACACGCCCCACATCATTACAAAGCTTCCACCAGCTTGAACAGTCCCCTGCTGACACATAGGGTCCATGGTTTCATGAGGTTGTCTCCATACCCGTACACGTCCATCCACTCGATACAGTTTGAAACGAGACTCGTCCGACAACGCAGCGTGCTTCCACAATCCAATGTCGATGTTGACGGGCCCTGGCTAGGCGTAAGGCTTTGTGTCGTGCAAGGGAACACGAGTGGGCCTTCGGCTCCGAAAGGCCATGTCGATGATGTTTCATTGAATGGTTCGCACGCTGACACCTGTTGCTGCCCCAGGATTGAAATCAGTCGCAATTTGCCAAAGGGTAGGACTTTTGTCACGTTGAATGATTCTCTTCAGTTGTTGTGGGATCTTTTTCCGGCCGCAGTGATGTCAGAGATTTGATGTTTTACCAGATTTCTGATATTCACGGTACGCTCGTGAAATGGTCGTACGGGGAAACCCCCACTTCATCGCCACCTCAGAGACGCTGGTTTCATCGTTCGTGCGCCAATTACATCACCACGTTCAAACTCACTCAAATCTTGAAACTTCCGGAAGATTAAAACTGTGTGCCGGACCCAGACTCAAACTCGGAACCTTTGCCTTTTCCGGGGAAGTGCTCTACCATCTGAGCTACCCAACCAACCACGGTTCAGATCTTGATAACCTGCCATTGTAACAACAGTAACCGATCTAAGAACTGCGCCAGACAATTTTTGTCTTATATAGGCTTTCCCGACTGCCGCGCCACATTCTGCCTGTTAACTTATCTCTGTATTTGAATACGCATGCCTATACCAGTTTCTTTCGAGCTTCAGTGTAAAACGAAATCAGCGAAGGTGAAACAAAGGTATCGGAACTGTAACAAGTCAACCCTACAGTATGCCATTGAGAGGCAGCGGAACGATCTTTTAGTCGGGATGGCGTAGCTATGCCAGGGATACTGTATTCGACGAAAAACATAGAGGTCGGGTATCAGCAAAATGCTACCAACCGAAGAGACCACTTTCAGATCACCAAATACGGAAATACATTACTGAAGACAGGTATGCGCTCAAGTACCACGTGCGCAGTCAGGTTTCAAACTCCAGTCTGCGCTACAAGAGGCTGCCTACAGTGCGTTGTGCTGGTGAGAGCGTGATTGCTGTGTGGTGCTGATGCAGCCGTGTACTTAACTGTCGGCTGTTGGTCACGGTCCTTGCGAATCGGCGAGCGGTGGTGGGCATAATGCTTACTTCGCGATACGAGCAGACTTGAGCCCCAGACCTTGATCTTCGAGTGGCGAAGCAGATGCTAGGGGGCCCAGCAACACGGCTGTTGCCTGTTTACGACCGCTTGCTCCAACATGCCTTGTGGCTGGATGGGCCTGTATAAATACCGGGTTGGCGACTGTTTGGGTTCATATGGTTCAAATGGCTCTTAACACTATGGGACGACATCAGTCCCCTAGACTTAGAACTACTTAAACCTAACCTAAGGACATTACACACACACACATGCCCAAGGTAGGATTCGAACCTGCAGCTATAACAGCAGCGTGGTTCCAGATTGAAGCGAGTCCTCCTAGACTTAGAACTACTAAAACCTAACTAACCTAAGGACATCACACACATCCATGCCCGAGGCAGGATTCGAAACTGCGACCGAAGTAGCAGCGCGGTTCCGGACTGAAGCGCCTAGAACCGCTCGGCCACAGCGGCCGGCAACTCTTTGGGTTCTACTGATGGTAGTGTCACAACGAAGAAGACATAATGGTGGACTGACACACCCTAAATGACGTGCTGCTACTAGGCTTCTGTGTTGCAAGCACCAGTTGATCTGGCAGTCTCGTCAGCTAAATAACACTCCTAGCAGGTGACGAATTTATGCGGTACTTCGGTGCCGCAACAGAGGATAGACGAATTAACAAGAGGCACATCTGTGGGAATTAGAGTAGGCAACGAGACACTAATGCTGCTACTTGACTTTTCCTGTTTAGTCAGCAAAGCAGCTACTGATGGATATGGTGAAGACAATATAAAATGGACGCTAGGAATTTTAAAGGAAAGCTTTTCTGAAAAAGAGAAATTTGTTAACACTGAATACAGATTCAAATGTTAGGAAAAATTTTCTGAAATTATTTTTCTCAAGTGCAGCCTTATATGGAAGTGAAATGTCAGCGATATGCAGTAAATATACTTACAGAAACTTTGGTAATATAGCACTAGAGAAGAGTGTCTAATGTGTGGTGCAGGTGACTGATCGAGAGCTAGTGAACTGAATCACCTAGAAAATACATTTATGAGATTCTCCGAGTAAGAGAAGAGCTTGGTTTAAAGGATACACTTTGAGTTATCGAGGAACATTTAACTTGGAAATGGAACAGAGTGTGGAGTTTAAATATGATAGAGCGAGACTAAGGTTTTACTATAGTAAGCAGGTCCAATTGGCTTTAGGGTGCAGTTGTTATTCAGAGATGACCAAAACTTGCATAGAATAAACTAGAATAGGAAACATCAAAAAGCCAGTCACTGAGATGAAGACCACAACAAAGCAACACAAACCAAAAAAAAAAGTTCAAATGTGTGTGAAATCTTATGGGACTTAACTGCTAAGGGTATCAGTCCCTAAGCTTACACACTACTTAATCTAAATTATCCTAAGGACAAACACACACACCCATGCCCGAGGGAGGACTCGAACCTCCGCCGGGACCAGCCGCACAATCCAAGACTGCAGCGCCCTAGACCGCTCGGCTAATCCCGCGGGGCGCAACACAAACCATTGCTACCACTACAGGTTAGGCAATCCCGCTCTATTTGTACATGCATATAAGTGAGAGGTGAGGACAGGAAACTCCACTAATGTATTGTAGATGGCGTGACGTGTACAGTCACATGGTTAGTCCTGGGGGAGTCTGCAGTCTGTATTCACAAGCTGGAATGCACAGTCGAACAGCCCTGTTGAAATGACGTACCTGGTTGCGGAAAAGGCAGTCATGATTTTCATGTCTGGACAAGTGCCGGCCGTTGTGGGCCGAGCGGTTCTAGGCGCTTCAGTCCATAACCGCGCGCCTGCTATGGTCCCAGGTTCGAATCCTGCCTCGGGCATGGATGTGTGTGATGGCCTTAGGTTAGTTAGGTTTAAGTAGTTCTAAGTCTAGGTGACCGATCACCTCAGATGTTAAGTCTCATAGAGCTCAGAGCCACTTGAACCACTTGGACAAGTTAATGGAAGCTTGTAAGATGACTGATCTGTTTAAAGTTCAATTATTAGTGAAAATAAATCCTAATACGCTCTGGTTTCAAAAGCTGTAGACTATCATACATAAAGTAGAGATCCTGTAATTGATTTACGAAAACAACCTGACTGTAACGTGATAAGACAAAGTTACGCAGGAAGGTCAGAGTTACTTTAACAGCGCAATGGTAAATAACAAGTATATAAACAGGAAACTGAATCATCTCTATTATTGCAGCAAGACTGAATGTGTTTTAGCAACTCGCTTACAGTTATTTACTGTTAACTGGGAATGTGAAATTCGATTTATAATTATAACTGTCAAATAATAAACATGGCATATATACACTTCTGTAGACACAAGTACGGCATTTCTCCAAGCTGTTTGAGCGACAGGAGTTACCTTCTTTGCTGTAAAATGGGAGCGAAAACGGGATACGTTATTTTCAGAATAGCGGATGCAATCTTTTATGTGAAATATCATTTGAAAATCTTGCAATGTGTCAACTTGTACAGCAGAAAGTGGTTCTGGCTATGAGTGTCAGTCAATCGAATGCATTTAAATAAGAAACAAATGACCACATAAATAGAAAGGAGGAACTGTTAGATACCACTTCACGTAATTAATTTCTGAAATCACGTGGACAGAATACTTCTCGCCATCTTTGTGTACAAACAACACGTGGTAGGTAGGATTCAAATACATAGTCATCGTATGAACAAACTTACCATATACGGCACAAAGCATATATAATATCTTAAAGTGATGCCAAGAGTGAATGAACTACCGCATACTGTTCGAAAACTCGTAGTACTGACCTCACAATGAAATAAAAATTTAGTAACGAAATGTGAAAGGTACGTTCACTCGCTCTGATAATAGCAGTTCTGCAGTTTAAATAAACGAAAAGTTAACTATTAAATCTAAGTACCTCACGAGTGATTAACGAAACAGTATTGCAGATATGCAGTGCCTGCAGGTAACGCCGATAGTGTGAACCATCTCACCAAACAGCAGCCGAGTGACCACCACATCCATCATCAACCGTCTTCTTGAGAAACTTGCCAGAATTGCAAAATCTGCTCCAGTACGAGCGAAACTGGGTATAATGGGGTTTATGACCCTACTGATAACGAATTTTATATCACAACTGAAAAATTAAAAATGGTGGCTCCAAAAAGGCGGAAAGAATCTGGAAAAACATTACGTGGTGGACAAAAATATTTTCGTTGCACATTTACAAATTGAATGGTAAACTTTATTACAAATCTGCGTCTAATGAAACAACAAGTTTACTGTTACCAGTCACCGTTTTATTCATTTCCACGACGCGTTTCAAAGGTTTAAACCTCCATCATCGGGTGTATTTACATTAGTTAGTATGACATTTGTGTGTGTATGTTGTGTTACGATTTTTTGGAGGAACTTTGGCACTGCCTAGTGGAGAAACAAGACACTATTTCTGCTTATCGTGAGTGGTTGCCTTAACCACATTTTTTTCAAAGACGCTACCTACTTTGTGAACTTGTCTCCTTATCTATCAAAGTCTAATCTCTAAAAATCTACCCCTACTTGGCACCGCCCCTACCAGGCGTTGCCCTTAACTACTCTCATAAATTTTACCAAAGTGATAGGCTCCATGGACCAACAGTTTGTATCTTATTTATTTATTTCTTAAATTAATTAGTAAATGTGTACAAACGAAAATGCTATAAAACAGAATGTTACAATAAAAAAGTGATTTAAAGCATAAAATAAAATAGCTTTGTATATTGCTTGCACTACTTCAGCTACAAGAACCTTTCTCGAAGAAATGATGCTTTTGGTGTTTTCGTCTGCGACCGGCGTTTTCTATTTTCAACTGTGCCGTCTAAAATACCTGCAACAGACTGATACTGCATTTTAATATCTCAATGAATGCAGCGTTCCTTGAATCAGCCTCCCGCTTGCCTTTCTCAATACGTGCCATTCAGATCATTCTGTCTTCGATGTAATGCTAAGCTGTACGTTACACCAAGCCTGGCACTCACCAGATAGCGACTGGTTTACTAAAATACTGTATAAATAATTTGCAAAGAGTGTACGGTACCTCGATGTGCGTTCAAGAGCACTGCAGCAAGTGCTTTGCATGTACCACCAGTAATCAGGCTCCACGTTCCCCCCTTCGCCGAGGATGTAGTCGATTATTATTCCCTTGAACCGTGTAAGTGCATGATATTGGGTAAGGGAAAAGTAATAGTCATCCGCATACAGAGAGGACCGAGTGTGTGACACGGAGGTAACAAGCTAAGATCTTCCGTGTCAGTCGCCAAACGCCAGACGACGATATGCGCGTGAAACAATGTTCATCAGTTTCCAGGAGACGATAACTGGGGCAAAGTGGGGAGTCTGTTAATCCGATAGTCCGGAGTCTTTGGACCGTAGCCTACTCCTTGTTGATGACTTGATACCTGCCTGTATAAGAGTGATGTAATAATCTTTCGCCTTTGGCGGGCGCATTGTGGAGAGATTCGAGACCACATATACTGTGAGATCAAAACTATCCGGACACCAGGCTGAAAATGACTTCCAAGTTCGTGGCTGGAATTCAATAATGTGTTGACCCACCATTAGCATTGACGACAGCTTCCACTCTCGCAGGCATATGTTCAATCAGGTGCTGGAATAGAAGAGGAATCGATGTCAGTTGGTGAGGCGTGGCACGAAGTCGGCGTTCCAAAAACATCCCAAAGGTCTTCTATAGGATTAAGGTTAGGAATCGGTGCAGTACAGTCCATTACAGGGATGTTATTGTCATGTAACCACTCCGGCACAGGCGGTGCATTATGAACAGGTGCTCGATCGTGTTGAAAGATGCAATCGCCATCCCCGAATTGCTCTACAATGGTGGGAAGCAAGAAGGTGCTTAATACATCAATGTAGGCCTGTGCTGTGATAGCGCCATACAAATCGACAAGGGGTGCAAGCCCCCGCCATGAAAAACATGACAACACCATAACGCCACCGCCTCCGCATTTTACTGTTGGCACTACACACGCAGGCATGTGACGTTCACGGGCCATTCCCCGTACTCACACGCTGCCATCGGATCACCACATGGTGTACCGTGATTCGTCACTCCACACAACGTTTTTCCACTGTTCAATCGTCCAATGTTTACGCTCCTTACACCGAGCGAGGCGTCGTTTGCTATTTACCGGCTTGATGTGCGACTGCCGCACGACCATGATATCCAAGTATTCTCACAGCCCGCCTAAATGTCATTCCTGTGTGGTGGTCTGGATAGATGTCTGTCTATTACACATTACGTCCCTCTTCAACTGTCAGCGGTCTCTGTGAGTCAACAGACGAGGTCGGCCTGTAAGCTTTTCTGCTGTACGATCCCCCTCACGTTTCCACTTGACTATCACATTGGAAACAGTGGATCTAGGGATGTGTAGGAGTGTGACACCCAATCACCTTATCACATTCGAAGTTTGTGAGTTCCGCGGAGCGCCCCATTCTGCTCTTCCACGATGTCTAATGACTACTGAGGTCGCTGGCAGTAGGTCACATCACAATGCACCTAATACGTATGTTTTTGGGGTGTCAGGATACTTTTGATCACATAGTGTAGCTGTATTACAGAATGTTAAATGGAGAGTTGTGTCTTGCGTTGTGCCACCGAACTGGTGGGACGTGAGAGATGGCATCAGGACCTCCAGTGGACGACTTATGAGGGACGTGTGTTAACTGGTTAATCATTTCCATTTATTGCTAATACAAAGGCAACCGCCTGTGCTTGGACGTTAACCAATCCCAGCCCTCCATCGTGAAAGGGAAGGTGAGAGTGTCATAACGTACTTTAAATATCTGTCTTGTTCATAAGAAAGAACCTAAGGCGTCCTGAAGTGTGCCACCTATCGCCGCTGGTAGGCTGTGCCACATGACTGAGTTTCGATGCCACGCAGTGCTTCAGCTATTCCTCACGTTGCAGCTGGTTCAAATGCCGAATCAGGTTATGGTAGACCATCACATATACTACATGTAGTAATCGTCTATAGTTTGCAGTAGCCGTTCTCCGCACGTCGTTCATAAATATGCGTCCCAAATATCTCAGTTCAGTAACTGGTGGGAGGCGGGTGAGAGAGAGTGGCTACAGACTGGGCGCAGTATCCAGTGCCGCCAATTTGTTGGTGTCAAGAAGAGTGCCCGCAACCTGACGATATCGCTCGATCCAGCTTAATATGTAACCGACTTCATCGACTGAATGAACCAGCAGTAGCAGGTTGTCAGTGTACACCCTACAGCGGATGATGCCAGATAGCCTGCGGTTGACACCTCCAAGGAGTGGCTTGAGCACGATTACATAAAGATAGGTAGAGAGGGAGCAACCTTGTCGTAGAGACGCCTTGGTTGGTTATTGGTCCCGCTGTCCATCTTTTCGCCTGGATCTGAGACAAAGTTGCCGGCGGAAGTGGCCGAGCGGTTCTAGGCGCTAAAGTCCGGAAGAGCGACAGCTACGGTCGCAGGTTCGAGTCCTGCCTCGGGCGTGGATATGTGTGATGTCGTTAGGTTGGTTAGGTTTAAGTAGTTCTAAGTTCTAGGGGATTGATGACCTCAGATATTAAGTCCCATAGTGCTCAGAGCCATTTGAACCATTCAAATCTGCATAACTTTGCGGAAGAGTCACACTTTTGGCATGGTGACCTATTGTCTTCAGTCGTCGTTGGTCCCGTTCTTGTAGGATCTTTTTATGGCTGCAGCGGTGTCGGAGATTTGATGTTTTACCGGATTGCTGATAATCACGGTACACTCGTGAAATTGTCATATTGGAAAATCCACACTCTGTCCCTACTCTATCGCTACCTCGGAGATGCCGTGTCCCATCGCTCGTGCGCCGATTATAACACCACGTTCACTCTCACTTAAATCTTGATAACCTACCACTGTAGCAGCAGTAACCGATCTAAGAAATGCGCCAGACACTTGTCTTATATAGGCGTTGCCGACCGCAGTACCGTATTCTGCCTGAATTGTATATTTGAATACGGATGCCTGTACCAGTTTCTTTGGGGCTTCAGTGTACATTCAGTAACAATTTAACAGCATTCTAAGTCGATATTCTACAGTCATATACATACCACGAAATCAAAATTAAAAACCCCAAGCTTCAGAATAATTTTTATGAAATTAAATTAATTAGATACTATTTTCGGTTAATTAAGCCAGTCACGTTGAAGAATAGCGCATCTCCTGCAAATGTAGTTCACTTTAACAGCACTATCTTTAAAATCAACACAAAATGATGCGCGATTGATATGTGAATAATTAAACAACGTTACGCTACTTTTTTAGCAGTACTTTAATTCCTTTCACTCCTTTGCACTGAATTTGTGAAGGCAACATAAAAATGCTCAGAGTAAAGAGATCTCTGGCACTAGCTACAGGTGAGAACCGTGTACCTTGACACAATGAGTCTAGCATGTTAAAATGTCAAAATAGTATTTCACAAACCTCTTACCCACACCACTGTTGTGTACTTCAGGTTCAGGCATTAAGCTTGTGCAGTGTGGCGGAGAGTGTGGTAACCGGTGGGCTCGCATATTTACAAGTTATATTTTCAGGTTAAAACTGCGAACAATCAAAACTATGACCCAAATTTTCACGTGAGATAGATTTTTGTGGCTGATATCTAGTAAGTGCGTCTTTTCTCCTTAAAACACAAGATCACGTTGTTGATGATTCCTTGTCAGTGGCAATGTGTTGTGCAGCGCAGTGCGAAGGCCCATTGCGTTGTTGGGAAACGCTTCACGGTGCCGTCGAATGAAGGCAGACTACCACAACCAGGGCGTAGGATACGCCACTGCTTGCTCCCTAAAGCCTGCTACAAATGCACTGTTGGTCATCCCAGTGGTGGCAGTGTCCTCAACCAGAGAGGCAACCGCCGAGGTTCGAAAACTGCAACTGTAAGTTACTGTGGCCGGTGCAGTTGTCGTACTAGACACTGGAAGTGCTTTCTGCAACTCGTCTATGCGCAAGCTCCATAATATTTGTAACCCAGGTGAAAAACGGAAGCATCACGAACGTTATGCAAATAGCAGCAGAAAACTATGTAAGCACGTCATGTGCCTAAAGTGATGCAGCTTGGCGATCCCCGCAAGGGGTGAATACGCTGCTCGCCATCTTTGAAGGTACGTATGGGCCCCGAGCCTGCAGCTGCAGAATCACAATATTAAATGGACCTCAGGCACCTACGCTGCAGTCGTCAGCACCAGAAATGTCCGTCGATATCCCAGAACAATCGTTGCTAGTTCTAGTGGTGATATTGTGGATCTAGTCGTCTTATTCAAATCTGTGCTTGATCGGATGCCAGGTCTTATTGAAAGGCTTCATCAGACGGTCTTTGAGGTCGAGGAAGCAGCCAGGCCACCACTGCTCAGCAGCTGCAACCTTCAGTAGTACTCTGTTTAGTCTGCAACTGGTACAGAAGTAGACTGATCTCAGATTTCTCTGCTACGTTAGAGATCAGAAAAATTACGAAAGAGCCAGAAAAGACAAAAGAGAGACTATTGTGGCATACCACGAAGGGAGACGTAATACTACGAGTGATGGACCTCCACGGAAACAGGGACTGAACTCTCTGCTAAGAAATTGATAACCACCACTCACCACCACAGTGTGTCGTCCTAAGACCGAGGCACATCTTGTGAAACGCTCTGTCTGATGATAATGTGCTCACGTTATATAAAATGTCGCTGTCACATCACATCACACTACATTGTACTGACCATTGAAAGAATGAATATAGTCTAAGCATTAACGAACTACTAACATAGCAAATAGTTGTTAGTCCGATATAAACATTGTAGCCACGTGGCCGACCCGCGTTGTTGTCATTTGCCTATGCTGCAAAAGAGAGAGGGTAAATGACAATTCCAACATTTGACGGAAGTTGACGAAGATGTACGATATATTTTCAGCTAATGACACAGTTACGTATTCGGCGTGTATGACCACACGAATTTTTCTCTGATATTCGTCTTGCACACAGGCTGTCAAGTCACAGGGAGTGCAGAAATGATGCACTTTCTTTGCGTACCCTTTGCTGCATAGTTACCTAGCTTGCCATCATGTTATCTGTGCAGTAGGTCGACACAGCTCTCGGATCGCACAGGGTGAGTATTCGTCCTCGTGAAGGCGGGTAAAGGAAGAGCTGCCAGCTGAGTCAAGGTGAATGGAGATACAGAAACTGCATACCAATACGTATGAGGCACGGACGCTATAAGCCTTTTAAGAATGTGTTCACAATGGTTTACCATCTGCCTTTGGGGCTTAACTTTTGAACTCGAAATAACCAAAAATTATAGTTCTCACTGAAGATCCAAAGAAACTGGTACACCTGCCTAATATTGAGTTCCCCCAGTGAGCACGCAAAAGTGCGGCGACATGACGTGGCATAGACTCGACTAATGTCTGTATTAGTGCTGGAGGGAACTGACACTATGAATCCTGCAGGTCTATCCATATATTCGTAAGAGTACGAGTGGCAAGGCATCCCAGATATGCTCAATAACATTCATGTCTCGGGAGATTGGTGGTCAGCGGAAGTGATTAAACTCTGAAGAGCGTTCCTGCAGCCACTCTGTGACAATTCTGGACGTGTGTGGTGTCGCATTGGTCTGCTGGAACTGGCCATGTCCGTCGGAATGTGCAAAGGACATGAATGGACGCAGGTGATAAGACAAGATGCTTACGTACGTGTCAGCTGTCAGAGTCGTATCAGGGGTCCCAAACCACTCCAACTGCACTCGCCCCAGATCATTACAGAGCTTCCACCCGCTTGAACAATCCCCTGCTGACATGCAGGGTCCACGGATTCATAAGGCTGTCTCCATACCCGTACACGTCCATCCACTCGATAGAATTTAAAACGAGACTCTACCGACCAGGCAACATGTTTCCAGTCATCAACAGCCCAATGTCGGTGTTGGCGGACCCAAAGCGTTGCGTCGTGCGGTCATCAAGGATACACGAGTGGGCCTCCGGCTCCGAAAGCCCGTATGGATGATGTTTCGTTGAATGGTTCCCATGCTGACACTTTTTAATAGCCCAGCATTGAAATCTGAAGCAATTTGCGGAAGGATTGCACTTCTGTCACGTTAAACGATTGTCTTCAGTCGACGTTGGTCCCTTTCCTGGAGGATATTTTTGCAGCCTCTGCGATGACATAGATCTGATGTTTTAGTGGATTCCCGGTATTCAAGGGACACTCGTGACATTCACGTGTGGGAAAAATCCCTACTCCATCGCTACCTCGGAGATACTGTGACTCACCGTTCGTGCACTGACTGTAACACCACGTTCAAATTCACTTAAACCTTGATAATCTGCCACTGTAGCATCAGTGACCGATCTAAAAAATGGGAAAGAACACTTGCGGTCTGATGTAGGCGTTGCCGGCGGCAGCGCCATCTTCTGCCTGTTTATATATCTTTGTATTTGAATATATACTACTGGCCATTGAAATTGCTACACCACGAAGATACCTTGCTACAGACGCGAAATTTAACCGATAGGAAGAAGATGCTGTGATATGCAAATGATTAGCTTTCCAGAGCATTCACACAAGGTTGACGTCGGTGGCGACACGTACAACGTGCTGACATGAGGACAGTTTTCAACCGATTTCTCATACGCAAGCAGCAGTTGACCGGCGTTGCCTGGTGAAACGTTGTTGTGATGCCTCGTGTAAGGAGGAGAAATGCGTACCATCACGTTTCCAACTTTGATAAAAGTCGGATTGTAGCCTATCGCGATTGCGGTTTATCGTATCGCGACATTGCTGCTCGCGTTGGTGAGATCCAATTACCGTTAGCAGAATATGGAATCGGTGGGTCCAGGAGGGTAATACGGAACGCCGTGATAGATCCCAACGGCCTCGTATCACTAGCAGTCGAGATGACAGGCATCTTATCCGCATGGCTGTAACGAATCGTGCAGCCACGTCTCGATCCCAGAGTCAACAGATGGGGAAATTTGCAATACAACAACCATCTGCGCGATCAGTTCGACGGCGTTTGCAGCAGCATTGACTATTAGCTCGGAGACCATGGCTGCGGTTACCCTTGACGCTGCATCACACACAGGAGTGCCTGCGAAGGTGTACTCAACGACCAACCTGGGTGCACTAATGGTAAAATGTCATTTTTCGGATAAATCCAGGTTCTGTTTACTTTGTTTGGCGACATCACGGTGAGCGCACATTGGAACCGTGTATTCGTCATCGCCATAGCGGCGTATCACCCGCCGTGATGGTATGGGGTGCCATTGGTTACACGTCTCGGTCACCTCTTGTTCGCACTGTTGGCACTTTGAACAGTGGACGTTACATCTCAGATGTGTTACGACCCGTGGCTCTACCCTTCATTCGATCCCTGTGAAATCCTACATTTCAGCAGGATAATTCACGACCGCATGTTGCAGGTCCTGTACGGGCGTTTCTGGATTCAGAAAATGATCGTCTGCTGCCCTGGCCAGCACGTTCTCCAGATCTCCACCAACTGAAAACGTCTGGTCAATGGTGGCCGAGCAACTGGCTCGTCACAATACGTTAGTCACTACTCTTGATGAACTGTGGTATCGTGTTGAAGCTGCATGGGCAGCTGTACCTGTACACGCCATCCAAGCTCTGTTTGACTCAGTGCCCAGGCATATCAATGCCGTTATTATTGCCAGAGGTTGTTGTTCTGGGTACTGATTTCTCAGGATCTGTGCACCAAAATTGCGTGGAAACGTAATGTCAGTTCTAGTATAATATATTTGTCCAATAAATACCCGTTTATCATCTGCATTTCTTCATGGTGTAGCAATTTTAATGGCCAGTAGTGTACATGCCTATACCAGTTCTTTTGGGGCTTCAGTGTATAATACCTACAAGTTTCTACTTAAAATCGTCTGTCCCAATCTTCTGATCAACAATTCAACAGTTAAGGCCGAACAGCAGAGAATGGATCATTATAAACACATTCTTAAACGTCTTATAGCCTCCAAGCCACATATGTATTTGTGTTCAGTTTACGTAGCTCCACTAAGCTAAACTCGGCTGTCAGTTACTTACCTCGCCTTTACGAGGGCGTACACTCACCCTGTGCGATCCAGCAGGTGTTTCGACCTACTGTACAGGCAAGCAAACATGGTGACTAGTTATAAAAGGATTAATAAAACTTGTGATTATTTTGTAAAGTTAAATACGCCGCTATTCTCATTGATGCTTGCTCAAATATTCACTGTTTTTATTTTATCGTCGTGGTACATGGGTATACCAGAATTTTAAGGTTCAATTGTGTGACATTAATTAATTTGATTATTAATATGCATTCTGAAAGTGACAGCAGGCGCAAACAACAAAAGTGCCATGAATAAATTCGCTAATATCATATATAAAAATTGAAGGTGTAGCTCACTATTTGATGGTCATTAAGAAGATAATGTTTTCCTTTATGTAAAAGTAATAACATTTGGCATCACTTAGACATATATTTATGACTGAATCAAGCCACGGATTGCAATACAGCAAATCGAAGCTTTCATTAAACAGATGTGATTCACTTATTCGGAGCATCTGTGGTGGTTACAGGGCAAAAAATATGAGTGAGTGATACATCTGTTGATCATTATAGACTTAAAGATGTATATCTTTAGAATGTTGTCTCTGACACGAGCTTCACAAAAAAGGGATGTAAATGACAAGATAAATTGCATAGAGCGCATAATACGAATATCCACAGAGAAACTCCTTAAGGTGCATATAATCTAAAGTCTCAAGCAACAGTTTGACATATATTTATGACTGAATCAAGCCACGGCTTGCAATACAGCAAATCGAAGCTTTCATTAAACAGATGTGATTCACTTATTCGGAGCATCTGTGGTGGTTACAGCGCAAAAAATATGAGTGAGTGATACATCTGTTGATCATTATAGACTTAAAGATGTATACCTTTAGAATGTTGCCTCTGACACGAGCTCCACAAAAAAGGGATGCAAATGACAAGATAAATTGCATAGAGCGCATAATACGAATATCTACAGAGGAATTCCTTAAGGTGCATATAATCTAAAGTCTCAAATCGTTCATGTGAACTATGCGAAGGAACAATGCACAATGATAGAGAAACTGCAGTGTGAAGGCAAAAATAAATAAAAGCAGGTAACGTAAAAAGGAACATATTACGTTGACAGTAATGTCTTTAATATATCATTCTTAAGCAAACTCAGTATGTATTACAAGAATGCATAGAAACTTCTACAGATAATAATTACATAACAATCACTACTGACGCTTTTTGTATAAAAAGCAAAACTTGTGATGAATACTCTGTCCAATTTGCAGTCTGTTGATGACAGAGAGAAACCAAATAAAACATTGCAATCCTTCAAAAACATCAGCAAACAAAAATTTTCAGGGCCAATGTTCAAAAGAAGAAAATAGTCACAAACAAAATCAAAGACATCAGTTCTTACAGAAACAATGTAGTTAATTTTCTCTTTATCTTTCATTAAAGCATGATAAGTCTGCGTTGTTTCATTAAAATCTGATTCTTGAAAGTTTTTACAACACTGTGCTTCGAACTTCAACATTACAAATCTCACACCTCTTCAATAAATAACACCATTTGTCTTTAAAAGTCGGAAACTGCTGCTGAATCTTCACGCCTGCATACATAAACATAATTTACAGTTTTTATAGTCTGACTGGAACTCGTCCAATCCCTAAAGATCACAAATGCGTCTTGAGAAATCGATATGCTGCCGAAATTAACGTGTGTGTGTGTATGTGTGTGTGTGTGTGTGTGTATGAAACAGTGAGTAAGTGAATAAGCTTGTGGTTTAAAGAAGGAAGGAAGATTGGGTTTAACGTCCCAGTGACATCGAGGTCATTAGAGACGGGCTTGTGTGTTCGTGTCTGCGTGGATATGAGAAAGAGAGAGATGGAGGAGGCAGGAGAGGGAGAGAGAGAGAGAGAGAGAGAGAGAGAGAGAGAGACAGACAGACAGAGAGAGAGAGCTGGAAAGAAATAAGGGAAGGAGATAGCAAAGAATATGGAGGAGGCTATAAAGACAAAATAAAAGATCAAAAAATTTTCGACGTAGACGTGAAAGAGAAGTCTATTAAATTCCGATTTATGTTATGGGAGGCAGAAAAGAATATAATGGGTGTACGTTTTTAGAATGAAGAATGGGTTATGAAATGGCGAATATAAAATCGAACTATTTCGTAGAAGGAAAGCGAAAGAGGGGAGAGACAAATACGGAAAGTAATTAAAAGAGAAAGTAAAAGTTGAATGGAATTTTGTTATTAATTTTGGGAGGATGGAATAAAAGGGTAAAGGAGCAGAGAGAGAGAGAGAGAGAGAGAGGGGGGGGGGGTGAGGAGAAAACCGTTCTTTCTCTTAAGAACCATTCTCAAAAATTTGCTTTAATGTGTGGATTGTTTATTTGACATAAAACTACTTTCTGAAGAAGAAAAAGGTTTAAATTGCAATTGAAACTACTACTTTAATTATTATTTTTTTACTAAACTTGTCTATACACTTCTCTAACCACTCGCTAACTGCTAGTCCGTCCAATCACAGAATCTCTGGGCGAGGGTGCAGAGAGCTGTCAGCGATATGAACACAGTCTATAGCGCTGCCAAAATACAAACAGGTTATTACACAATGTAGTCTATATGTCGTAACATCCGATATTTTGCTACTCTCACACTTGACTGCATAGTCTGGGTAAAGATTCTCCTAAATTTGACTGTCGTTTTCTTTCTAGTGAATTATTTCTTTGAAATGAGAGCAGAACAATGTATATTAAGATCACCACTTCATTTCTCAAATAACTGCACCGCGAGAAAATTGACGCGAGAGTTTGCTCCATGATCAGAGAATACACACACGCAGATGTTAATTTTTGGCTTTAATCTGCATTCCGAAACGTGCATAGTTATAACTGCAGTTAGCAGAAGCGGAAAGTAGATGATTTTGACAAGAAACTTTTGGGTATTATAGGACTGATTTTTTGTTGTTCATAGTTAGTTAATATTTTGAAGAATCAGCCTAAGTTGCACAAATTTTCTGGTCTGTGCGAGGTTTCGGCTAAAAGTTATTAAAGTATTATAGCCCTCATGCCTCATGGCGTTAGTATCCAGTTGCTGTTTTCGAACTTTCAGTCAGATCCATACTCTGTCTCGTAGCCTGCGGGAGTTCTGGAATGTCCTCTTCCAGCCTGTCAAATAAGGAACCGTTCCACATGGAACGTAGGCAGTTACACCTGAGTGTCGGATAGCCCAAATTTCGTTGATCAAGAACTCACTTTCCTTGTCCGACGTCACGCACTGGACTGGTTTTTCTGCTGCTATTGACAAATGGTCCGAGTTTTCAGCCGTTTTGTCTACAGTGGCCGGACTTTGTTTCTTTGGAGTGCATATTGCACGTAGAAGTACAGCTATTTTTTCTTTCAGGGAAGTGTACCACTGTACGAACCCCAGGGATGCACAACACATGCACGGATAGCTTCTCTTACACGAATTGTTACCGACAAATCCTGCTGCATTTCAGGGCGATGAACAAAAAGATGAATTGGTAATGGACATTAGTTACCTACTAGAAGAGTTAGTTCCTACTTTCATGAAGCTGAGTTACTAAGTGCCGGTACGAAATAAGCATAAATGCGAAAATTTGAAATCCTACACTCTTATTATTTGCAATTAAAAATTGCGAACGATAAATTTTCACCCAGAAATGGCAATTGAGACTGTTGAGCGCCTGGTCCAGTAGATCATGTCACAGACACTGTGACAAAAGTCATGGTATTCCTCCTGATAGGCCGGCCGGAGTGGCCAGGCGGTTCTAGGCGCTACTGTCTGGAGTCGAGTGACCGCTACGGTCGCAGGTTCGAATCCTGCCTCGGGCATGGATGTGTGTGATGTCCTTAGGTTAGTTAGGTTTAATTAGTGCTAAGTTCTAGGCGACTGATGACCTCATAAGTTAAGTCGCATAGTGTTCAGAGCCATTTGAACCATTCCTCCTGATATCGTGTCTGACCACATTTTTCCCGGCGTAGTGCAGGAACTCGACGTTACGTGGACTGAATAAGATGATGGAAGACCCCTGCAGAAATACTGTGCTACCCCCATAGCCGATCATAACTGCGGAAGTGTTAACGGTGTCTGATTTTGTGCAAGAACTGACCTATCGATTACGTCCCGCAAATGTTCAATGGGATTCACGCCTGACGATTTTGACGGTAAATCAACCGCTCTAATTATCGAGAATGTTCTTACAGAGAGCATTGTCTTCCAAAGAGTCCATCGTTGTTTAGGAACATGAAGTCCATGAATGTCTGCAAATGGTCTCCAAGTAGCCGAAAATAACTATTTGCAGTGAATGATCGGTTCAGTCGGACCAGAGGACCCCGTTCGTTGAACATGAACGTAGCCCACACCCATACGGAGTCCGCCCCCGGTAGCTGAGAGGTAAGCGCGACAGAAATTCAATCCCAAGGGCCTGAGTTCCATTCCCGGCTGGGTGTTGTGTTGTCCTAATCATAATCATTTCATCCCCATCGACGCGCAAGTCGCCAAAGTGGCGTCAAATAGAAATACTTGCACCCGGCGAATGGTCTACCCGACGGGAGGCCCTAGTCACACGACATTCATTCACCGTTATGGAGTCACCACCACAGTGCCTTGTTACAGTCTGGGTCCTTGACTTTGAGGGGCTTGCGTCACACTAGATCACTACCATAACATCTTAACAACTGAAATCGAGACTAATCTCACGAGGCCACGGTTTTACAGTCGAGAAGCGGCCAACTGAATTGGTCACTTGCCCAGGGGAAGCGCTGCTGGAGATGTGCTGTTAGTAAAGGCACACGCGCCTGTCGTCTGCTCTCACACCTCATTAACACAAAATTTTGCGCACTGTTCCAACTGATACATGCGAGGCACGTCCGACATTGATTTCTGCTATTATTTCTTGCATTGTTGCTTGTCTGCAACACTGATAACTCTAGCTGCTCTCTGTCGTTAAGTGAAGTATCTCGACTACTGTGTTGTCTGTGTGAAAGGCAATGCCTGAAATTTGGTATTCTCGGCACAGTCTTGACACTGTGGATCTCGCGATATAGAACTCCCTAACGATTTCCGAAATGGAATGTTCCATGCGCATAGTTCAAATTACAGATATCAGCATTTAAAGTCTACTAATTCCCGTCGTGCGGACATAATCACGTCGGAAACCTTTTCACATGAATTACCTGAGCTCCGTCAATGCACTGCCCATTTATACCTTGTGCACACGATACTACCTCCATCCGTTTATGTGCATATCGCTATCCCGTGACTTTTGTCCACTCAGTGTCTCGTGCTGTGTGGATAAACCGCGTCTGAGAAGCATTGCGTACTTTTGTCAAAACATGGCAGTTTGTAGAAACAAGGTTTCACTTCGGCGAAGTAAATTAAAATTCGACACGTATCCTGTGATGAGGCAGCGACGCTAAAATTACCGTCCACGTGGCCCCGGCTACCGGAGACAACGTGGCCGGTTCGGTCAACCGCAGACGACTTTGTCGCATCAGCGCTTTGTGTGTGCGCCGCGCCGCAGTGGACAGTGCGGCCGCCGTCAGAGACAGCGCCTGCAGCATTTCCAGGAGCTCGCAAAGTTTCCCGGAGGGGCGCACGCACAGCGCCCGCTCAGCAGGCGAGGCACGCCACGCGTTGTCCTCGGCGCTCCCGCCCCCACCCCCACCCCCGCAGCGCGCTAATTTGTCTTACTTTTCCGAGAAGAGAACCCCTCCGGCCGCCCTCGCTCTTTTTCAGGAGCTCAGACTCGACGGGAATAAAAAGTGGAGCCGGCTGGAGACGGGGCAAAAGGAAAGGACCGGGAGGAAAGGGGGGGGGGAGGAGGAGGAGGGGCAGACCTGGGCTGCAGAAGGACGCGAGCGGCGGACGCGCTGTCGCGAATTTGAATTTCACAAGAAAGGCTCACGGTAGTCCTCTCCTCTTCATTAATGACGAGAGCGGAATTACATTGCGCGCCGCGTGTCGCCGTGATTCATAGCCGTAGCCGCTGCAGGAGGAGCTGGGGGGCGTCTCGCAGTCCAGACGCCGTAAATTTGCCGGATTTACCGGCCCGAACGGGATGCGAACGGCTGTTGCTGTAGGTGGCCATGTGGGAGAGACAGTTTTAGTGCGACTGAAACATTTTTTACCATAATTAACCATTTCTGAAAGAGATGTCGAGTTGTTATTATATCCAATATATTTATTTTCTTAGAATATAGGCTTTCAAGGCCCGTGTCTCCTTCAGCTAAAATTTGTGAACTGAGATGCCGTGGCCGAGATATAAAACTACACTACTGGCCATTAAAATTGCTACGCCTCGAAGATGACGTGCTACAGACGCGAAATTTAACCGACAGGAAGAAGACGCCGTGATATGCAAATGATTAGCTTTTCAGAGAATTCACACTAGGTTGGTGCCGGTGGCGACACCTACAACGTGCTGACATGAGGAAAGTTTCCTACTGATTTCTCATACACAAACCGCAGTTGACCGGCGTTGCCTGGTGAAACGTTGTTGTGGTCCCTCGTGTAAGGAGGAGAAATGCGTACCATCACGTTTCCGACTTTGATAAAGGTCCGATTGTAGCCGATCGCGATTGCGTTTTATCGTATCACGACATTGCTGCTCGCATTGGTCGAGATCCAATGACTGTTAGCAGAACATGGAATCTGTGGGTTCAGGAGGTACTTCGGAACGCCGTGTGGATCCCAACAGCTTCGTATCACTAGCAGTCGAGATGAGAGGCATCTTATCCGCATGGCTGTAACGGATCGTGCAGCCACGTCTCGTTTCCTGAGCCAACAGATGGGGACGTTTGCAAGACAACAACCATCTGCACGAACAGTTCGACCGTTTGCAGCAGCATGGACTATCAGCTCGGAGACCATGGCTGCGGTTACCCTTGACGCTGCATCACAGACAGGAGCGCCTGCGATGGTGTACTCAACGACGAACCTGGCTTCACGAATGGCAAAACTTCATTTTTTCGGATGAATCCAGGTTCTGTTTACAACATCATGATGGTCGCATCCGTGTTTGGCAACATCGCGGTGAACGCACATTGGACGCGTGTATTCGTCATCGCCGTACTGGGGTAACACCCGGCGTGATGGTATGGGGTGCCATTGGTTAGACGCCTCGGTCACCTCTTGTTCGCATTGACGGCACTTCGAACAGTGGACGTTGCATTTCAGATGTGTTAGGACCCGTCGCTCTACCCTTCATTCGATCCCTGCGAAAACCTACATTTCAGCAGGATAATGCACGACGGCATGCAGCAGGTCCTGTATGGGCCTTTCTGGATACAGAAAATGTTCGACTGCTGCCCTGGCCAGCACATTCTCCAGATCTCTCACCAATTGAAAACGTCTGGTCAATGGTGGCCGAGCAACTGTTTTTCACAATACGCCAGTCACTACTCTTGATGAACTGTGGTATCGTGTTGAAGCTGCATGGGCAGCTGTACTTGTACACCCCATCCAAGGTTTGTTTGATTCAATGCCCAAGCGTATCAAGGCCGTTATTACGGCCAGAGGTGGTTTTTTTGGGCACTGATTTCTCAGGATCTATGCAACCAAATTGCGTGAAAATGTATTCAAATGTCAGTTCTAGTATAATATATTAGTCCAATGAATACCCGTTTGTCATCTGCATTTCTTCTTGGTGTAGCAATTTTAATGGCCAGTAGTGTAAGTAACAACCAGGCCTATAACTTTTCGCTATTCCTCTTATAATGACAATGAAGCAACAAGTAACAGATAGTCGTTTTCTTTCACTCACGACTTTAAGGCGACTATGGCGCAATTGCACCCAAATTTCCTATGGTCATTGTATTTGGAACAGCGTGAAAACCGTCTTCATGTTCGTCTCACAAACACAAATCGAATGAAGGTCTTTGCCCACAGTTTCGTGCATGAAAATCCTTCGAGTTATAGGAATATGCACCTTTTCTAACTGTACTGTGCGTTTCTAGCGCTTTGTAACGGAAATACGTGCTTTTCAGTAAAATTTTTAATGACTTTGGAACCTGTGAAAAGTTCATTTCCTTTTAACGATACTAGTAACTTTTCTGCAGTATTATACTCTTTCCCGCAGTAGTAAGCAAAAATACGCTTGCGAACTGTACTAGTTTTGAGAAGATCCAAGTCGCTGATAGGCTGAGGCGCTTTTTCTTTTTTCCAGGCGTCGCTGAAAACATCTGATCCAGATGGCTCGGAATGATAACGGCTCACGTCTACATCATGCTACGTAAATATTGCCAACTATTTATTCACAACCGATACAAAAGAGTTACATGTTTGCAACTGTTACTGTCTTCATAGTAGTCACCAGCGTTTTGTAGAACCCGTTGTCAGCGATGTGGAAGGCGTAGTATACTGTTAGCAGAGCGTCTTCTGTTGATGGTGCGAATGGAGCGGTCTAGTGCCTGTCGAATCTCTGGAACAGTTCTCAAGCGAAAGCCACGAAGTGGTTCCTTCATCTTCGGAATCAAATCAAAGTCACAAGGGAGTATGGTGGATGGTATAGTACTTCCGATTCCCATCGACTGAACAGAGCAGCCACAGCTTGTTCTCCTAAAGCATTACGTTCCTCCGCGGCAGACCGTCAATGCACAGTATTACTGTTCGTTTTAAGAGCATCACCTGCTACTAGCTTTGCGAAAGAAGCGGCGACACTTTCTGCGTAACCCACCAATCATGCCGGCCGGGGTGGCGGAGCGGTTCCAGGCGCTACAGTCTGGAACCGCACGACCGCTACGGTCGCAGGTTCGAATCCTGCCTCAGACATGGTTGTGTGTGATGTCCTTAGGTTAGTTAGGTTTAAGTAGTTCTAAGCGCTAGGGGACTGATGACCTCAGAAGTTAAGTCCTATAGTGCTCAGAGCCATTTGAACCACTCATCATTTTGCAAGACTGGTGCACACACCGCACGCTGTGGCTGCTCTGCTCGGTCGATGGCACTGGGAAGTACTGTACCCTCCACCGCATTCTCCGGACTTAAGTCCTTGTGACTTTGTTTTGATTTCGAAGATGAAGGAACCACTTCGTGGCATTCGCTTCAGACCTGTTCCAGAGATTCGACAGGTAGTATACCGCTCCATTCGCACCACCAACAGAATAGGCTCCGCTAACTGTATACTACACCTTCGACATCGCTGTCAAGGGGCTCTACACAACGCTGGTGACTACTTTGAAGGACAGTAACAGGTGCAAACATGTAACTCCTTTGTATCGGTTGTGAATAAATAGTTGCCTCTATTTCAGTTCCAACCGTCGTAGTTCACGGGTGAACGGCCGGATGTCAGTGTCTATGTAATTCTTTTGTATCGGTTGTGAATAAATAGTTGCCTCTATTTAAGTTCCAACCGTCGTAGTTCACGGGTGAACGGCCGGATGTCAGTGTCTATGTAATTCTTTTGTATCGGTTGTGAATAAATAGTTGCCTCTATTTCAGTTCCAACCGTCGTAGTTCACGGGTGAACGGCCGGATGTCAGTGTCTATGTAACTCTTTTGTATCGGTTGTGAATAAATAGTTGCCTCTATTTAAGTGTCAACCGTCGTAGTTCACGGGTGAACGGCCGGATGTCAGTGTCTATGTAACTCTTTTGTATCGGTTGTGAATAAATAGTTGCCTCTATTTCAGTTCCAACCGTCGTAGTTCACGGGTGAACGGCCGGATGTCAGTGTCTATGTAACTCTTTTGTATCGGTTGTGAATAAATAGTTGCCTCTATTTCAGTTCCAACCGTCGTAGTTCACGGGTGAACGGCCGGATGTCAGTGTCTATGTAACTCTTTTGTATCGGTTGTGAATAAATAGTTGCCTCTATTTCAGTTCCAACCGTCGTAGTTCACGGGTGAACGGCTGGATGTCAGTGTCTATGTAACTCTTTTGTATCGGTTGTGAATAAATAGTTGCCTCTATTTCAGTTCCAACCGTCGTAGTTCACGGGTGAACGGCCGGATGTCAGTGTGTATGTAACTCTTTTGTATCGGTTGTGAATAAATAGTTGCCTCTATTTCAGTTCCAACCGTCGTAGTTCACGGGTGAACGGCCGGATGTCAGTGTCTAATGGGCACACTATTTCAGCAAGTGACCACATTGCCCTCAAGCGCTCATTTCATCGGGTCTTCTGATTATGGCTACATGGTCGCCTGCCGAAATATTGAGTCCGTTGGACAGCGACATCTGATAGCTCACCCGTGAGCTATTTCGTCATGAAGTACACTGAGGGACAATGTTCTGTGACTGTTGACGACGCTGATCACATCCACCAGCAATTCCTACCTCGTGTGGTTTTACCGTTGACTTTTTCTTGCTAACTTCGGCAGAAAAGACTTCTGCAGATTGGGAAGCTTCTTTGTTTGAAGATTTGTGTGTGGAAGAACACAATCTAAGACACCTGCACAGTTCAGTTTTAAGGTGGGGGGGGGGGGGAGGGGGGATTTCTACAGATCACTGTATGTTCTACTACTATTAAACTACTGTATTTCACTACTGTTAAACTGCCAGATCAATATTACAAAATGAATGGGGGACATGCCGTCAATTCTGCTAAACGTTAGTTATTTCTCCAACTCTATGGATCTCCTTCGTCATTTATTGGGAGAAATCTACCTGTGAGACCTGTTGACACGAACGAGTTAGTGGCCGATGGCTGTTAGTGTGGACTGATGAAAACGTCGTTTCAGGAAGCACGGGCGTCAATTCGCAGATGTGAATATAATAGATTACGGAATAGAAAAGCACCAACAATTGCTTAGTAGTGGAAAAGCATCATCACCGAAAGAGATACCTATGTCATCCTACAAATATGATGCGAAAGAACTTGCTCCCCTTTCAGCAACACTTTATCGTTGATCGCTAGATCAACGAAGGGTGCCTAGAGATTAGAGAAAAACGCAGTTGATTACCGTTTTCAAGATGGTCCGAAAGTAAGATGCACGTAATTGTAGCCCTCTACCTTTGACGTCAATATCATGTAGAGATGTGGAGCATGTTTTATCATGAAGACTTATAACGTTTTTGGAGAATGAAAATCTCTCTACAAAAATCAAAACGGATTCCACAAACAGAGATAATGCGAAATTCGGCTCGCTCTGTTTCTCCATGAGATCCATAACGCTGTAGACAACGTCGCTAAGGGTGATGCCCTAATCGTTGACTTCAGCAGGGCGTTTGACACCGTCCCGCTATGCCAGTTAGTGGGAAAAAAGGAAGACGAGGCTATCGGATCAGATTTTCGATTGGATTCAAACCTCCTTGCAGACAGAACGCACCACGTCACTCTTAAAGGAACAAAATCGACAGATGTAAAGGTAATTTTCCGGAGTACCCGGGGAAGCGCAATAGGGATGTTGTTGGTGTTACAATGTGTATAAATGCAGAAAGCGTCAGATGCTCTTTGAGACTGTTCGCTGATTATGCAGCTGTCTGTAACAGAGTAACAACGCTAGAATACAGTATAGATTTTCAGAATGACCGCCGACTGATGAATTGTGCAGGCTATGGCAGATGACCTTGAACATAAATAAATATAACATATTACGCATACATAGGAAAAGAAAGCCACTGCCGTATAACTACAATGGTCGTGAGAAATTGCTGGAAACAGTACCTACCTTTAAATATATAAGAGTAACCATCCAGAGCAACTTGAAGCAGGACGCCCATAAGACAAATAGTAAGGAGGCAGCTGTCAGACTGGTGTTCGCAGGAAAAATCTTTAGGAAATGTAACTCATCGCCGGCCGGGGTGGCCGAGCGGTTCTAGGCGCTACAGTCTGGAACCGCGCGACCGCTACGGTCGCAGGTTCGACTCCTGCCTCGGGCATGGATCTGTGTGATGTCCTTAGGTTAGTTAGGTTTAAGTAGTTCTAAGTTCTAGGGGACTCAGAAGTTAAGTCCCATAGTGCTCAGAGCCATTTGAACCATATTTTGTAACTCATCCATGAAGGAAGTGGCTTATAAGGCGCTTTTTCGGCCGATTCTTGAGTATTGTTTAGAATATGGGATCTTTACCAGGTAGGAGTGATAGAAGAGATAGAGAAGATCCAACGAAGAGAGGCGCGTTTCGTCACGGGATCGTTTAGTCGGCGCGAGAGCGTTTTCGATATGCTCTACTAATACCGTTGACAGGCGCTACAAGGGAGACTTTGTGCATAACGGAGAGAACACTTTGCGGGAAGAGTCGGTTTGAACAGTACTTCCGCCCACACACATCTCGCGTAATGACCAAGACGAGAAAATTTCAGAAATTACTTCTAGTACAGAGACTTACCGACAATTTTTATTCCCATGCGACATTCGTGATTGGAATAGGGTAAGGGTGATTGGTTAGTGGTGTTAGCGGTACCCTCCGGCACACACATTAAGCTGGCTTGCGGAGTATGATGTAGGAGATGGTATCATTACTGTCTGTCAGTCAAGCTACGAGCAGACGTTCTTAGCAATGGATTAATACTACCATACCGAGCGAGGTGGCGCAGTGGTTAGCACACTGGACTCGCATTCGGGAGGACGACGGTTCAATCCAGTCTCCAGCCATCCTGATTTAGGTTTTCCGTGATTTCCCTAAATCGTTTCAGGCAAATGCCGGGATGGTTCCTTTGAAAGGGCACGGCCGATTTCCTTCCCAATCCTTCCCTAACATGAGCTTGCGCTCCGTCTCTAATGACCTCGTTGTCGACGGGACGTTAAACACTAACCACCACCACCACCAATACTACCATACATTCCACACATGAAACTAATGGGGATCATTATCTGGACTTTCTCCTTCATGATTTACCTACGTCCTTGGAGGATGTGCTATATATATGGTTCATTCGTAAAGGCAGACCAGCTCATTATCACACGACGGTGGTGAGACACTGGAGGACGGAGGTTCAAATCACCGTCCAGCCCTTCGGAACTAGCTTCCCCTTGGTTTCCTCCGTTAAGGAGAATTCAGGGATAATACATTTGAGAGAACGCCGAACAATTTCTTCCTTATTGTTTTCCGGTCTGAGCTAATGCTCCTTCTATAACTATCTCGTCACCATTTGGGACCGTAAGTCCTGATTTCTTTCCGTCCTCTGTTAGCGAGCATGCTATTTTTTTCATTAATTCTATTTGCGTTCTTATATCTATTTAAATGAATGTGTGGTAAAAATTGATACGCGTTCACAATGACCTCATAGCTATTTTCTATTTATTTACAGCCTTCCAAGGCACACTTGCAGACGGTAACAATCTAGCCCACAGTGCATATAGACAAGGAGTTTCCAACATTAGTGGTATGTTTTCACTACTTAACGTTCATTACTTTGAAATTATGATTGTTCTTGAAGATTGTAAAAGTCATTTTAACATAAAGTCAATTTTCTGTTTTGTGTTACTTTTACAGATTTGAAGATGACCGTTTAGTAACCGAAACGAGTAATGAATTGTAAAGTAATCTATTATTGTGATCAAGACAATTAAACCATGTTTCTAAAATATTTACAAATACATCAGCTCGCCTATCTCCTTGATATGATGCATTTAGAGGGATAGTGAATGGTTATTTTACTTAAAAGCTTAATTTTTTAATATAGAAAGATCATTTTTAATTTGCTGATTAATTCGGTGTACAATTTATGAAATTGTATTGACTGGAAGCATATTTAACTTAATTTAATTTTAGTAGTTGCATAAGTCATTTTTAGGATTTCACAAACCACTGTTCAGTTAAAGATTAATATCTCAAGAACCATAAGCCTAGGTGGTATGGTTTGGATTCTAGTGGAAACTTAGCTGGCATGATAGTTGTGATACTTGTTTATTTTGTACATGCAATATTCTTTGTAGAACAGAGCAATCAGAGATGTCGTCTGCTAGACAGTACCATCAATCAACTAACGTAATACTGTGGTCAAGCCATAAGAAGCAACGAAAATAACCTAGATTGTATGAAAAAGGTTATGTGGGTAACCGTTTTACATAAAACATCAACAGATGCTTAGCCGACCCCCAACTCTCGTTCAAGCGAATGTGTAAATACAAAAAAAAAGTGAAATGACCTGTAAGTTTAGGTAAGTTTACCCGCAAGAACCCTTTTCCTGAGACTGCTAGAGTTTATAGAGATTTCGTAGATCCAGACCTGTTGAAGAAATGCGTGACAGGGAAAACACAAAACCTGAATGAGTCATTCAACAATGACAAGAGTACGAAAAAGGTATTTGTAGGGTACCATACATAGAGGCTTAGTGTGTATGATGCTGTCATCACACTTAATGATGGTAATACCGGTAGACTGAAAGTCTTCGAAGAGCTGGAAGTGAAGACAGGTTGGCTTACGCGATCCATATTGGAGGACATTGTCAAGGAGAGTCGTACAAGCTGATCTACAAATCTAAAAAGTGTCCCAGGAGGCAAGATCTTTGAAAAGGAGGAACAGGAAGCAAGCGCAGAAACGAGACGATGAAGATTACAGTGCCGCCTTGTTTTAAATGTTGTTTCTATTAAAATGTGAATTTTAATATAAACTACTGTGGGGTTCATTTCCTAAAAAACTAAATTTATTCAGATAAATGACCAGTTTTCTCGGGAACTATAGAAGATACCTTTGTGATACTGCACATGTAAAATGGTAAAGGTTGCCTATATGTTTCCAGCAAAATACTTAAAAAATTAGGGAAAAATGAAACAATAAGATACAACACAAACAATTCTATCCTAACTCTTAGAACATTTACTTCAACCGAGATATAGGAGTAAGTACACGGATCATGTGTAAGTAATCTACAAAAATTTCATTAAGTTGCATGAAGTAGTTATTGAGAAAATCTCTTACGAAACTGACAAATTTAGCATTAGCAGGATAGGCAACTCATACTTCCCCTAACGTGGATGCGCCGAAACATGTATTACAACAAAATGTCTTGAGCAATCTAAACAGATAACACTCGTTGAAATTCAATACGAACGCAGACTTGTGTACTGACTTCATTCCCGTTGTTAATATGATCTGACTGTGTTTGCCACTTTTCACATCACAAATCAGGGGTCGACAGAATCGGAGGTGTTCGTAAAACAAATATGAAAAAAGGTATCGGAAAGTGAATTAGTACATAAGATCTTCGTATTTAAAATATATTGCTGAATGTCATTGGAACCTGAAAGAAAACTGCGGAAATTGTACCAGATATACTTTTAGCTCTGCAGCAAATGTACTTTTTCAGGATATTTTTTATGCGAGTATTTTTTCCGAAAGCAATTACGCATTGAGTATTCTTTGTTACAGCGTGTGCGCGGTCGCAGTGTCGGCGCGCACGAGAGCGCCAAATTTCAGTCGTAAATGTAGCGCCTATTGTGTTATGAATAATTGTCGCGTCAAGCGACGTACAGCGAGGCGATTCCCGCGGCATAAATAGTCAAACAATTGCTATTCGTTAGTTTAAATTCGCGCGCTCGCACAGACGGGAGTGAAATTGCAGATCCGCTATTTGTAAACTTGCCAATGATACGCTGTTTATGTAATAATAACGTATGTGTTGTGAGCTGGCTGGCTACGGTGCCCAGCGCGTGGACGGTGCAGTGCGGGTGGTCTGGGCAGAGCGGAAGGGGTGGATGTTGGATGTGACAGCGCCTGGCCGGGCCGGCAAGGGACACGGGGGGTAGAGGGAGGAACGCACGCTCGTATGTGTTGGTGTGTATGTATATATTTATGCACGCGCCACTGCGCCTGTGTGTGTGTGTTTATGTGTGTGTGTGTGTGTGTGTGTGTGTGTGTGTGTGTGTGTCCACGTTAGGGGCGGTGAGGTGGGGCGGGGGACGAGTGGGAGGGGGCAGGGAGAAGGAGAGGGCGCGAAAGCGTGTGACGTTTGCGCTCATCTGCATGCCGGCGGAATAACAAATGAATGCTGCCAAGTGTAAAACGCCGTGCTGGATGAAACTGTCGCAGCGTGAACAGTACGGATTTATGAGTCGAGTGGCGCTGCATGCACTTCGGTGATGTGTCCCCGGAGATAACGGATGCGAGAGACCAGATCGCAGGGAGTAGGAGGAAAAACAAGCGTTGAAAAATAAAAAAAATAAAAATCAGGGAAAGCTCTTAGTATCGGCGATTTCTGGTCAACCGCCTTTACACGTAGTGTCGTCAAGCGGATACTAATTCTCAAAACATAAATATGAGAGTACGTGATAGGATACAATGTTATGCTCCAGCGCTGTTATTATTGCCTTCTTCGTGGGCAGCAGAAACCAAGTTCCCATGTACAGGTGTACGTCGCTGATTCTTAATGTTAGAGTGAAGTTATTCCGTTTTTGCCACATCTCTCTCTTGTGTAAAGGTCCATGCTAAAAGGAACCTGGCAGTGGTACGTTTTTAGTTTCATACTCTAGTTTGCCTCCTTCTTATCTATGCTTTGTGTCTTATCTGACTCCGTGGTAGCCTGCCTATGGACGTTGCAGATACAGCCTCACTCTTTGATTATTCCCTTGCCTTAATACTACCATGAAATATAGTTTGGGTTTTTATCCGTTTATAAATTCATAATTGTATCAACCGTTCTAATGACAAATCTGGGATTCACCGACACTAAGAAATTTATATTAGCCGGCCAGAGTGGCCGAGCGGTTCTAGGCGCTACAGTCTGGAACCGCGCGAATGGTACAGTCACATGTTCGAATCCTGCCTCGGTCATGGATGTGTATGATGTCCTTAGGTTAGTTATGTTTAAGTAGTTCTAAGTTCTAGGGGACTGATGACCTCAGAAGTTAAATCCCATAGTGCTGAGAGCCATCTGAACACCAAATGTGACCGCGATTTGTAATTATGGCTCCCCACGCTATGAGGCCTGACATGGGACCTGTGTGTTGCCGGTGTAGGCAACCTGCCAGGTCTACGTCGTTCGCGTGTGTGTCCATCACTTGCCTGCAGACTGGTCCTACTCTCATCACCGATCGCAACAGAGTACCATGACAGTCTCCAGTCAACTCTTTCACAGCACCGGAGTAGCTGTGCTTGGCGGCATCGTGTTGTCATCGGTAACCTGACAAGAGTCAAATGTGATCTTAATTCTCGTACAGGCAGACGGATCCCAATGGTCCTTGGTGACTCATCAGATGTAACACATGCCCAGATTCCTTCGCTGTATGAAGTTAGGTCGACCACTGCTGCTCTACAAGACGTCGATTTCGATGTGCTCCTGTACTGCGTGGACGTGCAGAACCTGGTCTACGGCTGTGGGAATGTTCCACAGATCGCACATAAGAGGTAGCAACACACCACAGATACATTGCGCCCAACATGTGCAGTAACCCACTGATACATCCATCCGGTTTCCCACAGGCCCACAGTCCGATACTCTTCAAATGGCTGAAGGTTTTCAACAGCAGAACGTGCTCGACAGCGGGGCATGGTACTCGACAGCGGGGCGTGGTTGAATCCTACAATATCGTTGTTCATCTTATCTGGGCACATTTACTGCTTGCAGAGTCAAAATTCATGATGCACAGACGGATCCCCATCTGATCCCCGATGACCGTGAGAAATGAATCACTAACACTACAATTCCTCAATATGCACATATCATACCTGTGACTTCCACCACATGGAAGGTCAAGGTCCCTATAATGTCACGCTTTAAACACAACAACTAGCAGATCAATAAATTAACAATTTATTCAACACTACATTTAAAAAACAGCTAACATACAATCAACACGTGGCCGTCTTAAAAACAATATCGAACATGACAAATAGCTTCCTTCTCAAGCAAGCAGCAAATTAGAATTACTTAATGAACAATAAATCACAATCTGAAGTAATTTAAAAAGGTGGCGCAGATAATTCTTTTTTGAGGAATAACACAACCAGCACAATACGTTACACTTAATATAATTCATTGGCAAGCAAATTTAATTTTTTTTAATATACATGAGAGATGTTAAATGTTTATCAAATGGGCAGTGATGCTAGCCTGCCCTGGGCAAAAGGTGACTTAACTTAAAATGCCGGAAGCAGCACAGCAGCAGTCCGAAACAACACCTAAACGCCGGGGCCCAACCGGGAGTCACTTCCCATTAGACGACACGTCACAGCGTCTGTGTACCGAAGCAGAACGTGGCGCCGCTCCCACACACCCCAACTCGCAGAAACCTGGAACACAAACAGACAGCAGAAAACACGGCGAACACCAAGCAAACGTCAATAAGTTAAGAGATCAATAAACAATATACGTTAAAAAAACGAAGTGCTTTCAATAAAAACGACTTAAATTTTGCAGCAATATCAATGCCGTAAAACATTTTAACTAAGACTTGTAGAGAAACGCAATGCTGTAAAATAGTATCAGACTTCTACACTCTCATAGTTTGCCCAACAATATTTGCACATATGATTAAGGCCGACAATGTGTACAAAGGTGAAATGGAAATAATTTCAAGATAATATCACGTTATTCAAATGCACAACTTCACAACAAAACTAGGTTTTGTGCACTTTAATTTCGTTGCATATGTCTGGAATGTAACTGCCAATTTGTAAGCTTGGTATGCAGAAAATTAAAACTAGACTATGACCTAATATCTTTAATACCTTACAGTTACTACATCTTTTGGGGACGCTGATTTCCTTAAAGGAAGTAGTGACTGCTAGTCTCCATGCGATCACACACCTTGCCGACTGCTCTTACTTCAACAACACATGCATTAGGGGAACCAACCAGTAAGTGACAGTCGCTACAACGCAAATAGTTCCACGAAACGAAGACACCAAAACCACTTACACCTTCGATGGAGAGCGTTGTTCGAGATGGTCTCGAGGAATGGGTCTGTCCGAGAAAACAGGCACCAACGCAATGCGACGAGCAGCACCCAGAGCTGACATCAGGCAGGTGCACCACAAACTCGTCACCGTCCAACAAGGTAGACCGGCCGCGCCGCTGCTGGCCGAGCCCGCGTGTTTGGCTCCTTCGTCCCCTCAAGCACGAGCTAGCGCCTCGTAGCGAGTCCGACGACCAACTCACCGACCGCAAGTACCCGTCGCCAGATCACAACAGGGGCAAAGATCGTAGTACAGCTGGTTAATCGATAGTCATGCCAAAGAGCTGATGTGCCAGAAAAAGAGCACCACGGCTCAGTACCCTGGTGCTACTCAACGCAGACCCTGAGGATGTTGCATTTTTTCTCGTGAATCAGACTATCTGTTAAAAAGGAAACCGCATCAAAATCTACACTGTACTTCCTGAGATTAGCCTCCACATACAACAGAAAAATGAGGCGGAGTTGATACGGTGTTTATGGCACGCATGGTGAATAATTTATTACGGCACCAAATCCAGTTCACGCAACAATTATTCTCTGAGAATCTTTGCTAGCCATGAAATTCAGTTCTGCACAACAAAAGCTCTGAATCTTTTGTAAAGTTGATATTTCTTTGCGTTGTTCATTACATCGCTATAATTGCTCCCAAGTAAAATATTTATCTATATCTCCAATGGGATATTTATTGTATGCAGTTTGCTTCTAGATACACTTGAATCGTACCTGTCTGGGTATCGCGTCCTACGAGCCATAATTCGAATGGCATCGGTGTACTCAGTTTTAACGTTCTGCTTGGCGTAAAGTCAACTGTACTGTACCAAATGTACAGCGATCGATAGTAGAATCTATGATACTAGTTATGTATCTTGTATTTCTACAGACAAATAAAGAGTCTTATCTTTAGCTGAATTATATTTTATTAAGTATATTTTATTAAGAACCTCTGCTGGTATAGTTTCTTACCGAGTAAACATCGTCAGCGATGTTGCTTCTGCCATGCCGTTTGATGTCTACTGCTCTGTGCTGTGCCGAAATCATTGTCATCATTGCTACCCGGCTGCTTGCGCTTTTTACACTGCTATTGGCGCTGTGTAATTTCTTTGTCTTCTTCTGCCACTGTCATATAACTGTTGACTTTGCTGCTACAGGAAGTTATGAGACAGAGCAAAATATCCATATCGTCAACTGCAAAGTGTGCCAACTGTATAACATCACAAGTTATGAGACTTGCAAGACTAGTCTCACACAGCTCGACCAGTCAGCGAACAGACTGCTGCTTCTTTCCCCACGAGCTCACTGGAGATAAATAGGGGTTTGATGAAACAGTTTCTCAGCTTCATGTTATCGAATGCTAAGTTGAACTTTTGGTCTTCAGAGGTATAGCTTCTTCACACAGCTTCACCTCACAATTGACTTTCATGTAAGAAGAAAAAAAGGCGTAAGGAATGCATATTTTCAGGTAAGAGTCGCGAGTTTATGGCTGTATTAAGTCTGCTTCACTTAATACCAGTGACAATAAACAGTTAAAAAGCATCTATGCATATATGAATGACTAAACAAGCTTTTCTAAAGGTGTTAAAGATTTGAAAGAATGAAAATTATCAACACTGAATAACAAACGGTGTCGGAAAATAACGTTGAATTAATGATTAACTGAATAAACCAAACTTTCAGGAAACAATAGTTACACACAAATAAAGAAAAGATGTTATGTGGACATGTGTCCGAAAACGCTTAATTTCCATGTTAGAGCTCATTTCAGTTTCGTCAGTATGTACTGTACTTCCTCGATTCACCGCCAGTTGACCCAATTGCAGGAAGGTAATGTTCACTTCGGTGCTTGTGTTGACATGCGACACATTGCTCTACAGTACTAGCATCAAGCCCATCAGTACGTAGGATCAACAGGTTAGTGTTCATCACGAACGTGGTTTTGCAGTCAGTTGAATGTTTACAAATGCGCAGTTGGCAGATGCCCATTTGATGTATGGATTAGCACGAGGCAATAGCCGTGGCGCGGTACGTTTGTGTCGAGACAGATTTCCAGAACAAAGGTGTCCCGACAGGAAGACGTTCGAAGCAATTGATCGACGTCTTAGGGAGCACGGAACATGACTCGCGACAGGGGAAGACCTAGAACGACGAGGACACCTGCAATGGACGAGGCAATTCTTCGTGCAGTTGACGATAACCCTAATGTCAGCGTCAGAGAGGTTGCTGCTGTACAAGGTAACGTTGACCACGTCACTGTACGGAGAGTGCTACGGGAGAACCAGTTGTTTCCGTACCATGTACAGCGTGTGCAGGCACTATCAGCAGCCGATTGGCCTCCACGGGTACACTTCTGTGAATGGGTCAACCAACAATGTGTCAAACCTCATTTCAGTTCAAATGTTCTCTTTACATTCTGTTGCTGTGTGTTTCCATTCCATGATTAACGTGATTTGAAGAGAAGTAATAAAATGAGCTCTAACATGGAAAGTAAGCGTTTCCGGACACATGTCCACATAACATATTTTCTTTCTTTGTGTGTGAAGAATGTTTCCTGAAAGTTTGGCCGTACCCTTTTGTAACACCCTGTATATATTAAAAGTCAGAGATATAAAAGGTAAGTATAGAAGTCGTAGTACAAATTTGGTTCAAGTGGTTCAAATGGCTCTGAGCACTATGGGACTTTACTTCTGAGGTCATCAGTCCCCTAGAACTTAGAACTACTTCAACCGCACTAACCTAAGGACATCACACACACCCATGCCCGTGGCAGGATTCGAACATGCGACTGTGGCATTCGCGCGGTTCCAGACACCACGGTCGGCTGGTGTTTCTACAAGGTAAAGTAACAAGTAGCTGCTACACTTCACAGGCTGTTATCCACGTGCTACTACCGTTTCTTTGACAGGAAGGAGATTTGCTTTTCCAGCACGAGAGTGCACGTCTACATTCAGCTGCTGTAATGCAACGTGCTGTTCATGGTGTACAACAACAGACCTGACCAACCAGATCACCAGACTGAACACGTGTGCGTTATGGTGGAACGGGGTGTTACTCGTTCTCCAGAGCCTGCAAGAAGCATAGCCGTACTGTTACAAAACATGCGAGATCCGTTAGCAGTGTACAACTTTGCAGCTTCTAAGTCAATGGAGTCAAAAGCCACGGCCATTTACGTCCCGTAATTTGGTAGTCAGGAACTCACTCGTCGTTGGCCTACAATCATGAAATTTCGCAAGATCAATGTTTCACAGTACAACAAAAGGAAAAAATCCGAAAATTTTGAATCTGCAATCACGTCACACGAAAAAATATTTCTTTTGTAATATTTTATGTGACCTCAAACTTAAAATTTAAACATTTCCAAGGCCTCGGAATTCCCAGGACCGATAGTCTGTCAGTATCATTGCTTTCACAGGCAAAAATCGTCGAGATTCTCGGTTCACGGGATGGACGAAGTGTCTATGTAGGTAATTAAGTTTGTGTGAATCGTACTCGGACCGAGCCACTTCTTTTCCTCATGCGGATTCACTGTGGAAATGCGTGAGTGAGTGCGTAAAAGTTTTGTTTAAGTACTTTGTTTAAGGCAATTTTATTTTTATTTTTATTTTGAATCGCTGGGGATAGACGTACACTTAATTAGATTTTAAGAAAATTAGAAAAATCAATCTCACCAAATTGATAAATTGTGTAGGTGACATTTTTCTGTTTCTGGATAAAGTAAAACTCATAAACACGTAAATTTGTAACACAGTTGTAACTGTGTGTCATAAAAGAAGACGAGGCCAGCCCATGTATGTGACAAACGAATTTAACTATTTTCTGTATCTCCGCAACATGTCACAACGTTGTCCCGATGTGACGGGTAACGTTGTGACAACTATTATTCGGCATTGTAAATATCTCATTACACATATAAATTTTATTACTATGAAAATTAGATGATGAAGAATATAATATGCGGCATATGGGAAAATTTAATGGCACAGTACATATTTGCATAAGATTATGTTACGAAATTTGCTGTAATCGTTACGTAGTTGCCCAGTTTTACGATGTATCTTAGGCGGTATACAATTAATCTAGAAACAATGACAGTTTTGTGCAAGTTTCATCGTTCTAGACGCATTAAAAATATGATCACAGGTAAGAAAGTGTGTATTATTTAATTTTATTTAGTCCGAGAACCTGTGTTTAAAAATAGACGCTCTCCTGGCTGCAGAATTTAAATCTCGTAATTTCTAAAGCCCTTTAATAGTTTATACAATCACTTTCGACGTATTCTGAATTCTGGTAGTCCCCCGTGACCATAGTACGTCCTCTGGCATTGAATTTGTAGCCGTGAATACGCTGCCATATCTTTAAACACGGTCACAATCCTCAAACATTTATGAAACACGAGTACGGTTAACTCCATGAGAGACGCGTCGCAGGTAACCGCTAGTTCGGCAGTTTCTGCTTGCTGCACGTACGGCTGCTCCGGCTCCTGATGGCCGACTATGACGTTAAGCTGCACGAGCGAGACTGTTCTCCCGTCCGCTCATTGGGGCAGGGCAGGATGCGGCCCGGAATTCTGCCGCCAAACTCCGCCGCCGGCGGTTCGGCGACGGCGGTGCGCCGCGGTGACGAGCGAGCCACTTAGCGAGCTGCGCTGCGGGGCGAGCAGGGACCAGTTAGCAGGCGCGGAGGCAGTCGGGACGACAACTCCGAAACTCTCGCCCCCTAAACGAGCCTCGTTATTACGCCTCACTCGCATCGCCTTTAAACATCTCCGCGTCCCAGCAGTCGCTACCGCCAGTTAGCGTTTTCCGCTACCTAGAGGCCGCCAGCACGTGCATCGCGTTCCCTGTTTGCTCGTGACCTTGACAGCTGCTCGGCGGTGGGGCTGCGAGAAACTCGTGGCTGCAGTGCATGAGTAAGTGAGTGGAGTGAGTCGTTACCGCAGCGAAACGGAAATCGGCTTATTGTGATAATGAATCACCTGCAGTGAAAGACGAAAGTACTAACAAGGCGCACCTGGGGTGTATATACTTCTACCTCTATCTTCACCTATAAATCCCTCATCCAACCCATCGTGAACTACGCCAACGTAGGACAGACATCACGCAGCTCCCGTAGATGTGAACACTATACGTAAAATGGAAGGGGGATCATTGCTATCAGCTGCGGCCGGATATTATGCGAAATCAGCGGCGTCGAGCGAAAATGTGTTCCGGACCAGGATTCGAACCCGGGATCTTCTGCTTACTAGGTAGATGCGGTAATCACTGCACCATCTGGGACACAGCGTTATCGCAACTGCACGTACTATCTTGGGACACGTCACGGCAGACAGGACTGGTTATACTCGGGGGTGGGCGGGGGGGGGGGGGGGGAGTGAATCGGCCGTGAGGCGTCCTGAGATCGTCCATGCAGCTGCAATAACGCTGCGTCCCGGATGGCGCTGTGGTTAAGCAGAAGATCCCGGGTTCGAATCCCAGTCCGGTACACATTTTCTCCCGACGCCGCTGTTTGCGCTTAGCACTGAGAGCTGTGATCACTCTTCCATTTTACATACGTCAACGTTGCCTGGATTCGTTCCTTTGCCTAAGTTTTGTAAGTTCCCTGAAATCGTGGAAAGTTACGCACTCCATCTCGCCTTCCGCATTCGCCTACTTCCCCAACTTGCATCCTGTACCATCTCGTCCACTTTCCACACCATCTCTTCCGAGAATACCTTCGGATACGATACATTAATCGCAAAACCCAATCACAGCATCCAATTTCTCATCCACTAATAACCAATCCAGGTACCCAGCCGAGCCACTACATCCATATTACACCTTCCATGCACCTCCAAGTCTATCCATGCTCTCCTGCCGGAATTTTAACCAACTACCAGTCCCCAGCGATGAAATCCGCCCCGAGATATACCACGCTTTCCAACACTAAACACAGGGCAGATCCTCATAAATTTTCCCATTCTCTCCTTCCGTCCTTCATCCACATTGCTGAATTCTAGTCGCTACCTGCGGTTCTACTGGGCCCACATCCATAATCATCATCGCATCCTCATCGCGACGTTCTCCGAGTATTTTACAAAATTCTCGTTTATTGTCAATTGTTTTTACGTAAAAATCATCAGTATCGTCGACCTATGTATTTTTACGAATGCATCTTTTATTGTATCCTCTCATATACTTTAACTGTATTTAATTACAGTTTATCCGCTGCCAACCCTCCCCCGTTGTGCGTATTTTAAATAACAACAAAGAAGAAAATTGAAAAGAGCACGCCTAACAAGTACATGTTTAATAAATACCTTCTTTCCACTTAATATTTGGATCATCGCATTTTCTTCCCGTTTTACAAACATCAAAGTATCAGAAAGTAAGCACTCACTTGGTTTTTTGGGAATGTGCATAAAAGCAAAGTGTGTGTAAAGCAACCGCCGCAGGAGGTCAAAAAGGAAAGGCCCTATATATCTGAATTAAGAGAATACACTCTTTCTTCTTGGAAGTCTTAAAACAGTCACTAGCAAAATAATTTCTTCTGTTTTGAACGAAAAACTGTACTGAGCCGTGCGTGGCTTGGGTTTCCGCCGCCATGTATTTTACACCCTGTTTTTAACTTACTTCCACCTCATTACGTTAATTTAAATTAATACTGTCACTGAGCTGCTGCTTTGCCTGACCGTGGCCGGCGCTAGCAGCGCGTATCGATATATCCCCTCTCTTAGTATCTCTGCTCGACTGCTATTACTTCCCGGTCGCTGTCTGTCGTAAGGAGTTCCGGTTGCGAGTTCCGGCTGCCAGTCGGTTGGGACGCGTCTGGAGCGCAGTCCGGACCTGCCAGTCGGGGAGTTGTAATGCGGCATTAGTGCGTTCGGGTTGGAGCAGCAGTGAGCTCTGCGTCGACATGGCCCGCCCGACCATTCCCTCCACGCATCTCTTGAGCCGGGCCGCGGTCTTAGTGGATCGTCGGTCGGTCGTCCTACCGGACGACGCGTTTGGCTCGACAATCGTTCATGAGTCGGCTGCGTGTGTGTGCATCGACTCCCGATTTGTCTTTGTACGTGCTTATTTACTGATGGGTATAGTTCAGGTATTCGTCCAAGTATTGGTCAGATTGCGTGTGTAGTTTGTGTGATTTTGATTGACAAGTTATTTTAAATGTTGTCGACGTAATGGCTCTGAGAGTTCGGTCATCTCATCGGGAAGCGTTTAACTGGTTCTTTGAGCGCTTCTGGGTCCCTTCAATTACCATCTTGTGGAACTGGGGTCGGTCCTTTCCTAGTGCAAGGTTGTCGTTTAGCCAGTGGGCGTGTTTTCTCTGCGTGGTTGGGTCCGAGCCAGTATTTCCTATGTCGTGTGTCTGGAAGCGAGTGGGAGTCGCATCAGTGCAGTCGCGACGGAGTAGCAGTCGCGGAAGGACCAGCAGGCAGTCGGTCGGTTGCTGCGAACCAGGGACCTTATCTCCGCGCGGTGCAGTCGGCTGGGTCCGCTGGCGGTCGCTGCGCAGTGTCGGAGCGTGTGTGGAGCTGTTCGATCGCTACGAGCTTCGTGGTTCATCGACCCAGGATGTCAAAGTTGAGTAGTGGTTACAAGTACTCATGCCACGTCCATTCATGTTGTGTGGATCGTTTCGGTGGTTCGCTGTTGGGGAGGTTTTCCTGTGAGCAACACTGAGTGTTTCTATAGCTTTAATTTAGCCGCCATGCGGTGCAATTATCTATACTGGTTGACTACAATTCAAGTGTACCAGCGGAATTTTCCGCCTTGTGGCCGTTAGTGTTCTAGTTACCTGCCCCGGCCGCTAACGTAATTTCAGGTAGCGTCCTATCCTCACCTGTTGTCGCTGTCCAACATGGTATGTAGTTTTGACAGCTAATACGTACTTCATTGCGGCTTATCACGTTCGTAACTTTTTGTGTTTCAGTCCTCATGTACTGATTCGTGGCAAGCAAGTCGTTGTGTCGGTCAGTCCTGGTTAGGTTCCGACAGATAAAGTGTAGTTGGGCTCACCACCTGTCTCACCTAAGTGAACGAAGGTAGACCGACCTCCATGGAGGCTTCTGAGTACCGTTTTCTTTATTGTCCTCCTCACCGGTGTTTGATTCTCTGATGCCAATGATTTAAAAATTCTTGTTTTTGTTGGACATTGTGTATTTTGAATTTTGAAAAATCAGTTGTGAGCCTAACCCGTTTAAGACTTTATTCTTGAAATTATCCTTTAAGCAAAAACATTGCGGCCTTCAGCCTTAAAAGATTATGGTAATATATTTGAAAATTTTCAAATTTAGTTGTGGACCTCAACCGCTTGTATTGCACCTTGCATATGTTTGTTCGATCTACTTTTGTCTTGAGGCTTTCCAGCCTAGCTGTGATACCATATATATTTTAATTATTTCATTTGCTATTTTAACTGAATTTTTATATTGACTTTAAGGCTTTCTTGTTTTTGGCCCTCAGCCGTGAAATAATTCCCTTTTTGAAACACGTAGTTCTAAAGGTTCAGCTATGTGGTTTAAAGGTGTTCTTAAATTATAATAAATTACAATTTTGAGTCAACCTGACAGACACTTTATTTGGCCCTTTCCACAATCCTAAACACCTGTTCTGCCCTGCGGGTTTAGCGGGCGTCTCATGTACTACAGGCAGGAAACAAGAGGTCTGAATTAAACGTCTTGGAACAATCTGGAAATCTGCGGTAAGTTCTTTGGGACCAAAATTCTGAAGTCATCGACCCCTAGGCTTACACGCTACTTATTCTAACTTTAACTAACTTAGGCTAAGGACAAAACACACAACCACGCCCAAGGGAGGACTCGAACATCCGATGGGGGAAGCCGCGTGAACCGTGACAAGGCGCCTAGGATCGTACGGCTATCCCGCGCGGTGTCTTGGAACACTTGGAGCAAAGCCAAGGTATAATGAATTATATAATGTTATTGGGAATGCAGCTTGCCGCTAACTTGGTGTAATGTTTTGTCTGTAAAGACGTGTATTTGTTGCCTTTATGATTCCTTCACTCTCACACATAAATCTGTACCGTAAAGTAAGGGCATCCTGTTTTGTCTTTAGGCTGATCCGTGATAAGACAGGCAAACAATTATACTAATGGAGGATTCTGAGTATTTTCTCTAATTTCATTCACTCTCTCTCTCTCTCTCTCCTTTATCTATGTACAATTTTAAATATGATATTTCATTACGTGAAATCAGCCCAATAGAATCTCTGGTGGAGCCCTTCGTCTTAACATTCAGCGGCTGGCTTGCTGTAAAAGATCTTTATATCTATTATTATTGTTAAGCGCTGCATTCAGTTGGGAAAATCGATCGTTTGAACAATTCGTTCCTTTTACGACAGATTTCGAATTTCAGATGTGTCCGAAGCCTTTTTGGACGATTTTATAAAGACTTGTCGATTGCAGGCTCTCTTCGTCACAGCTGAAACTTCCCCACTAATTACAGGGCCAAGACAATCATCAATGATTCAGACAAAGAACTCATTCGTCATTCACTCTAGAATAAAAGGGTCACAAACCTTATTTTTGAGGAAAATTGTATATTCAATCCATCTCCATTACATGTTCCGTTTTCTGTTGATTCCAAGTCTTACTTAATTTGCATTTACAGTTTTTCTCTCTCTTCAAATAATCCGCTAGTGGCACAAACGTTAATAGCTCGCTTTAGCAAGAAGAAGAGCATATATGTCTCTTTTAGAAACCCGACAATCTTCCAACAGATACTTCCGAAGCTGTCCTCGTTACCCGTCTATAATAACCATGGAGAATACATATATGTCTCTCTGTTATTCCAAAGAATAAACGTACTGGAAAATACCTTGGCGTCGACGAGCTGTCGGCGCATATATTACTAGAAAATCCGATCAGATGCTTTTCAAAATCGAATAAATGTGGATGATTTGATTGACCATTATTAATTATTGCGTGGTAGAGGGTAATTTTCCGTGGGGAGATTACAAAGGGACTAGCTAGAGTGCACAATGAGCAATTTTCTGAGTGTGGTAGAGCCTAGGTAAAGACAAACACTGAAATATTACATGTCCGCTGATCTCTAACTGTGTCAAGTCCATGTCTTCTTCCGGGATGCGAAGGCTGGATCGGATGGTGGTGACAGCCTAGCGACCCCCTCCCCTGAGTAAGCTTCTGATTGAAGAAATGCTTACGCTTTCGGTGCCTGGCCCCAGGAAGCCCACTCGGAGCGGACTGGCGTCACAGGGCCCATGCGCCAGCCTAACTACAGCCCATGTCGCTGGACACAAATGGTCTTGCTTGTCACGTGGGAGGCGTAGGAAAGAGGGAGGTGAGAACAGCGACCTCTTCTTGCGCTTCGGTCGCCGTCTAGTAACAGTGCGCTGTGTGACAATTCTGGAGTTTCGTCTGTAAGAATTCTCGCTGTCCGCTTAACTTGGGTGTAACGTGTGTTGCCGGCAGACTAGGCGTAAGCAGCAGGCGATACATCAGTCTGCTATACTCATATTCAGTTTATGAAGTTACTTCATGACTGTTCATTGGCAGAAATAATATTCTTTGTGATGTAACATATGAGTGACTTTTCACATCGTTTTGTTCCCCGCAGACTGCAATTATCTGAAAAAAAAACAGTATTTATACACACCATCTCATCGAAAGTACCAGACGCCGCTATGTAATGTGGAATTGACCACTAGATGCCACGAAAGGAGGACCCGCCAGTGTAAAATGAGGCGGGAAGTATTCTGTTGTCAATAGAGAAGCAGTAACAGGAGAATGGGTCAGCCAGAAGTGCTCAGTGCCTTTGAAGTTAGACTAGTTATTCAATGTCATCTGAATAACAAATTCGTCAGAGGCATTTAAACGGTTCTAAAGCTGACATAATCAACTATTGGTGGTGAGACTGTGAAGCACAAGAACGAAGGAACACCCACAACTAAACTAAGACCAGGCAGACCTTATGTACTGACGGACTGGGACCATCGACCACTGTGGATGGTGCTTGTAAGAATAGCATTAAAACAGAAGAAGGAATCACTCATGAGCCCCTATGCTAACAGTAATCCCGGCAGCACAATGACCCTTCCTACGTAGTTACAAATAATGGGGCACAATGGTCGAGCAACTCTTGAAAAGCCACACATTTCAGAGTTCAGTGCTAAGCGGCGATTGAAACAGTATGAAGAGCGTGGGCACTGGACGGTGGGTGACTGGAAACGAGTGATTTATAGCGATAAATCGCATTAAACCTGCGGCGATCTGACGGAAAAGTTGGGTAGGACTAATTCCTGGGCAACGTTAATGACCATCATGTGTAGTATCGACAGTGAAGTAAGGACGAGGTTATCTTATAGTATGAGAGCGTTTTTCGTGGTTAAAGTATGTTCCTCTTATTGCACTTAGGGAAATGCAAAATGCGAAAGCTTATGAACACATTATGTAGTGTGTATAGCAGAGGAACAGTTCGCAGATGATGAATGTATAAGCATGACAACGCATTTTATGCAGCAGCATCTGTGGGGCAATGGCTTTTCGACAGCGACATTTCTGAAATGCCGTGGCCTGCCCCTGAATCCTGGCATTAAACCAATCTAACACGTTTAGGAGGAGTTTAATCGGCGACTGCGCTCCAGACATCCAGAGTCAGACACATTAGGTTCTCTCGTTTCGGTTCTTGAGTGAGAATGTGCTGCTATTCATCCTCAGACATTCAAACACTTGACCGTGTCTCCAACAGGTTTCAAGCGATCATAAAGGTGAAGACTGGACACATCCCCTGTCAGTGTCCACTAACGTGTGTATGGGTACTTTTGGTTAGATAGTGTACATTTGTTCTTCTGTATTCACAGGGCACGGAGGCTCCAAGCGGTACAGCAATGTCAGTATCGTGTCTGCAAAAACCGCGTATGCAACGAGACGAAGCCATAGTTACGCCCCACGTCAAGTGGCGCCATACTATTTTACGTCGCTTCCGCATGGGCAGAATCAGAGATTTGCTGAATATCTCTCCAACCGCCGAGTATTCAGGGATTCCACGGCACGACGATACCAGTGAGAAGCGAAGACTCAGCTAGAATTCAACTGAAGAGTCAGCGGGTCTACTTGTGGCACCCAGCTAAATACACCGAAGCGCCAAAGAAACTGGTATAGGCATGCATATTCAAATACAGATATATGTAAACAGGCAGAATACTGCGCTGCGATCAGCAACGCCTGTATAAGACAACAAATGTATGGCGCAGTTATTAGATCGGTTACTGCTACTACAACGGCAGGTTATCAAGATTTAAGTGAGTTTGAACGTGGTGTTACAGCCGGCGCACGAGCGATGCCATTTCACGAGGGTACCGTGAATATCAGGACTCAGGTGAAACATCAAATCTCCGACATCACTGCGGCAGAAAAAAGATCCTGCAAGAACGAGACCGACGACGACTGAAGAGAATCAACGTGACAGAAATGCAACCCTTCCGCAAACTGCTGCAGATTTCAATGCTGGGCCATCAACGAATGCCAGCGTGCGAACCATTCACCATCTACAGCATCGATATGGGCTGTGGGAGACCTTCATGACTGCACGACACAAAGATTTGCGCCTCGCCTGGGACCCTCAGCACCGACGCTGGATTGTTGATGACTGGAAACGTTTGCTCGAACGAGTCTCCTTTCGGATAGTATCGAGCAGATGGACGTGTGTGGGTTTGGAGACAACCTCATGAATTCATGAACCCCGCATATCAGCAGGGGACTATTCAAGCTGGTGGAGTCTCTGCTATGGTGTGGGGAGTGTGGAGTTGGAGTGATATGGGTACTCTGATACCTCTACATACGATTCTGACAGGTGACACGTACATAAGTATCCTGTCTGATCACTTACGTACGTGTCACCTGTCAGAATCGTATGTAGACGTATCAGAGTACCCATATCACTCCAACTGCACACTCCCCACTCCATAGTAGAGACTCAACCAGCTTGAACAGTACGTAAGCATCCTGTCTGATCACCTGCGTCCATTCATGTCCATTATGCATTCCGACAGACTTGGGAAATTCCGGCAGGACAATGCAAAACCCCACACGTCCCGAACTGCTACAGACTGGCTCCAGGAACAGACTTTAAACACATCCGCTGGTTACTAAACTCCGCAGACGTGAACATTATTGAGCGTATCTGGGATACCTTGCAACATACTGTTCATCCAAACACTCGTACTCTTACGATTTTGTGGACAGCCCTGCAAGATTCGTATTGTCACTTCCCTCCAGCACTAATTCATGCATTAGTGGAGCCCATGCCACATCCTACTGCGGCACCTCTGTGGGCTCGCGGGGGTCTTACGTGATATTAGGCAGGTGTATCAGTTTCTTTGGCAATTCGGTGTAGTACGACAAACTGCACCAGCTGTCATCCGCGGTTGCCACCCGCACAACAAACTCATCACTCTGCTAATGGATGTAGCAATTTCTTGAGATGTATGTTAATCTGATAAGGATATTACTACAAAATCATTACCATACAAATATTATGTCTAACATCGGTGCTCTTCGGCATAGAGTTAAGTGTTGTATACACTTTATTCAGCATGGCATGAGCTCAGCTTTTACTCAGATCTGATATAGTATTTTCTGTATGCACAATACAGTAGGTACTGTCAAATACATCTCGCTATCTAGTTATCGTAGCACTTCAAAATAAAGAAGCAAAATCTTCGAAACTGGACGACAAGAGAAAAACAAAGACTAAAATGTTATACTCATTGTTCCTTTAATGGTGGCAAAAAAGTTAAAATGGGACCTGGAAAGAAAAATAAATTTCTATAATAGATCCAGAAAATGATTTCCTTTGATTTCATCGAAAGACCTTATTAATATTTCTTACTCACCGGTGTAACTATCAACCAAGTCTCGAGTTCCTCGACTAATCGTCCGTAATTGCGCTTTTAGCTTTATATGATACCGAGCTAACTGAAATAAGACTATGATAGTAACAATTCCGTCAGTTTATATAATTTTTGTTGGGACCGGACGAAACTACAATCGTCCGGCCACAACTCTGGGTTCTTTGAAATACTGGCGCACTTTATTTCATAAGTGAATAAAAGATTTAGTTAACATTGAAACAGTTCTTTACCACAGGAGTACTGGATGATTTACAACTGTTATTGACTATGAAAGCATCACTTAATTCACAGGTTAACAGACTGTTCTTTTGCAGTACAAACTGCAACATTTACGACAGTGCATTTCAGTGAAAATTTAAGTACTCATTGGTCTTACCCTAAGACGCAGATTGCTGTAGCTGAAGTGCTGAACTGAACTGAGCTCTTGTATGCTCGACACGATATCGACCTCACTGCGAGGGCTCCCCTACAGTTGAGAGGGAGGCGTGTCTTCTGCAGTGTCTCCGATTTGTTGTTGCGGGTTGCAGTGGTGGCTCGTAATGTCTGTGGTGTCGATTCGCAATGCCGAATTTGGTGTGGTACTACGATCTCTGGACGAAACCACTATTTTTAGCACGCCTTTGTTCAGAAAAACTCTAGGAGGTATGAAAATAAACTGAAGCTATCTCTCATTTCAAGTGATTGTTAGGGTGAACGAAGGATAATGTGATAACACTGGTATGGGCACTCCGTTCATCCGACATTAAATGAAAAAAATCCTGGTACAAGTAAAGGACTAGTAGGAAATTATATAGGCTAGTACTGCCCCGATTCATTCCTGGTCAATTCAGAAGAATGTACATCCCGTCTTTAAACTTTCATGGAACGTCCTCCTTCGTCGTCGTAGCCCTGTGACAACCTTCAAGCGCAATGCGAACACCGTGTGAAGTCGGCAGTTCGTTGCCCCTGATGTCTACCGCCGGCTGCTGCCTCATTTAACCTTGTGGCTGCGGTTATTTGACACCGAAGCGACCAGGCTGACAGTGAGATGATCGGCTCTCCATCTATGGCCAGCGGATCACTACATCTCCTGCGTAACGTATGCCGTAAGCGAAGCTGCACAATCCGTTTCCAAAACGAGTGCGAGAACCTGCAGCAGCCCCTCCGCTCTCTTACTTCTTCTTCTTCTTTTTTTTTTTTTTTTTTTTTAAAAAAAAACAAATTCTTAGTGTACAAAACGGTACGAGATATGGAGCTATGAATGGATGACGTTTAATGATTAAAGAAGTAATTACTAGCAGATTATGTTTTTAGCACCAAATTTTGTTTGCTTAATAAACGCAACAAATTGCAAATTGACAGAACAGCGTGGGACGTCAGATTTTGGCTGTAAACAACGGTAAGGGGTTGCTTGTTTTGAGCTATTGCGGAATAAAGTTACAAAAAAATCTCGTAAATAAGACATTTCAGATACATCTACTGTGATTTTTTTACTCATACATGTCATTGTTTTCAGATATATCTACAATAACGACGTTAAAATGTTAATTCTTGAAAATTTGTCAGTGGGTGCTGAACATTGTTTCCTTGCAAACTAAGCGCATTTAACATGGTTTAGCATGGACTTACCACAGTTGCAGCGCGAATTACCGAAGCTGTACAGCGAAACCTCACGAAAATACAAGTTTAAAAAGTGAGAACTGTTTCAGCTTTTGATAGGAAGATTTGCGTTAACAACTTCAAAAGCAAATCTATGATTACAGACAATGTAAAATTAATTTTAGAAAGCACCTTGTTACAGCACGTAAAGAATATTTAGGATGTCCCTTAACATTTCTGTCATCACCCACTCAAGAAAATTCTCGGAAACTGCTGGGAGGAACACAACACTGTTTATTCGCTTAAATAAATATTCAAATTCACGTGATGAGCTACAACTTCTGAAGTGTATTTGCATTTGGGGACATTCAGGATCTTTAGCTAAGGCGTAGTAAATAAGACATATCAGGTACATGAAATGTGATGTTTTATTCATACATGTCCTGAGGTTCGCTCAGATCCTTACTGGAAAGCGTTTTCCTGGCACAAACACCGCGCTACACTCAGGTCATTAAAGTCATTGGATGCCTCCTGATATCGTGTCGGACTTCCTTTTGCCCGGCGTAGTGCAGCAGCTCGACGTGGCATGGCCTCAATTAGTCACTGGAAGTCCCCTGCAGGAGATATTGAGCCATGCTGCTTATATAGCCCTCCATAATTGCAGAAGTATTACAGTGAAGAATTTGGTGCACAAACTGACCTTCGATTATGTCCCATAAATATTTGATGAGAATCACGTAAGGCGATTACGGTAGCCAGATGATTCGGTCTAATTGTCCATAATTTTTCTTCAAACCAGTCGCGAACAATTGTGGCCCGGTCAGGTGGCGTATTGTCACCCACAAAATTTCCATTTTCATTTGTCAACATGAACTCTATGAATGGTCTCTAAGTATCCGAACATAACCATCTTCAGCCAATGATCGGCTCAGTTGGACCAGAAGACACAGTTCACGCCATGTAAACACATCCGACACCATTATGGAGCCACCACCAGCTTGCATAGAGCCTTGTTCACAAATTTCATCTATGCTTCCATGGGGTCTGCACCACACGCGAAGTCTCCCATTATTTCTTACCATCTGAAATCGGGAGTAATCAGACAAGTCCACGGTTTTTGAGTGATTTAGGGTCAAGCCGATATGGTCATGAGCCCAGGAGAGGCTCTGCAGGCGATGTCGTGTTGTAAGCAAAGGCAGTTACATCGCCGTCTCCTGCCATAGCCTATTAATGCCAAATTTAGCTGAACTGTCCTAACGGGTACCTTCATGGTACGTACCACGTTGATTTCTGTGGTTATTTCACTGAGTGTTGCTTGTCTGTTAGCTCTGGCAACTCAACACAAACGCCGTTGCCTTAGTCGTTAAGACGAGATAATGCCTGAAATTTTGTATTTTCGGCACGCTCTTGCCACTGTGGAATTCGGAATATCGAGTTCCCTAACGATTTCCGAAATAGAATGTCCCACGCGTCTACCTCCAACTATCATTCCGTGTTAAATGTGTCAACTCCTGTCGTGCGGTCCTAACCATGTCAGAAATTTTTATGTTAGTAAACTGAACACAAATGACAGCTCCGGCAATTAAGTTGTGTACGCGACACTACCCAACTACCGCCATCTGTATATGTGGATATCGCACTCTATGATTTTTCTCAGCTCAGTGTATTACTACAGGGAAGCCTTGTTTATCACTGTTTGGTTGCACTTCCGTACTGTTACGTAAGATATCGAATTCATCTTTATTCAAGTCATCAGTTACGTTGCAAATACATTTACTATTCAAAACACGCCGCATCCTGGCGTTGCGAGCGCATAATAAGCTAGAGAAGTATGTAGGAGAAGAAGAGGCGAAGTGGGGAATCATTCTAGTGACGATTCGAGATACAAATGGGAAAAGCCACTGACATGAATGATTCTGGCAAGAGCAGATTGTTGTGACGCGGCGCCTAGGATCGAGATTCTCGGAAACAGCGTTCCATTAATTTCAAGATGCATCAAAACGCAAACGCAAATTCTTGGGTGAAGGGTTTCCTATAAAATGTTACGATCCATGACTAGTTACACAAACTTAACATTTCCTCCAATGTGTATCTGAATTTCTGATTAGATAATTTTATAGTTTTTCGAGTTCTTTGAGAACTGCCGAATTTAGAGTGATGTGCCTGGTCAAAACTTTGTTCAAATAGTTCAAATGGCTCTAAGCACTATGTGACTTAACATCTGAGGTCATCAGTCATCTAGACTTAGAACTACTTAAACCTACCTAACCTAAGGACATCACACACATCCATGCCCGAGGCACGATTCGAACCTGCGACCGTAGCAGCGGCGCGGTTCCCGACTGAAGCGCCTAGAACCGCTCGGTCACACCGGCCAGCCAAAATTTTGTAATAATCGATTTGTTATGAAACATTTCAAACTCTCAAAATATTTTGTAAGATGCCTTTTCGTTAAGAGAACTGTCACCACAGCTGCCGACATCAAAACAACTTGATTTCAAAATTGAATTAAAAAATGATTGCTGTGAGAGGTAGATACTTGAGGTTCATCACTTAAAATAATGAGTTTCGTATAAAAAAGTAGTACACTTCTGCATGGGATTTTTCCGCAGCCCGTTAAATGCCTAAACAATGCTGTATGTCATTTCATATGCGCACAAGCATTTCTGGTGCGATGTAATCTATTGCATCCACAATTATACTGCGCGATTTCAAAGTTAAGTACATGTGAGGTATATGCTGTGTCTTTCTCATAAGCCCACAAGAAAATGTTCAGAAGGGCGGTGACCAGAGGTAGTAGTGGATAGTTAGTTGGTACATTATTTCCTGTGTATCGCTGTGGAATTCATTGTCCAGGGCGTGAAGGACTTGTAAACAACAGTGCGTTGTTGCACCATCCTGCTGGACGATCACATTTAATTGATGGGGAAGATGCTGAGGGACAGTAAATTGCTCAGGAATGTCCCGCTAAATTGTTCCTGTTACTAATGCCCCATAAAAGAAATTAGTCCAACAATGTTGTCTTTCATCAGCACATACCTCAGTTCACATTTCGCTGTCTCTGAATGTTTCCGAAAACTGGGAGATTTCCGACCCCAGATGCGAATATTGTGCCGACTGATCTGCCCACAAGAGTCGAATGTTGCTCGTCAGAGCTAAAGAAAACGACCTTTCCTGAATAGATAAGGTTTCGCCCTATCCGATCGTGCATATCAATTATTCTTAGCGACACATTTTGACCTTTGTAAGCTTGCAAGCGAAGTCGTTTGTGCAGCACCTTGTAAACTGTTGAGCGAGGGATGTTTGGCTGTCTTGATGCTCGGCGAGCTGACTTTGATCGGCTTCTTTGGAAGATCTCTATGCTTCCTCTACTGTCTCAGATGTCCGTTTGCTGCCAGAACCTGACCTTCTGTTCACTGTCTCAGAGGCTAGGAACCTGTCATACCAGGGTTTGATGATGTTGACGTCTGTAGCTTATCTTTGGAATTCATGTCGGCCCTTTCTTTGGACAGCAATGGATGTTTTTGTTTCCAGATACCAAACGACCCTTTGGTCTGTCTCTTTTCTGGTTGTCATTTTGGGAAAATTATCTAGCGCCTGAAACAAGACAAAATGAATTGTTTAGAAAGAAATGTACACACAACTTTCTGAGTTGCTTTACATGGTGCTGCAAACTGCAAGTATTTATGACTCACAACTTTTTATACTTGCATTTGGAGTTCAGTGAGATTTCATGTAGATTTCCGTTTATTTTTTACAGTTACTCACGTAGCCTCTGTGGTAATGAAAAAATTTGCGTGTTCTAATGAGACTATGGAGAGCTGCAACAAACCAGTCTCAGGACTGAAGACCACAACAACAACAACAATGAGACTATTGGAAAGTTATTTTTGTGTATGACGTAAAGTGTCTACGATACCACGCCGAGGTTGATGCCACGTTTATGGCTTCTGAAAGGTGTCGATACTGTTCCGCACTTGCGCCTAATGGACAGAAAGATAGCGTACGGTATATCAGACCAACTTTGTGACTGGATTGAAGCAATCGTTGCAGACATACTACAACATGTCATTCTCAGCGGAGACAAATTTTCAGACGTAAATGTTGCTTCGGGCTCACGTCAGGTGACTGTTACACAGTTACTGCGAGGGTTGCTCAGAATGAAATGCACCACATTTTTTCCTCGGCCGAAAACAATGGTACGAATGCGAAACGTTACGCATGTATTACTTGAAACCTCCTGAGTGAGCGCGCCAAGTTTCCGTCACTTACGACAGATAGCGTAACTGCAGAACAGTTTCAAAATGGCGTCTGTAGATGATGTACATTACAAGCAGGGTTCTGTCATTGAATTTCTCACTGCAGAGGAAGAAGCTGTGGGGAATATTCACAAACAATTGTGCAAAGTGTACGGAGCATCTGCCGTCGACAGAAGTACAGCTAGTCACTGGGTACGGAGGGTGAGGTCATCAGAAGGCGGTTTGGCGGAGCTCCACAATTTGCGGCGGTTGGGGAGAACATCCACGGCTGTCACATCTGTCATGTTGCAGCGAGCTGATGTCATTCGCGAGGGCAGACGCATTACGACTCGGCAGTTAGAACACATTTTGAGGACGATGAGGTGGTGGCTCACACAGTGAAGCAGTAGCTCAGCCACCAACACAAGGATTGGTACCGACAGGGCATACGCGCCCTTGTTTTGCGCTGCAGAAAGGCCATATAACGGGATGGAAATTACATGGAAAAATAGTGTGCGTAGATAAAATATCATTCTTTCGTGTGTGTAATTCTCATTATGTTCAATAAGCAATTGTTGAAGAAAAAAATGCGGCACTTTACTTTATGGGCAACCCTTTTACTTTCCACGTTCTTTGTAATTAGCTTAGTGGATTATCTCGGAAGTTTAACGAGGCTTTTTGCAGATGATGATGCAGAGGGTCGAAGTTTCATGCAGGAATTGGCAGATTACCCACAAAATAAAAAAATGGAAAGTACTGCGAGTAAATACGTGGAACCACTCATTATTTTATGACTAAACAACATCAAAACAATTACCGGAAGTAGTAACACCTATGAAATACAAAGGAGTATGTGAAGTGCGTGGTTTCAAGTAGAACTACGACGTAAAACTAATCGCAAGTAGCGCAGACACGAGACAGAGATTTATTGGAAGAAACCTCTCAGAAAGTGTAGTCCCCTCACAAAGGAGGTAGCTTACAAACCCCTCGTTCGACTAATTAGTAAATATTGCACGTCAGCCTAGAACCCGTGCCATATAGGATTGATACAAGGTACAGAGAATTTCCAAAGAACGACAGCATGTTTGTTACAGGTTTAATTACTAAGCACTAGAGCGTCACTGACATGATCGGCTGCTTCCACTGGCAAATTCTCCACAAGAGGCGTTGCAGCACCGTTTGATATTCCTAGGAGAGTCAACCAGCATAATGTCTCCTCCTACGCATATCGCGAGAAAAAATCCATGATCGTAAATTAGAGAGGTTCGAGCTAGCGCAGATCCTTACCAATATTCGTTTTTCCCACGAACCACGCGCGGTGGGGACATGAAAGTGGGGAAGAGAAAGTGGTACAAGAAGTATTCCCCGCCACACGCCTAAAGATGTCTTGCGGTGTATAAATGCGGACGTAAAAACGATAGGGGTCCCTGTGGTACACGACGAATGTGACTTTGTTTATTAGATTAGGATGTAAATAGCTTTTACATTTGCAAACTTTGGTACTGTTTGTGACAGGTGGCTCTGGGAATGACCTGTGGTTGAGGGGAGTTAGAGGGGAGTGAAGGACACCGAAGCCCCTCAGGGGGCCGTTCCGGCGAGAATAAATAGCGAGTGGCCAGGAGGAGCTAGGGGAGCCAGTCTCGTGTCTGGCAATCATTTTTGACAGAACAAATCCGAGAGCGGGGTTGTAGCACTCTGGGAAGGCGTCCGGCTGATGGATCACATCCGGAGACGGCCGCTACACCGGGACACCTGTCGGCTTGCGTCTAGTGCGGCCAGCGTGCTGCAGTGTTGTAAGGGGGGCTCAGACAATATTTACTGGGTACTCAGTACTTCGCAACAATATTGACCGTTTACGTGTAGTATTGACCGTTTCTGCAAATAAATTAAAGAGACTACAGAGCTTATGAAATGTGGTGCTCGCTCAGTACATTGCGTACTACACACTGACCAGCCAAAGAAACTGATACACCTGTCTAATATCAAGTAGTGCCTCAGCGAGCACGCAGAAGTGCCAAAACACGATGTGGCATGCACTAAACTAGTGTCTGAAGGAAGCTGTAGGGAACTGACACAATGAATGATGCAAAATGGTTCAAATCGCATTGAGCACTATGGGACTTAGCATCTTAGGTCATCAGTCCCCTAGAACTTAGAACTACTTAAACCTAACTAGACTAAGGACATCACACACATCCATGCCCGCGGCAGGATTCGAACCTGCGACCGTACGGTCGCGCGGTTCCAGACTGTAGCGCTTAGAACCACTCGGCCACCCCGGCCGGCTTAAATGATGTAGGCTGTCCATAAATCCGTGAGAGTACGAGGGGTGGTGATCTCTTCAGAACGTTGCAAGCCATCCCAGATATACTCAATAGTGTTCATGTTTGTGGAGGTTGGTGCCCATCGCAAGTGTTTAAACTCAGAAGAGTGTTCCAGGACACACCCTATAGCAATTCAGGACTTGTGGGGTGCCACATTGTCCTGCTGGAATTTCCTAAGTCAGTCGGAATGTACAACGGACATGAATGGATGCAGGCAATCAGACAAAATGCTTACTCACGTGTCACCTCTCAGAGTCTATCTAGACGTGTCAGGGTTCCCATATCACTCCAGCCGCACACGCCCCACATCATTACAGAGACTCCACCACCTTGAAGAGTTCCCTGCTGACATGCTGGGTTCATGGATTCATGAGGTTGTCTCCGTACCCGTACATGTCCATCCCCTCGATAGAATTTGAAACGAGACTGTCCGACCAGGCAACATGTTTCCAGTCATCAACAGTCCAATGTCACTGATGACGGGCCCAGGCGAGGTGTAAAACTTTGTGTCGTGCTTTCATCAAGGGTACACGAGTGGGCCTTGGGCTCCGAAAGCCCATATCGATGATGTTTCGTTGAAGGTTCACACGCTGACACTTGTTGTGTAACCTCCCCACAAAAATTTAAAAGTAATGAACAATATTATTTAAGAATGCTAATGGACACTGCGCTATGCGTAACCTGCCCACAATGAAATGTACTGACAATGGCAACAAAAATGTGAAATACGCAATCTGACTCAAATATAAATTCTTCACAAAATTTAAAGTCCGTTCAGTGACAAGAAAATACAATTAAACCGAAATATCGGTCTTTGGCCCTGTGTAAAACAATCAGAATTAAAGTCTTACCTCAGAATAAATGGATGTCACATATCTGCTCTTGTTGTTGCGCACCGCTTGGAGGAACTGCATTGCAAATAATAATATTCTCCTTTTTTTTTTGTGATTCTAGAGAAATTTTTCTTCAAAAGAAGTGGAATGAAATGCGAAGTGCAACGAGATCTTTAGTTCAATAAAAAATTAAATTTTTTGAAAAAATGCTTTTGAAATAAAAATTATTATTGGGGAACTTGTTGGAGAATAATTACAATAAATAAATTTTTACATTATCTAATGATTATATTAATTAATGGTATACCTTATTCACCATCTTGACCAGTGTTGCCGACCGCCTACATCATACAACCGCACTGGGCTGCTACTACTGACCGACCGCTCTGCATGACGACTATTAACGACAGACTCGCAACGACTACTGACAGAGTACTGCTCTCAACTAGACCGAGCTACCGACTCGCAACGACAGACTCGCAACGACTGAGAACCGCTCGCAACACTCGCGCGGTCAAGCGCATACTCTCTGGTCACAGATGCTACAATGCCTCGCCATCGCTGCTATGTTGCATACGTGTTTCATAACCCTCCACTGAGGGGGCAAAAATTTGGCAGCGATGGTGAGTCATTTGGACTTGCCAAGCGCGGCAAAATTTTTCTTTAATTAACAAAATTCTACAACTTACAGAATATTTAAATGTTGTGCACACGCACTAAGTACAAAATATACCAGACAAAGACAAAATGTGAATACAAAACATAGTAGCAAATCAGAAAAATGTATATACAAATTTTTTGACAGATAACAAAGTGCACAGGCACTGAAAAAATTCTTTAGCATATGCAGAACAAATAAACAGACTGGCAAAAAATATTATGTTGACAAGTGACATAAGTGTACTCGCATTGGAGTTCAGCGAATCGAAAAATGTATAACCTATGAACATAAATGATGTTACCAAAAAAATTTTTTCTTTATGTGACAAGAATCAGGATAGGAAAGGGAAGGATTGCATCATGGTTGTAGCACTTTAGATTGCACACAGCTGCTCTGAAAGTCCATATCTTTCCACAGAAGTACAACACCAAGTGACACAACTTGAAGTTCTTTTCCCATCAGAATTTATCAGTGTAGCCAAGACACTGAACTGTCGTAGTAATGTTCCATGTTTTCATTTTGGCAGTACATTACGTACACCAAACAGTGGGACCATAATAACGTCTTCATTGCTCACGGTGGTGGACAGCATGTCGTGTCAACACCACGCTCTTACAAGGCACACCAACGTAGAATTAGTGCAAAAACCAAATATAGTGCTCCATGATCACTAGGATAAACAGGACAAATGGACATTGCAGTAATTCAGGATAGTCAGCTTATGAGGTGAAGGACATCAAGTCACATAATATTGGCAATTACAGTCTTCATTGATAGTTTATGGCATTCATAGCCCAGTTATTGAACATTTCTGTACCAAGTATGTAGTATTACAGAAAAATGTTCATTAATTGTTTTACATAGAATCAGTAGCCTTCTTTTCCTGGTTACAAAATATTATGAAATAATCTCATTCTTTTCAGTTACAGAGTATAATTAAGAATCATTAACCTTCTCCTAATTACAGTTAATTAATCGTTTGTCATTCCAATAATAATCATTAGCCTTTTCCTAATTACAGTTGATTAATCATTTGTCGTTAATTAATCATTTGTCTACTTATAGTTAATTAATCATTTGTCGTTAATTAATCATTTGTCTAATTACAGTTAATTAATCATTTGTCGTTAATTAATCATTTGTCATTCCAATAGTAAGAATCATTAGTCTTCTCCTAATTACAAAGCATAATTAAACAGTAGCATAGTTAATTAATTATGTGTCATTCCAATCTAGTAAGAATCATTAGTCTTTTCCTAATTACTAAGCATTATGAAACAGTCACATTCATTTCCAATAACAAAGTATGGCATCGTTAATTAATCATTTGAAATTCCAATATAGTAAGAATTATTAGCCTTCTCCTAATTACAAAGCATTATTAAACAGTCACATTCATTTCAAATTACAAAGTATGAACATAGAAAACAAAAACTAATTAATGGCATAATTAATAACAATTCATCGCCTGACATTAATTATTGGCACTCAGTGGCCAGCAAGTATTGAATAGAATCATCATTCAGTATTATTCAGATTATTACGAAGTCATTATTAAAAATCAGTTAATTACAGTCAAATCATTAATAATCACGGACATCATAAGTAGTCTCATTGCAATAAACAGTGGCAGTTATTAACTAGTGACAAAGCATTATTTTAAATATATACTTTTTTTTTTGTCTCATTAAGAAGTCATTACTCAAGTGACATACTATTCAGAGTTGATCAGTATTATTCAGAATTTTCTCAAACTGGTATCACTACTTGGGATTGGTAATACATTTTTTTTTTTTTTTTTTGTTAGCAATGCATTGCGTTGGGATCGATAATTAATTGGTGAGGCATAACACTATTTGCTTTTGACCTATTGCTGCAAATGAGGATAGGTAACGTCATTCGTCATGAGTCAGCTGTAGCAAGATTATGTAACAAGGCAGTATATGTGATCACATTTATAAGTGATAAACACAAATGGGTAAAAAATAAAAATGCAAGTACTAGAACAGGTATAATAACTAACAGGTTTAGTAAGTATCATGAAAAGCTTCTCCTGGAAAAAATACAAAAACGGATTATTGACCTGAAAGAAGAAACGCACACTATGCTGAAAAGTAGTGAACTTCGAATTAACAGGCAGTGAAGTGTGTATAAAAATGTGTTCCATAGCTGTCCTTTCCAAAACATTCAGTCATCCTACTATGCAATGTAACACCTGCTGTCAAAGCAAACTGCAACAAATACTTAAATAACTACGTAGCATAAATACATAACTTCAACATTATCCTCATCTGTAAAGAAAAAACTTCATTATCCATCACTTCATTATCCATATTATCATAACTTCATTATTATCACCACCTGTAAAGAAAAACTTCATTATTCATAACATCATATCCTTCATCATTATTCATCAGTATTCATTATCATCTGCAAAAAATCACTTCATTACTCATTATACAATTATTCCTTATCTCTAGCATATTTCATCACTAAAACTAAGATGTGTAGTTCAGTCTGACAGCCTGCATCAATCACCTTGTATTCTGAAAGAAAAAATTAGTTAAGACTGCTATTCTTCGATGAGTATAGTATAGTCTTGTTAATGCTTGTTAATCCTGATCCATTTACTCTTCCTCATAAAGTTATTGCATCTTCTTTCGTTTATTCCGTAGGTGAAATTCCCATTTCTGCTAAATTTATTTCTTAGAATCATCATCCCTTTCTGAAATGCATGAACAAAGATTAATGTCTTGCATTTAAATCATATACCCACTAAATAATGACTGGTTTATGGTGACACAATTAAGCATACAGCATAACATGACAGAAAACGTAACGTGTCAAAGACATTGACAGTGTTCAAAAACAAAAATATACACAGAATAATACAATGCAGCAGCAAAAAAAAATGTGAAACAGTCACGATGTTGAGATGTCATAAGGCAAAAAAAAATGTCAAAGTCGACTGGTGTGTGTTATATCTTAACTATTTCATAGTGCATACAAACAAAACTGGAGTACAATCATATACACAAAAAAGTAGAAAATGTGCACGGTCTGATGTGTAACGACAAGAAAAGCGACCTGCTAACCTTACCTTGCCGGGCACTTGCCAAGAAAAAATACGATAATCATCAGTAATTAGTCAGGTGAATTAATTGCATTAGTAAATGGCATCATAGTGTGTTGAATCATACAGTGGTTTCACTCAATAAACGGTTTAATGTTTGAGATATGGTGATTGCCTTTCGATTTTCTGGTTCTCAAAGTTTCGACGTGTACAACATTGGGGTGAGGGATACTGCGAATCCGATATGGACCTGCGTATAGAAGTTCAAATTTACTGCACTTACCTTTTAATTTGCTGGATAAATAGTGTGTACGTACTAGTATCTTCTGTCCAACGTGAAAGTCGCGGCGTGTACAAACCTGTTTTTGCTGTCTTCTCCGGCGCTCTGCGGCACGTTTGATGTTCTTCAGCGCAATGTCAATTATTTCGTGGTGTCGTAGGCGACGACTTTTGGGAAATTCTATTAATTCTTTAATTTTGTTCGGTGGTTCAACGTTTTTCAGTATAACAGTCGGAGATAGCATAGTGGATTCATTTGGAATGGAATTAATTACATCTTGGAATGAGAGTATGTGTGTATCCCAATCAATATGTCTTTTGTGGCAATATATTCGGCACAGTTTACCAATTTCTTTCATTAATCTTTCACAGGGGTTCGAAGAAGCGTGGTACTTGGATATATAAATCGGAGAAATGTTTCTAGCTCGTAACATGCGTGTCCATACACTACTACGAAATTGTGATCCATTGTCGGAAATTACTTTCATTACATGCCCTACATGAGATAGAAAATGTTTTATAAATGCATTTGAAACAGTTTTAGCAGTAGCTTTGCGTAATGGAGTGAAAGTAACAAATTTTGAAGTGAGCTCAACAGCGACAAATATGTAGCAAAAACCTCTGTTAGTTCTGGGAATCGGACCAAAAATATCTACAGCGGCCATGTGTCTTAATTTAACAGGTATAATGGGATATAACGGAGGAATATGTGAAGTGGTGTCTGATTTAGCTTTCTGGCAAATTTTACAAGACGCTAAAACTCGTCGTATACGTTTTTCCATGTTAGTAAAATAACAGTTCTGTCTCAGTATAAGAAAACATTTTCGTGCTCCGTAATGTGCGTAACTTAAATGAGTGTACCAAATTAGTTTGTTAACCAGTTCGTCAGGAATGCATAATAACCAATTGTTGCTGTCAGGATGAGAGCGGCGAAACAGAATGTCATTGCGTACAGTGTAGTGGTTTCTAATCGTAACATTATTCCTATCTTGCCAAAGGTGTTTAATTTCTTTCCACACATTGTCTTTATTTTGCTCCTTTGCTATGTCCTGTAATGACGATGAAATAAAATTTTCAAATGCAACTTGCTGAATGTACATGACACTGAAATTTGTTTTACAGAAGTTGGTTGCTACGTCTTGCAGATTGTTGCCGAGAGAACGCGATAGTGCGTCTGCTATAACATTTTGTGTGCCGGGAATGTGAACAATCGTAAAATTAAATTCTTGCAAATAAAGTTTCCATCTGCTTAATCTGTCGTGAGTAAATTTAGCCGAAAGTAAAAATTGTATTGCTCTGTGGTCTGTGTGGACGGTGGTATGTCTGCCATAAAGAAAGTGCCTAAATCTCGTAAAAGCCCATACAACGCATAATGTTTCAAGTTCTGTAACGGAGTAATTTCGTTCAGCAGGTGACAAAATGCGACTTGCAAATGCGATGTTTTTAATTACTGTAGAACCATCTTCTTCAATTTCCTGAAAAATATGTACGCCTAAAGCGGTGTTAGAACTGTCGGTGGCAATGGAAAAATTTCTAGTAAGATCGGGGTGCGATAACAGTGGAGCATTCAACAGAGCATGTTTCAGGTTCATGAATTCAAAATGTGCTTGCTTATCCCAAGACCAAATAGTGTTTTTACCCGTTAATTGGCATAGTCTTGGCGTGTCTAAAGCAGAATGGTGAATAAATTTACGAAAAAAGTTAATTAATCCCAAAAAACTGCGTAATTGCTTCTTTGTCGTCGGAACAGTAATATCACGTAGAGCTTGAAGTTTTTCTGGATCAGGTGCAATGCCTTCTGCTGAAATTACGTGTCCAAGAAATTTTATAGAAGTTTTGCCAAAGTGCGATTTACTAAGATTAACTGTAAGTCCTTGTGCATGAAAAGTTTGCAACAGTTGTTCAAGAATCAGATTGTGTTCAGACCAGTTAGCTTCTGCAATAAGAATGTCGTCTACATACGTCGTAATTATGTCCTTAATGCAAACGTGTGTCGGATGGCGTCAAAATTAATAACATTTTCGTGAAGAAGATTCTGCGTGTCAAAATTATTGCTTACGTTATTGGAATATGAAACCTGTACTGTGTCTGGTCAAATTCTGTCGTACGTGCTATTATTTACGCGAGAATATTGTGGCATATCCACTATATGAACTGTTCTGTTATTTCTTACTGACGTGTTACGCTATCGATGACACCTATTGTCTGTTTCATTCATGATTATTTGTTGTTGCTGATGTTGTTGCTGCTCATAAGATCGACTGTTATTAAATGTACGCTGAAAATTGTTCTCATTATTTTTACGTCTGTCATAATAGTCATTCCTATACGGTGCATTGTGATACGAGTTGAAATAGTGTGTTATCTGTACGTAGTTATTTCTTTGCTGCCATGCGTTACCATTTGTTGGAGCTGGGACTATACGTGCACGCGGCGAAACATTAAAGCCTGGTTGACCTTGTAGACTGCATTGTTGGTTAGGTATGCTAAGCGGTTGACTTTCATGCTATTGTGGTGGAAAACGTCTATTGTTACCAAAAATGCATTTGCTGTTAATTTTACACATACTGATGATTACGATTTTTATCTGTTATTTAAGTTCTCGTGATTCTGGAGTGCCTAATGAAAATTGTCACATTCGCTAAAAATTTGTCACATCGGGTTTTCTTTACATATTCTTAATCCTAGATAGAGCAATAGTTGAAGAGCAGTTTTGATAGATATAAAGGATAGTAGAAGAGAAGGCAGCAGTGCAGAAAACTAAAGATGAAATAGCACTACTACAGCTCGGGGCCCTATGCTCGCTACGGCACATATTCATTAAAGCGTAATGAATCCCCTGAGGTCAATTACGCACTGCAAATAAATTTTGGCTTTTGTGTTACAGGCAATGGCGGTAAAATTCCAAAGGCAAATTGTTGTATCCGTGCTAATTCCAATTTCTGAACAATAGATAATGCTGATGAAAATACAATAGCAAATTGTCGCCTCAGATTCAAAGCTAGTTTCTCCATTACAGATAATAGCGGTGAAAGTACAAAAACAAATTGTCGTATATAGCTCAAAGCGTGTACCTGTGTTCTGTCATTATTAAATTCTTTACATTTTCTGGCGGATAAAAATTGCTCGTAATCTACGTTCTCGTCATTGAATTTGAAAACACGTTCGGGTTTGTGAGTGAATCTGTTCGTCTGTGTCATTTCGGATTTCAAGTTGCATAGCTTTTCAGATTTTAAGTCGCGTGGCTTTTCGGATTTTACGTCTCGTAGTCTCTGTAAATTACTCACATTATACGCGCTGCGTGAGTCTGACACATGTTCATAAAGTGGCGCCTGTTGTGGTAGGTTATTAACTGAAATGTTTTTCATCTCTGTTACTTCTTGTTGTAAATTTGATAACTTCCTACGTAACGTGTTGTTAGATGAATCGATCTCATTAATTGCCTGCTGTAAATTTTGAAATTCAGGTGTTTGGATAAATGAAACCGGTGCAGTATCGTCTGATTTATTGTCATTAGTATTTTCGATAACATCAATACGACTGGCCAATTCATCATATTTTTCAGTCAGTATTTTAACCTGATCATCGGTTTTAGAATCGGACGCATTAATCTGTTTTTGCAACTTGCGCGTAGTTTCGCTCAGTTTTTTAATATCACCTTTGATAACATCACAATCCTGTGTTAGATCTAATTGTTCGAATCTATCTGTCACTGTTTGAATATTTACTGTGTGTGTATCTGTTTTTGATTTAAGGTCAGAAATTTCATCCCGTAATTCCGCGTTCAATTGTTCTATGGTATTAATTTTGTCGGACACTGTAGTAATATTATTGTCTACATACGTCTTCGCTTTCGCGAATATTTTACGTTTGTCCTCTTGTCTCTGTGCAGTGATTGTTTCCATAACCTGACGTTTTATTTTGTTTTGATCTTGAATAAATTTGCGGAAACGCGTATCACTGTTCTGTATGTGCTGACTAAAGCGCTCGTTAATCTGAGTGTTCTGCTGTTCGAATTTCGCGTCTATCTTTGCGTCCATAGTGCGCGAAAGTTCTACCGTCAGTGTTCTAAACTCGTCCCGTAGTTGTGCAGCTTTTTCAGAGCATTGTTTAGCGACTCTGCTAATTTCGTCTCTGAGTGTATCTGTCGCGGCTGTTTGCATTTCCCTTAATTCTTGCGCAACAGACTTTATTTCTTCGCTATTTTTTTGTGAACAAGCCTCAATTTCCACGCGCAACTGTTCCTTAGTGTCATGGCACTGCGCGGCAACGGCTGTAATTTGTTCACTAAGTTGTTTGAAATTTTCGTCATTATTGTCAAGTTTTTCATTTAAGTGTTTGTTATCTTCCCTAAGTTGTCTAAAATTTTCATCATTATTGTCAAGTTTTTCATTAATTTTATTAAATTTTTTATCCTGTTCACTAAATTGTTGATTGGAATTTGCAGTAAGGTCGTTCTTAAACTGTAGCATTATTGCCATAAATTGATTCACATCACAAGTAGCAGTTGCATTCTCAGTGCTCTGTGATGGAGTACATGCAATTGTCACGTTCTGTGTGACCATTTGGTCATTCCGTAACTTACAAAAAGGATTATCAGTCGGACCTACACTGTCACTCACTATTTCGGAATTAAATAAATCCGTCGTACTTTGTGTATCCTGTTCATTTTCATTAGACAAATTTGTCTGTACATTACTTGGATTTTCTGAATCGGGTGTGTTAAGCTCGGCAGCGCTCATTACTATAGACCGCTCTGCGTCATCAATTGTCGTCAAGTTAATAGACGAGACAATTGAGTTCGTTTGTTCATCATTAAGGTGAAAGTCATCATTAGTGGTTGGAATGCACTGATTGTTAGTGGACGCAGGATTGTCATCATTACACTGCGTGTCACATGTCCTATCGATAAAGTTGTTTGAGTCGGTAATTTCATTCATAATACCTCGCGATACACTATTCACAGTCTTTCGCGGCATTTTTACAAAAGTCAAAATTTTTCACAAAATAAATCACCACAATGCAAAAGCAACACACAAATACAACAGAGCAACAAATTGCCGTTGACCTGTAGAAAGAAAGTCACAATATTATTAAAAGCGTTGCGCTAAATCCTAATTATATCTAAGCAAATAAGAGCAGATATCTGACTGTTGCTCAAAAGACTCTCAACGAAATACGATCCTGGACTGGGTGTCGCCAAGTGTAACCTCCCCACAAAAATTTAAAAGTAATGAACAATATTATTTAAGAATGCTAATGGACACTGCGCTATGCGTAACCTGCCCACAATGAAATGTACTGACAATGGCAACAAAAATGTGAAATACGCAATCTGACTCAAATATAAATTCTTCACAAAATTTAAAGTCCGTTCAGTGACAAGAAAATACAATTAAACCGAAATATCGGTCTTTGGCCCTGTGTAAAACAATCAGAATTAAAGTCTTACCTCAGAATAAATGGATGTCACATATCTGCTCTTGTTGTTGCGCACCGCTTGGAGGAACTGCATTGCAAATAATAATATTCTCCTTTTTTTTTGTGATTCTAGAGAAATTTTTCTTCAAAAGAAGTGGAATGAAATGCGAAGTGCAACGAGATCTTTAGTTCAATAAAAAATTAAATTTTTTGAAAAAATGCTTTTGAAATAAAAATTATTATTGGGGAACTTGTTGGAGAATAATTACAATAAATAAATTTTTACATTATCTAATGATTATATTAATTAATGGTATACCTTATTCACCATCTTGACCAGTGTTGCCGACCGCCTACATCATACAACCGCACTGGGCTGCTACTACTGACCGACCGCTCTGCATGACGACTATTAACGACAGACTCGCAACGACTACTGACAGAGTACTGCTCTCAACTAGACCGAGCTACCGACTCGCAACGACAGACTCGCAACGACTGAGAACCGCTCGCAACACTCGCGCGGTCAAGCGCATACTCTCTGGTCACAGATGCTACAATGCCTCGCCATCGCTGCTATGTTACATACGTGTTTCAGTTGATGGCCCAGCATTGAGATCTGCAACGATTTGCGGACGAGTTGCACTTGATTCACTTCAGTCGTCTTTGGTCCCATGTTGGAGATCTGATGTTTTATGTGATTCCTGATGTTCACGGTACATTCGTGAAATGGTCGTACGGGAATATCCCCACATCATCGCTCGTTTGTCTACTGTAACACTACGGTCAAACTCACTTAAATCTTGATAACTTGCCACTGTAGCGGGGATAACCGATCTAACAACTGCGCAAGACACTTGTTGTCTCATATAGGCCTTGCCGTCTGCAGCGCCGTATTCTGCCTGTTTACATATCTCTGTATTTGAATACGCATGCCTGCAATAGTTTCTTTGGCGCTTCACTGTATTATACGGTGTATGGCTTGCATTGAGCAATTAACGGCAGTGGTGCATTGGTGGCAGTAATTATCTCATGGCTACGAAACTTGGTAGATATTCTAAAGCGTTAATGCAAAACTGGTTGATGGTGGAAAAAATATTAGTTCTAGTTTCGGGCATCTGGTGCAGATTTGGTGGTGTGAATGCAGGAAAGAATATGTAATTTATTAGGAGGGAGACATCGGCAGGTTAGACGATTGAGAAACGCATCATGCTGGTGATTTTATTAATATCAGCCGCTTACGCAGTTTGTTCAGTATGATCACCGGAGATGTAGACGAGATGCTGCGCAGCGCCAAATTTGCACCTGGTACCCAGAATTGGAACCAGTCTTTTCTTCCAGAGTAAAGCGGTTCCGCATTAACGAATTAGCATATCTACAAAATTTAGCTGCAATGCGTTAGATAAAACCTACACTATACGTCCGCGAGCAGTGACACTTTAATTATAACTACCCATTATACTATAGCATCATGTGCTACCTTGTGAAATGGGATGTTTACGTAACGCTAGATGAGCACAACAGCAGTGGAAACTGAATTTCATGATGCTGCGACACAAGCAGAAATGTTTATTTTACTTGTAGCAGCTTTCAGGACTGACTAATTAAATCAAGCAGTTGGGTGGGTGACCATCCGGTTTGCCGAGCGCTGTTGTCAAGCCGGATGCACTCAGTCCTTGTGAGGCAACCTGAGGAGCTACTTGATTGGGAGGTAGCGGCTCCTGTCTCGGAAACTGACCTACGGCCGGGAGAGCGGTGTGTTGACCACATGCGCCTCCGTATCCGCATCCAGTGATGCCTGTGGGCTGAGGATGACACGGTGGCAAGTCGATACCTTTGGGCATTCATGGCCTGTGAGGGAGGAATTTTGTTTAGTTTTAGTTAATTAAATATAGTTAGCTGTCCATTGAGCATGCATCTCAACTCTTCTAAAGCCGTCCAAGTAGACTGTTGCTGATGTGTCTGCGAAACGGAAACGCGAATGATGAACACCCACAGCTGTACCAATACGAGGCAGACCTCACATACTGACGGAAAGAGACCGTCGACCATTGTGGAGGGTGACTATAAAAAGAAGCATGTAGCCAGCGGAGGGAATCATTAGTGACTTCCAAAGTACTTCCAGCAGTCCAGATAGCACAAAAACTCTCCGTACGGAATTAAAAAGAAAGGGTACTATGATGTAGCAGGTCCACCTAAACTACATATTTCTGTAATCAGTGTTATGCGACGCTTGAGGTGATGTAAGGACCGACGCCACTGAACAGTGAATGACTGGAAACGATAGATTCGGAGTGATGAATGACGCTGTACCCTATGGCTATCCGATGCAAGAGTTCGAATATGGCGATTTTCTGGAGCAAATTATTCGCCATTGCGTGTAGTGCCGAAGGTGAAGTACAGATGAGGTGGCGTTAAGGTATGAGGGCGCTTTTCGTGGTTTGGATGTCTTGCCCTTGTTGCGCTTAAGAAGACTCTAAACGCAGAAGAATCAGCGTGACAACGCACTCTGTCATAATCGAACGTCCGTGATGCAATGTTTTGTGGACAATAACATTCCTGAAAGAAACTGGACCGTCCTGGTTTCCGACCTGAACAGTACAGGATGAATTAAATTGTCGCCTTCCTGAACCTAGCATCCAGAATCACTCTCTGGTTTCGGGTCTTGAGGAAAAATGGGTTATCTTTTCTCCACAGACACCTCTCAGCGTAATTAAAGGCGTCATAGAAGCGAAGGGTGGGTACGCGTTACGTTATTGTTAGTGCAATTACGGTATTACGAAAATCATATTGTACATTTGATTCGTTCTCGTTTGGATGAAATGAAAATCGGTTCTCCACGGAATCGAAGCCGTACCAGTCAATTCTGTTAGCCATTCTGTTAACCATTTTATAAAACGTCTTAGCAGTTGTGCCAGCTGAAGTTTTACGCTTTTTAGTTAGGTGATTCTTGGAACTTTACGCGTAGGAGCGAAGGTGAATGTTAGCGTACTTCCTTTTAACAGTCTACTGTAAAATTCAGCAAAATAATAGGACAGATAATACACTCTAAGACCAAAAAAAAGTTAGGGCGCACCATGAAAGAATTATCCGAACGAGACGGAAATCGGTAGAGGTGATATAAGTGTAGAAAAAAAATTATTAAAATTTAAAAAAAACTGAATGGTTTATTCAAGAGAAAGAGCGTCATAAACTGACTAACAAGGGGAGGCCGCCAATTGTGAAATTCAGATTCGATTCATACTGTGCATAATAAAAGCTCATGGCCAGAGGTGTTATGTGGCAAAGCACCAAGTAGCACTTCTCAGCCGTTGTCGAGAAAATTGACAGTTAAAAGAAACCGTTGCGGTGAAATACTCTCTACGATTAATAATTTTCAACAGCAGCGTGGCGCAGCGGTAAGCGCTTGGGTTCGTAATGAGAAGGTCGCCGGATCGAATCTCGCACCATGCAATTTTTTTTTATTATTAGTTTTTTGTAATTCAAATATATATATATACTATTAATGAATTGCTTATGCATGTTGGTGAAGGCGGATCGCTCTGCAATTGTACCGCCTCCATTTTTCCGTTTGTTTAACAGGGTGTACCAAAGTTTTCACGTCCGCACTAATTTTCGACGATGTTATAAGTTGCGCTACGGATCGCATCTACCTTCTTTCGAAGTTAGCAGGCAACTACGATGTTATGCGGCGGCTAGTTTCGGCCCATTCAACATCTGTCCTTCAAGTGTAACGAGCGAGTAACGGAGTTTATATTTCATACCTGCCACAGCAAATTTGTGTTCGTGGGGTCTCTATTCTAATTCGAACGTTTGACTTACGCTATATGCATTCGTTTCGGAATATCGTTTCTACGTCTTCCATTAACTGTACGTGGTTAACATTATGAAGACAATTAATAACATTTGTGAAATATAACTTTGTTTGCGGAAAACATAATTATGTTCGAAGTCGTCAGTTTTTCCACGACAAACGACTTTCAACAACTTATAATATGCATAATTGTTGCAATTGATTGCCGGGAATTATATATATATATATATATATATATATATATATATATATGTGTGTGTGTGTATACATCTGAATTACAAAAAACAAATACTGAAAAAAAAGGTGGCATGGCGCGAGATTCGATCCGGCGACCTTTGGATTACGAACCTTTTTTTTTTACCACTTTTTTTCCCCTTTAAGAACAAATTGTGAGGAATAAATAAGGAAAAGTCTTTTTTTTCTTTTTTTCCAAAAGAAAACAAAGACTCCAATTCTACTGGTTTCTCCGTCCAGTAAACAAAAATGAGTCTCCTTCGTCTTGTTGGCGAAGAAGCAATCTTTTGGAACAAAATTTTTCTTTTTTTTTTCCTATGCCAAACTCAAATTTCTTTTTCCTTTAAGAACAAATTGTGAGGAATAAATAAGGAAAAGTTTTTTTTTCCAAAATAAAACAAAGACTCCATTTATACTGGTTTCTCCGTCCAGTAAACAAAAATGAGTCTCCTTCGTCTTGTTGGCGAAGAAGCAATATTTTGGAACAAAAAAAATTTCTTAAAGCCAAAATCAAATTTCTTTTTCCTTTAAGAACAAATTATGAGGAATAAATAAGGAAAAGCTTTTTAAGTCGTCGTGCGACTTGTAGTTAAAGTCCAGTTCTTACAGGAGCTCCTGAAGCGTATCCGCCTACAGCATGCCAGCTCGTCCAAACGTGTCTTCTCATGGCGTTGGCGTGGGTTCTGGGTAGCAGATCTATTCAGTTCGGTTCGGGTTATACAGTTTTCAGCTTCTCAGGGCTTGGACGTTCCAGCTACTAGGTGGGTCATCGAAAGTGCTCCGTAAGAAATTGGAAAAATATTGTTTATAGCGTGGGTTGCGTATCAGGACGCAGTGTCGTTCGTTGAGATAAGTCCAATATCCTAGCGTAGACTTGTCGCCAGAAGTAAAAAGATAGCGTATCGTGTGGCCACAGATCCAATTCACAGAGTTAGTTTTGGCGGAGGGGTAGAAAGTCTTATCGGGATACAAAAGCATGTGGACGTCGATCTGAGCCGGTGTCTGGCGAGTGAGAAATGCCAAAATTCGCCGCACAAGTGTCCAGACGTCTAGCGCTGTGCCACAGTGGAACCGGTGGACATCCGTGTCATCCACTCCACAGTGGGTGCAGAGGGATGAATCGGCGAGATGGATGCGGTGCAGATGATCTCGGTTAACTTGTTTGCCATTCACGGTGATGTACCACGCTGATTGAACGTCTGATTCGAGAAAACGCGCATGGATCGCCTTCCATATGTATCGCCACACGTACTGTGGATAATTACGTTCGATGGGGTTGGACGGGCGGCACTGTTGTAACAATTCGGAGACTGTTTTCGTGAGGTACAAACGTGTAAGTGGTAAGGACCGGTAGACATAACTGAACTCCAGGAAAAATCGTTGGATGTAATAAAAGGGGGTTGGAATGGTCGATACCAGTACTGGGGCGGACAAGGAGACCGGTGCAAAGTTGTGAAGCAGGAGGCTGGTAAGGCTCTGCGTGCAACGATGCCAAAGTTTTAGTTGGGAGCTGACGTATAGTGCCTTGCCACGAGTCGGCACGTGGATGAGTCCCACCCCGCCACGATCTCGTGGCAGTGCAAGGGATTCATACTGCACCTTGAATAACATCCCCGAGCTGACGAAGGAGCCGAAAGCCATCAACAGTCGTCGCGCCAGGAGATTTGGGACTGGTAGTACTTGAGCCACGTGTGGTATACGGGAAGCATGATACATGTTCACGTATTGCGCGCGTTGGATAACGTCGAGAGCTCGTAACCGGTGATCTGCGAGATTTGCTCTGATTGTCTGTAGCAAGCGTCTACCATTGATAGTCGCTGAGCTGCGCAGGTCTGCTGTGAAATCAAGTCCAAGACACCGTATGGTGGCGGCGACACAAAGGGGGGCAGCGCATCTCTCCGGCAAGCCCTCACCAATGAGCAGGACCTTGGATTTTGACACGTTGAGGCAGCTCCCCGACGCTTCTCCGTAAGTCGCCACCCATGTCAGTGCTGCTCGTACTTCATCTTCACTGCGCAGATATAGTACTATGTCGTCTGCGTAGGCTGTACAACAAAAACGGTGGCCTTGCACAGCCATGCCTTCCAAACGTTGGCGCATGCCCTGGAGCAGGGGTTCCAAGGCGAAAGCATACAATATAGTGGAAAGAGGGCATCCTTGTCGTACAGATCGTGCGATGACCAGGGACGGTGTAAGACGACCATTGTACATGATTTTAGAGGTTGCACTACTCAACAGGCGCATAACCACTGTGACAATACCGCCAGGAAAACCCATATGCTGAAGAACTGTCCGTAAATAGAAGTGGTCAACACGGTCGAAAGCCTGGCTAAAGTCCAGTGAAGCCAAGGCGCCGGGGAGACGCTGATGATGCGCTAATGCTATCATGTCTCTGTAACGGCAAAGGGCCGTACGGATGTTGTTGTCGCCTCCTAGGGAAGTCTGGTCGCAGGATGTGACGTAACGTGCGACCTTCTTGAGTCGGGATGCCAGTAGCCGTGTGAATATTTTCATGTCGCTGTTGAGCAAAGTAATTGGTCGATAGTCCTGGACCCTCGATAACCCGCGCGGTTTATGTACGGGGATAATAATTCCTTCTAGAAAGGCGCTCGGGACCACTGTCATCGGTGACATCAGCTCTTGTGTGATTGCCGTCCACGTGGAAGCCAACAAATAGTGAAAACTTTTATAAAATTCGATGGGTATACCGTCAGGTCCAGGAGATCTGTTATCGGAACCCGCCTTGATAGCGTCTACCACTTCATCTGTGGTTACGTCGTCTTGGAGGTCATGCACTGCATCCTCCGGAAGAGTGTTCGTAGTAAGCTGAGCGACTTCTGTGACCAGTGCTGCAGAATGCGGTACGGCTGCGTAGAGCCCGGCAAAATGAGCATGGAGAGCACGACCGATGCTTTCTACATCTACATCTACATTGATACTCCGCAAGCCACCCAACGGTGTGTGGCGGAGGGCACTTTACGTGCCACTGTCATTACCTCCCTTTCCTGTTCCAGTCGCGTATGGTTCGCGGGAAGAACGACTGTCTGAAAGCCTCCGTGCGTGCTCTAATCTCTCTAATTTTACATTCGTGATCTCCTCGGGAAGTATAAGTAGGGGGAAGCAATATATTCGATACCTCATCCAGAAACGCACCCTCTCGAAACCTGGCGAGCAAGCTACACCGCGATGCAGAGCGCCTCTCTTGCGGAGTCTGCCACTTGAGTTTATTAAACATCTCCGTAACGCTATCACGGTTACCAAATAACCCAGTGACGAAACGCGCCGCTCTTCTTTGGATCTTCTCTACCTCCTCCGTCAACCCGACCTGGTACGGATCCCACACTGATGAGCAATACTCAAGTATAGGTCGAACGAGTGTTTTGTAAGCCACCTCCTTTGTTGATGGACTACATTTTCTAAGCACTCTCCCAATGAATCTCAACCTGGTACCCGCCTTACCAACAATTAATTTTATATGATCATTCCACTTCAAATCGTTCCGTACGCATACTCCCAGATACCTCACAGAAGCAACTGCCACCAGTGCCCGCCCCGCTATCATATAATCATACAATAAAGGATCCTTCTTTCTATGTATTCGCAATACATTACATTTGTCTATGTTAAGGGTCAGTTGCCACTCCCTGCACCAAGTGCCTATCCGTTGCAGATCTTCCTGTATTTCGCTACAATTTTCTAATGCAGCAACTTCTCTGTATACTACAGCACCATCCGCGAAAAGCCGCATGGAACTTCCGACACTATCTACTAAGTCATTTATATATATTGTGAAAAGCTATGGTCCCATAACACTCCCCTGTGGCACGCCAGAGGTTACTTTAACGTCTGTAGACGTCTCTCCATTGATAACAACATGCTGTGTTCTGTTTGCTAAAAACTCTTCAATCCAGCCACACAGCTGGTCTGATATTCCGTAGGCTCTTACTTTGTTTATCAGGCGACAGTGCGGAACTGTATCGAACGCCTTCCGGAAGTCAAGAAAAATAGCATCTACCTGGGAGCCTGTATCTAATATTTTCTGGGTCTCATGAACAAATAAGGCGAGTTGGGTCTCACACGATCGCTGTTTCCGGAATCCATGTTGATTCCTACATAGTAGATTCTGGGTTTCCAGAAATGACATGATACGCGAGCAAAAAACATGTTCTAAAATTCTACAAGAGATCGACGTAAGAGATATAGGTCTATAGTTTTGCGCATCTTCTCGACGACCCTTCTTGAAGACTGGGACTATCTGTGCTCTTTTCCAATCATTTGGAACCCTCCGTTCCTCTAGAGACTTGCGGTACACGGCTGTTAGAAGGGGGGCAAGTTCTTTCGCGTACTCTGTGTAGAATCGAATTGGTATCCCGTCATGTCCAGTGGACTTTCCTCTATTGAGTGATTCCAGTTGCTTTTCTATTCCTTGGACACTTATTTCGATGTCAGCCATTGGTTGTTGGGTGTCGTGCCGGCGCCCTTCCACATCAGTGAGGACTTGGATCAGAGCTCGTCGTCGTCGTTGTCCTTCCTGAAGGAGGTGGTACATCGACGGACGTTCTTGAGGGATTCGATTAGAAGCTCGAGAATGGACTACAGTGCCTTCCGAGTTACGCCGCATGATCAAGGAGATCTGCGCCTTCGTGCGATGGACCATCGACTGCCGGGCTGCCGAGAAAGGCATCGTCGTACAGTCACGTAGAATGGTGTAGTAGAAATGCAGGGTATTAGTTTGCCACGCCTTTAAATCCTTTCCATAACTCATCAGAGTCTTCCTGAGGGTCGGCTTTGCACAGGAGAGCCACCATGCTAAGGTGGAATCATAGGCTTCTCGACGATGGTGGCAGCTTGCCCACACTTCTTCGACCATACGGCGACAGTCTGAGGAGATCAGGTGAGCGACATTGAGTTTTCACAGACCACGACTATGCCACATTTGCTGTCGGGCGAGAGTGACGTCACAGAGGTACGCATCATGGTCTGAAAAGGCCAAGGGCCAGACTTCCGCATGACGTGTGCCATCAGCAAGGGAGCGGGCAACGTAGATGCGATCTATGCGGCTTGACGAGTGAGAGGTGTAGAATGTATAGCCCGGTTGAATTCCGTGGAGCTTCTTCCATGTGTCAACAAATCGGAGACGGTCAATGACCACTGAGAGAGATGCACAAGGTTAATGTCGCGGGAGTTGGTCCGCGGGCTCTTGTGTCGAGTTAAAATCCCCACCGAGTACCAAATCGTCCCGCGGACCGGTGAAGAGGGGTGTGACGCTTTCGGCAAAAAAAGTTTGTCTGTCATGACGGCGGCCAGTGCCGGACGGAGCGTAGATATTAATAATACGCACGCCGAACAGTGTGAGGGCCATACCTCGCGCAGTGGGGAGGTAGATGACGTCCTCTGCAGGGAGTCCGTCGCGTAGCAGGATGGCGACGCCGCTACCGGTATCGGATGCGGGGGAAACATGGGCGTTGTATCCGGTGGGAACTAGGAAATGAGCCACAAACACCTCTTGTAAGAGTGCTATATCCACATCCGCAGAGTAAATAGTGTCTCTGAACATGGCCAGTTTATGGGGGGCACGAATGGTGGCGATACGATATTGCTGTGTACGGCCACCCTCAGTATTTGCAGAACGTGCGGTAGATGTAGCCGGCAGGTGGAGACCCGCTGGTGGTCGCGCCGTGGTGATAATCACTGGTGGGGCGCCGAGATGGACTCCTGTGCAGACACGCTGGCAGTCTGTTCCACTTCTTCTTCAACGTCATCGGCCCAGGAAGCTGACGACGTGGACATGTGACGGTCACGTACTTCCGGAACGGGTGTTGTGGATTCCGCAACATGAGTGGCAGGGGGACCGCCGTCATCATTCGTTGACAACGGCGAGAACACGTCTGTGGTTGGGAGAGTAGGCGTCACAGGAGGGGCGCCTGTTGCTGCCACATCGTGTGACTGGACGCAATGTGGGAGATCACCGTCAGACATCAGGTCGACATCTCGTGGGGCCGTCTGAGAAAGGGCGTCATCGGAAGGCGTTCGTCGTCGTTTCCTGTGTTTGCGAGGCGACCGCTGTTTTCTGATGTGGCCTTCTAAATCAGAATGTGGTCGCCCATCGTCCGACGCCGAACCCGTCTGGACAAAGGCAGACGTCGGCACGACACCGAGGTCGACGTCCATGGTTCCAACAGGAACATCGGTTTCGGTCTGCAACCCGGACGGTCCTGAAGCGAGCACTGGAGGCGACGCCGTGCTTGTGTCCTCGGCGCGTTGTGCTGCGGCGGGTGGCGTTGACGATGCTGCTGGCGCAATCGAGATTGGTACGACGGGGTCCTGTGCAACCTTGGCGTAGGTGATGGGTAAGGACGTGACCGTCGAAGCCTGGGTCTCTTCACGTAACGGCGTCTGTATTAAACGGCGGTGTAAGCATTCGGAACGTACATGTCCCTCTTGGCCACATCCTGCGCACGTTCATGGCTGTCCATCATACATGACGATGGCCCTCACACCGCCAATCAGCAGGTACGATGGGACATGTTTCGTCAGATCAATTTTTATTTGCCGGATGCCATTTAATACGGGGTAGGTCGTAAATGTTTGCCACTTCTCCGCGACGTGACCCAAGACGGTGCCATATGGTTGGAAAGCGGCAATGACCACATCCTGAGGCACCTCGAACGGGAGCTCAAACACCCGCAATGTCCGGAGACCGAATCCAGCATGGGCGACCGTCACAGCACCCATATGTCCATCAGTGTTTAAATTTCAGTCCGGTGGCATGACGGTGAATTATGTCATTGAAAATTTCCTCCGTCGACATCTTGATGTAGACAACACTTCCAGTGATGGAAAAATGTATGCCGATTACGTCTTGGGGGTTCAAACGTAGATCCTTACGTAGGAACTGTTCGACTTCGAAAGCTCTGGGTCGTGGATGTTCGGCCTGAAACGTTACTTTGATCATTGCACGGCGGTACGAGTGCGCCATGGGGTACGTTAGTACTGTACTCGATAGACACAAACACCGCGACGCGGAAGTAAACACCGCCGAGAGCGGAGCGTCGGACGGCGCGCGGAGCAGCTCCGCACGACAGCACGGCTGAGAGCCGACTGTGAACCCGAGTGCTTACCGCTGTGCCACGACGCTGTGGAAAACTGTTACTCGTAGAGAGTATTTCACCGCAACGGTTTCTTTTAACTGTCGATTTTCTCGACAACGACTGAAAAGTGCATCTTGGTGCTTTGCCACATTACACCTCTGGCCATGAGCTTTTATTATGCGCAGTATGAATCGAATCTGAATTTCACAATTGGCGGCCTCCCCTTGTAAGTTAATAATGCGTTGGTCCTCCTATGGCCCTTATCCGAGCACTTACTTTACTTGGTATTTATATGCACAGGCCGGATACATTTCATCAAGTAGTGTACATTACACTGTGATATGACGTCACAATGATAATGTGGAACGAGCATTGTCAACAGAAATTGCCTGTCAGCGCTAAAATGTTGTGCTATGTAGGGGCACCGACGTACAGACGTCTAGAGCGTGGCAGCAATTGTAAGAGTAGTGAAGTCTGTGCTGTTTGGCACACCCTCTCAACCCGATCACTGAAACTGCGTAAACACGAAGGCACTACTATCCTGTCTTGGCTTCCGGCAGGGTACTACGTTTGCTAATTTCGATTAAAGTTAATTCCTGCTTGATACTTCAAGGTGTCAACAGCTACGGGCCAGGAGCCAGCAAAGCGTAGTTTTTACTCAAGCACCGCTTGCTCGCTGTGTTGCCTCTTTTTTAGGTACATGCAGTGGCATGTCATGCGCAGCAGGCTGCACACGCACTACACTGACCCACGCCTCCGTAATTTGTCTGTCGCAAAGTAAATTTATTCGAACTTACACTGCGATGTTCTCTCGTCTTCATTCACTTTCAGCTAATTATTCATATTGTATACGGACTGGAGAGTAAAATGGGTATTGAAATGAAATTATACACTTGTGGAGATCTTTTCAAGTCTCATACGTGTATGTTATATATGTGTAGAATGAAGCGGCGAATGAAAATCTGTACCAATGCTAGGATTCGAACCCGGATCTCCTCATCACTATGCAGATGCATGAACCACTATTCAACAGTGGCACAGATATTTTGCACAACTTCACGAACTACCGCAGCACGCCACCGTCCTCGAACTTAATTCCCATTCACGCTTCAGCCCACTTGGTATTCTCCCTAAACTCGAACAGTACCTCAGCATCGAACGAAACAGAGGACCTAACCCAGCCATACGTCCTTTAATCAAATGAAACTATGTGGTTCCAGAGACCTTTTCAAGTCTCTACCGTCTATGATATATATATATATATATATATATATATATATATATATATATATATATATATATATATATATGCAGATGTCAGCATTTTATAGAGGACGCGTAGCTGGGGTCAAAGAAGACTCTTGGATTAATCGGCGAATCGCTCGACATTTGGATAGGGGCGATGCCACTATTCGGCAATGTTGGCAGGACTGGATGAACCATTGCCAAAGACAGCGTCAAGAAGAGAGCGAAAGCAACAGAAAGTGAGGATCTAGCAATAGTCAGAGAGGCACTCAGAACCCCAGTTTCATCATTATCATCGATCCGAAGCGCGATGTAGACAATGGTGCCTCAGTGAACACAAGGACCATTAATGTTTGACTAACAAGAAGGAGATGTGCTCACGGCGGCCCTCGCACTGACTACCACTGACCTCTGTATACCAACAAGCCCGTTTGCGTCTGTGTCGGACTTTTTTGGCTTTGAATCTCATTGACGAGCAGAACTGTCTTCATTGGTGAGTCTCGCTTCTAATTGAGCCCCGATGACCAGCGAAGACGTGTCAGAAGACGTCCAAGACAGTGATGCGACGCTAGACACGCTGATGTCCTCCACACAGCTCACATCCAGGACTGATGGTCTGGGCAACCCCGTTGGTTGTCATCCACTGTACCCTTACAGCACAATGATACGCTGACGACATTCAGGGCCTCGTTTTGTTGCCCTTCATGGAAAAACCATCCTGGACTTACGTTTCAGCAAGCTATTGCCCGCTCGCACACAGCGAGCGTTTATATTACTTGTTTTCGTCCTTGTCGAAACCTACTTTAACCATCAAAGTCACTGGATGTCTCCCCAATTTGTTTGGAGGATTGTGAGCAGTGCCGTCGTACCAGCTTGGGCTTTTCACGATCTAACTGGTCACTTGGACATAATTTGGCATGATATCCCTCAGAAGGACATGCAACAAAGTCACATATCAATGCCAAGCCGAAGAACTGCTTGCATGAGGGCCAGAGGTCGACCAACAATGATGTTGACGTGCACAGTTTATGATGCTCTTTCTCTTGAAGAAATCGTCCAATTTCTCTGAAATTGTAGTTATATGTTGGTTTATACATGTGCATCACACCTACCGATTTCCGTCCCATTTTGATAATTCTTTCGTAGTGCGTCATATGTTTTTTTTTTTTCTCAGAGTGTATTTTGAGTTGGCTTATTTGGATGAATTTTTCAGTAGACAGCTGAAAGGAATTGAGCTAGCATTCACCTTCGTTCCTCCGTGTCAAGTTTCCATAGGTACTTAATGAAAAAGCATAACACTTCAGTTGGCAAAACTGCTATGTATTTTAAACAAAGGATAAGGGAATTTTGTCACAATGATACGACTTACATTCCATGGGGAACCGATTTCTTGTACATCTCATTTCATCCAAACCAGTACGGATCAAACGTAGAATATGACATTCCTAATATCATATTCATTCTAAGAATGTTACTGACACTTGTAATCACAAACAACAGCATATTGAAAATACAGTTGAGCATCAACAGACTTCGAACGTCCATGATAGGTTCAGAGGTTTTGCATCACTCACTGTTTCCACATAACTAAGTTCTGAACATATAAGTAGCCGCATTTGTATGAAGGCGGAGAGAAAACCGATTAGCAAGTAAGATAATTTACAAAGTTAATTTGAGACTGATTATTTGGGGCAGTACTGTATTTGAAATAAATACAGCTAACATTCATTTAGCAGACACATTCCTTTTGTTATCTCTCATTTACCTAAGGGCATGTTCGGATAAAGTTGCAATATGTTATTTTCAAAATTTAAGTACTGATTTTAGCATGCACTTGTATTTAAATATATTGTTCTTAAAATAGTAATCATATACTCATGTGCTAAACTTAAGGACGAAAGCAACTTTCGCACAATGTAGTGTAACATTACTGTCACATGTCGCTAAGCGATATTGTTTCATTTTACCACATTACACGTTTATTTTGTTCAAAGTACTGGACGTGTGTGACTGGGAAGAAAGGACTGCATTTTCTCTCTGAGAAAGTGCGCGCCTGGTGTGGTCTCATCTTGTCTTAGTCAGCAGAAGGTGGTGGGTAAGTCTCTTTACAAGGAGCGAGTATCCCCGTGGAGTTTATCAACTCCACGGAAGTGTGGCCGCCTGCACTGGGAAGCTTCTGCTGCATTCTCCTGTTTTTCCGTGAACTAAGCGATACTCTGGTTCGCCACACTGGCAACAGCGTCGAGTTAGAATCCCCCATGTGGACTTTTTTCTCTCGTTAAATTTGAATTCGTGAGGTGTCCAGATGAGGAAATTTTGCTGCGTTTTATCGCTATAATTTGATTCCCCCAATAGCGTGTGTAATTTCTGTTGATATTTTACAAAACATTAATCTCTGTCAATTTTTTGTAAATTGTTTGTATTATGGTATAAAGAGCAAGTAAAAATCTGTTATGCTGCCATATTTCAAGATCCCTTAATTGTCCTACATCTTTTCCATAGTTAGGTGACCTACGAAAAATAATCATACCAAACAAAACTTCTTTAGTACCTAAGTTGTTGTTCTCACTTTGGTGATGTTTTCACCGGATACGGCGGCCAGACACAACCAACTGCTTTTCCGAGTTAAACAGGGACAATGCCAAGTTTCTTGGTTACCCTTAAATTGAACATGCAGTCGGTCGGCGCCACGGCCTTGATTCAGTAGAAACTCCGTAATCTCTCGTACGATAATATACAACAGTTTTTCTGTAAGTGTGATCATGTTTGCAAAAACATGTGCAGAAAATACAGGTTTCAAAGAAAATTTACTGACACCCTTGTGTTATTTAAAGTAAAATCCATCACGTCACTGTTAGGCAACCCCAATAAGCAAGAACTATTAGCTAATGGGCTGACCGCAGCAGGGACAAAAGGGAAACTATCAGTAACTAGCTGAACTTGCTGAAGCTATCCCAGCCTCATGGGATTGTAGAGTAAAGTTAGTTACTCGACGCAACTCGCACAGAATAGGTTTAACGTGGGCGACTGGCGCTCGTCTGTGCGTTGTTGTGCGGAGTTGGCCGTTCGCAATTATTTTTTATAAACTGTGGAACCAGTGAAGGGAAGTTTCTCTGTGATGTTATCACTCGCGTATTCGCCTGAGTGCGCGCTCTCTGTTTCAGCGTGGGTCAATGGATTTTAACAAGCACTAGCAGAGACCTCAGCACACAGGATGAACCGTTGGAAACTGTGTGTACAACATAGAGCGGAGCAACATTAATCACGTAATTAAACATCCTGAGGTAGTTGAGAGAGGCCACCCCAAATAAAGACAGAACGAGCAAATAGACCGATGAGCCAAAAACTTTATGACCACCTGCCTCCTTAGTAGCGCGTTTGTCTACCATTGGAAATCAACAAAATAACGATTCTGCGTATTATGGACTCGACAAGGCCTTGGTAGGATTCCGGAGGTTTGTGACACCGTGTGTCCATGCACAGGTCACGCAATTCCCGTGAACTACGAGCCAGTGGTTTGTGGGAGCAAAGCAGGCGCCCAGTAGCATCCTAGGTATGCTCCATAGCGTTCAGATCAGGCATATCTGGTGAACAAGAAATCATCGTTGAGTTTACAACCATGCTCACTCATACAACTGTATCAGTATTCTGTCCAATCCCTTAAGAATGAAATAACTAGCACCTGTATGGCAGACAACGTGAACAGACTGCAGGAAAAATGTGAAGGAATCGAAAAAGAAATAATTGTCGGGAGGACTGACTCAACATACATAAAAGTCAAAGCAACCTAAGTTGAAATTAAAATCAAAACTGATAACATTAAGGATGCAGTGGGAATTCCACTGTTAAAAGCAGAAGAGAGTGTGGAAGAGTACATTGTCTGTGAGGGAGGGGGAGGGGGAGGAAGATTAGTCTGATGACGTGATAAAAGAAGAAATTGGAGTTCACAATGGATGACAGGGGATCTAGTATTCGTGTCAGAATTTAATAATTTAATGGAGCTTTGGAAGGCTTGAGATCAACTAAGGCATAAAGGGCAGATAAAATTCCATCGAAATTCCTGAAATCATTGGAGGAACTAGCAACCGAAGGACTGTCCAAATTGGTGTGTATAAACTGTGAGAGTGGCGACCATCACTTTTGGAAAAACATCATCCACACAATTCGGAAGATAGCAAGGGCAGATAAGTGTGAAAACTACGCACAGTCAGCTTAACAACTCACGCATCCAAGCTGCTGACGAGCATAGTACACAGAAGAATGGAAAAGATAATTGACGACCTGTTAATTGACGATCACTTTGGCTTTAGGAAAGGTAAATGCGACAGACAGGCAGCTCTTACGTTGCACTTGCTGATGGTAACAAGATACAAGACAAATAAACACGGGCTCATACGGTTAGTTGACCAATAAAAAAAGTTCAACAATATAAAATGTCGCAAGATGTTCGAATTTGTGCGAGAAACAAGAACAAGACCCAATAAAAATAAAGACAGGGTCATAGGGTTAGTCGACCTATTAAAAGCGTTCAACAATGTAAAATGACGCAAGGTGTTCGAAATTGTGAGAAAAAGAGGAGTGACCGATAGGGAAAGACCGGTAATGTATAATATGTATAAAAATCAAGAGCGAAGAATAAGACTGGAAGATCAAGAATGAAACGGTAGGATTAAAGGTGTGTAAGACAAGGATGCAGTCTTTCGCCTCTATTTTTCAATCTATACCTCAAAAAAGCAATAAATGAAATAAAAGAAACGTTCAAGAATGGGATTTAAAATCAGGATGAAAGGATATCATTGATAATATTCGCGGGTGACATTGTTATTCACAGTGAATATGAAGAAGAGTTGTAGGATCTATTTGAGGGAACGAGCGGTCTAATGAATAAAGAATAAGGACTGATAGTGAACCGTAAAAATACAAAGGTAATGACTTACACCCGAAAAGAGAATTGTGAGAAACTTAACATCAAAGTTGGTGAGCACGAAGTAGACGAAATTAGAGTATTCAGTTAATTAAGCTCTTCAGTTACGTTGGAACCAAATTCCCCATGACAGACGAAGCAGGAGCAAATAAAAAAAGGACTAGCACAGGCAAACAGGGCATTCCTGGCTAAGAGAAGTCCGCTGGTACGAAACAAAGTTTCTGAGAATGTACTTTTGGGACATATCCTGCATAATAGAGAATCATAGACAGTGGGAAAAACGAACAGAAGACAATCTAAAAGACTGATAAGTAGTACTCCAGAAAAATGCTGAAAATTAGGTGGACTGATAAGATAAAGAATGAGGAAGTTTTCTGTAGAATCGGCGAAGAAATGACCGCATGGAAAACACTGACAAGAAGAAGGGGCAGGATGATAGGACACCCATTACGCATCAGGGAACAACCGCTACGGTACTAGAGGGAGCTGTAGAGGACAAAAACTGTAGGGGAAGACAGAGACTGGAATACATCCAACAAACAATTGAGGACGTAGGTTTCAGGCGCTACTCTGAGACGTAGACGAGATTGTCACGTTTGTGCTGTTCGACTCTTTGACCATATTTCGCCATCATATGCACAGTTATCCTGGAAACGTGCAGGCAAGTATTTCCGCACCCTCTGTCTTCTCTACTGTCTTGTTATCGTTCACTTCCCTCATATCTCTCCTTGACTTTAACGCTCATATCTGAACAACATGGCAGAAACACCCGTTCCCATAAGAGAAAAATCCTTTCTGTCACACTCCATCGTTCAGCCACTTTCTCTAAGTTCATTTCAGTAGCAGGAACGGTGCTGTGAAACAACCTCCCGCATTTTATTAGGGAAGTGAATAACATCTCCAGCTCCAGAAGAAAGTTAATGAGATGGCTCAAAAGCAACATTAAGGGTTAGCATTGTCCCTGTATGCGTTACTCTTGTATTACGTGGGTGTATAGCTTCGATCTGTTTTTGTTTTGCATGTTGGTATTTACGTTTCTATGGGTTAATCTGTCGATTTTATTTTGAAGTTCACTGTTGCTATTCGATTTTGTACCTTGTCATCTTGTCACGTTACTTAAAAAGTCTCCGAACCACTGACGTGTCTAAGTATCTGTTGTATAAGGTCAGGCCTTCGTTAACAATCTGCAGTGTTACGCTGTGTCAAACGCATTTAGGAAGTCTAGAAATAAGGAACTTGCCTACTGCCCTTCATCCATGGTTTGCAGTGGAACGCACGAAAAAAGCACAAGCTTTGTTTTGCACAATCGGTACCGCCTAAACCTACGTTGATTTGTGGAAAGAAGATGTTGAGGAATGTAAAGTTGTCTGTTTCACAAAAGTAAGTAAGTTTAGAATCCGATTATTATTAGGTTGGTGCGTAAGTTCGCAGCGTTTTTGTTTTGCATGTTAGTTGATATTCGAGTTTACATGCTGTCATTTTGTCATTTTGAGATAGCGAGAGGAGCTATGGAGCTAGAAAATGGAGTGCCCAGTGGAGAAATCGGAACACATCTGACCTATTCTTTTGTTTGGTTTCAGTAGAGGAGTGACAGCTGTGGAGGCAGCCAGGAACATTTGTGGAAAGTTTGTGCCGAGTTCGGTGATATTAGTGATTCTCCACGTTCATGAAGATCTTCGGAGTTTGGTGAAGATCGTTTAAATCCATTAATCCACAATTATCCACTCCAGTGTTCTCTAGAACTGTCAGATATAGTGAACTGTCATTATTTCATCATCGAGCGACATTTGCATGCAGTGGATAAGGTGCAGATATCGGATGTTTGGATACCGATCAAAATCACAAAAATTAGCAGGTGGCCTTATGTACATCTTTGCTTACTCGTCATCCATTTGCTCGTAAACAACGCCGACCATCCCTATCCTGTATCGTTACGGTGGCAGGAAACGGTGTCTTTATGTTAACATAAGGAAAAGAAAGGAACGGTTAAGCCTAAACGAAGGAGCCTCTTCCCCTAAAAAGACCTACGCTCATTCACAAAAGACATTGTAATACAACTGGTGGAACTGCGACGGTGTGGCGTGCTCCGAATTGCTTCCCCGAAGTGTAACCACCGCTGCTGCCATTTATTGTCAACAACTGAGACTTCTTACAGACGCAGTCCAAGAACATCGACCAGGAAGTCTGCGTGGAATAATGCTACTTCACGATAATGCTAGACTGACAAAAAACACCGTACATGATTTGGATTGGGAAGTTATTTCGCATCCATCTTATTTACCTGGTGCTGCGCCCACACATTTTCACCTTCCCCGCTCTCTATCGAACAAACTTCAAGGAAATTCCTTTACGGATGGAAATGCGCCCCGAATGTGGCTCGAAGAGTTCTTCCCATCAAAACTACGTGATTTCTACAGTCATGAAATCAAAAAATTACCCCGGCGTTGGCAGATTGTTGTTAATAGTGAAGGATAATTTATTATTAATGACTGAAGTCTTTGTTATGTGTGTCTGTTGAGTTTAAGTTATGGGAAAACGCCACGAAGTTATGCACCAACCCAACACATGCTTGTTCCCCACCTGATCTTCTTCTTTTCCCCGTATTATTAGCTGGGTTGCAGCTTCCTTAAATTTCCTTTCCCCAGAGCTCGCTATATGAGAAAAATCTGTCTTTTACACTTATAAATCCTTTTTATATCTCCCATTATCAGTACTGTTGCTATTGTCATTATTATTGTTATTCGCTATTAGTGACAGCAGTTGCAGTTGTACAAGTACTGCCAGTATTAACTTTATTAATTCATAGTGAGAACTATTTACTCACAGTGCCATTTCAGACACCCAAATTACTGGAATACCAACTCTCATACTAAAATTGTTATTTATTGTGGAACTATGATGTAAAAAGGTACTGTATGTATGAAAGCCTGTCCCAAAGTCAGAAAGGGTCTGAAGGCCCTAATCAGATGAGGTGAAATAAATAAAGTAAATAGATTAGTGGAGAAGAAGAGAAATGCACGGCGGGCCGCATCAAACCAGTTAGCAGACTGATGAGTCAAAAAAAGAAACAAACAAAAAAAAAAAAAAAAGCCAGAAGTCATGGAGCAACTACCACAAGTAAGTTTCATGAAAAAAAGGATGAATGTATCGTATAGCATAATACTGCTCCTACCACCCGTCCACCTAGCTGATAGCTTATTTACAGACGACAATCAACCTCTTGTAACAGGAAACATGATTCATCCTACAGGGCAACATATTACTATTGACCCACAGTCCAATTTCGACGATCCTGTGCCCATAGCAGTCTAACTGTATGTATTGTTGGGTCTACATACTGACAAATAGGATACGTCCACTGCTGAGGTCCATTTTGAACCCGGTGCGCTTGACTGTATGGTCCAAAACACTTGTGGCTACGCCAACGCCGTACTTCGTTATCAGACCTGCACGGATACTTGCCTATCCTGCTTTATAGAGCGGGCGGGACTCCAGCTTCCACGGTCTGTGATGTGACTTGGACGTCCAAAATTTTATCGTCTACTCGTTCTTCAACGGTCCTTCAGCTGCTTTCCGCAGAAGATTACGACAGCAGCACACAAATGGCTGATCAGCTTCGCTGTTTCCTAAATGCCCGTTCCCAGGCACCGAGCCACAAAATACTTCCCTTTGTCGAAGTCTCTTTCGCTTGTACCCGTATCAATGGATTTTCCAAATTGAGCCTCTATCGAAGGTGTAATAATACCCCTGTCGTGTCTGTATTTCGGGTATATACAGGGTGTCCCAAAACATTGGCCGGCCACTGTCGCCGAATGGTTCTAGGTGCTTCAGTCTGGAACCGCGCTGCTGCTACGGTCGCAGGTTCGAATCCTGCCTCGGGCATGGATGTGAGTGATGTCCTTAGGTTAGTTAGGTTTAAGTAGTTCTAAGTTCCAGGGGACTGATGACCTCAGATGTTAAGTCCCATAGTGCTCAGAGCCATTTGAACCATTTTTGAACCAAAATAACGTATACACTTTTTGAAATTTAATATCTTTTTAGTTAAAGGAGATAGAAATGCAGTTTTTGTGGGTAACTATTCAGAAGGCAAGGAAAAACATAACAACACTTTCTTTTGTTCCAGGATTGTAAACATGATATTATTGTTGATTCAACAGAAATGCCTGATAAACTGTTACTGGAAAACAGGGAATTGGAGTGAGGTTTGATGATGTTGGAGGGCTGAATTTGGAACACCATCACCATCAAGGGAAACAACTGCAAGAATTTGAGATACGTTTGATATCAGAGGAACAGTACATGATTTAAAGAAGGGACATTGCGGAAGGAAGAGATGTTCAGAAGACAATGAAAGGGTTGATGCAGTGACCCAGGCATACACACAATCACAGATAAATCTGCAAGGCAATGCTCTAGTGAGATTGGGGCCTGCAACTGCAGTGTACATAGAATTCAGTGGACTGAGAAATGCCTTACATTCCAAGAATTTTCCATGCTCTTAATGAGGATGATCCCAACAAACGAAGTGAAATTTGTGAGTGGTTCATTAACAGATGCAACGAAAAGCAACATTTCCACGATCTAACTCTTTGGTCAGATGAAGTGACCTTTAAACTTAGTTTAACAATTAACTGCCATAACTGCGTGTACCGGGCCAGTGAGTACCCATACATAACAGATAAAAGACATGTTAATTTACCAAGAGTCTAGTGTCGTCTGTCTTCTGAAAGTTAAATTAGGCTCAATTACTTCGAAAACACTGTCACGGGTGACTCTTACTTAGAAATGTTGCATATGATAACTCCTGGTCTTAATGACTTTTTTGAAAATGAAGATTATTGCTTTCAGCAGGGTGGTGCACCACATCACTTTCACATTGATGTGAGGGTGTTTGCCAGTTTACATTCCCTGTAAGATAGATAGGAAGAAGAGGGAGGGCGGAGTTTCCATCTTGATCCCCGGATTTAGCTCCTCTAGACTTCTGTCTGTGGGGTACTCTCAAGAACACAGTTTACACTGCCAGACCACAAACACTGGACGATCTTAGAAAGCTAATTGAGGAGGCCTGTGATGCTATACCATTAGGAACAATACAGTTGGCATGTCGTTCTGTTCTAAGTCATTGTCGATAGTGTATTGCGGCTGAAGGAGGCCATTTTGAATATTTACCAACTTTAGTTGGGCCTTAAGGTATACGACAAACATTGTACTGTATTTATTTTGCCTTTAAATAAAGAGATATTCAGTTTCAAAGAGTGTATACATTATTGTGGGACACCGTGTACATGTCGTACTGCATCACATGCACCCAATGCCACAATGCCGGCATTCAGCCTTGCGGTGAGTTGTGCTCATTACGTTTTGTTTCACTGGTGTCTATCGAAATACAGAAACCCAGACTGCCCAGGAATTTCTTTATAGTTGTGCGTCCGCATCCATACTACGCAGCGTCTGGCCTTGAGATTAATATTTATGACGTTGTATCTCCTGAACCATGTGTTGCACAAGGATATAATTTTGTAGTTACATTCAGCGGTATAGGTGGACACAGTCTGCAAAATATATAGCGAATAGAGGTAGTAGAAAAGAAGTAATAAATTTAAACGTCATGCATGATGCGGCAGATTCTCACACATCTCAGTGTTTATAACATTATATCTCCGGAACTACTTGTAGTAACCTGATATAATTTTTCAGTTACATTCAGTGGTGTATACGCATACTGTGCGTAAAATGTGTCGCGAATACAGTTAGTTGGAAATATGTAATAAATTATAGCGCCTTGCCTAATGCTGTACTTCTATTGTACGGCTTGCAGCGAGGAAAAGTTTCTTAAATGTTTGAAAGTATGTGTAATGTTTGCTGCATTTTGCTAAGTGCTCTCATTCTCAAATACCAAGTTAATAAATTATGTGAATTCAAGCATCGCTGGCTACGTTTCTGCATCACCGCCATCTCACCTCTTCGGTAGACAGTTGGTTCTTACTTATCTCCATAGCACCTGTAACCTGGCAGTAATGGATAAGTGTACTGAGTTTGGTTGAAATCGGTCCACTGGTTTCGGTGATGTGGGAAACACACACCCACACACGCAAACACACACACATACACACACATACAGTTTGATAATCTGTACGTTATGTGGCAAATTTTCTGACAAATGCAACTAAATTTTATCATTTACGGCTGCTGCGTCATGATTGGTTTTTTATAATAAAAATATATACTGCTCTTTTTTCTGTGGAATTATAAAGAGCTTTCGAACAGGGTGAGTGAGAAGCTCATGAAACTTCAGAGGAAAATTGCTCCGCAAACCACCATCGTGCCGTCACCAGAATAGATCCATAAAACGCGTTCGATGCTGCACCAAACGTGAACAACCATGTAATACTGGTATGGCCTTTGGTTCACCTATGCATCTGCACTCCATTACTCATCAGCTGTAGTAGCGTTCAGACAATCCGCTGGTGAATCTATTCTGACTTTTACAATGCATCCCACAGTCGAAAAAGTGGTTCCGGTTTTCGTTAAAGTGTAAGGGCAGCAGTGCAGTCGTACGCTGGAAGGTATCACGATTGTGCGAAGCCGTCACGCGCTGTCATTGAGTGGGATCAAGCAAACGTGTCTTTTGCGATTCGTTCACTCCGATATGTTCCATCCTTCGCACATTCCCCTCCACCAACAACTTTATGGGACTGGTTTTGAAACGGCGTATACGGAAACTGCCAAGGGATGTGACTTTTCTGTACAAGATTTTACGTATGATGTATCGTTCTTTCTATCAGTTTAGTTCATTTAATGATTTACCTTACGTCATGTTAGGAACAGATTTCATGTACTGATATTATGTTCGGTATTTCTGATCACGTTACTTTGTGGTGCAAGAGGCTTACCTGTTTCAATGTACTTACGATTTTGGGTCAGTTATCCAGCTTAAATTGAACCTCTTTTTCTCATTTCTACTTTACTGGTTCGTTTATTGAGTATTTACGTGTGATTTGGTACAAATGTTTGTCCTCCTGCATTTCGTGATCTCGTGTTGTGAGATGCAAACTGCCTTTGATGTCACTGCTGAATTTGATGAGTCCCATAAAATACACTCCTGGAAATGGAAAAAAGAACACATTGACACCGGTGTGTCAGACCCACCATACTTGCTCCGGACACTGCGAGAGGGCTGTACAAGCAATGATCACACGCACGGCACAGCGGACACACCAGGAACCGCGGTGTTGGCCGTCGAATGGCGCTAGCTGCGCAGCATTTGTGCACCGCCGCCGTCAGTGTCAGCCAGTTTGCCGTGGCATACGGAGCTCCATCGCAGTCTTTAACACTGGTAGCATGCCGCGACAGCGTGGACGTGAACCGTATGTGCAGTTGACGGACTTTGAGCGAGGGCCTATAGTGGGCATGCGGGAGGCCGGGTGGACGTACCGCCGAATTGCTCAACACGTGGGGCGTGAGGTCTCCACAGTACATCGATGTTGTCGCCAGTGGTCGGCGGAAGGTGCACGTGCCCGTCGACCTGGGACCGGACCGCAGCGACGCACGGATGCACGCCAAGACCGTAGGATCCTACGCAGTGCCGTAGGGGACCGCACCGCCACTTCCCAGCAAATTAGGGACACTGTTGCTCCTGGGGTATCGGCGAGAACCATTCGCAACCGTCTCCATGAAGCTGGGCTACGGTCCCGCACACCGTTAGGCCGTCTTCCGCTCACGCCCCAACATCGTGCAGCCCGCCTCCAGTGGTGTCGCGACAGGCGTGAATGGAGGGACGAATGGAGACGTGTCGTCTTCAGCGATGAGAGTCGCTTCTGCCTTGGTGCCAATGGTGGTCGTATGCGTGTTTGGCGCCGTGCAGGTGAGCGCCACAATCAGGACTGCATACGACCGAGGCACACAGGGCCAACACCCGGCATCATGGTATGGGGAGCGATCTCCTACACTGGCCGTACACCACTGGTGATCGTCGAGGGGACACTGAATAGTGCACGGTACATCCAAACCGTCATCGAACCCATTGTTCTACCATTCCTAGACCGGCAAGGGAACTTGCTGTTCCAACAGGACAATGCACGTCCGCATGTATCCCGTGCCACCCAACGTGCTCTAGAAGGTGTAAGTCAACTACCCTGGCCAGCAAGATCTCCGGATCTGTCCCCCATTGAGCATGTTTGGGACTGGATGAAGCGTCGTCTCACGCGGTCTGCACGTCCAGCACGAACGCTGGTCCAACTGAGGCGCCAGGTGGAAATGGCATGGCAAGCCGTTCCACAGGACTACATCCAGCATCAGATAATACTCCCTACTGCTAGTAACAAATATTCGATTATAATGCACGGAATCCCAGATAACAAGGTAGGTTCTGAAGACGGATCCTGGCTGATTCTTCAAAAGCGTTTCTATTCGTACCTCACAAGGTACTTCAAGTAAAATACTATCTCGATGTGATAAACGTGAGTTTGCAAACCATATACATACAAATCTTTCGAACTGTGTCATCATTGGTACAAATGTTTGTCCTCCTGCATTTGATGACAGCAGTTATTCTGTTCTTCATATTTGACTATTTTGATTATCGCACTGGATCCACGTCCCATTGCATAGTGACCAATCATAAGTTTTTCACTACAGCACTTCAAATATTATTAGGATCTTGTGATTGCTTCTTACTGTTCACAATTATTTTTCTTTCTTATAATATGACTCATATCTTTCCGTTCTGAATTTAATGAAGGCGAGCGCTGTTCATGGAACCCTTTTCTTCTCTTATTACCCGCCTCGCCCTGTATTTGCGACATAACTGTCTGTCGCGTTATTCAGCAAATCGGCCACCCATTCATTGTCGGCATGAACTGAGAATAACCCTGATGCTGACTCATGCAACACCTCAACCACGCTCCATGAGAACCAATGATACCCCTTTGAATGTTGAAGATGTCACCAAATCTTGCTACAATTACACTCAAATTACTCATTCTAATCAGTCAGGAGCGAAATTCCAATGAACAGGCGAGTCAGAACGTCCATAATACGGTGGATGTAGAGAGCTAAGCTTAAAAATTATTCCACTCCATTGTGGCGAGCTGCTACAGCAACACTTTTGAATTATTTCAAAATAAAATAGCCTTGGTTGGGAAATTATTTAATATCAATGTCGCGCTTCACACTTTTGAGACTTCATCTGATTGATATTAAATTCTCACCCAAGACAATTTTTGTTCTGATCTAAGCTCAAAAAGCAAGATGCCCGTAAATAAGATAGCTAGTGTAGAGAGGTGCCAAACGATGAATGTTAGTGAGAGCGCAGATCTCACAAGACCTAATAAATGACTTATTCGTTGAATGTCAGTCGCTTTGTCATTTTATATATGTAGATATAAGTCAGAGATAAATAGGTTGCAGTTTGAAAGAATTGACTGATGCTACACCCTCAAGGGACGGCGATACAACGATAAAAATTATTATTACTTAAATAAAGCAAAACTTGAGGTTAAAATTAATATGTAAGTTTTTGTTATTACTGTCTGTGCATATATGCATATCAGTCTTGTACGTGATGTGAGAGCAATCAGAGATGACAGGCAGATAACGATGATAGACATGGTGGTATACCCAGCTGTATTAAAAAGGTACTAATTCAAGATTGCGATTTCCGTTAAAAGGAAGTATTTGGGTATATTTGAACGCATTTACGCTCAGGAATGCACGTAAAAAGTGAAACTGCAAACTTAATATTCTATATTGGTCCTTCCAGAACTGCTGCTGAAAAGAGTTGACCATAAAAAGGGGTGCCACTTTCGTCTGTCGATTGTTTTCCATAGGTTCAGAGATTTTATGTTGCTCCGATGGCTACTAGTAGTTCTCTCGTTTTGGATCACCTATGCACTACACGGGCCTGCAATCTACAGCCTGTTTCGTTTTTATCAGGTTTCTTGAGTACAGAAAACTCTCAAGGTTAGGGAAGGCAACTGATTTCCAACGAGCTAACTATTTAAGTATCTTGTTCTTCGCAGGGCATGTAACTCGACTGAATGACATTACAATTTAAGCCTGAAAGTATCACTGTAGTCGAATCAAAAGTTATCCATTTTACCACTCACATGAAGTTTTAGTAGTGTTTCTGTTGCCTCATAACTTGACAAAATTAACTCATGATCGCGTCTGCGTTCTTCTGTACTGACGATTAAATGTTTCTTAAGAGTGATTTTCTCCTGTTAATTGAGTAATCATTCTACCTCCAGTATCCTACAAACTATGAACAATTTAAACACGCTTTGCACTGATTTTAGAGGATTCACACCAGCCTGAGCTTCTTCCATCGGCGATTAAGTGCTTCATTCAGTATATCTTGATCGTAATCACAGTGATCAAGCCAGAGGCCAAGGTTACGTACGAGAGGAATATGATCCTGCGTCACGGTCAGTACAGAAAGCTGTGAGACATGTGCCCACTCTGTAAGAGCAGAAACACTACCTGATAGCTGGCATCCAGATGCCTGTTAGCGAACATTAATGTATGGTGTGTCCCACCTTCACCTTTATGACGGCTTGAACTCTCCATTGGACGCTGAGTTTTGTAAACCCTGACGCCAGTTTTGTAAAGGGTCTTGTCGGTAGTGATGCGGAGGCCGAGTTGCCACTGTTACAGTAGGTCGAGTTTGTAGGTTCGTGAAACGGCTTCTGGTGCAATACACCGCTAAGACAATTTCTCACTGCCACTATCACACAGCTCTGCCCCAGGGTCAGGTTGCAGTATAGATGAACGAAGGTCCTTCAACACCCCAACAAATTAATAACGAAGTGACACAAATGAGTTAAAAGGTTTATTATCTTTGTGTCTTGGGAATAAGAACTCTGCAACACTGCTTGTAATAAATCACAAAAAAGGCCCTCAATGGCTTAGTTCAAATAATCTTAGGTAGACTTCACAGTACATAGAAAATGAAATTACAATAACTCTCTGTCATTGGTGGATGGTACTCGGTCGGCAATTTTCCGAGGCGAAGCCGATATCTTGATCCTCAGCTCTGCCCGTGACGCTAATGGAACTCGCGCAAGTGGCGAGGTCCTATGGCACTGGCACCAGCTTGCATCTTTGCGCCTGTGATGCTTTTGACCTGGTTGTATCTTGCTCGAAAAACAGAGCGTTCCGTGGAGTGCCTGAATACCTACGAAGAAATGGCACTCCATTCCTTCTCAACAGCTGAATACACAGAAGCTAGTGAAGGTGAAATCTGTCGTCTGGAGCGAAATCGACGTTCTAGCTCACCCGAAAGGTATTCCGTTGGGTTCAGGTCCAGACTCTCACCGTTGGCACTACACATAATGAGAGCTAACATTCTCCACATATTCGTCAAACCCAAACCCTCCAATCGATTGCCACAGGGTATAGCGTAATTCACAAAATCACTCGTTTACAGTGATCCACTATCCAGTGCTGTCGCTATTTACACCACTTCAAGCGTCCCACGACATCTGTTGGTTAATCCCGCACTACATACGAGTACCCAAATAATTTTGTTCAGGTGGTGTAATACCAGCCACTCAGAGTGTCTGCGTGGTTTAGGGCGTCATATCACGGATTGCGCGGCCCCTCCCGCTGAGGTTCGAGTCCTCCCTCGGAGATGAGTGTGCGTGTCGTTCTTACCATCAGTTAGTTTCAGTAGTGTCTAAGTCAAGGGACCCATGACCTCAGCAGTTTGGTCCCTTAGGGATTCACACACATTTCAACATATTTGTAATACCAGGAAGGTATCTGCTACATAAGAAATGCGATGGATTCCTTATGGCGGAGGAGTTTGTTGATATATCATCATACTTTCGAAAACTACCATCCACACAATCCCGAATATGGCAAGGGTTGATTAATGCGAGAACTACGACACAGTAACTCTGCCCAACAGCACAGAATGCCGTCACGCCTCTCCTCACCCAAATTCCCATTCACACCTCTTCGCACTTGTTATTCCTCCTAAACTCGAAGAGCATTGGGGAGGCTCATCAAGTGTATTGCAATAGCACCTTAGCATCGAACGAAACTAACGGTTTCAGAGACTGGGTACGAATCACTGTCTTATTTAAGCTGACGATTCCCGTAGTGTTACAGCAGCAACCAACATCCCCACTGTTTGGTAGCTGCACGGAATGTAATCATAAATTAGTGTCTTTAGCTGCGTTTAGCTTGAGCCGTGGCGCGGCTGGCCAAAGTGTTCTCGCACTTAGAATGGCATCGCTGCCATCGATTATAGGGTCACCATCTTTGCCTTCGGGGATTCAGGCCGGTGGTCGGATGGTTAAGTGAGAGAGAAAAGAGACAGCGGAGTGGATATTCGCAGGGTTGTAGGTGGCTTGTTGACGTTAACCGTGAGGCCTGTGGTACGACGTCTGTACGCTATGGGCAGGGCCAGCGAGAGATCGAGAGATCCCGGCAGTGACTTGATGGGACCTCCGGTTTGGTATCGCAGTGGTGCACTGTTGTGTTTTGGGGCTCTTCTGCTGCGAGGGCATGTATAGGTTCTTGTTACTGGCCATTGAAATGGAGATGTGTCTATGGCGTGACGGAGGAAATGTGTGATGCTCGCCGCTGTTGCATGTGCAAACGCTTCGTCTGTCTTGTGTCTGTGCAGGAAATTATGTGAAGTGAATAGCTGATACCACGGCGACGTCTTGCTCTCACGCGTTGTTGAATTTATTTCGGAATTACTGAATAGTGAAGAAGCAAATGAAGCCATTTGCGCCATACTAAGGTACTGTTTTATACTGCTTAAATCTGCGCCAGTTATATGTGCATTTATATGCCCTTCTTTAGTTGCAGAAGTTATAGAAGTGTGTAAACAGAGAGCTATGTGGAAAAGGACGTAAAGTTGAAACCCTTCCAATAAGTGAATACACTAGAACTGTGTATTACTAAAGGTGCCTTTCGATACCAGCACCTACCTTGTGTAAAAGTGTTATTCGGAGGTTGTGAAGGTACTGTAAGTAATTATTATAGACAAAATTGTTTATTCTGATTATACTAAATTGGAGATGTAAGGTCGGTTGTGTGCCGCTGTAAATTACTATTGTCTCCTCTGTGTGGCAGCCTAGCACTGTCAGTGGCTTCAATAATTGTTCCTGTCATGTTTCGAGTTTTGTATTCGCGGGTTTGCTTAAGCCAACACTGTTAAGTTTGTATGTAGGCTGTTTAGGTTTTTATATTGGTAACGCCACGTAGCGCTCTGTTTGAAAATCCCTGGCTGTCCTGTGTGCAGTCTGTGGCTGGGTTGCATTGTTGGAACATTGTTATTGTAGTGTTGGGCAGTTGGATGTTAACAGCGCGTAGCGTTGGCAGTTGGAGGTGAGCCGCCAGCAGTGGTGGATGTGGGGTGTGAGATGGCGGAGTTTTGAGAGCGGATGATCCCGACGTGTGTACATCAGAGACAGTAAATTTGTAAGACTGGATGTCATGAACTGATATATATGTATATATATTATGACTTTTGAACAATATTAAGGTAAATACAGTGTTTGTTCTCTATCAAAATCTTTCATTTGCTAACTATGTCTATCAGTAGTTAGTGCCTTCAGTAGTAAGAATCTTTCATTTAGCTGGCAGTAGTGGCGCTCGCTGTATTGCAGTAACGAAGATTTTTGTGAGGTAAGTGATTCATGAAAGGTGTAGGTTATTGTTAGTCAGGGCCATTCTTTTGTAGGGATTATTAAAAGTCAGATTGCGTTGCGCTAAAAATATTGTGTGTCAGTTTAGTGTTGATCAGAATAAGTAAAGAGAGTAATGTCTGAGTACGTTCAGTTTTGCTCAGCTGTTTGAAAAGAAAATAATGTGAGAAGTTTATCAGCAGAGTCATTCATTAATTTTTCTAAGGGGATGTTTCATAAGTTGAGTTGTAAGACCTATAAACAGACAAGTCAAACCGAGTACTCAATGAGCTCAAGACGATATTCTAAGACGTGGTACGTTAGTTCCTTATAGGTTAGAAGTATTTTACGTGTTATTAATATTCTGCTGTTTACTTTGTATAGAGAGGAGCTAGTTCTGTTTAGTAGTCGTCTATATTTTATTAGTGTGTTACGCGTTGAGCCTTTTCATGTTAATCGTTTTTAAGAAACTACAAATGACTCTGTGTATGTTGCAGGTTGCTGAAACTGACGTGTTCACGGGGGTCGCGTCCTGATGGGTTTGATAGTGACCCTTTTTAGTACGGCACATCCGGCTAGCCTCCTTCAGTACATTTGTCTCGCTTATATCGTTACTACGTTTGTCGAGTGGAACTGGTTCTTACTGTAATCACTTTATATGTTGAAGTTATGTATCTACCTTTCTAGGGCGCGAACCTTCGTGGATATAGTCGTATTCTCTGTAAAGATTGATAGTGTTATTCACCGGTTCTCGTCACATGTATGATTATTTATCTTGTTATATTTAATGCCAGTAAAATGTGTTAGCGAGGTCCGAATTCGGACGTTGTATTCTCCCCATGTAGAAACAAATTTGATTTTATTCCTTTTTTAAGTAGCCTTTAGGGACGTAAAATTTGCTTCGATGTTTTGTGTTTTTATGGCTTCCACGTTAATTAAAATTACAATAAAGGTAAATTTGGTGTGGTGTGCGTACTGTAAGACCTTCGGTACACACACCATCAGATTATTTGACTTGTCGCTCTAACGAAGTAGGTGAGTGTCAGCAATATGTCTTGTGGTCTTATCGTGGCGTTTTAGGTGAGACGATAGAAATGCCACTTGCACGCTTAGAGTAGCTGATTGACGGTGACCAACTATAAACAGAACTTGATTAATTTTCACACACATTTATTAAAATAATAAAAAGCTTAAAAATAACTTAATTTGGTTCTGGATGCTATTTAAAATTGACAGTCTGAAGTTCCTTTGGTCTTGGTACGTTAATCTTACTCTCACATATCTCTGATACTTGATATGTGTCTATTCATTTATCTTCATGGCTATGTACAGGAATATGGTAATCTTATTAGGCGCAGACTGAAACTTGACTATAGACTGGTACAGACAAATGTAGACTGGTGCAGACTAATGCAGACTGATACAGACTGGTGCAGACAGACTAATCGGAGGTCTGTACACTCGTTATAATACCTCGAGCGTTCTGGTATCACTGCGCGAGTGTGATCAGCGAGGAGAAAAGGTTCTACGTTAGCAGCAATCTCATTGGCTGCGTTAGATATTAATACGCCGATCGCCGGAAATAGAATTTGGTCCGTCTCTAAGACAGCGCCATCTCGCAGTGCGGAGACGGACGAGCGCTGCGTCTGCACTGTTGTGCTTAGCGGGGCGCGCTCCAGTGGGAAAGTTGTGTGTGCGCTGATTACGCGGGACTATGTGCACAACATTTGGCAACGGAGGGTTTCGTGTATTTATTAGTTGCTAAGTGGATCCTAAGTTAAGTGGAGGAACCCTACCACAGCTTGCAAGAGGAGACTCACTTTCTTCTCCGCAATAAGGACGTTAACAAGGCCGGTATTAGCGTGATGTGTCCTCTGGGTGACTAATTGTTTGTGCGTTATGTTTACCCGAGTCTCCCAGTGACGGTGCCTGGCAGCTGGGGGCGCACCGTTGCTGTGGCCGGCGACCGGCCACGGTCGCAGCCAGGAGCGGTCGCCGCCGCCGGCGTCAGCTGCCGCGCGGTCCGCCATTGCGGCACATCCATTACGGGCGGCCGCGCTTCCCGCCGGCGTCCGTCAGCGCCCCGACGCCGCCACTCGCCGCACGTCGCGCCGCTGCGCCGGCCGCCCGGCGATCCGTCAGCGGCTGTCAGCGGCGCCACCTGCGCCTCGCTTCGCCGCCCTTCCCAGTCCGCAGTCCGCCCCGCGGCAATCTCGCGGCCCTGACCAGTCTGAAGTGAGCGACGAGGCAGCCGACTCTGGCCAGAACGAGGGAAGGAGCACAAGTCAAACATCATCCGTCTGATGTGAGCTGTTCAACGTCTGGCAGTGTAAATGGGCAGGTAACGACAACAAACTTGTAACACTCCTATCTCGTTTGCTAAACAATAATAAATGGCGACCACAAATTTATCTTAACGATGTCGAATTACACTGAAGCGCCAAATAAACTGGTATAGGTAAAACACATAAGCACGTTGAGTACAAGCCTAAAAGGTATTGAATTGCAAAAGCACACAACAGTTTTTGCTGACTAGAAACAATATATTAAAAATCCACTACGGCGTACATTAACAACCTTGCCTTTTATAGCCGGATACACATAAACACAAATTTACGTAAGTTACAGCTTCCAGATGAGCAGGAATTCGTTATGCAATTGACTAGTTCTTACCACGAGGCAAAAGGAATATTTCTTCTTTCTTAGAGTACCTTTTACACGTGAGTCTAGTAATACTAGTTATGGCGCGCGAGAGAATGGATCAGGTCTTAGTGCCTTGCATTTGAAACAGTACAGTCATTGGTGCCTCAGACTTTCACAAAATGGTTCAAATGGCTCTGAGCACTATGCGACTAAACTTCTGAGGTCATCAGTCGCCTAGAACTTTGAATTAATTAAACCTAACTAACCTAAGGACATCACACATATCCGTGCCCGAGGCAGGATTCGAACCTGCGACCGTAGCGGTCGCTCGGTTCCAGACTGTAGCCCCTAGAACCGCACGGCCACTCCGGCCGGCAGACTTTCACAGACATGGCAGAGGCTAACAGTCGAATAAACCCGTAGGTAAGCTGGGAGGGGAAAGAAGCAATCCGAACAACAGATTTACTTTGACTCTCCCGCTTTGGTCCTCAAAAGTGGACAAACCGACCACCCTTTCTAATATTACCATCTTCCCGTGGGTGGACAGACGAGTATGAATGGCGGAAACCCCCCCAAAAATACGGCTCGTATAATTAACAAGAATAAGTAAACTGAATTTAGTTAAACTTCATAAAATCTGTTAACAATCAAATTCTGGTGCTTTACGACTCCCAGGACTGAACCTACGCAGCACCTCCAAATGCTCTGCCGAGCCGCCCGCTGCCAGCCGTTTCAACAGACGCAGGAAGGAGCGCCGATTTTCAGAACCTCCTCGCCGGTCCACAGCATACGGGCGAACTGCAGATTAGGCCCCTTGCGGACCCACGCTCAGGAAGATTCCTTTCGCGACGAGCAGTTAACGCCCCATACCACGGAGCCGCTGCTCGCGTCGCTTACGCTGATGCCTCGGTCTGCGTGCTGTCCCTCTAGCACCGGCAGAGAAGTCGCTTCTTGATGCCCCGTCTGCTAACTCTCTACGAGAGCCCATACAGCCACTTCTTAAACCCACGCGAACAGCCCACTTTTCCCCTTTCCCGCTAGAGGCAGACACCGAAGGCTTCAATTTGGACAACGGCGCCACCGCCAGAAAACGGAGGGCGACTGCTTCACGCTGAGCGCTGCGGCGCGCTTTTCAAAGCTAACTTTACTAAGGCTCAGTAGGCATGCGTATTCAAGTACAGAGATATGTAAACAGGCAAAATACGGAGCTGCGGTGGGCAACGTCTATGTAAGATAACAAGACACTGTCGCAGTGCTTAGATCTAGCAAGTGTTGCTGCAATGACAGGTTATCAAGATTTAGGTGCGCTAGCACGTGATGTTATAGAAGGCGCATGAGCGATGAGACACAGCATCTCCGAGGTAGCATGAAGTGGAGATTTTCCCGTATGAGCAATTCACGAGTGTACCTTGAATATCAGGAATCCGGTAAAACACCAAATCTCTGGCCTCAATGTCGCAGGAAAAGATCCTGTAAGAACCGGACCAACTTAACAGAAGTGCAACCCTTCCGCAAATTTCTGCAGATTTCAATGCCAGGCCATCGAAAAGTGTCAAAAAATTGTTCTAATGGCTCTGAGCGCTATGGGACTTAACATCTTAGGTCATCAGTCCCCTAGAACTTAGAACTACTTAAACCTAACTAACCTAAGGACATCACACACATCCATGCCCGAGGCAGGATTCGAATTTGCGACCGTAGCGGTCGCTCGGCTCCAGACTGCAGCGCCGAATCATTCAACGAAACATCATTGATATGGGCTTTCGGAGCCGAAGGCCCACTCGTGTACCCTTGATGACTGTACGACGCAAAGCTTTGCACCTCGCCTTGGCCCGCCGACACGTACATTGAACTGTTGATGAGAGGAACCATGTTACTAAAATGCAGACTTTCACGGCCGGAAATGTCATATCCATTATAATTATCCGGCCTGTTATGCCGTGGTCGGTTGATGAATTCTGTGTCAATTCCCAACGTTTCGTCCCCGTCTGCGGAGGACATCTTCAAGGGGGTCTGTAGCTCGACGGAAGGTCCAACACACCCACTGGCTCGCTACTGACTGCCACTAAATTCCGTGTCCGCGTGCTCGCGCGCCGAGGCGTGACGTTACGTCTTTCGAGGACGAGAGTGCAATTGGTCGTTGTCCGCTGCCGTCGATCGCCGTTGACACTACCCGTAAGTGGACGGGTGGTACACATCTTCTTCAACACCGGCATCCATATACCGTTTAATTACACGCCCTGCTCCTTTCGATTGAAATTATTAGGGTGTTTGGCGATTTCGATTGCCTCCCTGTAGAGCCTTTCGTAATATCCACTTGTGACCGCTAGTACTTGCATCTCCCCGACATGAATATGGTGGTTACCTGGCTGGAAAGCATGCTCCCCAACAGCTGATCGTTCCGTTTCTCCTCTTCTACAGTTGCCCTTGTGCTCTTCCAAGCGTTTCGAAACAGTTCTTTCAGTGGTACCCACACAAACTTCTCCACAGCTGCATGGGATCCTATACACTCCAGCTTTTTCCAATGGTTTGCTAGCGTCCTTGGCAGGCTTAAGGTATTCCTGTATCTTCCTGGACGGCTTGTAAATTACGGTAATATTCCGCTTCGCCAAGATCCTCCCTATTCTTTCCGTTACATTTTTAACAAACGACAGGGAAACCTCAGATTTTGCAGTCACTATGATTTCTGCGTGGCTGTCTCAACGCATGTTTTATTTCGGCGGACGAATATCCGTTCTTCATTAGCGCATTGTGGAGATGTTCCATCTCAGCGTCGGGCAACTCAGGTTCACCAATATTTCTAGCTCTGTCCGCTAACGTCTTGATAACACCCCGCTTCTGTTGTTGGCAACTGACACAGAATTCATCAACCGACCACGGCATAACAGCCCGGATAATTAGAATGGACAGGAACCATGTTGCCCGGTCACACGAGTGTCATTCAGATAGTATCGAGGACATGTACAGGCATGGAGACAACCTCATGAACCCATGGACCCTGCATGTCAGCAGGGGACTGACCAAGCTGATGGAGCCTCCGTAATGCTGTGGGTCGTGTGCAGTTGGAGTGATAAGGGACCCCTCATACGTTTTGATACGACTATGGCAGGTGCCACGTGCGTAAGCATCCTGTCTGATCATCTGCATCCTTTCATGCCCACTGTGCCATCCAACAGACTTGGCCAATTCCAGCAGGACAATGCGACATCACACACATTCAGGATTGCTACAGAGTGGGTTGAGGAACACTGTTCTGTGTTTAAACACCTCCGCTCACCGCCAGACGCTCCAGACATGAACATTATTGAGCATATCAGGGATGCGTTGCAACGTGCTGTTCAGAAGAGATCTCCACCCCCTCGTACTCTTATCAGTTCCCTCCAGCTCTACTTCAGACATTAAACGGCTGCATGTCACATCGTGTTGTGGCAATTCTGCGTTATCAAGGGGGCCCTAAATGGTTCAAATGGCTCTGAGCACTATGGGACTTAACGTCTGAGGTCATTAGTACCCTAGAACTTAGAACTAGTTAAACCTAACTAACCTAAGGACGTCACACACATCCATGCCCGAGGCAGGATTCGAACCTGCGACCGTAACGGTCTCGCGGTTCCAGACGGCAGCGCCAGAACCGCGCGGCCACTTCGGCCGGCAAGGGGTCCCTACACGATATTAGGCTGGTGTACCAGATTCAATGGTTCTCCAGTGAAATGGACAACGAACTTCAATAAAGATCGTAATTTCACGAAGCAACATAAAAGACAATACCACGTACCACAGGCTGGTTAGTTAACGCCATCTATAGCCGCGCCGAGTGGCCGCATGGTTTGAGGCGCCCAGTCGCGGACTGCAAGCGTAGTTGGATCATAAATATACGAGCTATTCTCATTAGCGTTCATTGATTTTATTGATGACTTGCTCTTCTGTAATAATATGCCTGCTTGTCTTAAACAAGCGTACGGTAGTAATCAAATAAATCAAATAAACAAATAAGTGATATTCCAAACATGTTAGGCTCAGATGACTTCGTCCCTTCCTTTATTTTCTTTTCATTCATTTACTTAACCTGATCATATGAATATCTTCAGGCCCTCTCTTAAATCGCACCAGCGTTTTACACTTACCACACTTTTTATGTCATAGTTGCTTAATAAGTGACAATAATTGTAATTCGATAGTTAATAATAGTATTAAACAACAGTATAGTATTACAAGCATTAAAAATTACAATGTATCTAATGACTAAGCAGGTAACACAAAAATTGTTCAAATGACTCTGAGCACTATGGGACTTAACGTCTGAGGTCATCAGAACTTAGAACTACTTAAACCTAACTAACCTAGGGACATCACACGCATCCATGCCCGAGGCAGGATTCGAACCTGCGACCGTAGCGGCGGGTAACACAACGATAATAATAATAATAATAATAATAATAGTAATAATAATGTACTTTTACTCCTTATATTTTTATGACCCAAATTTAATTAAGGAAGAGCAGGCATATTTCAAAATCTCAAAAGGAATCACCACAAAGCCATTGTAGGTATCAAAGTAATTTTATCATTGTTAATTAACAATTTTCGTCTACCTAAATGCAATCCAGAAGATCATAAACCACAATCACATCAGCCTTACATAATGTCGTAGCCTGTTTTGACCAGCCATTGCTTATCTTATCTTCTGATTATCAATAATAAAGTTAGAAAGAAGAATCATTACAGAATCCATAAAATCTATTACATTTGTACGTATCGATAGAAAACAATACAACCATACGGCAGCAACCCAGTTGGTAGGTACGTTGGACCTTAGAAAAGGTCCGAGTTTTGTAAACTTTTATGTGTTACATGTAGGTGGTGTGCTGTGTATGATCGAACGTGTCGACCTCTAAAACCCTGCACTAACTAAAACCTTGAAATTTTGCTAATATTTTCAATTTTTTTCTTTGCATCGCATGGCAAAAACAGTTAGACTCTTCTTGTAGAGTGTGCACTTTCGTACAACTTAAATTGGTCAATTGTACGTTTGTGTCACATACTTAGCCTGATATTTGGTATTCTCGGCACTCTCATGGCTCTGTGGATCTAGGAATACTGAATTTCCCAACGATTTCCGAAATGAAATGTCCTGTGCGTCTAGCTGGAAATAACATTCCACGTTCAAGTCTGTTAAATTCCACCGCGCCACCATAATGACGTCGGAAACCTCTTCCGTGAAGCACCTGAGTACAAATGACAGCTCTGCCAATGCACAGACCTTTTATACCTTGTGCACGCGACACTACGGTCGTCTGTACATCGCAGTCCCATGACTGTTGTCACCTGAGTGTATAATGTCACAAGTAATCTTTCCCCCGCTTCACAATTTGAACTGCTATTGCGTCTGGCTGTTTGAAAGCATCACATCATACAGGGAACTATTTTTTCCCATAAACGGTGCAGTTTTTCTTTTTCGCTTGTCAAAAGTCGATTAAAGAAGTGTCACACACACACTTTGTTAAGGGAAGAAAATACGCTGGGGATCGCATTTACGTGATGTTGACGAGTAGCGGAGAATGATAGCGGAATTATCCTTCCTACTCGTCTAGAAATATGTTATTTTGAGAAGAGGCTAATGCTGTCAGCAATACTGAATATATACGCATTCACATGTGATGATAACACCGTCACAGTAACCAATCTTTGACATGGGACTCATCATTATCATTACACTGCCTTCTTAACCACAATGTCTGTAGCTGTAGATAGTTACGAAAAGAATGCCATTGGACGGCGCCTCGAGTGGGCGGTAGGCATTTGGTTTGGTACTTTGGTAACGAACGTCGCTTGGATATTCATCAAAAAGTAGTGTGGTATTACATATATTACATCCCAACTGTTTTTACACATAGCCCACATAAATCTTGCACACCGACACGAACATGGCTGTTGTTGTCACCGTTATGTAGAGGATATCCACAGTCAGTTAGTGCACAGTTGCGTATCCAATGTCCTTGTTGCATCGTAGTGTATACAGCATATAGCGCTGACTTTGTGCTCTTGCAGATACCATCTTGAGTGAAGAAACGCATTAGAATGAGTGCAAGATCAAATCATCATCAGACTGCTTGGCAATGCAAACTCGCTGGTAGAGAGCAAGGAGATCGACTGTCCCTTTTTTGTCTAGAGTTTACATGGCACACGAAACTTAGTTTAGAGTAACAACACGGCACATGAAACTGAGGCTAGAGTAACAACACTGTTCTTCTGACTGAACTTCACATCTTCAAAATTTTCTCACACCATTTTGTTCATCCAATTCATGCCCATTCCACGAGCTAAACAACGGTTCAGCTCGTCGTGACAAGTTGTTATGTTGCTATGTGACACTATCTCCTTAGTCTCAAGGAGCGATAGATATTCATTGGAATGCTGGTTGTTCAGACGCTACTGAACATGTATCAGTGAACATCTGTTGTTTGTTTATAGAAGTGTTACAATCATGGCATTCCCAAAGTCCTACACAGCCCACTACGTGTTATGAGTGACCATGAATCAACCCACCATAGCTCTTCACCGACGTTATTGGCTCTCATGTCTAATCGGAAGCACGACCAGATTTTTTCAGTGTGACGAACAATACAGCAGCTTTCGGCTGTAAATCTGTGGGGCGGATCATGTCCTGATACTACACATGTGCAGTCTAAGCATAGTTCAGGTGATCTGTTGGATACAAGTAAGGAATCATTTCTTTCACACATTCAATGTTGACGGTGCAATTATACACACTTTCGACTTTCATGTTTTCAGTAGGCTATTCGTGAGAAAGTACTGAATCAATATCAGAGCAGTAGGATCACGATTCCGAATGGAGAAGTTCCATTTTCAACAGCTCAGACACTGAAGAAGGTCGGTGGTGAGACGGTGACGATGCCGACCGCTTTGGTCCTCCAAAGACGGATTAACCAACATTGCACAGACAGGCACCTTGGGGGGGGGGGGGGCAGAGGGGAAGATTTTTCGACTTCATTAACGTCGACCGTTAGAGGCACACACCATTACGTTTTTAAAAATGTACAATTAAAGTTATAAAGCTAAAATGTGCACCTGTTGCAGTTTCTTGTTGATTTGAGAAATCTGACGTTCCTTTGAATCTCTGTATCTTGTAAAAAAGATCTAACTAGTACGATCCACAAAAAAGGCTTTTTGTCGTAGAACGCAAGGGGAAAATATTATAGGCGAAACTTTGAAAAACGTGCCAAAGCTTCGCAGTTTTTTTCAACTCCCTTGAAGTTAGCACAGGGTTATCGTTGTCGAAAAATTCGGTTCTGCGTCTCAGACCACCTACAAACAAAACAACCTGCTAAAAGTAAAGGAAATTATGACTTTCCGTAAGGTGAAGTACCTGTCGACTGGAGTATAGGCAGATGAGGAAGTTCTCTTGAATAACTGCTTCAGCAATACTTACAGTTGCAGGCATCAAAGCATTTTCGATAACGCAATGAAAAGCTCTTTCAGTATGTGCCTTTAGGTATAATTTTTTTATCATGACGTAAATACATCATAGATTTTATGCATTTTGTAGCGGTTGTCTCTTCTGTTTATCTATTGACAGTCGAAAGGTGACCACTGAACAGTCGAAACCGGATATGGCATTGTGAAATGTTCATATGAATGTGTTGTAACAAAAACAAGAAAAATAAAGAAAATCGTCAGTCAGATACTTAATCCGTCATTTTTCCCAAAAAAATAATAATATGAAAGTAACAATGAGATGAACTAATTTAGTACTAATTGAGGACATATTTCCTTACACAACACGTATCGTCGGACAGAAATTTAAATAGGCTGCAGTAGCTAAAGGCTTTTGTAAATGAGGAAGGTCTGGGTGAAAAAAAGGTTACTGAGTTGTAATGGGGTAAGGCGAGCTACAGGATAAAAATGAATATTATTGTTGTTTCAGTAAATGTCTCAATACCTGTCTTGTGAATCTCGGTAATTCAAGTCGCTGATATTATGAGCAAATTCCCGTTTTTGTAGTATAGCTACACTTCGATCAAGGTACCTTTGTAAGTGACGCTATGTGAGTCGCCAGCTCTCGCATTTATTTCTCGGGTGCCACATGCTCACGGTTTGGTTTTGAAGTAGATACAGTTTGCTTCAGTTTCTTCCCTTCCCCCAGTCCCCTGCACGCCCTCATCCATAATCCCGAAATAAAACTTCCCGTCCCCCAAAATTTTAACGTCCCGTAGACACAACGACCTTAATAACAACGACAAAAATATGTGACGATAATAATGACGCTGATGATGATGAAGTGTTGTGCACATTAGGCGTACTTATGTCCTTCTGGCTTTCCGTCATGCTATTTGTAGCCACGTACGATTCGTTTATCATGAAGTTGTCGATCGTCTGGTATCTCCTTCCTCTGGTCCTCTCTCGAGTTACCATTTCTTTTAATGCAACCTTTATTATGCAGTATCTTCTCGTAGTATGCCCTAGCCAGCTTTCTCATGCTCTTCATCTAAAATAAGTCCATTACAACCGTTACATACATAAAAGCTTTCACTGTGAGCGTCATCTGCAGGTGACGCCGTAAGTGACCTTAATGTGATGGTGACACGTCTTTGGAAGAGAGAGAGTACCTTTATGCACATGTAGTAAAAATATGTAATGTGATTTTGTCCCTGTAACCCTCACACATGATGTGGGATTTGGTTTAGTTTGAAACTTGTCGGGTAACTGTACCCTGTAGCATATCATGGTAATTTTGCTAACTTACAGTGGTGATGAAAGGAAGTAGAGAGTTTGTCGCCTCTTTGATAACTCCCACAACCTTTCTTTCCCAAGTGCTCTGACCTGCCCGTGTGTGCCTATACTATACCTACGACAGTGAGTATTGGCGGTCGTGCTTCTGTGGATACTTCGTAGAGGTTCAGGATACAGAACCACAACACAAGATTCTGCTCTAAAGGCCGTCCCTGGTATTGTGGGGTAATTACCTGGCTGTACTGTGAGCATCAGGATGTTGCAGCATCAGGTACCCATCGTGGTGTTGTTTGTCTCACCTGCTGACGTCTTTTAACAGAAGATCACGCTCGGTCATGGCTCCGTTCATGAAGTGGTGCTGCAACTTTGCTATTGTGGGGAAAATACAGCTCTGTTTTTCAATACAGATCAAGTAAGTTTGTTTTAAGGCATGTCTATAATATATTCAGTGCTGCACCCCTTGCCACAGCGCAATTAATATTGCACACGAAATATTGCGTAACATTTCATATGTGAAGATCAGTGTTTAACAGTTGTGAATGGTAATATGGATGACACTTTATAAGCTCTTATTGTAGTTAACACTTCCCTGCATGAATCTCTCAGTAATAAAAACACTTTAGGATTTTTCTGTTCCGTGACCTCTCACTCCCGACCGTTTGTTTCGTCCGCCGCCATTCAGCTCTGCCGGTAGCAACAATGGAGCTTCTATCTCGAACGTTCCGACCAATCACAGTCTAAGTAACTCCACGCTACATCACGTGCTCATGCTTCAGTCAGTCAATGAAATGCTAGATGCGGTAACTCGAGACCAAGACGCCACAATATCGCTATATTCTATCCACAAAGTATGGCTTGTAACATATTGCACAATATTTTTACTCGCTACCAGTTTACTATCAATATTACAAGGATACCTTGTAATCATAGTGCTAAACGTTTCTTTCTTTAATATTCCGCAAATATAGAAAACGAAATATATATCCACGAGGACACTCTGGCCTGATCCGAAGTGGCATTACGATATCTAGTAGAGCAATGTTGTCGTGCGTATCTAAATTTATCCCCCCACCCCTAAGTTTATTGTGAGTTTCACTGATTCATATCATTTTGCTTTGACTTACTTCTGTGTAATCGGACTCGAGTTGTGTTATCTTATAGACCTGATTCTTTATTTGGCTGCTTCTCATGCGGTACTGAATGGGAACCAATCTATCTGCTTGTCCAGTCGATTTCAGACGGAAGTGTCTCCTGTGCTTATTTTACAAAGCGTTTACCCACAATTTTAATGGAGTAATTGAGTTTCATGAAATATAAAGTTTTGTTCCTCACATCCACCATGTGTGATCACGAGGCCACGAGATCCACTTTGGCTCTTAAGTCGCACTATTAGGTGCTTCCCGCCCCTTCTACTAAATCATCAAGCAAAGCGAATAAACCTCTGCTATGAATTTTGGTAACGCATTTTCCTCGTGTGTGGAATGAGGTGCACGTGCTTCAGTATCACCAATGAGAAACTAAACCTGTATATTTGGAACATAGTACAGTACCTTCAACGCTAAACGGGTACCGTATTCTACGGACTACAAGACGTAATTCTTTTCTTCTAAAAATTGCCTCCAAAATTCAGGTGCGTCTTATATTCGAAAGTAAAATAAAAATGTCCAGCATATGATTTAAAAGTCCCGCCAGTCTTAAAAATGACCGTATATTAGATGGCGCGGGAAACCTATTTCTACCTAGTAACATAGTATTTAATTGGCAGCAGCATTGAACCGATGCGACGAATATGAGATGCCGGTATTCAGATGCTTGCTAACACTGTCTTCCCCCCCCCCTCCCCCCCCCCCGCCCCCAAAAATGTTCAAATGTGTGTGAAGTCTTATGGGACTTAACTGCTAAGGTCATCAGTCCCTAAGTTTACACACTACTTAACCTAAATTATCCTAAGGACAAACACACACACACACACACACACACACACACACACACATGCCCGAGGGAGAAGTCGAACCTCCGCTGGGATCAGCCGCACAGTCCATGACTGCAGCGACCTACACTGCTCGGCTGATCCCGCGCTCGGCTAATCCCGCGCGCCCTCTTCCCCCCCCCCCCCCCCCCCCCCCCACCAACCAACCCCATTCCGACATCATAAACCCAGAACACTGTCTAGCCTATGATGCGTTATTGCAGTCTATGGTGCCAATGAACTTGAACTGAAAGTGATTTGCGTTATCGGTAACTGTACAAACAATGTTTTTTTGTTGGTAGCTAGTTTCGTAATGCCGGCAACGGTGGCCGTGCGGTTCTGGCGCTGCAGTCCGGAACCGCGGGACTGCTACGGTCGCAGGTTAGAATCCTGCCTCGGGCATGGATGTGTGTGATGTCCTTAGGTTAGTTAGGTTTAAGTAGTTCTAAGTTCTAGGGGACTTATGACCTAAGATGTTGAGTCCCATAGTGCTCAGAGCATTTGAACCATTTAGTTTCGTAATGGAAGAAAATAAAAGGTATTCATATGATGCGGACTGTAAATTGAAAGTAATAACATATGCAGAAGAACATGGACACAGAGCAGCTGAGCGACATTTCGGCCCTCCACCAACAGGAAAACCATTCGTAATTGGCACACTAGTAAAGAAGAACTAAAAAAAAAAAAAATGAGGAGGACTAGTTGTGCAAATAGAGAACTAGAAGATGACGTATTGAAACGAATTTAAGGATACCGTGAAAGTGGCACTAGAAGTAATGCAAAAATGATTCAAATACACGCTCATAGGCTACCGCTACGGTGGAACTTAACTGACTTTAAGGGTGGATATGGTTGCTGCTACAAGTTTGTGAAGCGTCATGGTCTTAGCGTACGAACCAAAACCAAAATATCTCAGAGAATGGTACAAGAGTATTAACAGAAAATATTATCATTCCACCGCTCTGTTATTCAACTTCGAAAGAAAACCAATGAGGAACTACGCCAAAGAGCGAATATGGGTGAAACTCCACTGACATTTGATGTGTTGAGTAACAGAACTGTTGCCATGAAAAGTGCTAAAACTGTAACTATAAAAACAAATGGATATCAAAAGCGCACTACACTGTTGTCCTTTCATGTTGTGCTGATGGTACTAAACTTAATGCAGTGATCATTTTCAAAGGCAAAACACTGCCAAAACTTTCTGAAATACCGCCAGGTGTTGTAGTTCACATACATGACAAGGGTTGTATGGACGCGGATGGTGTGAAATTATGGATTAATAGTGTGTTGGAGAGAAGGAAAGGTGCTTTACTGAACAAGAATTGAGTTCTTGTGCTAGATTTTAATGGTAATTTGAAAAATTCTGTGAAGAAGAAATCGAGACAGCGAAATACAGAGCTTACTATTATTCCGGGAGGACCTACTTCATAAATGCAATCTCTTGATGTCTCGATAGATAAACCATTTGAGGTGCATATGAGAGAGGAAAGGATCAAATGGATACTGGGTGAAACCCAACATGAATTCACGCCGAAGGGAGCTTTAAAACGACCTTACAATCAAAGAAGCGTGTCAGTGGATAGAACAGTTGTGATCTAGAGTGAGAGAATATATTATTGTTAAATCTTTCAAGAAGTTCGGCATATGTGACGCTCTCGATTCCAATGAAGACTATCTTACGTGAAGTGGACAACGATGAAGACGAAGAGGGAGGTGAAGAAACAAGTTCAAATGACGATTTTCAGGGATTTTAAAGGTCAGTTCCGTTTCGTAAACCAAGAATTTTTTTAGTCTAGCTTTGCAGTGTAATAATAAAAATGGTAAAAATTTTTTAAACAAGTGCTTGAAAATTGACGGTCACCTTATAGTCCGTAGCGTCTTGTAGTCCGTAAAATGCAGCACCCGTGTGACTATACGATTTACCTTATCTGCTAAAAATCCGACATAAAGATTTGACTTGTTTTGTAAACTCGTGGCCACCCCAGGTTGATGTTAATAGAGTTACTGTTCATGTGAAACGATGTGTCAATGATTTTTTTGTTGATCCTCTCAATGGCTTATACGTTACCCTCTCGTGTATTCTGCGTCATGTGCTGCTGCCCCAAGGCATGCGTTTTTAGGTAAATCGATGTATTATTATTTTTTGTTCTGTCAATGGGCCACGTATAGTAACAATTATCATGTGTAAAGGTTCGTCGTTTACAAGACTACAAATGCAATTCACCTTGGTAGGAGGTGTGTTACTTAATACTGTTAATTTGTTGTTCGTTTTGTTCTAGGCAACTATCAAATGCATAGTCGGTATAATTACAAATGGTTCAAGAAAAAAATGGTTCAAATGGCTCTGAGCACTATGGGACTTAACTTCTAAGGTCATCAGTCCCCTAGAACTTAGAACTAATTAAACCTAACTAACCTAAGAACATCACACACATCCATGCCCGAGGCAGGATTCGAACCTGCGACCGTAGCGGTCTCGCGGTTCCAGATTGTAGCGCCTAGAACCGCTAGGCCACCCCGGCCGGCGGTGTAATTACAGTGTGATTCATAACACTGTGATTCATAACCAGCAAAATTCTTTTAAATTGCGATGCAATATGAGACTCTAACCTACTATGGATATGCTCTCTTATAATAATACTTACTCAGGGGTTACGCATTTTATGTGTAGAAATCTAACTATAACTAAATAACATCAGGGACAACGAACTTGGAAGGTTAAGGAAAAATAAACATTGAGAATGCTCACGATAGGAAATGGCTTCCAAAACAGGAGGTAGATACCGAGCGCATGCAAGCCGGTTACTTTCAACTGGAAACCCTGCCAGGATTTACGGAAGAGCAGTTTACTTTCATCTGGTGATGCATGAACAGGAACTTTTCAGATTGTTCTTAGAGTGTCTCATCTTCCATCCTTCTCCAAAACCACATTTCAAAACCCCTAAGCATTTCTCTTCTCTCCGCTGAAATGACCATATACAGCTACCACAAAGCTTAACATTTCATACTAAACTAGTATTTTCCTGAACTGTCTGACAATGGACCACAGAAAACACTCCCGTAAGTGAGTTTGGCATTATAAATTCACCTTCACAATATGAATATTTGTTTAAGAAATTCGTCATAAGCAATTCATGACGATTTTCACATCTACAACACTAGAAGAAAAAATGATATTTGTTACTGACTAAGAAGGTTGCAAATGGCTGAGAAAGAAACTCGATATGAACTATCAAAATTTTTTAGTCATTTTTTAAAAAACGCAAATTGCCTGGCAGGTAGCAGAACAAGTTTTAATATAACCTAATCACAGCCACTTCTTCACATTTATCTTCATTCCATATTTCTCACAGTTGATGTTTGGTACCATAACATATTGTTATATAGTAAAATATGTAAAAAGGTTTAACAATATAAACGCGTGACAAGTAACAAATCAAATTTTAAATGTGAGCAAAAATGAATTATTCTGAACAACTCCTTATGTTCCATGGACGAATTTTTATTTGAAGTTTGTAACCTGTAAAAGAAACTGTTTTTAAGCTAGCTGCATGAGTGGCACAAAAATATAATATGGTCATTAATGTTAAGACTAATCATGTACACATATCGTTCAGTCAAACTTGGTACTCAGTACTTTGATAAAATAGCGTTCAAATGATCCACGAAGCACGTAAATAAGCAACAATTGCTTTACAATATGTATTCTTGATTTTCCTTCTTGATCACACATGCTACTGGTAATTTTAATCCTGAGTAACAGATTTGTTTGCGGGACCATCCTTCACAGTAATCACAGAAATACTTGCTTTGTAAAACAAATTAATTTATTATTCCCAAACGTGTTTCGCCTTTTCCTTGCTCGAAGGCATCATCATTGGGATCTATGACGATGCAGTTTTGTTATTTTTAGGTTATCAAACTGTTCAAGTCGCTATTTTTTATGTAAGTAAGGAAACTGGTGGTTCATGGTGTGGGTTCCTGTAGTCATGTCCTAGTTCACGAACCACGGGCAACGTATGAGTGGCCAAGTAAGTGGTTCAAAAATGGTTCAAATGGCTCTGAGCACTATGCGACTTAACTTCTTAGGTCATCAGTCGCCTAGAACTTAGAACTAATTAAACCTAACTAACCTAAGGACATCACACACATCCATGCCCGAGGCAGGATTCGAACCTGGGACCGTAGCGGGCACGCGGTTCCAGACTGAAGCGCCTTTAACCGCACGGCCACACCGGCCGGCCATGTAAGTGGTCCTGACAGTCGGGATACCAGTTATTTTGGAATAAGGCTGGGCATCTCGGACATATTCTGAGTTGTGGTTACCTTTGTGCTCATACGGCAAAGACTACCAAATCTACCGGTTAGTCCCTCAACCGTTAGGGGTAAAACTCAATGGGACTCGGGGCAAGTAAGGCTAGCAACCTGCTTCCCTGGTGCTTTAAATATGATGCTGGCAACAATCAGAGCAAAATGCCTCGGAGCTTTGGAGGTGACGGAGTCCCACCTCTGACAAACCAGGGACTCCTAAGATACGACTCGGCAAACACATGGTAATGAGATGGGGAGCTATTAATATCAATGGGGGCTACTCTAGGAAGAAGGTAGAGCTGGCAGAGGCTGCAAGTAAGATGGGGCTGGATGTTTTAGCTGTAAGTGACATTCGGGTAAGGGGTGAGAAAGAAGAGGAAGTGGGAGAATACAAGGTCTACCTGCCAGGAGTCGAATCAGGAATAGCACAATGGGGTTTAAGGCTTTACATCAGGAATGAAATGGAACCCAGCATAGTTGCAGTAAGGTATGTAAACGAACGACTGGTGTGGATAGATTTGACAGTGTCTAGCAAGAAAATTAGGATTGTGTCAGTATATTCGCATTGTGAAGGGACAGATCAAGATAAGATGGATAGTTTTTATGATGCACTCAGTGATGTAGTTGTTAGAGTTAAGGACAAGGACAGTGTTCCGCTAATGCCAGGATTGGAAATCGAACAGAAGGGTATGAAAAGGTTATGGGTAAATTTGGAGAGGATATAGAGGCCAACAGGAACGGGAAACAACTCTTGGATTTCAGTGCCGGTATGGGCTTAGTAATCACAAACTCCTTTTTTTAAACATAAGAACATTCACCGGTATACTTGGGAAGGCAGGGGAACCAGATCTGTCATTGACTATATAATAACAGATCAGGAATTCAGGAAGGCTGTGAGGGACACACGTGTATTCAGGGGATTCTTTGATGACACTGATCATTATTTAATCTGCAGCGAAATTGGTATTGTGAGGCCGAAAGTGCAGGAGGCCAGGTCCATATGTAGGAGGATAAGAGTGGAGAAACTTCAGGGTAAGGAAATCAGGCACAAGTACATAACAATGATCTCAGAAAGGTACCAGTTAGTTGAATGTAGTCAATTACAGTCATTAGAAAAGGAATGGACAAGGTACAGGGACACAGTACTAGAAGTGGCTAAAGAATGTCTTGGAACAGTAGTGTGTAAAGGTAGGATGAAGCAAACAGCTTGGTGGAATGACACAGTCAAGGCAGCCTGTAAAAGGAAAAAGAAGGCGTATCAAAAATGGATACATACTAGAACTCAGGTAGACAGAGAAAGTTATGTTGAAGAAAGAAACAAAGCCAAACAGATAATTGCAGCATCCAAGAAGAAATCTTGGGAAGACTTTGGAAACAGGTTGGAGACTTTGGGTCAAGCTGCTGGAAAACCATTCTGGAGTGTAATTAGCAGTCTTCGAAAGGGAGGTAAGAAGGAAATGACAAGTATTTTGGACAGGTCAGGAAAACTGCTTGTGAATCCTGAGGATTCCTTGGGCAGATGGAGGGAATATTTTGAAGAGTTGCTCAATGCATCAGTAATGTTTCAGATTTCGATGTATAATGGGATAGGAATGAGGATGGAAATAGGATCACATTTGAGGAAGTGGTGAAAATGGTCAATAGATTGCAGTGCAATAAAGCAGCTGGGGTGGATGAAATTAAGTCAGAACTCATCAAATACAGTGGAATGTCAGGTCTTAAATGGCTACACAGGATAACTGAAATGGCCTGGGAGTCGGGACAGGTTCCATCAGACTGGACAAAAGCAGTAATCACGACAATCTTTAAACATGGAAACAGAAAAGATTGTAACAACTACAGAGGTATCTCTTTAATCAGCGTTGTGGGTAAAATCTTCTCAGGTATTGTTGAAAGGAAAGTGCGAGTACTAGTTGAGGACCAATTGGATGAAAATCAGTGTGGGTTTAGGCCTCTTAGAGGTTGTCAGGACCAGATCTTTAGCTTACGGCAAATAATGGAGAAGTGTTATGAATGGAACAGGGAATTGTATCTATGCTTTATAGATCTAGAAAAGGCATATGACCGGGTTCCTGGGAGGAAGTTATTGTCTGTTCTACGAGGTTATGGAATAGGATGCAAACTTTTGCGAGCAATTAAAGGTCTTTACATGGATAGTGAGGCAGCAGTTAGAGTTGACGGTAAATTGAGTTCATGGTTCAGAGTAGTTTCAGGGGTAAGACAAGGCTGCAACCTGTCTCCACTGTTGTTCATATTATATATTGATCATATGTTGAAAACAATAGATTGGCTGGGTGAAATTAAGATGTGTGAACACAAAATAAGCAGTCTTGCATATGCGGATGACTTAGTTGTGATGGCAGATGCGATTGAAAGTTTGCAAAGTAATATTTCAGAGCTAGATCAGAAAAATAAGGACTAAGGTATGAAGATTAGCATCTCCAAAACGAAAGTAATGTCAGTGGGAAAGAGATATAAACGGATTGAGTGCCAAATAGGAGGAACAAAGTTAGAACAGGTGGACAGTTTCAAGTACTTAGGATGCATATTCTCACAGGATGGCAACATAGTGAAAGAACTGGAAACGAGGTGTAGCAAAGCTAATGCAGTGAGTACTCAGCTACGATCTACTCTCTTCTGCAAGAAGGAAGTCAGTACCAAGACTAAGTTATCTGTGCACCGTTCAATCTTTCGACCAACTTTGTTGTATGGGAGTGAAAGCTGGGTGGATTCAGGTTACCTTATCAATAAGGTTGAGGTAACGGATACGAAAGTAGCTAGGATGATTGCAGGTACTAGTAGATGGGAACAATGGCAGGAGGGTGTCCACAATGAGGAAATCAAAGAAAAACTGTTAGTGAACTCTATAGATGTAGCAGTCAGGGCGAACAGGCTTAGATGGTGGGGTCATGTTACACGCATGGGAGAAGCAAGGTTACCCAAGAGACTCATGGGTTCAGCAGTAGAGGATAGGAGGAGTTGTGACAGACCAAGGAGAAGGTACCTGGATTCGGTTAAGAATGATTTTGAAGTAATAGGCTTAACATCAGAAGAGGCACCAATGTTAGCAAGGAATAGGGGATCATGGAGGAATTTTATAAAGGGGACTATGTTCCAGACTGAACGCTGAAAGGCATAATCAGTCTTAAATGATGATGATGATGATGATGATAATGTAAGCAAACAGTAAATAATTACTTATTTACATAATAAATTCGCGACGTGAACTGTTTGATAATCTAAAAATGACAAAACTGTATGGTTATAGATCCCACTGATGATGCCTTCGAACAAGAAAAAGGCGAAATGGGTCTGGGAAAAATAAATTAAGTTGCAGTAAGAAGAGGTGGCTCTATTTACAAAAGAATTACTAATTCTAAGTCACGGAAGTTATCAACTTATTCCAGTAATTAATCACAAAATTTCACTTTTACTTTAATTGAACTGCGTTAGAAGAACCATTGCTGTCTCTTCATAATTATCTTTACTTCATATTCGGTATGTTGTTTCCTGAATACATCGTTGTATTAACAAAATATGTATAATTTTTTATCGTAATTATAATGGTAGCACTTGTTTTCGTCAGCACTTAGTACACAACTTGAGAACAACTTCCAAGAATTATACTTCAGAGAAGTACAACTCTGGAAAAAAATGATTTCAGAAATACACGTGTCACGCAGTTGGCTTAAGTTCTATGCTAGCAAAAAATTCTGAAAACTTCAAAGGAAAGGAACGGCAACAAAGCTAATCTGGACATAAACGAGCCAATCGGGCCCAACTGACCGTCGTTGTCCTTACCCAATGACGTCATCGAGATACTATTTCTTTGGGGGTTGGGGGTGGGGGGAATGCACCGTCACACCGCAGTCCCACCGTTGTCGGATGAGCAGAAGTGGTGCCGCTACTACTCGCTAAAGTAGTTCCTCAGTTGGTATCTACGAGGCTGAATGCATACAATTCCAATCTTCGCACCACGAAATAATCCCTCACAGTACAGGGAATCGAACCCAGGTCCTTCGCATGACAGCCACCCGCGCCTACTACACTGCTACGAAGGCGGACTCACATCTCTGACAACGCCATAATTTACACGGTAGAAAATCGAAACGTGCAGTCACCATTTTGGGTATTTCACGTAGATATACGAGTGTGAACGCAGTTCCGCAGATTACATTGAGAAAAATCATGGAGTACCTCCTAATATCTTGTCGGATATCGTTTTGTCCGGCATAGTGCGACAACTCGACGTGCATGGACTCCATAAGTCTTTGGAAGTCCCCTGCAGAAATACTGAGCTCTGCAGCCTCTATAGACGCCCATAACTGCGAAAGTGTTGCCGGTGCAGGATTTTGTGCTCGATCTGACGTCTCAAATGTATCCCATGTCGGGTAATATGAATGGCCAAACCATTGGTTAGAATTGTCCAGGATGTACTTCAAAGCTGCCACAAGCAATTACAGACAGGTGACATGGCGCATTGTCATCCACAAAAATTTCATCGTTGTTTGGGAACATGTAGTCCATGAATGGTTTCCAAGTAGCCGAAATAACCATTTCAAGTCAATGATCGACTGATCTGGAACAGAGTATCCAGTACATTCCATGTAAATACTGCCCACACCATAATGGAGCCACCACCAGTTGCATAGTGCCCAGTTGACAACTTGGGTCCATGGTTTCGAGGAGTCTGCGCCACAATCGAACCATAGCATCAACTCTTACCAATTGAAATCGGGACTCATGCCATCAGGCCACAGTTCTCCAGTCGTCTAGGGTCCAACTAATACGGTCTCGAGCTCAGGAGTGAAGCTACAGGCAACGTCATGCTATAGTGGTCGCCTCGCTCGTCTGCTGCCGTAGCCCACTAACCCCAAATTTGTCTGCACTGTCGTAACAGATACGTTCGTCGTACGTACCGCGTTGATTTCAGCATTTACTTCACGCAGTGTTGATTGTCTGTGAGCACTGACATCTATATGCAAACAACGCTGCTCCCTGTCGTTTAACAGACACCATCGGTGGCTGCATTGTCCGTGGTGTGGTGTAATGTCTAAAATGTGGTATTCTCGGCACACTCTTTACACTGTGGATCTCGGAATATTGAACTCGCTAACGACATCCGAAATGAAATGTCCCATGGCCCTAGCTCCAACTATTATTCCGTTTTCACAGTCTGTTAATTCCCATGGAACAACGCGACCGCTACGGTCGCAGGTTCGAATCCTGCCTCGGGCATGGATGTGTGTGATGTCCTTAGGTTAGTTAGGTTTAAGTAGTTCTAAGTTCTAGGGGACTGATGAGCTCAGATGATAAGTCCCATAGAGCTCAGAGCCATTTCTTGTTAATTCCCATCGTGCGGCCGTGATCACGTGGGATACGTTTTGATATTAATCATCGGAGGACAAATGACAGCTTTACCAATCCAATGAACATCCTTTTTATACCTTGTGTACGCGATAATACCCTAGCTTTGTATGCATCTTTATCCCACAAGTTTTGTCAGCTCAGTGTGTAATTACGCGAGTGAGTAAAGGACGGGAGCGCTGAGTTTTCTTTCCGACGTTTCCGCCTGCGTTCGTGGAGGTTCACTCTTTCCCATTCTGTCTCACGTTTTCTCGACTTCCTACGTTTTGCCAATACTACTGTGGACTCGGGAGTAATGTTAGATTTCTTGTCGACAACTTCTATCAGCCTGAGAGTCTTCTTCTGATTGTTGTCTACAGACGGTCTACAGACGGTCAGAGCAGAAGCCACTCCACACGGACAACAAACAAAAGTATGGCCTTTTAAACATAGTAATTTTATGGTATTCACTCTTACTTTATTTAACGAACGTTAACTAAGAAATGTGGAAAACTGATCATTTGATCGACGCCTGCACATGCTGGTTGTGTTGCCTGTTTTCTAAGTATGTGTAAAGCTGTGCCAACCGTTGCTGACTGCACGAGACAGAGAAGAGAGAAAACCAAATATTTTGAGAGTTTATGTCATCTGTAGAGGGTCATTAAAAATACAGGAAAGTTCCCTCCATATCTGAACTGTTTTTAGAAAATATTTTCGTTCCTGAATAAACAGTTGTTAACTACTATTTATTGATTCACGATTCCCATGCATTCTTCGTCAAGTGACTGTAATGAAACAAATCGGTATAACATTAGCTGTTTCACATCAAAAACTCACCTCGAAGCGTGATGATGATTTGGCTACCTTCTATTTATTGGTCATGGGATGAAGTTAAGAACTGTACCAGACTGCTTTGCGTTTGATCTAGCAGTACCACCTTCTTTCACGAGTCTTAAACTAAGAATAAGCACTCAATAAATACTGTTCTTTGTAAAATTCTGATAGGTGGCTTCCCCTCACATTATTTTGTCCTAGTCTATGTTCTCCAACAGTTTTTCTTCTCTTAATGTTCCTACTGTCGATTTTCAGTCTATCATCACAATTAAATAATCATCTCCCTTAACTATCTGAATACTTCATTTTATCTCCTCATTCATTCTTTCAAACTTTTCATCATCTACTTACTTTCATTTCTGCTTTATTTTTCGTTATTGGACTTTACGACTCTTTGATTTTGTGTTGATAACACTGTACTGAGCTGACCAGAAGTCTTTTTCCTCCTGTCAACGTACATCGCAACCAACGCCTTTCTCTTTTCAAATTCTCTAAATTATTTATGCAGTTAAAGGATCCAACTTCTAATGCTCCTTTCCGTAGAACGCCAGCTTCGCTTTCTCGAATGACATCTTCCTGAATAATCTGCAGCCACAGATTCAAATTGGAGACTATTTTAGTTCCGAGTTTTTCACCCAAGACAATGCCACTATCATTAAGTCCTGTAGTAGAGCTGCAGCTCCTTGGGAAATATAACGATTATAGTTTCCACTTGCTTTCGGCCGTTCACAGTGGCAAAGTAACAGAGCCATATTGGCTACCGTCACGAGGTCAGAGGTATCAACCATCCAGACTGTTACCCGCGTAACTATTAAAAAGGCGAAGCACAGCACTGTAGTGATGATACGGTAAAATATTACCTTATACACACGAATCTTCATAATTCAGCTATACATATCTCAAGATGTAAAGTACCTTCCGAAACACGTAGTGTGAGGACTAAGTCAGCTCAGTGCATGACGTTTGCGGAGGTGATCTGAGCCATGGACGGAAGCGTTCTGATGACGCAGCTGCAAATTCATCGTCTCTCGCTCACTTAGTGAAAATATAGAATATTACCATTTACGGTGACGAGTGTGATGTGTGTTAGTGAAGGGAGGACGAAATTCAAAAGCTTTCTGTATCGTCAAAATGCTTAGGGAAAAAATGAAACAATTCTAACAATGAATTAAATGATCAAGAAAAACATTGTGTAAGAAATACTTAAAGCCGTGTCCAAACTAGAAGAATAAATTCGAAGGAACCTACTGAAATGAGAGGAAGTCATCCGTCCAATATGGAAGCTTTCCTCTGGATTCCCACCGGCGCAACACAGCGTATGCACAGTATCTTGGGTACGAACAGACATATGGGACATGGCTACCGAGAGAAACAGTGAATGCATTGTATTATGCAATCGGTGTAACATTGCGGATAGTACAGTACGGTGTATCAGGTACTGCACCTAGCTAAAAGATGTATTAATAATTGCAAACTTCTATCCACAATCGTCTTTTGAGGAACATATCGGCTGGACATAAAAGCGTTAACATCCGAGGCAATATGGGATTGTCACGGCGTGTTATCATACTTGTGTGAAATCAAACAGAGCTCAAGTATGGCTAAAGAGAAAATATGACTAAAGAACAATTGCTTTAATGCGATCAGGTACAGACTGCGTCAGAGTTACTTGATCTGTATCATTTAGTAATAGACTGCAAACTAAAACGTGTGGAAAGTTTTTGTTCAGGGGTATACAGCTGATATAGTCATGATTGCCCTGCTATTTCCAATGTTGTGCGCCTTGGCCGTTCCCCGTCTTCTGGGGGAACAAAATGCAGGGTTTCCACGGATTCCCTTGGCTAGAGCGACTTAAATTCAGAGAACACCTGCACTTTTTTTTATGAAAGACAATACTCAGAATCCATTACAATAAAGACAATTAAAAAAAACGATGAAAAACATGTTTCCCGAATATCTGTAGTGATGACAAAGAGCAAATAGTGTTTGCTTACTAGGCAAGCCAGACGGCTTGTAATCTTTCAAGTTGTAACTGTCTGTGTAGCTCTTATGCATGATTTCAGTCTACGTTTAGCACCACTTGTGTCTGCACTGAATACTCCCAGTGTGATTTCTGCACTACTTTTTCAGGGGCAGGAGCTACGCGGCCGGCAGATAGTACAGGCGAGAAATGTGACTACAAATCAGGCGCGCGCAAGTCGTTGCGAGGTGCCCGCTACCGCTATCGCTATCGCCAGGGCGCGGGAAAAGCGGCGGCGTCCGCGCGGCTGTTTTGCCGAGTGTGACCGCTTTAGAGCACTCGGGGCGCATATTAAATTCTAACTTTCTGGCCGCAGTAATCAGGAGCTTTGTAGCACGGCGGCGCTGTTGGCGCAGATAGCGCGCCCGTAACGATGCCGCCCCCGAACACAATTCCAGCGGCTCATCGTGATTCCGGCCGAAAGAAAGAGAGGGAGGGAGCGACGTGGACAAAAAGCCGCTCCAGGGGTCCGGCCCCCGACCGGAATCTGAAATTAAGCGAGTTACGGCACGGCAGCGGTGCGGTTGCGAAAACACGGGCGCTGCAGCAGAAGGCCCGCAATCTGTCCCCCGTCTGCGGGTGGCGGCGCTGTCTGCGATCGCCACAGCCGAGTTTAGCGCGTTTTACACGAACGACTTTCTGGTAAAAACGCTTACTTTTCATGTTACAGCTCATTTTATTACTGCTCTTCAAATCACATTAATTATGGAATGGAAACACATAGCAACAGAACGTACCGGCGTGACTTCAAACACTTTGTTACAGGAAATGTTCAAAATGTCCTCCGTTAGCGAGGATACATGCATCCACCCTCCGTCGCATGGAATCCCTGATGCGCGGATGCAGTCCTGGAGAATGGCGTATTGTATCACAGCCGTCAACAATAAGAGCACGAAGAGTCTCTACATTTGGCACCGGGGTTGTGTAGACAAGAGCTTTCAAATGCCACCCTAAATGAAAGTCAAGAGGGTTGAGGTCAGGAGAGCGTGGAGGCCATGGAATTGGTCCGCCTCTACCAATCCATCGCTCACCGAATCTGTTGTTGAGAAGCGTACGAACAATTCGACTGAAATGTGTAGGAGCTCCATCGTGCATGAACCACATGTTGTGTCGTACTTTTAAAGGCACATGTTCTAGCGGCACAGGTAGAGTATCCCGTATGAAATCATGATAACTTGCTACATTGAGCGTAGGTGGAAGAACATGGGGCCCAATCAAGTCATCACCAACAATGCCTACCCAAACGTTCACAGAAAATCTGTGTTGCTGACGTGATTGCACAATTGCGTGCGGATTCTCGTCAGTCCACACATGTTGATTGTGAAAATTTACAATTTGATCACGTTGGAATGAAGCCTCATCCGTAAAGAGAACATTTGCACTAAAACGAGAATTGACACATTGTTGGATGAACCATTCGCAGAAGTGTACCCGTGGGGGCCAATCAGCTGCTGATAGTGCCTGCACACGCTGTGGATGGTACGGAAACAACTGGTTCTCCCGTAGCACTCGCCATACAGTGACGTGGTCAACGTTACCTTGTACAGCAGCAACTTCTCTGACGCTGACATTAGGGTTATCGTCAACTGCACGAAAAATTGCCTCGTCCATTGCAGGTGTTCTCGTCGTTCTAGTTCTTCCCCAGTCGCGAGTCATAGGCTTGAATGCTCCGTGCTCCCTAAGACGCCGATCAATTGCTTCGAACGTCTTCCTGTCGGGACACCTTCGTTCTGGAAATCTGTCTAGATACAAACGTACCGCACCATGGCTATTGCCCCGTGCTAATCCATACATCAAATGGGCGTCTGCCAACTCCGCATTTGTAAACATTGCATTGACTGCAAAACCACGTTCGTGATGAACACTAACCTGTTGATGCCACGTACTGATGTGCTTGATGCTAGTATTGTAGAGCAATGAGTAGCATGTCAACACAAGCACCGAAGTCAACATTACCTTCCTTCAATTGGGCCAACTGGCGGTCAATCGAGGAAGTACAGTACATACTGACGAAACTAAAATGAGCTCTAACATGGAAATTAAGCGTTTCCGGAAACATGTCCACATAACATCTTTTCTTTATTTGTGTGTGAGGAATGTTTCCTGAAAGTTTGGCCGTACCTTTTTGTAACACCCTGTATAGAGTGTGCCGAGTGTGGCGTTCTAAGTATCCCAGTAAGGGGCACAGTGCGCATGCGCGGAAACGAGGGTCTATGGCATCGTCTGCTAACATCGTAAGTTATAATCTACTCTCATCAGCAGTTCTGCTTACGGTTGGATTGGCTCGCAATAGCCAGACGTTAGGTAAGGAATCAATTTATTGCTCATATTACGCATTGCGGAATGTATGAGCGTGGCTCTGTGGCACTTGTGCCTGATCTGACAAACACTTCTGTTTCAGTTTAATTTTTATATTGTGCACCTCCCCTTCCATCCCCTCCCCCTCCCCCCTTCAATTCCTCCTTTCCTACCACACTCCACATCCCTTAAACTTCTACTCTCTCCTTATCGTATTTTATAGTTCAGCATGCACAATTACACTGTGTACTTTATACCTTTACTTTAAAACTTTTGTAAAGTGTTACAAGACGCTAGGTATTTTCACGTTTTATGGTGCATGGCACCAAGTAACATTTCATAATTTTGTATAGTGATGATGCGCAATATTCCATGACTGATTTTTTTCCTATGTTGAAATCATATCTGTTCTGTTTTATAAAATACTGCTTTCCTCGTCGCCCGCCCCCCCCCCCCCCCCCCTCACCACCCACACCGCCCGCCCGCAATTTTTATTTGTTTGGTTGGTTGGTTGGGTTGGTTTGTTTGGGGGAGGAGACCAGACAGCGCGGTCATCGGTCTCACCGGTTTATGGATGGACGGGGAAGGAAGTCGGCCGTGGTCATTCAAAGGACCATCCCGGTATTTGCCTGGAGCGATTTAGGGAAATCACGGAAAACCTAAATCAGGCTGGCCGGACGCGGAATTGAACCGACGTCCTCCCGAATACGAGTCTTTTTGTTCTGGTTGGAGATATACTACTACACCGTATATTTTACACTTTGAGCTTCTAACTTCTGTAAAGCGTCACAAGAGGCTACGTTTTTAACGTATGATGGTAGATCGAGCCAAATAACAATTCTTATGGATATGTTCTGTGATTCGTCATTACTGATTTTTGTTTGTACTAAAATACTTCCCTAGTTTCAGTAAAAGATTGGTTTTGGTGATATCATAAACTAGAATTATTTATTGGTTTCTTTCATTTTTCTTTACATCGTTTACGGTTAGTTAACCAAACCCCTCCTGATCATTCAGTTCCTATGTATAAAAGTATGGCAGTAATTGTTGCAATTAGTCTATTCAGTGCACCTTCCATGAGTCTCATATTGCTTTTTTGAAATGTTTTAGAATGTTGCTGATCACGCAGCTGCTACTGCCAACGAGGTAAGTTGTCTGTTGCGTAGAGAAGCATTGCAGAACAGTTGTTAGGAGACGTTAGATGACATATTAAAACTTGGAGTCAGATGTTTGGGAACTGATTTCTTTATAACACGTGCGAGAAGAAAGTCACATATAGAGTTTCAAAATTGTGTGCGTTTACATGTAGTGTGCGTGTGGCTCAAAAGCAAATGGAATATCTTTTACTTTCTTTACTCAGCAATATGAACTTTGTTTCCGCCAAAGTAAGCCCACTAAGATTTAACACACTTCTGCTAGCGCTTTTCCAGTCTTGGAAGCACTTCTGCAAATCATCTTTCGTTGTAGTGTCATTTCCTGCAGCGATTCCGTTTTTATCCCATCGATGGTGACAAGACAACGTCATTTCATCGTTCTAAACGGTTCAAATGGCTCTGAGCACTATGGGACTTTTCATCTGTGGTCATCAGTCCCCTAGAACTTAGAACTAGTTAAACCTAACTAACCTAAGGATATCACAAACATCCATACCCGAGGCAGGATTCGAACCTGCGACCGTAGCGGTCTTGCGGTTCCAGACTGCAGCGCCTTTAACCGCACGGCCACTTCAGCCGGCGGTGTTTTCTTCGGATTGCTTCATGCAAACAGCGCATAACTTACATGTAGCACGACCATAAGGCAGGAACTCATGATGCTCGGTCCCATTGCAATCGAAGAAAAGAGTGAGAAAAGCCTGCACATGTGATCGAACTTGAATTTGTTCGGTATTGCGTCTTCAGGTAGTTTGTATTGGGACGATTATCATTGGTTTCGACGTCATATCCGTATCTTCACCTGTTATAACCTTCTTTATAAGTTCTGGATCGTTGTGGAATTCAATCAGAAAAAAATTCTTGTCTTGAGCCGAAGACTAAGCCAATATCACCAGAAAGCTCTATGATGGTGATTCGGCGACTTCCCAGAACAATTTTCTATACTTCTTCCGTACTAACGTTAGTAATTGATGTGCTGGAGAGGTCGTCGTCTTACACATTTTCTTAGCCCTCTTTCAAACGTTTGTACCACTCGTAAACTCTTCTCTTACTCATAGTGGATTCGCCAAAACCCACGGTCAACATTTCGAATGCGGTGCTGTACTTATCCCATTTAAGATGTAAAATTTGATGCAAATTCTTTGATACAACTTTTTTGAAAGTATAAATTCACCGAGCACTCGAAAACTTTTTCGGCCATCAACAATAATCTAAATATTCGAAACAGTTTAAAATGCTTACATACAATAGCAACATGTGCAACAACAAGATGAAAAATTTGAAAATCAGATGTATGAAGCCCACGAAGTTGAAAAAAATTCCAGATGCTTTTTGATGATGCCTTGTACGGCATTCCTGCACTGTCGTCGTCGGAAAAAAAAAAATGGAAATCAGCGTATGGCACTTTTGGCCGGGAGGCCCCTGTTCGGGGAAGTTCGGCGGCCAAATGCAAGTCTTATTTCATTCGGCCGAACATTGTGCGACTTGCAATCCGGTGATGAGGATGAAATGATGATGTGGACAACACATGATGAAGGAGATGGAGGGTGTGGAGGTGGAGAGAAGGAGGGATACAGCGATAGAGGCGCGGCAACAGGTGGGGGGGGGGGGGAGGACGGAGGAAACCAGAGGGTGGGGGGGATCAAGCCTGCGAACAATGTAAAGGATGTGGAGATGTTGGAGGAACAGGAGGAGGTGGGGGAAGGGGATCAGTTCATACAGGAGCCGTGTGGGGGAAGGAAGGCGGATACGGAAGGCAAGACGAAGCACATGGCGTTCAAGGATTTGGAGGGCCTTGTAAAAGCGGGTGGGGGCGGAGATCCAGGCAACGCTGGCATATCGTAGTCAGTTTTTTTTTTTTTTTTTTTTTTTTTTTTTTTTTTTTTTTTTTTTTTTTCCTTTATTGAATTTCAATTCCCCCCAAAGGGGGCGGGCTGGCAGCAGCTTAGGACGCCACTCTGCAGCCTACAGATTTTCTGACAAAGAGCAGGAGAATAAATAATAATAAAAAACAGGCGATAGAATCGGGGACTTAGTGAGTAACAAGGTGAAAAGAAAATGGGGAAATTAAAACAAGCAACAGAGGGATGATGAAGCGAATAAAAATACATACGGAGCAGACAGGGAAAACAATAGACAGTTAAAAAAACACGGCGACAGTCTGGATTCTGTTCGCAAAGTATATAAAATTCACACCCAGCGACAGCATGGTTTCTGTTCGCAACACAACACTGAATAGGCACTAGAACACAGCACGAAAAAGTCGGCAAAGGTGACACCACAGTCGAGAGCAGGTGGGGGGAAACTGGACAGGAGATGGGAAAGCAAAAGGGGGGAAAGGAGAGTAAAAGCGAAGGTGGGGGGGAACCGGGAAAGGAGCTGATGGAGGATGAGGACCCATAAGAGGGGTAGGGGGCAGACGCGACAGGGAGGGGGGTAGGTAGAGGGGGGGAATACAAAAGGACTGGGGGGGAGAAGGGAGGTAGGGAGAGCCGTAGTGGGGAGGAAACAGGACGGAAGGGGGGGGGAAGAGGGAGCCCAGGGAAAGGACAGAGGAAAGGAGGGGGAGGGAGGATCAGAGTTGATAGGAAGGATAAATGGAGGGAGAGAGGGCATCATCCGGGAGGGGGAGCTGACGGAAGCCACCTTGGGAAAGGAGATGGAGGGTGTAGAGATGGAGGGTAGGGGGGACACAACGGTGAAGACGTGGCAGGGGGCAAGGATGGGAGAAGAGAGGAGCAACCAGGGGGTGAGGGGGTTCAAGACGGCGGGTGGTGTAGAGGATGCGGATATGTTCGAGGAAGAGGAGCAGATGGGGGAAAGGAATGAGATCATAGAGGATCCGCGTGGGGGACGGGAGGCGGATACGGAAGGCGAGGCGGAGTGCATGACGCTCAAGGATCTGGAGGGACTGATAGAATTTGGGGGGGGGCAGATATCTAGGCAGGACTGGCATAACAGAGGATGGGACGGATTAAGGATTTGTAGGTGTGGAGGATGGTGGAGGGGTGCAACCCCCATGTCCGGCCAGAGAGGAGTTTGAGGAGGCGGAGGCGGTTGTGGGCTTTGGATTGGATGGATCGGAGATGAGGGATCCAGGTGAGGTGACGGTCAATGGTGAGGCCAAGGTAGGTGAGGGTGGGGGTGAGACGGACAGGACGTGCGCAGACAGTAAGGGAGAAATCCAGGAGCCGGAAGGAGCGAGTGGTACGACCTACGATGATTGCCTGGGTCTTGGAAGGATTTAGTTTCAGGAGCCATTGGTTACACCATGCAGAAAAAAGGTCAAGGTGATTCTGGAGAAGGCGTTGGGACCGTTGGAGGGTAGGAGCGAGGGCGAGGAATGCGGTGTCATCAGCATATTGCAAGAGGTGCACTGGAGGGGGGGGGGTTGGGGCATATTGGCCGTGTACAGGAGGTAGAGGAGAGGGGAGAGGACAGAGCCCTGGGGCACACCGGCAGAGGGGTAGAAGGTGCGGGAATTGGCATGATGGATGGTAACGTAGGAGGGGCGGCGGGAGAGGAAGGAGGCCACCAGACGGATGTAGTTGATAGGAAGGGCGTAGGTTTGGAGTTTAAACAGGAGACCGGGATGCCAGACACGGTCGTAGGCCTTTTCAAGGTCAAGTGAGACAAAAATGGCGGAGCAACGGGAGTTAAGCTGGAGGGAGAGGAGATGAGTGAGGCGGAGGAGTTGGTCATCAGCAGAGAAGGAAGGTCGAAAGCCACATTGGGTGTTTGGGAGGAGGTGGTTTTGGTGGAGGTGGAGATGGGTGCGCCGGGAAAGGATGGATTCCAAGAGCTTGCTGAACACCGTCGTGAGACAGATAGGACGATAGGAAGAGGCATCAGATGGAGGCTTATTGGGTTTGGAGAACATCAGGATACGGGAGGTTTTCCACAGGTCGGGATAGAAGCCAGTGGCAAGGATGACATTGTAGAGGGCGGCAAGGAGGGAAAGGAAGGAGGGAGGGCAGTGCTTGAGGTGGCGGTAGGTAACGCAGTCGTGGCCGGGAGCAGTGTTGCGTTTAGTGCGGAGTGTGAGGCTGATGTCCTGTGTAGTGATGGGAGTGTTAAGTGCAGATGGTGGGGTGTGGCCCAAGTACTGGAAGCTAGGAGCAAGGGGAGGAACAGAGGTATCCGTACGGTCCACGACATCAGGGAAGAGGGAATAATCAAAGTGGGGATCATCTGGGATGGAAAAAACATCAGAGAGGTGGGAGGCAAAGTGGTTGGCCTTACTGAGGTTGTCAGGAAAGGGACGGTCATTAAGGAGGAGAGGGTACTGGGGGGTGGGGCGGTTCCCAGTAAGGCGGTGGAAAGCAGACCAATACTTGGAAGAGTTGATGGGGAGCGTGGTGTTGAGGTGTGTACATGTCTGGCGCCAGGCTCGGCGTTTCTTCGCAACAAGCAGGTTGCGGATGTGTCGCTGTAATTGCCGGTGGCGGGTAAGTGTATCCCGGTCACGAGTGCGGAGAAAAGAGCGGTAGAGGCGGCGGGACTCCCGAAGGAGAAGGACGGCCTGTGGAGGCAGGGCAGGGCGGTGAGGGTGGATGGCTTTGGTGGGGATATGGGTGGCGACGGCGTCAGACAAGGTCTGGTGCAGGAAGGCAGCAGTGCGAGAGATGTCATCAGGAGACTGGAGGGTAAGGTCGTGGCTGTCAACCTGGGTGTGAATGGAATCCCGGTAGGCATCCCAGTTGGCACGGGAGTAATCATGGATAAGTTTAGGAGGGACGTCAGGGCGAGGAGCATGGCGGGGATGGCGACCGTTAGAGATAGTGAGGAGGACAGGAGCATGGTCACTGCCAATGAGGTCAAGGACATCCGCGGTGATGCGCCCAAGGAGGTTCGGAGAGGCAAGGACCACATCAGGAGTGGTGTTGGATTCGGGCCGGGTGTGCTGAGGCAGGGGAACCAGGTCTCCCTGGAGAGTGGTGAGAAACTGATGCCACCGCCGGAGGTCGGCAGGATCACGGCTGTGGATATTGAGGTCAGCGGCAATCACGTAGGTGGAGAAGGTGCAGTCAATGTGGGCCAGGAAATCGTACGGGATGGGGGTGCGAGGGCGGACATAAATGGTGGCACAGGTGATGGTAAGGGTGGGGAAGAAGAGGCTGAGGGTGAGATGCTCGGCAGGATTGTTAAGGAGAGGTTGGGGCCGGACAGGGAGGTGCTTGAGGTGGCCAATAGCAACTCCGCCATGCGCGAGAGGGTACGGGTTATCGGTGCGGTGTAGAGTGTAAGGAGCCGTGGAGACGGAGAGACGGGGTTGAAGGAAGGTTTCATTTAGGACGAAGGCATCCACGCGGTGCTGACGTAGGGTGTGGAGGAAGAGGAGTTTGTGGGTGGGCAGGGAGCGAATGTTGTGGTACAGGATACGGTATGGTTGTTGTGCCATGGGAGTGGAGAGTTAGACAAGGGTGGTGAGGGGGGTGAAGGTGAAGTGGGCCTGGTTGTGGGAGTAAGTGGCATAGGTGGTAAGATGGAAGATGAAACGGGCAGCGAGGGCGATTTGGGAAAGAGTGTGGGAGCGCTGGAAGGGGTGGATGTTTTGGAGCACAATGGTGGTGAAACGGATGATGTCCTCAGCAGTAGGGGGAGGACGGAGCGAGTTGTTGGGGTGGATGGGGTCATCAACAGGACGGACAGGGACAGTGAGCTCAGGGGTTACTGGTGGAGGTTTCGCTTTACACTTCGAGGAGTAGGTAGGATGGGGTTCATTACAAGTGTTGCAGGAGGGGGGAGAGGTGAGGTTGGGGCAATGCTTGAGGAAGTGGGAAGCTTTGCAGTGGGGACAAGTAGGGGGGTTCTTGCAGGCAGAGGTAACGTGGTCGTTGTAGGTGAGACAGCGTTGGCAGCGGTAGGATTGGACTGGGGAACGGGAGGGGTCCACCTTATGGCGCTGATTGTAGATGAGGGCTCCCTCGGTGAGGAGGCGGTCATTGGAGGAGGAGGATTCAGTGAATATCCGCATGAGAAAAGTCGGCCCGGCATCATTGAAGATGCGACGGGCCGAGCGGATTTCGATGTCGGGCCGGGAGTTGAGTTCCGCCAACACCTCAGCCTCCGTGATCATGGGGCTAAGCTTCGTGATCACAGCGGTGAAGGTCGGCGGACGTCGGGGGGGTTGAGGCTGACGGGGAGAGGACGGGGTGTGGTAGGGGGTGAGGGTTGCACGTTGGCCAAATTGGATACGAGGGATGCGGGAGAGGAGGTCGGTGTGGAAGGAAGCATTGGGGGATTTTATGAGGACCGAGTCCTTGCGAGGAATCAGTTGGGAGATGGGAGCATTGGGGCAGTATTTCCGGATGGCGAGAGTGAGGGAGCGGGCATCAAGGAATTGAGGGTCAGGATTGGAGAGGACAAAGGTGTGGGTGGCAGGCGTGGCGGGGGCGGGGGTCGGGGCCGCGTCCATGGGAGTGGGTGGGTCACGGGGATTGGGGGTTTTTTTGGAGGAGACTTCGGGGGAAGGGTCAGCATTCGGGCGCTTGGAAGGTTTCGTGGACACCACTGGGTGGGGAGGGGGCAGGGGGACGGGTTGCAGGGGGAGATGGCGGGGGGCAGGACCACCCTGAGCAGCGGAAGACGCAGACGGTGGGGGCGTGGGTGTCACGGAGACTGTGGAACGTCGAGCAGAGATCCGTGCTTGCTTGGAGCCTGTCGGAGGCGGTGCGGGGAGCGGCGGAAAGTCAGTAGCTGGCGATGGGGCGACAGTGATAGGGGAAGAGGAGTTGGGGGTGGGTACAGCCGAAAGTGGCGCAGGGGTGGGGTGGACAGGGAGAGAAGGAAGGACGGGAAGTGGGGTGGAGGATGAGCTCCATGTGGTGATGGTTGGAGCAGCGGAGGGAGAGGTGAAAATGATAGTGGTAGTGGTGGTGGGTTGGGACATGGCGGCGGCGTGCGAGAAGGGCGGCGGCGGCGGCGACCAGACGGCGACGGCGGCGACCGGCAGGCGGCGGCGGCGGCGGCGGCGGCGGCGAGCACCGGCAGGCGACGGCGGTGGCGAGCCCCGGCAGGCGGCGACGGCGGCGGCGGCGGCGAGCCCCGGCAGGCGGCGGCGGCGAGCACCAGCAGGCGGCAGGCGATGGTGGCGAGCACCGGCAGGCGGCGACCAGGCGGCGGCGGCGAGCACCAGCAGGCGGCAGGCGACGGTGGCGAGCACCGGCAGGCGGCGACCAGGCGGCGGCGGCGAGCCCCGGCAGGCGGCGACCAGGCGGCGGCGGCGGCGGCGGCAAGCAGACGACACGGCAGGGAAACGGCGGGAATCTTCCACGTCGAAGGTGCACCCTGAGAGTAGCCCAGGCAGTAAAGCTCTTCGAGCAAGAAGAGAGGGAATCCAACCCTCGAATCGTGTCGTAGTCAGTTGCTTGTTATCCCTTATATACAACGCCTCAGTCATAGTTGCTACGAGAACACTTACAGTGGCCGCTATTCCAACTATCTCAACACATAGACACACATGTTTCGGTTTGTTTTAATAACATTACTAATTTCGGTTTTTAAAAAAGATGCTCCTTTTTTGTTCCGTAATTTGCAGAACTCATCGACGCCTACTGAACATAATTTTACTACAGTCGACATCTCGTAGGCGTTGACACAAAGTAATACGAACCGGTTATCAATTTACGTAATTATTTTTAATGTATGTTAACAATTCCTTTGCTGTTTGAATAAGTGCTGGATATCGTGCATAGCCTATGTTTAATTTCTCTAAAGTACGATGTATATTTTTGTATAAGTGGCACTATTACCTGTCCTTCCTCATGATGGTTTCTCGATGTTTGATGTATACTACCTGTTCGCACCTTATATTTTCAAATGTATTTCAAATACACAATTAGAATTATAGGTACGTCTTAAGTCGTCTTGTATTTTATATGGGTCCCACTACTACTAAAAGTATGTAAAATCAAATTAGTTTATTAATATTCAAAACCAGTTGCTTAGCAACTTCATTACTGTTTTATCAACCTGTGAATGTACATACGGGTTCTGACCCAGTGCTTATGCGGAAGCGTACAACCAGTGATGGGACGAATGAGATGTACATTATCACGCCGTTAAATATGATAACAAAATTGATACTCTACACCCTCAAAACATTTTTTAATATTATTTAATGGCTTATGAATTGTTGCTTAGTGGCTTTTTCGGACTATTACTATTTTATATATTTGACTTCTCAGTTTTAACGTAATATTTACGTAAATTCAAGAACGATGTACTTTTAACCTCCCACGCCAAATGATGGGGCTATGTTTTACGGTAAGCAACCGTGTATATTTGATGTCATGTATGTATGGGTTCTGACCCAGTGCTTATGCGGAAGCCTATAATCACTGTTATAACACTGCTAGCTTGCCCAAAGGGACAAACGAGACGTACATCAGCATGTCGGTTAAATATGATAACGAAATTGTTTATCCACACCTACAAACATTTTTGTAATGAACACTGTGTTTCACGGCATTTTAAGTATTAAGTAATGGCAGTTTCGTACTGTTATTAATTTTTATATATTTGACTCCTTAGTCTTAACGTAACATTTTACGTAAATCACGAACGTTGTACTTCTAACTTCCCACGCCAGATGGTGGGTATTATGTTTTTTTTTTTTTTTTTTTGTAAACCTGTGTTACACCTCATTTCATGTTATTCATTTATTATTCTTTTTCATTATCTTTTGCTCTTTTATATGTCCTGCACTCTGACAACTTATCATCGATCTGTTTTGTGTTTTATAAGTTTTTTTCTTAGAAAAAACAATACGCCAAGAATTTTAGATATTTCCTTCCCCCTTCGTCTGCTATGTGCACGATTCACAAATGCACAAGAGTTATTTAGTGTTAATATCTCGCAAAACCAGTAATACTATGTCTTCACGTGACACATGTCACATAGAGGGCGTGTCAAGCCCCGTCACACCGAGGTCTGCTGAACAAGTGCATGTAAACAGCGACCTCAGTCTATGTGATCGCCGTAAGCTTATTGACACCAGTGCTTACTAATTATAATATTACAGGTATGTTCCTAACAAGTGTTATGTTCAGATGCAGCTGTAATTGTGATTTTCTGTTTTACACTCTCTGATCGTAATGTGAAAATTTTTTTAACTTCTAGCACTGAAGATCGTCACTAAGTGACCGAAAATCGATTTTGCGATAATAAACAAAAATATACGACCAATGCTGTCTCTCCTTTTAAGTTTATTCGTAGTTGCAATAAAAATAGAAAGCAGCTGATTTTCTGCCTCTGTCCAAATAACATGCCTTGTTTATGTGTTTGTAGCCCTTGAAAATGGACAAATAGACGCGAAAAATACAGTTTTTTAACCTCAGATTTCGTTCTCTTACACTGACTTCCCGTGATGGCCAAATAGTAGTATGATTTCTGATTACAACATGATTTTTGAGCAGAATTTCAAAAAATTAGAATCACTAGGAGAATATTACTAATTTTTGTAGTATTCTACCACTTATAATTTTTACAAAAAAGCGGCAAACGATAGACAAACGAAGTTTTGATTTATTTGCATACATAATTTAATAATTTGATTCTGTGTATCTTGAAAGTGAAAAATCAAAATTTTAAGAACTTTGTTCTATCTGTACGTTTTTTAAAGGAAGTAACAGGAATAAAAAACCGAAAATCGGTTATTTCAGAGGCCGGTTATTTTGAGCTGTTTCAACGATCCGGTTAAACTGGTTTCGAGAAAAAAGGGGATAACCTTCCTTCCAAGTTCAGATGCCAAACTGCATAGCAGACAGCTCGCACAAAAGACGGTTTTGGCTCTGAGTGCAAACGAAAATGACCACTTGACACAGACGAGACTAGTGTACAGATATTAAATGCCAGTAGCGCTGCAGTAGACTCCTTCTCTGGACTAGTCAAGCAAGAAAGCTGATCATGTAAACAGGGCTTTAGTCTCGTAACTGTGGCGTTTCCTCATTCTGTCGTTCAACACTTACAGACTACGAACTGTATATACCTTTTTGCTACCATTCTGTTCATCGGATAAGACTTAAATGACAGAAAACTGCTTTTTTTTACTTATCTATAATTTATTTTTCTCTGTCGTATTGCGGAGGCGTTATGCTTGTAATTTCCTGGCTTTACAGAAGGTTGTACCATATCTGCGTTGACCCCTTTCTACTTCGCAGATGCTGATACGCGTCTCTATTAAAATACAGGACTTTGAAGGCAGAAGGTTCATACCACAGTATCGCATTTTGAGTTAAAGGTGAAAGGCACCAACTCCTAATGACTTAATGTTTCAACAAACCCATGACCCTTGGCTTCATTAGAATAGTTTATTTATTTGCCATCGGTTTCGGTTAATGAAAATTATCTGGCACCTGAATCAACGTTAAGAAAAAACATGATAATAAAACCTCGATGTATAAAACGTAGTAAAGACACGAAAATACGAAACGTAACTTAGGAAAAATTGGCTAATATATGTCGTATGTCAACCATGTTCAGCCATAAAATCGCATAAACCGTCAAACTCACGAATACTAACAAAGAAAAACAGTAATTTTCCCAAACAGGAACATTCATCTGTGCACACAACGGGAAAATGGACACAGCAGTCTGCAAAAAGTATGAGTAGCCGAAATACTCGTAGCCTCAAAGACAAAACCGTACTCTAGGCGCTACAGTCGGGAACCGAGTGACCGCTACGGTCGCAGGTTCGAATCCTGCCTCGGGCATGGATGTGTGTGATGCCCTTAGGTTAGTTAGGTTTAATTAGTTCTAAGTTCTAGGCGACTGATGACCTCAGAAGTTAAGTCGCATAGTGCTCAGAGCCATTTGAACCACAAAACCGCACAGATGTTCATTCGATACGAACCGTGACACACAAAGATAATTTTAAGATAACGAGCATAATTACAACGAACACAGTAAAGTCATAAGTAATATTTTTACAAAGGAGGATAATGGGATGACCACTTAATCACAAGCATCACATACCAAAAACATTTATATACGTATTTCTTTTTTTACAATAAGTGTTATATGCTCATCACAATGTACTGTCTGTTTAGCATGCATTAAACTACAGTAATGTAAATAGCGAAAACTGTGACCGTAAACTCTGAAATATGATTAAAAGAAAGGTAGCAATAGTATACATTATACATAAGCAGTTATACACAAGCAGTTCAGTGTATCACATGCCCCAACAGACAGGGACTCAGAAACATATCATCACCATGGACATAAGAAAAAACTAGTCACATAATACAAAGTACATGTTGTTAAAATTCAGTAGGTTGGTGAAGGGTATCGTAGTGATAGTATGCTGAAGATCTGTCTATGAAAGCATACTTTCATGGCCATATGTGTGGCCACAATAATGTACCAACCATCACGTAACTTACAGCCAACAAGAATTACTCAAAATATATTTTCTCAAGAAGGATTAGTACACTGTGTCAAAATGTGCCACATCAATATGAAACATCAGACAAACAGCAAATTAGTTTCTAATGGTTATACAAAAACAAGTGAAAATCAGTCTCATCTGGTTTAGGCAACGGAACATTGTACAGACGGGAACGAATCATGTGACCAGCAAATGGATAACTTAAGTAGTGGATTTCGGGGAGTGTCTATAAACTAAAAAATATAAAATCACTTTTCAGCCATTGCATGACACTCTTGAAACGTTAATAGACTACTTTGTGCAATGATGATGAGAGACAATATCACAGCAGAGGCAAGACTACCTCAACTCCAAGAAGCCATACAGCCATCATAAAGTAATCCTCTTAAGTACTACAATACAAAATCTCATTCTTTACAAGTTGGACCAGAAGGGTTAACATAGCTTATCAATAAGAACGATATATTGTTCTATCAGAACAAAAATATAAGAAAGCACACTGGAGTAATAGCAGAAAAAAAACTAATAGCGCTTGCTTGGATTTCTGGGGTCGTTTTAGAAGTTTTTACTTAGGTATACATGTACAATACATAATATTTTATTTTTACCTTGGGACGAGTCGAGATTTTACACAGTGTCTGTGTTCGGGGAGGGGGGAGGGGGGGTTAGTGTCGTGTGACAGTTATTTGATGTCAGAGAACAGAGTTCCGTTGTAGAGAGCTGTGTATTCGGTGAACGAAGAGAAATAATAAACGAATATACAGCTCTCAGCAAACAGAACTATTTTTTCCTGCTGTCACAGAATTGTCACAGGACTCTAACCCACAAAACGCACAGATACACACACAGCCGCGAATACCTATACACAGCCCGCCACGTGCAATAAAATAATGTTAACTATGACATTCGCAGTCGCAAGTTTTCGATGCAAACTGTGAAAGAAAAACGAACGTAATGCAAAACACAAAAAACCACCAAACTCGCAATATGTAGCAGCAAGGTCCATTTAATAAATCTTGCCTGTATTCAGATTTGTGTACACTTCTTGAAAACTCAACGTTATGTATGTACAGATAGTAAATACATTTTTCACTTTATTTGATAGAAAGAAAATACAAAAACCCATTAATGATGCTGTAACTTCAGCGAAACATGCTTAGGTAAAAGAGGAAAAACTTGTGTTTTCTCAAGGCGGATACCATCCAGAAACAGATTTATTTCTTCAGGGTAGTCGGTTCACCAGAAAACCATCTTTTACGTTGAACAAGCACGTAGGGTCCCTGATCCGGTACGAAGTTTACAAGTGTTGCAATTACAGTTTGAGCATTTAAACTGCGACATTTCGAATGCGTGTGGCATAGTGTATCCACAATATAGCCGATAAAAGCAGTACTGGTAAAGGTACAGCAAAAGAGCCCCCGCCCGTGACAGCCGCATGTCTCGTATCAAGAATGCAAGTTTATTGAGTAACTTGATCTCGTTGTGATTGACATGGTGTAAAGAACGCTACCACATGTGTCACATGTTCGTTACACATGACCAAGAATCTTTCCTTTATGCTTTTCTCACTCAAACTTCTAAAGTAATTTTGTAAAAGTGTGTTATTTATCGATTATTTAAAACTTTTTATGGTTGTATTATGATTTTTTTGTAACTACTGATGTAAATTTATAGGTAGCATAACCAATTTATCTTGGGTAAAAAAGACCAGGGGAAGTCCCTCTTAGTTAGGCTGTCACAAAGGCGCTGAAATAAAAGGTTTGTAACAGGAAGTGGGTGCGCACCAAGGATGTCCACTCAGTCGAGCCTTGACCACCGAACTGCACAAACGGGTCAACAGTTAAAAAACAGTCAGCAAGAGCTGTATTGTGAGGTGCTAGTCTGTTGGTACTATCAAATGTTACGAGTTATGGGAAAGGAGATATGCCTATGAAGTATCCAAGTTAAAGCATAGCCTGAGTTCGATGTTGCTCTGTGTCTGCTTTTCAAGAAGAAGACACACTGATTTCCATGATACATTGTAATTTGTAACGTCACAAAGAAGGACTGATATTTCATTCAATAAAAATGCCATGTGGGAGCTATCAACGTACAGATGCTTAGCGGAAAAGGTATTCAGTCTATATTGTACTCAGTGCAGCGACTCACCAAGTACAGGCAAAGCATCGGCTAAAGCTGTGTATGCGTGGAGTAAACACTCTATGTATTAAATTTACACACGCAGCTGCATGACTGGCAAACTTCAGTGCACATTAATTAGGAAAGGTCGCAACGCATCGAATATTTTTAACAGTAATTTCTCAGCACAGCCTATCCTGCAACATCCTTACAAACTTTTCAGACTGTTTCTAATCATCCTGTCAGTATATATACACAGAATGATTCACACCACAGGTTTCGCGCAATCCACAAGGCAGGAAAAAATGAACAGGACTTTTTTGTAGGAAATTTAATGTAGTTAAATTCCATACTGGGATGCGTTTTTGCTAGAGGTCAAAGTTTTCGAATTTATTCAAGACAAACATACAAAAGTGACCTCCAAGCCCTTTTTTAAAAAAATAACTCGTTAACTGTGGCCTCTAGCGATAATGTACCGAGCAGGGTGGCGCAGTCGTTAGCACACTGGATTCGCATTCGGGAGGAAGACGGTTCAAACCCGCGTCCGTCCATCCTCATTTAGGTTTCCCGTGATTTCCCTAAATCGCTTCACGCTAATGCCGGAATGGCTCCTTTGAAAGGGCACGGCCAACATCCTTCCCGATCCTTCCCTAATCCTTGGGCTCGATGACCTCGCTATTTGGTCCACTCCTCCGTATCAACCAACCACCCAGTCTATCGAGAACGTATTTTAGTGCAAGATTTAACTATATCAAATTTCCTACAAAAAGGTCCTTTTAATTTTTTTACAAGAGTAATAATTTTCTCGTAGCGATTAAGAGAATATGAATAGTTTGCACGTGCTGTTCGAAGGCGACGTGGGCTGCATAAAATCGAGCGGTAGAGTCAGCTGAATCACCCTTTATATACAGGGTGTTAGCGGTATAAGTGCAAATATTGTGATCGTTGGTATCGTGATATATACAGACTTCATTATGTTAGTTGCTTTTTCTCTCCGTGTAACCGTTTCCTTCAAACAGATCACATAATTTACAACCTGATGTTTTCTGCACTGTTGTAACTGCACCAGTAAATAGCCTACGACTGTCAGTATAGACTAACCACTTTGCAACTGTGTGTACACCTTTCAACATCTGACCTGATGCCCATGAGAAAATAAATACTAATGGCTTGCAATGGTCACATGTACCTGGAATACTACTCAACGTGAAAACATACTAACCCAATAGCTAAAATTATTATGTAGCAAATGAATTAAATACCTATGTAATGTTGTTCAGGACACTGTCCTCAGTTACCAATAAGAATAAGTGCCCTTACGATTTGGGTTATCAGTCTTTTGACATTTTCTGCAGAACGCCTAAAATTCTTCACCTGTGCCAGTCTTTTCATCAGAAAGTAGGAATACGTAGCACTGAGCACAAAACGGTCTCAATTATTTGTTGGATGTATTACAATGTCTCTCTTCCTCTAACATTTCTACCGGCTACAGCTCTGCTGTAAATATCATGATAGAACTCGCTATTTTTTTTTAAGATTGCCACATATTAGGTAAACAGTGTGATTCTCGCGACTCTATCGCAGCTTCGTGCCATTGTACCTTCGACGTAACTATTCAGAGACAGTGAATATGAGATCGTATCGCTACACATTTTATTCATCAATGTAAGTGAAGCTGGGTTTCTGTAATTAAAATATCAAGACAACACGTACGCTGTCCTATTGTATTTAAATTCCGTAGAAGCGATAAATACACACATAGTGCGTGAAGTTAATGATATTTTTCCAACAACAGTAAAAACAAATTAATCATCTGCACCTAGAGGGAGATTTGACATAAGAGGAACGAGCGTTTACTGTACGCAAGTACTGCAGTGTGAAATCATTCATTGTCACAGAGTACTTCAGAACAAAAATTAAATCATTGAGCCAATGACGTCGGCATTGTCAGTCATTCAGGAGCAGATGACCAAAAAGGAAGAAAAATAACAGCTTTAATGCAGTAATTTTCTGCAAATCGAACACGCCATTTTCAACAATTTTTAATATAGAATGAGGCTGTCTTTTTAAATCAGCTATTTATATATTCAAGCGTAACAAAGATAGTTACAGATCTTGGTTTGTCCCAGTGCTCTTTTCTCGCAAAGTCTAATATGGAAGAAAGAGAGAGGATTAGGGTTTAACATCTTGTCGGTGAGAGGATCGTTAGAGCACAATCGCTGATAGGACAAGCATGGAGCTGGATCTCTGTCAAATCCCTTTTAAGGATATCGCATCAACGTCGGCGTTGTTTGATTCAAGAAAACAATGGACATTGTTTATATGGTTGACTGTACTGGAACTTGAATCCGTCCCAAAGGCGAGTTCAGTTCCTTAATCACTGAAATTCACTCACCACAAAAAGTCTCTACGGAGTAGGATGTAGGATTCTCCCGTGGTGGCCGGCCGGTGTGGCCGAGCGGTTCTAGGCGCTACAGTCTGGAACCGCGCGACCGCTGCGGTCACAGGTTCGAATCCTGCCTCGGGCACGGATGTGCGTGATGTCCTTAGGCTACTTAGGTTTAAGTAGTTCTAAGTTCTAAGGGACTGATGACCTCAGAAGTTAAGTTCAAATGTTCAAATGTGTGTGAAATCTTATGGGACTTAACTGCTAAGGTCATCAGTCCTTAAGCTTACACACTACTTAACCTAAATTATCCTAAGAAGAAACACCCACACCCATGCCCGAGGGAGGACTCGAACCTCCGCCGGGACCAGCTGCACAGTCCACGACTGCAGCGCCCGAGACCGCTCGGCTAATCCCGCGCGGCAGAAGTCCCATAGTGTTCAGAGCCATTTGAACCAATCTCCTGTTGTACGTTGTTTATGAAATACTGGGTATTTCAAAAAGCGGCATCCAACTTCAGAAGACTACATCTCCTACGTTTATGAAGACAGAAACTTGGGGTGAATTTCAAACCATGCATATGACTATCAGGTTTTCATTTTCAAAAGAACCATCGACTTCAAAATTGTATTTGACGTTACTGTCACGTATTGCTATGCGATATTAAATTATTTTTCGCCACTATTTTGTATTACTTTTGTGAGAATAGTGGAGCTATGTACTGGGAAACGTAACCTTGTGCCTTTTACGCTGGGGTGCTGTACCGTCAGAAATTATATGGCCTCTTCTATAAACAGAAGCCAATCTTTTGAAACGTCCCCTTAGAAAAATTATAAGTGACTGCTTAAACTGACACACAATATTTTTAACACAACGCAATCTGACTTCCAATAATCCCTACAAAAGAATGGCCCTGACTGACAATAAACTTTACCTTTCACAAATCACTTACCTCACAAAAATCTTCGTTACTCGAACTACTGCAATACAGCGAGCGCCAGTACTGCCAGCTAAATAAAAGATTCAAACTACTGAAGGCACTAACTACTGATAGGCATAGATAGCAAATGAAAGATTTTGATAGAGAACAAACAATGTATTTACCTTAATAGTGTTCAAAATTCATAATGTATATGTATCAGTTCATGGCATCCAGTCTTACAAATGTACTGTTTCTGATAGACACACGTCCAGATCATCCGCTCTCAAAACTCCGCCATCTCTCTCCCCACATCCACCACTGCTGGTGGCTCACCTCCAACTGCGCAACTGTACGCGCTGTTCACATCCAGCTGCCCAACACTACAATGGCAGACAACAATGCAAACTAGCCACAGACTGCACACAGCACAGCCAGTGATTTTCATACAGAGCGCTACGTGGCGTTACCAATAAAAAAACCTAAACAGCCTACTTACACTTTGAATGTCATTAGGTGAAAAGCTCCTCCTCTGGAGATGCAGGCAGTTTTTGTAAAAGTCAGGTAGCGAGCTGTTCCATCACTTTCGAAAGCCGCCTTGCGCCTGCTCTCCCTGTGATTAGTGAATACTGCGACAACCCTACAGTCCCCAGAGGATAATTGGACACGCCATATTTGTCTTTCTGCACAAGAAAGAGCAAAACATCGCGGCATTATCGAACCAGCATGGAAGAGACAGTTTCGTACGCTCCAAAAATTTAGTTTACCAATAGTATTAGGTCACTCAAGACATGTTCTTACCATGTAAGGCTGACAAGTTGTGAAGGCACTGTATCGATCGAGTACCAACTTCATCTTTAAAAATGTGCGTATTGTACCGAAAAGCAGGGACGTTATTTGTGCTTACCACTGATTTTTCATGAATTTAGCAGCAACTCTTGACAGTCACTTTGGCAGCAGGATGTACTCACGCTTCTATGCACAGTGTTTTACAATTGGGAGTTGTTACGGAGCAAATCAGTTAGAAACAATCGGCGGCCGTCTACCGTCTTTAGAGATGATTTTGAGGTATCGCCTCATTCTGACGACCTGGAGTTGTTCGTCACACAATTAAGGACGTGTAAGATCGCTAACTGCGGTAGCAAGACCCATAGTCTGAGCAGCTACCGTGCGCCGATTTGATTTCACTAGTTAACTAATTTAAACTTTTTTTCTGCATCTGGTTTGTAAATGGGTGGATTTACCTAATTTTGGGTTTGCTGAATACACTGGTTAAATCAGTTTTTCTCTATGACGTCGTATTTCCTATATTCAAAGCAAATGAAAAATGGCAATAGCGAAAATTGACACAATTAACTCAAACAAAAATACACTTTCGGAACTTTTGAAATCAATACTGTTTTGTATGTATATATGGACATGATGCGAATAAAAGGACCAAATTAGTTCATAAGATATTTTCAGCTTTAATCGTGTTTGGTTTTTGAAAAATCCGACGATCGATCCCTTCTTTTGTTTGCTGTTTCATCACTCTCCCTAACAAGACCCCAGCAGTAGTCACCCATAATCTAAGGGTTCCAGTGGCCTTGGTAGTGGTGTTCCATGGTAAGAATCACTTGGTAAAAGCGTTCACCAGTGTAGCACCACAGTTTAAGATAGGAAAGTTAGATTTGGTGCAATATTTCGAAGCACACGAGTTACAGCCATGTGCGGGCAGGATTGCAGTAAGTTACGCATACCAGCAGTTGCGAAGGCACGTAGAGGCCACAGGGGCGTAGAACTGCCGGAGAAGGCGCACACAGCAGTTTCCATGGCGCAAGTCACAGGCAGAAGATGGCCACTGGCCAACCTAAGAGTTATGCGTATGTGATGCGAAGCGGTGCATTAGCGAAACAGAGGGGCGCAGCCGAATATAAATGGTGTTGTATTCTAACGAGAGTCATTCAAGTGTATCAGCTCTCCTGGACGGTGGGGCGTATCACACCACCGGGCTACACGCAGCAACAATGGGGCTCCAGCATCCCAGTCCACAGCAGGTTGTTGGTTCTACCCCTGAGGTCAATGAGGGGTCCGCAGCCAGAAAGGGCGGACCACTCTTTAGCTCACTAATGGGGGCAGACGTCTCGGCTCCTGATACACATTGGAGACTTTCAAGGCGAGGGCCGCAGATTCGGACACCATTGCCACCGCTTTCTCAGCTATGCCAGCGAGCAAAGAAGTGGCAGTGGGGCTGGCGGAGAAGCGCAGAAACAACGAGGGCGGTGGCGGCTGAGTCGGCTGCTGGCGCAGCCATCCTGACATAAACGGAAATATACAGCTGGCGTACAATGCTGGCACGACACAGCGTTGCATTGCACAGGCCACTGGGGTGCTTCCTCAGCATTTAGGGGCCCAGTAACGCAGACCGAGGTGAACAGATCACTGTAGTGGAAACAAATATATCATTTGGAAAGTTCTCGATGAGTTTTAATACAGCACCTCCTGGAAACCTTCCCGCTACATTTGGTCATCCTGATGCACCACGCTCATCGCTTTTAGCTCCCAAATTTTCTGGAAGGAATTCAAGGTGAGAAGTAACAAGTGAATTTCAAACCACATTCTGCACCCCATGTTCTTGTACACTACTGGCCATCAAAATTGCTACACCACGAAGATGACGTGCTACAGACGCAAAATTTAACCGACCAGAAGAAGATGCTGTGAGATGCAAATGATTAGCTTTTCGGTGGCGACACCTACAACGTGCTGACACGAGGAAAGTTTCCAACCGATTTCTCATATACAAACAGCAGTTGACCGGCGTTTCCTGGTGAAACGTAGTTGTGATGCCTCGTGTAAGGAGGAGAAATGCGTACCATCACGTTTCCGACTTTGATAAAGGTCGGATTGTACCCTATCGCGGTTATGGTGTATATTATCGCGACATTGCTGCTCGCGTTGGTCGAGATCCAAAGACTGTGAGCAAAATATGGAATCGGTGAGTTCAGGAGGGTAATACGGAACGCCGTGCTCGTTCCCAACAGCCTCGTATCACTAGCAGTCGAGATGATAGGCATCTTATCCGCATGGTTGTAACGGATTGTGCAGCCACGTCTCGATCCCTGAGTCAACAGATGGGGACGTTTGCAAGATAATAACCATTTGCACGAACAGTTCGACGACGTTTGTAGCAGCATGGACTATCAGCTCGGAGACCATGGCTGCGGTTACCCTTGACGCTGCATCACAGACAAGAGCGCCTGCGATGGTGTACTCAACGACGAACCTGGATGCACAATGGCAAAATGTCATTTTTTGGGATGAATCCAGGTTCTGTTTACAGCATCACGATGGTCACATCCGTGGTTGGCGACATCGCGGTGAACGCACATTGGATGCGTGTATTCGTCATCGCCATACTTGCGTATCATCCGGCGTGATCGTATGGGGTGCCATTGGTTACACCTCTCGGTCACCTCTTGTTCGCATTGACGGAACTTTGAACAGTGGACGTTACATTTCAGATGTGTCAGGACCCATGGCTCTACTCTTCATTCGATCGCTGCAAAACCCTACATTTCAGCAGGATAATGCATGACCGCATGTTGCAGGTCCTGTATGTGTCTTTCTGGATACAGAAAATGTTCGACTGCTGCCCTGGCCAGCACATTCTCCAGATCTCTCACCAATTGAAAACGTCTGGTCAATGGTGTGCGAGTAACTGGCTCGTTACAATACGCCAGTCACTACTCTTGATGAACTGTGGTATCGTGTTGAAGCTGCATGGGCAGCAGTACCTGTACACGCCATCCAAGCTCCGTTTGACTCAATGCCAGGCATATCACGGCCGGTATTACGGCCAGAGGTGGTTGTTCTGGGTACTGATTTCTCAGGATCTGTGCACCCAAACTGGGTGAAAATGTAATCATATGTCGGTTCTAGTATAATGTATTTGTCCAATGAAAACCCGTTTATCATCTGCATTTTTTCTTGGTGTAGTAAGTTTAATGGCCTGTAGTGCACTCATCCAACAATCGTTCACAATGGTAACATAGTTTTTGTCTTTTCTGTTACCCAAAAAGCCCTTAACAATTGCTTTAAAAGAAGACCAAGCAGCTAATTAGATATTTGTGAGTTTGTTATCAATGGTTGGATCTTTCAGAAATTTTCTTATACCCTCTTTCAGCTTTGCCTCACTTAATTTGGCAAACTTTTCTTTTAAGTAATTGAAGACATCACCTTCCTTATCCAGAGTCTTTACAAAGTTCTTGATAAGGCCCAATTTGATATGAGGGAGAGGCAAAATGATTTTATCGGGCTCAACCAATGGGGTACTGTTCACATTTACGTTTCCAGGAACATATGACTTCTGTATACGCCATTCTTTGACTGTATAGTGGTTCTTTGTGTCACGCCTGCCCCAAAGGCACAAAAAGCAGCAGTATTTTGTGAATACAGCCTGTAAAGCTGTAAGGAGTGCAATAACTTTTAAATCACAGTAAAGCTGCCATTCATGATCCTTATATTTGATTGCCCCTAGCAGCAATGCCATGATTTCGTAAGTTTGTTTCATGTCTACTGCGTAAGCCAAATCTACCGATGGAAATGCATTGTCATTATGCAGTAGTACTGCTTTCAAGCTGGTTTTACTCGAGTCAATAAACATTTGCCACTCCTGTGGATTATGTTTTACACCTAGCTGCATCATCAGACCATTCACATCTCTACATACGCACATTGAATTCTGCATATCGAAATATTGAGCGAAGGAAGCACCTCTTGATCTGAAACAGAAAATTTTTGTCCCTGGAGCTAGAAGGTTCCGTTGTTGCAGTCTCGACCACAAGAGTTCACCATGCTGTTTCGAAAGCTTTAGATCGCGAACAAAATCCTTCTATTCATTTTGATGAAAGAGCTGAGGTGAAGTGTCATGATATTGAGGGCAGTACTCTTCTATATGTTCAGTAGTTTCTCACACTTGACATGGTGTCTGGTTCCGTAGGTTTCAACTGACAGACAGAAACAGGCAACCAGTTATCATGGGGTACAGGCAAATTTACTGAAGATACAATTTTATTTTATGTCTAGTTTTACTTGAATGTCCTGAACAGTCTGAATAATGGTCATTAGGCTCACCCCATACCATCGGAACAGCGAAAGCCACGGCTCGGGGTTTTCCTTTCAGCCACTCGGTTAAGGTTGTAATACAGGTTATGCAGGCATTATGAGGCGCAAAATTTTTATCTTGATCACCAACAGGACAATCAAAATTCAATTTATATGCCTTCTGAACCAAATCAGTGATTGGTTTTCTTCGAGATTTTGGAGTGAATTTCCCACACACATAACAAAAGATGTAGGGGTGGATTAGACAGCAACTAGATTTACTAGTTGCCATTTTTCTTAGTGTAAGTTATAAACACAAAATGTTTGCAGTATCTTTCACAGGAAACATTCACTGAGGAACTCTTTCACACCACTATATTACCACTCCAACCATTTACTGACGATTTGTAGATCTCCTACGTCTCCTCTGCAAATGAAAAACAAACAATTAAACATCAAAACAGAAGAAGAGCAAAAAGCAAATTATTAAATACGAAAAATAAAGAGAACCTTTAAAAACTCAAAATGGTACGCGTTTTAGAAAATTTTGAAAGGTATATTCGGATTCTACACACCAAAATACGTACTAGTCGGTGTATCACATCCCCGATGCAAAATGGCTGTTGAGTAGTGTTTACTGTAAACTGTAGTTTTGGATTCTTTAACTTTGAATTTACGAGCTGCACAGATAAGCATCTTGGTACATTACTATCCATGTAGTCTTCCAAGTAAATTTTGGTACCTCTCACAGTGTTTGCGTGTTTGTTGGCCAGTTTAGCTACACATTTACATAATTTTGCCCTGTGTCAATTTCTTCCAATTTTATGAAACACAGAGAGCAAATAAACTCACTTGCTTTTAGTTGCCTTTTTATTAATTCAACTATACTTGGTTTGCGTAACTTCTTGCAGATCATAGTCGGACTGTGGTATAATCCTTACATTTCTCTCGCTACTTTCCTCGATTCAGTACCAGGATCAATAATGTAGGGGGACAGCCCGAAGTAATTAATTATTTAAGAGGTAAGTTTCATCCTAGTACAACGTACAATGCGCGGGAGGACTTAGGTAACCGAGGAAGTCAGCCATCTAAACCACACACTCTCACACGATCCATATTTTTTATGACACCAAATGGTTGTACTACCTGTGTTATGTTCACTATAATGTTTACATTCAATTTAGGGACAGTTAAAGTGGTGGGGGTGATGGTCCAAATCATCATATGTAATACTGGAGGTTTTTCTCTTTGCAGAGTTTTCGTGTACGTGAGCATGTAACATCTCGCAGTTGTATACGGTCATCGCCAGTTTGGTAGATGGCAGTCATTCTTCTCAATAAAACTCACCATTCTAATGACACGCTCTTGGACTGTAGCAGGATCGTCACTTGCAAAAGCCGCAACTCAAATTCCTCAAGAACGATCCATTTGTTCCACGCTTTATTTACCCTCAGTGATCGTCCATGCGCTATATGAAATTCAAAATTTCATACGATTTACCTATTCACATTAAAATTATTATATTGGCTGTCAATTCTCCCTCTGGGGCTGCCTAAGAGGATAGTTTGGATACAATACCGACTGTAGAAAAGTCAGTCACACAGCAATTTATTTCAGTCGCTGACATTTCTTAAATATATCACGTGGCTCACACGTTTTTCCTAAATACCTGCACATCTATGTTATTCAAGGTATGACCACATGCCCAATCTACCACTAAAAATCTCAAATATTTATCAAACTATAATCGTAGTAATAAAGTGAATTGAATTTAGAGCTCATCTAAGACCAATTTTTCTTATGGCACCAAAAGATTGACTTCGTTGCAACGGATGGCGAGAAGTTCCATTCTTGTACCTGAAACCGAAAACCCTAATTAGGGAGTTTAATATTGAAAATTACTACAAATGGTGATCGTAACGAAAGATTAACTGCCAGTCGCCTGTAAGAGAATAAATTAGACACAGCATGACAACTCAGTATACCTCATCCCTATTGGCTTCGAAACTTCGTATGGTGGAGACCATCACTGGCTCGGTACTCAGCCTGTGCAGCCCCAGAATCGAATAACCAGAAGTTGGTGACCACTCCCAACGGTCGTTCTGCATTCCCTGAAGGGCAGGGGAACCCCTTCAGTCTAGATGGTGACAGATGCATCTATGACTTAAATGACACAAGCATTTAGGTTAGCATCAGAAATCCAGTAGGTAACCTGTCTTTGATACTCAATCATCCAGCAGACGATCTTCTCACATTGGGCCTCGTAAGACCCAATGGTACCGACCGACCTCCGTGTCATCCTCTGCTGATAGGCGTCGCTGTATGCAGGTATGGAGGGGCATGTGGTCAGCACACCGCTGACCCATCGTTGTCAGTTGTAGTGACCTGAGTCAGTACTTTTCATTCAAGTCACTTCTCAGTTGGCCTCACAAGGGCTGTGTGCACCCCACTTGCCTGCAGCACACTGACAGCACTCGGACGGTGACCCATGCAAGTGATAGCCAAGCCCAACATCGCTTAACTTCAGTGACCTAACGGGAAAGGGTGTTTACCAGTGCGGCGAGGCCATTCGACACATGACAACTCAAAATTTTATAATACATAGAAACATAGAGCGAGGAGGATAGGAAGTGCTTAATATGATTTATAATAAAGATATGCGGGTCACTCCAAAATAAATGCACACTATTTTTGTAAAAAATATAGTTTTCATTCTGCATGTTTAAAAGTTTTACAGTGTGTATGTAAATCCTTCCCGCTTATTTTCAAACAAGCGTGAGTGGCGCCGTTACAGCTTGGCTGATACAATTGACGTTCGTCAGAAGCAACGTGCTGTCATAGAATTCCTGTGCTGTGAAAACGAGACAGTGGGAAACATCCACAAGAGGTTGAAAAATGTGTGTGGAGATGCTGCTGTCGATCGCAGTACAGATAGTCGGTGGGCAAGCAGGTTACGTGATGGAAGCGGGCACGGCAATATTGAGGATTGTCCTCGCAGCGGCAGGCCTCGTACTGCACACACTCGTGACAATGTGCAGAGAGTTAACGAATTGGTGACTGTTGACAGACGCATCACAGTGAAGGAATTGTCACGCTACGTTAGGATAGGGGAAAAGTGTATGCAGAACAGTGAAAGTGTTGGCGTTAAAAGAGGTTTGTGCGTGGGTTCCCAGGATGTTGACAGTGGCACGCAAAGAAACAAGAAAAACGGTATGCAGTGAACTTTTGGAACAGTACGAGAATGGTGGAGATGAATTTCTTGGAAGAATTGTGACAGGTGACGAAATATGGCTCCATCATTTTTCACCAGAGACGAAGAGGAAATCAATGGAGTGGCATCATGCAAATCAAATTCATCCTCGAAAAAAAAAGTCAAAACCACACCTTCTGCTAGAAAAGTTATGACTACGTTGTTTTTCGATTCCGAAGGACTCTTGCTTGTGGACATCATGCCAAGTAGAACCACCATAAATTCTGATGGATATGTGACGACACTGAAGAAACTTCAGCTCGTCTGAGTTGTGTTCGACCAAATCGGCAAAAGCAGGATGTTTTGCTGTTGCACGACAATGCAAGGCAACATGTCAGTCAAAAAACCATGGAAGCGATCACAAAACTCGGATGGACAACGCTGAAACACTCGCCTTACAGTCCTGGCCTGGCTCCATGTGACTATCATCTCTTTGGGAAACTGAAAGACTCTCTTCGTGGGCCGGCCGCAGTGGTCGAGCGGTTCTAGACGCTACAGTCTGGAGCCGCGCGACCGCTACGGTCGCAGGGTCGAATCCTGCCTCGGGCATGGATGTGTGTGATGTCCTTAGATTAGTTAGATTTAAGTAGTTCTAAGTTCTAGGGGACTGATGACCTCAGCAGTTTAGTCCCATAGTGCTCAGAGCCATTTGAACCATTTTTGCTCTTCGTGGAACAAGGTTTGAAGATGATGACTCCCTTGTGCATGCTGCCAAACGGTGGCTCGAACAGGTTTGTACAGAATTTTACTATGCGGGTATACAGGCGCTGGTTCCAAGATGGCGTAAGGCAGTTGATAGGGATGGAAATTATGTTTAGAAATGAAAATATTGTTCCTAAAGGATGCATCTACACACTGTAAAACTTTCAAACATGTAGAATAAAAGATGGATTTTACAAAATATCGTGTGCATTTCTTTTGGAGTGACCATCGTACACAATGATGTCCCTTCTTTCAACAGAATTTTACAGAATATAATGAAAGATAACAGAATCATAATGTGAGACCTTAACTTTTCCCGGTGAATCGAATGTTCAAATAACTTACGGATTTGCTGCCGGGTGAGGTCATCAAACATCGCCGATATTTCAACAGGAGCACACCCTGCCATTCTCAAGGCACAAATGCAAGGAAGAAAAAATTGTGCAAGCAAATTTAGTACCTCGGTTCACAGAGGAGAACAAGGAAGACACCACACACAGAACAAGTGTCATCACAACCAAAGATAACCAACATCAGAAACATCGATAGTTACTATTAATCAACAGGTGAGGTGGCACTAATTCTGTCCCTTTGTTTTTTGATGAGAGACAGAGCCGGATTCCAAGCAGCATTTAAACAAAATCCACCTTCTCCGTTAATAAGGTTGATACTATCAAGCAGCCTTATTAACAGAGATGGTGGATTTTGTTTTAATACTGCTTGGAATCCGGCTCTGTCTCTCATCAAAAAACAGAGGGACAGAATTAGTGCTACCTCACCTCTTGATTAATAGTAACTATCGATGTTTCTGATGTTGGTTATCTTTGGTTGTGTTGACACTTGTTTTGTGTGTGGTGTCTTCCTTGTTCTCCTCTGTGAACCGAGTTATTAAATTTGCTTCCACATTTTTTCTTCCTTGCATTTGTGCCTTGAGAATGGCAGGGTGCGTTCCTGTCGAACTATCGGCGGTGTTCGACGACGTCACCCGGCAGCAAACCCGTAATTTATTTGAACAATAGTATCACAGTTTACATCATTGATACAACAATATTATTACGCCCTCGTGATAAGGTAAAAAGGCGGAATAACTGGTTCCGTTTCAACTTCACTTAAATTTCAAGATCCTTTAATATGTCTAACAAGGAGATCCATTAAGATATATATATATATATATATATATAATGTACCCAGTTGTTTAAGATGTCTGTGTAAGAGTTGTCCTTGTGCACAGTGGTCAAGCATTCGTAGTATTCTCGGGAGTGCGGCCGGTCGTAATACTCCACGATATTTCGGCGAACAGATTTGCTGCCATCTTCTGGTAATCCCCGATAATTGCTGCTCCGCTCCTGTCGGCGCCCTATATGTGCTGGACGTTACCACTCGATCACTCCGCTCCCTGGGCGGCCGCCTCAGTGGGTGGTGGCGGTGACAGTGGCAGCGGTGACCGGCCCCGGTACAGCACGGTGTCCGTACACGCTATCGCTGTCGTATGCTGACCTCATTTCAGGGGAATGCTTTCATTTCTCTACGCTCAGTGCAAGGTTCCGCGCCTCAAGACTGTAGGCCACTATCTTTACCATGTCGGACCCGAACTCAGTGGCATCTGTAATCACGCAGTTCCAGAACGAGACAGATTGCCTAAGTATTTCGGTGTTGCTGTAGTCCATAGAATGGGCAGTTTTTATGTTATGGTCGGCTTCGGGTGATTTTTTTTGTTTGGAGTATTTAGTGTGGTTTCTATGTTCACGGCACCTTCCTTCTAACGTGCTTAGTTTTCTCAGTGCATGTTTTGCCCAACTGGCAACGATTTGCGATTTGGTACGCCTCCTGATTTGTGAAGGGCTAGATCATCCTTCACTGAGCCAAGGTTTTAGGAGACGGACGAAATACTTATTTAACATTCTTGATAGTATGCACAAGCGCCAGTTTTACACTCGAGAACTTCACTTGTCTCATTCACAGTTTTTTTTTTTTTTTTGGGTGGGGGGGGGGGGGTTAAAATTGCCTTAGGCGTTTCGATATTACATCATTTTCAAGGGCTTCAAGGAAGTATATACAAAGTGTCAAAATAGATATTGCTCACAATGAATCTGCCAAAGTCTATGTGGAAATGTTACCAAAATTTTCAAAATATAAAGAATCTTCATGCTAACAAAATGTTGACAATGTTGACATATGGGTACATTGTGTCTCTTCAGCTGCTGTGTACTATAGTCAAGTGAAAACTGATCATAATGCTGCGTGGTCTGAACTCAAGTCGGTCACAAGAGGGCGCTAGTGCAGCAATATGTCTGCCAATTACCTATGGACTTATGTATAGAAGTTCTTGCATAATTTTCTGACGTGGTGCAAGAAGGTCATACTTTGAGGTACGTTTGGCTGTAGATTTTCTTGGCGCGCTGTCCCTTGTGCCCATATGACAGTACACGAAGAAAGTCTACAAGCAAATAGACCTCTAAGTATGACTGTCTCGCAGCGCGAAAACAACTTAACTGTGACCAACTTTACATGAAGAACAGCCATCAACGTTGTAGCAATGTCGGTTCTCGGGAAAGTACTCAACTCTGCCCCGACTTTTTCATTACTACCAATTGCAGATGTGATAAATAACATGGAACCGACCATCTAAGTTCTAACAGCAAATGAGTCCTAGGAAATACGCCGCAAAACGTGACGCACGCTCACCACAGCTGCAACACCGAAGAGCTACATTTCAAAGACAGAAAGACCTGCCATCCAATAGCTACGTGACGATCATGAGTTGCTCGTCCAACCTGCTGATAAAGGGAACGCTACGGTACTGCTCCTGCGCTAGGAATATAGAGAGAAAATTTGTGGACTTCTCGACGATGCAGCGTACAGGAAGATAAAATGTGAAGCGACAAGTCCCCTCTAGAGAAAAACCATCGAACTTCTTCGCAGTATCTCTGATGTGTAAGTAACTTCGACCAGGAGCTGCTGCACCGCGATGACTGTGTGAGCTACCAAAGGTCGACAAAGAGGCATTCCACTGCGCCCATAGTTAGCACTATATCTGCAGCAACAAACGGCTTGGCCAAACACATGACTACCGTCCTGAGTCCATGTATGGAGCAATGCGAACATCACATCCGCAATTCCATTCATTTTGTACAACATTTAGGACAACTGCGACTGAGTCACACTGACCCATTAGTGAGTTTCGTTGTAGTGTCCCTCTTCACCAGGGTACCACTGAAGGACTTCATGACATTGATAAGCAATAAATTCAACACAAGCCTGACGAGATTTTTTATAGTTTGTGCACACTTCAGTGTATTTCCTGTTTGGTGGAAATTATTATTTACATACGGACGGCGTCGTCACAGGATGTCCCCAGTCGCCGATCGTGGTGAATTTACTCAAGGACAATTTCGAGGAAAAGGCCCTGGAAAAAGCCCAACAGAAACTAACCTGTTTCTGTCGGTACGTTGATGACACGTTTGTCGCCTGGTCACATGGATGGGACAGCTTAAGTGAATTTCGCCATCACGTGAATTCGCTGCACCGCAACATACAGTTTACCATGGAGCTGGAAAAGGATGGTGCCCTCCGATTTCTTGTCGTACTAGTGCAACGGAAACAAGACAGCAAGCTGCGACACTGTGTACAGTAAACCTGCACAGACTACACAGATTGATCCGTATGTGCATGCCTCCAGTATTCACCAACGCGAAGCCGTTTTACGTACACTTCTTCGCAGGGCGCGAACCATCTGCAACAACAATAGCCTCCCAGCTGAGCTGAAGCACCTCCAGACACGTCGAGACAACGCAATGAGAACAGCAGCAAGCAGAGAAGATGTGCGTTAAGGAAGGCTGTAGCTATACAACAGCAGGCAGAAAAAGAAGAACACAGATCACTAGACTGCATCACGTTCGTTGACAATACTTACAGAAAAATCGGCAAGATCTGGGAGGGACATAATGTTGAATGTGTATTTCGTCCAGCCCGTAAAACCTTATCATTACCAGGCTCAGTGAAGGGAACCAGAATGTCTACAAAATTTCTTGCCAGTGCAGCATAGCAAATACTGGGAAAGGTGCACACGCGGTAGAAGGGAGGTGCTGTAAGCCGACCGCTATGACCGAGCTGTTCTAGGCGCTTCAGTCTGGAACCGTGCGACCGCTACGGTCACAGGTTCGCATCCTGCCTCGGGCATGGATGTGTGTGATGGCCTTATGTTAGTTAGGTTTAAGATGTTCTAAGTTCTAGGGGTGTGATGACCTCAGATGTTAAGTCCCATAGTGCTCAGAGCCCTTTGAACCATTTGGGAAGCTGTAAAAACAGACGCCACACCGAATCACAACAGACCAGAAAATCAGCTGTGGCTGACTATAATTTAATTAATACTTAGGTGATTTTTCCCTTTGTGACTGCGTGATTAAAGTCGCCGTTCAAATTAGAGTACAAGAAGGTCTAATTAATAAAGATACCGGCATACAATTAAGTCAGGCGTGGAACCCTGCATTGAGCCTAGAACAGAAAAGCGTTCCCTACAGTGAGGTTCGCATCCAACAGCGATATCGCGGACACGCGGAAGCGTGTTAAAGCCAGGCACCGCTTCTGCTATCATCATCACCACCCACTGCGGTGGTCGCACGGGGGAGGGGGGGGGGAAATAGGAGCGTAGTGGTTGAGGGGGTAACGACCAGCATACAGTATACAGGACGGCAAAAGGAGCGGAGAAGCGGCTACCATGGATTACCTGAATACGGCAACATATCTGTTTGCCGAAATATCGCAGGACACCCGAGAATTCAGTTCGCGTATGAAGAACACGAATAATTACTCATTTTATGAAAGCAACGAGTATTCCATTCGTTCGTCTCGTATCAGTATGATTTAGTTCAACTTGTTATTCAGTAACAGCAGCAAGCATTGAACTCATCTTGTATTACTACGATTTGGCTTCACCAACAAGGGAGAAATGAGTCCACTTCCCCTGGAAGCATAAGCTGGTCTTGAGCAGGCATTAATTCACAATTTAACCACCCGACTAGGAACCTTCAATGTATATATTTTATGTTAATGCGTGTCCGGTCTTGGGTTTCTTGTTACTCTCACGTTTAGGATGAAAGTTTCATTTACCTGCCACAAACATTCAAAGGAATTCTCCACCAGGCAAATAACGAACATCCAGTCAGTAACCAGACTTACCCCATACTCTTGCGACCATGTCTGTAGCAAACACTGCCAGTTGCTATGCAACGTCGCAGTTCACGAAAAGCTGGCAGGGGAGGAACATAGACGGAGACTGTATCAAACGTTCACAAAAATAATCATTTACCGTGAGATCATTCGACCTTGGAGGACGATTTTGCGTGAGAGCCACGGTTTAGGTAGCTTGTCTTTCAGTAATGCCCTTAGGAACAGATGCCAGTGCAGTGGTGTTCTATACTGCTGAAAAATTAAATTTCTCACAAGTTCCCATAATTTAGGACAAAAGATCCGGATTTTAAAGGTGCCTACGTAACTGATACTGTAAATATCTATTTGAAAAAATATACCAGTCCGTAAATAATTTCTTTGGCAAAATCGCAAATCACATATAGAGGAATTCCGATAGTTTAATTTTTTTGTTTTGTCCGTCTCAGTTACATGAATATACAATTTTGCTGGACTGGTATCGGATTCGGTCTGTCATGTCCAGTGTCAAATCACACACTGTTATTAACAGTAACTAGTGATACAGCTTGGTGCCAAAGGAGCACGAATATCTTCTTTGTCACCTTATTGTATGACTACTCATTGTTAATAACAAGGTGTGTTATTTGAGAATGGGCGCGTCAGCCAGAATCCGGTAACCGTTACAACAAAATTGTGTACTAGTGCAATTGAGACAGGCAAAATAAAAAGTCATCAAACTTCATCAGTACTATACAGTTGCGTACCTACCATCCCGAAGAAGCTTGCTTCGAATGAGAAAACCACATAAACCCTCGGAGAGCATTTTGTTGGTGCATAATCGTCATCTTCACTTAACAATCATTGGGAAATCAACGAGTGAGCAAGCAAATTAGGGAGAACCTTTCCAGCAACCGCATTAACTGGCAGCTTACAAGGTAAACTTTTAGTTTTGGTGCGTAAGTTATTAATCATCCAAATTTCTGTCTTCGTTCACATAGAACAAACAATTCCAGCACTGCCTTAAGGGGCATAGTAGCCCACGAGTGACTGTCAGCTCAGCTGTTGTCAGTCACAAGCAGTTAGGCTACCCGTCATGCAGCCTTACTGCTGGCGTTCTGTGTACGTCACTTACGCACCCATGCTTGCAAGGCGTTTGAGCAGGACGGAATGATCACGTAGGATGCAGCCTGGTTGCTTGGCATCTACATCAAAACCTACACACGTAGTACACGATACAGCATACGGTGCATGGTCGAGGATACCTTGTACCACTGTTGGTTATTCCCTTTCCTGTTCCAGTCGCAAATCGAGGGTTAAACGACAGTATGTATATCTCCACTCGACCCTCATTTCTGTTTTTTGTATTTCCGATGCTTACGCGAAATGTACTTTGGCGGAGTGAATGGGTTTGCAGTCAACCAAAAATGTCAGTTCTCTAAACTCTGTCAATTGTGTTTCTCAAAAGGATCGTCGTCTTTCCTCCAGTGACTCCGAGCTAACAGAGTGTCTCTATAACACTCGAGTCTTGATCAAACCTACCGATAACAAACATAGCGGTACTCCTCTAAATTACTTCACCGTCTCCCTTTAACATGACCTGGTGGGGATTCCAAACACTCGAGCAGTACTGAAGAATATATCACGCAAGTGATACGTGGTCTCCTTTTTAGATGATCTACACTTCCTAGAATCTCCCAATAAACAAAAGTCCATTATTCACCTTTCGTACTACCAAAGGTATGTGCTCGTTCCATTTCATACAGATTTACAACGTTATACTTGGACATTTAATAGATGTGATTGTGTCGAACGTTATTGGATACATTTTTTTACTCATCTGCACGACTTATAAATATAAATTACTGATGTTGGTCGTCTACATTACTCTTTAGACCCAGTGGTCGACATATTTCGCAGTCACGGCGTTTAAAGTAACACTATCCCTACAGATGTTTATGTTCATTCATATTTCAGTTTCGGTAAAAGAAAACGAGGAAGCTGCTGGTTACTGAAGACCGACACTGGAAATGGAAAAGAAGCTCCGACCACCTCCAAAAATGGTATAAACAGCGGGGTTCTGTTTGCAATACTTGGTAGCTCGATTTTGTATCTCGCCTGGAAGGCGGCGCGTGGGTCTGCTCCTGAAAACTGAAAAGTTGGCCGAATGCAGGAAGTGAGTAGGAGCAGGAAAAGGTGAAAATCTCTCGGTACTGCTCTTAGAAATGGTTTTACTGTATCACAATATTATGTGAATACATAACTTTGCACAGGTGCGAAGCCTCAGACCCGTCGTAAGTAGTACATAGTCTCAATAGCAAGCCAACATCCTCTGAGGTTGAAGAGATGTTTCCAGGCCGTCTGCTCTTGATGAAAAGGGGAGAATCTGCAGCGGCACTCGTAGAGCTGAAAGCGCCTGCTGTAGGGCGCTGTCGTCAGTGTCGATGTCGTAGTGCCAACCTATGAACTTGCACCTACACCGTGGCATCTAGCTATCGGTACCACACTCGAAGTTCGTGCCCGGACGGCGACCCCATCCAGTATCATAAGATACACTACCTTTGGATTTCAGTTGTCCATATATTCTGCACAAAATCTTCGAGGGCTGTTTAATAAGTAATGAAGAAAAAAAACTTTGTGAAAATTTTGTGAAGCTGGATGTTTTTATTTCGAATCCCAATACGCTATATTATTCCCCTCGGAATCAACGTCTTGCAGCAATCATAATCTCGCCATCCCCTTAGTGCTTCTCGCAGAGTGCATTCTCCGTTGGGCCAAGCAGATGGAACTAACGCAATAAAGAAAGAAAAACCTCAAAATCATGAAGTATCTCAACGGCCCCACGCGTCTAACGCGTTTCTACATCTACATCTACATGTCTACATATATACTCCGCTAGCAACCGAGTGGTGTGTGGCGTAGGACACTATTCGCACCAAAGTCATATTTCTCCCCCTTTGTTCCACTCGCGGATCGCACGGGAGAAAAACGAGTGTCCGAACGCCTCAGTACGAGCTCTAATTTCCCTTATCTTTTGAAACGTCCCCTTATAACAATTATACAGGACTGTGCTTAACCTGACACACAATATTTTTAGCGCAACGCAATCTGACTTTCAAAAATCCCTACAAAAGAATGGCCCTGACTAACATTAACCTATACCTTTCACAAATCACTTACCTCACAAAAATCTTCGTTACTGGAACTACTGCAGTACAGCAAGCGCCACTACTGCCAGCTAAATAAAAGATTCAAACTACAGAAGGCACTAACTACTGATAGGCATAGTTAGCAAATGAAAGATTTTAATAGAGAACAAACAATGTATTTACCTTAATAGTGTTGAAAAATCATAATATACATAACAGATCATGACATCCAGTCTTAGAAATTTCCAAACTCCGCCATCTCTCTCCCCACACCACCACTGCTGGCGGCTCACCTCCAACTGCGCAACGCTACGCGCTGTTCACATCCAGCTGCCGCTGCCCAACACTACAATGGCAGACAACAATGCAAACTAGCCACAGACTTCACACAGCACAGCCAGTGATTTTCATACAGAGCGCTACGTAACGTTGCCAATAAGAAACATAAACAGCCTACTTACACTTCGAATGGTGATCATTGCGCGATTTGAAAGTTGGTGGTAATAATATACGCTCTACATCCTCGGCGAAAATCAGATTTTGGAATTTATTGAGCAGGCCCTCCCGTTTAGCACGTCGTCTATCTGCAAGTGTGTTCCACTTCAAACTTTCTATAAGATATGTAACGCTCTCGAGATGGCTAAGTGTACCAGTGACGAATCTAGCCGCTCTTCTTTGGACCTTCTCAATCTCTTGAATCAGACCCAACTGGTAAGGGTCCCATACAGACGAACAATACTCTGACACAGGACGAACTAAAGTATTGTAAGCAATTTCCTTTGTTGAAGGACTGCATCGCTTCAGGATTCTACCAATAAACCGCAATCTAGAGTTTGACTTACCCGTTACTTGTGTAATCTGATCATTCCATTTCAGATCATTTCGTAAAGTCACACCCAGATATTTGACGGATGTTACTGCTTCCAAAGACTGGGCATTTATTTCGTAGTATTACATTAACGGGGATTTTCGCTTTGTTATACGCAGTAGGTTACACTTACTAATATTGAGAGATAACTGCTAGTCATTACAACATGCATTTATTTTCTGCAAATCCTCTTTGATTTGTTCACAACTTTCGTTTGATACTACTTTCCTGTAGACTACAGCACATCGGCAAACAGTCTAATGCCGCTGTGAATACCATTACCCAGATCGTTTATGTAAATCGTAAAAAGCAGCGGACCTATTTCGCTGCCCTGGGGCATACCTGATGTTACGCTTGTTTCTTTTGAAGTCTCCCCATTCAGGGCGACATACTGCTCTCTGTCTGTTAGAAAACTTTCTATCCAACAGCATATGTCATCGAATAGATCGCAAGCGCGGACTTTTTGGAGCAAGCGACAGTACGGAAATGAGTCGAACGCTATTCGAAAGTCGAGGAATATGGCATCAACCTGGGAGCCGGTATCCATAGCCCGTTGTATATCATGCACATGAGGGCCAGCGGTGTCTCGCATGACCGCTGTTTCCTAAAACGGTGTTGGTTTCTGCAGATGAACTTCTCAGAGTCTGTAAAGATTATGTCTGAACACAAAATATGTTCCATGACTCTACAACAAACCAATGTCAGTGAAATTGGCTGGTAATTATGTGCATCCGATTTTCTACCCTTTTTATAGATTGCCGTGACCTGGCCTTTTTCCAGTCCCGTGGAACTTTCCCGCTGTTCCAATGATCTCTGATAGATGATGGATAAGAATGGTGCTATATTTGTAGCGTAGTCAAGATAAAATCTTACGGGGATACTGTCTTGGCCGGATACCTTCCTGGCGTCTAAGGAACTTAACTGTTTTACAATCCCAGATACACTAAATACTATGTCAGCCATCCTTGCGTTTGTTCGACAATTGAAAGGGGGAATGGTGCTGCAGTCTTCTACCGTAATCGAGTTTTTGAAAGCTAGGTTTAGAATTTCGGCCTTCTGTTTACCTTCATTCGTTACATTACCCGTACTGTCAGCAAGAGAAGGTATTGAATTATTTGAAGCGTTCATAGATTTTACGTACGACCAAAATTTTTTGGGGCTATTTTTAGAGTCTGCAGATAAAATATTACTTTCAAATTCGCTAAAAGAATCTCTCATTGACATTTTGACAGCTGCATTCATTTCGGATAATATCTGTTTGTCAGCGGGGCAGTGACTATGTTTAAAACGACTGTGCAAACTTTTCTGCTTTCTCAGTAACTTCCTAATATGTTCGTTGAACCAAGGTGGATCCTTTAGCTTCCCTATATTTTTGCTAGGCACATATTTCTCTAGCACGTGGTGAACAGTACCTTTAAATTCCAACCAAAGATGTAGACATATAGTTTGCTCAGCCATTGACGATCATACAGCAACATCACGTACCGTGAGTCAAGAAATGGACTTGGTTGCAGCAAGAGAGGTGTCGACACAGGCAGTGCCACTATGTCTGGGGCACCACCTACTGCCAACGCAGAGACTATTTTAATAGCAGGCCACTCACTTGCGGATTTCAACGAAGGCGCACGGATATTTTCACCGAATTCTGGAACAGCCTGTGCGTTAGTGGAAAAATGATGTTCGGGTCGTTACTCGCCGTTCTCAGAACCGACGATTCCGGCTCTACTGCTGGGCATACACGAGCGGATTTCTGCGACCCGCTACGTTCACAAAGTCCGCGAGTTTTCCTGCAGTTTTCATAAAAAAGCAAGCTTTAGCTGCTTCAGCTGTGGCGGAGGAGTAAGTTCACTACCACATCGAAAACCGCATACAACCGCACCTTGAAATACCTTGACAGTGGGAACTGGCTCACAAAAATTACGCAAACATGACTGTAAAAAATATGGCGTGCGGGGAGGTGGGTAAAATATTTTTAAACGATGTTGCAACTGTGCCCCACGGTATATAAAAAGGCTGGAAAATTTGAGATAAAGCTCAGCAGAGAAGGGGATGTAGAATTCTATAAACCAGTACCATGGTGATTGCTAATAAAAGCAACTTTCCATTAAGTGAAGAAGACTATATCCACGCCAGCGGCAGGTGACCATTCAGTTTTCACCCACTTTCAGATACGGAAAAGTTTTGATTTCACAATTCTTTATTAAGCGTTAAGAATTTCGCAGCTCATGGTCTTGCGGTAGCGTTCTCGCTTCCCGCGCACGGCTTCCTCGGTTCGATTCCCGGCGGGGGCAGGGGTTTTCCCTGCCTCGAGATGACTGGGTGTTGTGTCGTCTTCATCATCGTCATCCATCCTCATTACGGTCGGAGGAAGGCAATGGCAAACCACCTCCACTAGGACCTAGCCTAGTACGGCGGTGCGGGTCTCCCTCATCGTTCTCTATGCTCCTCGGATTATGTGACCTCATCATCATCAAGCATTCTAAAATTTCAATATCTGACTGAAGCTGTGGAATAAAGCGTGCAAAGAAATTAACAACAGCAAATATGTACATATCCACATAAATGCACATCTTGTGAACCATACACAGAATTTTCAGTTAATATCGTACTTACATTTGAAAAACTTTAGTGAGAAGGTCACTAAAGTGAACGTATAGACTGAATATAATACAAATCTCTTCTTATATAGGCATATTTGTCAGTGCCGTTCTGTATTCTAAGAGAAACAGTGCCAAACTGATTGTGGCGATTACTGTATCTAAGATGTAAACGAAGGCCGGTAGGTGGCGTAAAGGTTTCCACAGAAAGAACAAAAGAGCAACTTCACAAAGAAACTATACAGTATAATGATCTACTTGTCAGAACATCGTGGACAACTTGACAATGGTAACATCGTGGTCGATGAAACTAAGATAGTCGGTAATAAGCAAACCAGAGGACGTGTTTTGCAATCATTAACAGGTGTTGCATAATGTAAATATAAAACCAATATACATAACAAATAAAATATAGTACAAGTTGTGAAATAATTATTTTATAGCCTTCACAAACTAAAATGTTACAAGAATATGACCATCTGTAGTCGTATCACAATAGTCGACCGTACAGTAAATGACGTACAACTGAATTACTTAGGTAAACCAAGATGAATGAAAGAACTTGAAATAAATTCAAGCAATTATTAGAATTAAAATTATTTTTTCATTTTTTTGAAAACTTCGTGTTATTGTATTAGACCCTAACAACAGTCCACAAGTAATCAGGGTGCAGCCACCATAAACTAAAATGTTACAAGAGTATGGCCAACTGTAGTCATATTACGGTATAGTGAACATATAATAGATGACATGCAACAGAACCATTCAGGTAAGTCTAGTTGAGTGGCGAAAATATGAATTAAAGTAGAAGCTAGTATTACAATTTTTTATTAAAAGAGCATAATGGTATAATATTGGGCTGTGTAACAGCTTAGCTTGAGGTAGGTACGTGGGGACATCAAAGACGGTCTTACCACGTTGTGGTTGAGAATGCAGAGTTAGTATCATTATTGTTCAAAAATTAATGTAGAAGCATGCGTACTGCTGAAATCGTGATCATATTTTCTTTGGAATTAATTGCTTTCGTTTGTGCATACAACATTGCAGAAATGGAGAACTATATGTAACAAAATAAGTTGTTTGAAATGGTAGTGAACGAAAGACGTTCAGCATTCATTAGGTTTTCCTTTCTGCTTTAATTTAATTTTACTCCCCCTCGCACAGTATGGGCGGATTCATTAGTTGTTTTTCTTCATTGTTATTTCATTCCCCTCGCCCCATATGTGCGGAGAGTCGGCTGTCAGCGGATACAAGTCACCGCTCTTGAGCCACATGAGAGTAAAAAGTTTAAAACATATTTTAAAATGGAACACAGCAGTTGATGGAATGAGTGACATAATAAAAGGACGCAGTTTCAATTATACATTCAAAATATAAAAGCCGAATTTATTGATTAATTAAACGAGTGACACACATGAAATGGTAACTGAATGTTTGACAAAAGATAAAAGACAGAGGGACAGTTGCATAAGCTGAATAGTAAAAGGCCAGTGTCTTGCCTAACTAACATAGAGACATAGATGAGTGTAATAATTAGTAGGCCTAGACCGCCAGGAAGAGGAGTGTCATGGGAATGTAGCAGCTGGGATAGCGCGTAAGAGCGTGTTCGTGTCGGCAGATGCTTTGGAGAAATTCGGGAGAGTGAAGAGAGATGCCGTTCAGCACCAAATATTACGATGTAGGTGGAGAAGAGTGTAGAGGAACGGAGTCCTGAGTGGGGAATGTGGGGTGAGTTCATTTAGGTTTGATAGGATGGGTACGTACCAGGGCAGTCCGCCCCGATAGCTGAGTGGTTAGCGAGACGGACTGCCGTGCCATTGGGCCCGTGATCGAAACCCGGCTGCGTCGTGGATCCTTCACCGCTCAGGGACTGGGTGTTGTTTTCTCCTCTTCCTCGTCAACGTGTTGTGTTGTCTTCCTCATCATTTCATCCACCGGGGTGGCGACAGGAAGGGTATCTGGCCACCCCTTCAGTTAACCTTGCTAAATCACACGGTAACCATGACGACCCTGCGCAAGTGCGGGACACAGGCACAAGGAAAGAGAGAGGTATGTACCAGGGCAGGTTCCATGGTTTGGTAAGGGAAAGTGCTTAATGTTTCGTTGGAAGAGGATGTGGAGATTGTGGAGGGGTAGCAGGGGGGAATGTGGTAGTAGAGGCGCGGTCGAGTGCCAAGAGCAATGAGCGGGCAGATAGCGTCAGTTTTCGCGTAACATAGGATAAGCAAACGTGTTTCAAATGGAAGAGTAGACGGGCGAATTTTATAAACGGGTGTGGGAGAGTATGCGTATGCGAAAGCTACGCGAAATGCATGGTGTTCGTGGGTCTGTATGGCACGATAAAGGGAGGGAGGAGTAAAAGTCCATGGCAAATTTGCGTAGCAGAGGATGGGTAGGAGCAGGGATTTATAGGTGTCGTGGATTGTGAAAGGATGTAATCGCCATGTTCGGCCTGTTAGTAGTTCTAGTAATTTTAGTTTACGTGGGCTTTCCGTTGAATGGTTAGTAGATGGGGCTTCCACGTTAGTCGGCGATCAATTGCTAGTCCGGGGTATTTTAGTGTGCTGCATAAAGAGATAGGACGGTAGTAAATGGTAAGGTAAGAATCAAGATGACGCAAGCCCTGGGCGGTTCGGCCTATAACTATTGCCTTGTTTTGGTAGTGTTGACATTGAGGAGCAATGATTGCACCAGGAGGTGAATTGAGATGAAGCTGCAGGGATTGTTGGGATTTCGAGAGGGTAGGGTGGAGGGCGAAGAACGCAGTGCCATCGGCGTACTGGAGGAGACGAGCAGGAGAAGACGGCGTATATCGGCGTTGTTGAAGATATACAGGAGAGAGGATGGAACTTTGGGGCACAGTTGCAGTGGGATAAGAGATACAGGAGTTGTTGACAGCGGCATAAGAGGGACAGTTACAGAGAAAGGATGCGATAAGAAGGACATAATTGATGGGAGTTTGATAGGTCTGGAGCTTAAAGAGGAGGATGGAATGCCATATGTCGTGATATGCTTTTTCCAGAACAAGAGAGACCAAATTGGGGGATTTGTGGTTGTTGATTTGGTGGGATAGGAGAAGGCACATTGGTGGACAGGGATTGGTAAGTGTCACTGTAGCTATTTATAAAAGTGGCGGGATAGGATGAACTCAAAAACCTTGCTAAACACATACGTGAGGCTCATGGGACGGTAGAAGGATGTGTTAGTTGCAGGTTAATTGGGTTTGAGGAAGAGGAGGATTCGACAGGTTTTCCACAGCTCAGAACAGAAACCTGTAGAAGGATTATATTAAAAAAGGATAGCTAGGATTTTGAGGAAGGACAGGAGGTAATCTTTCAGCTGCCTCTAGGTTATGCAGTCATGACCGGGAGCAGTGTTGTGTTTGATATGGAATATCTCTTGAACGTCTTGTGTCGTTAATTGAGTATTGAGTTCTGTCTCTGGGATGTTTTTCAGGTACTGGAAGCTAGGGGTGAGGAACAGGGGGGACGCATTTGTACGTTCATGGACTGTAAGGAGTAAGGAGTAATCGAAGTGCGGGGTAGTCAGGAATGGTGAAGGTGTCAGGGAGGTAGGATACAAAGTGGTTTGCTTTGCTTAGGTTGTCAGGGAGAAGGTAATTATGTTGCAGGAGGGGTAGGAGGGACAAGGCTGTTGCCAGTACGGCGATAGAAAGTCTTCCAGTACCTGGAAGACTTTATGGGCAGTGTCACGTGTAGGTTTGTGGTTCAAATGGTTCAAATGGCTCTGAGCACTATGGGACTTAACATCTGAGGTAATCATTCCCTTACAACTTACAACTACTTGAACCTAATTAATCTAAGGACATCGCACACATCCATGCCCCAGGCAGGATTCGAACCTGCGACCGTAACAGTCGCGCTGTTCCAGACTGAAGCGCTAAGAACCGCTCGGTCACATCGGCCGGCGATGTTTGTACATGTTTGGCGCCAAACACGGCGTTTCTTTGCACTCAACAGATTTCGGACGAGTCATTGCGATTGCCAGTGGCGTGCAAGTGTGTCTCCGTCATGGGTCTGTACAAAAGATCAGTAAAGGCGGCCTCATTCGCGGAGGAGTAGAAGAGCACATGGAGAGAGTGTGGGGCGGTGTGGGTAGATAGTTTTCGTCGGAAAGCGATGAGCTATAGCATTTGGTAATGTCTGTTGTAGGTGGCTGGCAGCATGGTGTGTGATATTGGAACGTTGGAAGTATAAGAAATGGCTTCCGAATTCGGTAACAATAAATTCCCTGTAGACAAGCGGAGTCATTGGTTAACCACAATGTAGCGTACATGTAATGTAACTGTATTCAAGACTAGAAGTAAGTTTATTGTGCTCATAATAAGAAATCCATGGCGCAGGAGCATGCGCGTGTTGTGATTAAACTGCAAAATACATCTAATTAATAGCACGAAGTACTTATGGTAGCGGTATGCAAAGTAACGCTGCAATACGCAGCGTCTGTTGTTAGCGCAGCTGCACAGCGAGGCAGGTACATTGCCGTGATGGCCTGCGAGAACAGTGGATCCATTTGTCGCGGCGGAGCGAATCTGTAATAATTGTTCCAGTCCTAATTACAAACTTAATAGGTTGTTAAACAAAAAATTAAAGGGAGGTTACAATTTTCCAAAGACGTTTTGTGTAAAAAATTCCTATGGATTTATGAACAGAATCAAAGCCCTAGAAGTCCCAGTTTGTAACCATTTAGCTTCGCTTCACATTGTTAACTTTTACGCATGTACATTAGTTAATGAAACTCTTGATAAAATTAGAAAGGATTAATTAATTCATGATATGCTCCACGAGGAAACGAACATGGTAGCTCGGAAGACTTCGAGACAAGGCAAGGCATCTCTATGGCGAAGTGGATGCCCTGCGCGAGACGGTCGCTAGCTTATAAAACATTGACCCACGACTCCCCGGCACTGGCACTGCCACCCTTTTCCTCTCACCATCCTTATCAGATTCGGACCATGGCTAATGATAGCCCTGTTACGGCAACTAATGAGGAGTCTGTTGAAATGACCACTCGATATGTGTCGACCGTCATAAGCCAAGCCACCAATGTTGGTTTCTAATGTAATTGTGTTACCTATTGGCTGCACGTTGAACTTCAACCGTCGAAGGGTGGTATGGGACTCCAAGTCCCACGGCCACACCTTCAATGATTTGCTTGGAATGACGTCATTGTAGGAGAGAACATTATTACCTTCCACCAAGACAGGAAGACGAGACGATGTATTTCAACCAACCACACAAAAACAAAAACAAAAAATACTTTTCCTTACTGAGGTTGCTGTAATGGTAAATTCTACTCACTGTCAAATGGCTTTGTTATGGGTAGTTCACTTGCTGGTACCCTGGCACAGATATTTGTCAGTTACTTACAACGCTCCTTTTTTGAATCCCATTCACAGTTCTTACAAAAAATTAAATCATATCATTGTTATGTGGATGACATATTATTATTATTACTATTATATGAAGGATTTGATGAGGATATTTGTGTTTTATGTGCCCGTTTTAATACCACGTACCCTAAAATAAAATTTACTTTTGAAGTGGAAGTAAATGATTCATTAAATTATTTCGATCTCTCTATTACTATGAAAGACAATAATCTTCTTTTCTGAGTAGTCTGTAAATCTACTTGCACCGATATTATAATTCATAAACGTATATACAGTCCAACCGGCGTATTTTCGTTCCACTTACACAGAATTTTGAGATTAGCTATTAAGTCAGGAAGCAAGGGATAAGGAGCTGCACGCGATTGTTCAAGTAGGTGTTGTAAATAAGTATAAAGCTAAAGGTATGCGTAAAGTGTACAGAAGAAGAAATTCACAGTAGTAAAAAAAGAGAATAAAGAGCTTGTTTTTAGTGTGAGCTGCAATGGTTCCCGCATGACAAAGTTGCGAAAATTTTGAAAAGACTAATGTCAATATTTCGTTTAAAACTGGAGCTAATTTACACATGCGACTAAGGCATGACGTTGCACAGAATAAAAGTGGTACTTTTAACTAACCAGGTGTATATAAGACAGATTGTGATGATTGCGATAATTTCTATATTGGTGAGACTGGGAGGGATTTTATTACTAGATACTCAGAACTAGTACCCCGGACAGCATTTGAAAACGAACAAACATAGCTTGTTGCTGACATCTGAGGAGCCTGAAGTTTAGCACGGCGCTCCTTGTCGTCATCCACATTTTGGAAGAATTCGAAGTATATCCAAATCGAACATGTAAACCGCATTCGTTACTTAATGAGCAGGAGTTCTTCAGTAGGCACTGGTTCTTAGATTTATATGAAGACGCTATACGAAAAGTATCTCGAACTTAACCCTATTGTTCTAAGACTGCTTAGATTAGCCGTAATAATCTAGTCTGCGTAGGTTAGATACGATGCAAACATTGCTGCTGAACGTACGTTAGTTGTCTGCACACCCTGATAGAGGGTGCCACCATTTTCATGTGCCTATCTAATGTGGCTACTTCTCCAAGTTTCCTCTATACATTCACTCCACCGCAAGAGATGGACCCACTGCTCTCGCAGGCCTTCACCGCATTGTACCTGCCGCATTAATCACAGACGCTGCGTGTAGCGTCGGTACTTTGCCTTCCGCTAACATTAGTACGTCATGGTACTCATCTGACTTTACAGTTTTATCGGAAAAAGCGTATGCTTCCACACCGTGAGTTTCACGTTATGGGCGCGATAAATTTAACTTTCAGTCTTGAATATACGCTGTTGTTATACCTGTGACTGTTAATCGTTCGGGGTTCAGTACCATATCACAGAGTTTACTTTGTTACATACAATTTGGCATTTTTGTACATATAACTACGTGCACAGTCCATTAATTCCGAAACACTATTTCAACAATATCATCATTACGCATGCATAGACATCAGTTTTTGACAACTAATGACCCTAACCTTACGTCCTCAACCATAATATTTTAAGATGTTTTTTTGATGTCCCCACTCATCTACTTCAAGCTAGGGTTTTGTGCAGTCCAGTATTATACTATTAAGCTTTACATAAAAGTAACAAAAACTTTTAACTCAACACTAGTTTCCATTTTAATTCAGATATTAGTCACTAATCTAGGTTTATCTAAATGAATCTGTTGCATGTCATCTGTAATACGTTCTATTATTGTAATACGACTACAGTTGGCCATATTCTTGTAACATTTTAGTTTATGATGAATGTACCCTGATAACTGGTGGACTGTTGTGAGGGTGTAATACAATAACATGAAGTTTTTTTGAAAAACTAAGAAATCCTTGCAATTCTAGAAAGAACTTCCTTTTCATTTCAGATTGTCGCCACTCGTCTAGGCATACCTAAATAATTCTGCCTAATGTCATTTATTATTTGTTCAAGTATCCTAAAATGACGACAGTTTGTCGTACTCCTGTAACATTTTAGTTTGTGATAGTTGTAAACTTATTCTTTCACAACTTCTTTTATTTGTGATCCGTATTGATTTCATGTTAACGTTGTACTGCAGCAAATAATGGTTGCAGTCACATCCTCTGTTTTGCTAATTGAGTAACGACTATCTCTGTTATGTCGTGTACGACATTACCTACCGACGGACATTTCAAAGGATGTAAATTTTGCCTAATGTCAATGTGAGTATCTCCTGCATAAAAGCAGCATCAATGTATATTTGCCAAGCTGTTCACGATGTTCTGACAAGTGGTTCACCGTAACGTATAGTTTCTTTGTACAGCTATTCTTTGACTTCATTTATATGGTCAGCGTTAGCGCCACCTACTTTGACAACTAAATGGCCACAGTCATTTTGGCACTGGTTCTCTTCGAATAATCACAGCACTGTCGAAAATCCGTATGTAAAATGAGCTCTGTACTTTACTTAGTTTAAATGTTCGCTTTAATGAACTTTTTACTAAATGTTGTTTAACCGTAAGTAACACATTAATTGAAAATTCTGTATATTGGACACTCAGATCCAAGCTTATGTTAGTATGTACGTATTTCCTATCATTCTTCGTACACTCTGTTCCACAGGTTCAGTCTGATAATGAAATTTTGAAACACGTACAGCTTAATAAATAATTGTGCATTCAAGACCTTCCCAAATTCAAAGCTGTGCTAAAAACAAATTTGTGCGGTTTTTCTTTCGAGAAATGTATGGGTCCCTATTGTACAGACTCCCAGCGATTGCCACAAATTCAGTCACATTAACTTCTTCTCGACGATACAAACGTGTTTCGAAATCAGAACGTGTACTACAGTAAAATAACGCCAATGGGTACAATACTGCACAATGGAACTATCAATGGAACCTACTGAATTATCTATACGTAAATATCATAATCGGTTAAAAACTGTTTCATGCAATGTTTTTCGTGAGATTACTACGATAGCGCATAAAATCGTTCTCTACCGTGTTCAATTTCGTAAATATACTATCAATGGAACCTACTGAATTATCTATACGTAAATATCATAACCGGTTAAAAACTGTTTCATGCAATGTTTTTCGTGAGATTACTACGATAGCGCATAAAATCGTTCTCTACCGTGTTCAATTTCGTAAATATATATATTTCCATGAGAAGCGTAAAAACAGATCTCAATCGACACAAGTTAACGCTATCAATTGCGGTGGAACCAAATCACAACATTACATTGAATACGTTGCAGTCAACGGAGCTCACTCCACTGCTTAACTTAAATTGTGGGGCAAAACATTTGACTGTGAGAAAATTCTGCATTTGAATAAAATATACAATATATCTAGATTTATTATTATTGTTCTGAAGTGTGTGATGTCCTTAGGTTAGTTAGGTTTAAGTAGTTCGAAGTTCTAGGGGACTGATGACCTCAGACGTTGAGTCCCATAGTGCTCAGACCCATTTGTTCTGAAGTAACGAATTTGGTTTGTGTTACTTACTGTTATTTATATTTACATGAAGTCTGCTATATAATGTTTAGTTTCGACGTAAACAGCCACTGATGATGTCTAAAACAATAGCTGCAACCAAGGCTCTACATTCACATGTTAGATTGTGGAATCACCGTGATTTATTTCAGTCTCACCTGTGGCTTAAGCTACTGCCAATATCTGGCTTCGCCATAACGGTAGCGGTCTTCGATGCATCACGAACATACAAAGATGGCAATGATCAACTTGATTAATAATCGCATTACAAAATGCAGAACTCTAAGTGCTGCGTTGGTGGACTTTCTTGATTGCTAACGCTTCTTAAAACTCATTACAAATGGTGTTCTAATAGGATGATAAGTGAACACAGTTTTTGAGCACAACAATGAAGCTCATGTAACCATGTCTTTGATCAGTGTGTTCCTCTTTTTAGTACCTAACTCTTAAACTTACCTTTTCCTTCGTCTTCATAGTTAATGGTTTTAACAACAGTTTTCTGTTCGCATTCCTCCTTGTCACACGCAAATTTGTAAAAAGACACCACCGCTGTGCTTCCTTTCATTGTGCTCAGTCTGTTAGAGGAAATAACCCAGTTATCTCCTTCGTACACAGTCTCCCATTCATCTGTTGAAAATCACCTGCGATCCACTTCTCTCCGACGTCCTGTAAATCCTGAGCTCCAGTGTCTTCTGCACCGGTCCATTTATCAGATCTTCAGTCGCGAGTCTTGCGATCTTCTTCCTTGGTCTCCTGTTTACTGTAGCTACTTCCAAAACCCGTTCCTATTATTAACATTTAGAGATTTGTTGCAACAGTACCGTTATGATAACTGACGATCACCTTTTACATTTCATTCACCTCTGCACTCTCAGACTGCTATCACTCTCTCTGTATTGTAAACTTCTTCTCCTCGTTACGACTTCCGAATATTATTACAAAGGAACTGTCTGCTTTCCTCAAAATTATTGCTCGTTTCCACCAATAAAGCAACACGTCCCTTGTGTCTGTCTTTACACGTCCCTTCTTCAACTGTTGGTTACCACTTGTCACTTCCATCCTAATATAATCTCCAAAGGTCACATTTCACCTGGCCACCAAAACAGTCGCTTTTGCATATACACTTGATAGAAATGTGGGGAAACCACCTTTTATGTAACATTTTCTTTACATTTAAGCTGATACATACATAAAGACCAATAAAAAATAATCAACTAGCGGAAAAGTGCACAAGCGGAACACAAAAAATCGCTCGTACCCATTCATTCCCACTAGCCCACTCACACTTGTTCATTCATTCGAACTCACTGTCATCTCTTTGTGTCTCTCTGTCACTGTCTCCTATCTCACAGCCTCAGCGTCCTTCATTCTGTCTTACTACTACAGTTACCTTTCACCGTCAGTCTCCTTCTTGCTTTCTCTTACTGCTACTATTTCATTCATTCATTCTCACTGCTGCTGCCTCTTCTCACTGTCACTATCTCTCTCTTCGACGTTCTCATTTTCATAGTATGTCACACTGTCAATATCTCTCACCCACTTCCCTGTATTCCTCTCCCACTGCCACTGTCTCCTTTAATGTCACTATGTTCCACTCTCATTCTCTTACACAACCATGGTGTCTCTCGCTCTCTATATCACAACCACTCTCTACTATGGTGTAGTATTTATTATCTTTTGTCTCTTTCCCAATGGTCCTGCCTCCTCTTCTCTCAGCATAAAAGATCGCGAGTATTATCGAATGCCAAAATATGTGAAAATTTTTTGAAAGATGCAGAGGAAGGTAGAATGAGGCAGCTTGTACCCCACTTTTCAGAGTCCTTTAAATAAATGGAAACATATTCGCATTTTTGTGGTCCGATAGGAGTATTTTCCGATGGTTCCCTTCCTTTCCCTCCTACAGCATTGCGTGTCACTCACACGAAAAGAACTTTATGCGTCAGTAAAACTTTGATAGTTTACTTACATGAAAATGAAATACTGCAAAAGTGATTTTACACCACAGATCGGATTTTACGTGCACAAAAGTTGTGCATGTGCTTCAGTGTTATGGTATGGGTTTCCCAGAACCATTCTGATTACAACGGAGACACGTTACATCATATTTATCCATGTTACGTTACTTTATAAACTACGTCTTTGTCACACTGGATTTTACGTGCTCTTTTTACGCGTACAAGTAGGGTCAATTTGAACCTCTGTATCTCGGAACAGATAAAGATATGAAGAAATTTTCTAGGGTGTCTGAGGTCGGGATCCTAGGAGTCTACAGGAATAATTAAACCAATTTGCTGTGCATAGCCTCTTTGATTCGGCTGCTAGGTTCAGGTATCCAAAAACCATGATTTTGGTCTTTTTGTCGATAGTGCATGCGGATTCAGAGACTATATATCGCCATGGAACCCGTGCCTCGGTTTACATACGAAAAACTGCTAAAAATGTTTTTGGGTGTTTTGGAAGGAACCGACCATGAACTGATGGTGCATCCATAAGCAGCTTAAGGGCCACCACAGACCACATCAAATGCAAAAAGAACCAACCCATTTGCTCCATTTACTTAAGCAACAGAACATGTGTAATTTTCTTTCTTTGACCCCGTACTGTTGGGTAGTAACATTAATACGATCATTCTGTTAGGTATACAAAATGGTCGGTGGCTCAAGGGGTATCCAAAACATTTGATCCTACCTTTCTATCACCAACATAACACGAGGTATGAGCCCCACAAGAATCCCGCTTTTTTGCGTTGCGTTTTGGTAAATATTAAGTAGGGCGTGCTGTCACATGCATACCCAAGATACAGGTTACACTGAAACAACATTACATACAACGTCTATTCTTAGTTTTAAATGAACATAGACAAACTCGACAGCAAGAAACCTTTATTTATTATTTTTGTGGTTACCGCTTTCGGTCAGCTGCTGACCATAGTTAGACCTCGTACCATATTGGTAGGCGGTGGCGGTGAACTGTGCAGGCATTACGAGCTCCACGAACGTTAGTTGCTCAATATGGTATGAAGTCTGAAGATGGTCAGCAACTGACCGAAACACGTAACCACAAAAATAAAGGTTTCTTACGGTCGAAGTTGTTTATGTTCATTATAAGTACTAAGAAAAACCGCTGCTCTCCACGAGAAAGGTTCTCATAAATTGTCTATTACTAAATTACATTAGTTTTTTTTAACAGTGGAGGAAATCAGCGTTATATTAAATCAGCACAGTGTCTGACTGTTGGCCTAGCCAGTACGTCACCATCTCTCTCCCATTGAAAAATGGTTCAAATGGCTCTGAGCACTACGGGACTTAACTTCTAAGGTCACCAGTCCCCTCGAACTCAGAATTACTTAAACCTATCTAACCTAAGGACATCACACACATCCATGCCCGAGGCAGGATTCGAACCTGCGACCGTAGCGGTCGCGCGGTTCCAGACTGTAGCGCCTAGAACCGCTCGGCCACTCCGGCCGGCTCTCTCCCATTGAAAACATGTGGCGATGGGTTGCCGAAGGATGGGTGCCTCATCATTAGCCAGCCACTACGACTGATGAACTCCGGTAAAGAGCCGAACTGGCACAGAATAACACTCCTATGTATGTCACACAAGCTCATTTTGACTCGATGCGAAGCCAGATGGAAGCTGTTTTTGTTGCCATTGCTAACAGCTATTTGTACTGAATACTCTTTTATGCATATCCATAAATTTAATCAAGTATTCTTTCTATCGTAATGTACACGCACAAAAAGCAAAATTTCATTACCGTTATCCTTTCTACAGTTATAATTTTAATGGACACAAAGTTTTTAATGCCTGTCCTATAATCTTGTGTTACGAGTGTGAACGAAATTTACAGAATTGTAGAACTACACTTATAATTAAAAAATAAAAACGCCCTAAGACATGCACACGAAGATAAGCTAGCCATTCCGTTACACACTGAGATATACGTTCTGAGAGCTTAAACCGGAATCGAGACAAACGAATTACAGGGTAGATCTACACCTGAGTTTGCTTCTACCCTGCAAATAGAATATGCACTCAGTTAAAATGCTGCTTGCAGTGATTTGCATGCCACAGGAATTACAGCTGGAAGGGGTCCTCTCGCTGGAGTATGGGAGTGTGAAGAAGTCATCTATCAGGGGACAGTGCCCTATTCGTGGACACATCAGGGTTATTTCATCCCGCCGGAGAAACCATCGTGTACAGATAATCGGTTTTACCAACCGCAATTTACTGATGCTCTCAATCGACCACTTTCCCTCCCAGAATTGCATGGATCTCCATCTCAACAGTTAAGACAGCCCGCAGGAAAATACCACACTGTGCCAAGCCACCTTATGTTACAGCAGAACTCCTTGGCTGCTCCCTCATTTCCTCAAATTACCATGTGATATTCTTGCTGTTGTGGAGAAAACAATTTGTCCTGAATTGTTTGTATTATTTTCTTAGCTGTATAAATTTGTTGCTAAATTCCCCAAATTCTCACTAACATGGGAACTAGTAAAATTAAATACGTTTTCTTCGATGCTGAAGGAGAAGCAGTATGTTCTGAATTGTTTATATCATTGCCTCCAGTGTGTACATTTATTGCAGTGCTTTTAGGCCACTAAGAGAAATTTGGGGCAGTGTGATTCTTAGATTTTGTTGGATATAAATATTTCTCTTCCTACGTAAGAGCCCCGATGAAAATCTGTTCCAATGTTGACGGAAAAATTCAATTTCAGTCGCATCCTTCTCTGAAAGGCAATCTTTCCCGCAAATCCCATACCGTCTCGCTGCTCTCTGTCGATTAATAAAAATTCTTGGTGAACGAGCAGTGGTAAGGTGTGCAGTTGTCTGCTTCGTATATATCGTTTTTGGGGCTTGTCGCTCTGTGAGGAGTTCTCGGCTGATGCTACCCGGCGGCTTGACGGCCTCAGCGCAAAAGCTCCGTACGTTGCTGTGACTAAGGGCTCCGGTGGCCAACCTAAATCCTTCATGTCATACCACGTCGAATGTGTCTTGACTACAGCGCCTTGTAAACCTATTTGCTGCGTACCCACAAATAAGCTGAGATCGCGCGTAGGCTGTGTAAACTGGAGCACGCAAGTTCGGCCTATTCCCTCTCAACTTTAGCTAACACGTTTTAAAATATCAGATTCCTTTCAGAGAGCGAGTTTACAGTTCTCTAAGGTGGAACAAAGAAATAACTTCAAAACGAAGTTGGTTCGTTGGTTTGGGGAAGGAGACCAGACAGCGAGGTCATCGGTCTCATCGGATTTGGGAAGAACGGGAAAGGAAGTCGGCCGTGCCCTTTGAAAGGAACCGTCCCGGCATTTGCCTGGAGCGATTTAGGGAAATCACGGAAAACCTAAATCAGGATGGCCGGACGCGGGATTGAACCGTCAAAACGAAGTGTGAGGCCCAGAAACGCAGTATCCCTTTAAAATCAAGAACGGGGAAACTCCGTTCTCAACTCAGGAAAGTTAAAAACAGACCGTGAGCGGTAAAAGGAAAAGCACAAAAAGATTTCTCCACTCAGAAATTAAAGCCTCTATTCTCCACTCATTCTTCCCTATTCTATTTTTTTACTGTAAAATGTAAACTTTCACGCCCGGACTTGTCACAATTAATCAAATATTCCGGGCTATTAAGCCGTGGTCGAAAGGATTTCACTTTAAAACCCGTCGTTTCGTCCCCATCTGCGGAGGACGTTTTCAAGGGGGATCGTAGCTTCGTTGAATGTCCGATTCACACCCTGGACCACTACTACTACAACAAAATTTCGCTTTCGCGAGCTTCCGCGCCGTGGCGTGACGTCACATGTTCTAAATACGCGGTCGCAATTGGCCGTTGTTGACTGGCGTCGTCCGCTGTTACGATCGTCCCATGGTGGAAGACAGGTACACATCTTCTTTAGCACCGGAATTCAAATTTCATTCGCTTTAAGCCATCTTCCTTTCTATTGAAATCCCTGGGGTGTATCACAATCTCTATGGCCTCTGTACAGGCTTTCGTTGTATCCGCTTGTGGCTGCCAGTACTTGAGTCCTATCAAAATGAATATGGTGAACTCCTGGCTGTAAAGCATCTTACGCAACAGCCGATCTGTGAGTATCCCCTCTTCTGCAATTGCCCTTGTGCTCTTCGAGTCAGTTTTTGACAGTTATTTTTGTAGTACCCATGCAAACCTCCTCACAACTACACGGAATCCTAATAAATTCCAGCTTTTTCTAGAGGTTGGCGAGCATCATTCGCCGAATTTTGGTGATCTTTTATCTTCCGTGTGGGTGTGAAAATTACCGCGATGTCCCGTTTTTTCAAGATTTTTCCAGTGCGGTCAGTTAAGTCCTTAATGAATGGCAGGAAAACTTTAGATTTCACTCCCTTTTCACCTCAGCGAACGAATAACCATTCCTGAGCGATGCACTGTTGTGATATTTTAATTCTGCGTCAGGCAGCTTTGGTTCACAGATTTTCCTTGCTCTCTGCTTGCTTTATTATGCCTCGCTTTTGCTTTTGGAGGTGGTTCGAATCCCGGTGTAAGTAACAGTCTGTGTGCGTGAGTTTTTGGTAAACCGTGTGGCCGAAGCTCCCATCTTCTTTCTTGAAAACTAGCACATCAAGAAAATTTAATCTTCAGCCTGCCACCTCCTCCTTGGTAAACTGAATCTTCGGATTGATCCCGTTCAGATGTTTGCGAACACGATCCAGTTCCTCCCTCCCATGGTTCAAATGGCTCTGAGCACTATGGGACTTAACTTCTGAGGTCATCAGTCCCCTTGAACTTAGAACTACTTAAACCTAACTAACCTAAGGATATCACACACATCCATGCCCAAGGCTGGATTCGAATCTGCGACCGGAGCGGTGGCGCGGTTCCAGACTGTAGCGCCTAGAACTGCTCGGCCACTCCGGCCGGCCCTCCCTCCCATGCCGCACAAAACAAACGTATCACTCACATAACATAACCAAATATTCGGTTTCTTGTGCGCAGATTCCAATGCCTGGTCCTCGAATTTCTTCATAAAGAAGTTCGCTATTACCGGACTTAAGTTGCTACCCGTAACGACACCATCCGTCTTTTCGTAGAACTCTTCGTTCCATTTGAAATACGTGGTTGTGAGGCAATATTTAAACAGTACTGCAACATCCGGAGGAAAAATCCGACCTAGCTGTTGCAACACTTCACTGAGTGGAACTATAGTGAATAGCGACACCACACCAAAGCTAACTAATATGTCCTCTGGCTGTACAACTATATCATTTAATTTACTGACAAAATGTGCCGAACTCGTGATATGCGAATCTAATCGGCCCTCATGCGGTCGTAATAATGTTGTCAAGAATTTGGCAATCGAATAGGTGAGCGAACCAGTAGCACTCACGATGGGCCTTAGAGAAACATGTTCTCTGTGCACTTTCCGCAATTCATATACTCTTGGTGCTAGCGCAACTGAATTTAAGACTTCTCTGAACGCTTTGTTCGCGTAACAGTTCTAAGAACTTTGTCAGTGGGGTCTTTACTTAGTTTCCTATATATTTGCGGGTCTAATAAGCCGTTTATCTTACTATAATAGTTGGTCACATTCAAAACAACCATTGCATTTCCCTTGTCAGCGGGGAGAATGACAACACTATCGACCTCGTTCAGGCGTTGTAAGGCATTCCTCTCACCCACAGTTAAATTACTTTTTGGAGGCTTTGTTTGAGCAATACTCTTACAGGTCCTACACGGATTTCTTTAGCCGTAACCTTGTCTACACTACGATTGCCTGCTTCTAAACTGACTATTATTTCTTCCGTGGGCGTAACTCATCGTCAGAAAACGCGCGTCCGGATAAATTGACGAGAGATCTTTTCTTTCCATGGATGGATATTTTGCTATTAGCTCGTTCTCTGTGATCAGACTGCAAGATCCGTTCAGTGCAGGGCACGCAGTTTTGTCATGAAATATTTATACCAAACGAAGCAGACATGACCTGCTGCAACCGGCCGGAGTGACCGTGCGGTTCTAGGCGCTTCAGTCTGGAACCGCGTGACCGCTACGGTCGCAGGTTCGAATCCTGCCTCGGGCATGGATGTGTGTGATGTCCTTAGGTTAGCTAGGTTTAAGTAGTTCTAAGTTCTAGGGGACTGATGACCTCAGAAGTTAAGTCCCATAGTGCTCAGAGCTATTTAGCCATAACCTGCTGCAAGTAGCAGATAGTTAACTCAGTGATTCCAGAACTTCTGGCTTATCTCGCCAGTTTGTGACTCTTCACTTTCTCATTATACTATTCCAAGCGTTAGGTTTTTGTTTTCCTTTGGAGCAGTGTTGTTTGATAGTGAGGGAGCGGTCCAGTGTCACCCCTAAGTACTTCGGATTGAAGTAATGTTCCGAGAGAGTGCCGTTCCAGGACACATTCAGTTTTCTTGCGGCCTACCTACTTTTGAGATTGAAAGCACAGAATAGAGTTTTTGATGGATTGGGCTTTAGGTGGTTAGTCTTCCAGTATGTGCCTAGTTCTTTCACAGCACCAGTAAGACTGAGTTCTGTCTGTTAAAGAGATTGAACGCGACAGGCCAGGGCAACGTCGTCGGCATAAATAAAATTTCTTGTGTTGGAAGAAATTGGCTTCTCACTTGTATAAGTATTAAACAGAAAGGACGCCAAACGCTTCCTCGAGGCAGACCATTTTAATGGATTCTCCACTTACTTCGTTGCGCTTGAAAACCAACAACAACCTGCCATTCTGGAACAGTGATGATATGAGCGTGGTACGATCTGGATACTTCTTGAGAGCAAATAATTTATGTAAGAGAATGCGATGGGTACGCGTACGCAGCACTGATGTCAATGAAGTTTACTCTTGTGATGTGTCTGTCTTCATAAACCTAGCTTTTACTTGGTATGAGGCTTTCTCGTTGCAAAATGAGTTGTTGGTCGACAGTCTGAATGAGTCAGCTGAGGAACCAATTGTTTCGAATTGTTCCAGCGTGGAAGCGCTGTAACAAACATGTCCGAAAATCCCGCGTGTAGAATCGCGGTTTTTGGTGTTCGATTCTTATTTTAGCTAGGAAGACAGGGTAAAAAGGTATTGGCTTAGCCCTGACCAGCAGCCATTCGCACGTCCATTCGAACATCTCTCTTGCTGTGGCTATATTACAGTATATTATCAAAGGTTTGCTCGAAGGACCGAAGCTGGTGCCCAGGCAGATTGTGAGAATCGATTAATTCCTTTTGCAAAAGCTTTTAATTGGACTGTAATCAAAGGTCAACATCCTTCGGATGTTAGTTCAAAAACATGCAAGAAACCCGCTTTAGGTAGGTTTTTGGAGCGCACTACTACTGTACTTCAAACTTGTACGAACTTTGCGCTTTGCGTCTAATAGCCTTTATCCGTTGTCGAGATACCATTGTTTAAAGTATAGTTAGATGTAGCTCGTAAAATTCGTTCTTACGTGAACTGAATATGGGGAAACGGTTTAAAGTGAAACAAATAAATAAAAACAAGCTTTCTTACTACAAGACTGAAAACTCGCTTCTAAAAATTTTATGTGCAGAAAACACGTTTTACTTGAGTTTTTTTACGCGTGCCACTCCTACGTCTCAATCGTGTGCGAATAGGTTTAAATTTTGTAAGACGTTAGACAAATACCTGTAATTAATGGTCGTCCTGTTATTTTGTGAAGGGTTTATCAGTTGCTGCGATATACGCAGCATTGTTCGATAGACAATCAACAACCTATACCAGGAAATTCGTTGCCCGAATCAACGGATATCTACTTCGGTTGGCAAGTTATGGCGGTCTAATGTCAAAATTATAGTAAAAATTGGGAACTAGAATGAAAAATGCTGCTATCAAAGCAAAAAGAGGCGATTTTGTCCTGGGCAATGTTAGGACTGTCAAAGAAGGGAACTAGCTCTTCGCCTTACCTGGCAGCTTCAATGACATTTAAATCTAAACATCTTGACATATTCGCGTTTATTTGTGAGTTAGCACTAGTTCCCGAGCGTAGTGAGCTCTCATAGCAGAAAGGCGTTGGCACACCTTCGTCTTGCTGTTTATAGGCTAAAGTTCCTCATCCTGCGTCCAAAATTCAGAAGTTTTGCTGGTCGTAGTAAACAATATATAATATATGGGTGAAGGGCATACATTTAACAGCTAAAACTGTTTCCTGGAGGAACAAAGCTTTACTGACACTTTGTGTCATATTGTATGACACGAAGATTGCCATGTGGGATTACATGATGGCATGTGTTATGTTATATGACACGACATCATGTATCACGTTACTTTACGTGACATGTTGCAGCATGTTACATGCCATGGGCACTAATACTTACAAGTAAAGAAGTATGAATAGCCACGGGGGATGAGCCGAGCGGTCTAGGGCGCTGCAGTCATGGACTGTGTGGCTGGTCCCGGCATGGGTGTGTGTGTTTGTCCTTAGGATAGTTTAGGTTAAGTAGTGTGTAAGCTTAGGGACTGATGACCTTAGCAGTTAAGTCCCATAAGATTTCACACACATTTGAACATTTGAACAAAGCATGAATATGTCAAGATTATTTGACTTAAATGTCTTTGAAGCTGCCAGACAAACAGGGAAGCTAGTTCCCTTGTTTTACGTCTCTAACTCTGCACAAGACATACTCAATTTTTTTGTGCTGTAATAGGAGAATTATTCATTCTGCTATCGTGTGTAACTAACGCTTGAGAGATATTGGTCCACATTTCTTGGAGCTTTGTTTTCCAGTATTTGGAAGCCAGAAGCATCTACTGTTTGAATTCGTATAACTCATACGATGGTGGAATGATCACAGTTCATCACATTTGCCAGTATTTCAATACACTGACGTGGGTCGCTATTGATTAGTGTGTATAAACGATCTCCAGAAACCCCGGAGGTCTTCCTTAACGTGAAGAGTCAAAACGACGCTCGTTAAAACGAGAAAACCATTTTTTTGCCGTGTTCTGTCCAGTGACATTCTCCCCATGCACGGCGCAAATGTTTGCTGATGTCACCTCTCTACTGAACTCAAACAGAAGAATACGTCGGAAATGTTTCGATAGCTCCACTTGGTACTTTATTTTCTAGCATCCACAGCTCCAGTCACTATCTCCAAATGACAAAATGACAACTTGCAGACTGAATTAGCAACAGTGAACTACTAATAAAAAATGAGAATCGATAAATAAACCTATGGCACCAGCGATGCCAACATTCAAAACAAAAACGCTACCAATTTATGCACCTACCAAATAACTTGCAAACGAAGTGGCGAGTGGAAGTTCGTGGTCTAGTTGCGAACAAATGGTAAGCACAGAAGAGCAAGTATCTGTGGAAGGCGGAGTAACACGGCCACTGACCGGATGGTGTCCTCGTGGCCCCAGGCGGGCTTGCTCTCCGTAACTACTCCGCGGGGAATAAACGGGAGCTAACCCACATCCCAGCCCACTGGTCGCTGACCAGAATGTAAAATGAAGCAAGTTTGCGGGGCCCGGCGCCTAACTTGTAATTTATTCTGTAGCGTTCCCCCCACCCCACCTCCCCCACCTGCCTCTGCCATGCAGGGGCTGCATCTACACCCCCCCCCCCTCGCCCCCCACCACTCTCCCGTCCACCCTGCACAGCAGGTAGTTACTCCCTCGGAAGTTCCGTGATCAGTTTTAATTTCGCGTCGACTGCCGCTCTCTGTGCATTACGCTCTGATTTAAGTTCATTTAGAAGGCCGCCACCTGCCGGCTGGAATACGACTCCCTCGCTGGCTGGTCGTTAAACGCAACACGGCGCATTTTGTCAGCTTGAGCGTGTTGAGAAGCGTGTACGACAGCCCTGTAAACAGCTTATCGCCACTGTTGTTCAACGTGTTCGTCGAAGACAGAATGAAGGAAACGAAAGACAATTTAGGAAGAGAAAGACTAGAAATGCTACATTATGAAGCACCCCGCTGGAAACCTTTTACTGACACCCAGGCAGAAAGTTTCAGAAAAAACTGTTGTTGTGAAACATATTTGGCTTATTATTCACACGAAGTACTGACAAGAGTGCTATCGGCAGAGGATCTAAAGTTGATTCCATACTTATAGATTTCCATGAGGCTTCTGACACCTTTCATCACAAGCGGTTTTTTATGAAACTGCGATCCTCTATAATATCCTCTCAGTTTTGCGTCGGAAATGACACATTTCCTAGTAAATGACGGGAAGTCAACGAGTCAACTACAAGTGATAACCAGCGTTGTCTAAGGAAGTGTTATACGCCTCCTGCTGTTCCTGCTCTACATAAAGGCTTAGGTGGACAATGTGAAGAGCCCTCTTAGACTCTTTAAAGATTACATAGTGGCTGGATGTCGTACCAAAGCCACAAAATTTGTTTACTTACTAACCTAATAGCAGCTGTTGTTTTGTACACTGACAAAAATTGACATACATAAGTCGCTAACAAACGACACCAACATGTATTGTGTTAGCGAAACCGACAAAGCTTCGCAATTGCTATATATGTATACGAACTGTATAGACTATACATCCAAATATCCTTCTCCTCATCTCTCTGTCCATTTCCTCCTTCCCTTCTATCTGTGCCACGCGAGGTAGCCGCTCGGTCTCGAGCGTCTTGTCACGGTTTGAGCGGCTCCTCCCGTCGGAGGTTCGAGTCCTCGCTCGGGCATGGGTGTGTGTGTGTCGTCCTTCGGTTAAGTTAGTTTAAGTTACATTAAATAGTCTGTAAGCTTAGGGACCGATGACCACAGCAGTTTGGCCCCGTAAGACCTTACAGCAGATTTCCAAACTTTCTCCTTCTCTCTGTCCATTATCTCCCCCTCTCCTCTTCCCCCCTCTTTCTGAGGTGCAGCCTTGTTTATTTTTTCTGCCAACGAAACATAAGCTGGGAAACGAAGTCACTTAAAATGAATGGGTTAGTCGGCTGGGATAATTAATGTAAGAATAGAGGAGAGACGCCGCCACTTACTGGATCTGTGGGGGTAGTAGCTTCAATAACAGTATTTTCATAGTTTTAAACTGTGAACGGGCAAGTTTGCAAAGTTTTGGACTATTCAGATTCCATAAATACCACTTTCCCTTTTCCTCTTAAAATTGACTGCGACGAAAAAATCAAAACATCCCATTGTTACGTAAACAATTTTTGTTTGAAATAATATATAAAGGGAAGGGTTGGATGTGGAACAAACAATTTGTTTAATGGTTTAAATACCCTGATATCTACTTTAAAACTGACTGAGAGAAAGAAAACGTACACGCACATTTCCACAACACAGAATTTTACTTGTCGCCGCATATTTTAATAGAAAATCTGTATATTTTTTCTTGAAAATATATAAAGCCAATACCCGTCCGAATATATATATATATATATATATATATATATATATATATATATATATATATTTAATCTTATGGGAATTAACTGCTAAGGTCATCAGACGCTAAGCTGACACACTACTTAACCTAAATTATCCTAAGGACAAACACACACACCCATACCCGAGGGAGGTTTCGAACCTCCGCCGGGACCAGTCGCACAGTCCATGACTGCAGCGCCTGAGACCGCTCGGCTAATCCCGCGTGGCGTCCGAGTGTTAATAGAGTATCGTGTAACAATTTGAAATAAGGGGGGTGGGGCGAGTTCGTGAAAGAACATTTGTACCTCCTCTTCCTTGTCCTACTTATGCCGTCTTCTTAAAATATGCCATAGATTTATAATTTCCTGCGTTCAAATACGTTTATTTTTCTTCAGAAAATAAGTATATTACAGTTGTAAAATAAAAGATTATATCAAAACCGGACAAAAGAACCTCACGCAGAAGAGCAGCTCATTTTGTACTGTCGAGAAATTGAGATGAAGATGTTACGGATATGATATGCGAGTTGGAATGTCAGTCATTAAAACAAAGGCAATTTAGATGTGACTGGATCTTTTCCGAAAAATTTAGTCAATTTCTCCACAGATTGCGAAAATATTTTGTTGACTGCCCCCTGCAGAGGGAGGATTAATTATCAGAATAAAACAAGAGAAATCAGAACACGCACGGAAAGATTTACGCGTTCATTTTCCCGACTTGCTCAGCTCGCAGTCTTGCGGTAGCGTTCTCGCTTCCCGCGCACTGGATCCTGGGTCGATTCTCTGCGGGCCAGGGATTTTTCCTGCCTCGAGATGACTGGCTGTTGTTCTGTCATCTTCATCATCATCATCATTCATCCCCATTACGGTTGGAGGAAGGCAATGGCAAACCATCTCCACTAGGACCTTGCCTAGTTCAGCGATGCGGGTCTCTCTCATCGTCCCCAACGCTCCTCGTAGTATGGGACCTCATCATCATCATTCGAGAGTGGACAGTCAAGTAATCTGAGAACGGATCTGTTAACCAACTGCCAATGTGAATATGGATTGCGAAGTACTCATTTAGATTTAGATGTAGAGGTGAGCTCTATGGTTCGCTGAGAAGAAACGACTCTGCTCGGATGTAAGGAAGGCCCATAAGACATCTTGGGAAGAACAGAGGGCATACTTTGGATGGAATGTAACCAAACAATAAACAAAGTAAACACTGTGGTAATGAAGAGTAGAAGAGAGGAGACTTACCAACTGCTTGACGCCATACCTAGAGCGACACTGTAGTGGACGAAGTATTAGTGGAGCCAAGAAGCAAGATTACGCAGGTCGGTCATAGAACAGGGGGTATCAAGCGGAGTCGCACACGGGATGGCAACCTTTTTCAATAAGAGATCTCGGCTGTACTAAAGATCTCATCTAACTGAAGAACATTTTGAGATGTGCTCTGGTGTTCATCCGGATGGTGTCGTTCAAATGGTGCTACATTTCGGCAAGCTGACTTCTTGCCGTCTTGAGGCAGTCATGATGAATGGTTTGTCTTGGCTGTGCCGTAATCTGCTCCCTGACCTTTGTGGCAGATAAGTCCATAGGGCTTTGACCCGCAGAGCTTGTTTGCTGTTTCTGGCAAAGCTTTTCGTTGTCATCTGGTTTTCATATTGCCTCACTGATAGAAGGAAATCAACATTATTCACAATTTAATCAGATGTAACGGTTGTTGTTATTAGCACTTACGGTTAACGCGAGAAGTTGACTATAGCAACTGTGTTATTTTGTCCGCGTTTTCATTTGTCTTAGTCTTAGCAGCGACGTTATTTGGACACTTACATTAACGCTATGAGCTCGTACAATCAAAATGGAATACGGACATCGCGACGGTTCGCCTGTGACGATCGTCAGTACGTCAATGTAATCCTCGGACGAATCATTCAGATAGGAGATTGAATTAAATAATGCTAAAGAACATACAGGCGAAACTACAAGTGGGGAACTTACAAGCGACAATATTTGTAAAATTGTGTTCCAGAAATTATTTATTATGACTATGCTACGCAGTATCCAGAGGTGCTGGGGAACATGAAATTAGGTGGCAATCGGCTTTTTGAGCAACGATAGCGGAGCGACAATATTCCGGCAGCCAAAGAACGTCGGGCTGTCACTACTGTAGAATAAGAAACAAAAAATGTAAAAAAATCTAATTGCGTGCAGTCAGTGATTGTGTTTTATTCTTGATAGACTGACGTCGATCGTTCGTTTTGCGGCAGGACGGCTCTGACCGAATTGAAATTGAGTTTGAATTACTCGAGCTGCTAAAGATAGTTATGCACAAACGAGGCGCAATATTAGTATTGTTTAAAGACAAGTGTTTGTAGAACTTGAACTTAAATTTATTGGTTAACATTCTCTGAAGCATTTAACTTTATTTGAAAGCAATTACGAAAAGTGCAAAACATTTACTCTTTGGAACTCATAATATTCCGAAAGAACTGAAAATTTTAGATTGTCTGCAAGAGTGAACCTTTGTTCCTATGCAATCGGGTAATTAAAATAGGCCATCAGTGTAATGAGCCATTGCATTTTTAAGAGGATTTCAATATTAAGCCCCTGTTTTCTCATCTGGGCCTAGAACATTAACAGTTTCAGAAGCGATCAGGATAGGGAGTGTAAGGCAGATACGCAGTTATAATTTCATTAATTAATCACTTTCTTCCCGACAGGCAGAAGGTCACATCAAGGGAAAAAATGATAAACACTACATTTATGGATAAACTGCAGCGTAGTTCGTGATCTAAACACAAATGCATAGGAAAAGCAATACCCTAGTGTGTCAGCGATATGGGAGAAAAGAAAGTGGTTCAAATGACTCTAACTACTATGGGACTTAACATCTGAGGTCAGCAGTCTCCTAGACTTAGAACTACTTAAAGATAACTAACCTAAGGACATCACACACATCCGTACCAGAGGCAGAATTCGAGCCTGCGACCGTAGCAGCAGCACGCTTCCGGATTGAAGCGCCTAGAACCGCTCGGCCACAGCGGCCGGCTTGAGAAAAGAAGATACACGATAGAATATGATACTAAACCGCTACAACTAAACAAAACACAGTAAAAAAATACACTACTAGAAGCGTGGCGCAGCAAGATATGTGATAACGCACCGCCAGAACGGCACACAAAGAGGGAAGGTATAAATGTTTTGTGATAATAAATTTCTCATTTTTTTCATATTATGCAAACAAAATATCTGTAGAACATACTATGAGATGCATTTCAATACTTCCTATAATTAGGAATGCATACGTTAGGAACATTTCTAAATTAGACTTGACATTTTTGACTTCAGATTATATGATATAAATAAGAAAGAGTTCATTCTTTTCAAGTGTGTTATGATTAAAGCACAATATAGAAAAATCTAGTAATTCGTTATCAAAGAAAACATTATTGAGCCGTGTATCGACTCGTGCTACACCTTGTGTTTAGATTGCATTGGTTTTCCTTTTCTTCCCCTGACATGTTTGTTTTATATGCTGTCTGTCATTAAGTGGCTGGTTGGTTGTCTTTTGCCTCTGCTACCGATATCTACGTTTTTGCTTCCGGGAAACTGCTATGGAGGAAGTGAGATCTTTGGCCGGTTGTAACCTCCTGTGGTGGCGCGGATGTATGTCGGGTGTGTGTAACGAGCGGGTCGACGGAATAGCTCCCCGCGTGTTGGTTGTATACAGAATCGCCAATCGAGTAGTTGCTGTTCATTTCGCCTTGGTGGGACGTTAACAAGCTTCTTTAATTCCTCCGTTTCAACACTGGAGTTTAAAAGGAGACACCTAACATGAAGGAGCGGTCACTACCCGTCAACGTTGCAGAGAAGACGTGAACTCCGGTGACAGAGCGTGTTGTCGCGTGACCGTGGCGTTTTGGGTACGCTGGCGACGCGTGCACGGTCGGATGTGTGGATCCTTGCCATCGTAGGTCGTGTACTGCCTGTTCGAGCATAACTGCAAGTTAAGTTCGTGGAAGGTCTAATCATTAAGTAAAAGTTTGTGTAACCAGCGTATCTTCTGCCTCGTGGCCTCCGGCGACCGGGTTTCCTGTCCCTGGCACCGGTGTAACTGAAGAGAGTGATCTTTCCTCCTCCTCTCGTTAGTGTCCGATGGGAGGTGTAGTTTTGGCAGTTTAATTGTTTCGCTATTCTGTCGTGGGTTATGAGTAAATTTATGCTTCTTGTTGGTTGATCATGAGGTCGCTCATTCAGGACTGTGTGGTGTAATGGTTCCTGTCAGCAAGTTAAGCCATCTTATAACATGTTTTCGCTGGCTAAAAGTCGGTGCAGTGACCAGCCTTAGAGTGGCAATTGTGTTTTTACGGGCGTATTTAAAGTGGTCAGTATTCTGTCGAGCCTGAGCATCACTGAGTGGGTGATTTGTGGCCGCCTTACACGGGTCCGTCATACCTGTTATGTTCTAATGATATTCCAGGACAGTTTCGTTTAAAATTTTTTAAAATTCCTCCAAGTTTGTAAATTCCTTTTATTGCCAATAATCGTGTGTTGGCTGAGACCTGTTTAAGTTTTTAAATGGCGGTATTGGTAGCTTCACTACCTCACCGTACTTTATTAACCAAGTTCTGTATTTACTTTAGTAGCCAGTTTACTAATGTTCTTTAAAGTTTTTTAAATTGTTGTATTGCTATAAATGACTTTGATTGGCGTTAGCGGCGTGTTTTAAAAGGTTGTTTATTGCCGTACTGCTAGCTTCTGTATGTTTCTTTTTAATTTAAATTGTTGTATTGCTATAAATTACTTGATAGCCGTTAGCGGCGTGTTTAAAAGACTGTTTATTGCGGTACTGCTAGTTTCCGTAAGATACGAATAAAACATTTGTGAAAATCTCAACTCGACAGTAAACTATTAGAAATTGGCCCCGTTCCCCAACTTGTGGTGTGACTTGTAGTAACCGTAACCACTCTGTGTGTCAATTATAAAACACAAAAACAAAAAAATATATCATGTTCGGCTATTAAACTCCATACTCTAAGTGATTTCATCTGTAGAGGTGACACTCATATATTTTATCGTAGCCTGCACATTCATTGTGAGCCCACATTTCACGCATTAGACATTACCCTTTCTTCCCCTGTCTTGTCGTGAGAAAATGTACCTGAACAAAAGAGGCCATCGACATCTTCATTGCCGGCCGAAGTGGCCGTGCGGTTCTAGGCGCTGCAGTCTGGAACCGCGAGACCGCTACGGTCGCAGGTTCGAATCCTGCCTCGGGCATGGATGTGTGTGATGTCCTTAGGTTAGTTAGGTTTAACTAGTTCTAAGTTCTAGGGGACTAATAACCTCAGAAGTTGAGTCCCATAGTGCTCAGAGCCATTTGAACCATTTTTGACATCTTCATTGCTGGATGCGCTGTTGTCCGGTACACTGAGGGTCAACATGACATTGCACACACGAAAAATGTCATCCTCAGAATCAGATGATTCTTTATTCCTATGCTTTGGTGGCCACTCCTTCCTCTTCTACAGTTTATATGTTGCTGTCGTTGCTGCTCCAAGAGATCTACTGTATGGAGACAAGGTTAGGAATGCTGAAGGACTTGCTTTTCTTCCCTTCGTGCTTGGCCTCTGATTTACTCGTATTTGTGGAACGCGCTAGATTTTCCAAGGTGTAATTTCAGATGAGGTGGAAGATGGTCCCGCCTAGACTTCGATATCAGCCTTTCCATCTTTAGGTGCGACAGCTCGTGCCGATGATTCATTGCCTGGATCGCTACGTAAATCCTCAATTGTCCCTTCACTGTTGGCAATGAAATCTGCATCCGTGAAAATATGGGGGTTTAACGGGTATATTGCAGTTACCCAGAACGTATTTACGGCCATATCTCCTGTGTAGTACTTGCTGTAGGCCTTCCCAAAGAGTTCGGCAGTGTTCTCATCCATACGCGTACCCGCTAAGAGCAATAGGCTTTCAAACGACTCATGAAAATTCTATCCAGCGGCTGCATCTTGTGGCAGGTATAAGGGGGCAGACGGAATATGCTGACATGCTTTTCGTATGTAACATCCACATTTCTGGAATAGCTATAATGCCCACCAAGAATTAGAAGCACCGGTGATTCTGGTGTTGGCTTCGCCTTTGACTGGAAATGTTGAAACCAATCAATGAAGAGCTCGCTTTGAATCCACACAGAGGTATGAAACTCAATAATGGACCGAGGTGCAGCACCTGTCATTTGCAGACTACTGAGCTTCTTACAAGGGAATATCGTCATCGGCGGGACAACATTTCCTGTAACACACACGTGGGGGACAACGGTCACAAGTGAACCCCTCTCGGCAGAGGAGTGGCTGAAAGTTGTCGCTTTCACTTTCTTCCAATGACAGGGGCAACTTTTCTCTGCACGATTCTTAGACTAGTTTCGCCAACGTTGTATAATCTACCCGATGGATACCTGTTTTTCCCCATCTCTTTTAAAGCAGAGAGAAAAATAGTCCACATTTTCTCTTGTAAAGCCTAGGAGCCTATTGAATGATGTTTCTGTAGATACTGAAATCGGAAGATCCTTCTTCTGCCCCTTCAGGAATAGAAGAAAAGGCTTAACCACTCTCTTCCAGGCCGTTCACTCGAAAATCATAACTAGTCAGGATTCACCCACACCAACCTACTTTATCAATACTCCATGTGTATAAGTTAAAGAGTATATAATGTTTTCGCTAATATTCTTATTCAAATATTAATATTAATATTACGACAGTGAGCAAATGTTACAAAAAATATCAGTTACGCAGAAACGTAAATCCCCTTCAAAATGATAGTCAGGTTCTGATTGTATTGAAATGAGTAGTTTCTCCAGAAGTGTAGTAGTTCAAAAGTTGTTGTAATTAGTGATACCCTGAACAAGGATCGAGATTAATTTAAGGAAAACTTGTGGAATGGTGGCCTAACTTGATGCATCATTTGTCATTCCCAAACAAATATTTTTATTCAATAACAATTCAGTCATGAGTCAACTGACAGTTACCGAGATTCTTTTGAAATACATAATAATGGTTAACTCTTTTAAATGAAATTCACAGTTTATAAGGACCTTGGCACTATACATAAAATTACAAATAATACCCCAAAAATGTCAACTGTGCAACACAATGGAAACCCGAGTACAAACAATTAATTCAATAAAGCTGTGGCTAAACCTCAACAGGACTTGAATGTAAGTTCAACAAACATTAAATAAAAAACATTAAAATGCAAATAATCTCCACTGGATATTCTGTTTTCATATAGACAAGATATGGCCAAGCTGCCCAAAGGCTACTCACATCCAAAACTGGAGGAACAGTAGTACTTCACTGATTGGCCACAGGTCTCTTCCAGATAAATGTCGTTCAGTACTTAAACTTCCTGGCCCCTATAACACAGTTAAAATAAAAATGACAATGAAAACCCTAATGTCTTAAGGAAATCAAGATACTCATTGCTCAGTTTGCCCAAAGACTTTCATCATACACCCATAAGAGCCTTAGAATAACAAAGTTACTATCATTTCCTAATCCGGCGACATCCCCACCGTGGCACGGTACCAAAAGAATATGAACGAACTACTCGAACTAATTTTTGAGGACATGTGTCTCGGGCGAATAGCGCTTTATTTATTGTTTAAAACTGAAAATAAACAGTCACAGCTGCATAAACTTTTTTTAAAATAAGATTACCGGTTTAGGTCTGTTTTAGACCATCTTCAGAGCCACACAATGATATAGACAGTGGCTGAAGAGAGCAGGTTCTGAAACTCCACGAACTGCTGTAGCAGTTAGCCTTAGTTGAAGTGTAGCGCCTTTTCTGTTCACAGCCACCATCTACGCGTACGTAATGGTGTAGGTCTGAAGATGGCCTAAAACAGACCGAAACCGGTAACCCTGGATAAAAGGAAAGTTTATTGCAGTTGACAGTTTATATTCACTCAACTTGGGCTTGCAACGGGAGATCCGCAGAATGGTGTGTGACCTGCCAATACTTAGCCTCGTGGGATGATGGGAAAGCCCGGAGCAGCAGAACACCAACGCGCCATCGCTGCCAGTACAAAGCTGGCAACATATACCAAACAACATACAGCAAACCAAGTAATACTTAAACGGGAAATTGAAAATGCAACTGTAAAAACTTCAATATGGGAGAGGCCTGCTCATAACGTAGCAAGTTCATCTTACTAGCAATAACAAGAAGGAATGTACAAGGCCATTTAAAAGAATAATTGCATAATAATTCTAACAAGATTTTAAAAATCAAGATATACCTTTCCTGGGGCCTCTTCGAGGTGATAGACACTGTAAATGAGATATGCACCAAAAGGCCAATGGCCGGTTAAACTGTACGCCTATAACCCGAAGGGCTCCTCAACACAGAGTAAGAGAACGTGCAAATACAACTACGCACACACATGATCCACAAGTGCGTACCTTTAGGCTGAGGGTACACAACTTAAGTTATAGGCCAAACTCAAAAACTCGCCCCAAGAACGGCTATGGGATCCACAACGAACAGAAATTACAATCAGTTGTATCAAAAACTCAATAATAACAAACCATGATTTCAAGTACAAGGTTAAGATTGCAAAATACTCGTTTGAGTCATACAGAAATCTCCAGATCGAGACACACGGCCCCAAAGGAGACACCAAAAGACATGAGAGACTGGATTCCTGGCCAGCTCACAATCTTTACTTAAAGTACTTACTAAACATTCTTTACAGATAATTTCAAATAAAAGCCAAGGAAATCAATAGCTTAAAAACTCCAGGTAGCTACAGGGTAATACTGCCCTGCTGCTCGTGGCTGCTGACAAGTTGTCCAATACATCTTGGCGTATTTAGCTCACCACAATTGACTGATGCACGTCGTAACCAGGTTGGACGCGACGAAAACCGTTCCTTCCCCACTAAACTCGCCGATAGCAACAGTCAACGCAGCAGGAAACGCGGGCCCCCATAGCCCAGCGGTCAACTCGCTGCAGTCACGAGGATGGCGAGTACTCAGGCACACCCATCCGGCTCCGTGTCCGACACCCCACTGGCCACCTCACAGCCCCTGAAAGAACATATGACTCAGCAAAGTTGATACGACGAGAGCCAGAGTCGATGGAACGCGCGCACAATTGGCACCAGCAAGATCATGTGTGCGCCTTCACAGAATCGGCCACGGCTCAGCCTCTCCCACTCAAACCGAAAGATCCTCTCGTCTGACTAAGGGGCACTTGGAAAGTCTTCCCAGTGGATAACTCCTTGACTAACAAATTAATCGGCCCCAAACCTTGATGATAGGACAAGAGCCCAAAAAGCAGGGGGGTCAACACCAGCACCATTCAGTGCTTGCTCCACGAACAAAAAATTTATCTCCAACCATACCCCAAAAGGATCGTTTGCCACGGTTGTAGCTCCTTGCCTGACGGCTTTTAGCCAATTTTATATTCTACTTGATACGCTGCCAATTTTCCTTGAAGACATCCAGAGTGATCGAAATGGGTAAATGGTCATTAATGTTCCACAAGTTGGGAGAATTAAGGAGATACACTAACATAAGAGCGGAGCAGCCTTGGATGCCTCATGCTGAGCGGAATAGAACGCGGAGCCAGGGGAGGGTGCCATCCAATTTTCTTAAAATTACGATTGACCGTCTCCACAAAGGACGCCTGAGGATAATACAACGTGGTGGTAATATCCCTAAAGGCATTGTGGAAACAGAACTGTCTAAACCGCCTGGAGACAAAGGCCAGAGCACTATCGCTCACAAGAGCCTTGGGAGTGCAATGTTGGTTAGATGATGAATGGTAGTAGCGGCTGTAACCCCTCGACTAGGGAGCAGACATCTCTTAGTATGGGGAAGGGGACCTACGAAATCAATAAAGAGTTTATCTGTAGGATGCTGTTCTCGCTCGGACTACGCCATCCTACTGGGCGAGATGATGTTCGGTTTACCCCTCTTACAAAACTCGCACTCATTAACCAAATTGCGAATATTCCTGTACAACGAAGCCCACATGAGGTGAGACGTACCTCCACCAAGGTTTTTTAAGGGCCTAAGTGACCATTCACCACGGAGTTACGGAAATAATAAAAGATGAAGGCAACTAATTCAACACGAAGACAAATCCTTGGCTCGCCGAGTTCACCTACTTCTCTACACAAAATCTCATCCTTTCACAAATACTTCCGGACACAGCCGCCAAACAAAATTTGCCTCCTAATAGGTCCCCGCGATAGATCCTGGTCCCTCTTGGCCTTAAGGCTGCAAACAATTGTGGTACTTCGGCTAACACACTGCACCCATCACCATGACTATCCCCAGCCTTACCTTCAGCTGCCGGGTCCTCCTGTTCAAACATATGACTAAGCCCATCTGCTGTCTAATTAATCAATTATTCAAAATGACAGTCACAATCGCATTATTTATTTTACCGCCAACCGATTTCAACCTGTGATGGGGTCATATTCAGGACAATTTACACCATTTGGTCGTTCTCTGGAGTCGTCACCCTGTCTGTGGACGGTTGGTAACTATCACCGGTTGGCGACAAAATAAATAATGCGAGTGTGACTGTCATTTTGAATAATTGATTATAAGTAAATTAATTGCTGTTAGCTCCACACAACTATGCTGTCTAAAAATTTATGCTGTATAATTGTCGGATCCTTCAATATGACGTACCTTGAAACGGAACGCAGATATGTGGAGAGCGCATCTTGCAATCCTACCAGTTTTCCTGGACTTAAACAGAACCCAACTCAACGCCTGATTGCCAGTTTATAAATCAAATTCTCTGTGTTCAAGGTAAAGTATGAACTTTTCAAGGGCAAATAAAACGGCTAAGGCCTCACACTCATGCACCGTATACCTAAGTTCCTGACCAGTCAATCTCGTCGAGGCAAAAGCTAAAGGACGTCCTCCACCCAGATCCTCCTGGAGAAGAATCGTGGAAACGCCAGCGTTTGAAGAGTCAGCCTAGACAACAAATTTCTTGTCGAAATCAGGCGTAGCCAACACTGGAGGTTTAGTGATAGCGGTCTTAATAACCTCAAAAGCACCCTGCTGACGCTCTCCCCACTCAAAGCTCTCTCCTCTCCTGCGTAAATTTTTAAGCGGAGTAGCAAATTGGGCGAATCTGGGGACGAATTTACGAAAATAATCAGCTATTCCTATAAACTTGGTCACCTCCTCTTTACTCCGAGGTCGCGGAAATTTCTTCAGACCATTTGTTGGCTCGTGGTCGATCCTAATGCCATCACCTGAGAAGAGGTAACCCAAAAATGAGATCTGTCGTCTGGCGAGGGGGATCTTGGACGGCTTCTCTGTTAACCCAGCAGAACGAAGTCTGAACAACACGTGACCAATGTGACAAAAGTGTTCCTCGAATGAACGGCAATAGACAACCACGTCATTGAGGTAGTTGTAAACACACACAAATTTAAAATCCCACGAAACACGATCCAATAAAAGAACGAGAATAGTGGCTCCAGTTGCCAACCTGAACGGCACTCTATTGAACTCGTACAGATTCCAGTCCGTGCAAAAGGCGGTGACATGCTTAGATTTTTAAGGGAATCTGGTAACAGGCTGGATTCAGGTCAAGCACAGTGAAGCAGCCAGCCCCAGAAAACCATGTGAAACAGTTGTGAAGATCAAGCAAGGGGACTGATTCTAAAATGACCTTGTGTAGGACCCTGTAATCAACTACCACCCAATAGTCCTTTCCCTGAGCTTTAGCGACAAGGAATATTGATGAAGCATAGAGTGAAGTAGCAGCTGACTTAGCACTGATCTTCTGCCTCAAAATTTTCATTTTAGGTGGCGAAAGATGATAAGGGACCTGTAGAACTGAAACATCATCAAATAGACGAATATTGTATTGAATAAAATTGGTAACACGCAGTTGGTCAGACAAGAGATCCGGAAACTTCTGCAACAGGTCCAACAACTGTCTCACCTCTTCCGGCTGAAGATGACCAAAGGCACACTCCCCCGTTTCGCAACTTAAAGAATTAATGAGGCTCGGACCGCGACAGGAGTAGAGGGCTATCTTATCCGCTGGAGAAAATTTAAAGAACCAGAAACCACTCGCAAAGTCAAGGACCTGCCCGGTCCGCCGAATAAAATCACAACCGAGCAATCAAGTGGTCGCCAAGTCCTTAACAATGAAATACCTGACCGGTCATGAGAAGTTACAAACGGATGAACTTCCGCGTACCTCGCCAAACAGAGGCAACTCTTGCCCACTAAGAAGATGAGCGCACGGGAAACAATTTACACAAGTGGCCAAACTCCAGGTACCATTTCTAATCAAGTAATGAGATCGAACTGACAGAGTCCAATAACGCGCAAAGTGGTTCCTGTCCAAGACGGGTACAAACATCTTTCCATAGCACGAATAGGCGTACAATGAAACGGTAATCTTCTCTGAAACATTCGAGTACTCACCCATCCTCAAAGCGTCAGCTGTTAGACCTGAGACTTCTTACAACTGTTCACTCGCACCACAAGGGAAACAACGCTTGTGTCTGAATCAGTCAGATTCGGATCGTGGTTTGTTACTGCGCAAAATAAAAGGCGTCGACGACAGACTTCCATCTGGCCCGCGCTGCTCGCCAGAGGTCAATGCTCAACTTCAGCAATTCCTGAAATTCATATGCGCAAACACCAAGCCACACCGATCTTTCGGGCGCATGCCTTCTAGAATATTGTCAGATTCGTTAACCCCCATATCCAGTGCTGACACAGCCATACGCACTCGTTCAACATACTGGCTCAATGTCTCGGAAGCTGCCTGAATCCGCCAAAAATACCTCCGCTGAAGCTCGTTGCGCATATGCGCCACCAGCTTTCTGTCTATAATTCGATCCCTGAGCTGTCCTACGAAATCCAGATGTCTCGAGGATTCAGAGACCAATATACTCAGTGTCCCTTTTGTTAACGGATAAAATAACGAAAGGAGTATATGGTGCGGTATGCGCACGGCATCAGCATGAGACTCAAACTGGACAAGCAGCCACAGCACTTGTTGATGAAAATCATCAATAGACAACTCAGATATACCGATAAGGAGGCAGGTAATAAGATTAGGCAATTTGGGGAAGTGATCAGAAGGCAAACTGCCAAGACCTCAGGCACCGGTCCGTTTATCATCAGGTAGCTGATTACGGCTTAAAACTTCCTGACCCGACTCCACACCCTCGCTCCCTAAAATCAGGGATTCCGCCGTAACCTGCAAATCCCTTACCAAATTAAGTAACTGTTTAGCCCCTTGCTTCTCGGAATCAATATGACGGAAATCCATTAAGCGATTTCCCCAATGTGCGATGTGCTACTGGATCCTACAAGACTGCCAACGCGTGGGTTGGCTGCCCTCTAGGAAGACTTCCATCTGGCCCGCGCTGCTCGGCAGAGAAGGTCATTGCCTCAACTGACGCTAGCAATTCCTTAAATAGAATAGGAAGATAGGTAATACTTCCTCAATGATGTCCGACGAAAGGCAAAGCTTACTGTCCACCGCCGCGCGCACCCTGGCTGCGGCTTTCAGTTCTGGGAGGCTATGAATCTCTAATTCGTACTGCAGGTGCTCCTTCCTAATCGTTCGCTACAGTGTTTGGCACTATTTCATCTCGAATACCTCCGAATTAACCCTTATTTAAATTCTTCGAATATTGTGGCTTCCTTAAGGGCTTCTGTGTGCCCTACATAAGATTTAGCTGCCCCCGTTAAGCTCAATTTTGCGACACTTAATAGTTCCTTGTCAGACCAACCTTCCATCTGAGCCAGATTTCCAACGTCTCCCACAAAGACCCGCATATCCTCTGTTGCCTTACCAGCAAAATTAGCAATTAAACTCGTGACTGACAAATCTACACTCCATTGGAATGATTGTGTTCTACCATCTAACGCAGTTGTACATTACATGCTGTTAATTGTGTTACCTTTCCTTACAATACGCGTACTGCTTTCAGCCCTGACAACCTTGCATCTGTCAGAGCCTTGTCCCTGACAACACTCATTTTGAGAAGTAACACTCACAACACAAGAAAACAAAATACATTAACTTAATTCTCACATTTAGTGATGAGCCATCTTGATTCCCGGCATTGTCTAGCCATGTATCCCCAACAATTACATGTATAACATTTCACTGGAACTGTTTCAGTACATAATGCTGAATGCTCTCAAGGTTACACTGCGCACATCTAACAGGAACTAATCATCTTCAACTTTTGTAGTTCTGTCTTCCTCAGTTACGTATAATGTTACGGTATACTGATAATTTTTACTTTTGGACCGTCTAAGTACAGCTAGATGAAATACAGTTTTCGTGGCACGAAAATTGTGTTTCATTCAGTTGTAGCTGGACAGTCCAGAAGTAGAAATTATATATATACCGTACTAAGAAACTAACCAATTGGGACTTACATTACCCCTAAAAGTAGACAAATCCCCTGGTTCTCTAGTCGCAGTAATATCTACTTTATAAAATGCACGACCATCAAACCTTTTCTTCATGACCAATATACAGCCAAAATATTTTGGACTTACCATACATGAGACTGTAGGTTCAGTCGTTGCTTTAAGAAGCGACGCCAATGAGCTGACACCAGTGTTCGATGACCCTATGATTGTCACCCATGGAGGGCGAAATGAGATGGGAGGATGACAGTGTCTCTGTTTAATTAACTTATTTATTCTGACCCTTATCCGTAATTACATCAGGAACAGCTTGAGGGTGTGTCCAGTTGCCTCTCATGCTAAACAATAGACATTCGCCATCGCTGACAGCGCAGAGAGTGGATCCGAGCATGGCGTCACTCAGATGCCACTGTCAAGGCAGTCTCCAGCTGCGACCATGATGACAGTGTGGGAGCACACCTGACGATACTGTGGAGGCGGCCCTGAGCTCCCTCCAGTGAGCGGGCGGTTCTCTGCTCCAGCGGCAGTCTGTTTCGTGACTGTCCCATGCTCAAAGATGGCCGAATAGCAGACCCCTATCCTGCGTTTTGGGATGTCGCTCCAGGTGTCACAGGCTCATGGTGTAGTGATACTGAGATGAGAATATTTTAGTATAAGAATGGCTGAGTACTTGTATGCTCCAGATTATGTTCGTTTTTGGCTTAAGGCACATAGTCCATACGCTTCCATTATGGCAACTGATGAAAGGCTGCTGTCATTTCGCTAACGTATTGCAGTGTTGCCTGCTGCTGTACAGCGCGCAGTTGGCTCTGCTTCGCAATGGCCATCGGCCGTGTTTTACTTCGCAATGCGTAACACTTTCGCCTGCCTGTGGCTGGCCCCATTGCAACTCACTTCTGTTCTGGCATATTTTTTGACCGAATATGGTCGATACGCTACAGAAGAAACCATACAAGCGTTCACCTTAACATGCTTAACGAAACCTTGGAATAGTCAAATCAGTGCATCCAGACAGTGATATGAAATCTGGCACCGCCAGATGTTACTACAATGTTTAAACAATGCATCAAATCACCGGGTGTATTTGTAAAATACTGTTTGACAGTAAATATATTTTTCTGTGTAACTAGTGTTTAATATCCTTAGCACAGGTCAGAATCTGCGTCATACAATAAACAATTGTAATTATTTTTATTGTGACATTTGATTTCGTCCACAGACTGACTATCGTCGAGCCAAAGTATAACATCTAGGTATCAAGCAAATGCAATAAGTGTATACTGAGTGTCTGAAAACGTTGGGTCAAATTGAAACACCTGAAAGTGGGTTCACAACTGATTATACTGAGAAAGGGAACTAACGATCGGAAAAGGGTACTTAGTGTTATATGGACATAACAGCGTACACTACATAGCAACAGCATGGCTCACAGCAATTATTCAAAGTGATTACCGCCAGTCTCACTGCACGCATCACAATGGCACACAAATTCTGACACACACTTTCAAAAATTCTGGTGTCTGTTGTACAAGTAGACAGGCAGCTTTGAACCTATCAAACAGGTCTTTATCCGTTTCTAAGCTTTGTTTCGCACACCAATTTCTTGACGTACCCCAAAGGAAAAAGTCCAGAGATGTGAGACCTGGTGACTGCACTGGCCATGGGAAGGTCTCGTCTCACATTAGATATTAATAATTACCCACATTCAATTGTTACGGTACCATCATGTACAAACATACAAGTTTGAATGCATTCAAATAACAACTCATACAAATATAGTATAGTTATAAAAATGCAATACATAATGATACAGTGCTTATCTAAAATTATTCCCCACGTTAGTCATGAACAAGGGACTCCATGATAACAAAAACTGGAGAAATTTACATTTTGTCGATGGAGAAATTTGTGTGACATTTACCAGACAATTAACTTAGTTTCTTTTCACTCAAACATTGCACCTCGTTCTTGATCGTAATAGATCACAATTGAAAACTTCTTCGTATAATTATGTCTGAAATAAGAAAGAAATAGTCAAATAAAATATTATTAATAAATATAACGTTGTTGTTGTGGTCTTCAGTCCTGAGACTGCTCTGATGCACCTCTCCATGCTACTCTATCCTGTGCAAGCCTCTTCATCTCCCAGTACCTACTGCAGCCTACATCCTTCTGAATCTGTTTAGTGTATTCATCTCTTGGTCTCCCTCTGTGATTTTTACCCTCCACGCTGCCCTCCAGTACTAAATTGGTGATCCCTTGATGCCTCAGAACATGTCCTACCAACCGATCCCTTCTTCTAGTCAAGTTGTGCCACAAGTTCCTCTTCTCCCCAATTCTATTCAATAACTCCTCATTAGTTATGTGATCTACCCATCTAATCTTCAACATTCTTCTGTAGCACCACATTTCGAAAGCTTCTATTCTCTTCTTCTCTAAACTATTTATCGTCCACGTTTCACTTCCATACATGGCTACACTCCATACAAATACTTTCAGAAACGACTTCCTGACACTTAAATCTACACTCGATGTTAACAAATTTCTCTTCCTCAGAAACGCTTTCCTTGCCATTGCCAGTCTACATTTTATATCCTCTCTACTTCATCAGTTATTTTCCTCCCCAAATAGCAAAACTCCCTTACTACTTTAAGTGTCTCATTTCCTAATCTAATTCCCTCAGCATCACCCGACTTAATTCGACAACATTCCATTATCCTCGTTTTACTTATGTTGATGTTCATCTTATACCCTCCTTTCAAAACATTGTCCATTCCGCTCAACTGCTCTTCCAGGTCCTTTGCTGTCTCTGACAGAAGTACAATTTCATCGGCGAACCTCAAAGTTTTTATTTCTTCTCTATGGATTTTAATACCTACTTCGAACTTTTCTTTCGTTTCCCTTACTTCTTGCTCAATATACAGATTGAATAGCAGCCGGGAGAGGCTACAACCCTGTCTCACTCCCTTCCCAACCGCTGCTTCCCTTTCATGTCCCTCGACCCTTATAACTGCCATCTGCTTTCGGTACAAATTGTAAATAGCCTTTCGATCCCTCTATTTTACCCCTGCCAACTTTAGCATTTGAAAGAGAGTATTCCAGTCAACATTGTCAAAAGCTTTCTCTAAGTCTACAAATGCTAGAAACGTAGGTTTGCCTTTCCTTAATCTTTCTTCTAAGATAAGTCGTAGGTTCAGTATTGCCTCACGTTTTCCAACATTTCTACGGAATCCAAACTGATCTTCCCCGAGGTCAGCTTCCAGTTTTTCCATCCGTCTGTAAAGAATTCGCGTTAGTATTTTGCAGCTGTGACTTACTAAACTGATAGTTCGGTAATTTTCACAGCTGTCAACACCTGCTTTCTTTGGGATTGGAATTATTATATTCTTCTTGAAGTCTGAGGGAATTTCGCCTGTCTCATATATCTTGCTTACCAGATGGTAGAGTTTTGTCAGGACTGGCTCTCCCAAGGCTGTCAGTAGTTCTAATGGAATGTTGTCTACTCCCGGGTCCTTGTTTCGACTTAGGTCTTTCAGTGCTCTGTCAAACTCTTCACGCAGTGTCGTATCTCCCATTTCATCTTCATCTACTTCCTCTTCCATATCCATAATATTGTCCTCAAGAACATCGCCCCTGTATAACCCTCTATATACTCCTTCCACCTTCTTTCCCTTCTTTGCTTAGAACTGGGTTTCCATCTGAGCTCTTGATATTCATGCAAGTGGTTCTGTTTTCTCCAAAGGTCTCTTTAATTTTCCTGTAGGCAGTATCTATCTTACCCCTCATGAGATGGCCTCTACATCCTTACATTTGTCCTCTAGCCATCCCTGCTTAGCCATTTTGCACTTCCTGTCGATCTCATTTTTGAGACGTTTCTTTTACTTTTTGACTGCTACAATTGCTGCCTTTTTGTATTTTCTCCTTTCATCAATTAAATTCTTCTGTTACCCAAGGATTTGTACTAGCTCTCGTCTTTTTACCTACTTGATCCTCTGCCGCCTTCACTATTTCATTTCTCAGAGCTACCCATTCTTCTACTGTATTTCTTTCCCCCATTCCTGTCAATTGTTCCCTTATTCTCTCCCTGAAACTCTGTACAACCTCTTGTTCTTTCAGTTTATCCAGGTCCCATCTCCTTAAATTCCCACCATTTTGCAGTTTCTTCAGTTTTAATCTACAGATCATAACGAACAGAGTCCACATCTGCCCCTGGAAATGTCTTACAATTTATAAATATATAAATATAAATATATAAAATATGATTCATAATAATTGATACACAGATATATTAAAAAATTAAACACAAGGTATTAATATTCTTGCATAATATTTATTTAGTTGGCTGTTTATGATCTCTAAAACCGAAAGCCGGCTTACAACATAACATCAAATAAATATTACTGTGGAAATTTTAATAGTGGTTGTTTCCTTTTGTAACGTGGTACATTACCTTTTGGTTCCTTGCAGCATTACGTGTACGTCGTTCCATTTTCTGTCACATGAGAAAGGCACCCGTAATTCTCTTCGCTGGTAGAACAGACTGAAGTGTATTCCACATACATAAACAATATCCCAGAAAACACAAAGATTTTAGAACGATTTCCTCTGAAGATAAATGGATATTTCACCATATTAATATTATATATATCCAAGTAAAAAGGATAAAAGCTATAGAGGAAGACAGAGATTGGAATACATCCAGATTTTGCGGAACTCAATTCGCTCTGTTCCTCCCTGAGATCCCCAGCATTGCGTTCGTCAACATTATGAAGGCTTTTGGCACTGTACCATCCTGCCGTTTAGTGAAAAAAAATTCCTCGAGAATCCTATAAGTCATTTCTGTAACCTCTAGCATCGATAATTTGCACTGACTTGGGACCCCTTGAGTGCGAGGTGACTAGTTCAATCTTTAGTAGAGCTTATTTGAAACTGTTGTGTTTACAATTATGATACGTAAAATATTACCTGCTAATGACTCAGCATGTTCATCAGGAGAGCGACAGAAAATGATTGTCCTGGAGGGGCAGATATGAACCTTCTATGCGATGTATGTATTACTCTACGTTAAATGGATATAAAGAAATGATCAAAACAAACCATTAACTGGCACCAGGAACACTGAATGAAAAATGGCTTGCTACAGTGGTAACAAATTTTCGCAATATCAACTCCTTGGGAGTTACAAACCAGACAGGACGTTCAACAGGGTATCAAGTCTTAAATAATGCATATAGAGCTATATCGGAGCAACGCAGTGATGAGATGGAATGTGGTGGCATGCAACCGAATGTTGAACAGTCTGTCGTGAAACTTGGTATCCTTTGAGGCGTAGCTGCAGATAGTGCGATAATGCATTGTACAGGCACGGAAGAAACAAACATCCAAACTCTGAATTTGTCCAATTGTTCCAGGTGGTATGAACTGCAATATCACACACTTTTCAGGAGGGATAGTTTGCTCTAAAGGAGTATGATTTTCATACACAGATCAGAACACGTTATTTTGAACAGGTATTGTTCAAAATCAGTCTGCATACCATAGTTGTAGTTCTCTTACGCCCATTTTCCCATTCTTGCTTGTTGTGACGTTGATATTCCCTACTGGCCTTGAAAGATCACACAGGCGATAAATAATCGTAGGAGGCACGGCACCTACATCTTTACGTAGCCCAGTAAATGACTTTTCAGCCAATTTACCATCCAGATTAACAATCGGCGTAACTGTGTAGCAATTTATAGTCACTGATATCAGTTGATCTTGCTACATCTCTCTTGGCTTCTCTAATGCTCATGGTTCCTTTCGTATGCATTTTCTCTTGAAATCCCAGTTGGTCGGAGTTGAAAACAAATTCCTTACTGAACGGTGGGATAACTTCGTTTATCTCGTCCACACATTTTAGGGTCGAGTCGGCAGTTCGCTGTACATCGTCAAGTTGACGCTTTGTTTGAAGTTACGTTAGCTTACATCTTTCAGTTCTCTAGCACTGTCTGAAGTTACGCAATCATCTATTGCTCCCCTTGAAATCACTGTAATGTATGTCGTGCGCAGTTCGATGTGGATAATGTGGTAGGCCACCATCACGCACATCCTGCAAATTGTAGCGAGCATCCTTGAATAGCGCAAACACCAGTTTTTGTAACAAGTGCGCCTTGTCCTCCCTTGAATATCCATAGTCTGTCCTATGCACTACACGGTCATCATTGGCCTTATGCGACCTCTCACTGCAGTGGTTCCTTGTGAGAGTATGTGTTAGTATGCAGAAGGTTGCGGAATAACTGAACTTGTCTTTTCTTAGCGAATATGCATGTTGCGGATGTCCATAAAAGGATCCTGTCTTATGAGTATAATATTTATCAAGTAGAAATTCTGCTTAGTCCAAAAATAGTATCCTATTTTCTTTGTGAGAATGAGAATATGTAAGTGCATTAAGAAGTTAGGAAGAGGGTTCCGTTTATGTATCGGAATAAGGCCCGCTTCCTTCATTGTTATAGTTATTCAAGTTGCCTTATGATTACATAAGCCACTAAAATTATTATTGTGGCCAACAGTATAGGGAGAACTATACCACAAAATCTGTTTCACTGCGTTTAATTGTTTCTGATCTGAGGCACAGACTGCGTAAGTGATTGAGAAGAACAACAGTGTAGCAACATAATGAGAATTATTTCTGAACCAAGTCAAAATTTGCTTGACTAGCATGAGAGTATCGTTAAATGGAGAAATAATATGAGCTTAATTAGATGGTAATTCTGTTTAATGTAAGCCATCATAGTGGTTCTGTGGACGCTACTGCTGCTACTACTGCGGTTCCAATGTCATTAAAAACTATGTGAGCTAAAGGCATACAGAAACGAACATGAATCTCTCTGTTTTGCACGAAACTAAATTCAAAGGTCAGTTTTATAAATATGGAAAAGTATAATTAATGCAGACATGTAGATCTGGTAAAGCTCGCATAAAATTTTTGCCGCACGTTCTAAACAAGCAGATAACACCACTGCAAAAACGTCCATTAATTCTGCATGTACTTAAACCAATTTAAATAATTCCTTATATAAATTCATACATCCGTAGTCTGTGCTGTAAAGTATTTTAACGATTCCACAAACAAACAACAGGAAATTTCATCGTAAAGCTGACGTAGTTGTTTTAAAATGATATTCGCTTGCAAACACAACGAAAACCTGAAAATGACAATTTCTATTTCTGAGAATGACAATTTCAAATTTTTAATTCTGTCGAGTCTTAGTCTTTAAATAAACGTTAAGTGTTGGTGATATAATACAAATTAAGTTCTGCCTGTGGCTCCCATGTGATTACCCACACAGTTAGCATTTGCTGAATCGTACGAAAAACTTACTGTATGATACTGTTTTCACTCGATAGTCGACGAAACGACTTACGTTACAGAAGGCAGATAAAATGTAATTGTTTCCTCGAATCTGTGAAAAATAACGGAAGTAACAATGAGTCAATGTAACATACACTGAATAGCCAAATAAATTGGTACACCTGCCTAATATCGTGTAGGGCCCTCACGAGAATGCAGAAGTGCCGCAACACAACATGGCATGGACTCGACTAATGTCTGAAGTAGTGTTGGAGGGAAATGACATCATGAATCTTGCAGGGCTGTCCATAAATGCGTAAGGGTACGAGGGGCTGGAGATTTCTTCTGAACAGGTATTCCAGATACTCTCAATAATGTTCATGTCTGGGGAGTTTGGTGGCCAGTGGAAGTGTTTAAACTCAAAGGAATATTACCGTAGCCACCTTGTAGCAATTCTGCACGTGTGGGTTGTCGCATTGTCCTGCTGGAATTGCCCAAGTCCGTCGGAATGCACAGTGGACATGAATGGAGGAAGGTGGTCAGACAGGATGATTACGTACGTGTCATCTTTCAGAGTCGTATCTAGACTTATGTGGAGCACCATATCACTGCACCCGCCCCACACCATTACAAAGCCTCCCCCAGCTTGAACAGTCCCTGCTGACATGCAGGGTCCAAGGGTTGTCGTCTCCATACCCGTACACGTCCATCCACTCGATACAATTTGAAACGAGACTCGTCCGACCAGGCAACATGTTTCCAGTCGTCAACAGTCCAATATCGGTGCTGACGGGCCCCGGCGAGGCGTGAAGCTTTGTGTCATCAAGGGCACACGAGTGGGCCTTCGGCTGCGAAAGCCCATATCGTTGATGTTTCGTTGAATGGTTCAGACGTTGACACTTGTTGACGGCCGAGCATTAAAATCTGCAGCAATTTGCGAACAGGTAGAACTTCTGTCACGTCGAGCGATTCTCTTCAGTCGTTGCTCGTCCCGTTCTTGCAAAATCTTTTTCCGGCCGCAGCGATGTCTGACATTTGATGTTTCCCGGTCGTTGTCAGTCGTAAAACAGTTCGGGTCGCGAGTTCGGGCTGCCAGTCAGTTGGAACGCGTCTGGAGCGCAGTCCTGACCTACTAGTCGGGGAGTTGCAATGCGGCACTAGTGCAGTCGGGTTGGAGCAGTGAGGTCTGAGTGGACATGGTTCGCCCGACCATTGCCGTCACGCATCACTTGAGCCGGGTCACGGTCTTGGTTGATCATCGGTCGGTCGTCCTATTGGACGACACGTTTTCGCTCTCCAGTCGTTCATGAGTCGGCTGTGTGTGTGTGTGCATCGACTCCCGATTTGTTCGTGCGTGCTTAGTGACAGTTCGGTATCGTACAGGTCTTCGTGCAAGTGTTTGTCAGCTTGTGTGTATAGTTGCCGTTATTTCCACTAACGACTATTTTAGATGTTGTCGGCTTTCTGAGGGCAGCGTTCCGTCTCATCGGGCGACGTGTAACTGGTTCTCTGAGCGCTTCTGGGCTCCTCCAATCACCATCTTGGGGAACTTGGGCCGGCCCTTTCCTCAGGCAGAGATGTCGTTTAGCAAGTGGGCATGTTTCCTCTGCATGGTTGGGTCTGAGTCAGTATTTCCGCCGTCGTGTGTCTGGAAGTGAGTCGGAGACGCACCAGCAGTGCAGTCGCGACGGAGCTGCAGTCGCGGACGAATCAGTAGGGGTCGCTGGGTTGGTGTGGACCAGGGAGAATCTGCGTGCGGTGCAGACGGCTGGGTCCCTTGGCGGTCCCTGAGCAGTGTTGGAACGTGTGTGGAGCTGACTGATCGCTACGACCTTCGTAGCTGTCTGATCGCTACGACCCAGGACGTCAAAGTTGAGTAGTGGTTCGATCTACCCAACCCACGTCCATTCATGTTGTGTGGTTCGTTTCGGTGTTTCGCTGTTGGGGAGGTTTTCCTGTGAGCGAGTGTCCAGAATGAGATTTTCACTCTGTAGCGGAGTGTGCGCTGATATGAAAATACCTGACAGATTAAAACTGTGTGCCGGACCGATACTCGAACTCGGGACCTTTGCCTTTCGCGGGCAAGTGCTCTACCAACTGAGCTACCCAAGCACGACTGACGACCCGAAAGGCAAAGGTCCCGAGTTCGATTCTTTGTCCGGCACACAGTTTTAATCTGTCAGGAAGTTTAACACCGAGTGTTTTTATTGCTGACATTCAGTCGCCCTGCTGTGCATTTAACTATATTGATTAACTACAATTTGAGAGCACCAGCGGAATTTTCTGCCTTGTGTCCGTTTGTGTTACCTGCCCTGGCCACTGACGTAAATCAGGTAGTGTTCCTTTTGGGTGAAGTTAACTATATACCGTGTTTCATATTCAAGTATACCAACGGAGTTTTCTGCCTTATGGACGTAAGTGTTCCGGTTACCTGCCCTGGCCACTAACGTAATTTCTGGCAGCGTCCTTTCCTCACCTGTTGTCGCTGTCCAACATGGTGTGTAGTTTTGACAGCTAATACATACTTCATTGCGCATTATCACGTTCGTAGCCTTTTGTGTTTGACTTCTCATGTACTGATTGGTGGCGAGCAATTCATTGTGTTGGTCGGTCCGTGGCTGCCCCTGGTTGGGTTCCGACGGATCAAGTGCAGTTGGACTCACCGCCTGTCTCACTTAAGTGAAAGAGGGCAGACCGACCTCCCTGGAGCTTCTGAGTGTCGTTTTCTTTATTGTCCTCCTCACCGGTGTTTAATTGTCTGTTTATAATCTATCATAGCCAATGATTTAAAGATTCTTGTTCTTACTGATCTTTTTGTATTTTTGAATTTTGCAAAATCAATTCTGGGCCTTAAGCCGCTTAAAACCTTATTCTTGAAATTACCCTTTAAGCAAAAACATTGCGGCCTTCTGCCTTAAAAGATTATGGTAATATATTCGAAAATTTTCAAATTGCGGTCCTCAGCCGCTTGTATTGCACCTTGCATATGTTTCTTCTATCTACCTTGCCTTGAGGCATTCCAACCTAGCTGTGATACCATATATATTTTAATTTTTTAATTGCTGTTTTAACTGTATTCGTTTTTCATTTTTTCGAATTTTAAGATTTCTTGTTTGGAGGCTCTCAGTTGTGAAATAATTGCCTTTTTGAAACTCTTAGTTCTAAAGATTCGGCTATGTGCCGTTTTGGTTTAAAGGTTTTAGCAAATTACAATAAATTACAATTTTGAGTGAACCTCACCGACACCTTATTTGGCCCTTTCCACAATCACAATCAACTGTTCTGCCCTGCGGGTTTAGCGGGCGTTTCAGGAGTTACGGACTTTAACTGCAGATGTTTGCTGTAGGTGACTGTGATAGGGGTATGTAGAAACTGTCATTTGATGAAGATTAGGGAAAAGCGAGAGCGTGAAACCCGTTGAAAGCATATAGCAGCCTCTGCCAAGATAGCTCCAAGCGGGCTGCCATACTCAACACATCTATCCTGCAGACGGATCTCAGCATTCACAAGCTCTCACTGCGTGAAATACAGGCACTCGGCATTCCATTCGGGTCACCGGTTCTGTCTTGTGAAAGCTGATGTTACCAGCCCATCTCCCCTTGCCGACGAAATACTGTTAATGCGAAGATCGGTCACTTAACGAACAGATCGGTTTGTTTAGAAAACATGCTTTCAGCTATTGCCTTATTTTCATCGTTGACTAGAAGTTAAACTGTAACCTCGATTTTGAGGAGTTCAACGTTAATAGGGCAATACACTCTACTCACCAGCTACATCTACCACTGTACCTTCCTTTCTTTACTTTTTATGCTGGTTAGAAATGGAAGGTAGAAACCCTCCAGGATAGTCGAGAGCGCTAACGCGCTGCTTCCTGGACTCGGGTAGGTGCTCCGGCCATGGATCGAATCCGCCCGGCGGATTAACGACGAGGGCCGGTGTGCCGACCAACCTGGATGTGGTTTTTAGGCGGTTTTCCACATCCCGCTAGGTAAATACCGGGCTGGTCCCCACGTTCCGCCTCAATTACACGACTCACCGACATCTGAACACGTTCGCACTATTCCATGAATTACACTAGACGCAGACAGCTGAGGTACACTAATTCCATCCTGGGTGTTACGGGGTGGCGGCAGGAAGGGCATCCGGCCACCACTTTCCACTAACCTTCCCAAATCCGTCCCTAACAATGCCGACCCTGCGTCAGTGCGGGACATGGCACCAGTGAAAGAGAGAAAGAAATGGGAGGTAGAGACGTCCGTGCAATGTAGTCGCTAAAAGAAAGTAGAAGCTGCAACCACCTTTTATTATGCAGATGGCTGAAATTTTATCTATGAACGTTTACTATTTGTATTTTAGCATAATTTAATTTTGAATGATTAAAAATAAATTGTAAACACACTGCGCAACGTAACTAAAAATCACTTTTGGGAAACCCCGTAATTGGCTCCCATTAAGACGCCGATTTTTGAAATTTGGCTCGAAGATGCCCACGATTTTCCTCCGTAATGATGACAGTGAGTAGTGGCCTGCGACGCAAGCCTCGTGCTGGACTACGCTTCAACAGCAAGGCGTCGACGCATGCGGGAGGAAGACCAGAGCTCTGAAGTTCATGTGACTTGCTGACACCCCTTGGAGGTGTCAACACTTTTCTAGGGACACTGTTGGGCTGCATAACAACTGAACTTGATCGCGTCCCTTTGGAGAGCTGCGGGTCCGCAGTTTATGCTCTCATGTACAGGTTTGAACCACTAGGGCCCGTTCAAAACCATCCATCGAAATTTGGATGTAGTCCAAAGCAGCAGAGGCTGCTTATGTTTTCTCTCAGACATTCTGTAACCCGTGGCTCGACGATTGGAGCTGGGGGACGTGGGGGAGGGGGGGGGGGCGGACGATACAACATTGGAACATGGGTGAATAAAATAGCAATGGGTCCCCAGAAGCCCAACCAGTTCGGCAGATCTCCTGGTGGCACGAGCCCACATTTATTGACAATTTTCAAAATGAACCTATACAGAGACAACCCGTGAAGCAGACCTAGACGCTTGCAGGTAGGCAATTCCAGTTGACTGCAGGCTCGTCGAATTGTTTCGCAGGTGGTCTCTTCACAGGTTCATTTTTAAAACATATGAATATTAGAAAAACGAATGTATGTGTGTATGTACCGCTTCTCCTCCTAAAACCACTGGGCCGACTTCAATCAAACAAGGTATACATGTCCTTGCCGACGGGAAACAAACGCCATGGATGTAGGAACTACCTACCACCCACCCATAGTTCAAGAGATATGACATCCTAAACGATAAAATGCGTGAAAAGCTGCCACATCATACATGACTTTTAAATTTATTTCTTCTTTGCTATTAACTCTACTCGCAACATATTCCGCAGACTGCACCCACATTGTAAGACATACAGCTCAAGAGATATGATGCCGTAACTACTGACATGAATGAAAAATATCGCAACATACCTGAAGTTTTAATACATTTGTTGTGTGCTGCTAACACGCTTCTACTGTGGACTCAGTTTAGCCGGCCGCGGTGGCCAAGCGGCTCTAGGCGCTTCAGTCTGGAACCGCGCGACTGCTACGGTAGCAGGCTCGAATCCTGCGTCGGGCATGGATGTGTGTGATGTTCTTAGGTTAGTTAGGTTTGAGTAGTTCTAAGTTCTAGGGGACTGATGACTTCTGATGTTAAATTCCATAGAGTTCAGAGCCATTTCAATCATTTTTGGACTCAGTTTGAGGATATCCCCGATATCTAGCACCACTGTTGACAGCTCTCAACTGCAAAGCGCAAACGCCTGTAGGCGAAACCAATAGCCGCCTAGAGCTACGAAGAACTGTTCGATAGAGACGTTTACAAAATCGCATTGCAGGCACTCGAAGCAGCTGCGCGTCGACATGTAACTGTAAATATTGTTTACAATGAATCCCTTGAATATACACATGAATCTAATGGTCGAAGGTTCCTATCACTCGGCAATTGCGAATTTTGAACGTAACATAGAAATTTAGAAATGAAAGATCTCAATTAAATGAAATCTGCAGGTACTACTTTTAACAACTTTCAAAGATGAGTACTATAGCAGAATTACCTTTAAGAATGCTGTTTATTACTGTAAAACACTTACTGGTGTCGATGATCCTGCTATTAAATAAAATATAAGTTGAATACCAGGGAAACAATAGATTCCTATTTCACATGTTCAAATGTTCAAATGTGTGTGAAATCGTATGGGACTTAACTGCTAAGGTAATCAGTCCCCAAGCTTACGCACTACTTAACCTAAATTATCCTAAGGACAAACACACACGCCCATGCCCGAGGGAGGACTCGAACCTCCGCCGAAACCAGCCGCACAGTCCACGACTGCAGTGCCTTAGACCGCTCGGCTAATCCCGCGCGGCTCCACTTCACAGTATTAGTTATGAACAACAACATAGTTGGTGAGATATTCACTTCTAAACACACACTACATCTTCATTGCAGAAGCCACGGAAATCTCACAAGTGCACAAATCGGCACTACGAAATATTTCTATCTCCTGCGACCACGCGCAAACTGCTCAACACTCTCCAAGTATTTCCTGCAACCGCCCATCGCTCCTCCCTGTCCAGCACACTCCAGTGTCCTGAACCACCCAATCCTCCTCCCCCACTTACGTACAGTCTTTCCATCGACTTTGGTTGTCGCCTACCGTAGTAACGAGTGCTGTGATTGACTAGAGCGCTCCCGCTATGTCTCCAAGCCAATGCACCCTCACAAACATAGAGAAATACCTACGAAATACTGGATTTACTTTTAATGAATTTGAAATTAAATAAATATTCCTATGGCTGGACAATAATCACGCTCTAACACACATTATTAAAGACATAAACAGATTAAATAAACATATATCAAAGGAATAGAAGCAAAAGTAGGCCAGTAGCCTAATGCCTCCGTGCTTTCTAAAACGCAATAAATATTTGACCAATTTCTTCATGAATATTAGTATATATTGGTTTTAAAGAAAGACAGAGGCTAATAAATATATTCACAAGCATGCTGCTACCAATTTTTCGTGTAACTCTGGAATACTTATGGGCTGACGTGATCAATAGTAATTGGCCACTTTCACCTCCAATAACTCATGTACTATTCAAGTTACATGCCAGTAATTCATACCAATATAGGTTTGCTGGAAATTCGTTCCTGGTTGTTACTTGTATAACTTACAGTCTGATACTAAACTTTAAACTAATAAAGAGATTGAAAATCTGATCACACCATCAGAATCGTCATGCAAATAATGGTAATGTACACGTTTCTTTTTAAGGTATCATGATTCCTTTGGCTATTATTAATTCCTACATGAACTGTGAAATGTCTGCCATGATGGTTTCACAAAGTCCGCCATCTTTGGCACTCCTGGCATACAAATCTCCTTCAGTGACACAAAGCACAGTCCTCAATACGGTGTCAACACGGAATTCCCAGCCATGCGGTCGACCTGGACCACGCGCTGGGGCTACGCCTCTTGCCCGCATCTCGTGGTCGTGCGGTAGCGTTCTCGCTTCCCACGCCCGGCTTCCCGGGTTCGATTCCCGGCAGGGTCAGGGATTTTCTCTGCCTCGTAATGGCTGGGTGTTGTGTGATGTCCTTAGGTTAGTTAGGTTTAAGTAGTTCTAAGTTCTAGGGGACTGATGACCATAGATGTTAAGTCCCATAGTGCTCAGAGCCATTTGAACCATTGTTTTTGCTACGCCTCTTGCCCCGGCTGTTGTTCGACACAACGGGGTTGCTGACGAGCCCCGGCCTGCCGAACGGCCCGAGCGGCCACGCCAATTCAGAACTGAGAATATTTTCAGGGCGCCGCAACTCGCCGTTTACTTCACAAAAGGGAAAAAAAGACCAGGGAAAAGAAATAAAAACAGTGTTTTCTTTAATAGTCGTACTTGTTGATAGTGATGGTGGGGATTAGCGAGGGGAAGACAGACAACGAATTCTGCAGATACACCAATTCGTTCTATAATAAAGATACTATACAGACTTTTGCTTATACGACTGCTCCCATCAGATTACACGGAACGTTCAGGTAGTACTGTTTCCTGAAAAACAGTGGTTAGCTAGTACAGAGGCATTTTCTGGTCTTAGACCCATTTGTAGATTGCACTCTTGAAGAGAGACTATTATGCTCACATTAGTAGTTGATATATAATGAAACTGAAGTCATGAAAGGTGTAACATGCAGTCCACGTTTTTATGATTCAGGGCAGAGTTTCATTTTTGGTATCAGGCACTCACTACCGGCAGGAGAAATGGGAAAAATGGAAATTGAGTTTGAATTTAAGTACAATATGTCTGACCATATTGTACTTAAATTCAGACTCAATTTCTATTTTCAGTTTCATCAAAAAGATTCTCATCAATGAAGGCTTATAAATCCTCATTTCCCCTTCTTTAGTCGTATTGTCTGTGGAGGCGGTAAACGACAGTGATCCAAATAATTAACAAAGCCAACTACATAAGCTTTGGTTTATAAGACGGTTTTCGTAAGATGGAGGTTAAACAATACACATATATTGTTATCATTTAACAATCAGATCATGTCATTATAATTGACCACCCTGACCGCTATTCATATACCTGGTTTTCTTTTTTTTCTTTTTTTTTTTTTTTTTTTTTTTTTTTTTTTTTTTTTTTTTTTTGAGATAGACGTTTTCAATCGTAAAGGGCACAGTTATTATCAGAATCTGTCAGACAACCAGAAAAAAGTAACATTGCTACCAGAAAGCAGTCCATGGATGGAACATACTACTTCTGTGGGACTAGACACAAAATTGCAGCCAGCAGGAGTGGCCGAGAAGTTCTAGGCGTTCAGTCTGGAACCGTGCGACCGCTACGGTCGCAGGTTCGAATCCTGCCTCGGGCATGGATGTGTATGATGTCCTTAGGTTAGTTAGGTTTAAGTAGTTCTAAGTTCTAGGGGACTGATGACCTCAGATGTTAAGTCCCATAGTGCTCAGAGCCATTTGAACTAAATTGCATGTGCAGGATACAACCTATTCAGAAGCCTACGATTATGCCGCAAGCTGTTCGAAATTATTGGAAGTGTTGTATAACTGAGATTTGGACGATGTAACAGGTCGAATTTCATTCTAAATCCGAAGTTTTCATGAACATAAAAAAATGGTTCAAATGGCTCTGAGCACTATGGTACTATGGGAATTCTGAGGTCTCAGCCCCCTAGAACTTTAAAAAAAAAAAAAAAAATTCTTTATTCAATACCATTACAATTATACAAATATAACCCACTGCCTTAATTCATTACTGGGTCCTAACAATGATACATTTACATTAAATTTTGCAGCTTAGTGTACTTTTAGTGTGTGAGCTACAGTTAATGTTAGTAACAATGGGCATCTAATGTCTACTTGTACTACTATTTATACCTAATTACTATTACTAATTTAATTATATATGTATTCTGCAGCGTCACATGTGTGCCAGTGAGGAAGATATAAACCTACTTTTTCACGCCCTGCTCTTCGAGCTAATCCCGAAGAGCATGCCCCTGGCACTGGGCGGGCCTCGATGTTAAATTCGCTGCAGTCTCTATCTTAATTTCCTATAACTAAGTCCTACAAACTAACCTATCCTACGTCATGTCCGGTGTGTGTGTCACAATTAGTAGTTGTTCCCCACTCCCCCTAGTCCTGCACGTGGCGGATCCCAACTTAGATGTAGTCGGCCAGTCCACGCACAGGCGGTATGGGAATAGGGCTCTTTGACGCAATTGGTGGTTATTGTCACTTATTGTTTACTGTATCTCTCCTAAATAGTCAATTAAAACTTTTCGAGATACCTCATTTGCCAAGGTGTTTAGAGTCTGAAAAGTCTCCTCTCGTCTAAGTAGTTGGTGTGTGTCACGGTTGGGTAGTCTGTCTCGCAGTGTGTTGGCGATATCATTGAAGAGGGGACACTCGTAAACTACATGCTCAGGCGTGCCTTCCGGATCGCCACAGTCGCACGCTGGTGTTGCCCTTTTCCCAAATCGACATAGATAAGTCGGGTAGGGTCCATGGCCAGTGAGAAAGTGGATCAACCCTCGCGTAGGCTCGAAGTACTTCATTCCAAGTCGTTCCCTCACATCGGGTAAGAACTGGAAGGTTCTTCGTCCAGTCTCTTCTGCCTCCCAAGTCTCCTGCCAAAGCTCCTCCCATCTTTTCCTTATCTCTCTTTTATCCCCCACTCTGGTACCCATAATATCAGCAATCTTCTCATAGTTTCCCTTCTTGGCCCAATACCAAGCCGCCTGTTCTCTTATCTTTATGTCCAGGGGGCAGAGCCCCATTATGACTAATAGGGCCCCCCCTGGAGATGTTCTATAGGCACCCACGGATCTTAATACCATGCTTCTCTGTACCCTTCTCACTGCCATGGCGGGCACTACCCTCGTGAGCCTGTGCGCCCAGACTCCCGAGCCATAGCCCACAACTGAGGTTAAGATACTATTATGATATAGTCTAATTAGGTGTGGAGGAAGATGGAATCTTTTGTGACCTATGGAAATTAGGTTATTTAATATCTGAAGGGCTCTCTGAGTGACAGTTTCAATGTGTTTTCCGAAGCTCCACCTCTCATCAATGATAACTCCCAGGTAACGTGTCTCTCGTCGTCGGAGAACTGGTGATCCGTCTATTCTGACAGTCGGGTTTCTAATAAGATTTCCTTTTAGCAGTAAGTAGGTGGATTTACTAGGTGAGATAGTCATTTTAGTCGTGTGGCACCACTGTTGGAGTTTGTCTAATGCTGTCTCTATTTTTGGTTCAATTTCTTCGCAGCTACGGCCGCCAACCAACAGGTCATCCGCGTAGGCTATCACCTCTAGCACCTCATCGCTCTGTTGTAATTTATCTAATAAAGGCTCCATATGGATGTCCCAGAAAAGGGGGCCCAAGACGGAACCCTGGGGACATCCTTTGGTAATTATCTTTCTGATTCTTTCGCTAGATGATGATAACCATACCTCCCGATCTTCACAATAGCTCCTCAGGCAACCATATAGAGGCCCTGGACACTCTTTCTCCCGCAAGCAGGAGAAGAGCGAAGGCCACCAAAGGTTGTCGAAGGCGCCACTGATATCAACCATGATGCCAACCACGTATTTGTGCGGGGTCGAGCCACAGACCTCGGCCGCCAGGGCGATTGCATCAGATGCTGACCGCCCCGGTCTGAACCCGAACTGCCTGTCGCTCACCCCACACAACACTCGATGTGCCGTCAATCTGTCAGCCAGCAATTTCTCCAGTATTTTGCCAAATATATCTAACAGGCAAATCGGCCTGTAAGATTTTACTTCCGCAGGGTCCTTGTCCGGTCCTTTCTTTATAATAATTATATTTGCCGTTTTCCATCTCTTTGGGAATTTTCCCTGTCTGAGGCATTCGTTATATAAGTGTGTTAGTGGCGCAGTCAACTGAGGCGCCAGAAACTGCACCACCTCCGCCACAATGCCGTCCGGCCCTGGTGCTTTTCCTTTTTTCAATGATCTTATGTGGGTTGCCACCTCCTCCTCTGAAAAGGGGTAGATAGCCGTCTCATTATTGTATTCCTCTTGATCTTCGTCTCTGAGTTGTTTCTGTTCCTCTGTTTCCCCATCCGCATTATCGTCAGGCAACAGGGACCGGAGGAGGACCCCCGCAGTTTCCTGCCAGGACTCCGTCATCCCGCCCCCGTACCTGACTGTTGATAACTCCAGAGGAGAGCGGATTTTCTCCCTCACCAGCTTGTATGGAAGCCCCCATGGGTCCGTAACCAACTGGTTGAGCACAAAATTTTCCCAACTTCTCATCCTGACTTCGCGTAATTTCTTTTGGAACTTCCGCTTTTCCTCTCTATATAGCGGCGCTGAAGACCTTGCTGTCGTGCGCCCACAAAACCCCTCTACAACAACTCTCTATATAGCACCTGCCACCTTTGGCGTTCCTGCCAGACGACACTGCGCTGGTAGTGCCTTCTCAGCCTTCTGACAGATTGACGTAGTTCACTTAGTTCAGCAGACCATGGTGACGGAGAGGCCGCCATGGCCCTCCTCCTTGTTGGTACGGCTGCCTTCACCACTCTTGTCACTGCATTCACCAGTTCCTCTGCTCTCTGGTCTACGTCTATGTCCAAATGTGTGTCGCCTTCCGGTGACGGAGGAATGTCACACTCCCTGGCTAGGCGTTCCCAGTCGGCTCTTCTATAATTTAGTTGCACCTCCCACCCAGTGGCCCAGCGGCAATCTCTTTTTCCCAAGGTAAAAGATATCAAATTATGGTCGCTTGTGGTGGCGTTATCTATGACTCTCCAATTTTGAATACTGTTAGCCATATTTGGTTTTACAAGGGTGACATCAATATTTGTCCCTTGTCCTCCCCCTGCAGCGTAGGTAGGAGGATTGACGGGCCTGTTTGCCACCACAAGTTGTGATGCCATTATGAGTTCCTCGATTTTTTCTCCGTTAGCATCTCTTGTGCCACTGTGCCACAGGGGGGATTTTGCGTTAATGTCAGCTGTTACTACTACTTTTCTTCCCTGCAACGCCGTGGTAACTCTCGCTAGATGGTCTATGTAGAGTTCTATGTTGTCCCCGTATTGGAACTACATGTTTATAAGAGTTATTGTTCCCATAGGGGTTTGAAGCTCCCTAGAACTTAGAACTGCTTAAAACTAACGAGCCTAAGGACATCACACACATCCATGCCCGAGGCAGGATTCGAACCTGCCACCGTAGCGGTCTCGCGGTTCCCGACTATAGCGCCTAGAACCGCTCGGCCACCCCGGCCGGTTCATTAACATCACTATTCGGTAGTTGGTGAGGTAAAACAGAAGAACCGGTGTGAAGGAAAGGAAGAGAAAAACGACCTTTCCTTCGACTAAATAGCTGTACAATAAGAGATCTATCTCGCCGCAAGCACAACTACATCATTTTGTCAAAGTAGTCAGTGTTTATACACAGCCGAAAGCGTCTACTTGACTAAAGTGGAAGAAGTAGACAAGATGGAAAAGAAAGAGAGGAAAATCGTAAGAAAAGTATTGGTGTCGATAAAACGCTAAGTGAGTAGAGGAACAGGATCTGTACAACAAACTAAACTAAATTTAACAACGACATTCGGAACAGAGAAACGTTTCGAAAGATGATTTTGGCCTCTCATTCATAGAGACAATCAAGGAGGAATGTAGCGACTCGAAGAACGGAAACAGTAGCACTGTGAGAGAATGAAAAGTTATTGGAGAACCCGGAAGATAAATCGGATGTAAATATTAACGTGGTCCGTACAAATAAAACGATATAAAGAAATTTAAAAGGAAATATTTTCAGTTCTATATGGCCGGCGAGTTACAATATGAGTTTCATCAAACAGGTGCACAGCGCTGAAACCCTGTAAGCCCCTATTTCGCGTCCTTAATTCGTCTTTTCTACGGGAGCGATAAACGACAGCGATCCGAATAATTAAAGAGGCGCAATGGGGTGGCGCAGAGCTCCGAGGCTGCAGGCAGCGGGGGCGGAGCGGAGTGACTGGGGGCGGAAGAGAGGCGGGGGCGGAGGGAGAGGGGCGCGCTGCCCCGGAACGTGTTGTGAATACCGACCGGCTCAGAAGCAATTAGACTGCCGAATTAAATAACCGAGAAACTCTATTAAGAGGGGCCATCGGGATCGGCGGTGGGCGAGCGGGGTGACGCGGCCGCCATATTCAAATTGCTTCCCGATAAAATACGTTAAAACGGGACGCGCGGAATTTGAGGGAGCGAATTGTCCCCTCGCCGTCGCCGCTCAGCGCAGAGTCGCAGCACGGAGCGACGCCGCCCGACTGCCGAATTAAGACGCACGGCCACGTCCGCCGTGCTGCGTCGCGGAATTGAATTGCCGCCGGCGTCGGCTCAGCGAGGCCGCCTCCCACCATATTTACTGCGTGCGGCGGCGAACACTCCCCGCCGCACAATCGACCACTTGTTCCGCGGACCACTCAGCGACAGCAGGGCGTCAGTTCGCGTGTTTGCACGACAGTTGTCGTATAATAGGCTGTACTACTGTGATTGCAGTGCCGCGATTGAGACTACTGTAAGCGCGAGATCCTTGTCATGCCTTTACGCTTGACGCACGCAAGTGATTTACAATGAAGTGACGAACGTCATCGGACAGCGATATGCACGTATACAGATGGCAGCAGTCTCACATTCACAACATAGAAAAGGGCAGTGAGTTGGCAGAGCTGTCATTTGTATTCAGATGATTCATATGAAACTGTTTCCGACGTCGTTATGGTGGCACGACGGAACTAAGAGACACTGAAGCCGTAATTGCAGTTGGAGCTCGATGCGTAGGACACACCGTTTCGGAAATCGTAAAGAAATTCAGTATTTCGAGATTCACAATGTCAGTAGGGTGCCGAGCTAACCAAATTTTCGGGATTGCCTTTCAACACGGACAACGCCGTCGCCGACGGCTTTCGTTTAACGACCGAGAGCAGCGGTGTTTGTGTACAGATGTCAGTGGTCACAGACAAGCAACACTTTGTGAAATAACAGCAGAAATCAATGTGAGATATTCAGATGACGTATCTTGTAGGACATTGTGGGGAAACATGGCGTTAATGGACAAAGGCAGCAAGCAACCGACCTGAGTACCTTTGCTAGCAGCATGTCATCACCTGCAGCACATCTCCTGGGCGCATCGGTTGGACTGTAGAGGACTGGAAAAACTTGGCTTGCTGATTAGTCCCGATTTCGGTTGCTATGATGTAATGGTAAGGTGCGCGTGTACGCAGACCACACGAATCCATGGACCCAAGTTGTCAGCCAGGCACTATGCAAGTCGGTGGTGCCTCCACAATGGTTTGGGCTGTCTTTACGTGGAATGGACTGGATCCTCAGGCCCAACTGAACCGATTATTAACTGAAAATGTTTATGTTCCGATACTTTGAGATCATTTGCAGCCATTCATGGGCTTCATGTTCCCAAACAAAGACAGAATTTTTATGGATGACAGCCGGCCGCGGTGGTCTCGCGGTTAAGACGCTCAGTCCGGAACCGCGCGACTGCTACGGTCGCAGGTTCGAATCCTGCCTCGGGCATGGATGTGTGTGATGTCCTTAGGTTAGTTAGGTTTAAGTAGTTCTAAGTTCTAGGGGACTGATGACCACAGAAGTTAAGTCCCATAGTGCTCAGAGCCATTTGAACCATTTTTTATGGATGACAATGCGCCGTGTCACTAAGTCACAGTTGTTCTCGTTGCGAGAACATATCCCCGAATACGGGACGTATCTCCAAAGGAATGTAGAATTATAAAATGTAGAAAAGAGCTACATAAAGTTGAAAGTTGTCCGTTACAGACAAAAAAAAAATGGTTCAAATGGCTCTGAGCACTATGAGACTTAACATCTGAGATCATCAGTCCCCTAAACCTAACTCACCTAAGACATCACACACATCCATGCCCGAGGCAGGATTCGAATCTGCGACCGTAGCGGTCGCGCGGTTACAGACTGAAGCGCCTAGAACCGCTCGGCAACAGGGGCCGGCATTTGTGTAGTTAAATTAACGGAGGCATAAAATGCCAGTTTTGTAAAGCCATTCTCATGTATGTTTAGACAATCTTTTTTCATATTTACATGTCAGTTTTTGTGAGACTGTTTGGAAATTTCGTTCAGTACCTGCGTAAGCATTTGAAATCTTTGGACTACATATATCTCAGCTCTGACAATCTTGCTCGCATTTGGCAGGAAGATCTGTAAGAAGCAGGCATCTTTTAGCTAATATAAGAAGCAGTCATGCTCTTGTTATTGCAAGAAGCAGTTGAGTTTTAGTCATTGTAAAGAGACATGTTTAGTTTATAATTTGAATTTCAATGGAGCGAATAGATGATAAATTTTATCAATCCGATGCTTGAAGAATTTTAAAAACAATAGGGTAAAAGTGTGAATATTTTATATATAATAGCTGGCGGACCAGTGAACTTTACAGTCCTGGAAACAGAACCGTTTCATAGTACAAGGAAAACCTGCTAACATTATCACACCTGTTGGAAGGGACAACGAATCCAAAATCAGCTGAGGAGAATTTAACAGTTTAATACTGTGTGCACGTCTTTTCATTTTCATTCAGACTAACTCACATTCGTGCTGTAGATTATTGCCGGCCGAGGTGGCCGTGCGGTTCTAGGCGCTGCAGTCCGGAACCGCGTGACCGCTACGGTCGCAGGTTAGAATCCTGCCACGGGCATGGATGTGTGTGATGTCTTTAGGTTAGTTAGATTTAAGTAGTTCTAAGTTCTAGGGGACTGATGACCTAAGATGTTAAGTCCCATAGTGCTCAGAGCCATTTGATAAGCTATTGTACAAAACATTACCGAACGAGCCGTGAACGTATTCATACGTGTATCGATGAGCCATCGCAAGTCTACAAGAACCTATAGTCATTCTTCTGTCTACTAGAGTAGCTTTATCTTTGGTAGGGAACTGCAGAGATGTGTCGGTTAGCGAGCCAACCCTACTGTTTGGCACTGATAAACGGTTCTCCTCTTCTTGGTGCTGTGAACAGTCTCTGACTTCCTGTTTGCTACCGCATTGGCGTACTAAAATGTTTAATATTGAGGCTTCTTCTTGGGGTATTGAAATGGACTTCGTTCAGTATTACGGCCAATTGGTTGCTAGCTTGCTCTGTTTTTGCTTAATTTTACGTCATGCGGTTGTTTCAAATTTATTCACAAGAGATACGTCGCAATTATACTTAATGTGAGCAATTCTAGTTCTTTGATCTGTTTCATAGCCTGATGTTTGGAGCACGACGGAGTCAATATGCAATTCCTATTCAATCACGAAGTTCTGCAAGTTATTTCCTCATTGCTTTTCCACTCATTAAATAATATAACGGATATTAATATCAACATTGGATTATTTTTCTGCTGTCTACACTGAAGCGCCAAAGAAACTGGTTTAGGCATGCGTGTTCAAATACAGAAATATGCGAACAGGCAGAATACGGCGCTTCGGTCGGCAATGCCAATATGAGGCAACAAGTGTCTGGCGCAGTTCTTCGATCGATTTCTTCTGCTACAATCACAGTTTATCAAGATTCAAGTGAGTTTGAGCGTAGTGTTACAGTGGGCGCACGAGCGATGGGAAACAGCGTCTCCGAGGAAACGATGAAGTGGGGATTTTACAGTACACTATTCCACGAGTGTACCGTGAATACCAGAAGTCCGGTAAAACATCAACTCTCTGACATCGCTGCGCCCGGAAGAAAGATCCTGTAAGAACGGGACGATCGACGACTGAAGAGAATCGTTAAACGTTACAGAAGTGGCACCCTTCCGCAAATTGCTGCGAACTTCGGTGCTGGGCCATCAACAAGTGTCAAAGTGCGAACCATTCAACGAATTATAATCGATATGGACTTTCGGAGCCGAAGGCTCTCGTGTACCTTTGAGGACTGCTCGAGACAAAACTTTACGCCTCGCCTGGGCCTGTCAACAACAACATAGTACTATTTATGACTGGAAATAAGTGCCTAGTCGGACGAGTCTCGTTTCAAATTGTATCGAATGGATGGAAATGTACGGCTATGGGGACAACCTCATGAATCCATGGACCCTCCACGTCATCAGGGAACTTTTCAAGCTGGTGGAGGCTCTGTAATGGTGTGGGGAATGTGCAGTTGGAGTGATATGAGGCCCCTGTTACGTGTAGACACGACTCTTAAAGCTGAAACTTACGTAAACATCCTGTCTGATCACCTGCATCCATTCTTGTCCATTGCGCATTCAGACGGACTTGGGCAATTCTAGCAAGACAATGCGACACTCCACATGTTCAGTGCTGCTACAGAGTGGCTCCAGGAACACTCTTCTGAGTTTAAACATTTCCGCTGGCCATCAAACTCCCCAAACATTAACATTATTGAGCATATCTGGGATGCCTTACAACGTGCTGTTGAGAAGAGATCTCGACCCCCCCTCGTACTCTTACGAATTTATGGACAGCCCTGCAGGATTCCGTGTCAGTACCATCCAGCTCTACTTCAGAGATTAGTCGAGTCCATGTCACGTGGTGTTGCGGCACTTCTGCGCGCTCGCGGGGCCCTACACGATATTAAGCAGGCGCACCTGTTAATTTGGCTTTTCAGTGTACAAACATTTGGTCACCCCGAGCCACGGGGCTGTTGAAGTGTACTTGGAAGTAAGATATGAGATTTCGCGTTCATTTTCTGCACACTACGTACATACGTATTCAGTATTCATTTAGTTACGTCTCGGACGAAGTCATTTTTCACTCCTCTGACCTTTATTCAGATCTTCATATTTGCTCAATTTAGAACTTCGTTCACGAGACAGTTACATTCGTTTTCGTTGTATTTAAAGACGAGATATATTAAGTTCCCTCCAGCATTGGTGCAACTCTCTTACTTTTTAATAGAATTTTCAACTACCCCGTAACAAGTTACGTGCGGCTTGCAGTGGAACATCAAGGCACGTGTTTACCGGGATTAAGACATCAATATTTAGCTACCATACGAGCTCATTCAATTTATTAACTTTTGCAGGATGCTGTGTGCAAGTGTACATTCACTGCGCGAATCGCTCCTACAAGGGAGACGCAGGTTAATGAACTGGTTGACTTTTCAGAGTGTGTGACAAGCTTTGTGAGGGTTTTGCTGTGAAACGGAATCAGGTGAGAAATAATATATGCCGCATCACTGTTTATATTGTAGCGGTGTCGTTTTCACTTGAATGTGACCATTCGAAACTTAAAATAGCCCTAGGCAGCAAGTTCTTTGCTCCCTAGCGAAAGCCCTTTCATCTGAACATACAAATTTTCACTCATTAGACAAAAAAGAGAAAGAAAGAAGGACGCAAGGAATTATCCGAATGGGCTGATAATCGACAGATGTGATGGACATGCAAAAACAAACAAATTATTACAGTTTAAAAAAAAATTATGATTTTGTATTCAAGAGAAAGAGCTTCAGGAACTGAGCAAGTCAATAATTCGTTGGTGCACCTCTGGCACTTATGCGAACAGTTATTCGGCTCAGCGCTCGCACTTTAGATCATCAAAATCTCGAGTTCGTTGGAGTGCCCTGCCCGTATTACTGCAAAAGTTCTCTAATGGGGGGAGGTTCGGCAACCCTTCTGGCCAAGGTTGGGCTTAGCAAGTACGAAGACAAACAATAAAAACTTTCATCGTGCGTGGGCAGGCATTATCTTGCTGAGTTGTAAGCCCAGGATAGCTTGCCATGAAGGGCAACAAAGCTGGGCGTAGAATATCGTCTATGCACCACAGTTCTGTACGAGTGCCGAAGATTACAACCAAAAGGATCCTGCTACGAAAAGAAACGGCGCCCTACACCATTACTGTTGGTTGTCGTACCGTATGGACGACGGCAACTAGGTTGGTATCCCACGCTGTCTGCGGAACCTGCAGACACGTCTTCGCTGGTCAACAGGGATTAGTTCGAAGCGGGACGCATCACTGAAGAAAATTCTGTTCCAGTCAATGAATTCCTAGGCCGAAGACGTGTCTGGAGATTCCCCAGGCAAAGATGGGATAACAAACCGACTGCCACCTCCCATACGGCCCAATAGCTAGCAATAATGGTTCTGGGTGCCATTTCTCTTCGTAGCAGCCACCATGGCACCCTTACACCACAATGGTATGCCGACTATATTATACGCCCCGTTATGTTGCTCTACATGGCAGGCCATCTTAGGCTTACATTTCAGCAAGATAATATCTGACCTTACATGACGAGAGTCTCTACTGTTCGTCTTCTTGCTTACCAAACCCTACCTTGGCCAACAAGGTCGCCGGATCTCTCCACAACTGAGAAGCATTATGCGCAGGGCCCTCCAACCAGCTTACAAGTTTGGCGATCTAACGCGCCAATTGGACAGAATATGGCACGATATCTCTCAGGAGGACGTCGACTGGACACTAGAAATCTACTCTGTAGGAATCAGCATGGGTTTCGAAACAGACGATCGTGTGAAACCTAGCTCGCGCTGTTCGTCCACGAGACTCAGAAAGCCATAGACACGTGTTCCCAGGCAGATGCTTGTTTCTTGACTTCCGCAAGGCGTTTGATACAGTTCCCCACAGTCGTTTAACGAACAAAGTAAGAGCATTTACAGTGCATATAGGTAACTGGCAGTTTACTCCTTCCGCTGTCGTCAAGAAACTTCGGGAAGCTACCAGGATACAGGAAAGTTTTTTTTTTTTACTGAGTGAAATGTTCTATCACCATCAAGGATACAACAATTGATACAGTAGCCGTACAAGTGAATAATAAAATTAATAATTTTTAAAGTCTCTACCAAAAAGTGTCAAATACTTAAAATGACTGACCAGTAATACACAGCAGCGCCACATACGGCACGTATTACAAGGTTGTGTTCCCGCGCCCGGGTTCCCGGGTTCGATTCCCGGCGGGGTCAGGGATTTTCTCTGCCTCGTGATGACTGGGTGTTGTGTGATGTCCTTAGGTTAGTTAGGTTTAAGCAGTTCTAAGTTCTGGGGAATGATGACCATAGATGTTAAGTCCCATAGTGCTCAGAGCCATTTGAACCATTTTACAAGGTTGTGTGTCCTGTTGGCATGTAAAAATCATTAAATGTGAATCCGTGTTGGTCAACAATAAAATTATTAAATTTTCAATCCGCTACCAAAAACAGTCAACTATTTGAAACCTCATTTCATAAAAAGACATCGTATATTTTACAGTGTCCGTTGCTCGTGGTCTCGCGGTAGCGTTCTCGCTTCTCGAGCACGGGGTCCCAGGTACGATTCCCGGCGAGGTCAGGGATTTTTCCTGCCTCGAGATGACTGGGTGTTGTTGTTCCGTCTTCATCATCATCATTCATTCCCATCAAGGTCGGAGGAAGGCAATGACAAACCACCTCCACTAGGACCTTGCCTAGTAAAGTGGTGCGCGTCACCCGCATCGTTCCCCTACGCGCTGTAAAGAAGCTTTGGACCTCATTTCCATTTTTTAATATTTTACAGTTCGGTTCTTGTATCGTTATTATATTCTATTGCTGATACACCGAGGAGTACATCTCCTGTTTTAAGTATGCATTATTGTCTGTGGTGCCTATTGGTTGCTGCTAGTTAGAAAATAGAGTTCTTGTGTTTGTTGTGTCTTTATGCCACTTATGTGGCATAATGTGTACGGCATACCACGAAACTCGGTTACTGGATGATTGTGTGGTCTTCACCACTAAATTATTTGAAAAGTTGTTACGTTTCTTTTCTGTTAGCATATATTACCTGTACAATTATTCTTGTGTAACATATGGTTTAACTCTTGAACATGGTAGTTCTTATTTATTTGATTGTAAAGAAATGGCGAATAGTCGTTTCTGGTCCAGAAGTAAGTAATTTTGTCACACTCCGACTCTACACGCTCATGGGCATGGTTATGCTCTGCCTTCCTCAGAATGACAAGTACATTTTTGCTGCCTTGAAAAAAAGGCAACTTTGTGGTTTAATGTTTCTTTTTACGCGGGACATATCACGAAGAAGTTTTAGCATCAGTACGGAATTTGTAAAGTTTGGAGTGCTAACGTTTTATGCCTGTAAAAGATCGGAAAACTTTTAATATCTTATTATTTTGTTTTCTTTCAATACTAATGTTGCTGTTCACATTTAATGATTTTTACATGCAACATCGGCGGTTTCTTTACGACAGGGGAAGGAGTAAACTGCCGGTAATGTGTATGCACTGTAGATAGTCATTGCACATTATATATACAAAGATGTACAGCAGTTACTATAGGTTATCTGTCTTGAGCTGACTGCAATCTAATTAAAATGTACTATACCAGACGTGTTTCGCTTTCATTGTCAAAGCATCTTCCCTGGTTATTGGTGTTGTTTTACATAATCTTCTCCTACCCTCCTTGCTAGCAGTAGCTAGTGTCGACAGGCACATATGTACTTGATAATTTTTGGCATCCTACAATAGTTCCTGCTTTACAGAATTCACAATTATGTTTCTTAAGTGACACGACACATTATCCATTCTATGTATCACTATGATTTGCTTCCACCTAAACTTGTACAGGTGTTTTGTTAGAATTAAGTGCGAGATATAAAATACTGTTTTGCGCTGTGCTGTGAAGTGTGCAGTTTATTCCCTCCTATCATTTTTAAATACTGTAGCAAGCCATGTAAACTGTTACACAAATTGTTTCTCCCGTATGCATTCTTTTCCGCTCTATATGTTTTTAAACAAAAACTGTACTCACAACACTGTGCTGTTTCGTCTTCTTCACTGAAAACAGGAAAATGTATTTATTGCTTATTGGCTTACCGTTAGAATACTACTACAAAACCTTAATTTGCATTGAAATTAACAAAGCTCAGTGTCAATGACTGAGGGGTGGGAGGTGGGGAGGGGGGGGGGGAGGGCATGGAGGAGATGGATGGAGAAGAGAAGAGCAATTAGATGGAAAGAGTCAGGGGGAAAGAGATGGACGGCGAGAGGGTGGAAATGGAGATGGACAGAGACGAGGCTGCATGCGGAGCCGCTCTCGTGTGTTATCACCTTCCTGACTTCTTCACTACCCCAGCCGTACGCTCCAAGACCAGGCTCTCCGACAGCCGTGTCATTACGGAATTCTAGGACATTTACTGGAAACCACGATCGTGAGTTTTCTATCGTGTATTTATTTGCGTAATCTATTATTTTTCTTGTGGGGCCACTTGACATAGCTCCACCCTGTACACGGGATTCAACCAAAGTCAGTGGGCGAATTAAAAGTAAAATGAAAGTCACTGGATGAACTGGAAGCACAACTAAATTCGTTTTAGTTGTCTAGAGATATCGCAGCGAGGGAAGATGAACCTCAGTAGCACATTAGAAGTATTGTACGCAGAGAATTACTTCTCCCTGTAGGTTCTTAGCACACACTGATAATCTGCATTATCATTACCGCAAAAGTTAAACTGTAACTTTTCACTATCTGTCAATTAAAAATTCTTGATTATTTTTAAACTTGTCTTTGATATTCCAACGGACTTCTACTTATGTGAAAAATGGGTGGAAGAAAGAGATAAGATACGGTTTCGCGTACTTCGTAGAAGAACGTTACTACTGATGTTCGTACGTTCTGCAAACGCCGAGTATAATTCACAGTTGAGAGAAACGGTTGTGAATTCGCAACTGCTTTTCTAAAACTGTTTCCCAAATGCAGAGGTAGGAAAACACTTGGTTTCATAAGCTTTTATGATATCATCCGAAAAACAGAAAGCCTACTCGGAAACCTCGATGAAAAAGAAGAAAGGTAAAAAGAAAAAAGATCATAAAAACTTCATGTTTTTGTTTGCAAACACAGAGCTTGCTGATAACCTTTGGCATCACAACGCGGCACTACAGCAGACAGTTTCCGTTTTGCGCATCTTACCTAATGAACATGAAACTCGATCAGGTAGCAGTTTCTGCTAATTGATGGACGTGTCGCCATACTGCACTGGTTGGTGCAGTGCATTGCACTCCGTCTTCAGGCCACAAGTGGCCCATCGGGACCATCCGACCGCCGTGTCATCCTCAGGTGAAGATGCGGATAGGAGGGGCGTGTGGTCAGCACACCGGTCTCCCGGTCGATTATGATGGTTTTCTTTGACCGGAGCCGCTACTATTCGGTCGAGTAGCTCCTCAATTGGCATCACGATGCTGAGTGCTCCCCGAAAAATGGCAACAGCACATGGCGACTGAATGGTCACCCATCCAAGTTCTAGCCACGCCCGACAGCGCTTAACTTCGGTGATCTCACGGGAACCGGTGTATCCACTGCGGCAAGGCCGTTGCCAGGTTGGGGCAGTGAGCAGCGCATAAATGGTGATAACGAGAGAATTCCCTCGCGGAATCGGTGTACATATGAACTCCCCTTGTCCTCCGCCGGAGCTCTATTCGGACTCCCGTAATTCGCCCACTGTAAACCATGCGCAATAATGGTTTGTGGGAACAGTAGCCGCAGCTTCACGTATTAATGAATTTCGGTCAGAGTGTCGCTGATTGCACCGCTTTACTCAGACGTGTTTTATTTTACAGCCTCATTAAACGACTCTGCAGAAATGGACGCGCAGTGCCGACACGTAAAAACACGGGCAGCAGCTGCCCTCCTGGGCGCCATATTGGCACCGTTACGAGCGCGGGTAGTCGCCGTGGTCGTGGCGGGGCCTGTAGCTTGCGGTTTCGTAAACGACCCCTACATACGAACTGGCGCGTCGGTAATTGACATGTGTGGTTGTAAAATGTGTATTTACACGTAGCAAAGGGGCAGGGAAATGTGATACCTCGTTTCACCTGAGTTGTTGAGAATGTATGTGTGGAGTCGCCTGTAGAGTGAAAAACATTGCTCGTTGAACGTCCCCAGACCTGAATTTCACAAGCGGCTATCACTTACATGAACATCAGCCACGCTCTGAAGCCACTAAATTTGTGGAGTGAAACATTTTTGAGTTTTACAAGTTCTTCTGGGTCTATTGTTCTTACTGATATAAGTCAACAATCTGCCACTAAACAAGACAGATAACTCGAAAGTATTTATCTTTGTAGGTTGCACAATTGTTATTGTGAAAGACATGGGATGTAATGTAAATTGTGAAGCTAACAGGTTAGTCAGTAACTTCAGCATGTGGTATTCAGAGAACAGATTAAGGTAAAAACCGAAATTTTGGTATCCATAGACGGTCAAACAGGCAGTAAGGTCTACTATTTGAAATATTTAAGACTGAGGCTGGAAAACTTTGCTTGAAACATCAAGTTCAAGATCTTGTGCAGAAACCGAACGTTGTCATCTTCGCTATAAGGATGATCGCACAGTTTATGACCCTGAAACACGGTTGCTTACTTTCACTCTATTGTCCTACATGGGGAGCTCCGTGCGGTCACCAATAATATTCTTGCTCCTTAAAAAGGCGATCGGACCGATGTGTGGTGTCCTGTTGTATCCTGACTACTCGTGAAATGTGGGGCGTCTAGGAAACCTGCTTTCTCGGATCGCTAGATAACAATTCAAGCAAATCGTATCAATGAATTTTATTACAAAAGGAAATGATTACAATACTTAACTTTGACTATAATACAGAAGTGTCGCAACCAAAGGTCGACATACAAATAAGAAATCTCCTCAGTGTATACAATTCCTGAGTCGCTGGTCTTGAAGTGCCTAATCTTGATGCTCCTGTAGAAGTGGGCCGCGACCAGTCGGCGCGGCTCTTACGCCCTCTTCGCATAGAGGACGCTGCCGTCGCGTTCTCGTCGAGGAGAGGGGTCGGTCACCCTGGAATTGCCTAACTTCTTCACAGCCCTCTCTGCTCCTTCGCGCTTGACTTTACGCTGGAACATGTCCATACGCGAATTTCGTGCGAGTGGTTTTTCAGATGTCTCGTATTCGAGCTCGCCATCCATAAACTTAAATTTCTTTGCAGTATTTGTTGTTGACAGTGTTGACTCATTCAGAAGAAGCTGCAACATTCATGGGGATGCGCTACTCAGCAGATTTCACTTACAATAGGCTCCCAGTAGAACTGAAGAAAAGAATAATACACATTGAGTATTGAAAGACAAGTTGAAAGATTTCCTTGTGGCACGCTCCATCTATTCTGTACAGAAGTTCCTGGTAGCACTTTACAGTTCGCTCTATAATGTGTTATTTCTTCATATACATCCACATGTTTTGTTAATTTTGTAATTCTTTTGTTTGAACTTTTTTAATAATTGTTCTGTAACCTAAGTACTGACTCGTTCCACGACCATGTCTCTTGTGGTCCCAAGGAACCTGATAGATAGATAAATAAATAAATAAATAAGTAGATATTTAAACATTTTCAACTTCGAAGTGATTCATGAAAATGAAGGACAACTTGAGTGAAGAGGGAAACTAGAAATGCCGGTGTATAACTGCAAAAATGTTTGAGAAAAATACATTGATTCACAGATCTTCATGATGTAAACTGTGTTCTAGTGGATCCTAAATTATGCTAATACTAAATAAGCCATTGTTAGGCATCTGTAAAGTGGGTGTTTCCCCCATATGATAGGGATCATGCTCTGAAGAGCTGGAGGAGTCTTGTGTGAAGATATCGTATTAACAATAATTTCCAGTATTTAGTTTTTTCATGAATTATTATTTAACTTACAGACTATCCAGAACATGAAACATTACTCCAAGATGCTTTACAAGTTTACTACTTTTAAGTGTGTCCTTCTTTTCCTACCTTACAGATGCGTAACTGATGTACCTGTAGTGTCGGCAGACTTGCCAACACTACGCACACTAAATGAAAGAGGTGGCCAAGATGCACGCGCTAACTCCCGCAGGCGGGCGTTAGGTCTGAAACAGGATACGTAATGAATGCTATAAAGAAAAGTACGTAGCTGCAGGAATACTTAACTTTAATCCATCCTTTATACACAGCGTTCTTGATGATACAAGTGAGACTCTCTCTAGATAAATGCAATGTAATGCTAATGGCGCCTTGCTAGGTCGTAGCCATTGACTTAGCTGAAGGCTATTCTAACTATCTTCTCTGCAAATAAACGAGGCTTCGTCCGTTGCATCGCTAGCTAAGTCGTCCGTACAACTGGGGCGAGTGCTAGTCCGTCTCTCGAGACCTGCCGTGTGGTGGCACTCGGTCTGCGATCACTGACAGTGGCGACACGCGGGTCCGACATGTACTAATGGACCGCGGCTGATTTAAAGCTACCACCTAGCAAGTGTGGTGTCTGGCGGTGACACCACAGTACCATTTCTTTCTTAGATTGTGGAGATACTTGGGTGCAACATGTTCAACAGCTTCCACACTCCCTTCATTCAAATTCCAGGTATCATTGATACAAACTTTGTACACTTATTCTTTGACACAGCACCAAAAGGAAGCTATCCGAATAAATAAACTCGCATGATGGAGCTAGTCATGCAATATGACCAGTTATTCATATACATCAATACAGGGATTTCCTATTCAGAAAGTTATGAACATCACCATCGCATTGGAATAATATGATGTCTTGTGTGCAAATATGTTGTTAGACCTACACTCAGTAGTGTTTCATCTAATGATTAACTGTTAACACCATGCTGGGAAACTATGTTTATATCAATATGCTTTCATTAATAGACTGTTTTGGAATTTAATTTACATAGTGATATATTAATTACACTATATGGCTGGAGAAGCTGAATTAAGTTAATTACGTGGGCCCATACTAAATAAAAGTATAAATGCTTCCATCAGCATTAACTTAATATGTAGAAGCGATGCTGCAGGAGTTTAGTTAAAGGATATTATTGTTCATCTTGCATTTAAAAATGAATCTGTTTTGAACCACAGTTAGACCATCGAAAAATGCATTTATGAAACTTATATGTAAATAATGTAAATATTTAACATCTTTCTGTCACACTTTGCAATTAAAAACCAAACATTGTATGTCAATTGTATTAATGATTAGCCCTGTGTAGGTTCCCTTGATTGCAGTTATTAATTTGTGCTCACTACTTGATGTAATCCAAGAGGAAAGTAGCTGACGAAGTACATTTACAGTGTTGTGGAATACATACATTTACAAGGCTGGATTAGTGCACTTTATTGCCATGCAGTGTATATCAGGTGTGTTGGGAAGAATCAGAGCTGTTTGTGTGGGCAATCATAGAGGAACACTGGCTTCTGAGTGTCCAAAGACCTCAGCTGAACTGGATCAGGCCTTAATGATAAAGACTATAGATTATGGTAATTACTTACCCCAAGAACCTATCTGTTAAGTGCTCTCCAAGCAGACTTGAAAGTGCCACGCGTGAGGCCTATCAACAGAAGGGTCCAGCAGCGGAAGTACTGTTTCTTTCTAGGATTCTGCAACCTATGCGCTTAGCATATCCTTACATTTCACCAAATAATACGATTTGGCTTTCGATTCCTTTGCTGTTGCATTACACCCCCTTTTCAAAAGTTACAAACGATATGCTTGCCAAGAAAGTTCCTTTTCAATTGCAGTCTGCAACATCTTTCTTCTTTTGTGTCGTAAATCTGCTTATCGTGTCCATTGTTATGATACCACTGATCATGGTGGCAAAACAAGCCTCAGGTCTTTACCATAAATGCAGTAATTTAGTGATGTTTGGGTGGAGAGCTGAGAATGGGCGGGCATAATGGCAGGAACTACGACCACGACACACTGCTTGCTAGCTCCTGCCTGCAGGAGGCCGGGAACATCATATCGTAAATATTCATTTGATTTTGAGTTTTATGTAGCACTTTTGTACCAAAACTATGCTGTAATCTATTTAATAATTCAGTATGCAGATCTGAGTTGTAAATAAAATTAAATCACTAATGCTTGCATGATAGGTACAATGTCAAGGATTGCAGATCGAATTTAGAACTATCTCCTTTCATTTTGGTCTTATGATGGATTCCTGCAATTTGATGCAGCACGAGGCTTTTTGCTGCTTGCAAAAGAGTGAGAATCATGCGGAAACCATGTGGCTCGTAAAAATGCTTGTGCTGAAAGCGAACTCTCGACTAGTTATACGAGAGTGCTGTGCCAGCTAAATGCAGTGGGAAGAAGGATGGTCCACCCACTGTAGAGTTTCATTTTTATAAAGTTTCATACCGGTTTGCCTGTTAGGAGGAACAGGATAAAAACACAACACTGCTAGCATGTTCGAAGGAGATCAGTTGGAATTGTTGTTCAGAGGTTAGTAAGGAGACCCCTGAGTCGCTCATAGCAATTGTTTCGGGCGTATGAGAGGATTCCCGCACATTCATAAGTGCACACTTTCTTATTGCCCATAACTATAAATCTGTCATATGGTGAGGGAAACTTTCTGCCATCTGTTCTGCTCCAAGGAAGAAATTTACTTCATTGGTTAAAGATAGCAGAAACCGTAAGAACGGGATTGTTTGCATGTTTCTTGAATTATCATTGGACAGAACTCGCAAGGTATTTTGTAATTAGCCAGCAATATTCCAATGCAGCCAGAACAACCTAAATTCTCTAGAGGAGAGTGAGAGAACGCTTGCTTCAGGGGCGTCGCAGCGAACACTTGCTCCAGGGGGATGACAGAGAAGATTTCTCCGCAGGGCTCGATACCAAATACTTCGTCTTAGAGCTGCAGAGTGAGATTTCTGTAACTTAGAACAGAAATCAGATGCCAGATCTAAACATAAGCTGGTAAGCGTTTGCCATGTTGGCATTCACCAAGGAGAGGAAAGTGCAAAGTCATTTATCTTGCATCAAGGCTTTATTTTTCTGATATAAGTTTTACAACGAGCTAGCTCCACCCACTACGCACTTCAGTGAGTGTACTGGTGTTTGTTAGTGCTTTTCCGAGACTTTTCTTTAGCTTATTAACTTTTTCCACAATCACTGCAAATATTCATGTACACAATTTTCAATCTTTTGTATCATGAGCCATGTGTCAAATCTATCGCACATGTTGTTCCCCAGATAATTATATTCTTGTGTCAGCGAAAGAAACATTTTTGATATATTTTAGCAATAAATAATATTTTTATAGTAGCCTCTAGTTTCTTTTCATATTTAATTGATCCTACAGCTATATGTCTCTGCGAAGCGCGGTACCCATATTTCATGCTTCATTGGGACACCATTGTTAATTTAGCTAGACACACCATTTTCTATTGCGTGACTTGGTTTTATTTTAACTCACATGACCTTATGCGGTGTTATCTCATAGTCTAGGTCATCGGGATAGATTTTATAGCATCTAAGAGGTGTGTTAAATACATAGAACATTATTCTGTGATAGCTGAAAGTACACAGCTCGTGTCATAGTCATTTTCACAAATAAAATCGGACCGTTAACTAATCTATGTAAATTAGCAACAAGCATTCACATTTGTCCTCTAGGATTCGTGCGCAGTTGATTCGTATGGTTTTCTATGTGATCATATCCTGAAGAGGTACCAACTAACTTGTCATACACATCACTGTATATTATGTATATTAAGACCTATTTTTCTGCATCTGTCTCGGCATCTCAACAGTAAACCACTCTGTTTTTGGCAGACCGGCTTCTTTATTTTCAAGCAACACCTGGGTTTATAACTTTACTCACGGAAATTTTTTGAAACGTGTAGAAACAGCTGGAAAGCATCCCTGAGAGGACAAGTAGCATTAAAGGTAAATGGAAATGGAAATGTCGTGTGGCTAGGGCCTCCCGTCGGGTAGACCGTTCGCCTGGTGCAGGTCTTTCGATTTGACGCCACTTCGGCGACCTGCGCGTCGATGGGGATGAAATGATGATGATTAGGACAACACAACACCCAGTCCCTGAGCGGAGAAAATTTCCGACCCAGCCGGGAATCGAACCCGGGCCCTTAGGATTGACAGTCTGTCACGCTGACCACTCAGCTACCGGGGCGGACAGCATTAAAGGTGGAAATGTTCTTTGGGTAAGTGCGCCAATAATCCCCTCACACATGGAGGCTGTACAGATGCTGATGGTTTACTGTCACCATACCATGGGGGTTCTCTTTATCCCACAGGTGGGTCTGAAGGTTGACGATACTGGGCCTCGCACAGTTAGTGCCATCTGTGAAGAGGACGGATGACAGAAATCCCAGCACCGCAGTGGCCTGTGCGACGAACCAGCGACAAAATCGTCATCGCAGAGGAACGTTCGTAGGTAACGATGCCTGCATGGGTTGTAAATGATACGGATACAAGCAGTTGTGGAGAATGTTACACTCAGGCATCTGGATTACCCCATGCTGGTGGGACACCTGCCTCATGCCGATACGTTTTACGTTGTTCAACAACTTTTATGTCCCCTTACATGGAACGCATTTCCGGACATAAGGTAAGGTCCCCAAACATGGCCCCCGTTTTTTATCACTTGTAAAACCATCAAACTGCTAGAAGAAACGCAAGTGAATGTGTCACTATGGAGCCAAGAATGTTTACTATATGTGGCAAGGTCAACTTTTGTAATAATTTCATGGAGAAAATAAAATATAATGATAATAAAAAAGTGGCGTTCCTTTATTTATTTTGACAGTTGGTAATAAAATCGCAAAACACATAAGAACCTACAAAACTTAATTAATACTAAAAACGCTCGGGAATTAACATTTAAGTTTTAAACAATGAGTGTAAATAAAAGTAGTTTTACGTAAAATTCGCCCATTCCAGTTTTCATGTCTCCACGAAAAGCACTGTACCCACCGGATCCATTTTTGACCTTTGTTGTCCTGCGAATACAGCTTGTTGCACACTGGGCATTTTGCATATTCACCGCCGTCACTTTTATCAGTAGTATCTATTTAACCAGAATTATGATCGAAATCTTCTGTAGTGATATTTGTATGAACTTCACTGTTCTTCTCGAACTGTGATGTTTTATTTATGACGAATTTCATTAGTTAATATATGTATTGTGATCTTGAAGTTAAAACGCGTAACTACCTGAAGAGGTGTCTTCATGACGATCGCGGGTGAGCACCACATATTATTCTTCCTTTTCTTTTTTGTGCTGTTAATACTTCCTACCTAAGTGGTGAGCTGCCTCAGGAAATTGTTCCATAAAAAAATATTCGGTGGAAGTGTGCAAGATGTGTCAGAAGGTTGGTTCGTCTTTTTCCAGGTCTATCAATTATACGAAGAGCAAAAGCAGCTGAACATAATTGTTTGAGAAGGTCAGTGATGTGCTTCTTCCACTTCAGATATTCGTTAATATGTGCAATCAAAAAGTGGGACATTCTAAAATATTTACCGACACCTGTTCAAGTGCTACATCAGTTGTTAGAACCGCTACTTCTCATCCAAGTTGCTCGTTAACTGAGCAGACCCGTTCCAGTCCTCCCACCAAGGAAAAAGCCCTGGCAGTACCAAGAATTGAAAACGGGTCATCCTGATGGCCGTCAACCACGCTAACGACTCTCAAGGGGATCGCGCCCATTCTCACCAGTTTCATTTATACGAATGCGTGGTGTCTGTTTCTCAGACACGTCTAAAAGAACAGACACTACGCGTTCATGTAAGTGATATGTCTCGATGGGCTTTAAATCCACAATCATCAATGCAAACGAACGTTTACGTTCGACATTCAGCGGGAATCTAAACTTAATGACCACGGAGGACATCGACAGGGACTGGGAATGAGTGGCGGTACTGATTCGGAATGGGTGTCGGTCGAGGAGCGTGTCGAGATAGTCCACATAATCCGGGTCACGCGGTAGTTGAGGCAGCTGCCCAGTAAGCAGGTGATCCCGGGTTCGGGTCTTGTTCTCGCACACATTTTCACTTGTCACCGCTGATTTTGCATTAGCCCCGATGTAGCTGATGTCATCAGTTCCTTTGCTTTTCTTTATCCCTCCTCCACCTTCAGTCTACATAATGCTCACCGATGTGAGTATTATGTAGACTCAATGTATGGTATCTGGAGGGTGTGGCCAGAAATGAAAGCGACAGACGTGGGCGCTTCTGATGCCAGAGCGTTTAGAAAAAAAAAAAAAGTATTGCGGCCCGGGTATGTTTGCCTATTTTCCCTGCAACAGTTGCTACAGTGGAGAGAATGGAGACCGGTAATCCCAGGTTTGTGGGTTCGAGTTGTCCTGCCGAAACCGACTTTTACTGTTTACGTTATTTGCTCTGTAAATAACCCGAAACAATGTTCAGCGTTTCGTATTTATTAATATTTTTCTAAAAGGGACGAAAAGATAAGACAAATTTCCGATTGCAACTAAATATCTAAGAAAGGAGCACTCTGCAAATAATTTTCCAAGAAGGGATTATTATAACGTTCGAGGCGACAGGGAAGATTAGAATATTCATTTGTCGACCTCAATCGAAACACTGTTTTTAATGTCATGTATAATATAATATAATATTTTCTCTTTCCTCGTTGCCAGTAGCAATCAATTTCTAACGGAACTCTAGACCATCGATCGGCAAAAGTAGTTCTCGTAAAAAGACAGGATATGAACAAAGTAAACCACTAGCATAGAGCAGAATACGCTATGACCCTTTCTACAAAATTCTTGCCGCCTACGTTTGCCTACAAGAGAGCCATACTCTTTTTGGCCAACGATTCAAAAAACGGTAAGTGAGTACGTGGCAAAATGTGGGATTGTCGCCATTTCATCATCGAGATGTGGGAAACTTACAGTAGCCTTATTCAACGAAATTTGACTGATTCCCCCCACCCTAGAGATGCACCCTGCTAATGGCACTTTGCTTTGTCTGTTTTTATGGTCATGTAACGAATTTGATCCAAGAGATTCAAAACTGTTTTATTTCATCGAGAGAGAAAAAGAAGCAACATCCTGAGAAGACTGCATGAAAATACATTCCATTGTACATCACTATCCTCCACGAGCAATATTTGACCTGGATAGCTGCCAAATTGTGCGATGCGTTAGAACCTTTCATAAGCGTAAACCAAATTTGTTTTTCTCTAGAAACTTTAAAACAACCACGTCATTGCAAAACTGCGTCGTTTGTGACTTGTAGGAGATGCCGAGAATATTACTGGTTCGCCTTTTTATACTACAAATAGCACAGCAGCATATGTAAATCATGAATCGTAAAATAATAAAACTTCGTAAAATAAAACTTCATAGATCCAGTTCTCCTGAATGCATTACAATTCCCTCCAGGATATTCATTTGCAATGGCGCATATTTCTATGTTTTTCCTTGTCAGGTCTTTTACGAGAATGTTAATAAATGCGGAAGGAGAGAGGCACACAGTTGTCAGATGCAGTCCCGTTAGGTTTTGTTATTCACCTTCCATGCGGTTTAGTTATGTTTCAACAGACACCCGACAGTCATGTCACCATACGTATGTTCTTACAGGCGTTTAGGTAGAAGGACACTGAGGCGGTTGTTTCAACCGCGAGTCTCATGAAATACAGCGGAAATTCACTGAACATGCCTATTTATAGCAGAAAACTTGATTTCCAAGAATCATAAAGTCTAACGGGATTGTGACTGACTCCTGTGTGCCTCTCCTTCCATGTAGTCAACGGTCGCTTTGCAGAACGGGCCTGATGTAATCCAAGTAGATTAATGAATGCAATATATTGAGCATTATTTCCGTTTGTGTGCGGTGCAATTAACCTAAAAAAGAGTAGAAATAAGGAAACACGCTAACATGCACTGAGGTAACAAAAGTCATAACATAGCGATATGCAAATATACAAATGGGGGCAGCAGAGCGTACAGAAGTTATAAAAGGGCAGTGCACTGGCGGAGCTGTCATTTGTAATCGTGTGATGCGTACCAAAAGGTTTCCGACTTGATTACGGCCGCTCGACGGGAATTAACAGACTCTGAACCCGGAATGGTAGCTGGAGCTAGACGCATGGGACACTGCATTTTGGAGATCGTTAGAGGATTCAATGTTTTATGTTCCACAGTGTGAAGAGAGTGAAGAGAATAAAAATTTCGGGCATTACCTCCCACGTCGGACAACGCAGCGGCCGACGGCCGTCACTTCATGACGAGAGCAAATGCGTTTGCGTAAGTTAACATAGAAGCAGCACTACGTGAAATAACCGCAGAAATTATCGTGGGATGTATGCATCCGTCAGGACTGTGCTGTGAAATTTGGCTTTAATTGACTATGGCAACGGACGACCAACTCGAGTGCATCGCTATCAGCACGACATCCCTTTCAGCCCGTCCCTGGCCTCGTGTTTATATCCGTTGGACCCTAGCCACTAAGAAACTGTGGTCTGGTCAAGTGAATCCCGATTTCAGTTGTTAAGTACTGATGGTAGGGTTCGAGTGTGGCCCACATGCCATGAAGTCATGGGCCCAAGTTATCAACAAGGCACTATGCAAGCTTGTGGTCCCTCCACAAAAATGTGGGCTGTCTTCACGCGTGATGTACAGGGTCGTCTGGTTGAGCCGGTGATGTTCAGTTACTTGGAGAATATTTCCACCCGTCCGTGGACTTCATGTTCCCAAACAACGATACAATTTTTAAAGACGATAATACGCCATGTCACTGGGCCTTAATTGTACGCGATTGGTTTGAAAAACATTCTGGATAGTTCGAGCGAATGACTCGGCCACTCAGATCGCCCGACATGATTCCCATCGAACATATGTGGGACATAATCGAGAGGTCAATTCGTGCACAAAATCCTGCGTTGGCAACACTTCCGCAATTATGGACAACTTTAGAGTTAGGATGGCTCATTATTTCTGCGGGGGAGCTCTAACGACTTGTTGAGTCCATGCCACATCGAATTGCTACTCTACGCGGTGCAAAAGGATGCCTGACACGAAATCAGGAAGCATACTATGACTCTTGTCACCACAGTGTAAAATCACTGAGTGATATCCCCCAGTCTAAGATATTCTCTAAACATGGCATTGCGATTACCACATATAGTGTGTGGTTTATTGCAAGAGGATTGTGCAGAGTAACTCATGGCGTCCTGCACCTGTTCTCGCGTGGCAGTGAAGTGTGGAGTGCAGACGGCTGCGCTGAGCCAGACGGACGCAGTTCCTCTTTAAGGCCGTAAACGCAGCTGCAATATAGAGGGCGGGCGAGGAGGGGGCGGCGGCGGGGGCGGCGGCGGCGGCGGTGGCTAATGCAGCGGGGGCGGCGCCGGCCGTCTGGACCGCGGCGTCGCGCCTCACTGCAACAAGTGACGCTCATCCCCACAACTGAAACGACGCCTCACTGGCGGCCGCCTTGCTTGTGCACAATGTAACGCCTCGCGCCGCCTCCTCCCACATGATTAACTCACTAACAAAATTAGTGCTTCTCGTGTTTTTGGAGTTGTACACATATATACTTCACAATGGGCATTATTGTCGTGTTTTTTTTATACAAGAAGGCATTGTTGTAGTAATTTTAAAGACAAATGAAAAAATAAAGAGGTACTTCATTCGAAAAACGGAAGGGTTTCCTATAATTTTAAACATATTCTGATTACAAAACGGAAGTAGCAGTGCTATTCATATGATAGTAACGTTTCTTTGTATCAACTATTAACTGAGTGTAATTTAAAAATTAAGTTATCGATATTTTAAATCCTTACATTATATTTGTAAATTTTTTATATTCATTTTTTTAAACTTTTATAGCCATTTTTTATGAACTGTCGAACACTCCCAGTTAGAAACTCGTAACACACTTTTAGGATTCCGCTTCTGAATCGGTAAAAACGGAACGCTTATAGGATCGCTTTGTTGCCCGTCTGCCTGTCTGTCTGTCTGCCAGTCTGTCCGACTGTTAAGAACCCTTTTTCCAGGGACGCATAGAGGTACTAAGTTCAAAGACACTACTGGCCATTAAAATTGCTACATCACGAAGATGACGTGCTACAGACGCAAAATTTAACCGACAGGAAGCTGCTGTGATATGCAAATGATTAGCTTTTCAGAGCATTCACACAAGGTAGGCGCCGGTGGCGACACCTACAACGTACTGACAAGAGGAAAGTTTCCAACCGATTTCTCATACACAAACAGCAGTTGGCCGGCGTTGCCTGGTGAAACGTTGTTGTGATGCCTCATGTAAGGGGAAGAAATGGTTACCATCATGTTTCCGACTTTGATAAATGTCGGATTGTAGCCTATCGCGATTGCGGTTTATCGTATCGCGACATTGCTGCACACGTTGGTCGAGATCCAATGACTGTTAGCAGAATATGGAATCGGTGGGTTCAAGAGGGTAGTACGGAACGCCGTGCTGGATCCCGACGGCCTCGTATCAGTAGCAGTCGAAATGACAGGCATCTTATCCGCATAGCTGTAACGGATCGTGCAGTCACGTCTCGATCCTTGAGTCAACAGATGGGGACGTTTGCAAGTCAACAACCTTCTGCACGAACAGTTCGACGACGTTTGCAGCAGCATGGAATACCAGCTCGGAGACCGTGGCTGCGGTCACCCGTGACGCTGCATCATAGACAAGAGTGCCTGCGATGGTGTACTCGACGAGACGAACCTGGGTGCGCGAATGGCAAAACGTCATTTTTTCGGATGAATTAAGGTTCTGTTTACAGCATCATGATGGTCGCAGCCGTGTTTGGCGACATCGCGGTGAGCGCACATTGGAAGCGTATCACCCGGCCATTGGTTACACGTCTCGGTCACCTCTTGTTCGCATTGACGGCACTTTGAACAGTGGACGTTACATTTCAGATGTGTTACGACCCGTGGCTCTAACCTTCATTCGATCCCTGCGAAACCCTACATTTCAGCAGGATAATGCACGACCGCATGTTGCAGGTCCTGTACAGCCCTTTCTGGATACAGAAAATGTTGGATTGCTGCCCTGTCCAGCACCTTCTCCAGATCTCTCACCAATTGAAAACGTCTGGTCTATGGTGGGCGAGCAACTGGCTCGTCACAATACGCCAGTCACTACTCTTGATGAACTGTGGTATCGTTTTGAAGCTATACCTGTACACGTAATCCAAGCTCTATTTGACTCAATGCCCAGGCGTATGAAGGCCGTTATTACGGCCAGAGATGGTTGTTCTGGGTACTGATTTATCAGGATCTATGTACCCAAATTCCGTGAAAATGTAATCACATGTCAGTTCTAGTATAATATATTTGTCCAATGAATACCCGTTTATTATCTGCATTTCTTCTTGATGTAGCAATTTTAATGGCCAGTAGTGTATATGTCACGTACGAAAGTCTATTGTCTCTTGCAGGTGTAAAAATTTTAAACTTCTAAGTGAATACAATCAAAAGTATTCGATCATTTACGTCAAATATTTTTATACTAGTAAACTCACTCATCAAAACCTATAGGGTACTTTCCTTTGATCCTGAATCATGAAATCCGGCAGGAAGGAAGCATTCACAGCACAAGGAAAATAAAAAAGTCTCAAACTTGGTAATTGTAATTATACCACATAAAATTTACCTTTTGCCATTTGAACATACATTACATTCATCATTCGCCAGAAGTGTAATAGACGAACTTTATGGCATGCAAATACGATGTGTGTTGTACTCATGTTGTTGTACGTAATCTGAAAGCCACCGCTCGCTTCTTTTTGTATATACGGGTTAGTCTGAGAAGCTACTGCGGAGATTTCAATACGGTTTTGGAATTCCCCGTATTAATACATTATCATTATCGGTACTGACAAAAGGCAAAAGTCGTTGAGATTCTCAGTTCCAAGGATGGATGAACAACATATATGTATACTTAATAAAGTTTGTACGGAACCCTCAGAGGGCATGGGTCAATTTTTTTCTACTTGTTTTAAAGACCAGCGAAGTGATCTCATCAGTGAAGTGATCTGAAAGAAAAGCAGAATCTTCTATAATTTCAGTCAAACTCTCCTTACAAAATAAAAGTAGCGGTGCTATTCATAAGGCAGCAGTGTCTTTCTAATACAGGCTATAAACTAAGTGAAACTTAAATTGCAAAGTAATCCATATTTTAAATTTTGACTTTATATTGTCGAAAAAATAGTTACTTTTTTTAAAATTTAGTTGTCAGTTTTTTGTAAATTGTTGAACATTTCTAGTTAGGAATATGTATCTCTCTCTTTATTTTACTAGCCTTCAGATAAGAAGAGAAGCTGAAATAATGAATTAAAATTTGGGCCAAAGCCAGGACTCGAACCCGAGTTTCCTCCTTATTACACAGATGTGTTATCCCCTACACCATCCTGGCACTGTGTTCATATTTGCTGCACAGACTACACTAGTCCAGTGACTTCCCTAACACGAACTCAAAATTGCTTCTTGTAATTCGTCTCCGATATGGAAATATCACCCCAAAACTGTACGCAGTTCGTGCAGCTTGTTAGCCACAGTGCCAGGGTGTTGCAGTGAATAACACATCTACCTAGTAAGCAGGAGACCCACGTTAAATTTCCGAATATGGCACAAATTTTAATTCATTACTTCAGTTCTATCTTCATCGAGGATAAAGTCGAGACTCAGTATGTCTCCAGGAAAATGTAATTACATCAGATTATTAGCTTTTGTTTAAGTCTACGATTACTGCCAACAGATGGAACACCATAGAGAGGCAACACAGTGACGACGCTGAAGCAAAGTGAACAACCTGTAACAACAATAACACTGTACTATTGTACATATAATAATTTTTTCTTCTGATTTTTGATAAATTAGTGTAATCGATGTTCTGATTTCATTTCTTTTTTGTTTCATGCCATTACGTTAAAGAAACTGTAAACAAATTTCGATGTGAATATTAATATTTATGTGATTCTTGAGTTTCTCCCGGCGTATTTGATAATCAAAATATCCACGGGTATGCTGCCGGTCTATAGTGTCCAACGGGCACAATATTTCGGCGATCAAACATGTCGCCATCATCAGGTGAACTGACGGACTGAGCTCCTGTGAACGTGCCGGCACGGAGATCCGTACGCTATGGCTGCTCAGAGGGAACTGGTTTCGGTCGCGGCGGCAGCCGATTTAAATACCCTCCGCCCGCGGCGCGCTCCCTCCGCCGTCCGCGCCCAGCGCCATGGTCGCGCGGTGGAACAGATTGCGACGGCGTCTGAGATGACGTCGGTGTGATGGCTCTGTCCGCCGTGGTCGACACAACTATACGTCTGCTCGATTTACTCTTGATTAACCCGATCGCTGGTTCCCAAGCCTTGCTAAGATTATAGCCACAGTCACGGTTTATGAGGTCGTCATAGGTGCGAATTTCGATGGCCTCTCTAACAACGCTGTCCCAGTATCTCGACGTCTGTACCAGAATCCTCGTGCGGTCATACTCCATGGCGTGATTTTCCGACAAACAATGTTCAGCGACCGCCGACTTGCTCGGATACATCAGTCGACTGTGCCTCTGGTGTTCACGGCATCGATCCTCGACGGTACGCATCGTCTGACCAATATACGACTTGCCACATTGACACGGAATCTGGTACACGCCGGCCTTCCTCAAACCGAGGTCATCTTTGGCGCTCCCCACCAGTGCACGAGTTTTATTTGGAGGACAAAACACAGTTCCGACCCGGTGTTTCTTCAGAATGCGGGCGATTTTCCCCGAGAGTGCGCCTGTGTATGGAATAAATGCAGTGCCTACCTCCTCCCTCGTGACTTCATCCATCTCAACAGGTTGTGCTGCAGTGGTTGGGCGGAGAGCACGTTGAATCTGCCACTCTGAGTACCCATACACAGGCGCACTCTCGGGGAAAATCGCCCGCATTCTGAAGAAACACCGGGTCGGAACTGTGTTTTGTCCTCCAAATAAAACTCGTGCACTGGTGGGGAGCGCCAAAGATGACCTCGGTTTGAGGAAGGCCGGCGTGTACCAGATTCCGTGTCAATGTGGCAAGTCGTATATTGGTCAGACGATGCGTACCGTCGAGGATCGATGCCGTGAACACCAGAGGCACACTCGACTGATGTATCCGAGCAAGTCGGCGGTCGCTGAACATTGTTTGTCGGAAAATCACGCCATGGAGTATGACCGCACGAGGATTCTGGTACAGACGTCGAGATACTGGGACAGCGTTGTTAGAGAGGCCATCGAAATTCGCACCAATGACGACCTCATAAACCGTGACTGTGGCTATAATCTTAGCAAGGCTTGGGAACCAGCGATCGGGTTAATCAAGAGTAAATCGAGCAGACGTATAGTTGTGACGACCACGGCGGACAGAGCCATCACACCGACGTCATCTCAGACGCCGTCGCAATCTGTTCCACCGCGCGACCGTGGCGCTGGGCGCGGACGGCGGAGGGAGCGCGCCGCGGGCGGAGGGTATTTAAATCGGCCGCCGCCGCGACCGAAACCAGTTCCCTCTGAGCAGCCATAGCGTACGGATCTCCGTGCCGGCACGTTCACAGGAGCTCAGCCCGTCAGTTCACCTGATGATGGCGACATGTTTGATCGCCGAAATATTGTGCCCGTTGGACACTATAGACCGGCAGCATACCCGTGGATATTTTGATTATTAATATTTATGTCAAATTTCAAGCAGTGTTATAACAGAATTGAAATGTAGGAAACATTGAAACTATTGTAAGATGTCGAAGTTGTAATTGTGTGTCTGGTCCATACGTAGGCAATGTATTAGGATATGTAGAATGCAAAACTTTTGGTGAATACCCTGTCTGTAGGGGAGCGGTAAAAGGTGGATGGCAGGCGAGCGCGGGAAAATGCACACGGGCGCGGCACGGTATAGCGGGCTCAGCAGTAGTAGTCGGAGTTGGGCATTGATCTGAGCAACACGTTCTGGATCAAGGAAGCTCTCCTGGAAGACGTGGTTTCATTGAGCCTCGGATGTGCAATATTCCATAGGCACTAAACGGAAAAGTATTGCGACGCTAAGAAGAAGCAAAGTGCCGATACATCAAGAGCCATGACTGTGATTGTATGTGTGCTCTGTGCCTCGTCATCTCGCCGCCTGCCAACCGCCGCATCGATACAAACAGGTTGAAACTTTTAGTACTGTATTCGTGTGGACCAGTGTTACTTTTGTTCCATGCTGTTCAATAACAACTTAAATGTTACCAGAACTGTCCTATCATTTAATTATCCTCACAACTAACCTAGCGAGGGTCCTTTCCACATGTTGTGCAATCCGAGTGTCCCGAAATGAAGAATTAAAGTTTATAATAATTACCTGCAGACCTAGCTATGTTAGAATGATGTTTAAAGAACTTTGTTGTTAATGAATCTATAGGTAAATAACAAAGGTCTGACAAAGTTGGAAGATAATTTTGAAATTGGTTTAGTAGTGAAGTTTGATTATTTGAGGCAGATATAATGGTATTAAAATGAGCAGGAAATAAGATGAAAAGAGTAGTAACTCATATATTGGTAATCTTGAGTACTTAGCGATTTCAATAATCAAAATTTTCAATACAGTGATCATAACAGTTTCAGGGTCCCCCCCCTTTTTTCTTATTATTCATTTGAATTCTGAAGTGTACTGAACTGATTTGACCAGCAAAGTTAAAGTCGATATAAAACCAAAATTTATCAGTGTTTTACCTTTATCAAAATTGACATTGTGTGTGTGTTTCGAAAGTGCTATTTCTAGGGTAACCTATGCCCGATTTTAATCCGGTCAATAGACAGTACGAAGTTTTGTAGTAAGCATTATAGTGTAATGTTATGTATTTATTAATTATCCATATTGGTACAAAAAGTGAAATTATCAGTTCAGTAGATTTTCCGGTTCTAAAATTTACCATATTATACAGTGTTACTACGTATTGTTTGGCATGAACCTACATGAACTTGTACGGGGAAGAAACTTAGTTAATGCCTAATTTGGCTGGCGACCGTATTATTAACAAATAGGTAGCATCTTCTGTGTTGTTTCTTGTCCGTCCTAACTTGTAGTTGCACTTCGGACTTGCTTGCCGTATCATTGTTATTACTGAGTGGGTGTAAGTCTGATTTTGCCTCCATTTAGGTACACGCGGTCAAAATCTATACAAAAATCCTTTCTCTTAAGGTGAAGCCCGTCAACTTACCATAGTACAGGCGTTAAAGAGTATCGTGTGCATTAGCGCAGTGTTACAAACCCTCCGCCAAATTTTATGCCGTCAATACTAGTGGACGTGATACAGTATACAAGAAGATAATATGTCAAGTAAGTACGAAGTAACGTCCAACTGTTATTGTTTAGCAGTTGCAGCCAGAGGCGAAATTACCCCTGCTTATGACGTATGATCACTTGATATACATCGTCTTTCAGCCATGACTGTAACACATACATACAAATACTCGTCCCAGACAATCTATTACACGACATTCAGAACAAGAAGACGTGGTCAGGATCAGTCTTCTTGTCGTTTAAGAGTTAAGAGAAAAAAAATCTAGAAAAAATTTTCTTTTATGTGAATTGTGTGTGGCACATGATTAAACTTGTATTTGAATTTGGAACATGTGAAAAACAACTGTATTACGTGAATTAAGTAAAATTCGACTGACGGTTCAGGTACATTACGACCTTACCCAACCGGGCAATCGAATACACCACGAAGTTCTTGGATGAACGTAAATTATTGGAATTAATACTTAAGACACTGACTAGGTAAACTAGCTTTCTCCTGAATTAGTTTATCATCTGCTCTTTATGTAGGTCCAAACTTTGCAAAATGACTAGCCATGCACAAAAGCATCCCAAGACTGTTTCATAGAGTAATTTGTGATTTCCTTTGCATACAAACGGCGCCTGTTACAATTCGAAGCTATAATTTGAAACAATTAAATATCTATTTACAGGAAATTCCAGGCATTCCGTGATCTATAATTTCTATAATGAAAGCATACACCATTTAAAATTTCTAGAAAGTAATAAAAGTATTAATATTGGAGTAATGCCTATTGCAACAGTCAAAAACTTAATAACATACTTTAAACTTCTCGTACGTTTCGGAAGTGCTACAAAGGATGATGCAAACCCTTATCAATCCTCTCCATCGTCACAAAGTACTCGGAATATCATATGGCTTAAGGTATAGGCAAAGGGGAACATAGATGAAACTGATTAACTGAACAAGTAAACGACCACTTCAATGTACACAAAACACAGCGCAGTTATACAACATATGTAAAATATTTACACGGATCTACAATCAATCTCTGCGTGACTTTATGCCCTGAGCACACAGCAGGCATGATTACGAAAAGAAATTCAGGAACGACGAGGCTTACATAACCGTATACGAACTCTCTCACTTTCAAAGCAACCGCGTTATGGCTTCCCAAAACACGGTGGCTAACAGTACGGCGTGGTACCGCAGCCAGTACTGAATAACGTGCCACAGCCTCTATTGTCTTCATCTTTAGCCTATCCTTTCCTTTATTCTTTGCTTACTCTTTTGAGCTATGGTGCAACGAAGAATGGTCGTACATCAGATTATAATTTTGGCGCAATTTCTAGCTTTCAGCAGCGCGTCCTTCAGAACTACTTTTAACCCGCGGCTCGCTAAGTTGCTAATATGATCGGAAAAGGTAGCGGCCCTGCGTCTATGAATTTTGTGCGACTAAGGCGTGCCTGACCAATCCCGAATTCTAAACTTCAGCGTAATCATTTGTCTGTAACGACACTGTGCGTTTCACTGGTTCGTACCGTCTTCTTCAAGTGGATAATAGCGTAGCTGCATTCTTGGGGTTGGGGCAGAGCACGTACGATTAATCGCAAAGACATTTTTCTTCTCAAAAACAACGCTGCTTAAGTTAAAGCATGATACATACAATAGAGACGAATACTATCAGATAAAGTGGAATCAAAAAAATGAGTTGCGGATGATGGCGTGGGCCGTCGAGGCATGTGGTGGGCACTAATACCCTGAATATGACGTGGTTCTTCTTCGGTTAGCATTAAGTCAGCTACTACATTCGTTAAGTGCAGCTGATGTTCGTAAAATGTTACTAACGACAGCACATTGTGTGAGTTCCTGGGACTTCGTTGCACCTTACTCTGTGTAACGAGTCTGCTGTTATTCTACTACTTCGCACTATGTGTTTATTGTTTTGTGTCAATAACGTTATATGCTCTTTATGTAAGTACGCAGTTATCACCTATACTGACTTCCGCGTATGTAAGCACATTTATCAATGTCCCTCTAGACTTTCGGTTTTCTGAGTATGGTATAAGCGACCCATATAATTACGTAACTACTGTTTGATTTGTTTGTTACCTTCATTTGCAGTAACAAAAACAAATGAAGGTCCATTTCATCGTAGGCACTTCTACACAGATGAAATGTACTGTCACGTGCAAAATTTATTTTCTTTCTATGTGCTAGAGCCCGCCCGGCTTCAAGCGAGTCACACTAAATATCTAAGATTGGCTAGCTGAAGTGACGTGGTAGCAATTTTGTTTATGGGTCACTGGGTCTAGTTAGCCAGCTACCAAACTGCAGCGCTAATCCGGCGCAAGCTACACTTTCTGCATGAGCTTTTTCCCACATTTTCCTTCACACCCGTTAGACAGTGACTCTATGCCAAGAACTCTTTTCGTATCAGTTTATTACTAGATATGTTTAGGAAAACGGTGGTGGCTCGTGACAGCCACCGTGTTGTATTGCTGATCTGGCACTGCAGTCAGGTGGCCTTATTCGTTTCCAAGGAGCTCTGCCAGTCACCATTAGTTGACAATGACATAATTTCCACAACGGCAGATGATATTAACTCATCACAGTTTAGCCAGTTTACACAAAATATTTATAAATTACTAATTCTTTCACCACGGCTTTGCCATATACGTGTATATCAGTTGTAGTCCACACATCTCTTCCTCCCCTGTTTCTTGATCCATTTCCTCTTCCTCCACCTCTGTGCCCATCACCTCCTTGCTCCCTTTCTGTCCATCTTCTCCTCACTCCACTCTCTGCCAGCTCCTCCACTACCTCCCTGTCCATCATTTCCTCCTTCCTTCTGCCCATCTCCTCCTCGCAACACTCTCTGCACCTTTCCTGCCTCTTCTCCGGCAATCTTCTCCTCCCTCTTCTCAGCTCATTCCCACTCCCCTCTTTCTGTTCTTCTCCTCCCCTCTTTCTGTCCGTCTCCTCCTACCCCCCTACTCCCTCTCCATCTTGACCTCCACTCTCTCCTTGTCCACCTCATCCTCTTCCCTGCCTCCCTGTCCCTCCCCTTCCTACCCATCTGTAACACCTCTTGTCCCCTCTCTCCCAATCTACCCCACCTACCTCCTCAACTTGTCGATCTCCAGCTCTATCCATTTCAACCATCTCCCAACTATACCCATCCGCACATGTAGTCCTTGCAGAACAGGCCAGCAAGTCAGGTCGATAAAACAGGGTAATGATACTCCAACACAACACATCTGTTGTGCAGGGCCAACTTGAAGTTCAGGGGCTGCAAAACTCTTGATCCTGATGTGTAGGCTAGCCCTAATGCCCCATTCCCCCCCCCCCCCCCCCCGCCACGTCCAGCAGGGAAATACTATTCCTACATAGCATGTTTGTCGTACACAGCAGCCTGTATGACGTTTTTACTCGCATCTCTGCTCCTATTGGAGCTATCAGGTTATAAACCCAAAATGTCTAATATTCATGAAGTGTGCTGTTAGTATACCACATTTGGTTGAAAGCTCAAAACTTCCTTCTGAATTAATGTATCTATTAGTGAAAACCGTAACAAAATTCCTACTGTAGTTCCTGGGATTAGCTCGAATATACAGACAGGAACTGTAGTAGGGGACTTTATTATGTCTATTCAGGTGGAACATAGAAAATGATATAAAATAGATTTTAGCATTAGTGATGTAATAACTAATTTCGACTTATTATCAAGTCAACATTAGACGATCTGAATATGTAAGAGCACAGTTAAGGACCATTTTCACAAAACTCAGCAACTAAAAATTCGCAAAAATGAGCTATGGACCCTATATCATTTGCTTTTCAAAGAGACGAATCCATTTAAATATACGAGTATACGGACTTTATGAAAGGCTTATTGTTTACCTGTTTAATCTTGCACACAAAACTGTGAATTTTGTTCTAAGCTCATCATCTACAAAAATGAGTATTGCCAAATGTGAACATCTACTGCTTGTGGTAGACTATTTATCGATAGTTTTCGATAAAGTGGCTTACCAATCAAGGGTTACAGTTACATGCTCCCTAGTAGGGTAATAGATACCATTAAAAAGGAACTGAAGAAACTTGAATCCATAATCTTAGTATCACACTATCATGAAGGTCTGAGCAACTATTATATCTGTATAGTTCTGGATGAGGACTGGCATGAGTACGATTCAAGAATACAGCTAACAGTTAATCAAAAGGGAAGCTAAAACTCGAAATGTCCGAATCCAGCGTTATTTCTTGTAAAAAAAATCAAGTTTAGGTAGAGCCATCTACAAACTGGAATCAACATACTTTTCCTTTCAGGTAATTGTTGAAGCGAAAGAAAGTAACATACATAGTTTCAAGAACATTGATATATCAGCTGTAATAAGACCTATAAACCAAGTGAGTGTAAAGAAACTAAGAAGATTTTTAATACATCATCAGGATGACAGCCAGGGCACAGAAGTGATATCTGGCGTTCCGCAAGGCAGTGTAGGCGCTCTACTGTTCCTGATTTATATAAATTATGCAGGTATCAATCTGAGCAGCCGCCTTAGATTATTTGCAGATGACGCTGTAATTTACCGTCTAGTAAAATCATCAGACCATCAATTCCAATTACAAAATGATCTATAGGGAATTTCTGTATGGTGCGAAAAATGGCAATTGGTATTAAACAAAGAAATGTGGGTACTAAAAGAAATCCGATAAATTTTGGGTATACGATAAATCGCACAAATCTAACGGCTGCCAATTCGACTAAATACCTAGGAATTACAATTACGAGCAACTTAAACTGGAAAGACAACATAAATAATATTGTGGGGAAGGCGAAACAAGCGCCATCTGCAAATAATCTAAAGGGGCTGCTCAGATAATCAACTACATCATTTATATAAATCAGGAACAGCAGAAGGCCTACACTGCCTTGCGGAACGCCAGATATCACTTCTGTGCCCTGACAGTCATCCAGATGATGTATTAAAAACCTTATTTGTTGGTAGAATACTTAGAAGATGCGACAAACCCACAAAGAGACAGCCTACGTTACACTTATCCGTCCTCTGCTGGAATATTGCAGTGCGGTGTGGGATCCTTACCAGGTAGGATTGGCGGAGGACATCGAAAAACTGCAAAGAAGGTCAGCTCGTTTCGTGTTGTCACGTAATAGGGGTGAGAGTATCACTGATATGATACGCGAGTTGGGGTGGCAGACACTGAAACAAAGGCGGTTTTCTTTGCGGCGAGATCTATTTACGAATTTCAGTCACCAACTTTCTCTTCCGAATGCCTAAATATTTTGTTGACACCCACCTACACAGTGAGAAATGACCATCATAATAAAATAATAGAAATCAGAGCTCGAACAAAAAGATTTAGGTGTTTCTTTTTCCCACGCGCCATTCGAGAGTGGAATGGTAGAGAAGTAGTATGAAAATGGTTCGATGAATCCTCTGCCAGGCACTTAAGTGTGAATTGCAGAGTAACCATGTAGATGTAGATGTAGGGTTCTATGGGAAGGCCCTAGAGTGTTGCGATGACCATGACAATGAAAATAATAAAGCACAGCAACTTAATGAACCAATTTGTTAAACTATTATTTGTTCAGTAGGTTAAAATACACTAAAACGCCACTGATACATAATAATTAATCTGCAGATGTTCAGTTTTGGGAGAAAATCATGATTTTTAGATATTTAATAATTGCAATTGACATTCGTAGAAACGTTTTTCCAAAGTTGTGTTATGTATCTGGAGTTTATTTGTGAAATTTAATTTTTTAAACATTAGCAATATTCAAGTTATTCAATAAAATTCGTTTCCTGAAAAATTGGTTTTTGTAGATGTCGACTTTTGTGGAAACAGTACTCAGTTTGCCAACAGTTTGTTTGTCTATGGTGGTACGTTTAGTCTGTGTACTGTGAAGTGGTCGCAGTCGCTGCAGAAAGAGCCCGGCATAGTGTCAGTGTGCCGCTCTTCCATTGTATTCGGTGGCCTATAACTGGGTACACATCGGCCACGCTTCGTCAGCAAACCTACCCATACTACTGCGTCCCACTGTTAACGTGAAACCAACACTGCCGGAAAAATAAATCTGAGACAGAACGGAGCGGTACTGAAAGCGAGTCTGACGGCGAAGGGTAAACACGACATTACTGTTGTAAACAGCAAGTACCGTGAGTGGATGGAACAAGTTTGTTTGTAAAAAATATGTGCCACACACAGAATTGGCATTTGCACTTCAAAATGGTTCAAATGGCTCTGAGCACTATGGGACTTAACATCTATGGTCATCAGTCCCCTAGAACTTAGAACTACTTAAACCTAACTAACCTAAGAACATCACACAATATCCAGTCATCACGAGGCAGAGAAAATCCCTGACCCCGCCGGGAATCGAACCCGGGAACAGCATTTGCACTGTTTTGTGGATTAAAAAAATATAAATGGGGGTAAGAAATCAAATGGAATTCAGTTACTCTCTCGCGACCTCACAGAGACAAGAGACGAGTATACCAAAATAATCAGGAAACAATCAGTAAACAACCTCTGAAATTTTCCGATGAAATTCGGGTTCACCGTGCTATAGCCGAAACTAATTGTGTATCTTACGTGAATAAGATGAGCTTATAACAAATAATTCAACGTGGTTGACAATAAAATATAACCTTTTTTCTCACGTGACTAACAAGAACACTGCCAAGTACCATAACCCGATTTCTCAGAAAATTCGCTTAGTGGAAAAGGGATGAAAATAAGCGATACCTGTCCCGGATTATCCTTTGATACTCGGCGGATTCTGAGAAAACGACAGTCCAAGTTTTTGATTCAGTTTACGTGCCTATGATTTCGGCTGAAACGTTGACACTGTGGATAGTGTCACAACTTCTCACTTTTGCGCCCCGTGTTCGAATCTCGGTTATTGATTTATTTTATTCATTTATTTATATATCTACACATGTCCCTAGAAGGTTACTGCACAAATATTTCTTATCAAGTAAGCCGATACACGGGCTTTATGTTAACTGTAAAATTAAAACTGGATTTCAAAATAAGTATCATACATTTATCATATAATTTATGTGTGTATGGTTCATTCCTGTCTGTTCATTTTGAGACCTAACTCTGGAATGATGTGTTTCCCTTATTGATTCCTTCAAGAGGACAAAACCAGGTGGGCATGTCAGAATCGACTAACTAGAAGACCTCTTTGCAGGATGCAAGAATAAGCGAGTATATTTGCTATCCGACCGACTCTATTTCTAGGGAACAAGTAAACAACACCAACCAATAGTACTGACAAAACAGACGACAGGAATTGCACTGAAAAAAATTTCAAATCTTCCTCATTCATTTAAGGTTTTACACATTCGTGTAGTAATCTTCCACGGACACTGGTAGGTAAATGCTAAAAATAAAATAAACTATAATCAATGATCGCATTTTGAACAAGGGGCGTAAAACTGTAAATTTACTATGCTAGTCACCGAGTCACCGCTTCTGCTACAAGGCTCATAAAGCAAACGGAAAGCTTTGATTGCTACTACCTCAGAAACGGTCGACTATCTGCTGATAATCCAAGGTACAGTCGTACTCAAAAGTATCCGAATGACCAGAATCGAATTTCGCCTGATTCGAATGCAACCTGTGGTGTCACCGCCAGACACCACACTTGCTAGGTGGTAGCTTAAATCGGCCGCGGTCCATTTAGTACATGTCGGACCCGCGTGTCGCCACTGTGTGATCGCAGACCGAGCGCCATCACAAGGCAGGGCTCGAGATACGGACTAGCACTCGCCCCAGTTGTACGACGACTTTGCTAGCGACTACACTGACGAAGCCTTCTCTCATTTGCCGAGAGACAGTTAGAATAGCCTTCAGCTAAGTCCATGGCTACGACCTAGCAAGGCGCCATTAGCCTTACATAGTTTGATAGTTATCGTATGAAATGTCTCATCCAGAATGCTGTATTCACAACAAGGATAAATAAAAGTTAAGTATTCGAGGAGCTGCATACTTTTCTTATGAGAATTCACTACTTATCCTGTTCCAGAATTCACACCCGTCTGCGTTAGATAGCGTGCATTTCGGCCTCCTATATCTACAAGGTGTTGGCACATTTACCAACACATCACAACCCACATAGCACAGCTGTCTAGCAGGTCCTCTAATCGCCCCTCGGTACAGTCGTTTGACTATTGAAAATGATTCCAATAAGTCACCACTAGAAAACACTGATCTGTATCGCAATAACTCAAGATGTAAAGTAATACCAAGGTACTACAAATATCAGGGAACATCTTATCACAGATAAGAAGGTTCTTAAGGCTTGTAAGCTCACATTTATTACAGTAAATGACATACATGAAATGTTACCACTCTCATTATTACGTCAGATAGGTAATTCACGTTAAATTCGTCGTATTCATGATATCCCCTTCAAAATAACTTACCGTACTTATTATTTAACACAAAATGACATTAAAAATTATTCAAGAGCACCAAGTTGACGATATGTATGAACTTCAAATGACGCGACGAACCATCTCGTTCTGCATATGGATTCAAACCCAGGTCATGCAGACTAAGCAAAGACTTCGTGACTGACGGAAACTAACAGTCATTCCTGACTAGGCATACAGAGAGTGATACACCTCGATTTTAGACAGTATCCGTTAGCAAATATCAACTTTAAATTACATAACGTAAACATTTTTAACTGGCGCGAATTCCTACCCAGCATCTATTGTCCTTGTTAACGAACTACGAGAGATGTTAAATATTGCTTCTTCACAAGTAACTTACTTGAAATGCCGTGAGGTAAAGCTTTGTGTTGGACAGGGATTCGAACCCAGAACCTAATTGGATTGTCATAGAAGCACAATCAACTGTGACATACCGGATTTTCTCGGCAGTAGCTAGATGTTTTAACTGAAATGACGAGACGAAACATTAATTTTTTCTTTCCCAGGACTCCAATCTGGCACCTATCGCTGTTATATTCTAGAGAAAACGAACGTTAGAAATGGGTTTGTTACACCAGCAGCGACATGTGAGCATGTTTGAACTAGAAATAATATGACGAAGAGTTCAGTGCTGACTGGGAATCGAACCCCACACATATCGTTGTTGACTACACACAAAGAGATGTCAGCTACCGAATTTTTCTCCACCAGCAGCTCGGAATAACATCCTTGAATTTACAATGATTTCGCAAACAGTTCTGTGTCTCACTGGGACTCAAAAACGTCAGATATCGTTAGTGTTGACAACGAATGAAAATATATTAAAAATAAAAATTATTACCCACCAGCAGATAGGTGTTCTCATGCTAGAGCTTGATAATACATAATGAAAGCTTTAGTGCCGGGCAAGGATTCGAACCCTTTCACGCGCAATATGTGGAGATGTTGAGGAATCCGCAGTTTTGAACAAACAACAAATTGCAGTCAAGCTTTATTGTCACTAAGGGATCAAATTCCGCGTTAAGGGCGGTCTGAGTTGCATTCCCAGTTCAGAACCAATTTTATCGACATACAGAAGCTCAAATAAAAGATGGTATAAGTGTCCTGTGACCCTACATAGCGTTTGTTTCGTCACTATAAATAAATAACTAGTATAACAAATGTTACTTTTGATAGAGTTTCTATGTGTTGCGACTCCTGACTTTATTGTGGTTCAACCTAACGTCTACTTGGTAGAGGAGGAATATCATGTTTAACGTGAATTTCAGACCACAATGTCTATTATACCTTCTTCACTTGGCGTAGCCAGAAGAGAACAGAATCTGTCTCTCCTTATCAAAAACCATCAACACAAGTCGTAAATAAACCCAGACCATAAGTATATAAACCTAGCATCAATCCAAAAGACCACCAAATTCTCTGCTCTGTCACTCATCATTCTATCATAACGATGTTGCGCCACACTGGATGAGAATTCTGACACACAGACTCCCTGTACTGGTTTGCAGCATGTTCAGTACATTCATTTACTTGCTTGACCGAATCACCATGAACTAGCTGCCTCGGCTACCCAGTGCATGCATTCGACCCTATTTTGTGATCACCGAAATAAAATCACGTAACTGACACCTACACAGAACTGCCAACTGTGCAGGGTGCAGAAATTTAAGTAGGAAGTGTTCCTTTCGATTCTATTGAGCTATCAGTTTGTTAAAAATGTCGTGCAGTGCAAAAGAAAAGCTGTAACTGTCTGTCTCTCAGAAGTGTAGATCCGGCCATATGCATTATCTCACATTACTGTGCAATGCGGAAGTTCTGGAGGAATTGTTATCGAGTTCCGGAAGTGTTGTATCTATATGTCAGCTAGTAGCGTAACGGTAAGCGTCGCGCACTGTTGATAAGACGTCGCGTGTTTGGGTATGTTCACTGCTACGTTTTTTAAAACGCCATTCTGCTGTCTGCTGAACTTATCGATCTAATGGAACTTTGAACATAATTCCCTTCACTTCTCAACCCAAAATAGTCGCATGTGGAAAAAGGGCTAACTTGTGCGACATTTTGTTCTTTTGAGGTTTAATAGATGCCCAGGCTGCAGATGCATCTCGAAATTTTTGTATCATGTATGGGGAGAGCGCATCGTGCCAAAATACGTCAGAAAAGTATTTTCTACATTAGCTGTCGTGTGGCAGTGGCATTTTATTCTTCATCAAACCTTGTTTGACAGCTTTAACTCAGAACAAGTTTTCTACAATAAACTGCATGTGCATTGTTAGACTGTTATAGATAACATCAGTGAATTCGCATATATTGTTGATGATTAATTTCTCTCTCATGTTAACTGATGTTTTAACAACACTAAAAGAAAACGTAAGAAAAATGTGCACTGTATTATAAGAAATGAAATAAAACTACCCACGATAACCTTACGACGAAAGTCTGTTTCAATAAAACTGAGTATCTGTACACAGGCGTGCCTCTATCGGCACGAATTAGTAAAATACTTATCACTTAGATTTCGATTGGGTCTGTGTATGATTAGTATGCTGTTTCATACTCAAGTGGTATAAAAATGTGGCATTTCATAAATCAAGTTATGTATTCCTAGAAACCCAAACTTGCTTGTCAGCAGCGGAAAGAGGCGTTACCTGTTGTGCAGCATTGTAAGTTTTTCACCATTGCACTATGAGCTTAAAGTATTTTCGTACGATTTCCTTATCGATGTGTGATCTGACTGCTTGTAGCTCTTTCACAGAAGGGATAAAAACGTGACAGTCAGCAAGACTGGAGCCGCAAAACATAACACACGCTTTCTCAGAGGTTAGCACGTTTCCAGAGAGCGAGGGAAGAGACATGCGTCTAGATTTCCTCTTGCGGGACCAGTAGTGGCTAGAACTCGTAAACCGCTATTTAAAGGACGAGATTAGATGCGATTTTCACGTGCAACGACTTTCCTGGGCTGAAAACCGTAAATTTACAATCTTTTGTTACAGCTCAAGCGTTAACAATAACTCAGATTATTCAATGGAAAGGACAGGAAAAATCAAGTGAACTTTGAGGCTTAGTTCCGTGCACACCAGGAAGTAACTCGTCGATCACACAGTTGCCAAATATACCTTGCCTTGTTGCCAAATCTCAGTTACATTACGAGCAGGAAGAAGACGAACCGATGTGATCCTACAGTGGGCTGGGTAGTGGCCATAGCTGACGGCTCAAAGACGCGGCTGCTACGGCCTGGAATACGTAATCCGTCTGATTCACATTTCTGTAACTGGGTTTAGGGACTGGAGCGCAGTTACTAATAATAATCAGAACTGACTGCAAAGTAAGCTTCATAAATCAGTAACTCTCATAGTTGTTTATATACATCTTTCGTAAGTGTACTCAAAACTAAGAAAATCATTGACGACCGTTTTCGTGCCACGCCGATAGTCGAGCACAACAAACAAATAAAAATAAAAAGAGACTCTGTGTGCGTGTGTGTGTGTGTGTGTGTGTGTGTGTGTGTGTGTGTGAGAGAGAGAGAGAGAGAGAGAGAGAGAGAGAGAGAGAGAGAGAGAGAGAAACTGAATCATGGTATGTAAAGAAATCTTTCATTAAAATGACACATTCCACATCTTTACGAAATGTCGTTTTCGTGATCTATGGAACAAGTATTAATCTAATCTAATCTAATCATATCATATTGCAGACTAGTCATGAAGAGGCACGAATTACAGAAATTTTCGCCAATATCAGTAACCAAATCTAAACTAGAAAATAAAAGACGACAGTTTTTGTGATAAACCGGGACTCCTGTAAAGACCCTTTTGTCCCTGTTAACTAACCACGAAAGACGTGTGATATGCCTCCATTCAGAAGGAACAAAGTGTTCATGCATTTAGAGATGAAGAGCATGATGTGAAGTTCTGTGACGGAGATACGAACCCAACACGCGATCGGATTGTTAACTAAGTAAAATCAAATGTTACGTATCGGTTTTTCCTATCAGCTGCTAAATGTTTGAATTTAAAAAAAAAGGATACAAATTTTTGTGCCTGAGCGACAATCGAACCGCACACCTACCGTCCTTCTTTATCATCCACGAACATACCTTAAGTAACACTTGCTTACTCACCAACAGTAAGATGTGTGCGTGTTTGACCATAAATAACGACACCTATTGCGACTGTTGGCAACTCATGGACAGACATTAAAAATGCACGTTAATTTTCACTAGAAGACTGGTATGCACGTGATAGGGCTTGAAATGAAATTATGAATATTTTTGTACTGGATCAGGATTCGCACCCACATATTTACCTTTGGAGGAGACCTAGAGAAGATTGCACTCTTGGGAAAAGGAACGAAATGATTGAACTATGCTGTTCCGAGAGATTCAGGCATCATAGCCTCGATGTGAAGCCATTTTGAAATTGCTCGGTGTTCAAAAAGCAAAATATTATGCCTGCTCCCACGAAATATTAGAACGAGGTCGCAAGAAGGCTAACGAATTACAATCAAAGTTCACGGAGACGACAATTTGTCCGTCGTCATGGTGTGAAGTCGGTAGAAATAGTTGGGTACTATTGCCTGCATCACTGGTATTTGAAGTACATCACTGGAATCCCATTGCCGTCTTCTCTTTCGTTTGTGTGTTGCGCATGGTGCAAGAAATATTTGTGTTTTGCTTGCTTCTGTGATGGCTTTCAGCCCACTGAATGCGAGCCAGCTCGCGAATAGACTATCAATAATTGGAATTACGCAATAATACACAGAAAAAGTGTATTTTTGCATTATGTATCCCGATGAAAACAACTGTAAATAGATTATATGCCTACTTGCTTATTACTCGCGCTTCTCGATGCTTTCCTCAGAAAATAAAAAGAAAAATAAAAAGAGGGAGAGAGACAGAGAGAGAAAACAGAAATGTACTTCAAATATCAGCTCGGTGACGCCATGTTCGTCTCGTGATGTAAACCAAGGATAGTTGATAGATAGTATCTCGTTGTACTAGCGATATGTATGGCTAAGAGGTCTTTCTTTTCTCTCTGCAAGCAACCAGAACAGAATTCAGTAACAAAGAGGTAAGAAGACCAATGCAGTGCGACAACTAAACACTCAGTCTTTCTTGGTTATTTTGTTAATCCTTAACAATTGTCTGTAATGCAGTAAACGTCTTTGATTACTGATTTTTTTATTACTACCATTGTCATTGTTATTCGTCACCTCACAACAGATTTACTATCACACACTGCTGCCGATGCACGTTACGAATGGATCAGGATGAATGGAATGTGGGATGCTTCGTCACGGAGAATATACACATTTCTCTCGGCGTCTTATGTTCAGGGTAATATGAAAATCTCAGTAAAAGAAGACGACAAAGGGATGCCGGTGATACAGGCAATAATATCCAACTATTTCTGTCGACTTAACACCATGACGACAGACAAATTCGCGTCTCGGTGTATTTTGATTATAATTCGTTAGCCTTCTTGTGACCTCGTTCTAATATCTCGTGGGAGCAGGCATAATATTTTGCTTTTTGAACACCGAGCAATAACACATAAAGATAGTAAGTGGAAGGATACAAAGAAACAATCAGACTCATGGGTGTGGATCCACTTTATCAGTAGAAGACAAAACAAGAGGGAAACATTACGAAAGCAATGAATACGCTGATTAGTATACATTATTTGTATCGATCGGATGATGAAAAAGCGCAGATCTGCACTTTACTTTCTGTCTTAATGGGCATTATTTTTAGTTTCTTCTCTTCTGAATTTTCAAATGAATTGATTATTACATGGCACAGAATAATTAGTTAACTGCGCTTTTTACAGCTTCCATTCGCACCAACATTTTTCTACATTCTCGTTCAATTCATGAAATTCTACCTGTATGATCACAAGACTGCACATAGATGCAATCGATTTCGAGGTGCATGGTGTTTGTTATCTTACTTTTTGTGACAGGTGGGCAAAGTTTATTTCCAAAAACATTTTATTGTACTGAAATAATCTATTGTCACAAAGTAACAAGGTAAGTGTTTTATTTGTATATATTTTGTGGGAAACTGTAATCTTTATGGAAGATTATACACCTGAATGTTTGACACAACTGGTAGGAGAAAACGCTGCATATTAGCCAAACCACATGCATCCTCTCCGTATCCTGCTATGACATGAGCATGGGATTCTCCTCACATACCGCTACAGAGCTGTTCCTAGTGTGGGGCGGCGGATGAGTTTGTAATAATAATTAATTATGTTTGCTGTATAAACGCTTGCGTGTTGAATTAGTTCTAGCTTTTTGAATGTTGTTAATGCTGTCTTTTGCCGTTCTCAACACTGGCTCTCTATTTACTCCGTGGCCCCCAGAAAGTGATTTAATAAAACTTGGAGCCAGTAAATAGATATCCTAGTGCCCACTTTACCTGAGAATGTTCTTATAGCTGCAGCTTATAGCTCTGAGGAATTAGGAGATTGTCCGGGATTTCTAATCAAAAACGGTTTTCCAAAATAGTTGAGTATATTCTGAAATTCACTGATAAACAACACAAGTATCCCTACAACCTAACTAACAGAACAGTTCAGAGTCTAATGCGCTGATGCAATTATAAATGTCCGAATTAAATGTTAAAAAGAATGCTCGCCAAAATTTGATGAAAATACTTCATCAAACGCCACGCTAAATTTTTGGTAGAATGTCTGTCCCGCGACGGCACGTGAAAATACGACGGTACGCAAACTGAAGCTAGATAATGAAAATCATCCCAGAAATAACACTTCACATAAAATGTTTTCATGGTTCCGCGTATCTCTAGTAACTTAATACGGCACCCGAGGCTGTTTGTAGCAGATACACTGATGCGACGCGACTACCGACACAGATGGCGTGTCATTCAGCGTCTGGAGAGAACTGGGGCCTTGCTTCCTCGCGCAGTGTTCTTATATATAAAGCCGCGGTGCGGACGGCGAAGGGAACGCCTGATCTTTCCGGCTCTCTCGACTAGCCGCTGGGCTAGTAACGCACCACTTCAAGTTACATAATAATTTATAGCTTCTTTGGCTGATGGCCGAAGAAGCTCTTAATTTAAACGTGCATTCAGCACGCAGGTAAGTATTGATAATAAAATTTTGACGTGGCTAAGTTAAATACTTTGGGCGAGAGAATTAATCTGATAACCCTGTACGCAGCAGATGAGCTCTGAACTGTCCCTTTTGAGATCCGCTATCGCTATAATTTTATAGGTATTAAAAAGAAACTTTACACATCTTCATAATCATAGCGGACCTCCAACCTATTTAAATCTAAACATCCTAGCCTTATTTACTAGCCTACTTAATCTATCTTGCTTCCTTCAGTTTTGAGATGAAAACCAGAAAATCATGAATTTCCACTAAAGTCTTAATTTGTGAAATCCAAAGTACTGTTTTTATTAAATCATTATGAAAGATGAATCTAAATATAAATTTTGAAGTCTCTAGCTCTGTTCTGTTGCGCCAATGATTTTTCCAGAAAAACGTCCAAATCTCGGAAATGGCTGAAGTTATCGAACTGATATTTAACACACATTAATTTAGTATTATTTCTGACATGCTAGAAAAGTTTTAGTTCATTTGCTTGATTTTTAAGGTATTGCGCAACATTTATGACGTCAGAGCTAGTTACAGCAGACTGGCTGGCACATAATGGAAACTGATGTGAATTTACTACAGCGTGAGTAGGCTGCTTCCCTACACTAGCACAGCTGAGAATTGGCAACACCGTGACAAACATTTGGCAACACAGTCACAGTGCAATCACTTCCACCTATGGTACTGAAATGACTCGCTAAATTCGCTTGATATTCCCTTTTCATTTGAATGACTCGTGCTATATAATCCTCATGTGAACTAAGACACTGAGACTGAAAATTCAATTTTTTGGCTAAAGAAATGCTGTTCTTCACATAAGTGACAACTTTTATTATCTTTCAGGATGTGTTATGAGCGACCGATATCATGATGAGAGTGGAGTGCTGGCAGCAGTGTGTCCGTAGCCCCGTGGTACAGCCCGCGTGTCGTGTCGCAGCGGCTCAATGAATCGTCAGTTCTAACCGTGGTAGGGGCCAGCGTGTGCGAACTTTTTTTCTGATTCATTTTATGGAGCTACGAATTTCCAGAAAAAATCCTGTAACGAAATCGGAAGAAAAACCTTTACACTTCAAGTCCTCTTGGTAGCTCGACCCAGTAAGTTGAGTTAATGGCCATAGATCTCGGCTTTGTGACTACCAAGCTGCTTCACAGTACAAGCGTCTCTGAAGAAATTCTAATCGACCGTCAACGATACGAATTTCAATATTGTTCTTCACATAAGACTCACATTCCAGGGTGATAAATATGAACGGAATGAACCTCTTGATTACTGTAGGGCCTCTATGCTAAATTTCCACAATAGCAGTTATGAACTCTCTGCAGACATTTACTAACAGCGGCTCTAGCGACTTACTTTTTCTCTGGGTAGCTTCAAATATGGGCAATTTTGTCGCCTTAAATCCAATTGAACATTTTAAATATCACTTCTGAACAGCGTTCACTTCTCCATTATTTAATGTATAGACCTCAAAACAAGCAATATGCCTGAGTAGCTATGTAGCAGGTTCTGAAAGGTATTGACACTATGTTTTGCACCCATTTACCAAAGGGAATGAAAGAAAGGAACCAAACACATTACACTGCATTTACTCTCTATGCCTTGACTAACTCATATGAATCCATGAATAAAATAAATTATTTGAAGAATCTCCTGGGAAAGGAAAAAGAACTGCACATGACACTTTAATTATAGCGCACTGGATCACAATGAAGTTAAATCTGTGCCACATTGATGTATTGCATACTAGTGTAATAAAATACTCACCAAACAAAAACGGTTTTGTGCCTCCGTTGCAATGGAATGTGAAACACATATCGTAAACAGATTTTATGGGTCACCACTCAACAACAATAAAGCATTTTACTTCGTCGGGAGTAAGGAGTGGAGCAGACGTTGCCGGCAGATGGCAGCACAGTGCCTCAGCCCCGTCTGTAAGCAGGAAAAGGGTCACAGAGAACTCAGACGCATGCGGTGCTCAGAGGCGGATGGTCGGCCAAGAAATTTGGCATACATATTGCCTTAGACAAACAAACACATAGAAATTGAAAAATTATAAAAATCTTAGATCCATTAAATACATTAAATACATTTTTACATACACAAATTCAAAGAAAATAACATGATACATAAACAGATGATTATCTCTTAGCAGTCTTTTCTAAACCTGAAAGAAAAGTTCACAAATAATTTTTACACACGTGGTTGTAGCCGCTTTGGCTGGCGTCCTACACTTCCATTCACAAGGGTAGAGGAGGGGAAGTTGCTATGGTGTGCGTCCTTCACGTTCTCTCTAAATTACATGGGGGAAAGGGGAGGGGTCACTGTGAGTTGTGTCCAACTCACTCCACGCTTTCACGCAGCTACCAGGCTGCCATTATCTGGTTTGTCCTGTAGAACAAACAAAAAGAGTGCCTCAGACTCTGTTCACTTAATATCTAAGGGTGGGTCACAATGAAATGGGGATATATACATTTTCTCTTCCAATATGTTACTGGAACGAAGTTAACAGAACTTTTTCAGTATTGCTCTCGCGGTTACTTAATTGTCATAAAATCGGTAAACAAATCTCTCAAAACGCCGTTAGTCACGTACTAGAGAAAATTTTATGCTCAAGGCATATAATCATAAATCCTATTTAATCTGAATTTATTATTTCTGGGCCGGAACACTGAACCAATGCTCGGTACATTCCTGACACATTTGTATTTTAAGCACTTAACTGACTCATCTTTGATTACCTTATTCTTAGAGATAGTATGAGTATGATTAGTGGTTGTTCTCAGCTTCCATGTACACTCTTTGACATAAAACTTGACCGGCGGCCGCCCGCTTCAGAGGCTAAGTCCGCGCCGATCGCGACATGGGACAAAAAAACTGGCCAACTCGCTAATTCTCTAAGTCCGGTTATCTGCACAATCTGGCAACACTGTAGACTGCGGCACTTCCTGGAGGAAAACTTGTCCCATGATAGAGAAACGTTAGGCTGATTACGCCTGTGGTCTAGCGGTAGCGTGCGTTGTTTCTGTTCATAATGTCAGTGGATCGAGAGCAGCTGGTATAAAATTTTTTTTATAGCCTCTTCTGTCTGAATGCTGAAGACGTGAATGTAATGGTAGCGCAGATTCAATCTATTTCGCTTTGTGACACACCGATATCAAAATTTTATCCAGTAACGATTTTGCGGCAGATTTCCTGCAGACTGTCCTCCTCTGGACGCCGTATGCGGCAAAGCTCCGGGATCCATTTGCTGGCTACTGGCAGCGGCCGTGGCGACAGCAGCGGCGCTGCACTCCCCCGTTCTTTATCGAAAGCGCCTGCTACCGCTCATCGCTTTTGATGATTTAAAACGCTTTATTATTAAATGTTGCTCCACAGAAAATTTCTACAATTTCCATTCACGCTCAAAAGCAACGGAGACAGACGCCCTGATTAGTAGGTGGGTATTATATTACATTAATCGGCAAGAGCTGAGTATGGCCCGAAATTAATTTTATAGACTGGGACGAAATTAAACCACCTCACTACATTCGATGAATTTATAAATGCTTCATACATCGTTTCTTTTCCTTTCAAACTCAATTATTTGTGCAACTTTTGGTCAATGTTTGGATGTTTTCGTCAAGCCAGAGTGAGCGTCTGTGGTGTAAAGTGTATTACAGTTCTTGTTTCATTCCTTATGGTAAGTCTATGCGATAAACTGTGTGAATACCTTGCAATGCATGCTCTGTAGCAGTGCAGGAACACTGCACATTTGGAGTTCCATGTATGGGTTCATGAAGTATTTATTGTTGATCGGAAGTGATAGTTAAGGTCATCAGATTTAAACCAGAAAAATTTGTCGTTTTGAAGGTTTCAGAGAACGGAAAGGAATTGCTAACGCCGGTGTTAGAAAACGTCTACAGTTAAATGCTATTGCAAAAATTTAGAAGAAGGGAACTACATTAATGAACATGTGCACTTCATAAACAACCTTCTGACATGTTAGACCTATATGACGAACAAAGCTCAAATTTATATCGTTGACAGTCGGTTTGAATCTTTTCAGGGTCTATTTTACAGTGAAGCACCTTGGAATTCGCAAAGCAGAAATCCATGATATTAACTTAATTTACTAAGTCGAAATCGGACGAAGATTGATGTTTAAAGGCATTCTTCAGATTTCGCATAAGAAATTTTTACTAGCAGTTTGCAACTCCATTAATTAAAATGGAAAATAAAAGGTTGTACTCAGCGGCTTCTACCGTGATTCGAACTGCTATGTCTTATAGTACAAGCACTGCAACGCACAAGGGAACCTCTGAGCTAACGACACACTGGCGGCCAGAGGCGGAATATAGTCACTGCGATGTTGCCTGAGCCTCAAAACGCAACCTTAAACACACGAACAGAGGAGGTGGAGATTACTGTTTTAACGTCCCGTCGACAACGATGTCATTAGAGACGGAGCACAAGCTCGGATTAGGGAAGGATGGGGAAGGAAATCGGCCGTGCCCTTCCTAAGGAACCATCCCGGCATTTGCCTGAAGCGATTTAGGGAAATCATTGAAAACCTAAATCAGGATGGCCGGGCGCGGGATTGCACCGTCGTCCTCCCGAATGCACACACAAACAGGTGTTACTTATGTGAAGAACGCCATTCTCGGAGTCCAGAAATTAAATATACTTTCTAATTGTGTCATCTTGCAGTGGATTATATCGTACGAGTCTTCGATGTGGAAAACGAATGTCAAGTGAATTTAGCGAGGTAACGCCGACCTACACCCGGGAGTAAATGCACTATCAGAGTGTTGACAAATACTTGCTACGACGCTGCCATTTCTAGGCTCTCTGACGAGGCAGCTCTTCAGCGAAATGCTTGCCGTGATTCTCCGATACGGTTCTTCAGAGTGGAGACGCGCGCGCACGTTTGGTTTTTATGCGTTCTCCCCTGATGGTTTCTGACGTCGCCTTCTGGGCTATGTATACATATGAGACATTCAATTATCATTAATCCAGAATGATACAAGTTTCAGCTTCCGGTGTGGAAGAAGGCTGTTGACGCCGACATTATATAATTTCAACGTAGGGAAAGCAAAACGGATCATTCAATGTTTCTCATTCAACATAAAGCATGTGAGATAATTTTCCGTAACGTTCATAATCATGTAAAAATACAAACGAAGTAAAAATACACCGGAAGCTTATTCGAATTGAATATAACGCTTTGCACCTCGATGTCGAATTTGTCCACTTGCAATCTTTTGCAGCATACACATAGAATGTCATGATTACCACGAGAATGAAGAAATATGTTGGTAAGGATGGAAGCAAGAAGAGATGCAGTCAACAAATATTCTATTCCTCATGGCATTCATTTCATTTGACACGTAAGAAGAGGTAAAGCGGGAATTTACTTTCGTTAACACGAAAGATATGCCGCACATATTGATAACGAGGAAGTCTGCGTCTTCATACGTTTCCTCCTTGAAATCTGTATGCTCTATTATATACTAAGTAGCCCGATCATTGTTTCAGTAATGTTACCCTCTTGTTTGATCCCGTAACGATGAACAGATTCCAAATGCATGTCTCCCTTCCTGGGTTGTTTTTTGTGTTTTATTGCTTGGAATTCCTGAAGCAGACCACTGTGCCTTCCCCCCTCGTGGGTTAGGTCTCAAAACTAAACCGCTTTGTATCCAATGGCATAATTTATTCAGACAGCATCAGCATAAGACTATCAAACAAAGCCTTCCATTTACAGTTGCAGCACTGTAACCAGCACTGACCAAAGTGTAATCCACAGTCATGGTCCTAAATTACCAGCTGTCTGCTACTGTGGCAAAGTCCGTACTACACTGTCGATTCCGCAGCACCATTTTATCTGGTAACACTGTGTAGTTGCACAGTTGTGCTACCAGGTCTGTCCTCACACTGTCAACTTTATGTATCTCACTTCTCCTGTAGCGTAGATCACGAGGAGCCGAAGTAAATGAGTGTATTCTGCATGACGTAACATTCAGTATTCCCTTCTTTCATAGCCACTCTTCATGTGCATCGATACCAAATAGGAATGCGAAAACTCTTGCGAGTGAGAGAATGACAATAACAATCGTAACAAGAACAAGCAAATAATGAATGATGTTTATTCCAACGCAGAACGAGAATGGCTTTAAATATAAAAATCTGTATCTATATCTATATCCATATCTATTGATCTTTGAGTTGGCACAATGCAAATATATTCTTAGCATTTGGTTACTGAATTTAGTTCTGGATGTTTGCAGAGAAAAGGAAAAGTCGGTACTTCTCGCTAGTGTAATATAATGTGAACCAGCAACTACCCTTTCCTTAGAACACGACTCAAGCAGGTCCTCAAGTAGGTAGCAAGGCACTGCTGCATTCTGTTCCCTGACATTGCTCTGATGACGGTTAATGCAGATAGTTCCGATTATGAAATACAAAACGTATTGCAGGTTAGTTCCTAGGATAGTAACATTAAATTTGCGTTGTAGACGGCACATGAACGTGACGACTATCCATATTACTCATCAATATAAAAAGACAATATTTAGGGAATTTAGCAGGATTACTCAAAATGAATTCTGAAATTGGGTGACTGACTGCACAGGTGCTAAACGTCGTCAAGAGTATACGATGTCCTAATCGCATTAGGAATATGAAGATCGTCTTCGACAGCTCGCAACTTTCACATTGCTATCTCCACCCTACTCCAGACAGCCCTCGGTGGAGTTGCACGACGTTGCCGATGTTATGGAAGGCCTTCAAACGACAACAGACCACATATTGAAAAATACAAGCGAATTCTCTTGCAGCGTAAGCTTATTGTAACTAATCTAAAAATTATTGGAGAGGAACATTGTCCTATTCAAAAAAAGTAAAATGTTACACACTGTTGACGTCAAACGGACATTATCTATGTCCTGTCTTGTGTCCTACTCATCTATAATATCAAGTGTACTATGAAAATGATTATATATAATGGATGATAGGGTAATGCATTGATACCAGATGGTGGGGGCCGGCCGGTGTGGCCGTGCGGTTCTAGGCGCTTCAGTCTGGAACCGCGTGACCGCTACGGTCGCAGGTTCGAATCCTGCCTCGGGCATGGATGTGAGTGATGTCCTTAGGTTAGTTAGGTTTAAGTAGTTCTAAGTTCTAGGGGACTGATGACCTTAGAAGTTAAGTCCCATAGTGCTCAGAGCCATTTGAACCATTTGAACTATTTAACACAAAATGACATTAAAAATTAAAGTTATTCACGAGCAGCTAGTTGAGAATATGTATGAACATTAAATGACACGACGAACTGAAATAATATGACGAAGAGTTCAGCGCTCACTGGGAATAGAGCCCCACACATATCGTTGTTGACTACACACAAAGAGACGTCAGCTACCGAATTTTTCTCCACCAGCTGCTCAGAATAGCATCTTGAACTTACAGTCATCTCGCAAATAGTTCTGTGTCTCACTGGGAGTTAAAAACGTCAGATATCGTTAGTGTTGACAACGAATGAAAATACATTAAAAATCAAAATTATTATCCACCAGCAGATAGGTGTTCTCATGATAGAGCTTGATAATACATAATTAAATCTTTAGTGCCGGGCCAGGATTCGATCCCATTCACGCGTAATATGTGAAGGTGTTGAGGAATCTGCAGTTTTGAACAAACAACAAATTGTAGCCGAGCTGTATTGCCACGAAGGGATCAAATTCCGCGTTAAGGGCGGTCTGAGTTGCATTCCCAGTTTAGAACCAATTTTATCGACATACAGAAGCTCAAATAAAAGATGGAATAAGTGTCCTATGACCATACATAGCGTTTGTGTCGTCACTTGAAATAAATAACTAGTATAAGAAAGGTTACTGGTGATAGAGTTTCTACATGTCGCCACTCCAGACTTTATTGTGGTTCAACCTACCGCCTACTTGGTAAAGAAGGAATATCATCTTTAATGTGAATTTTCAGACCACGCAGCCATTATATCTCCTCACTTGGTGTAGCCAGGAGAGAATGGAATCTGTCTCTCCCTATCTAAAATCATTGACGGAAGTGGGAATCGAACCCAGACCATAGGTATAACAACCTACCATCCGTCCAACAGATCACGAAATCCTCTTCTCTGCGAGTCATTTTTCTATCGTAACGCAGTTGCGCCACACTGGATGAGAATTCTGACACACAGGCTCCCTGTAGTAATTTGCAGCATGTTCAGTTAATTCATTTACTTGGTTGACCGAATCACCATGAACTAGCTGCCTCGGCTACCCAGTGCATACATTCGACTATTTTGTAATCACAGTAATAAAATCACGTAACTGCTACCTACACACAACTGCCAACAGTGTAGGATGCAGAAGTTTAAATAGGAAGTGTTCCTTTCCACTTGAGCTATTCTATTGCGCTATCTGTTACTAGAAAACGTCGTTCAGTCCAAAAGAAAAGCTGTAACTGTTTGTCTCTCAGAAGTCAAGACCTGGCCATATGCATAATCTCACAGTGCTGTGGAATCCAAAAGTTCTGGAGGAATAGTTACCGAGCTCTGGAGCTGCTGTAGCTACGTGTCAGCTTGTAGCATAGATAAGATGTCGCGAGTTCGAATACATTCAGTGCTACATTTTTTAAAACGCAATTCTGCTCTCTGCTGAAGGTATCAATCTAATGGAACTTTGAACATAATTCCCTTCACTTCTCAACCCAAAGTAGTCGCATGTGGAAAAAGGGCTAACTACTGTGACATTTTGTTCTATTCAGGTTTAATAGACAGCAGGCAGCAGATGCATCTCGAAGATGTGCAGGGAGAGCGCATCGTGCCATAATATGTCAGAAAAGTATTTTCTATATTAGCCGTCGTGTGGTAGTGATATTTTATTCTTCTTCAAACTTTGTTTGACAGCTTTAACTCAGAACAAGTTTTCTACATGCATGTAATCAATAAACTGCATGTGCATTGTCAGACTGTCATAGGTAACATCTGAGAATTCGCATATATCGTTGATGATTAATTTCTCTCTCATGTTTACTATTGTTTTAACAACACTAAAGGAAACCTTACGAAAATTGTGCACTGTATTATAAGAAATGAAATAAAACTAACCATGGTAACCTTACGACGAAAGTATCTGTAAACAAGCATGCCTCTATCGACACGAATTAGTAAAATACTACTCACTTAGATTTTGATTGGGTCTGTGTTTAATTGGTATGCTGTGTCATACTCAAGAGGTATGCAAATGTGGCATTTCATAAATATAGTTACGTATTCCTAGAAACCCAAAATTCGCTTGTCAGCAGCGGAAAGAGGCCTTACCCGTTGTGCAGCATTGTAAGTTTTTCAACATTGCACTATGAGCTGAAAGCATTTTCTTGCGGTTTCCATATTGATGTTTGATCTGACTGCTTGTAGCTCTTTCACAGAAGGGATGAAAACGTTACAGTCAGTGAGACTGGAACTGCGAACCGTAACAGACGCTTTTTCACAGCTCAGCACGTTACCACAGAGCTGGCGAGGAGGTATGGGTCTTAGCTTCCTATTACGAGGGCAATAGTAACTAGAACTCGTAAACCGCTATTTGAATGTCGAGATTAGTTGCGGTTTCCACCTGCAACGACTTTCCTGGGCTGGAAACCGTAAATTTTCAATCTTTTGTTACCCTGCAAGCGATAATAACTCGGATTATTCAATGGAAATGACAGGTAAAATCAAGTGAACTTTGAGGCTTAATTCCGTGCACACCAGGAAGTAACTCGTCGATCACAGAGTTGCCAAACATATGTTGCCTTGTTGCCAAATCTCAGTTACAGTACCAGCAGGAAGAAGACGAACCGATGTGATCCTACAGCGGTCTGGGAAGTGACCATAGCTGGTGTCTCCAAGTCACGGCTGCTACGGCCTGGAATACGTAATGCGTCTGATTCGCTTTCTGTAACTAGGTTTAGGGACTGGAGCGTAGTTACTAATAATACTCAGAACTGACTGCAAACTGAGCATCATAAATCAGTAACTCTCATTGTTGTTTTTATATTTCTTTCGTAAGTGTACTCAAAACTAAGAAAGTCATTCACAGGCGTTTTCGTGCCTCGCCGATAGTCGAGCACAACATACAAATAAAAATAAAAAAGAATGTGTGTGTGTGTGTGTGTGTGTGTGTGTGTGTGTGTGTGTGTTTGTGTGTGTGAGAGAGAGAGAGAGAGAGAGAGAGAGAAATAAAAAGCAATGAGAGAGAGTGTAAAAAATTGTTGTAAAGAAATTGAATCATGGTATTTAAAGAAATCTTTCATTAAAATGACACGTTCCATATCATTACGAAATGTCGTATTCATGATCTATGGAACAAGAGTTAATCTAATGTAATCTAATCTAATCTAATCACATCATATTGATGATTAGCCATGAAGAGTCATGAATTACCGAAATTTTGGCCAATACCAGTAACCAAATCTAAACTTGAAAATAAAAGACGACAATTTTTGTAATAAACCGTGACTCCTATCAAGACCCTTTCGTCCCTGTTATCGAACCACGAAAGATGTCTGATATACCTCCATTCTGAAGTAACAAAGTGTGCATGCATTTAAAGATGAAGTGCATGATGTGAAGTTCTGTGACGGAGATACGAACCCAACACGTAATCCGATTGTTAACTAAGAAAAATCAAATGTTACGTATCGGTTTTTCTTACGAGCCGCTAGGTGTCTGAATCTAAAATAAGGATACAAACTTTTGTGCCTAAGCGACAATCGAACTGCACACCTACCGTGCATCCACGAATATAGCTTAAGTTTCAGTTGCTTACTCATGAACAGTAAGATGTGTGCGTGTTTGACCAGAAATAACGACACCTGTTGCCATTGTTGGAAACACATGAACAGACATTGAAATTGCGCGTTAATTTTCACTAGCAGGTGGGTGTGCACTTGATAAAGCTAGAAATGAAATTATGAATATTTTTGTACTGGATCAGGTTTCAGACCCACATACTTACCTTTGGAGGAGACCTAGAGAAGATTGCAGTCTTGGGAAAAGGAACGAAATGACTGAACTATACTGTTCCGAGAGATTCAGATCCTCGAAAGAGGAGATACGAATTCGAATCACAGTCCAGCACCAAATTTTTAAACGTCTCTAGTTCAATCAAGTACAAGTAAAATAAGAGCCCTGTCCCTTTAAATGGCTATCGGTTCATCAAATAAAATAAAATTTTCTAATGTAAGTAAGCTTACTGGCGACTGTATTTCTGTTTACCATGACTTCCGCTGTGTCATTTCCCAACGTAAACCGGCTCTGCCCAGTTGGTAATGAAGGAACGTGATGTTTAATGCGGATTCTGGATTATAACGTCTTTCTCTTGAGGTTACCAGAGGTAAAATAAATCTGTTTGTGCCTCTTAAAAGTAAATGCCTGAACCCACGCATTGCACCTGTGATAGCTCGTCCCACCATACCATTGTGGCCACATTACCCAGCCCCAAGAGTGTGCTGTAACGGATGATGTGCTTAGCTTACAAAATTAGTCACGGTGGAAAAAATGCGAGTCTATTAAATGGTCGAGTAGAAGCAAGCTTCTGACGCAGAGATTATGCTATTCTCATGTCATCAGGATGTAAAGACTCTTCTAGGCATCATAGGCTGGATGTGAAGCCATTTTGATTTTTCACAAATTCAGCAAATTTCTTAGTTCGAGAAAATCCACTGGGAAGTGTGAAGCTGCCGGATAATTCGATTATTACTGTTATTATTACTATCATTTTATTCAAACCGCTGCTGGAACACGACCGTAGTCTTCAGGTAAAACGCGAGACCAGCTAATATGACGTCTGGCGACCGAAAGCACATATCGACAAAATATTTATCGCCCCTTTCCTCTCGGTGCTGAAGCTATGAGTGTAATTCAAGCGAATCTACAATATCATATTGGCTGGTCTCGCGTTTTACCTCAAGACTACGGTCGTAGTCAAGAGTAATGTACTAAGACTGGAGTCAAGACCTCCTCTGGGAATTGCCGCAGTCTACATGTTGCTAGATCGAGCATATTGCCAGACATAGAATTCTGAGAGGAGCACGACTGTATTGTCCCACCTTACGTGAACGACTCGGCGGTCAATTTTTTGGTCTGAGACTGTATCTACAACACATATTGCACGCTGAAGACCCAGAAGAATTAAAAAAAAAGTAGTTTATGAGAGCAACGTTAACCATAGCGTTCGAAGTATTCATAGTATTGTATACGTGTGTGTAAACGCCTTCCAATGACCACTCAAGAAAGACAAGGATACACAGTCTAGCTCCAATATTATAAATATGCCTCAGTTTGTGGATGAACTCAGACTTAGGTTGATAATAATTGTGAAAATTTAGCAGCACTGTACCCATTGGTGTTAAACTCGTTTTCAACCAATGATTCCCACAGCTACAAGGATACTACTTGTGATACCTCTTAGACAAAATACTTAAGCAGTGTTATCAGACGAAAAGATCAACCTGACACAAACTGTGGGAAGTTTGTTTTACAACCTTCGTACCTGGATATTCAGCTTTTTCCTATTTGAGATATCTGTGATTGTTGCTGCTTAAGAAGATTTAAGCAGAAACTAAATTCCCTCAGCTTCGACAATGTTTAAAGAAATCGTCTTATTGGCACTAAATCGTGGTTTGTGAATTGTTTACCGGCCGTACTCTGCCGTATTTTGCCGGTTGGAAGGCAAAAGCTTACTGACAAATTTCACACAGAAATTACTGTTACAGTGTACTTATGGAGCCAAATGAGTGAATTGCGTATTTTCCGGTGAGAAAGAGCACTGGCAAACAGTCTTCACTACATTAGGTTATTTAAACTGGTGTCACTCTGAGCTAGAATTTATGGTCAGCGACTAAGTGTAAGGTCAACGTTTCGGTTGCGAGTTTTGCGACTGTAAAATACTTTCCTACATTATAGAAGCGAATATTAAGTTTGAACTAATATTGCGAAAATTTTGTACTTGGGCAGCTTAGAATGAAAATACTTCTGTTTATTTCAAAGGGAAACAATAGATTTTCTAAAACACTGTGTCATACACAACTTGAAACAGGTCATGTCGACCAAATCATGTGGAAGAACTAACAGCAACGTATATCGGAAGGCAGTAAGATCTCTTGCCTTTTGGTTTGTCAGTACTCGATAGACATTTCTAGGCGAAAGTAAGTGAAGAAAGGCAGTGCGTTTTTGTTACCAAGTAACGTCTTCGTCAATTACTTTAGTTTTAAAGTAATCTACGAGTAATTGCTGGTGTTTGATATTAACATGAAAAGGATTCCGTAGACAGGGAAAGAACCTGTTCATGGGAAACTACATCTATAGTGACCAAAAGGCATTAAATGATGTTCAAGCACTTGTGTTACAGCAGCGGTATGAATAAAATGATATTAATAATAACAGTAATAATCGAATTATCCGGCAACTTCACACTTCCCAGTGGATTTTCTCGAACTAAGAAATTTGCTGAATTTGTGAAAAATCAAAATGGCTTCACATCCAGCCTATGATGCCTAGAAGAGTCTTTACATCCTGATGACATGAGAATAGCATAATCTCTGCGTCAGAAGCTTGCTCCTACTCGACCATTTAATAGACTCGCATTTTTTCCACCGTGACTAATTTTGTAAGCTAAGCACATCATCCGTTACAGCACACTCTTGGGGCTGGGTAATGTGGCCACAATGGTATGGTGGGACGAGCTATCACAGGTGCAATGCGTGGGTTCAGGCATTTACTTTTAAGAGGCACAAACAGATTTATTTTACCTCTGGTAACCTCAAGAGAAAGACGTTATAATCCAGAATCCGCATTAAACATCACGTTCCTTCATTACCAACTGGGCAGAGCCGGTTTACGTTGGGAAATGACACAGCGGAAGTCATGGTAAACAGAAATACAGTCGCCAGTAAGCTTACTTACATTAGAAAATTTTATTTTATTTGATGAACCGATAGCCATTTAAAAGGACAGGGCTCTTATTTTACTTGTACTTGATTGAACTAGAGACGTTTAAAAATTTGGTGCTGGACTGTGATTCGAATTCGTATCTCCTCTTTCGAGGATCTGAATCTCTCGGAACAGTATAGTTCAGTCATTTCGTTCCTTTTCCCAAGACTGCAATCTTCTCTAGGTCTCCTCCAAAGGTAAGTATGTGGGTCTGAAACCTGATCCAGTACAAAAATATTCATAATTTCATTTCTAGCTTTATCAAGTGCACACCCACCTGCTAGTGAAAATTAACGCGCAATTTCAATGTCTGTTCATGTGTTTCCAACAATGGCAACAGGTGTCGTTATTCCTGGTCAAACACGCACACATCTTACTGTTCATGAGTAAGCAACTGAAACTTAAGCTATATTCGTGGATGCACGGTAGGTGTGCAGTTCGATTGTCGCTTAGGCACAAAAGTTTGTATCCTTATTTTAGATTCAGACACCTAGCGGCTCGTAAGAAAAACCGATACGTAACATTTGATTTTTCTTAGTTAACAATCGGATTACGTGTTGGGTTCGTATCTCCGTCACAGAACTTCACATCATGCACTTCATCTTTAAATGCATGCACACTTTGTTACTTCAGAATGGAGGTATATCAGACATCTTTCGTGGTTCGATAACAGGGACGAAAGGGTCTTGATAGGAGTCACGGTTTATTACAAAAATTGTCGTCTTTTATTTTCAAGTTTAGATTTGGTTACTGGTATTGGCCAAAATTTCGGTAATTCATGACTCTTCATGGCTAATCATCAATATGATGTGATTAGATTAGATTAGATTACATTAGATTAACTCTTGTTCCATAGATCATGAATACGACATTTCGTAATGATATGGAACGTGTCATTTTAATGAAAGATTTCTTTAAATACCATGATTCAATTTCTTTACAACAATTTTTTACACTCTCTCTCATTGCTTTTTATTTCTCTCTCTCTCTCTCTCTCTCTCTCTCACACACACAAACACACACACACACACACACACACACACACACACACACACACATTCTTTTTTATTTTTATTTGTATGTTGTGCTCGACTATCGGCGAGGCACGAAAACGCCTGTGAATGACTTTCTTAGTTTTGAGTACACTTACGAAAGAAATATAAAAACAACAATGAGAGTTACTGATTTATGATGCTCAGTTTGCAGTCAGTTCTGAGTATTATTAGTAACTACGCTCCAGTCCCTAAACCTAGTTACAGAAAGCGAATCAGACGCATTACGTATTCCAGGCCGTAGCAGCCGTGACTTGGAGACACCAGCTATGGTCACTTCCCAGACCGCTGTAGGATCACATCGGTTCGTCTTCTTCCTGCTGGTACTGTAACTGAGATTTGGCAACAAGGCAACATATGTTTGGCAACTCTGTGATCGACGAGTTACTTCCTGGTGTGCACGGAATTAAGCCTCAAAGTTCACTTGATTTTACCTGTCATTTCCATTGAATAATCCGAGTTATTATCGCTTGCAGGGTAACAAAAGATTGAAAATTTACGGTTTCCAGCCCAGGAAAGTCGTTGCAGGTGGAAACCGCAACTAATCTCGACATTCAAATAGCGGTTTACGAGTTCTAGTTACTATTGCCCTCGTAATAGGAAGCTAAGACCCATACCTCCTCGCCAGCTCTGTGGTAACGTGCTGAGCTGTGAAAAAGCGTCTGTTACGGTTCGCAGTTCCAGTCTCACTGACTGTAACGTTTTCATCCCTTCTGTGAAAGAGCTACAAGCAGTCAGATCAAACATCAATATGGAAACCGCAAGAAAATGCTTTCAGCTCATAGTGCAATGTTGAAAAACTTACAATGCTGCACAACGGGTAAGGCCTCTTTCCGCTGCTGACAAGCGAATTTTGGGTTTCTAGGAATACGTAACTATATTTATGAAATGCCACATTTGCATACCTCTTGAGTATGACACAGCATACCAATTAAACACAGACCCAATCAAAATCTAAGTGAGTAGTATTTTACTAATTCGTGTCGATAGAGGCATGCTTGTTTACAGATACTTTCGTCGTAAGGTTACCATGGTTAGTTTTATTTCATTTCTTATAATACAGTGCACAATTTTCGTAAGGTTTCCTTTAGTGTTGTTAAAACAATAGTAAACATGAGAGAGAAATTAATCATCAACGATATATGCGAATTCTCAGATGTTACCTATGACAGTCTGACAATGCACATGCAGTTTATTGATTACATGCTTGTAGAAAACTTGTTCTGAGTTAAAGCTGTCAAACAAAGTTTGAAGAAGAATAAAATATCACTACCACACGACGGCTAATATAGAAAATACTTTTCTGACATATTATGGCACGATGCGCTCTCCCTGCACATCTTCGAGATGCATCTGCTGCCTGCTGTCTATTAAACCTGAATAGAACAAAATGTCACAGTAGTTAGCCCTTTTTCCACATGCGACTACTTTGGGTTGAGAAGTGAAGGGAATTGTGTTCAAAGTTCCATTAGATTGATACCTTCAGCAGAGAGCAGAATTGCGTTTTAAAAAATGTAGCACTGAATGTATTCGAACTCGCGACATCTTATCTATGCTACAAGCTGACACGTAGCTACAGCAGCTCCAGAGCTCGGTAACTATTCCTCCAGAACTTTTGGATTCCACAGCACTGTGAGATTATGCATATGGCCAGGTCTTGACTTCTGAGAGACAAACAGTTACAGCTTTTCTTTTGGACTGAACGACGTTTTCTAGTAACAGATAGCGCAATAGAATAGCTCAAGTGGAAAGGAACACTTCCTATTTAAACTTCTGCATCCTACACTGTTGGCAGTTGTGTGTAGGTAGCAGTTACGTGATTTTATTACTGTGATTACAAAATAGTCGAATGTATGCACTGGGTAGCCGAGGCAGCTAGTTCATGGTGATTCGGTCAACCAAGTAAATGAATTAACTGAACATGCTGCAAATTACTACAGGGAGCCTGTGTGTCAGAATTCTCATCCAGTGTGGCGCAACTGCGTTACGATAGAAAAATGACTCGCAGAGAAGAGGATTTCGTGGTCTGTTGGACGGATGGTAGGTTGTTATACCTATGGTCTGGGTTCGATTCCCACTTCCGTCAATGATTTTAGATAGGGAGAGACAGATTCCATTCTCTCCTGGCTACACCAAGTGAGGAGATATAATGGCTGCGTGGTCTGAAAATTCACATTAAAGATGATATTCCTTCTTTACCAAGTAGGCGGTAGGTTGAACCACAATAAAGTCTGGAGTGGCGACATGTAGAAACTCTATCACCAGTAACCTTTCTTATACTAGTTATTTATTTCAAGTGACGACACAAACGCTATGTATGGTCATAGGACACTTATTCCATCTTTTATTTGAGCTTCTGTATGTCGATAAAATTGGTTCTAAACTGGGAATGCAACTCAGACCGCCCTTAACGCGGAATTTGATCCCTTCGTGGCAATACAGCTCGGCTACAATTTGTTGTTTGTTCAAAACTGCAGATTCCTCAACACCTTCACATATTACGCGTGAATGGGATCGAATCCTGGCCCGGCACTAAAGATTTAATTATGTATTATCAAGCTCTATCATGAGAACACCTATCTGCTGGTGGATAATAATTTTGATTTTTAATGTATTTTCATTCGTTGTCAACACTAACGATATCTGACGTTTTTAACTCCCAGTGAGACACAGAACTATTTGCGAGATGACTGTAAGTTCAAGATGCTATTCTGAGCAGCTGGTGGAGAAAAATTCGGTAGCTGACGTCTCTTTGTGTGTAGTCAACAACGATATGTGTGGGGCTCTATTCCCAGTGAGCGCTGAACTCTTCGTCATATTATTTCAGTTCGTCGTGTCATTTAATGTTCATACATATTCTCAACTAGCTGCTCGTGAATAACTTTAATTTTTAATGTCATTTTGTGTTAAATAGTTCAAATGGTTCAAATGGCTCTGAGCACTATGGGACTTAACTTCTAAGGTCATCAGTCCCCTAGAACTTAGAACTACTTAAACCTAACTAACCTAAGGACATCACTCACATCCATGCCCGAGGCAGGATTCGAACCTGCGACCGTAGCGGTCACGCGGTTCCAGACTGAAGCGCCTAGAACCGCACGGCCACACCGGCCGGCCCCCACCATCTGGTATCAATGCATTACCCTATCATCCATTATATATAATCATTTTCATAGTACACTTGATATTATAGATGAGTAGGACACAAGACAGGACATAGATAATGTCCGTTTGACGTCAACAGTGTGTAACATTTTACTTTTTTTGAATAGGACAATGTTCCTCTCCAATAATTTTTAGATTAGTTACAATAAGCTTACGCTGCAAGAGAATTCGCTTGTATTTTTCAATATGTGGTCTGTTGTCGGTTTGAAGGCCTTCCATAACATCGGCAACGTAGTGCAACTCCACCGAGGGCTGTCTGGAGTAGGGTGGAGATAGCAATGTGAAAGTTGCGAGCTGTCGAAGACGATCTTCATATTCCTAATGCGATTAGGACATCGTATACTCTTGACGACGTTTAGCACCTGTGCAGTCAGTCACCCAATTTCAGAATTCATTTTGAGTAATCCTGCTAAATTCCCTAAATATTGTCTTTTTATATTGATGAGTAATATGGATAGTCGTCACGTTCATGTGCCGTCTACAACGCAAATTTAATGTTACTATCCTAGGAACTAACCTGCAATACGTTTTGTATTTCATAATCGGAACTATCTGCATTAACCGTCATCAGAGCAATGTCAGGGAACAGAATGCAGCAGTGCCTTGCTACCTACTTGAGGACCTGCTTGAGTCGTGTTCTAAGGAAAGGGTAGTTGCTGGTTCACATTATATTACACTAGCGAGAAGTACCGACTTTTCCTTTTCTCTGCAAACATCCAGAACTAAATTCAGTAACCAAATGCTAAGAATATATTTGCATTGTGCCAACTCAAAGATCAATAGATATGGATATAGATATAGATACAGATTTTTATATTTAAAGCCATTCTCGTTCTGCGTTGGAATAAACATCATTCATTATTTGCTTGTTCTTGTTACGATTGTTATTGTCATTCTCTCACTCGCAAGAGTTTTCGCATTCCTATTTGGTATCGATGCACATGAAGAGTGGCTATGAAAGAAGGGAATACTGAATGTTACGTCATGCAGAATACACTCATTTACTTCGGCTCCTCGTGATCTACGCTACAGGAGAAGTGAGATACATAAAGTTGACAGTGTGAGGACAGACCTGGTAGCACAACTGTGCAACTACACAGTGTTACCAGATAAAATGGTGCTGCGGAATCGACAGTGTAGTACGGACTTTGCCACAGTAGCAGACAGCTGGTAATTTAGGACCATGACTGTGGATTACACTTTGGTCAGTGCTGGTTACAGTGCTGCAACTGTAAATGGAAGGCTTTGTTTGATAGTCTTATGCTGATGCTGTCTGAATAAATTATGCCATTGGATACAAAGCGGTTTAGTTTTGAGACCTAACCCACGAGGGGGGAAGGCACAGTGGTCTGCTTCAGGAATTCCAAGCAATAAAACACAAAAAACAACCCAGGAAGGGAGACATGCATTTGGAATCTGTTCATCGTTACGGGATCAAACAAGAGGGTAACATTACTGAAACAATGATCGGGCTACTTAGTATATAATAGAGCATACAGATTTCAAGGAGGAAACGTATGAAGACGCAGACTTCCTCGTTATCAATATGTGCGGCATATCTTTCGTGTTAACGAAAGTAAATTCCCGCTTTACCTCTTCTTACGTGTCAAATGAAATGAATGCCATGAGGAATAGAATATTTGTTGACTGCGTCTCTTCTTGCTTCCATCCTTACCAACATATTTCTTCATTCTCGTGGTAATCATGACATTCTATGTGTATGCTGCAAAAGATTGCAAGTGGACAAATTCGACATCGAGGTGCAAAGCGTTATATTCAATTCGAATAAGCTTCCGGTGTATTTTTACTTCGTTTGTATTTTTACATGATTATGAACGTTACGGAAAATTATCTCACATGCTTTATGTTGAATGAGAAACATTGAATGATCCGTTTTGCTTTCCCTACGTTGAAATTATATAATGTCGGCGTCAACAGCCTTCTTCCACACCGGAAGCTGAAACTTGTATCATTCTGGATTAATGATAATTGAATGTCTCATATGTATACATAGCCCAGAAGGCGACGTCAGAAACCATCAGGGGAGAACGCCGCATAAAAACCAAACGTGCGCGCGCGTCTCCACTCTGAAGAACCGTATCGGAGAATCACGGCAAGCATTTCGCTGAAGAGCTGCCTCGTCAGAGAGCCTAGAAATGGCAGCGTCGTAGCAAGTATTTGTCAACACTCTGATAGTGCATTTACTCCCGGGTGTAGGTCGGCGTTACCTCGCTAAATTCACTTGACATTCGTTTTCCACATCGAAGACTCGTACGATATAATCCACTGCAAGATGACACAATTAGAAAGTATATTTAATTTCTGGACTCCGAGAATGGCGTTCTTCACATAAGTAACACCTGTTTGTGTGTGCATTCGGGAGGACGACGGTGCAATCCCGCGCCCGGCCATCCTGATTTAGGTTTTCAATGATTTCCCTAAATCGCTTCAGGCAAATGCCGGGATGGTTCCTTAGGAAGGGCACGGCCGATTTCCTTCCCCATCCTTCCCTAATCCGAGCTTGTGCTCCGTCTCTAATGACATCGTTGTCGACGGGACGTTAAAACAGTAATCTCCACCTCCTCTGTTCGTGTGTTTAAGGTTGCGTTTTGAGGCTCAGGCAACATCGCAGTGACTATATTCCGCCTCTGGCCGCCAGTGTGTCGTTAGCTCAGAGGTTCCCTTGTGCGTTGCAGTGCTTGTACTATAAGACATAGCAGTTCGAATCACGGTAGAAGCCGCTGAGTACAACCTTTTATTTTCAATTTTAATTAATGGAGTTGCAAACTGCTAGTAAAAATTTCTTATGCGAAATCTGAAGAATGCCTTTAAACATCAATCTTCGTCCGATTTCGACTTAGTAAATTAAGTTAATATCATGGATTTCTGCTTTGCGAATTCCAAGGTGCTTCACTGTAAAATAGACCCTGAAAAGATTCAAACCGACTGTCAACGATATAAATTTGAGCTTTGTTCGTCATATAGGTCTAACATGTCAGAAGGTTGTTTATGAAGTGCACATGTTCATTAATGTAGTTCCCTTCTTCTAAATTTTTGCAATAGCATTTAACTGTAGACGTTTTCTAACACCGGCGTTAGCAATTCCTTTCCGTTCTCTGAAACCTTCAAAACGACAAATTTTTCTGGTTTAAATCTGATGACCTTAACTATCACTTCCGATCAACAATAAATACTTCATGAACCCATACATGGAACTCCAAATGTGCAGTGTTCCTGCACTGCTACAGAGCATGCATTGCAAGGTATTCACACAGTTTATCGCATAGACTTACCATAAGGAATGAAACAAGAACTGTAATACACTTTACACCACAGACGCTCACTCTGGCTTGACGAAAACATCCAAACATTGACCAAAAGTTGCACAAATAATTGAGTTTGAAAGGAAAAGAAACGATGTATGAAGCATTTATAAATTCATCGAATGTAGTGAGGTGGTTTAATTTCGTCCCAGTCTATAAAATTAATTTCGGGCCATACTCAGCTCTTGCCGATTAATGTAATATAATACCCGCCTACTAATCAGGGCGTCTGTCTCCGTTGCTTTTGAGCGTGAATGGAAATTGTAGAAATTTTCTGTGGAGCAACATTTAATAATAAAGCGTTTTAAATCATCAAAAGCGATGAGCGGTAGCAGGCGCTTTCGATAAAGAACGGGGGAGTGCAGCGCCGCTGCTGTCGCCACGGCCGCTGCCAGTAGCCAGCAAATGGATCCCGGAGCTTTGCCGCATACGGCGTCCAGAGGAGGACAGTCTGCAGGAAATCTGCCGCAAAATCGTTACTGGATAAAATTTTGATATCGGTGTGTCACAAAGCGAAATAGATTGAATCTGCGCTACCATTACATTCACGTCTTCAGCATTCAGACAGAAGAGGCTATAAAAAAAATTTTATACCAGCTGCTCTCGATCCACTGACATTATGAACAGAAACAACGCACGCTACCGCTAGACCACAGGCGTAATCAGCCTAACGTTTCTCTATCATTGGACAAGTTTTCCTCCAGGAAGTGCCGCAGTCTACAGTGTTGCCAGATTGTGCAGATAACCGGACTTAGAGAATTAGCTAGTTGGCCAGTTTTTTTGTCCCATGTCGCGATCGGCGCGGACTTAGCCTCTGAAGCGGCCGGCCGCCGGTCAAGTTTTATGTCAAAGAGTGTACATGTGAGTAACTTTTGGTAATAGTACAGTTTTGAGTGTTCAAAACACACTACGTTTAGTTGACTACTAAATCCACTTATTGGTCCTCTGCTGTTGTCAGTTCGACATCTGCAATTACGTACTTACTTACTTTGAAGTGTATTTATGCGGAGCTAAAATAATGTTTTACGTCTGTCATTATGTACTTACTTACTTTGCTAGTGTATGAACTTAAGTAATACTCACTCCATTTAAATTTAAAGCATAGGAAAGCACATTTATTTCATATTCATAGTGTATTGCAGTTGATTAGTTTGCTCACGTGGCAATCCATTTCCACTCAATCGGACGCTGAAACCACAGGTAGTCTCTCTCAGACCTACCACTAAACTGCATCAAGTAATTATGGACGAGCGTAATGCTAAATTCCTTAAACCTATAGGACACCATGAGCTACTCTGTCTCATCTAACATAAGGGTACCTATGGTCGCATTCACGCCTCCAACTCATAACCTCAATATGTGTAGGTGTATCCTGTCACACACTACACTAAAATAATGGCCAGCTCCAACCTTATAAATACATCAGGGACGTGTCCTTCACGTCTCAACCACAAACACTACTCAATTCTATTACACAGCCTTTCCTTGCTACACCAGGTGAGTTTATCCTTACCACTTATCTGCATATTTTTCATAACACTAAGCAATCTCTTTTACTATTGGTTAGTTAGCTCTACAGCATACAATATGTTTTACTACCACTTCAGATCCTGCTTGTACATGAATTAATATATATTTTTAAATTACTGTTGGTGGACCATTTCCAATAAAACAACACTTTGTAGTTACTATATTACCAGGGTTCTGTACATAATTGTTACTTAAATACATTTGTATCTTCATTACGTCATACTTCTCTATTGTTTGTCACTATTAGGTTTGTCACATTAGGTATTTTTTTGTCACTAATCGGTAGATAGTATGGTTACATAACTCATGGCTTGATAGCCATGACAGAAAATTTTCATGTCTGGAAAGAAGAGGTCGAAATTTTTTTTGAGGACAGGAAAGAGGAAGAATGAGTGAGACCTGAAAGGGAAAGAAGATCTCACACAGCTGGGACTGCACAGCTGCCACACTGTGTAGAGGTTACAGAACAACCTCCTCCCTACAGCATTCATTAGTTTAATGCTGGCTTGATTATCATAACGGAACATTTTGTGTTGGAAAGTAGAGGTCGAATTTTTTTTTTTTTTTTTTTTTTTGTGGATAGGAAAGATGAAGAGTGAGTGAGACCTGAAGGGGAAAGAAGATCTCACACAGCTGGGACTGCACAGCTGCCACACTGTGTAGAGGTTAAAGAACAACCTCCTCCCTACAGCATTCATACATAACCTTTGACCACGCCACGTCGATCTGAAAATACTTTATGATGCCTTTTTAGAACCTGTCGCAGTTCTTCCTTTTGATTGTCTGAAATCTTATAGATTTCCTGCAATTTAGCTTTTATTTTGTCTAAAATAATTGCTTCTCCTTCTTCTGCTGTGTTCAGCTTACTGTTATTAAGATTAACACCTTCGTCCCAATACCTCCTATTTTTCAGAACTCGTATAGGCAGCTCCCAAGTTTCATGATCAGTTACTACATGTTTATCACTAAAAGGTACTATAATTACTCCGGTTATTGGCAAGACCATTTTCAACTGGGTTCTTTCAAAGTCAACAACACTCTGATATTTTGACAAGAAATCTATGCCAATTAAAACCTCAATACTGAGATTGTTTACAATTAAACATGGATGATCAATTAAATTACCATTAATGTTAAAGGGCAGCAAAGCTTCTTGCTTTACCGTTTTTGACACCTTGCCAGTAGCACCAATTATTCTTAGTCCTGACACCCTCATTACTGTAAGCTTGTCTTTACCAGGTAATGCATCAAAGAGGGACTGAGATATTGCACTCACCTCACTTCCACTGTCTAAGAGACAACGTACATTGATACCCAACATATTCACTATTATTATAGGGTGGCTTATTCTAGGTTGTACAGGTGGTTCCTCAAATTCATCTAATAGTTCCTTTTGGATTTGTCTCCAACTAAAGTGATCAACATCTGCCTTCATTACATTTAGGTCACAGTGTGTAGGGGTTTCCTGAATTACATTCTCAGCTGCTTTTTCCAGTCGGTCTATTAATTTTAAATCAAAACACCGCACGACTTCATTACATTTACTTTGCTGAACATGACCCAAATTACTGTAGTCTGAGCGATTCTGCGCCTCCAAACCAGGCATAATACTAGTTACAGCTAAACCACTTTCACCATTATCGTCGGTTTCCTTCTCAAGTGACAACTGGTCACAGCTACCGGGTTCATCGACCCCCAACAGCCTACCCTCTACATTCTCACTTATCTCCTGTCCTAAATCTATTAGTACATTATCAACATCCTGCACAGGCACTTTAGATAAGAGCACATCATCCTCATCGTAAATATAAGCATGAATTTCTTCTGCTTCTTCACCTGTCAATTCAGTATTTTGTAGCCCGTCCCTATCGTTACGCTGCTGCGCCTTTTCTTTCTCTTCCCACTTAGAAAGCGTCTCTAACACGGTATCTATCAAATACTGTGAGTGATCTAATATTTCTGTTGTATCCTTAGGTGCTACCGACTCTTCATCCACATGTTCAGTTTGAGTATTCTGATCTGTCTTACCAATTCTCTTAACTACTGGCATAGGAAAAGTAACCGCCTGGTGAGCGCCAGTGTCCTCATAGACGGGAACTAGTTTTCCTGCCTCGGCATACTACTGTTTCCTTTAGTTTCATTATAGTTAACTGGCATAGCCTTACTTTCCGTACTGTTGTTTACATGCATATTTCTGTTTGGAACAAAATTATTATCCCTTGGACGCCATTGTTGGTTCTGATAATTATTTCCCCAATTCCTACCTCTCTTAGGATTACGAACACCTACTGTTCTGATGTTTACATTGCCATTTTGCTCGTTCCTAAAATTACTACTATTGTTATTGGCATTCCTGTTATTACGTGCTTGCTCCTCATTGGCAGCAACACGTTCTACACGTTCCAAATACTCAATGAAACGATCCAGATTGTCTCTAGGGGCTGATATAATTCTAGTTTGCCAGTACCATGGCAGTTTGGCTTCCAGACCTAGTATAATCATTTCTGGTTTTAGCTTTTCCGCCAAATGTGACAAACGTGAAATCCATGACCTAGCAAACTCTTTAATAGATTCCTTGCCTGCATTGAAGCGTTTTCCACTCCAAAATTCTCTCAACACTTCATTTTGCTTATTGCTAGACCAATATTCATTAATAAAAGCTGTTTTAAATTCCGCTAATGTTTTACATTTCAACATAACATCAGCTGACCAACGCATGGCATCACCTGCTAAATGGCTTCTAATAAATGAGATTTTCTCTCGCTCAGACCAAGTTGGTGGAATCACATCTTCAAAATCGTTCCAGAAATCTAGCGGGTGGATATTTTTATCTGGATCGAACCGCAAGAACTGCCGACACCCGATAAAAGCGGCGTTTGCAGCTACAACTTGTTGTACATTACCATTACCAGAAGTTACTGAAGCTACTTTACTCTCAATGTTAGCAATGTTAGTACTGATATTTTCTACTTTCATTTCAACATTATCTACTCTTTGCACAATATGAGTAGTGTCAGTTTTGATTGCTTCTACTTCTGCTTGACATATGTTTACTTTTATATTAACATCTTTAAATCTATCTGAGCACAGTTCAGACTCCGCCTCGATCTTTTCTGTTAACTTGTGCTCCAGCTTCGCATCTTCCATTTGGAAGTCTTTGCGAACCTCAGCGACTTCGGATTTTATTGTCTTATACATTTCAGAAAATTGTTGAGCAACCTTTTTCTTAATATCCTCATGATTGCAATCAATTTTATAATTCAAACTGTCTAGATCCTCTTTCAACTTATTGCAACCAGCCTTGAAAGTATCGTCCATTACCTCCAATCGTTTATTAAAATTAGTTTCACTGGCCACAATCCTGTTATTTATCTCCATTATATTAGATTTTAATTCAGCATTATTGGATTCTAATTTATTGTCCATTGCCTCAAACCGCATATTAAAATTTGTTTGACTGGCAGCTATTGCTTGTAATATAACATTTAAATCAACAGCCCCAGCATCTTTGGGTTGCTCACGAGCTGGCTTTTTATCACACTCAGGTGACGAAAAACTAGCTCCAATACCAGAATCATCAAAACCAAATGAAACTTCTGATTGGTTAGTCATCTCTAACTTCTCCTTCTTAAACTCTACCATTTCTGATGACTGTTTCATTTTTAATTCATCAGAGAAACTATCATCCAATAAATTTACAATTTCTACTTTCCGCTTTACTACAGGGGTCTCTATTATTGAATCATTGCCCCTTCCCACACTACTGTCAGGAGACAATACTTCATTTTTCACTTTAACATTACTACTTTCATGCATATTTACACTTGAACCGAGAATGTTCTTATAGCTGCAGCTTATAGCTCTGAGGAATTAGGAGATTGTCCGGGATTTCTAATCAAAAACGGTTTTCCAAAATAGTTGAGTATATTCTGAAATTCACTGATAAACAACACAAGTATCCCTACAACCTAACTAACAGAACAGTTCAGAGTCTAATGCGCTGATGCAATTATAAATGTCCGAATTAAATGTTAAAAAGAATGCTCGCCAAAATTTGATGAAAATACTTCATCAAACGCCACGCTAAATTTTTGGTAGAATGTCTGTCCCGCGACGGCACGTGAAAATACGACGGTACGCAAACTGAAGCTAGATAATGAAAATCATCCCAGAAATAACACTTCACATAAAATGTTTTCATGGTTCCGCGTATCTCTAGTAACTTAATACGGCACCCGAGGCTGTTTGTAGCAGATACACTGATGCGACGCGACTACCGACACAGATGGCGTGTCATTCAGCGTCTGGAGAGAACTGGGGCCTTGCTTCCTCGCGCAGTGTTCTTATATATAAAGCCGCGGTGCGGACGGCGAAGGGAACGCCTGATCTTTCCGGCTCTCTCGACTAGCCGCTGGGCTAGTAACGCACCACTTCAAGTTACATAATAATTTATAGCTTCTTTGGCTGATGGCCGAAGAAGCTCTTAATTTAAACGTGCATTCAGCACGCAGGTAAGTATTGATAATAAAATTTTGACGTGGCTAAGTTAAATACTTTGGGCGAGAGAATTAATCTAATTACCCTGTACGCAGCAGATGAGCTCTGAACTGTCCCTTTTGAGATCCGCTATCGCTATAATTTTATAGGTATTAAAAAGAAACTTTACACATCTTCATAATCATAGCGGACCTCCAACCTATTTAAATCTAAACATCCTAGCCTTATTTACTAGCCTACTTAATCTATCTTGCTTCCTTCAGTTTTGAGATGAAAACCAGAAAATCATGAATTTCCACTAAAGTCTTAATTTGTGAAATCCAAAGTACTGTTTTTATTAAATCATTATGAAAGATGAATCTAAATATAAATTTTGAAGTCTCTAGCTCTGTTCTGTTGCGCCAATGATTTTTCCAGAAAAACGTCCAAATCTCGGAAATGGCTGAAGTTATCGAACTGATATTTAACACACATTAATTTAGTATTATTTCTGACATGCTAGAAAAGTTTTAGTTCATTTGCTTGATTTTTAAGGTATTGCGCAACATTTATGACGTCAGAGCTAGTTACAGCAGACTGGCTGGCACATAATGGAAACTGATGTGAATTTACTACAGCGTGAGTAGGCTGCTTCCCTACACTAGCACAGCTGAGAATTGGCAACACCGTGACAAACATTTGGCAACACAGTCACAGTGCAATCACTTCCACCTATGGTACTGAAATGACTCGCTAAATTCGCTTGATATTCCCTTTTCATTTGAATGACTCGTGCTATATAATCCTCATGTGAACTAAGACACTGAGACTGAAAATTCAATTTTTTGGCTAAAGAAATGCTGTTCTTCACATAAGTGACAACTTTTATTATCTTTCAGGATGTGTTATGAGCGACCGATATCATGATGAGAGTGGAGTGCTGGCAGCAGTGTGTCCGTAGCCCCGTGGTACAGCCCGCGTGTCGTGTCGCAGCGGCTCAATGAATCGTCAGTTCTAACCGTGGTAGGGGCCAGCGTGTGCGAACTTTTTTTCTGATTCATTTTATGGAGCTACGAATTTCCAGAAAAAATCCTGTAACGAAATTGGAAGAAAAACCTTTACACTTCAAGTCCTCTTGGTAGCTCGACCCAGTAAGTTGAGTTAATGGCCATAGATCTCGGCTTTGTGACTACCAAGCTGCTTCACAGTACAAGCGTCTCTGAAGAAATTCTAATCGACCGTCAACGATACGAATTTCAATATTGTTCTTCACATAAGACTCACATTCCAGGGTGATAAATATGAACGGAATGAACCTCTTGATTACTGTAGGGCCTCTATGCTAAATTTCCACAATAGCAGTTATGAACTCTCTGCAGACATTTACTAACAGCGGCTCTAGCGACTTACTTTTTCTCTGGGTAGCTTCAAATATGGGCAATTTTGTCGCCTTAAATCCAATTGAACATTTTAAATATCACTTCTGAACAGCGTTCACTTCTCCATTATTTAATGTATAGACCTCAAAACAAGCAATATGCCTGAGTAGCTATGTAGCAGGTTCTGAAAGGTATTGACACTATGTTTTGCACCCATTTACCAAAGGGAATGAAAGAAAGGAACCAAACACATTACACTGCATTTACTCTCTATGCCTTGACTAACTCATATGAATCCATGAATAAAATAAATTATTTGAAGAATCTCCTGGGAAAGGAAAAAGAACTGCACATGACACTTTAATTATAGCGCACTGGATCACAATGAAGTTAAATCTGTGCCACATTGATGTATTGCATACTAGTGTAATAAAATACTCACCAAACAAAAACGGTTTTGTGCCTCCGTTGCAATGGAATGTGAAACACATATCGTAAACAGATTTTATGGGTCACCACTCAACAACAATAAAGCATTTTACTTCGTCGGGAGTAAGGAGTGGAGCAGACGTTGCCGGCAGATGGCAGCACAGTGCCTCAGCCCCGTCTGTAAGCAGGAAAAGGGTCACAGAGAACTCAGACGCATGCGGTGCTCAGAGGCGGATGGTCGGCCAAGAAATCTCTCGCTAAAATGTTGTTGAATCAAACTGTTATTACCAATGTGATAGAAAGCGAAATATTTTGTAGATTCGCTTGAAATACACTCATAGCTTTAGCACCGAGAGGAAAGGGGTGATATAAATTAAGTCGACGTGTGCTGTCGCTTGCCAGATGTCGTATTAGCTAGTCTTGCGTTTTACCTCGAGACTACAGTCGCAGTGGAAAGTGATGCAGTCAGACTGCACTCAAGACTTCCTCCAGGAAGTGACGCAGTCTACAATGTAGCCAGAACGAGCATATTGTCGGATGTAGAATTCTGATGGCAGCACGATTGTATTGTCCACCTTACAGATAATTTTTTTTGTTGCAGACTGTATTTACAACACATACTGCACGTTAAACACCCAGAAAAACTAAGAAAATAAAATTATTTTATGAGAGCAACGTTAGCTACAGCCTTCGAAGTATTCATAGTACTGTATACATGTGTGTAAATGCCTTCCAATGGCCACTCAAGGAAGACAGGGATACACAGTCGACATACGGTATTATAAATAAACCTCAATTTGTGGATGAACTCAGACTTAGATTGATAATCATTTTGAATATTTAGCAGTACTGTACCCTTTGGTGTTAAACTCGTTTTCAACCAATGATTCCCACAGCTACAGGAACACTATTTGTGATACGTCTTAGACAAAGTACTTATGCAGTGCTATAAGACGAAAAGATCGAACTGACACAAACTGTGTGAAGTATTACAACCTTCGTACCTGGATAAAGAGCTTTTCCTATTTGAGATATCTGTGAACGTTGCTGCATAAGATGATTTAAGAAGAAACTAAATTCCTTCAGCTACGACAATGTCTACAGAAATAGTCTTAACGGCACTAAATCATGGAATGTGAATCGTTTACTGGCTGCGCTCTGCCCCATGTCGCTGGTTGGAAGGAAAAAAGCTTACTGACAAATTTCACATAAGGAAAAAGGGGGACGAAATGTCTCCCACTGGAAGGTTATGTTGTTTTATTTAAATGATTACAAAATCAGCTAAAGCGAACAGTGAGGCTGTCAGTATAAGAACATTAATGTTGGCAGTATGATGTTGCACTGCCCTGGGCCTGTAATGATAAAGGGCCCGTTTAGGTCAGGCATATTGTATACAGAAGTGGAAGAGAGAGCACCATTAAATTCCACAATCCGCATGCATTGCATACACACAGAAATTACTGTTACAGTGTACTATCGGAGCCCAATGAGTAAATTGCATATTTTCTGCCGAAAAAGAGCACTGGCAAACAGTCTTCGCTACATTAGGTTACTTAAGCTGGTGTCACTCTGAGCTAGAATTTATGATCAGCGACTAAGTATAAGGTCAATGAGTCGGATGCGGGTTTTGCAACTGTGAAATACTTTCCTACATTATAGAAGTGAATATTGAATTTGAACTAATATTGCGAAAATTTTGAACTTGGATAGCTTACAATGAAAATCTTTCTGTTTATTGCAAAGGAAAACAATTGATTTTCTAAAACATTCTCTGCCATTCACAACTTGAAACACGTCACGTCGACCAAATCATGTGGAAGAACTGACAGCGACGTATAACGGAAGGCAGTAAGATCCCTTGGCTTTTGGTTTGGCAGTATTCGACAGCCATTTCTAGGCGCAAATAAATTAAGAAAGGAAGTGCGTTTTTGTTATCAAGTAACGTCTTCATCAATTACTTTAGTTTTAATGTAATCTGCGAATAATTGCTGATGTTTGATATTAACATGAAAAGGACTCCGTAGACAGGGAAAGAACCTCTTCTAGGGCAACTACTTCTATAATGACCAAAAGGCATTAAATGATCTTCAAGCACAGTGGTAAGAAGAAAATTATAGTAACAATGACGGTAGTAATCGAATTATCCTTTAACTTCACACTTCACAGTGGATTTTCTCGAACTAAGAAATTTGCTGAATAAGTGAAATTTCAAAATGGCTTCACATCGAGGCTATGATGCCTAGAAGAGTCTTTACATCCTGCTGACATGAGAATAGCATGATCTCCAAGTCAGAAGATTTCCTTTAGTTAACCATTTAATAGACTCGCATTTTTTCCACCGTGACTAATTTTGTAAGCTAAGCACATCATCCGTTACAGCACATTCCTGGGGTTGAGAAATGTGGCCACAATGGTCTGGTGGAACGAACTATCACAGGTGCAATGCGTGGGTTCAGGGATTTACTTTTAAGCGGCACAAACAGATTTACTTTACCTCTTGGAACCTCAAGAGAAAGACGTTATAATCCAGTATCCGCATTAAACATCATGTTTTTTCATTACCAATTGGGCAGAGCCAGTTTACGTTGGGAAATGAGATAGGCGGAAGTCATGGTAATCAGAAATACTGTCTCCAGTAGACTTATTTACTTTAGAAATTTTTTTATTGGATGACACGATAGCCATTTAAAGGAACAGGGCTCTTATTTTTCTTGTACTTGTTTGAACTACAGACGTTGAAAAATTTGTTGCTGGACTGTGATTCGAATTCGTATCTCATCCTTCGTGGAAGGATACAAAGAAACAATCAGACTCATGGATGTGGATCCACTTCATCATTAGAAGACTAAACAAGAGGGAAACATTGCGAAAGCAATGAATACGCTGATTAGTATACATTATTTGTATAGAACTGAAGATGAAAAAGCGCAGATCTGCACAGTGTTCGCATCAGCACTTAAGTTTCTTTCCACACCCATGAGTCTGATTGTTTCTTTGTATCCTCCCATCGACTAAAAATAACTGTTGAGAGCAACGTTAGCTACAGCGTTCGACGTATTCATAGTATTGTATACGTGTGTGTAAATGCCTTCCAATGCCCACTCAAGGAAGACAAGGATACGCAGTCTAGCTACAGTATTATAAATAAACATCAGTTTATGGATGAACTCAGACTTAGGTTGATAATCATTCTGAATATTTAGCAGTACTGTACCCATTGGTGTTAAACTCATTTCACCCAATGATTCCCACAGCTACAGGAACACTATTTGTGATACGTCTTAGACAAAGTACTTATGCAGTGCTATAAGACGAAAAGATCGACCTGACACAAACTATGGGAAGTTTGTTTTACAGCCTTCGTATCTGGATAAAGAGCTTTTCCTATTTGAGATATCTGTGATCGTTGCTACGCCAAATGAAGAATGTATAATGGCATTGTGGTCTGACATTCATGTTAAACTTGATATTCCTTCTCTACCAAGTAGACGTTAGGTTGAACCACAATAAAGTCAGGAGTCGCGACACGAAGAAACTCTATCAAAAGTAACATTTATTATACTAGTTATTTATTTATAGTGACGAAACAGACCTTATGTAGGGTCACATTACACTTATTCCATCTTTTATTTGAGCTTCTGTATGTCGATAAAATTGGTTCTGAACTGGGAATGCAACTCAGACCGCCCTTAACGCGGAATTTGATCCCTTCGTGACAATAAAGCTCGACTGCGGATCCCTCAACATCTCCACATATTGCGCGTGAAAGGGTTCGAATCCTTGCCCTGCACTAAAGCTTTCATTATGTATTATCAAGCTCTAGCATGAGAACACCTATCTGCCGGTGGGTAATAATTTTGATTTTTAATGTATTTTCATTCGTTGTCAACACTAATGATATCTGACGTTTTTGAGTCCCAATGAGACACAGAACTGTTTGCGAAATCATTGAAAATTCAAGGATGTCATTCCGAGCTGCTGGTGGAGAAAAATGTCAGTTAAAACATTTAGCTACTGCCGAGAATATCCGATATGTCACAGTTGATTGTGCTTCGATAACAATCCCATTAGGTTCTGGGTTCGAATTCCTGTCCAACACAAAGCTTTACCTCACGGCATTTCAAGTAAGTTACATGTGAAGAAGCAATATTTAACATCTCTCGTAGTTCGTTAACAAGGACAATAGATGTTGGGTAGGAATTCGCACCAGTTAAAAATGTTTACGTTATGTAATTTAAAGTTGATATTTGCTAACGGATACTGTCTAAAATCGAGGTGTATCACTCTCTGTATGCCTAGTCAGGAATGACTGTTAGTTTCCGTCAGTCACGAAGGCTTTGCTTAGTCTGCATGACCAGGGTTTGAATCCATATGCAGAACGAGACGGTTCGTCGTGTCATTTGAAGTTCATACATATTCTCAACTAGCTGCTCGTGAATAACTCAAATTTTTAATGTCATTTTGTGTTAAATAATAAGTACTGTATGTTATTTTTAAGAGGAAATCATGAATACGGCGAATTTACTACGTGAATAACCTATCTGACGTAATAATGAGAGTAGTAACATTTCATGTATGTCATTTATTGTGTAAATGTGAGCTTACAAGCCTTAAGAATCGTCTTATCTGTGATAAGTTGTTCCCTGATATTTGTAGTACCTTGATATTACTTTATATCTTGAGTTATTGCGATACAGATCAGTGTTTTCTAGTGGTGACTTGTTGGAACCATTTTCAATAGTCAAACGACTGTACCGAGGGGCGATTAGAGGACCTGCTAGACAGCTGCGCTATGTGAGTTGCATTCGAATTAGGCGAAATGCAATTCAGGTCGTTCGGATACTTTTGAGCACGACTGTACGTGTTGGCTTATCTTGACTCGTATTCCACTGAGCGTAGTCTGTGGGAAATCGGGTTATGGCACTTGCCGTGTTCTCTTCGTAAAAAGAGGTTTGAGTAAATATTACAGCCTGACAAAAAGTAGAATGCAGCCCTCTTTCTGCTCGGACGTTCATAACATAAGGGACGTTAAAGTTAACAGTAATGAAATGAGATTCAGTACGTAAACAGAATGGCACTCAGAAAGAATTGTGATTTGTATACAAGTCATAAAAAGATGAATCGGAAAACTGGTCATCGTCCGTGGGAAGTATTTGTCACGTATTATACTTCTAATTCGATGGACCAGAACTTCTGCTTCGACATCTAGAGAAGTCTATACTCCGCTAGCCATTCTACTCTGTGTAGCAGAGCATACTTAATGTATGCCCCATACCCCAACCGAGCGAGGTGGCGCCTTGGTTAGCACACTGGACTCACATTCGGGAGGAGGAAGGTTCAAACACACGTCCTGCCATCCAGATTTAGGTTTTCCGTAATTTCCCTAAATCGCTTCAGGCGAATGCCGGGATGGTTCCTTTGAAAGGACACGGTCGACTTCTTTCCCTAATCTGATGGGATCGATGACCTCGCTGTTTGGTCCCATCACCTAAATTACCCAATCCCGTACCTCCTCCCACCCTTTCTTATTCCATGAAATACTGCAAACGGGAAAAAATACTGTCGATACCGCTTCGTTTGGGTTCAACTTTATCTAAATGAATCGTAGCGGTCAACGGGTCAAGACTTATCAGCCAAAACACTACGACCATTGAAAGTCTCGAATTTAAATATCGCCTGATGGCGTTGCTGACACGTGATGCTGAAATTAATGTAAACGGAGCAGAGACGACAGGAGGGTTATTCAAGTGGCGATACTTCCTGCAGATGAGGGAATTCACTGACATAAAACACTATGACAAATGAAAGTTTATTGTGGCCAGGCGTCTGCACGAGATTGTCTTGGCAAGCTGGTTAGTTCTTCGCGAGTCACTGTCGTGAGCTACCGAGGAAAATGATTGGAGAACGGTTAAACTGAAGTGACCAAGTAAAGTCTCCTCGCCAAAATTATAATGTGTCCCGTGGGGACAGTTCGTGGGTTTCTGAGACAAAATTCAAAAGAATGAGACAACACAATCACTGTGGGAAACACTGTACTGTACTCAACTTAGTACAATGAATCCTCATTGAAATCCTCATACAAGTCCTTGAGCACTGCCAGTACACGTTAAACACCTTCTAATTTCACAGTTCACGTCTGGCTTGCAATCCATAGAATTAAACCAAAGTCTAGCTTTGAGACCAGTTGTGTTGCACTACACTCTCAGGGAAGGTTATCACTGCAACTACGATGATACTCGACGGCTGCTAGACTGGGGCTACTCAAATGGGCAGCGTTACGGCTTTGCGACCTCTTAAACACCTGATCTGCATCTACATCTACATCTACATCTACATTTATACTCCGCAAGCCACCCAACGGTGTGTGGCGGAGAGGACTTTATGTGCCACTGTCATTACCTCCCTTTCCCGTTCAAGTCCCGTATGGTTCGCGGGAAGAACGACTGCCGGAAAGCCTCCATGCGCGCTCGAATCTATCCAATTTTACATTCGTGATCTCTTCTGGAGGTATAAGTAGGGGGAAGCAATATATTCGATACCTCATCCAGAAACGCACCCTCTCGAAACCTGGACAGCAAGCTACACCGCGATGCAGAGCGCCTCTCTTGCAGAGTCTGCCACTTGAGTTTGTTAAACATCTCTGTAACGCTATCACGCTTACCAAATAACCCTGTGACGAAACGCGCCGCTCTTCTTTGTATCTTCTCTATCTCCTCTGTCAACCCGACCTGGTACGGATCCCACACCGATGAGCAATACTCAAGTATAGGTCTGACGAGTGATTTGTAAGCCACCTCCTTTGTTGATGGACTACATTTTCTAAGGATTCTCCCAATGAATCTCAACCTCGCACACGCCTTACCAACAATTAATTTTATATGATCATTCCACTTCAAATCGTTCCGTAGGCATACTCCCAGATATTTTACAGAAGTAACTGCTACCAATGTTTGTTCCGCTCAGGCGGCGTGGCACTAGCGCGGCCCATGGTTGGGCGGCGCCGGCAGTAATCGCTGGCCCTGTCAAAGGAATAGCATAACCTCTAGTGCCAACCTCACCATCGTGTAGTATCGACAGGCTACTGATTCCACAGAATCTATTCGTTGGCTACAAAATCTTGGACGCCCACACCTTGTCACGTGACGTGGAGGTTGAAGGCTTCTTGAACCTGTAAAGCAGCTGTGATAATAGTGAGCAGTGCTAGTGCATGGCTAAGTATTTCGGAGTACTGTGTTCAGTGGACATTGTTCAACACGGGACTTTGCAGTCGACTACTTCGGCACTTGCAACTTCAGTGTACACATTGATCATTGAGACTGGACCGTGAATCAATGGAAATGTGTCTCCTGGTCGGACGAACCACGTTTCTTATTACTCCTGATAGTGCCAGGATATACTATGATCCATGTGTACGTCTGGTCTAGACACGCACCGCACCACAGACGCAGCTATGGACCCATCCACTTGGGTTTCCATGGAACCAGTGGTTGTAATCGAAAGCACGCCGACAGTACTGAGCTATGTGGACATCATTGTACACCAGTTGCATTCTTCCATGCTTGATGCCTTCCTCGACGTCGGTGTCATCTCCCAGCAAGACAAATGTCAGTGTCACAAGGCCAGAATCGTATTGCAATGGTCTGAGGAGAACGAGAGTGAATCCATGCTGATATCTGGGTCACGAAATTCGTCCGATCTGAACCCAATGGTACTCAAGCCTATACCAATTCCTCGCGCATAGACAAGCAGACCGTGATTTATGGCAACTACATGACCTGCGCGTAAATATCTGGAGCTATATACCTCCAGAGGATTTCTCGATCCATGTCATACACCTCCAAAGGATTTGTCGATACGTGCCACGCAGTATCGTTGTTACATTGCGTTTCAAAGGTGGACCAACACGCTAATAAACAAATGGTTATAATGTTTTGGACCATAAGTGTAACTTGTTGTATACTAAATGAGAATTGCCTTTAAAATAACGTGCATATTTTATTGGTAGTTAAAAGTTTTTCACCTGTCTCATTATTTTTAGTGGACAACCAGTACTGACTTATTTAAAGGAATTGACAGTGATTCACTACTGGCGTTCTGGTAGAACAATGGGCTAGGCAATGCAATTTAAACTTTATAGGCACACAGACGCAATGAAATTCATTGTTTCTGTTATACTAAGATACACTGAAACTGATAATACAGAATAAATGGAAACAACACACTGTTTTACTCATTTTGCTTTTATCAGAAACGACATTGTGCAAACACGATATACTTCTGAAGGTATTCCATTCAAATTACAGTTCTCGAAGAGAAGGATGGTCTATGAAACAGGAAGAGAGGTATACCTTGTATACAGAAACAATATCAGAATTCAATCAAAAGCGAAAGAGCCTCAATATCTTCATCAGTTGTACACGCAACACAGCGCAAGTTCTTCTATTGTTAACAATCAGTACATACTAGATATGTATTCGATGAGAAGACACAATTTCCTGAAACCGTCAGTGGATCACAAATATACATATTTTTTGACGCAGGATGGTAGGCTGCCTGATAGGAAACACACATTGTATACAAATGCCGCACAGTGCCTACGTCTCTGGGGCATCACCACTCTAAAACGATGCCTAGCACCTGTGGGAAGCATCAGGGAACAGTCTGTCTCTGACAAAAGTTGTTCCAATTGATGAGATCATCAATCCTACAAATTTTTCGCAAGGACTTTGAAACACCTGGCATACAGAATTTTGCTCATTATAAAATTCTATAGTTTAAAAACTAACAATATTTTCTAAATTCAGAAACACATATTTTCGATAAACTGCCAGCAACCATTAAAAACTTGGTTTCACGTAAAGCACAATTTGAACAGAGTTTGAAAAAGTTTTTGATAGGCAACTCCCTCTACTCTATAGATTAATATCTTAACAGGGACTGTTAGACAAGCTTAAGTAAAAATGTCTGTTAGATTTCAGTTCTGACAGCACTTGCTGACAATAGTCAAGATTAGATATTTGGTGTATGACAAATTTATTAAAAGTGCATAGCAATTTTTCGTTCTGACAGTGTATTAAATATGTAAGTATTAGCAGTCCCAGTATACTGTAATGTATTCACCTATTTTGACAATCTCCTGACGAATGATCGGGGTAATAAGTATTATATTCAAATGTTTTATGTTTTTATGTTATATTTGCTCACTTCTTCCACATCCACGAGAATGATCTCATTTTTAGGTCTATGTAACGAAAACTGCTACTAATCTAATCATAATAGCTTTAATACACGATAGAGCAATTAACTGTGCGTAATTAAAAATGTTTAGAAATCCCGCACAAAATACAACGCTGGAAACTGTTTATTGCGGCCTTCAGTGCACAGTCCTTCACGTGATTCTAAAATCGGTCAGTAGGCTGAAACAGAGACCAGGAAAAATTGTGTTCCTAGGTACACTATTCTCAAGGTTCAAAACTCTCCACTACAGTCTGTATTTTTAAAACTAGTAATATAACATGTGAACGCTTCAACCATCTTATAAGTTGAAATGGAAGAAGATCTTCTACAAAGGAACATGCAATATTTGTAAGTGATCAGAGTTTCTTTAATGTCGTATCGTTTTTATCCGTGTTTAAAGTCGAAATTTGCGTTAGTATGCAGTAGCTTATGCTTCAGAGCATATTTAAGTTATAGCTGGTTTCTGATTATAATTTCATTTGATTTCATTTACTCATTATTGGAATGTAGTATAGTAGTAATATAATGGATAATCTATTAATTACAGTGTTGGCAGAATTGGCGACTGCAACAGTTTTAAATTTCAGTAGAATATTTTTTCCTGGTGACGGGAACGCGTTGTAACTTAGAAAGCTCTTTTACATTTGGAAGTACCTTACTTTCACAGTGTGATTTTTGTAATTTCAGAAAAGACTGCTTTTTCCACAATTTATTCGGCACCGTGACCCATGTGTATGAGCACTGACGGAAAAAAATCGCAACACAAAGAATGATTAATGTACAGTTATGAAATTTGTGGAACAGATTTTGTGATTGACACTGCAAGATCAGAGGTTAATGTAAGCGCGAGCTAAGGCATTGCTAGTGTGAAATGCTGGTTCATTAATAACCTGTGTAGCCGCCAGATCGTTGAATGCAAGTATGCAAACGAGCATACATTGTGTTGTGCAGGTGCCGGATGTCAGTTTGTGCGATGGACCTAAATGTCTGTCGCACTTGGTTTGTCAATACAGGAACGGTTAATGTTGGTTGTGGATGACCCAACGGCTGCCTCATGTGATGTAGCGTATGTGCTCGATTGGTGACTAATCTGGTGATGGAGCCGGCCAAGGAAACATGTCAGCACTCCGTATTGCATGTTGGGTTACAACAGCAGTATGTGGGAGAGCGTTATCCAGCTGGAAAACATCCCTTGGAATGCTGTTCATGAATGATAGCACCACAAGTCGAATCGCCAGACTGACGTAAAAAGCAGCAGTCAGGGTGCGTGGAATAACCACGAGTGTTCATGCTGTCATACGAAATCACAGGCCAGACCATAACTCCAGGAGTATGTAGCAGGTTGGTTGCATGCCTTCAACTGGCCCACTTCTAACCAACACAAGGCCATCAGTGGTCCGAGGCAAATCCAACTGTCACCAGAAAACACCTACCCTCCAACCTGCCCTCCAAAGAGCTCTCGCTTGTCTACACTGCAGTCGCAAATGGCGGCGATCAGGGGTCAGTGGAATGCATGTTGCAGGGCGTCTGTCTCTGAGCTGTCCTTGAAGTAGCCGATTTGAAACAATGCGTCGTGTCAGCTGTGGAGAAAACTGCTACTCAAATTGCTGCTGTAGATGCATTACGATGCGCCAGAGCCATATGCCGAAAGCAATGGTCTTCATTCTCGGTGGTGCCACGTGCTCGTTCTGACCCTGTTTTCTTGCGACAGTACATTCTCGTGACCACCGCTGCCAGCAGTTATGTACGGTGGCTACATTTCTGCAAAGTCTCTCTGCAGTATCGGAGAAGGAACATCCATCTTCTCGTAGCCCTATTACACAACCCGGTTCAAACTCAATGAGCTGTTGATTACGATATCTTTGTCCCCTTAAATGCATTTTTGACTAAAATCAACACACTATGTCTAAGCTGAAACGCTCCTAATGCTGACAACCATTAGAGCGTGCACTTAAAGCAATTCTGGTTTGCATCCTCATAGCGGCGCTTCTAGTGCCACTCTTATGCGACTGGCGCGATATTTTAATAGACATCATCTATCAGCTGTAGAAACATGCCTATCAACTTTCGTTTATGTTGCACAACTTGTTCTGTGCGATTTAGTATTCGTCAGTTTATATTAAATTTCTATAGTCTTTATGATTCCTTGTACAAATTAGAAGTACCGTAGCTTATGACGAACATCACCGATGTTGAAAGAAGTATATATCATCGGAAATAGCAGTTTGTTTGGTATGTTTGTATGCCTGAAAACATGAATGACATTTATTAGTTGGGAACCAGAGGTTGTATTACTGGTGAGAGCGCATGCAAGCGATTGATTCAGTTGCCGCCGAGAGAGAGAGAGAGAGAGAGAGAGAGAGAGAGAGAAGGGAGATAGGGAGAGAGAGAGAGAGAGAGAGAGAGAGAGAGAGAGAGAGAGGGAGGGATTGTTGAGATCGTTAAAGTTTGGATGGAAGATGTACCGCGCAGATGATGATGTTTATTTGAGATGTTCCCTGATGTGTACTTGAATATTACGGAAAAGGTTGTTTTTAAACTGATTTTGTAGAGAGATTGCTCATTTGGGAAAAGGAATTTGCATTAAATGTTATTTGGTGCAAGCGCTAGCCGCATAATTATTGTACTGCAAAAATTTCATTAGGATTAACAGTACCTACGTGTTGGTATCCAGAGTGAATTATCAGTCATGTGGTCAGTGTTCTAATTAGTATCCTCCCTCCACTGTTGGTTAAAAGTATTTCATTAGAGCAACAATAAGTAAGCTTTGCGTATTTTATTTATTATGTGTAAAAGTAACTTTTATGGTGAATGGGAATTCTGAAGACACGTTATAGAACATGTTAGTATGAGTCATTCCCGTGTTGCTGAAACGACTTTAATATCATTTCAAAATACCCTTTTATTCATCCACATATAATTCACTGAAGTTAATCCTCACTGTTAAATGAACAGCAAATGTGTTAAATTTACGCAGTCACGCTTTCACTACTGCGTGCCCAATGAGCTGCATTTTAAAAACAGATAACAAAAGTTAAATTTTCGAAAGCTTAAAGAACATAAGGCAGTTTGCCGCGCAGTGTTTTGTTTCATGTAAATGCATTTCGGCATTTCATATCATCTCAGTATGCAGACGGAGTAGAGCCGTTGTAAGGGTAAGAAACCATCATAGGCCCTGAACAAACCTTTCGAGAGAAAATTAGAAACAGTTTTCATTTACAAATTTTCACATAATTTCAGCAGTTGTCTTTTTCCTAACAGGGCGTATTTTCAATACGTAACAGCGAGCATGTATGATTCTTTCATCAGAAAACCTTTCAGAATGTTATTAATAACCATTATTTATATTCAATCTCATTTACAATTAATTAATGGAGCTAAGATTAATTGGTATCACTCATATCGAAAACAACCGACACAGCTAAATTTACTATTTAGAAGAAGAGTATCAAAGATACGTCTAGATCAGCACATGTTATTGAAAAAATCATATTGTTAAAGGTTTTGACAAACACAATTTCCTTCTAGCAAATGAAGAGCATAAAAGTTGCAAACTCACAGAATACTGCACACTAAAAGAAGTGGAGTAACATCAAAGAAGCGACAATGGATGTTAGTAAAACCAAATAATAGAGAGTAACAGGAAATGTTATTCCAGGATCCTGCTGACAATCATTGAGGATTTACGAACATATCATCTTCTTTTTTTAGGGTACATATTTTTTTACTCTTAATCAGCACTTTTTATAAATAACCGTTAATAATTATTTTCATGTGTAGGATTGGCCAATAAATGCTGGAAAAATGTTAAAAGGAAACATTTTTGAAATAAAGTTTTGTACACTACTGGCCATTAAAATTTCTACAGGAAGAAGATGCTGTGATATGCAAATGATTAGTTTTTCAGAGCATTCAGACAAGATTGGCGCCGGTGGCGACACCTACAACTTGCTGTCACGAGGAAAGTTTCCAACCGATTTCTCATACATAAACAGCAGCTGACTGGTTTTGCCTGGTGAAACGTTGTTGTGATGCCTCGTGTAAGGATGAGTAAATGAGTAAAATCACGTTTCCGACTTTGATAAAGGTCGGATTGCAGCCTATCGCGATTGCGGTTTATCGTATCGCGACATTACTGCTCTCGATGGTCGAGATACAATGACTGTTAGCAGAATATGGAATCGGTGGCTTCCGGAGGGTAATACGGAACCCCGTGCTGGATTCCAACGGCCTCGTATCACTAGCAGTCGAGATGACAGGCATCTTATCCGCATGGCTGTAACGGATCGTGCAGCCACGTCTCGATCCCTGAGTCAACCGATGGGGACGTTTGCAAGACAACAACCATCTGCACGAACAGTTCGACGACGTTTGTTGCAGCATGGACTATCAGCTCGGAGACCATAGCTGACCCTGCATCACGGCCAGGAGCGCCTGCGATGGTGTACTCAACGACGAACCTGGGTGCACGAATGACAAAACGTCATTGTTTCGGATGAATCCAGGTTCTGTTTACAGTATCATGATGGTCGCATACGTGTTTGACGACATCGCGGTGAACGCACATTGGAAGTGTGTATTCGTCATCGCCGTACTGGCGTATCACACGGCGTGATGGTATGAGGTGCCATTGGTTACACGTCTCTGTCACCTCTTGTTCGCATTGACGGCACTTTGAACAGTGGACATTGCATTTAAGATATGTTACCACCCGTGACTCTACCCTTCGTTCCATCCCTGCGAAACCCTGTATTTCAGCAGGATAATGCACGACCGCATGTTGCAGGTGCTGTACGGGCCTTTGTGGATACAGAAAATGTTCGACTGCTAGCCTGGCCAGCACATTCTCCAGATCTCTTACCAACTGAAAACGTCTGGTCAATGGTGGCTGAGCAACGGGCTCGTCACAATACGCCAGTCACTACTCTTGATGAACGGTGGTATCGTGTTGAAGCTGCATGGGCAGCTGTACCTGTGCACGCCATCCAAGCTCTGTTTAACTGAATGCCCAGGCGTATAAATTACGTTATTACGGCCAGAGGTGGTTGTTCTGCGTACTGATTTCTCAGGATCTATGCATCCAAATTGCGTGAAAATGTAATCACATGTCAGTTCTAGTACAATATATTTGTCCAATGAATACCCGTTTATCATCTGCATTTCTTCTTGGTGTAGCAATTTTAATGGGTAGTAGTGTATTTACCTTAAGTATGCTTACGAAACTGCATGTACGTGTTCACATTTAGCAATACTCAATTAGAGCTGCAGTAATTCAAGTAGGCAAAGCAATCACGAATGTTAAACTATAACTAACACCGCAGATGCGCAAAGGAACGAAATGAGGATCTAAATTCGCGTTTATGTGTTCTGCACGAATGTCTCGGGTAAAATATCAAGAATGAACAACAGTTGTCCATAGATTATACTTGACTTATAAAAATATGGAAACACCAGAAACATAGCAACACATTATGATGCCTATTACGTAGAGAAACCTTTGAAATTCTAAACAGCTTCCAGTCGTCCCGAAATGGACAAATACAGGTCCTCTATGGTTTTTAATGGCTTTTAATACCAATGTTCCTGTAGAACAGTGACACTTTTAGCTAACGATGATGTCGGTGGACAGCGATCATACACAATTCACTAAAAAGTAGACCACAAACTTTCAACAACATTGAGAAATAGTGACTGTGGAGGCCAGCGGAAACAAGACAATTGATCCTCGTGCTCACAAAATCAGTGCTGGACGAACCAAGTTGTATGAACAGAGGCGGTGTCTCTTTTTGGTGCACAATACCACCGCTGGGGAGCAAACATTCTATCGTGGAATGAACCTGCCCAGTCAAAATGTTCACGTGGTAATAATGCGACCATGCAGGTAACTATGGGGCCCGTGTAATACCACGATATACAGATAGCTGCCCCAGTCATTATCAGTCTTCAACCATATTTCACTCTTGGGCCGTAAACTCGGCAGAAGTTGGAGGAAGTCTCAGTGTGAAACAATACTCATCTGACCAAATGACTTTCTTCCAATACGCCTTAGTCCAGGTTTTATGGCTGCGGCAGCACGTTTTCTCGTTACGGGCATTTGTTCCACTGATGAGTGGTTCTGGAGTTTCCGCTTTCACTGAAGGTCACTTCTCATTGAGCTCCCTTCGTATTTTTGTTTTTTGTTTTTTTGTTTTGTTTTTGTGCTGACATCATTTGCGAGTGCGACATCTAGTTTTGCAGTGGCTTATGGAGCAGTCTCCCGCTTTCTTTTGGTCCTGTCGTCTTCAGTCTGTCTGTCATGATCAGTCAACATACAACTTTTTCCACTTGGTGGCTTAGTGGATGATGTTTATTTCACTTTCCCTCTATGCGCTTTAAATCTCCTTGATCACCAAACACTTCGGCTTCCGTGGCTGCGGAAACACCCACCATTCGAGCACCAGCCATTTGCCCACGTTCGAATTCACTTAACTCGGGCGTAATCTGCTCACAACTGCACACATACCTGTTCTGATCACGACTGGCAGTTGTAAAGTATTGAGGACATTGCACGACAGCTGTACGTGGTCAAATATAACAGTTCAACCTGCAGGCTTTGCTAGCATCTGCTTTTACTCATATGTTCAAATATGCACTTCTCGCGGCGTTCCAATATTTTTGTCCAATCTCTGTATCTTATAAAAGGCGTCTTACAAAGGGCACGGTCATATTACGTCACGTACCAACATTAATTTTGTGTCGTGGACATACATAGCTGTAGGTTTGTATCAGGATGAAAAAGACAGCTTCTGCTGTATGGTAGCCGACCGAAGTGGCCGCGCGGTTCTGGCGCTGCAGTCTGGAACCGCGAGACCGCTACGGTCGCAGGTTCGAATCCTGCCTCGGGCATGGATGTGTGTGATGTCCTTAGGTTAGTTAGGTTTAATTAGTTCTAAGTTCTAGGGGACTAATGACCTCAGCAGTTGAGTCCCATAGTGCTCAGAGCCATTTGAACCATTTTTTTTGCTGTATGGTATTTTTTTATAATGCAACTAGTTTCATGGCTTTGGAGCCGCGTCATGAAGGACAAACCTTTATATAAACAAGAAGAAAACGTATAATGATCCTGTCCCTGTGAGAATGTAGTTAAACTATACACGAAACTTTATAGGAAAATTATGTACTCACATTTATTCATGACTGATTTCAAGTGATAACCAGTAAACAACGCAACATTCTCCGTCCGTTGAGATGAAATTATTCAACCGTCGAGAGGTCAGTAGTCCAAGTTAAAATACGACAGAATATAGAGAACGCGAGGAAATCTAGAACAAGGACAAATCGATAAATTACATGGGCGTAAAAGTACGAAACCTACCTTAAGCTTGGAAGGTGAAGTAAATCACACGAAGCAGAGCCTGTGTGATTATACGATAAGCAATGAAGGCCAAGTCTAAATAAAATGCTGCTTATTTAAGATCGACTTAGAGGCAGCCTTAAATAACCATCTACGTGAAGAGGAACATCGCATTACAAATTTGCAAAAAAATTAAATATCGTTCATAGGGAAAAAAGGCATAAAATCTCAACATTCTCGAAGAATATCGAGATATTAAGCAGCAAAACGTCTCCCAATGCATACCCTCAATAAACAACTAGAGTTGCACCATCGCAACATTTTAGCAAATTTCGAATGCTAAAATAGAATTCCCTAGTATGTATACTTTATTCTCTATTTTAAACCATTTTACACGATTCACAATTCTCTACTCTGTCATTTACGTACTTAATCTCTAGAGCTGTTAATTATTATGAAATCGGTTCGTACATTACCAGTTATGTGTTTTCTATTCGTAAAGAAGTTTATTAACGATATCCTATATATTCCTTTTACTCTGAAGTCGTATTCCACTAGACATAGTTGATACCCCTTTTATGGATATTAAAAACAAAAATGCATCTCAAATCTCTTCTGCCTCTACTTGTAAAATTACTTGTAAAGATATAACCCAAACTTCTCTGCATCGTTTATGATTGAATTCCTATGTAGCCCCTTGGGTCATACGTTCTTACGCATATGCGGCAGGTTTTCTTGTCGGCGCCGTCCGCTGCCTACCTCAGTTCCAGTCTTGGCGGTCACAGAGTGCCTCAAGTTGTCACGACGACGTTACGCATTTGTTACTGCTTACAAAACAGATCATTATCTAGATGAACCAAGGACTGGGAAACAGAAAATGAAACTATATCATTGTTCTATACATTTACATCCGTCTAATTTACTGCTTTATCCTTAATCTAGATTTCCTACTAGGTGTGATGATCCCTGCATTTTAACTTGGACTACCGACGTCCCGACAGTTGGACATTTTTATCCTAATTGGCAGAGAAAGTTATATATATATATATATATATATATATATATATATATATATATATATATTTCTTTCCCTAGTCCTTCTTTCACATAGAAATTGATCTATTTTTGTAAGCAGAATTTTATCCATTCTTCACCTTTGTTGCCTATTGCACAATTATACAGGCTTCATTTACGAGATTCATTTTACTTTACCAGGTTAACGTGGGTTTCAGCAGCCACACATTTCATTGTTTTACACTTTTACATTTATCTTGTTTACTGCTTTGTGTCGGTTAGACCGTCAGCGAGAGCGCACCGCTAGTTCCTGCTACTAATAAGGCGAGTGCGCCGTTCGCTTGTTACATATTTTTACGAGCTTCATACAGGAGCGACTGCAAATTCAAATGGTTCAAATGGCTCTGAGCACTATGGGACTTAACAGCTGTGGTCATCAGTCCCCTAGACTGCGCGCCTAGAACCGCGAGACCACCGCGGCCGGCGGGAGCGACTGCAGTAATGGATAGGAACTGTGATTGTTGTGTACAGATGCGAGCTGAGTTGGCGACCCTTCGCTCAGAGCTCTAGGCTGCTTGGGCTTCCGTCACACAGCTTGAGGCTGCTGCCAAGGGGAGTCACTGTGGAGGATCGAACGCGGGGATGCGAGGGACGTCGGGCACATCCCACGTGTCCTCCAATCGGTCCACTGCTGTGGCCACCCCGGGTACTGCCTGCACAGAGGTTCACCCCTCACCCGTGGTCGAGTGGGAGATCATTCCAAAGTCTGGCAGGCAGCGAAAAACTTTCCGAGTGGCCGATCGTAGGGCTTATCCGTTTCGTTTGACGAACAGGTTTCCGGCGTTATCTGTGGCTGACGATGTCTCTGAGTCGGATGCAGTCGTCCACCCTGTTCCAGAGGGCCCGCATCTCGTGGTCGTGCGGTAGCGTTCTCGCTTCCCACGCCCGGGTTCCCGGGTTCGATTCCCGGCGGGGTCAGGGATTTTCTCTGCCTCGTGATGGCTGGGTGTTGTGTGCTGTCCTTAGGTTAGTTAGGTTTAAGTAGTTCTAAGTTCTAGGGGACTGATGACCATGGATGTTAAGTCCCATAGTGCTCAGAGCCATTTGAACCATTTTTTGTTCCAGAGGAAGCTTCTCGGTCCGCAAGGTCTGGACATTCACAGAAGGTGGATTTGCTGGTAGTTGGAAGCTACAACGTTAGGCGCGAAATGGGACCCCTTAGGAACATGGCTGCCAAGGAGGGGAAGGAAGCCAGTATGCACTCCGTGAATTTCGGAGGGAGTCATTCCGGATGTGGAAAGGGTGCTTCCGGATGCCATGAAGAGTACAGGGTGCAGCCAACTGCAGGTGGTGGCTCATGTCGGTACCAATGACGTGGGTCGCTTTGGATCGGAGCTGATTCTGTCTGGTTTCGGGCGGCTAGCGGAAATGGCAAAGACTGCCATTCTTGCTTCCGAGATTAAGGCGGAGTTCACCATCTGTAGCGTCGTCGATAGAACCGATTGTGGTCCTTTAGTGCAAAGCAGAGTGGAGGGTCTAAATCAGAGGCTCAGGAGGTTCTGTGACCGTGTAGGCTGCAGATTCCTTGACTTGCGCCATCGGGTGGTGGGTTTCCGGGTTCCGCTTAATAGGGTCAGGAGTCCACTACACACAGGAGGTGGCTACACGGGTAGCGGGGGCTGTGTGGAAGGGATTGCGCTGCTTTTTAGGTTAGAGGGTCTCAGGGAACCACGGAAGGGACGTCAGTCTAAAAGTGGGCAGGTAGAACACACTTAGGTAGTTGTAGAAACGACTGGTACTGTAGTTGTAGATTGTCGTAGCTGTGTTGGGAAGGAATCAGAGCTCCAAGCCCTAATAGAAAGCACTGAAGTTCAAATAGTTATAGGTACAGAGAGCTGGCTAAAGCCAGAAACAAGTTCAGCCGAAATTTTTTCAAACGATCTAACAGTGTTCAGAAAGGATAGATTAAATACAGTTGGTGATACAGTATTTGTTTCTGCCAGAGGTAGTTTGCCTTGTAGCGAAATTGAAGTAGATAGTTCATGTGAAATAGTGTTTGTAGAGGTTATACCTGACAATCGGACTGAACTATTAATTGGATCATTTTACCGACCGCCGACTCAGAAGACATAGTTGCTGAACAGTTCAAAGAAAACTTGAGTCTCATTTCAAATAAGTACCCAGCTCATACAATTATAGTCGGTGGTGACTTCAATCTACCCTCGATATGCTGGAAAAATTATACGTTTAAAGCCAGCGGCAGGCATAAAACGTCATCCGAAATTGTACTGAATGCTTTCTCAGAAAATTATTTTGAACAATTAGTTCATGAGCCCACTCGAAGCATAAATGGTTGCGAAAGCATACTTGACCTTTTAGCAACAAATAATCCAGGACAAATAGAGACTGTTGTGACAAATACAGGGATCAGCGACCACAAGGCAGTTGCTGCTAGGCTGAATACCGTAACACCTACAACCATCAAAAAGAAATGCAAAGTATATATATTTAAAAAAAGCTGATAAAAATGCACTTAACGCCTTTTTAAGAGACAGTCTTCACACCTTCCGATCTGATCATGTAAGTGTAGAAAAGTTGAGGAAAGTTTTCAGAGGGGTAGTATCGACAGCAATTGAGAGGTATATACCACATAAATTAATGAGTGATGGTACGCAAAACAAGTCAGATCGTTGTTGCAGAAGCAACGAGAAAAGCATGCCAAATTTAAAAGAATGCAAAATCACCGAGATTGACAAAGTTTTACAGAAGTTCGAAATATGGCGCGTATTTCAGTGCGAGATGCTTTTAATAATTTCCACAAGGAACTTCTGTCTCGAAATCTGGCAGAAAACCCAAAGAGATTCTGGTCATACATAAAGCACACCAGTGGCAAGACGCAATCAATACCTTCACTGCGCGATAACAAAGGTGAAGTCACTGATGACAGTGCCACTAAAGCAGAGTTATTAAACACGATTTTCCGAAACTCCCTCATCAAAGAAGACGAAGTAAATATTCCTGAATTCCAGTCAGGAACAACTGCCAAGATTAGAAACATTGAAGTAGATATCCTCGGAGTAAGGAAGTAGCTTAAATCAGTTAATAAAGGTAAGGCCTCCGGTCCAGATGGTATACCAGTCAGGTTCCTCTCAAAGTATGCTGATAAAATAGTTCCATAATTAGCAGTTATATACAACCACTCGCTCACAGAAAGATCCGTACCTAAAGGCCGGAAAATTGCTCAGGTCACACCAATATCCAAAAAGGGAAGTAGGTGTAATCCACTGAATTACAGGCCTATATCACTAACGTCGATTTGCTGTAGGGTTTTGGAACATATACTGTACTCGAACATTACGAAGTACTTCGAAAAAAAAAAACTATTTATTGACACATAGTCAGCACGGATTCAGAAAATATCGTTATTGTGGAACAAAACTACCTCTTTATACTCATGAACTATCGACATGGGATGTCAAATTGATTCCATACTTTTAGATTTCCAGAAGGCTTTCGACACCGTTCCTCACAAGCGTCGTCTAACCAAACTGCGTGCCTACGGAGTATCGCCTCAGTTGTGCGACTGGATTCGTGATTTCTTGCCAGGATGGTGATAGTTCGTAGTAATAGACGGAAAGTCATCGAGTAAAACAGAGGTAATATTCGGCATTCCCCAAGGAAGTGTTATAGGCCCTCTATTGTTCCTGATCTATATTAACGACATACGAGACAATCTGAGTAGCCGTCTTAGATTGTTTGCAGATGATGCTGTCATTTACCGTCTTGTAGAATCATCAGATGACCAAAACGACTTGTAAAATGGTTAAGATAAGATGTCTGTATGGTGCGATAAGTGGCAATTAACCCTGAATAAGGAAAACTGTGAAGTTATTCATGATTACTAAAAAAAAAGATCAGCTAAATTTCGATTACGTGATAAGTCACACAAATCTGAAGGCTGTAAATTCAACTAAATACTTAGGGATTATAATTACAAATAATCTAAATTGGAACGATCACGTAGATAATATTGTGGGTAGAGCAAACCAAAGGCTGCGATTCATTGGCAGAACAGTTAGAAGGTGCAACAGGTCTACTATAGAGACTGCTTACACCACGCTTGTCCGCCCTATTTTGGAGCATTGCTGTGCGGTGTTGGATCCGCGTCAGGTGAGACTGACGGATGACGTCGAAAAAGTACAAAGACGGGCAGGTCGTTTTGTACTGTCGCGAAATAGGGGAGATGGTGTCACAGACATGATACGTGAATTGGAGTGGCAATCATTAAAACAAAGGCGTTTTACGTTGCGACGGGATCTTCTCATGAAATTTCAATCACCAGTTCTCTCCTTCGATTTCGAAAACATTGTGTTGGCACCCACCTACATAGGGAGAAATTATCATCACGATAAAATAAGAGAAATCAGGACTCGTACAGAAAAATTTAAGTGCTCGTTTCTCCCGCGTCCCGTTCGAGAGTGGAACGGTAGGGTAGAGAGACAGCTTGAAGGTGGTTCATTGAACCCTCTGCCAGGCACTTTATTGTGAATAGCAGAAAAGGAATAGCTCGCTGACCAGAAGACTAATTTCCCAAAAGGAATGGACGAACGAAATGAACCCCCTCATATTGGAAGGTCACTTTCATTTCAGTGGTCCCAAAATCAAGTGAAACGAATAATGAAGTTGGTAGTAGCAGCACATTGTTGGTGTCAGTATGACGTTGCAGTACCTGGGGTCTGAAATGATGCAGAGTCAGTATGGTTTGCTTGCACACGAAATTACTGTTGGAGTATAGTCTTAGAGCCCAACCAATCACTTGCATATTTTCGGGTGAGGAAAAGCTTTGGTAAACAATCTTCGCTACATCAGTTTATTGAAACTGCTAGAATTTCTGTTTCGCGACTAAGTCTAAGGCCTCTGAGACGGATGTGAGTTATGCAAGGTTGAATTCCTCGAAAATGTCAACTTGAATAACGTAAAATGAGTTTATTGAACCGGAAAAGAGTTGATCTTCGTATTAAAATTCATAGAGAAGAAATAAAAACTTTGAGGTTCGCCGATGACATTGTAATTCTGTCAGAGACAGCAAAGGACTTTGAAGAGCAGTTGAACGGAATGGACAGTGTCTGTAGTCGAATTAAGTCGGATGATGCTGAGGGAATTAGATTAGGAAATGAGACACTTGAAGTAGTAAAGGAGTTTTGCTATTTGGGGAGCAAAATAACTGATGATGGTCGAAGTAGAGAGGATATAAAATGTAGACTGGCAATGGCAAGGAGAGCGTGTCTGAAGAAGAGAAATTTGTTAACATCGAGTATAGATTTAAGTGTTAGGAAGTCGTTTCTGAAAGGATTTGTAAGGAAGTGGAACATGGACGATAACTAGTTTGGACAAGAAAGAATAGAAGCTTTAGAACTGTGGTGCTAGAGAAGAATGCTGAAGATTAGATGGGTAGATCACATAACTAATGAGGAGGTATTGAGTAGAATTGTGGAGAAGAGGAATTTGTGGCACAGCTTGACTAGAAGAAGGGATCGGTTGGTAGGACATGTTCTGAGGCATCAAAGGATCACAAATTTACCATTGGGGGGCAGCGTGGAGGGTAAAAATCGTAGAGGGAGACCAAGAGATGAATACACTAAGCAGATTCAGAAGGATGTAGGTTGCAGTAAGTACTAGGAGATGGAGAAGCTTCCACAGGATAGAGTAGCATGGAGAGCAGCATCAAGCCAGTCTCAGGACTGAATACCACTACAACAACTATTTGAAATAAGTGACATGGGCCAAGTCATCCAGAGAGAACGATCTCGACATTTAACAGATGACATTAACGTCCTACGGCTTTGAAAATTGTTTTTACTGCCAGTTTTAGTGTTTTACAAGCCGGCTACGTGCAAGTAAAAGAAGTAGTGCAGCGAAATTTCTGTTGGGAAGTAACGTCGTTATCAGTTAATTGAGTTTTAACGTAATTTACAAATAACTGGAGATGTCCGATATTAACCTGAGAAGTATTCCCTAGACATGCAATGAGCTAAATAGGTAATCATTAAAGTCCACTTTCCACAGAACGCCGCAGTCATTTGCTGTGAACAAAATATTTTGGGCAACTGCTTCTAAAAGTGACCAAGAAGCATGAAATGCTTCTTTCAAGCAAGCATGAAGCAGCAGAAGAATGAGGAAGCCAATGGCGATAATACCAAGTAAAGAACACCAGGTTGCACCATAGTGCAAAAACATAGACATCATATCCTTCCGCTACCAACGGAGGCAGAGTCGGTTTTGTGTTTATGTTTATGTTGGACCTTACGCTATAAACTTTATTTTATTTAATGAGCTGATGGCCACTTTAGATCACAGGTTTCTTATTTTGTTTGAACCTGAGACGTTGAAAATTTGGTTTTGGACTGGGGTCTCTTCTTTCGTGCTGTCTTGCCCATGCAGAACAATATAATTCGATCATTTTGTTGTTTACCCACAGCCGGCCGGGGTGGGCGAGGGGTTCTAGGCGCTACAGTCTGGAACCGTGCGACCGCTACGGTCGCAGGTTCGAATCCTGCCTCGGGCATGGATGTGTGTGATGTCCTTAGGTTAGTTAGGTTTAAGTAGTTCTAAGTTCTAGGGGACTGATGACCTTAGAAGTTAAGTCCCATAGTGCTTTGTTTACCCACAATATTACAGACTCTTATAGGTCTCCACGGAAGGTAAATATGTGGGTTCGGATTCCCATTCAGCACAAAAATATTCATGATTTCTTTTGAAGTCCTAGCATATGTACACCAAACTACTAGTGATAAATAATTTTCTAATTTTAATGTCTCTTCATGTGTTGTCATCACTAACGATATGTGCCGCTATTTCTAGTTGATCACATACATCTCACTTCTGGTGAGGAAACAATTCGTGGATAGAGAATGACGGCGGTAGGTGCCGGGTTCGATTTCCAGTCATTCAAAAAAACTTTACCCACATTTCAAACTCAAATACCTTGCTGCTGATGAAAAAATTCGATAACTAAAATCTGATTTTATGTAGTTAACAATATGATTGCGTGCTGCCTTCTAGTCCCCGTAACAAACCTTTACATTATGGCACTTCATTTTAGATACTTGCAAACTTTGTTATTTGTAATTATGTTAAACATATTCCGTGATTAGTTAACAGCGAACTAAGGGCCTTGACAGGATTCCAGCCAGCGCTCAAAAATTTTTAATTTCACATTTGATAACTGATACTGGTGAAAACTTTGATGGTTCACGCTCATTATGGCTATTCAGGACTAACGAAGGTAGCTGTGATCGAGTCTCGAGCAGGCACAAAAGCTTTGCTTAGTTACAGTGGCAATAGGTGTTTGGTATCAATATAGATGATGAACAATAAGAATCGTCATGTTGTTTGATGTTCAGGAAGTGTGGACATGTAATTGCTCAATCATTAATACAGAGAATTACTGGTGATTCGATTTTTCTCTTGAGCGCTTGCCGTTGTTAATGACATTGATTTTAGCTGGTTTCCTCAACATCCGGTTTATGACGAACCACTGGTATCAAAAAGGACGTTTTACAGGTGCTGGAAAACCTTTTAATGGGCAAAAATACTTCGAATTGTCAGAGAACTTGAGGAGTCCAAATATTGTATCAAAATTTCTTGCTCATAAAAATATTTAATTTTTTCCCATGATTGCTGAATTGATTTACGCGATGGAGTTAGTTAACAGATATTCTAATGAGTGTGGTAGTGGTCTTCAGCTGTCATTTACTGTAATAAAACTGAGTATACAAGCGTTAAGAACCTTCTTATGTCTAACGACATGTGTCTTGTTAGTGGAACATCGTGGTTTTGATTTAAATCTGGACTAATTACTGTAAGAAGCAGTGTTCTTTAGTGATCTCTTGTGGAAGCCATTTTGTATAGCCAAACGACCATACTAAAAAGAAGAAAATTAGAGGACCTGGAAGACAGCTGTGTTATGTGCTTTGCATGTAAATCACAGGGAAACGTAGTTCAGCTCGTTCGGATACTTTTGAGTATGATAGTACATGTATGCGGGTATCGTCTCACAAAGCTACCCCTATTAGAAGGAACTGGTTTTATCCGTAGGACATAATACTGTAATCCGATCCACGACCGATGGCAGTTCGCTCACTCGAGGCATGGATGAGGATTGCATTGCTCTGGTTCCAAGCGACAGTTACAGTACGCGCGTACACGTGCTTTGCTCTTGATTTGTGTGTATATTCTGCAATTTATGTCACTAGCTTGCGTAAAATCTGTCGCTTACCACCTTCTTGAGCCATTACAACTCATAACAAATGGAATAAAAATTTGACTAAATAACTCGCTATTGTCACATTTAATGCTCGTATTGGGTACGATATTGAAAGCAGAACTCTCAGTACATGTGCAGAACGAGCCTAAACGCGAACGCCATCGTTTGTGATTACAACTACACTTGTAGATGTTGCACATCAACCGTAGGCCGCGTGCGTCAGCTCTCAGCCAGCCGCCTCCGTTCTGCAGGGTTGCCTATACGTTGCCCGCACTTGTCTCTTCCGGAGAGTGTTGTTTTTATCAGTCGAACACAACATTAGTGCACCCGTAAGAGAAGCGCTTCGGTTGGATTATCATGAGTTTTTATTTCGATACTTCACCAAGACACGCTGGACCACCTGATAATATACACAATGCGATGCACTTTCCTTTGTCACCACCACTGCACTTGTTTACTATGACGTCACCAAGTTTGTCCGACAATGGCCACGGGAGTCCAAGTGGAATAATACCGTGGTCCGGCAGTACAATACGGGTATTGCATGTCACGGCACAGTGCTTTATTCAAACAGTATGTTACCGGCTCTAAGCAGGGGCACCAACTACGCCCCGGGGCAGCGCACGCACCAGGAATCCAGCGGTGTTGCTATCGAAGGACAAACACAGTCCGCACAGCATATAGTCACAAACGTACTTCCTTCTGTTGGGTGTCCGCCCCGATAGCTCAGTGGTCAGCGTGACGGATTGCCGTCCTCCGGGGCCGGGATTTTCTTGGCTCGGGGACTGGGTGTTGTGCTGTCTTCATCATCGTTTCATCCCTATCCGGCGCGCAGGTCGCTCAATGTGGCGTCGAAAGTAATCGGACCTACACCAAGGCGGGCGGACCTGTCCCGCAAGGGGCCTCCCGGCCAATGACACCAAACGCTCATTTCCATTTTTTCCTGTTGGCTGCATAATGCTAGGCACAGCCTCCAGTAGGTGCCTAAATTCTGTATGTCCCTTGAAATCCCGGAAAGACATGCACTCCACCTCGCCTTCCGCATCAGCCTACCTTCCACAACTCGCACGCTGTACTAACACAGCCACTTCCCACAACTTCTTCTCTTCCTAGAGCCTCTTCTGATCGATTATATTAACCGCAAAACTGAGTCCCAGAACCCAATTTTCTACCCGCTAATAACCAATCCAGCTCCCAGCTACATCCATATTCCACTTTTCACTCACCTACAAGCCTTATCCACCATCTCTCGCCTGGATTTCATCCAACTCCCACGCGCCAATGATGATATAAATCCCTATATATACCTTTCCTTCCAACCCTCATCACAACGTTCCATTTCTCACCATCCTCCCATTTTCTCCTTCTCCCTCATTCTCTTTGCGGCATATCAGTATTCATTTGATATCTGATTAAAATGTAATCTTCTAATTATGTAACCAATGAGGTTTTCCAAGGTCTAAAATTATACCAGAGTAGAAATTAAAAGCGTGCTGTGAGCGTCACGTGGCAGAGACTACGTAACTCATACGTACCCTACACGAGTTATTTCGTCAGCGAGTTTGTAAACTGTGGAATATCTTCTTTTTTCACATTGCTTCATACGTACTCTACACGGGTTGTTTGATTAGTGAGCTTGTAAATCGTGGAGCTTCTTCTTTTTTCACACTGCTTGCTGCGTTTCGCAGAGATTTTATTTTCCCGATGTATAGCACGCGTAGCGTATCTTCAGAGGCGTCCTCTACAGAATAGAGCGTGTATGAGCTCATGTTTGTTTTTACTCCCAGACAGACAATCACAAACGTATAAGCTGCTGAGCTTGATTTCTGTCGGGCCACAGAGTGTTAGGTGATATTGCAAACATAGCACTGCATTTCATTAAGTTTGAGTGGTTTTTCTGTTGTATAAATTACCACAACAAAATCATTTCCTCTGTATTCTCAACAGACGAAAATTGTCATATGTCTGTCTTTGTAACAGCAGTACTCCACTCTGAAATGTGACTAAAGTTTCCTGTTTCCGTCACGTGATACTCAGGTACAAGTTTCATCTAGAGCTCCCTCATTATATGAAACAGCATATACTGAAATGAAAGTCATTGGCAATACAGGCTAACCGCAAACAGTACTCGTACTATAAACTGAGCTATTATTAGAAGCCAAGTATCACAGCAAACTATATGGATAATTAAACTGGAGAAATAAAGATATAAGCCAACATAATACACTGAAACGCCACAGAAATTGGTATAGGGATGAGTATTCAAATACAGAGATAGGTAAACAGACAGGAGACGACCCTGCGGTTGGAAACACCTATATAAGACAACAAGTGTCTGGCGCAGTTGTTAGATCGGTTACTGCTGCTACAATGGCAGCTTATCAAGATTTGAGTGAGTTTGAACATTGTGTTACAGTCGGCGCAAGAGCGATGGGACATAGCATCTCTGAGGTAGCGATGAAGTGGGGATTTTCCCGTACGACCATTTCACGACTGAACCGTGAATATCAAGAATCCGGTAAAAAACCAAATCACGACATCGCCGCGACCGGAAAAAGATCCAGCAAAAACGGGACCATCGACGACTGAAGAGGATGGTTCAACGTGACAGAAGTGCAACTCTTCCGCAGATTGCTGTAGATTTCAGTGTTGGACCATCAATAGGTGTCACTGTGAGAACCACTCAACGAAACATCATCGATATGGGCTTTCGGAGCCGAAATCCCACTCGTGTACCCTTGATGACTGCACAACACAAAGCTTTACGCCTCTCCTGGACCCGTCAGCACTGAGGTTGGATTGTTGATGACTGGAAACATGTTACCTGGTAGGACAAGTCTCATTTCAAACTGTATCGAACGGCTGGACGTGTACGGGTATGGAGACAACCTCATGAATCCATGGACCCTGCTTGTTAGCAGAGGACTGTTGAAGCTGGTGGCGGCTCTGTAATGGTGAGGGGCGTGTGTAGTTGGAGTGATATGGAAACCCTGATACGTCTAGATATACTCGGGCAGGTGATACGTACGTAAGCATCCTGTCTGAGCACCTGCATCCATTACATCCATTGTGCATTTCGACAGACTTGGGCAATTCCATCAGGACAACGCGACACCTCACAAGTCCAGAATTGCTACAGAGTGGCTGCAGGAACACTCTTCTGAGGTTAAACACTTCCGCTAGCCACGAGACTCTCCAGACGTGAATTTTATCAAGCATGGCTGGGATGCCTTGCAAAGTACTGTGCAGAAGACTTTCTCACCCCTTCGCACTCTTACGGATTTATGAACAGCCCTGCGGAATTCACGGAGTCAGTTTCCTCCAACACTGCTTCTGACATTAGTCGAGTCCATGCAACGTCATACTGCGGCACTTCTGCGTGCTCGCGGGGGCCCCACACGATTTTAGGCAGATGTACCAGTTTCTTTGGCTATTCAGTGTATCTTAAGCGATTAACACGTGGTGTATCTTTGACAAGAGATGAGGAGCAATAGTAAAGTGAACGTCTTGCATTTCAAGCAAACCAATGCGAACGTGTGGAAACACAGGTTTAGGGAATATAAGTGTCAATTAGCAATTAAAAAGGAAGGAAAAGATAATGTAAGTACATGTGGGCAGAAGATGAAGTATGAAGCAAAAATCCTATATCTGCATAAGGAAGAAGAAATACAGAGAACAGCCTTATAAGATAAATAGCATATTATGCTTCCAAAGTATTTATTTATGTTAATTAGAGAAATATTTTTCTGATTAATGAGTGTAGTAACGGGGAAAGTGGCAAATCGAGTGATTAGTGCCATATGAAGCTAAAACACTGAAATCAAAGACTCGTCAAAAATGGACCTTGTAGTGATCGAAGAGTGTCTTTAACTTCTATTCTCAGACAATGTCTGGACTGTCGAGTACGATGGTCTCTACAATTAGAATGACATTAGAGGTAGTACTGTACTTTATCACCATATTCTTTACGGTCCCTCTGTTTCTTCTTAAGAGACTCCTTACTTTCCTTTGTTCTATTGACTATCAAGAAAATCTTTGGAATTTTGTTATTGTCCTTCTATTTAGTTTTTTGGTTTAAAGAATATCCTCCACTAACTCTGTATGTTGTTAGAGAAAGTGGACACTATTAGACAGTTTGATGAAATAATGCGAAATTAGAGGAGCAAAGTCCTGTCGGAGCAGGAAACGCACTTCATCGGACACTTCTACAAATATCTATTACATGTAACTTATTATACTCTATACACTTTTTGCAGATATGGTAATTGTTGAACGAAATTTACAATCTTGTCTTCAAATGTACTGAAATGCTAAGTCTCTATGCAACTGAAATTCACAGTTACGAAATGGAAGTATGGGTAGACAAATATCCTTGCCACTAACATCTGACATGAGTGCGGTGCTCTTTATTTGATTGGGAAGGCTAGTCAAAGCGCGATAGACATCCTATGGACACGACTGTTGTTATTTGCGTAATCTCTGGTGTTCAATGCATACACCTGATACAGACATAGAGGAAACGGCAAGAGTGGTCACCGAGAATGTTGCAGTAAACCCTGGTTCCTGTTCAGTAACCTGAATAACGGGGTCCAAGTCATGGTACAGAACGCATCCTGTTTAAATAACATTTATTATTTAAGTAATATATACAATGACCGAAAAACTCGCACCAATAAATGATTAATGTAGAGGAATACGTTTGTCTAGGTAACATATTTAAATGAGTACCATTGCAAAATCACAGGCTAGATGAGTCATTGTAAATGTGAAATATACGTACACTAATAACTGGCGTAACCCCCAGATGGTTGGATGCAAGCATGCAAACGTAAATGCATTATGTTGTACAGGTGCTGGATGCTAGTTTGTGGAATGGAATTCTACGCCTGTTGCACTTGGGAGTTAAATACAGGGACATTTAATGCCGTTTCTGGATCATGCTGGAACTGTAGTCCGGTGACTTCCCATATGTGCTCGATGGAAGACAGATCTAATAATAAAGCAAGCCAATGCAAAATGTCGACATTCTGTATAGACTGTTGTTATTGTTGTCTTCAGTCCTGAGACTGGTTTGAAGCAGCTCTCCATGCTACTCTGCACTGTGCAAGCTTCTTCATCTCCCAGTACTTACTGCAACCTACATCCTTCCGAATCTGCTTAGTGTATTCATCTCTTGGTCTCCCTCTACGATTTTTACCCTCCACGCTGCCCTCCATTGCTAAATTTGTGATCCCTTCATGACTCAGAACGTGTCCTACCAACCGGTTCCTTCTTCTAGTCAAGTTGTGCCACAAACTCTTCTTCTCCCCAATTCTGTTCAAAACCTCCTCATTAGTTATGTGATCTACCCATCTAATCTTCAGCATTCTTCTGTAGCACCACATTTCAAAAGCTTCTATTCTCTTCTTGTTCAAACTATTTATCGTCCATGTTTCACTTCCATACATGGCTACACTGCATACAAATACTTTCAGAAACGACTTCCTAACACTTAAATCTATACTCGATGTTAACAAATTTCTCTTCTTCAGACACGCTTTCCTTGCCATTGCCAGTCTACATTTTATATCCTCTTTACTTCGACCATCATCAGTTATTTTGCTCCCCAAATAGCAAAACTCCTTTACCACTTTAAGTGTCTCATTTCCTAATCTAATTCCCTCAGCATCACCTGACTTAACTCGACTACATTCCATTATCCTCGTTTTTCTTTTGTTGATGTTCATCTTATACCCTCCTTTCGAGACACTGTCCATTACGTTCAACTGCTCTTACAAGTCCTTTGCTGTCTCTGACAGAATTACAATGTCATCGGCGAACCTCAACGTTTTTATTTCTTCTCCATGGATTTTAATACCAACTCCGAACTTTTCTTTTGTTTCCTTTACTGCTAGCTCAATATACAATTGAATAACATCGGAGAGAGGCTACAACCCTGTCTCACTCCCTTCCCAACCGCTGCTTCCCTTTCATGCCCATCGACTCTTATAACTGCCATCTGGTTTCTGTACAATTTGTAAATAGCCTTTCGCTCCCTGTAGTTTACCCCTGCCATCTTTAGAATTTGAAAGAGAGTATTCCAGTCAACACTGTCGAAAGGTTTCTCTAAGTCTACAAATGCTAGAAACGTAGGTTTTCCTATCCTTAATCTATCTTCTAAGATAAGTCGTAGGGTCAGTATTGCCTCACGTGTTCCAACATTTCTGCGGAATCCAAACTGATCTTCCCCGAGGTCGGCTTCTACCAGTTTTGCCATTCGTCTGTGAAGAATTCGCGTTAGTACTTTGCGGCTGTGACTTATTAAACTGATAGATCGGTAATTTTCACATCTGTCAACACCTGCTTTCTTTGGGATTGGAATTATTATATTCTTCTTGAAGTCTGAGGATATTTCGAGGGTCTCATACATCTTGCTCACCAGATGGTATAGTTTTGTCAGGACTGGCTCTCCCAAGGCCGTCAGTAGTTCTAATGGAATGTTGTCTGCTCCAGGAGCCTTGTTTCGACTCAGGTCTTTCAGTGTTCTGTCAAACTCTTCACGCAGTATCGTATCTCCCGTTTCATCTTCATCTACATCCTCTTCCATTTCCATAATATTGTACTCAAGTACATCGCCCACGTATAGACCCTCTATATACTCCTTTCTCCTTTCTGCTTTCCCTTCTTTGCTTAGAACTGGGTATCCATCTGAGCTCTTGATATTCATACAAGTGGTTCTCTTTTCTCCAAAGGTTTCTTTAATTTTCCTGTAGGTAGTATCTATCTTACCCCTAGTGAGATAAGCCTCTACATCCTTACATTTGTCCTCTAGCCATCCCTGCTTAGCCATTTTGCACTTCCTGTTGATCTCATTTTTGAGACGTTTGTATTCCTTTTTGCTTGCTTCATTTACTCGGTTTTTACATTTTCTCCTTTCATCAATTAAATTCAATATTTCTTCTGTTACCCAAGGATTTATATTAGCCCTCGTCTTTTTACCTTCTTAATCTTCTGCTGCCTTCACTACTTCATCCCTCAGAGCTACCCATACTTTATCTACTGTATTTCTTTCCCCCATTCCTGTCAATTGTTTCCTTATGCGCCCCCTGAAACTCTGTACAACCTCTGGTTCTTTCAGTTTATCCAGGTCCCATCTCCTTAAATTCCCCCCTTTTTGCATTTTCTTCAGTTTTAATCTACAGTTCATAACAAATAGATTGTGGTCAGAGTCCACATCTGCCCCTGGAAATGTCTTACAATTTAAAACCTGGTTCCTAAATTTCTGTCTTACCATTATATAATCTATCTGATACCTTCTAGTATCTCCAGGATTCTTCCATCTATACAACCTTCTTTTATGATTCTTGAACCAAGTGTTAGCTATGATTAAGTTATGCTCTATGCAAAATTCTACCAGACGGTTTCCTCTTTCTTTTCTCTCCCCCAATCCATATTCATCCACTATGTTTCCTTCTCTCCCTTTTCCTACTCTCGAATTCCAGTCACCCATGACTATTAAATTTTCGTCTCCCTTCACTACCTGAATAATTTCGTTTATCTCATCATAAATTTCATAAATTTCTTCATCATCTGCAGAGCCAGTTGCCATATAAACTTGGACTACCGTAGTAGTCATGGGCTTCGTGTCTATATTGGCCACAATAATGCGTTCACTATGCTATTTGTAGTAGCTTACCCACACTCCTATTTTTTTTTCATTATTAGTCCTATTCCTGCATTACACCTATTTGATTTTGTAACTATAACCTGACCAAAAGTCTTGTTCCACCCGCCACCAAACTTCACTAATTCCCACTATATCTAACTTTAACCTACCCATTTCCCTTTTTAAATTTTCTAACCTACCTGCCCGATTAAGGGATCTGACATTCCACTGTCCGATCCGTAGCACGCCAGTTTTCTTTCTCCTTATAATGACGTAATCTTGAGTACTCCCCGCCCGGAGATCCGAATGGGGGACAATTTTACCTCCGCAATATTTTACCCAAGACGACGCCATCATTATTTAACCATACAGTAAAGCTGCTTGCTCTCGGGAAAAATTACGGCTGTCGTTTCCCCTTGCTTTCTGGCGTTTGTATAGACTACTGGCCATTAAAATTGCTACACCACGAAGATGACGTGCTACAGACGCGAAATTTTACCGACAAGAAGACGATGCTGTGATATGCAAATAATTAGCCTTCCATAGCATTCACACATGGTTGCCGAAAGTGGTGACACTTACAACGTGCTGACATGAGGAAAGTTTCCAACCGATTTCTCATACACAAACAGCATTGTAAGGAGGAGAAATGCGTACCATCACGTTTCCGACTTTGATAAAGGTCGGTTTGTAGCCTATCGTGATTGCGGTTTATCGTATCGCGACATTGCTGCTCGCGTTGGTCGAGATCGAATGACTGTTAGCAGAATATTGAATCGGTGGGTTCAGGAGGACAATACGGAACGCCGTGCTGGATCTCAACGGCCTCGTATCACTAGCATTCGAGACGACAAGCATCTTATCCACATGGCTATAACGGATCGTGCAGCCACGTCTCGATCCCTGAGTCAACAGATGAGGACGTTTGCAAGACAACAACCATCTGCACGAACAGTTCGACGACGTTTGCAGCAGCATGGACTATCAGCTCGGAGACCATGGCTTGCGGTTACCCTTGACGCTGCATCACATACAGGAGCGCCTGCGATGGTGTACTCAAAGACGAACCTGGGTGCACGAATGGCAAGACGTCAGTTTTTCGGATAATTCCATGTTCTGTTTACAGTATCACGATGGTCGCATCCGTGTTTGGCGACATCGCGGTGAATGCTCGTTGGAAGCGTGTACTCATCGCCATACAGGCGTATCACCCGGCGTGATGGTATGAGGTGCCATTGGTTACACGTCTCGGTCACCTCTAGTTCGCATTGACGGCACTTTGTAACGTGGACGTTACATTTCAGATTTGTTACGACCTGTGTCTCTTCTCTTCATTCGATCCCTGCGAAACCCTATATTTCAGCAGGATAATGCACGACCGCATGTTGCAGGTCCTGTACGGGCCTTTCTGGATACAGAAAATGTTCGACTGTTGCTCTGGCCAGCACATTCTCCAGATCTCTCGCCAATCGGAAACGTCTAGTCAAGGGTGGCCGAGCAACTGGCTCGTCACAATACGCCAGTCACTACTCTTGATGAACTGTGGTATTGCGTTGAAAGTGCATGGGCAACTGTACCTGTACAAGCCATCCAATCTCTGTTTGACTCAATGGCCAGGCGTATCAAGGCCGTTATTATGGCCAGAGGTGGTTGTTCTGGGTACTGATTTCTCAGTATCTATGCACCCAAATTACGTGAAAATGTAATCACATGTCAGTTCTAGTACAATATATTTGTCCAATGAATACTCGTTTATCATCTGCATTTCTTCTTGGTGTAGCACTTTTAATGGACAGTAGTGTAGTATGTTGGATTACAAAAGCAGTATGTGGGCAAGTGTTATCCAGTTGGAGAACACGCCTGGAATGCTGTTCATAAATCACCAGATTGACGTACAAATTTGGAGTTAGGCTCCATGGGTTAACCACGAGAGTGCCCCTACAGTCATACGAAATCGCACCCCAGACTTTAACTCCACGTATAGTTCCTAAGTGTCTACCATCCAGACAGTTTGGTTATCAGGCCCTCAACTGGCCTCCTCTCAACCAACACATGGCAATTATTGGCACTGAGGGAGAAACAGCTTTCATCAGAAACCGACACCCCGACGTGAATGAGCTCTCGCTTGACACCACCGATGTAGCAAATGGCGGTGGTAGCGACCGGTAGAACACACACTTCAGGACGTCTGGATCGGAGCTATCCTAGAAGTAACCGATCTGTAACAGTTCGTTGTCACCGTGTTGCCATCTGCCTGGCAATTTGCTGCTGCAGATGCAGTGCGCGCCACAGCCATACGGCGAGCACGATGGTCCCCCTTGTCGGTACGGCCGAGTGGCTGTCCGGAGTCCTGTCTTGTTGCGACCGTATATTCCCATTCCCTTGACCACCACTCCCTGCACAAACTTGCAGTGATTACAATCCTGCGACATATCTCTGCAGTAATACAGGGGCGAACATCAAATTTGTCGCAGCCCTATTACACGAAGTCGGTCAATCTCAGCGAGTTGTTGTTAATGGTCTTTTTGTTGTCATAAAGGGGTTCTTGACTAATATCAGCTTGCCTCGTCCAATCTCAAAGGTAACTAACGCTTACGATTATTCCAGTATGTATTTACAGCAAACCCGATTTGCATTCTCATAGTGGCTCTATGCGATTGGAGTGAAATATCAATAGATACGATATTTCGGATGTAGAAACATGCCTAACGAAACTTCCTGGCAGATTAAAACTGTGTGCCCGACCGAGACTCGAACTCGGGACCTTTGCCTTTCGCGGGCAAGTACTCTAGAGCACTTGGTAGAGCAAGTGGTAGAGCACTTGCCCGCGAAAGGCAAAGGTCCCGAGTTCGAGTCTCGTTCGGGCACACAGTTTTAAACTGCCAGGAAGTTACATATCAGCGCACACTCCGCTGCAGAGTGAAAATTTCATTCTGGAAACATCCCCCAGGCTTTGGCTAAGCCATGTCTCCGCAGTATACTTTCTTTCATGAGTGCTAGTTCTGCAAGGTTCGCAGGAGAACTTCTGTAAAGTTTGGAAGGTAGGAGACGAGATACTGGCAGAAGTAAAGCTGTGAGGATCGGGCGTGAATCGTGCTTCGGTAGCTCAGATGGTAGAGCACTTGCCCGCGAAAGGCAAAGGTCCCGAGTTCGAGTCTCGGTCGGGCACACAGTTTTAATCTGCCAGGAAGTTTCATATCAGCGCACACTCCGCTGCAGAGTGAAAATCTCATTCTGGAATCATGCCTAACGAGCTTCGTGCATGCGCTCAAGTCCTTCTTGGTGTATTGATTTTCTTTTCCGTCTGTGTAGGCATTAATGAGTTCAGTTAAAGACTACGCGGCCCATGTATCGTTCCCAGAACGTTGGTTTACCAGCAACAAGTACTTCTGGAAAAAAAATTTACACTGTTTTACGATATGAGGTTAAACACTGGTAAGCTAGGAGTTTTTCTCTTTTTGTGGTACTTTGCAGAGCAGTTCCCACTGCTCATGCATTCGATAAGATGGCGTTGTACAATTGTGCTGCCCAATTCACAGCTCCTTGATGTTCCATTTGACAGCAAATGTGCTGCTTAGTTCATCCACTGATCTGGAGGAAGATGGTTTGTAACAGTTAATCAGGAGCGCTTTTGTTGTTGGCGAACACATTAATGTCCCAACATGCCTTGCATTAATTTCACAGAACATTATACTGTCACAGCTTTATCAAGGAAATGGCATCTTATACGACGTCACATTTCCACTTTAAGTGTCACTGCCAGATCTCATCGATCACTTGGTCATTCATACAGTAGCCGCGCGGGATTAGCCGAGTGGTCTAGGGCGCTGCAGTCATGGACTGTGCGGGTGGTCCCGGCGGAGGTTCGAATCCTCCCTCGGGCATGGGTGTGTGTGTTTGTTCTTAGGATAATTTAGGTTAAGTAGTGTGTAAACTTAGGGACTGATGACCTTAGCAGTTAAGTCCCATAAGATTTCACACACATTTGAACACTTGAACATTCATACAGTAACTGATACAACATGCCACAGACAGATCTGCAGCACTTCAAATTCCGTGATTCCATTGCTGAGAAGAGTAGGTGACTCATTCCTTGCTTGTCAGTGGTTTCATACTCGAACCACACATGAGTATCTTGCTCAGTACGAAAGTTTTCTCGCAGTAATGATCTTCGCCGCACAAAAGCACAAACCAAAATCTTAGGTTCCAGCCTTGCATAATCACAAACAATGAACTACTAGTAGGAGCTGAGCACACTAGAGCGCGACCGCTACGGTCGCAGGTTCGAATCCTGCCTCGGGCATGGATGTGTGTGTTGTCCTTAGGTTACGTTAGGTTTAAGTAGTTCTACGTTCTAGGGGACTTATGACCTCAGCGGTTGAGTCCCATAGTGCTCAGAGCCCTTTGAACCATTTGAGCACACTAGAAGTAAGAGTTAGACTGATAATCTGAAAGCCAGGTAAGTCGAGAAATGTACGCTATTCAACACGAAGAGTTGGTGGGGCTTGCTAGAGATCATTAGCTTCTAATACAAGGCACGATTTTGCTACAGCAATACCGCCTAGTTACGTACCTTCAAGAAAAGTGGTTTGTCACTGTAACGACCGATGAACTATGGGTTAAAACAATAAGGTCACATATTTTCATCCGTTCGAATATAAAAGTTTCTTGTTGAAATGCTAAAGTATCTTCATTTCATTTTCCTCTTTTTCATGTGACGATGTCTGTAAAATCAACACTATATTTCCGTTGAAATAAAATATGTCAAACACAGCGAATTCTGTGATTTATTTGCGATGTGATAACTTGTTCATCCGGAATAATAAGTCTCGAAGTGCCATTGAAATACTGAAATTAATCTAGATAATTTTGAAGTTTGAGTTTACTTGCTTTTTATGCCGTATTCTGTAGAGCACTGAGCATCCACATGGTATCATTTGTTGTCCACCTACTGTCAGCTCCACGCAGCAGTCAGCTCCTGGAGTGCATTTTGCAAGTAGTCCGAGGTGATAAAATCATGGGATAGTGATGTGCAAATACACAGTACTATCGCATACAAAAGGTATAAAAGGGCAGTGCATTGGCAGAGCTGTCATTTAAATTCAGTTGATTCATTTGAAAAGCTGTCCGACGTCATTATGGTCGCATGACGTGAATACACTTTGAATACAGAATGGTAGCTGGAGATGGACGCATGGGAGATCCCATTTCGGAACTCGTGAGGGACCTGAATATTCCGATATCCACAGTATAAAGAGCGTGTCGAGAACAATAAATTTCAAGCGTTATCTCTCGCCACAGGCAACGCAGTGGACGACGGCCTTCGTTTAACGTTGTGTAAAATTGTCAGCTCTAGCAGATAAGCAATACTGCGTGGAATAACTTCACAAATTAGTGTGCACGCACCGACGAATGTATACTTCAGGATATTGCGGTGAAATTTGGCGACGCGAGTGTCCGTGATAACAGCAAGACTTCGCCTCAAACTCCTGTCCAGGTCTCGTGACCATGTCGGTTGGATCCTAGACTACGGGAAAACAGTGGCCTTGTCGGATGAGTTCCAATTTCAGTTGGTAAGAGCTGATGGTAGGGTTCGAGAGTGGCTTAGACTCCACGAAGCCATGGACCAAAGTTTCTAACAAGGCAAAGTGCAAGCTGGTGGTGTGGGCCGTGTTTACATGGAATAGTCTTGTTCTTCTGGTCCTACCGAACAAATCATTGACTGGAAATGGTTATGTTCGCCTACTTACAGAGTTTTATTTATTTACTATATTTATTTGTACGTGTCCAGAACAGAAAATATTATACATAATACATCATACATACGAGGGTTACTCCAAAAGAAATGCACACTATTTTTGTAAAAATACAGTTTTCATTCTGCATGTGTGAAAGTTTTGCAGTGTGTAGATGCATTCTTCCCATTTGTTTTCAAACTTAGTTCAACCTGTTCCTGTGAGTGGCGTCGTCACAACATGTATTCAAGATGGCTGCTACACTTGACGTTCGTCAGAAGCAACGTGCTGTCATAGAATTCCGGTGCTGTGAAAACGAGACAGTGGGGAACATCCACAAGACGTTGAAAATGGTGTTTGGAGATGCTGCTGTCGATCGCAGTACAGTTAGTCGGCGGGCAAGCAGGTTACGTGATGAAGGCGGGCACGGCAATATTGAGGATTGTCCTCGCAGCGGCAGGCCTCGTACTGCACACACTCCAGACAATGTGCAGAGAGTTAACGAACTGGTGACTGTTGACAGACGCATCACAGTGAACGAATTGTCACGCTACGATGGGATAGTGGAAGGAAGTGTCTGCAGAATACTGAAAGCGTTGGCGTTAAAAAAGGTTTGTGCCAGTTGGGTTCCCAGGATGTTGACAGTGGCTCACAAAGAACCCAGAAAAACGGTATGCAGCGAACTTTTGGAACAGTACGAGAATGGTGGAGATGACTTTCTTGTGACGGGTAATGAAACATGGCTCCATCATTTTTCACCAGAGACGAAGAGGCAATCAATGGAGTGGCATCATGTAAATTCACCCAAGGAAAAAAAATCATAACCACACCTTCTGCTGAAAAAGTTATGGCTGCGATGTTTTTCCATTCCAAATGGTCCAAATGGCTCTGAGCACTATGGGACTTAACATCTGTGGTCATCAGTCCCCTAGAACTTAGAACTACTTAAACCTAACTAACCTAAGGACATCACACACATCCATGCCCGAGGCAGGATTCGAACCTGCGACCGTAGCAGTCGCGCGGTTCCGGACTGAGCGCCTAGAACCGCTAGACCACCGCGGCCGGCTTTTCCATTCCGAAGGACTATTGATTGTGGACATCATGCCAAGTGGAACCACCATAAATTCTGATACATATTTGACGACACTGAAGAAACTTCAAGCTCGACTGAGCCGTGTCCGACCACATCGGCAAAAGCAGGATGTTTTGCTGTTGCACGACAATGCACGGCCACATGTCAGTCAGAAGACCATGGAAGCGATCACAAAATCGGACGGACATCACTGAAACACCCGCCTTACAGTCCTGATCTGGAACAAGGTTTGAAGATGATGACTCCCTTGTCCACGCTTCCATACAGTGGCTCCAACAGGTTGGTCCAGAATTTTACCGTGCGGGTATACAGTCTCTGGTTGCAATATGGCGTAAGGCAGTTGAGAGGGATGGAAATTATGTGGAGAAAGGAAACTATTGTTCCTAAAGAATGTATCTACACACTGTAAAACTTTCAAACATGTAGAATAAAAGATGGATTTAAAAAAAAAAATAGTGTGCATTTGCTTCAGAGTAACCCTCGTATATATATATATATATAATGATTGCAGAGTATATGTGCATATTTATTGTCCACGTGCTGCCCAGGATTCCACTACACGGACTACCTCATCATTGGCAACAACCAGATCGTCCCTGGAAACAGGTTCTCATAGTTTCCTGCAGTTGGGTAGGTGCTGGTGGAACTTGAGGTTCACCGCACTCACACAGTTCGTCCCATGATATGTATCACCATTTCTTCATCTTCACCTTACACCGAGATTCTCCAGTTCTCAGTCTATTGAGGATCTTCCATGTCTCGTATGGGAGGTGATGACCTGCATCAAGTTCTTCTTTGGGGTTGTCCCATTATTTCTCTGAAGATGAGCTATGTCAGAGTTGTATTCTAGGCTTTGCAGATATCGTCTGAACTGGTTGCGTTGTCTGGAGGAAACTTTTTCACGATTTGAGTCGGTGGTTGACGTTCTCTTCTAAACGGGGAGTGTCTTTGATCCGTCTTCAGTTTCTTTTTTTCTGTTTCAGCTGCCGTTCTCCTTCGGTTGTCTGTCGGTGCTATGCTCATGGGGTAGTAGATTTTGTTAATAGGGGTTCCCCGCAAGCAGCCGGTTACAATTTGTCCTGTTTCATTTAGTGCAATATTTACCTTTCTGGCATGGCTGGAATTCTGCCATACAGGTACAGCATATTCAGCAGCGGAGAAGCACAAAGAAAGGGCAGATGTGCGGAGGACATGTGGATGTGCTCCCCAGATGTTGCTGGTCAGTTTCCTAATAATGTTACTCCTAGCACAGACTTTCATGTTTGTATCTGTGCGGTGGTCTTTGAAGGTGAGGGAACGGTGCAACTTTACTCCGAGGTATTTAGGGGTGTCGCAATGGGTTAGCTTTTGATCACTCCAGTTTAGTCTCAGTTTCCTCCGAGTCTCTCTGTTCCGTAAGTGGAATGCACACATTTGTGTTTTTGAAGGATTTGGCATCAGGTAGTTGCTATCATAATAGTCAGGTAGTAGCTTAAGACCTATTGTGAGTTTTCCTTCCACCTCCTCAAAAGTTCTACCTTGCACAGCAAGTGCTGTGTCATCTGCATAAATGAACAATCTTACTACAGGGTTAATTGACAGGTCATTAGTGTAAATATTATACAACAGTGGTGCTAACATACTTCCTTGGGGTATACTATTTCTCTGTGTCCTTCATCAGCTCCTCTTCTTTGGTAGAGTGACAAAGAAATGTCTGTTTTGTAACAGATATCTCATATACTGTGTTAGGTGTGAGTCTTTCGTGGTCGCATACATCTGTTAACAGATTCCTGTGACTGATGGTGTCACATACAGCAGTAAGATCAACAAAAGCGACACCGGTGATCTACTCACGTTCATATCCATCTTCTATATATTGCGTCAGGTTCAAGATCAGGCCAGAACATGAGATCTGGGGGCGGAAACCCGTTTGTTCTCTGAATAGTGTTTGGTCAACTTGCTCCGAGATTCTCTCTAAGACTTTGTATAGATGGCGTAGGAGTGATACCGGTCGAGATTTTTTTGCATCTGTTGGCTGTTTCCCAGGTTTCAGTAGGGCCACAACTTTGGTTTTCCTCCAGATCTTTGGTTTTTGCAATCTTGAGACACAAGTGTTCATCATATCTAGGATCCACTAATTGGTTGCTGCTCCAAGTATTTTTATTTGTTCCGTCCTGAAGTCATCTAATTCAGCGCCTTTATTGTTCTTCGTTCAGCATATTGCGGTTTCTAATTCTTCCAGTGAGAAAGGTGTGCCAATATACTTATTCTCCTCAGTAGTTCAAATGGCTCTGAGCACTATGGGACTTAACATCTTAGGTCATCAGTCCCCTAGAACTTAGAACTACTTAAACCTAACTAACCTACGGACATCACACACATCCGTGCCCGAGGCAGGATTCGAACCTGCGACCGTAGCAGTCCCGCGGTTCCGGACTGCAGCGCCTAGAACCGCACGGCCACCGCGGCCGGCCTCCTCAATAGTTCTCTGGATCTTTGGAGTCACAGATTTTTTATTAACTTTGCCATTCAACAGTAACTGCTGCGCTATCTGGTTAGGTATTATATCAGGAAAGGCCGAGGGGTTAGCAGTTGACTCGTTTCCAAGGTTCTTCAGCAACTGCCATGCCTTTTTACTGTTTTGTTTCATATCAAGCTGCATCATAAGATCGCACCATTTTTCTTTCCTTGTAGCTGATATAGCTAGTATCAGGTCACTAGCCTGTATTGTTTCATCAGAAAATGGGTTATCTTCAAAGAGGTGTTCATATTTATTGATAAGTGTTTTTGTATCTTTGTCTAGTTCCGGTATATAAGTTGTTCTATATCCTACTTGAGACAGCTTTGACCAGCTTTATAAAGCTATCATATTTCTCTGGAGAAGGATCTCGTTCAAGGGTTTTGGAATCAAGTTCCCCAGAAAGCTTATCCCATTGTGCTCGTTTAAAGTTAAACCTTGTCTTGTAGGTGGTATAGTTGGGTTTGATGACTACTTCTATAGGACAAGTAATTACTCGATGTTGTGTTCTTCGAATTGGATCTCCCATTTCTTTCTTCACTTCACCTTGTGGGCAATATTTTCACGTGGAAAGATTTTACCTGGGTTATATCCACGGCCCCACCCTCCACTCCTGAAGGAGTATGGTAGTTTTGGATCATGTATTAGTTTCAGGCCTAAGCGTTCTACCCAGTTTTCAAGGTCTTCTCCATTTTGGTCTGTTTCTCTGTAATCCCATTATATGCTGTGGCAATTAAAATTTCCCATGACTAACTTCACTGGTTGTGAATAGAAATTATCTGTTCTTTGAAACTAAATACATTATCAATTGAAATAAAATCAGTCCTCGGTCACTATTTTTAACAAATTAACCTGGTTTCGACACTGATAGGAGTGTCTTCCTCAGAATATAAAACAAAGAATGGTCTATATTCTATAACATGGTCACAGAATTATGACTAAAAATGTATGATAGAGAATAAGTACGGAAAGACTGGCAGTACTTATATGTCATTTATGAAATAATAAATTGACAAAAGAGCATTAGCCACAAAGATATTTAAGATAAAGAAAACTGTGATGGCGAGCCACTAAGGGCTGCTCGTTACTGAGTCCGTTTCGCAACCTGCATCACGCAAGTAACGAGCAGCCCTTAGTGACTCGCCGTCACAGTTTTCTTTATCTTAAATATCTTTGTGGCTAATGCTCTTTTGGCAATTTATTATTTTCATAAATGACATATAAGTACTGAAAGTCTTTCCGTACTTATTCTCTATCATACATTTTTAGTCATAATTCTGTGACCGAGGGCTGATTTTCTTTCAATTGTAACTATTCACGGTCTCTGAACGTGCAGCCCTGTGCAAGATTAAATACATTATTTTGAGGTTTGTTCAAAAATGGTTCAAATGGCTCTGAGCACTATGGGACTTAACATCTGAGGTCATCAGTACCCTAGAACTTAGAACTACTTAAACCTAACTAACCTAATGACATCACACACCTCCATGCCCTAGGCAGGATTCGAACCTGCGACCGTAGCGGTCGCACGGTTCCAGACTGAAGCGCCTAGAACCGCTCGGCTACAACGGCCGGCTGAGGTTTGTACACGGATGTTACTGTATTGTTGACTGTTGCTACAGTCAGTATTTCTGTGTCGTTATCTACAGTTAAATTTGCGGACAAGATAGTCAGACCTGGTTTAGCCAATATTACACTGCCATACTGTGCGCTAGGTCACTCAGTGATTAAGGTCATTCCACTAATCTTCGTCATTCTATCATTCGGACCTCTATGGGTTTCCTGGATGAGCAGGAAATCACAATTCCCTGTCTTACACATATTGGATAGTAATGCTTCCTACTATACTGACATAGCTTCTATATTTATGGAAGTTATTGTAACAGAACATTACTTACATTGTAACAGAACATTACTTAGAGACCATTTGTAGACATTCAAGGACTTCATGTTCCCAAACTACGATAGAATTTTTATGGACGACAGCGAGTCATGTCACTGGGCCACAATAATTGTTCGCGAATAGTTCGAAGAACATTGTGGAGAATTCGAGCAAATTATTTGACCACCCAAATCGCCCGATACATGGAACACAATCGAGAGGTCAGTTCTTGCACAAAGTTCTGGACTGGTAACACTTTCGCGGTTCTGGATGGTTAAAGAGGCAGCATGGCTCAATATTGCTGTAAGGGACTTCCAGCGACTTGTTGAAGCCATGTCACGTCAAGTTGCTGCACTACACCGGGCAAAAGGACGTGCGATACCATATTAGAAGGTATCCCACGGCTTCTGATAGCTCACTGTAATGATAAACTGAAAAATTATGAAGGACGCTACTGGAACCACACAATCATAGATGCCGGTAAGCGTCAGGTATTTCCTGCGTAATGTGGTGTACGATGCATATTATATCCATGAGCGCCTCTTTCATGCTATATATTTAACTTCGCAGTTTCCATTTATACATTGCTAAAATGGGTCTAAAAGTCATAAGAGACCATGACGTGCGAAATAAGTATCTCTTGCTTCAAGATAACGGTTGTTAGTTGCGCTGAGTGGAATCGGAGGAGAAGGCGGGGGGAATATTTGTTGGAAGACCCGCCACTCTGAATATCATCAGCCGCGTGTTCGGTAGGTAACTGAAGATGAGGAGAAATCCACTTTGGGCCGAGTAGCATCCGCAGCTCGGCAATTAATACGTAATCTTCGGGACGTGACGCGCATCCGACGAGGCGGATCTGGCGCCGCCGCCAGCCTACCACCACCCCTCCCCCTCCCCCTACTCCAGCAACCACTCCCACCAACCCTTTCCCCTCCTCCCCATCTCTCTCACTGCCTCTTCTTCCACCCTTTGTTGGCTTCGTCAGAAACTTAGCGCCAGTAGTGGGGCGAATGAAAGCTGCTGCAATTTTATAGATGGAAGCATCTTATGAACGACATTCTCAGGTTACTCAAAATGTTCCACGTTTGACTCGAGTTCTTGAGACATCTCTGGCAGCGTTGACAAAGTTGAAATTAAGTTTTTATTGGTGTGTCTAGCCTTGAAGAGCGGAGAGCATCGCAGGTTTTCATGTCGATTTCTCACCTAAGAATTTTCATCGTATTGGCGAGGAGCAGCTGTAGAATCAGGATCCGGTCGTGGTGATTAAGGTCCTTGTCTGATGTTTCCACAGACCATTTCAGCGAATGAGTCAGTAACTACTTCTAGATTAAAATCGATTTTCTGTCCTCTCCTTGTCAAGTAATGTTAGAGTACCCCTCCATGCAGCTCCTCCTTATATTACGTAATACTGCAGTTGAAAATATTATAAGTCTCTTGTAGTGGCCATTTCCTCAAGCAGCTATGTAATCAAGCAAAACGCCTGTTGGTTTCGACGATTGAATGAATTTAAATAACAGCAGCATTTTGCTATCATTATTAGTATTGTATTATTATCGTTAATTTCCCCTTAAGGATGGCTGTAAAACACAGTAAATTTTAATGGCATTTTTTCTGTGTCTTTCGGTACTCATTCCAATACTCTCTCATATATTCACTGTGTTTCTTCTGCCTCTCCTCTCTCCACTTCTACCCTATCTCCTTCTCTTTGGGGTTTGCTGAAATTTCTGTTTTCTGAGTTTTTCTCTGCATTTTTTTCCCTGTTATGTCTTCTGTGGAGGTGTTCATTTCGCTTTTATTAACAAGACATCAGCAGTAGGTGCTAGGTAAAATGTCTCATTTATTGACGGCTGTATTGCGTATTATTCTTTTGCGTATTATTAAGCTGTTCAAATTAAAATTTCCGTGTTCCATACACTGTGGTTCACTCCATCGATTCAATTAGTTATCGTCACTTTAAAATCAAACACAACTTCATTCATTATTCGTTATTGTGTTTACTTCTAAATTGTTCAAATGGCTCTGAGCACTATGGGACATAATTGCTGTGGTCATCAGTCCCCTAGAACTTAGAACTACTTAGGCCTAACTAACCTAAGGACATCACACACATCCATGCCCGAGGCAGGATCCGAACCTGCGACCGTAGCGGTCACGCGGTTCCAGACTGTAGCGCCTCGAACCGCACGGCCTCTCCGGCCGGCACTTCTAAATGATGACACCTTGTTAATAAAGAGGAAACACTTCTAATGATTTAACACATTCAGTTACGGCATGCAAAAGACATTTAAAATGATACAAAAGAAAAAAGTATTTGTTTCACAGATATAGATAGTATTCGTAGAGAAGGTACGAGGGCCAACTTCTGGTACTAACGGTGCTGTCGTAGCGCGAAGACGCAGTTGCGCCTTATATGTCATCCATTAAAAACTGAATATGGTTCAAACATTTGACGATATTTCATCTATAAATTTAGGAGTTTAAAATGTAGTTAGCTAAATAGGTAACATCTTCGTTGGAATCAACCAATTGTAATACTTAGTAATATAAAAAAATGTCTCTATCGAAAGTACTTTTCAATGTTTCATGTTACAACATCACATATAAAAGTAAAGGTAAGCGCGTGTGACAGCCAAGGAGCCTGCCCGGGTTCCACTCCAGGTTGGGTGGCAGATTTTCTCCCCTTGGAGCCTGGATGTTGTGTTGTCCTCACCATCAACGGTACCTTTCATTACTGATACAGTTGACTGCAGAGGTTAGTTTGGAACTCGGTCTATTTTAATTCTTGGATGCTTTCAGCCTTAGAACCAAGGAAAATCTTCCATAACCATAATTCAAAAAAATGTTCAAATGTGTGTGAAATCTTTTGAGACTTAACTGCTAAGCTCATCAGCCTCTAAGCTTACACACTACTTAACCTAAATTATCCTAAGGACAAACACACACACCCATGCCCGAGCGAGGACTCGAACCTCTGTCGAAACCAGCCGCACCGTCCACGACTGCAGCGCCGTAGACCACTCGGCTAATCCCGCGCGGCCCGTAATTCAAAACCGGAGGTTGAAACTATTGTAACTTGTTGATAGTTCCGCAATAAAACTTCTATCGGCCTACTAGTACCTACCTAATATACTTCCATACTTACCACGAATATTAGTTTTTACATTTACTCGATCGCCTGTTGCTTTTTTTGCGTGCCCCTAGAGCCCAATGGAGGTTTTACAGTCCACTATGACATGCCCTGAAAAGATGCAAGTTTACGTGGTCCTCGCATTTGTGCCACAAAAATATGGAGCTGCTTTCTGATGGTATGTCTGATGTTATCAAGCAGTGAACTGGCGTGTGGTAAGCAGCTCGACATGTGATCAAAACGTAACAGAGTAATTTAATTTCGCGTGCTTTGTACAACCGATTTTCGAAGCAATGTTTTTATTTGGTACACATGTTCCTGATGTATATTTGTATTTTCAGCTGCTTCGAATATTTAGTTTATTGTTGACAGTAGAAAGGTTCCTGAGGACTCGGTGAATTTTTACTTACAAAAGTGATAGATCAAATAATTTGCATTAAGTTTTGCTTGAAAAATGTAGTTAGGTGCAGCACCGTATTCGAAATGTTGACTATGGCTTTTGGTGGTTCTACTATGCGTAATACAAGAGTTTACGACTGGTATACACGTTATAAAGAGAGTCGACAAGTCACTGAAGACGACGACCACCCGGGACGCTGTAGCACATCAATTACTGACGATAATGTCGAAGAAGCAAACAAAATGGTTGTGGAAAATCGCAAGATTACCGTAAGAGAGATTGCTAATGACGTCAGCATTTCTTTTGGTTCATGCAAAACAATTTTTCCGTTGTTTTGGGCATGTAATGTGTAGTAGTAAAGTTTGTTGCGAAATTGTTGAATTTAGACTAAAAACGACGTCGCACAGACATCGCTCAGGAATTGTTGAATGAAGTCGACAATGATCCAGAGATTCTAAAGATGCTCATAACAGATGACAAAAATGGGTAGACCAGTATGACATCGAAACCAATGCCTGCAGAGCAAAGAACGAAAACATTTCGACAAGTTCGATCAGATTTGAAGTTCCTTCTCCCTGTTTCTTTCGATTATAATGGGATAGCTCATCATGAGTTCCCCGCCTTATGGTCGTACGGTCAGTAAGGAGTACTACCGGGAAATATGCCGTTTGTCTGAAGCAATCCGAAGAAAACGACCAGAATTGGCCGGCCGCGGTGGCCGTACGGTTCTAGGCGCTACAGTCTGGAACCGCGCGACCTCTACGGTCGCAGGTTCGAATCCTACCTCGGGCATGGATGTGTGTAATGTCCTTAGGTTAGCTAGGTGTAAGTAGTTCTAAGTTCTAGGGGACTGATGATCTCAGAAGTTAAGTCCCATAGTGCTCAGAGCCATTTGAACCATTTTGATCCAGAATTGTGGCAAAACCCCTCGCGGAAATTGCATCACATAATGCTCTCGTTCACACATCAATCCCTGTCCGTGTTTTTTTGACAAAAAGCGAAACATTATGTTGTCTCACCCAACATATTCACCGGACAAGCCTCGCTGCGACTTCTTTCTACTCCTGAGGCGCAAAAGAAGCATGAAAGCGCTTTGCCAATCTTGATGAGATAAAAACAGAATCGTTAAAGGAGATGAACACAGTAAAGGTAAATGAGTACCAGAAATGCTTCCAAAATTGGAAAAAGCGCTTGGACAAAGGTATTACATCTGAGATTGATTATTTTGAAGGGGACAAAGTTGACATTGATGAATAAACAAAGGTACTTTAAGAAAAACAAAGATTCCCGTTGCATTTTTACCACATCTCGTATACGCTGAACATCTGGCTGTGCTTCAGGGCAGGTCTTGCCAACAAGGCATACGCTGCTCAGCCACCGACGTATCTCTGCAGCTGGGTGCCGTAACAGCGGTGCTGCGGTACCCGGATTGCGGGGTTCTGCAGTCAGTGGGCCACAGTGTTGTCTCATGGTGCGGTTGGACGTGGCATATCCACAGCCGAGTATGACACAAGCCTACCACGTGACATGCCCAGCTGGAGGGAGTATAAGTGTTCTCAGCTGAGCCAGTAGCAGCATTCCTTCAGTGTCGTGCATTCAGTTGACGTCTTCAGGCCAGTCATCGGTAGAATTTACAGATAAGCTACTCCAGCCTCATCGAGCAGTGTCAACAACTGGGCAAAGACGCTGATGTAGATGCCATCAGCTGGCGGGATTCACTGGGGCCAGGCCGCTCGGTGGGCACCATCGACTGACTAATCAGCCAGTCACGGAAGGTCCAGAGCTGAACTCAGGGTACCTACACATTTCCACAGACCCAGTTTTCCGTCGCTGGGGAAGTCACTAGCCACGACCAGCACCGGGCTCTCTACTGTCAAAATACGGAATAGGCGGCATTAAGTTGGTTCTGTTGAGTAAGCTTTCGTGACTCCATGCTCGCCGTGGTAATGGAGAACCCATACGACAGGTTCCCAAACACGACAACCTACAACTAGAATTGGTCAGCAGATAACACCTGTTACAATCCGCTACAGGTGATGCCCACACCCTACATCAAAATGCTGCTGCTAATGGCAACATTCTTAGGGTTCCATCTTGTCGCTGCCCTGATGGTAGGCCTACAGTAGACGCTAAACAGTCTCGTTCTAGAACTATGCTTGAGTTCACTAGGACACTGTTTAAAAACTGACAGGTATATTAGGTACATAAAATCCATTATCTTCTCGCTGAAAAAGCAATTTTCATTCAGAACTAAGCATCACGGTTACGTTCTTATCGTTGTTGAAAAGGATATTCAATCTGTTACTTGTTTTAGGTTTCTGAAATGGGGCTTATCCGTGTGACACACCTGCTCTCATCATTCTTGATTACTGAGCTTGCACAGTTTTTGACTTTAGCTGTAATTTATTCCAAAATTAATTTGGTGCAACATATTTAAAATTATTCAAGAGAAAAAATGAAACATAAATTTAATTTACGTTTTTGAATAAATGCTCTTGATGGTTGTTGATCCATTGCGTGAATGGGTATTTTTGGCTTTTGCATAAAATATATGGTACGCTTGATTCTCTAAGTTATTTCCACATACAATTAAACTAATCCTTTTGTTCATTATTCCTTGGTCAAGTAATATAAAAAATTGTATGACCGCACAGCAGCACATCCTGCCATTCTGCTTGTTCCGTCAAAACTTAACGCACAGCCTACTATAATACAGCTGTGGTACATCTCACCCAGAAACATTCGATACAAACCGACTCAAATACGAGTGTGTACCATACATACAAAGATGACCAGATACAAAGATTTTAGTAATAACTTGAATTTATAGAATTTAAATATACAAAAGAAATTAGTTACTCGATATATTTCAATTTTATATTGTAAATGGCAGAATAAGAAAATCAGAAACTAAAACATTGCTAGTAGCTGACACTGGATGCGATGTGATTACACGCATAATCGTCATCTACAGAACATTCACTTCAAGGCAAATCTATAATGATATGTCCGAAATTTTAAGTTGAACTTATCTCTGCAACGCCGTGAATTAAAATGAAGACTGATACGCGATGATACGAACACTCGTACCTTAAATATATTACACTATCATATACCAGGTGGTGCTGTAAACTACTGGGTGGAAAAGGAGAAGTATGAGTATATTTCTACATTCTCATCTCCAAAATACGACAAAATCTTTGTCCTTTAGTAAATAGATCACATAATTTTTTCGAATGCTTCAGTTGTGCTAAAGGTTCTGCCGAGAATTACAAAATTGATGGAGATATAATTAGGAGGCCAGATGGTTCTGTATTAATAGTTCGTGGGACGATTCCCAAATTGACACCAGATGTTGCATTTGCTATGTTCCTGTGTGGCAGTGCACATTTCTGCTGGAAGGAAACCTTTAGACGAAAGAACAAAAAAAAAAAAAAAAATAATAAGGTAGAGAGTAACTGAATTTCAGGGTAACGTGTGGACTGGCGTTCGGTGAACTCAGGAACAGAATAAAGAAATTAAGTTTGTTTCATGAAAGACTACTACAGATTCAATTTTCTCTTCGAGATTTAGTTTCAAAGACATCCCATTTGTTTAGTGTCCCGTTCGACGTTCCAGAGATTTCATTGTTTCAGATAACTATGACGTGACATTCAACCACTACAACTAGTTATTTCTAGTTTTCACCAGGCCTTCTACGTTGCAGAATTTGCTGTGTCATACGAAGGGAAAAGAAAGAGTATAAAGCTCCATCCATAAAGAGATCATTACAGGCGAAGTACAAACGTGAACTCGGAAAACATTTGGATTCAAGGCAGCCTTGTTTCTTCAAAGGAACCACCTCAACATGCACACCAAGCAATGTAGGAAAATAAAGGAAAGTGTGGATGGTTGGATTCCAGTGTCTTACCCATCTATTTGGGTCTGTGCTCTTTGACTTGCCTTCAAATCGGTGACTGTGCTAATATTGAGGTCAGATCGACGATTAAGAGGTCACTCGATACACACACGCAGGATAGGTCTTCATAATTCGTATGCGAGACACAGCCTGGTATTAAGGATAGACCCCAAGCACAGAAAACAACAGAAATATAGTATTTGTGCATGAACAATCCAGATGACCTGTCTAATCGCCTAGTTACCATAGACGAATTCTGGGTATATTAGTATGACCCCGAGACGGAGGGTGAAAGCGAGCAGTGGTAACATGAATATTCACCACCATCGGGAAAGGCTAAGACCGAACCATCACCGGAAAAACTGGTACTGATTGTGAAACTGCCATGGTATGGAATTAAAGGATTATGCTCGTAGAGCCAAACTGTCGCAGGGGCACAATACCGGAAATTCCTGAAAGGTTACGGGAACCTCTTAAGATGAAGCGTCGTTGGAAGATCTCACTGAGATCCCCACAGGGACTGCAGTTTCAGCACATATGAGGCCAGAATAGTTAAGAGTGGTTATATTTGTAAGGGTGGATTATACCAGAGTAACAACTAAAACATCGTTGTAACCATCACCATACTTTAAGGCTGTTGCTCGGTTTTCTCTGGTGATAATTAAACCATTATGGCTGTCCCTCCTTTATGTGGAAACATCATCACAGTGACGTGTAACGGTTCTTAGCAGAGAAGCCCAGTATATACTTTGCCAGTTAAATAATACTTGGGCACCTAGCAGTGGACAATACGCACTGTGTGCTTCCTTCGCCTTTATGACGGCTTCAGCTCTGTTGGGGAACTTTCAGTGAGGTGTCTGAATGTCTGTGGAGGAATCACGGCTTATTCTTCCACAACAGAGGACATTAAAGAAGGCGGTCATGTTGGACGCCGGAGTCAGTAGCGAAGTCGACGTCCTAACTCAACCCATAGGTATTCGTTTGTGTTCAGGTTCCGACTCTGCGTAAACCACTTCAATTCAGAAATGTTGTTGTACGCAAACTACTGCCTCACAGATGTTGTTCTGTAACAGATTGCATTGTTATGGTGATGCAGTCGTCGCCTCCTAACTGTTCTTCTGGTGTACACAATGTTGGAAAATCTATTCATATCCTTATTCATTCAGTGTTTCATTAAGTGTGATAAGGGAAAAAACAACCTAAGCAGGAAAAACACCCCCATCACGTAATAACACGTCGTCTGCGTTTCACTGTTCACACTACAAACGACTAAAAGAAAATTTCTCCTGGTTTTCGCCAAACGCAAACCATTCCGTCGGTTTGCAACAAGGTATACTGTAATTCATCACTCCTGTACTGTTGTTTCCAGTCGTGTCGCATTGCACTGAATACAGAAATGTAGGCTACTCGTTTATGAATAGCCGTTCGAAAATAGCACCCCATTCTTTTTAACTTCATATGAACAACAATTGCGCTAGCTGGACTGCTGGTAGAAATTTGGAAGTAACATGTGATTCCTTCCGCTGATCTCATGCGCCGTTTTATAACCACCTTCCATCGTGCTCTATGGTTCGTGCCCGTTAGTAATCCAACGTGTGGTGCTTGTGGCGTAAGAGATCACTATGCAGCACATTTTAGTGGACTGTGTTTTATTTTCAGGCCAGAGGGTAGCAGCAGATGTGCCTACAGACCTGACGTCTATTTTAAATTACTTTGCAATGGATGTAGTTAGAGTGGTAAAGTTTTGTGAACTGTCGAAAAGATTTTAGGGAGACGGTCAATATTGCGAGGGTGACTGACTAGCCCTTTTTTGTGAGTGGTCAGTTGGTCACTTTTGCCTGTTCTGTTATTTCTGCTCCTATATCGTTTTACTTGTGGTTTGGTCGCTGGTAAATCACTTTTAACGTTTTCTCCGTTGTCTACAGGCATGTGAGATAGAGTAACTGTGTGAATGAATGAGATTGATGTGGGAGTGACTACGTGAGTGTTATTTTGTGGATTTCATCCTAACCGTGTGCAACAGTTTTAGCGATTTCATCCACATTAGTACCTTCTAAAATGAGCCAGGACGCTGAATACCTCGGCGGTCGAACTGAACAGCTCTAGAAGGGTGGCAGTATTCTTGGTAAGTTTGTTCCGCTGGTGATACAGAATAACTAGTCCACGTTCGAAGTCACTGAGCTCTCCAAACCAACCGATTCTGCAGCTTCTCTACTGACAACGCAATGCTACCGGCATCCTTTTATTCTGGAGAATCCGTCTCCCGTGACATTTAGTGGTCATTTTCACGTGAAACAGGGGTGTTTGAATATTTATGATTAGATACTGTTACTGCTTCCCCCGTTTAGACATTTAATATCACCCCATTACGTGTAAATCATCATCTGTAAAATAATGAAAGTATCCAGTGTTATATACGAAGTTGTTATCCACGCCTTACAACCCCTCCAAGGGAATTTATCTGCAATTCCAAGTTTTTTCATCGCTTTTCCTTTCCAAATCTCTCATGAAAATCTCAATAAACAAAACATATTTATTTGCAGTGCAAGTGAAGTAAATATGAAAATAAAAAGAAAACAACTGTCGGCGTAGTGATTAGAAAACAATAGCCTTGGATTATGGCTCTGTATTCCTTCTGTTGCGCCATCCGCTGCCTGGAGGACAAGTTAGAGTAAACGGATCATGCCTTTCTCGTCACGTGCCAACAATGATATTTCTTTTCCAAACGCTTGGGCATCTGATGCTCCTACTTCTGTCTCCAACATTTCTGGGGCAGCCTTGCTTCGACGAAACTGGTGATGACGAGCAGGCGAGGTTCTCCTTGTACGTTACGTCGACCGAAAAATTTAAAATATTTATAGAATCTGGTAGAAGACTTCGTTAGAAACAATAGCAGTTTTTCTCAAACTTTTAAAATACGGAGTACTTGGCTCCATTATAATATTTTCAAATTGTGGAAATAGTCTCCCTTCCTTCCCCCTCGCCGGCCGAAGTGGCCGTGCGGTTAAAGGCGCTGCAGTCTGGACCCGCAAGACCGCTACGGTCGCAGGTTCGAATCCTGCCTCGGGCATGGATGTTTGTGATGTCCTTAGGTTAGTTAGGTTTAACTAGTTCTAAGTTCTAGGGGACTAATGACCTCAGCAGTTGAGTCCCATAGTGCTCAGAGCCATTTGAACCATTTTGAACCTTCCCCCTCCCTTCAACTGGTATTGCGTTAAGCCTTTCTTCCATTATCAAGCAAATCGTCAAAATGTCTCTCTGATATGTATACCAGTGTAGTGACACTATGAGCGCAAGCTAACATAACTTAATTTTCTTTTCCATTTTTCTGTGTATTATTCTTCTGTACCCTTCATAGTATCACGCATCTGGAAACTTAACAGATTATAAATTATCTTTCCCATTCTACTGTATGTTATTTTCCGTCTATTATAGTTGTGTCAGGCAGTTAAGGGCTACTATCGACGTTTGGGTGAATCGGTCCCTTTCGTACGGACGAGTTCCAGTCGTGGGTTTGATACCCGGAATCGGTCCGGGTGTCTGCTCCTAGCAGGCGTATTTACAGGGCAGTTATGCCGGAGAATGTGTGGCGGCAGCGGCGGCTGAAGCACGCACCCCCTCGCCGCGGCCGGCCTAGGGCTACTGCACCGCTGCTGTCCCGCATAAATTAATTAATTATGGCGCTAGGAGAACGAGGCGGCTGGGTTTGTCGGCGGCGGTGCTCCTCATGAATATGCAGCGGCCGCTCGTTACAATCAGGCTGGCCTCTCCCTCACCCCCTCACACAGCGCCGTGCAGCTAGCACCAGGTTTTGTGCAGTTCTGCTGCGGGTGGCGGCTGCCAGGTAGGGCGCGCCTGCACCGCCAATTTGGACACCAGAGGCCGCCGGAGGAGGCGCCACTGCCCTGGAGGAGCTGGAGGCTGCGCTGGCGACCGGGGCGGATGTCAGCAACCGTGGCTAAACGCTACGGAGCCCCGCTCTCGTCATTACGAGGTTAGCAGTGGACGCCGCAAATGGATCTCGTCCCGGCAGCTTGCCTTCGCAAATTTGCATACTGCCACTGCGCTTGTTGCTGAGAGTTTAAATGTGTATGTTAAACTGCTACGTCCACTACGGGCGTCGCATTCCAACACGAAGCCAAATACGAGGGTCGTTCAATAATTAATGCCCCATATTTTTACTCTCAGAACATATTTATTGTTAAGAGTCAAAATATGGTGACAATACATGTCAACATGTCTTGTCTATGTTCATTTTTCTGAGTAGTCTGCATCACGTTCTATGGCCGCACGCCAAAGTTGTTGTAGAGCATCTATCCCCTGCTGGTAAGGGCTCATGCCCTGTAGGCGCAGCCATGTTTTCACTGCGTGACTGAAACTCCCGCCATATTCAAAGTGTGTTTCGCGTAGAGCATCCATAAGCTCCTACAATTCAGATGAAATGGCCTTTCTCTGAATCTTATGGTCAGCTGTGAGCATTCGTGGAACCCATTGTGAGCACCTCTTTCAATATCCGAGAATCTCGATCATTCCAGACGCGCTTAGAATGCCGACCGACAAGTGTAGAGCCAATTGTCAAGTTGTGATGTGCCGGTCGGCACGAATTATAGCATCCGCACGATTCAGCATGGATGGAGCAGTGGCTGTTGTAACGTTCCCTGGCCGCACACACACTATTAATAAACTAAAATTTAATTGTACTATATACGCCGCTATGAAGCAATTTGTATATACTGTAATTATTTAACAAAAAATATTATTTAATTTTGTGTAAAGGACATTCGTTATTATTGTAATATTTTCTGTAGTAATATTCTCGATGTATTTATGATTGCAATATTTCTATACTCATAATGTAATTACGAAATGTGTCAATATCTGCGATACGAAAAATGTAAAATACAGCCGCAGATTGAAAAGAGACAATAACGGTTGATCGTCGAATAAATAGGAATACATAGTGTGCATTCTTTGTCATCTTCCTCGAGACCAGAGAGAGAGAGGAACCTGTGACGTAGCATTTTATGAATGGGTACACTTCATCTGTCTGTATCTAGAGTTAGCCGCCATTAGAGGAGAAATTACAAACTAATGTAAGTTGAAGTATTGTTGTGGTCTAAATACATTATAATTTATCAAAAGTGTGTGTTATTAATGTAAATTAGCTTGCCCATGTCGTCTATAATATTTCTTTAAAGAATTTTCAGCATTTTTAGCGGTGTTGCTGGGCTGTGCCGCGACCGAACGATTTGCAGCTGCGGCACATTTAAAAAATTGTTCCGCTAAGAAAAATTAACCAAACCCGTAAATCGGGAGCAGATAAAAATTATCAGTGAATTAAGAAAACGTTTTTCTTTTACAGCGATCCAGAGACTGACGGCATTTATTACTAGTTTCACATTTGTGCATTCATAGGCGGATAGTTAACGTTGAAATTTAACAATTTGTTGGTTCTTTCAAATAACTTAAATGTATAGTGAAGTGTGTTTTATCAATGATAACTAAACGTCGGTTGGCAATATTTAACCATTTTCTGCTAATAGAGACAGTCTTATGTTCCATAGCTAACGCCGGGAAGGAATTCAGTAAATATTAAAAAAAAAAAAAAACCACTGCATTTAGAAAATGTGTGCCAAGGCCGAATTATGTAAAAGATATAATTCTCAACTAAATATTCTTAATCAGTTAATATGAATTTATCAGCATGAGAGGGTTGACTAAGTTCACGTAATTTTATATGTACTTAATTCTGTCTAAATGAATTTTTACTACCACACGTAAATAAGGGGTTCTACAACAAAGTTCGTACTGACTGAAAGAAAGAGCAAATAACTAATAACAAAAAAAACAATTTAAAAAGGGTAACATTTGAAAACAAAATCATTTCATTATACATTTATTTATTTTTAATTTCATTAAACTGCGACAGGCCGTCCCGAGCGTGGCTGATCATGGAACTATGTCTCTGCATTTCCTGAGGCTGTAACTTTCTTTACCATCGCCTAACTGTACTTTATCAACTGCAGCACTGCCATACACTGCACACTAACGTTTATGAATGTTGACCACGGTTTCTCTTTCTACACACAAGAATTCAATAAGAGTACGTTGCTTGTAACGTGCGTCGTATGTAGACGCTATTTCTACGCTGTACTACGGCTGTGCCATCTGCCAGAACGGTTCGAAACTTCACCGACGTGCAAAATAATCATCAAATGTGAAGCACCAAAAGGACGTTTGTTTATGAATATTAATGGCTTTAAAAAAAAAAATGAGGGGCATTACTTATTGCACGATTCTCGTACAATTTACATTTTGAGCAAACAGATTTTGTTAGTTTCAGACGCTTCTCCTCAAACAGTTTGTAAACCCAGACTCTTTCTCCTATTTGAATTACGAAGGCCTCCCACACACATACCGGGGCGAGGGGGAAGGAAGGGTGATATTAAATGTCTAAACGAGGGAAGCAGAAAGCCCTTCGTCATCTTGCAGGCGTTACAAACGCAAAATTATTGCAATTACATCGTTGTTTTAAAATTTCTATAGAAAAATAAAATAGTTCACTTTCATAAAAGGTTCTCCGCCGTCGAACAATTTAGCACAAAACCGAGCGGGAGCCATTATTTCACCAAACACTGGCGAGACTAGCTGGTGATGTACAGTGCAATGTCTTTTGATTCTATTGATTTTCCTCTCGATAAGAGCAGCTTTGAAATTTTTTGATTACATTCCTCTCCTGGAGAGAGAAATAATCGCAGAGTTCCACTAGCGGAGTGCATTTAAGGGAAATGCTAACTTGGAAATTAATTTGGAATTCAAATTTTTCCAAACTTTTTACAGAAAGTTTCAGGATCGGGATTAAGTACAATATATTTATGATTATTTCGATTTAAAGCAAAAATTGAAAATAAGAAGAAACAAGTCTCTGAATTGGGTCTCGAACTCACGACCCTCGGCTTACTGTTTGCATTGTTCCTTGTGCGTTAACCACTGCTTGGAAACTTACCTAAAGCAAATAGCTCATACCTGACCCGACCCGTGCCAAAAGTTATTTTTTTCCAAACGCTTGGCCTTCTGTCACTTTCATTTCTGGCCGAACCCAGCACATACCACAAACGTGAACCATATGGTGATGATGAGTAGGCGAAGTCTCCTTGTTGGTAGTGGATGTAAGTTTTCACGATGAACGTCACACTCAGTATTTTGAGATACTGGAGTACTTACACAACAGCACCTCTTTCAAAAGTTGTTTGTTAATATAAGTCAGCAACAGTGTTTTGTTTTAGAGCGGGCACTGGGCATAAAGTACCCTCCCCCACCCGCCCCCACCAACCTCCTTCGGTAATACACGTTATTGTAAATGCCTAGGTAATGATAGATTTAACAAATTTCAAGACACCTTCACAGGATCTGTCGACCTAGAAGAAGTGTTGGACAATGTAAGATGGAGCAAGATGTTCAAAATTCTCAGAAGAACAGATGTAAGCCACAGAGAAAGACAGCTAGTATACAGCTTGTGCAACAACCAAGAGCGAAAACTAAGGATCGAAGATCAAGAACGAAGTGCTTCGATTAGAACGTGTATATGACACGGAAGCAATCATTTACCACTCCTGCTGAATTTATGCGTCGAAGAAGGAATACGGAACTAATGGATAGGTTCAGCGCGGGGATTAAAATTCAGTGTGAGATTATATCAGTGATGAGATTTGTTGATGAAAATGAATGTGAAGGAGCATCACACTGTATGGAATGAATAGAGTACGGAATATGGACTAAGAGTGAAACAAAGAAAGACGAAAGTAATCAGGAGTGGTAGACATGAGATTGGGGATAACTTAACATCAAAATTCGTGACCACAACGTAGATGCAGTGAAGGAGTTCTGCCACATTGGAAACAAAAATAAAGAAGGAGACCAGCACAGGCGAAGAGGGCATTTCTGACTAAAACAAGTATACCACTATCAAACATCGACATTAATACGAGGAAAAAACTTACGAGCGTACGTTTCGAGCTCAGTGTTCTGTGGAAGTAAATCATGAAGTGTGGGAAACCGAGAAAGAACACAATCGAAACGTCCGAGATGTGCTACTGTAGAAGGAATGTTGTAAATTAGGTAGACAGGTAAGATAAGAAATGAGGAGGTTCTCCACGGAACCAACGGTGAGAGGAACGTATGGAAAACATGGGCAAAAATGGCTCGGATGAAAGGACAAGTATTAAGGCATCGAGGATTAACTTACATGGTACTTCAGATAGTAGCAGAGCTTAAAAACCGAGATTGTGATACATCTAACAAATCATTAAGGACGCTTTGTGCAAAGTGCTGCTCTGAAATGAAGAGGGTGGTACAGGAGAATATTCGTTGCAGTCCATATCAAACCAATCAGAAGACTGGTGACTCATAAATAAAGAAAGAACTATTGAACTATATTTGGATTAACAGTGTTAGGTGTTAACTGTTCTTAAGATTTTTTGTAATACAGTAAGAGTTGTACGTACTTCCTACATAAATGTGCAGTTATGGCGGTGTGTTCCATTTGAGGAAAAACTGCTTTGAGGAAAAAAATTAAAATTCAGAAACTAGCAATAAAGATAATGAAAGGTGTTGCTTATAGGAAATCATGCAGGGAACTTTAAAAAAAAATTAAAATTTCCGAAGTATTTTATGCATACGGTGTAACGAGTATTCGTGTAAGTACGGGTATACGTGTAAATATTTCTGCTGGTGACAGAGGACGATGTACAGAACAAGAGGGCATGCAAACTGCAGACTAATAATTGTAGCTATTACAGGCCGTATGTTTTTTGGTTGATTAATATCTTCAAATGAATGTGGTAAGAGCAAGCCTTTAACGCTTATTTTCTCCCAGGCAGCAGGTCAGGTGTTGATGTCTGAAAGCTGGATGGGGTACGTAAAAGTGACCCGGAGAACAGAGTTCCAGGGTACAAAGAAACGCAGCGGAGGAAAAGAAATACAGTGCTAACTTGACTATAGCAAAAGTTGAAAGTGGCCACTACTCATCTCTTGGCACTTTTGGGCCCTGGTCAGCAAGTTGCTGAAGGCGTATTGAAGTAGGATTGCTGGAAGTGCTGCAATCTCATCTAAAATGTTCTGCTGCCGTTCTTGAAGACTATGAGGGTTGTTGCGATACACCTTAGACTTGAGGCCTCACCGCGCAAAGTAATCACACACTGTTGGTCTGCATGGTCACTTGGGCCGCGACTGATTTCTACTATCAACTCTGTCAGGCGTGTAGCTTGTATACTAGTTATCCAAGGTTCTACTGTATGGACGGTAGTTCCAGCCTGTTGGAAGTAACTTTAGGTCTTTTCCTCCCCCTTAAATGCCGCCACAAGTGATTTGAAAATGTTGGCAATGTAAAGCATCGAAGCCAGCGTCTGACGAAAGGGGATGATACCAATAATGTAGCGTGCATACACTGCACACCAAGCTCCAATCTTCTGATCATGCAATGGCGTTTCGTTTTGGAAGTTATGCGGATTCTCCGCTGCCCAGAACCTTTAACATAACCACTCAGGTGAAACCAGGCTTATTCAGATGTGTCCAAGCCATTCATTGCTATCTCAGTGAATAGCCATTCACAAAATTGGAGGCGCTGAGGGCCGTCCGTTGGTTTTAATCCATGAACAACAGACACTCCACATGGGGTATTCGTCCGCATGTTCGAGGGGATATGAGGGTCTCATGCGACAGGTGTCGGGTTGATTTGATAGGACGGTGACGCATTTTCTGGTGAACTGCAGCCACATTTTCTGGCGTGCGGGCACGTTTCGCAAAGATTTTTTTACTTGTTCGAAACAGATCCTGTCCGACGCCACTTTCGGACCAAGCATTGCATCGCACGCTTTGCTGGCACTTTGACACCATTCAAGTACTCAGCAAGCAACTGCCCACACCGATTCCAATACTTTTTTATCACGTAACTTTCCACAATGTACACCCGTTGCTCCACTGTGAGTCCATCACCCCTTTGCACTGCTCTACTCTCACTCATGCATCCCACGTTACGCTCTGAACCGATATGGATCACGTGGCTGGAGTACACATTGTGTGCGCTTCACAGGGTGTGCTTGTACAAGTAACGTGTACTCCACATTCCGCAAGCTAATTTGCCACATACGCATGGCAACGCAAATCTACTAGTTATGTCTCATATGTGACGTAAGAGTTCCTTAGGCATAAACCTACAGACATTTTTCTGGACGAAAGGGGGTCACCTTGTTCGAGAATTAGAAACGAACTCATTAATATAAGTGTCGTGGATCTTGCAACATACATTGAGCTTTCAGTGGCAGAAGAAAGATAAGTAATGTCTGATGGGAGTCTTCAGATCTGCCGAAATATTTAAAATGGGCGTGACTGAAGCATAGTAAGTCCCCATTGAAGGTACGCAACTTGGCATTAACAGTGGTACGAGATGCTACGTACTTCTGCACCAGTAGCAGCATGGTATAAATTATATTGGTGCATAATATCCTCCGTTCGCAGGGAAGCGGTTGCTCTAAATTCCGATACTCCAGTGTGAAGGCTTGTTGGCTCCGTCGATACTATGCGTCTAGCGGATTCCTTTGGTGCAGGCATCTATAGTTGCAGTCGGCTTGACTTCGCGGAACTGTTCGTAATAAACAGGATGGAGTGACTTTGAGCTGGTAAGCATACGCAACCGTTACCACGTTTCCATCCTAGTCACAACAGCCATTAAGAAACAGGTACAAACAATTCGTAATTTCACCCTTGAAAATTTGGTTAGTAGTTTCGGAGTAACAACAATGTTCAGAACTTGCGATTTATCTCTTTTGAAAACGAAACCGATTGCGGTCTTGTGCGTAAGTTTGTGATGTCATTTACAGACTCATCAAGTTGAATGAAGAGACCAAAGGGTGTTGCACCACCACAGTACAGGTATCGCGTTGTTATAACTGAAGTAACCGACTGGGGTGGCGCAATGATTAGCTCTCGTATTCGGGGGGCCGAAGGTTCAAACCTGCGTCTGGCCATTCTGACTCAGGTTTCCCGTGATATCTGCTTTCCTTCTCCATCCATGCAAACCGTGCGGATGCTATTATTCGTGCCGACCGGCACATCACAACTTGACAATTGGCTCTACACTTGTCGGTCGGCATTGTAAGCGCGTCTGGAATGGTCGAGATTCTCAGATATTGAAAGAGGTGCTCACGATGGGTCCCACGAATGCTCACAGCTGACCACAAGATACAGAGAAAGGCCATTTCATCTCAACTGTAGGAGCTTACGGATGCTCTACGGGAAACACACTTTGAATCAGAGCTTGTGCTCCATCTGTAAAGATCTCGTTGTCGAGGGGACGTCAAAACTAATCTCCCTCCCCCCACCCCCATAGCTGCAATGCAGGTACTCACAGAGGTCCATTGTGGGCCGTATTTACGAAATGACAGCGAAACGTGATAGATATTCTCGTGCGATAATGCGGACCGATATACGCTGGACGAAATATAGTTCAACGCTTCACCACCATGTGAAAATCTGGCGCTGTGAATACAAGAAAGACGTATAGGAATGTATCCATATGTAATGGACTACGAACTGGACATGGGCAGGAAAGAACAGAAATGTTACAAACGCATGATGTTGATATTGTTATTAACATCACCTTATACAATTTGTTCAATACGAGCACCAGAGACTTCAAGGAGATGCTGTACAGCGCTAGATTTTCCACTGGTGGCCAGAATTCATACTAATTCTTTTTTCAAACATAAATTGGTTCCACTTTAACCCATTAGCACACACTGAGTAGCCAAAAAGTTATGATCACTGCCCATCGCGACACTGGATGAGATCTAGTGTCGTTGCGGGCACGCGAAACGGTAACCAAAATATATAAGCGGTGCAGACACGGACAAGGCTAGGGCTGCAAATGGCGAAATACATTGAGATATGTGACTTTGAGGAAGGGCAGATTATTATGACGCAGAGCCTGCGAAAGAGTATTTCGGAAACAGCGAAGCTGTATGTTCACGTGCTGCTGTCTTGATCATGTACGGGAGAGGCAGAAGGACAGTGAGATTAATACTAGACGCTAAATGATTAGACGTTCACAATTCTTCACGGAAAGTGGGTTTCGAAGGCTTGTCTGCTGTTAAGAAGAACAGATGGTGATCTGTGGCATCTCTGCCGAAACAGCAGAACGCTAGTGAACACGCAAATATTTCGGATCACGGCTTTCATCGTATAATGTTAACACGAAGCTCCGCAGCAGACGACCCCTGCGTGTTCACACGTTGACTCAACGGCATCGTCTATTACGCTTTCGGTGGGCACGGGACCATCGGGATTCGACCGTCGATCAATGGCAACGTGTCGGCTCTTGGGGTGAATCACATTTTTGCTACATTAGGTCGATGGTCGTCTCCACAAACGCCGGCATCGAGGTGAGCGGCTGCTCTAAACTTGCAGCGTTCCAGGGACGCAGGCTAATGGGGGCAATATCACCTGCATCCCTTCATGCTTGATGTATTCCCCGACGGCGATGTCATCACTCAGCAGTATAATTGTCCATGTCTCGGAGCCACAACCGAGCTACTGTGGTTTGAAGAGCACTAGAGTGAACTAACGTTTATGTCTCGGCGACCAAATTCACCTGATGTTAATACTAAGGAGCCCATCTGGGTCGCTATAGGGCGCCATCACCGCGCACGAAAATCAACCGCCCGTTATTCACGGAAATTACATGACCTGTGCGTAGACATCTAATGCAACTTACCTGCAAAAATCTACCAACAAACTGTTGGATAGCTGATAAGCAGAATAAGGGACGTATTTCGGTCCATAGACGGATAATGAAGCTGTTAAACAGGTGGTCATACTAATTTGGCTCATCAGTCTCCCTACCTAAGTTCGCCGCCATTCGATAATTAAAACCCACACCGGACCTCTATGATTAGTTGCACTTGTATTGTAACCACCCAGTATGAGCGCAGAGTAAACGGGGCTTTCATTCTGTTTGTGTCGTTACTTTAAAACAACGAAGTACCTCAATCTACGCACTGCGGGCCCGCAGCACTGGACTGCCCAGCCCTCTGCAGCCCACCGCACTGGATGAGTTAGACCGAATATCAAATATACACACATCAAAAAAAGTTTTGCATCACCTCGGACCGAGGTTTCCGGTGCCGGTACAGAAAACTGGAATAGAGATCAACATAAATATCATTTTCGCCCTTTTTATTGCTCATGAAAACGAGACATTGCATGTTGTACCCCCATACAGCGAAATCTTCAGAGGTGGTGGTTCATATTGTTGTACATACCGCTACCTCTACTACCCAATAGCACGTCCTCTTGCATTTATGCATGCCTGTATACGTCGTGGCATACTGTTCACAAGTCCATCGAGGCACTGTTGGTCCAGATTCTTTCACTCCTCAACGGCGTAGATACCTCAGAGCGGTTCGTGGGTCACGTCATCCATAAACAAGCTCTTTTCATGTTGTGGGGAGCACATTGTGCTCATGTGGGAACGACCTAGATGCTTGTAAAAAATAAACCGGTAGAAAAGATTGCAGGAATTCTTTTCATTCCATGATTACCGGTTAAGCAAAACTAAAGCCGCTCTCGTCGGATCGTAGTACACATACAGGTTACAACATCAGGGCAAACAGTGGTGATATTAATAGTTGCCTATAATACGTAGGCCTTACAAAATTGTCGTAAGTAGCACGTAGGCGTCACATACAGGCAATTATAATGTCATCTCTCTTGGACGCCTGTGTGCTACTTACGGCAATTTTGTAAGGCCTGCGGGCTATAGTCAACTATTAATATCACCATTGTTTGCCTTGAAGTTGTAACCTGTATGTGGCCTAAGATCCGATGATGGCGTCTTCAGTTTCGCCGAAACCGGTAATCACGGAATAAAAAGAATTCCTGCGATCTTGGCTACCAGTTTATTGTTTTACAAGCACTTTTCAATCTATCCCAGGCAATTTCGATAGAGTCCATGTCTGGAAAAGATGGTAGTCACTCTAGTCGAGCAACGTCGTTATCCCAAAGGAAGGCATTCACAAGATTTGCACGATGGGGGCGCGAATTGTCGTCCATGAAGACGAATGCCTCGTCAATATGCTGCCAATATGGTTTCACTATCGGTCGGAGGATGGCATTAACGTATCGTACAGCCGTTACGGCGCCTTTCAGCAGCGGTGTACGTCGGCCCCACATAATGTCAACCCAAAACAGCAGAAAACCTCACTGGACAGTGTGTCTAAGGCGTTCAGTCTGACCGGATCGCTTCCAAACACTTCTCCGACGACTTCGCAGTTGCGCACAGTTGGAGTCGTAACACTACATCCTGTGGTTGCATGAAAAGCACTATTCAACATGGTGGCGTTACTGTCAGGGTTCCTCCGAGCCATAATCCTTAGGTAGCGGTCATTCACAGCAGTAGTAGCCCTTGGGCAGCCTGAGCGGGGGACCTCATCGACAGTTCCTGTCTCTCTGTATCTCCTCCGTGTCCGAACAACATCGCTTTGGTTCACTCCGAGACACTTGGACTCTTCCCTTGTTGAGAGCCCTTCCTGGCACATAGTAACAATGCGGACGCGATCGAAACGCGGTAGTCACCGTCTAGGCATGACTGAACTACAGACAACACGAGCCGTTTACCTCCTTCCTGGTGGAATGACTGGAACTCATCGGCTGTCGGACTCCCTCCGTCTAATAGCCGCATGGTTGTTTACATCTTTGGGCGAGTTTAGTGACATTTCTGAACAGTCAAAGGGACTGCGTCTGTCATAAAATATCCACAGTCAAAGTATATCTTCAGGATTTCTGGAAACTGGAGTGATGTAAAACTGTTTTTGATGTGTGTACATCCCTCATTGTGTACCAAGCTCTAACGCTCCACGCGTGCTGTTCCGACCTCTCAGTGTCGTATTTCCTATAAACGGTGAAAAGCTTTTAACATGAATCTGATGGGGCCAAAGTTTTCTTCGTTAAAATAAATTTATTGTACACTATGCGTGTGAAACAAAAGCTCGACAATATAACAGAAGCAATCTTTTGATATGCTGTTTGCTGCTAAAATTTGCACATGCAGCTGCTAGTACATCTGGCTGGATACGTTTGTTTATTCTTTCAATGTCTTCATTTTAAGCAAAATGATGGGTTGATGGGTTGTATTCGCATGGTTTTCTCGGCCATTACGCACGTAATTCAGATTTCGACACATCAAGAACCTAATTAGAAAGCTAATTGACTAGTATAATGGTATATGCTGACACTGGCCGTACCTCAATCTGCTCAAAAGCAGCATTGTTTATTCTGTTCAGTCTAACACATAAACAAAAATAATAATAAAACTTCTGAGTGTTGGTGCGACTGCGTAAAGTATGTACTGAATATCTAATTTTACTAAGAAGCGGATTGTTGTTATATTAAACCATTTTGTTTCCTGCTGATGAAAAATTGAGTAAAGCATTACTTCGGATCCACAGTACTCTTTAACATCAACGGATTATTTATATTAAGCGTTTTCAGCTTAATCGATTTTCAGTGCACCAACTTCAATATATGATGAACTGGGGTGCGATAAAACCGCCAAAATAATGTCTATAATGCAATAATAATTCACAAAGAAAGAGATTCGTTTATTTGGCTCCAATAAATCGACATTAATTGGTTCAAATGGCTCTGAGCACTATGGGACTTAACATCTCAGGTCATCAGTCCCCTAGAACTTAGAACTACTTAAACCTAACTAACCTAAGGACACCACACACGTCCATGCCCGAGGCAGGATTCGAACCTGCGACCGTAGCGGTCGCGTGGTTTCAGACTGAAGCGCCTAGAACCGCTCGTACACACCGGCCGGCTCGACATTAATTGGAGAGCAGTTTGCATAAATGAAAGATACAAGAAAAATAGATTCAATAATCGACAATAGATTTAGGGAGAACATAAAAAAGGTGGTGTGAAAAACGTTTACAACATATTCCTTCATTCATTTTCGCTGATACTGGAGTTTCTATACAGAAAGAGAAGAGCATGAACATTGTCCGGCTACAGAAGGTACCATCGTGCACTTAGAGTGAAACTTGCAGAACAAACATTTTTCTCTGTTGCAAAGCTGGATGCCTTTACACACTAAATATTTAACGTTATCTTCTGGAGAGTCGGAAAAATTTATCTGTTTTCATTCCAATTAGAAGCTACATTTTCCATCAAATTATAGTTTTGGTTTGGTTTAGGTACCTATCTAACTCATCTACGGGAGTCTGATTTTCGTCAATATCTTCAAAAATGGCTCTGAGCACTATGGGACTTAACTACTGTGGTCATCAGTCCCCTAGAACTTAGAACTACTTAAACCTAACTAACCTAAGGACATTACACACATCCATGCCCGAGGCTGGATTCGAACCTGCGACCGTAGCAGTCGCGCGGTTCCGGACTGCGCGCCTAGAACCGCTAGACCACCACGGCCGGCGTCAATATCTTCCGACAAAGCAAACGTCTGTACTTTTTTTCATGGTGATAAAACAAAGACTATTAATACATCGTTTGGTGAATGATCACAATGTAAAAGTGCTTCTAGAAAAGAAGACCAATGTTCCATTCTTAAAAATATTTTAAATATTTTTCATCATTTGAGGACTTCGTCAAATCTGATCTCAGATTCTATCTGGACAATCTAACAAACAGTTCATGTATATTTGGCTGTTAGTTAGGTGAGAATAAACCTAAGCTGACCGTCTTTTAGGAGGCCGAATTTAGTTTTATTTGGTAGACGGCAGTCCACAAGAGAGCACCCTTTTGTGAATGGTCATTCGAGATTATTGATGTAATAGTTACTGAATAGTATGCATTATCTCTCCTAAAACTTCACACTTCTGAGGTACGGATATCATTTTCAGATGGCGAAATGGTGCCCATGGAAAGTAGTTAGCTCGACGTGCCATTTCCTCTACATAATTTTTCAGGTGGATTCGCAATATTTATTTCAGAGGCTTCTCCATCTTGAGGTTCTTTACTTAAGGGTTTCAGGAACTTCATATTACGTAGCAAGGTGATTTTTTTCGATTCCAGTTCTTTTGAGGTCTCCTTGAAGGGATGTAAGGAAAATAACTACTTTAAAATTCCTCAAATAATTTACATGCAATTGAATACCAGTATAATATAAAAAGACAACAAAAGACATAATGTTAGAACAGAAATCAATTCGTCCTTCAATGTTATGTCAATCCTTCTGTTCTCTCTGCTTCTCATTTTTCAGAGAGAGTTTTACACAATACCGAATACTGCTTTTTGAGTGATTAAAGCATGGTCAGTCGTGTGTTCCAGGGAGTATCGATCGACTTTTCCAGTATTCTCTCTAGGCTATGAACAAGGCTACTTTGCTTTGCAAATGTCAGTTCCTCCAATGCGGTCACAATAAAATGAAATTGTTGGAAATTGGATGACACATACCACACTTAACCGCATTTCTCAGCACCGTGTTGAGCGCGTAACAGGAACAATTCAGTCTAGAATATCCACAAAGTGCAGCGATAGTGCTGGCATCTTGGTCACTAGTAAAAGACACACCTTTGAGGTAAATCGTCTCAAACATTCGTTTCTAATACTTTGACCTGTCTTACAGTCATCTGCAAACCTGATCGCAAACAAGAAGCTTCATCTGAGGTCCCAGTCAAGAAAATAAGGAAATGTTCGTGTCAGTTATGAACGCTCTTTGCTCTACATATCTGTGTCGTCCGGAGCATTCACTTCCGTTCACGTAATAAATCCTTCAGACATAATTTCCTTTCTACGGTTTTTCACTTTTTCTGTGAAGTGCCTTGAGACAGTTGTGGGGTGAGATTACTTTTCAGTAAGTCGTTGCAGAGTCGACTAACCTCTGAACCAGATAAATAAATCCTTCACGTCCAATAGCTTCATAAGATCTGAAGTCTCGTGCACTCATAGCCAAGCGTTTGCAGTAATCTTGCCACGAACAGATCTGGGGACCGGCCGGAGTGGTCGAGCGGTTCTAGGCGCTACAGTCTGGAATAGCGCAACCGCTATGGTCGCAGGTTCGAGCATGGATGTGTGTGATGTCCTTAGGTTAATTAGGTTTAAGTAGTTCTGATTTCTAGGGGACTGATGACCTCAGAAGTTAAGTCCCATAGTGCTCAGAGCCATTTGAACCAGATCTGGGAAAGGCGTTTGTGGTCAACACATGCCACTTGTTTTCTAGACACACAAGAATAGCGTGAAATATGCGATGCGCCAGATGCCCCTTAAGCATCCAGATAACAAGTAGATTTGACACTGTTGCCATCACCATCTGCTGCAGTCTTAACCACTGATCAAGTTAAGCTTTTGAGATTTGGTGTGGTCTCTGTGATTCTGCACTCACCAGCCATTAGTTTTTGGTTTATTTCCCGTTTTCTTGACACACTTTCCTTTCTTTTCGAAGCACTCGAAATTTCCGCACTTACCTTGTATATAGTAAAAAAACTTTTTATTGTCTTATACCGTCACTTCTGTTTGATACACAATAACAAAAAATATCTTTGCAAAAGACTAAATACGGACTTTTCTAAAGGATTTCCTAGAATTTATTAATGGCTCGCGCGTCATTTATTTGTGTCCTCCGCAATACGACAGCTATTAATTGTGTTGGAGCAGCTGTGTTAAAGAGCATTGATTTTAGAAGTAGAAAGATGTCACAATGGCGGATAACTTCCACCGCTCTATTAATAAAAGTTAAAACAGCTCAAACAGCGTTCATGAAAATGGCCGAGGTGATTACTGTCATCAGGTAAGGCAGTGATGTGTCCGATGTGAGGGAAGTCGGCAAAGAATTAAGAACCAATATGTTGCAAAATACAGAATGCCTGTTTTTCTACAAGTGCTTCCGCAAAGTCGTATGTGCCTTTGGATTAAATTCTAAACTGGGACATCAAGATTTCAGACATAATAGGTATGTTTGTGGGTAAGAACGCAAAACTCGTAATACGTTGAGAAAGAAAGATAGTCTCTATCTGATAACGATCTACACTGCTAACAGTGTGAGTAGGCCAATATGTGGGAGAAAAAGTACCTCAGAAGGACATAAAGAAAACTGAGAAAAGACAGAGAGCCTATTATTCTATGACTGTGTACATCGAAGCAATAATAGCAGTAGATTTATAATTGAATGACGGTTGCAGATGCATCTAAAGAAATTAATAATAGTTCTACGCCACACTAGGAAGATAAGTAAATATAAATTCGGATATGTTTGTCGATGTTTCGACCCAGAGTCGTCAATAAAAATAATTTCCTTTGATAAATACCCACACAGATCTCATGCAGGCACCCTCAGTTCACAAATAAAGCCAAAATAATATCTCTCAGTCTTGCTCTCCAGTAGTAAATTCCTCGACGTATGTTTCCGACCCAACGTATTTGCCTCTACTTTCTTAAAAAAGAAGTTTTCAGCATATCTCGAGTTGCCTTCCTTTAACAAAACCAAGGACAACGGTCACTATTAAGTTGTGGCCGGATTAGATTTGTTTCACATTCCATGCAATATTTCGTATGTTACATGTTTGATGACGTATTAACACTTCTTATGTACTGAGTGCTACCAGTTATTTCTTTTGCCATGACGCATACATCATTGGGAGACAGAGCAGTCTAGCGTACAAACGGGGTCAAACCTACAACTTTCGCCAACAGAAGCAAATATTTGCAAGTGCATAGTGACAAACACCAGCAATGTGATAGTAGATTACCGAATTTTTTCTTTTCTTTCGTTCCAGATACAGGTAAGACCCCACATTGGGATTTCTTCAGATCGACTTCGTCTTATTCCATCTTCTGACACTACAAAAACTACGCATAATTTCATAGACCATGGTATTCTAAAATTAATAAAAACCTAGTAGATAACTATAATAAAAACTAGACTGAAGTTTATGATCAATTTAAACAACAAAGAAAGCAAGCAGCCACACTATTCAGAAATACCAAACGAACCTTCCAAAAGGAGAAACCCTTGGAAACGTACAAAATTTTTGTAAAGAAATGATACCCCTGACTTTTATCAAACTCTTAAGAATGAATTGAAGGGGTACCAAACTCCACACGTCTGTTTCAAAAACGAAAACGGCAAAATTGGGTTAAGCAATACTGAAAATTGTGAAATACTAGCAAGAAGCTAAAGAAAATTCATTAGCTTCTGAACTGTCTTGAACCAAATCGTAAATTGGAATTCTCAGATATTAATGAAAATTTGGAAGAAGATTTACCGCCAAATCTAGAAGAAATTCAAGAAGTAATTAAGACCCTTAAAAGACCAAACCTAGTGGAGAAGAATCTATTACAGCTGGACTTTTGCAGTGGTCCTTGCCAAGTATAACAAAGGAGCTAAATTTACCCTTTGAAGAAATCTGGAAAACACAGAAAATTCCGAAGGAATGGGAAGTTGCGTTGAAACACCCACTCCACAAAAAACGTAATAAACGGGATGCAAACAACTACAGAGGGATATCTTTACTGCCAGTAGCGTATAAAATATTTTCCAAGATTTTATTAAGTCGAATAGAAACAACAGTAGACAGTCATTTAGGTGAATATCAAGGTGGTTTTAGGAAAGGAAGATCATACTCAGAACAAATATTTAATCTCAAGTCAGTATTTCGCCACAGATTTCTTAATTCAAAGGATATTGTAGTTATATTTGTGGATTTCAAAATGGCTTTTCATTCTGTTGACAGAGAAACTATAGCTAAAATAATTCGAGAATTTTGCTTAAAGTCTAAACTGGCAGACCTAATCCGTGAATCACTTAGAGATACAGTCTGTAGACTAAAATTTATGGAACAAATTTCACAGGCTTTCAAAACGAAAACAGGAGTACGACAAGGAGACGGCGTATCCCCAATTCTTTTTAATGGCGTGTTAGAGAAAATAGTAAGAATTTGGAACGAAAAACTTATTGAGCTCAACATCTCACTATGAGGTTAGGAAGATGAAGCAAAAATATTGAAATCAACTGTCTTTCATTTGCGGATGATTTTGCTATGCTTTACGAAAATGTGGCATCAGCTATAGCACAAATAAATCCCCCTGAAAGAAATAGCGAGTAGAACTAGCTTAAGAGTTCTTTCAGAAAAAACAAAATTTGCAGCAAACGTTAAGAACGATCCAAAATTTCTTACAACAAATATTTGCCTAATAGAGAGGGTAAGAAAATTCTAATATCTAGGAGAGATAATCCAACAAAATTCTTTGGAAAAATCTGCAATACGGGAAAGGTTACATAAAATGGGGAGAGCATATGCTACCACCGAAGACCTCTACAACAAAGAGTACCTACTCAAAAATGCAAAAATAAGCCATTACAACACAGTAGTGAAGCCAGAATGCCTACATACAAGCGAAAGCCTGGCATTAAACTATAATTTACACACATTAGAAGTACTAGACAAGCGAATTATGATGAAAATATTAGGACCACAAGAAACAGCAGAAGGTTGGAAATTACTAAGTTGTGCTGAAATATACCAAAATATAGAAAACATTTAAGAAAAGAAAAGCGCATGTATTTTGGTAATCTATTTCGAATGCAAGACAGTAGACTACTTAATAAGATTTTCAAATATTTGCGGGGTAGGAAGTCCACAACAATATGGATCAAAGATGTAAAAAAGGATTCAGAAAGAAACAATATAAGACTAGAAGATATAAACAACAGAAAATGGAAGATTTCCAAGGAACAGTATCTAAGAAGACTGGTTCCAAATGGTCTGAAGCCAGAAAGAAGGAACATAGTGAAAAGATGAAGGTATACCGGAAGAAAATGAAAGAACAAAGGGCAATGAAGGGCAATAGACAGAACCCATATTTCTGGAAAGCATTTTACACGGTGTCCCATTGCATGCAGTCAACGAACGTACGAGCATGTGGAATGAGTTCATAGATATGTGAGTAGCTCAAAGACTTCTTAAGTAATAGAACCCAGTATGTTGTCCTGTTCATCAGAGTCATGGGTATCGTCAGAAATGGTCAGGGGAGTGTGACAGGACTGCTGCTGTTCTCTATACACGTAAATGATTTGGCGGACAGGGTGGACAGCAATCTGTGGCTCTTTGTTGATGATGCCGTCGGGTGCAGTGGGCTGCCAAAGTTTAGTGACTGTAGGAAGATACAAGACGACTTAGAGAAAATTTTTAGTTGGTGTGATAAATGGCAGCTAGCTCTAATGTGGAAAAAAAGTAAGTTAATTCGGATGAGTAGGAAGAACAAACATGTAATTATCGGTTACAGTATGCTAACCACTGCGCCACCTCACTCGGTGTCATGATATGAGACACAGCTTTTAACACGCTCATGATAGCCATTCGCAAGTATGTTTCATCTGAGCAGCTACTTAAAGTGGCCGTGGCTAATACATCTTCTATAAGCACAGTAACGTCCTCTGGTGGTTTTTCGAGAAGGAAGATATTAGATTTGCGGCTTAAGGGTCAATAAATGACGAAGGAGCACTCACTACTGTTGTAGTTTCGCGGAAACCCTACTGAAGCTTTTGTCGTGCCAACAACGTTTCGCTACTAGTTGTTCGTTAAATAAAAATGAACATGGACAGCCACAATCGCAAGAAACTTCTTTTTATGAGATTACCGGTTTCTGTTTGTTTTAGACCATTTTCAGATCTCACAGTATGATGGTAGACGGTGTCTGTGAACGGAGCAGGCGCTACGACTCCACGAATGCTTACTCGTAAGTTAGTTAACTAAGCAGTTAGCGTTCGTGGGGTCGTAGGGCCTGCTCCGTTCACAGCCACCGTCTACCATCATAGTGTGAGATCTGAAGATGGACTAGAAAAACTCGAAACCAGTAACCTCATAAAAAAGAAGTTTCTTGAGGTTGTGACTGTTCATATTCATTTTTAAATGATAAAAAAACCGCTGTTGTCCAACAGAAATTTTCTCAAAAATTGCTGTTCGCTAAATGTTTTCTGCTGTCAATTATCCTCCAACAAATTAGAAACTTGCTCCGCAAGGGCACCTATCCCATCATAAACACTGACAGCCAGTGTTTGTGCCACGTTTGTGCAATTTACCTTTCCCCGACAGAGGACCTGCGGGACGTCATTAGTAGCAATAAAACAATATTCAAAATTATCCCATTTATTACTGAAAATACGAGTCATTACTGCTTCTTCTGCGCCATCTGGAGGCTACACAATACGGAGAAAAATTCTCTGAATCCAATAGTGGACTCACGGCTTCCGAGGGCGTTCAATCAGCTTCTAGTGGAAGTCGATGACTCCCTTGCGTGGCGACTTTGCCCACAGCTGGCGACGCATCTCCCGTCGTTAGCTCTGAATTTTGATATGGAGGTTACCATGCAGTATGTGTTGTGATTCAACAGACCGTTTTGGGGAGTTCTCGATCCCTATCAGATTACTGTCCGCATTGTCCCCTCAGGTGGATCGCGATGTCGGATGCCGTGTAGTCGTATTGAATGCTGAACCTAAGTCAACGGTGTGGCTGGCCCTGAAGTTCAGGGCAGCTTCAGCGCCACACTGGAAATGTGTTGGTAGATACTCTATCTACCCATCTGCGCTGGCTGCTGTTTAGACGTCACTAAGCCGGCTGCTGTGGCCGAGCGGTTCTAGACCCTTCAGTCGAGAACCGCGCTGCTGCAACGGTCGCAGGTTCTAATCCTGCCTCGGACATGGATGTGTGTGATGTCCTTAGGTTAGTTAGGTTTAAGTATTTCTAAGCCGAAGGGACTGATGACCTCAGATGTTAAGTCCCATAGTGCTTATAGCCATTTGACGTCAGTACTGGATTCAGGATTTCATCATTTCGAAGGACAGCAATTGCAAGACCAACACCAGAACAAGCTCACACAAAATATGTTACCATAGCATAACCACAGAATCGAGTGCGAACGACGTGGACACCGTCGACCTTACCTGATCGAGTGCCAAAAGCTAGTAGGGGTGGAGCATTCATGTCGCCGAGGACAGGCTCTACTTTTAGATGTGATTCGTAAGGACCAATTGATTCTGCTCTTCCAGAGTTGTCAGCAGTAGCTAGTTCCGCTACATTTGGTTAACGAATTTCTTACAGGGTATTGACAGCTTTGTCCAGCTCTTGCCAGTCATTGTCTCGTCCTTCGTATAACGTTACAGAAGTAGCGGAGACTGTTTGGTCTGCACTGTTATGACCATTCTCCACTGTGTTGTTCTCAGTCTGTCTTAAGAGTGGGGAGGTGGCCTTTTACGTCTGATCCGGTAACGGTGTTGAAATGTTTACACTCCCTGGCTGGCGGCTGGACACACTTCTATATGATTGAGTAATGCTGACTTTTGGACTTAGAAAAGAATTTTATTCTGACGTTCCGACAATAGTACTGCCACGTAATAGTATATATAAAGTTCGTTTACAGGTTTTAATGTGTGTGAGTTTGCGGGTGTCAAAATGTGATATATATGACCGTATCTTTCACTGCATTTCATGTTGCTTAAATTATTTGCACCGCCAAAGGAGCGTCGGGTCTTAGTGTTTGACACAAATTTCAACTAGATACCTACACTCATTCCAGAGTAAAGATGGTCTTTACAGACAGTCGCATCTTTTATTGCAATGACTTAGAATCTCTAATATCTTACACCATCACCTTAGTACCTGACATAAGGTTCAAGTCGATATATCTAGCTGTTATTGAGCAAAAAAGAGGCCTTAAACAGACGAACAGACAGACAGATGAACAACGAACGGCAAAACATGTTCTTTTATATGATATAATTACAAATTAACAATTTTAAGATTCTTTCCTTTTTGTTGTACTGTGAAACCTTGTTTCTTGCAAAATTTTACGATTCTAGGTCAACGGGAAGTACGCTGTAGGTTGTGACGAGAGAGTTGCGAGTATCAAAATATGTGACGCAAACGGCCGTATCTTTTGTCAGCAGTGATGTACGAAGCTAAGTTTTTTACCCCACTAAGGTGTCTTTGACTTTAGTATTTGACATAAATTTCAACTTGATCTGTTTATCCATTCCTGATGAGTAAAAGGGTCTCGACAGACGACAACAGACAATCAGGCTGACAGAAGAAAAGCCTGTGTGATCTAATTACAAATTAACGATTTTCGAATTTTTCCTTAACGTCTTTTGTGAAACTTTGGTTCTTGGCAAATTTCATTAGTACGAGTCTACAGAAAGTATTTAACAGGTTTTAAAGAGCGTGTTCCAAGGAAAAAAAATGTAACATAAATGACCGCATCTTTCGTCTGCATTGCCTTAGATGCTTATATTTTCCACATCGCCAAGCGATCGTAGACCCTACTGTCTGACATAAATTTCAACTTGATAAGTCAAAATTTTGTTGAGTAAGGGGGGTCTTCAAAATCGGATAGACAGACGAGCAACAAAGTGATCCTATGCTGGTACCGTTTGTACCGTTTGAGTCATGGAATCCTAAAAATTGTTGCTTACTTACTTATTAATTAAGTAAGAGGAACGCCTAAGAATGTACGTAGAAATGAGAATATAGAAATATTTCTTAACAACAGTATGCAGAAATACAGTGCCAAATGTCTGGCAACTTACAAACTCTGCTCTGCATTCTATGCTAGTCAAACAATACCTAAGAGCTGTTGAAGGAGCAGATTGATGGAATCGGTGTGAGCCCTTCAGAGAAATAGCCTGTGGATATTAATTAGTATATTCTTCAACATATCGTATTCAGTATTTAAAATAGCAGCAACAACACATTAAATGTTTTATTTGCAACACTTAGCTACATCTTCCAGCTACTTCTCTACATTGTCAAGGCTCCGATTTAGATATTTGTCGTAGCGTTGTACCAACCTTCCAATACTTTCGTCATAGAAGCAAGCCGCCTGTGCTTCCTGCCAATTCTCTATGCTGGTCTGCAGCTCGTAGTCAGTGCCGGAACGTTGTCTTCATAGCTACCGTTTCATGTGGGCAGAGATGAAACTCAGGGAGAGTCAGTTATGGGTTCTTTTGTGGATGATCAAACACTTCCTATCGAAAATGCTGCAGGAGCATCTTCATTGCCCCTTCAGAGGGCGGCCGAGATCTGTCACACAGAAGGAAACGTATAACAGATGTTATGCGGGCTGCCTGACATCAGGCGAAATGTCACACAGGCCCTCGTACTTGGCGGGAGACACTACTGTTCTAAGCATCTTCACGTGGTCACTGTGCGTTCAGAACTAGAAAGGGCGACGTGACGCGATCGACAGGCATACTAGAGACACTAGGCAACACATCTGTGCAAAGTTTCATCGGATTTTCACTGTGGTTTCCATTTCGCACCCAATCGAACCTTATTTGGCGAATAGGCCTTGTACTTTTACTACTTTTACGATCGTTTCATCTTCTGTACCATCGTATCAATGTACTTGACGCACTTTTCCGGTGTAATACACTATCTTTTCATTTGTTTCACTATTAAGATAACGTTTTATAGGCGTGCAGAGAGTATTCAGGTTTCTAAAGTCGTCTTTATCAATGATTCACTACTACACAAAGCTATAAAACAGAATAATCGAACTCTATTGCACTAAATCCTCCTCACTCAAACAAACTGAAACACATAAGCCTTTGCCACGTTCGAATAGAGCCATAACTATTAGATCGCTAAGGTTGGCAACAGTCGTCTCGTAAGGACACGAAATGTTGTGACTAGCGCCGATATGTAACGAACAGCACTTTAGAGACTGTCTGCTAACTTTACGTGAGATAAATAATCCACAGAAAGATGTTTACTTACTTCATGTAGTCTAGCAAACTCATATGGGGTACTTGCTCGTATTAGTTACAAAGAACGTGAAATTAGCGTGTTCTCACTCTTTCTCAATCGAGGCTCTGACATCAACAGTTTTGAAACTGAGGTTCATACTTCAGTTCCTCGGCCAATCCGTTATACGAGAAACTATGATTACTTTTGTGGTCTTTGAATATTTTACTTAAAATGAATCCTATAAAAAGTCGAAGTATATGAAATAATGCGTTTTCACGTACTTCATTGTTGCCATAAAATACCGAGAGCAGTTGCCCGAAATCACGTACAATACTTCATCATAAAGTACGGGTGGCAACCCTACCTGCGCTCATGGCCGCCGTTATGAAACTATGTTTTATGGGTGTTTCGATGCGCACTGCGGTCAGGGAAGCTAATAACTGAACGTGTCACATTGTTTCTCATCATGGACCAACATTACAAACATTCTTCACTTAAAACTTCCGGGCTGATAGGCCGTGGTCGAAGTATAAAACTGTCTCCTGACTGCGGGAGACATCCTCGGAGATAAAACGGCGAACTGCGAAGAGAACTCGAGGAAGCGCTGATTATATAAGCAGTACAGAGGGCGCCACAGTCAATCACGTGGCGTCGGCTGTGAGATTGTCTCTGGTGATGCCAACATTCTCGATTGAAAGTAATCGATCGTCACGCTTGCGGTGCAACGCTGACATCCAAATTTTATCCAGTTTAACACCTTCGTCTTTCCTGTTAAAATTATTACGATGTTTGTCAATCTCGATAGCCTCTCTATACAAGCGTGCATAATAATGCGAGGTTTTTGATATGACGCTTGTCTCGCTGAATTTTATTTCATGATCACCTTCCTGGTAAACATGTTCCGCTACGGCCGATTTATCCGTGTGACCCAGGCGGCAATGCCTCTTATGTCCAACAAGACAGGTGTTCACACTTCTCTTTGTGGTACCGATGTAAACCTGTCCACAACTACAAGGAATTTTATATACCCCCGGTGTAGCCAAAGGGTGACGTGTATCTTTTGCCGACCTTAAAAATTCTTTTATTTTCCTAGTGGGTCTGAAAGTAGTTTCCACCCCATACTTGCCTAAAACTTTCCCAATGCGATCTGTGCCTTTACTAATGAGCGGAAGAAAAACTTTGCCCTTGGGAGACTGTTGTTCGTCGTTGCTCCTGATTCTCTGCCTAGAACGAAGTGTTCGATCTATATCGTTGCTGGAATAGCCATTCTTCACGGAAGTTGACCATAGATGTTCAATCTCATCTTTTAAATAAACAGGTTCACAAAGTTTGTGCGCCCTGCCTATCAAAGATTTCATTACACCTCTTTTTTGTCTAGGGTGGTGGTTTGAATCTTTATGTAGGTAACGATCAGTATGTGTGGGCTTTCTATATACCTTATGGCCCAACGTTCCGTCCCGTCGTTTAATCACAGACACATCCAGGAAATTCAATTGCCGATTCCTTTCCGTCTCCATAGTGAATTGGATTTTCGGATTAATGCTATTTAAATGTGTCAGGAAGGCATTCAACTTCTCTGCTCCGTGTGTCCATACTACGAACGTGTCATCAACATAGCGATACCATCTGGCTGGTCTCTTACTGGCAGTCTGCAACGCCCGTTGTTCAAAAGTCTCCATAAATAAGTTAGCCACAGCAGGACTGAGAGGACTGCCCATAGCCACCCCGTCAATCTGTTCATAAAACTCATTAATCTATTGAAAGTAGGTTGTGGTGAGGCAGTGTCGCAAAGCTTACATTGTATGATCATTATAAACATTAATCATGAAAATGCGACATGGAGACCGCCATTTCTTTGATTGAAGTGTGTCTGATGTCAGGTGTGAACAGCAGGAGTTGCTCAGCGGGTAGGCTACTGCGGATTGGCAAATTAAAACTCAAATGTATTAATGTACTTGCATAGTGTAGACTACGGTACGCCAAGTGCTTCGAATGGTAATCGTACAGGAGACTAAAAAATTCGAACTATGACTAGAAGACGTCGGCATTCACCACGTGTTAGCTGAATTATACGTTACCTAGAGGAATCTGTGTACATCGCACATGCCTGCTGCATCCACGATCGAGTAGGCATTGTCAAGAGGATAACCACGACAACAGTTATTATGAGCTATTATGTGGATCATACACTCGTGGACCATGGATGAGCAACACGGCGTACGACACGTTGACATCAGTTAAGTGATGATTGACTCCGTAAACCTTAGGAAGCTTATCTCTCGCGATCTAATGTTCGAAGGATTTTGTAATTCAATTATCATATGTGTTGAGGCTGGCTTGCGAATTATCATTGTTATTGTTTTACACGTAAGTACAGTCCAAAACGCCTTGAATAAATTTTTGATTAACAGTCAACCTTAAAAATAAAGTTAATGTTGTTCTTTACATAACTTTGTATTGACGATAACGCATTTTTTTGCAAATACGCTTCGACACTCCCCTGTTCTTGTAATAACGACAAGCATTTATTATCTGCAATGATGCGAAAATTTTTAAGTCTTAGTTTTTTTCGCTTTTATTGCATATATAATTGGTGTGTTTATACACGTTACTCCTGCATTTGTATGTTTTTGTGTTAAATTCTGTGCTGTTTATCGCCATGTGCTGGGGAAATGCCCGCGCTGTGCAGTGTCCGCCATTAAGCTATATATGAAGCTGGTATCTGTATAGATATCATTGGTGATCCTGCAGCTCTCGAAGAATGAAGTTATAATGTAAGCAAGAGGTCCTGGTCGGGGCGCACATTTTTCAGTTGTCCCCGTTGATATTTATCAAGGCCTATAAGCAGCAAAAGGTCTAGATTTAATTATAACTTCATTAAGCTATATGGCTGCTGTCAACAACAAAGTAGTAAATGTGCTCCCTTTGACGAAATATTTAGATTGACCGAAAACTTTGATTCTGACGAAAGTATGTTGCGGTCCATTTGGTCACATGTCAGTATCGATCATGCTGTGGTATTCTAAGCCAGGGTAAGACTTTCTTACTAGTTTGATAAAGATTAATAATCTGTTTAATGAAACTGAGCATAATACTACATTAAATCTGTGAAAATGTAAAATTTTCTTGGTTTTAGCAACGTCGGAATTTAAGTGCATGATATTTTACTACATTTCACGGGACACTTTTATTAAATAAGCAGGGGCGTTTCTAGTAGAATAATTTTTAGAGGGGGTTCCTGTTTCGTCATATCTATCATATGTCGCCTGACAGTGGGTTACCAGAAAAAGTTATCTATAAACCGAATTTATTTCATTGTTAAGAAATTTCGATGTGTGGTTTTAGAATAGATACCGGGTGATCAAAAAGTCAGTATAAATTTGAAAACTGAATAAATCACGGAATAATGTAGCTTGAGAGGTACAAATTGACACACATGCTCGGAATGACATGGGGTTTTATTAGAACCAAAAAAATACAAAAGTTCAAAAAATGTCCGACAGATGGCGCTTTATCTGATCAGAATAGCAATTAGCATAACAACGTACGACAAAGCAAAGATGACGTTCTTTACAGGAAATGCTCGGTATGTTCACCATCATTCCTCAACAGTAGCTGTAGTCGAGGAATAATGTTGTGAACAGCGCTGTAAAGCATGTCCGGAGCTATGGTGAGGCGTTGGCGTCGGATGTTGTCTTTCAGCATTCCTAGAGATGTCGGTCGATCACGATACACTTGCAACTTCAGGTAATCCCAAAGCCAATAATCGCACAGACAGAGGTCTGGGGACCTGGGAGGCCAAGCATGACGAAAGTGACGGCTGAGCACACGATCATCACCAAACGACGAGCGCAAGAGATCTTTCACGCGTCTAGCAATGTGGGGTGGAGCGCCATCCTGCATAAACATCGTACGTTCCAGCAGGTGTTTGTCAGCCAGGCTGGGGATGATGCGATTCTGTAACGTATCGGCGTACCTCTCACCCGTCACGGTAGCAGTTACAAAACCAGAATCACGCATTACCTCGAAGAGAAAAGGCCCAATAACGGTAGATGTGGTAAATCCAACCCATACCGTGACTTTATCGTCGTGCAATTGAGTTTCCACGACAGTTCTAGGATTTTCGGTAGCCCAAATTCTGCAGTTGTGGGCGTTGACAGATCCTCGGAGCGTGAAATGAGCTTCGTCGGTCCACAGCACGTTACTCAACCAATCGTCATCTTCCGCCATCTTTTGAAACGCCCACACCGCAAATACCCTCCGCTTCACTAAATAGCCAGGTAACAGTTCATGATGTCGATGGATTTTGTACGGATAGCATCGGAGGGTACACCTAAGTGCCAACCAAACAGTAGTGTATGGAATGCCGGTGCGACGTGCGACGGCACGAGCGCTGATCCCCGTGCATAGATGAACCCGCTACAGTCCCCATTTCTTCCTGAACTGTCTCAGCAGCATTACGCCGTGCGCTCGGTCGGCCACTACGGGGTCTATCGTCTAAACAACCCGTGGCTTCGAACTTTGTAATCATTCTCGCCACAGCTGCATTTGTCAACGGACCTGTACCTTTCGAGCCCCCTTCCTATGGCAATAGGATCGTAACGCTGAACTGGCACATTCCCCATTCTGATAATACAGCTTCACTAAAAGCGCCTTTTCAGGTAACGTCAAAATGCTGCGACTGTTGGCGCATCTGATTCTCTCTCTCATTACAGCTCCTTTTATGCACGATTCTCATGCGCAGTCACTGACGTTTTGCTGTCCAGCGCCATCTGTCAGACATTTTGTGAATTTTGTTTTTTTTGTTCTAGTAAAACCTCATGTCATTCCAAGCATGTGTGTCAATTTTTACCTCTCTATCTACATTATTCTGTGGTTTATTAAGTTTTCAAATTTATACTGACTTTTTGATCAACCGGTATGTAAACCCTGACTTGATCCAAGTATTAAAGATTGCTTACCTGCTGGCACAGACAACGAGCAGTAGACCAGCATAGAGAAATGGAAGGAAGCACAGGTGGCTTGCTTCTATGACGAGGGTATTGCAAAGTTGGTATAACGCTACGGCAAATATCTAAATCGGAGCGGTGACAATGTACAGAAGTAGCTGGGAAATGTAGCTAAGTGTTGCAAACACAACATTTTTCATTTTCACAGGGGTTTCCATTTTGCGACCACTGCGACCTTACTTTCCGAATAGGCCTCGTATAAGAAGTAATTGGAAATCGAACTTGGTGCTTGGTTAAGTAATGAACCACGAAACGAATATAATAGAAAATGCAAATTATGTGAAGTTACATTCACAACTGTTTAGGCTGGAATGGGACTAGAGTGTGCAGAAATATTATGTCCATGCATGTTCTACGTATTCATCAGTGTACTTTTTGTTATGGTTATGACTGTAGGCTAGGCAGATGATTGGTTCTGGGTGAGGTGAATGTTTTGTTATTGCTATTTTCAGCTTAAACAACATCTTTAAACAAAAGATAATAGATTTAAATCCGAAATGAAAAAAGAAATCTTGACTGCTTGAGGAATTTTTCGACTCTGCTTATGCTTCCATATCTAAAAGTTCATCTTTCAGTAATCAAGAAAACGTTACTGTAGCTGAACTAGCCTTAACAAACCACCCCTTAAAACAATTTGTCCTACAAGGCTACTGAGTAACGAATTTGGATGTGTATAATATGAAGGATAATCTTACAAACGGACTAACAAACAGAAAACAAAAGGCAAAAAATTACTGTCTTCACTCAAGATTTCTAACAAATTTCATAGTCTTTAGTTACTTGTTAATCTCTAGAGTACCTAAATAAATGGATTGGTTTTAGTGATACAAACTAATTATTTATAATACGTAATATATATGTAAAAAGCAATATTAAATTAGCCCATTTCTTTACGTAGTTGAAAATTTAAAGGTGCTACGGCTCAGTTTAAATACTGTTAATCTTTTTAGGGATGTTGTATTATCAAATAATTTACGTGATCAAATATATACTTATGAAAGTTTTTCAGAATTATCCACAGCACAGACAGGGTAACAAATTTTAATAATATGATAATACATAGTCAGTGCTCCGACTTGGACATTTGACGTAGAGTTGTACCGACATTTCAGTACCCTTGTGGTAGAAGGCACCGCCTGTGCTTCAAGCCAATTCTCTACGATCGCCTGATAGCTCGTTGTCTGTGCCAAAATGTAGTCTTCATAGCCAGCGGTTCATGCGAGCAGAGATGAAACTCAGGATGAGCCAGTTATGGGCTGTGCTGTGGGTGACCAAACACTTCCCACTGAAACCGCTACAGAATCATATTCATTGCCACGGCGTAGTGCGGTGGAGAATTCTCTTGAAGAACGAAAAGCATGACAGTTACGTTATGCGGGCTGCCGACATCAGGCGAAATCTCTCGCCAGGCCTTGATACGTGGCATCTTTACGAGTTCGTTGTGCTCTCAGAAGTGAAATGCGCAACGTGCCGCTTTCGACCAGCATATTAGAGACACTACCAAAACTTCATCGGGTTTTCACAGTAGTTTCCATTTCGCTACCGATCGGAACTTACTTTTCGAATAGCCCTTGCATAACTAAAAATCCAATAACTAAGCATTGTACATTACATAATTATTTATTTTGATACAATGTTTTCTTCCCTTCCCTTAACAACCAGTATATACTTTATTAGCTAAAAAAATAATAGCAACTCTGGACACAGCAGAGCCGCACTAGCCGAACACGACAATTCGTCCCCTACTTTGACCACAGACTCCTTTGCTGGCGTTACAACAAGCTGCCACGTACTACATTCCTAAAGCTCAATTCATTTAGCTCAGAGCGCAATGGTTTACAGCCATAATTGCAAATCATCATGATCGTGAAAAAAATAATAATTTAAATAACGTGTTAATAAATACGCAATTACACAACGTCAAAGGAAAAAATAACAACTTTAAAAGATCAAATAAATGACATGTATAGAAACAAAGTTACAAAATCTGTGTTATAATAAATCTCTCCACTGTACGAAGAAAAGACAACTGTTTAATGGCTAGCTTGATTTATGCCCAGAACGCATTGTGCGCTGTTTTAGGTACACACAATTACACACAGGCGTCTTTGTAATTAACGACGTTTGTTGGGTAACAATATTAATTCTGGGAACGTACAAGGTGCTTCAACTTACTTGAATTTCATTCTGTGTGCAATAAAACCAAATTGTGACTGGCTGCTTCTTTATGTTGTAAATATTCTGTATCAGATAGCTGGAACGGATCACCAGTACTGTCGATATTTGACAAAAAAGCAAAATCATGGCGTCCCCATAGCGAAAATTGCAGTCTGAACGATTCAGGGAAGAGAACAAGCAGAAAACTAATTGTTCCACATCATTACGGTGTCCGTCAAATACGTCAGCAAAATTTTTTGCTCGACAATATAGTTTACCTTCTTTCAGTTGAGGTGAATCTGATTTATCGATTTCTGTTTAGGTCTTTATACAATATGGTGCACAGGTGCTCCTAGACATGCGTTTTTCCACCGCTGGATAACAAGATTCAAAGCACGGCCACTTCCAGACGCTTCGAAACTGGCAGCTTCTTTAAATCTGCTCGTCAAAGAGAAAGACGTGCCCGCGTCGAAAAAGAAAGGAAAAAAGAAGACACGTGGTGGTAACATCTTGGCGAGATGTTTAGCGGTAGGCGGCAGTCTGACCACGTGGCAGCTGACGCAGCGGAAGTTTGGTCTGCTGGGGGTGAGCAGAGCTGAGGGACTCGGCTGTCCCTTCCCCCACACACGTTCTTCTGGGCACCAAAGCCTTTCCCATTATTCAAGTCTGGTGGGCGTAATTACCCTTACGTAGCTTACTTGACTGGTCTTAATGCACGTAATATTTATCTCTGACGTTTTCCTCCATGAATATTACCTGAAGTTGACATCCATTATAGTTATACAATTCCAATCGCCTCTGAAGAAAGTTGATATCACGTTGTTCTCTCTTTCCTTTTCCTCTCCTTACTTTGCTCAAGTGCTGAATCATCAGTTACTTCTTCTCCTCCTCCTTCTTCTTGTCTCTACTCTGGCTGACTGTGCACCAAGTAAAATATTTACTCAGAGGAGTTGTTCCTTCGAGAGAGATTCTTCTCCCAATCTTCCCAATACTGTTTTAACTCTGTAGCTCCTGGGTGAAGATTCTTTCACATTTCCCCTTTTTTTCTTGAAAAACCATTGAAGTATTATAGTTAGCGATCAGGGAAAAACACAGCAATCAATCGTGTATAAATTACAGTGTGAACTGTGCTATGTATGTTTCTAGATCGTTTTAACAACACGTGCTTATTCAACTGCATGGGTCTATATGACTTAGTACTAAACGCAAGGGTGATGGCTGTACTGTAGCTGAAGTATAATTAGATCTGCAATAAAATATAGGTTGTTCCGTGATTGACTGCTGTGTTCATCCTTGATTATAATCATTTCGCAGTAGCTGAGCACAACGATTTCTGCTGGAATCCAGTTTTGAAGTTTTCTGTTTTTGGTTCTGAATACTTCTTTGTTTCAAATGTCTTCTTCAGTCATGTTCCCCTTTTTCAATACTTTTTATCCATGGATTTTTATTGCTTTTATTAATGAAAGCCTATAAGATTTTTAGCTGATCTATTGTGCACCATTCTTTTTACCTTTTCAAAGAAACTGACGCACTTTCTCCGGATTTAATATGATAGGTAGAGCATTTTTTGATACAGTTCATCCTTGATTCGTGATTTGTAATTGCCATTTTCATCCATGGCGACGGGCACAATGATTAGCACAATGGACTCGCATTTTGGAAGACGACGGTTTATGTCGCATTCCATCCATCGAAATTTAAGTTCTCCGTGATTTCCCCAAATCGCTCCAGGCAAATGCGGAATGTTCCCTTGAAAAGGCAGGCCAGCGTCCTTCTACATGTTTTCGTAATCCGAGCTTGTGCTCTGTCTGTAAATACCACGGTGTCGATGAGACATTAAACGCTAATCTTCCTTCATTCCAAACGTTTCGAAGACACCTCCTACCTTTTTCCAATTTTTTATGTTTCTCCTACTTTAAGTGTGGCAATCCACTCTGCTGCATAAGACACTTGTGCTTTTTGTAGTTGTTTCATAGTATTACGTTTTATTGTAATGGCCTTGAAGAATTGAATGCCATGTCAATGTTCTAGGATCTGGCGCCGTTCGCTTTTTCGCCCAGTCTGTAGTCATTTGTTTGAATGATTTATCCAAGGTACTCCAATGTTTAACGAATGTATCAGAAACAACTGAGGATGTAGGATGCAGGTGCTACTCTGAAATGAAGAGGCTGGCAAAAACAGAGGAATTTGTGTTGGGCTGTATCAAACGAATGCGAAGATTTATGACAAAAAAAAAAAAAAAAAAAAAAACTAAATGCACCGAAACTCACATGAAGGTTTTCTCTTCGCTCTCTGAAGGGCTGTATCTTTAAATTTTTCCATATAAAAATTGGCTGCAGCTGCGCTGATTCGGCTCACATAGCTATGCCAACATTGTGTCAACTCACTGAAAATAGGATGATTCGAGACAACGGTTAAAATTTTTTTTCCATATTTTTAGCGGAATTACTTTCCAATTGCGACGTTCCCTAAATATTTATTTTGAAAGAAATAGGGAAGTCGTACATTCTAATTTGTCTTTACAGCCCGTGATGCCTTACTAGCAGGATGTGGAAGCCGGCTTGCCCATCTGTACGTGGATGATGTGAACCTCTGTCGAAAATCTGAAACTTAAACTCAGACTCCGAGGAATACAGTTCGAGTCTTCAGCAATGAAATCAGCATGGGATTTTGCTTACGCAAGTGCGCCACACTGGCCCTAAAGAAGGGGAAAGTCTCTGATGACGTCGCAATGGCAAACAGACAAACCATCGAGTACCACCAGACAGAAGCCCAAAAACGTCTACGCAATTTTCGGTTATACTGCATCAACCATGACCACATAAAAAGTGTGGTCATCAAGGAGTACACCCAAAAGGGTGAGAAAAATTTTTATAAGAAAATTGAATGGAGGGAATGCCATCAAAGCATTCAAAAGCTGGGGTACACTCGTCGTCGGATACATTGCTAGCAATTTAAAGCGGACATAAGTAGAGCTGAATAATTAAGACGGGAAAATAACAATTCATCTTGCACTCCCCTCGCAGTGACGTCAGCAGGCTGCACTTCCCCATAAAAGGAGGCGTTAGAGGACTTTCGCAAGTGAGACAGTGGAAGAAGATAAACATGCATTGGCAGCCTATTTGAAAGTTAGAAATGTATCAGTTAAGATTGAAATCAACTACAGAAAGTTACTTAAGGTGCAGTCAGGTGCAGTACATCAAGTATCAATACCGGAAAACAGTATTCCAATGACGGACTGACAGCCTGTCTAATAAAATATGCATGTGCAGTTGTTTTTGGAGAAGATTGAAGGCAAAATAGATGAAGAACAGACATGGTCTAGGCTGAAGAACGGAACCCTAAAGAAGGAAACTGAAGGACGTATGTTTATTGCACATAAACCAAGAAACGAGAACTAACGCCATTATGTACAGAATCCAAAAATCAGGAAAAGACTCAAAGTGCAGACTCTGCAAAGAAGCTGATGAAACATCTGACCTTATTTTAAGTTGTTACAGAAAGGTCCTTCAGAATGATTACAAGCAGAGACACAATGATTTGGCACGAATGATCCAATAGATCGTATATCAAAATTACTTTCCGCCCTTCTGGAAAGGGACTGGTGGGACCGCAAAACAAAAAAACTTCTCTAAAACTAATGTGTGAAGTTACTGTGGGACTTCCAACTTCAGACAAATCGAATGCTGGAACGCAGTACAACAGACGTCACAACTATGCAGAAAAAGAATGTGGATTATTGACTTTGAGATCCCTGGGGATGTCAGAATCAGCTAGAAACAGCCTGAAAATCTTTGCCAGATACGAAGACTTGAAAACTGAACCACTGCGAATTCATCGTAAACCAGTGAAAGTGGCCCCTGGGACTGTAGGCACACTGGGAGCAGTGCCAGAGGATCTTAGTGGGCACTTGAAAATCTTGGTCACTGGTAAAGCATCTGTATGCCACTTACAAAAAGCAGCTATACTGCGATCTGCTCGAAATACCCACCGATATGTCACGCACTTCTAGATATTTAGGAAGTGTCCAACTAGTGATGAAACACACAGTACAGCATAGTAAACACATTTTCTTTGTTTTTTGATATAACAAAAATAATATCAACAGCTCATAATTATAAGCGCACATAATGCTCCCAGCTGGTTGTTTTATTACTTTTGAACTCTCCGCCTGCCCGTCCCCTCCAGCAATGAAGCTCCAAAACCAAGAACGTAACCTACTCCACCTCCCTTCGTGTCCTTTAAGCTTGCCTTTATTACTTCATTGAGTCCACTGACACCTTCCTCTGTGAATATCCTTAGCACTGTTTGTAATTCATTACTTGACATTCCAGATCAACTATCTCTCGTGTTGACTTATACTCAGAGGTCGCTCTTTATAAGGTTCCTATTTCCTTTATACCTTTATAAGGTATCCTATTTCTGCATTTTGTCTTACACATTCTTGTCTGGTTTACTTATGTATTAGGATAAATTCCGTTATGGTTTGAAAGGCACTATAATTAACATAGATGTACATAACAATTTCAGTTGACAAACTCTGCTTGATAAATAATTTTTAAGAAAGAATCACGTTGCGGACTCCCTCCAGTTGAAAATCTTGGTTCAATGTAAATAATTCTGATATCTTGAGCCTTGCAAAGTATCTCTTCGACGACTGAGTTTCAATGGATGAAACTATCGACAGCCGGTGCGATTTCGAGATTTCTGGCACTGAAGAACAACCAATAGAAATAGCGAAATTTTCCATATAAATTGTAAGCATCCACCATACTTCCCATACTCAGTGAGCCGATAGCTAGCAAGAACAATACATCTGGAAGAGATGTGACGGTGGAGGCGGAAGCAGTGCGTAGGTGTACGAGGGGGCAAGAAGTGAAAGTTTGTGTGGGAATTTGGAACAGGTAATGTATATGGGTTGTGGTTAATTTATTTTGTATTTCGTTGACAAGGGCAGCTAGAGAAATCCAGGAACAATGACGACAAGTGTTAAAATCATTATAAGCTTTAAATTTTTTTCTTTGAGATCACTCTCCACAACTTCGAGATACTAAAACGCTGAGCGGCAGAATGCGAGACAGCAAGTAAGCCGGCCGGAGTGGCCGTGCGGTTCTAGGCGCTACAGTTTGGATCCGAGCGACCGCTACGGTCGTAGGTTCGAATCCTTCCTCGGGCATGGATGTCCTTAGGTTAGTTAGGTTTAAGTAGTTTTAAGTTCCAGGGGACTGATGACCTCAGAAGTTAAGTCCCATAGTGCTCAGAGCCATTTTTTGAGCCAGCAAGTAACAGAGACATAAATTTGTGAGCGACGTGGTGCTAAAATCTGCTGGAAAATGCTTTCGACATTAGTTGAACAGATTATGGATGAAGCCTTACTTGTCAGCCGGGACAAAAATACACTGTCTGGAAGAAAAACAGCAATCAAAAGACATGGTCGGAAGCCAATGTAATGTCGTACACGTACACGTCACCGGAGTTACGTAAAAGATTAGAGTTGCAGTCCTCTGCGACAGTCTGAGCGGTCACCACGGCGCATTATTGTTCATTCCACTCCTAATAGGGTAAAACGAGGCGTCAACAGCTTGAGATGTTGACTATTTTGAAGGTCACGGAGTTGTCTTGTGAGACAGCGTTATTAACACGCACCTGACACAGTCCGAAAGTGGCCTCGTTACGGATCTCGATTTGGTCAGCTGGTCGAATTGGTGCCGCAGGAAATAAGCACGTGTCTGTGGGCAACGTCTGACAAGAAAGCGAGTGAGTGGTAGTCCGTCTGTTCTTTGAGAATGACATGAAGTACGCCATGGTCGAATAGTTGGCTTGACCCACAGCAGTTGTTGTTGGCTACTTACAGCCTCTGTATTTCCCACGCAGACACCACTCTGTTTCTTACCGATGACTCGATATCCCGTAGGGGGACGTTATGTTCAACTGCGTCTTCCTGACAGGTTTCTGTAGCTGTATTGTCAGCTTCCTCATTCCCCTTGATTCCAGCGTGTCCAGGTACTCAGCAGCAAGTCACATACTGCATCTGCCGTAGCTGGAAAGGTATAGTATCTTGGACTATCTAAATTCCCCTACAGAGGGGTACAGAAATATGGAAACACCAAACACCCAACAGATTACAATGCCAAATATGATGTAGGAAACCCGTTAGTATTCCAAGCAGTCTCTCGGAAAGGTTAAATATAGGTCTAATATGGTTTTCAAGGGTATCTTATACAATTCTTCATGCAAAATACTATAGTGGCAAACTCATTTAATGACTATGGAGGTGGATAGCGATCATGCACATTTATCTCCAAAGTAGATAACAAGGGCTCACGGATATTGGTTTCCGGTTGCTGAGTTGGCTAGGGGTAATGCGGCAATTCATCCTCATTCTCACAAAACTAGCCATGATGCGAGCTCCGAAGCCTTATGCGTTGATCTCCACGCTTTCTTGTTATGGAAATTTGCGTGGTGGAATTCTAGCATTTCCTTCCATTCTCTGCTTACGGATCTCCCTTCCTGTTGTTTTGGTGCTGATAGGGTTCGCAATTGCGACATTTCTGCAGTGACATGCAGCTACTGTCGTCTTACTTTTCGTCACAATCCTTTTCAGTGACTGTCTGTCACGACCGCTCAACACACACTTTCGTCCGTGTTGTAACGTAGCAGCTAATGTTGTTTTGTTTCTCTGTGTGAAGTATAAATTTTGGATTCAGTACCTCTTGAAACACCAAACACTACGGCTTCCTTGGCTACGGGAGCATCCACCGTGAGAACAGCATTTCCCACGTTCGAATTCACTTAGCTCCGAATAATGCATTCACAACTACACAGAACACTGTTCTGACCACGACTTACACTTGCATCGTATTGAGGTCTGACGTCACCGCACAGGTTCCATTCGTGATCAGATACAACAGTGCCTCCTGCAGGTTTGGCTAGCATCTGTATTTATGTTCCAGCGAACGTATCTCACATCATTCCAACATTTTTATCCACCCCCAGTATCTGCTGGGAGGATTTGCTAAATAGCCTGTGGAGCACTAAGAGTCGGTCCAGACAAGAAAATTTCCTCCAGGAAAAAAATGTCATCTGGTCCAGTGCCTTCTTGACTGATCACGGCCCGGCATAGACTTTTGATGTCGTCGTACTCCATCATGTCATATCTGGCAATCAGTCAGGATAATGTCAATGGATACAACACGCAAGGGTGGAGAATGCAAGCAGTAAAGGTGAAGGGCATGTGTCAGTTCTTGTGTGTATAGACGGTTATACTGATGCTGAGGGGATTAGATTAGGAAATGAGACACTTAAAGTAGTAAAGGAGTTTTGCTATTTAGGGAGTAAAATAACTGATGATGGTCGAAGTAGAGAGGATATAAAATGTAGACTGGCAATGGCAAGGAAATCGTTTCTGAAGAAGAGAAATTTGTTAACATCGAGTATAGATTTAAGTGTCAGGAAGTCGTTTCTGAAAGTATTTGTATGGAGTGTAGCCATGTATGGAAGTGAAACATGGACGATAAATAGTTTGGACAAGAAGAGAATAGAAGCTTTAGAAATATGGTACTACAGAAGAATGCTGAAGATAAGGTGGGTATATCACGTAACTAACGAGGAGGTATTGAATAGGATTGGGGAGAAGAGAAGTTTGTGGCACAACTTGACTAGAAGAAGGGATCGGTTGGTAGGACATGTTTTGAGGCATCAAGGGATCACAAATTTAGCATTGGAGGGCAGCGTGGAGGGTAAAAATCGTAGAGGGAGGCCAAGAGATCAATACACTAAGCAGATTCAGAAGGATGTAGGTTGCAGTAAGTAGTGGGAGATGAAGAAGCTTGCATAGGATAGAGTAGCATGGAGAGCTGCATCAAACCAGTCTCAGGACTGAAGACCACAACAACAGACGGTTATACCTTGTTCACCCAAGCTGAAGCGTCTTGTAAACAAAAGTATGCTCTGCCACTGGTCATCGGCTGCATTGTTCGGTCATCCGGTACTCTAAGATCATTAGGAGTAGGTCTCACTTACGCGTTACGTATTTTGTTATTATTCCAGTGCGAGTAAATCTCTGATAAATGCTTAAGTGCCAAAAGTCAAATTCTTTGCTAACCACTTTGGTAAATGTTTAAATCTTATCCGGATGGGACAGAAATCATTACATGCACAGAGAAACAAATGATTACAGTTTCAGAATAACTGGATGATTTATTCAAGAGAAAGAGCTTCAGAAATGAAGTCAATAACATGTTGGTCCACAGCTGACTCTCATACAAGCAGTTATTCGGCTTGGCATTGATTGACAGAGTTGTTGGATGTCCTCGTTAGTCATATCGTGCCACATTCTGTCCAATTGGTACTTAAGATCGTCAAAATCCCGAACTTGTTGGCGATCCCTGCCCGTAATGCTACAAACATTCTCAATTGGGAAGATATCCGAGGACCCTGCTGACCAAAGTAGAATATGGCAAGCAGGGAGACAAGCTGCAGAAACGCTCACCGTCTGTGAGCAGGCACTATATTGCTGAAATGTAAGCTCAAGGTGGCTTACCATGAAGGTAGTAAAACGGGGCGTAGAAAATCGTCGACACACCACTGTGCTAGAAGTGTGCCGTGGATGACAATCAAACAGAGTCCTTGTATGAAAAGAAATGACACAACGGACTATCAATCGTGGTTGTCGCGCCGTATGGTCGGCAATATTCAGGCTTATATCCCACCATTTACTGATGAGTCTCCAGACACGTCTTCGGTCTGAAATCTTATTGAGGGGAGTAGAATTATCTTCAGTACTGAGCCGCACTTCGAAACGAGCTCCAGCAATCAGAGAATAATTATCTGCAGATGCCTCAAACAGCAAAAGGATACCAACCCTACAGTCGCCCACCGTATGCCCCGATACCCGGGAGTGACGCTCTGGGCTGCCATTTTTCTCATAGCATTACCCTATTGGTTGCCATCCATGGCATATTTACAGCCCAGTGGTAAGTCGACAATATTCTACGAACGTTTCTTTTTTGCTTTCCCTTCATGGAAAGCCATAATGGGCTTACCTTTCAGTAAGATATCGCCTATGCTCACACAGCAAGTGGTTTTACTGCTTATCTTTGTGCTTGCCAAACCCTACCTCAGCCCAAAAGGTCGCAGGATCTCTCCGCAATTCAGAAAGTCTGAAGAATTATGGACGGGGCCCTCCAACCAGCTCGAGATTGTTGAGATTTAACTCGCGAATTTGCCAAACATCATACTATATCCCTCAGGAACACATCAGACAACATTACACACACCTACCAACTTCCGTCCCATTTGGATAATTCATGGTGCGTCGTTTTTTTTTTCTTTCTTTTTCCTTCGAGTATATTTCTTGCTTCCAGTCTTACTGCACAATCGGTTTAGATGTATTTCATTTTTATTAAGCCAATTAACAAATCTAAAAATTTAGCCGTAAAAGATAAAAAAAAGATCGAGGGCACAGTGTAAGGGGCTACTTTGACAGATCTGCCGGTGGTGCATGCATAATCACAGTAACATCCATACCGCTCTGCCTACTTTATCACAATACACTGATGGAAAAAAATCGCAACACCTAATATAACTATTGTAGTGTAATGTAATTTCAGGAATTATCTGTCTAGGTAACCTATTTCAGTGATTACCACTGAAAGACCACAGATTAAGGGCGAGATAAGCCATTGCAACTGCGAAATGCTGGTACATTAATAACAGGTGTAGCCGGCAGAATGTTGAATGCAAGCATGCATTGTTTTGTACAGGTGTCCGTTTGTGAGACGGAGTTCCATGCCTGATGCACTTCGTTGGTCAATACAGGGACGGTTAATCGTGTTTGTGGATTACTCTGGAATTGTCATCCGATGATGCTCCGTATGTGCTCGATTGTAGAGAGACCTGGCATTCGAGCAGACCAAGGCAGTATGTCGACTCTTTGCAAAGCATGTTGAATTACAACAGAGGTATTTGGACGAGTGTTATCCTGTTGAAAAGCTGTTCATGAATGGCAGCACAACAGGTAGAATCACCGGACTAGCGTATAAATTTCCCATCAGTATGCGTGTGATAACCACGAGAGTGCTCTTGGTGTCATACAAAACCGCACCCAAGACCATAAATCCCGGTGTGTCTTAAGTGTGTATAGCACGCAGACAGTTTGGTTGCATGTCTTGAACTGGTTTCTTTTTGATTAACACAGAGCCGTCACTCGAACTGAGGCAGAACCAGTTCTCACCAGAAAACACAACAGATCTCCAACCTGCCCTCCAATGAGCTTTCGCTTTATACGACTGAAGTCGAAAATGGCTGGGGTTTGGTATCAGTGGACTGTATGTATGTTACAGGGCTTCTGGTTCGGAGCGGTACTTTAAGTAACCGATTTGCAACAGTTTGTTGTGTCACTGTGGTGCCAACTGATGCTCAAATTGCTGCTGCAGATACAGTACGATGCGCCAGAGCCGTACGCCGAACACGATGACTTTGTTCTCTCGGTAGTGCCATGTGGGCGTCCGGAGTCCTATCTTCTTGCGACCGTACATTGCCGTGACTACCGCTGCAATCAGTCCTGTACACTGGTTACATGCCTGCCTAGTCCTTCAGCAGTATCATGGAAGAAACATTTAGATTCTCATAGCTCTATTTCACGGCCTCGTTCAACGTCTGTGTGGAGTTGACAAAGGCGTCTTTGTCGCCTTAAAGGCATTCTTAACTAACATCAAATCACCACGTCCAGTCTCAAAGGCACCGCTACAGCGTGTGTTTAAAGCAAACATGATTTGCATCATTATAGTGGCACTACTAACGCCTTTCTTATGTGACTGGCACGAAAACTGAACAGACACCATCATTCGGATGTAGAAACAAGCCTACCGACATTGGTTTATGTCGCGATTTTTTTCCATCAGTTTATAAATTGTTAACATACATTTAGAACATTAGAGGTCCTGTTGCTCTGGCTTGACGCACCCACCATTTCACTTTGATTACTGTTGAATATTCCCCACTGATTTAGTTATAGCCCTCGCGCAGTTCGTCCCGACGTCTGCATAATGCACAGGGAGGGGACACTTGTAACTGTGAAACTCGAGGCCGTACGGGGTGGGGGTGATCAGATTTCGCAGCGGTAACCGCACGTGGAGGCGAGCAGGTCAGTGACCCGCGCGCGGTCGCGTCAGCTCAGGCAGCTAGCTGCGGGCGCGGCGGCCATGAATCTCGGCCGCCGGCCTGACGTATGCCGCCCAGCGTGCGACAATCAGTTCCACCCCGCAGCGCCGCCCCACGGCCAGCGCAGGGGGCGCTGCCTACTCACCTGACAAGCAATCTGCGTCCGCATTATTTAGGGAGACCTTCCTCCTCCAGTGGTCAGCGTATCTTACTGCCACAGCGAGCTCACAGGTCCCATCTCCGGGACTGCCAACCATTTCCTCCTGGGACGGGATTAGAGCACCGTCCTCTCAGCCAGCTGACGAGAAAGGAGGAGTAACACGAAGGAAAATCAGCGGCTGTCAAGATCAACGTCTGGTACTTGGTTATGCTAATCATTGGTGTCACCAATACTGCCGTCCGATATCATCTCAGGGCAAAGAATGAGAGGAGGGCGGAAGGAAGGTTTAGGTAAAATGTTTCTCCGGGAACGAAGTCATTAGAGATGGAACAGAAATTCAGGTATTGTTTAAGAGGAATATGGGCCAAGTAGTTTCCAAATGAACCGTTCTGGGCCGGACTCTGTGGCCGAGCGGTTCTAGGCACTTCAGCACGGAACCGCGCTGCTGCTACGATCGCAGTTTCGAATCCTGCCTCGGGAATGGGCATGTATGATGTCCTTAGGTTAGTTAAGTTTAAGTAGTTCTAAGTTCTAGGGGACTGATGACCACAGATGTTAAGTCCCTTAGTGCTTCGAGCCACTTGAATCATACTGGCACTTGTCTTGCCAATTTGGGGAAAACACGGAAAGTTCTGAATCTGAATAGGTGGATTTGGATGAGAACTTTAGTATCCCGAGCCCAAGTCTAGTTACTGAAAGCACCATCGATTTTCATCACCATGGGTTTGCCATAGTCGTTTCTTACATCCTCCATGACATTGGTTTTGAGTATTTCGCAGTGTCTTGTGGTGTATTTCTCTGCGTAAAATTTCGTGTCCTACTGCGGGAGACATCATCAGCTGTCATCAGGCACAGATCCAGGATTCGGGTCTGGAGTGAGGGATCACAGTTTGTTACAGAACCCCCTCCCCTCCCCCTCCTCCCAAAACCCCAAATCTGAATTTCCGCCACCACTACTTTTAATATGCCACATATGCTTACAATTCAAGTAATAATAATATTTTACTCATTTCCCAACTATCTTCTTTATATATATATATATATATATATATATATATATATATATATATATATATATATATATATATAATGAAGTTCCCTGCTTCAGTCTGTGTGTTCGGGATAAACTCAGCAACAGCTGTAGCAATTTGTATACAATTTTCACAAATAAAAAAAATGGCTCTGAGCATTATGGGACTTAACTTCTGTGGTCATCAGTGCCCTAGAACTTATAACTACTTAAACCTAACTAACCTAAGGACATCACACAAATCCATGCCCGAAGCAGGATTCGAACCTGCGACCGTAGCGGTCACGCGGTTCTAGACTGAATCGCCTTTAACCTCACGGCCACACCGGCCGGCTTTCACAAATAGATAGGCCGATTTACCAGGTAGAGTTGTGTGTATGATATATAAGCATTTAGTGCAAACTGGGTGAAAAGAGACGAAATAGAGTCCCTCACTGGTATGAAGACGATGCAATTGCCAGCTAGTGCTGAACGGACATCATTAAATGACAATGGGCAGAACGTTTTGAAACCATCCACATACATTTCTATTGCGTGGAAAAGGATGCTTAGTACAATGTTGCGTGCTTTCTACCAATATTGTCTATTTCGCACCGATTTTGTGTGGTACGAATGTCGCATGGCAGAGAGTGCACCCTATTCTCGACTAAAGAGCTATGTACTACGTGATTCCTCTGTGTGGATGCAAACATACCGCAGGTATATTAAAAAAAAAAAGAAAAAGGAAAAGGTTCAAATGGTTCTAAGCACTACGGGACTTAACATCTGAGGTCATCAGTCCCCTAGAACTACTTAAACCTAACTAACCTAAGGACATCACACACATCCATGCCCGAGGCAGGATTCGAAACTGCGACCGTAGCAGCAGCGCGGTTCCGGACTGATTCGCCTAGAACCGCTCGAGCATAGCGCCTGTGGGGTGCGTCGCAGCAAATGCTACTACAGGTCTTAAGAGCTGCAATGACCGTCTCTGTAGGGGAGTGAATTACTATTTCAGACGAGAATAATAATTCTAAACGCTGCGTTTAAATACATACAAGCTCATATGATAAAGTCAAAATCTTTAGGGGGTACCTTTTGACTGACATATCGATTTCCCATTCTCTCTGGACGGAGTCGAGTGTTGGCGATGTATGTCGTTCAAGGCAACTGGCGTGACGTCACAAGTTCGTTGCCGGGGCCAGTGTTTCTTGCAGGCCGCGACCCTACCGATGTTACTTGGCACGCATTGCTTTGTACCAATGTTGTGTGGCGCAGGTCGCTTCCTACTAACATTATGCGCCAGAGGATCTTTCTTATTGATGTTGTGTGGCAAAGAGTGCTTTATACCATGTTGCGTGATGGCTGGTCCCGAAGGTGCTATGCATCAGTGCTTCGTGGCAGAGGGTGCATCCTACCGATGTTGTACACCACAGGGTCTTTTGTAGCGAAATAAAATAGACTAACGCGGGAAAAATTCGAACAGCTCAAACAGGATTTTTAATCATAGTCCACTCAGTGGCCTATAAGGAAAATTACCGCCGCGCTAGACAAGTCGTCCTGCCACTTCAAATGGTTCAAATGGCTCTGAGCACTATGGGATTTAACAGCTGTGGTCATCAGTCCCCTAGAACTTAGAGCTACTTAAACCTAACTAACCTAAGGACATCACACACATCCATGCCCGAGGCAGGATTCGAACCTGCGGCCGAAGCAGCAGCGCGGTTCCGGACTGAGCGTCCTGCTACCCATACTTAGTGTTACCAGTGTAGACACGGATCGTGAATCTAGTGTAACATTAATTTGTATACCTCAGTGAGCATACATTGGTCCAGCATAATTTACAAGAAAATGCATTCCACAGCATTGTAGAATTTAAAAGGTATTTCCAAAAATTTAAGAATTGCATAGGTCATGCGGATTGCTTCAGAACTGTAACAAACTATGAGAACATCAAAATTTACAAAGTAAAAATCTAAATTTTATTCCAAATTATTCGTTGAATGCTAATATCGTGACAGCTGCAATACACCTGTGTTATCGAAATGTGACGTATGAAAATTTGTAACTGACCAGGACTCGTTACCATGATTTCCCGCTAATGAAGAGCGGCGGTCTTAAGTATTTTGACTAGCTATTCACATTCCCTGTCCCGATGCAAACCACCATATTGTAGTGAACTCGAGAAATTATTTTGTGAAATTATCAATCAGGTTGCCCCTCGCCGGGTGCCAAAATGTAGTGAACTCGAGAAATTCCTCTCTCTCTGCTGTTGGGCGTGAAACGATAACTGATGAGATTGCCCCACGCTAGGAGCCAACAACAATTAATTGATATCAATAATGAAATAAAATCAAACACAAATGGTTAGTAATTAAGGCGTTTATGTATGAATGTTAAAGATTGGTTATATGATCAAACCATGAAAGAAATGTATTTATTTTCTAGCTGCTTACACAAAACAAAACAAAATTACAAATCTCAGGGCTGATTTGGCTGGGCGCGGACGCGACTCAGTTATTAAGGGGGAGGAGGAGGGGCCGAATCGTCTCACCATCCCTCATTATTAGAATTATATATTAAGACCTTCAGCTGCTGACGGGCGTGGGTACATATCAACGGAGACAGGTGAAAATGTGTGCACCGACAACGTGGGAAATAAACTGAGCCGCGAGGGATCAGCCGAGCGGTCTGAGGTGCTGCAGTCGTGGACTGTGCGGCTGATCCTGGCGGAGGTTCCAGTCCTCCCTCGGGCATGGGTGTGTGTGTTTGTCGTTAGGATAATTTAGATTAAGTAGTGTGTAAGCTTAGGAACTGATGACCTTAGCAGTTAAGTCCCATAAGATTTCACACACATTTCAACACAAATAAACTGATAAACAGCTTATAATTTTCTGGATCACTTTGTCATTTTCGAGATTCTTGGTTTTTTTATACTACTTCATTCTCCGCAAGTTATCTGAGAAGTTAGGAAATGTGTGTATGTAAAAATATAAACGCTATTACTCAGATGTTTTCTTTGCGTGGGCATCTTACTGGCATTCTCCGCTAGCACGTTGTCAGGGGATGTTTCCAACAGTAGGGGACGAAATGCTTAGCCCTGCAGCATGCTGTAGGCCACGGCACATGACACCAATAGGACCACGAAAATTATTAATTCACTCTACAATTTGCATTTCTTCAAACCTGATGACTTTTCTACGACATGCAAGGTGTCCAAGAAGCCTTTCCCTGTTTACAACAGAGACATGGGAAAATCGTATTACGTGGCCACCATGCCGTTGGTTATCAGATTTGTAAAGCATCATACCACAGCTTAATGCTTTACAAACATACGTAAGGCAGACCCTTGAAGTACAGGTAGCATATTCAGGTTTTTGTGTACACGCACAGAATTAATAAATTTGGACGTGAGTTCCTTTCGTTGTCCGAAGGATATCCAGGTGATATTTCAATCCTCTCATGTGTAGGTCAACATTTCGTGAGGGATGGATGTTATGACGTCAATAGTTCTGCACCGTAATGCTGCGATGTCGTTCACTTGTGTTTGGTAAACCTGGTCCTTGGCATAACCCCATGGCAAGAAATCCATTGGAGTCATGTCCGGTGCTCGAGGACGCCAGTTGATGGGACCACCACGCTCGTTCCTTCTTGCCAGAAATGTTGTATCCAAGTCAAGCACGAGCATCTAACACCCACTACGATGGTGAATTCCGGAATGTCCTGGCACGACAATTAACTGCAACATATCAAAATAGACATTGGCTGCAATCGTCTGTAACTGGAGAAAAAAGGTCCTATGATTTTACTGTGCGTAAGACTGCACCATTCTATGATTGTCTAAGACATGTGTTAAACACCGTGTGGGGATTCTCGGATCGCAGCCTTTTTTCGGTTGACAACACCGTTAAAATGAAATGCAGGCTCATCTGAGAAAAGACAGGTTTCGAATAGTCATCACCTTCGGCGACCTCAGCAATCATGGCAACAGCACAGTCATAGCGAGCCATGTAATCCGTTGGTTGGAGGGATTGCACGAGCTGAACTTTGTAAGCACAGGAAAGAAGTTGTTTATGAAGAATACAGCGCACCGATGTCTTCGGAATCTACGACTCACATGAGGCTCTGGGGGACAACTTCTTGGGACTTTTCACGAAGGCGTCTCAACTATCTAAATTATTTGCACACTAAGTTCCGACGTGCCTGTTCTAGGGAGATCACAGACGCTCCCTGTTTCCTTAAACTTCGTATAGCACAGCTTGATGCTTTTGGTGGCTGCATATGGTATGCCGTCTGGAATTTTCTCTGGACTCTTTTTGGTGACTGTGTCCCCTGATACCAGAGGACGCATTGAGATTTCTCCTGGTTTGAATACAGGTCGTTTGCAGATGCTGTCCGATTCCATTATTGTCACTTCAGTGAGCTCTGTAACAAACAAAGTAACAGTAAATATGTACGTACACCAAATGTTGAATACGTCACATGCCATTAAAGATTAAATGTATCTGTCTGTCATTTATGCCTTATGAAAGAATGTAAACAGGGAAAGATCTGACTGGTCGGAGACAGCTGCCTCATTAATTTGGTTCGAATGGCTCTGAGCACTATGGGACTCAACTGCTGAGTTTCATTGCACTAAAAAGTTGCAGATACTTAACATTGACAATTACACAGATGTGTCGTAAGCAAAGAGCGACGTACGAAATAATCAGTCTTTGCATTAATTGCTGGTGTCTAACTGGCAAAATTTCCTGAATTGCTATTGGGGAACATAACTTTGGCGCTGCTGTCCAAGTCGCTAATCATGAAGCTGCTACTGAACTGGGCTGTCACCAATCGGTCGTGGCGCTTACGTCCTCTCCCCATAGGGGCCGCTGCTATCGCGTTGTCGTCCTGGAGGGAGGTCTGCTCAGCGTGCGATTGGCTGACTTCTTCTTAAAGCCTTCTCTTCCCTGTCGTTCCTGACTGCATGTCGGCGCATGACTTTACGCCGTAACATGGTCCACCAATAAAAACCCAATCGAAGATTGTCCCACTGCCTTCCCCATAGCATAATACTGTCCCCACAGGCTTGTGTCAATGGCGCGTTGCATGCTTAGAGTGGCTGAGGGCGTATCCAGACAGAACTACGGAACGGCTGAAACAAAAAACCAGATTCATCAGAGTAGGTGACATGTTTCCACTGATTCTCGGACCTCTCTCTACGATCACGTGTCCTCTGCAATGGCAAACGAAATTATTTGAATGTGCAGTGTCAGTTCCCTGGAAAGAACAGACACCGCGCAGATCCAGCCGCTGTGAAACGCTGTATGTAACTTGAAGGGGGATCGATCGCGAGACGTACCGAGGTGGTCGCAGGTTTGAATCCAGCCTCGGGCATGGATGTGCGTGATGTCCTCAGGTTAGTTAGGTTTAAGTAGTTCTCAGTCTAGGGGTCTGATGACCTCGGATGTTAAGTCCCATAGTGCTTAGAGCCATTTGAACCATTTGAACGTGCCGAAGTAGTCCGTGAAGTAGCGATAACGCTGTGTCGTGCATGGCGTAGTGGTTACCGCACCTGCCTGATAAGCAGGATAACCATCCTGTGTTCGAATTCCGTTTCGTCACCCATTTTCGCTCGTCGCTGCTGATTCCGCTTAACGTCCCACTTCAGCTGATAGCAGTGATCACCCTCAAATTTACGTATAGCAAATAATGTTGTCGTTGGTGAACAGGATAACACGCAGGGATGATTGCTACCAAGCTCCATGTTCAACGCTGTGCTCTAAATGGTGTGTTCTGAATTTTGCCTGCGAGAGCATTAAACTTTGTTCTCGCATCTGGCTCAGATCATCAGCTATCCTGCTTTACAGACCGCTCAAACTTCTTCCATCCACGTTCATTGTTTACCTGTGGACGACTTACACGGTGTCCCATAATCGTGATTTCACCATTCTGCAGTCACTTTCCGTAGTTGCGCGCTAATAGCCGACCAGCGCCTTCGTTTGCGAGTTGCTCGTTCCCAGGTACTGGGGCCTAATATTCTGCCCTTTGTCTAAGACACTTATCTCAGTAGATTTTCTCATTTGCGGCCAGTAGTGCCTCTGGAATTATTTCCCGTTTTTTCTGTTCATTATTGCTTTCCTTACAATGTCACGTGCCGCGCAATGTCAGCAGGCGGTGTCACTCTCGCGGTGGGCTGTGGTTATAATAATTTCTTTTTACTTCACGTCTATGGTCACATTTCTTTTGTCATCAGACTACCGGTTTCGGTCTATAATGACCACTATGGCTTAGGCATATTAGGTCATGTTTTTGTAAAACAGATATAGAGATGGTCATTATAGGCCGAAACCGGCAGTCTGATGACAAAAAATTTGTGACCATAAACGTGAAGTAAAAGAAATTTATTCTGTACTCGGGTCTCCTTTCAATTCGCCACCATTTCGCAGCTTGTGTGGTTATAATGTTTTGCCTCATCGGTGTACGATTAATGCTTTAATTTGTATGATAGCCTGCACGTAATTATCTTAAGAAGCATCGAGGTGAGTATCAAAGAATAACAAAAAGTATCGCCCTTAAAATCGTTCTTCACGCAGAGATACACTACAGCAAAGCGTGGAATGTGGCACTAATCTGCCGCATAAACAATAAATAGTGGTCTGGAGGATCAGAGACATGCTATCCGTAGCACTTCCACAGATCCCTTAACAGTACTCATAAGAATTTTTCCCCAAACGCGGATATTAAAATTTCGTAAACCAGTGCAACAGAGCTCTGACGGTAGGCTCGCATCTATCGTGGACATTCGTTTGCAGAAGTTGGACAGGTAAGTCTACATTCCATGCACTAAGAAAGAAGAAGACGACCACGTAATATAAAATAGCTTGTTATGCTCCTGATACCTTTCATACGTTGCAACTTTCCGTTAATTACTGAAACGAATTTGGTCCTATTTTCTTGGGTAATTCTGGCAACGCTGGCGCTATAAGTTTTCGTCAGAACTTACTTATTGCTGGAAGTTAATCATATGCACTGATACGCCAAAACATTTTGACGATTGCCCACCGCGACGTTGGATGCCACCTGGTGGCGATGCGGGCACGTGAAGCGGTAACAAAGGTATGTAAGCGGAGCACACACGGATGACGGTTATAAGCGATTTTCACAAAGGGAAGGTTATTATTACTCAGAGTCTGTGAACGAGTATCTCAGAAACGAGACTGGTCTAGTGCTACTGTCATGAACATCTACGGTAAGGGGTAGGACAGTGAAACTACTTCCAGGCACTATGTGATTGGACGTCCACGACTCTTCACAGATCGTGGCGTTCGGAGGCTTGTCGGCTCTGTAAAGTAAGATAGACGGTGATCTGTGACATCTCTGCCGAAAGAGCACAATGCTGGTGCAAGCACAAGTGTTTCGGATGGTGGGTTGGTTGGATAGGGCAGGGGACCAAACGCCGAGATTATCGGTCCCATCGGATTAGGTAAGGATGGGGAAGGATGTGGCCACGCCCTTTCAAAGGAACCATCCCGGCATTTAGCGATTTAGAGAAATCGCGGTAAACCTAAATCAGGGTAACCGGACATGGGATTGAACCGTCTTCATCCCGAATGCAAGTCCAATGTGCTAACTACTGCGCCACCTCACCCGGTCACAAGTGTTTCGGAGCACACCGCTCATCGTACATTGTTGAACATGGAGCTCCGCAGCAGACCACTCCTACCAAACGACATCATTAACTACGATTGTAGTGGGCACGGAACCATCGGGATTCGACCGTCGGTCAATGGAAACGTGTCAGCTCTTCGGGTGAATCATATTTTTGCTACCCTAGGTCGATGGTCGTCTCCACAAACGTTGTCGTCAAGGTGAACGGCGGCTCGAAACGTTCAGCGCCAAGGACACAGGCCTTAGGGAGCACTATTATGTTATGGGATACATTCGTTGCGCTTGCATGGGAACTGTGGTAGTAATCGAAGACAAACTGACAGCTGCGAGGTACCTGCATCCCTTCATGCTTCATATCTTCCCCGACGGCGATGTCATCTTTCAGCAGTATAATTGTCTGTGTCTCGAAGCCAGAGCCGTTCTACAATAATTTGAGGAGAATTATAGTGATCTCACGTTGATGTCTTGGCGTCCAAATTCTCTTGATGTAAGACATATGTAACCCATCTGGGTCGCCATCGGGCACCATCACAACGTACGCAGATCAGCGGCTCGTTATTTAAACGAATTACAAAAGCTGTGGGTAGGCATATAATGCCACATACTTCCACACACCTACCAACAAACTGTTGCATCCGTAATACCCAGAAACAGTGATTTATTTGGTAGCAAAGACGTACAACTTTTAAGCAGGTGGTCGTAATGTTTCGGTTCATCAGTGTAGGTTGTTTGTAAAATGCAAAGTAATTCACTATAATGTTAATGGAGTGTTATACTCCTTAAAGTAGTAAGAATTGCACTGTTTAATTGTAAATTTATTTAACAGATATGTGTGCTGTAGAAGTATTTCCCTCACTGTATACAGATTGAATACTAATAAAATCTGTAAACTTCAAGGACGGATTCCTCACCGGAAATGGAAGAAAAAGGTCCTATGAACATGTGTCGGAAAATGGACGTTTTTGTGGGTGCAACGACAACAAATTGTTCCGGAACAAAGTACAGAGCGGTAGAGCATCCATGTTCGAAATGACCTCCTTGAGGCTGTAGGTAATAGGGATAGTAGCGGTTGTTAGGCAGCGTGCACATAATCGTACTTTGGCTTACGCCATGTTGGAGGGCCACTTGCCTGGAGCTAGTATTATGTTCGTCTCAGGGTACTTGATTGGCATACCTGCGGTGCGTCTCGAGCGTTTCCATCTGCTTGGCCGACAGCAAACACGATATCGGCTTGTTCCAGACATGAGTACTGGAGCATTATGCTGCTTACGGTACGCTGCTTTAATCACTCAGCCTTCAAGACACAATGATACACGGCATGTGGTCAGAGCAACTCGCTTTCGTCAATGGCGTCTTCCGTGGCATGTTCACCCTATGTGAAAAAATCGCAACACCAAAAAATAATTAATAGGCCCTATAGCGAAATGAAATTTCGGGAATACATTTGTTGTTTGTCTAGTAACATATTTTAGTGATTAACGTTGGGAGATCACAAGTTAACGTAAGAGCGAGATAAGCCGTTGCAGAAGTGAAATGTTCGTAAATTAATGACCCTTGTAACCACCACAATGTTCAATGCAAGCATGCAAACGAGCATGCATGTGTTGTACAAGTGCCAGATGTCAGTTTGCGGGATGGAATTGCATGCGTGTTGCACTTGATGGGTCAATACAGACGCAGTGAAAGCTGTTTGTGGATGACGTTGGTGTTCTCGTCCAGTGATGTTCCATGTGTGCTGGACTGGAGACAGCTCTGGTGATCGAGTAGGCCAAGGCAACATGTCGGCACTATGTAGAACTTGTTGGGTTACAACATAGGTGAGTGGGCGAGCGTTGCCTTGTTGGAAAACAGCCTCTGGAGGGCTGTTCATGAATGGTGTAGCAAAAGCTCGAATCTCCAGATTGGCGTACAGATTTACCTTCAGGGTGAGTGGGCTTGTTGTCATACGAAATCGCACCCCAGACCATAACTCCAGTTGTAGGTCCAGCGTGTCAAACACGCAGACAGGTTGGTTGCAGGCTCTCAGCTGCGATCCTTCTACCCATGTCCATTACTGGCAACTAGGCAGCTCCGTCTTGACAACAGACCTCCTCCATGCCCTCCAACGACCTCTCCCTTGGCACCACTCAAGTCGGAAATGGCGGTGGTTCGGGTTCAGTGGAATCCATGCTACTGCGCGTCTGGTTCGGAGCTGTCCTTGGAGTAGCCGATTTGTAACAGTTCCTTGTGCCACTGCAGTGCCAACTGCTGCTCAAATTGCTGCTGCAGGTGAAGTACGGTGCGTCAGAGCCCCACGCCGAACACGATGGTCTTCTTCCTCGGTAGTGCCAGATGGCCGTCCGAAACTCGGTATTCTTGCGATCATACAGTCTCATGAGCACCGCTTCCAGCTGTCATGTACAGTGGCTATAGCCCTGCCGGGGCCGGCCGGAGTGGCCGTGCGGTTCTAGGCGCTACAGTCTGGAACCGAGCGACCGCTACGGTCGCAGGTTCGAATCCTGCCTCGGGCATGGATGTGTGTGATGTCCTTAGGTAAGTTAGGTTTAATTAGTTCTAAGTTCTAGGCGACTGATGACCTCAGAAGTTAAGTCGCATTGTGCTCAGAGCCATTTGAACCATTTTTGAACCCCGCCGGGTCTTTCAGCAATATCGCAGAAGGAACATCCAGCTTCTCGTAGCCCTTTTATACGTCATGATCCAAATTCAGTGAGGAGTTGATAATGGCGTCTTTTTCGCGTTAAAGACATTCTTTGCTAACGTCAAATGAACATATCCAATCTCAAAGGTAATTAGGGCTCACAAGGGTTCCAGCGTGCGTTAAAAGCAAATCTGATTTGCGTCCTCATAGTGGTGCTACTAGCGCCGCTGTATTTCCATTGGAATAGACCTCATAGACATCATCTTTCAGATGTAGAAACACGACTACCAGCTTTCGTTTATGTCGCACAAGTTCATACTTGAGTTCAATTTTTTTTCGTCAGTATACTTGGTTGTGACATACCCATTATTTGGTACAGTTTACTGACAACTGTTGGTCGTAGTCAGTCTGTCACAAGCGTCCAGTTTCGTTCCGACCTGTATCGACCTGTTTGGCATGCACAGACATTTTTCAGACCGGTGCAGAATATTCTGGTGCTGAGAAACATGCTACCAGGGCAGATCTCGGAAGCACTTTTGGTTTGGCTCCCCAGGTGGTTCCAGAACGAATGATGTTGTTTCGTGCGGATACTCTGTCATTTCTTCCCAATGTAAGGGAGCGCTCCCTCTTTACTCCAATGTATTTGGGAGTGTCACAGTGGAGCAGTTGTTCTCTTCTCCAACTGATGTTCGGTTTCCTATTAGCTTACTTGCTTCTTAGTTAAAAGTCATAAACTTGTGTCTTTCCAGGGTTTGGCTTCAGATGATATCTGGCCAGGTCTTCGAGAGCTCTTGCCAGCTTTTTCTCCATCTCCTCGATGGCTTTGCCACAGGCAGCAATCGTTATATCGGCATCATAAGTAAATGCCTTAGTTCCAGAGCTAAATGGTTGGTCATTTGTGTAAATGTTATACAAGAGTGGGGGCAACACACTTCCTTGAGCAAAGCCTACTTGCTGGACTCACCATCGACTTCTCTTGTTTTATAGTCTGTCAATGTATCTTCTTTTTGCAACAAACATTGGATGAACTGTGTTAAGCCCTAATCATTTGTAATTGAATACAGTTTTTTAATGAGCTTCTCGTGGTTGACCGTATTACAGACTGCTGTGAGGTCAGTGAAAGCCACAACTGTAGCTTGACCTTTTTTATACCAATCCTAAATATTTAGACCAAATTACGGATCTGTCTACAGCAAGCCCTTCCTCGGCGAAAGATTGATTGCTCTATTATGAGGCTTTTGTCAACATATACTGATATTCGATTTAGAATCATTCTTTCAATTGTCTTATAAAAATGGCAGAGAAGTGATACTAGAAGAGTTTTTTGGTTCCGTTGGAACTTTCCAATGCTTTAGAAGTGTTGCTACTTTCATTTCGCGTCAAATATGTGGAATCTGCAATTTTTGAAATAGCGGTGTTAATACGATTTAATATGCTGACCTAATGGATAATATCCGAAGTTCCATTAGAGTTTTCGTGGATACTGCTGCTGTATATAGAGAAGTCGTAACACTAGAAAACTGTAGCGAAATGCAGGAAGATGAGAAGAAGATACGCACTTGATCCAGGGATTGGCAGTTGACACTCAGCATAAACAAATACAGCCTACTGTACAGAAATAGGCAGGAAGACACATTATTGTATGTTCAGTTTAGCGCCCGCTGCTTCGCCGCGTGGACTGTATGGTGTTTTTTTCTTTTAATTTTTATGGTATTCACAAGCTGCAACACTTTCTAATCTTTTCACGCTAACTAAGACCATAGATGCATGGTCTGTTGCGAATGCACTTCTGACCAAAAAGCGATTCTAGTAACTGGAGTGCAAGGTTTTTGTTAATCATGGTTTTTACGTTGTTGTGGTAATTTTTCAATAGAAACTTTCATCCTATAATACATATTTACTTGTATCTAACCTAGAAATGAAATATCTCTCTTCGTAGGTTTAGCTTAAATTTTTTTTAATGTAACGAAACGTTTTCTTAAAAATTTTCATCCCCTATTTTTCTCCCAACGGATTGAATTTCCAAAAACGGAAAACACGTTTTCTTTCCTTTTCTTTTTTTGAGGGGAAAGACAAATACAAATTTTCATCGGTTTAGCTTCAAAAATACTTTCGTAATGAAATATTTTCATAAAAACACTCATTCCCTATTTCACCTTCCAGGCATTGAATTTCCAAAAACAGTGAAATACTTATTTTTATTATTTTATGGATTTAGCTTCGAAAATTCATTCATAATGAAATAATATCATAATGCTTTTCATCCTATAAGTTTGGAGACAGAAACTCGAGAAACAGTTAAACATTTATTTATTTTATTTGTAACCGAGAAGTCAAATATTAGTTTTCATTGACGTAGCTTTAAAAATGCTGTAGTAGTACCTTAATAATTAATTATTTCCAAGACTACTTCCACTCAGTATTTAATCTCCTAGTGGCTGGATTTCAGACATGTTGAAACTCATGTTTCTCTTTTTCTAACAGAGAATCCAATTACCAGTATTCGTAGTTCTAGTTTCAAAACTATTTTAATAGTGACATACTCTCCAAATCCTTTTATCTCCTATTTCACGCCCTTAAGGGTGAAATTCCGAAAAATCCCCTCTTAAACGACGCCCATAGTATAAGATCAACACCCTCTCCAAATTTCATGTTACTGTTCTTTGCGTTTTGGGCTGGGCAATGATGAGTCAGTCACTGATTCAGGACATAGCCTTTTATACACATAGATTACACGATAGTAAAACAATTACTATTAACAATTGTATCAATTAAATATCGGAGAGTAAGCGTATGGAGTGATTTGAAGAGGAACGTCCACGTAAAACCAAACGCAGGTACCGCACATGCCAGACTTAAGTTCATTGTAAGAATCGTCAGGAAGTGTAGACCACCCACAAATGAAGCAACCTACAAAATCATTGCTCGACCAACATCTGAACATTACAAAGTTTTAAACATGGCTGCTTAGTTCAGTGACCATTTCTAAATTAAATGGAAATGAATGAGCCCTCGGTCACAATTATTTTTAATGTTATTGACCAGGTTTCAACACTTCTGAGAGTGCCTTCATCAGAATTAAAACAATTAAAGTGGCCTGTAGCATAGCCACAGATTTATAGGAAAAGATATTTTTTTGTATAAAAAGTGTAAGTACTGACTAACAATAAAAGACAGAGGCAGTACTTACATGTCACATAGAAAATAATTAACATGCCAGAAGAGCTTTAGTCACGAAGTATATAAAAAGGAATGCGTGAAAGCGAGTCACTATGGGCTGCTCGTACCTGTACAGCCACAGGTTGCAACGGACGTATGTGACATGTAAGTAATGCTTCTGCCTTTTATTATTAGTCAGTACGTACACTTCTTATATAAACAATGTATTTTCCTATAAATTTGTAATCATGTTATAGGTCAATAAGACTAAAAGTAATTGTGGCCGAGGGCTCATTTGTTTCAATTTAACCTGAACGTTGATTGCTCTTCAGGCAGGGATCCGTACCAGGCAGTATTAATAGTGGAAAGAAACTATCCAACGAAGAGCAGCGCATTTCGTTGCAGATTCATTAAGTAGGGGGTTAACGTATCACGGAGATGCTGAGCCAGTTCAGTGATAGAGAGACGTTGTGTTCCACCGTGTAGTTACCCGTTAAAATTCCGAGAACGTGCATTCTAAGGAGAGTCAACCAAGTTATTACTTCTTCATATTTATATGTCTCGAAATGATCATGAAGGTAAAAATCAGAGATATTCGAGCTCACACGGGAATCATTGTCCACACCGTATTGCACCGTCATTGTTACCGCCTACCACGCAAAGGCGCCCGGGTTCGATTCCCTGCATGAGACTGGGTGTTGTGTGTCCTTCATCATCAATTTCACCATAATTGACACGCAAGTCACCGAAGTGGCGTCAGCTAAAAAGACTAATGCGTTTTCAGAAAATCACTTTGAACAAAGTGTAAATGGTTGCAAAATCTTACTTGAACTGCTTCCTACAAATAATCCAGCAAATAGCTAGCATAATGGTGGATACAGGTATAAGTGTCCACGAGGTGGTTGCAGCGAGACTGAATATCATAACATCCAAACGCACCAAAAATAAACGCAAAATACATCTATTAAAAAAAACACACATAAAAGTCGTTTGATATCTTTCTACCATTCTGACAGCATTAGCGGAGACCAGAAGTTTTTTAAGTACAGAAGTATAGAAGACAGTTGGTAGATATATACCAAATAAATTAATAAGAAATGGTACTGATACCCTATGATACACAATACGGGTCAGCACACTGGTACAGAAACAACGAAAAAAGCATGCCAAATTTCAAAGAAAGCAAAACCACCAAATTGGTAAAGTTTTATAGAAACTCGAAATTTAGCGGGAAGCTCAGTGCGAGGTGCTTTTAATACTTCACCGAAACTCTTTCCGAAGTTTGGCTGGAAATCCAAAGATATACTATCCGCAAAAAGTACACCAGCGTAAAGACATAATCAATACCTTCACTGCGCCACAACAAAGGTGAAGTTATGGATGACAGTGACATTAAAGCAGTGTTACTAAACATCGTTTTCCCAAGTTCCTTCACCAAAAAAGACGAAGTAAATATGTCAGAATTCTAGTCAGTAACAAGTGCCAATATGGTTAACTTTGAAGTAGATATCCTCGGTGTAACGGAGCAGCTTATACACTTAAAAAGGGAAAGGCCTCTGCTCTAGATCGTATACCAGTCACGTTCCTTTCACAGTATGCTGGTAGAATAGCACCATACTTAGCAACCGTTCGCTCGTCGAAAGATCCGTACTTAAAGACAGGGAAGTTGCTCAAGTCACACCAAGAACCAAGAAAGGAGACAGGAGTAATCTGCTGAATTACAGACCCATATCGGTAACGTCGATTTGCAGTTGGATTCTGGAACATAATACTATGTTCGAACATGATGAATTACCTCGAATAAAACTATTTGCTCTCAAACAGCCAACCAGGATTCAGAAAATATCGCTCTTTTGAAATACAACTATCTCTTTATTCTCTCGAAATAATCACGAAATAATGAGTGCTGTCGACAGGGGATGTCACATTGTTTCCATATTTTTAGATTTACGGAAGGCTTTTGACACCGTTCATCACAAGCTACTTCTAATCAAATTGCGTGATTAAGGAGTGTCGTCTTAGTCCTGCGAATGGATTAGTGATATTTTATTACGATCTTTCCGGGATTTTATTTGACATGTCACCTAAGTAGGAAGCAATTGATACTCAAGGAAAGCGTACGAAATTAAAACCTAAAGAAACGATGAGTTCTTTTAATGAGTCAAAAGCAACTGTACAAATCCATTTTGAAAAATGAAGAAAAGTCAGGAAAACCAAAATTAAAAAAGCTCCGGAAGCAATTGAAATCTTAAGAAGTCTTCATTCCCCTCCTCTCGTTACAATTAATGAACGAACAGACCTTTATCTCAAAAATATTTTAGTTAATTATTATATTATCCGGGAGGATTAAAGTGTGCATAAATGTAAATTTTTCCTTTTTTTAAAGTTCAAGTCGTCTTCCCTCTTCATGTTGTGATGGTTCCGTTTCCTTTCCACTTTAAACAATTCACTAATCTCATGTCTATTTCGTAACGCGCCTGCGTTTGGGTCACGTTCGGCTTCAGTACTCACGGCTAGTATTTACTATTCCATAGTTTTCCTCTTTGTGTTCCCTGTCGCGCAACACGGGGGAATGGCTGTTATGGGATTTTTGCCAGTAACTCCACGCAATATGTGATCTCGTCCCCTTCCGCATTTTTATTGCATTTTACATGCTTCATTGTTTTGCTAACTTTTGGTGTCCCGTCGGGTTGTTTTAGGTCCCTTCGGTTCCATGACAACATTGGGCTTAAGATGACCCCAAATGATTATGTGATTTTATCTGTAAGTAACGCCCTGCTCTCTCTCTTTTAATTTGTTTGAATTTTGAAATTTTAGTTGCATAGTTTCTTATCTGATATTTCAGATTTGAGGATCCCCTCCCTTTCGCGTATCACAGAATATTTTCACTGTTGCAGTTTACACAAGATGATGGACAGTTTACACCAGATGATGGAACTATAACTGTTCCGTAACTAGTCGTGTACCAAATAAAAGATTGTCGATTAAGCAACTGCCCTGAGGTTTTCTTCATTTTTCTAAAGAAACGAATAAAGCGAAAAGTGTAACAGAAATTACGTAACTTTTAATATCAGTAGCAGCAAGGCGAGGAAAATATGAAAATGTCATCATATACAGAATGTTCAAAAATTCATTGCCAAACAAACAGGGTTGATGACAGAGATAAGAATATATGTATATGTTTAGTAATGCAATCATATGTCAAAACGCATATTGTTGGAGTACTGAGTATGCTCCAGGTTACTGTGTTTGACTGAGAATAAGACGGGATATTGCTCTGATAGCTATCACATTACAATATATGCTCAAAACGAACACCATTAACCTCATGGCAGAGCCGTTATCGACGTAGCAGCGAGTCTCGTGTCTGCTGGAAAATGCGTGGTGTGTTATGTGTTTGTGTAGCTGCTGGAAGAATTCTTGCAACCAATTCCGCCTCCGAGTCGAAAGGGGTTCAAATGGTTCAAATGGCTCTGAGCACTATGGGACTTAACTACTGTGGTCATCAGTCCCCTAGAACTACATAAACCTAACTAACCTAAGGACATCACACACATCCATGCCCGAGGCAGGTATCGAACCTGCGACCGTAGCAGTCGCGCGGTTCCGGACTGCGCGCCTAGAACCGCTAGACCACCGCGGCCGGCCTCGAAAGGGGTAGAATATACCTCGTCGTTCATGTAGCGCCAGAGAAAGAAGTCTAATGGAGTGATGTACGTGAGTCTCGCAATTCTCCCCGTGTGTAACGCTGCATGTTGACATTGAAACTGTCATTCAGGCACTAGTGCTACCAGCTGTAAACTAGCTCAGTGTCGAAGATCATGACAGCACAATATACTACGTATCTGAAACTAACGTTTGCTGTAACAACGGCAGACGCAACGGCTTTCAGCTGCTCCAGTCCCGTGTTACCTATACACGCTCCATGCTCACGGAATATGGGTTTCCGAGACGAGGTTGCTTTAAGAAATAATCTCTTTTTTTCCTCTTGTGTCATCCCCGTTAGTTTGGGCACTGATTTTTTGAACACTCTGTATACTGCGTTCCCTGCAGTACTGTTGAAAAGTTTTGTTGAGCAAAGCAGACTCCGAACATCCAGAAATGGAAAAAATTGGTAGACCATTTGTGTTACTACCTCAAATAGAGTACCGTATTGCCAGCTACATTGATAAGATGCAGGTATTTGGTTTTAGTTTAAGTGCGATTCACGACAGAAAACTTGCGCTTGATTTAGTTGCAACCTAAGTAAGAGAGCATGTGTTTAATTCCGCAAAACAGGTGACTAGTAAGTGATCGTAGACAAATTTGAGTTTTTGAGTTCCAGAGAATCTATCTGTGGAAAATATGATTTTTACTAATGCATCTAAGGAGTGAACACCGGAGCAGAACAGGGGGAAGAAGGATACATTAGCCAAATCTCTCAATTCACTTGAAAGCAACCAAAATTCCAGTCCATTAACATTCAGTTCCACAATTGTAAACAATTTCCCAAAAGTTGCAATCAATCCATACAAACAACAACGTACGGGGAACAGAAATTATGGAGTCTGCTTGCAGGCTTAGTCACCTGATGTCAAGAAAAAACAGGTGTATCATGGACATGAAGATCATTTGTCTTAACATCCTACCATGACTACTACCAAAGCAACAGACAAAGGAAGTTCTCTACATGTGCGACACTTATCGTGAATATTCCAGTTAAGGACTGACGTAGTAGGGTGAATGAAACTTTGTATTGCGAATTTACCTTCCGACTACGGCAAAATATTTATTGCAAAATCACCTTCTTATGTATGCCGAAATGAAATGAAAAGAAGAGTGTAATACGTACGTAAAATGTTGTTAACATCTGTAGTTAATAAAATTAATTATATCAGTTTTTGATATTTTGCTAAACTAAAACAGTACATGTGGTTGAAAATACTGGAAAATTACTTAACTTTATACTTTCTGGAAAGTGCGACTGTTGGTAAATTCCGCATGACCTCTAATTTCTCTTCGTTTTCATCTCGTAAGATGTATGGGAGGGACTAACATGTCACCCAGTTCTCCTTGGAATGTACGCTCACGCAACAGTAAACCTCGACGTGATTTACAACGCTTCTTTTATAGCGTTTACCACAGGATGTTGTTAAACATCTCTGTAGTATTCTCATGCTTACTAAGCGGGCCCGTGACGAGACACGCCATCTTTCTTTGGATAATCTCTATTGCTTTTATTAATCCAACATAATAAGGGCCGGAAGCTTATGAGCAATACTCAATAATCGGACGCACGTGTGTTTTGAAAGCCGCTCCTTTGGCGGATAAATTACATTTCCTTAAGATATTTCCCCCTTAATGAAATATTCACGGGATATCAGACAAAAGGCAGCGTCGTCTTATAGACACGTTTCGACGAGTTTCCTGCTCGTCGTCTTCAGGCGAGGTCTGATGTGCTAGAAAGAGCCGGCCGAAGTGGCCGTGCGGTTAAAGGCGCTGCAGTCTGGAACCGCAAGACCGCTACGGTCGCAGGTTCGAATCCTGCCTCGGGCATGGATATTTGTGATGTCCTTAGGTTAGTTAGGTTTAACTAGTTCTAAGTTCCAGGCGACTAATGACCTCAGCAATTGAGTCCCATAGTACTCAGAGCCATTTTGCTAGAAAGATTTCATGAGCGAAATTCGCAGAGATTCCAGTAGCACACTTCTCTCTAAATTTAGCTGAAAAGTAGGTGGAATAATCATTAAATCCATTGTAGCTTTCGGAGCAGACGGCTGATAAATGTCTGCACAGAGCTTTTACTGAAACGTTCAGTTAACACATTCAGGCCAGCGTGAACTTCCAGTGACTCACGCTAGATTCTACCAATTACATTACCAGCAATACACTAACGTCTGGTGTATTAGGTATCAGCGAGACGCCACGAACAGCTGGGAATACGGATTTGTATAACCCTTCAACCCAAGAACTTCCTGAACAAGTGAGATATCACGTTTATGTGATCCCTTAGTTTTGAAAAAGAACAGACTTACGTCACTTTCAAAATAAAAGATCAGTATATTAAAACAGTATCCTAGTGCGTTTGAAAAAGACCGCCTCCCAACGGCGACAAATAGGAGGAGCAGTGTCACCAGATGAAGACAAGCATGAATAAACGCTGAGCCCCACGGCGAGAAACACAGTTCTCAGCGCCGGCGTGAACGCGTTAAAGAGTAATTAAAGGATGTGTTTTACTTGATAAATGAGTTTATCGGTTACTTGTATTCATAACAACAAGAGTACTTTGAGAACGCCTTGGAATAGAAGTTCAACATGTCTAGCATGTGAAAACATTGTAGCGTTCAGACTTGATTTCCTCATAATAGTGCCTAGAGATGAGTACAATATATCTAATGACGTTACTAAGGAACTCTTTGTACTGAAATAATTGCTGCATTTTGATCTTTAACTGTGTCCTTACACTGTGCCAGGATTTATTACCTCAGTGCCACTACACCAGCAGTGTCACACAGTCGTGTTGTAGTACTTTGTTGGAAGGCCAACCGGTGAAAAACGACGTACGTGAATGATTCGAACAGAAGAAAATTCAAACACAGATGTGTGTTGTCTGTAACTGAGTTTTGAATGCGATCGCCTCTAGCGCAAAAGTACAGACCCTTACCTCTGAGTCCACCAATTTCGAATGAAACTTGAAAAAGCGTTAGGACACAGATCAAGGGGCAAAGAAGCTCGCTAACAAGTATTGCGAACCAGAGACTTTCCTAACTCTCCATACGCGCATGGAGATGTCCCAACGACTGTTTAGTACAGCTGTTACTTAATAGTTACGAAATATTTAATTGGTACGAAATATGATCAGGGATACGAACTGGAGTGGAGACTACGAACCATACGATTGCATTAATGGTTCGATTACGTTCATAATCATTGAACCTGTAAATCTGATAGGAAAATTTCCGCCTGAAAAGTAAATTTCCGGGTGATTCAAGGCCGACCGAAACGTTTCCAAGTTTAAGGATAACAGGATGATAGAATGGTTCAAATGGCTCTGAGCACTATGCGAGTTCTGAGGTCATCAGTCTCCTAGAACTTAGAAGTTAGAACCTACGACCGTAGCGGTCGCTCGGTTCCAGACTGCAGCGCCTAGAACCGCACGGCCACTCCGGCTGGCGGGATGGGAGAGTCCGGATAATTTTGCGAATCCTGGAAATCAATTCGTTAAAACAGTCCAAAGATGATGTGTTTGTTAAAAAGGAGTAGTTGCGTTCAAACTTGCTTCCCGGCCATGCTGTTGCGAAAGAACAGCTTTTTCTCCTATGTAACGGGATTGGTACCTCTCTGCCCTAGACAACATAAGAAACTAAAGTTCTCACTGTTTCTCAGCAATAAACGTCCTGAAGCCCCTAAGCTCACTCCGAAGCAGTATCTAGTCACGGTCAAATGGTTTCGGTTCATCGTGAAGATTAGCGTGTAAATGTGCCACCATCTTAGTGGTAACATGTGGTGACCTTCATTACATAGAAACCAGATGTGTACAGGAAATTTACATTACTAATCCGCTCGTACCTCAAATCGATGCACGCGATTTTCGGGATTACTGTGTCGACACGCGCTCGCATCCACTTCTGGAAGCAGCCTACTACCAATATACCGATGAATCTGTAGTACGCCACGAACAGGTGTTTTCGGTTTCATGTGTATACACTGACGGAGAAAAAAAAAATAGTGCACCTGGAAAGACGACGTCGATTTTGATCCAATGACGGCATATGCCACGTAGGTGATAGTAGAAATACTGCTTATGGTTTCAATGTCGTAAGGCAGCAGATAGTAGAGTGGTATATCTATCAGATCGCCATCTGTGTTTACCCTCTAATCGGTAGCTCACAACCAGAAGGCTCAGTGTGGTGCAAACGCGTGAAGCAAGCAGATAACCATGCCACAGAGGTGCAGTCGCGCTTACTATAGCCAGCTGTGCAAGTTTACAAGGGGTTAAAATGTGGCCTTCCGAAAGGCGGGATGGTAGTTTCGGAGAATTGCCACACAAATAGGACGTGCTGCATCGGTTGTGCAGCGACGCTGGTGTCAATGGTGACGTGAACATTCTCACACCCATAGACGAGGTTCTGGCCTTCCACACAGCACAGACGCCCGCTATGAAGTGTTGTAGGATTAGCCGTGTCAGATCGTACAGCTACCACAACACAGATAACAGAGCTTGTGAGCCCAGACACGTCAACGCGAACTGTTGCAAACTGGTTATTAGCAGTGGGACTACTGGTACGCACGCCTCTAGGCACGCCATGATCTTCAGCAATAAAAGCAGTTCTACCCGTGCACGAGAAACGGTCGTTTGCACATACGATGTAGACCTGCTGAGCGCTGTCTCGTAGAGTGCATTCGTCCAAGACACACTTGCCCCATCTCAGTGCTGTCGAGCGTCAACGTTGAGCGTGCTGAGCTCAACGTGCTGCCGAACGCTCAGTAGGTGGTGGTGGCTCTGGCAAGGGAACCTCCCCATCGCACCCCCTCAGATTTAGTTATAAGTTGGCACATTGGATAGGCATTGAAAAACTGAACACAGATCAATTGAGAAAACAGGAAGAAGTTGTGTGGAACTGTGAAAAAATAAGCAAGATGTACAAACTGAGTAGTTTATGGGAAGACAGGCAACATCAAGGACACTGAGATTGCAGGAGCGCCGTGGTCTCGTGGTAACGTGAGCAGTTGCGGAACGAAAGGTCCTTGGTTCAAATCTTCCATCGACTGAAAACTATAATTTTTTATTTTCAGTTTGTGTGACAAACTCTTACGTTTTCATCACTTTTTTGGGAGTGATTATCACATCCACAAGAAAACCTAAATCGGGCAAGGTAGAAGAATCTTTTTTACCCATTCGCCAAGTGTACAGGTTAGGTGGGTCGACAACATATTCCTGTCATGTGACGCACATGCCGTCACCAGTGTAGTATAGAATATATCAGCTGTGTTTTCCTGTGGAGGAATCGCTTGACCTATGACCTTTCAATCAAATTTTTTCGGTTCCGATTGGAGAAGCACGTCCTTTCGTCTACTAATCGCACGGTTTTTTGATGCGGTAGCAAAACACAGACACTAAACTTATTACAGTGAACAGAGACGTCAATGAACGAACGGACAGATATAACTATGCAAAAATAAAGAAAGTAAAATTTTCACTTGTGCGAAGACTTGAACCAAGGAACTCTCCTTCTGCAGCTGCTCACGCTACTACGAGACCACGGCGTTCCTGAGCTCACGTGCTCCTTGATGTTGCCTATGTGGCCCATGGACTACTCAGTTTGTATATTTTGCTTATTTTTTCACAGTTTCACACAACTTCTTCCTGTTTTCTCAATTGATCTGTGTTCGGTTTATCAAGGCCTATCCACTATGCCAAGTTATAACTAAATCTGAGGGGGGTGCGATGGGGAGGTTCCCTTGTTAGCACTATGGGACTTAACATCTATGGTCATCAGTCCCCTAGAACTTAGAACTACTTAAACCTAACTAACCTAAGGACAGCACACAACACCCAGCCATCACGAGGCAGAGAAAATCCCTGACCCCGCCGGGAATCGAACCCGGGAACCTGGGCGTGGGAAGCGAGAACGCTACCGCACGACCAACGCTCAGTAACGATGCGACTTGTGCATACGGTACGTGGTCCCCAACGTAGTATACGCGATGACAATGCACTCCGGCGGCAGTTGCGGAATGTTTCTGTTTCGTAAATCACACTGTTTACTAAATGGGCGCACGTAAAATTCCCGCGTTAGCTCTATTAAAACGCACATTTCCTCCACTGCCCATATGGTAGTCACATTGTTCTATATGTAATGTACACAAATAAAAACTTCAATATCCATATACATGTTTTAAGACGAAAAGGAAACTGCCATGTCCAATCAGTAAGGACATAGGCTTATAAAAGTTCAATTACAAACAGTGAGGTACAAATTTTGCAATAGTTCTCCACGTAAGATAAACATTATTTCATCAGTCCCACAATTTAGCATAACCGCAAGGTCATTCTTACTTGATCACTGTTCCTGCCCACTAGTAGAATCCTTGCAAAACGTATAAGCATATTTCGCTCCTTTGTCCTGTAGATTAAGCCAATCGAATAAACTCAATCATCGAAAAAGGTGAACATCAAATGTTGTAGTATATACTTATATATATGTGGCCGAGCGGTTCTAGGCGCTACAGTCTGGAACCGCGCGACCGCTACGGTCGCAGGTTCGAATCCTGCCTCGGGCATGGATGTGTGTGATGTCCTTAGGTTAGTCAGGTTTAAGTAGTTCTAAGTTCTAGGGGACTGATGACCTCAGAAGTTAAGTCCCATAATGCTCAGAGCCATTTGAACCATTTCAATAAAGCATCAGAACCTATTAAAAATGCGAATGTTAGGGAAAAAATTCAATATGGGGAGACGCCAACCACCGCCGTATTACACAGCCTGTTCAGAAATAGTTACACTACCAACTACGCTAATTCAGCTGGAAGTATATATTGGCCACTTCCAGCGTCCTGTCTCTTTATAAAAGTATTAATCGTGGCTATGTTACTAATTGAAATTTAATTATAACAAATTGTAGCAAGAACTTAGCGTTTTTGGTGGATTCTCAGTGTGTCGTTGGCTTCAAATGGCATACTCCCATAATACCGAAGTTACAATAACTCTTTTCAGGAATATGATGTTTCTCATAATTTTATTTCTCATAATTTTAATTCAACGAATCACACAATTAACAATGGGTTTTCGTGTGATTCTCAATTTGCTGGTGCCCAGAAGCGGCATATATACGTATAGGCTTGAAATGAATGCCAATATGGCGCCTCACAACTCCGTGCTGAAAGGAGACGGCGTGCACGTCACGTAGGTAGCGTTGTGCCATCTGATTGGTCAACGCTCAGGCGCACGCTCAGAATATCTGACATGCTAGATAATGCTCTACACGTTCGGAAAGACTCCCGAAATTGCCATTTCACGTTATGACGTCAGAAACTCGGCACGCTCAACGCTCAAAGTTCGGATGCACGGTCCGTGTGCCGACGGCTTTAGTGTCTGGGCTGTAACTGTCGTTCACCCTTAGCGTTTCTGGGTGGACCGCTAACCAGCGTGCGGTACACGCACAATGTTGCTAGACCTGTTCTTTTGCCATGCTTTTAACAGCAAGCTGATGTGTTGTTCCATCATGACAATGGCCGCTCACACGCTGCCAGTGAAACTCAGCGTGCTCTGCAAGATGTGCAGCAACTTGCCAGACCAGTACAATCTCCGGACTTGTGTCCAGTCAAGCCCTGTGGGATATGATGGAGCGAGAAGTGACTCCGGCGACTCCTCAATTAACAGCTCTTACAGAACCAGGTGGCCAGATTGAGTAGGCGTGATATAACGTATCCCAGGGCAGTATTCGCCATCTATAAGATCTAATGGATACGAGAGTCAGCTCTTGCATTGCCGCCCATAGAGGCTACACACGTACTAATACGGCTGTTTCAGCATGGGCTGATACTTGCTTCCTCAGAACCGTTTGTGCTATTGATCTGTAAATATAATCATTTCATGTACTCCATGTGCAGTGTGCAACACTAAATATTGAGTGAACTGAAAATCTCTAAAATGGTGTAGTAATTTTTTTTTTATTTCTGACTATTTACTTCAGATTGGTTTTCTGTCGATTTTTCCCTAAGGGTTGGTATGAAACCCCACCGTCCGTCTGCTGCCATATTAACCACCGGTGTACCACCAGAATGTTGAATGCAAGCATTTAAACGTGCATGTATTATGTTGAATAGTTGCCGGATGTCATTTTGCTTGATGCAGCTCCATGCCTATTCCAGTTGATGCACCAGTACAGGGACGGTTTATGAGGTCTGTGGATGACGCTGGAGTTGTCGTCCATTGATGCCCATACGTGTTCGATTAGAGACAGATCTCGTGATCGAGCAGGCCAAAGGACTTGTTGACACTCTGCAGAGCTACATGTGGGCGAGCGGCATCCTGTTGGAACACATCCCCTGGAATGCTATTCGTTAATGGCAGCACAACAGGTCGAATCACCAGATTGACGTACAAATTTTGCAGTCAATGTGCATGGAATAATCGCAAGAGTGCTCCTGTTGTCATACAAAATCGCACCCCAGGCCACATTCATGGTGTAGGTCCCCTGTGTCTGTCACGCACACGGGCTGCTTGCAGGCCCTCACCTGCCTCCCTCTAATGAACACCTAGCCATCACTGACAGACGGAACCTGCTTTCATCAGAAAACACGAGAGACCTCCATCCTGCCGTCCAGTAAGCTCTCGCATGACAGCGCTGAAGTCGCAAATGGGTGTGGTTTGGGGTCACTGGAATGCACCCTACAGCATGTCTGACTCGGAGATATCCTTACAGTAACCGCTTTTCAACAGTTAGTTGTGTCACTCTGCAGCCAACAGCTGCTCATATTGCTGCTGCAGAGGCAGTACGATGTGCCAGAGCCATACGCTGTACACAATGGTCTTTCCTCTCGGTAGTCACGTGGTCGTCCGGAGCCCTGAGTTCTTGCGAAGTACATTCTCGTGACCACATCTGCCAGCGTCATATACATTGGCTATATTCCTTCCGAGACTTTCTGCAGTATCGCGGAAGGAATATATGCCTCCCTGTGGTCCCATTAGACGACCTTGTTCAAACTCAGTGAGATACTGATAATGGCGTCTTTGCCGTCTTAAAGGCATTCCTGACTAACACCAACTCACCACATCCAATCTCAAAAGTAACCAACGCCCATAACCGTTACAGCGTGTATATAAAGCGAAGCTCAGTTGCATTCTCTTATTGGCGCAACATGTGCCACTCTCAAGGGAGCCGCGTGAAGTGGCCGCGTGGTTTGAGGCGCCATGTCACGGATTGCGCGGCCCATTCTGCCGGAGGTTCGGGTCGTCCCTCGGGCATTGGTGAGTGTGTTGTCCTGAGCGTAAGTTGGTTTAAATAGTATGTAAGTCTAGGGACCGATGACCTCAGCAGTTTGGTTCCTCAGGAATTCACGTACATTTGAACATTTCCTTATGGGACTGGTGCGTAAATGGAATAGACATAATCTTTCGTTTGTGTCGCACAGCTCCTGCTTGGTGCTGCGATTTTTTCCGCGAGTGTGTTTTATTGGCACGAAACTAAACAAGGATAAATGATCGTCGTAATAACATAAGAGAAATGAAACGTCTTACAGAATGTAACTGTAGAGAAATACTCTGAAGGTGGTGACAACAACCCCTTGCCAGGCACTTAACCGTGAGCTGTAGAATAATCATGACGATGTAGGTATAATACATGACCTACTTTCACACAGTGTCGTATTCCAAACGTGCGTTCTCAGAAAGTTGTTTCTCAAATTAAGGCCGATTTTTGATACTAGTAAACTTCTTATGGCCAGAAGTGCTCTGTTTGCTTCTGCAAGGAAAATGCGGTACGACTTTGAAGATTTTGTGAAATATATGACTTGCTTCCTAAAATTTTAGAGCGATGGTGTTTTCATGGTGTTTTGGCAGTTTTCCGTTCTTCGTTATGGGTGTGACTTGATACGTGAATGTTGACACTGACAGACTTTAATTGAGACTGCATTTTAGGCATTTTAAATTTTGCCTATTTGAATCACGTTCGTCTCGGACTATTCTGGCAAGAGTCCTAATAATGCCACAGTCGAGCACATTAATTCCTCAAACATACTCACAGAACGTTATGTGCATTACTATTCAACATTTGCCTTCCTGTATGTATTATTACATAATGTTCTGTGGCTGTAATACAGGGAAAATCAGTGCATTACCCCTCTAATACGTAATCCGTACCAGTGTACGGAATGGCGTTTGTGTCGCTCAGAACAGATCTAGTTTCCCGCTTGTTAATCTGCGGCTTAGTTTCGAATGTATCAGTGGTTACCCGGGAATCTCGCGTCGTTTGCTGTGCAGCCCGCAACTGGAAACCAACTAATCATCTGGGAACCGCAAAGGGCTTGCGGGGGTCATATACCTGTAAACCATTTATTCGTACTCTATGTTCGTATAATCCTATTCCAAGTGTATTTGAAACGGAAACTAGTTGCAAAACGACATAACAATGCTATAAAAGCAGAACAGCCGTCATTTGGAAAAAGACGAACAATTTATTACAAAATATAACTTATTCTCTCGACACAAAATAATTACACTGCTTGCACTATTATGAATTGCTTTTCTTTTCATGTTGTAACCTCTGCTTGATACGTTCAAGGCCTGTGAAGCCCTTGATAGATTTATCAGTAAAAATGATGGGGTATGATCATTTATGTAGCAACTCTAACTTAATTTAGAACAGGATGGTTGTTTCCTATCGATGATCACAAGCGTACTTGCAACTCTGTCAGTCTTTCCTGCTACTTTTCAAATAAATAATGGTTCATGTGAAAGATCTGCCTGTCTTCTTGGTCGTTCAGCGTCGGAGCTTGCAACCTACAGCATTTGTTTCAATAGTGGAGTGTTTGAACTTTTACTTAAAAACTGAGGCAGCCTTCATGGTGTCAGAAAAAACCACGAATCTGGACGACTAATACGTTAGTGGAAGGTACATGTAAATAATTGTACCTACTGTTTTTACACGTGGGCTTCAGCTACCAAAATAGAAAATCTATCTTTGCATATATCTCAACATTCTAAGATATTACTTGACAGAAAACCACGGAAACATCTAGGTGACTTAGGTTTATGAACGTCAATTCACACCCAGAACACTCAGTTGCAGTTCACATGAGCTGTCAATACAATGAGTAAAACTACCATGCATGAAGGAAACATGGGAAGTAGAATGAAACTAATACAGAATATAATAATAGCAGTGTGTTTCCTCCGCGCATGAGTATCGCTCTACTCACCAAGTAAAGCACTATGCGGCTCTGTCTAGATCTCCTTCCATCCGGTTTCGAAGATGCACCACAAGTGTTAAAAAAATTCAGCCATTTCAGGTTTTGGCTGGCCAATCTCTGATCGCCGCTCCAAAGAGCTAGGCGAGACATACTGTCACTGTTTCGAAAGTCAGCCCAAAGATAGTAGTGCAAGTCGTATCTTTGTTCCGCTGATGCATACACTTTCAGAAATTGCGTCGCGTGTAACAACTCACGCTAAGTGCTGGAACGAGGCGAAGTAGCAGTAGCGTTCCAGTGAGAGATCTGGACGACATCTGGCTTCTGCTGCACTGTAAGGAATGGTCTGATATTGTTCTGTGGGAATGCGCCGTTAGGTATACCTCAATAAGGGCGAAAATTTCTTCCTGAGCAATTTACAAGTGCATTTCTTGTAAAGAGATTTTGCCGTTCATAGTAAGGAACTATCGTTCATAATGAAAAGTGATGCTGTTTGCACTGACTTCTTCCAATCTACCTACCAAGAGACGCCACTAAATAAGGTACCACATCAGTAGTCGTCGAGGACACCCAAACTCAGTGCGTTTATCACACACTGGAATTGTAACAGCAGAATCCTAAAAATGCCAAAGCTGCTACACGTGTCTCACAGTTCGACAAATCGAACACAAGGTTGCATCAACGTCAACGGTGCCTATTTCCAGTATCTTCTGTGATGTTCAATAAGGAGTGTCAATCCTGCCTCACTCTTATTATAAATATTTTGGGGACCAGTTTTGTTCTGGAAACACTGTGCAAGCGTTCTTGGACTGTGTGCATGTGAAGGGAATTAGAGCATGCTTGCACAAATAGCTAGGTCGTGCATGCTAGTCAAGCTTGCATTTACATATGTAACTGCCTTCAATTGCTCTTGCTCTTCTTACAAATCGAAGCATGGCTACTTACATCATAACTTTGTGCGCTTCTTTAAAGAAAACTATTCCGCTGTGGTCCACGGTAATGGGGAATAAATTAAATAAAGTACGAGGGGAAGAAAGTACAGCTTCTAAAGGAAACGCTAGAATTTGCTTCGATCTGGGTACATGGCGCACATGATGATCTGGAGTATGTGAATGACTATCAAGGGGTTCGGTCTTCACGACTGACCAGTCACCTTCTTATTTGTGTCTGTCTTGTATTTTCTTTTGAACAGCTAGTGGGTGGAGCTTCCAAGTTAGTTTTGAATCGCTGTTTAGTGCTATGGGATTCAGAGCTTAAGTTCAGCAAGACGTGCGGTTGTGGAACATATTACTTGCACAATCTGAGTTAGTGTCTGTATCTTAATGAAAACTGAAACGTCGTGCAGTCGATGTCGTAGGATGTCTTGAATTCAAGTCGTTCGTGACACATCCCCCGTAAGAATTAGGCGGGGCGCACCACCTCACAAATTTTGGACGCTGCAAACATTTAGAGATTTAAAGTATATTTCCTTTAAAAACGGTAGAGTATATAAAATTTCCGAATTGAGTTCCTGAACCCGTCTAAAACCAAAAAAAGTTAGATTAAAGTGCGGCAAGAGATTTTGGGGCGTTGCACTGATTTCTTTTCACCAACTGTCCAGATTACCCGCAACTCCTTACTGGCAACAACATGTTAACACCACAAAGGACACAAGGATGCTTAAAAAAATGAAATGCTCGTGGCAGGTTTCGAACCCGTTATTTCCAGTACAGCGACGCGGTGCATTGTGCCGCTGGCCACCAGTGGCCGGCGATTTCGTAACTTACTCTTCCAGTCTGACTGTGACAGCGCCGAAATAAAAAAAATAAATAAATAAAAAATAAAAATAAAATCAGTATTCCAGCCAGTCGTGAGAGCCTCTCACGAGCATAGCCACTTGTTACCGATGGTTGTATTTCAGTTGTGTATGTGTTTTTTATCACCAGCCTAAAGTTGGCGCCTCTTATTAACAGAACAGTAGTTTTAAGTACAGTCACACCAGTGCACCAATATTGTTCGTAATATATTGTAAGGAATGAGATATTCACTCTGCAGCGGAGTGTGCGCTGATATGAAACTTCCTGGCAGATTAAAACTGTGTGCCGGGCCGAAACTCGACCCCGGTACCTTTGCTTTCGCGGGTATGTGCTGTACCATGTGAGTTACCCAACCACGACTCACGATCCGTCCTCACAGCTTCAATTCTGTCAGTGCCTCGTGTCCTACCTTTCAAACTTCACAGAAACTCTTCTTCGCAGAAGGGTACTTGTGTAGCTCAGATGGTAGAGCACTTGCCCGCGAAAGGCAATGGTCCCGAGTTCGAGACTCGGTCCGGCACACAGTTTTAATCTGCCAGGAAGTTTTATATTATAAGCAGATACCTACCTAATAAGTGAAAATTAACGTGCCTTTATCAGTCGTTGTGAAGCCAATTTTTTAATCCACCAGACTTTAAGTAGCGATTTGTAGGAAGTTGGATCTGAAAATACTAAATCATTATATTCTGATGCAGTGGAGCACTGTCACGTACATTCTAAGTTCGAATGTATTAAATTTCCTCGAGACAGATAAACCTCTAACCACAAACCAATAAGAATTTACAAAACATCACTGGTGCTTAACTAAGCTTGCCCTTTTGTCTCACGATAACCTACGAACGATGGATGAAGGGTAACGGGCAAATTCCACATTCCTAGGTTCCCGGTCACTGTTTGACACGGTATATACCTTCAGACTGTTAGCGAAAATCCCAATATCCGGAGTAGGTTCTCAGACATCTAAATGGCTATACGATAGCTTAAGTAATAGTGCACAGTACGTTCTTCTCCAGTTACATAAACGATCTGACCGATTCGGTGAGTAGAAATCTGTGGCTGTTTGCTGACGATTCTGTAGTACATGGAAATGTGTTGTTGTTGAATGATTGTTGGGTGATACAGGCCGACTTCGGCGTGATGAATCATAGCTTGCTCTAGGTATAGAAAAATGAGAGCTAACACGGATGAATAGCAAAAACAACCCCGTAGTGCATGAACACAGTATTCGTTTTGTGCTACTTCACACAAAACGCGATTATATACTGAGAAGCCAAAACACTATAAGCACTGCCCATCGCGATATATGCTGCCTGGTGACGTTGCGGGCATCTGACGCGCTATGAAAAGTTCATAAGCGCAGCAGAGACGGTGGGGGTTGCCCTAGCGAAGATATGGGCTGCAAATGGGAATATTCACGAGATAAGCGCCTTGTGAAAGGGCTGATTATTACAGTACTACGCAAAGCCTGTGAACGTGTATCTCGAAAACGTTGTAGCTGGTCGAATGTTCGCGTGTTACTATCGTGAGCGTCTACGGAAAGAGGCAGAAGGATAGTGAAACTACCACTAAGCGCTAAATGGTTTTACGTCCATGACTCTGCACAGAATGTGGGGTTCGGAGGCATGTCATCTCTGTAAAGTAGGATGGATAGTGATCTGTGGTATCTCTGCCGAAAGAGGACAATGCTGGTGCTCACAGAAGTGTTTCGGAGCACATCGTTCCTCGAGAGGAACAGTGACTCGAAAGGGGCAGCGCATCGCGAACGCAGGCTTGTGGATGCAGTATTATGTTAAGCGAGATATTCTCCTGCGCTTGCATGGGACCTTTGGTAGTAAACCAAGACACACTGACAACTGCTAATCAACTGCATCCCTTCATGCTTGATATCTTCCCAGAAAGCGATGACATATTTCAGCAGTATAATTAATCGTGTCTCAGAGCGAGAACCGTGCTACATTAGTTTGACGAGCGTTATAGTGACGTCACGTCGATGTCTCGGCGACCAAATTCGCCTGATGTAAATCCCGTAGAACGCATGTGGCTTGCTATCGTGCGCGACCACCGCGTACGGATATCAGTGGCTCGTTATTTACGCGAAGTACATGAACCGTGCATAGACATCTTATACCACATACATCCACAAACCTACCAACAAACTGTCGGATCCGTGATACGCAGAATTAGTGATGTTTTCCATTCAAAGACGGCAAATAAGGTATTAAACAGGTGGTCATAATGTTTTGGCTCATCAGTGTACATGTATGCATTACATTGCGAAGGGGTACATGATCGAACGAAAAGGTCGATAGTAGTGAAGACGGATGGTAGACTTCGGGCTATTCGATGAGGTTTTAGATAGCATATCTCAACGGCATAGGAGATCGCGTATAGAACACTGTTGTGATCTATTCTTGAATAATGCTAGAGTGTTTTGGATCCGCCACTAGGTCGGATTAAATGAAGACATCGAAGCAGTTCAGAAGTATGCTGCTAGAGTTGTTACCGGCAGGCTCGGTCAAGACGCAAGTATTACGGAGAAGCTTAGGGAACCCAACTTGGGATCCCTGTTAAGGAGACGACGTTCTTCCCACGAAACGCTGTTGAGAATATTTAGAGAACCGGTATTTGCGGTTGATTCCAGAATGTTTCTGCTGCCGCCAACGTGCATTTCGCGTTAAGGACCGCGAAAACAAAAGGAATTAGGGCTCGGTCAGAGGCGTACAGACTGTGGTATTCCCCTCTCTCCAATCGCGAGCGGAGTAAGAAAGAGAAATGACTAGTAGTAGCAAAAGCTCCTACCGCCACGCTGCGTATGGTGACTCAAAGGAAACTTGTGTGGGTGTAAAGGGTGGATGTAACTATATTTTCGCTGCATGAAAAACGTGTGATCGTAGGAGAATGAAGCCTTATGGAAACATTTGTAACGTCATGTGGAAGACAAATGACGAGTAAACCACTGAAAGAAACACATTTTAACTTCTACATGAGAAGGTAACATTTTTTACTTGTGTACTATTTTAACAGGTTACAAACGTTGCTGAATGTGACGACCATCTACATCCACGACAGCCTGCAATTACACTAGAGACTGTTCCACTGCTTCCAGAAACATCTCATATGGCATGTAGGTTACCTCTCACGGTATGCTCATCTTTGACCTGCAGCGTGTGTCAGTGTCCCGTTGATAAACCCAGTGCTTCAGGTAACCCTACAACCAGAAATCACATGGGTTCAAATCTGATGATCTTGTTGATCACGTAGTTTGGTACGTTTGGTCAATGATTCGGTTTCTTCCAGATGTGTTACGGATTAAGCGAGTGACTTCACAAGCAACGTGAGTTGGAGGTCCAAGGTGCATGAAAACATCTGAGTCCAAAGCACGTCCCTCCCGTAGAGCAGGAATCACACGTTGGCGAAGCAGATCAGAGTAACGTGCGCCGTTCATGCCGTATGTCCTTGGTCCTTGGCGTCCGAGTTCTTGATGGGAAACTGACTAGTCATGAATTGTGCAGCAAGGTCACACCACACAGTGACACGTTTACTATGCAGGGGATCTTCATGAACGTTCGTTGACGGGACGATCCTCAAATGTCCCAGTGAGCTTAAAGAACTTTTATCACTCCATAAAGTGTTTCAGTGGCGCATGTCGTCAACTTCTACTGTTGCAAGAAACGTAAGAACAAATCCTCACGTGGCATAAGTTGTTGAGTAATGTGAAGTTTGTAAGGATACCATTCCGCAAATGCTCGCAGCATTTTTGGAACGGCGGACCATGGAAGGTCCAGCTATTGTGACACAGCTCGTGCAGTGCCTGAAAATCGCACATTATTTTCAGCGTTCTCAGCCATGGAAATACTACCAGTTAATAGAAAGTTCCGAATCGTGTTCTTCAACCCCGGTGCGCAGAGTAAACCTCTCCACGTTTCTTTAAGGGGTCATTACTCGCAAAGAGCAGCAATACCACTGTTGTTGTTTGATAAAACAGCTTTAAAGAGTAAATTCCTTGCCTACACCCATGTTGATTGCAACTGTAATATACAATGATCCTTGTGTTGCTACTAGAATTGCGCTCTACCAAAACAAATCTCCGGTAGTTCTGGTACATTACACACATGTAGTAGTAAATTGTAGGATTACAGGTAGTATTGGTAGGGAAAGAAACAGCCGACCATATTCTTATATAAATATTGAAAATTAGGTGATCGCGTAACTTCTGCGCTTTTATGCAAACAGAAGGGATTTACTTTTTATGCAAGTACAGTTCACACGCGCAAACACAAAATGTACGTATAATTATTTATGTTATTTTTTACTCAACAGTACATTCTTCATCACGAACAAGGGCAAGAGTTTTCTGTTATTAGTGACAAATGCAAAAGTTGTTTATGTTCAAATGTGTGTGAAATCTAATGGGACTTAACTGCTAAGGTCATCAGTCCCTAAGCTTACACACTACTTAACCTAAATTATCCTAAGGGCAAACACCCATGCCCGAGGGAGGACTCGAACCTCCTCTGGGACCAGCCGCACAGTCCATGACTGTAGCGCCCTAGGCCGCTCGGCTAATCACGCGCGGCAGTTGTTTATGACTAACGGAAACATGTTTCTTATATGTTAGATGAAATATTGACGCAATATTTGATATGTTTTTGTTCTGCTGATTTTGTTTTATTTTACCTTTTTGTCACTGAGATTGCGTTTCAAGCGTTTCTAGCGATAAATTTTTATTACAATATCACTGTGTTTCACAATACGAATCAACCATTTTAGATTAAAACCTGAATTCAATATCGACAGTTTCAGCTTTGCTACAAATACTGTTTATTCTTAAGTAACAGACTGGAGGATAACTACGCAGAGCAAAAATGTTCCATGAGTCACCCACTCCTCACTCGGTTTCTAGACAGTTCACCGCTTCCAGTTTCTAGGGGAATCTTTTAAGACGCTGATTACATACCTAAAGTAATTGATCGTTACGAGGTAACACCCGATGGGTATGCAATGCAACCAACATAGAGGTAACACAGTTACGACCTTAACTGCCCAAAGCTACTGTAGTCTACGCTTACTTATGGTAGTCTACGGTAGCCTACGGTAGTTTTACCAGTCACAATCCTGCGTCGCCGTAGTCTACAGTAGCTTACGGTAGTTTTAGCAGTAACAATCCTGCGTCGCCGTACAAGTGCTGTGGCCTATCGGCAAATAATGACAGTAAAACTACTAACGATGCTATATCCTGCAGCGCACAGTTTTAACATAGTATCCGTATGGTAAAAAAGTCTTCCCTTTACACTGGCTAAAGTAGCCAATGGCTAATTAAACCATCCCGTAGATATAGGTTCTCATACGTGCAATACTCAGCCAGTAGCGTTAGTCCACGAAATTTGTCAGGCAGTAATAGTAGAAACTCAAGTCGTGATAAAATGATGATGAAATTTCAGTAGACGTCGAGAGCAGTTCGATAAGGCAAACAGTGTACGTCCGCCACAAACTCCATACCGACAGCACGGGCTTCGTTGGAGAGCGGTACGGCGCTGCGCTGCGCTGCGGTGGAGCGACGGTGGTGCTGCTGCTGCGTGCTGCGTGCTGCCTGCCTACAACAAGTGCTCGTGGCGGCGTGGCGGGGTGCGTCTGAAGAGCGCAGTAATGGGGTCCTTTAGTGCGGCTCGAGTTGCCGACTAATCAACCAGCAAATGGCATTCGCTTACCGAGGGTCGCTCGGCGCCGCGCGCCCTCGCACAACACGCGTCGGCTCGGAGACACACACACACACACACACACACACACACACACACACACTGGTGCGTGTCAACCGCATATACAATCAAACACACAAACGCGAGCACACACACACACACACACACTCGTTCGCCTCTCGCTAGCGAAACAGAGTCGATCAAACATTCAGTTCATCGCCGTCGCTCGCGGCAGGCTTCTCTGTTTATTGAAATCGTCCCGCTCCAAGCATCATCTGCTGCGAATCGAATTCTGAATTCGAGGCATACGGTCTGTGCTCCACCACAGAGAGCTTCCCGGTTGTTCCACGTTCTGACACTACTCCAAATGAATATGAAGTTTGGCATCAGCCTTTGTTTGCATATGTTTTGTACAATGTTGTTTTTCACTACATGGTTTATTTTAAAACAGACACCAACTTTGTAGAACATGCCGGAATTTCTGAAAGACTAGCCAACGAAATATTACAACAACTTCACATTGGATGAAAATCACAATTAATCAACCTGCTCCTGTTGATTGATTGATTGATTTATTTTTCATCTGCATGTGCTGGTGGTATTTTTGTCGTGGTTGTGAGGTATTATTTAATAGTTTCTATGTCTGTCATCGCACGTCAGCCGTCTGATTTTCACCTTCCTCTATCGATTTTGACACGCCTTGCCAAAGATCAACTTTCAACCAGTCGATGTGTCATGTATGTGTCGATGATCCTCCGTGGTTGGTATGTGGGATAGCAACATATTGTCGGCATTTTGAGACGAGTAGTGAACGGGTCGTGATAAAATGATGATGCAATTTCAGTAGACGTCGAAAGCAGTTCGATAAGGCAAACAGTGTACGTCCGCCACAAACTCCATACCGACAGCACCCTTTGGAACGCTTTAATACGCACTGCTATCCATGCGCTTTCCTTTCGTTGACGGTCATGATTTTCATTAATGTTGTGGGTTCAATCTTGTTTTGCTCTGTTGTTTGATAGTGCTTAATCATACTTTTACTGGATGCAAAATTTACATCAAGTAAATATTCCTAAAATCTCTCCCTTACGTCATTGAAGTTATCCTCAATTTAATTTAGTTTATTTTGCACAGATGTCTCACTTAAGCTGTATAATTATAGAATTTTTGTTGCGCAAACGTTCAGATATGTAACATTACGATCCCCCCGCCCCCACCTCCTAATAATGTTCATGTAATTTCGCTCGCATTCCTTGAGAGTCTGTAGCCCCAGTGAGGTGTCCAGAAATGAACGCTGATGTTGATGCCGCTTGCTTACTTCTTGAAAGAATTCGGTAGACTCTCAGAGTGAGCGCCAGGCAACTAAATAAGCTCGTCGGTCTAGCCTCTCAAAGCTTGTGTTTAGTTTGAGCTTAAAAGTTTTGATTTTGACTCTGATACTGAAAATAAAAGACACTAATTCCATGCTGCATGTGGCACCAACAGCAGAACACAGGGCCCTTAATGTACAAAAATAAACCGTCATGAAATTATATAAACTGATGGTCGATTGAGTCTTAACCTACGAAGCTGCATATAAAAGTAAAATAAAATAAAATTCGATCAGCAGAAATAATGTCCCTGACGAGGACGAAGGGCTGTGCAAGAAGGTACATAATTGGAAAGGAAGGTATTAGAACGTAATTAAATATTTTCAAAATGAATGAGAAAATCGAAAGTATCGTGAAAATCGAAGACAACAGCTCATGAGAACGCCGGGTCACTGAATTCCCCACAAGTTCCTGAAATACAAGCCGAATGGGACCAAAGGTGTTGGAAGATCTCGGAGAAGATTGGAAAGATTTTGTTTATGAGTTCGGAACAATCTTAATCCGTAAAACGAAGATGATGATGGTGACGACAAAATATTAGCCATCCTGTTAAGAGAGTACACTGGTCGCTTTGGAACGCTGAAGATAGTACCCACACAGCAGTGAAAATCAGTATAAGGGCATGGATATTTATAGGAAAATTAACATTGGTGGTTGGAATAGCTGTACACACCGAATATGCAGTAGTATGGGATCCAGTATAGTGACAAATCATGACAAATGGTATCGCACTTGATGTCGGTAGTACAGTATGTAACATCAGCGAGTCAGGTGGTACTGGGTGGAACTCGATATAAAGGCAGTCGGTTTTGTGTGGTGTTAGTGTGTACTTATGTGCCTTTACTGCAGATAAGAAACAGGCAGTATTAGTGACTGTGCGTGTTGTGCACACAAACCACGATTGTGACTGTACATGGGAAGAGGGCTGTAATTGTCAAATAGCCAAGACGCTGAACAGTTCGCACCAGAAGGACAGCACGGGAAACGGGCAGTTCATGGTTGAAGTGCTGACACCGAAGTTTTCAGATTATCTGCGTATTCAGTTATGCTGGCCACTGATGTGATATACACTCCTGGAAATTGAAATAAGAACACCGTGAATTCATTGTCCCAGGAAGGGGAAACTTTATTGACACATTCCTGGGGTCAGATACATCACATGATCACACTGACAGAACCACAGGCACATAGACACAGGCAACAGAGCATGCACAATGTCGGCACTAGTACAGTGTATATCCACCTTTCGCAGCAATGCAGGCTGCTTTTCTCCCATGGAGACGATCGTAGAGATGCTGGATGTAGTCCTGTGGAACGGCTTGCTATGCCATTTCCACCTGGCGCCTCAGTTGGACCAGCGTTCGTGCTGGACGTGCAGACCGCGTGAGACGACGCTTCATCCAGTCCCAAACATGCTCAATGGGGGACAGATCCGGAGATCTTGCTGGCCAGGGTAGTTGACTTACACCTTCTAGAGCACGTTGGGTGGCACGGGATACATGCGGACGTGCATTGTCCTGTTGGAACAGCAGGTTCCCTTGCCGGTCTAGGAATGGTAGAACGATGGGTTCGATGACGGTTTGGATGTACCGTGCAGTATTCAGTGTCCCCTCGACGATCACCAGTGGTGTACGGCCAGTGTAAGAGATCGCTCCCCACACCATGATGCCGGGTGTTGGCCCTGTGTGCCTCGGTCGTATGCAGTCCTGATTGTGGCGCTCACCTGCACGGCGCCAAACACGCATACGACCATCACTGGCACCAAGGCAGAAGCGACTCTCATCGCTGAAGACGACACGTCTCCATTCGTCCCTCCATTCACGCCTGTCGCGACACCACTGGAGGCGGGCTGCTCGATGTTGGGGCGTGAGCGGAATACGGCCTAACGGTGTGCGGGACCGTAGCCCAGCTTCATGGAGACGGTTGCGAATGGTCCTCGCCGATACCCCAGGAGCAACAGTGTCCCTAATTTGCTGGGAAGTGGCGGTGCGGTCCCCTACGGCACTGCGTAGGATCCTACGGTCTTGGCGTGCATCCGTGCGTCGCTGCGGTCCGGTCCCAGGTCGACGGGCACGTGCACCTTCCGCCGACCACTGGCGACAACATCGATGTACTGTGGAGACCTCACGCCCCACGTGTTGAGCAATTCGGCGGTACGTCCACCCGGCCTCCCGCATGCCCACTATACGCCCTCGCTCAAAGTCCGTCAACTGCACATACGGTTCACGTCCACGCTGTCGCGGCATGCTACCAGTGTTAAAGACTGCGATGGAGCTCCGTATGCCACGGCAAACTGGCTGACACTGACGGCGGCGGTGCACAAATGCTGCGCAGCTAGCGCCATTCGACGGCCAACACCGCGGTTCCTGGTGTGTCCGCTGTGCCGTGCGTGTGATCATTGCTTGTACAGCCCTCTCGCAGTGTCCGGAGCAAGTATGGTGGGTCTGACACACCGGTGTCAATGTGTTCTTTTTTCCATTTCCAGGAGTGTATATAGGGATCGTATCAGCCCCTTTCGCATCAACTAAAGCCTGAAAATGGCGCATTCAAGCGACGAAACTGGCTGCAACAAAATAAATAAAATCGTAAGGTCAGCTTTAGGAGTTTTATTGTCTCACAATAGTAAACGGCCGTCGCCCCAAGACCTCCTGCCAAAAGGAAGGACATATAAAAACTCGATACGAGAAGAGTGGACGACAATTTCACTCGAAGGACAACGAACCCTAACAAAATCAATTTTAGAGGTAATTAGGAAGAACGGCGGCTGGGGAAAGTACCTACAGTGTAATACCACAACTCCACGTTAACGCCTTTATACCCATTTCCTTTCAGGAAATGAAAACGCCCGAATTTGTTACTCTTGTTATGAAAGAAATTACGTAATTCCGTCACGTTTATTTGTCTTGTGTGTATCTAATACTTTCATAATAAATTCGATACATGTGCACTTTAGATATCGTACCATTACTTTCATAGAAACACTGTCTTTATACTCATGTCCACTACTGTGTGACCATGCATCTGCGCGAATGACATGAGTTATGGCGGATAAATGGAGTGTATGTTCCGATCGATTACGTGGAATCACCGCAGTTAGTAGGGTCGACATGGAGACAAGACAGGATAGCTGAAACGAGGTCTTGTTTTCCACGTTCCTGAAACCACGCAGTGACTTCTGTGGCCCGATTTCCTGTTGTATCAGACGGACAGTCCGCTGTGTCTGCAGTGATTGGTGTATCACCAGCAGCCATGTAAGACTGCATAAGGACAGTGGCCGTAAGAAAATATTAAGAACCGGTGACCAGTGTCCCGCTTTGTCAATGATATTAGCTCCAATTGCGACATACGACCGCGCAAGAGGCGTGCGACTGTTATGTGAACACGCACGCCTTTCTTTCAAATATTTATTTGGCCACTATTGACAACAGTTCGTTTGTTAAAATTATTTAACCGTTTCAGGTACAGCCTATCATCATAAAATCAGCCGTAACGTTCACAATTGCTTTGAAAGTACGAGCACAATGGATTAAATTAAAAGTAGACGTAGTCAGACACATTAATAAATAAATTTACATACCATACAGAAGGAAATAATACACACTCATGCATTCAGTCTTAAGATTGGCACTCAACTGAACACAAAAGCGGCTATCAATACTTGCTACAAGATGACATGGTTATGGCAGTGTTGCGAATTTAAACTAAAAGTTAATGCACAAATTTATTTATAAAAACACTGCCACAACACGTGTAAAAACGATAGCAACAAACACTGCAAAGAAATTTTTTTTTGAAAATATTTAAAATATAGAAAATAAAGTACATAATTACATAATATAATTTAACCAAGAATTGTTGGGAATGGGATGAAGGGAGGACAGAAGGGACATAATGAGACTGGTGAAAACCAATACTACCTCAAACAGATGAAAGACAACGACATACACTTGTACACCTACATCCAAGTTCCCGAGACACCTAATAATGTGTGGTGGAGGGTACTTCTGCTACCACTAGCTGATAAGCCCTACCTTGTTCCATTCTCGAATGCAGCGTGGGTATTGGCTCTCTAATTTCTCCAATTACCTAGTCGAGGTCATTACGCGAGATGTATGTGGAAAGAACTAATATATTGTCCGACCCTTCCTGGAAAGTGCTCTCTCTAAATTTCAGCAGTACACCTCTCTGTGGTGCACAAAGTATCTCTTGTAACGGCTGCCAATGGAAATTGTTGAGCATCTCGGTAAAGCTCTCGCCCCGACAAAGTGACTCTGTGTCGGAAAGCGCCGCTCTTCCTTGGGTCTTCTCTGTTTCTTTTATCAGTCCTACCTGGTGAGGATCCGATATTGATGACCACTACTAAAGAATCGGTCGAACAGTCACCTAAGATCCAATTGAGTCGTAGATGTGTTACATTTCCTTAAAATTCTTCCGGTGAATCTCAGTGTGACATCCACTTTTCCTGTTACCTTTTTATGTGACGACGCACAGGTACTTCCAGATATACTACGAAATATTACACAACACCATAAAACATATATGTAGAATGACGAAATTTCGGGAATAAGTTTCTCTAGATAACATATTTAAGTTGTGAATAGTGCAAGATCACAGATTAATGTAAGCGGATACAAGCCATTGAAAACGTGAAATGATGGTGCTGTAATAACTGGTGTAACAGGTAGACTGTTGCATGCAGGCACAAGAGTGCCTGCATTGCCTTGTGCATGTTCCGGATGCCAGTTTGTTCGATGACTGTCACTCTTGGTCCGTCAGTACAGGGACGGATCATGCTGGTTGTGGGTGATACCGGGGCTGATGCCCGCCCCACATTTGCTTGACTGCAGACAGGTGTTGTGATCGAGCAGGCCACGGTTACATGGCGACCTGTACAGGATGTTGTGTTACAAGGGTGGTATATGCACGCGCGTTATCCAGTTGGAAAACAACCCCTGGAAAACTGTTCATAAAACACCAGATTGACGTACAAATTTGCGAAATCGCACTCCAGACCATAACTCGATGTGGAGGACCGGTGTGTCTAGGTTGCAGGCAGATTGGTTGCAGGCTCTCAGTTGGCCTCCATTACTGGCACCCAGGCGAAACAGCTACCATCAGGAAAGACAACAGACTACCACTCTGTTCTCCAATGAGGTCTCGTTGACAAATGATGGTGGTTTGTGGTCAGTGGAATGCGCGCTACAGGGCGTCTGGCTCGGAGGTGTCCTTGAAGTAACTGATTTCCAGTTCGTTGCGTCATTGTGATGCCAATTGTTGAACAGTTGCTCAGATTGCAGCTACAGGTGCAGTCCGATGCAACAGAGGCAATCTCTGAACGCGATGGTCTTCCCTCTCGGTAATGCCACGTGGGAGCTTTCTCTTAAAGGTGTTGCAACAAAATCTTGCATCGAAACCTCAAAGGTAGGTCACCTGGAAAATAAGGCATCAACCTCAAAGATTTCCTCTCAAGATTGTGAGACTGGAGAAGTTGATGTAACGTCTCCAAGTTCCATGGTTTCAAGCAATAAGATATCTAACGACTCACTTAAGATGTAAAAAGAAATTATGACGAATCTGACATTTTTCTAGGACTTTTTGATTCTAACACCTCATCTCTCTGTATGTTAAGTAGCGAGGTACTTCAGTATAGTTCCATGGTCTCCTCTAAAATGGGCTAACATTTACAAATTAACATCCTTTTTGCAAAGACAAAAATGCAGAGTTTTTTATGTGTGAGAAAGAACAATTATTAAGAAGACAAATGACTGTGATGTATGTGACTCAAATTATGAATGGTAAAGCGACAATGGTGTAGCTGTATGCTTGTGGCCGAGGTTAGTACAGGCCGTATCTATACCTTCCTCCTTCAGAATATCTAATGTGCTGATCATTAAGCCCTTCGGTAGGCTCACATCGTCCATACCAAAATTGCCTAGGCTAACCGAAACCATATAATTTCCCATTCACATTAGCTAAAAGTTCTATCTTCTGCTTACAAAATAGTACCCTGCATCCATATATTCATTATCTTCAAGAGACTAAACGACAAATGATATCTCCTGCGACAAGTCTGTACGTATAGAAAACAAAACTAATTTCTCTGTTGGTTGGTTGGTTGGATTGTGATTCGGTGGATGGAACCAAACAACGAGGTCATCGGTCCCATCAGATTAGGGAGGGATGAGGAAGGAAGTCGACCGTGCCCTTTCACAGAAACCATCCGGGCATTTACCTCAAGCGAGTTACGGGAATCACAGAAAACCGAAACCAGGATGGCCGCGTCTGAATCGTCACCCGGCCAAATGCAAGTCAAATGTTTAATCACTGTGGCACGTCGCTCAGTCAATTTTCCTGTACCTGACGGTACATTCACATAGGACCCCATCTTTAGTGCGCGTGAACGCAGAGCAGACTGCAATATGTTCATGATCTGTGTGCCTTGCTACATTGCCCTACTTTCGAAGGTAACAAAAAAATGGCTCTGAGCACTATGCGACTTAACTTCTGAGGTCATCAGTCGCCTAGAAGTAATTAAACCTAACTAACCTAAGAACATCACACACATCCACGCCCGAGGCAGGATTCGAACCTGCGACCGTAGCGGTCGCTCGGCTCCAGACTGTAGCGCCTAGAACCGCACGGCCACTCCGGCCGGCCTCGAAGGTAACACGCAGTGGAAAGAAAGCCCTCCAAGCTCAGCTGAATACTGTAAAAGACCGATTTTAGCATGACCCTTAGTTGCGAAATCCAGACGGAGAATTGCAAAATACCACTCACCAACCTGTGGCACCACCTTTGTGTCGTCGTAAAAATTCTTGGCCCCAACGCTAAGGTTAAGCAGTATGTCCCCAAAGAGCTTATATCATTATTGGCAACTGCATGTAACCTCCGCCACACACCGTTTGGTGGCTTGCGGAGTTGGTTGGTTGGTTGGTTGGTTTGGGGGAAGAGACCAAACAGCGAGGTCATCAGTCTCATCGGATTAGGGAAGGACGGGTAAGGAAGTCGGCCGTGCCCTTTAAGAGGAACCATCCCGGCATTTGCCTGGAGCGATTTAGGGAAATCACGGAAAACCTAAATCAGGATGGCCGGACGCGGGATTGAACCGTCGTCCTCCCGAATGCGAGTCCAGTGTGCTAACCACTGCGCCACCTCGCTCGGTGGCTTGCGGAGTATGAATGTAGATGTAGATGTAGATATCATGGAGACCGCAATATCTTCACACCGAGCAAGGGTACCGATAAATCTGCCCTGTTGCTACTGAAAACCTATATTCCTTGCCATCAACAAAATTCCACAAACCATATTCCGTCTCTGTATCAATTTGTGCAGTACTGCACTTTATTCGGAGCTTTTTCCGACTGCCGACACGCTCCCATTTGCGTTTAATGAACGCTTTCGGTCATTCCCTGTTTCCTCCTTCTGCACCCCCGTACTTTGTGGCCCACTTGTCCACATCGTAGCATTACGGCTGCTGACAATGTTGCTGGATGTAGCCGTCATTTCCAGACCTGTGACATTTTGTCACTGAAGAAAACACTCGGCGGTCATTATGCCCACCAGTATCTATATCTATTTCTTCCAATTGTGTGGGAATCATGATGGCTGCGGCCAAATTAGATGGATTCTATATTCAAACCTTAAACCACATTTTAGCAGGAATGCTCCCCAAGAGTATATCGAGAGATCTATTTCAGCTTCTCGGCGTAGCACTGCATTGACTTCGTCGTTCTGGGCTAACTCATACGTTGGCCGTTCTTCATTCGGATTCTATTCAAGAAAGTCTACGCAGACTCTTTATGCTTCTGCGTCAGCGTATTCTGCTTCTCCATGAAAAAGGGAGCACCGTTCTACTTGCGTTACCGCTGTTGCAATCCCTCAGCTAGCAGCTCGAACGTTTGCACGTCCTGTAAAGTCTCGTGATAAGTCACGTGTCTCTTGGCTTCTCCAATCAAACGCAGATTGGTCATACGCGGGGAAACTTGGTCAGACCGCCCGCACGACTTCCACGCAGCAGAAACGTCTTTGGAAATTCGGTTATGTTCTCCACTGCCTTGCCAGAAAAAGGCAAAATCTAAATTACTACTGTAGGATCGATAGGACGACGGGGTATATTCGGCATTACCTTAAATTCCTCAGGTTACCGAGTTGTTTCTCGACTTGCAGGACCTCTATATGTTTCTTAAGAGGTTGCACTTCCTCAGCTTTCTGTTCCAGTACTACTTGTAACCTAACGAACTGTCATATCATAGTGTCAACAGGATCACCCGTACTAGCGGTGCATATTTCTACTGCGCACTTGCGTATTCTTCTAGTGCAATACAATATAAAAGAGAATGACATCAGGTTCTCACTACAAAGTATACAATACACGACTTACGTTGGTCCTTACGGCGTATCATAGCCCATCTATACTCATTACATTCTCGTTTCAAATGATCCCAACGTCGAGAAATGTAACGTATGGCTCGGAGAGCCTTCGACGTGACAACTCGTCCCCAGAGAGAGTGCAAAATGTACACCTGACAGGTGTTATGAATGTGTCACGATAGTTAAACTTAAAAGCAGACAAGTCAGGAGATTCACACGGTTGTCTTACCATCAGACTAAAATGAACATCCGTGCTATGCACCATGGCCAATGAATTGCACAATAAAAACGGACAGTTACAAGGTGAACAAAATGCTTCTCACTCACCATCCTGCATTATCCGAAACGTTGGTCCGCAGCTCGTGGACGTGCGGTAGCGTTCTCACTTCCCACGCCCGGGTTCCCGGCGGGGACAGGGATTTTCTCTGCCTCGTGATGACTGGGTGTTGTGTGATGTCCCTAGGTTAGTTAGGTTTAAGTAGTTCTAGGTTCCAGGGGACTGATGACCATAGATGTTAAGTCACATGGTGCTCAGAGCCATTTGCACCATATTGAACCGAAACGTTGGCCGCAAGATGTGCTAATGTGTAGCAGTGACGACGATGACGTCAGAAGCTGGCGCCGCTAGAAGAGTAAGGCTCACCTATGACCACCAGATGTAACGGTGATCAGCATTGTCGTGAGACCCACTTCTGTGCTCCTGTTGTAGCACTGTGCAGCGTTGTCTTGAGGCCGTCTGCTTGACACCAGTTGTAGCGGTAACCTCTCAGGTCAGGATTTGTAGTGGGCGTGGGAGCTGTGCACTTGAGATGGTAACACGAACGGTGTCGGTAGCTTAGCACAGGGGCTGAACGGCTGTCATACTCCCATGTGCAATATGTGGATAACATTTGTTTACTGCGAATATATACGGAGTTATAAGTCATTGCAAAGGTAAAGTCGGCGGCTGGACACCGAAAAATGTGTGCCACGAAAAAGAACTGATACCTTCTCAGCAGTTCATGACGTCACTGGCGCAGGTCAGTGCCAAGACCGCGTGTCCGCGATGACCTAGTGTGCTTTCCGCCTCTCAGAGGGACGTGCGCTTTGGCGAGCGTCGACAGCATATGAGAGATGGCAGGTGTGGTGAAGGCGGAATCCCAGGACCCCAATCGGTGATGGCTTACAGCGAAGGAGGTGGTACTCTGGTGTCACGCTCAACAGGCTGTAAACGGAAATTTGCAGTCACTCGGTACGGCCCTTCACCACAGAAATGCCCAGGCACGCTCACACCTGTAGCCAGGCAACAGTGGTGGCTTGCAGCGGCCAACTACAACTGGCTGGCGGTGGTCTCGGAGGCGGACTCTTCTTTCGGCAGCAGGCAGCACATCACGATTCGCGAGCCAGGTTATACTGCAACCGGCGAGACTGTGATTTCTTCGGAATAGGTGCTAGAGACGGGATGAGCAGACACTGTGAGTGAGACATCAGGAACGGTAGTATTTAAAGATGGACATAACATCATCATGGCCAGCGATGTGGTCAAAAAATGGTTCAAATGGCTCTGATAACTATGCGACTTAACTTCTGAGGTCATCAGTCGCCTAGAACTTAGAACTACTTAAACCTAACTAACCTAAGGACATCACACACATCCATGCCCGAGGCAGGATTCGAACCTGCGACCGTAGCGGTCTGTGGTGATTTGCCCACATTATCCGGAGATGTCAGCGGACTTGTGCCCTATGTGGCGTCTCAGTTATTACCCGATCCCCTTGCTTTCGCCGCCCGGGTTCCCGAGTTCGATTCCCGGCGGGGTCAGGGATTTTCTCTGCCTCGTGATGGCTGGGTGTTGTGTGCTGTCCTTAGGTTAGTTAGGTTTAAGTAGTTCTAAGTTCTAGGGGACTTATGACCACAGCAGTTGAGTCCCATAGTGCTCAGAGCCATTTGAACCTTGCTTTCGCACTTTCCGTCCGTACTAGGACGCCGTGCGGCTGGTGAGTGTAGAGATTACACGCTATGACTCAGTAGTGTAAGCCTCGCAAAATGACGCAGTCGGTGGAGTCACACTGCTCTGTTTGCACTTCTCGATTACGGCTCCGCTCGATGTAGCTCTGTGTTCGAGTGACACTGCACCATAGCACTCCCGGCGTGCCCCAGATACCCGTTGTGACACACGGTATGAGCCAGACATGATTTACTGCCGTCCGCGCCAAGCAGTGATTAAAAATGTATGCGCGCACAGGGAAATCGAGTTTGCTGTGCAACAGAGGCATCGCATTTTGTCAGTTACAACATTGCACATGCGGGCGAGGCAGACACTAAATGTGAGAATTTAATAACACGATGTCTGAGAGACGTAACACAATGTATGCTTGATGAAAAATCTCCGTAGCATCCTTCTGCAGTTCCGCGCTCTGACGACAGTGTTGCTCGTCAAATTAACGACCTCAAAAGGCTAATCGAACAAGAACTAGTTGGCCGCCATCAGCACTATAAATTCGTCTTGCAAATGGATGAGTTGACTGATGTTGTTGTACTGACTGTCTGGCTGATAGTTCTACGATAACCATACAAACCTTCGCTCGAAGAAGACTGGTTTATGTGCTGATTTAAACGTTTCAGGATGTCTTTCAAGCAAGCCGCAGCTAGCGTACTGTGCTCGTTTGCTAGGAACTCCAAATCGTTTCACGCTTCTTGGGAATAGAAGTTTTATAAGAAAGATGTTACTTCTTCTTTTGACTACCAGAACCGTTCAGACCCTTGGCCTTTACTTATCCAGCCAACAGTGTTGTACTGCATTGTGAGACAGGTGCCAAATCACACACAGAAAAAAACTATTTGAACTGTTCGTGCTGAACAGCAGAACTTGATACACCTGTCGATTATTTCTTTCAAAGTCAGTCTAAGTTTTCCACAAAGGGTGCCTGGTGAAATATACTAAGATAGTACTCAGTATTCATCTTTCATTCTCTTTACTAGCCCCTTTTCTTTGCTGATTATCGTCAGGGCCGGGTTAGTTGAAAGAGACACCATTTTGTTATAACTAACATCTGACTTTGTTATGAACTCATCAAAAGTCTTGAATAAATCTTCTCCCCGAGTTTTTCTTTTCAACGGCAATACTGCTAGCAATTCGTCCCTAAATTCTTTACTTTACGTATCGAAAACTGGACATTTATTCTTCATAAACAACATCGCATGATTCATCTAGTGCTATAGCGTAGCACGGCGTCTTCTGCAGAATTTCGAGCAAACTGATTTTATAGTCTGCAGCCAAAATTTCGGTTCATCTTGTAATACTTCTTGCCAAGAATGGAATACCTAGAACTGCTGCATCGACATCCTTCTACTCTTCAAAAAGTGCCACGTCCACTTCTAACGTACATTTGATTAATGTCGCAAAGCCTGAAAATGGCTTCTGGTGTTTATTACGCGTCCAACACACACGCGTCGCTGCTTCTGGAGATTTTTCTTGCTCGCTCATAGCGAACTTGCAAGGCCGTTCTTTTTTTTCCTTTTTTTTCTCCAAGAAGCTGGACATACTTGTAGTTTTTCTTGTCGAGCTACACAGAGGAAAATTTGTGTGGAACAGCTAATGAGTTGTTTCGCAGTGTTGTTTTAAATTGGCAGTTTCAACAAGATAGACAGTTCTTATGCTTATAAAGCAAACTGGAACGGTTCCAGGCCTATCAGGGGGCGTAAATGATACTGTTTAGAGTACTCAGTCAATAACTTCCTATTTTCACTATCAGCTTTACGGTTCTTCGGATCCATATCGATGCAAAAGAAACGTTATATGCCTCTGCAATAACGAAACGCTCCTTTCGAGATCTCAGTAACTACTGACGAAGTAGTGATAAAATTTGGGTACTTTATTTAGATTCATTGCTTATAAAAATACCGGTGCTCGGCACACAACACGTGACGGCGCTCCGCAAAGGAGCTTCTTCCGTCCCAAAATGTGTGCTGGCGCACACCAAAGAAGCCTTAGTGCGAAGAAAGCGGTTTGTTTTCAAAGATCACCGTCGCCGCTGAGTGAACTCGCCCGAAGTTTCATACAGTATCTTTAAGGTGCCGTTCGATTTACTAGCACAAAAACACTGTTCAAATGACTATGCCTTCTCTGATTTAGCAGAGGTTTCAGAGGATGCCAGAGTCTGAAATCAATTTATAAGATTTTCTTGTTCATTAAATAAAATTCTTGTGTTGTGTTAGTGTTTAAAGAGCTTTTCCGTGGATCAATATCACATGCTGCGCCAGATGGTCAGCTTCCGCCCTTCTGCCCTCGTTCTTCAAAGCACTCTCCTGTGCTTTACAGTCTAGGAACTGTGTGTTCTAATTATTCGGCAGTTAATTTTACACTACTATTAAAAATAATAAGGGAGGCGCTCAAACGAATTATCTACAGAAAAATAATTTTTCAGTAATTTGAATACTTACAAAATAGTTTTGGCGGGTCATTTACTGACCTTCCGCAGTCTGGACCTGGACCGCGTCCCGCCGATAACTAGTGTGATAGATTCAGCCTCAGTCTAATCTGCATACCCACGAAGCACCTGATAAGAAAGTGATCGTGTTTACAGTACGCTCGGCTTCTGCCACCGTCGCAAGTTTGGTATATAATTTAGATTTGCAACACCTACAATCAATCCAAAATCAGTTTCTTTTCTGATAAATACGCTGGAAACTAATATTATTACTTTTTTTCTTTCTTTAAAAAGTGACAAGTACTATGAGAGCACCGATAATCACCACAGTAAACAACGAGAAGCCGCTCTAGACAGCCCAGTCTTTTATTATCACGATATGTATATGGCATACTCACAAAATACGAAATGAAATTGATGTGTACATGCCGCTATAAAGAACAACGCTGATATTCAAAGATACAAGTAAGTTTATTTATAGATAACTTGTTAGTATGATTCTAAAATACTTCACAAGAGTCATAGACCTGCGTAAAACAGATTTGTTTTCAGTGAATAACGAGCTACAGCGACATAGGACGCAAAGAACGCTTTGATCAGCGTCCAAACACGCGCAACAACTCGCTCGCACATTAAAGTACTTTCCGCGATGTGCTAGCTGTCAGACTTCTGACAGTTACGTGGAAAGCAGAAAAAGGCAGCTCCATCTAACGGGGATATAAACACCAAAGGTTACTTGTACTGCGTTACCCAACAGAGCGTTCTTCAAACCCTATGTGTTTTTTATTCTGGTCTCAAACGGAAGGAAATTGTCGCCATTAGTAGGCTAAGAGGATGTCACTCGGCTACCAACAAAACGGGACACCTGTTAAAATTATTAGCCTAGCCGAATTGCGATTAATGTCCAGCTGAAGAGGAAACAGTCTATTTTAGTGGCGTGTGTAGTTTCTAACAAGCAGAAGGCTAAAACACTACATAAGAAAGTCAATATTTTTCATTGCCGCTCACTCCGATCAGTTCTTTGAACAACAGAGCTTATAAATGTAGTTCGAAGCTCTTTAGCCTTCGTAAGTTTTAACTTGCTGCATACTTAGTTCATATATTTCATTAGTTACGGTAAAAGTTTAACGTTGAGTCATTCGATGTTCAATGTCCACGCTGTATAACAATGAGACTGCAGAAATTGTGTTCTTGCACAGAAAGTTTGCAGTGAATTAAGTTATTCCAATGCATTTTGTAGCTACATACAGAACTTCCGCATTTCTGCATGTTAATATCCCTGTCTGTTTGTACCTTTCTATTTATATCGTTTTTGATTTGTTGTGAGTGTCTTTTTGTGTATCATAAACAATCTTATTACAAATATAAACAAATACAGAAGTTCGCATTTAATTACCTTCTCTGAAAATGCTCATCTCCAGTACGATCTTCCATAACCAGTTGTGGCACTTGGTTACAAAGGTACCTGTAACCTCCCCCTCACTTATCGACCTTAATGACAGTGAAAAATTAAACGGCGTGTACCTAATGGAAATTTGGGAAAAGCAATCGTCACCAAAGTTAATCTGTTGGTAAAGAGGGAGGAAAGGGTTACATCTAAATGAAAGGAAAAATGCAAATTAAATTGGTGGAAATTAATTTTGAGAAAAGAGTAGAATTAATAAAGAAAGTAAATGTGTGGTCGTCACGTTAACAATTAATTGGCGTTAATTAGACATTTGAGATTTGGGGAAAATTACGGTCGCCAGTCCTATGGACAACTACTATAATAACTGAAAAATAAAGGTTATTGCACATGTAATTAGCACTAAAAGCGTGGCAACTGAAGGTTGACATGTGTTGTGTGAAAACTGAAAGTTTGTCAGAAGTGATAAATTTCGCTACACTCTGACTAACTTCAGCAAATGAATTAATAAAACCGGAAAATTGAAAGTTAATTTAGTGACTGAAACTAGTAGTGACATTTGTTTCTGAAGCACTACGAAATTCAGTAAAATAAGGTTAGTCTTGGGCTACCCCAACAGTCATTTCCAAAGCTACTTGAATCTACGCAATTTAGAAATAAGAGATTTGACTTTGAACTTGAATTAAATGATTCTGGACAATTAACAATAGTAACATTTAGTACATACCAAGCTGAGCTGCAGTCACAGGTAAGCTAAAATATGCTAACAAAACTTGCACTCTTAATTTGTGCTTGTATAATCTAAATATTGTAGCCAGCTATGAATACTTTAACTGAACTTTGAAATTAAAGCAGTGAAATGGAATGATATTACTTTAAAGCTCGCGTCTGAATTTCAACGACACTCGGGTTCATTTCGGAAAACGAAGGGACCCTGCTTGGTAATGTAATTGGAGGCAATGAGCAACAAAGGTTCATGCTAAGTTGCTGTAATTTTGTGATGCAACAATTTTAAAAGCTGAGGTCTGCCATACAGTTCTAAAACTTTACGTGCTTCCAGTCTTCTTTGTTGGTTGATTGAAGGTTTGTAGTCGTCGACCGAGGAGGTGGCGACAGTCACTCATTGTCGGCCGTCGCTGTTGCAGAAGCTGGATGTTGGCGCGCCTTCTTCTCGACACTGTCACCAGGCGAAACGGGCTCTTGATGTGCGCCAGCTAATGCTTCCCGTCCGCGACACCGTGTCAGAAACTATCATAGAAAGTCGAGCGCAATTACATGCTGCCAAACCCCGCAAGCTCGGCGACTCGCCGGAGCGTCACACAACACACCTGCTCCACCGCCCTTCTCCAGCCAGACTCTCTCCGCACTGCCCGCGCTCCACGCGGCAGCGTTAACGCTACCAAAGATCCTACACACTTTGGTTCTCCACACGACCTATCGACGTAATCGTTCGATAGTATATTTTTCCCTAGGCAAGACCCAGCGTAGAAATACAAATAATATTTACAAAACAAACCAATTATACATCGACATAAATGCATAAGGTGTTTTGCCCTTAAAGAGCGCATTTGGACTACATGGCCAGTTCCTTTTGCTGCCTTCCTTGCTGCCCAAACTTCCCTCATTCGCTCGCTGTGTTTCTGTTTCCGGTCCTCTGTCCATGCTTCTTGTCGGCTTTGTGTCTTCGGCTTCATCTTGATTGCCTATTTGGTTGCCCATATATCTTTCATCTTCTGGCTGTGATTTTGCTTGCGTTCTTCGGTCCATTTTATGCCTGTTCGTTTGTCGCATTGTATCTCATGTAGTTTACTTTTCTTAATGATGTTTCTGAACTTTATTCTGTCGTTTATTGTGTCTGCTGTTATGTTGAGCTGGTTCAGGTCGTTTTCTACCTCTGCCACCCATTTGTTGTTTCTAGTGGTTACCCAGTCAAAGATCTGTTTGGTCAGCCTGTGTGATGGCATTCTGTATAGGTGTCCATAGAATTGTAGTCTGCGTTTTCTAATCTTTTCTGTGATTGTCTCCGTATGTTTGTACAGTTCCTCTGTAGGTTTCTTGATCCATATTCCATTGTTGTTAGTTGCGCCAAGTATTTTCCTAAGTATTTTCCGTTCTACTTTTTCTAATTGTCCGATACGTGTATGCCCTAGGATTAGTGTGGTCTCTGCTGCATATAGTGCCTCGGGGAGCACCACCGTGTCGTAACGGCGTAATTTGACTTTTTGTGAGATAGACTTCTTGTTGTAATGATTCCACACTACTTTGTATGCCTTGCCCAGTTTAGTCTTTCTTTCTTCGTTTGAGTCTCTGTTATGTCCACTCATTTGTAGTGTTTCACCGAGGTATTTGAAGTTTGCCGTTTTGTAAATCGTGCCATACTTTGTGTTCAGAGATAAGAGTTTCTTTGTGTTCATAAACTGTGTCTTTTCGTAAGAGATCTGTAGTCCAGTTTTGGAAGCGATTTCGTGCAGTTTTTCAATAGCGTCTTTTGTTTCCTTTATACCTTTCGTGACAATCGCCAAATCGTCTGCAAAAGCCAGGCAATTAATCTGTAGGTTTCCTAAGGTTATCCCCTGTTGTGATGTTTCCCATTCTTTTATGACCTTATCTAACACCAGACTGAAAAGGAGAGGTGAGAGGCCATCGCCTTGTCGGACACCTGTGCGAATTTCAAAGGGCTCTGATAGTTCCCCACAGAACTTTACTTTGGAGGTCGTGTTGGTTAAAGTTTGCTGTATGATAGCCCGTGTTTTGTTGTCTACTTTGTGTTCTGCTAGAATTTTGAAGAGAGTTTTCCGGTCGATAGAGTCGTACGCCTTTTTGAAGTCAACAAAGGTAATGATCAGGTTCTTTTTGTGTTGTAAAATCATTTTCAGGTTCCAAATTTGTTCCGCACAAGACCGCCCTTTACGGAAGCCTGCTTGGTATTCCCCAATCAAGTGGTCGGTTTGGCATTCTAGTCTGTTCAGTAAAGCTTTACAGAGGATCTTGTATGTGACCGGTAGTAGGGATATTCCTCTGTAGTTGTTAGGGTCAGTCTTGTCACCTTTTTTGTGTAGTGGGTGTATCAGGGCAGTTTTCCAGTCGCCAGGAATTTTCATGGTCTTCCAGATGTCTTCCAAGATCCTGTGGATGTCTTTGGTGAGTTCTGGGTCTTGTAACTTCCAGATTTCCGCGATGATGCCATCTTCTCCTGGTGCTCTACGATTCTTGAGTGACTTTATTATTTCTTTAACTTCCTCTAGAGTTGGAGGTTCACTATCTGGATTGTATGTGCTCGTTTCTGTCATCATTTCTTCCATGGGGGGGGTCCGTGTTGAGCAGTTTTTCAAAGTACTTTGCCAGAATGTCACAATTGTTTTTGGTATTGGTTTCTAGGGTTCCATCCGGTCTTCTGAAGCACAAGTTGGGTGGTTGATATCCAGTCATATTTTCTCTGAACGTTCTGTAGAAGTTTCTTGTATTGTTCTTCATGAAGTCCGATTCGATTTCTGTCAGTCGCCGTTTGTCATACTGTCGTTTTTCACTGCGAATTATTTTGCTTGATTGCTTCTGTGTTTTCAAGAAGTTCATCCAATTCTCTTGGGATTTATGGCTACTAAATTTTTTCCATGCACTGATTCGTTGGTCAATAGCTTGGTCACATGTGTGGTTCCACCAACGGTGTTTCCGTGTTCGTGGTGCTTGTGCTAGTTTCATGGCCTCTCGGATTCTTCGTGAAAGTTGTGTCCAGTCTGTCGTTTTCTCCATTTTAATTTTGTGTAATATTTGTGTCTGGTTTAAAGTAACGTATTCTGGATCTGGTCTAACAATTTTGTTCTTCTGGAGCTTTTTCTTGGGCAAAAGACGAATCCTGATCTGTAGTAGGTGGTCGTCTGAGTCAAAGTAGCCTTTACAGGTGTCTATGTTCAAAATTTCTTTTTGTGAGTCTTTCTGCACTATTACGTGGTCTATTTGTAGTTCTTGCTTTCCGCTGGGGAATTTCCATGTGGTAAGTTTTCGTGTTGGTTTCTTGAATTTTGTTGACATAATGGCGAGGTCGTGGCTTTTGCAAAAGTCTATAAGATGTTTTCCGCTTTTGTTGGTGTCCTTGTGTGGAGTATGTTGTCCTGTGATATGTCTGTATATCTTTTCTTTTCCGAGTTTGGCGTTGAAGTCTCCCAGTATTATTTTGACTCTATGTGTAGGAATTTTTCTGATAGTTTCTTCCATTGTCGTCCAGAAGTCATCAATTTCGTCCGGGTTTTTCCTGTTGTAGTCATTAGTCGGTGCATGTGCGTTGATTATTGTGTAGGATTTATTGGCTGATTTCACTGTGATGGCGCTGATTCTTTCGTTTGGTGACGAAAAGTCGATTATGCTGTCCGTGTACTGCAAATCCTGTGCCAAAAAGCCTTAGGTTTTTCAGTTGTCTCGATGGTTTTGCTTTGTATATTCTGAAATTCTCCGTGTTGAAATGGTCTTCGTCTGTGAATCGTGTTTCTTGCAGTGCACATATTTTGATTTGAAATTTTTCGAGAGTGTCTGTCAGTTGTTTCATCTTTCCTGTCTTCATCAGTGTGTTCACGTTGAGTGTGCCGATGTAGTGTTTGCGTTTGGTCTTGAGGGAGTTTGAGAAGCTCCGATTCTTCTCATGATGTCCGTGAGCCCCCGGAATCCGATGCTCACGACAATCCCAGTCTATTGATTGGGGCCCGGGGTAATGAGATTTTTCTCGTTGTACCATCATGATGTTTAGTAGTTGGATGTATGGCATGCTGCCGAGTACAACCTGACTTTCCAGATCAGGAGGTTGGTTGAGGCCGCCACTGACATGTGGAGCAGACGCCTTTTGTAGCCGCCTACTGTGGGAACAGACGCTACAAGTAGTTTTGGTCCGCCCCGAGTATTTCATTTCCTTGGTACCACCTATATCTAGGAGGCATTCCCCTATCCGCCACCTGGGGAGGCGCTCGGTTGAGGGTCTACTAACCGCCCCGAGATATATATATATATATATATATATATATATATATATATATATATATATATACAAATAGTAAAACAATTACAATATATAAAGACACAGAAACGTCATATCTTCAGGTAACAAAATAAGGAAAAATCTATAGTACAATAGATGGAAATAGAAGGATATGCATTTCCGGCGTTGCATACCTCCTACATGAACACACTTATAAGATGATGATAATGATAAGATTATTTGGGTTTACGACGTCGATTTCTTCAGTGACAATATAAAATATTAGAAGATGAGTGTGACCAAAATGGGATAAAGTTGAAAAATAACCGTTAAAAGAGGTCTGCCGTCTTTTCTCTTATGAACCACGCTGTTTAAGGGGGATGCAATCTGTCTCGTCATAACTACTGTAATAAATATTTAAATTACTTCTTTTCGCCATATTTAAAAACACTGATGTCTCAAAAAAATGGGGAGAAATTAGTTATATCGTTCCTTATGACTGTCGCTCACTGTGTGTGCGCCGTACGTGCTCTCTTATGAATCCCAGAATTTTAGAAAACGTGACATTTTGAAATACGCAACAGATATCGCCATTTCATCGCTCTGACTACACAGTGATGATTCACAAACTGGAATCATTTTATTACACTTTAGAATATTCATTCCTTTCCCGAAAATTTGTCTAACAAAATTAAACTCTGATTGTGAATGCTTCGATTAATGACCTTTTAATGAATGAATTTGTATGAGTATACAGGGAGGCGCGTAGTGTGGAGGCTGAGAGGAGTGACCATATTCGAATAAGTGGAGGTTTATTAGAATCAAATTTCGATCACTTCACAAGCACTCCTGACACGATATGGATACAATGTTAACTGTGGACGGTCTCGTAACGTACGCTGGAATCGTTAACAACTTTTTTGAACTTAAATATCGTCTCGGATACCCAATGGGAACATTAGGATGTGGACTACAGGAACCTCTAAGTGAAGAATACCTCTTTTTTACAATTTACGTAGTCAGTCGCAAGAAAGAAATTGTGGGTATCTTCTACTCGCTAGTCCAGGTCAATAAATCTTCGTGATGTGAAAACGAGTAAGTTACAGCGGATGACAGTCAAGTTGAGAGCCTTCCGGTAAAAATGCATTAAATTTGATTGATTATAATCACTGGACATACTTCCACACATACAGGAGTTTGTTTTCCTCGAAACAGTTTGCCATATCGAGAGGGATTAATCTGCAGCAGAAAACCATTGCTTTTATTACAAGTGGTGGTAGGTTGACACGAAAGACCAGTTCATAATACGGGGAAAATGGCTATGAAACCACGACATAATCAATTAACAGCACACACGAATACTACAAATAAATCACTGAGAGTGGTTAGTTAACTGAATAGTTAAGGTCTTTTCACAATTTAAACAAATCATCAGGAACCGTCACACAAACCTGATTACATTACAGAACTTCATTGAAATCACTCACTCTTATGAGTTTAATATTTTGTGCACTAGTGCATGTTATTAGACCTATGGGAGATTACTAAGCAAAACTATTTTCTGATAAACAGTAATACTCAAGGACCGATGAGTAGCTACGAGAGTGGGTTGAAGGCGAGTCAAAAGTTGTCCATTGCGAGCAAGGCCCATTTTTTAGTATATAGGGGTCGTTTCGAGTAATGAATCTAACCAATAGCACGAACTAACCAGGCAGGGAAACTCCAAACGGACTACTATAAAGAATCTATGGAAAGCGTTGGTGAAAATGGCATTACTTTACTCCGAGAAAGTGGAACTTCTCTGACCATTCCTGGCGCATTTACAGTCATTCATCCACGCATCCACATCTTACAGTAGCTGAGGAAACGTGGGGAAAGGAAAGGATATCAGGATGAAATAAAAGGGGTCGCAACAACGGATTCTTTTTCCAAGTACTTGATCGGACAACAGAATAGCATCCGTGAGATATTTTAATTAGACAGAAAGACATGGTAATTGAAAGAAATATGAAATGGAACTATAGAAGATCCTTTGCACTAAACTGAAACAAAAATAAAATAGTTTCCTTAAAATTCTTTCATTTAGATTCACACACACACACACACACACACGCACGCACAATTCTCTCTCTCTCTCTCTCTCTCTCTCTCTCTCTCTCACACACACACACACACACACACACACACACACATGCATACGCACGGACACATTCACACTCTGTTGGAAACAGAGAAAGACACAATAAAAAGCGATGAAAACACTACAGGAGATATACGTAGATAGCTTATGATTAGAGAATAAATAACAAGTGTACGACTCGCGTTCAGAGGTTTCTGTGCAAGCTTAATTATGTATATAGATAGTTCGTCTATAGGTTCTACTGAGTGACTTTGCGCGTATCAAGATATGTGACATAAATGGTCCTATCTTTTGATTGCAGTGCCTTAGAAGCTTAGATTGTTTTACAATGCCAAGGCACCATTGACTTCATTATAAATAAATTTCAACTGGTTTCTTCAATCTATTCGTGAAAAAGAGAGGGTTCTAACAGAGTACAAACAGAAAGGCGGACAACAAATCACAAAATACATTGTTTTCTGTGATATAATTGCAAACTGAAAATATTTCATATTGTTTCCGTTATTTGTACGTGTTTCTTACCAATTTCATGATTCTAGGTCAACGGGAAGTACCCTACAGTTCTTGGTGAGTGAATTTACGATTACCAAAATATGTGGCATAGACGGTTCTATCATTTGACCACAAGGACTTAGAAGATTAATCTTTCTTACAACGCTAAGGGACTGTAGATCTTAATATTCCACATGAATTGATACCTCCGACCCTTCCTGAGAAAAACGAGTTTATCTGAGGCATGGAACCCTAAAAAAGTGTGAGTAAGCTACACTGTAACACACTAAAACTTCCATCATAATACTTTACGTTCGAATCTGGAAAAGGCACGAAATTCTAAAGTCGTATGAAGCCATGTGTTAGAGGACGGTGTCCTATTCGGAGATAGGTCAGTGTTACTTGATCCGGCCACGGTGACTGGTGTCAGGTACACAACAAATGGATGGTTGGGTTCGTCAACAGCAGTTTATTCTCTCTCACTGCCAGGTACTCCTCCAACAGCTGTATGGCTCTCTGACTCAACTGCAAAATGACAGCATGCAGGGGAATGCCACGTCGTGCCACCGTATGTTCTCTGCTGGCCTCCTTGGCTGCTTGGTATCCTTGCTCCTTTCCCCACATTTCCACATGCCCTAGTACCCAGCAGAATGATACAAGTTTCCCTTGCCGCTGAAGAAGGAGCAGATAATCGTGAACTGCTCGTGTAATTTCCTCTGATGTGAACATTTGTTGCAATGCTTGTAGGACAGAAATGGAATTCTGAGCTGAAAGCGCCTGATATGCTCCAGTACCTTCAGGAGAGCATGGAGCTCTGCGGCAAAGACAGTGTATTTGTTGTGTCCCAGATGCAAACTACCAAACAGCAAGTCGGAAATAATAACAACTTAGAAGATTTATTTTGAAATATAACTCAGTGTAATCACTCGTGTCCAGTTTCATAACCCAAGTTCATCTCCAATAAACACAATCACAGTAAGGGGCGAGGAGACCTGTTCCGTACTCCACGAGACCCACCAGACGACTCCCTTCCGGGCCGCGACGACGCGACTTAATCTCGTGGTGCTGCATCCTGATTGGCTCCGTCGACTCCAGCGGTATGACTGCTGCATCTCTTTGGCTCCCCAACTGTGAGCACTTTGAAGTTTGCCGCGCTGCTGCCATTGGAGTGTTGGCACACGGTGCTCGACAAGGCGATGGCCGCGTCTTACGTGTGGCACCCGCGCTGTATGAACGCGGGGCACAGCAGTATTCTCTGGGAAGGCGGATATGGATGACACTGTCAAGGAACACTACTGAACAGCCAAGGGACCCCTACTATTTCAAAAGACTGGATGCAAAATCTGGAGTGCAATCTTTGTTAAAATTTGTCAGATCAAAATAATTCTGGAGTTCCTTAGAAGCCAAGGTGGAAACCTGCTCCAACTTTGACGTAAAACTATCAAACCATCCACAGTCATCCGTAACAGACAATCTTTCGCACGAATTTTATAGAGCCTAGCTGCTCCATGTCGATGGCTTTTCCATTGGTGGGCGAGAAACGACGTTTGTGGCGCTGTATTGTTTTGTAGGCCTGTCGTACCATGAGGAGGTGCTGACTGATGTGAAGCAGCGGGTCACCAGCTCCAATGAGAGAGCTTGGTGTGTCGCTAGCTCGAAATGCTCCAATGGGCAGCGTAATTCCTTCCGATGCACCACGTCCAGCAATTTTAAATATACTAAACCGGTTGATGTGTGTAATTGATATGGTATAGTTTGTACTTGAAACTGCATGTCTTTACACTGTATAAATAAATAAAACTAGGGCCAAATAATAAGAAAAATAATGGGTTAAATGGCACTGAAATAACATAATCTCGTTGAAATGGCCAACTGCTGTCTCTGTTGACAGTAATTAAAAAGATTAAAGCATGATGTACTGTCACTTTCTAAGCAAACTTCAATATTGCTTTCGTATGCCCGAATACCTCCTACGTAAGCTAAAATGACTGCTAGCTGTCACTATCAAAAACCATCTCTCAAAATTCTACTTTTTTTTCTTTCGCACAGGTTCACCAAAATAATTCGGTGGCAGACTGATGCTGCAGTTGAACATATACGCCACTAGCACTAGTACTGCTTTTATCTACGACAGTCGATGTCAGATACACACTTGCACACATTCGAACTTACGTGATACCCATAGATTTATTAAGCAGTCCCTTTTATTAAGCATTACGCTTCATTAAGCGTTAGATTTATGGAAATCTTTAAATTGGAATAAAGTCGGACTGTAGCGCATTGGTGCGGACCTATGTGCGGTCTCGCGTCCTTATGGCGCTGAGCAGCACTGATGACCTGTATGGAGGACAGCTGGTAGTCAGCGGATGGTGTGGAAAGGGGAATTCATGTTACGAGCGCGAAGAGGCAGTTACGTTGGAGGAGTCGTAAAAAAAGATTACAAGTGATGGCTGAACTTGGGCGGCATGTGGTCGCACCAGATACTCTAAGAATTATCTGAAAATATTCATATGATGCGAGGCTGAGTCAAAATTCGGAACTTGAGACATGTGGTTGGGTTACATTTAGTATTGGAGAATCTGATACTAGGTCATATTAATGTGGGTTGATAGTAGTTCTACTTGAGTGAGTAGCTGGTGATGGTAGTTGTCAATAGATCTAGATTTAACTCTAGGTACACGTATTGAAGCTCAACTAAGCTGGAGGGCTGTCTTCCTGATTCATTGTTTGTACCATGTTGTTACGTGTGAGGAATTTTTTTATATGTGATTATTGAATATTTGGCTAAGAGCTCGTATATTTTATGCAGCTGTTTTGTTGTTATTGGCCTCAGTCTTAGTATTACTCGGGTGGTTTTTAATTAATTTTTTTTGCCTTTTTGCTGAAGCAATTTTCTTTCATTATGTTGTTCTTATGACCTGGCTTCAAGAGTTATAATTGGACTGACATCGCATTGTGTTTAGCGACGAGCAGGCCGAGGTGGCCGAGCGGCTGTATGCGCTACAGCCTGGAGCTGCGCGACTGCTACGATCGCAGGTTCGAATCCTGCCTCGGGCATGGATGTGTGTGATGTCCTTAGGTTAGTTAGGTTTAAATAGTTCTAAGTTCTAGGGGAATGATGACCTTAGAAGTTAAGTCCCATAGTTCTCAGAGCCATTTTTTTCTTTTTCTTTTTTTAGCAACGAAATGTTTTCTGGGCTACTCGGGATGATCATTATCGGATAGAAGGGCACCCACCTGGGGTGAGGCTACAGTCTTGCATTGTTTCGGAGAGGCGCAGTTGTGTTACTTCTGACGCCATATTCTGAGAGGCCATCAGCTATGACTTCAGTTCACGGCTGGTAGTGACTGAGGAACCTCTAACGGCACAAGAACGCGTCACGGACATCTCGCTTCCTCATTTGCTACCTCTCATGCAACAGTATTGTGACAATTTTTCATCAAGACAATGCTCGTCTACACGCGTTACATGTCTCTATGAACAGTATGAATGTTGTTGAGGTACTCCCATGGCCAACAAGGCCACCAGATCTGTCTTCGATAGAGTTTGTGACACTTATACGCTGGAACTTGTCATATCAAAAACATGTAATTCAAAGCTATGCGACATTCAAATTTCAATTACATATTCTGGCCTACTAGAGCCTTTGCAACCCTGTTATTAAGCATGAACATTCATTGTAAAAATTTCTTTCGATATGTGTGATACAAATTACTCTAATCCATACCTATTTGTATTTGAAATTAAATGCAAAGAATGGTTATCAATGATATACGCAATGCCTTCCTAATGAAACACTCACAGACAAAGGTTATTTGTTCGGAATTAAACTTGGGTCCTGTTCGAAGTTGCATCTGCTGAATTACATCAAAATCTTGCAAATGAAAACAGATCTAAATTTAATCCAAGAAAATTCGTTCACTACCTTCAACTGTTTCTCACCCCATGGAACGGATAACTCAGACTTTCTCTGTCTGCTTACAGCGAGAATATGAAGTGGAGAATTGCACGTACCTGAAATAAATCTCTGCGCGACAAATTGCCTTATCTTATTTTACGCTGCTTTCATAAATCAGACTTTTGTTAACCTTTCAAAAATGCAGTTCCACGTCCACGAAATCGACGCAACAATGTAATTTTTACCACATTTACTTATCATGCAACAGTGGGGATTAGATTTGGTGAAACATTTTCACGTGAATAAAAGAGTTATTTTTAAACTGTGAGGTAACGGGCGAGTTGTGCTGCCCTGAAAATATTCCAAGTTCTGAGTTGGCGTAGCTGCACGGGCCGCTCGGCAGGTCGGGGCTCGTCAGCAACCGCGTGGCGCCGAACATTAGCTGGAGCAAGAAGGGTAGCCCCAGTGCGCAGTCCAGGCCGGCCGCGTGACTGGGAATTCCATCTCGATGCTGTGTCGAGGAATGAGCATTGTGTCGATGAAGGAGATACGTATCCCAGGAGTGCCAATGATGGTGGACTTTGAGAAACCCTAAGGGCAGACATTTGATAGTTCATGTAGTAATTAGTAATACCCAGAGGAATTATGATACCTTAAAAAGAAACATGTACATTACCATTATTTGCACGGCGATTCTGATGGTGTAATCAGATTTTCAATACCTTTATTAGTTTAAAGTTTAATATCTGACTGTAGATTATACAAGCAACACCCAACAACGAATTTCCAAAACCTAAAAGGTTCATCCAGTTTTGTTTATCGACGTGTCTTTAGAAAGCTGTTAGTGTGAACCTAAATTGGTATCAATTACATGCATGTAACGTGAATAGTACATGATATATTTGAGGTCAAGGTTGCTGATTACTATTGATTGCGTCAGGCCATATGTACTCCCGAGTTACACGAAAAAACGGTAGCAGCGCGCTTATAGATATATTGATTGGTCTGTCTTTTTTTATATCCGATATATACTATTCAAGAGGAAATTGGTCAAATATTTACTGTCTTTTAGAAAGCACAGGGACATTATGCTATGGCCTACTTTTGTTTCTATTCGTTTGATATATGTTTATTTAATTTGTTTATGTATTTAATAATGTGTGTTAGAGCGTGTTTATGTTCCAGCCATAGAAATATTTATTTAATTTCAAGTTATTTAAATGTTAATCCCGTATTTCGTATGTGTTTCAATATGTTTGTGAGTGTGCGTTGGCTGGTAGACATGGCGGAAGTGCTTTAGCCAATTATAGCGCTCGTTACTACGGTAGGTGATTACCGATGTCAATGGAGAGACTCTATGGAAGTGGGGGAGGAGCATTGAGTGCGCATAGGACAGAGGAGTACTGGACGGAAAAGCGCGACAGGCGGTCGCAGGACATACTTGGAGAGTGTTGATATAAATGTGCCAACTTGTGCACTTGTGAGACATCCGTGGCTTCTGCAGTGAGGACGTAGTATGAGTTTAGAATTGAATATCTGGCAAGCTATGTTGTTATTCATAACTATTTACGTAAAGTAGGAGTCTATTGTCTCCCTTTTATTCAACTTATATTTTATTTAATTGCTGGACCATCGACACCACTAAGTGTTTTGCAGTAATAAATGGCATTCTTAAAAGTACTTCTGCTATCGTGCTCATCATTTAAAGTCGTTAAAATAGTACCTGCAGGATTATTTAATTGATATCTTTCATTTACAAATATCTATGTTACATTCAACATTTGCAATTGCCGAATGATAGGAATGTTCGACCATTCAATTCGTGAAGTATTGATTTAAGTGTCAGGAAGTCGTTTCTGAAAGTATTTGTATGGAGTGTAGCCATGTATGGAAATGAAACATGGACGATAAATAGTTTGGACAAGAAGAGAATAGAAGCTTTCGAAATGTGGTGCTACAGAAGAATGCTGAAGGTTAGATGAGTAGATCACATAACTAATGATGAAGTATTGAATAGAATTGTGGAGGAGTATGTGGCACAACTTGACAAAAAGAAGGGACCGGTTAGTAGGAGATGTTCTAAGGCATCAAGGGATCACAAATTTAGCATTGGAGGGCAGCGTGGTGGGTAAAAATCGTAGAGGGAGACCAAAAGATGAATACACTAAGCAGATTCAGAAGGATGTGGGTTGCAGTAAGTACTGGGAGATGAAGAAGCTTGCACAGGATAGGGTAGCATGGAGAGCTGCATCAAACCAGTCTCAGGACTGAAGACCACAACAACAACAATCATATTGTATACTGTAGACTCAGCAGTATTTGGCACGTAATGCGGCAACAATGTATCCCAGCCCCTAGACAACGAAAGCAGCTAAAACGTCTAATATTTCGTCTCTGAGGGTACGTAGTTGAGATCCACCAATAATTTAATTTTGAAATCCTGTAATCCTGTTCGAAAATGCATCTGCGGAATTACATCAAAATCTCGCAAATGAAAAGTGTTCTAAACTTTATCCAAAAAAAAAAAAAAAAAAAAAAAATCGTTCACGACCTTCAGTTGTTTCTCACCCCATGGAATGGATAACTTAGCTTTTCTCTGTCTGGTTCAAAATGGTTCAAATGGCTCTGAGCACTATGGGACTTAACATCTGTGGTCATCAGTCCCCTAGAACTTAGAAGTACTTAAACCTAACTAACCTAAGGACATCACACAACACCCAGCCATCACGAGGCAGAGAAAATCCCAGACCCCGCCGGGAATCGAACCCGGGAACCCGGGCACGGGAAGCGAGAACGCTACCGCATTCTCTGTCTGCCTACTGAGAAAATATGAAGTGGAGGACTGCACGTACCTTAAATAAATGTCTGCGTGGCAAATTACCTTATCTTGTTTTATTGTATGCTGCTTTCATAAACCAGACTTTTGTTATCCTTTCAAAAACGCAGTTCGCTGTCCACGAAGTAGTGCAAGGAGCTACAGTGTAATTTTTACCTTATTTGCCTATAATTTAACTGCGAGGATTAGTTTTAGTGAAACATTTTCAGGCGAATAAAACAGTTATTTTTAAATTATATTAAATTAATTTAATGACTCAGAAGTGACTCGGACTAAAGTGAATGTAGTTCTCCCTCCCAACACTGTCACACACCACTAAAACTACTTTTATACAGAATATTTAAATTACGTAAAATTACAGTGATTAAAATGGTTCTATCATTTAGACAATACATTGACGTTCTGGACCTGTACATGAAGAAACAATTAAATCTTTATTTTACAATTATCACTCGGCTAGCGCTTGAAGCAAATAAACTCAATACAAAGCACCTTTTCCCAAATGAGTCGTATCTCTATAAAATCCTTTTAAAATCTTCCTTTATCCTCAGTTCTCAATTATACATTCAAATTCCTCATTAGGGAACGACTCATCACACACTCTTTGTTTCTGTCTGCAACTGACTCAACTGCAAGCCTGGGCTCTACTACTCAGTAATACAATCTCCAGTATTCAAAGAATACGACTTATTCATGTGTTCAGGCATGCCAAGATTGTTAACAGAACCTTCCGTCGGTCCTTGGTAAAACATTATAATAAATGAAAAGCACCAGTTTGCTTTTGTTTTACAGTATTACTGTTATTGCACTAAACTCAACTTGCTGGAAGCCCTGGAACATAACAAACATCTTGTTCACAGTCCAGATCTAATCTAACCCTAAATGACCAGACACAACTCAACACTTCCCCTCTCTTAAACTTCCTATAATCGTCTCTGTTGTTCATTACTTCCCACACTGTCTCTTCCTACATATACCCATTTTCCTGTATTCATTAAGTTATTTTGTTTTGTTGAAGTTGTCTTTGTGTTCCATATAGACAGTAGTTTCAATAGTTAAGGCTTTCTTTTAACTGGTACTTGTATTACTGTCCATATTTAACACCCCTTTTCGTTGTCTCGTCAAATATTGTTCAAAATGGCTCTGAGCACTATGGGACTCAACTGCTGAGGTCATTAGTCCCCTAGAACTTAGAACTAGTGAAACCGAATTAACCTAAGGACATCACAAACATCCATGCCCGAGGCAGGATTCGAACCTGCGACCGTAGCGGTCTTGCGGTTCCAGACTGCAGCGCCTTTAATCGCACGGCCACTTCGGCCGGCCCAAATATTGATCATATTTTACTTTGTTTATTTATTTAATGCAAACTGTTACATAGTCACTGTTTTGATTATAATGTTAGTGTTAAAATGCAGTACCACTACACACTCAAAGATTACATTTACTGTTGGTTCCCTCATGCGCCTCCATTTTCCTCCATTATTTCTGTTTATCTTAGTGATATTGCTGAAGTTCCTTATGCATTTTGTAGTTACATTGCTAATTGCCTCTTCTTTTAATTGGTTTGGGTATCACTCTCCATGTTTCATACCTCCTGATGTAGTCCTGTCTTGTACTAATTTTATTTTATTTTATTAGTTTTGTTTGTCAATAGAAACTGTTATGTAGGCATGCTATTCCTATTTTGTGTTAAAGGTTTTCTTGTCTATTATTATTTATGTACTGTTCAATTTTTACTTTTCCATTCCATTACCAGCACACTGTCAAAGATGTTACTTACTATATGTTTCTACTTCAGTCTAGACGTGTTACTTCTCCTCCAATGTTGTTTGCAAACATTGTAACTTCATTGATGATAATACTCAGTAAATGTCTGAAGATGGCCTTGTAAGCCGAAAACCGGTTCAATAAAAAAAAATTGTAGAACAAATGCAAACTGATGCTTTTCATCTATCATGCAAAGATTTTTAGAGTGAAAAAAACATCGAACAAATTGATATTTCTCATATACACATTTGGCATCCATTTCTCATGATACGTACATCTTTGACGTGTGTGGGACCAGTTCGGACTTCATATCCGCCGTAGTGTTTGTACTAGAATATCGAGGACCCGTTACAACACGTGCTGGTCAGCTTCCCTTAAGAGAGTTTACAATGACTTTGTGACATCCCTCCACGACGGCTCGAAGTATATATCCAGGTCAGAGTGGCTGCGACGTCATACTGATAAATGGGCTCGTATTCCAAAGTTATTTATAAATCTGAAGCAATTCTGTAATTACGTAAATGACAACACATACCTTCTCAATCCGTGATCTTTCATTCTGTTTCCTCCTCCCCTTCTGGATGCTTCACTTTTTTTTTTTTTTTTGTCAAGCAGTGTACGTATACAATTTGTTTGAAATTGATCCTGACGTTTCTCAGTTCTGCCTGCATGTAGCCGTCTTTTAAGGCCCATCCCCAACCTTCTTGAAGGTAGGTAGTTACTACCCACCCAAGATCTTCTTTCCAGATACTAAGCAACATGTGTATCAGGTTTGGCTGAAACTGATAAACTAAAATATGGCGTTTCAGTCTTCGATCGCTATTCTTTATTTTCAATTACCGGTTTCGGGCTAGCTGCCCATCTTCAGATCATATATTGTAGTTACAGAGTAACTTGTCCGTACAGAACAATCGGTTCGCTGTCATAAGCGAACCAAGTGTTCTGTACGGACAAGTTACTCTGTAACTACAATATATGATCTGAAGATGGGCAGCTAGCCCGAAACCGGTAATTGAAAATGAAGAATAGCGATCGAAGACTGAAACGTCATATTTTATTTAATGAACGATCACGGAATTCCCATTGAGACAATCATGTCTAGTTTTGATAAACTGATAAACTAGTTTAGGAGCAGGTGTGGAACGCACATACATACATTCAGTGATAATATTAATATACTAGCTTAGTATCCAGCGTTTCTCGGGTATGTATTTATTCCAGTCTTCTGTTAGTTCACTTCCTGCTTCCCTCTTTCTCTGTCCATCTCCACCACACACCCTCCCCTCTCTCTATCCACCTCCTCCACCCATCTACTCCCTGTTCATGTCCTTCTGCTCCTCCCTTTGTCCATCTCCTCCTTCCACTCTCCCTGTCAATCTGCTTCTCCAACTTCTGTCCATCTTCTCCTTCCGCCTCTGGCAATTTTGAAATTTTTGGTAAGTTCCTATGGGACCGGACTGCTGAGATCATCGATCCCTACGCTTACACACTACTTAATCTAACTTAAACTAACTCATACTAAGGACAACACACAAACCCATGCCCTAGAGAGGAGTCGAACCTCCGACGGGGTAGCAGTGTGAACAGTGGGAAGGCCCCCCAGATCGCGCGGCTACACTGCGCGGCTTTCCGCCTGCCCATCATCTCTCCACCCCTCTAATTCAAGCTCCTCCTACCCCTCTATTTGTCAACTGCCTCATCACCCCCTCTCTCTGTCCATCTTCTGCTTTTCCCCCTTTTTGTAGATTTCCCTTTGACTTATCTCTGGCAATCTACTCCTTCTCTAAACTGCACCTCCCTTCCCATTCGCTGTCTATCTATATTCTCCTCCTCCCTTCTGTTGCCACGTTATCACGCTCACCGCAAAAGCACGATGCTGATACTTAACCCGACAGTATTTCTATGGAAAATGCAACTAATAATCACATTTGACTGAAAGGGTTTCAGGGGTTTAGGATGAGTTTTTAACCAATGACTGTCTGCATGGGCACATGTCAAATATATTTCACACCTGTTTAACATACACACATCAAAAATAGTTTTGCGTCATCCTGGTTCCCAGAACTTCTGAAGATTGACGTTGGCTGTGCATGTTGTACCACAGACACAGTTACTTCGACTGTTCAGAGATGGCACTAAACCCGCCCAAAGATTTAAACAAACATGCATGAGCAGCGCCTATTAGACGGAGGCGGCCCGACAGCCGATCAATTCCAGTCATTCCACCAGGAAGGAGATACACGGCTCGTGTTGTCATAGTTCAACATTCCTAGATGGTCAGTACCGCGCATCGATCGCGCCCGCATTGTTGCTTTGTTCCAGGAAGAACTGTCAAGAAGGGAAGCGTCCAGGCGTCTTGGATTGAACCAAAGCGATGTTGTTCACACATGGAGGAGATACAGAGAGACAGGAACTGTTAATGACATACGTCGCTCAGGCCGCCCAATGGCTACTACTACTGTGGATGACCGCTACCTACGGATTATGCCTCGGAGGAACCCTGACAGCAACGCCACGATGCAGCCACAGGACGTCGTGTTACGAGTCACGCTGTGCGCAATCGGCTGCATGATGAGCAACTTCGCTCCCGACGTCCATGGTGAGGTCCATGTTTGCAATCGCGACACCATGCAGCGTGGTACAGATGGGCCCAGCAACATGCCGAAGGGACTGGTCAGGATTGCCATCACGTTCTCTTCATCGATGAGTGTCGCATATGCTTTCAAGCAGACAATCGTCGGAGACGTGTTTGGAGACAACGCAGTCAGGCTGAACGCCTTAGACACACTGTTCAGCGAGTACATCAAGGTGGAGGCTCCCCGCTGTTTTGGGGAGGCATTATGTGGGGCCGACGTACGCCGCTGGTTGTCATGGAAGGCACTGTTACGGCTGTACGGTAAGCGGATGCCATCCTCCGACCGATAGTGCAACCATATTGGCAGGATATTGGCGAGGCGTTCGTCTTCATGGACGAATTCGCACCCCCATCGTGCACACCTTGTGAATGATTTCCTTCAGGATAAGGACATCGCTCGACTAGAGTGACCAACATGTTCTCCAGGCATGAACCCTATCGAACATGCCGGGGTAGACTGAAAAGGGCTGTTTATGGATGACGTGACCGACCAACCATTCTGAGGGATCTACGTCGAATCGCCGTTGAGGAGTGGGACAATCTTGACCAACAGTGACTTGATTAAATTGTGGATAGTATACCACGACGAATACAGGCATGCATCAATGCAAGAGGACGTGCTACTGGGTGTTAGAGGTACCTGTGTGCAGCTATCTGGACCACCACCTCTGAAGGTCTCTCTGTATGGTCGTACAATACAATGAGCAATAAAAAGGGCAGAAATGATCTTTATGTTGATCTCTATTCCAATTTTCTGTACAGATTCCGGGACTCTCGGAACCGAGGTGATGCAACACGTTTTTTGATGTGCGTATTTCAAGCGTGTTTGTGCTCATATTTCACATGTATGTATTTTCATGCAGCTCAATGTTTACGACGTAGCATCTTCTAAACTATGTGCTGTGCAATGATATAATTTTGCCGGTATATGCAGTGGCATGTTTTCTTACTACCTGCGAAATGTATTGTGAACCGATCAAGTAGTAAAGAAGTAATAAATAAAAACACCATGCTCGATGCAGCAGTATCTCGGGCATCCCAGTGTTTATGTCGTCATATCTCCCGAAATATGCATCGTAAAATGGTATATTTTTCCAGGTGCATTCAGCAGCATACGTGGATACTTTCTGCAAAATGTGTTACGAATAGATTTAGTAGTAAAGTAGTGATAAATTAAAACCTTAGGCTTCGTGTTGCTGTTTTTCTGCATGAACAGCGAAAAGCGATGTGGTTTTCGTCAGCGAGAATAAGTTTCGCAAAGGTTTGAAGCTACTTATTGAGTTCGTATCAAGTCTCTGAGTGGTCTCATTCTCAGATAATGGATGACTAAAGTATGGCTATTATCGCATTGTGGGCTACACTGCTTTCTCATCCCTTTGACAGGTGGGTCGTAGTAATCCCACGTTGAATCATTCCACACGGTAAATGACGTGTGTACCAAGTTCGGTTGGAACAGGTGCACTGGTTTAGGAGGAGGTGTGGAACATACATATCACACATATATTCATTCAGTTTTATAAGCCGTATGGATTTATAGGCTCCTCGGAAGTACTCGACTTGTTGGGCTAACTTTTGCAGACCGTCGCATTTGCGCAGAAAATAGCGAAACGGTTATTCTAGGGCAACAATTCCCCGTGAATAACAGTACTGGGGGTGGTTGGGTGGCTCTTGGGGCCAGGACAGTCGGGGAATTCGTTTTTGCTGCAGGAGCCGTCCTCCTGGGCATAAGCTTGGCGAGCGCCAGTGCGAGGCCATTTCACGCGCCGCGGGCCCGGGCTGGCTGAGTCCGGCTCTGACGTGGGGAGCGCCGCCGCCGTTGTCCGCAGACGAGAGGCGCGACGAGGCGCGACGAGCGACGAGACGCGGCGTCGGAGATGGCGGCGGTCCCGCGGGACGCCGTCGGCCAGCCAGCGGCCGCACTGGGCCCGCCCTATCTGCGCCACGTCAGCGCGCAAGCGGCAGCAGCCCGAGACGCGCCAGGCCTCTCCTACCAAAGTCCCCCCTTTCTTGCATAGCAACACCGCCGTTTCTCTTACGCCTTACCGATGTAAGACTAGAGCAGACATCGTTCTTGACACAGTTAATACACTACTGCCCTTTAGAATTGCTACACCAAGAAGAAATGCAGATGATAAACGGGTATTCATTGGACAAATATATTATACTAGAACTGATTTGTGATTACATTTTCACGCAATTTGGGTGCATAGATCCTGAGAAATCAGCACCCAGAACAACCACCTCTGGCCGTAATAACGGCCTTGATACGCATGGGCATAGAGTCAAACAGAGCTTGGATGGAGCGTACAGGTACAGCTGCCCATGCAGCTTCAACACGATACCACAGTCCATCAAGAGTAGTGACTGGTGTATTGTGACGAGCCAGTTGCTCTGCCACCATTGACCAGACGTTTTCAGTTGGTGAGAGATGTGGAGAATTTGCTGGCCAGGGCAGCAGTCGAACATTTTCAGTATCCAGAAAGGCCCGTACAGGACCTCCAACATGCGGTCGTTGCAATATCCTGCTGAAATGTAGGGTTTCGCAGGGATCGAATGAAGGGTAGAGCCACGGGTCGTAACACATCTGAAATGTAACGTCTACTATTCAAAGTGCCCTCAATGCGAATAAGAGGTGACAGACACGTGTAACCAATCGCACCCCATACCATCACGCCGGGTGATACGCCAGTATGGCGATGACGAATACACGCTTCGAATGTGCGTTCGCCGCGATGTCGCCAAACACGGATGCGACCATCATGATGCTGTAAACAGAACCTGAATTCATCCGAAAAAATGACGTATTGCCATTCGTGCACCCAGGTTCGTCGTTGAGTACACCATCGCAGGAGCCCCTGTCTGTGATGCAGCGTCAAGGGTAACCGCAGCCATGGTCTCCGAGCTGATACTCCATGTTGCTGCTAACGTCGTCGAACTGTTCGTGCAGGTGGTTGTTGTCTTGCAAACGTCCCCATCTGTTAACTCAGGGATCGTGGCGTGGCTGCACGATCCGTTACAGTCATGCGGATAAGATGCCTCTCAGCTCGACTGCTAGTGACACGAGGCCATTGGGATACAGCACGGCGTTCCGTATTACCCTCCTGAAACCACAGATTCCACAATCTGCTAACAGTCATTGGATCTCGACCAACGCGAGCAGCAATGTCGCGATACGATAAACCGCAATCGCGATAGGCTACAATCCGACCTTTATCGAAGTCGGAAACGTGATGGTACGCATTTCTCCTCCTTACAGGAGGCATCGCAACAACGTTTCACCAGGCAACGCCGGTCAACTGCTGTTTATGTATGAGAAATCGGTTGGAAACTTTCCCCATGTCAGCACGTTGTAGGTGTCACCCCCGGCGCCAACCATGTGTGAATCCTCTGAAAAGCTAATCATTTTCAATTCACAGCATTTTCTTCCTGTCGGTTAAATTTCGTGTCTGTAGCACGTCATCTTCGTGGTGTAGCAGTTTTAATGACCAGTATGTTCTCTGGCAAATGCCATGCTCGAAAGGATTTCACTTTAAAACCCGATGTTTCGTCCCCATCCTCTGAGGACACTTTCAAGGTGGATCGTAGCTTTCTTGAATGTCCGCTTGAACGAGCCAGGGTGACAACCGGACATTCTACATAGCTACGATCCACCGTGAAAATATCATCCGTGGATGGGGACGAAACTTCGGGTTTTAAAGTGAAATCCATTCGACGACGACATAACAGACCGGAACATTTTATTAATTGTGACATTTCCTGCCGTGAAAGTTACCTTTTTACCATCGTTTCTGACAGTCTAAAACTTGGTACGTCACCTGGACTCGACGCCATGACCTGGCGTTCTTGTAGTCCAGCTGTGTAAAACATACGTTACTATGGAACGGTGCCGCAAACCAACTTTTAGGAAACGTGTTTCATATTATTTACCATTATAGGAGATGCAAATCACTGGCTAGGTTCAAACACTCTCTGAGCACTGCTTTCGTAATGTAGGTATAATAAGGAGAGATGGAGCTACAGACTTCCACTCTGTAGGTACGACACGATTTCCGAAAAAAAGAGAAAAAAAGAAATTGTGTGAAACAGAGTCGCTCTATTCATCCACGAGACCCAGAAACCAGTAGATATTCGCGCCCATATAGATCCCGCATTCCTTGACTCCCATAAGGCATTCGACATAGTTCACCATTGCCGTCTAATGAACAAAATAAGATCCTATTCAATATCAAACCAACTATGTGACTGGATTGGAAAGTTTGTAGTAAACAGAACACAGCATGTTATTCTGTACAGGATCAAGTTTTCAGGCGTAAAAGTGTGTCGAGCGTGCCGCAGGGGAAAGTTATATGACCATTACTTTTCACAGTATATCCACTGAAGCGCCAAAGAAGCTTGTATAGGCATGTGTATACAAATACAGAGATACGTAAATAGGCAGCTTACGGCGCTGCTGTCGGCAACGCCTATACAAGACAACAAGTGCCTCGTTACTGCTGCTACAACGGTGGGTTATTTAAGTGACTCTGAACGAGGGGCACCAGCGATGGGACACAGCAGCTCCGATGTAGCGATGAAGTGCGGATTTTCCGGTACGAAAATTTCACGAGTGCACCGTGAGTTTCAAGAATCCGGTGAAACATCAAACTTACGACATCGCTACTGCCGGAAAAAGATCCTGCAAGAACGGGAAAAACGAGTGAAAAGAGTCGTTCATCGTGACAGAAGTGCTGTAGATTTCAGTGCTGGGCGATCAACAAGTGTCGGCGTGTGAAACATTCAATGAAAGATCATCGATGTGAGCTCTCTGAGCCGAAGGCCCATTCGTGTCCCTTTTATGACTCCACGACAAAAAGCTTTACGCCTCGCCTGGGCCCGTCAACACCGACATTGGACTGTTGATGACTGGAAACATGTTGCTCGATCGGACGAGACTCGTTTCAAATTGTATCGAGCGGATGGACGTGTACAGGTATGGAGACAACCGAACGAATCCATGGACCCTGCACGTCATCAGGGGACTGTTCAAGCTGGTGGATGCTCAGCAATGGTGTGGGGCGCGTGCAGTCGGTGTGATACGGCACCCATGTTACGCCTAGATAGAAATATGACAGATGACACGTACGTAAGCATCCTGTCTGATCATCTGCGTTCATTCATGTCCATCGCACATTCCAATGTACTTGGGCAATTCCAGCAGGGCAATGCGAACCCCCACACATGCAGAATTGCTACAGAGTGACCCCAAGGAATAGTCTTCTGTCTTTAAACACTGCCGCTGGCAACCAAACTTCCCAGACGCAGGATTAGAGCCTGCGACCGTAGCAGTCGCGCGGTTCCAGACTGAAGCCCCTAGAACCGCTCGGCCACAGCGGCCGGCACGTCGAGAAAATATTTTGTTCTGTTCGGTCGGTTTTAAAACTTTCCTTCTCACTATGTTCACTCAAAGAGATTTTCGAGTTGGAACGATGCGAAGGCTAAGGTAAAATGACAGAAATAAAACCACTACAGTTGAAGTAAACAGTGCAAACAAAATTAATGTAGAAAAAAGAAATACTGCTTGTACGATTTTACTTACGAATACAATGTGATTCCGTTGGACTTCATGCTATAATCAAATGGCGTAAATGACGCAAGTTAGAATTTTTTATCAAGACACTTCCACCAGAAACTAATATTTGAGGCAGCTAACATGGCGGACATCACTTTCAATTGACGTCATGGCAGCTCTCCTTATTACACTTCGGTTGCTAGCAAACTCACTATCTATGGCTGCTTAGCGAAAGCATATATATACGAGGTGCTTTGAAATGGTAACCTACTGAAAAGTTCAGGAACAGAGAACTGAGGACAAACACACCTGTGTTTCCAGGACTCATGATGCTAAGCATTATCGCTATACGCTGTCTGCTGTATTCGTGGTTCCATTGATTGAAATTCGGTGACTTAGTCTAATGTCTTACTTCAAAGTCCATTTCAACTCTGTAATATACAGAAATTAATGGCGAGAATGTTTCTTGCTAGTGAGTTGTGTCCTAATATTTGATTATAAATTATTTTAATCTTCACTCAGAGGTGTCAGAAGTCATGGGATAGCGATATGCACTTATACAGATGGCGATATTATGGCGTCCTCAAGATACACACATTAAAAACAGTGTTGCATAACCTCGAATCAGAGAGTTCCGGAATCTATAAAGAAAATTGCAATAGAGATCAACATAATCATTTATGCCCATTTTATTGCTCATGGAAACCACACATTGTATGTTGTACCACCATACAGCGAGACCTCCAGAGGACGTGGTCCAGATTTCTGTAAATAACGGTATCTCTAATACCCAGTAGCACGTCCTCTTACATTGATGCATGACTCTATTCGTCGTGGCATACTGTCCACAAGTTCATCAAGGCACTGTTGGTCCAGATTGTCCCACTCCTCAACGGCGATTCGGCGTAGATCCCTCAGAGTGGTTGGTGTGTCACGTCGTCCATAAACAGCCCTTTTCAAACTATCCCAGTAATATCCGATAGGGTTCATGTCTGTAGAACATGTTCGCCACTCTAGTCGAGCGATGTCGTTACCCTGAAAGAAGAAATTCACAAGACGTGCACGATGGGGGTGCGAATTCGTCCATGAAAACGAGTGCCTCGCCAATATGCTGCCGGTGTGGTAGTACTATCGGTCGGAGGATGGCATTCACGTATCGTACAGCCGTTAGGGCGACTTCCATGACCAACAGCGACGTACGTCGGCTCCACATAATGCCGCCCCAAAATAGCAGGGAACCTCCATCTTGCTGCACTCGCTGGACAGTGTGTCTAAAGCGTTCAGCCTGAACGGGTTGCCTCCAAACACGCCTCCGACGATTGTCTGGTTGAAGGCATATGCGACACTAATCGGAGAGGAGAACGTGATGCCAATCCTGACCGGTCTCTTCGGCATGTTGTTTGGCCCATCTGTTCCGCGCTGCATGGTGTCGTGGTTGCAAAGATGGACCTCAACATGAATGTGGGGTGTGAAGTTGTGCATCATACAGCATGCAGCTTATTGCGCACAGTTTGAGTCGTAACACGACGTCCTGTGGCTGCACGAAAAGCGTTTCTGAACAGGGTGGCATTGCTGTCAGGGTATCTCCGAGCCGATCAGTAGGTAGTGGTCATCCACTGCAGTAGTAGGCCTTAGGCGGCCCGGGCAAGGCATGTCACCGACAGTTCCCGTCTCTCTGTGTCTCCTCCATGTCTGAACAACATCGCTTTGGCTCACTCCGAGGTGCTTGGGCACTTCCCTTGTTGAGAGCCCTTCCTGGCACAAAGTAACAATGTGGACGCAATAGAACCGCGGTATTGACCGTCTGGGCATGTTTGAACTACAGACAACACGAGCTGTGTAGCTCCTTCCTGGTGCAATGACTGGAATAGATCGGTTGTCGGACTCCATCCGTCTAATAGGCGCTGCTCATGCATACCTGTTTACATCTTTGGGTGGGTTGGACATCTCTGAACAGTCAAAGGGACTGTGTTTGTGATACAATATCCACAGACAACGTCTCTCCTCAGCAGTTCTGGGAACTGGGGTGAGACAAAACGTTTTTTGATGTGTGTATAAAAGTGGAGTGCTTTGCCGGTGCTGTCATTTGTACTCAACTGATGCATGTGAAAAGGTCTCTGGCGTGATTCCGGCGTATTACTGCAATACTCTCGCAATTATGGACAACTCTATCGGTAGCATGGCTGAATATTTCTATAGGGGACGTCCAACTATTTGTTGTGTCCCTGCCACTTCGGGCTGATGCACTAAGCAGGGAAAAAGGAGGTCCGATATGCTATTAGGATGTGTCCCGAGACTTTTGGCACCCCAGCGCACAGGTGTGTTTTCTTTTGCGACCAAGGCTACTAGCTCTGTTCTTCCAAGCGTGAAACTTTGCTACGTACTCAAGAAACTATATCGACCTTTCATTAAGTTGACTTTAAATATAGGTCTTGTTTCACATTAGCATACCACTTATTTAATATTATTGCGAAGATAAAGGGTTAGAAGAATACATTTTTTTGTATATTTTATTATTTGTGGTCTTGTATTCAACGTGATCCCATGGAGGACATTTGTAATTTCACTATATAAATTATCGTGTTGTTTCTTCGTAATAATTGAAAGTGATTTTGAATTCTCTTCAGTTTTTCTTTCATGCCGAAGCCAGTTGTTATGAACAATGTTGCGATGGTCAGCTTCCATGTGCTCTTATCCTTCGTCTGGAGCCATGAGATGAGCTCGCTTCACCGCTTACGTTGTGCCTCTCATGGAATCATTATTCAGATAAAATGCCATCGGCAGATTTAGTATTTATTTCTCTGCATGTATCTTACAGAAATTACAAGGTAGGTCTAAGCTGCTGAGAACCTGACACATGCTGATCCTGAGTAACTGAGTGTGACTATCTTTTTTACTGCTTCTAATAAGAAGGAATTAGGCCATACAACGTGGAACCGACAGTCTTATTGCTCGCACTGTTGCAAAGGAGGACGAGACGTTACGATGAGAGATCCCGGTTGGGGAACTGTATGCAAGGTCAGCCAAGGGATCAGGTAAACGGAGATGTGGGAGTAGTCGAGATTCGCAATCTAGCTCCAGAACGTAGCCAACAAGGTTTGAAAAAGAAAATGCATAAGGCGAGAGCAGACGGGGTCAAGAATGTTGAAGTATGACTTGATCAGATGCGATATATGGGCGAGACGGACAACACTGAAGAAGCATGGTGTTGTATAATAGCAATGAGAACGAATAATAATGTCTAGTTTCTGTTTGGCAGTACGATTTTGTGTGATTTTCCTTTTAATACGTGCGCTTCCAATAGTTTGTAGATATGCACTGACGGAAAAAAGATCACAACACCGAAAACAATTGATGTAGACTTGTAGGGTAACGAAATTTCGGCAGTCCGTTTGTCTAGGTACAATAATACAGTGATTAACATTGCAAGACGACAGATTAATGTAAACGCGAGATAAGTCATTGCAACCGTGAAATACTGGTACTTTGGTAAGCGTCGTAACCACCAGATTGTTGGATGCAAGCACGCACATGTATGTGTATTGTGTTGTACAGGTGCCAGATGTCACTTTCCGGGATGGAGTTTGATACTCGCACTTGATCGGTCAGTACAGGGACGGCCAATGCTGTTTGTGAATGACGCTGGAGTTGTCGTCCGATGATTTCTCGCATTTGTTCGACTGGAGACAGATCTGTTGATCGAGCAGGCCAAGGCATCATATCGACACACTGCAGAACACAACAGTCTAATGTGGGCGAGCGTAATTCTGTTGGAAAAGATGCCCTAGAAAGTTGTCCATGAATTGCAGTACAACAGGTCGAATCACCAGACTGACGTGCAGTTTAGCAGAGATAGTGCGTGGGATAACCACTATAGTGCTCCTGCTGTTGTATGAAATCGCACCACAGACCATAACTTCAGGTGTAGATCCAGTGTTAGGCGGAAGACGGGTTTGTTGCAGGCTCTCAACTGACCTCCTTCTAACCGATGCACGGCTATCACTGGTACCGAGGCTGAATGATCTCTCATCGAAAATACAACAGACCTCCACCCTGTCCTCCAATGCTGTTTCACATGACGCCACGAAAGTCGCAAGTGGCAGTGGTTTGGGGTTAGCGGAATGCACGCTACAGGGCGTCTGGCTCGGAGCTGTCCTAGAAGTAACCTATTGGTAACAGCTCTTTGTGTCTCTGTGGTGCCAACTGCTGCTCGAATTGCTCATGTAGGAGCAGTACGATGCGCCAGAGCGCCGGCCGGTGTGGCCGTGCGGTTCTAGGCGCTACAGTCTGGAACCGCGTGACCGCTACGGTCGCAGGTTCGAATCCTGCCTCGGGCATGGATGTGTGTGATGTCCTTAGGTTAGTTAGGTTTAAGTAGTTCTAAGTTCTAGGGGACTGATGACCACAGATGTTAAGTCCCATAGTGCTCAGAGACATTTGAATCTTTTGCGCCAGAGCCATCCACCAAACGCAATGGTCTTCCCTCTCGGTAGCGCCATGTGACCATCCGGAGCTTAGTCTTGCAACCATACATTCTCGTGACCATTGCTGCCAGCAGTCATGTACAGTGGCTACGTTACTGCCAAGTGTCTCTGCAGCACCACATAAGGAACATTGAGCCTCTCGCAGTCGTTTTACACTATGTCGTTCAAACTCACAAGGGGAGGCCGCCAATTGTGAAATTCAGATTCGATTCATACTGCGCATAATAAAAGCTCATGGCCAGAGGTGTAATGTGGCAAAGCACCAAGATGCACTTCTCAGCCGTTGTCGAGAAAATCGACAGTTAAAAGAAACCGTTGCGGTGAAATACTCTCGACGATTAATAATTTTCTACAGCGCCGTGGCGCGGTGGTAAGCGCTCGGGTTCGTAATCAGAAGGTCATCGGATCGAATCTCGCACCTTGCAATTTTTTTATTATTAGTTTTTTTGTAATTAAATATATATAAAGTATTAATGAATTCCTTATGCATGTTGGTGAGGGCGGATCGGTCTCCAATTGTACCGTCTCCATTTTTCCGTTTTTTTTAACAGGGTGTACCAAAGCTCTCCCGTCCGCACTGATTTTCGACAATGTTATAAGTTGTGCTAGGGACCGCATCTACCTTCTTTCAAAGTTAGCAGGCAACTACGCTGTTATGCGGCGGCTCGTTTCGGCCCATTCAACGTCTGTCATTCAAGTGTAACGAGCGAGTAACGGAGTTTATATTTCATACCTGCCACAGCAAATTTGCGTTCGTGGGGTCTCTATTCTAATTCGAACGTTTGACTTACGCTATACGTATTCGTTTCGGAATATCGTTTCTACGTCTTCCGTTAACTATACGTGGTTAACGTTATGAACACAATTAATAACATTTGTGAAATACAACTTTGTTTGCGGAAAACATAATGATGTTCGAAGTCGCCAGTTTTTCCACGACAAACAACTTTCAACAACTTATTATATGCATAATTGTTGCCACGGATTGCCGGGAATTATATATATTTGAATTATGAAAAACAAATACTAAAAAAAAAAGAAGTTGCATAGGGCGAGATTTGATCCGGCGACCTTCGGATTACCAACCCGAGCGCTTACCGCTGCGCCACGACGCTGTATACAATCATTAATCGTAGAGACTATTCACCGCCACGGTTTCTTTTAACTGTCGATTTTCTCGACAACGGCTGAGAAGTGCATCTTGGTGCTTTGCCACACTACACCTCTGGCCATGAGCTTTTATTATGCGCAGTATGAATCGAATCTGAATTTCACAATTGGCGGCCTCCCCTTGTCAGTGAGATGTTGATAATGGCGTTTTTGTAGCACTGATGGCATTCTTAACTAACATCAACTAACCGCGTCCAGTATAGCGTGTATTAAGCAAGTATGATTTTCATCCCTATAGTGGCGCAAATTTCAATAGACGTAAATTTTCATTTTATATTGCCTTCTTGGTGCTGCGATTTTTCTTTCTGCCATTGTAAATCCCTTTTGAGGGACGGTTACGCTATAAGTTATCACTCCTTCATTCAGCAGTGAGGAATAGTTATACGTTAAACAAACTCAGTAGCAGAAAGTTGCGTAGGGAGTTGAGACTGGAGTGGCGCGCTGAACATTTTGTTAGTGTGAGTATATGTATGCCCTCGTTTTCCTGTGCACAATCACTTTGGCGTGAGTGTAATGTCTCTCTTATTAATACGTAGTGCTGCTACAATCAGCGAAGCCCAACGGCAAATACTGATTCGTCTGTTATCCCCCTGATTTTGAGACCGGCTGCCGCGCTACTTTCCCCTACATCACCATGCGTGCGCTCATTCTCCTAAGAGTCCCCGTTGCTGCAACATTCGCTCAGCCATCATTCCGCATGTACTCAACGTAACCTGTTAGTATTAATCTGAATGCTACCAGGTCACTCTTGTCCACTCAGAGCAGAGGCCAAGCTGTACGTTTCCGTGTGTACCTCTCTCGTATAGCGGTCTCGTCTGCACATTCCAGTGTACATTGCATAGCGCATCATGTGCACTTAATGCTGGCTTTGCTTTCATCAGTCGTGAGACCGAATGTTTACGTGACCAGGATTTCCATATTTTGTCTCGAAAGTTACATAAGACAAACTGACATCTTATATCATTATAATGGCAAAACTCGGCGAGGATCTACCGCAAGATTGTTGTCAGAGTGAATTATCAATTTTATTCACTAAGACACTCTAATTATTACCTTAATTCCTTGTTTTACTTAACTGCAAGCAGCCTGATGATGTTTTGACTGACGGATGTGCCCGTGACTCAGTGAATGTTTATCAACACACCTGTGGGATCTCGTTAATCATTAATAGTAACATCAATTACTGCGCCTATTGGCCGTGCGCTTTGAAGCGCCCTGTCACAGATTGCCTGGCCCTTCCCGCCGGAGGGTAGAGTCCTCCCTCGGGCATGGGTGTCTGTGCTGTTCTTAGCATAAGTTAGTTTAAGTTAGTTTAAATAGTGTGTAAGTCTAGGGACCGATGAAATGGCTCTGAGCACTATGGGACTTAACATCTGTGGTCATCAGTCCCCTAGAACTTAGAACTACTTAAACCTAACTAACCTAAGGACAGCACACAACACCCAGCCATCATGAGGCAGAGAAAATCCCTGACCCCGCCGGGAATCGGACCCGGGAACCCGGGCGTGGGAAGCGAGAACGCTACCGCACGACCACGAGCTGCGGGCAGGGACCGATGACCTCAGCAGTTTGGTCCCTTAGGAATTCACACAACTTTGGACATTTTTTAACATCAATTAGCTGTGGAGCTCAAAATGATCAAGATTATTTGTTTATCATCTCGCTTCTGTACGAAATATTGCAGTTACAGTTTTATTGTTCCGTATAATTACCAAACGACAGTCTAGAAACAAAACAAAACAAAAATTAGCAGAATTATGGCGGGGTGGATGACTTCAATAAAGGTACGTTTGTATACTGTATATTGATTATATGAAGACCTAAGAGGAAGGCACTAAGGCTTAGGATGTGTTACATCTTATAGCTCTAAGTTCCTTATAATCAAGAGCTTAATTTCTTTTTAATTAACTCATTTTGAGCCGCATACCGCCATCTGTGATAATAGATAAGAGGGGAGAAACGTCTTTGCCAATATCGGTAATCGAAAATAAAGATCATTATTATTAGCGATCTTGTCAAAGAAGTTTATATTCTATAATTTAAAATTCTCTCAGAGTGAGGACATGGTGTCATTGGTTAGTCATATCACGGGTGTCGACTATAAAGAGTTAAATTTCACATCGTTGGTGATGTACTCCGCGCAAATGAAAGTCGTTGTTTGACAAAAGAAGTACGACAATTTTTTCGTTTCTGGGCAACGATTAGTGGGCGTTACATCAACCAGGCTAGAGGAAGACGTGAATCCTCTTACCGTGTGTTTCATCCAGAAGATGTACATATCGTAAGAGAAGATACGGTTGCTGTTCGGTGTTCCCGGGTTCGATTCCCGGCGGGGTCAGGGATTTTCTCTGCCTCGTGATCTCGTGATGGCTGGGTGTTGTGTGATGTCCTTAGGTTAGTTAGGTTTAAGTAGTTCTAAGTTCTAGGGGACTGGTGACCATAGATGTTAAGTCCCATAGTGCTCAGAGCCATTTGAACCTTTTTTTTTTTTTTTTTTTTTTTGCTGTTCGGTGGCATCAGTACAATTTGTCCACCAAGTGAGGAACATTAAGGTATGTGTCTATTTTGAGAGTAGTAAGAGATTTTGAATGGCCGTGTAAAGTGACAGCACAATTGACTATTTCTAAACGCCAATTATTTTCATTCAGTCGTTAACTGATGAAGTGCAACTTTCCCTGGCTATACGTGCATGACTGAAGGCTGTTTCAATGCATTGCTGTTCATTCCAATGTTGCTATCAAAACCACTAAACACGTGCAGGGGAACGTTTTGTTAATGTAATAGCGTTCAATGTTCTGATACACATGCATAAAGCACATTGAGTAGTTGTTACGGTATTATCAGCGTTTTTCTCGTATGTGAAGTACACGTTTCATCTCTCCAAATATTTTTGATCGATATGAGGTTATTGCTTTGAGCAGTTAAGTTCATAAATTCTGCCGTAGTCATTGCGAATCACGACGTAATTTCTCTTGCGCTGCGCACAGAAGCGTTGTCATCCTGGTATTGTCACGTTTGATGAATATACCATACACTGTATTTTACGGACTATAATACGCACCTTAATTTTTAAGCAGTTTTTTTAAAAAATAACATTTTTGCTATTTTTATTGTTAGATTGCAACTATAGACTAAAAGAAAACTTCTTAGTTTATAAAACCGAACTGACCTTTAAAATCCCTGAATATCATTATCTGAGATTTTTCTTCTTGTTGTTCTTCTTCTTCCTCTTAGTCGTCATCGCTGTCCTCTTCATATATAAGATGGTCTTCACTGCAATCGAGAGCTTTACATATGCCCACTTCTTGAAAGATTTAACAGAGATGTCTTCTCTCACTCTAGACCACGACTGTTTTACCAGCTGGCACACTTGTTTGTAGATCGTTTTAAAGCCCCCGTTAGCGTGAATTCATGTTGGATTTCCTCCATCATCCATTTGTTCCATTTCTCTCTCATATACACTTTAAATGGTTTATTTATCAAGACTTGAAAAGATTGAAATTGTGAAGTATAAGATGGCGGGAATTTAAAATTAAACGCTGGACATTTTTATATTAATACAGAGTATAAGACTCACTTGAATTTTGTAGGAAATTTTTCGTTAAAAAAGTACTTCTTATAGTCTTTAAAATACGGTACTGTATACTGTCTGTTACAGAGCCTGACCTCATAGAGAGGACAGTGTACGAAAGCAATGTACACAGAGTCTCTGTTAGTGTAGTTTTTAAACATAGTAAATCCACATCACATGCTCGATGTCAGGACATATCTTCCGCCCTAGTCGGTTGCTTTCTTTTTGAGAGCCGTTTGTGAATATAGCATCCTGTGTAATGCCGCTGCGCGACGCCTGACTTAACAGATTCACAATTGTTCGATCTGATATTAAATTGCTACCCGACTCCCTATTAAAAAACTTCAGTCGGTAGTGATACAGTGAGCTGCCGAGTGCTGATATTTATGCGTATATCGAGGAAACTTGGCGAGAGGGTTCTACGTTGAAATATAATGCCCTTAGGACACCGAGATTCGGAAGTATACTCGTGAACTTTTCTGTCAACAAACACATAGGGAGGAGCTAAAGTATCACTTAAAGTAAAATCGTTTTTGACGTAGTCGTTGGAGAAGATGCAATCTTGTCGTGCATTTTTCTGTCGTAACCTGAAGTAGGGCACTGCCACGAAACACCTTCCTTGCTTACACCCAGAAGGCTGAACTGATGGCCGAAAACACGTAAGAGAGCGAACGTTACGACTGCTATGTGAGCTCAGATCTGTAGCAATGAACAAGTTCAAAATCATCTTAACCCTCTGATTCCCAACAACTTAAAAAACAGCTATTTTTAAATATTTCACAAATTTGAGCCTTGCCATAGTATGCAACGAATACAACAATAACTTGGAAAAAGTAAACAATAGATTATTTTAAGAAGGTCGTTGCACTTTTGGAATATAATTTTATTCTTTTTCACAAAGTTGACCATAATTATCATGGTAAGCAAGAATACAAAAGGAATATCGCAAAAAGTAAACACTTAGTTGTTTTATACAACTTTGGAAACACTTAGACACACAGTGCTCAACCGCCTATCATTTCATGACATATATTTAAAAGCAATTTCTCATTTTTCCTAGACACAATCCCAAATCTTAAAACTTCCATGAACTAACAATGCCAAAAACACATGGAAGTTCTAAAACACAAGCGAAAATGGAGCTAAAATTTAGTGAAATCATAAGTATACTCCTCCAGTCTATTCAATTCGAAACCACTCATAACAGCACAAGTACAAAATCAGACTTACGTTACGAGAACTTTACATGCGCTTGCTATCACTATCAGTTAGCACCTCAAGATGATCACAATCAATAAAAAAAATCAACAATCTTTCAACATTACACAGTAATATCTCCGCACCGACTGTCGATCTGAACTCTGTAACTGTTACAATGCGCTAGATTCGTAGAAGCACCTCATTGTAACAATACTAGACGTCTCTGTGTTGCAATAGCATAGGTGGTTTCATGCGACAGGCAATGGTGCTTAAAAAATTTAAAAAAGTAAAAAATTGTAAAATGGTGTTTTCAGGCAGAAACCAATGGTGCTGGAAGGGTTAAACGGCAACACGAAATAAATGTCCAGGCCCAAAAAAGTGACATAACAGTCGCATTCATATACCATCCATCCTAATATTTTCAAGTCTGATTTTATTCCTGTGACGTCAGCGCAGTAACAATGGTGGCAGCTTGAACTAACGAACGTAAGCGACAAATGTGTATCAGATCAGTCATTTGTGACCAGGCAGTAGTACGTAGTTTGCGAGTGTCCGTAGCACATCAACGTTATTTTGTCAACAAATGGCATTGAGGGAACATTACAATGAAATGAATACCTCTAGCTGCATAGAGTCGTTGATATATGTCAACGGGGACAGTTGAAGATGTGTGCCCCGACCGGGACTCGAACTCGGGATCGCCTGCTTACATGGAAGACGCTCTATGGATGTGAACCAACGAGGACACAGAGACTAGTGCGACTGCAGTGACTTATCTCTGGTATGCCTCCCGTGAGACCCACATTCCCAACTTATTGTCCCGCACTATACTCATAGTGCCCCTCCCAGTTATACCCATTACTCGAGGATTGTTGCCAATTCCCGTAAGAGTTCGGGCATTGTGCATCCGAACAGAAGAAGATGATCAAAATGGCCGGTGAGCCTTAACTATGTAAGAAGATTGTTTTTTCAGACATGTCCGAAAGAACAGATACCATCTTCATATATATGTATAATGGAGAAACTTCGCTAAATCTGCTGTTCAAGACATTCTCCAGAATATTTGGAAGCTTACAAAAGTGTGTGCAAAGTTTGTCTCGCATCCTTGGGCCCCCGTCCACTTGGCCTGGTATTTATTTCCTGTAGACGGCCAACGGCCATCTCTGCTTGACACGTCTGCCGTGACCCATGGAGTTGCAGCAGCCGAAAGCGAAACTATGTGGTGTATAAATAAAATGGTCGCCACTCACCGAGTTTGTCTCCCTATCGTTGCAGTGGCGAAGTGATCGATAATGATGCCCTTAACGTTGCTTTCTGCATGACACCGGAACAGATTTCACCAACATTGGTTTTTTCAGGTAGGCGGTTTTCATTGAACTCATATGTTGCTCTTTTCAATGTTGAGGGAGTCTGAAATGTTTTCGATTCCTCCAATTAACGAGCAGTTATCAAAAAGTTGGACAAATTTGAATTTCAAAGCAAATAAAAATTCATGTTTCATTGGGAGAACATGCCTACTGAGGAGCGACGTTCCTATGGTCAATTCATTAGCACGGTTAGAGTGATCAAACTAGGAGATGATATGAGGAGGGTAAATCTGATAATACCCCGGCGACATCCTAGAGGCAAGAGGCTAATGATTCTCCTAATCGCTTATAAATTGCAATGCAAGATTAAGGCTCGGCACTGCAACATGAGAGGGTGCAAGATTTTCGACGGCACAAGCTGGTCGGAAACTAAGAGGTCGCCTTCGGCGCCGTAGGCAAGCTCTACTATGCACCGCCGAGCTCAGCGGGGCTAAACTCTCAACAGGATGTCAGCCTTGCTTTGTACTCGAACGATTTAAGCGCGAGAATTCCTTGCGAATCAGGGTCCGCTGTTATCGAAGTCTGAAAGATAGCCACGGAACTAGGCTAGATATTGGCCGGAACAACTTTACATTGTACGAGAACAAGGGAACATTCACAGCGTCCCATGTTCCCCGTCTTCATCTAAAACTACCACCAAGAAAGCAGAGTTTTTCAAATATTCGTCGACGGTAAGGCACGTGGCTACTAAGATTAGGCCAGGGATTTCGCTCAATATAAACGGATGGCAACACTATGCTCCCAGATAGGGTAGCAATAATGAATATGAAAATTCGTTGGAAACTTAACGCTTTCGTGGCTAAGCTCCTTTTAAAAATATTTCAAGAATTATAGGTCAGTCGAAGATCAGTGTGGTTGGACATATGTTTACCACGAACGTAGCTAGGTTCATGTTTTCAACCGAAACTACGATTTCCAAAGCTGAGTTTTAATTGTTGGAGGCACACTATTACAATGATAGATACGAGAAAACTTTCAACACACATTTATCTCATGACGATGAAAAACATGAGATATATCATACAAATTTTCAGTATAAAATTTGATGACAGTTTGACAGATCTCATACTGCAGTGATTTTGGATTCTGTGAAGACTGTTGTGGCATATGTGTCCCACTAACTACAACTGTAAGGCAATTAACAGACTTTGAAGACGAAATTGTGGTTTGAGCTAAACGCATGGGACATTCCATTTCGAAAATCGGTAGGAAATTCAATATTCCGAGTGTCAAGTGTGTGCCGAGAATATCAACTGTCAGGCATTACCTCTCACCAGGGACAACGCAATGGACCACGTGCCTCATATAACGACCGAGAACAGCCGCGTTTGAGTACACTTGTCATTTCTAACAGACGAGCATACTGCTTGAAATCATCACAGAATTCAATATGGGACACACGAGAAACGTATCCGTTAGGACAGTGTGGCGAAATTGGGCGTTAATGGGCTATGGCAGCAGACGAACGACGTGAGTACCTTTGCTGACAGCATGACATCGCACGCAGCGCCTCTTCTGAGCTCGTGGCCATATCAGTTGGACCCTAGACGACTGGAAAACCGTGGCCTGCTCAGATGATTCCCGATTCCAGTAGATGAGCTGTTGGAAGTGTTCGAATGTGGAGCAGAGCCCATGAAGTCATGGACTCGAGATGTCATCAAAGCCCTGTCCAAGCTGGTAGTGGCCTTACAATACGGTGGGCTGTGTTTAGATGTAGCGTACAGAGTCCTCTGGTCCAACTGACCCACCCATGACCTGAAAAAATGCTTATGTTCGGCTACTTGGAGACCATCTGCAGCCAGTTATGGAGTTCATGTTCCCAAACAACTATGTCTTTGGTCACCCAGATCGCTCGGCATGAAACCCATCGAACATTTATGGGACATAATCGAGTTGTAAGTCCGTGCACAACATACTGCACTGGTAACTCTTTCACAATAATGGACGGCGATAGACACAGCCTGGTTCAATATTTCTGCAGCGGACCTCCAACAACATGAATGAAGTCTTCTAGGTTTTCAAGCCGCGTCATTCGAGTAAAATTCTCAATCTATCGATGGCCATTTCCACCGTCCTCGTCAGGAGTAAAACCACTGGCCGCGGGGACTGACGCGGTTTTCCGTTTGTATAGCCACGATTGCGGCCTCTTGCACTAATCAGAGAGGCCCGAAATGACGCGAGAGTGGAAGGTGATTGAGCAACTCATAACAACTCCTGCCTGCCGCCGACCGAGTGACGTCAGGTGGAGCGAGGGGCTGGCGCCAAAGTTTGAAACCGCCGCTCCCGCCTCTCTACAAGCGTCAAGCATTCGTCGTTGCTCTCTTTCCAACGACTGTTGTGTTCACGGCACCTCGAGCTGTTGCACTACGCCGGGTAAAACGACGTCCGACATGCTATTAGGAGGTATGCCACGACTTTTGTCACGTCAATGTTAGTGGGAGGAAGTAATATGTTAACCAACTCATCTCGAACGCTGTCTATCTGATCTTCGTTTGTGGATTTCACAAATCGTTCCGCGCAATTCAAACTTACCAATGATGCGTTTAATTGTTAGACAGGTTGGCGTAGTGTTGCCAACTTAGTGGATTCTCCACTAAAAATGACTGAAGGCGTTCGTAGTGTGCACTATACAATTGTATTTCTCAGTGGATGGTATTATTTCGCTACTTCATACGTGTATAACTGTGCCTAAACCACAATATACGCAGAAGTTTCGGGATTCGTGGCTTCATGTGCCACATTTAAAAGATTGGCTTCCGGTTGTTGAAAGTACTATGGGTCAGGTAGCGAAGAGCAAATTTGGTGGTACAAAGGAGTCACTGTGGAGTTTTGAAGACTCATGGGATGTCAAAGAAGCATCTACAAAATAAAAAGGTAAGCAACCTTTTTTAAAAATTGATTAGTGGTTCATTGATCGGTTTTACTTCTTTGATCACTCTTTGACTAAGTAAATTGTTGCAGGTTGTAAGTATGCAGCCTAAAATTGCTTTTAAGTCAGAGCCATTTGGAATTTAAAAAAATGAAGAAGCAAGATTTGCATTATTCACAACCATGCACGCTAGTATACTTGTAGTCGACCATTTGGGAGAGGTAATTAACCACAGTCGTGAAAAAGACATCCAAAAAGTTGAGCAGCACCGAACTAAGTGCACATCAGTTATAAAAACGTGTTAGCACAGCGTTTCAGTGAAGTTCTAAAACAAGACAGCAGAGATCAACAATTTAGCTTATTAATTGACGAATCTACTGATATCGCTGTACATAAATACTTGGGATTTATTGTAGTTTATTACAGTAAATTACACCAAAAAATAGTATCTACTTACCTCAACCTTGTTGAACTGCACGAGTGTAGCGCTGAAGCTACTGTCTCTGCTGTAAGGAAGACACTTCAACGGTTCGGCTTGCGACTTGAAAATTTAATGCGCATTGGTACAGATAATGCCTCTCTCATGAATGGAGTAAATAACGGAGTAGCTACGAAATTTGAAAGGTGGCTACACTGAGCCACTGCGCCAGAGATTGCGCCAAAGAGTATTATTCAGCCGCCTCCACAGTGCTTGGACAGAGCTTGTAGTGGGGAGTGCCTGTCGAGGACTCATGTCAGTCAGTTCTTGGGGAGAGCTCGTAGTAGAGTGTTTGTTGAGATGTGCTAGTAGGCAGTGCTTGCTGAGATGTGATATTGGAGAGTTCTGGTTGAGATGTGGTAGTAGCGAGTCGGTGTGGAGAGATTGTAATGTTTAGAGTGCTTTTCATCAATATAAATTAAGGTAACAAACTACTTTTCTTTTTTTTCTCATTATTTCAATGTCCTGAATAATGCGTCATTACAGGTTCAGTCAACAAAGCATCTGGCTTGTGTTCTTGTATTAGAGTGTAATTCTGCTTTCCTTACGCAATTATAGTATTTCTATTATTTAGTTACTTCAGTATAAATGGTATTTAAAATTTCTTGTCTTGTTGAAGAAGAACCGTGCCAGATGTGTACGTTGAGTCACACTCCCACACACAGAACAATTACACTTGTGCTTTGGTTTAGTAGGTTTTATAGTTGCTGGGGACTTAATTAATTAACTGTCTTAACGAAAATTTTCTTTCATTGTTTGTTGTTATTCTATGCAGTCAGATTGCGTACAAATACTAGTAAGGGCCAACCGTTTACGAGACACAGCGTAATCGGACAAACAGCTACTAAAAATTATTTGCATTTTATTTAATTAAGCCCCCATGCAAATTGAAAGAAGAGGTACCACATCTGATTGTAGTGCGTTCCTTGTGCCATTAATTGCAACTGGCTGTTTCAGCTGCTGCAAAGAATTTTTAATGAGAAATTGGAATTTTTTAATTAAAGACAGATATGATTGATTCAGTCGCTGATTTTCCAGACAATCTCTTTATAAGGAGCTGTAAAAAACCATCAACGGTGACAGAAACGGTTATAAATAGTTCAAGAGTGTCAGGCAAGCTGGTTATCATTAAATCCCCTGTGTCAAGAATATACACGCAATGGTTAGAGCTAAAAACACATTTTGCCGTAGGTGGAGTTACTCCACGCTATGTATGCGAATGAGATTAATTAAGCGTATATTTCATTTTTCTATCCAATGTTAATTCAAATAAACAGAGTCAATAAAATGTTCGAGTCAAAACACACAGATCACACCAAACTGATGAGTTGACCAACCTGATAGATATACTTGTCAGCAGAGTTACGTTACCTGCAAATAAAGATAATATTTTTTCTCAAAATATTCGTGATTTCTTTGATAGAAGATGTTATCTGGGATTCCGCTTTGAAAAGCAGTTACTTGGAATAAGAGAAAAGAGATTGCCGCGGGAAGACGAAGAAATGTTGAGTAATCGGTGCATAATATTTATAGTAAGTCTGATTGAAGAAATAAAAAACAGCTTGTCATAAAATTTGACGTTAATGAAAAAAGTTTCCAGAATAAGAGTTGAACAAGCACTTAATAACAACAAAGAATATCTAATTGATAAGATGGCTGAATTTAATAAACGTGTAGAATTTGTAGCAAGAGTGGATGATCAGTGGCGACAAATTCATTTGAAACGAGACCAACGATACAAAAAAATTGTGGAATGAAGAACTGCATTTCAAAGACGCTGAAGGGGAGTCCATATTAGAGGAATTATCGACTCTTGCGATAGGAATAGAATGAAGTTAAATCTTTTAACTGCAGTTTTAAGAGGAGCTTGGAAGGATAATGCTGAAAAGAATATGAAATTCCAATAAACGTTCTAAAACAAATCAGTACCTAAGAATTGTACCAATCGGAAGCCGATGATGATGATGCAGGCAAAAATGATTCATTTGAAGAAGACGAATCCATTTAAATAATTAGCTGTTGGTATAGATTTGCTGATTTATTTATTGTATGTTCATTTAATGATTATGAATATTTTATTACTTAAAAGGATACTAAGTACTAATACACTTACTGTTTTCTTTATAATAATTTAAAAAATTTTGTGATGATTTTAGCGATTGTGAGAGTAGGGACAGTTTTGTTAGTGGTCTTCTGGTGGTTTTTGGTGGTTTTTGCACTTCAAACTAGTGGTGAGCTCACTTTAACTATTGGCAACACTGGCGTTGACGGTTCTGTTTTAAACCCCCGCCTCCACTGACGTTGCACTTCAATGGCATTATCAAACTTGAAAAACCACTTCACAATACATTTTCGTTGTCCAAATGTCAAGCGTGCTCGAGCCACCTTGTTTTCTCAATACCGAGATAAGAGTACTAACATTTCTTAAGTCAAAGGCCTTATTTATTTACTTATTTACTGCCAAATTATAGACCTGTTACCTGATGTTTAAAACAGGTCGTACATCTTACAATTTTCGTTTTTCATCTTTTTACAGTTTTCTTTTCTTTTGTTCTAACTACAGCATTTACAAAGAATGATACTTTTCAAAATAACAATAATTTAAGGTTGAAATATAATTAAAATTTTGTTGTTTTATGAGAAGAATATAAAAAGAAGATAGGATAGAGGAGAGATTTGTTAATACCATCACCGAATGTGACTGACGGTGAATACCTCGGAATGCTTTCTTCGAGCCGTTGACCGCCAGTCACATACACACACTCACACACACACACACACACACACACACACACGCACACACACACACACACACACACACACAAATGGTTATAGGCCATACTACAACACACTCGTAACTCAAATCGGACGACAATATCGAAAGCTCTATAGAGCCTGACAAAGAGTGTATACATTTTTCGGGCCGGCTCTGTGCTTATGACGATGCAACATTGTGACAATACTACCTACGGACATACCGGAAAGGCGGTGTGATTTCCGGGCACTTAACCGTTGGTTGCGGTGCACTGCCGCTAGTATACACTCCTGGAAATTGAAATAAGAACACCGTGAATTCATTGTCCCAGGAAGGGGAAACTTTATTGACACATTCCTGGGGTCAGATACATCACATGATCACACTGACAGAACCACAGGCACATAGGCACAGGCAACAGAGCATGCACAATGTCGGCACTAGTACAGTGTATATCCACCTTCCGCAGCAATGCAGGCTGCTATTCTCCCATGGAGACGATCGTAGAGATGCTGGATGTAGTCCTGTGGAACGGCTTGCCATGCCATTTCCACCTGGCGTCTCAGTTGGACCATCGTTCGTGCTGGACGTGCAGACCGCGTGAGACGACGCTTCATCCAGTCCCAAACATGCTCAATGGGGGACAGATCCGGAGATCTTGCTGGCCAGGGTAGTTGACTTACACCTTCTAGAGCACGTTGGGTGGCACGGGATACATGCGGACGTGCATTGTCCTGTTGGAACAGCAAGTTCCCTTGCCGGTCTAGGAATGGCAGAACGATGGGTTCGATGACGGTTTGGATGTACCGTGCACTATTCAGTGTCCCCTCGACGATCACCAGTGGTGTACGGCCAGTGTAGGAGATCACTCCCCACACCATGATGCCGGGTGTTGGCCCTGTGTGCCTCGGTCGTATGCAGTCCTGATTGTGGCGCTCACCTGCACGGCGCCAAACACGCATACAACCATCATTGGCACCAAGGCAGAAGCGACTCTCATCGCTGAAGACGACACGTCTCCGTTCGTCCCTCCATTCACGCCTGTCGCGACACCACTGGAGGCGGGCTGCACGATGTTGGGGCGTGAGCGGAAGACGGCCTAACGGTGTGCGGGACCGTAGCCCAGCTTCATGGAGACGGTTGCGAATGGTCCTCGCCGATACCCCAGGAGCAACAGTGTCCCTAATTTGCTGGGAAGTGGCGGTGCGGTCCCCTACGGCACTGCGTAGGATCCTACGGTCTTGGCGTGCATCCGTGCGTCGCTGCGGTCCGGTCCCAGGTCGACCGGCACGTGCACCTTCCGCCGGCCACTGGCGACAACATCGATGTACTGTGGAGACCTCACGCCCCACGTGTTGAGCAATTCGGCGGTACGTCCACCCGGCCTCCCGCATGCCCACTATACGCCCTCGCTCAAAGTCCGTCAACTGCACATACGGTTCACGTCCACGCTGTCGCGGCATGCTACCAGTGTTAAAGACTGCGATGGAGCTCCGTATGCCACGGCAAACTGGCTGACACTGACGGCGGCGGTGCACAAATGCTGCGCAGCTAGCGCCATTCGACGGCCAACACCGCGGTTCCTGGTGTGTCCGCTGTGCCGTGCGTGTGATCATTGCTTGTACAGCCCTCTCGCAGTGTCCGGAGCAAGTATGGTGGGTCTGACACACCGGTGTCAATGTGTTCTTTTTTCCATTTCCAGGAGTGTAGCTATTTCATAAGCTTCTCCTATAACACGTTAGCTTCGTATACTTTTGCCGGTCTGTACGGGGCCATCGAGCATAAAGGCGTTCACAGCCTTAAACGTAAAAGAACGAACGAGGGCCAGCTTTCTCTGGGAAACGCTCGGCATACAAGGCAACACCACCCTCAACATTTTTCCTACATTTTCCGTAAATCTGGATCATTTCAGTTTTTTTTCCGTCGTTATAACATTCATCGTCCACATGCACATCTACTCTCCAAGTGATAGGTAGTTGCGCAGACAAGAAACACTGCGTAATTATTGTAATGTTTATAGCCGCTATCTGTTCTACGTCTGCACGATGTGTGAGCTCTGGTCGCAGCTCACTGCTTGCTACGATACGTCGTAGTTTGCTATACGGCCATGGTAGCGTGTCGAGTAGTCCCCTGTTCGTTATCTCGGAGGAATACAACGTCGCGTGTGGGGTTTCCAATTAAAAGTTTTGAAAGATTGGTCTGTCCTACCCTCGCAGTACGGAGTTGTTGGATATTCAAGGGCCATTGAGTCACATGTCGTAAACCATGTTTGTGTACTCATTCCTGTTCCTCCGATTATAGTGCCATCTGTGGCGAAATGAAAATATGCTTTAGATAAAACGCATGTAGATTTTGCCGTAGAATCATATTCTGTAATAAAAACGGGGGTTCCTATTGAAGAATTGAATGTTACCTCCCGCTAACCACGTACGGGGCGGGGTGGAGATCCGAGTGCGGCATAATAGGATGTCCCCATCTAGAAAAATTGGAATTACAACGTTTTTTGATCCTGTGTGTAGTTTTCGAGACATTTAAATATCTCCAGTTAATGTAAACACCCTGTACATACAAAACTGGATATATGTTTGTATGTATGTTTCGTATCTCCTCCTAAGCAACTGGATCGCTTTCAACCAACTTATTATCTAGGAAGAAGTACTTTGGGGGTAAATACTACCTAGCTCCCATAAGGGTGGGGGTGAGAAGTGTTGGTAATCCATGACATCTACCGAACGAGGTGGCGCAGTGGTTGGCACACTGGACTCATATTCGGGATGCGTCCAGCCATCCTGATTTAGGTTTTCCATGATTTCCCTAAATCACTTCAGACAAATGCCGGGTTGGGTCCCTGAAAGGGCACGGTCGACTTCCTTCCCTAATCCGTCGGAAGCGAAGACCTCGCTCTTTGGACCTCTCCCCGAAATTAAACAACCAACCTTGACATCTAGGTTGCTCTGCACAGCTGACGTATTGTCCATGTAACATCGGAATATGTTCCAGGAAGTTTACGTGCGAATGGGCTTAGCTGAGCAGAGAAATGGGTGAAGAAGGAGACAGATGGTAGGAGAGGTGCGATGAGATGGAGAGAGAAAGAGAAGAGGAGGAGATGGACAAGTAGCAATGGATGTAGGACAAGATGAGACGGGGGAGAGAGAGATGGACAGTCAAAGAGGGGGTGAGGAGCAGATGAACAGATACAGGTGATAGGATGAGATAGACAGATGGATGGCGGAGGGGGGGGGGGAGGAAGTGGAAAGACAGAGAGATGGACACAAGGAGATGGGCAGAGGAGATGGCCAGAAAGAGGGGGAGGAAGAAGTGGATAGGGAGAGTGAGAAGCAAGATAAGGACAGAGTGAGTGACAACAGGAAAGAGAGGGAGGCTGGAAGGTGGAAAGAAATGGCGGAAGGCGGGATGGACAGAGAGATGGTGGATGAAGGAGATAGGAAGACAGAGGGAAGTGCAGGAGATGGACAGAGAGGGGGCGACATGTGTGTCGTGCGCAAACTCAGGATTAGCAACACGTAAAAGGTTAGTTTTGAAGTAAGAGAGGTCCTGGTAGCATCACTAACAAAATGGTTCAAATGGCTCTGAGCACTATGGGACTTAACATCTGTGGTAATCAGTCCCCTAGAACTTAGAACTACTTAAACCTAACTAACCTAAGGACATCACACACATCCATGCCCGAGGCAGTATTCGAACCTGCGACCGTAGCAGTCGCGCGGTTCCGGAATGAGCGCCTAGAACCGCTAGACTACCGCGGCCGGCATCACTAACAGAATGCACTATGGGATACGACATGACTTGAGCAGTTAAGGATATTGTCAACTTTGAAAACATTCCTGTAAAAAGTTAGTGGGTTTAGCATCTGGCAGTTGCAAAGAAAGGATCGATAGTCTTGTGACATAAAGAATTTCCGTCTTACCATTGCGCAATAATTGTGTGGATAGTTTTTAAGTGTGGACAACGTAATGAAAACAGTCATAAAAGTCGAGAGCGAGGTTACAGCACACGTAATTGAGAGACATTTGTTCATAGCACTGAATGATGAATCAAATTTCTAGTGCAGTGATGTAGTTCTTCATACGGAAGAGTTGGTAACAGCAGAGTTTTACAGTCTTGTAAAGGGTTGCTTCCTGCCTTAGACCCTTACGCCAAATAGAAGACCCGGTTTGGCAGCTGAATTTTGCTTTCTCACACACATCGCTTCAAGATTAAACATACTTGACTTGCAGCTTCAAAGAAATAACAAAGACATTGGCGAAACGATTTCAGATCTTGCTCATTCTCAAAAGTGCTCGGACTGTGAAGAAAAAATCTCATCCAAGGTAAATACTACAGTTAGCTCTTTTGAAACGAACTCTTCACAAGCAAGTCTCATCAATGCCTCCTTACAACATCAAACAGTACTTTGAAACTTTCAGACCTGGGAAGTCAGTTCAACAAACACTTCCAAGATTTCAAAAGCATTTCAATTATTGCGTAGTCTGTCAGCAGCTTAACTTTCAGGAATACATCACTGCAGTGGAAGTGAAACTGATTGAGTCATAAAATGATTTATCTTCACATGGCTCTGAGCACTATGCGACTTAACTGCTGAGGTCACCAGTCGCCTAGAACTTAGAACTAATTAAACCTAACTAACCTAAGGACATCACACACATCCATGCCCGAGGCAGGATTCGAACCTGCGACCGTAGCGTTCACGAGTTTCCAAACTGAAGCGCCTAGAATCGCACGGCCACACCAGCCGGCTGATTTATCTTCAAAATCGCATTCATCAGGCTTTGAAAATATATGGCTTCTTGTTCCTAAAGAAAACTACCCTATTTTGGTCCAGGTTGGTCTCAAAGTGATGGCAATATTCAGCTCTAAATATCTGTGTGAAGTTTGTTTTACCAGTAAGAAATACTGACTTATGAACACTTGGACAACTGTTTTCGAATGGTAGCCACTGCCCACTCTCCCAACATTAAGAAAAAAAAACCTGTTGATGACAAAAGTGGGTGCTGTCATTGTCATTACAGTTAGTAAGTCTGATAAAAAGTTTGTTCTTACATTTGTAATTTATTAGTAACGACACTTCATTCTGTTTATTATATACAGTTCAGTTTCAGTTTCTTTTCATTGTACACTAAAATTCATTTCATATTTACTAGAAATGTGAATTTGTAGGCTACAAATCAATGTAAGATTTTTAAGAAGTTCTTATTTCTATCCTAGTTTCTTTTGGTAGCTCACAGTAAGATTTCGTAACGGCGTGGTAGATCAGAAACTTCATATAAATTGGCGATCACTACTCTAGATCAACATTCTGTCTGTATTGAGGTTATACGTTACGTACACTCCTGGAAATGGAAAAAAGAACACATTGACACCGGTGTGTCAGACCCACCATACTTGCTCCGGACACTGCGAGAGGGCTGTACAAGCAATGATCACACGCACGGCACAGCGGACACACCAGGAACCGCGGTGTTGGCCGTCGAATGGCGCTAGCTGCGCAGCATTTGTGCACCGCCGCCGTCAGTGTCAGCCAGTTTGCCGTGGCATACGGAGCTCCATCGCAGTCTTTAACACTGGTAGCATGCCGCGACAGCGTGGACGTGAACCGTATGTACAGTTGACGGACTTTGAGCGAGGGCGTATAGTGGGCATGCGGGAGGCCGGGTAGACGTACCGCCGAAATGCTCAACACGTGGGGCGTGAGGTCTCCACAGTACATCGATGTTGTCGCCAGTGGTCGGCGGAAGGTGCACGTGCCCGTCGACCTGGGACCGGACCGCAGCGACGCACGGATGCACGCCAAGACCGTAGGATCCTACGCAGTGCCGTAGGGGACCGCACCGCCACTTCCCAGCAAATTAGGGACACTGTTGCTCCTGGGGTATCGGCGAGGACCATTCGCAACCGTCTCCATGAAGCTGGGCTACGGTCCCGCACACCGTTAGGCCGTCTTCCGCTCACGCCCCAACATCGTGCAGCCCGCCTCCAGTGGTGTCGCGACAGGCGTGAATGGAGGGACGAATGGAGACGTGTCGTCTTCAGCGATGAGAGTCGCTTCTGCCTTGGTGCCAATGATGGTCGTATGCGTGTTTGGCGCCGTGCAGGTGAGCGCCACAATCAGGACTGCATACGACCGAGGCACACAGGGCCAACACCCGGCATCATGGTGTGGGGAGCGATCTCCTACACTGGCCGTACACCACTGGTGATCGTCGAGGGGACACTGAATAGTGCACGGTACATCCAAACAGTCATCGAACCCATCGTTCTACCATTCCTAGACCGGCAAGGGAACTTGCTGTTCCAACAGGACAATGCACGTCCGCATGTATCCCGTGCCACCCAACGTGCTCTAGAAGGTGTAAGTCAACTACCCTGGCCAGCAAGATCTCCGGATCTGTCCCCCATTGAGCATGTTTGGGACTGGATGAAGCGTCGTCTCACGCGGTCTGCACGTCCAGCACGAACGCTGGTCCAACTGAGGCGCCAGGTGGAAATGGCATGGCAAGCCGTTCCACAGGACTACATCCAGCATCTCTACGATCGTCTCCATGGGAGAATAGCAGCCTGCATTGCTGCGAAAGGTGGATATACACTGTACTAGTGCCGACATTGTGCATGCTCTGTTGCCTGTGTCTATGTGCCTGTGGTTCTGTCAGTGTGATCATGTGATGTATATGACCCCAGGAATGTGTCAATAAAGTTTCCCCTTCCTGGGACAATGAATTCACGGTGTTCTTATTTCAATTTCCAGGAGTGTATTTTGTTAGTTGATAATGATGCAGTAGATTGGTTAATCCATGGACTGAGGTCTGCGAGGAACGATTTTCGTTTTGCAGTAGGCTTTTGTAGGCTGCGTGGCATCTCAGTCCATGGATATCTCTCTCCTTCCAACAAGATCACTAACTATTTTACCCCGCACACCTCTCACCACTGCTGTCCGTGTATTACGTAATCGAAACACGCAGAAGCGACAAGAAGAGTTACTGCTGTTCTCACGTAGATCTATCAACACTACGAAAAAAAATGTTTTTTCTATTCTGATTATAAACTTTGTAACCAAATTTTCAGTTACACAACAATAGGAAATAATCAGGGCTGATGAGTCTGAAGCGAATGAAATATTTCTTCTTTGGGGACTTCAGTTTCGACAGCGGGCAGGAGTGACATCTTCCCCATTTCGATTCAGAAAAGCCTTTCTCCACGATCTCAGTAAATGTATAAGGCTTGTTGAAAGTTTGCCGGTAATTGGGTAAATGTGTAACTTGCTATGATTGTCGAATACCATTTATTTCTCTGTGCCTTAGCAAGTGACAAAGAGAAATCGCCTTTTCATCTGCCGTTTCCGTGACGACCTTTAATCATTAGCAACGTTATGAAACAGCGCTGCTCTTTTATAACTTTTCTGATCTTTACTGAAACGGAAAGAGGCAACAGATAATTATTACTCTCGCGAAACGAGAACACCTCAGGATGAAAGCGGTCAGGGAGACGCAAAAATTAGCTCTGGGCCTCTCTCTTCAGTGGAAGATCCGCTGTGCAAGAACAAAAACAGAGGAACGGTGCGGAACGGAACCCGCGGGCGCGCAACACTGTGTGACGTCATCCAGCGAAGATCAGAGGTCGCCGCGTGCGTCTGACATTTGGCCGCGCGCCGTTCTGAGTGCGAGCTTGCGTACAGGGATCGCTACGAAAAATAATTTAACAGACGCCGTTACAACTGCGTGCAACTTTCTCGTCTCGGCTCTTACTTTGAAATTTAAGTGTAGCCGGGGAGACTATGCCGTAGAGCGGTAAAGGATAAAGTTACGAGCCGCGCTGTGCGTGTTGCTTATCGTTGTCAGTCCAGAACAGCAACTCAAATTGGGAACAGGACAGTACTTTCAATACAAGTAGTTTCCATAGGAAATATTTATTTGTAAACTGATGTTAGTATGGGTTATTATGACGGGGGAATACCTTGACCACACATGTTCCCTACCCAGGACCAGGTGCCAGGCTGACAGAGGCAATGTAAGCGCCCAAGTTCAAAATTTGTATAGAGGGTGAAAATTTATTAGTAACGGAACCTGACATGGCTGAAAGTATACGATAGTAATCGTAGTATAAAAATCGTTCCAGTGAACATGGAATCTCAAAGGAGAACACTGAGATATGTTTTGCAACGTGTGGTTACAAGCCGCCAATGAATTCAGTATATAACTTTGTCCTGATTAGTACAAAAGTATCTGCAATGTAAACTTAAGGTATGATTCCGTATCACAAATTTCGCATGAGGCCAGCCTTAAGAAGAAATTTTTCTTACTCGGGTCAGAAAGTCGATGACCTGCGTTCTGATCCTAGACGAGTCAATCGGACCTGACCGACCGCCGTGTCATACTTTACAAATGGCATCATTGGATGCAGCATATAGGGACATGAAGTCAACGCACCGCTGTCCCGGTCATTTCTCGGACTTGAACCCACTAATACACAGTCAGCGGCTCCTCAGTTGGCGACGCAGTGCTGCGTGCATCCCGTTCCCGTCCTCCTACCAACAAAAATCCCTTCCAGTACCTTGAATCGAACCAGGACCCTCCTCACGGCAGTCAGACGCTCTGACCACTCATCTGTTTTATTTTAATTTATTTTATTATGGTTTTTATTTTATTATAGTTTTAGAAAAAACTGATAGACATAAATTCCACAACTCCGGGAATTCAAAGGTAACAAACTTTTTCTCCAGGAAGTACGCAATGAGAGAAGGATCCAGAGCAAGTAGGAAGAAAGAAACAGAAAGTAAAAACGATCCAATAACTTGACGATTAAAGACGAGGTGCAACATTTGCAAACAGAAAACAATAACGTGGAAGCCTCGCCATTTACAGAGAAACACGGCGGTCGGGATCGTTGTCAAGCTCGAATACATAGTGGACGTAGTTTCCGAGAAGCTGAGTCTTCGAGGAAAAACATGAAAATCCGAACAGAGAAGAAGTTCAACCGAAAAAGCACCTTCAGCTGATAGGGTAAGGAAATCCAGTTGTTGGCGAATCCAGTACCAGTGTTTTCGTTTGTATCAGGTTTATGGCGGGTCGCAAAGACCTGTCGGCCGAAAAGCAATGCGATGCAAACATTCATTGGTCGGAATCTGAATGTGAATGACCCAATACCACGATTAGGCGACTTCCATTGGGAGTATAGGAAGGCCATCATAAAACCACACTGTTTTCCAGGAGTTTCAACACGGTATGGGGATGATTGTACTGCCCAACGGGAAAGCAAAGATCTGGTGGTAAGATGAGCCTGATAAAATGTTGTTTCCCAGAAAACACGTCAAAAAAAGTTTTGCATCACCTCGGTTCCGAGAGTTCCGGAACATGTCCAGAAAATTGGAATAGAGGTCAACAGAAGCACCATTTCCGCCCTTTTTATTGCTCATGAAAACCACACATTGCATGTTGTATTAACATACAGCGAGAACTTCAGAGGTGGTGGCCCAGATTGCTGTACGCACCGGTACCTCTAATACCGAGTAGCACGTCCTCTTGCAATTGTTCATGCTTGTATTCGTCGTGGCATACTATCCACAAGCTCATCAAGGCACTGTTGGTCCAGATGGTACCACTCCTCAACAGCGATTCGGCGTAGATCCCTCAGTTCCTGTCTCTGTACTCTTCCATGTCCGAACAACTTCGCTTTGGTTTACTCCGAGACGCTTGGATACTACCCTTGTTGAGAGACCCTCCTGGCACAGAGTAATTATGTGGAAGCGATCAATCCTCGGTACTGACCGTTTAGGAGTGGTTGAACTACAGACAACACGAGCTGTGTACCTTCTTCCTGGTGGAATGACTGGAACTGATCGGCTGTCGGACCTCTCGGTCTAATAGGCGCTGCTCATACATGGTTGTTTACATCTTTGGGCGGGTTTACTGACATCTCTGAACAGTGAAAGGGACGGTGTCTGCTATAAAATATCCACAGTCAACGTATATCTTCAGGAGTTCTGGGAACTGGGGTGATGCAAAACTTTTTTTGATGTGTGTAAAATTCACGTATTTGCCGCAATATGAAGCTGATCCGGCCAACAACTGCAGTTGGAGTCAGACTGGCCGGTTGAAAACACTTAAATAAGCGAGATGAGCTCGAGTACATCTTAAGGCGTTATGCTATGTAAACAACATTCACTCCCTTACTCTGATATCGGAAAGTCCCAACCTTCCAGTGGTTCGGGGCCTAGCTATTATTTCATACCGCGGTCAAAAAATCTGACTTTTCCATAGGAAACCACGCGATAACTGCATCTATTTGTGCACCGTCTTAACGGTGAGTGATAACATTTGTGCAACATAATACATTTTACTGAAAAGGTAGGAATCTAAGACCCGTACTTGGTGAAGAAGGCTAAGGGGACGGCGTTCGTGTTCTCGAATTGCCTCTTGAATTCGATCTGTCACCTCTCGAGAGCTGAGTGCAGCCGTTTTCAGCGGGCAGTGATCCACGGTAATCCCAGTGATTTGTGGATCGACAACTTGATAGAAACCCCGCATTGACAACAGGGTGCATTTCCGTTCGATAATGCGGGTCAGAAATATGGAACAAAAGGAATCCAATACGTCTTTCAGCAGGCATATGTCAACGATATGATGTAGCATTACCACATCTTCCACGTACGCTCGCACAGACAAGATTTCTCCCAGCCACATAGCTGAGCAACGATACGCCGAAGTAATATTTTTAGGAACAACAAAAAAACCAAATGGAGTGGGGGCTCCCCTGCAGTAAACCCCGTCGGGTTGTAATCTATGGAATAACTTGCCCACCACAGCAGATTCTTGAATACCAGTTGAAGGACAGGATAATACCTGATACACAGTGTGATTGAGACCGGTCGACTCGATCACCCTCATCAAGAAAATGTGACTGACACCGTCAAATGCCTTGTTAGAATAAGGAAAAAGTAAGGTTCCGGAAACAGAAGTAATTGCGTCCACCGAGACGACGTCACAGCATTCGATTACAGAAGTCAGGATTGTGCCTACTGCAAGAACTTTCTCTTCCAATGTCGAGAAAAAACTATTAACAGCCTGCGCGATCGGAACTAAGGAATGTCATCGGGCAGAATTTATCAGTGTCTGGATGTCCGGTCGTCTTCGCAATTAGAACGATTTTAGCAACCTAGACAGGGGCAAGAACCAAACCTCCCAGTATCACCTGATTTACCTGTAGCGTAATGGTATCACCTATAAGCGGTCCAAAACGTACACAAAATTCCTCAGGACACCATCGAGTTCCGTCGATTTTTACGTTTGTGAATCAACAATAAAGCGATATATATCACCTCGAGTCATTTAGATACTCATGACATAATGCTGGGGTAAACATGCAATCCAGGAGAAGAGTAAACGTGTCAGGGAAAGTCATATCAACAACACGGACTTTATAAAGGTCGGTAGTGTAATTATAGATCTCTCTGAAAATGTCTCGTTGGGACGTCAGTACGCGGTGTGAGTGATGGATGTCATATGTGCTCTTTTACGGCGCGCCCACAATGGAATAAGAAGATATAAGGAGCACGAACAACTGCTACAATTCCGCACTGCATTGCTAATGACCTGACACAGGTCGAAATCTGATCTGCGTTGTGACTATAAATGTCATATTAAAGCAACTTAATTCTACGACTGATTGCTGCTCTATCTAGCCCAGATATAAGGAGGTCAATTTATCATGTACGAATGAGCGGTATTTTGATTGCACTCAGAGTCCTTCCGTTTGTTGTCTCTTTAACTCAAGAGCCTTAACATACATCCAAAACAAGTAAGGGAGCTTGCGCGGAGGTGTCCACCCACTTTACATATAAAAAAGGTTCCAACGTGTCCTGCGTAAATTATAAAAAAAAAAAAATGGTTCAAATGGCTCTGAGCACTATGGGACTTAACTTCTGAGGTCATCAGTCCCCTAGAACTGAGAACTACTTAAACCTAACTAACCTAAGGACATCACATACATCCATGCCCGAGGTAGGACTCGAACCTGCGACCGTAGCGGTTCCAGACTGAAGCGCCTAGAACCGCACGGCCACTCCGGCCGGCCGTAAATTATACGTACTCGATGTCAACACTCCTGCAAATTAGAGGGGATATTCCGTTTCACCATCATGTCCAGGTACTTAACACCACTATAAACTTGTGAATTATGTTGAGGGGGACAGTGTTCCCGCCATATATTCCATATGTTCCCAAAAGGAAACAGGATCGTATCGAGGAAACTGTCATCAAGTTTTGGCTGAAGGTTAAGCACCCCAACATTCATATATTCCACTTCCGCATAACCATACTGTTAGAATCACCACGATGACTGAAAGAGACTTGTTGTCCATGCCGCAAGAGGAGCCTGTCAACCTCAAGCGGGTCTAGAGATTTAACATAAAACACACAATTCAGAATCGAAGTAAGCCATATAAAACTTTTCCGAAATTATCTTGACCATGTCTACAAATCAATCTTGAATTTCTAACGAAACTGGCTGCACATGCCAGGTGGACTTGTCAAAACTAAAACTGAAGTTATCTGTACATGGAATATACCTGGGAGCCCGACAAGAAATCACAGCGCAAGACAATGCCGCATCAAAAAATTATTCACAAACACGAAACGCTGAAAGGCAAACAACGATACGATGAGCACAAGAGCTCATTAGACTCTACAGTGCAAACAAAGAAGCCCTCATGGAGATGCAGTAGAGGCGGGACCAGGCAGTACTGACTTGCCTCACGTGTGAAACTGGAAAGCCCTACAGAGGTACAGAGGTGGGCCACTCGGACCAAAAGTGGTAGAGAACTCGGTATTATATAACCGTGCAATATTACGGTATATTGCTGAAGCAAGAATTTACAATACAGATACTTTGCATAATTGAACAAAAGAGGAAAAACTTAAATTGTTTTCGCCAACAACTGGGCAGCAACAACGACACCACCTTCAGCAGGCATCAGCCCTTCATCAATGCATGACTCTGTAGAGCATGGCCAGTGGCACAAGTGATCCATCACGTGTTCTTCTCCGCAGTCATATTGTGTCGATCCTATGGGATATTCCCATTTGATGAGGGTGGTCTGTTCCATGGTCTCCTGGTATACCAACCTGAAATAACTTCAGCCGGTAGGTACAAGAAATGCAAATTACTTCAGCACATTACATACTGCAAATAATTGCATAACTCATAGTTGTTAAAAAAGTGTATTCCTTGTGTAGGCACCAGATTTGGGGCCAATACTGCACCTGTATCGGCAGTGAGACATGAATTCTTTCCGCCACCTCCGTATCATTTCGTAAATCTTGACACAACGGTACAGTTCATGTACTGCCGTACACTTACCTTTCGAGATTACCCAACACAAGCCAAGGTACAGACTGTGGTTGGCCTGCAGATCTCGGGTAATACTGACGCGTCCGATGTCGTCTTATACCAGCAGGAAATTGCACCTCTGCCTCACCACACGTGTATGGGAGTGAAACATGGACGATAAATAGTTTAGACAAGAAGAGAATAGAAGCTTTCAAAATGTGGTGCTACAGAAGAATGCTGAAGATTAGATGGGTAGATCACATAACTAATGAGGTGGTATTGAATAGAATTGGGGAGAAGAGGAACTTGTGGCACAACTTGACAAGAAGAATGGACCAGTTGGTGGGACATGTTCTGAGGCATCAGGGCATCACAAAGTTAGCATTGGAGGCCAGTGTAGAGGGTAAAAATCGTAGAGGGAGACCAAGAGATGAATACACTAAGCAGATTCAGAAGGATGTAGGTTGCAGTAAGTACTGGGAGATGAAGAAGCTTGCACAGGATAGAGTAACATGGAGAGCTGCATCAAACCAGTCTCAGGACTGAAGTTCACAACAACAACAACAACAACAAGCCATAGCTGAAATTTCAGCCCAGTTAGATGGGGACCAAGTCCATAAAGTTACATTTAAAGTATGTTTGTGCTAGCTAGGACTGATATCAGTGACCTCTCGTAACCGCACATTTTCAAATCAGTGACCTCTCGTAACCGCACATTTTCAAATATTTCACAAATGTCTTGTTTAGATATCCATGTTTATTCAGTACCTTTTTATTCTGTTATCGTATGCTTCCGTTGTGTCAGTTTTCGCTATTTATTGGTTGGCACTCCGCATATACAAATACAGAATTTTTCACTAAAAGCTTTTAAAGCTTTCAGGAATCACCTTACATAATCCGCCCAGATAGCTATACATGTTACAGCGTCGGTTGCACGACGGGGAGGAACGTCAGCCCCTGATCGAATTATCCCCCGGCGGATTAAGGACAAGAGTTGAAATGCCGGCCAGCCTGGATGTAGCTTTTAGGCGGTTTCCACTTCCCAATGGATGAATGCTGCGCTGCTACCCAAGTCTCGCGTTAGTTGCACGATTAAAAAACATTCAAAAAACCTTCACCAACTTTCACATGAGTAACACTCCATGCTCCACCCCTTAATTAATCATGCCAAATCACTTAAAAACCACGCTGAACCAGCTCCGAGGCGGGACCGAGGCAAGGCAAGAAGAGGAATTCTCTTAAACAGAAATGACCTGGTTGTTCTCTTGATCTTTAGCACTGTAATAAAGTTTAGAAAATTTTTGTCTTTTACACAGAAATGTCAATGCAACACTAATTTTAAGAGATGGAAATGACAATGGACTTTCACGATCATTAGATTCAGATTTACATATTTAATGATCTTATCAAGAGCCCAAGGAAAGGCAACTTACAAGTACGTCTGGGACAGGTGGAGTCAGTATGGACGATTACTGATGCGCTGCTTACGGTGAAAATGGTTCTTGAACAGGCCCCGTCTTCACTCACTGACTTCCACAGAGCGAGATGATCCAGCGTGAAAATGCTGGACTTGCTTTCGGGAGGATGGTGGCTAAGAATTTCTATTCGACCATCCTGAATTAATTATTCCGTGGATTCTCTACGGATAAGGCAAACGCCAGGACAATTCCTTTGAATTGGGTACGGCCTGATACCTTCGTTATACTTCCCTCAAACAGTTTCTACCGACCTCGTCGACAACGCGACGTTAAAAACTAATCTTCCCTCCTCAGTGATTTCTAACATATATTGTAGATTTTAAGTGCTCGTTTCTTCTTAAGCTTCATTGTAAACCTCCCGTTATCATGGTTGTGAAAACCAGACCATTCGTATACTTGAAAAGAAAACATTTCCAGAACCACGAACTGAAGTTTTTAAGTAGTGTTAAGATATATAGTCTCTTAGGTAAGATCGGTATACATAAAAATACAATGTAAGTTTGTTCAAAATCATGTATCTCCGAAAGTTTTTCACCGATTGCTTTAAAATTTTGACACAGCGTTCCATTCTAATGCAGGTGTCTTGTTGAGATTTTTTTTGTAATAACGTTTTCCTATTATTGAATTTATAAAAAATGACACATACGACATATATTTAAAAACTACTTTTATAAAAACACACACATATTCCAATGCAACGTTGCGTCAAAACTCCAAGGCGTACGGTCCAAAGCTGTCGGATACTTGGGATTAGGAACATTTACAGTTTCTATACAAGTATAAACGTAGATGTTTGTTTCCTCCAAATCTCAGCCTCCGAAATCTCTCCACAGATTGCTGTGAAGTTTCGACACAACATTATATTCAAATACTCACGTGTTTTTATATACCCGTTGGAGCTCCATCTGGTACACACGAAATATTGTGTAATAAAATGGAAACATTATAAAATGTAAATGTTGGTTGCCCAAAAACGTTAACCGGCGAAAGTTATTATACGATAGCTTTGAAATTTTGACTCAACGTTGGTTACTATTACAGGCGTCTTTTTAGGTATGTAATTCTTTTATGTATGTACACTAAAGAGCCAAAGAAATTGGTACACCTGCCTAATATCAGTTAGGGCCCCCGAGAGCACGCAGAAGTGCCGCAACACAACGTGGCATGGACTCCACTAATGTCTGAAGTAATGCTGGACTGAACTGACACCATGAATCCTGCAGGGCAGTCCATAAAGTCGTAATAGTACGAGGAGGTGGAGATCTCTCCTGAACAGCAAGTTGAAAGGCATTCCAAATACACTCCTGGAAATTGAAATAAGAACACCGTGAATTCATTGTCCCCGGAAGGGGAAACTTTATTGACACATTCCTGGGGTCAGATACATTACATGATCACACTGACAGAACCACAGGCACATAGACACAGGCAACAGAGCATGCACAATGTCGGCACTAGTACAGTGTATATCCACCTTTCGCAGCAATGCAGGCTGCTATTCTCTCATGGAGACGATCGTAGAGATGCTGGATGTAGTCCTGTGGAACGGCTTGCCATGCCATTTCCACCTGGCGCCTCAGTTGGACCAGCGTTCGTGCCGGACGTGCAGACCGCGTGAGACGACGCTTCATCCAGTCCCAAACATGCTCAATGGGGGACAGATCCGGAGATCTTGCTGGCCAGGGTAGTTGACTTACACCTTCTAGAGCACGTTGGGTGGCACGGGATACATGCGGACGTGCATTGTCCTGTTGGAACAGCAAGTTCCCTTGCCGGTCTAGGAATGGTAGAACGATGGGTTCGATGACGGTTTGGATGTACCGTGCACTATTCAGTGTCCCCTCGACGATCACCAGTGGTGTACGGCCAGTGTAGGAGATCGCTCCCCACACAATGATGCCGGGTGTTGGCCCTGTGTGCCTCGGTCGTATGCAGTCCTGATTGTGGCGCTCACCTGCGCGGCGCCAAACACGCATACCACCATCATTGGCACCAAGGCAGAAGCGACTCTCATCGCTGAAGACGACACGTCTCCATTCGTCCCTCCATTCACGCCTGTCGCGACACCACTGGAGGCGGGCTGCACGATGTTGGGGCGTGAGCGGAAGACGGCCTAACGGTGTGCGGGACCGTAGCCCAGCTTCATGCAGACGGTTGCGAATGGTCCTCGCCGATACCCCAGGAGCAACAGTGTCCCTAATTTGCTGGGAAGTGGCGGTGCGGTCCCCTACGGCACTGCGTAGGATCCTACGGTCTTGGCGTGCATCCGTGCGTCGCTGCGGTCCGGTCCCAGGTAGACGGGCACGTGCACCTTCCGCCGACCACTGGCGACAACATCGATGTACTGTGGAGACCTCACGCCCCACGTGTTGAGCAATTCGGCGGTACGTCCACCCGGCCTCCCGCATGCCCACTATACGCCCTCGCTCAAAGTCCGTCAACTGCACATACGGTTCACGTCCACGCTGTCGCGGCATGCTACCAGTGTTAAAGACTGCGATGGAGCTCCGTATGGCACGGCAAACTGGCTGACACTGACGGCGGCGGTGCACAAATGCTGCGCAGCTAGCGCCATTCGACGGCCAACACCGCGGTTCCTGGTGTGTCCGCTGTGCCGTGCGTGTGATCATTGCTTGTACAGCCCTCTCGCAGTGTCCGGAGCAAGTATGGTGGGTCTGACACACCGGTGTCAATGTGTTCTTTTTTCCATTTCCAGGAGTGTATGTTCAATAATGTCCATGCCTGGGGAAGTTGGTGGCCAGCGGAAGGGTTTAAACTCAGAAAAGTGTTCCTGTAGCCACTCTGTAGGAATTACGGGCGTGTGGGGTGTCACATTGTCGTGCTGGAATTGCTGAAGTCCGTCGGAATACACAATGGGCTTGAACGGATGCAGATGATCAAATACGTGTCACCTGTCACAATTGTATCTACACGTGTAAGGGGTCCTACATCACTCCAAGTGCGCACGCGCTACGCCATTACAGAGCCTCCACCAGCCTGAACAGTTCCCTGCTGACATGCAGGATCCATGGATTCATCCACACGTCCATCCGCTAAATACAATTTGAAACGAGACTCGTCCGACCAGGCAAGATTTTTCCAGTCATCAGCAGTCCAATGTCGCTGCTGACGCGCCCAGACGAGACGTAAAGCTTTGTGCCGTGCAGTCATCAAGGGTACACGAGTGGGCCTGAGGCTTCGAAAGCCCGTACCGATGACGTTTCTTTGAATGGTTGGCACGCTGACACTTATTGATGGCCCTGCGTTGAAATATGCAGCAATTTGCGGAAGGTTTGCACTTCTGTCATGTTGAACGATTCTCTTCAATCGTCGTTGGTCTCGTTCTTGCAGGACGTTTTTCCGGCCACAGCGATGTCGGAGATTTGATGTTTTAGCTGATTACTGATATTCACGGTATATTCGTGAAATGTTAACTTACGGTGGAATTTAAATGGCAGAAGTTGCCGGTCTGTTATAAATAGTAGTCATCCTTATTCCTAATAATCTGGGTGTTCAGTATTTTGGGTGGCCCTATTTTGATTATACACTGTTTCTTAAAATCTCTGATGATTACTATTTGAGGCTTACTTTTTCTTGGGAAGCATATAGCTGGATTTGAATTAAGAATGCGCATTATATAACTTAACTCCGTCCGAACAGGCCTTTGAAGGCCCAGCGAGACCGACCGGCCGTCGCGTTGTCCTCAGCAAACAGGCGTCACTGGATGCGGATATGGAGGGGCACGTGGTCAGCGCACCGCTCTCCCGGCCGTATGGCAGTTTACGAGACTGGAGTGCTACTTCTCATTAAAGTAGTTCCTCAGTTTTCCTCACAAGGGCTGAGTGCAGCCTGCTTGCCAACAGCGCTCGGCAGACGGTCACCCATCCAAGTGATAGCCCAGCCTGACAGCGCTTAACTTCCTGATCCGACGGGAACCGGTGTTACCACCAGGGCAAAGCCGTTGGCACTGTACGTTATACAACTTTCGTAAAATGTCAGATGTAAATGGGACCATAGATCTGAGATTTATCGGGTATTTTAGTTGTGGCAGTTCAGTCCAATAGACCGATTTTTGGATACATCGGTTTTTTCAGCTGCATTTTAACTGGACTATTAAAAACGTACAAAATAATCGGTTTCTGGAACAGCCGAGTATTGATTTTTTCCTCCTATTATTTTCTGCATTAAATATACAACTCGAACAAAGACTCCAGAATGAGCTTTTCACTCTGCAGCGGAGTGTGCGCTGATACGAAACTTCCCGGCGGATTAAAACTGTGTGCCGGGCCGAGACTCGAATTCTGTCCGGCACACAGTTTTAATCTGCCAGGAAGTTTCGAACAAAAACTGACAAAATTCTGACTCCCTCTGCTTCAAGATACATGGGATCAAAATGTTAATAAACAACTTCATATATAACAACGACAATAAAAGCTGTAGCAAATTGAGAAAACTGTTTGTTGTGGTTTCTAGACGAAAGATAAACACACAATGACAGTTCGCAACACTACGCACTGTAAATACACACATGTTGATCACAAAATCAAAAGTGCAAGTAATGTGTTGTAATAAATGTGGGTGAGAAAACGCTAGACATTAGTCAGCTAGAACATGCGGACTGAATGAGCACATCTCCAGGACCACAACACCAGGACTAACAACACCGAATATCGCAAGTTACGCCAAACAATAATTTAACCCCACGAAATTTGTGCTACATAAGTTGTTTTTAATCTGAAAAACAAAGGAAAAACATGCCAAAACGTAACATCTAACATACTGCAACTACTACAAAATACATTTATTATACAGGGTTATTACAAATGATTGAAGCGATTTCACAGCTCTACAATAACTTTATTATTTGATATATTTTCACAATGCGTTCCACACATATACGAAAACCCAAAAAGTTTTTTTAGGCATTCACAAATGTTAGATATGTGCCCCTTTAGTGATTCGGAAGGCATCAAGCCGATAATCAAGTTCCTCCCACACTCGGCGCAGCATGTCCCCATCAATGAGTTCGAAAGCATCGTTGATGCGAGCTCGCAGTTCTGGCACGTTTCTTGGTAGAGGAGGTTTAAACACTGAATCTTTCACATAACCCCACAGAAAGAAATCGCATGGGGTTAAGTCGGGAGAGCGTGGAGGCCATGACATGAAATGCTGATCATGATCTCCACCACGACCGATCCATCGGTTTTCCAATCTCCTGTTTAAGAAATGCCGAACATCATGATGGAAGTGCGGTGGAGCACCATCCTGTTGAAAGATGAAGTCGGCGCTGTCGGTCTCCATTTGTGGCATGAGCCAATTTTCCAGCATGTCCAGATACACGTGTCCTGTAACTTTTTTTTCGCAGAAGAAAAAGGGGTCGTAAACTTTAAACCATGAGATTGCACAAAACACGTTAACTTTTGGTGAATTGTGAATCTGCTGCACGAATGCGTGAGGATTCTCTACCGCCCAGATTCGCACATTGTGTCTGTTCACTTCACCATTAAGAAAAAATGTTGCTTCATCACTGAAAACAAGTTTCGCACTGAACGCATCCTCTTCCATGAGCTGTTGCAACCGCGCCGAAAATTCAAAGCGTTTGACTTTGTCATTGGGTGTCAGGGCTTGTAGCAATTGTAAACGGTAAGGCTTCCACTTTAGCCTTTTCCGTAAGATTTTCCAAACCGTCGGCTGTGGTACGTTTAGCTCCCTGCTTGCTTTATTCGTCGACTTCCGCGGGCCGCGCGTGAAACTTGCCCGCACACGTTCAACCGTTTCTTCGCTCACTGCAGGCCGACCCGTTGATTTCCCCTTACAGAGGGATCCAGAAGCTGTAAATTGCGCATACCATCGCCGAGTGGAGTTAGCAGTTGGTGGATCTTTGTTGAACTTCGTCCTGAAGTGTCGTTGCACTGTTATGACTGACTGATGTGAGTGCATTTCAAGCACGACATACGCTTTCTCGGCTCCTGTCGCCATTTTGTCTCACTGCGCTCTCAAGCGCTCTGGCGGCAGAAACCTGAAGTGCGGCTTCAGCCGAACAAAACTTTATGAGTTTTTCTACGTATCTGTAGTGTGTCGTGACCATATGTCAATGAATGGAGCTACAGTGAATTTATGAAATCGTTTCAATCATTTGTAATAGCCCTGTACGTATAAAGAGAAACATTTATTTCAGGCTACTGAAGATGCTTCATAAATAAAAGAACGCTTATGGCAATAAACTAACTGCCTTTCATTTTGTTGTATAGACGGAACATATCTCACGTATTTTTTTAAATTACTCCACTAGCACTACTTAAGATTGCGAGATTCCACGACTGCCGAACACTTCGGTACTTAGCAAGTGTCGACATACTGCCAACAGCCTTATTTACCAGTTAATTAGCAACTCTACTAAAGGAGTTGTCCGGCAACTTCAATAGAAGTACACGATTTATTCTACACCGAACTTGCTGTGACTCTGACTTGGACTGAGTCCAATATTGAGCACATAAAACGAATGCCGTACATAATAGCATGAACTTAATTGACATTTATCATTATTTTTTATACACCACGCTCCCCTTACATATCATTCACAGCCCCCTGAGGTTCGCAGCCCACGGTTGAAGAACCACAGCACTAAACAAGTACAGAAAAAAAGGAGCAGTGAAATTTATGATCGTAGGTTAAACGTGTGTATCAGTTGGGTAGTTGTTGTCATGGACATTGTAAATAATCCCACTTTGAAGATTGTTGTGTTACTGCAGAATTTTATGACTTTGGACATTTTATGTACCACATTTAACTTATTCTCTTTAGTTTCCTACTTTTTCCACTCTCAAAACTTCTTCATGTTACGACTTTTGGCCTCCTTCTATGGGTCTGTTAGGGTTTTCTGCTGTTTCTCGAGTTTTCTGAATTTTCTGTGAGCGTCTATTTCTTTACGCGTCCCTGTCCATCATGTCTTCTGTGGTTAGGCATAGCTCATGTAAGCCTTTTCTAATCAGTTGCACTCACGTTGTCCTGGTCTAACATTTCTTAGTGTACTCTCATATACTTCAGTGCAATAATCAATCCTTCATTTTGTGGATATGACCGGCAATCTTCCGCCGGCATTCTCTCGTTCCATCTGTTATTCCATCAGTTTGTGTGTAGAGTTCCTGATTTCGCCATTTATTCCGAATGTCTCTTTCCTTACTAGGGCCTAATATCTCCCTTAGGATTTTCGTACCTATTTTTCTCATCAGCAGGATTTCTGTTTTCCTGAGGATCAGACATACGGATGCACACAACTCTAAGCTTCTACCTTCCCCCCCCCCCCCCCCCCCTTTCCATGAATCACGTATTTCATGGACGTTAGCTGCCGCCAAGTTCAGTTAAGGCAATTTAAACACTACTTGATCATTGTTCGTAGATTGCTAGACTGATATTAATAACTTAGACAACCCAAATACGTAATTGTAGTTATTGTTTGTTAGATAAACATTTGAACTCTCACGGTTTCAATACACATTCGCCTTTGTCACTATTGTTACTATATTATTTTCATCCTATTAAGTGCTCTTCTAGGATAGTCTCTAAGAAAATGATTAACATTACTGTTTCGTCTCATTCACAATCGGTTGTTAACAATACCCTACTTTAACCTCGAAAGCCACTTTCGTTATAACACTTTGCTGTAGTGTTCCCCAACCAAAATACTGATGTGAAACTTCCTGGCAGATTAAAACTGTGTGCCGGACCGAGAGTCGAACTCGGGACCCGAGTTCGAGTCTCGGTCCGGCACACAGTTTTAACCTGCCAGGAAGTTTAATATCAGCGCACACTCCGCTGCAGAGTGAAAATCTTATTCTGCAAACTACTGATGCATAGCTTTCGTCCGACTGACGGTGTGGGATGGGCGTTATCGTGCAACAGGATTGATTCCGTCCGACAACAGTCCTGGAAGTTTTGACTTGACAGCGTGTCGCTGTTTCTGCAAAGGTTCTTCATAGTTCTGTGCATTGAGTGTGGTTCCACGGCAAATGAACTCGACGAGCAGAGGAAGCATCTTGTCGCACGATAACGCTCGAACCAAACACTGCCGGCCTGGACGAAGGCTACATTTCGGCGATTTGCTTGGGAAACACTGCAGCATCCTCCGTACAACCGGGACCCTTCACCGTGTGGTTTCCAGATCTTGGCGACCAGAAAAAAGACGTGTGTGGGCGACGGCTTCAGACGGACGAGGAAGTGCAAGAGTGGGTGCTGTTGTGGGCCCGTCAGCGGCAGACCGCGTTCACGGAAACGGAAATTAATCGTTTCGCCTGCCATTGGGATGAATGTCTCAACGCCTGCGCGTGTACTTCTGAATGGAACCATTCAATGATCCCGCTGACAGTGTTCGGTTTTCATTTCATTACCCCTTACACACGAGAACGCAGACAAACTCGAATAGAATACATTGCACTGTTCACGCTACAGTTCCCAATGAAGGCCAATGCTAAAGAACGTCCACTGGTACATACGACTTTCTTACGCAATGCTTCTGCCTTTTACAGCCTGGAACTGCGCGACCGCTACGATCGCAGGTTCGAATCCTGCCTCGGGCGTGGATGTGTGTGATGTCCTTAGGTTAGTTAGGTTTAAGTAGTTCTAAGTTCTAGGGGACTGATGGCCTCAGAAGTTAAGTCCCATAGTGCTTAGAGCCATTTGAACCATTTTTCCTTCTGCCTTTATCATAGTATTGTACTGCCACCGTTTAGGTTCCACGGGTAATAATTTATTGTTGTGAATGTGTAAGGTGAACTTGTAAGTCTATTCAATTTTCTTAATCCTAATTTTATTACGTTCTTTGTTTCGATCATTTGGTTGTATCCTCTCTGACAGATATTCTAATATGTCCACCTTCATTAATTTTGTTGTGTGCTGTTTGCCAGTCCATCGTCCAAGTTCATAACTCTCACCTTTTCATATGATAATGTCACAATGATTATCTGTGTTATTTCACGTAGCTTGCACAGCATCATCTTTTCTAAGGTCTTGTTTCACTTTGAATCACTCTATCGTTAATCTTTTGCGCGTTGTACCTTCTCTCCATTAAACAGCTCTCTCTCCGATCTTGTTCCCATGTGGTTACGATACATCTTTCTGAAATTGTTATTAACATCCAATGTTTTCGTCTCGCCGCGACCGAACCCAGTTCCCTCTGAGCAGCCATAGCGTACGAATTTCCGTGCCGGCACGTTCACAGGAGCTCAGTCCGTCAGTTCACCTGATGATGGCGACATGTATGATCGCCGAAATATTGTGCCCGTTGGACACTATAGGCCGGCAGCGTACCCGTGGATATTTTGATAGTATATATTGTACTTAACTGGTTGTACAGGATTCTTCTTGGCTGCATAATGCAATTATAAACAGATAGCTATTGAGGCCTCACTTGGGCCATACGTTACTAAGCGCCTTGTTAGAGGTTGCTTCCTATCAGCTGAAGGCTATGCTATTTTACTACTTGACGTCCCGAGAAAGAGTGGACGAGAGCTGGCTAGAAACTGTATACAAGCCGCGGAGCGGCGCTAGCGGCGCTGGTCGCCACTCGCGGGTCCAGTGATACTAATACGCACCGTGGTCTATAGCTGCAGCCCCTAAGAAGTGTGGTATCGAACGTTGATACCACACCCAGACGTCTCCTTCTACCTCTACTTCCGATAACCCCTTTGCAGGTTATTAATAGAAACGTCTTTCTGTCAGCAAGCTATATATACTGATCGTAAAAAATCGCAACACCAAAAAGGAATTGTGCGGTATAAACAAAAGTTGGTAGTCGTACTTCTACATGTGACAGATGACGATCAGTCAAATTTCCCGCCACCTGCTGAAGAGTGGCGCCAGTAGCGCCGCTGTGAGGATGCAAACCCTCTGGACTGTCACACTGCATCTGCAGCAGAAATCTGAGCAACAGTTAGCACTACAGTGCCATAACAGACTTTTGCAAGTCTATTACTTCAAGAACAGCTTCGAGTCTTGTAGCATGCATTTCAGAGACGCCAAACCACCGCCATTTACGACTTCAGTGGTGTCAAACGAGGGCCCGTTAGAGGACAGTGCGGAGATCTGTTGTGTTTTCTGATGAAAGCTGGATCTGCCTCGGTGCCAGTTATGAGCATGTGTTGGTTAGAGGGGGCCAGTTGAGGGCTTGCGACCAACCTGTCTGCATGTTAGACACATTGGACCTACACCTGGAGTTATGATATGCATCGCGGTTATCCCATGCACCTTGACTGCTAATTTACGGGGTGACGTTTTATTGAACTATACGAAATAAAAGCGTCATAATTTCTGAACTGTTTGCGTTAGGACATTCAAGCTGCACGGTTGGGCACGGGGCATGAGGAGAATTAGTATGCGCTGTGTGGTTTGGTTTAGGGGCGAAGGCCACTTTCAATTGGATCAGTTTGTCAATAAGCATAACAGGCGCATCTGGGGGACTGAGAATCCGCATTTCGCAATCACGAAGTCTCTTCACCCTTAACAGGTGACTGTGTGATGTGCACTGTTCAGTCACGGAATAATCCGTGCGATGTTCCTTGATAGCACGGTGACTACCAAACGGTACATGAAGGTTTTTGGAAGATGATTTCATCCTCATTATCCAAAGTGACCCCGATTTCGACAAAATGTGGTTCGTGCAAGACGTAGTTCGACCCCATCGAAGCAGAAGATCGTTTGATGTCCTGGAGGAGCACTTTGGAGACAGCAATTTGGCTCTGGGTTACCCAGAGGCCACTGGAATGGGCCTGGATTGGGCGCCATATTCTCCGGATCTGAACACATGTGACTTCGTTAAAGACAGGGTGTGTACCAATAGCCCCAAAACAATTACTGAACTGAAAACAGCCATTCAGGAAGTCATCGACGGCATCGATGTTCCGACAATACAGAGAGCCTTGGAGAATTTCACTATTCGTCTCCGCCACATCGTCACCAATGATGACTGGAATATCGAACATGCCCCAACCTCCGAATAGCTGTAGTGACGTTCACGTGTTGAATAAAGTGTGTGAACGCAGTTGTTAGTAACTTATTTACGTTTTCTTCATTCAGTTCAGTAACTGTCATTCTGTATAAGTCAGTCTGGTGATTCGACCTATTATTCGACCATTTATGAACAGCATTTCAGGGGTTGTTTTTCAACGCGGCAACACTCCCTCAAACACCACTGATTCGACCCAACATGCGCTACAGTGTCGACATGTTGCCTTGGCCTGCTCGATCTCAAGATCTGTCTCAAGGAGAGCAGTTATGGGCACACACCGTCAGGTGGCTTGAGTAGTATGGATGTAGATGGTTCAAATGGCTCTGAGCACTATGGGACTTAACATCTGAGGTCATCAGTCCCCTGGAACTTAGAACTACTTAAACGTAACTAACCTAAGGAGATCACACACATCCATGCCCGAAGCAGGATTCGAACCTGCGACCGTAGCGGTCGCGCGGTTCCACACTGAAGCGCCTAGAGCCGCTCGGCCTCACCGGCCGTCGGATGTAGATGTAGACGACTCCAGGGTCATCCACAAGCAGCACTAACCGTTCCTGTTTTGACCGACCATGTGCGTCAGGTATGGAACTTCATTCCACAGACTGACACCCGGCACTTGTACAACACACTGCTTGCACGTTTGCATGCTTACCTTCAGCATTCTGGTGATTACGCCGGATATTAATGTAGCAGAATTTCACAATTGCGATGACTTACCTCACACATCTTTTAACCCGTGATCTTCCAATGTCGCCAGCCGAAGTGGCCGTGCGGTTCTAGGCGCTGCAGTCTGGAACCGCGACACCGCTACGGTCGCAGGTTCGAATCCTGCCTCGGGCATGGATGTGTGTGATGTCCTTATGTTAGTTAGGTTTAAGTAGTTCTAAGTTCTAGGGGACTAATGACATCAGTAGTTGAGTCCCATAGTGCTCAGAGCCATTTGAACCATCTTCCAATGTCAATCGCTTGAGTATGTTACCTAGACAACCATATTCCCCAAATTTCTATACTTTAATAATTTTTTGTTGTTGCAATTTTTTTCTGTCAGTGTATATAAGAAGGTCGCTCCCATGTTTTCTAGCAGTTTTTATATGGGTGGTTGGTAAAGTGACTGAAGCGCTAAAATAGTTTAGGAACTCACGTTTTTAGATAACATGTATTCGTAATTTGTACATCTGGAAACATGCTGTACGTACATGGAAGTGTTAAGTGCACGGCCGCTTCACTACAAAGCAGTGGGGCGTGTTATTTGTACAGAACTAGCTGAAGCGTACACGGGCAATAAAGCGTGTCAGCACGCGGTACTTAGGAAAAATAAACTAGCGCCCCGAAAGAAATGGAAAAAAAAGGAAGTGAGGCTCCGGCCCCAAAACTGAAAGTGTCAGCGACAGTCTGTATTTTCGTCAGGATTGTCCTGTTTTCTCTCTGTGGCAGAAAAAAAGCGGCCGAAAAGAGACGAAGAGAAGCAGGCGGGGGAGTCGCCCGACGAGCAAACTCGCCAGTTGGTCCTCGGGCGATGAATGTTTACGTTCTAATTGGTCCGCGAGAAGCTATCAGCAGCCACCTAATTGCTGGCCGTCCTTCTTTTGTCTCAATTAACCCGCCGCCCCGGCGCGGCTGCGTTCTGCTCGTCTCGGCTCAGCGGTAATTAGGTTTAGCCCCGCGATGACGTCCTGGCTGGCGACCCCTCCACGCTATTCTGCCACACCGCGCTGAGCCTGCGCCCCCTCCCTTCGGCGACTTCTCGTCCTCCTGCTCTCCCTTGCGTCTTCTTTCCTGCGTCATACCCTCACGACCACTCAGCAGGTCGTGTCCTTTGAGCACCAACTGCTACTCGAATCGGACAAAATAGGACTTCCCTGTCAGTAACTGAGATACCCATTTCTCCTTCGAGGACGAATCGCCATAGTGAAACAAGTTATCTGCACTGACCAATGAGCTGCGTCCTGGTTTAGATACAGGACTGAGCAGCCCCGGGTTCTTTAGATAAATCAGTGGCGTCGGCAGACTTACGGGGAGAAGGAATCGTCGTCTTTGGGGTTGTAGGGTTAGGAATAAAGATTAGTATTGGGCACATTCTTTGTTACAATTTAAAACTAGTTCGTTGTCAGTACAGTGAGGTGACAAAAGCCATGGAAGAGCGATATGCTCACATACAGATAGAAGTAGTAACGCATACACGAGATATAACAGGTCAGTGCATTGGCAGAGCTGACATTTGTTGTCTTGAAGTGGTTATGGCTGCACAAAGGGAATTAAAAGACTTTGAGTTGAATGGCGGTTGGAATTAGGCACATTCGACATTCTATTTGAATAATCGTTGGGAATCCAATATTCTGAGATCCACAGTGTGAAGAGTGGTCTGATAACACCAAATTTCAGGCATTACCTCTCACCAAGGGTAGTGCAGTGGCCAACGCCCTTCTTGTAACGACTAAGAGCAGAGGCGTTTGCGTAGACTTGTCAGTTCGAACAAAGGCGCAACACTGCATGAAATAAGGCGTTAATTGTCTACGACGACAGACGACCGACGATAATGCCTTTGCTAACAGGACGACATCACCTTCAGGGTCAAATGACTCTGAGCACTATGGGACTTAACATCTGTGGTCATCAGTCCCCTCGAACTTAGAACTACTTACACCTAACTAACCTAAGGACATCACACACATCCGTGCCCGAGGCAGGATTCGAACCTGCGACCGTAGTGGTCACGCGGTTCTAGACTGAAGCGCCTAGAAACGCACGGCCATACCGGCCGGCCTGCAGGGTCATTCCCGGGCTTGTGACCATAGCGGTTGGACCATAGGCGATTGAAAAGACATGACATAGCCACATAAATCGTGATTTAAGTTGGCAAGAACATATACTAAGGTTCTAGTGTGGCGCAGAACCCACGAGTCCTTCGATCCATGTTGTCAACAGGGTACTGTGCTAACTGGTTGCGGCTCTATAGCGGTACGTGTTATATTTATGTCGGATAGTTTGGGTCCACTGATAGAAATGGTTGCTTTCGGCCAATAATTGACTTCTTGTTCCAAAACAACAACTGAATCTTTATTGATGACAATGCACCATGATGCTGGGCCATAGTTGTTTGCAATTGGTTTGAAGAACATTTTGGACAATTCGAGCGAATGATTTGGCAACCCAGATCGCCAACATGAATGTGGGAAATAAATCAGAGGTCAGTTCATGCACAAATTCCAGCACCAGCAACGTTTTTGCAAATATTTACAGCTATGTACGTAGAATGGCTCACTATTTCTGCAGGGGACTTCCAACAGTTTGTTGAGTTCATGCTACGTCGAGATGCTGAACTACACATGCCAAACGCAGGTCGACAAGAAGGGGAGCGTGTTCTAGGAGGGTAGTGTACCTAGGAGCATATGGAGTTTTTTGGTCCGTATATTAATCTAGTGATTATTTTACAAGGTCCAGGTGGCAGTACTAGCAGTTTCGGCGAGGAGGGGGGGGGGGGGGGGGGATATAAAGCTTGTCTGTGGGCCATAGGGAAGAGTACAATCCTTGCTGTAATTTGGAAATATAATGATTACCTGACGTCCAAAAGGGCAAATAATTGGCTTTTGAACCAAGGGTAGAAGCAGTCCCGAAACGACTAAGTTTGTAACTTACTTGTGTCTCTGAGGTTAAAGTACCGGGTGATCAAAAAGTCAATATAAATTTGAAAACTGAATAAATCCGGGAATAATGTAGATACAGAGGTACAAACTGACACACATCCTTGGAATGACATGAGGTTTCATTAGAACCAAAAAATACAAAAGTTCAAAAAATGACAGACAGATGGCGCTTCATCTGATCAGAAAAGCAATAATTAGCATAACAAAGTAAGACAAAGCAAAGATGATGCTCTTTACAGGATATGCTCAATATGTCCACCATAATTCCTCAACAATAGCTATAGTCGAGGAATAATGTTGTGAACAGTACTGTAAAACATGTCCGGAGCTATGGTGAGGCGTTGGCGTCGGATCTCTAGAGATAGAGATGTCGGTCGATCACGATACACTTGTGACTTCAGGTAACCCCAAGACCAATAATCCCACGGACTGAGGTCTGGGGACCTGGGAAGCCAAGCATGACGAAAGTGGCGGATGAACACACGATCATCACCAAACGACGCGCGCAAGAGATCTTTCACGCGTCTAGCAATATGGGGTGGAGCGCCATCCTGCATAAACATCGTACGTTCCAACAGGTGTTTTCAACTCAGTCCTGGTTTTACTCATTCATATTTGAACAAGATTAAATATTTAAGGAACAGCTGCTGTACTCACCATCAGCGAAGAAACTGCTGCCTGTTCCTCGCTTCTGAGAGCGATGCGAAAAAAGAAAAAAAAAATCTGGCTTCCATCAGCTGTGGAAAATAAATCGAAAGATATCAAATCATGAATGCCAAGCATCATTCAAGTTTAAAAGAAATGGAAAACATTCTCTATGTACTTGAAACTTAATAAAATAATTGACAAAGAAAATCGGAAGATTGTTTATGATGAGACCAAGAAATAGAGAAACATTTTACATTACGCGTTAGATATTAAATTATATTTAGACCAGCAAGATCTTGCTTTCTGTGGACATTTAGATGAAATCAGAAAACAGAGGAAATTTCTTAGAATTAGTGTAGTTAGTAACGAAACATGATCCAGTATTGAAAGAACGTTGTTAAAAACTTGAAAAGTCCGCTGATGGGTTAAAAAGTACCACCTTATTTGTCAACAGGGATACAATATGACTTTATTTTTATCTTGGGGCACCATGTTAAAGAAAAAAAATTATTGCAAGTATACAAAAGTGTAGATGTTTTCATACATGGTACCTTAACATACAAACACATCAATGTGTTCATTGTTTTTTCTCTGTGTCCAACTCTCTTCCCAGAAACGCGTAAGATAATTTACTACCTTCTGGCATCACTAAATGGACTACACTTGTCAGTATAGTCTATCCTTTTGCGACCATTCATCCACACTTCAACACCTGACTTGCTGATCAAGGGAAAATAGGCATCAATGGCCTCCTCCTGCCACATGTATTTGGAATTACTAACCAACCGCAAATCATAATACTACTAAAAGCTACAATTATTACTAGTCTGAAAATGGCGTAAATAATGATGTAATGTTGTTCAGTACAGCGGCCTCAGTCGTCAATATAAACGTCTGCACTTATACTTGTTAAACCATTGATATACAATATATACGGGGTGAGTCATGTAAGACGTAACACCCCTGTTATTTCGTGAACGGTTACACATATCGTAACACGGTTTATGGCAAATGTTTGAGCGTCGAAGGGCACATATGTTTTTGTTCGGTTAATGTTTTTGGCGCTGGAATCAACTGAGATACTGAAGTAAGTAAGTTTCTAATAAATGGAACCGAAAACTTTTTATAACTGCATTCGATAGCTCTTGAGAAGACAGTTACACTGATGTAGCATGTGTTAATGTCGACGTTGAAACCTGTCGTAAGAAATTCGAGGAATGTCCTAGTATGTGAGAGCACGGTGGCTGGAAACAGAATTTGTGGTGCAAACGCTGCCAAGAGGGCGTCTCGGACCGGTCTGTGTATTGTATGCCGTTAAGGTAGGCTTGCACTGCGAGAATAAGGCTTTTTTCCCCTTGAAACAACTCACAACCTAGATGCAGGTCCACCTAAGAATTTTGTGTTCGGAAATACGATATAGACCAAAATCTAGCGTATCAGAAAGGGCTTAAGAGAACTATTTCACATTTGTGTTTTCTCTCAGATTAACGTGGGCGAAACAGAGAAAGCAACTGTTCATTCTTCAAAAAATAAAGGGGTCTTACACGCTGCAAAAGCAAGTACTGTATTAAGTGCGGTCTAATGTACTGGTTTTCGGACGAGAAGACGTGCCGGTCCCCGGCACGAATCCACCCGGCGGATAAGTGTCGAGGTCCGGGTGCCGGTCAGTCTGTGGATGGTTTTTAAGGCGGTTTTCCATCTGCCTCGTCGAATGTGGGCTGGTTCCCCTTATTCTGCCTCAGTTCCACTACGTCAGCGATTGCTGCGCAAACACTGTCCACACGTACGCGTACACTACACTTACTCTACCACGCAAACATTTGGGGATACATTCGTATGGTAGGAAACGTTCCCGGGGGTAGGGGGGAGGGGGGGGGGGTCCACTGGGGGCCAAACCGCACAATAACCCTGAGATCGGTTTGGGCGGCGGTGGGGTGAGTGGACTGCTGTAGCCTGTTGTGAGGTTGTGAACCACGGAGGGCTGCGGCGGGGACGAAGCGTCTCCGTCGTTTCTAGGTCTCCAGTTCAATATAATGCTGTATTAAGTAATTAAAAGTCAGATGGAAGATTTAACCTATGTTTTCCTGTATGTGCGCGTCTTATAGGTAAAATATATTCTGTTGGATGGTGACCACCTGTACACTACAAAATAAATATTTTCTTTAACGAAAGAGTCTTTTCATGCTGAACGTAAACGGATAATGACAGTGTAAGCAGCTACATGCAGTACACGCTGTCGACTTATTTTACATTGCACTGCAACTCCGTACACGATTAATGAAATAAACAATTTATTAAAATGATTTGGTAACCACTCAAAACACATAACATAAATTTTATCTTCTAAAAAATAACTTTATCCTTTATTTAAGCATGTGTTCAAACTCTTGACCATGGACTGAAAGGCGCAGTTGCTATCGCTGTTCGAAAAACAGTGAACAGCTGTAATTATACTAGATGATATGGTAGAGCATGAACGGGCGATTGGATGAAATATCGCCTGGTGTAGCTGGTGCTTCGTCAGAGACTGCACTTTTGAGTGCTTTCCAAAGAAAGAAATCAAGAGGAGTCAAATCGGGGGATCCCATAGGTTATTTGACAACTGAATTTCGTTCTACCCCACGACAAGGATAGTTCTCATTCAATATTTGCATTACAGAACGGGACGAGTGAGCTGGACAACCGTATCGTTGCAGCCAAATGTACTGTCGAATATACTGTGGTATGTGTTCCTGAAGAACAGGCACAATGTTCGCCAGAAAGCGTGCGAACCAGTGTACAATTAGAACTCCCGAGGTGAAGTAAGGTCCCACAGTGCAATTTCCTATGATGCCGCGCTATTCGTTTACGCTCCACAGGGGTTGGTGGTGCCGCATTACAAGCTGTTAACGAAGGTACGAGCATAGGGTATAAGTTCGCAGATATGTGAGTCGCTCGAAGACTTCTTAACTACCCAGTATGTTGTCCCTGACGGCGAGTGTTCGTCAGAGACAAGGGAATCGTGAGGACTGCCCAATGGAAATGCGATAGGACTGCTATTGTTCCCTATGTACATAAATGATTAGGCGGACAGGGTGGGCAGCAGTCTGCTGTAGTTTGCTGATTACGCCGTGATGTACGGTAAGTTGTCAAAGTTGAGTGACTGTACAAAATATAAGACGAAGCAGGCAAAATTTCCAGTTGGTGTGATGAATGACAGCTAGCCCTAAATGTAGAAAAATGTAAGTTAATGTGATGAGTAGGAAGAAACACCTGTGATGTTCGGATACTGTATCACTAGTGTCCGGGTTGACACAGTCAAGTTGTTTAAATATCTGGGCATAACGTTGCAAGGCGATATGAGGTGGAACACGAATGTGAAAATTGTGGTAGGGAATGCAAGTGGTCGACTTCGGTTTAGTGGGAGAATTTTAGGAAAGTGTTGTTCACCTGTAAAGGAGGTCGCAAATAGGACGCCGGTGCGACCTGTTCTTGGGTACTGCTCGAGTGTTTGGGATCCGTATCAGGGTGGACTGAAGGGAGATATTGAACCAATTCAAAGGCGGGCTGCTATGTTAGTTACCGTGAAAGGTGGCTACACTGAGCCACAGCGCCAGAGATTGCGCCAAAGAGTATTATTCAGCCGCCTCCACGGAGTGCTTGTTAAGAACTCGTAGTAGTCAGTGCCTGTCGAGGACTCGTAGTAGTCAGTGCTTGGGGAGAACTCGTGGGAGTCAGTGCTTGCTGAGATGTGATACTGAAAAGTTCTTGTTGAGATGTGATAGTAACGAGTCGGTGTGGAGAGATTGTAATGTTTAGAGTGCTTTTCATCAATATAAACGAAGGTAAAAAAAAATAAAAAAAATTCTTTTGTCTCTCATTATTTCAGTGTCCTGAATTATGCGTCATTACAGGTTCAGTCAACAAAGCATCTGGCGTGTGTTCTTGTATTAGAGTGTAATTCTGGTTTTCTTACGCAATTATAGTATTTCTATTTTTTAATTACTTCAGTATAAATGATATTTAAAATTTCTTGTCTTGTTGAAGAAGAACCGTGCCAGATGTGTACGTTGAGTCACACTCCCACACACAGAACAATTACACTTGTGCTTTGGTTTCGTAGGTTTTATAGTTGCTGGGGACTTAATTAATTAATTGTGTTAACAGGAAATTTTCATTTCATTCTTTGTTGTTGTTCTATGCAGTCAGATTGCGTAATAATACTAGTCAGGGCCAACCGTTTACGAAACAGCGTGATCGGACATACGGTTTAACTAAAAATATTTGCATTTTATTTAATTAAGCTCCCATGCACGTGGCGACCGCTGCTTCGGATCGTCCCTTGGAATTCTTCTGATTGTAAAAATAGTAGACAGTAGTATTGTTGTAGTAATTTGTAGTTTAGTAATTGTAGTCTGTTTTGCATGTGTAGATTTGGTAATTGTCATTCTTCTAATGGTATTTTTTTTTTCTTTCAGAATTTAATTTTGTTGTCTTGTATACGCGTTTGACAATTTAGTGCAATTATTTCAATTGTTCGTTAATCGTGTTTGAGGGAAACATTTCTTGTGAATGGTATTGTTGGAGATAAGGAGTCATTGTGTGTAATTTTCGTACAGTGACGAGTTTTGTATGCTTTGTAAATGATTACGCGATCGATGAAAAAGGCAAAAATGGTGGATAGTCAGAATGACGAAATTGTTGACATGGCGAACTCGCCAACACAGGAGAACAGTGTGATGAATAATGAAGTGGAAAGGAATGTAATAAGTCGGGAAAATAGTCCGGAACCATTTCAAAATTTCTCTCAATCAGAAAATTCGCAGAATACGAGATTAACGATAGAAGATTCTGGAATAGTATCGAACACGGATAGCTTTATGGCTATGCAGAAGGAAGTTAGTTTTGAGGGAAATGTTAGGGGCGAAAAGAATTTTGAACCATTTAATATAGAGCAGTTGATGAGTGCAATATTAAATTTGGGATCTCGGTTAGACTCACAAATGGAAACACGGTTAGACTCACTTGAAACACGGTTAGGATCTGAATTAAAAACAGTGGCAACACGTTTAGAAACAGAGATGGAAACAATGGAAAGACGGTTAGACTCACGAATAGGGACATGTTTCAAAAATATGAAAGATGAATTAAAGAAAGAAATCAGAGAAGAAGTACAACCGATTTTGAATGCTCACAATAATAGATTAATTGCAGTAGAGATTAGACAAAAGGAACAGGATAGAGAACAGGAAGAAAGAGATCGCGTGATAGTACAAAAATTTTCAGAGTTAAATTTGCAACGTGCAAAAGATAAGGAAGAAATATTTGAGAGAATCGAGGAATCCGTACCAAATGACAGATTAAATAACCTAACACAACAATATGAGCAGTTAACTACCAAAGGTGTAAATACTGAAACCCGAGTCGTGACACTTACGGAAGGCGTAAATAAACAGAAAGAAAAAATAGGTGACATAGCGGAAAGAGTTGAGGAGATTTCAGATAAATTGACAAGTCTTAGTTTAAATGGGGACAGAGGTTCGGATGATACAGCTCCATTACCATTTGCAGAAACCGAAGAGTACCAGAACATAAATAGACATGTTGAAAATCAGGGAAAATTTAATGAACACGTTAAAAGGGAAGTTGAGGCATTACGAAAGCAAGTCAAACAAATCGAAGGCGAAATTGTAGGAAAAGACAGTAGAAGAAATTTAGAATCACAGATAGCAGAGGGCTTTGAAGAAAATAATTTATTTCATTTACGAGAAGCAACAAGAGAGCGCCAGGCGCGCGAACTTTACAATAATCGACATTCGGACTGGGACAGACGCGGCAGGTCTTTGTCGCCACGAGGCGAAAACTTTGACTATAAACACTTTTTGACTGTTCGGAAATTTAAGATCTTCCGCAACTCTAAGAATGACATACATCCATGTGCATGGTTAGATCAATTTATGTACGCACTTCCACCAAATTGGCCACTAAGTCACAAACTGGAATTTATGTGTGGATATTTAGAAAACGAACCGGCGACGCGGATGCGCGCACTCATTAGAGATTGTAATAATCTGAATGATTTTTATCATGCATTTCTATCGGCATATTGGTCCGAAAACACGCAAGACAGAGTCAAACACAGTCTTATTATGCAGCGTAATTTCAAACAGTCTGAGTTCCGCACGCCAGCAGAATATTTTGAAGACATGATTCGAAAGAATCAGTTCCTTTCCAACCCTTACAGCCCGACTGAATTAATTCGCATTTGTTTAACTAAGCTGGCACAATCCATAAGACAAATTGCTTTAGCCGGAAGATGTAAAGACGACATTGAGACTTTTAAGACTTTGCTACAAGAACTCGAGTATGACAATGAAGACGGGACTTCCTGTAATTTTTTCAGTAACAGTAATTACAATAGATTTTCAGAGAAAAGGGATAGTGATCGGAACGGACGTTATAGCGGTAATTTTGAGAATGACAGACGAAACAGACAGGACAATAGATACCAGTCTTATGACAATAACAGACGTTCTAACAGAAATTACACAGACAGTTATAATAACGGTAATTCCTACCGGAATGATCAATCATACGGAAACAGTAATCGGTATCATCAAGACAGAAATTATTCATACAATAATAGAAATTCTTACTACAGAAATAACCAGGGTAGTAGATACAACAATAATTTCAGAAGTGACAGTCGAAATTACACAAGAAGTAGTCATGCAGACAGACAGGAAAATAGACATTTTAATAACAGACACAACCAAGAATTTGCATCTAACAGAGAGGAGGGACCTAATTGGCATCCTCCACGTGACAGAACTTCAGAGAGACAAGTGCAAATCGTAGAAATTGATCCGCGAAATGACGCGAATAATCAAAGACGTGGCGCAAACAATCGATAATGACTTGCAGCTTCGGCTTCTGGCAGCAATATAGACGGTTCAGAAAGTAATGACACTGCGACTTTACACTACATACGCCTGGAAGACATGAGAGACATTTTGTTAGACGAAAAGGAAAATAATGTAGACGCATTTTTACATCCTGTTATTGAAGTATGTGTGGGTAAGAATAAGTTCACTGCAGTCTCAGACTCTGGGAGCCCACTGAATGTCATTAGTGAATCAGTTTGATATATACTGCCTTTTTAGCCTTTGGTAACTGTTACCAGTTTCGGAAATTACCGTTTGGACTTACTGTATCTTCAGCAGCATTCATTCGTAACTTAACGAAATTTTACCTGTTTATCTTCGTGACAATATTACTTCATATGTTGACGATATTCTTATTGCTAAACGTTCTTGGAGTGAGCACAACAAAATTTTGGATTCATTATTACGTATCTTTGCAAGCGTTGGCATTACAGTGAACTTGGAAAAATCTGAATTTGGTCGTTCTCAGGTGAAATTTCTCGGTCACATTATTTCTACAGAAGGTATTCTACCTGATCCAGAGAAACTAGACGCTATTCGTAATTATGCTGTTCCTACCACAAAACGTGATGTTCGTAGTTTCCTTGGTGTCTGTAATTTTCTTAGAGGCTTTGTTAGATTGGATGATTTGGCCACACCTCGTTTATGTGAACTATCCGGAAAGAATTCTAATTGGTGTTGGGATGAGGAAGCTCAATCAGAATTTGAACAACTTCGTGATGCTTTAGTTGCTGCTCCACTTCTTTCACATCCGGATTTATCTAAAGATTTTTGTTTGTGGACGGCCTCATCATACAAGGGCCTAGGGGCACACTTATTTCAAGAGACAGAAGAAGACGGCGTTGTAGTACAGAAAACTATTGCATTTGGAAATCGTGTTCTTTCTAAATCAGAAAAGAATTATTCGATTACGGAACTTGAAGCTTTGGCTGTTGTATGGGCTTTCACAAAATTTCGCATATTTTTGTATGGCAGACATACTAAGGTTTACACCGATCATCGAGCTCTGGAATTTCTTATGGCAGATTGTCACGATGGGCGTTGTACCTACAGGAATTTGATTTTAGTATTGTTTACATACAGGGTTCTTCAAATATTGTTGCTGATGCTTTATCACGTGCACCTATGGGTTTGAAACAAAGTGCTGAGGAGGACTGCATAGAAAACAATTATTGTTTGATGTATATTCAAGGTGTTGCGTTTGAGAACTTTATTTCGTCTTCGCTCCAGGACATCGCTAAGGAGCAAAATAAGGATCCAATCTGGAAGGACATTAAGGAGAAGTGGAGGAGAAAGGAAAGCGTAGCGATTAGACATCATTATTTAGTTCGTAATGACATTCTTTTTAAACGAAAATCGGTCGACAACTCTGTCTGGTTAGTTTGTATTCCTGATGAGTGGGTCAATAAATTAATTTGGTACACGCATTTCAGTTATGCACACTTTGGTCCCAGAAAATGCTTTCATAAATTACGAGAAAATTGCTACTTCAGTAATATGGAAAAACGTATTCGATCTGTTCTGGCCAAATGCAAATTATGTCAAAAGGCTAAGCCGCCAACAATGTCTCACAGAGCACCGTTGTTTCCTATCATTCCAGCGAAATTAAAGGAGATGGCTGCAGTCGATTTGTTCGGTCCAGTGGTTCGATCTACTAATGGTTTTGCGTACATTTTCGTAGCAGTGGAGTTGACATCAAAATATGTGTGTTTTACACCGTTACGCAAAGCAACAGCACGTTCAGTATCTAATGCTTTCATCAAACATTTTCTTAAAGAAGTTGGTCATGTTAATAAGGTTGTATCAGATAATGGATCACAGTTTCGTTCTAAAATTTGGCTTCGTACTCTACGGCGTCGTAAAATTAAACCAATCTTCATTTCACTTTTTCACCCTCAATCTAACGCTTCAGAGAGATGGATGAAGGAAATCAATAACTTGTGTCGTCTATATTGTCATCAGAATCACAGAACGTGGGATCAGTACCTTCATATTTTTCAAAACATCCTGAATGAACTTCCTAATGACTCAACCTCTTTACCGCCTATCCTGATATTAAAAAACAAAGCACCGACAAATCGCATATCTGAAATCGTTCCTTTTCCGCCTTCACGGAAACTGCGGCATTCTGAAGTTGTGAGCCTGGCTCTGCAAAATATTGCATCTGCGGCCGCTAGAAGAGAGAAATCAGCTAAACATCCTGGTTGTTTAAAAATCTTGTCAGTTGGTCAGAAGGTGTTAATTAAGTCTCATCGTTTGTCTCACAAAGGAAAAGGCATGTGTCGCAAATTTTTTCTGCTTTATAACGGTCCATATAGAATTCGCAAAATTATTCATGATAACACTGTTGAAGTAGAAACTCTTAAATCACGACGCTCCAAGGGAATACATCATATATCTAACGTTAAAATTTTTGTGGAATAACATACTTTAGAGAAACTAACAGCTAGATGTAAACATGCAGAGAATACAAGGATACCGCGCTGTCTTTTGGCGGCGGCACATACTCAAAGCAACAGTCAAGTCTGCGCGCCGCACAAGGCAGTCGTTGACCGCAAACAATTGCTTCCTACGTCACGCGCCTACAGCTGATCGAGCGCTCAGTGCGAATGCACTGACAGCCGTAAACAAATACACAGTCTACTTTCTCCGACTAAATTCAGTATAAAGCTATAGTGACTTGATGAATTATGTTATTAACGTTCAGTATTTCTCAGGATACGGTTGTATAAAATATTTAAGAACTTCAGGTAAATTCTGTGCGTGTCCGACGTTAAGACGACTTGCTATGGAGAAAATTTCAGGAAGAATGTAATTTCGAAGAAGAAACTAATAAACTAAAAAGGTAACTATTTAATCGAGTTCATTTTTCAGGTAACAAATTTCCACTTAGGTACGTAGTTTAGACGTAATTTGCTGCTCGCAATTACGTGATTCATACTTTGTGCTAATTTCATGTTCTATGAATTTACTTGTGAAGCGTCGTGCTTGCGTACATTAACTGATTTTGACAATGATTGATGATTGAATAGGGTTGTTATTTGTGTATATTATGCATCGCTTGGCTGCACTGCTTTTTCACTGATGTCATATTTTTTTTATTATGTGTCTGCTGTGCTTATTTATTTAAATTATAATTGTCACCTGATTAATTGTGCTGATGTGGTTAGGTATGTAAGTTATACTTTGTGATTTATCTGCTTGCGCCTTCATGTTTACTTATTAAGATGACATATGAACATTTATTTGCTTATGCTGATATGATGCTAATGACCTGTTTATTACGTAAGATATATGTTTACTGCTATACGTATGGATTGCATATTTATACATTTCTGTTTGTCGTCACAACTACTCTTTAATTTGGTATATAGCAATGCTGATGTACAGTGTACGAACATAGAGTTTAGGTTACACTTTGGTATTAGTTACAGATTGTTCGCTTGGCAGAGCCTCGTTGTAAGAATTGTGCTGCATCCACTTGTTGACATTCTGTTCACTACTGGTATATTTACTCGCTCTTGCATGTTTTGCTTACGCTCAGTGCCTTATATTTTTAAGATAAGAAAATGAACTGCTATTATTCGACGAATGACATTAGTACAAGAAACTTCATAGAAGTCGCATGAGCTGAGGTTTTATGGAAGCTGTATAAATGTATGCTAATAGGAAGGAAGCTAACGACATGACATACCAAAACTAGGTTTAGACCATTGACAGTTATTACACTGCATTTTTCGTGAGCAATTGAAATAGGAAGTGACACTTGACACAAGAAATACTCCACATGTTTGCTTCTGCCATAATTCTTGAAGTGGTGTACACACTGTGAAATATTATGATTATTCACACTCCGTAATCGTACTTAATTACTGAGAGTTATTCGAACTAAGTCTGTTAGAGGTCATGTATGCATTTCTTTTGTTTATAATTCATAATGAGTAGAAGATTTGGGTCAGACGGATTACACAGAGGTTGTGTGTTGACAGTGTGTCTTCGGATTGTATGGGATGATGAGGTTTGCATTAGGATTTTATCTGTACTTGTTCGAGGAGACTGACTAGAGGAAAGAGTTGTTATGGAAGTGAAATGATATTGGTAATAAGGTTTATATGTATCGACGTGTTGAAGAGGTATTATTGAGGTATTGAGATTATACGAAGTTGATGATTATTGGAGTTTTTGTGGACAAGAGGTAAGGTAAATGATATTGATGATAAGATTTATATGTATCGACGTAAGAGGTATTATTGAAGTATTGAGATTATGTGATGCTGATGATTATTGGAGTTTTGGTGGCTAAGAGGTAAAGTAAGTGAGGTGCATTTTTTTTTTTTTTGTTGGTCTATATGGAACAAGGAGGATGAAGATAGCAGACTAGAACACTGAAGTAGAAGGAAGATTGTCTACACACACTTGTTAAATGAATAAGCAGTACATTTTTTTTTTTGGAGAGAGGAAGTAATTGGATATCTTGGCTCACTGACAGTTGTTCAGCAACCGTACATTTTGATCTGGCTTGGCAAACATTGGTCTTGACATGATGACTATGACGTTGACTTAACTATTATTGACTGTTATACATTGCTGCCACTACTACTTGATACACAAGATGAGCATCAAATTTTGACAGAATTGCATTTACACAGTTAACACTATTCAATTACACAGTAGTACTTAATGTGGATGAAAGATGAGTGTGTTTTGTGTGTTTTCCTTTCCTAATACTACCCACCTATCTCTTAAATATTATTTCATTTGTTTGTAGTGGCTTGCACTGACACCCATTAGGTTTACTGATATTTGTGTATTTGTAATAGTTAATATGACAATTATCTGACATCATTTGTGTGTTTATTAGCATTTGTATGTGGATTCAAACTATTGTTCATGCCTGAACTGTGTGATTAGTGATAGTGAATATTATGGACTGTTACTTGCACTTTTTCAACATAATGGGTGCCACTTAGAAATGATTAATTTCTGCTGATGAACTGTGTGATTAGTGATAGTGAATATTATGGACTGTTACTTGCACTTTTTCAACATAATGGGTGCCACTTAGAAATGATTAATTTCTGCTGATGAACTGTGTGATTAGTGATAGTGAATATTATGGACTGTTACTTGCACTTTTTCAACGTAATGGGTGCCACTTAGAAATGTTTAATTTCTGCTGATGAACTGTGTGACCAGTGATAGTAAATATTATGGACTGTTACTTGTACTTTTTCTACATGATTAGTGCCACTAGGACATGTTTAATTTCTGCTTATGAACTCTGATGAACAGTGTGATCAGTGATAGTGAATATTATGGACTGCTCTCTGGACCTACTCAACTTTGTTGGGTGCCACAGATGGAACTGCTTCTACTGAAATGATGTTACTTCTTGCTGTCTGCACCTACTCAACATTGCTGGGTGCCACTGATGGATTGCTTCTACTGAACTAATGTCACTTGTTGCTGTGTGTACCAGTTCAACATTGCTGAGTGCCACTGATGGACTGCTTCTTCTGACATAATGTCACTTGTTGGTGTCTGCACCTGTTCAACATTGCTGGGTGCCACTGATGGACTGCTTCTACTGAGATAATGTCACTTGTTTGTGTCTGCACCTGTCAACATTACTGGGTGCCACTGAGGAACTGCTTCTACTGAGAAATGTGACTTGTTGCTGTGTGTACCTCTTCAACATTGCTGGGTGCCACAGATGGAACTGCTTCTACTGAAATGATGTTACTTCTTGCTGTCTGCACCTACTCAACATTGCTGGGTGCCACTGATGGATTGCTTCTACTGAAATAATGTCACTTGTTGGTGTCTGCACCTGCTCAACATTGCTGGGTGCCACTGACGGATTGCTTCTACTGAACTAATGTCACTTGTTGCTGTGTGTACCTGTTCAACATTGCTAGGTGCCACTGATGGACTGCTTCTACTGACATAATGTCACTTGTTGGTGTCTGCACCTGTTCAACATTGCTGGGTGCCACTGATGGACTGCTTCTACTGAGATAATGTCACTTATTGGTGTCTGCACCTGTCAACATTACTGGGTGCCACTGATGAACTGCTTCTACTGAGAAATGTGACTTGTTGCTGTGTGTACCTGTTCAACATTGCTGGGTGCCACTGATGGACTGCTTCTACTGAAAAGATGTCACCTGTTGGGTGCTACTGCTGGAACTATCAACTACTTATTTCTTTTTTTTTTTTTTTTTTTAATCATTAAAATCATATTATGTGAACATTTGTATAAACTGATTTTTTTGTGTATTGTGTGAACTATTATGTAAAGTCACATGTATGAAAAGAATTTGTATTGCTTACTGTATTTTATATAGTAGGTTATTGAAAGGCCAGTGCATAGCCAAAAATTTTATCTAATTATGTGATATTTAGGTATTAATATTATCTTTTATTTTTGTCTGTATTTTTGTGGACGAATTTGGTGGTATTTTCACCACCAATGCTGGCAAAAATACCATCAAATTCTGGCCCGTGGAGGAGGGGCATATGAAAGGTGGCTACACTGAGCCACAGCGCCACAGATTGCGCCAAAGAGTATTATTCAGCCGCCTCCACGGAGTGCTTGTTAAGAACTCGTAGTAGTCAGTGCCTGTCGAGGACTCGTAGTAGTCAGTGCTTGGGGAGAACTCGTGGGAGTCAGTGCTTGCTGAGATGTGATACTGAAAAGTTCTTGTTGAGATGTGATAGTAACGAGTCGGTGTGGAGAGATTGTAATGTTTAGAGTGCTTTTCATCAATATAAACGAAGGTAAAAAAAATAAAAATTTCTTTTCTCTCTCATTATTTCAGTGTCCTGAATTATGCGTCATTACAGGTTCAGTCAACAAAGCATCTGGCGTGTGTTCTTGTATTAGAGTGTAATTCTGGTTTTCTTACGCAATTATAGTATTTCTATTTTTTAATTACTTCAGTATAAATGATATTTAAAATTTCTTGTCTTGTTGAAGAAGAACCGTGCCAGATGTGTACGTTGAGTCACACTCCCACGCACAGAACAATTACACTTGTGCTTTGGTTTCGTAGGTTTTATAGTTGCTGGGGACTTAATTAATTAATTGTACTAACGAAAATTTTTATTTCATTCTTTGTTGTTGTTCCATGCAGTCAGATTGCGTAATAATACTAGTCAGGGCCAACCGTTTACGAAACAGCGTGATCGGACATACGGTTTAACTAAAAATATTTGCATTTTATTTAATTAAGCCCCCATGCAACCGGTAGGTTCGAACAATGCCTAAGTGTTACGCAGATGCTTCGGGAGCTCAAATGGGTATCCCTGGAGGGAAGGCGACGTTTTTTTTTCGTGAAATACTATGGAGAAAATTTAGAGAACTGGCATTTGAGGCTGACTGCCAAACGATTCTACTGTCGCCAACATACATTGCTTGTAAGGTTTAATGACCTTCCTTTGTTACACACAATTGGATGACCGTTAAGTGTAATACATGTTCATTGTGTAAAAAATACTGGCCGGCTCTAGCGACAATTTTAAAGATAAATGGTTCAAATGGCTCTGAGCACTATGGGACTCAACATCTTAGGTCATAAGTCCCCTAGAACTTAGAACTACTTAAACCTAACTAACCTAAGGACATCACACACACCCATGCCCGAGGCAGGATTCGAACCTGCGACCGTAGCAGTCCCGCGGTTCCGGAGTGCAGCACCAGAACCGCACGGCCAATGCGGCCGGCCATTTTAAAGATAAAAGATAAAGTACTCATCTTGTTTATTGAGGATCTCCTTCAAACCGTTGCTTGAATTCCTTCTGTCCGAAACCAGATTCTCTCGTAGGTCTGGAAACCTGAAAAGTTGACGTCGTTATTGAATAACATACACGACAAACTGATTCGTATGTAATTTTCATATCTAATAGTCCAAGATGCCTCCCTGCCGTCAATTACAATGTTCACTCAGCGAAATACATTCCATTTGTACGCAACTCGAACTTACAACTTGTCCACTAACTGAGCACAACAGAAACTTTATAACCCTCATGCTCAGATCGAAACATAGAACATTAAATCGAAAATAATTTATAGAAAATGAAATTCACTGAACAGCACAGTAGAACAATTAAGATAACATATATTCACATAAACAAAAGTTTATCTTTTTGTAGTACAGTAATTTTATGAAATTTGTTTTTTAATCACAGAAGTTCAGTTTTGCAAGATTTATATAGAATAATTATTTTTTGTATTTCTCTTTTTAAGTAGGCATTCTCAGCTTGTTGAATAAGTTTGGTATTAAGTATCATATTTTAAATGTATTTTTCCGGTATGAATTTTTTTTAGATAAATTAATTTTATCGGTGTCAGAGAAAATTTTATAATTGTGTTAGCACGACATATACTACTATACAGTGGGAGTTTCAAACATTTCAAATAAGATCGCAAAAAGTATAAGATCGTAAATTTGAGAATATACGTGGTCCAAACTGCTTATTGCACGTTACAAAGAACACGAAGACAATATACGAGAAAGTAGGGCTCATACGGAGGCATTTTTCGCTCGCTCTGTTTGCGAGTGGAGCAGAAAGGAAGTACCTAGTAGAGGTATAGGGTACTCTCCACCACACACCGTACGAGGGAGTATCTATGTAGATGTAAGTGTAGACACAGCGGAAAAACGTCTAATACGCTGAAGTGGCTACATTTATTAATTATTGATACCATAGACCCATAAAAGAGGGAATTCTCCTGGGTGTGGAACATGTCAGATAAACACATTACAAAAATGTAATTAGAAAAACTTGAGTTTCATTAATTTAATGATCCTCAGTCAATCAACAGCAAAGTTATGTTCATGAATTAAATTTAAACTTCTAATATTTACAGGTTTAATACTTACATCGGTTTTCATTAAATCCATTATTCAGACATTTGCTAGTTTCTTGGCTATTACAGCCAAGTATTGTCAAAATTTAAAGTAAATTATTCGTTTCAATGATCCTCAGTTAAGAACAGTCAGATTATGTAGAAGATTTAAAATTAAACTTCCACTATTTACATCTACTTTCCATACAGCCATCATTCACACAGTAGGTAGTTAAAATACCAATGATCATAATATCTGTACCTATACCCATAACAACCTGCATTTGGACGTTGTTGTGCAAATACTATCAGTCGTGTGTTACAGCAATGTCTACTGTAACCATCCGAAGACGTCGAACAAATGCATCGAAGAGCGTTACCCTCTTATTTGCTAGCACACTCGAGAAGCATATTCGCAACAGATCGGCAGGGAGAGTCTTACAGATGAAATGGATAAGCCAAGCAGAACAACCCCGCGGAAGTATAAAACGTACGAAGGAAAAGGAGACCTGAAGGCAGAGGGTAGTACAACCTCCACTCTGTGAGAGAACCTCACGCTCGTGACATCGTTTGTGACGCATAACGGTGTCGGTAACAGCGCACTACAGGGCGTCCGCCGCTCTGCCGCCGTGTTGATGTGAGGCGCGTCATACGGGCCTGCGACGTACGGCGGGCGTCACCTCGCACCGTTATTGAGACCCCCGCGAGGCGGCAAGGCTGGCCTTGTTATGCTAATACCGGCGCCGCGCCGAGCGACAACGGCGCGGGAGGCGGCAAACCCGCCCCCGCTAAGATACGGCCCGCGTTTAATATGCAGCAACAATAACTTAGCGCGCATATTGCGATCGGCCTACAATATGAGCTGGAATCTGCATTGTCGGGCCACGATGTTCACCCGCCGTAAGCGCTTCCAAGTCATGGCGTTACAGCGCCGTCGCAAGCGCAGGGCGAAAGTGAATTTTGTTTCCCCTATCCATCACATTATCAGAAAGGCAAGTAATCTGTGTACGAGGGCCGGTCATAGTTTTTAACCGTCAACTCGAATCAAATATAGTCAAGTAATAAATGTTTCGTTTGTTTCCAGGTATATGTGTACAGTTCTGCATCACACTGTAATCCCCACGCCAGATTACTATATCACGCCGCTAAAGCACGCAGAACTTATTGGCGCATTCCATTGATAATTGTATTGTGCGGAAATTCGGAAGTTTTTTTTTGCGTTTGAAAAGGAGCTGGTCGGTGTGTACGACAGCGTCGCATCAACACATGACTCAAAGGTTAGATGCCGCAGATGCTTTCACACTGATCAACTGTGTTTGCATGACGCAGATCGAAGAGGAGGACGGGAATGGGAAGAAAACGGCAAATCACAATTGAGGGGAGTGGAAAACGAGAAAATCACTCATGGATCAGTTATCGACATGCCTGCCTAACCGAGAAAGCACCGGATATGTTGCAGCTGTATCCAGGCCAATCCAGATGACTTCGTTAGCGGCTTAAACGCCATGAACTAATGCTGGGCGTATCGCTATGGCCCCGCGACAAAACTGCAAAAGAAGCAGTGGAAACATACGGATTCACTACCGTCGAAAAAAGTGAAGACCCAATAATTATCGGGCAACGTGATGCCGAGTGTTTTCTTTTTTTTTTTCGGAGTGCCACGGTGTGGTACTAACAGATAGTGAAAACCGTCTCAGAACTATATTAGCAAAACTTCCTGACGAGTTTACGGGAGTGTTTCACGTGGAGCGCCGGGAAAAGCTGACTTACGTCGTGTTTCTACTCCACGACAATGTCCAAGCTTCTTCTGCATACTGGTTCTTTGGGCAATCAAATTTTGTGTCACCCTCCGTATTCCCATGTAATGACATCCAGTGACGTCTTTCTCTTTCCTCAGATGCAGAAACCCTTAGGTAGCTGACAAGACTGCAGTTCGAGCTGAATCCTGCCTCGGGCATGGATGTGTGTGATGTCCTTAGGTTAGTTAGGTTTAAGTAGTTCTAAGTTCTATGGGACTGATGACCTTAGAAGGTAAGTCCCACAGTGCTCAGAGCCATTTTTTTGCAGTTCGAACTACGTAATAGGAGCCTGGATCCAAGTAGGCTTTGAGGTTCACTGAATCTAACGATATATGTGGATGCACACGAAGAGAGTAATTTAGGACCTGCCGGTATGTTGTAAATATAGGTTTACTAGCACTGCTCATGACTATAGCAGAAGTGGATCGGCACATTAAAGGCGTTTATAGTCTGGGTACGAGACTTTGTCTAAATGTTTTGGTTTCCGAAGAAATTAATGATTTAGTTATTGTAGAATTCTTTAAGCTGGTTGAAGAGCCAATGAAATAAGTACCAGAAAGAAGAGAAGAGTGATTTATCATTTATATGCTATGACCAACAATGATGTAGCCATAAACGTTCTATCGTATGTGAAATTTCTAAATGTAAAGAAGACCCAAAATTAACGAAAATTTTTGAATTACCCGTGTTGGATATCACGGAACGTTTGTATAAATTCCATGTCCTCAGTAATGTGCACCGTATCTAAATCAACTGTCCTAAAATTTTGCTCATTCGTGTAAGCAGTTTTTAAGGTAGTCCGAATCAGGGCAGCGCAGTGCCTTCAGTAATTTTTATTCCATATCTTCTACGATTTGAAAGTGATTTCCTTTTAAGTCAAATGTTATCTTAGCGATCAGGAAAAAGGAACAGGGAGATAGATTCGGTGCGCACGGAAGAAACGAAAATGTTGTCATATATTCGGCAAAACCGAGCGAGGTGGCGCAGTGCTTAGCACACTGGACTCGCTTTCGGGAGGACGACGGTTCAATGCCGCGTCCGGCCATCCTGATTTAGGTTTTCCATGATTTCCCTAAATCGCTCCTCGCAAATTCCGGGATTGGTCCTCCGAAAGGGCACGGCTGACTTTCTTTCCCATCCTTCCCTAATCCGATGAGACCGATGACCTCGCTGTTTGGTCTCCTCCCCCGAAACAACCAAACTCCAACCCTCTTCGGCAAAATCTCGTACTCAACATGCTTTGAAGGCAGCATTGTGCCGACAGAGAAGCCAATGCGATGAACACCACAATGCAGGCGATCAACCTTATTCACAGTGCCTCAGACGTAGACTTTAAAACTTGAACGTTACCATGAGTAAAAATTCATCGTGGATTAACCCGTTAATGCCTGTAAAACTAAGAAATACTGGTTTAGCTTTAATTCATTACTGATTTGTTTTCTTCGGTAGCGAAGTAGTAAGCCCAACGCCTTATACTAATACCCTGATCGACTCCGTAACAGGAAAAAGACCTTTCTGTCAGCAGGTTTCCTGGTGTCATTTTGCTCACTTAGAACTTGGACGCGCACAGGCTTGGAACGTGCTTCAGATTCTGGTATGGACATACAGGCTTCTGTTTTCAGTGGCTTCCGTAATTCCCTTAAAGGAGTTTGTCGTGTAGATCATTGGAAAGGACACTGGATGTTTTCCCCAATGCTACCCCATTTTGAGCTTGCGCTCGTTCTATAATGATGTCTTCATTGACAGGACGTCAAACTTCGTCTTGCTTTCCATGTTAGCACTTTGATCAGCCATATCCGTAACTGCAAAATGGCCGATCATTTGTAACATGTAGCTGTGGGTTCGCCACCCCCCACAGTTAACAGTCACTGAATTGAAGAAATCCTGCACTAGAGAGCCTTAACAGCGGAACACGCTACTACCACAGTCTGCCCACACAAAAGCGATTCTCTTTACTCCTCCTGTCCTCCCTTGCAAATTCTCTTAATATTTTCGTTTATAAATTGGTCGTTGGTGAGAATCAGTTTTAGCAGAGTAGATTATTTAGACAAACGATCTGTGATAACTCTCTGATATAGTTGTATGTGACACAGAAGAGGTATTTTTGGGGATAACTGACGCTGAAATTCGCATCCATTTAGTAACCACTTGGAACTGTAGAAAACCCCATTGTCTGATGTCTGGTCGGCGTCAATTCGTAGGTTGGGGGTGCTTCATTACTGCGCGGAATGGACCCCGTGTCGCTGGAGGCGTCGCTGTGTCAGCTGCGGCGTGCAGGCGACAGGACCAGTACCATCAATCGCCGAAGGCGGGCCGCGTGCCGGCGACCTGGGATCGAAGCCAGCCGATGGTCCTGTGCGCTGTCACCGGCTGCCGCTCACATGTGTCGGCGCCATGTATCGATCAGAGGTACAGGGGCTTCAGCCGGGGATACCGCTCTACACACCCTTTACACATCTATGTGAACACGTGACGCTGGCTACGCTCGCTAGGGGCGAGGAAAAATAGGAAACGATGGAAAGAAGCAAAGTGACTGAGGCTCCTCAAGTCATCTAAATAATGAAAACGTTCTTTTCACTTAACCTGCGGCGTTATCGCTAGGGTAAGTCCTCATATAGCTGAACTCTCAACGATAGCTATTGAAGTTTGGTTTTAGACGGAAAATAGGGACGACAGACTCTAATCCACTCTCTCGTATCCACCTGAGGGCTGTGATGGAATAAACAGAGATAGACTTGATTGATCTGGAAAAGGCATTCGGTAGTATTAGCTAGAAGAAACTTCAGAATTTTGAAAGATACAAAAAAAAGTTCAAATGTGTGTGAAATCTTATGGGACTTACCTGCTAAGGTCATCAGTCCCTAAGTTATCGTAAGGACAAACACACACACCCATGCCCGAGGGAGGACTCGAACCTCCTCCGGGATCAGCCGCACAGTACATGACTGTAGCGCCCTAGACCGCTCGGCTAATCCTGCGCGGATTGAAAGATGCGTTCATTGGAAATATAGAAGAGCAGTACTAAACATACACGAAACAAAAGTACGGGGACAGAAAATAATGGAGATAAATGTAATGCCAAAATTAGGAAAGAGGTAAGATACGATTATTCAATTTCCTCTTATTTGATTAATATTTTCGTCAAAAAAAAACTAGACGGATCCTCATAGGAGAAAAAATGGTTCAAATGGCTCTGAGCACTATGGGACTTAACAGCTGTGGTCATCAGTCCCCAAGAACTTAGAACTACTTAAACCTAACTAACCTAAGGACATCACACACATCCATGCCCGAGGCAGGATTCGAACCTGCGACCGTAGCAGTCGCGCGGTTCCGGACTGCGCGCCTCATAGGAGAAACACTAGAGTTAAAGTAAATGGTATTCTCGTTCACTGCGTAAGATTTGCAGATGATATTGATTTAATATATGATAATAAAAAAATAAGCAAAATATTCTTCATAAATCCTCAACAATTATAAAAATTTAGAACTTAATATTAAGTGTTGAAAATAATAACAAATAAGAAATGAGGACTCCTAACGTCAAACTTGAAACCAATAAAAAAGTTAATAGTTACTTTAGCTTCTGAAGGCAACAAATGTGGCTTGTACAAAGTGAAAAGAATTGAAACAGCTGGAAATGCATTCAATGAACGGAGCAATATCGGTGACAAGATCCATGAAAGACTTTGAAAAAGATCCACGAGCAACATGTGTGTCTGTTGCTGAAGATGGAAGTGAACTGAGAATAAAGGCCTACGATATGTTCAGCACTTTCTTTTTGTCGTATCGCAACACAATTTGATGACCATTTCTGTCATGTTCTTGCGCTCACTACACAAACCCGTGACTTTTCGCTCACATCTTCTTCCCGTCTTCCTTATTTGTCTCTGTTTATCCAGTCTTACAAGAGTTGAACATCACGGAAGAATAGCTTGAAGGAGGGTACTGAAACTGACTCTGTCGCGGATAGATTACACTTCTGTTCTCTTGATAACTCTTGTGGCGTCCTCCACAAGGCTAGACTTATGCGTTCGCCCAGGCTTAAAACACTGTGAGTAGAAATTTCTCGACACTGGGTATTTGTGACTGATTCCAGAAAATGATCACCTACTGCGTATTCCAGTGATATCTGGTCAAACCGTCTATTTACACCTGTTACATTACATTCATTTATGTTGAGTGTTAACTGCCAACCTTTGCACCAAGCGCCTATCACTTTCAGGTTCCGTATAATCTAACAATTTTCCAACAGCATGACCAGCCAGTCAACATCTACAAATGGTTCAAATGGCTCTCAGCACCATGGGACTTAACATCTGAGGTCATCAGTTCCCTAGAACTACTTAAACCTAACCAACCTAAGAACATCAAACACAGCCATGCCCGAGGCAGGACTCGAACCTGCGACCGTAGCGGTAGCGCGGTTCCAGACTTAAGCGCCTAGAACCGCTCGGCCACAGCGGCCGTCTCAACATCTACAGACAAGTAATATGTACGGAGATGATCCGATGGAATTAATATGGCAAGGCTACACTCTGTTTAGCGAGGTAGAAAAACAGATATTTCTGTAAGTTACAGCGCTGATATACCTCATGTCATAGGCACGACCTACCACAATTTAAAAGACATCTGTCACAGCACACTATAAGTCGTAACGAGAGTTCAGAATTGTCGAGTCAAAAATAAATATTACCTATTGGAAAATACATGTGTCATTCGCTTTCTGCACTTGCAAGTACCGTATTCATGCGTCATTAAATTTTAGCACCCACGGACACCAGCTAGTCGCCAACTCATTTGGGCTATTAAAGAATTTGTTCGGTTTAGACAAGGTATGAAATATCGTAGTTGTGAATTTCATGAGGACTGGAGTGATCTTCGTGATTGCTGAATTACGGGTCACTCATAATAAGCAGTGAGAAAGTTGAAGAAAATGCCTAGAGCGCCAGACTTGGGACTTGGGTACAGGTTACCGAATAGCGCTCGCAAGGCGAGTGCCAAAATAACTGACTGAATATTCTAAACATTAAGAAAACTTATGACTGAACACATTCACTCTCGATGTGCAACACGTCAAGTTATACACTAAAACACAGAAACTGACTCTGCAAGCAACTTCTGTAACACCTAAAAATGATAAATAATGAGTAACGCTAATCTACTTAACACCCACATTTGCGATGGGAACTGTTTTATCTACTAAGTCATATAAAGCATTTATGTAACTTTAGTGATTTAAGAAACCGTTTTCAGGTCTAAGCGGTTACGTCCCTCTTCACGGAAACTAACTACTCCCAGGCAAGCGACAGGTGATGTTTACGCCACGCTCGACGGAGAGAAGATTAAATTTCCGCGTGGCATGCTATTCACACGCCTGCAACAATAGCACAAGAGCGACCATACTCATTTTGCTCCACAATTTCTTGTCAGGCATGAAAGAGTTACATCACCGATTTTTTTTCACATAAAGCTGCTATTCTGCCGAAAACGAGACAAAAGTTACTTGAAATGACAACGCTAAAGACCTCATGCTGTTTAAACTCATAAGTGAGCAGTCTTGACGATGTTAACAGGTAATGGATATCTTGTTCCGTACTAATAATTTTTTTAAAGTAATGGTGATTCTACTGGAAGAGCGGCAAGTACAGGTTGTTTATAAATTAGTTATACAGAAGTATTCTCTAATTATGAAAAAGGTAAATAACTTTAGAAATGTTTGATGCAGCACTGGACGCAGTATATGGTCAAGTTTTATTTACAAATGTGTAATGTGGCTTTTGTAACACGACAGAAGTCCCATCCGCAATCCATTTCCTGCCACATCCTATGAACAAAATCTTGATTATGTTGGCAACTGCTTGTGTTATCTGTTGTTGCACCTTGTTGACGTTCCTGGAACCGGAGGAACAAACACTCTGCCTTTAATATAATCCCACACCCAGTGGTGGATTGGGGTTAAATCAGGTGACTGTGGTCGCCAATCAATCAGCACAGTCCTACGGATATACACGTCAGCTTCACGATGACAATGTGCGGGCGCTCCATCTTGCTGGAAAATAAATTATGGGCCCATATCACGTTGCTATTGAGACATTAGATAATATTCAGGCATGTCCAGTTACGGTATGCCGGTTACAGTTGACACGGCAAAAGAAAAGGACCGTAAATCTTGTTCGAGTTTACAATGCAAAAATCTTTTATCTTAGGTGAGTCACGTACACGTTTGATTACGTGACGCGCCTTCTACTCAGCCCATACTAAAACATTATGAGGATTCAGTTTACCGCAGGTATGGACGGCGGCTTTGTCACTGAACACAGTTTTACTAAGAAAGTCACCTTCAGTCTGCATTTCGTTAAACATTTCTACATAAAACTGAACTCGTTTCTTTGTCACTTTCTCTTAAAGCTTGCAACAGTTCCAGTTTGTAGGGTTTGAATGCCAGGCGTTTTCTTAATACCTTCCACACTGTAAACTACGTGTATTCAATTCCAAGCTGGCACGTCTCGTTGATTTATCCCCACTACATCAAAGACTGCCGTATTTGGTTAGCAGTAATTGTAAAAATATTTTTTGGTAAAACCTTCTAAAAATTCTAGAGCCCACGTGAAGCAGCCACTCGTCATTTATTGTGGAATTAAGGTACAGCTGGTTTTGCGATATTGAATTGCATCTTCAGTTTACATTTGGCTGGATTACATCGAGCCATTAAATATGGTCTGTAAGGCACATCTTTTTTTAACCGTGCGTAAATTAAACTGCGGTTGCCCACGTAGAATACTTATGCTGCTGAACTTAATCACTGCTATGTCAGAGACTGCTGACCAGCGTCCTATGTGATACACAGCCAGTTTCGGTGAACCGGTTGAATTAATTACTAACATTTAGTCTTTGAGGTGATGGGTTGCAATATTTAGTTCTGAATTGTCTCTGACCTTTAGTAGCAGGTTTGTATTCATGAAACCACAAACAACATTGAGCACCCTGTGCACCGTTATACGACTCCATACGACTGTTGGAAATACTCATTCGCGCATGCCACCTAGCGGGAACTTCGGGAAGTAACAGTGTTAGACGGGACCAAAACTTGAAGATATACTGCATTCAGTGATTTATCAAACATTCCTGTAAGTAATCTACCCTTTTCACAATTAAAGATTACTTTTATACAGCTATAAAGATAGCATTACAAGTGCACCTGAGATGTGAAATGGGACCCTTGTTTCTGTTCATGATGCACGTTAATGACCTCACAGACTATGTTAATACTAACCTCGGACTTCTTGCAGATGATACCATTATCTGTAATGAAGCCCATCTGAAAAACGCTACTCGGGCATTCAGTATGAATTTGATTATATTTCAAAGTGCTGCGAAACTTGGAAACTTGCATTAAATGTTCAGAAATGTAAAATTATGCACATCAGGAAAGGTAAAAGTAGTATTCTTTAAAGACGATATCAGTAAGTCACTACTGCAATCAGTCGATTCACACAAATAAGTAAATGTAATAATTCGTGGGGATATGAAACTGAATCATCAAATAGGCTCCATCGTGGGTAAAGCAAGTAACTGGCTTCGTTTCATTGGTAGGATACAGGGGAAACGCAGTCAGCCTGCAAAGGAGAATGCCTATAGAACACTAGTGCGAGGCACTCAAGAATAATGGCTCAAATGTTTAAAACCAATATCTAATTGGGCTAACAGGGCATATAGAACGTATACAGGGAGTGCAAGAACGAATGATCACAGATTTCTTTGATTTTTTGACCTTCGAGAGAGCAACGCGGAAACACTGAAGAACCTGCACACACAGACGTTCATAAAATCTCATAACCAGTTTTAAGCGATTAATCTGGAAATATACCGCAGCCCTTTGCGTATCAGTCCCATAGGGAATACAGAAACAAGGTAAGACTAATCAGACGATGTTACATGGGCACTTAAATAAGCATTCTCACCGTACTCCGCACCAGAAATGTACAGGAAGATATTGTGATGGAGAGCTCTTCATAGGTGGCCATTGTTCTGTGCTAGAGCCACGAAATCATTTTCAGTTTGAATACATACACTGAAGAGTCAGAGAACTGGTACACCTGCCTAATATCGTGTAGGCCGCAACCCGGCGTGGCATGGACTCGAATAATGTCTGAAGTAGTACTGAGGGAACTGACACCACTAATCCTGCAGGGCTGTCCATAAATCCTTAAGAGTACGAAAGGAGGGAGATCTCCTCTAAATATCACGTTGCAAGGCATCACAGATATGCACAATTATTTTCATGTCTGGGCAGTTTGGTCAGCAGCGGAAGTGTTTCAACTCACAAAAGTGTTGCTGGAGCCACTTTGTAGCAATTTCTAGACTTGTGGGGTGTGGCATTGTTCTGCAGGAATTGCCGAAGTCCGTCTGCCGGAATTCACAATGGTCATGAATGGATGCAGGTGATCAGACAGGATGCTTATGTACGTGTCATCTGTCAGAGCCGTATCTAGACGTATCAGGGGTCCCATATCACTCCAATTGCACACGCCACGCACCATTACAGATCCTCCACCAGGTTGAACGGTCCCCTACGGACACGCAGGTCCATGAATTCATACCCGTTGCACGCCCATCCGCTCGGTACAATTTGAAAAGAGACTCTGTGACCAGACAAGATGTTTCCAGTCATCAACAGTCCACTGTTGATGCTGACGGGCCCATCGAGGCGTAAAGTTTTATGTCGTGCAGTCGTTAAGGGTACACTAGTGGACTTCGGCTCCGAAAACCCATAGCAATGATGTTTCGTTGAATGGTTCGCACGCTGACACTTGCTGATGATCCAGCATCGAAATCTGCTGCAATCTGCGGAAGGGTTGCACTTCTGTCACGTTGAATGATTCTCCTCAGTCGTCGTTGGTCCCGTTCTTGCAGGATCTTTTACCAGCAGTAGTGATGTCGGAGATTTGATGTTGTACCGGATTTCCGATATTCGCGGTACACTCGTAAACTGTCGTGCGGGAAAATCCCCCACTCCTTCGCTACATCAGAGACGTTGTGCCCCATCGCTCGGGTGCCGACTATAACACCACGCTGAAACTTACTTAAATCTTGAGAACCTGGCATTGTAGCAGCAGTAACCGACCTAAGGACTGCGCCAGACGCTTGTTGTCTTTTATAGGCGTTGCCGACCACAGCGCCGTATTCTGCCTGTTTACGTATCTCTGTATTTGGAAACCCAGTATCTTTGGTGCTTCAGTGTATTTAACAACTTTGACGAAATAATTTTTATTCTGAACAGCGACTGTACTCTGGTGTGGGAAACTAAAGGACGGAAGTAAATTCCTCATTATTTGTCCCTTCAGTGCAGATGCACGCAAAGCTCGAACTCTTACGCGTGTAAGAATCATCGACATGCCGCGAGTAATGAGGCTAATGGGCAGGAGCAGAACATCAGTAAAATTTGGGTCTCACAGGAGGCACGCTAAGACAGTCCGTGCGGTTGTGGTGACCGCCCCATTCATATAATTCACTGCCTATCAGTTGTTGTTGTTGTGGTCTTCTGTCCTGAGACTGGTTTGATGCAGCTCTTCATGCTACTCTATCCTGTGCAAGCTTCCTCATCTCCCAGTATCTACTGCAACCTACATCCTTCTGAATCTGCTTAGTGTATTCATCTCTTGGTCTTCCTCTACGATATTTACCCTCCACGCTGCCCTCCAATACTAAATTGGTGATCCCTTGATGCCTCAGAACATGTCCTACTAACCGATCCCTTCTTCTAGTCAAGTTGTGCCACAAACTTCTCTTCTCCCCAATCCTATTCAATACTTCCTCATTAGTTATGTGATCTACCCATCTAATCTTTAGCATTCTTCTATAGCACAACATTTCGAAAGCTTCTATTTTCTTCTTGTCCAAACTATTTATCGTCCATGTTTCACTTCCGCACGTGGCTACACTCCATACAATTACTTTCAGAAATGACTTCCTGACACTTAAACCTATACTCGATGTTAACAAATTTCTCTTCTTCCGAAATTCTTTCCTTGCCATTGCCAGTCTACATTTTATATCCTCTCTTCTTCGATCATCATCAGTTATTTTGCTCCACAAATAGCAAAACTCCTTTACTACTTTATGTGTCTCATTTCCTAATCTAATTCCCTCAGCATCACCCGACTTAATTCGACTACATTCCATTATCCTTGCTTTGCTTTTGTTGATGTGTTTGTTTTGAATACAGTCAGAGAGAGTCCCTTTAGTCAACCATAGTGCCAGTAGTGCTAGTGTTTGGTTTCAATACAGTCCAGAGACAGGTAGTGCTATTTTCATTGTTTTCTACAAGAAGTGGCTAGCAATCACAGTTTAGTCAATAATCAGCCGCCTTTAGTGAATTAGCAGTCTAATTAAAATTTGATTAACTATTTTGAGTAAATTGATTCCTTAGGATGGATAGGATGGGTGTCTGCTGTGTACGGACGCAGGAGGAGCTGGCCACTGTTCGCGAACAGCTGAAAGTGTTGATGGCCGCGTTCAGCCATCTTCAGCCTGCTGCCTCGGAGTGTAGCGGCAGTGATGCGTCGCAAGGTACACCCCAGGTGTTACGTGCTTCACCCACTGTCCCTGCTGTCGAGACATCTTCGCGGGTACCGGGCGCGATTGGGCCACCCTCTCCCCATGGGGAGTGGCGGGTTCAGCGGTGTTCGCGGTGCACGAGGCGGAGGGTAAATGTGGAGGCTGGCCGTGTGGCATCGCCCGCTCTGCCTGTGAGTGGAGATGGGGCTGCTCCTTCAGCAAGGTCCGAGCAGGCACACGGGGGGAGGGGTTTATTAGTTATTGGGAGCTCCAACATTAGGCGGGTGATGGAGCCCCTTAGGGAAATAGCGGAAAGGTCGGGGAAGAAGGCCAGTGTTTGTCTGCTTGCCGGGGGGTCTCATTTGAGATGTGGAGGAGGCCTACCGGCGGCGATAGAGAGCACTGGGTGCACCCGACTGCAAATTGTTGCTCATCTCGGCACCAATGACTCCTGCCGTCTGGGTTCAGAGGTCATCCTCAGTTCGTACAGGCGGTTGGCGGAATTGGTGAAGGCAGAAAGCCTCGCTCGCAGGGTGGAATCAGAGCTAACTATTTGTAGTATCGTTCCCAGAACCGATCGCGGTCCTCTGGTTTGGAGCCAAGTGGAAGGCTTAAACCAGAGGCTCAGACGATTCTGCGGAGATCTGGGGTGCAAATTTCTCGACCTCCGCTATCGGGTGGAGAAATGTAGGGTCCCCCTGAATAGGTCAGGCGTGCACTACACGCCGGAAGCGGCTACAAGGGTAGCGGAGTACGTGTGGAGTGCACATGGGGGTTTTTTAGGTTAGAGAATTCCCTCCCTAGGCCCGACAAGACGCCTCCTGAGACGCGGCAAGGTAGGAGTAGGCAAAATGCAACAGGGAATAACAATATTAATGTGCTAATAGTAAACTGCAGGAGCGTCTCTAGAAAGGTCCCAGAACTGCTCTCATTAATAAACGGTCACAACGCCCATATAGTACTAGGGACAGAAAGTTGGCTGAAACCAGACGTAAACAGTAATGACATTCTAAACTCAGATTGGAATATATACCGCAGAGACAGGCTGGACAGTGAAGGGGGAGGCGTGTTTATAGCGATAGGAAGTGCTATAGTATCGAAGGAAATTGACGGAGTTCCGAAATGTGAAATGATTTGGGTCAAGGTCACGGTTAAAGCAGGCTCAGACATGGTAATTGGATGTCTCTATAGGCCCCCTGGCTCAGCAGCTGTTGTGGCTGAGCACCTGAAGGATAATTTGGAAAATATTTCGAGTAGATTTCCCTGCCATGTTACAGTTCAGGGTGGAGATTTTAATTTGCCGGATATAGACTGGGAGACTCAAACGTTCATAACGGGGGGCAGGGACAAAGAATCCAGTGAAATTTTTTAAGTGCTTTATCTGAAAACTATCTTGAGCAGTTAAACAGAGAACCGACTCGTGGCGATAACATATTAGACCTTCTGGTAACAAACAGACCCGAACTATTTGAAACAGTTAACGCAGAACAGGGAATCAGCGATCATAAAGCGGTTACGGCATCGATGATTTCAGCCGTAAATAGAAATATTAAAAAAGGTAGGAAGATTTTTCTGTTTAGCAAAAGTGACAAAAAGCAGATTACAGAGGGTACCTGACGGCTCAACACAAAAGTTTTGTCTCAAGTACAGATAGTGTTGAGGATCAGTGGACAAAGTTCAAAACCATCGTACAATATGCGTTAGATGAGTATGTGCCAAACAAGATCGTAAGAGATTTTAATGAAATTTCATTAAAAAGAAAAAGAAAATAATCATAATAATCAACAGTTACCTTTTCTTTAAATATTTGTTTTTTTTTTAGTTAATTTGCCTTTCTTTCCTTCTGTACGTACGAACTTTGTTGTAGAACCTCTTATTTACGTGTGGTAATAAAAATTCATTTACACAGAATTAAGTACATTTAAAATTACGTGAATTCATATTAACTGATTAAGAATATTTAGTTGTGAATTAAATCCTTTATATAATTCGGCCTTGGCTCACATTTTCTAAATGCAGTGCTTTTTTTTAAATATTTGCTGAATTATTTCCCGGCGTTAGCTATGGAACACAAGACTGTCTCTATTAGCAGAGAATGGTTAAATATTGCCAAGCCGACGTTTAATTATCACTGATAAAACACACTTCACTATACATTTAAGTTATTTGAAAGAACCAAAATTGTTAAATTTCAACGTTAACTATCCGCCTATGAATGCACAAATGTGAAACTAGTAATAAATTCCGTCAGTCTCAGGATCGCTGTAAAAGAAAAACATTTTCTTAATTCACTGCTAATTTTTATCTGCTCCCTATTTACGGGTTTGGTTAATTTTTCCTAGCGGAACAATTTTTTAAATGTGCCGCCGCTGCAAATCGTTCGGTCGCGGCACAGCCCAGCAAAAAATGCTGAAAAATCTATAAAGAAATATTATAGATGACATGGGCAAGCTAATTTACATTAATAATACACACTTTTGATAAATTATAATGTATTTAGACCACAACAATAATTCAACTTACATTAGTTTGTAATTTCTCCTCTAATGGCGACTAAATCTAGATACAGACAAAAGAAGTCTACCCATTCATAAAATGCTACGTCACAGCTTGCTCTCACTTTCAGCTCTACAAGGAGACGACAAAGAATACACACTACGTGGTGGTTTTTATACTACTGCTGACCATTAACATCTCTTTGTAATCTTACAACATTATTTTCCTCTGTGGCTGAATTTTACATTTTTGTTATCGCAGATATTGACACATTTCGCAATTACATTATGAATATAGAAATATTACCATCCTAAATACATCGAGAATATTACTACAGAAAATATTACAATAATAACGAATGTCCTTTACACAAAATTAAATAATAATTTTTGTTAAATAATTACAGTATATACAAATTGCTTCATAGCGGCGTGTATGGTACAATTAAATTTTAGTTTATCAATAGTGTGAGTTTGCCATGGAACGTTACAAGATGGAAAAGAGCCACCGTGGTACAACAACCGAGTTAGAAAACTGCTGCGGAAGCAAAGGGAGCTTCACAGCAAATATAAACATAGCCAAAGCCTTGCAGACAAAAAAAATTACGCGAAGCGAGATGTAGTGTGAGGAGGGCTATGCGAGAGGCGTTCAGTGAATTTGAAAGTAAAGTTCTATGTACTGACTTGGCAGAAAATCCTAAGAAATTTTGGTCGTATGTCAAAGCGGTAGGTGGATCAAAACAAAATGTCCAGACACTCTGTGACCAAAATGGTATTGAAACAGAGGATGACAGACTAAAGGCCGAAATACTAAATGTCTTTTTCCAAAGCTGTTTCACAGAGGAAGACTGCACTGTAGTTCCTTCTCTAGATTGTCGCACAGATGACAAAATGGTAGATATCGAAATAGACGACAGAGGGATAGAGAAACAATTAAAATCGCTCAAAAGAGGAAAGGCCGCTGGACCTGATGAGATACCAGTTCAATTTTACACACAGTACGCGAAGGAACTTGCCCCCCTTCTTGCAGCGGTGTACCGTAGGTCTCTAGAAGAGCGTAGCGTTCCAAAGGATTGGGAAAGGGCACAGGTCATCCCAGTTTTCCAGAAGGGATGTCGAACAGATGTGCAGAACTATAGACCTATATCTCTAACGTCGATCAGTTGTAGAATTTTGGAACACGTATTGTGTTCGAGTATAATGACTTTTCTGGAGACTAGAAATCTACTCTGTAGGAATCAGCATGGGTTTCGAAAAAGACGGTCGTGTGAAACGCAGCTTGCGCTATTCGTCCACGAGACTCAGTGGGCCATAGACACGGGTTCACAGGTAGATCCCGTGTTTCTTGACTTCCGCAAGGCGTTCGACACAGTTCCCCACAGTCGTTTAATGAACAAAGTAAGGGCATATGGACTGTCAGACCAATTGTGTGATTGGATTGAGGAGTTCCAAGATAACAGGACGCAGCATGTCATTCTCAATGGAGAGAAGTCTTCCGAAGTAAGAGTGATTTCAGGTGTGCCGCAGGGGAGTGTCATAGGACCGTTGCTATTCACAATATACATAAATGACCTTGAGGATGACATCGGAAGTTCACTGAGGCTTTTTGCAGATGATGCTGTGGTGTATCGAGAGGTTGTAACAATGGAAAATTGTACTGAAATGCTGGAGGATCTGCAGCGAATTGACGCATGGTGCAGGGAATGGCAATTGAATCTCAATGTAGACAAGTGTAATGTGCTGCGAATACACAGAAAGATAGATCCTTTATCATTTAGCTACAAAATAGCAGGTCAGCAACTGGAAGCAGTTAATACCATAAATTATCTGGGAGTACGCATTAGGAGTGATTTAAAATGGAATGATCATATAAAGTTGATCGTCGGTAAAGCAGAGATTCATTGGAAGAATCCTAAGGAAATGCAATCCGAAAACAAAGGAAGTAGGTTACAGTACGCTTGTTCGCCCACTGCTTGAATACTGCTCAGTAGTGTGGGATCCGTACCAGATAGGGTTGATAGAAGAGATAGAGAAGATCCAACGGAGAGCAGCGCGCTTCGTTACAGGATCATTTAGTAATCGCAAAAGCGTTACGGAGATAATAGATAAACTCCAGTGGAAGACTCAGCAGGAGAGACGCTCAGTAGCTCGGCACGGGCTTTTGTTAAAGTATCGAGACCATACCTTCACCGAAGCGTCAAGCAGTATATTGCTCCCTTCTACGTATATCTCGCGAAGAGACCATGAGGATAAAATCAGAGAGATTAGAGCCCACACAGAAGCATACCGACAATCCTTCTTTCCACGAACAATACGAGACTGGAATAGAAGGGAGAATCGATAGAGGTACTCAGGGTACCCTCCGCCACACACCGTCAGGTGGCTTGCGGAGTATGGATGTAGATGTAGATGTAGATATCCTCCTTTCAAGACACTATCCATTCCGTTCAACTGCTCTTCCAAGTTCTTTGCTGTCTCTGACAGAATTACAATGTCATCGGCGAACCTCAATGTTTTTATTTCTTCTCCATGGATTTTAATACCTACTCCGAACTTTTCATTTGTTTCCTTTACTGCTTGCTCAATATACAGATTGAAAAGCATCTGGGAGAGGCTACAACCCTGTCTCACTCCCTTCCCAACCACTGCTTCCCTTTGATGTCCCTCGACTCTTATAACTGCCATCTGGTTTCTGTACAAGTTGTAAATAGCTTTTCGCTCCCTGTGTTATACCCCTGCCACCTTCGGAATTTGAAAGAGAGTATTCCAGTCAACATTGTCAAAAGATTTCTCTAAGTCTACAAAGGCTAGAAACGTAGGTTTGCCTTTACTTAATCTAGCTTATAAGATAAGTCGTAGGGTCAGTATTGCCTCACGTGTTCCGATATTTCTACGGAATCCAAACTGATCTTCTCCGAGGTTGGCTTCTCCTAGTTTTTCTAAAAAGTGGTTCAAATGGCTCTGAGCACTATGGGACTCAACTGCTGTGGTCATAAGTCCCCTAGAACTACTTAAACCTAACTAACCTAAGGACATCACACACATCCATGCCCGAGGCAGGATTCGAACCTGCGACCGTAGCGGTCGTGCGGTTCCAGAGTAGCGCCTTTAACCGCTCGGCCACTCCGGCCGGCTCTAGTTTTTCCATTCGTCTGTAAGGAATTCGCGTTGGTATTTTGCAGCCGTGACTTATTAAACTGATAGTTCAGTAATTTTCAAATCTGTCAACACCTGCTTTCTTTGGGATTGGAATTAATACACTCCTGGAAATTGAAATAAGAACACCGTGAATTCATTGTCCCAGGAAGGGGAAACATTATTGACACATTCCTGGGGTCAGATACATCACATGATCACACAGACAGAACCACAGGCACATAGACACAGGCACATAGACACAGGCAACAGAGCATGCACAATGTCGGCACTAGTACAGTGTATATCCACCTTTCGCAGCAATGCAGGCTGCTATTCTCCCATGGAGACGATCGTAGAGATGCTGGATGTAGTCCTGTGGAACGGCTTGCCATGCCATTTCCACCTGGCGCCTCAGTTGGACCAGCGTTCGTGCTGGACGTGCAGACCGCGAGAGACGACGCTTCATCCAGTCCCAAACATGCTCAATGGGGGACAGATCCGGAGATCTTGCTGGCCAGGGTAGTTGACTTACACCTTCTAGAGCACGTTGGGTGGCACGGGATACATGCGGACGTGCATTGTCCTGTTGGAACAGCAAGTTCCCTTGCCGGTCTAGGAATGGTAGAACGATGGGTTCGATGACGGTTTGGATGTACCGTGCACTATTCAGTGTCCCCTCGACGATCACCAGTGGTGTACGGCCAGTGTAGGAGATCGCTCCCCACACCATGATGCCGGGTGTTGGCCCTGTGTGCCTCGGTCGTATGCAGTCCTGATTGTGGCGCTCACCTGCACGGCGCCAAACACGCATACGACCATCATTGGCACCAAGGCAGAAGCGACTCTCATCGCTGAAGACGACACGTCTCCATTCGTCCCTCCATTCACGCCTGTCGCGACACCACTGGAGGCGGGCTGCACGATGTTGGGGCGTGAGCGGAAGACGGCCTAACGGTGTGCGGGACCGTAGCCCAGCTTCATGGAGACGGTTGCGAATGGTCCTCGCCGATACCCCAGGAGCAACAGTGTCCCTAATTTGCTGGGAAGTGGCGGTGCGGTCCCCTACGGCACTGCGTAGGATCCTGCGGTCTTGGCGTGCATCCGTGCGTCGCTGCGGTCCGGTCCCAGGTCGACGGGCACGTGCACCTTCCGCCGACCACTGGCGATGTACTGTGGAGACCTCACGCCCCACGTGTTGAGCAATTCGGCGGTACGTCCACCCGGCCTCCCGCATGCCCACTATACGCCCTCGCTCAAAGTCCGTCAACTGCACATACGGTTCACGTCCACGCTGTCGCGGCATGCTACCAGTGTTAAAGACTGCGATGGAGCTCCGTATGCCACGGCAAACTGGCTGACACTGACGGCGGCGGTGCACAAATGCTGCGCAGCTAGCGCCATTCGACGGCCAACACCGCGGTTTCTGGTGTGTCCGCTGTGCCGTGCGTGTGATCATTGCTTGTACAACCCTCTCGCAGTGTCCGGAGCAAGTATGGTGGATCTGACACACCGGCGTCAATGTGTTCTTTTTTCCATTTCCAGGAGTGTATATTCTTCTTGAAGTCTGAGGGTATTTCACCTGTCTATGGTTCAAATGGCTCTGAGCACTACGGGACTCAACTTCTCAGGTCATCAGTCCCCTAGAACTTAGAACTACTTAAACCTAACCAGCCTAAGGACATCACACACTTCCATGCCCGAGGCAGGATTCGAACCTGCGACCGTAGCGGTCGCGCGGTTCCAGACTGCAGCGCCTAGAACCGCTCGGCCACTCCGGCCGGCTTTCATCTGTCTCATACATCTTGCTCACCAGATGGTAGAGGTTTGTCAGGACTGGCTCTCCCAAGGCTGTCAGTAGTTCTAATGGAATGTTGTCTACTCCCTTGGCCTTGTTTCGACTCAGGTCTTTCAGTGCTCTGTCAAACTCTTCACGCAGTATCATAACTCCCATTTCACCTTCATCTACATCCTCTTCCATTTCCATAATATTGTCTTCAAGTACATCGCCCTCTATATACTCCTTCCATCTTTCTGCTTTCCGTGCTATGCTTAGAACTGGGTTTCCATCTGAGCTCTTGATATTCATACAAGTGGTTCTCTTTTCTCCAAAGGTCTCTTTAATTTTCCTGTCGGCTGTATCTATCTTACCCCTAGTGAGATAAGCCTTTACATCCTTACATTTGTCCTCTACCCATCCCTGCTTAGCCATTTTGCACTTCCCGTCGGTGTCATTTTTGAGACGCTTGTATTCCTTTTTGCCTGCTTCATTTACTGAATTTTTATATTTTCTCCTTTCATCAATTAAATTTAATATTTCTTCTGTTACCCAAGGATTTCTACCAGCCCTCGTCTTTTTACCTACTTGATCCTCTGCTGCCTTCACTACTTCATCCCTCAAAGCTACCCATTCATCTTCTACTCTATTTCTTTCCCCCATTCTTATCAATTGTTCCCTTATGCTCTCTCTGAAACTCTGTACAGCCTCTGGTTTAGTCAGTTTATCCAGGTCCCATCTCCTTAAAGTCCAACCTTTTTGCAGTTTCTTCAGTTTTAATCTAGGGCACAGTTCATAACCAATACATTGTGGTCAGAGTCCACTTCTGCCCCTGGAAATGTCTTACAATTTAAAACATGGTTCCTAAATCTCTGTCTTACCATTACATAATCTATCTGGAACCTGTCAGTATCTCCAGGCTTCTTCCATGTATACAATCTTCTTTTATGATTCTTGAACCAAGTGTTAGTTATGATTAAGTTGTGCTCTGTGCAGAATTCTACCAGGTGGCTTCCTCTTTCGTTTCTTACCCCCAATCCATATTCACCTACTACGTTTCCTTCTCTCCCTTTTCCTACTGATGAATTCCAGTCACCCATGACTATTAAATTTTCATCTCCCTTCACTATCTGAATAATTTCCTTTATTTCTCCATACATTTCTTCAATTATCTTCGTCATCTGCAGAGCTAGTAGGCATATAAACTTGTAGTACTGTGGTAGGCATGGGCTTCGTATCTATCTTGGCCACAATAATGCGTTCACTATGCTGTTTATAGTATCTTACCCGCATTCCTATTTTCCTATTCATTACTAAACCTACTCCTGCATTACCCCTATTTAATTTTTGGTTTATAACCCTGTAGTTACCTGACCAGAAGTCTTGTTCCTCCTGCCACCGAACTTCACTAATTCCCCACTATATCTAACTTTAACCTATCCATTTCCCTTTTTAAATTTTCTAACCTTCCTGCCCGATTAAGGGATCTGACATTCCTCACTCCGATCCGTAGAACGCCAGCTTTCTTTCTCCTGATAACGACATCCTCTTGAGCAGTCCGCACCCGGAGATCCGAATGGGGGACTATTTTACCTCTGGATTGTTTTACCCAAGAGGATGCCATCATCATTTAACCATACAGTAAAGCTGCATGCCCTCGGGAAAAATTACGGCCGTAGTTTCCCCTTGATTTCAGCCGTTCGCAGTACCAGCACAGCAAGGCCGTTTTGGTTAGTGTTACAAGGCCAGATCAGTTAATCATCCAGACTGTTGCCCCTGCAACTACTGAAAAGGCTGCTGTCCTCTTCAGGAACCACACGTTTGTCTGGCCTCTCAACAGATACCCCTCCGTTGTGGTTGCACCTACGGTACGGCTACCTGTATCGCTGAGGCACGCAAGCCTCCCCATCAACGGCAAGGTCCATGGTTAATGGGAGGAGCCTATTAGTAGCTAATCCTTTTAAGTCCTTTGTGTGTTGATTCGTAGTGGCTGCAAGATCAAAAATGGTGTCTATTCTTCAGTCCGAAAGAACAGACACCACACACGATATTTGTGACAAAGGGTCCTGGGCATTGGCATTCGATATACGACGTAGTTACGGGTACAGACTCGCTTGTAGAGACGTGTCTGTCGAGCTGATGGTCTGGTAGAGCGGCGTCCGTACGGATGTCGGCGCCCGGGAGACGCGCTGTTGTTGCCCCAGAGGGACGGCAGCAGGATTCCGGCGTGTATTGCGCTGCGGAGGATGAATGTGGTCCGGGCTGAACAATGAGGTGCGTGCGCCGGCCGTAACGAGGGGTCTTGTGTCGGCGGCAGCGCTCGACCGCTGACCGGACGACCGGGCCGGCGTGCCTGTTGATCGGCGAGAAGCGACAAGACCCCCGGCACGTGGGGACAGCACCGGGAACAGGGGCCGGGCGCACCGTCTGCGGTCCGCAGCAGTCTGTGCGTGGCTTAGCGTCGCTTGTACGGGATTTCCGGCCGGGACCGTACGTGGTTGGCGCCGCTACTGCGGTATGAGCCCGGCTTAACACGCCGCTGGCTTTCACGGCTCCCAGCCAGCGGCGCCACCGTTCTGTCGCCTGCGGCATCCTGGCGTGTTCAGGGCTCGGTTCCAGCTAACGCCGTTCTAGTGGTATCCGCCTTACTCACCTAACGGTATCTCTTTCTGTCCATTTCTGTCACCCAGTTGGATGATGATTCGAGGAGTTCTAAATGAACTTTCCTCTTTTAATGCTCCACTCGCCGATGTTTATACATATGTTGCACTCAAAACCCGTTTTTAGTTAGGACGCTTTCTTCCTAGCTAAAACTACTTTTAACTGACTTTCGCTTTTGACCAACAGTAAAATCTAGTTTTAACAGTATCAACTAGTTTTAACTAGTAAGAGCGCATTCTAACTAAACTAAACAAATAGTTTCCACTAAAATTATTTTGGGGCAAATATTAAAATTAAGAGCAACTACGTGTTGATTGAAATAAGAAACGGAATTTTTGTATTGTGAAATGCAATATTTCTTGAGAATATTGATCATACATCTGAGTCATTAATATTAATTACAGCAACACAAAAATAGCCATACACTGAAGAAACATTTTAAGCAACATTACAGAGCCATATTAACAGTATTAGTTACGAAAGTGGAAACAAGAAAAAATTTTAACAATTAAATTTTGATTATTTGTTATTGCAAGGCAAACTGTCGTGACATTTTGAGCTACAAAGGTTTCCTTTTATCCTGCAAAAGTAGCTTTTTGAAATACATGCCTTCTTACACACACAGCGAACAAATCCTTGTCCTGATCCTAAGGCTACCATCTTGGCAGCAGTTCTTAATGATACCCTGTCTGTGGCACGTCTTCGAGCAGCAAGAATTTCTCTTTTTACGCGTCGAATTCGGATCTGGAAGAGAACTTTGAATTAGCTTGATTGAAAGGCGATTAGGTGTTTAATACATGTTATAAAATGTATTACAGTGTAAGTATTAAAACTTAAAATATTAGTTAATTACTTGAATAGTTAGCAATATTTTCAGAGCATTAAATCAATGAAATAATGAATATATCTGACATTTGTCCTTAATTATTGAAATCCATACAGAAATACATAGCTGCAATACAATTTGTCGAGTATCCAATATTTCGTTCCAATCTTGTGCAAGCCCTGTTCATCTTTCTGAAGAACAACTCCAATAATTTTTTATTTCAATCAACACGTAGTTGCTCTTAATTTTAATATTTGCTCCTAAATGAATTTCGTGAAAACTTGTTCTGCCTAGTTTAGTTATAATGCGTTCTCACTAGTTGAAACTAGTTGATACTGATAGCCTTAGTTCCAACTAGAATTTACTGCTGGTCAAAAGCGAAAGTCAGTTAAAACTAGTTTTAACTAGGCAAAACGTGTTTTGACGAAGTGGCTCAGTAGAAACTAGTTTTAACTAGTAAGAACGCGTTCTAACTAAAAACGGGTTTTGACTGTAACACATACACTCAGACACTCACCCAAATACATTGCGTAGACAGATGTAAGTTTAAGTAATAGAACATATTAAGGGTGTCAGTTAGTCCTATTGCTTGTACATAGGAATGTCAGAAAAGGGCCGAGTGTAGAAGAGGTGACAGTACGATACTAATTCTTCTGTGAAGTTTACCAAAAGTGAAATGAACAACGGTACAAGAAAATGCATCGTGAGAAAAAGTTTGTTCTCAAAAGCCGAAAACTGCGAATTACGGACGTCTAGCCACGTTCTTTTCGATTTCATCTTCTGCTAACACCGAGAGAAGAAACAGTGAACATTGTAACATGCAAACAAGAGGATATAACAGCTGTTACGTAAGATGGCCACGCAATCAAACATGATATCCTCAGTTCATGCTCGATTTCATGAGAATGATTGTGCCTCACGTGCGGGATTTAATCCAGGACAGAAAGAAGATCAACATCGGTTGTAATGTCATCTGTTTACTTTATTGCATTGCAGATCTAGATTGCAGCTGACAGTCCAGCTATCATAAGTGCGTTGTAAGTAGTCAAGTAGACTGAACGTTATTATGAAGACACATGTTGCATTCTAAGCCAGGCAAGTACAACTGACGCTTCAACATGCCCAAGTTAGATTGGAATATGTGACATTATAATTACGTTCAGTCAGCTTGACTACTTACAACGCACTGATGATAGCTGGACTGACAGCTGAAAACTTGATATGCAATAAGAGACAGACGACGTTACGACAGGTGCTGACCTTCTTTCTTTTATGGTTTATCCTCAATTTTTTTATCTTCATTCATCAAAGAGATATATAATACATGACAACCCACCACCTTACACATTAGTGAGTTTTAATTATCTACAATATAATTGTTTTGTTAGCAAATTTGTTCTATTCTAGATTTTCTACTTTCTTACTTACTACAGGATGAAGATTTAAGTTACACCATGGGCAAGTCTAATTGTCTGCTGAAATACTGTTCTTACTGTCCTAGCAAGCTAACTCCTGCAGCGTTACAAACGTGCCAGTAAATCTATAAACTTATTATTTTTGGCCGTGCCCACCGAGCTAACTCCAGTGGGCGTGCCCTTAGCACTGGGCTGGCCTTATCTTGAAATCGCTGCAGGTTCTGTTTTTGATTGTTCCTCAATTATTTGTTAAATATATTTCTGTGTCTGTCTTCTCCTACATCTTTTACCAGAAGATACTCCCTAGTGCCTCAACAAACGTTCTATCATGCTGCGTCTTCTTCTTCTCAGTGTTTTCCGCATATTTGTTTCCTTGCCTGTTCTGCAGAGAACAGCCAGTTCTTACCTTATCAGTCTACCTGGTTTTAAACATTCTTCTATAACACCACATTTACAATTATTCTATTCCCTTATTTGACTGGTCTTCAACAATCCGTGATCATTTTCTTCAACGCTATACTCCAAACGTAGATCGTCAGATATTTCTTCATCAAATTAAAGTCCACTTGTGATACCAGCATATTCTTTTTGGAGAGTAATGTGCTATTTGCTTGTGGTAGTCTGTTTATTAAATCCTACTTGCTTTGATCGTCATGTCCAGATTTTGAAAGAACAAGGTCTCGAGATTAGAACCACCGCAGTTATTAGTGAAATACAAAACGGTACGAAATCTAAGGTAAAATTCGAATACATAAGTGAAACGATTCCGAAAACCAGATTGTAAAGACTGATAATGAACTTCATTGTCACAGTGTAAAAATGAATTTCCGGGTTCCAAAAAAACATATATTACAAAAATTACATCTCAAAATACGCCAAAATGGTACACCACAACACGGTCATCAAACCAGAGTGTCTTTATGGGACTGAAACACACATTTCATACGGAAAGAGAGACGTTAACGAAATCCAAAGGAGAGAAAGAAAAATAATCAGCAAAACTGTAGGTTAAATGTATGCTGAAGGAAGTATTCCTCAATACATATAAAGCCGAGAATATGTAGATACGTCTGGGAACTCCTTCCAGGCACCTGAACTGAAGTGGACCAAGTTTTGCGCACAAACTCCTTGCCCTTAGAGATCCTACATACGGGGATTTTTAACGATCTAGCTCGAATATTTACAGAGATAGGGACATGCAGCGTTTCTACAGATGTGTTGTGTGGAATAGTATCGACCTGGTTTATCGACCTGCTATGCAATACGTACTACACCTCAGGTACCTTACGTGGCAGTCGGGTATGCAACCCACCTTACGTGGATTCATTGCCTCGCACAGGTAAACACCGATCCGTTCCAGTCCTTCCGCAGACAACAATGTATCGTTTCCGAGGTGATGATCATCAGTCATCGCAGCAAGCGCTCACTACATGCATGCCGTGAGATCGCTGGATGCTTGCGGCTCTTAGCTAAGGTATGTAACACTGTATTCATCCCGTGAGAAATACCTTCCCATTATACTTGGGTATAAATGCTTCATTAATTACATTTCCGGCAAGGAAGATACAGCATACTGATGACACGTACCGACACTAGGGATGTTGTGAAGAACCGAGCAGCCAATGCAGTTAACGGTCAATGCGGGATGAGGCAAAGCTGTTGTGCCATCTCGTACGTGGTGTGCATATATGTCTTTACCCGATGGCTCGAAAAGATGACACAAACAACTTTATAGGGAGCGCAACAACAGCTCATAGACATTGTGAATAACAGTAAAAAATACTTAACACTCAATAACCATTCAAATAACCATAAAAACTATAACAGTTTTAAAAGTCAATAATGATGAGGTGTTTCCAAAAGCCGCATAACTATGAAGGTGCTTTATCCTCAGCTACCAGTTTCACGTTATTATGGACACATCATCAGGTTCATAATGTTTATATTTCTCATAATGCAGATGGGCAATTATAGAGCCCCACAATTTGGGAAATTTTCCCCGTTAACGGTCAAACAACACTGGTAGGTTGTCATCATAAAATTGAGTACACCCAAAGTAAACATGTCAGAATGTACAAAGCATGACTGCTGAATTGGCCTGTAAGGATAATATCCTGTAGTATATATTACAGTATTCGGTGACAACGGCTTTATAAAACCAATGTAAGTACAACTTAATATCCTGTGTGATTTGTGTACTTCTGCTGTATTTCTAGCAGACCGATATGGTGTAAGCAGCACGTGGAGCCTAGGAAGACACACGGAATTTTAAATTTTACTTTAAGTGATTTTATACAGCCGGTGACTATTGAACTACAGAAGATTATGCGTACTGCCGTATTCAGCAGCCATGCATTCTTCATTGTGACGAACATCTTTTGGGTGTACACAGATTTATGATACAACCCACCAATGTAATTTGACTGTTAACATGGGTAAGTTCCCGGATGCTGAGTCTCCTTATCTGTGAAACCAGAAAATGATGTCAAAACAGCAGTTGCAGATAAATTACCTTCATATAGCTAAGCGGAGTTTCTAAATCCCTCATTATCCTTGACTGTTTTAATTGTTATAATTTTTATGCTAATTTGAATAGTTATTGAATGCTGAGCGTTTTTCGTTGTTATTCACAGAGAAGATGAGAATCACAACCCCATATAGAGAAGAGTGGTGTAGTTGCAACTGGAATAAACAGAGCGCTAGGAGCGTACTTTACTGACCACAGTGTTGATGAGCAGCTGGAACATTCTTTGTGAGATTATTCAATGGGAAATACGTTATGAGATTGCTTGTTTGTTGATAGTACTGTGAGCGAACATTATGATTATTAAGTTAATATGTTTGTTTTCTACCCTACTCCACATACCTGTACTGTACCCTGTTCTAGGTGGACGAAATGCTGTTCAGGCAGAACGACTGCACAGAAGACAATTCCCTGACAAGCCATCGCCTTCGCGCCGGATGTTTGGTCGTCTCACATCTCGTCTACGTGAAACGGGAAGCTTAAATCCAAGACCTCGACATCGTCCTAGAACACGCACAGATGAACGTGCTGAAGTTGCTGTTCTCGCTACCATAGCTGTGAATCCTCAAATCAGCACACGTCAAATTGAACGTGAAGTTGGTGTGTCGAAATCAAGTGCACAGCGTATTCTTAAACGTCATAAATTTCATCCTTACCATGTTCATTTACAGCAGGATCTTCATGGAAATGACTTCCGCAATAGGGTAACATTTTGTCGGTGGGCTCAGCAAAAACTTCTGACTTATCCAAATTTTTTTGCAGATGTTCTCTTTACCGACGAGGCATCATTCTCCAACAAAGGAATTGTCAATATGAGGAATATACATTAGTGGTCCACAGACAATCCAAAATGGCTCCGTCAGGTAGAGCATCAACGTCCGTGGAAAGTTAATGTTTGGTGTGGGATTATTGGAGATACCATTATCGGACCTTTCTTTATAAATGGCATCCTGAATGGCAGACAATACTCCAAATTTATAAGACACAATCTTCCTGTTCTCTTGGACACCGTACCTCTGAAACGCTGAATGGTCATGTGGTATCAGCATGACGGATGCCCTGCACATAACGCCTTACGAGCACGACCACTTCTGAATCAGAAGGTCCCTGGTAGGTGGATTGGACGAGATGGCCCAGTTAGGTGGCCTGCCCGATCTCCGGACCTTACACCGCTGGATTATTTTCGTTGGGGAGCAGTGAAGGATGCTGTTTACCAACATGAACCAACAACACCAGAGGACATGAAGCAACGCATTATTGATGCTTGTACAGCCATCAAAGAGGAAACAGTGGCACGAAGTAGGGCATCCTTCATCCGCAGAGTGACCCTACGTATGCAAGCCAATGGGCATCACTTTGAGCATGAGATGTGAACGCTATGTTTAGTATGTAGTTACGGACTGTATTGTGGGCGATCAAACACTTCTCATCGGAAACGCTGCAGGAGCGTCTTCATGGCCCCTGCAGTGTGCGGCCGAGAATTGGCATGAAGAAGGAACTGCTCGACAGTTGTGTTATGTGGGCTGCATGACACAGGCGAAATATCTAACCAGGCCCTCACAGTTGGCGGGAGAGGCTATTCTCTACCCATCTTTACGCGCTCACTGTTCACTCAAAACTAAACAGAACAACGCGACACGATCGACGGGCATACTAGAGACACTGCCCAACACATCTGTGCAAAGCTTCACCGGATTTTCCCATTGGTTTCCATTGCGTGACCGATCGGAACAACCCTCGTACTTCAAAGTTGATAGTTTCTTCTTATCACTAAATTCAGTTTTAACTGATGCTATTCTGCGTATACTCTCTTGGATGTATATACTTACCCTCCATTATTTTGCTGCCCAGATGCCTAATGCTGGTGAGGTGTTTCAGATTCTCTGCATCCAAATCTGTGCTCGCTGCTATAGCTACTTTACTGTATAGCAAGATATCAGGTTTCATCTTTTTTTTTCACATTACATGAAAATAACTCGTTCATGTTTTTCGTATGGTTATAGAAGACTGTGCTCTGATACAGTTTGTATTAGTACATCGTCTTCACGAGAAGTTAATCCTCTGAACGTGCTTCTTACATTCATTTAATGTGTCTTTAATGTACTTATTTAACCATAAGGGAGATAAAGTGCACCGTGAAACACTCACTGTGCTAAAATTTTAAAATCGCCATCTGCCTTACAGTGAAGCTGCTTTAATGATTTCCCGCCTGCTCGATGTAACTTAGCGTGCCGTAGAATGTTCGCCATTCAGACCAGTGCCTGCATCAAATCATTATGACCAAAAACGTTACGTATCAAACCTAAACATCTGTGACAAAATTTTCGCAGGGCACTGTGTCCAGTTTGCTTACATATGGTTTAACTCTAAACTAAGTAAGGGCTGGACTTCACCTTCCTTGAGGTGATGGGACGAAAATCTCATCCCCGGCACGGTGCTTACAAATGACTGCAGGGAACGGTCCTGTAGGTATACAGGACACGCGCGAGTATGTTTTAAACAAATAACCAGGTGCGGATCACCTGAGGTAAGAAGGGCGTCGGTGAACGGCCTCAGTGGCCAAGAGAAACATTCCTAACGGCAGAAGGGACGGAAAAACTGGGTCTACGGCTTACATCCCTACCTCTAAGTAACAATTTGAAGCTATAATTTGAACGATGAAAAACAAAAATCAGGAAAGAACTACTCCAGATGGTAATTGGCAACGGGACTCCACCGCTGCCATTTGCGTCGCACATAGACGTTTGGATCCTGAGGTGCCTGTATCATCATGTAAGATGACGTCGGAGTCTTGTGGAAGACCTTCATGCAACTGAAAAAAGACCAACACACTACTCAGTGTAACCAGGTCTGATGTACGTGCTATGATGGGTACGTTGGCAGACACAACACACGACCTCTACTACAGGCTGGTGAATCAAAGCGGACTCTAAACAAGATGAAAAAATCGGATATTGTGGTATTTGCATTGCAGAGGACACGATTCACAGAATCAAGCCACTTTGATTTAGAAAATCACAGAATCTTGAAAGTGAGATCTGGGCAAAGGATCTAAACAAAGCAATAGCAGCTCGTCACAGAATTCTGTGTTCGCAAACAAAAAAATTGTCAACGCCATAATAGAATTCAGCTCCCCTCCAGTTCCCATTCACGCTTTAATAAAGACAACCGAGAAACTCCTGACAAAGTGGAAATTTTCTGTGACCAGCTAGAGGTGGAGTTACAATGAACTCCAAGTGTCAGTGTCTATATTATAATGGGTGATATCAACGAATAAAGTGAAAAGCAGTTTCGAAATGTCGTTAGCAACTATCCTGCGCACAACGGAACAAATAATAATGGCAGCAGACTTACTGACGAGTATGATCCTTTTGATCTTGAATTTATTACCTATTTCAAAAGACATACCAGAAAAAAGGAAGCTTTTGATCTTAAACATTCTACCCGTTTCAAAAGACATCCCAGAAGAAGGAAACTTTGGCGCTTTTCCAGGAGAAGATTTTGGTGAATTTAGTTGGGACCACGTCGCACTGTCTAAACCGAGTATTACGGAAATTATGAAAGCAGTAGTGAAGAAAGGAACCAATCGTGACTCATGTAGCTAAATGATCCCTATTTGACCTCTTCGATTTAATAAGAAAAGACTGACTCACATTAAAGTTGTAAGAATCGACCCCGAAAATCTAAAGCAAAATAAAGGTAATTTTTAAGAGCTCTTGCAACAAAGAGAAACAGAGACCTGGCAGGATAACCAGATAAGTGTTGTACACATTGCAAAAGTAGCGCCTTTAAGAATGAGGCATAAGCACCCATGGTGGACTGAAGAATAAGGGAGTCGATCAAAGCGCAATGGCCTATAAAGCATGATCGGCATATAAAATATAAAGCAAACTCCCGCATTACTGGTCAAAATAAGTATCGAAGCAAATTGTAAAACCGCTCTGAATAGCCAAAAGCATGGACATTACAAAAGAAATCGAGAGCTTTGCATCAGAATTTAAAAGATACAACAGAAGGAACTTTCACAGGACCTTAAAGCACCAAGTAAATGTGTGTCGGGCAGCAATATTGAGCTTCAACAAGACCGATGAGAAACTCGCAGTGACAATAAGGAAAACTGTGTGCTATTAGCTAAGTACTTTGAGAAACTGTTTAATTCCGATGAACCCAGAGAAAGATAGCCAGAATAGACAGGGAACAAATAATCAATGATTCAACTCCTCCTGCTGCTGATGAACTAAGGAGGTTAGCCAGGGGCTGAAAAACATCAAAGCCACCGGCGAAAACTCTATCACAGTGCAAATGATAACGGTCTAAGTCAAGAGACTGAAATGATATGGGAAACTGGAATAACACCTCCAGAATGGAAAACAGCACTTACCGTACAATTATCGTGGCACCTGTATCACACATGCAAAGTACTTTTCAAAGCACTGCACGGTAGGCTGGTGCAGCAAGCAAAAAATCCGGAAGTATGTTTCGATATTTTGAAAGAATCTGTGGTCGATCTGACAATGATAGAAATTATCAAGCAAACTCTAACACAGACGTATTCAAAAGTAAAATTTATGGACCAACTCTCCAAACTGAATTTCATTCAAACTGGGATATGAAATGGTGAAGGGTTATCTATAGTTTTCTTGAACTGCTTGTCAGGGGTGATAATCAAAAAATGAGACAAGGAACTGGCCAGGTGAAGGTTACTGAATAAAATTCACATTGGAATTTCAAAGAACGGCGTTAGTGTCATTTGCCTTACATTTGCTGATGACTTGGCTACATTGTCAAGAAACACTGAGATAGCTGTGGAGCAGATAAACTGGCCGAAGTAACAAGTTGATAAAGCTGACCTACCAAATGTATTTCAAGAAAACGGAACACACGACCAACATCCGAACAGCTCCTCGTCACCTAACAGACTAGGAAAAACGCAGTGTCCCAAAAAATTTCAACTACAAAAAACAATTGATACAGAGTAATGAAGGTTTGGGATATATTTCTCCAGGTAACATATTTAAGTGATTAACACAACAAGATTGAAAGTTGATGTACGAACGAGATAAGCCATTACAAATATAAAAATTTAGTACGTTAATAACTGGATTAACCGCCAAAATGTTGAATGCAAGCATCCAGATATGCATGCATTTTGTTTTACATCTGCCAGATCTCAGTTTGTGGGCTGGAGTTCCATGTCTGTTACGCTTGGTCGATCAATACAGGAACGGTTAACGCTACTTGTGGATGACGCTGGAGTTGTCGACCGATAATGCACCACATGTGCTCGATTGGAGACAGATCTGGTGATCAAACAGGCCAAGGCAACATATCGACACTCTGTAGAAGATGTTGGGGTACAACAGCGGTTATAGGCGAGCGTTATCCTGTTGGCAATCATCCTCTCCAAAGCTGTTCGTAAATGGCAGAACAACAGGTCGAATCACCAGACTAACGTACAATTTTACAGTCAGGATAACCACGAGAGTGCTCCTGCTGTAATACGAAATTGCACCGCAGACCATAACTCCACATATAGGTGCAGTGTGTTTAGCATGCTGACAGGTTGGTTGCAGGCCACCTTCTAACAAATACACGGCCATCATTGGCACCGAGGCACGCAACTGAAGTGGCAAAAGGCTGAGGTTTGGGGACAGCCGAATGCACGACGTAGGGCTTCAGACTCGGAGCTGTCTTTTAAGTAAACGATTTGTAACAGTTCATTGTGTCACTTGGTGCCAACTACTTCTCAGATTGCTGCTGCAGATGCTGTACAATGCGCCAGACCCGTACACTGAACACGATGGTCTTCGCTCTCGGTAATGCTACGTGGTCGTCCGGAGCCCAGTCTTCCTGCAACCGTGCATTCCCGCGCACGCCAGTGTCATAAGTTATGTACTGTGGCTACATCACTGCCAAATCTTTCTGCAATATTACGGTAGGATCCTCCAGTTTCACGTAGCCCTATTACACGACCTTTTTCAAACTCACTGAGATGTTGATGCTGGCGTCTATTGTCGCCTTAAAGGCATTCTTGACTAATACCAACTCACCAAGTCCAATCTACAATGTAAGTAACGCTCACAATCGTTAGAGCGTGTATTTGAAGCAATCTTGACGTGCATCCTTACAGTGATCCTGCTACCGCCACTCTTATGCGACTGGGGAAAAATCTGAATACATATCATTTTTAAGGTGTAGAAACACCCTACCTACTTTCGTTGGAGGCACGACTCCTTGTTGGTGTTGCGATTTCTTTCTCCGCTAGTGTAGAAAAAGCGGACGGTTTCAGATATCGAAGCGAAATAGTGTAGACAAAAACTAGCGCAATAGAAGGCAACACAACCTGAGAGACAATGTGGCAGCTGCTTTTTATAGGGCACTTTTTCTATTCAAGACAATGTCAATTTCAATAAAAGCTACAGTCAGGCACTGTAATGCGGTGATCAAAATCGAATGTCTCTACCCAAGTTTATGCCTCAGAATTACAGGAAGTGCTGGGCTGAGAGAAGCCTAGAAGTGTGACAGCTAGCTCCTTTCGAGTGTAATGGCTCCTTAGATGGGAAGACAGTCTGTACTGACTACGAAGATGAGACGAGTTAGTATGGGATAACGAACGACTGATCGGATCGATAAGTACCGGTGACTTGAGTTCCAAGTACGTCTATTCAGGGTGGATGTAGGTTGACTAAGGAAGTATATTTTTAATTAACTTAACAACATAACGAAAGTCTCCGATAAATGCTTCAAGGAAGTAAGGAAGGTTCTCAACAGCTTCGGACTGAATTCAGAAAATATTTCTAACCGCTCAAGGTATAGATCGCTGATCTACAACTTTAAGGACTTACACGATGAACAGAAGCGATTTAGCTGGTGGCAAGAGGACGAAAGGTAATGGCCAGAGGAAGGATGAAATTTTTTGTACTGCAAAAAATCCTTCCTGAAATTCTTCCTAGTGACTCAGCGTTTCTTTGTTGGTTATAAAGGAATAAAAATGTGTCTATACTGCAGTCATTGCTTGTCTACATTCTTTTTCCATAGTAAATCCAAACTTACCAACATTGAGTATTGCAATAATGTTTGATGAATTTCTTTTGCTTCTGAACTTTCGGCAGTATCTAGGAGACTTTAGTTAGCAGACTTAGAATACAATAGTCTTAATATTGGCCTGTTGTGACCTTTTCATGCGTTGATATGATGTCTGAATTCTGGAACTCGTCAGGTATATCTCTTTTTCGTGAATGTTATTGATGGGCTCACAGAGAAAGCTTATCGTTTAATTGTCTAATGGTTGGAGCATTTCTCCAATTAGTGCATCGTCTCAAGGAGTCTTTTCTGTTTTCAGTTCTTTAAAGGCTCTGTAAAATTCTTTCTTTAGTACTATTGAACCAAGGTCATCCCGTGGTATAACTCTTTCCTCTTTGAATAAACAGCTTTCATTCTAGGCTTTCATATACTTTTTTATGAATTTATTTTGGAGCTCTGCTATTTCATTTTTGCTAACAGTATTTACTCCATCCTTGTTCCTGATTGGTTACGTCTTGACTAGTTACACTTATTCTACGTAACGATTCATTTTTCTTCAATTTTATATCATCTTTCTTAATTCCAAGCCTATAAAAGTAGGGAATAAAGAATTTTTGACGCACATAACAGACGTTCTCTCTCGCTACGGGTAAAGCTGTGTGGTCTCCTTCGTTCCCTCACAAGAAGTTTTCTGCTACTTGGATCTTGTGCCGGCTGGAGTGGTTAAAAATGTAATTTCGCTTCATGTCTCTCATCTTAGCAATGACTCTCCCCCACTTCCTCTCTCACTTACGTGAATGACACGTCTGCGACCAAACTCTGTCTCATAACCTTGAAGGCCTCTGACGTGTGCGTAATTGAGGTAGGCAAGAAAGAGTGTCAGAAATCTACAGAAAGGTAACACATTAATAAGTATTTTGCTGCACATACATTTAAAATCTGAAATATACGTAACTTTGAATGACTGTCACTTCTTCTGCGGGGCTGAGTTATACAGGGAAAGTCCTGCAAAGCTTGAAACTCAAATATTGCGGAAATGAAAAGTGCTGTTGATGTGCGGTTTTCACATAACAGATTGATAGTCAAGGGCTCGTATTTTTAGCGAATCAACAGATTGTAATAATACTTAAAAAGTGTATTTCTTGTGCAAGTATACCCTTTTTAAATCGATTAATGCCCTACTGACATCAACAAACTAAATGTAGGATAAATTAAAATGTCGGTGATGTTTGTTGCAGGATACTAGTGCGAATCGTTTACGAGATATCATATTTTGAAAGGTTATCACATCGTAACTTGTTTTTGCCGTTCAGCCTGCCTAGTTCCTAGATGCAATTTATTGTGTTTACTTTCATCGTGTTTATGTGTTCCATGAGGGCATTGCGACTTGCCAGTCAGTGTGCGGCAGTCCAAGCGGAAGGTCGTATATGAATGATGGGATTCAGCAATGCAGAAAAAGCCAACATACTCATAGTGAATGGAGAGTGTAGGTAGAATGCAGTTCGTTCTCGTACGCTGTGTGCGTCAAGATGTCCCAATAGACGTCAACCACCTCGGCTCTGATTTATCAACCTCTTCAACTAGTTTCGTGAAAGTGATAGTCTAACAGACAGACAACGTAACAGAGCGAAACATGTGACGACAGGAGAGAGGGAATTTAACGTTGTTGCTGCTGTTGCAGTTGATCCGCACGCTAGCTCCCACGCAGCCTCACGAGGAAGTGGCATAAGTTAGACAAGGATCCTACGCATTCTCCGTTGACATAGCTTCCTTTCCTATCACATCTCTCTCCATCAAGAGCTGTATGGAAGTGATTATGAGAATCGTGTGAACTTCGGTTCACGGACATTAAGCCTGGATACTCTAGATCTATCACGTATCTTGTTTAATGATGAAGGCACATGTGCCAATAACGGCCAGGTATACTGCCGGAACATGCACTATTGGTCTGTTGACAGTCCCCGTAGGATTCGTCAGGTGAAACGTCAGCATCCATAGAGTGTAAACGTTTGGTGTGGGATAGTGAACCATCAGCTCTTAAGCCCGTTTTTCATAGACGGGACACGGAACTCGCAGGAGTATTGCTGCCTCAGAACAGACCATCTTCCGCGAATGCTAAGACGAACCTGTAGTACCAACATGATGACTGTCCAGCCCGTAGTGCATGAAGTACTACAACAGTCTTCACGAATTAATTCCTAGTCGCTGGACTGGACGCAGAGGACCTGTACTTTGACTGGCCTGTTCCCTGTGTTTCACACCTGTAGACTTCTTGCTGTGGGCAAAGCAGAAAGACGTTGTTTACAAAGACATACCAACTGCACCAGTTGACATGCAACGACGTATTACTGCAGCCTGTTTGAACATCTACTTAGAAATGCTACCACGTGTACAGCAGTCGTTCCATACCATACTGGAATCGTGTACTGCCGTTGACAGTGATTGTTTTGAACTCAACCTGTGATGGTCAATTGTCTCGTTACTGTTCAGAATCCATATATATAGTATATGCACTTCTGATATTCTTTAATTTGAGCTACCACAACTCTTGTACAAGTGGAGGTGTGGGAACTTTTCAAAATACAGTATTTCGTAAACGACTCGCATTAGAATCCTACAACAAAACAACTCTGACGTTCTGATTTATCATACTATTCTGAGGTGTGGGGTTGATCTGTTATTCTGCGCAACGGATTAATCTGAGATGTACCCTTTACCCTGTGGCTCCTGCAAGATGCATTTCCACCCCCTACACTACTACAGAAATCAGACAGACGCTCCTAACGTTCTAAAGAGAAATGCCTGAAAAACTTTCAGCAATAAATATCTTCTGGAGTCGTCCACTGTAGGGAAATGGCACAAAAATTCACAAAATTTCTTACGTAACTAGTGAAATACTTGAGTACTGGAGTAGTGCTAGTTAGTGTAAGAAAAACATGAAACTAACGAAAGTTATTATTTATTTTGCAAGAATTCTGAGAAATCACAATGACACTTTTAGTTGTGAATTGAACAAGTTATATCCTGGTTCGTTTCGGAATGTGAAGTTACTTTTCAAGGATAGAATTCGCTAATGAAATTTCTACACAAAGTTTAAGATGGTAGTTAACTTGGCAGAATGGCTGTGAGGTCCGCCTACTCAGCTTGAATAATTATCCTTTACAATGTTACTAGGTGCAGTCGAGGCTGTTGCGTGTGAAATGCAGTGAAGTGTACTGTTGTGGAGGAAATATGGGGCTCACAATAGCTGTAGCACACAATACCATAAGCTGCGATGACTGCTGTCTGCGCCACTCGCTGCTGACAAATAAGATAACTCTCGTTCTATCTGGATTGACATTCGCCAATCAAACCGTCCCTATGCCTTGATGAAGTCAAGGATTCCCAATCGCCCCTAGTCTAACTATTGGCGTGGTACACCGGTCAGATAACCAGTCCACCGCGATGCCACTCAAAATTCGCTTGCAGGCGTTTAACTATAACTCTGTCCGTTCACACCGCACAATAAGTGTGTCGGCCAACACAGTGAACAACGCTTAATCGCAAGGACTCAATATAGAGTCGCCCTTTGATTCGCTCTCGACTGAGGTGCTCTCCCAGTGAAGTACTGAGGAGAGACTTGATCCTCGCTCTTTCGAGTACATGTACGAGCGCACACGCTCTCGTTACGTGTTCTCGCTCCAAGAGCGACAACAGAACGGCCCCTCTCCACGCCAGACGTGAAGGGGTATATCTTTCGGTCCCTTCCATTATTCCTTCAGCTCAAGTCGTCAGATATATCGTCTGCCAATCAGCATTGCTCTTCTAAAATGGGAGAATGACGTTTCGTTTAAGGCGACCAATCTGGAAACCTATAGCTTTGGCGTTTGGCGTTTGCTGTCTCCCTGTGAAAATCTCTGAAACTGCGTGCTATGCATAAAGAATGTGTAGGCTGGCTGGTCCCACACAATGTAGCGGAATTTGCTTTTAAGCCGAACACGGGGTTGTTCCCCCCTTTCACTCAGGCCCATGCTGTCCGATACGGATGGTCACTGGCCAAGATGGGCTAGGTCGTCCTCTGAAGGGCCTGGTGTCCCACTGTGCAGCCTCTCTCCTGAACTAAAAGCCTCTGTGACCGTCGTGTCTGGAATGTATGTGCGCACGCCAGCCTCGAGTATTTCAACCATGGTGGGCTCACTTGTCAATTGCATATCGTTTACATGAATTAGTACAACATTGACTTTATCTTATCGAGTTTGGGTTCGAATGAAGCGTCTTGATTTGCGGAATATGGTTGTGAGGCCGGAATATGCAGGCAATGAAGGTCAGGAGATCACGACGTCTTACACTGTTAGTCTCTTAATGTCAATAGGCATTGTTCCACTTAAAGAATGTATATTTTCACAAAAAGTGCCCTTTCTGAGTACTATTAAAAACTGTTTATTCGCTGACTATATGAGTCCCTAACTACCAATCCGTTCTGTTGAAACCACACATCAATAGCACTTTCCACTTCCACAATATCTGCAATGCAAGTTATAGGTGATTCACTCTTTATACAATTTGAGTAAGCTTCTTGACAGAAACAAACTGTTTTAAATGCTGATACAATCAGGTAAGTCTCTGACAAGTAGTAATGCTTGATAAGAGCTTGCTACATCGATGTATTTTCTCACTGCTGTCTTCCGTACCAAAGTTAGTACAAGTTTTAAGATACACTGAATCCTGGGCGAAGTTCTAAGTGCGCTGCTTAAAAAGATGCTCTAGTCAGTGAGAGCCGCAGACACTGAGGTCATGTAAACTCGGAGTCCTCTGGTGGCGTGTACGGGAGGCGCCGCCATCCAGAAATAGCGAATTATGGAACAGCGACCTCGCCCGATTTTTGCGACGTAAGCAAAAGTTGGTAGGCGTGTTTCTACATCTGAAAGATGATGTCTATTCAAATTTCGCTCCAGTAACAGAAGAGTGGCGCTAGTAGTGCCACTGTGAGGATGCAAATCAGGTTTGCTTTAAATGCAAGATGTATCCATCGTGAGCGTTACCTAACTTTTAGATTGGACGATGTTATTAAAGAATGCCTTTAAGGAGACAAAGACGCCATTATTAGCACTGAATTTCAACGAGGTCGTATAATACGGCTACTAGAAAATGTAGGTTCCATCTATGATACTACGTAAGCACTAGTAGGAATGTAGCTATTGTACATGATTGCTGGCAGTCGTGGTCACACGGCTACTAGAAAATGTAGGCTCCATCTATGATACTACGTAAGCACTAGTAGGAATGTAGCTATTGTACATGATTGCTGGCAGTCGTGGTCACGAGAATATACAGTCACAAAAATACCGGGCTCCCGACAGCCAAGTGGCTCTAACGAGAGGGAACACTATTGTGTTCGGCGTATGGATCTGGCGCATCGTACTGCATCCGCAGCAGCAATTTGAACGGTAGTTGGCACCACAATGAGATAGCGAACTGTTAAAAACCTGTTACTTCAACGACAGATCTGAGCCAGTCGCCCTTTACCGCGCATTCCACTGATCCCAAACCACCACCATTTGCGACTTCAGTGGCGTCAAGTGAGAGCTCATTGGAGGTCAGGGTGAAGTCATGTTGTGTTTTGTGACTAAAGCTGGTTCTGCCTCAGGGCCACTAATGGTCGTCTGTTGGTTTGAATGAGGCTAGTTGAGGTCCTGCAACGAAACTTTCTGCGTGCTAGACACACTGTGCCTACACCCGGAGTTTTGTTCCGGGATGCTATTTCGTGTGACAGCACGACCACTCTGGCGGTTAACCCACGCACCCCGATTGAGATGTTGATGAACAGCATTCCAGGGGTGTTTTCCAACAGGATAATACTCGGCCACATACCACTGTTGTAACCCAATATGCAGCACATATTGTCGACATGTTGTCTTGGCCTGCTCAATCACCAGATCTGTCTCCAGTGGAGCACATACCGAATATCATAGCTCCAGCGTCATTCCCAAACAGCATTAACTGTCCCTATAATGACCGACCAAGAGCAACAGGCATGGAACTCCATCCCACAAATGACATACAACAGCTGTACAACATAATGCATGCACGTTTGCATGTTTGAATACAGCAGTCTGGTGGTTACACCGGTCATTAATGTACCAGCATTTCACATTTGCTGTGCCTTGTTCGCGCTTACATTAACCAGTAATCTTTCAGGGTTAATCGCTTAAACACGTAACCTAGACAAATGCATTCCCGAAAATTCTTTACTCTTCATTAATTACTGTTTGGTGTTAACTTGTTTCCCGTGAGTGTATACATCTCTTTTGGTTTCAAATCCATGAATTTGAAAATATATGTGTCTGTTGTATCCAATGATGTGTCGTTCATTCTTATATTTACAACGTATTAAAATTTATTCATGGTTTTTGAACTCAATACCTCTGGTTCTAGACGACACCTGTCCGCTGCTTGCGGTCTTGCGGTAGCGTTTTCGCTTCCAGCACGGGTTCCCGGGTTCGATTCGCGATGGGGTCAGGGATTTTCTCTGCCTCGAGATGACTGGATGTTGTGTGTCTTTCATCGTCATTTCATCCTAATTCACTCGCAAGTCGCCGAAGCGGCGTTAAAGAACTTGTGGAGCGGCGGCCGAACCGTCCCGCGAGGGGTCTCCCGGCCACCAATGCCATACGCTCATTATTTTTATTATTATTAATACGACACCAACTTAAATTTTTTATTTCCTTCCGAAACGTTTATGAAAACAGAATGATAAATGTTACGTTGACCACCTATAATATGAAACACCTACAAGAATGAAAATATTATTCATCGCTTATTTTTATTTCCACTGTTAGGGGTTCTTGAACTATCCTTCCTGTTACCACTGGGGTCAATATGACACACTAGAATATCATGCCTGTTATCGTTTTCAAAGCTAATGACTTTGTCTGTTTCAGTCAAATTCCATCCAATGATGTTTTATTCAGTTTTGTATTGACAGCACGTTATAATTTATTAATGGTTTTTATTTTTGCATTGAGTGCTACTGGGGTCAATATGTCTATATGTTTACGGGAAATCTGTGCACTTTACTAAATTCTGGAAGAAACATGCTACCCTATGACTACAATATCAGTGAGTCGCAGCTGGAACTGGTCGTCTTCCGTAAATACCTAGATGTGACAATCTGCTGGAATTCAAAATAGAATGTGGGAAACATATTCACCATTGGAATTAGAACCAGCTTCAGCTGTCTGTTAGAATGACGAAAAGGAAATTTTATGCCTGGCCGGGACTCGAACTCGGATTTCCCGCTTCACGGTACATACCGCCTTAACCGATTCGGCTATCCGTGCACGAATCACGACCAGACCCACACTTGTGTCACAAAGTGCGCCCGTTCGTTACGTATACTCATTTCCAGAAATGACATACTTATTAGGAGCCGGTGGTTACACCGGCTGTAGCAGTACCTGTGTTATTAAGAAGTACGATGAAATGTTCCTTCAGACATACATTCATGTCCGAAGAAAAATTGCATCGTACTTCTTAATAACACAGGTACTGCTGTTTCGTAAAATGAAAAGACCACATGGGCTCAGTCGCAGCTTAAGCAGGTGGCTGACGTCGGTTCATTTGCAGCATCCTGAAAATTTGTCAGTCTACAAATGAGACTGCTTACGAGACGTGCGAACCCTCCAAGCATATTGCTGAAATTCTGAGAGCTGTACCACATAGGACTAACAAGGGATACACTGAACTCATACAAATAAATAGCAGTACTTATGGCCATAAGATTGTTCCACCCACGAGAGAGTGTCACGAAGATTCTGCAAAACCTGAACAGTCAGACGCCTGAAGTATGATGCCAGCCATCCCGCAAACGCTTACCTACAAATCTTCACGAATCAGCGTTAAGTGGAGAACGTTGGAATATATTACAACTTTGTTTCCCTGTGGGATATGCAAAGACCGGATTTTTTATAGGGTGCACAAAGGTATCTAAGGAACCTTTCTTCCAACACTCCGCATGCGAGTGGAACAGTATTAAGTTCTAATCAGCGGTAGATCAGAAATGATGCAGTCATTTGCACAGTATTTTATGATGACCACATCCTTGAACATCTAAGATGTCACCTCACTTTTTCTAAAACGCGTATAATTTATTTATATTATGTACATTTACATCTCAGCCAACGGCTTTGCCGCTGCCGTAACATGATTTCCGGCCATATCACCAAAGTTATGCGCTGTCAGGCTTTGCTAGCACCTGGATGGGTCACCGTCGGGGTCTGCCGTGTGCTGTTGGCAAGAGAGGCGTACTCAGGCCTTTTGAGGCCAACTGAGGAGCTACCTGGTTGAGAAGTGGCGCCACCGGTCACTAAAACTGACAACGGCCAGGGGCCGGAAGAGCGGTGTGCTGACTAGATGCCCCTCCGTTGCCGCACCCGTAACGCCTAAGGGAGGAGGATGACACGGTGGCGTGTTGGCACAGCCGAGCCTTTAAGATGTATTCGTACGGTGTTTGTTTCCATTTTCCTCTGGTCCCAGTTAGCCCCTGATTTAATTCTTTCGTTACAAAAATACAGCGAGAAAAGGAATCACTTCGAGAAGTATTGTCCTCATCACTCTATCACCTGAGCAACAGATGTTTCCCTAAAGTGAATCCTTGCGTGGTGATCACTAGTGTGGCACTCAGAAGACGGCGAGTCAGTGATGTGCGTAGAGGCGTAGAGGAACGGCACGGAAAGGACAGACAGGCTACGGAGACAACGGTATACGGAGTGTGGTCGTTGTCGGGAACGTGTGGGCAGAATTGACTAACCTTAACAAACGATTCTGAAATTCATGTCAAAGGTGCAAGAAAAGTGCGAGAGAACAACAGGCAAAGTACTGTATTTATCTCAATGTTCGCCTAATTGCCTAACGAGGTTCACAAAGGGGATCCTATTGCTACTAGCTCTGTATATTAACAGCAGCGCTGAGAATGTAAGTGATTAATAATAGTTCATAACTAAATAACGAATGCAATTGTGGGCTTCTGATCTAACAAAATCGTATTCCCACAGATACAGCGACAATAGTTTACAATGATGTCACCATGATGGAATGGGTGCACTCAACTAGTGTTCGCACAAGAAAACAGATGAAACAGAGGACATTACTAGTATGCATCGAAAACTTTCACTTCAGGTGTAGAGTATCGATAAAGACACTTCCATTGTGAGAATAACGGGATTCAGAATGCAAAAACAAGTATCACACGCGCAGATTCTTTTACTAATATCATGCAGTCAGATTGTAACAAAGTAAAGCCGTAATGTGGAAAGAGTTAAATGACTATTTTATGGTTATAGACATCAGGAACGACAGTTTATATACAGACTAAATATTCAATGCTAGTTCAGTTAATTCATTCTTGACTGTCGGAAATCAGAGTAAAATCAACAATTTCATTTCAGTTCTGTTACACATGACTTTCACAGCCAAATTGACACACCGAAACTGCACTCGAACGATAGCGAATATATAGATTTCCATACTAAGTGTTGTGGTGTCACAGCTTCCCCATTCTCATTGAATGCCTTCTTTGTTCTCTTTATTCTATGGAAGTGGGCTGGTAAGACAATGTCAAGAAAGAAAGTGTATAATGTACACATATTATAAATTAAAGTTCTCCGCCGCTTTTTTCCTGTCTATACGTCAAGTCTAATATTAGTCACTTCTGTAAGGATTTTGATACGCTTTTCACTAATAGGTAGACACGTGCGAAGGCTGGGGTTGGGGGGTGGAGGGGCGAGCGTCCCTAGCAAAGGGAGACATTCTTAAGGATTGAGGACAATTGTTAGGTCGTGAACTACTTTTAATGGTGCATAGTTCCTTTCCAGGGTCAGCAATGTTAACTGCAAGAGAATTATTTTACTGGGTGCTGTAAAACAGTGATCTCACTTGTAACACATATCAAAGAGCTAGAGTGCTCAGTGCACTTGAAACTCGCGGTCAGGTTTACAGCTAATCTCGAGGGACGTGCTACAGCCGAGACATCTCCCGGAACCGTTGCATAGCTGCCTGCCGCTCTTGTGGTCTAGTACAGCAGTGCGCTCCTGAAACTCGTCGATAATCTCACAGGACCCATGCAGGCAGCAACTATGCAGAGTTAACCTACTTTAGTCGATCGCGGACTATAGCAGACTAGCAGACCGTTACTGCAACAGCTCTGAGTATTTCGCTGGCTCTCGCACATACAAACACTCGGCACTCTCGTATCTTGCATGATGTTAACGAAGTTTGCGCCACTCTTACCTTGATTTGCACTAGTATAGCTTAACACTTCGAGAAGCCACCGACATTTACGAAGCCCAAACAGACTTTAAACCTACAATTTAAAGAATAGAATTGCAGGGTATTTCTCCACCATCAGTCCCGTTAACGTTCTTGAAATTGACACACCAACCCTCTTCAACGTAAATAAGCGTATTTCGGTGTTGATTGGCTAACTCCAGTGACACTTACGTCGGAAACGGCACCATTTATCGGATTTTTTTCTTAACACTTATTTCTCAGCACTACCTACCCTGCAACACACTTAAAAGCCGGTTTCTGATCACCCTGTATAAAATTAAATTTTGTACCAGTCGATATACGTACAGCGTAAATCACCTAAAGTGAAAGCCCGCATCTCGTGGTCGTGCGGTAGCGTTCTCGCTTCCCACGCGCGGGTTCCCGGGTTCGATTCCCGGCGGGGTCAGGGATTTTCTCTGCCTCGTGATGGCTGGGTGTTGTGTGCTGTCCTTAGGTTAGTTAGGTTTAAGTAGTTCTAAGTTCTAGGGGACTGATGACCATAGATGTTAAGTCCCATAGTGCTCAGAGCCATTTGAACCATTTGAACCTAAAGTGAATTATGGCAACGATAGGATATATGATACACTAACTCCGACTCTCCATGTTCTGTCGCTCCAACATTTCGACTGGCACAGAATATATATATATATATATATGCTACCTCCTTTCCTGTCCTGTTAAAGTAGTGACTCTGCTGACAGTCTAACTAAAACTATCACAATGCCTCATTCCGTTCATATTCTTTTATTTTTGAAACAAGTGTGTACATAGATAATTTTGTCGGTACGTCATGTGCTATAGTAAGTACTGTTGTGTGTAGTTGCTTACATAGGTAAGCTGAAGAATAATGAAATAGATCATGTAAACGTTTTCGAAGAATGAGAATCTAAGGCCGTCAAGAATACTTTATTTCGCTTCAAGCAGGAGAGAGTATCGTTTCTGCAAAAGGCCCACAGGACATTTAACAGGGGTAACAAAAAAAGAAAGAATCCTTAGATTGGCTCAAAACTGTAACGAAAACCAAGAGGTATAGGGAAGGTGTTTTCATGTTAGCCTGCTACGGTCGCAGGTTCGAATGCTGCCTCGGGCATGGATGTGTGTGATGTCCTTATGTAAGTTAGGTTTAAGCAGTTCTAAGTTCTACGGGACTGATGACCTCAGATTTTAAGTCCCATAGTGCTCACATTTGAACCATGTTAGCCTACCCAAAGTAAGACACGTTAGAGCGCAAAAGAAAAGAAGGAAATAAATTACAGCACGTAAAAGATAAAACCATTGTAATCAAACGATACAGATTCTGAAGTCTTGTGAGGTGACATATAAAGGAAAATTTTTGTATGTCCATACTTCTGAATGGAGGTTTGAGGGACTTCGGCCGTTCGCTTACGTAATAAAATGGAGTTAGTGGTTGGTGGTTGGAGACACAACATCGTTGTTACAGTCCACAGAAACCAGATCATAGATGTTGACCGCCGATGGGATTGTGTCTACGATTGGAGTTGAGGCCAGAAGATGGTGTAACGGATCACCAAAACTGGTTGCTATATAATAAACAACATCGAAAGGACGGCTACAGGTGTTCTATTTTATAACATGCGTAAAGGAGAGGGGTCTTCCTATTCCTAACAATAAGTGATGGCCTAGGAAGGAACACTGTTTCTGTAGAAGATTGCATGTGAAAACAAAATCAGTATCTAGCGAAACAGTAGAAAGAGAATGAACGACATGGAGCATTCAAAGTTTTGTTTGTGAGTGATTACTTACAGTCCGTGAAGAACCTAACACTTTATAACAAATAACGCACGTGAATTCGTCCAGATGTGAGACTGCATATCAGAGCTAGTATAGATATTGAAACTGTCATACTACGACTGTCCATCACGTTCCATTATTGTCACTGATTCCTTGTCTGAGAGGTACGCCTTCAATAAACGTTGAGAACATTGTTTACACTAATTGATGAGAAAATCCGTGGTATCGGCAGCGGAAGTACGCTGCAAACTGAAGTGAAAGTAGTGCATCTATTCTGTAGTTTCTGTAAACCTCACACTTCTTTGGATGCTTAGAAAATTACACGAAATGCTTTTTGAAATAATCAGTCACATGGACAGTGATGGAAATAAGGAACTGTACATTATTCCTTCTGTATGTCCATTTCTTTGGCGTGACACACCATATTTGATCCAGTAGCCGTTATGAATTAAGACACAAATTAGTTACAGACCTTGGCTGCCATTGGGTGTTGATGAAATTTCTTTGTTTCAATGATTTCCACTCCAACTCGCCTATCACATCCGTCACATTCTCTCCCCTATTTCACTATAATACAAAACGAGATGCCTTTCATTGATCTGTTTCTACTTCCTCCATCAATCCTACCTGGTAAACCTGCTATGGATCCCATGCGGACCAAGCTCGAACTCTAATGCAAATCGGCGAAATGCCGCGACCAATGAGAATAATAGGCTAGGAGCACTACGTTTGTAGTGTGTGGATGAGTTGAGAATTTGGGTCTGAAGGGAGGCATGCTAGAATAGTCCGTTTAGTTGTAAAAATGAATCTGTCCGGATGGCTCAGTGCTCAGAGCATGTGGCTAATAAGGAGGAGACCCGGGTTCGAATCCCGGTCGGGCACGAACTTAGAACTTTCTCCACTGATTTCAATCAACGTCCGCTCGCAGCTGGGATCTGTAATTGGATATGGAATTCCGCTTTCTGCAACACATTTCTGGAGTTTTGTTTTACACAAACACGTTTCAGCACTTTTCGCGCTTTCTTCAGTGGCTTACTTTACATTCTTTCTGTAAAACGGTTATTACATATCAACACTTCGAGAAAATATTTGGTACTAAATATTTACATTTGTGAATGAAGTGATTGTTGTCAAATATTATACATGGTTTGTTTACAATTCACAGTTGAGATATGTATTATTGGTCTGACTCGTTGTGTGTTGTTTATTACATTATGTCCAAAGCTCTGGTTTTTAGAGCTTATTTGGAAGAAAGATGGGTGTATGCATTAATTTACATAACTTATAGTAATCTATTAAATGTGTGTGTTGGTAGCTGTAAGTCTGCAGCACAGTCCACAACTTCTCATCTGCAAACAACAGAACGCAATTTTTACTTTTGTTTATTATACATGTCCGAGAGAAAATGAGCCTCTATCTCAACCGTGAACTGTAAACAAGCCGTGTATAATATTTGACAACAATCACGTCATTCAAAAATGTAAACATTTTGTACCAAATGTTTTCTCTAAACGTTAATATCTAACAACAATTTTACAGGAAGGAAATAAAATAACCCACTGAAGATAGCACAAAAACTTGTCTGGGTAAGACAAAACTCCAAAGGTGTATTGCATAAGGCGAAATTCTGCATCCAGTTGTCTTTGCAAGCACAGAAATAAGAAGAGCTGCAACACCACAAGATGATTAATATCAGTAATTCCTTTACGTCTTAATTGATAATGTCCGAAAGAACACACACCACATACACATGGTGGTTCGGTTAAACGTTTCAGTGCAGCAATCTCCGGAACAACAATAGATACTGAAAAGCGACTTTCGCGGGTATGAATGTAAGACAAGGGCTCATTAATGTAAATACTGTGAGACAGTCTTAAACGTAAACAAATGTTATTTCCAACACAATTTTTTTTTCTTTAATGGGTTTCGGTATTATTTCTTACGCAGGAATTAATCATGAAAAGAGTGCGTTGGTTGCACAGCAATAGGTCAGTTACATACCGACAAATTGCAAAGAGAATTAGACGCTTGAAATATACGAAACACATTTCTATTCGCATCCAGAGATGCAAGCGTGAACCGCGCGTTTCACGTAATCGCGATGTGATTGACGTGCATAATCTTGCTTTCACTGTTATGACAAAAGCCTAAGGTAGTTATCGATTTTCCTCCCATAAACATGGATATATACATAACGGTTACCATCTTGCGAGCGTTATTTATCTACACAATACTGAATAGTATCGGTCAGTGTATTAGACCAACAAATCCCAAATCGATGGGTAGGACGGAGCAGTCCTGTTCAGAGATTTCCACCGCTGTCGCCGGACCCCATCTCCATAAATCTTTTTGTCTTGAGCCGTGTGAAAGATGTGGTGCATCAGAAGTTTCAGACAGCACTGGACAACATGAAGGCCCGTATTACCGCTGCATGTGACACAATAACACCCGAAACACTGACACCAGTGAGTCGATCAGTGTTGGAGCGTGCACAGCCGTGTTGCCATGTAAATGGCGATCTCTTCGAAACATACGCTGTAGCGTTTCTGCTGGGAGAAACGTGATTCCATAGCGGCGTACATTTTGTGTGTTTCTGGCGAGATGTATGTTTCTTTAGTAGGTACTATTGTACATTTATGTAATAGTGCCAAAGTTCAATTCCAACGTAATTATCAATAATGTTCTGTGAGATGTCCCGTGCCATTATGTAATTGATGTACAGCTACGTACAACTAGCATTTACCCCTCTGTTTGATCCTTGTTCAACCATTAATTACGTTTATTCGGCTGGTGATACTCAGTATTTCGTTACCATTACGTCCATTCTAGTCATGTAGCAGAGATTAACAAAGCACAAACGAGAAACCCTTTCCTTATTTTACCTTGTGTGTGACTGGACGTTTGTATTGTTTCCAGCAAATAGCAATAAGTGCAGCGTTTGTCGCCTCGTATACGTCAATCACACCGCGATTAGCGGGCAACGCGGTGTTCACGCTTGCATCTCGGGTTGTGCAACAGCGGCGTTTTTCGTTTATTTGAAGCGTCAACTCTGCTTTACAATTTCTCGGTATGCATCTGACATATTGCCATGAAACCAACGCCATTGTTTTTGTGATTTTTCACGTTATTGATTGTGTAAGGAATAAGATGAGGTGTCCATTTAAAAAAAATGAGTTTCTGTTGAAAATAATGTTTGATTTCATTTTAGAATGTCACGTAGTATTTACATTCATACTGCGGAAGTCGTTTACGAATATCTGTTGTTGCTTAGAGATATCCACGCTGAAACGTTTAAGTGGATTATTCGTTACGGCGAGATCTCTACACGAAATTTCAGCAACCAGCATTTTCGTCCAATCACGAAAATATTTTGTTGGCGCCCATCTATACAGGGACAGATGATCGCCGTAGAAAGATGAGAGAACACAGAGCATGTACGGGAAGATTTAAGTGTCGTTTCTGCCGCGCGCTACTTGAGGATGGAACGGCAGAGAAATAGTTTGAAGGTGATTCGATGATCCCTCTGTCAGGCCCCAAGTCTGAATTGCAGAGCTGTCATGTAGATGCAGAGTTACGTGTATCAGATGTTTAGTTTCAGTTCTGTACCTGAAATAACTATTGAGACATTCAAAATTACTTAAAATCCGAATTTTTATAGCTTCTCACTGAAACAACTTCTTGAATTTTTTATGTGTTTTTATCAACACGTATTTTACATAAACACTTTGTTGCTAAATACGTAAACAGTATTTTGTTCATTAAATTACACCGTCTGATAGAAAACGCAAAACACACATAAGACATGCTCGGATGTCAATACAACCCTTACACACCATCAGTGTCTTTGTGAAAGATCTTTAATTCTCTGTGACAGTTATAACGCCCACTAAAGTGCGCTGATGTTGTTACCAGGCTTGTTATGGTGTATAAAGTGGTGTAAGCAGCGTCAGATGTTGGGAGATTATTGTGAAAGACCGGAAATGCTGTTTACTCATGTGAGTCAGCGTTATCTGCACTCACAGAGTTTGAAAGGAACCTAATTATGGTCTTCCCCTTGGCCAGCTGGTCAGATCGTGCAACGTCAAAATTTTGGGACTGTTCTGATGTGGCAGTGGCCTGATACCAGTTGGTTCAAATGGCTCTGAGCACTATGGGAATCAACTTCTGAGGTCATCAGTCCCCTAGAACTTAGAACTACTTAAACCTAACTAACCTAAGGACATCACACATATCCATGCCCGAGGCAGGATTTGAACCTGCGACCGTAGAGGTGGACTGCTTGGCAAAGTAAGGGCAGGCATTCTCGTCATCAAGATTCTGGTCTACCACGTTCGATCACCACAATGACGTATCCACTAACACCTTCACATGTAAACCTGCCGTCCGGGAACAAGTAATGAACTGCCTGCACCAGTCTGTACCAACCCCAAGAATTTGCCGCAGACTAGAGGCAGCTGGATTTTGAAAATACCGTCGCATGCGTAGGCTGCCAGAAACACAACAACATAAACAGCTGCGTTTGTAGTTGTTCTGCACTATTCCTGATGACCATGTACCTGCGGAGAGGCCGCATTCGTCTAATGTTTTCGTGAGGCACAGCGGTGTTGCTTCCAGCGTCACGGTGTGGGGAGCCATCGGGTAAGGCTTGACGTCACGACTAGCAGTAATTGAGGGAGCTCTGACATCGCAGCGGTACATCATAAATATGCTGCGCCCTCATGTATTATCTCTCGTGCGAAAGTATCGTAGAGCTATTTTTCAACAGACCAATGCTCATGTACACGGGGCGCTTGTCCCTACGGTCCATCTCCACGATACTGAGTTACTGCCTTGACCAGCAGGACCCCAGGTTACTCCCCCATAGAAAATATCGTGGACCAACTGGGATATCAAATGCTTCCGACTGCCAATGTACAGGATAGCGAAGACCAGTTACGATAGTTATGTTCCAGTTTGCGTGCATCAGGAGAGGATACATGGGCCTTTTGGCGTCCATCTTATGGCGTCCATTCCAAATGAATATGTGCATGCATCCAGGAAAGAGGGACTGCAACGTCTTACTGATAAATGGAATCATACTGTCAAGTTCTACGTGCATTTGACTCGATTTTGTAGTCACTGAAATAACATCACAAATCTCAACACGTGAAGCTTCATTTCGTTTTCTCTCCTGCATTCTGTATTCTTCAAGTTTTTGACAGCCGTTGTGTATTTTACGTTAAGATTTCAGCTTCCAGCGGTAGTTACTGTTTTCAGTTGTCTGATAATATTGTTTTGAGGGTGTAATTGCAATGTCTATGTGTCGTGTGAATTTTGAAATTTGTTAGTAATCAGTTATGAAGAAAGGTATGAATTATACTGTATAATCGTGCAGTGTGTCACATACTTGGCATGAAATACTTAATGTGAAGTAACCACTTTAGTTATTCTGGAAACAAAATATTAATACGAGTTATTAAAACAAATAAACATGGGGTCCTCGTGACTTTGTTTGATTTGCGGATAGTTCAAATTATGGTATACGGTTAAACTAAATCTGGAATTGAGGATTGCTTCAGGAGGGAAATTACAGTCTTGTAGGTAAGTGGATATAGTATATCCCAGCCAATCAAATGGTTTAAATGGCTCTAAGCACAATGGGACTGCCGGCCGCGGTGGTCTTGCGGTTCTAGGCGCTCAGTCCGGAACCGTGCGACTGCTACGGTCGCAGGTTCGAATCCTGCCTCGGGCATGGATGTGTGTGATGTCCTTGGGTTAGTTAGGTTTAAGTAGTTCTAAGTTCTAGGGGACTGATGACCACAGATGTTAAGTCCCATAGTGCTCAGAGCCATTTGAACCACAATGGGACTTGACATCTGAGGTCATCAGTCCCCTAGACTTAGAACTACGTAAACATAACTAACCTAAGAACATCACACACATCCACGCCCGACGCAGGATTCGAACCTGCGACCGTAGCAGCAGTGCGGTTCCGGACTGAAGCGACTAGAACCGCTCGGCCAAAGCGGCCGGACCAGCCAATCAAAGAGCCAGATGATTCTGAGACCTGGAAGTAGGAAATATTTGCGCACGTTCATCTACATCTACTTCATACTCCGAAAGCGGTGTGTGGCGGCGGGTAATTTCGGTACGACTATCTAATCCCTCCAAGCCTGTTCCATTCGCGAATAGTGCGTGGGAAGAATGATTGTCGAGGTCAATAAGCGAGATTTATGTGGGGGGAAGTAATATGCTGTCCGACTTCTCCTGGAAAGTGCTGTCGCGAAATTTCAATAGTAACTCTCTCCGTGATGCACAACGCCTCTCTTATAATGTCTGCCAGTGGAGTTTGTTAAGCATCTCCGTAACGCTCTCTCGTCAGCTAAACGATCCCGTGACGAAACGCACCGCTCTTCGTTGGATCTTCTCTATCTCCTCTGTCAGTCCTACCTCATAGCGATCCCACTTACGTGAACAATACTCAAGAATCTGGCGAACAAGCGCCTTATAAGCCCCTTCTTTCGTGGATGAGCTATATTTCAATAAGTTTCTTCCTATGAATCTGAGTGTGTTGTCTGCTTTTCCCACTATCTGTTTTATATGTTCATTCCACGTAAGGTCGCTCTGTATAGTTACGCCTAGATATTTTACGGCAGCCGCAGTCTCCAGCAGTTTTTCATCAATAGTGTAGCTGTACAGTAGTGGCTTTCTTTTCCTATGTATACGCAGTATGTTACTTTTATTTACGTTCAGGGTCAACTGTCAGAGCCTGCACCATTCATCAACTCTCTGCAGGTCGTTCTGCAAATTCGTACCATCTTCCGGCGTTAGTACTTTGGCCTAGACAACTGCATCATCTTCGAATGGCCTTAAAGAGCATCCGAAGCTTTCTACCAGATCATTTATATATATTGTGAACAGCAACGGTCCTACCACACTTCCCTGTGGTACTCCGGATATTACCTTTGCATCTGCCGATGTAATTCCGTTAAGAGCGACGTGTTGAGTTCTATATGCAAGAAAGTCTTGAATCCAATAACAGATCTGTTCCAATACTCCGTAACCTCGTATTTTTTTCATTAATCGGCAATGCGGGACGGTGTCAAATGCCTTACTGAAATCAAGAAACACGGCATCAACCTGAGCGCCGTTTTCCACTCCACTGTGTATCTTATGGACGAACAGAGCGAGCTGAGTATCGCAGGATCTCTGTCTGCGGAATGCATGTTTATCTTTATAGAGGAACTGTTCATTTTCCAAGAAAGTCATAATTCTTGAGCATAAAACATCTCTCTTACGGCCTTTCTTGAAAACGAGAATGACCTGCGGTTTTTTCCAGCCGTTAGGTACCGTTCGTTGCTCAAGCGATCTATGATAAATTACTGCCAGAAGGGCAGCAAGTTCTTTCGCATAATCGCTATAGAATCTTATAGGTATCTCATCTGGTCCTGATGCCTTTCCACTACTAAGCGATTGTAGCTGCTTTTCAGTTCCGCGATCGGTTATCTCAAGACCTGCTATTTCGATGTTCGTACTACGACTGAAAAGAGCGACAGCGTTACGATCTTCCACGGTGAAACAACTTCGGAAGACCAAATTCAGTATTTCGACCTTCTCTCTGTTATCTTCAAATCTTTCAAATGGCTCTAAGCACTATGGAACTTAACATCTGAGGTCATCAGTCCACTAGACAAGAAACTACGTAATCCTACCTAACCTAAGGACATCACTCACATCCATGCCCGAGGCAGGATTCAAACCTGCGACCGTAGCAGCAGCGCGATTCCGAACTGAAGCGCCTAGAACCGCTCGGCCACCGAGGCCGGCTGTGCTTTTATCTTCGTTTCAGTTTCGGTGTGATCGTTGAGAGAATAAATTGATGATTTTGACCCACTTACTGATTTTATATACTACAAAAATCTCTTAAGGTTTGTACTGAGGTCGGTTGGCAACGTATTACTTTCAAAATCATTCTTCCGTAGAAGCCCACATCCAGCTTTAGTAACTGAAGGTCGTATATGCTGATGATCTGACAGTTTTGCAAAAATATCTAAGAGTTTCGTCCAGCGTGGTAAAATTCAGCGTGGCATATTATGCAGTTATATTTCAGGTACTTGAGATTATTGAATACTGGTGAACTGTGTATTATTAAACGTGAATACTAAACTCATAGATTTTCAAACTGGTTATTGGCTGGACGAAGTAGCGTTTCTTCGGACGACAGATCGCAAGGATAGTGTCCTGCATTAGCGAACGGAATAGCATAAAATTTTTGTCAGCGCAGACTTGGTTGCAGCGTGTGTACTACTTGAGTCTTCATATATCAAAGAACATGTTGCCAAGAACTTGTTTTGTTTAGCATCTGCAGTCGGACCTGTAGAATGAATCCCTTTTCCAGGTGTGAGATAGTAAATTTTATGCACTGATCTGACAAGTGTAGTGCAGCCTGTCTGTTAAACAACATTTTTAACGTTGAATCACATTATGTGTTATTTCAGGGCCAGCAGAGATTCTGTGGAACTTACTGAAGGAACTGCAGGAAAAGATAAAGCAATAAGGTCACGGGAAATCAGCTTCGCTCTGCTTGTGCAACAAAGTTTTGTCCATAACTGCATTGAAGCTGTCAGAATATTTAACAGTGACCTTACTCCCACTTCCACCCCAGTGTATTAACTTCCATGTCGTCCTCTCTTTTCGAGTTATACTAACGTTTGCGCTAATTCAAGAACTTATGCCACCCAAATGAACACTGAACCAGTACTTGATAAACTAGAACTATTACGGTTAGTGAATTATGTGTGATCTTAGATTTTGCTAATTCATCATGACCTGAAGCCCAACTGAATGGGGATACTAAGAAATTCCACATGTCCAAAAAACTAAACTTTTCAGTGGTTACAAAAGACATTCCAGGTATTAAAATTAGGCAGAAAATTCCGGGTTTCTTCACATTTTTCGTTAAAATTAATGTAGAGGGAAGAATGCCAGTACATTGCCGACAGTCGTGATACGTTTCCTTATCGCTGAATTGAAATTCATTTAGTGAACATGTGAACTTTCTCAACATTTTGTAATAAATAACCGTAAGTCATCAACTGACTCATACGTGTTTGGAAATATGGGTAAAAATCAAACAAATTATGCCTTTATTCCGTTTCCTTTGGAATTATACTCCACACATGGTTCATTTTTTGATACATGTTGGCTAATTGTACATGTTAATGTAGAAGTTCTGGATAATATCTTCCTTTGGTAGGATAATAGAAATAGCCTTAGCTAAAGCATTTTATTGTAATTTATAAGCCCTACTCAGACACGCGGGTAACGCTGAATTCCAGTTGGCTGTTGAACAGCCAATCAAATCATCTTGAGCACTTCTATACTCGCGGTGTTTCTAATGTCAGCCAATCAGATTACCATAAGAAATTTAGACAAGAAATCTCGTAATTCCAGAACTAAATAAAATGTAAAGAAACCAAAATACGATTCCTTACCACAAAATGAACTAATAATAAGTTTCGTACTCAACTCTAATTTAGGCTGCCTTTTGGAAAATAAAGCTCACACAGGCATACGTTACAAATTTCCCGATTAAGTAACAACTTTCTCACGTTTACATTTACGTCGTTGTAGTAAAATATCACATTATCACTTTACGTATGTCCTCCATTGGTTCTCCCAATCCCTCCAAAACACTATGAAATAATAATTTTCCAAATTACTGTTAATCATGCCAGAAATCTGTGGCAATGAAACTAAAGAAAATTCCAGAAAATTAAATTATATCAACCTGTTCTCTTGGTTGTAGTTTCAATTGATACTATAGATGAATATACTACAGTCTGCAGCTCGGTTTCACAATGCCAGTAAAGGTATTATGTGTTTTAGGTAAAAATTTGTATCTCCACAAGTATTGAAGTTATCTCTTTGTAATTTTAACAGTATGGTTCTGTTATCCGTAGAATTTGGTACACAAAGTATGAAAAAGATCGATTAATATTTAACAGTGCTTCTTTTGATTCATAGAGAGTAAGTGTAACGTATTGCACGCAGCATTATTCAAGCACATCGCTCGTCCGGCGTTGTAGCCAGCGTCAGCTGTGCGAGCGTGAGAATCAACTTCTTTCCTCTCGGCTCCACGGCAAGCTGTGTGTTCAGTGCAAGGTGATAACTCGTAATAATTTGCTAGAAGCTTAAACAGTGGTTGTAGATGGCCTAAAGCGGTGAAATGCAGCGAAATGGCTCGCCTGCTTCTAGTCTAGAACACCGCAGAAAGCATGTAATTTTTGACGCCGATAACTCTACACCTGCTCCTGTGTCCCAGTATCATCGTTTTCCTAAACCTATTTACATTATGGCTATCGTTATGTCTCACTCTTAACTTAACAACCTTCGGATTACCTCTGTCATTTATGAAGGCTTCTGGCTTCTGTTTTCATATTTCTGTGTTCTTTAATTGTTTTCTTAATAATAAGAAAATAACACTTCGGTCTGTTATTTGCGATTATTTTAATAAGCGAAGGATACCGATAAATCAGCTACAAGTCTGTATATAGAGCATATTACAACCGATTATTTCCATGAATGTTCTGTTTTGGACGAGTGTTCATTATTAACAGTTACCATACAAAAACTGTATTCCAAAACAAAGCAATAATTAATACCTTACCATCAGTCGGTTAAAAATCAGAAAAAAAAAACGATTTAAATGCCATACTCATGAAACTCAGCGTCATTTCCTTGGAAAAAAAATGGACAGGCAGACTATGTTGAAAGGGCTAAAGTGCTTTTAGTTATCAGGCCATGACTGAACTGTCTGCAAAGTCTGCTAATTGTGTGTCTTTTACAGCTGTGGCCAGAGATGTAAAGGAGAAATTTTCTATGGATACAATATAGTGATATTTATTCTGCTTGGAAACAAAGCACTGAGCGGCCTTCAAACAGTAGCGCAAATGTTTACATCAGTTCTAAGGGTAACGATCGCTCGTGAAGGCTCACACTGAAGTCTACCACTTTACAGGCACTACAAAGAGCTCCCCATTAGAGTTCTGCAGTATTTTGCAATGGGTGTGTTGGCACATCTAATTGCCCAGGTGGATTATCCATCTCACTAAACGAATCACTTAACAGCTACATTCGTTGCCGTTGAGTAACTGCCTCTCCTCCAGTACTAAAAGACAGACTCACTACTCGAGAAAGCTCAATTATGAAAACATTGGAGCCTTACATTCAACGCTTTCAGTAACTTTGTCATCATAAAGCTCCATGTTTCACTATTGTCTCTGGCTTGCGACCTCCCTTTGATTACCCTACACTGCGTAAATCTTTGCGTTAATGTAGCTGATGAAAACATGCATCGGATGCTCATCTGCTCCATTCAGCCATATGACCTCTGTTTGCACAAGTACGAAACAACATTATACACTGAAGCGCCAGAGAAACTGGAATAGGCATGCGTATTCAAATACAGAGGTATGTAAACAGGCAGAATACAGCGCTGCGGTCTGCAAAGACTACGTAAGACAACTCGTGGCTGGAGCAGTTGTGAGATCGGTTACTGCTGCTACAATGGCGAACGAGCGATGGGACACAGCTCCTACGAGATAGCAATGAAGTGGGGACTTCTCCGTGCGACCATTTCACAAGTGTACTATGAATATCAAAATGGTTCAAATGGCTCTGAGCACTATGGGACTTAACATCTGAGGTCATCAGTGCCTTAGAACCTAGAACTACTTAAACCTAACTAACCTAAGGACACCACACACATCCATGCCCGAGGCAGGATTCGAATCTGCGAGCGTAGATGTCGCGCGGTTCCAGACTGTAGCACCTAGATCCACTCGGCCACCCCGGCCGGCCAACATTGTCATCAGGAATCCGGTAAAACATCAAATCTCCGACATCGCTGCTGCGGGTAAAAGTTCCTGAAAGAACGGGACCAACGACGACTGAAGAGAAACGCTCAACGTGACAGAATGCCAACCCTTCCGCAAATTGCTGCAGATTTCAAGGCTGGGCCATCCACAAGTGTCAGCGTGCGAGACATTCAACGAAACATCATAGATATGGGCTTTCGGAGCCGAAGGCCCACTCGTGTAGCCCTGATGACTGCACGACACAGAGCATTATGCTTCGTATGGGCCCGTCAACACCGACATTGGGCTGTTGATGACTGGAAACATGTTGCCTAGTCGGACGAATTTCGTTTCGAAATGTGTCGAGCGGATGGACATGTACTGGTACGGAGACAACCTCATTAATCCATGGACCCTGCATGTCAGCAGTGGACTGTTGAAGCTGCTGAAGGCTCTGCAGTTGGAGTGACATGGAACCCCTGACACGTCTAGATACGGCTCTGACAGGTGACACGTGCGTAAGCATCCTGTTTCATCACCTGCATACATTCATGTTCATTTTGAATTTCGGTGGACTTGGACAATTCCAGCAGCTCAATGCGATACCCCCACATGCCCAGAATTGCTACAGAGTGGCTCCAGGAACGCTCTTCTGAGTTTCAATATTTCGCTGGCCACTAAACTCCCTAGACATGAACATTGTTGAGCATATCTGGGGTGGATAATATTGTAGAAACCGCACAATATTTCAGCCAGACAACTGCCCGCCATCTTCAGGTGCTACTGTCGCGTCGCTAAGAAGCTCGCCAATTTATGTGCTGGCTTTCTAGAACAGTGCAGGCGCCAGCGGGGCATAACGTCATCGAAGACCAATCGTAGACAGCGTCGAATACCAGAGCCCTCTGCTGGAGAAACGGCTCGCGGTCTGTCGAAGCGCGCCTCGGCGCGGGAAAATGCGGCCGGGAGCGACGGACCCCGTTCGCGCGCGGGAGGTGTTGGCGCGCGAATTAAGCGTCTGCGCTAAGGCTTCCCATCTGCGTTGACTCGGTGCGGTTGCTAATCTGTGGCTGACGATTCCTTAGTGCCGCCAAGGCTGGCTCCCAGGCTTTGCTCAGGTGAAGCCCCGTGTCTCTGTTTATTATGTCACAGCTTATACGTATTTCGACCGCCTCTTTGATGATAAAGTCCCGGTACGTGAAAGCATGCGAAAGGACCTTGGTTTCTTCATAATTCATGCCGTGTCCCGTGTCAAGGCAGTTTTCAGCAACCGCATATTTCTCTGGCTGACCCAACCTCGTGTGACGTTTATGTTCGTCGCATCTGTCTTTGACCGCACGACACGTCTGGCCAATATACGACTTCCCACATTGGCACGGGATTTTATATATTCCTGGTCTCCTCAGGCCGAGGTTGTCTTTAACAGAACCCAGCATTGATTGCACTCGTGCTGGAGGCCGGAAAACACATTTAATCCCGTATTTCTTGAAAATTCTTTGGCAGGCCATAAAGTCGCGGCGGAACTGGTGCTCGTTCTCTTAAACTCTTCTTCAGATGGTCAGGAAGTTGGCTGGATTTGAGGAGAGCGGATGTTTTCCGTTGTACGGCATCCGTCGGATCTTTCTGGAGACGACGATACGCGACCCGTTTCTCCAGCGGAGGGCTGTGGTGTTCGACGCTGTCTACGATTGGTCTTCGATGACGTTATGCTCCGCTGGTGCCTGCACTGTTCTAGAAAGCCAGCACATAAATTGGCGAGCTTCTCAGCGACGCGACAGTAGCACCTGAAGATGGCGGGCAGTTGTCTCGCTGAAATATTGTGCGGTTTCTACAATGTTGTCCGGCGTAATTCCCGGGAACCTATCAAGCAGATGCAGCGCCGGGAAAGCCTCAAACAGCAAATATCTGGGATGTCTTGGAACGTGCTGTTCAGAAGAGATCTCCACCCCCTCGTACTCTTACGGATTTATGGAGAGCGCAGTAGGATTCTTGATATTAGTTCCCTCCAATACTACTCCAGACATTAGTCAAGTCTACGTCGTATTGCGTCACTTCTGCCAGCTCGCGGGGGCCTTACACGACATTAGGCAGATGTACCATTCTTTGGTTCTTCAGTGTATCCATTAGGCAGGTGTACCAGTTTCTTTGGCTCTTCAGTGTATGCTTACGCAAAAATAATAGTCCGGGACATTATCAAAATTAAAATGAAAAACAGTGTGTAGCTTGTTAGCGTTTCTTGGGACTGGAACTACTCCGCAAGATTCCAGACGCTATACGAACCCAATTCAACACAAAATGGTCAGAAAACGTACCTTAAATAAACATGACTTAAAATATGCACACAGTTAAATCAAAATCGAAAAATATTTCACATGTTATCTGATGCTATCGTCACCTACGATTTACACAGCGTGTTTCAAAGTCTATGCATCAAACGTCTAGGGGTAACAGATGACGTCATGGAGACCAACTACCGTTAGAACAACACGGAGCAGATGACTGGATTTTAGGAAACACACAAGGCACACGCAATTCGCAGAGTGCCTACGTCTTGCCACCTCTCAGCAGTACAACTAATGTAAATGGACGCTCAGCGTCACCCGACGCATTAGCGAACATTTTGTCTGTAACGAAAATTGTTTCCTATGACGTGGTCTATCATCTCTACACGTTCAAAGACTTGGAAACAGGCTGCATTCGGTTACAGAAAGCAACATACTTTACGGAAGGTTGGGAAAGATCAAATAAAATGAAAATTTCTTTATCTCGTCATTTTACACAAATAAAATTGATAATTCAGTTCGTTCTCAATTTTCATGCGAAATATATCTTTTCACTCGCTATGGTAGTTCACTATTTTCGCATTAATTATTCAGCAGTTCTTATTGTTTGTTACGAAGTCTTACACATTCCACTGTTCAGAAGTGTACCGTATTTGCGCAGTACTTTGCAAACTTCTGCTTACAGACCCGAGGCATTTCTCATTCTCATACACCAAAAAGTACCATATAGATTCAATTGTATTGCTATTTACTACAAAACACTATACAATTTTATTATTACTTGAAACCAACCTCCCTTCATTAACTGTGCCGATAACCTACTAAATATCTCTTCCTTTTACTCGAACCTAATGTTACCATCTCTCTCGTACCTTGTACTGTAAGATAAACGCTCCTCTGCCCCCTTTCTGACAACGTATGAACTGATGTGTGATCCTCAGAATTTGACTAGTTTTTCCTGCATCGACTAGTACGTGGTATTTATGAACTTCACTCAGTTTCAACATTTTCATTCACTTGTACCTTTTTCCTTGTTTCAGATGGTCAGATTTGCCCAGAAATGTGTTCACGAACCGTCTGTAATCATTCTGTGGGGTTTTCACCCTGTGTCCCTGGAAATATCGTATTGACACTTCCTGTTTGCGGCAAGTGAAATTGATGTGTCTAATCTACATTACTCTTCACTTATTTGTCACTTCGTTGTATTTAACAAGACTTGCACACTACTGCAAATTTTTGGTTCTTTCGTCACTCACAGGGATTTGTCGGGTATTCTGCTAGCCTGCACCGCTGGTCTGGATGAATTATTGCAAGACAAGTGTCATACTACATTCTTGCTCCTCGTTACTGACGTTCATCATACATATGTTATGTCAGCATAACCTAAACATGTTCTTATGATGTATAAAGACAGCGTTCCTATGGTAATGCGAGGCGCGACAATAAAGTAATGAGACTGATGTGAAGAAAGTGTTGCTTACCGTTTTAGTCAAATTTAGTGTTGTCTCCTTCAAATTAGTTCCCTTCTGATTCCACACACTTTTTCCAGCGCTTCTGACATTGATGGTAACATCTCTCGAACTCATTTTCTGTAATATCCTCCAAGACCTTTGTCACAGCTTTTTGGACATCTTGTGTTCTTTGAAAATGGTTTCCCTTGATCGCCGTCTTGGAAATAGAAACAAGTCGCACGGAGCGATATCTGATGAATAAGTTGGCTGTGGCAGTACTGAAATTTGTTTTTACGTTAAAAATTGCTGTACTGGCAGAACAGTATGGGATGGCGCATTATCGTGATGCAGAATTCAATTATTAGCAATGTTAGCACGGACACGAAGAACTCTTTTACGATGTCTTTCTAAAATTTCTTTGTAGTAATATTGGTTAACTGTTCGTCCAGGAAGCACCCACTCTTTATGAACAATTCCCTTGGAATCAAAGAAGCACACAAGCAGGCGTTTCACTTTTGATTTTGACATGAGAGCTTTTTTTGGTCTGGGTGATCCCTTTGAGCACCATTGCGAACTTTGACGTTTTGCCTCCGGATCGTACTGAAAAAACGAACTTTCGTCACCAGTGATAATGCGGCTCAACAATTATGGATTGATTTCCGTTTGCTCTAACGGATCGGCTGCCAAAATTTTTCGTGTTTCTCGCTGTTGTGGTGTGAGATTTTTGGGGACTATTATTGCACAAATCTTTCTCATTCCAAGATCTTCAGTTGTTATTAGATAAACAGTTTTTCGATTGATGTTCAGTTATTCTGCAATCATTTTCATGGATAATCTTCGATCAGATCGTACGAGTACATGCACCCTGGCATAGTTGACATCCGTTCGTGAGGTTGATGGTCGTCCACTGGCGTCTTCACCTTCAACATTCGTTCTGCCTTCACTAAACATTTTATGCCAACGAAAAACTTGAGCTCTTGGCATAACCTCCTGTCCAAAAGCTTTCCGAAGCTTACTGTAAGTTGTCGTAGCGTTTTCACCAGTTTAACGCAAAAAGAGATGGCATACCGTTGCGCAATAATATGCGGTGGCATTTCTGCGAAGAGAGACACAAATACATGTTAAATTAGTACACCACAACTCACGACTGATAAGTTGCATCGATGTCCCGCTTGGACTACAAGCAGCTTATAGACTAAGGTCAAAGATATTGAGCCTACTCAAGCCTGCAGGTTGCCACATCTTGCAAAGAAAATCAGCCTCATTACTTTATTGTCGCACTTTGTATTTTACTAAGTTATCACGATTTTTACCTCTCATGCATTATCAATACCAAACAATACGCAAAAATCTGGAATAAGAAATACAAACACAGTTACAATCGGTACATGTACCGTTTATCTCCATGTGAATAAATCCCTGTCCTTATACATTGAATAATCCCTATTTACCTAGCTGCCTTTCCCTAACCACCATCTTCCCCTACCCTTCAGATTCCAAGATTTCAGTTCACTCTGAAAGGGTGCTAGCAAATTACGTTGTTTTGCTCGAGAATAATTGCGATACCATCACGCAAATGCTAGAGATCCACCTGTAAATTTTTATAAAAAAGTAAAATATGTGAGATTTGATTAATACAAACAAAGAATGCGGTACAGGGTATTTATACTATCATCAGCATTTTATTCAGTGAGAAAATTACAGTGTAGAATATGGCGTAGTAGTCCCTCGAAATATACTACCTGACAAAACCGTGAAGCTCCCAGAATACATGGTCATGTGAGTGTGACTTTATACATATAACACCATCAGTAGGTATGCAAATGATTAGAATTGCAATTCTCTGTGACTGGGAGAATCGCAACCAGTAATGTTAGTGTTTAGCGTTGTTACCAGGTCTGACAGGGTATGTAAGAGGCATGAACAGAGTCAGATGTTGTGTGATTAATGTGAAGGGCATATACACTAGTGTCAGATGATGTTACCAGCATCTGACCCAGTCTCAAGAGGATCTAATTATGGGTCTTCATTTGGTTGGCTGATTGAATCACGCAACATTGAGATTTACGGGACATTAGGATGCGACAGTTGTCTATTGTTGGACTGCATGGGAACGGGTTGTCCTGCATATTTGTGGTGAAGGTTGTAAGTAGGCTGTTTAGGTTTTTATGTTGGTAACGCCACGTAGCGCTCTGTACGCTAATCACTGACTGCGCTGTGTGCAGTCTGTGGCTGGTTGGACTCATTGTTGGAATATTCGCTTGTGTGGTGTTGGGCAGTTGGATGTGAGGAGCGCGCAGCGTTGTGCAGTTGGAGGTGAGCCGCCAGCAGTGGTGGGTGTGGGGACAGAGATGCCAGAGTTTTGAGAGCGAACGATCTGGACTTGTGTCCGCCAGAAAAAGGAAATTTGTAAAGACAGATAGCATGAACTGATAGATATATATATATATGATGACTTTTGAACACTAATAAGGTAAATGCATTGTTTGTTCTCTATCAAAATCTTTCATTTGCTAACCATGCCTATCAGCAGTTAGTGCCTTCAGTAGTTAGAATCTTTTATTTAGCTGGCAGTATTTGCGCTCGCTGTATTGCAGGAGTTCGAGTAACGAAGATTTTTGCGAGGTAAGTGATTCATGAAAAGTATAGGTTATTGTTAGTCATGGCCATTCTTTTGTAGGGATTATTGAAAATAAGATTGCGTTGCGCTAAAAATATTGTGGGGCAGTTTAGTGATGATCAGAATAAGTAAAGAGAGAACTGTCTGAGTACGTTCAGTTTTGCTCAGCTGTTTGAAAATCAAATGACGTAGAAGTTTACCAGCACAGTCATTTATAATTTTCCAAAGGGGAAGTTACAAGGTGTAAGACAGCAAGATTTTGCCACCATACATGAATTGGTTTGAAAACTCCTGTTTCATTTACACAGTATGGGATGGCAATTTAAGTGCGATTATCGAATTGTTGTTATTGTGGTTCAAAAATGTTCAGATGTGTGTGAAATTTTATGGGATTTAACTGCTAAGGTCATCAGTCCCTAAGCTTACACACTACTTAACCTAAATTATCCTAAGGACAAACACACACACCCATGCCCGAAGGAGGACTCGAACCTCCGCCGGGACCAGTCGCACAGTCCATGACTGCAGCGCCTTAGACCGCTCTGCTAATCCCGCGCGGCTGTTATTGTGGTCTTCAGTCCAAAGACTGGTTTGATGCAGCTCTCCATGCTACTCAAGCCAAATTCGGTGGCCGAGCGGTTCTAGGCGCTTACGTCTGAACTGCTACGGTCGCAGGCTCGAATCCTGCCTCCTTAGGTTAGTTAGGTTTAAGGAGTTCTAAGTTCTAGGGGACTGATGACCTCAGATATGAAGTCCCATAGTGCTCAGAGCCATTTGAACCATTTGAACATCTTCATTTCCGAGTAACGACTGCAACCCACATCCCTCTGAAACTGTTTACTGGTTCGTCTCTTGGTTCCCCTCTACGATTTTTACTTCCTACGCTTCCCTTCAGTATTAAATTGGTGATCCCTTGATGCCTCAGGATGTATCCTACCAACCGATCCCTTTTTCTAGTCAGGTTGTACCACAGATTTCTCTTTTCCCCAGATCCATTCAGTACCTTCTCATTAGTTTCATGATCTACCCATTTAATCTTCAGCGTTCTTCTGCAGCACCACATCTCAAAAGCTTCTATATTCTTCCTGTGTAAACTAGTTATCATCCATGTTTCCCTTCCATGCATGGCTCCACCCCAACAAATACTTTCAGAGGAGGCTTCCTGACACTTAAATCTATACCAGATGTTAACAACTTTCTCTTATTCAGGAACACTCTTCTTGCACTGCCAGTCTACATTTTATATTGTCCCAACTTCGACCATTATCAGTTATTTTTCCTCTCAAATAGTAAAACTCATCCACTATTTTAAGTGTCTCATTTCCTAATCTAATTCCCTCAACATCACCTGATTTATTTCGGTTACATTCCATTATCATCGTTTTGATTTTGTTGATGTTCATCTTATATCTTCCTTTCAAGATACTGTCCATTCCATTGAACTGCTCCTCCAAGCCGTTTGCTGTTCTCTGACAGTTTGCTTGATGCTGGGTAGGTTCACACTAACTTTTGTACAGAGCTGCATGCTTTGAAAGTAATTTCGCGCTGGCTTTGACAGGAAGGTGAACGTGGGCCTTCGCAGTCTCCGAAAATGAGACGGAGCAATGGCTGCAGGCAGTGAAGTTCATGGGTCTGAAAAGAGGACACTGGGCGTTTACTGCTGTTGCTCCATCACCCGTCGAGAAGCAGGTGGAAAGATGCTTCTCGCTGAGTTCCTGATCTTGCTAAGGAACTGGGGCGGCACGATGCTGGAAGGATAATATCTAGATATAGCATCTTATAAGCGCCGCCACCAGCCCTTTTTTAGCATGGAGAAGTGCACAAGGAATAGTTGCTGCAGATGCAAGCCAGCGGTCGCAGAAGTTCTCACATTAGACGCCAAGATGTATTCCCAGCGAAGGACACAGAAATGAGTTTTCTTGGCTGACTTGTAGATGGAGGAGGGATCACAATTTGTTATAGAAGTTTCTAACGAAATGAATATGAACTGGAGGCAGTTGGCTGTTAGTTTCATTACGCGTAGAGTGGGAGGTATTCCGTTTGTAACGGCTGCAGTGATTGGCCACAAGGAGAGTTCACGCTACAATTACAAGTTTGCTCTAAACTGGGCTCTTCGCGGCGGGAGGACTCTCTGGTGGGTGTTGACACGACACAATACGCTGTACAGCGTTTTCATACATTGCTGACAAGATGTCACTGAACAGTTCACCATTATACTTCGCCACTAGGAACGACACCATTCGTTTCTCTGTGAGTAGAGAAACGAACCTGTGCTTCTTTGTCGAGAGTGAGGCATTACGAAGTACTTTTTTAAGAGCTCACACTTGAGTCAAGTCTTTGCTCCTGGCTTAAAGAGGAAGCAGAACTCTTGATTCTTGTCCAATGTTGTACAGAAGTAGTTTTGACCCTGGGAGTACTCATAATTTTTAGCTACACGGCACACTTTATGTGCAAGGGAGCAAGCAGCACCGAGCACATCGGCGCTGCGCAACTGCTCTTCCCACCACTGAATTCAGTAATACGCGCACCACATCTCGGCAGAGGGGGAATCTTTAACAGTAAATGTGTTAAATTACATTTGTTTGATTGCAAAGCTCTTTACTGTCAGTGCCAGTCAGGGTGGAGGCTTTGTTAAATTCAGTGCTAATCAGTATCAACCATTAGTGCTTCCGTCATACAAACGGAGGTGCGACTTTGAGTGAAGCCATAGATGTTTTGCCAATCTCAAATTTAGATTAATGAGTAGGAGTTAACGTTCTATGTCTATACATGTCTAATTTGTATATTTATGTTTGATAGTTACTTTCATAACAAACATCTTAGCAGTATACAGTTCTACTTTTCGTAAGTTTAGACTTCAGGTACCGATCCTGATTAAGTTAGCGTGGAGTATTGTCATAACTTGTGAAATGAATCCACAAGTTATTCTGGGGTGCTGGTTGCCATGGCGGCGCTAGTATAATTCACTTTTTAGGTGGACCCACATCGCTCCGAACTCATCACACATACAGACGCAATTAAGGGTATCTTTGGAAAGGTTCCAGTCGACTAAGTCTGATCACCACAAGGAAAGATCACCGTGTTGTTTGCCATGTTCACCTTGCCCACTCCACATCTGCACCTGCCATCCAATAACAAGTAATGGACTCCCTGCGACATTGTGGATCACCCCGCATCACTGGTAGGAGATTAGCAGCAGCTAGAGTAGGGAAATACCATCCTTGAGTACGCTCCACAACACGAACGGATGCGTTTGGAATGGTGTCGTGACCAGAGAACATGGTCTGATGGTGAATGATGCCGCACTGTGTTCAGCGCTGAATCGCGGTTCTCCGTTACGCCGGATGAGCAGTATCGACGAGTATGACGGTGACCTGTGGAGAAGTCCCAGTCTTACAATATTTTGGAGAGGCACAGGGGTGTTGTTCTTGGCGTCACGGGGCTATGAGCCATCGGGTACGACTTCAAGTCACGGCTGGTAATAAATGAGGGAAATTTCACAGCACAGTGCTTTATCAGGACATCATTAGGCTCAGATGAAGTACCAATATGTGTACTGAAACAATGCATAGGGATTGTACAAAGCCTATTAACAAATATACAAAATGAATCCTTCACATCAGGGACATTTCCAGAGCAGTTAAAATGGGCAAGAGCTGTGCCTTTGCTTAAGAAAGGTAACGCAGAAGACATAGGAAATTACCGGCTTATTTCCCTTCTGTCAGCATTCCCAAAATAATAGAAGCAAATATGAAAGACAGATTAATGAATTATCTGAATAAATACAATCTTTTAAGCGAATCACAGTTTGGTTTCTGAAGTGGCAAAAATACGGAGGCAGCCATTGTTGAATTCACAGAAGTTCGACTTGATGCTCTTGATAAAGATAAAGATTTTTGGATCTTCTGTAAAGCGTTTGATACAGTCATTTCTATTAAATAAATTAGAAGCCTTAGGAATAAGAGGGGTAGCTAATGACTTGTTTTGATCATACCTAACAGACAGGGTACAAAGAGTAGAAATAACACATACTTCAGATTGATCTAAACATTTAGTAAAACGCTTATCAGAATCAAAATACATTAGGTACCGTATTAGGACCAATACTATTCCTAATACACATCAATGACTTTCCCAGTAGTGTCACTCATGGTGAAAAAATTCTCTTCATTGATGACAGCAATATTATAGTCACTGGGAAAACATGAGAACTCCTTGCCGAGAAAGCAAATGAAACTCTCAAGGAAGTTTATGATTGATCAGTAAGCAATAAAGTAACATTGATAACATTGAACATGAAGAAAGCTAATGCCATGAATATCAGTTTGGAGAGGAAAAATGACAATGTTAAATTGAATGCAAATGGCACCTCTATAGACTGTGTAACAAATGCAAATTTTGTAGGGATGAATATTGATTCTCAGTTAAAGTGGTGTGAACACACAAAGACACTTGCAAACAGAATGTCATCAGCATGTTATGCTCTTAGAATCCTATCATCAGTGTGAAACATGCAGTGTCTTTTACTCACATATTATTCATACGTACACTCAGTTCTTTGCTATGGCATTCATTTTTTTGGGGAACAAGTGCACAAAATATGAACACAATTTTCAGACTCCAGGAAAGAGGCCAAAAGATTACTAATCAAAAATACTAATCGAGCTCACTGAAAGATCTGTCCAATACACTGGGGATTTTAACTGCTCCATGTGAATACATTTACAGGTCAGTTGTACACATCAAAAATAACATTGGTCATTACTGCTCAAACAGTTATCTCCATGACCATGCAACACAACTCACATTTACCAAGAAAAAATAAACTTAAAACTCAAAATAGCATTTTCTACCAAGGAATAAAACTGTACAACAAATTACCTAAAGAGATTAAAGAAATTGCAAAAATACACTTATCTAAAAAGGCAGCTAGAAACTGCCTGTTATGCAATACATTTTATACATTGAAGGATTACTTAGATAAAACATGGTAGGGGTTTGATAAAAAATTTACACAAATAAATAATAATAATAATGATTATAAAACATCCAACATTCCATGTAACACCTTCACTTTATGATTTATTTTCTTTCTTTTTTCCTTTCTAGAAATAGTTGCCCCCAAGCTGTGCATAGCACAATAATTACACCTCTTCCTCTTTCTGAGCTCAACATCTCACTCATTATGGAGGGATGCTGACTCAGTTTTTCGGGATAGCCAATGGGAAGTTGCGATACAGAAAATGGCCGAAAGGTCACCAGTGTGTGTGTGTATGTGTGTGTGTGCGTGCGCGCGCGTGTGTGTGTGTGTGTGTGTGTGTGTGTGTGTGTGTGTGTGTGTGTGTGTGTGTGTGTGTGTGTGTGTAGTGAGTGAAGAGTTATGAAACACTGTGTGTATAGTGACTGACAGTGAGATATGAATGAACAGTGTCGCATTACATTATTTAATAAGTTATTTGTAAAAAAAGTATTGTGTACCAGGAGTAAATCTAATGATTGTTTCTAACTAGAAATCTGTAAATATATGTGTATACGAATTAGCTTATTTTAGATTGATCTAAGCTTGTAAATATTTTAACATGACCTATATCCTTGTAAAAAGAGATCTGCAGATGAATAAAACTACTACTACTACTACTACAACTACCTGTGTCCCCATGTATTGTCTATCATTAGACAGTATCTCGGTCCATTTTTCAACAGGACCACGTTCATCAACACATCGAATGTTGTCTATATGAACTGCCTGCGTTATGTTGATGTACAAAACGTGTGGAATCAGGTTGGACGTCAACTCTGTCCCACTGCCAGCACCCAGGATGTCAAGGCCCAGTTACAACTGTTGTAGGCCACTTTGGCTCAGGAGAGGATACAGGATGTATGATATCCTTCTTAGCCTAGTCAGTACATGCATCAAGACCAGACGGGGTGCACTATCATACAGATAAGTGGGCTTGTATTGCCAGTTCATTTAAATTTGACTCGATTTTGTAATCACTGCAATTACATCACACCTGGGTGCTTAATTTCTTTTTTTTTCTTTTTTTTTCAGGCAGTGTCCTCCTAAAATCGAAAGATAACTGCCCCGTCCCCATCACACAAGAAATTCAAACAGCGAAGTAGCATCCTACCCCAAAACTATCATAATGAAATCTATAATGCACACAAAACTAAACGGAAAGTTTACAGTCGCTATTTGGGAAAGCGAATGTATAACAACATGTACTTACTCTCAGCTACAAATTACACCACTATACTAATCAATTTTATCGCCATTTACCCGCAAATACTAATGCCCATAACAGAAACTATCATCTGGAAGTTACTTACAAAACAGTCTATATTGCAAGGTTCGCTCATTAAAAGTCGACCTGTCTCGATCATGACATGAACATCTTCAGACCTTCATTCATATTGATGGACAATGGCGGTACATGGAGTAGGCACCGTTGGATAACGATAGTCAACTGCTCCGTCTGCAGTTACTGCCGTTTATATTAAAAACTCACCATTTTACTGAGAGAGAAAATTACAGTGCAGAAAATGGCGTTGCAATGCCTTGAAATATATTGCCTGACAAAAAAAGGAACTTTACAGTCGTTGTTCCTTCAGTATGAAGATAATCATGTGATGACCAAAACCGGTAACCTTTTAATGCACGTGTCTTGCGATCTAGACTACTTTATAATTCTTTTCAAATATTTCACTGTGATCGCTGATTTTCTCCAACAATGTTTTCAGAAATGCTTATCATCTAATTACCTGTTCATCACTAAGATTAACTGAGCCGTGTGATATATCGTCAAAATTTTGGGCCGGTGGGGGAAGTGGGAGGCCTTTAGCTACCTGAAGTCTGAAGATAAGCCAGGGGGGAGAGTTTTCAAAATCCATTGTCTGAAAAGACAGGGGAAACGTACACCCAGTCCATATTTGTTCGTCTACAGGCACACAGACATTTTTACAACAAAACTAGTCAAACAGAACTGCCAAACGGAAGACAACTATAGTTAATGTTTCTTGCAGTTTGTGGAGAGCAAAATGGAGCTAAAAATAAAACTGGGATACTTTCGTAGTGAAAAGTTCTTAACAAGTGAGTGTAAGTGAGGGAAAAGTGAGTTTAGCATGACAGCTACAAAAAACTCGAAGGATTTTAATGGTTTAGCTGAGGGAAAATTATTTTTGTGATCTACTAAATAAACATTACTTGACACGATAGTACCATGTAACGTATCTACTAGTGTACTAGATAATAACTTTCTTATTCTTGAAATAATGTAAAACTGTATCTAACGTTTCTCAAATTATTTTCGGATTGGGTTATAATATCCAGACTTTTGCACTGAAGTCAATGACTTGTAGAGTAGACATTAGCACACAGTGAACGAAATTGTGATTTGGAACGGGAAAAGCTTGCAGGGGTGTACTATCCAGTAGATATAGCACTTGATGGTCTTCCTTTCATCACTGTAGTACCTTTACAGATAATAAAGTCAATCAACAAGTGGAAGTTAAAAGGGCTCATGTCTGTCAGGTGTCAAATAGGTTGTCAGAGCACATTATGTGTCTAAGCTACATGTACAGTTCGGAAGCATCTTAAGAAACTGTGAGGCTGATTAATGAAAAAAATTCTAAAGATCTTACAGAAACCTTAAAAATTTTTGCCTGGGTGAAGGTTACAATGGTTCTAACGCTTACTAAATTCAACATCTTTCTTAATGAGTTTCTACCAATTACTGAAAATAGTTTTCCTAGAAAAACAATTAAGTGCAATAATGACAAGTGGTTAAGGAAAACTTGTACCAAAGTCTTTCTGCGATTAAAACAGGCCATGTACAAAAAAGCCATAAAAGTAATGGCTCAGAAATAAACTCTTATTATAAGCAGTACTGTAACACATAAAGAAAAGTTGAAAAAATCCAGGAGCATGCATATCCTGTCCAAAATTGACATACGAAATAGTACAATAAAGTGAAAATGAAATATTGTTAAATGAGAAACAGGGAGAAAGAAGCAACTGAAGCTGAGTATTTCTGTTAAAAAGAATAGGAGTTCGTATGAGCAGATATTTTTAATAATTACTTTTTAAAAAAGGCGATGAAATTGGTTCAAATAGTGTAGAAGAGAAAGCAAAATATTACAGTGAAGAAACGGCGCAGATGAGATTTAGTGAAATAAAAGCTAATCGCACATACACTTCTGAAATAGGGGGGAACATCATGACTCTAAAAAGTAAAAGTTCTTATGGTTTCTGTATCTCCCATAAGACACACAAAAGTCGTGGCCTTATAACGAGTAATGTTCTTAGATACTTTAACTTAGGAGGATGTTTTCCGAGAAAGACTGCAATATGCCATTGTTAGATGTATCTAAGAACGAGTGATTCAACTGATGTCAATAACTACTGACCAGTATCACTCCTTATATTACTTTCTAAAATGTTTAAAATGTAATGTACTCCAGAGTCGTCACCTAGCTGTGTGATAACGTGATACTTAGTCATCACACTTTAGATTTCAAAGGGGACATTCTAATGATTCAGCTATTTATACATTTACTGAGCATGTAATAAAATTTTTGACTGATAAAATATCAACAATCGGAATTTTCTTTGACTTATCGAAGCCATTTGACTGGGTAAATCATAATATTTTATTAGAGAAGTTAAATATTTATCGAATGCATAGTTCACCAAATCCCTGGTTTAGGTCATTTTTTAATAAACAGAATGCAAAAAGTTACACTAGACCATTCGAGTAATACTTACAAATGAGGGAGCTACATCATCCGCAAGGGGAGAAACTACGCTGGGAGTCCCACAGGGTTCGATTATTGGACCAGCACACTTCTTGATTTATGTCAACGATCTGCCATTTTATTTGAACCGAGAAGCAGAATTAGTCTTGTTTGCAGATGACAAAAGCGTTGTTGTGCAACGGTGAAAGGAAACGCCAACAGTAGGTGGTAAATAATGTCTTTGGGGAAGCTGCTGAATGGTTTTGCACAAATCAGCTAGCTATGAATTTTGAAAACGCAGGTCACGTAGTTTTGTACTGTCGAAAATATCCCATCTCCTATTATCCTAGTATAACAACAAGAAATAATAAAAAGAATAGAAACTTGTAAACTGTCCACACTGATGAAGGCCGGCTGGAGTGGCCGAGCGGTTCTAGGCGCTTCAATCTGGAACCGCGCGACCTCTACGGTCGCAGGTTCGAATCCTACCTCGTGCATGGATGTGCGTGATGTCCTTAGGTTAGTTAGGTTTAAGTAGTTCTAAGTTGTAGGGGACTGATGACCGCAGAAGTTAAGTCCCATAGTGCTCAGAGCCATTTGAACCATTTGAACACTGATGAAAACTTGAACGAGAAATACCATAACAGACCTGCTAAAACGTTAAGGTTTGACTGCTTTTACCATTCGAATAACCGCCAACTTCGGGGTACAGAAGTCAGTTAAGTTAAAATAGTTTGCGTACTTTCATTAATTGATGTCTTACAGGTAAGACATTGGTGTCTTTTGGGATGACACCTGACTTAGCCAAAAAATATGGATTGCACAAAGAAAATAATTAGAATTGCGTGTGAAGTTCATGCACGTACGTCTTGTAGGTATCTTTTTAAGCAGCTACATATATTGATCACCTGCTCGCAACGCATCTGTTCACTCATAAAATTTATTGTGAACCATCCATTTAAGTGTGACAGTAACAGAGATACTGCCAAGTACAATACTAGAAATGGAAATGATCGGCTTTACCCTTTAATTTTGGCACAGAAAGTGGTGACATATCCATGCGTAAAACACTTTCGAAATTTACACATGGAAATAAAATGTTTGACAGATAGCAGAAGTGTTTTCAAATGTAGATTAATGATATTTCTCCTCAACAACTCCTTCTATAGCGTACTGAAATTCCTGAGTAGCGATATTTTTAAAGAAAAAATTTTAAAAAACCTGTTAATGGCCAGCATGTAGCCATATCTGGGCTACGTAATTCTAAATCGGTGCTTGTGGTAGGTGGAGCTTGTTTCCCTCCACATTCCTCTTTCTGCATCAGTGTATGTCTATCTGTGCTGAGTGGAAAAACCTCCCTCCACTCCGTGTAACACCTTCCGCTACTGATCATGAAAATGGTACAAGCAAAGGGAAATGGCTCACGAACTTCTTCAGGCTGCAGCTACTGAAAAGTACTTGCAACTAAAATGTCATTAACATTAATAATCCAGCGGAATACTCGTCCCACGAATAGCAGAAAACTTTGAGCCCCTATCAACAATCGCTTGAGATTCATTAGTGGTGGCCACATTATGAGAGACGTGTTAAATATGACTTTGTAAAAGAGTAAATATAGACATTAGAATACAGATGTTAGTATAAACGGCAATTGGCATATGTAAAATACTTCTATTTTTTTCATAAAATTCTTGACACTAGGAAATGAATAAGAAGAGTACTCAGCTATTTAAACCAATATTGATTCACAGCAAGACCGGTTTCATATAAATTAGTTCGTTTTCAAATGGCCTGCGTTCTTCACTGTGCAATAAATCTTATGTACGTCAGCATTGATATCAAGGAGGGCAACGAAGTAGTCCTGTCACCATACACACACTTTGCGGTACAGGAGATGCGTAATACGGTATAGCATCACTGAACAAACGAGACAGTGCATAGCAGAGCAGAATTAAATTATACGTTTGGTCTGTGGCGTATTCGAACTTTAAAACGTATGAGGATGCCATTAATTACGTTGCGTTACACACATTAACATAAAAATATTATACTATATACTTTTATCATGTTAATTACAGAGAATATGCAGTTGCATTGTGGTTCACTGGTTTCAAAACCGTACGTCACAATTTAAACAAACAACAGACATTTGTCATGAGTAATATTCAAGTTCTGTCTGTAATGTTTTTACAGGTTATGTACTATTTACATACCGCTAGGAAAAATAAACTTAATTTATGAAACCATGTCGCTGTTATGCAAGATTCCACAGACATGTAGAAATTGGCATAGGCTTCATAAATGCATAGAACGACAAATTAATTATTCCCGGAAAATATTACGCTGATTCTGTGTAACATCGTCACAGCCCTTAATAGTTGCCTCAGTTCGGCCAGAAAGAAAGTAATAATTTTCTTCAAATATGCCATGTCAAGTTGAAGGCAATCGTTGATGGTTAGACCTCGAAGAGCTACCAAATTGCGCGAATACTGACTGCTGCGTTTTTAACCGCTGTTAAAAGTAGTCCCAGAAAATTTCTATGGAATTGATATCGGACGATTTTGTGTCTCAGACAATACGTCAGATATGGTGCTTGAGTGTTCGTCACACCAGGACAGTAGGTCATCTCTGAAGACGACCTTGTCCTCCGTTTATTCATCACGAGGATTTTAAACAATAGGTTACCAAGTATGTTGAAATAAACATATTACTTCGTACATGCATGCCTGGAAGAAAATAAATTGTTGAAGATTCACAGCTGTACGAAATACTTCGGAAGTAAACTGCCGGAAAAACGTTCACAACACCAAGATGGAGTTGTGCGACATAAAAGAAAGTTGGTAGACGTGTTTTTCATCTGAAAGATGAGCTCTGTTCAAATTTCGCACCAGGCGAGTAAGAGTGGCGTTCGTAGGGCGGGTATCAGGATGCAAACCAGGTTTGCTTCAATTACAGGCTGTAACGGTTGTAAGCGTTAGTTACCTTTGAAACTGGACGTGGTGAGTAGTTGTTAGTCAAGAGTGCATTTCAGGAGACAAAGAAGCCATTATCAACACCTCACTCAATTTGAACGACGTTGTATAATAGACCTACGAGAAGTTGGATGTTCCTTCAACGATAGTGCAGAAGGACTTTCAGGAATGTAGCGTCTGTACATGATGACTGGCTACGGTGGTCACGAGGATGTACGGCCGCAAGAAGACCGAGTTCCGAACAGCAGCGTGGTATTACTGACAGGGGAGATCATCTTTTTCGGAGTATGGCTCTCGGGCATCGCACTCCACGTGCAGCGGCAATCTCAGCAGCAGTTGGCACCACAGTCTCACAACGAACTGTTACAATCGGCTACTTCAAGGACAGCTCCGATCCGTACAGTCTGTGACGTGCATTTCCTTGACCCCAAACCACCGCTATTTGCGACTCTAGTGGTGTCAAGCGAGAGGTCAGTGGAGGGCATGGTGGAGGTCACTTATGTGTTCTGATGAACGTTGGTTCTGCGTCAGTGTTAGTGATGGTTGTGTGTTGGTTAGGAGGAGACGAGTTGAGGGCCTTTAATCAAACTGTCTGTGTGATAGACACACAGGACCTACACCTGGATTTATGGTCTGGGGCATGATCTAGTACGACAACAGCGTGCATTCCACTGACCCCAAAACACCGCCATTTGCGACTTCAGGGGTGTCATGGAAGAGCACACTGGAGGGCAGAGTGAAGATGTATTGCATTTTTTGATGAAAGTTGGTTCTGCCTCGATGCCACTGATGTCCTTATGCTTGTCAATAGGAGGCCAGTTCAGGACCAGCAATCAATCATTCTGCGTCCTAGACACACTTGTCCTACACCATGATATGTGATCTTGCGTGCGGTTTCGTATGAAAGCAGAAGCACTGTTATGGTTATCCCACACGCCGTGACTGCAAATTTGTACGTTATTATGGTAATTTGAAATACTATTCTGTTATTCATGAACAGCATACCAGAGAGTGTTTGCCAACAGGATAATGCTCACCCAAATACCTCTGTTTGACCCAACATACTCTGCAGAGTGTCGACATGTTTCCGCGACCTGCCGATCACCAGATCTGTCTCCAATCGAGCACATATGGAACATCTCTCTCAGGAAAACTCCAGTGTTAGCTACTGCACCCAAAATTTTTCTTAATCCAACATCGAGGTCGCAATCTGATTTGTCGATATGAGCTCTCAAAAACAATTACGCTGTTATCCCTAAGGTAACTTAATCTTATGATCATAAATTATGGATCAAAACAACAAACATAAATAAATGATATAATAATGAAGAGTTTATTTATTCTTCATGTCACCCCAACAAAACATCATCATTAAATATAGAAAGACAAACAAAAAACTATATAAAAATAAAATGTTAAGCTCTATAAGGTCAACCGTCCCTGTCAGACCAACCAAGTGCAACAGGCATGGAATTCCATCTCACAAACTGACATCCGGCACCTGCAGAACACAATACACGCACGTTGGCATGCTTGCCTTTAACACTCTGTCGGTTACACCGGTTATTAATGTACTACCATTTAACATTTGCAATGGTTTATCTCACGCTTATATTAACATATGAACTTGCACTATTACGCAGTTAAGTATGTTGTCTAGATAAATGTATTCGCGAAATTTCATTACTGGCATTAATAATTTCTTACTATTGCGATATTTTTTTCCGTCCGTGTAATTTGCTGATTGGGAATTCCTTGACATCATGTTTATTAGGTATAGCTCTACTACCCAGTAGTCAAATATGAAAATTTGTGCCGGACCGAGACTCGAACAAAGATATCCGCTTATTGAGGGAGGTCGCGTTAACGACTTCGGCGATCCGTGCACGCTCCAGATTTGAATCCCCGTCCGTTGAACATTTTCAGAGGTCACCATAAGGTAGTAGGTTTATACCTAATGCTGCTGATGTGAAGGAACTGGCAGTCAGCGAAATTATTTCGAAATTCTGCTTGATATTCACAGTTAAATGAACACGTGACTGTGATGGCCAAGGGAGATACGACAGTTGGGTGATCGTGATGAAAAAAAAAATCAGTCCTGGCCGATTCGAGGTTTGAGAACAGGTGCTCTGGCGTCTTGGAACACAGCGTCACCATTCGAATAGAAACATTTTACTATTGGAAGGATCTGATCAGCTAAAATGTCTCATGATCATTCTCAGTGATGCGACATTGGGAGTAAAATGGGACCCTCGCAGTTCCACGATGTGACTGTACAAATTATCATCTAACACTCGCCATGTTTCAAAAAATGGTTCAAATGGCTCTGAGCACTATGGGACTTAACATCTGAAGTCATCAGTCCCCTAGAACTTAGAACTACTTAAACCTAACTAACCTAAGGACATCACACACATCCATGCCCGAGGCAGGATTCGAACTTGCGACCGTAGCGGTCGTGCGGTTCCAGACTGAAGCGCCTAGAACCCTTCGGCCACACCGGTTGACAACGCCATATTTCACTCATGGGACTTAAATTCGGACAGAAGTTGGAACCTGTGTGAAACAAAACTCATCCGCCCAAATGACGTTCTTCCATCGCTCCACAGTCCATATTTTATGGCTTCGGCGTCGTGTTTTACTGTTACGGGCATTTGCATTACTGGCCAGTGGTTTTGTAATTCCAGCTCTCCCTGCAATTTCTACCTATGGAGAGACTTTCGCGTTGGTTTGGTGCTGACAGTGTTCGTGAGTGCGACATTTAGTTCTACAGTGACTTTTTCAGCTTTCGCCCTTTTAATTTTCGTCACAGTCCTCTTCAATAACCGTGTGTCACGAACACCCAACACACACATTCACCGAGGTTGTGACTTAGCGGATAATGTTTTCCGCTTTCGTTTCATACCGCATAAATCTTTGATGTGGTGCCTATTGAAACAGCAAATGTTTCGTCTCTCCTGCTTTTTAAAGCACTCACCATACGAGCACCAACAATTTGCCCACGTTCGAATTCACTTAGTTGTGACATGCACAGAACACTGTTCTGACCACGGCTGACACTCGCAACGCACTGAGGACATTACTCAGGTGCCATTCGTGGTCAAATACAACAGAGCAACCGGCAGGCTTGGCTAGCATCTGCGTTTATATTCAAGCATGCATACTTCACCTTATTTTTTCTGTGCAATCTCTATACCTGACAGTGTTAAGTATGTAGGCAGTGAAGCGATTTCGAAATAACGTACAGCAAACTCGTAAATACAGTCGCATGTATTATGAAAATCCTCCAGTAAAAAAAAACTGCCTTTTAAGTCTGACAACTGTTAATCGCCACCAGAGATAATTCTGAAGCACTAGAGTTTCTACATACTGGTGTAGTAATGTCGATAAACACAATTATACGCAGGAACAAAAAGATCAGTTCAGTTCAGCCTGTTAATGAAGACTTTTTGTGCTGCGTTCACAAACGTTTTATAGTCATTCATGTTCGCATGTACAGTCGTGGACAAAACGAGCGAGACCCCCCGCCTTTTCGTTATACAGATCCGCACAGCTTTAAAGTCTGCTACACAGCATAACAGGCAAGGCGACGAAATGCTACCAACATAGTATGCAAGTTCGCTCAGCTGATGTGCTGAGACAGCTAGCACTGGCGAAACTCGCACTTCGAAAACGCCACAGCATCGTCTGCCACCACTTCGTGGGAAACGAAATATCTCAGGTATAAACCAATGTGTTGTATTCGCATATCTGTGACTATGACTTGGATCTAAAGTGTGGTTATGGATAGTACGTAAGATCAGATTGCGAATCTAACATCATGAACGAAGACAAGGGGAAATGAATTAGGCGTCCTTCTTCTTCCGTAACATCAAATATATTTTAGTTATTCTTTCTTAATGAACTGCACAGAAAATCATTCACCAGAAGTGAATAACTTTTTAGTAACACCAGATGATATTAACAGCTTGACGGTGCGGGTTATCCTTGCGCTGAACGGCGTCGTATCGCGGACCGCTCGGCTCCTTGCGCCGTCAGTTCGAATCCTTCTCCGGGCATGGATGTGTGTTACGTTAGGCAGGTTTAAGTAGTTCTAGATCTAGGGGACTGATGACCTAAACAGTTTGGTGGCATATTTCTTAGAGACATTTTTTGACCTTTCGTGTAAATTTTCTTTACATAAACGGCCGTATCTTTAGATCGCGTTGACATAGCTCACTTTTTTACGCCACCAAGGGACCGTATACCGCAGGAAGTGCGATACATTTCCGCTTATTATGTCCACCCGTACTCGAGGAAAAGGGATTTTAAGGGTTGGGTAGACAGACGGTCAAGAAAGTGTGACTAGTAGGGTTCCATTTTTACAGATTTACGTGACGAAATCCTAACAAGTAAAATAGCTACCACAGTTACTGAAGCTGGGGGCACCATAATAATTTCCCCTACTCTTTATTCGAAATGTTCCAGTTGCAGTCGATGCATCAGCATATTAATCGTAGCTACGCTTTCGATCCAAATCACGTTTACAGAAATGCAAATAAAATCCATTTGCCTATACACGTGGCAACTCAGATTCCACTATTAATGCCACCGCGTTTTAGATGTGCGAGCATTCCCATTGCCAGCTACCTTAAGGAACACTTCGGCTAATGAACGTTTTCTGCCTGTGGCACGTCTAATAGAGAATTCGAAAGATTGTAGAATACGTTTGGCAGCTACGTCGCCGTTTATTTCCTGGGGTGGTGCAGAATTATCCTACTAAATCCACTCGCTAACAACAGTTTTTTGTTATTTCGATAAACATCCCGAACGATTGTCACATATGCGGTGACATAAAGATAAACAATTCATGTTTTTGTGTACAGAAAGCTCTATGCAACAGAAACTGCAGATTATTTTGCCATTTTCATTGCGAAAGTTTCGGCTTATTCATGCCTTGGGCAATAATAGAGGGCTGTTTGCCTGGGTTGTCTGCTAGCGTAGGAAAGGTGGTTGCTATTGCAAGGGAGGTCTGGTTTGTTTTCGGTTCTAATCTCGATGGAGGCAGATAGACTATCAGTAAAGGAATTTTAAGAAATTCTCGCGCCCCCAATACGTTTTATTTCTACCTTTATTCTGTATCGGCGCCCTGTGGATGTCGATATGAAACTCTTGTAGAATTTCATACTTGTTACTGCCCACTTTTTCCGCTTCTGTCAATAATGGAATTGACTTAAGTGTGGCACTGAATGATTTTTAACTGAATTTCGTTATGAACCTTCACGGATTGCCACATTTGCACACTTTCATGGTAGTTCTGCAACGGTAATCCAGTATGACTGGTCTGAACGTTGACACAGACCATTTCGCGGCCAAATGCGCGTAATATTTTGCTGATTCGTAACGATCTGGGGTACTTTGTCTTACTAAAACAGGTATGTTATCTCGATAAGCTGAAAAAGCAAGGGGTCTCGCTCGTTTTGTCCACGACTGTACATTAACACAACAATAAGTTCTATTTGTTTGATATAGTAATTTTTACAAAACTACTTTCAGCAGATTCTCCACAATTTTCTACTACTTTACAAGAGGTTTAGTAGAAACATTACCAATTTCCGCATAATGTGATTTACTTTACAACCAGGCGACCCGTGCGGAACTTTCCACTTTTACAGTTTTAAATAATGACAGAATTGGGAACAAGTGTCGTCGCTGGGATAAGAGTAGCCGTGGGAATGCCGCCTTTCCTCCGCGCAGGTGTTTGAGTCGTAACGACCCTTTTGGAGCGATGCTTCTAACTGACAGCTTCTTATGATCTTTTCGTCGATAGCGTAAACGTGTCGTTTGTTGTGTATGACAGTAGTAAACTGACGGAAAGAAGTCGCAACGAAAAGAAGGAATTGTGCAACTTAAACGAATGTTTTTTGGCGAATATCAACATCTGACAGATGACGTCTGTTCAGAATTGGCGACGGTCGCATAAAAGTGGAAGCAGCACCGACATTATGAGGATGCGAATCAAGTTTGCTTTAAATACACACTGCAGCCGTTGTGAGCGTTAGTTGTCTTTGAAATTGGACATGGTGAGTAGATGTTAGTCAATAATGCCTTTAAGGCAGCAAAGACGCCATTAGGAACCCCCTGCTGAGTTTGAATGAAGTCGTTAACAGGGCTACTAGAAGTTGCATGTTTCTACTGCGATATTGCAGAAAGACTTGTCAGGAATGTTGCCACTGTATGTGACTGCTGGCAGCGACAGACACGAAAATGTACGGCCTCAAGAAGACGGAACTCCGGAAAGCTGCGTGGCACTACGAAGAGGAAAGACCATCGTGTTCAGCGTAGGGTTGTGTTGCAGCGTACTGAATCCGCAGCAGCAATTTGAGCAGCAATTGGCACCACAGTAACACAAAGTACTGTTACAAATCGGTTACTTCAAGGACAGCTTCGAGCCAGACGCTCTCTAGCGTCCATTCCACTGACACCAAACGACCACTGTTTGCCAAGACGTCATTGCTATCAAGCGCTGGATAGAGGTCTGTTGCGTTTTCTGACGAAAGCTGATTCTGCTTCGATGCCTGTTATGGTCGTGAGTTGATTGGATGGAGGCCAGTTGAGGTCCTGCAACCACCTGTCTGCGTGATAAACGCATCGAACTTCCACCTGGATTTATGGTCTCGCTTGCGATTTCATATGACAGCAAGAGCACTCTCGTGGCTATTCCAAGCACCCTAACTACGAATGTGTATGTCAGTCTGGTGATTCGACCTGGTGAACTGCCATTCATGAACAACATTCCAGGCGGTAGTTTCCAACAGGATAACGCTCGATCATATATTGCTGTTGTAACTCAACTTCATTGTACAGAGAGCCGATATGGTATCTTTGCCTGCTCGATCACCAGATCTGTCTCCAGCCTATTTTTTGGTGTTGAGGTTTCTTTCTGTCAGTGTATTTACTCCGCTGTGTTGTTGGCAAATGTTAATAATGAACAAATACAAACGCAAAATAAAAGGAATAAATTATTGTAAATCACTGCTTATGACATTATTTGCTTCATCAAGTGTTTGTAACTTCCAACTTCGAGCGTAATATTTACATCCATCTATTGTTGAAGAGAAGTCTAATGGGAAATACTAATATAAAATACAAAGAAGTAAATGAATGCGAAACGTATAGGTTAAAACGAAATGTTTGCTTCTTACCTGGTATATCTCTAAGGTCACAATAACCTTTAACTGTATTTTGATATTTTGACAACACTTCGTACTTCATGTAAGCACGTTGGGCCATAGTAGAAACAGGTAGATCAGAATTCAAGGCAAAAATGACAAATATGTTTCCGTTTCGGAAAGGAAAGCATATTCATTGAGGAAAGTCAACTCCTATGGCGGGCAGACATAATGGACTAACGCAGTGATTACGGTTATTATCTATGACAATGCTGTGAACGAATTATAGAGTTAACTAGTACTTTAAAACAAATAAAATTGTACTTGTAATAAGGTAATATGAAAAGGGGATCTCTTATTCCCGATTAGTAAATTAGCTTCATAAAAGATAAGTTTGAAGTCGAGGATCCATGATGCCCATTTGCCTATAGTAGATAGAATTCTCACTTACGTTAAAACTTTCCAAGTTTGTAAGTTTTTGTCAGAAGCCGGTGAAAATACCTTTCTAAGGATAATGTGTGATTAGTATACACTGAGAAAAACGGATGTTGACTTGAGAAATATTAATCGAGCGCTGATCAACAGAGACTGAGACCGGTATTTTCGTACAGCTTCCGAGACAGTTTCCTGTCTGTACCATGACTGTTCAAAAATAAAGGGATTTTACGCATAATATTCATAGGTTGCAGCACTCTCGTATCGGTAAGTTGTTAGTAATGCTCTATTTTATAGATGCTCTTGGTATTTCGCACACCAAACCTCCCTCCGCCACACACCGTTGGGTGGCTTGCGGAGTATCAATGTAGATGTAGATGTAGAAGGGGAAACGAGAGGAGTAGTTCGGCATAGTGAAATTCCGTGATTGCTTAAACCTTACAGCCACTGAAAATTACGCAAAGCTGCTGAAAGCGTACTGTGAAGATGCACGACCTCGTGCAACAGTGTGGAAATCGCCAGGTTCTCCAACACCAAAAAAGGCGAAAGTCGTTCTACCTGCAGGGAAAGTGATGGTCATCACATTTCTAGTGTCATGGAATGATTTATCAGCATGGAGTTTCCCGTCACACTACTGTCAAGAGAGCGTACTATACGTCACCATTTACTAGACTGAGGAAACGCGTTGCAAGGAAACGAGCAGAACTTGAGCGGAGCGGCTGGTGACTTCGTCATGACAACGGGCTTCCTAACGTCGCAAATCGAGTCATAAGGTTTCTGGATTAATGCAGTATTACTTGTGTACCACGTCCGCCTTGTAGCCGCGATATTGCACGCTGTGACATCTTTCACTCCCATCACTAAAGGCAAAGGTTCGGGAAATTCGATTTGAGAATTATGAAACAGTTCTCAAGAAACTTGAATCGATTCTCAAGGAACTGACGAAGAATGACCTGCACAATGTCTTCGAGCACTGGCAGAAGCTATAAAAAGTGCATTTAAGTATCAAGGGACTACTTTGAAGACGATCATGTAAACACTGAGAAACATCTGTGAAAAAAATCAGTCTTAGTCTCTGTTGATCAGCCCCCGCTTATATGATACGGCAGTATCTATCTGCTTAGGCGGGTTCCGACACATGCCGACTGCCTCGTGCCCATGCTAGGGACAATGACTAGTTTTTCAGACACTGCTTCAAATCAAATTACAAGCGCCGATGCTATACTTAACTGCATCGGGTGGGATGGCATTACTCTTACTCACATTTCAGAGTAATACTCTGAAGAGCCAAAGAAATTGCTACACTTGGCTAATATCGTGTAGGGCGCCGAAGCACGCAGAAGGGCTCGACTAACTTCTGAAGTAATTCTGGAGGGATTTTGAATCCTGCAGGGCTGTCCATAAATCCGTAAGAGTACGAGGGGTTGGAGATCTCCTCTGAACAACACGTTGTAAGGCATCCCAGATATGCTCAATAATGTTCATGTCTAGAGAGTTTGGTGGCCAGCGGAAGTTTTTAAACTCAGAAGAGTGTACCTGGAGCCACACTGTAGTAATCAGGGACGTGTGGGGTTTGACATGGTCCACCTGGAATTGCTCAAGTCCGTCGGAATGCACAATGGTCATGAATTGATGCAGGTGATCAGACAGGATGCATACGTACGTGTCACCTGTCAGAGTCGTATCTAGAAGTACCAGGGGCCCCATATCACTCCATCTGTACACGCACTACACTATTACAGTGCCTCCGCCAGCATGAACAGTCTGCTGCTGGCATGCACGGTCCATGGATTTATGAGGTTGTCTCCAGATCTTTACACGTCTATCCGCTCAATACCATTTGAAGCGACACTCTTCCATCCAGGTGGCATGTTTTCAGTCATCAAGACACCACTGTCGTTGCTGAAGGTCCCAGGCGAAGCATAAAGTCCTATAGCGTGCCGTCATCAAAGGTACACAAGACTGCCTTCGGCTCCCCAAAGCCCATGTCGATGATGTTTTGTTGAACTGTTCGCCACTGACACTTTTGATGGCCCAGAATTAAAACCTGCAGCAATTTGCGGAAGGGTTGCACGGTCACGTTGAACGGTTCTCTTCAGCTGTCGTTGGTCGCGTTCTTCCATTATCTTTTTCCGGCAGCAGCGATGTCGGAGATTTGAAGTTTTTCCGGATGTCTGGTATTCACTGTACACTCTTCAAATGATTGTACAGGAAAATCACCACATCACCGCTGTCTCGGAGATGCTGTGTCCTACCGCTCGTGCTCCGACTGTAACACGACGTTCAAACTCACTTAAATCTTGATAACCTGCCATTGTAGCAGCAGTAACATATCTAACAACTGCGCCAGACACTTGTTGTCTTATATAGGCTTTGCCGACTGCAGCGCCGTATTCTGCCTGTTTACATATCTCTGTATTTGAATACGCATGCCTATACCAGTTTTTGGCGCTTCAGTGTCTGTCGAGTGCAGTGTGAAGGGAGACTGACCACATTGCTGTTGAATGGGCGCACTGCGGTCAGTGTGGCTATTACAGTAGTATCTGTGCGCGATAGCAGAGCGTATGGCTGCGCAGCGCCGTCCCGGCGCAGACATATGTGTGCAATCAATCTGCCGCTCCGTGTTCGACCCCCGCCGCCTCTGTGACGGCTTGTTTACTGCTGCAGTAGGTTTGCTTGCGTGCTACACAGTGTCCGTGTTATCTGTCATCCTCGCTGCTCCTACTCTAGGAGGAACATACAATATTCATTCTATTTACCTGCATTATCTGGTCAAGAGTATGCGGACACTTCTGTGTAGTGCAAAACTGTCCGGTATACAGGGTGAGTCACCTAACGTTACCGCTGGATACATTTCGTAAACCACATCAAATATTGACGAACCGATTCCACAGACCGAACGTAAGGAGAGGGGCTAGTGTAATTGTTTAATACAAACCATACAAAAATTCACGGAAGTATGTTTTTTATCACAAACCTACGTTTTTTTTAAATGGAACCCCGTTAGTTTTGTTAGCACATCTGAACATATAAACAAATATGTAATCAGTGCCGTTTGTTGCATTGTAAAATGTTAATTACATCCGGAGATATTGTAACCTAAGTTGACGCTTGAGTACCACTCCTCCGCTGTTCGAACGTGTGTATCGGAGAGCACTGCAACATACATCGCGTTTCTACAGAATGATCTGCCAACGTTGCTCGAAAATGTCCCACTGGAAACGCGTCGACGTATGTGGTATCAGCATGATGGAGCACCTGCACATTCCGCAATTAACAATAGGCTGGCCCTTGATAGGACGTGGAGGACGCATAAATTGGCCAGCCCGTTCACCATATCTTACACCTCTGGACTTCTTTCTGTGGGGTACATTAAAGGAGAATGTGTACCGTGATGTGCCTACAACCCCAGAGGATATGAAACAACGTATTGTGGCAGCCTGCGGCGACATTACACCAGATGTACTGCGGCGTGTACGACATTCATTACACCAGAGATTGCAATTGTGTGCAGCAAATGATGGCCACCACATTGAACATCTATTGACCTGACATGTCGGGACACACTCTATTCCACTCCGTAATTGAAAACGGAAACCACGTGTGTACGTGTACCTCACCCCTCATGGTAATGTACATGTGCGTCAGTGAAAAAGACCAATAAAAAGGTGTTAGCATGTGGACGTAATGTGCTGTTCCAGTCTCTTCTGTACCTAAGGTCCATCACCGTTCCCTTTGGATCCCTACGTAATTCGTTGCTCTCCGATACACGCGATCGAACAGCAGAGGAGTGGCACTCAAGCGTCAACTTTAGGTTACAATATCTCCGGATGTAATTAACATTTTACAATGCAACAAACGGCACTGATTACGTATTTGTTTATATGTTCAGATGTGCTAACAAAACTAACGGGGTTCCATTTAATAAAACGTAGGTTTGTGTTAAAAAACATACTTCCGTGAATTTTTGTATGGTTTGTATTAAACAATTACACTAGCCCCTCTCCTCACGTTCGGTCTGGAATCGGTTCGTCAATATTTGATGTGTTTTACGAAATGTATCCAGCGGTAACGTTAGGTGACTCACCCTGTATAACACGAGAGGGAGTCCCGCCAGTATAAAGTGAGACCGAGTGTACTCTGTTGACAGTGGAGAGGCAGTAACAATAGAACAGGTTTGCCCGGAGAGTTCAGTGATTTCGATTGCAAATCGCCTGTGTAACAAATCCATTGGAGATATTTGAATCTTTCTAAAGCTGCCCAGTTCGAGTGTTGTAGTGAAACTGTGAAGTAGAAAGGCAAACGAACAACGGCAGCTAAACCAAGGCTAAGCAGACCTCATGTAACTGACGGACACAGGAGTGTCCGGCTTTTCGGAGGGTGTCTGTAAAAAATCGCAGACAGTAAGCGGATGGAATCACTCATGAGTTCTAAAGTCCTACCAAAAATCTAGCTAACACAATGACTCTGTGCAGGTAGCTAAAAATGATTGGGTACAACGTTGGAGCGATTAATAATAAGCGACACATTTCTGCAGTCGATGCTAAGCGACGCCTGAGGTGATGTACAGAGCGACGCCATTGGGCATGAGCTGACTGGAAACGAGCAACGAGCGATTTGGAGCGATGAATCATGCCGTAACCTATGGAACAGCGATGGACAGTTTGGGTCAGGCGAACTCGTGGAGAATATTACTTGCCATCACGTGCAGTACCAACAGTGAAATAAGGAGGAGGTGATCTTGTAGTCTGGTGGTGTTTTTCGCCGTTGCAGAGTCATCCCCTTACTACGCTTAATAAAACACTAACACGGAAATACGTAAACACGGCTTACGGTATTAGGTACTGTGCACAGTAGAGGAAGAGCTGGGAGACAACCATTGTTTGTATCAGTATGACAATGCACACGTAACACAGCAGCATCTTTGATGCAATCGTTTACGGCCAATAACATTCCTAAAATGAGTTACACTGCCGGGAGTACCGACATCTACCCAATGGACCACCTTTGGGATGAATTGGGAGAACGTCGGCTTCGCTCCAGACCCTGTGAGATCGCAAGTTATTACGGGATAACATTTATTGCTGTAAGATACGTAGATGTGGAGCCGATGGCTGTGAGGAAGCTGCAGGAAGACGCCTAAGCTATGAATCACCGCGCAGCTAACGCTATGTGGCCGTGCGAACGAACTAACGTGTCACCTAGTACGACCGTATATTCGTACCCCCAACGAATCTAAATAAATCATAGTAAAAATTAACTAATTGTTTTCAAACTGGATATACTACTTTTTGTTATTCAGTAGAAGATCTCATAAAAATTACAGATTTCTAATTATTATAGTTTCGGAGATTGAGAAAATTTCCTAAAAACCATAAAACCGACGCTTAAAGTGTAAAATACAGTTAGGAACAATAACCGTTTGTCTTTTGTTATCAACTGAAATCATAACCAAAGTTCTCAATGTGTAGAATCATTTAACTGGGATTTTTATTTTGTGTGTATAAATGGCAATGAGTGAGAGAGTGTATGTGAGCCATACGTAAAATTCAGTATTATTTTTTGTAAAACACTACGAATTGAACCGTGGGAAAGCTGTAGGGTAACCACGATACTAATGACGTATGTCGAGGTGTGCATGCTTTTGTAAGAGCAGCCAGAATAGCAGTCTAAAGTGTAATAAGTTTCCCAATTAATTTCAAAATAATTTTTCATTTCGGTCGTTTTTATTAAACAATATATTAGTATTTGCATTTGGAATGACGTCAATGACTTTCTGTTTAGTGATTGGCTAAGGCAAGTTTTGCCGCGAGAATGATCTAGAAGGATCATTCTGATTGGTCAGTCAGACTCATCAGCCAAGCAGAATTAAGATGTTCCAGCGCACCGAAAGTTAGATATGCAGAGGGTGGAGTAGCATCGAGAGAGTCGATCGCCAGCTATCGGATACCAAAGGTCATGGTAAATGTCACGTAGCTCATTATGTGTAAAATGAAAAAAATATTGAGTTCTCGCATTTAGTACGAGTCGTAACTAAACCTGCCGCATTTACGAACATTTTGATAAAAGTTTGAAGTTTCTGGATTGTTTTGTTGGAAAGTTACTAGCGTCTGAACTTTCGAAAAATAGTTCAAATGACTCTGAGCACTATGGGACTTAAATTCTCAGGTCATCAGTCCCCTGGAACTTAGAACTACTTAAACATAACTAACGTAATGACATCACACACATCCATGCCCGAGGCAGGATTCGAATCTGAGACCGTAGCGGTCGCGCAGTTCCAGACTGTAGGAACTTTCAGCCTTAGTAAAAATTTGGCGTGGCATATTCTATATTTATTTATGGAGTATTTGGCGAACTCGTCTTTTATGCAAGACCACTGAATGAGACCAAATGTAGAACTCGCAAATAGTGGTGAATCAGAGACTGTGAGATCGCTAACATGAACGGGTCGGACTTGCGTAGATTTCTGGCTGATTTGCTTGTGAAATTTGTTATTTGGCTGGGAACTGAGAATGATAGAATAGTATCTCACTAAATGTGGACTTGACAGCCATGAACGTTACTGGAAAAATTTTAGGACGCTTATTTCAGTCAAAATCACGCCATATGACCACCCGACATCTTGATAAATGGGAACTTTCAGGAAGTGTTTCCACCACTGGAGATCGCGGACTGTGCTCGGTAGGTACTAGGCGACGTTTCCCTCAACGCTGCTTTTTCGCCGTCTAGTAAGTACGTGCGAATGCAGAGTGAAGGGACGTCGAGCGGAAGCCGTACTGAGGTATGTGGACATTTAATATGAACAGTACAACGAATGTTCGAGACATATTTCAGCCCGCCCCTCAGCAACCCCAGTGTCCAATGTCAGTGTATTCTCTGGTTTCGGCTCTTCATGAAGAATGGGCTGCCATTCCTCCATAGACATTCACACACTTCATTGTAAATGTAGCCTAGCAGTGTTCAAGCCCTCATAAAGGCAGAGGCTGAAAAAACCCAATATCAATGTTCACTAATGCGTGTCTAGATACTTGTGATTAGATAGCGTATATCGTATGCTGTGAATATGCTCTGTACATGCCTAAATAAAGGAAAGGAATAATGGTTGTTAGAACAGAGTATGCACTTCAGAACTGTCGTAGTGTTCTTTTTTTACTCGTGTGTCAATAAAACTTCCGCCGCTTGCATGTTAACGCGATCATTTAAGGTCGGTACCATAGTGACTTTGCTTCGTGGGAAGACACAGAAAGTGAAGGAACAACGAGCATATGCAGACATACTCGTAATGGCTGCCATTCACCAATATCTTCACGGATGTTGGCTAAGTTGCGAAACATGCCAAGTGAGCTGTAGGAACATGCACCTAATGAGCCAAAGAAATGGAAGAGAAGATGATAACTTCGTGAGCATCATTAGAGTCTGCGTTAGATCACATATTTCACAAGAATGATATCATCAACAAGAGTACAAAGCCGCCAGATTTTAATCTCCTCTAGGGTCTGATTTGATATGGCAAACAGAGGTGACTTGATCTGACTAGTTTACAGACCATGTTTCGCTATTAGCGATGAATGGGAAAAGCACATGTTGAATGCACAAACTCATCGATCTTCTGGCCGAGGTTAACGTCACGAGGGTGCGTAAATCACCAGGACGCTTACGTTCTCATGCGCTCAAGAGCTGCAACTGGTGACAGTTATCTGAAGGTGCTCAGAGAAATTGAATCCTAGCCACTGGTCTATTTTGGAACGGATGCGACTAATATACTGGCGTGCGAACTCAACTCAAGAATGCCGTGATATTGCCCTCATAAATTTCCTCCGTTCCACGTTGCGATGGGAACCGTACACAACATAAATGTTGTTGTTATTGTTGTTGTGGTCTTCAGAGCAAAGACTGGTTTGATGCATCTCTCCATCCTACTCTATCCTGTGCAAGCTTCTTCACCTCCGTTTAACTACTGCAGTCCACATCCTTCTGAATCTCCTTACTCTATTCATATCTTGGTCTGCCTCTACGATTTTTACCCTCCAAGATTCCTTTCAATACTAAACCGTTGATCCCTTGATGCCTCAGAATGGGTCCTACCAACCAATCCTTGTTCTAGTCAAGTTGTGCCACAAATTCCACTTCTCTCTAATTCTATTCAGTACCTCACGTGATCCACCCACCTAATTTTCAGCATCCTTCTGTAGCACCACATTTAGAAAGCTTCTATTCTCATCTACATGTACAGTCGTGGACAAAACGAGCGAGACCCCTCGCCTTTTCGTTATGCTGATCCGCACAGCTTTAAAGTCTGCTACACAGCATGACAGGCAAGGCGACGAAGTGCTACGAACGTACTATTCACAGGCGTGAAACTGAAAAACTATCCGAACTTTGTCAGACTGTAAGCAATCATGTATAAGACTATATTAATGCTGATTAGTGTGTTAAACACAACACGTAAATGTAAGATGTAATTGAAAGAAGAAACGCTAATTAGTATGAACTGTACTAATAAAAATGAATTTCAGCTTATCGAGATAACATACCTGTTTTAGTAAGACAGAGTACCCCAGATCGTTACGAATAAGCAAAATATTATGCGCATTCGGCCGCAAAACGGTCTGTGTCAACGTTCAGGCCAGTCATACTGGATTACCGTTGCTGACCTACCATGAAAGTTTGAAAATTTAGCTATGCGGGAAGATTCATAACGAAATTCAGTTAAAAATAACTTAGTGCCACACTTAAGTCAAATCATTTATTGACAGAAGCGGAAAAAGTAGGCAGTAACAAGCATGAAATTCTCCAAGATTTTCATATTTACATCCACAGGGCGCCGGTACATAATAAAGGTAAGAATAAAACGTATTTGGGGCACGAGAATTTCTTACAATTGCTTTAGTAATAGTCTATCTGTCTCCATCGAGATTATAACCGAAAACAAACCAGACCTCACTTGCAGTATCAAACACCTTTCACTACGCCAGCAGACAACCCAGGCAAACAGCCCTCTATTATTACCCCACACATGAATAAGCCGGCAATTTCGCACTTAAAGTGGCAAAATAATCTGCAGTTTCTGTTGCATAGAGCTTTCTGGACTCATAAACATGAATTTTCTACCTTTTTGTCACCGCTTATGTGACAATCATTCGGCATGTTTGTCGAAATAACAAAATACTGTTATTAGCGAGTAAATTTAGTAGGATAATTCTGCACCACCCCAGGAAATAACCGGCTACATATCTGTCAAACGTATTCTACAATGTTTCGAATTCTCCATTAGACTCGCCACAGCCAGGAAACGTTCATTGGTAGAAGTGTTTCTTAAGCTAGCTAGCTGTGGGAATGCTCGCACTTCTACAACGCGGTGGCATTAATACTGGGATCTGAATTACCACTTGCATTCCTGTAAACGTGATTTGCATCGAAAGCGTAGCTACGATTAATATGCTGATGTATCGACTGCAACTAGAACATTTCGAATAAAGAGTAGGGGGAATTATTTATGCGGCCCTCAACTTCAGTAACTGTTGTAGCTATTTTCGTTGTTAAGATTTCGTCACCTAAGTCGGTAAAAATGGAACCCTACTAGCCTCACTTTCTTGACTGTCTATCTGTCTATCCAACCCTTAAAACCCGTTTACGTCTAGTACAGGTAGACCTAATAAGCGGAAATGTATCGCACTTCCTGCGGTATACGGTCCATTGGTGGTGTAAAGAATTCATTTTTATTAGCACAGTTCATACTAATTAGCGTTTCTTCTTTCGATTATATCTTATATTTACGTGTTGTTTAACACACTAATATAGTCTTAAACGTGACTGAAAACTGTCTGACAAAGTTCGGATAGTTTTTCAATTTCACGCTTGTGCATAGTATGTTGGTAGCACTTCGTCGCCTTGCCTTGTATGGCAAGGGGTCTCGGTCGTTTTGTCCACGACTATACATCTAGATCTACATCTACGTGATTACTCTGCTATTCACAGTAAAGTGCCTGGCAGAGGGATCAATGAACCACCTTCGAGCTGTCTCTCTACCGTTCCACTCTCGAACGGCACGCGGGAAAACGAGCACTTAAATTTTTCCGTGCGACCCCTGATTTCTCTTATTTTATCGTGACGATCATTTCTCCATATGTAGGTGGGTACCAACAGAATGTTTTCGCAATCGGAGGAGAAAACTGGTGATTGAAATCTCACGAGAAGATCCCGTCGCAACGAAAACTGCCTTTGTCTTAATGATTGACACACCAATTCACGTTTCATGGCTGTGATACTATCTCCCTATTTCGCGGTAATACAAAACGAGTTGCCCTTCTTTGTACTTTTCGATGTCATCCGTCAGTCTCACCTGATGCGGATACCGCACCGCACAGCAATACTCCAGAATAGGTCGGACAAGCGTGGTGTACGCAGTCTCTTCAGTAGACCTGTTGCACCTTCTAAGTGTTCTGCCAATGAATCGCAGTCTTTGGTTTGCTCTGCCCACAATATTAAATATATGCTCGTTGCAGTTTAGGTTATTTGTAATTGTAATCCCTAAGTATTTAGCTGAATTTACAGCCTTCAGATTTGTGTGGCTTGTCGCGTAATCAAAATTTAGTTGATTTCTTTTAGTACTCATGTGAATAACTTCACACTTTTCTTTATTCAGGGTCAACTACCACTTTTCGCACCATACAGATATCTTATCTATATCATTTTGTAAGTCGTTTTGATCATCTGATGACTTTACAAGACGGTAAATGACAGCATCATCTGCAAAAAATCTAAGACGACTACTCAGATTGTCTCCTATGTCGTTAGTATAGATCAGGAACGATAAAGGGCCTATAACACTTCCTTGGGGAACGCCGGATATTACTTCTGTTTTACTCGATGACTTTCCGTATATTACTACGAACTGTGACCTTTCTGACAGGAAATCACGAATCCAGCCGCACAACTGAGGCGATACTCCGTAGGCACGCGGTTTGGTTAGAAGACCCTTATGAAGAATGGTGTCGAAAGCCTTCTGGAAATCTAAAAGTATGGAATCAATTTGACATCCCCTGTCGATAGCTCTTATTACTTCATGAGTATAAAAAGCTAGTTGTGTTTCACAAGAACGACATTTTCTGAATCCGTGCTGACTATGCGTCAATAAATCGTTTTCTTCGAGGTACTTCATCATGTTCGAATACAGTATATGTTCTAAAACCCTACAGCAAATCGACGTTAGTGATATAGGCCTGTAATTCAACGGATTACTCCTACTTCCCTTTTTGGGTATTGGTGTGACTTTAGCAATTTTCCAGTTTTTAGGTACGGATCTTTCTGTGAGTGAGTGGTTGTATATAATTGCTAAATATGGAGCTATTGTATCAGTATACTCTGAGAGGAACCTGACTGGTATACCATCTGGACCGGAGGCCTTGCCTTTATTAAGTGATTTAAGCTACTTTGTTACACTGAGGATATCTACTTCTATATTTCTCATCTTGGCAACTGTTCTTGATTGGAATTCAGGAATATTTACATCGTCTTCTTTGGTGAAGGAGTTTCGGAAAACCGTGTTTAATAACTCTGCTTTAGTGGCTCTGTCATCAGGGACTTCACCGTTGTTATCGCGCAGTCAAGGTATTGATTGCGTCTTGCCACTGGTGTGCTTTATCTATGATCATAATGTCTTTGGGTTTTCTGCCAGATTTCGAGACAGAATTTCGTTGTGGAAATTATTAAAAGCATCTCGCATTGAAGTACGCGCTATATTTCGAACTTCTGTAAAACTTTGCCAATCTTGGAGATTTTGCGTTCTTTTAAGTTTGGCATGCTTTTCTCGTTGCTTCTGCAACAACGATCTGACCCGTTTTGTTTACCATGCGGGAACAGTACCATCACTTATTAATTTATGTGGTATCTATCTCTGAATTGCTGTAGACACTACCTCTTTGCAAACATTCCACAACTTTTCTACAATTACATGATCAGATCGGAAGGAGTGAAGACTGTCTCTTAAAAAGGCGTTAAGAGCATTTTATCAGCTTTTCTAAATAAATATACTTTGTGTTTCTTATTGATGGTTGTAGGTGTTACGGTATTCAGCCTAGCAGCAACTGCCTTGTGGTCGCTAATCCCTGTATTCGTCACAATACTCACTATTTGTCCAGGATTATTTGTTGCTAAAAGGTCAACTATGCTTTCGCAACCATTTACGCTTCGAGTGGGCTCATGAAATAATTGTTCAAAATCATTTTCTAAGAAAGCGTTCAGTACAATTTCGGATGACGTTTTATGCCTGCCGCCGGCTTTAAACGTATAAGTTTTCCAGCATATCGAGGGTGGATTGAAGTCACCACCGACCATAATTGTATCAGCAGGGTACTTATTTGAAATGAGACTCAAGTTTTCTTTGAACTGTTCAGCAACTATATCTTCTGAGTCGGGGGTCGGTAAAACGATCCAATTAATAGATTAGTCAGATTGTTAGGTATAACCTCCACCCGTACTATTTCACACGAACTATCTATTTCAATTTCGCTACATGGCAAACTACCTCTGACAGCAATAAATACTCCACCACCAACTGTATTTAATCTATCCTTTCTCAGCACTGTTAGATCGTTTAAAAAATTTCTTCTGAACTTATTCCCGGCTTTAGCCATCTCTCTGTACCTACAAGTATTTGGGCTTCAGTGCTTTCTATTAGAGCTTGGAGCTCTGGTTCTTTCCCAACACAGCTACGACAATTTACAACTACAATACCAGTCCTTTCTACAACTACCTTACTGTGTTTCACCTGCCCACTTTTAGACGAACGCCCCTCAGTGGTTCCCTGAGACCACTTGTCTAAACTATTTGTCATCCATGCTTCACTTACACACATGGTTACACTCCATACAAATACTTTTAGAAAAGTCTTCTTGACACGGAAATCTATACACGATATTAAAGAATTTTTCTTCTTCAGAAACGCTTTCCTTACCAATGCTAGTCTACATTTTGTATCCTCTGTACTTCACCGTCATCAGTTATTTTGCTCCCCAAATAGCAGATATCATCTACTAATTTAAGTGTCTCATTTCCTGATCTAATTCCCTCAGCATCACCTTATTTAATTCTGCTACATTCCATTATCGTCTTTTTGCTTTTGTTGATGTTCTTCTTATATCCTCCTTTCAAGACACTGTAAATTCCCTTCAATTGTTCTTACTGGTCCTTTCCTGTCTGTGACAGAACTACAATATCGTCGGCAGACCTCAAAATTTTTATTTCGTCTCCATGGCTTTTAATTCCTGCTCCAAATTTTTCTTTTATTTCTTTTACTGGTATACAAATTGAATAAAATCGGTAATAGGTTACAACCCTATCTCACTCCCTTCTCGATCATTACATTCTTTTCATGCCGCAACTTCCTCAGGGACGCGACTGCCCTAGCAAACTACAAATTCTGTATAGCTGTTGGTGTTGCATAAGACGATATACGTATCTTAAGATTCACAGACACCTTTGTCGACACTGAAGCCAGCGTTTCATTTAGTTATTCCTTATTTATCCTCTTACACATGAACAGGAACAACACATAAGAAATATATTACAAAATGTTCATAATAATGATAGTGATAATACTAGTGATAACAAACAGTATTAATATGTAGACATGAACTGTAAGAAAGTGAAGGAAATGAAAGGATGGACAGAAAATCATGACGGATAGCCGCACAGGTCATTGTGGTAATGAAATAGCGAAAGTTGAAAGTTCCTGCCAAACCAGGACTCGAACCTATATTTATCACTTCTCATGAGCGCTTTTCTTAACCGTTTCAGCCATCGGAACACGCTCCCTGACCGACTGAAACTTCCAACTCATCGCACGCTCCACTGCAGCTCCCTCCTCTATTAAACTCACTACTCTCAAATCCTGACAGCCGAGGAGTTCGGTCGCTATTTGTGCATTCGCCCTGAAATAAACGTAGAGGAGCCTTCCCGCTCTTTTTCAGAAATTTTTATATCTGGCACTACACATATATACACTATCGATCACTTTAACACACTTGGGGCCGTACTTAGTATTGCCACTAGTGGAAGGGATAGTGAAACAGGAGAACGTTGAAGTGATAGTGACAATGTTATTAAGAAAGAATAGTATTTATAGAGAGATCACTGTAGACAACTAGGAGGGAAAAATTGTGAGGAAGGAATGTTGTCGATAGTGAGTCACAGACTGTTATATGGAACATGTAGCTATCAAGGTGTAAAGAGGGCCATTAGCTGTGTTTTGAAGTTTGAAAGGAATTTAATTTCTCCGATATTTTGAGGAAGATGGTTCCAAAGTCAGGTGTCTGACACAGAAAATTATTTATAGAACATGCAGTATTGTATAGCGGTACGGAGTTACCTTGCTGAGAAAGAGTTCACCTGGCGTGCTGTTCGGATAATAGTGTTAGAATTGATAATATGCAGGGTGACCAGCTGCCCCTACCGGCTTCATTCTATGCATTCCACAATGTTTTACCTGGCCTTCAAAAACCACGAGCGAGAGTTTGATATTCTCTCGCTCGCTAAGCGAAAAACGGTCCCACAGAAAAAAAAATGAGCGGACCATTTTTATAGGAAATTTGATGTACTCAAATTTTGTAATGGGGTACGTTTCCGCTAGAGGCCGTAGTTTTAGAGTTATTCAAGAAAAACGTACAAAAGTGACATTCAAACGCTCCACGACTCCACACTCAGCCCCTAGCGGTCAGAGTCTCCAGTATGTAGTTCATTGTACTCCTTCCTACCACTGTACAAAAAATTGCGACATCTGACATTTCTCGGTCCTCTTTCGCTGCCCTTATTACGAACACCATCGGCTTAGCCGAGCATTTACGAACTGAAAAATTGATGTTCGCGTAACTTTTACCTAATGATTTTGTGAATTTTAACAGCACAAAATAAACAGTTGTATCGTTACCTTTGTCAGGCCTTCTGACTACGTAGGTACCGTGCTTGTAAGAATTAAGTTCGACTTGAAGTGTCAACGTAATGAGTTTTAGCGTAACGTTTACAACGAAGTAGCCGACTGTGCTGCTGGCAAAATATCCCAATGAATAAAGACCGAAAAATGTCGAATATCCGGAATGGTTCGTGTAGTCGGAAATTTATGTTTATGGGTTGGATGGAGTGTCACGAGACACACACTAGAACTCCTGAGTGATGAGGAATGAGCGTGGGAATGGAAGTTCGTTTGGCCATATCACAGGAGTGTGATGAAAAATTCTGTCACATTACATGTGGTCCGAAACTCCATGTAAGTTATTGGTCTTGTAATATTTGTAAGTTTTTTTTGTTGCTTCGCCAGATGGTACTTCATGCTTCGCTTCAAAATAGTATTGCCGGTTCCATGGTGATTTTTATCAGTTTTGGTTTCATTGTTGGGCTAAATTCTTTGCTGAGGAACATTGCCCTCAGGATTTCAATTTCTGTATAGATTTCTTATTTTCTTTAACGTGTGGTATGAATATCAGTCCTTTGTCAACACTAAGGTGTTTTATTTGTTTCTTTCATGGAACTCTTTGGTCGTAAATATTTCCATCTACTTTTTACGAACACTTCTACAGAGGTTCCTTCACGAGATATGTGGAAATAGTCCGAGGAGATCACGAATGTAAAATTAGAGAGATTCGAGTTCGCACGGAGGCTTGCAGACAGTCGTTCTTCCCGCGAACCATACGCGAGTGGAACAGAAAAGGGAGGTAATGACAGTGGCACGTAAAGTGCCCTCCGCCACACACCGTTGAGTGGGTTGCGGAATGTAAATGTAGATGTAGATAAGTCACAAACCGTCCTGACCTAGGCATCAATACATACGCGTTTTTCCAAAATGAATACTAATTCCGTAGCGGAATTTGTCCTGATCTGAAACTTCCTGAGAGAGTAAAGCTGTGTGCCAGACCGGATATCGAAGCTCCGACCTTTTCCTTTCGCAGGGAAGTGCTCTACCGACTGAGCCAACAAGGGCGACTCACAACCTTACCTCACAGCTTTATTTCCACCAGTACCGTATTTCTTGCATTCCAAACTTCACAGAAGCTATCCCGGGTACCGTGCGAGACTATCACTCCCGATAGGAAGGATACTGCGGAGACATGGCTTAGGCACAACCTGGAGGATTCTTTCCAAATTGAACGGCTGTAGTTAACTCATGTCTCCGTGATATCCTTTCTTCCAAGAGTGCTGCTTCCGCAAGACAAGCAGGGTAAGTTTAGCGAAGTACGCAAGGTACAATGTGAGGCACTGCCGGAAGTAAAGCGGTGAAGGCGGGTCGTGAATCGTGCTTGGATAGCTCAGTTGGTAATACACATGGCCGTGAAAGTCCAAGGTAAAACGTTCGAGCCCCAGTTCAGCACACAGTTTTAATTTCCCAGAAAGATTTATATGTACTATTTCTTGCAATGTATATTGATATTGCTCTCACAACTCTTGGTATACTACTTACTGGTGAAGCCGTTATTCTGGTTCTACGACTAAAGATAATTTTCAACGCTGGAGAGAAATTGTACGCCCACTGGTCCACCATGTTAACTTACACTGAGGGAAAAAGAACTCGCAACACGAAAAAATAGTCAATGTAGATTAATGAAATATCTGGAACAAATTTGTCCTAGATAACATATTTAAATGATTAACGTTGCAAGATCACAGCTTAATGTAAGCGAGAGCTAAGCAATTGCAAATATTAATGCTGGAACATTACTAACCGATGTAACCGTAAGAACGTTAGATACAATCATGCAAACGTGCATGCGTTGTTTCCAGAATGAGATTTTCACTCTGCAGCGGAGTGTACGCTGATATGAAACTTCCTGGCTGATCAAAACTGTGTGCCGGACCGAGACTCGAACTCGGGAACTTTGCTTTTCGCGGGCAAGTGCTCTACCGTCTGAGCTACCCAAGCACGACTCACGTCCCGTCCTCACAGCTTTACTTCCGTCAGTACCTCGTCTCCTACCTTCCAAACTTTACAGAAGCTCTCCTGCGAACCTTGCAGGACTAATACTCCTGAAAGAAAGGATATTGCGGAGACATGGCTTAGCCACAGCCTGGGGGATGTTTCCAGAATGAGATTTTCACTCTGCAGCGGAGTGTACGCTGATATGAAACTTCCTGGCTGATCAAAACTGTGTGCCGGACCGAGACTCGAACTCGGGACCTTTGCCTTTCGGAGGCAAGTGTTCTACCATCTGAGCTACCGAAGCAAGACTCGCGCCCCGTCCTCACAGCTTGACTTTCGCCAGTACCTCGTCTCCTACCTTCCAAACTTTACAGAAGCTCTCCTGCGAACCTTGCAGGACTAGCACTCCTGAAAGAAAGGGTATTGCGGAGATATGGCTTAGCCACAGCCTGGGGGATGTGCGTTGTGTTGTACAGATGACGCTGTCGGTTTGTAGCATGGGGATCCATGACTGTTACACTTGGTCGGTTAGTACAGAGAAGGTAAAGACTGTTTGTGGATGAAGCTGTAGTTGTCATCCGACGGTGTCCCTACATGTCCTCGAGTGGAGTCAGACATGGTGACTGAGCACTCCAAGGAAACATGCCGACTCTCTGTAAAATATGTTGGGTTACAACAGCTGTATGTGGGAGTGGGTTATCCAGTTGGAAAACACTTACTGAAATGTTGTTTGTGAATGGCAGCGCAACAAGTAGTATCGTCCCATTGGTGTGTAAATACGCATTCAGGGTGCTTGGGATAACCATGACAGAGCTCCTGTTGTCATAGAAAATCACACCCCAGACTATAACTCCTGGTGTAGGTCCAGTGTGTCTGGCATGCAGACAGGTTGGTGGCCCGCCCTCAACAGCCCACCTTCTAAACAGCACACTGCCATCACTGCCACAGACGCAGGACCAGCCTTTGTCAGAAAACACAACAGACCTCCACCCAGGCCTCCAATATGAGAGGCGTTTGAAAAGTCCGTGCAAAGTCCGACAGATGGCACCACCGGCGTGTATCGAGGTCATGTTTAGTTAGTAGCATCTTTGGAAAGAACGCACACCAAGTTACAGCCATATCGGTCTATTTGTTTGTGTTTGGCATTCTTGTGAATCAATGAAGTAGAGTGATCGTCAAAAAATGGACGAAAAAGAATTTCGTGTGATGATTAAACATTACTTTATGAAAGGCAAAATGATAGCTTGATAATCATTACGATGACTGTGCACCTTCGATTAGAATAGTTTATAAGTGGTTTCAAAATTTTCGGAGTAGCCATATGGGCACAAGTGATGCTAAACTTTCTGGACGGCCTGTGGAGGTTACGACTACAGAAATCATTGATAAAATCCATGATATGGTGATGGTTGACAGAAGAGTTAAGGTACGTGAGATTGCTAGTGCTGTGGGCATCTCGAATGAGTGGGTACATAATATTATGCATAAATGAGAAAGCTATCCGCAAGATGGGTTCCGCGATTGCTCACGCTTGACCAAAAACGGAATCGTGTGAAGTGTTGCAAGGATGGTTTGCAGCTGTTCAGAAAGAATCTGCAGAAATTTAAACGTCGTTTCGTCACTGTGGATGAAACATGGATACATTACTATACTCCTGAGACCAAACAACAGTCTAAAAAATGGGTTACCAAGGGACAATTTGCACCAAAAAAGGCGAAGACCAGTCCTTCGGCCGGAAAGGTTACGGCGACCGTCTTTTGGGGTTCACAAGGGGTAATCCTCATAGACTATCTGGAAAAGGGTAAAACTATTACAGCTGCATATTATTCATCGTTATTGGACTGTTTGAAAACCGAGCTGAAAAAAAAAAACCCTGGCGATTGGACCGCAAAAAAGTCCTTTTCCATCACGACAATGCAACAGCACACATCTCAGCAGTTGTGGTCGCAAAATTATTGGAAATAGGATTCCAACTCGTTTCACATCCCCCTCCCCCCTCTGTTCTCCAGAATTGGCTCTTTCGGACTACTATTTGTTCCCCAATTTGAAGAAATGGCTGGCGGGATAAAGATTTTATTCGAATGAGGAGGGATCAACAAATTAGAACATCGTTGGACGAATTGTGTAAGTCTAAAAGGAGCCTATGTCGAAAAATAAAAAAGGTTTACCCCAAACACGTAAGTAGTTTTTATTTTTGCACGGACTTTTCAAACGCCCCTCGTAAGTTCTCACTTGACACGACTAAGGGCGCAAACGGCGGTGGTTCGTGCTCAATGGAATGCACGCTATTGGGCGTCTGGTTCGGAACTGTCCTTGAAGTAACAGATTTGCAACAGTTCGTTGTTTCACTGTGGTGCCAATTGCTTCTCAAAGTACTGCTGCAGATTTTTTATGACGTGCCAGAGACACCCGATGAACACAATGTTGTGCCACTTGGTCGTCTGGAATACGATCTCCTTGCGACTGTACATTCTCGTGACCGCCGCTGCCAGCAATCATGTACAGTGGCTAAATTCCTGTCAAGTCTCTCTCGTATATCGGAGAAGGAACTTCTAGCTTTTCGTAGGTCTATTGCGCGACCTTGTTCGAACTCAGTGTAGTGTTGCTGATGGCATCTTTTTCACCTTAAAGGGATTCTTGACTAACATCAACTCACCACGTAAATCTCAAAGGTAAATAACGCTCACGACTGTTACATCGTGCATTTAAAGCAAACCTTATTTGCATCCTCATAGCGGCGCCACTAGCGTCATTCTTATATGACTAGCACCAAGTATGAATAGACGTGATCTTTCAAACGTAGAAACACGCTTACCTAACTTTCGTATATGGCGCAGAGTTCCTTGGTGTTGTGATTTTTTCCGTCAGTTTATTTAATGGTGTGTACATACATTTTTTCTCTCTGCTATGTCTTTTTGAATGTGATAGTTTTCTTGTATTGGGCTATTTAGCCGGCCGTTGTGGCCGAGCGGTTCTAGGCGCTTCAGTCTGGAACCGCGTGACCGCTACGGTCGCAGGTTCTAATCCTGCCTCGGGCATGGATGTGTGTGATGTCCTTAGGTTAGTTAGGTTCAAGTAGTTCTACGTTCTAGGGGACTGATGACCTCAGATGTTAAGTCCCAAAGTGCTCAGAGCCATTGGAACCATTTTTTGGGCTATTTACTGAGCTTTGTTATTACTTTGGTTTAATGTTTTGCGCTATGTTTGTGAGTTATGATTATATTATTTTAAATTTTGTGCAAGTGTCTACTGACCCGTGTCATACGCCCAAGTTCGGACACGTTCTTTATATCTTGGGTTCAAGTTCTTGCTTGTCATTTCTACGTAACCACATTGCTGCTTTGGTATTTGAGCAAGTTTGTGCCTTATTTTTGATATTTGTCTCTCTTGGGTGTGAGCTGTTTAAATGTGTTTTAACCACATTCGTTACTTTATGCGCTCGATAGTGGCCCTATTTCTTTACATTTTTTTAAGTTTTTGTGTTAGTTTCTGTGTGACTGTTACTGTATATCAAGTCCTTTATTGGTCGTGTGTGAGAATCACGGTAAAATCACGTCTTCTGCTTTCTACTATTTGCCCCAGAACGGATAAGAGCATCCACGATGTGGCACCCATGGAAATGTTTGAAAGACCACCCGTGGTTACACTCCAGTTGATTCAGAAGGACTTAAAGATTAGATGTAAGATGGATTTCGTCTATTGATGGACCATCGGATGCATAGTCACATAGTTCTTGCCTTTGTGTCTTCTTACCTGCACCTCTTTTCGTAGCCAGTCCTTGTATTATACCTTTATATACATTATTTCTGTAATTCATGCACGGTAATTCAGTGAACGCTCTGTCAGCTAGCGCAGCAGCGGTTTTCTTTATGTGGCCAATAACTTCATTGCAAGTCAGATTGTGTGATTTCACATAGACAAAGACAAAAGAGGTTTTGGCGAGAGCACTTAAATATCAAGCCAGACAAATAACGCCATTCCTCGAAAAATAGGGTCGTTTGTGAGCTCGTCCCATATGGCATTCCTCTCACAATTAATCACGCATGTTTCCTCACTTCACTTTTCTGCAAATCTCACACAAATCCTCGCTGGCTGTAGATTTATAAGTCTGAAAAATATCCTCAGAATTACCATAATTCTTTAAAAAAAATTACAAAGTGTCATAGGAGAGGAACTTTCCGAGGATATTAGTGCTTAGAAAGCCTCAAGCTATTTTATAAGGAAATAATAATCAAAGGAATAATAAGTTCATCTAATAGTGGAAAACTCGATTTGCTAATGACATAATAATAATGAAGTCTCTCATACACAACGTCACCTGTGTTGTAGTGAGTCGGCTAAAATTACAGCTCATTTGGCAGATTAACCCGTATCGAATTCCCAACACATCGGGAATTTCAATATCTGCATGGATTAACTGAATCACGCGATACATACAACTGTGCAGCTGTCGTTCGCATGGAGCTTTGGAGGTTATATTCGTATGCTCCATGAGACACGTACAGCTAGATTAATTAACTGAGGTGTATAAAATGCGCGGATTCGCAAAAGATTTTTGCTTGATGAGTATCCACGTAGAAGGTATATTGCGCACACAGATAAAGAAAGAAAGTGCTTTTCGTACAGTCGCGAATAATTTTGACTCGCATAAATAATTATACAAGAACGTAAGGCATGTAATGGCTCATAAATCAGAAATATCTTACAGTAATGTGATAAAATACCTGTTTTCGGAAGTATTCGGTCTTTGTATTTCGAGAAACTTGTCTGTTCCTCAATCTATAATTGTGACAGCATTTGTGTTATGTGCACTCTGTCCTTTTTATTTCTGTGTCCCGTCTAGCAGCCAGTACTCTGTCATTAAACAGTTAACTTTAGCCATACGTCGTCTGTTTCATCTACTTACAGGGTGTTTCAAAAATGACCGGTATATTTGAAACGGCAATAAAAACTAAACGAGCATCGATAGAAATAAACCGTTTGTTGCTATATGCTTGGGACAACAGTACATTTTCAGGCAGACAAACTTTCGAAATTACAGTAGTTACAATTTTCAACAACAAATGGCGCTGCGGTCTGGGAAACTCTATAGTACGATATTTTCCACATATCCACCATGCATAGCAATAATATGGCGTAGTCTCTGAATGAAATTACCCGAAACCTTTGACAACGTGTCTGGCGGAATGGCTTCACATGCAGATGAGATGTACTGCTTCAGCTGTTCAATTGTTTCTGGATTCTGGCGGTACACCTGGTCTTTCAAGTGTCCCCACAGAAAGAAGTCACAGGGGTTCATGTCTGGCGATTAGGGAGGACAATCCACGCCGCCTCCTGTATGTTTCGGATAGCCCAAAGCAATCACACGATCATCGAAATATTCATTCAGGAAATTAAAGACGTCGGCCGTGCGATGTGGCCGGGCACCATCTTGCATAAACCACGAGGTGTTCGCAGTGTCGTCTAAGGCAGTTTGTACCGCCACAAATTCACGAAGAATGTCCAGATAGCGTGATGCAGTAATCGTTTCGGATCTGAAAAATGGGCCAATGATTCCTTCGGAAGAAATGGCGGCCCAGACCAGTACTTTTGAGGATGCAGGGACGATGGGACTGCAACATGGGGCTTTTCGGTTCCCAATATGCGCCAGTTCTGTTTATTGACGAAGCCGTCCAGGTAAAAATAAGCTTCGTCAGTAAACCAAATGCTGCCCACATGCATATCGCCGTCATCAATCCTGTGCACTATATCGTTAGCGAATGTCTCTCGTGCAGCAATGGTAGCGGTGCTGATGGGTTGCCGCGTTTGAATTTTGTATGGATAGAGGTGTAAACTCTGGCGCATGAGACGATACGTGGACGTTGGCGTCATTTGGACCGCAGCTGCAACACGGCGAACGGAAACCCGAGGCCGCTGTTGGATCACCTGCTGCACTAGCTGCGCGTTGCCCTCTGTGGTTGCCGTATGCGGTCGCCCTACCTTTCCAGCACGTTCATCCGTCACGTTCCCAGTCCGTTGAAATTTTTCAAACAGATCCTTTATTGTATCGCTTTTCGGTCCTTTGGTTACATTAAACCTCCGATGAAAACTTCGTCTTGTTGCAACAACACTGTGTTCTAGGCGGTGGAATTCCAACACCAGAAAAATCCTCTGTTCTAAGGAATAAACCATGTTGTCTACAGCACACTTGCACGTTGTGAACAGCACACGCTTACAGCAGAAAGACGACGTACAGAATGGCGCACCCACAGACTGAGTTGTCTTCTATGTCTTTCACATCACTTGCAACGCCATCTGTTGTTGAAAATTGTAACTACTGTAATTTCGAAAGTTTGTCCGCCTGAAAATGTACTGTTGTCCCAAGCATATTGCAACAAACGGTGTATTTCTATCGCTGCTCGTTTAGTTTTTATTGCCGTTTCAAATATACCGGTCATTTTTGAAACACCCTGTAGTTGTCCTACATGTCACTGCCTATTCATAAGTTGGGTACTGTCGGTGATAAACACGTCTTACTGATTTTGGTACCTAAACAAGGTGCAGAACCGTGTTTCAGGGACACTTCGCCTGCGTGTATACGTTCTTGCAGCGTACCTATATTTTTGAACGTGTGACGACGAGCTCCCACTTCGAAGACATGCACAACGAAGTGACTGCCATAAACACTTGACTGCTCTCGTCTCAGGAAAAGAAATCGAAGAAACGAGAGTATGCAGTGTTTTACCTGCGGCAGTTTTCTTTGCGCGACACGAGTAGTCGTTTTGACATAAAACAGTAGCCACTATCACTCAATGGACGAAATCTTGTCGGCTTCCAGTCTGCTCTTCCTTCATTCTTCATTAAAGTTACTGATTCAGACATAGTTTTAGGCACGAGAACGAATCTGAACTGCCTCCATGAGGTAATCTTCCTTTAAGAAGTCTCTATAATAAGCGTGGATATATTACCGATTTCGTATCGACGAGGAACAATCGGTAAATTTATGGCCATCGTGAAGATCACCACAACCGCCATAGCTCAAGTTCCTAAGACGTTCATGAACTGAATCAGAAAACAGAGAACTACAGAAACAAAATATTCGTTAATTACCCGTGATGTACCATTCAATTGTCACAATACTGTTAAAAAGCTTCACGAAACTACCACTGAAAACTTACTTGGAATCGATCGAAACACCGATATATCGCGGTCTCAAAAGACTTGTTAGAAGTATTGATTAGACCGGATAGTGCCGCGAAAAGGTTATAAAGTATACATCGTCTGACAATAAAAGTGAAGCATCGAGAAGGGAGCGATAAAAATTACGCAACCAGATGGTGAGGGGGAAACTAAATGAAACTTCACGATTTAAGAGGGTATGTGATGTGATTAGACTGATTACAAAATCGAGTCAAAGTTGCGAAGGACTTGGTAGTATCAGCCCACTTATCAGTATGACGATGTACACCGTCTAGCATGTACTCATGCACTGATTCGGTTGGAAAGGTCGTCGTAAAACAGTTGTATCCTCTCCCGAGACAAGCTGCCCAACAACTACTGTAACTGGTTCTTGATATCCTGGACACTGCCACTGGAACGGTGCTAATGTCGAAGTGGTCCCACACACTTTACATCGGAGACAGATCTTTCTGGCCACGGGAATACCTCTAAGTCACGCTGATAGTTCCCAGACATACGTGTCAAGTGCGGACGACGATTGTCCTGCTGAAAAATGGCACAGTGATGATTTCGCATAAGAGGTAACACATGAGGATTCAGGGAGTCCGTGCCAAACAATCGTGTTGTTAGAGTTCTGCCATAATTACCAACTGTGATCTGAAGTCACACCAAATGGCTCGCCACACCATAAAAAGACGTTTAACACCTCAGTGCCTCTCCGAAACATCGGACGAATGGCAGCTCTCTCCAGGTTCCTGACATACTCGCTTATGATAATCATTCTACATCTACGTATGTACTCCGCTAGCCACCAAACGGTGTGTGGCGGAGGGCAAAATTCGCCCCAAAGTCACAATTCCCCCCTCCCCCCCTCCACCCCTCTGTTTCACTCGCGTATCGCGAAAGGGAAAAACGACTGTCTGAACGCCTCAGTACGAGTTCTGATTTCCCTTATCTTTGAATGGTGATCATTGGGCGATTTGAAAGTTGGTGGTAATCATATATGCTATGCATCCTTCGCGAAGATCGAATTTCGGAATTTAGCGAGCAGCGCCTTCCGTTTAGCGTGCCGTCTCATTGCAAGTGTGCCGCACTTCAAACTTTCTATGAGATTTGCAACGCTCTCGCGATGGCTAAATGTACCAGTCACGAATCTTGCCGCTCTTCTTTGGACCTTCTCAATCTCTTGAATCAGACCCAACTGGTAAGGGTCCCATACAGACGAACAATACTCTAAGACTGTACAAGCTAACGTATTGTAAGCTATTTCCTTTGTTGAAGGACTGCATCGCTTCAGGATTCTACCAATAAACCGCAATCTAGATTTCGCCTTACCCGTTACTTGTGCAATCTCAACATTCCATTTGAGATCATTTCGAATAGTCACACCCAGATACTTGACGGATGTTACCCCTTCCAAAGACTGGTAATTTATTTTGTACTCGTACATTAATGGGTATTTTAGCCTTATTATACGCAGTAGGTTACACTTAGTAATATTGAGAGATAACTGCCAGTCATTACACCATGCATTTATATTCTGCAAATCCTCATTGATTTCTTCACAACTTTCGTGTGATACTACTTTCCTGTAGACTACAGCATCATCGGCAAACAGTCCGATGCCGCTGTCAGTACCATCAACCAGGTCATTCATGTAAAAAGCAGCGGATCTATTACGCTTCCCTGGGGCCCACCTGAAGCTACGCCTGTTTCTGTTGAAGTCACCCCGTCCAGGACGACATACTGCTCCCTGTCTGTTAGAAAACTATATCCAACCGCATCGGATAGAGCGTATGCGCGCACTTTTTGGAGCAAGCTACAGTACGGGACCGAGTCGAACGCCTTTCGAAAGTCGAGAAATATGGCATCAACCTGGGAGCCGGTATCTAGAGCCTGTTGTATACATGCGCAAACAGGGCCAGCTGTGTCTCGCATGACCGCAGTCTCATAAAACCGTGCTGGCTTCTGCAGATGAACTTCTCAAAGTCTAGAAAGGTCATTATGTCTGAACACAAAATATGTTCCATGATTCTGGTAGTGCAAACTCATGAACCATTAATCAGCACAATGTGGCGTCATTTCATCTACATTTATGCACACCTTCCGCGAGCAGCGTATGGTGCATGGTGCAGGGACTCTCTACCACTATTAGTCAATTCCTTTCCTGTTCACTCGCAAATGTAGCGAGGGCGAAACGACTATCTATATGCCTCCATACGTGCCGCAATTTTTCTGCTCTTATCTTCGTGGTCCTTACACGAAATTTACGTTTGCGTCAGGAGAATCGTTCTACAGGCAGCCTCAAATCCTGGTTCTCTAAATTTTCTCAATAACGCTCCTCTGAAACAACATTTCCATTTGAGTTCCCGAAGCATCTCCGCAATGGTTGCATAGCGGTAACAAATATAGCAGCCCTCCTTTGTATTCGAGCTAGTGCGGATCCCAAACACAGGAACATTACTTAACAATGAGTCGCACTAGAGCCCTATATGCGGTTTCCTTTACAGAGCAACCATACTTTCCTAAAATTCTGTAGGTCTATCGAAGTCGACCTTTCCCCTTCCCTAGTACAATCTTCACATACTCATTTCATTTCATACTGGTTTGCAGTATTGCGCCTGGATGTTTAATCGACGTGGCTGTGTGAAGCAGCACAGTACGAATGCTGTACTCGAATATTACCATTTGTTTTCTCTGCCCATCTTTATTAACTTGCATTTATCTACATTTAGAGCCAGCTACCATTCATCACACAACCTACAAGTTTTGTCTGTCAGCCGGCCGCGGTAGCCGTGCGGTTCTGGCGCTGCAGTCCGGAACCGCGAGGCTGCTACGGTCGCAGGTTCGAATCCTGCCTCGGGCATGGGTGTGTGTGATGTCCTTAGGTTAATTAGGTTTAAGTAGTTCTAAGTTCTAGGGGACTTCTAAGATGTTGAGTCCCATAGTGCTCAGAGCCATTTGAACCATTTTTTTTTTTTTTTGTCTGTCACCTTGTATCCTCCTACAGTCACTCAACAACGACACCTTCCCATACATCACTGCATCATCAGCAAACAGCTGTTTACCATATCTACCACATCATTTATGTGTAGAAAGTAACAGTGGTCCTCTTACATTTCCCTGAGGCGATCCTGACGACACCCTTGTCTCTTCTGAGCACTCTCCGTCGAGAATAACGTATCGGATTCTGTAACTTCTTCAGCGATCCATACTTTGTGGTCACCCCAAATACAACCGTTTGTGCTGTGGCGTTAATGTCAGCCTACGCATGGTACGGTAATTTCCCAGTCTAATCTGCGATCAGTTGTGTGGGATGACGCAGAATGTTACAGGAATTCCATTACTTGTTCTCTGATGGAGGCCGCATGCGTTCTTGGTTCACGGTACGGCGATACTCGCTTACGGTGGTCAGACGTGATCCAACGTAACCTTGACGACGAATATGCCTGCGCACACGTTTCCACGCAGTCCAACATCTGGCCATTGTCACATATGAATGTTCGAAAAATCTGGGTATCGCTTCATTCGACCAGGTGGCGAAAGGAAGGCCCTCCTTTCAAACTCTGTCAGGTACTGGTAACGCTGACTCACACGAGCAGATGGCATCTCCGTGTCCCTCACAGTGATAACTGAACATCTGATGCTGTTCACCTCCCTTATCAAGCTAGGTAACAACACCATACACCAACAACACTAATGCTCACAGCTGCTCATTAGAAATATTATCATTTATATACCCACCGATAGTGTGTACGTGTTTGAGGTTACATTAACAATCGACTATTTCTTGTGGGTGCTTCACTATTTTTGTTATGCAGTGTATATCGACAAAAGGAAAACAATAGTAACAGTGTGTAGTATAATTAAATGAGCCGTACATGAGGGAATCGTATTAGGAAATGAGACACTGAGAGATGTACATGTGTTTTGTCATGCGGGCAGCAAAATAACAGACGATGACCAGAGGATATAGAATGTGCAATGGCAACAACTAGAGAAAATTTTCTGAAAAAAAAAAACAGCAATATTTTTTCATCTGATATGAAATTATGTGCTGCAAAATGTTTTCTGGAAGTATTTGTCTGCAATGCAGCCTTGCACGGAAGTGAAAAGTGTACTATGAGCACTGCAGGCAAAATTTTGAAATGAACTGCTCTGGAAAAATGTTGAAGATTGGATGTGTAGATCGGATATTTAGTGAAGAAATAATTAATCGAACCGGGGAGTAAAGAGTGTTATGGAACAACGTAACTCCTAGGAGGAAATGGTTAGTAGGATACATCTTGAGGCATTAAGGTACAATCAGTTAGGTTACGCTTGCTGAAAGCTTCAGCTGCCTCCGATACAGCTCATCGGGAGCACAAAAACACGTAAACGAGAAAAGGTTGAAGCAAACTTCAGTCAAAAGAGAATAGCTCATTGAATTAAACGAAGAGAAATGTGGAAAGCATTAGGCCCACTCGAGAAAAGACTTGAAGTATTATGTAGCCATATTATTTCAATATTTCAACTGTATATCCAACAGTTATCTTCTGAGTTAATCAGAGAGTATCGCCGTAGAGTATTTGCATGATTTCATATTCGCAGTCGTGACTTTGTTGCTTCTGTAAAGCGTCGTCTCCTTTTACAAGGGTGTTACCTTCTCAAGGTCTTTATCGAGTAAATTGCAATCCCACAGCACATGGACGCTTCTCAACATGAACGGGCTACACGTCTTTCACAAGCCGACATATTTGTAATTGAGTACAACCTTACTACCGTAGGTGGGTTAGAATAAGGTCGTCATTAGCGGACTGAGTTACCTAGAAATCTAAGAAAATGCGAATCGCACTCCGAGCACGACATTGGGGTGCTTAGGTATCGAATCCGCATTCGGGGAGACAGCAGATCAAATTTACATTCTTGGTTCCAAGTTAACGTCTCCTGTGGTTTTCGTAAATAACTTAAAATAAATTGTGGGATAATTTGTTTTAAAAAGACGCGACCAATTCCATCGTCACAATTCTCAAATTCGAAATTGACGTCGTCGATGATACGTTACACGCTAATCGTCGTTCCTTTTGCGTTTCCATAAAAATTTTTACGGGATCATTCTTCTTATTCAATGTCCAACACAAACATTACTTTGCTACGCGGAACAGAAACGATCCTAACACAGTTCTCACTTCAGATTATTATTTTCGTCCCAGATGCTTAAAATCCTTGACGGCTCGCACTTTATGAATGGCTGTCACTTTAAATTTCCAACGTTTGTTCTACGCATTCAGATAAGGGCAGAATATCCGAAGTGGAAGTACCACAATAAGATAATCATTACATTGAACTTCATGCTCCAAATGCCTTCAGTTACCTTTGCGGTGGTAAAATCTTAAAAGTTTAAACTTGGACCGTACATACACGAATTGCTACAGTATAGTACGCGAGATAAGTGAAAGGAATATGCAATGAGACTAACAGGAATGAAATTTTCACTCACAAACAATAATTAGACTGTAGACAAGCGAGTATGATGGCCTCTCGACATTACTAAAGCCACGACATGGTACCTAATAGAGCTTGTGATCACTATGGACGCCAGTGCATCTATGCAACCTGCATCCATGCTCGCTGCAACGTTGGTAAAGAGTTCTTGTGGCAGGGCGTTCCATTGCTCCACCAGCGCGATCGACACATGTTCACGTGCTGCAAAACGTATCACATATGAATCGGATTTAATTTTAGGTAATGGGCAGGTCTTTCCATCCGCGGAATATCCTATCGTTGCAAACGTTCCTCCTCCTATTCGATACTGTCGCGCATTGCCATAAATAAAAGTGCAGTCAGCGCCGAGTGTCCCTCTGGAGAAACACACATGGTGAAGTAGTACAGTGTCACAATAACTTTGACCATAAAGTGTACTTCTGTAAAATATCTGGGAGTATGCGTACGGAACGATTTGAAGTGGAATGATCATATAAAATTAATTGTTGGTAAGGCGGGTACCAGGTTGAGATTCATTGGGAGAGTGCTTAGAAAATGTAGTCCATCAACAAAGGAGGTGGCTTACAAAACACTCGTTCGACCTATACTTGAGTATTGCTCATCAGTGTGGGATCCGTACCAGATCGGTCTGACGGAGGAGATAGAGAAGATCCAAAGAAGAGCGGCGCGTTTCGTCGCCGGGTTATTTGGTAACCGTGATAGCGTTACGGAGATGTTTAATAAACTCAAGTGGCAGACTCTGCAAGAGAGGCGCTCTGCATCGCGGTGTAGCTTGCTCGCCAGGTTTCGAGAGGGTGCGTTTCTGGATGAGGTATCGAATATATTGCTTCCCCCTACTTATACCTCCCGAGGAGATCACGAATGTAAAATTAGAGAGATTAGAGCGCGCACGGAGGCTTTCAGACAGTCGTTCTTCCCGCGAACCATACGCGACTGGAACAGGAAAGGGAGGTAATGACAGTGGCACGTTAAGTGCCCTCCGCCACACACCGTTGGGTGGCTTGCGGAGTATCAATGTAGATGTAGATGTAGATGTAGATGTAACATCTTCAAAGATTTTGGGGGTACTACACCTATACAACTTTATGTCAGCCACACAACAGCACCTGGTCCTCCACAACGTTCTTACTCTACCATGTTTCTGGGTGCGATAAGGTTCCCAAACCTCGCCGTATGAGGTCCCGACTTACATCCCTTCGAGCATGTGGAGGGTTAATTGGGGACACGTACCGCTACTCATATATACAGTGTATACGGTAGTTTATGGTACCAAAAAAATAAGACATCTAACGGACCATAAAATAAAAATGTTTACGAGTAAACTGAAGTAAGGTCTGGTTTTGGAAGTATTCTGTCTTTGTATCTTGAGAAACATGTCTGTTCCACAATCTATAATTGTGACAGCATTTGTACTATCTCCAGCCTGTTCTCCTTTTAATTTCCGCGGCCCCTCTAATAGTCATTATAATATCATTAAATAGTTGACTATAGCCATATGTCGTCCGTTTTATCTAATAAATTCTGATACTTGTCATGGTACTATTCACATATTGGATACCATCGGCAGTCATGGACTGTGCGGCTGGCCCCGGCGGAGGTTCGAGTCCTCCCTCAGGCATAGGTGTGTGTGTTTGTCCTTAGGATAATTTAGGTTAAGTAGTGTGTAAGCTTAGGGACTGATGACCTTAGCAGTGAAGTCCCATAAGATTTCACACACATTTGAACATTTTTGATACCATCGGCTATGAATGCGTCTTACTGATTTTCGTACCTAAACCGAATGTAGAACTGTATTTCAGAAACCTCTCACCAGCATGTATACGTTCTTATACTGTTCTAATATTTTTGAATATGCGACGACGGGCTACCGGGTCGGTAACATACACGGAGATGGGAAACCCGTAAACAGTTTTGTACGCTCCTCTAAGGAAAAGAAATTCTGAGAAAAGAATTTATACTGTTATTTATCTGCAGCAGTTTTCTTCGCGTGACTCGAATTATCGTTTAAACATAAAACAGTAGCTACAATCACTCAGTGAATAAAATGTTATCGGCTCTTCAGTCTGCTCTTCCTTCTTTCTTCATGAAAGGTACTGATGCTTGGCTATATTGAAACATGGTTTTAGATACGAGAATGAATCTGAGCTGCCTCCCTGACACAATATTCCTTTACAAGTTCTCTAAAATGAGCTTGGATATCGTATCGACGAGGATTAATCGGTAAATTTAGGAACCTCGTGAAGATGACCACAGCTGGCATATTTCATGTGCCTGAGATGTTCGGCAAGTTGAATCACCAAACAAACAAAAGATTATAGACACAAAACAACTTCCATTTATCTTCGATCTAATATTCAGTGGCCACAATACACATCTGTCACCCATTAGAAAGCTTCGGGGAAGCTTCGGGGAATTACGTGCGAGAGTTATTTTCGAACGGATCGAAGCAGTGATGTCGCATACCAGCGTAAGACTTTAAAGTTAAGTTGATGGGAATGAATAGTACCGTGAAAAACGGTTATAAGAAATCATCACCTGCACTCAGAAGGAGAGCAATAAGAGTGAATCACACGTATGGGGAGGAAGAAACTAAATGAAACTTCACAGGTTAAGAGGGTGAGTGATGTTATTTCACAAACAGAAAAAACGGTTCAAATTTACGAAGAACTTGGCAGTATCAGCCCACATATTGCTATGACGTAGTGTGCCTGAGAGCATGCCTGATTAGGTTGAGAAGGATGTCATAAGACCGTTGTGTCCACCACGAGGCCATCTGACCCACAACTACTGTAACTGGTACTTGATATACAGGGTGTCTGAAAGACTTTCCCTGATTACATAAATTGATAACTCAGGCTAGAAGTAAGATACAAATATGCAACTGATGTCGAATTGTTTACAACTATCAAAGTTTTTTTTCTGTTTTAGGTTCGCAGTACTTAAGTAGTGGATGAGGTGCAGTGCCCAAGAAGCCATGTTAACCAATCAGGAGAAGGCATAGTGCGTCCTGCGGTAAAATGAGACACGATCACCAACCACAGTGCAGAGACACTTCCAGACAACATTTGGAAGGAATCCACCTGATGTCAAGAGCATTAAATCCTGGTATGAGAAGTTCAAGAACACAGGATCGGTTGCTGACCTTACGAGGTCTGGTTGACCAAGAACCTCAGCAGACAGGGTGGAAGCTGTAAGGAAGTCTTTTCCGCGAAGTCCGAAGAAATGGGTGCGCAGGGCCTCACGTGAATTACAGATGCCGAAAAGCTCTCTCCATGACATTTTACACAAACGTTTATTGTTTCGTGCACACAAAGTGCAAATCGTTCAGGCCTTGTTGCCCAATGACAGTACACGTCGATATGACTTTGCGGTCGAAATGCTATCACGTATTGAGGATGATGATGGTTATCTCAGACGAATTGCCTTTTCCGACGAAGCGACCATTTTGTCAGTGGAGTAGTGAATCGCCATAATGTGCGCATTTGAGGTTCACAATCCCCTGGCGAGGTCATGAAGTGCATCAGAGGCAGTCCAAAGGTTAATGTTTGGTACGCGCTATTGTACGATCTAATTATCGGGCCATTCTTCTTCGCTGAGGCTACCATCACATCTGCAGTGTATCTGGACATGTTGCAACTGTATGCTGTTCCTCAGCTGCTTAAGTATCATCCCAATGTATTGTTTCAGCAAGACGGTGCACCGCCTCATTGGGGTTTGGACGTCCATGCCTATCTCGATATGACCTTTCCTGGGCGATGGATTGGTCGTGATGGGCCAACGGTTCGGCCTCCACGCTCTCCTGACATAACCCCATTAGACTTCATTTTTGGTGTTATGTCAAGGACGAGGTCTACCGAATACGTGTACCAGATCTTGAAACCCTGCAGCAACGAATGACCACAGTCGTTGAATTGATCCCTCCAGTGATGTTAGCTAATGTGTATACGGAAATTGAATATCGCCTAGATGTGCTACGTGCTTCCAAGGGTGCTCATGTGGAAGTTTACTAAAGAGTGAAAAAAACTTTGATAGTTTGTAAACAATTCGACACCAGTTTCATATTTGTATCTTACTTCCAGCCTGAGTTACCAATTTATGTAATCAGGGAAATACTTTTCGGACACCCTGTACTAAATACTGGCAGTGGGACAAAGTTGACGTTAAGCTGACCCTACATATGTTGTATCGGGGACAGATCTCGGTATCTTGCTGGCCACCGGAGCACCTCAACAGCATGCAGACTGTTTATAGAGATACGTGTAATATAAAGGTTTCTCCAGCTTCCAGCCGTGTCAAGTGGTTTAAAATCCACGAGCTTTCGGCCGAGTACGTTTCGGTATTCTCAAGTGGTGACTATCTTCTGGTTTCTTGTATTTATTTATTTATTTTTGTGGTGGTTTACTATTACACGGCGTCAGCGGTTCAGATTCGGACCAACTGTCTCGGTGGACAAGTGAGAAGAGACTCAAAGCAACGGCTGAACAACAGCCGAGCATAGGACTTTGAAGGTGTGGCGGTGGAACTTTAAGGTCCGTGCCACCCTCCGACGGTGGACGTACAGAGGAGGGGTGCAGTATCGCGCCAACCATACGGTAAAGGAGAAAAGTGGCTGGACGAGAACAGGCCACTGCTAGTGACTGTACGAATCGGGCATCAAAACGTGGTCGTATCGGCTCTATCGTCAGTCAAAGCCTGAATCCGAATCCTCCAAGATGGTGAGGGGAACGGACTGTCGGTGCCAGCGCCGTGGAACTGTGGTGCCCATGGTTTGTAGTCCAGCGACCGTCTCACGGAGGGCGTCCACTTTACTGTATAGTTGGCGAGCCTTACGGCGAATGGTCGTCTTGAGAAGGACCGTATTTGTCCCCTCAAGCAGAGTGACAATCCTGGTCAGCGGAGGGGCGTGAAGACGTCACCTGAGAACTTTATTCTGTAGGTGCTGGAGCGTCAGCATCCGGGACTTACTAATCGTCGCCCACGCAGAGGAACCATACGTTAGTGAGGGTAGTACAGCGGAGTGAATAGCCGGAACCTGGTATCTAAATTCAGCTCCCTGCAGGAGAAGAGCGGGTACAAGGCCTCTATTAACTTTAACCCTTTATGGGTGATGTATTCTGCGTGGCGGTGGAAGAAAAGTTTCTTATCCAACCACACCCCGAGACACTTCGTATTTTGTGCCCACGGGACCCGGACATCCCCGACTGAGATGTTGTGGCGGAGGATAGGGCGCCGTTTAGTGAAATACACTGCCGTAGTTTTGGCGGCATTGAGAGTACTCTCATTGGAGCAACACTAGGCGACCGTTGCGTCCATCTGCCTTTGGAGGCGAGCAATGAGTTGATGAGGAATGCGGCCGGTCGTATAAAGTTCTATGTCATCGGCGTATTGCCCTAAATGGCAGTATCAGTTGACGGGAATGTCATTGGCATAGACATTAAAAAGAAGAGGGGACAGCACAGAGCCCTATGGGGTATCCATCGACATGGAGTGGTTACTGGAGCGCTTACGCCGCGGAGAAACCAGAAAGGTCCTCTGGTGGAGGAAATCATCCAAAATCTTAACTTATATGTCAGGGGTGGTCGTTTGTGTCAGTATCTTATACACCAGGTTGTCCTGCCAAATCTTATCATAAGCATTCTGCACGTTCAAGAAGACTGCTGCCGTCGGCATGCTGGAGTTAAAACCCTTGCGATGAGGTAAACCCAAACTGTTCGGAACGGGTCGTCCAGGCTGCTGCCAGAGGCTGGGAAATGCGGTGGAGTATGATCTTCTGGTCGCCACTGCCGTCCTTATATAGCCGCGCTGCCTTCCGTGAAGTCACTGTTACCCGTTCCGGCACCATGTATGGTAACGTTTGCGTTGTGTGGCCTCAGCACCCGCTTCATTCTTCCGATGGCCGGATGCCACGCTGTGCTTAGCTGCGGCGACCGTCTTTATTGAGCGTGTTGTCACAAATTTTTATTTCGATCGCTTCTTTTATTATCCTATTCCAAAAACTGTTAGTCCATGTGATAATATATGTCTCTTCGAATTCAATACGATCATTTTGGGATTCTGAAGAACATTCAAAAGGATACGATCGACAAGTTAAAGGCCCTACCAGTAGGAGCCTTTCAGTGCTGCTACCAAGACTGCCAACAACGACTCCGCCAGTGTGTGGCTGCCGAAGGGAACTACTTTGAAGGGGACTATACTATCGATTAAAAAAAGTAAAAACTTTGGTTGATAAAATAAGGCACTCTCATTACTTTTCTCGTATAGCTAGTATGATGATCCACTGGACATTAAAAATGGCGCGACATGTGCTTAATAGGGTGTGTGATCACCACGAACGGCAGGTCAAACTCTGCAATGTGATCCCACGCAGGACCTACGCTTGGAAGGAGTTCTTGTGGCAGGGCGTTCCATTCCTTCACCAGCGCCATTAACAGTTGCTGGATGGTCATTGGCGCATATGGAAGTGCCGCTATACGTCCCTCCAACGTATGCCACACGTGCTCGATGGGATTTAAGGCGAGGGGCGGGCAGGCCAGTCCATTCTCTGAGCATCCTCTCCTTCGAAGAGTTCCTCCACCTGCAATATTCGAAGTGGTCGCGTACTGCCATCTATAAAAATGCAGTTAGGGCCAAATGCCCCTCTGGAGGGACGCACTTGGGGAGGGAGTACAGTGTCACAACAACTTTGACTAGCGAGTGTACAGTATTCAAATGTTTCGTGTATGGTACGTCCATCACACTTTATGCCTCACCTGGACTATCATAACAATCAAGTTCCACATTGTTTCGGGGTGCGTTACGTGTTCTCACCTCTCGCCATATGAGGGAAAGTCCCGACTTAAATCCCTTCCAGTACGCGTGGAGTAGGTCAAGGAGACGTATTGTAACTCATCCACACGCATTAACGTCCATCCAGCAGTTGTCCATTGCTCTGTTCCAGGGATGGGACGTCCTATCAGAAGAATTTCTTACCAACCTTGTGGTCAGCAAGGGAGCACTTTGCAGAGCATGCATTTCCGTCCATGATACACACCCTGTTAAGAGACATCCTGCATCACGGTGGCTTAAGTGTAATTATTGTCTTTGAATAAAAATGTCTTTTCTGTCAGTCACATCACGTATTTCATTCAGTTACCTTCTATACTGTACTGCAATAATTCTTCTTATGTCTCATCCAAGCTTCACTGAGCTATGTTACTTGACAATGACACACCATGTGAAAGTTACTTTCGTCCTTAAGTTTTTGACACCTTTGTATTTATCAATACGTTAAGCAGATAATACTTGTCCAACAGTACAACAAAAACATCTTAGTAACATACCGCTAAGCCGCTAAAGGCGAGAAGACCTATTGCTTGTTAAGGGATTTTAAAGTCACAAGAGAACTCACACCATTCCTAAGAATTTAAAAATAAGGATGAACACTAACCCAGGAAGAAAGTTCATTTCATCTTCTATCCTCCCGCCGTCTCGTAGTCACTCACCTTTGCAGAACGTAATCGAATCGAGTCATTAATATTAATCTGTTAACCTAGTTTCGTAAATAAGCTCCAGAATATTTCAAAACATCACTGGATCTGCGCTCGGCGCCTTGTATTTTGACACCTACCTATATTAAAACCAGTAACGTGAAACCGCGCACATACATTCACGTCGTAGCGCTTCAGCATAGGGTCTTGCATTCACTGTAGGTAACGGGCTTTGCTTATGACGAACATATCAACCATATTATACTTCCAAAAATGCGTCGCGTCAACGGCGGAAAACTGAAGAAGGCAGCTGTCTTTACATAATTAAAAATCTGTTTCACAATGGCAGCTCCAATTCTGACATGTGCCAACAGCAAACAAAAGAGGGGGAAGAATTAGTAGTACTGGCAACGTCCTTTTGCTGCTGGATCGTGCAGCATTATGACTTATGAACCTGGAGGAATATAAACTTCACCCAGATATTCAGTACGTGTTCGGGAAAAGTCACTCGGGCAAAGAACACACTGCCTCGTTCAGAGACTGAAGTCAGTTGATGCAGGTAGACATCGACATACTTCACTATTAAGAAGTGGAGCAGTGGCTAAGAAACTGTACTGCTATACACGTTCGGGCATCATGACAGAAGTTCCCATGATTTCACTACAACCCTTTAGATAATTGGCTGGATGATCCCTTTAACAAACTTCCTTATAAAACTAGACGTTTCCTTACTAATCGCATTAACTTCGACGGGAGTTTTAAGTTCTAATGAACCTTCCCACACTTGCGCATAATACCTCGCCCCTCATAGCATGAAGGTAGCTGTGGTCGTAGTAATTGCCTTGTGGAACTATACGAACGTGTCACGCTGCGCTATTACAGAAGTGCTTTAAAATGCGACAGTTACTAAAATATGAAGTATTGTGCAAAGTGAACTTCCGAATGGCACAAATAAACGCGTGGGAAAAGTGTAGCACTTCAGAAACAAACGCTGTTTTCAGTACTCACATACTCTGAATCTCACATCATTTCTGTAAAGCTACTGTGTACGTCCCAGTTTTAACATAGAAGCGATCGTTGACAAAATTGTAGGCTGAAAGAATTTTATGTAAATAAGTTACAATGATATGCTCACTTATTTCTCGAAAAACAATGACTACAGAGATAATTTTACAGTGGCGACAGCATTATACCTGATGGCCGCATCATGATTTTCATTAAGTCCTGTATTGCAGATGAATCGCCAAGACAGTATACTCCCTACCCCGCCGTCCATCCCCCACCCTCCCGCCCCCAAATCCCGCCTAAAATTACGTTTCTGCAATGAAAATTTAGAAAATTTTATAATTTCGCAAGTAGTTTTAGTGATAATAAAGTATTATTGGAAAATTTTATTTGAATGAACTATGTGTAATAATGAAAATCGTAGGTCTCATCAGATTAAATGATCGCTGTAATAATTTAATAACATATTACATTAACTTCCAAAAAACAACTGAAGTTCCTTACTTGATGGAGGAATACATCCATGGTCGAGGCAGGCGACGATTCAAATCTGGTACGACTTTGAAATATAGAACGATGTTGATCGCTCCATTCTTTATTAAGCGTTACGCGTTGAAAAATTTCATCATCAGGCTAAAGATTTAAATCAAACTTTAGCAAAATCTCACGAAAGTAAGCACATAGACTGGATATAATACAAATATTATCTGATATACTCATATTTCACAGTGCCGTTGTCTACGCGGAGAGAACCAGTGCCAAACCGGTATCATAAAAACATTATTCAGAATATTTGAACAAATGCCAATACCTGCGCTCGGTGATTTTGATGTGCGTAGCTTAATAAAGTATTGCGCAGCCAAAAGATTTCTATATTTCAAAGTCGAGCTAAAACCAGAAGTGAAACAGAAACAATCTTTTTTCAAGCAGCTAATTATCATACACGTGTTTTAGCATGGTGTATAATAAAGAACAGGTACTGTTTAACTCCTCATAAATTATTATGTGTGTAAAAGTTGATTAATTAGAAACAAAAGAAAAACTGTTATAACTAAGAGTTTTTATATAGTTTTACTTCGTGTTTTTTGCCGCGAGAAAAGCAAATTCATTGAATATGTCAATGAAACTAATTGTAGCAGCTATGTCATATTCCTACCACGAGACAGCTCAGTTCAAAGACTGACAGTTCCTGTAATATTGTTCAGAAGCCATAGAAGGCTTACTGAAGATTTTCTTTATTTGCATGGTAGAGTTGGGGGCAGCAAAAGTACTGTCTGCAGGGTCAAGTAAATTACATATCTCCTCTCCTTTTTTTTTCTTTCTCCACCATACCGAGAAAGGTGGCGCTCAATAGACTCGCATTTGGGGGACTATGGTTAACACCCGTGTCTGGACATCCAGATTTAATTTTTCCATGATTTCCACAAATCGCTCCTTTCAAAGAGCACGGCCGATTTCTTTCCCCGTCCATGGTAACGTTCCGAGTTTGTGCTCTGTCTCTACCGATTTCGATGTCTACGGGAAACTGAACCCTAATCTTCCTTCCTTTCTTCCTTCCTTCCTCTACCATCGCCTCTCGCTCCAGTATGGGTGAGTGTTGTACCCAGAGCAGGGTTTCCCTTAGTATGTTGCAAAGAACACCAGAGTTCGGCAGGTAGTGAGTAAGTGCTCCGTCATAAATATTACTAAGACGGCGGGTTTTTAGGACCTTTTCATAATACGAACTATTTTTTCAATTATATTATGATTTTTGTGATATTAGTTAACAAGAAAAAACAAACATAAAACTCAAATAGCATTTGCTACCAAAGAATAAAACTATGCTATAAACTACCAAAAGAGATTAAATAAATTGTGAAAATTTATTTATTTAAAAAAGGCAGCTATAAAGTACCTGTTATGCAATACATTTTATACATTGAAGGATTACTTAGACAAAACAGAGTAGGGGTTTGGTAAAACAAAATTTATACAAATAAATAATAATAATGAATATAAAACAGCCAACATTCCACATAACACCTTTACAATATGTTTTTCCCTTCTTTTTTTCCTTTTCTAGAAAAACTTAATCCCAAGCTGTGCAAAGCACAATACTAACACCTCTTCCTCTTTTTGAGCTCAACATCTCACTCAGTTTTTTCAGGATAGCAAATGGGAAGTTGCGGTACAGAAAATGGCCCAGAGATCACCAGTGTGTGTTTGTTTGTGTGTGTAGTGAGTGAAGTGTTATGAAACAATGTATGTATAGTGTGTGTTCAGTAATTGATAGTGAGATACGAGTGACCAGTGTTGCATTACGTTTATTTAATAATTTATTTGTAAATAAAAGTGTTTTATACCGGGAGCAAATGTAATGATTGTCTGTAACTAGAAGTCTGTAAATGTATGTGAAGACGAATTAGATTATTTTTAATTGGTATAAACTTGTAAATACTTTGACATATTCTACATCCTTGTAAGAAGAGTTCTATCAATGAATAAAGTTACTACTATTACCACTACTAGTTGTGATTTAATACTGAAGTAATCACAGTATTAAACAAGTTTATCCATTTCCTTGAAATTTTATTGACCTTCAAGATGAACAAGGTGTTCTAACAAAGTACCAGGATTCTCACAGTGTCTATAGGAAGGTAGTACCATAAGAAGGCAGTAGCAAAATTCAAGAAGACACTCAGAGGATAGACAGCTGGTTCAAGTACTTACTTTTGGCCCAGGGCTTCGATAAATATGACGGTATTGTGCACAAACAAGCGAATAAATTCTATTGTTCGATAACACTATTGCCTACAAATCACAAGCAGACAGTCTAGCGCCCTATCCTTGCGAAGTTACGCATGTGACGCCTTACCTAATGTGAGGAGATTGTAATGTGCTTTAAGACTTTTCATTTGCTTTCACATCCCCTATTCTAGGCGCTTAAAGAATCTCAGATTCCCGTCAAGTTGGGATCGGTCGCAATAGTGGCCTAATATTTTATCCCCGAAGTCACATTGAGTTGTTTATTAGATTGACGGCCCTAAATATTTAACTGTGTTGTAGTTACAGATCTTCCCTGCATGGAAAACAGAAGTTACACTTACGTCTCTAAATGATATCGTTTCCAAGGAGTAAATATTTTCTTCCTGTTCGCAGTTATTTTTCCGTATCGAATAAAGATGTTGCACCGTAACATATTCTTCAACCAATGATCATAGTACCTTACTATCAAATAACTTCCCTATATTCTTCCAGAAAACATTGCACACATTGCTCTATATTTTTCCCTATCCATCTCGAAAGCTTCTTTCTAAATTAAATCCAGTGTTAATTGTAGTAAGCGTCTTGGCCAGGTGCAATATAAATGATTCACGTCAGTAGGTCAAGAATATGAACGTAAGAGTGGTGGCACATAGTTTAATTTCCCACAGTGAACAGCAGCAGCATCGGCGACCCGACTCTCCAGGGTGGCCGGAGGGTTTTCGCTCAGCTGTGGCTACGCCTGCAGTACTGGCCGAGAACTCTAATCTCCCCCAGCGCTTCTACATTCTCCATAGCTCCGTTACTTTTCTAAAACTAGCAGTAAATAAATCCGCGACTTACAATTAGGCCGGTCCCCAATATCATTCAGTAGGCCTACATTTTCCTATATTAACTACACTCCTGGAAATTGAAATAAGAACACCGTGAATTCATTGTCCCAGGAAGGGGAAACTTTATTGACACATTCCTGGGGTCAGATGCATCACATGATCACACTGACAGAACCACAGGCACATAGACACAGGCAACAGAGCATGCACAATGTCGGCACTAGTACAGTGTATATCCACCTTTCGCAGCAATGCAGGCTGCTATTCTCCCATGGAGACGATCGTAGAGATGCTGGATGTAGTCCTGTGGAACGGCTTGCCATGCCATTTCCACCTGGCGCCTCAGTTGGACCAGCGTTCGTGCTGGACGTGCAGACCGCGTGAGACGACGCTTCATCCAGTCCCAAACATGCTCAATGAGGGACAGATCCGGAGATCTTGCTGGCCAGGGTAGTTGACTTACACCTTCTAGAGCACGTTGGGTGGCACGGGATACATGCGGACGTGCATTGTCCTGTTGGAACAGCAAATTCCCTTGCCGGTCTAGGAATGGTAGAACGATGGGTTCGATGACGGTTTGGATGTACCGTGCACTATTCAGTGTCCCCTCGACGATCACCAGTGGTGTACGGCCAGTGTAGGAGATCGCTCCCCACACCATGATGCCGGGTGTTGGCCCTGTGTGCCTCGGTCGTATGCAGTCCTGATTGTGGCGCTCACCTGCACGGCGCCAAACACGCATACGACCATCATTGGCACCAAGGCAGAAGCGACTCTCATCGCTGAAGACGACACGTCTCCATTCGTCCCTCCATTCACGCCTGTCGCGACACCATTGGAGGCGGGCTGCACGATGTTGGGGCGTGAGCGGAAGACGGCCTAACGGTGTGCGGGACCGTAGCCCAGCTTCATGGAGACGGTTGCGAATGGTCCTCGCCGATACCCCAGGAGCAACAGTGTCCCTAATTTGCTGGGAAGTGGCGGTGCGGTCCCCTACGGCACTGCGTAGGATCCTACGGTCTTGGCGTGCATCCGTGCGTCGCTGCGGCCCGGTCCCAGGTCGACGGGCACGTGCACCTTCCGCCGACCACTGGCGACAACATCGATGTACTGTGGAGACCTCACGCCCCACGTGTTGAGCAATTCGGCGGTACGTCCACCCGGCCTCCCGCATGCCCACTATACGCCCTCGCTCAAAGTCCGCCAACTGCACATACGGTTCACGTCCACGCTGTCGCGGCATGCTACCAGTGTTAAAGACTGCGATGGAGCTCCGTATGCCACGGCAAACTGGCTGACACTGACGGCGGCGGTGCACAAATGCTGCGCAGCTAGCGCCATTCGACGGCCAACACCGCGGTTCCTGGTGTGTCCGCTGTGCCGTGCGTGTGATCATTGCTTGTACAGCCCTCTCACAGTGTCCGGAGCAAGTATGGTGGGTCTGACACACCGGTGTCAATGTGTTCTTTTTTCCATTTCCAGGAGTGTATTTGTAGGTGAATTAAAATTGCGTACTTACCGTCGTCTTAGGGGAACAGTTAGAGCAGTAACTACCGTAGAACGCCTAGCAGTAATCGTTCAGGGTGTCCTAACCCCGTGGAAAAACCATATAAAACAAATACTAGAAAAAATTGATGCTAGACAGATTCGTTGGGAGAACCTTAAGGAAATGTGATCCACACACGAAAGAAGTGGTTTGTAAAACACTCGTTCAACCGTTACTAGACAACTGTTCACCAATCTCAGATCCTTACCACGTAGGATTTACGGAAGATATAAAGGAGATCTAACAAAGAGCGGAATGTTCCACTAGGGGTAGTTTATTCAGCGCCAGAGAGGGATGGAGGTGCTCAGCAAACTCCAGTGGCAGACGCTGCAGGAGAGGCGTTTTGTACCACGAAGAAGTTTACTGTTGAAATTCGGGCGCCTACATGCTAAGAAGAGTCGAGCAACACATAACTTCCTGCCACAGTCATCTCACCAAATGATCACAACGAAAGAAAACGGAGCTCTATGGATAATAATGCTTTCTGCGCTTCATTCGGGATAGAAGTGGGTTGGTGTGGGGGGAGGGGGGGGTGGAAGATGTAATAGTACCATAAGTATCCTCTGGCACATGGTGTCTACAGCAGCTAAGCTGGCAATCTAGGTTTTGTTAAGGTGTGGGACACAACTATGCTCAGAACTTTGATGCAAATCTACATCGAAATCTTGACACCCCAATCCACTATATGGTGTGTGTAAAGATGTAGATATACACTTGCATGAAAGCTTTGAGCATAGCTGTGTCCCACGCTTTAAGAAAACTTATATCGCTAAATTAGCTGTTGTAGACTGGATATTTCTTTTTTCTACGAAAGTATTTATCGACGTGGTGGTCATTAGAAACAAATTTCCATGTGCATTTTAAGTAGATATATACAAAGAAGTCAGCAAAGAGATAATTCAAGAGTGAACAGAACTTTCTTAAACACTATTCGTAGTGAGGACGAAAGTGTTAATATATCCTTCTAAACATCACACTGACGTGATAGAAGTAACCGGATAGCAATACGCACACATACAGGTGGTGATAGCATCGCGTAGACAAGGTGTAAAAGAGCACTGCATTGGAAGGGGTGTCATTTGTACTCAGGTGATTTGTGTGAAGAGGTGTCCGACGTGGTTGTGGCACACGACCGGAATTAACAGACTTTAAACTGTAATTGGAGCTATGGAGCTAGACGCATGGACATTCCAATTCGGAAATAGTTACGGAATTCAATTTTCCGCGATCCATAAAGTCAATAGTTTGCCGAGAATGTTAAATTTCTGGCATTACCTTTCACGACGGTAAACGCGTTGGCCGACGGCCTTCATTTAACGACAGAGAGCAGACGCGTTTGCGTAGAGTTGTCAATGCCAACAGACAAGCAACACTACGTGAAATGGCAGCGGAAATCAATGTGGGACGTTCGACGAACGTGTACGTTAGGACAGTGTTGCGATATTCGGCGTTTATGGACTATCGCAGCAGACGACCGACGCGAGTGACTTTGATAACAAGCAGCACATCGCATATAGCGTCTTCCTCGGCTCGTGACCGTAGCGGTTGGACCTTAGAGTACTATAAAGCCGTGGTCGGGTCAGATGAGTCTCTGTTTCAGTTGGTCGGAGCTGATAGTAGGATTCGAGCGAGGTGCAGACACCAGAAAGCCACGGAGCCAAGTTGTCAACAAGGCACTGGGCAAGCTGGTGGTGGCTCGAAAATGGAATGAGCTGTGGAATCGACTGAACCGATCACTGACTGGAAATGGCTATGTTCGGCTACCTGGAGACCATAGGCAGTAGTGGTGGGCAGGAAATCGCGTATCTGTTAGAAATAGCAGTGACTGAGAAGTCACAGATATCACAGTAGCAACTTTACGGAATCTAACTGCGATTTCAGTCACAGTTAGCAGTTAGCATATTCAAAGACGTTAGCCATCTATTGGTCGAATTTAGCACTGCTTTCTGCGATTTCAGTGAAAAGTCGCAACTAAGAGTCGCAAGTAGCAACTAGAAAGCGCGGTTAACAGTGCCATCTGTGGGTCAAAGTTCGTACTATGTCCATCTCTGCGGTACGCTATGGAGTCTAACTGCGATTTCCGTGACAAGTCGCAACTAAGAGTCGCAAGTAGCAACTAAAAAGCGCAGTTAGCACTGCCATCTGTTGAGCAAAGTTCATACTACGCTATTCGCTACAGAGTCAAACTGCGATTTCTGTGACAAATCGCAACTAAGAGTCGCAAGTAGCAACTAAAAAGCGCAGTTAACATACTTTTCCTAGTGTCATCTGTTGACCGACGTACGTACGTACGTACTTCGTTATGAGAGCCTTGTGCCTCACGAGATCGATGTGCTGTGTGTGCATATGAAGGGCTTATTTCAATAGTGGTACAAGTCCATTTTTGTTATTTTGAGATATAGAGTCGTAAAGTTAAATGAGTGCTGAAAAATCTGCAGTTGAGATACCAGAAATATTCAAGCATATGGCTTCTTGCTAGAGATGAACCTTTATTTATGTTTGTTTGGATCGCTAACTTCAGAAGCATTATAGACAGAAAAGTGTAGGTAATGGACTTGTACCACTATTGAAATAAGCCCTTCATATTATATGACGACATGCACATTCAGCATCAGTTATGGTTGGTCAAATACTGCTGTGACTCTGAATGTATTATATTAATAAGAAGCAACATTGCCTTTTTCTCCTGAAAATATCAAGTAACGTAACAAATGTGTTTGATTCTGCTTCCAATATGACAGTTTTGGTTAATACTCCACATGCCTACAGGACTTTGCAATGTTAACACAGCAGAACTCAGACATCTGTATAAGTGTAGAGAAATGAAAACAGTCATATGAATGCCTCACTTTTGTTCCGACACAGTTCAAGACTCGGGAGAAAAGTTTTACACCTGGTGTTCTACATGGCAACTTCACACACAAGAACTTTTTGCCGACACTACTACCACCTACATAAGTAAGCTTTTCCTGTGTAACTTTCAAGTAATGCACTTAAGCTATTCCTGATTTAACTGGAAGATCTGTACTTCCCACTTTCATATCAACAGCCTCAAAATGCATATTGTAGACTTCGGGATATGTTACAGGTCAGTGTCACACCAAGATTGGCGAGAAAGGGGGGTGGGGGGTGGGGGGGGGGGGGGCGGCTCGTCGGTATCCAACAAGTGTTTACCAATAAATAAGTGGCGGAAAATTACGGGTATAGGACGGCTTAACATGTGGAAAACAACATTTTTATTATTCACTCAATGTATTTAACATTTATTATTCCTTTAAAATCGCACAACAACTTCAATAAAACACTTTAATCAGTCACACACTTATTTCATAATTATTTCACTTTTAAACTCCAAATCCTCTAAGAGCTGCCTTGAATCTTCACGAGTCTCTCTCAACAGCCTTGATGTGGATAGATATGTACAGCAAACAGTAATCAGTCAGAACTGCGTCTGCAAAAACACAAGGATTATTAAACAATTTTTGCTGTCACTTTACTAGCAATATAATTGACAGAGTACATTGCTAATATTTGCTATATCACATTTGCTAATATTTGCTATATCACATTCGCAAGAACGATCTCACTGAAGTAATTAAGTCCATCAAAACGCTTAGAAACTAACCTCTCGTCTGACGAAAACGGTCTAAAGACTGACAATTTCTTCAGCTCTGTTGACAATGATATTTTGAATTATCACTTTACTGAGTGACTGAAATGTAGTTCAGGTACCTATGAACATAACAATATGTTAGAATTCATTTTCTAAACACGAACTATTACGGTACTGTGCGGCTACTTACATATTAATTACACTATTAATATTTTCACAGTTGTTTCTTTAATACAAAATTAAAGCCAACGGAAGAATAAACGTAAAACATACTTACCAATGACAGATTTGTTGAGATGCAATTTTCTGTGTGGACAGATGTAACTTTTTCATACGGTGGTACGTCGCAGAAATCGCAGGAGTCACAGAAATAGCAGAAGTCACAGAAATCGCAGAAGTAGCAGAAATCGCAGAAGTAGCAGAAGTCGCAGAAATTGCGGAAGTAGCAGAAATAGCAGTGGCGGAGGGATACGCGACTTAGGTTCCTTAACTGCGACTCTTAACTGCGACAAATCACAGTTAAGAATAACAGATACTGAAAAGTAGCATTCACAGAAATCACTGATATCGGAAAATCGCAGTTTAGCCCAACACTAATAGGCAGCATACAATGATGCAGTTTTTATGGATGACAATGCGCCATGTCATCCGACCACAACTGTTCGCGATTGGTTTGAAGTACATTCTGGACAGTTCGAGTGAATGATTTGCCTACCCGGATCGCTCGACATGGATTCCGTCGAAAATTAATGGGGCACATTCGAGAGATCAGTTCGGGCAGAAAATACTGCACTGGCAACATTTTCTAAATTATGGACGATTATAGAGGCAGGGTGGCTCAATATTTCTGCAGGGAACTTCCAAAGATTTGTTTACTTCATTCAATGTCGAGTTGCTTCACTAAGCCGGTCAATAGGAGATCCGACACTATATTAGGAGGTATCCCATGGCTTTTGTCACCTCAGTGTATTTTTTCTGTTATTGTTATATGACTGGCCGGCCGGAGTGGCCGTGCGGTTTTAGGCGATTCAGTCTGGAACCGCGTGACCGCTACGGTCGCAGGTTCGAATCCTGCCTCGGGCATGGATGTGTGTGATGTCCTTAGGTTAGTTAGATTTAAGTAGTTCTAAGCTCTAGGGGACTGATGACCACAAATGTTAAGTCCCATAGTGCTCAGAGCCATTTTTTTGTTATATGACTGCGAAATACGTTTTCCATTTAGTGTAAAAAATTTCGACCCATCATGGTGAGCGTTTGTAATTTAGCAATTCCTTTATGTCCTGCGTAGCTAAGGTATATTTAATACACATATCGACGCTGAAATGCTAAAAAGTTGGTAGTAACAGGTGAAACTGTTCGATACGGTGCCCGAGCACAACAAATAGGTTAGTATTTTGGCTTGGAGGCATAGATGCTACAAGGGAATACAAAATAACAGATATTTAGCGTATCTTTGTCAAACAGAGGAAGACGCTAATCAGTATACAAGTTTAGGACACACTATTCGTAATTTTACAGATTTCGAAGCATTTTGTATATATGACGTGAGTCGTTCTAACTTGGCTTCTTCGTGATGAAATCAGGTACAACGCTAAAATATGGACGGTCATGCAAATCTTTAAGCATGGGTGAGTATAATTACAAACTGACTAGCCTTCTCGTTTTAGTATTCTAACTGGCATTAGACATCGTGGGCAGCAAATAACGACAGTGGGGTTAGGAAAGCTGTTCAGATCAGCAGTAATTGCCGGCCGCGGTGGTCTAGCGGTTCTAGGCGCTCAGTCCGGAGCCGCGCGACTGCTGCGGTCGCAGGTTCGAATCCTGCCTCGGGCGTGGATGTGTGTGATGTCTTTAGGTTAGTTAGATTTAAGTCGTTCTAAGTTCTAGGGGACTGATGACCTCAGATGTTAAGTCCCATAGTGCTCAGAGCCAGCCAGCAGTAATCTTGATTGCTGTACCGGTAGTCTATAAAACCGATTATATAAATCAAACTGAAGAAGCTCCTGCTATTTATTAGTTATTAGAAAAACTGCTTTTATATGTATTTCATATACGATATTACTTACAAAACATTGCAAAAAAGGTGGAAACTACGGACTATTCACATTATAATAAACCTATGAGAAAGTAAATGAAAAAATAGATTAAAACTGACTTAGATAAAACAACAAAACTTCACGGCGCTGATTTCCGTTACTGAGAAGCTGCACGTAAAGAGAAAGTGTGTAATAAATAATTATGTAGATACGTAAGATAAGTTGAGGATAATTATAAAATGAGCCTTGATTGAAGAATTACTGTGACTGCCTGTAATGAGCCTATCCTCAGTTCGAAGCGTTAAATCTGCTCACGTCCGACGAAAGAATGAAAAACTAAAAAGACGACTTGTGACTGACTAAGAAATTTATTTCACAGATTAGGTTAAAGACAATACACACGTGATTATAATTAAAGAATAATCGGACACTTCTACCATGAGATTTCAGGACGGTGTGAAGCCGGCACCTGCTGCAGTCAGAACCTCTACACGTCGTGGTATGGGATCAAAGAGATCCTGGAGAAGAAGGAGTGATCTTGATAGCTGTATCGCTAGTTGCTGGGGAACACATTGCCACGCGGTTTGTAGCCGCGTCCATAAAGCATTGACAGTGGTTACCAGAGGACCAGAACTAACAAGTAGCCAGCCGACGGGCGACATTCCAAGCGGACGTCTGGGCCTCGGAAGCAGCGGTATCCTCTCTCTTCGAAGAAGCTTTGTACATTCCTCGTCTCATGTCACATGGCATTGTCCTACTGAAATACTCGCATGACATGTGATGCTGCCTGCGGGAGGCGGAAGCGTGGCGCGGTGATACCTCGGGCTTTGAAACCTCCGTGATGTAGCGGTTGTCGTCCAGACTTCCCTCAACAAATAGGCGGCGAGATCGCATGTTGTAGCTGATGACGCCCCATAACATTACACTTTACGTTCTTCAGGCACGCGACTCAGAAGAACAGTTTGTGCGATTGCGTTCTCCATACTAGGGTCTAACATGTAAGAGGCTATCAGTGCAGGGTAAGTTGAAAGTGTACTCGTTCGGAAACAATGCAGCTTGCCGCTCAGCAGGCCTCTTCCTCATTGCGGATTGGGGCGTGTGATTTCGGCTCAGTGGAAGCAGACGCAATAGCATACCTACTAGCAGTCCAGCCTTCAGCAGACGGCGTTGGACTGTCGACATAGGCAGGTCCATAACTGTTGCAATACTCCAACTTCTAGCCAACACTATGGACCAAATTGTTTTGTCAGTTACGGTAATGCTTGCAAGACAGCAGTCATTCCGCGCTGTGGTCACATTTTGTGGTTCGGTATCCGCTCGCCGATGTGACGACTCCCTGCTTTAGACTGGTTCCACACACGCACCGAAATCATAGTACCGTGTCCTATACGAGCAGTACAAAAAACCTGTTTCCCAGGTAGTAAGTAATTTGTCTTGTTCTAACGCGGTGGCGCCCTGTCAGTGAAAAAAGGTTGGAGTAATGAAAAAAAAAAAAGATAAGTGAAGATTGTGGATTTACCGCTTCAGTTGTTCTATGTAGTCTCTCTCGCCCCTCCCCCTCACCCCCCCCCCCCGGCACACACACATACACACTCTTTAGTACATGAACAGAATGTTCATATACATACGTAAAGCTGTCATAAAAGTCGTTCTTTGGGACGTTGTTCAACTCTCGCGCTACATGGGCTTCAGTGTCGGTTATGTCCCCAAAGTGACTTTCTGCACATTATCGTGTTGTGGTAGGTTCGTACTGATAACACCAAGTCTCATCAACGGTGATGATTTTTCCAGAAAAAAAATGCACGCACTTTGCATGTCAATCAAATCGCGACAGACGGCCACGCGTTGTTTTGTTTGGGAGCCAAACAAACTTTGCGCAGACTTTTGTCTTGTTCAGAACATCCTGGTTCAAATGGCTCTGAGCACTATGGAACTTAATATCTGAGGTCGTCAGTCCCCTAGAACTCAGAACTAGTTAAACCTAACTAACCTTTGGTCATCACACACATCCATGCCCGAGGCAGGATTCGAACCTGCGACCGTAACAGTCATGCGGTTTCGAACTGAAGTGCCTAGGACCGCTCTTCCACCGCCACCGGCTCAGAACATCCTGGAGTATCTTTTAATTACTTAATGCAGAGTTGTTGCTCCGTTGCAATGTGTAACACACTGCGGCTGGATGTTCACTACCTAACAGTTTAACACTATGACTACGAAGTCTTTCGCGACGGAGTCCTTGCATATAAAGTTCTCGGTTTACTTGCCGCGCCAAATTTGGATAAAATCCCGAGCTTTCGATGACTACCTCCGTCATCTTCGTCAGGGGTAAGACTGTCGTGGACCTGCACATTTGAAGGAGGAAGATGTCCTCGACTGGGGGCGAAGTACTACCGCACGAGGCGCTTCACCTTCTGTCATGACGGTTTGGCTATAAAATTACATGGCTTTATCGTGCTGCTTGGCTTGGCTTTGTGCATTTTTTTAAAATATATATAAAAGAAAGATTAAAGGATAGTGAGAGGGACAGTGAGAGAAATGGAAAACAAACGGCCTAAATGACTGGCCGGTGGTTTTAGCAAGAGTCTCCGCTACTGTGATGATGGCCTCGCATGGTTTTCGTTACGAAAACTGTCGTTGTTGACGTGCAATGGCTTCCATGGCTTCCTGATCTTCGGGGTCCACCTTCCTCCTACCAGACCGGAACTCTTCCTTCACCCATAGGTCTATAATGTCTACTAAGTCGTCCCATTGAGAGGGGGTGATGATGGGGTGTGAATTTATCAAGGCTAGTTCTTTCTTTGTGAGCGCTTCCATTAACGCGTCACGGTATCTGTACGTGCGCATGGGGATCGGTCGATGGGGGAGGGGAGGTATAGGCTGGTCTGGTGGGATAAAGGGGTATGGTTGATCTGGAATGGGGTAGGCCGTGGCAATGTTCTTCAGGACGACCTGTACGTTTCTCACGTTAGGGAATGGTATGCTAAGCCTCCTCTTCTTCGTTGGCTTCTCGGCTTGCGAGGAGTCAGGAGGCGCCTTAGCGCCCTTGCTTGCGGCTGCCACCTTGGAGGGGGGCAGCCCAGGCGACACATCCTCCGTTTCCATGGGCGCCACCTTTTGCATTGCTGCAGGGGGCGGAGCGGCGGTTGTCTGTGTGGCCGCATCGACCCCCACCGGTCGACTCACAGAGGGGGCGGCGGCGGGAACTGGCGGCTTCTTCTTGGTAGCCCGCAGCTCATCTCGCAGCTGCTGGAGTTGGCGATGCGCGGCTGCGAGCATCTTCTTCAGTGCGGCCCTTTCGGCCGCAAAGGCGGCTTGGAAGCCTTCCATAGTTTCATCGGTGGCGGCCTCAAGGCGGCGCGGCTCGCACCCCTCGCCGGAGCGGGTTGGCGGGGCGGCCGACGAGGCGCTTGACGTCGCCGCAGGGCGTGGTGCGGCGGGTAGACGGCGTGACTCGCGGAGGTAGCCACAGCTACGGGAGTTGGCGGCGTGTGGCCCGCCGCAGTTCGCGCAGCTGCAGGCCACCCCACGAGGTTTCGTGCAGCTGCGGATGTCGTGAGCCGCCGCGCACTTCGAGCACGCGACGGCGTTCGTAAGGCCGGTTCCCACTAGGGCTGCCGCGCGTCAAAACCGCGCGTCAGCGGCGTGGTTGCCATGGAAACGGCGTCAGCGGCACGGCGCGGCGGGCTCTGCGTCGCGGTTTGACCATGTCGAATCGCTTCCGCTGCCGCGTGACGCGCCCCAGGTGCGCGCCGCCAATCACAGAACGCGCTGAGCATGACGTCAGGTACGCAACCCCGGGCCACAAGAACTTTCGCCGAACCGTTGGCGCGGACGCGGCGACAGCTATGAAATACTTATCATCCGATTCCAAGGAAACTATTCGGTAGAAAAATTTGATTCTTGGGCATGTTACAGCCTGATATCTTCTCTCGATAAAGGGCCGAATTTCTTTTCGATATTCGTCGTGGTTACTTGCTGTATCGCATTTACGTAAACCTTTACACGAAATTTTAATGAGTGTGCAGAGGTAAAAACGCATTGCGTGGACTTTGCGTACAGTTCATTTTAGGTAATACATTATTGCGTATGAAGTTTAGTCAACATATCGAAATTGCTTTAAAAGCTGAGAGCAGAACGATAGCTATCACTGTTCTCGAGATATTGAATGATATGTCGGCGGAAGGGCTGTGCGGTGAACGCGCGCGGGTCGCTCGCGACGCGACCGATACTTCGTCCTGCTCGTTGTAAACCATGTGGTTGTATCAACTGCAAATTTCGTAAATGGTTCAAGAAATCTAAAAGCGTTTTTTTGCAAACGATAACTTGTAAAAAGTCATGTATTTCGTCGCATGATAAATATCCAAAATCTGTTTATCTACCGAGATACGAAAGAAACTACAGTTTTTCAGAAGGGATAGATGATTTTTTTTAAACAGCATTTAATAGCATGTGGAATGAGAAGTTAAACAGAAACTAATTTGCTGGTATGTCATAAGATGTAATTGGCCAAGAATCTACAGCTACTGATTATTTCCTTTGGTAAGTAACAAACGTTTTTTTTCTTTATCGAGTGTACTTTATTGGTTCAAGACGCGTTTCGCCTTTTACTTTAAGGCGTTTTCGGTGGAATCTGGAATGATTCAGTTTTGTTTTAAATGCATACCTGATTACTTACAGTGAATCGAGTTTTTGGCGGACATATACGTTTCGCCTCACCTGGTCACATGCTGGAGGTTGAACTAAAACTTAGATTATGGAACATAAGCACATTTTCATGTTCGCTCTTTTTTCTTCTGTCACTAGCTGTAGACATTTTACCGAAAACACTGATTTGAAGTCGTAACTACAGTGTGTTCACCTCATGCCCCTTCCTGTTTGGTTTGTTTATGTACATGTTGCCAACTTAAAGAATTATATGCTGAAATTGTTTGTTTATTTCTGTTCTCCTTATATCTGTATATGTGTGGGGCTAGCCAGTGATAGTTATAGAAAGTTGAAAGTGAATGCAGTAGTTGTCAGACAGTGGTTGAAAGGTTTGGCGTTCAGCTGATTTCAGTTTTGGTTTAAATGTTTTGTGGAGGAGTGCATGGAAGACTAAATTCACTGCTTACATTAACAGATAAAATAGTAGAATAGCATTTGAACAAATGATTATTATCAGATTACTATCACACAACCCCTTTGTCCTCACTCTTTGACGCCTCATAATATGTCCTGTCAACTTACCCCTGTTGTAGTCAAAGTTGTGCCGTAATTTCCTCTTCCTACTCTATTTAATTCCGTACCTCTTCTTTAGTTACACGATCCTCATATCTAATCTTCAGCATTCTTATTGATCACCACGTTTTGAAAGCATCCATTGTCTTCTCGACAGAACTGTTCATCGCCCACGTTTCACTTACAAGGCTGCACTCCACACAAATACCTTCGTAAAATAGTACCCAATCATTACAATTTATATTGCATGTGAACAAATTTTCTTTTTCAGAACGCTTTTCTTGCTATTCACAGTCTTCATTTTATATCCTCTCTACTTCAGCCTTCTCAATTACTGCTTCCCTTTCAAGTCATTGAAGTCTTAGAAATGCAGTTTGGTTTCTGTACAAGTTGTAGATAATCTTGTGTCCCTGTGTTTTATCGAAGACATCTCCAGAGCTTCAAAGAATGTTTTAATTAAGATTGTCAAAACCTTTCTCTAAACATGCAAATGCTATAAACACAGTTTCGCTGTTCTTCAGTGTGTCTACTTAGTTAAGTGGTAGGATCAGTATTGCCTTGCGTGTTCAGACATCTCACAGGAATCTAACATTGTACTTATGTTAGTTTGTACAACCCCTCCCCCTCTCCTGTCTACATATTCCTTCCACTATCTAGCCTTCTCTTATTTGCTTAGTTCTGGCTTGCCAAATAAGTTCTTGACAGTTGCTTCTCCTTTGAGCAAAGTTTTCTTTGTTCTTTCTCATTTTCATTCCCTTATGTTTTCCAAGTGCAAAATGACGTTGCAATTTTGGACTTTCTGTCAACGTCATGTTTAGATATTTCTATTTCCAATGGCCTACTTTATTTGCTGCATTTTTATATTTTTCCCTCTTGTCAGATTTAATATTTTACGTTTTATCTAACGATTTCTACTGTACCTTCTTCCCGTTCTCATACTCTGCTGCATTCACCACTTCTTCTCTCAAAGATATCCATTCGTATTCTAGCGTCTTCCTTCCTCTGTTTCAGTCAGTCGTTGCATTACGCTAACTTTAAGATTATCGAAAATCTGTGGGTCTTGACTTATTCAAGTTTCATTTCCTTCACTTGCTACCGTTTACTGTCTCTTTAGTTGTAAACTGCAGCTCGTAACTAATAAAGTGTTGTAGGTTTGCGTCTGCATCGGGAAATGTCTTATAATTTAAAATCTGGTTTCGAAAACTTTGTTCCAAATATGTATTATTCTTTCATGATTCTTAAGCAATGTGCTAGATAGTGAACAATGATGAACGGTAGTCATGAAATCTGTTTATGGCGAAATGAGAAAACATGCATAATGGAATATGTGAAAGAGTACATTGTACAGAAAATGAAAAATTGGTATGTCTTCACCCAACTTCGTCTTTCCTCCATGTTGGTGTAAGATATAGTTTTTCAAACGCACCAGGAGTTTCAGTGGGTCCCGACCCGTACCTCAGTAGCTGTCCGTCATTGGCTACCGCTAGCGTCTGCCGCTTCCAGATGGGAACGCCAATTCCGCGAGCCGCCGCGTCAAAGCGGAAACGCTTGCCGCTGCCGTCTCCGCACGACGCGCTGCCGCGGTCTAGTGGGAACCGGCCTTTACACCCGCGCGCGGTGTGCCCCAGCTGCTGACAATTGTAGCACTGGAGCATCGTCCTGTTCCGCTGCGTTCGCTTACGCCTTGGCTGCCGTTGGCGGCCACCGGTAAACCCCATCGCGTGGATGAGGACTTCCAATGCGGCGGCAATCTGCTTCCCAGCCATGGCGTTGCGTGCGCGGAGGCGATGTTAGTCGCAGCGAGTCGAGCAGCGGAAACTGTCGTGGACCGGTGAGGCGTCCGCTTTTATAAGCAGTGGACGGCTTCTCATTGGCTGGATGACGTCACGCTGAAAACGGCGCGTACGGAGGTGGCGGCCTCTATGTCCATAGATTTTGTTTGTCCGCTTTATCCACCGTTGCTTGCAGCGTCATCCATCGCAACAGGCGGAGAACTGCGAGGAACGTAAGATGTAAGAAATCTCCCTCTGCGCTCTTTCTTTATCAATTGCGCGCTTCCATGCATTGCTGAGTGAATATCCGGATACTCTGTTGAAATTATTTTCACATAGCCTAATTTCAACTGATTCCCTGATGACCAATAGTTTGTAGCGTGAGCAAGTATTATTGTTTTATCGAATAAAATCTTATGTTTATTTATGAAACTGTGCCCAGCCACAGCTGATTTTTCTAAATACCTGTATTTCAGGTGACGCCGATGTTCCACACAGCGATCGGCAACAGTTCTTACAGACTGGCCCACATAATTTTTGCCACACTCGCAAGGAATGCTGTAAATTCCCGGTACTTTCAGGCCGAGATTATCTATCACCGGTCGCAACATTTCCTTAATCTTTCTGGGTGGCCGGAAGACTGGTCTGATTCCCTGCCGGCTCAGGACTCTACCGATCTTGCTGGTCGTTACACCACAGAATGGTAGCCGCGGGATGTGTTGGTCCTCTTGATCTGCCCCTAGGTTTCTTCGCCACAGTAGATCTGATATCACGATCAGAATATCCATTTTTCTGAATACCGTCGTCAGATGGTTGATCTCGGAGCCGAGATGATCCTTGTCCGAAATAGACCTTGCTCTGTGTACCAAGGCATTCAGCATAGCTCTCAACTGAGCTGGGTGGTGAAAACTACGTGCGTTTAGATATAAATCTGTATGCGTCGGTTTTTCTGTACACAGAATGTCCGAGAGGTCCATCTGATTTTCTCTCGACCAGCACATCTAAGAAGGTTAACTTTCCATCCTTCTCCACCTCCACTGTAAATCTTATGTCTGGCGTATACCATTCAATACAACACCATTTAACAGTGTCTGCTCTGAACTGATTGTCGAATGCACGTCTGTTGTTAACGGTTTTGTTTGTTGAAACTTCCACCATACATACTCCCGTGACGTCACTTGTACGCCAGTAATAATATCAGTCTCGGAACCTTTCGGACGGACGGTGAATGGCGATGCTACTCCCTCTAAACACCGGCACTTGCTGCGACATTTCCTCTTAGTTTGACGGCTCTGCACAAATTGACCGTGGCGAAACACTGACCTGCCCGGTTACAGAAAAGAGCGTGTTGCTGGGCCTACATGATCGCCATCTCCCTGAAAGGCAAACACTTACAGTTTATTAAGCAAGATCGTGGTCGGATTAATCAGTAGAAAAATGTAGTTGAGAACAATCATCATATATGAACAAAAGAAAAATGCAATTACAGTGAATAATACGTCCAGTTACCAGCAGCCTCAATAATTGCTTGGCATCTTCGAGGCACGCTTGAAACCAAGTTTTCCGTGTATTCACGTTGAAGAGACCTATAAATGCGTCGATTATGCGTTGACAGCTGCTTGAAAGTGAACATATTTTTTCCTTACAACTTCTGACGATGTAAGCCCAGACATTTATTTAGAATTAGCATCAGGCGACTGTTGGAGTCAATCCAGTACCTGTACACATTTATTCTTTTTAAAGTCGCTGCAAAGCCCGCAGCGATGCTTCGGATCACAATCCTCCTGTAGCGTGTCGCTGAACCAACGTTTGAAGGTCGGTATCAAACATCTCTGATAAATTTGTGACATCTCCTGTGGATTTAAATTATCGGTAAACATGTGAAAATTGCCGAAACTCGAATATGAGAAACAACTTGAAATATGCTTTATAGACATTGCACGAAGGACAAAGATGTCCTCTATTGGATTGTGAAAGTAAGGCCGACCACGCTCTTACTTAACAGACTGTGTTATGGTTCCACCGTTGCACATAGCCTTTCACTTTGGAGTGAATCGCATAATTGTTTCTGGGTGTTGCAATCCTGTCAAACTGTAGTGTACGTAACAATATTTTCCTGCAGTATAGCGATGTGGTATTCAGGTCTTACGGAAAAAGCTGTATCTTCCTCAAAATGACTTCAGCGTGCAGCACTCGGCTACTTTCCACCCCCATGGAGTACTAACACCGTGCGACGCAACACTGTACGTACTCGTAGCCAGGGGCGAACACGACGTCATTGGTCGTCCTCCGAGCCGCGTCTGCACTGTTTGCGGAAACGCCGCCGAAATGAAATTTACGCAGTGAAATTTGGCCGGCGCTGCCTGCGATCTCAAACGCGCGCGCGCACACGTGTGTGTGTGTGTGTGTGTGTGTGTGTGTGTGTGTTTGTGTATGTGTGTGGGCGTGTGCGTGTGCGTGTGTGTGTGTGTGTGTGTGTGTGTGTGTATGCGCGCGCGCTACTGGAGGGCCATTCAGTGCGACCGGCGCGCGCGTAAATTAATTTTCGGTCAATATGTGACTCCCGGCGAGCCCGTGGCGGGTAATAATTGTAACAAATCACCTGCCTGGGACAATCAGTTTGATTTTACAAGATTGCGCGGCAGTGGAGTTGGCGCTGACCACTTCCTGACCCCCTCCTAGTACCCTCTGCGCCCCACCCCGTCAGCCGTCCCCTTCCCCCTCTTCCCCCTCCCCCAACCAACCCCTCACGCCTCATTACACGTCACGAGTTTCCCGGCACCGGCTGTCGCCGCCGGGTGCTTCCGGGACAGAGAGAGGAGCGACGCGAATTAAACTTCATTTGGCCGAGCGCTGGAGGGCAGTCGCGGCCGGCCGCCTGTTTGCTCTGTCCTGTTGCCAAACACTGGAAATCGCTACTAATTTCGTGCGTAACAACTTGTGGAGTTATGGGTGTCCGGCCACCGCTGGCTGGCTGCGCGGCTAGGGAGGTCCCCGCCTGCTTTATGCGGACAGGCGGGAAAGGGCTGCGCGTAATTTGTGCGAATGACCGGAGCAGCCACAAACAACACGTATCGAGATACGCCCGTATCTGGAGAGCCCCGGCGCCAGCGCGGATGCGCGAGAAATGAATTGTACGGCCGCTGTGTAATGGATGTGATAGCGTGATGAGGGGAAAAGGGCGCTGGTGTGCGTGGGGGAGGGAGGGGGGTGGGGATGCGTCAGCCTTGCATTGCACCGGATAATCTTATACGTTTCCGCAATAAAAGAGATATTCACGAACGGAAAATATTTGCAGGTAATTAAAATAAATCGGGCCGCGACAGGTATAAGGCTGACAAGGCCACGCTATGAACTACTACTCATCAATTTGGGTCGAATCGACAGGATGAGTAGGGCACGACTACGACTTGTGAATAAATAAACAGGAAAACGCGACTCTCAGTCGTTTTCGAGAAAATCGAGTCTGAAAATTTTATGCTTATTTATTTGTCTTGTGCTGCTGTTTACCACTCAAGAAGTCCGCACCTGGGAGTGAAAGGCAAAGATCTTGCGTTTGAATTAAAAAAAAAAGTAAAAATATTTAAAAGCGGTCAAGACGCTAGACTGTCAAACTGTTAGTCTGGCCTTTTTCGTTATTTCTTTCGGTATATCTGATAATCAGAATACCTTCCTTTCTTTTTATTCATCGGGACATGTGATTAATAGCCAAATAAGTATATATAATGTAATTTACAGTTATTTAAACCGCTGTTAGGTTACGGAGCGCGGGGTCCATAGATCGACTGTCACTGCCCGAATTTCTTTTCTTTTCCTTCCCATGTTATTATTATGACAGTGCGAACTGCCATTGTCGGATGATTCACTTGTTATTTACATAATCTTTACTTATTTGTTATGAGACTCGAGAAAAAGGATACATAACAGCGTCTTTCAACCAAATCAGTATAGTCATTTTATTTATACGAGGTGGGGTAAATAAAACACTTGTGGCAGCATTAACGGAAGAGGAAATGACGTAGAGTTACTTCCAACAGGATGGAGCAACTGCCAGTACAGCCGACCGAACGCTGGAGCACGTTTACACAATCTGCACCTCAGACAGGATTGCTAGCAGAGGCCATTCTGGTAGCAGCCCTGGCTGGCCACCCACTGTCACCTGGTCTTCAGTGTGCGATTACTCTGTGTGGGGAGCCCTCAAGTCTAAGGTGTACGGCAACAAAAGTCTTAGTCTTCAATAACTGCAGCAGGGCATTTCGGACAAGACAGCAACAGTTCCAGCAGTTCAACAGCTTGCTGACCAGGACCCAAAAGTGCCAAGAGATGAACGATGGTCATTTTCGACATCTGCTACAGTCTGGTTAGTACTGTATTTCCTTTCCTGTGGTGTGGTTCTTTGTACCCTGGAATTCTGGTCTCCAGGCCACTTTTATTTACCCTACCCCGTATTACTTTATCTTCACGTGTGGCATGTATAATGTGCAATCGCCGTACGAATCAGAATAATACTGAGCACAGAAACGGGGGACACAATAATTACTGCGACGTACTGCGCTTGTAATGAACGCCAACTCCTTGCATGTGCGTTGCTTTTTTTTTACGATAGCATGCGGTCCTCGGTCATCAAGCAATTTCGCTGCTTACGAGTCATATCTGTTGTTAGAATTAAGTGGAATGAAATAAATAAAAAGAGTACTGGAAGCGAGATTCGATCCACTGTCCTCACGCTTATGGAACTGAGAGCTTAATCTCTCTCTATTTTCCTTGTCACTTTATTTGTAACTGTTCTCGTCATTTGTTCTGGGTGGACGTCACAAGACATTCCTCTAAGTTCATTGTTAAATACTTAGCTCAGTTTTTCTATTACAGAGAACACCCAGCGCTCTGACCGAAGACACTCACCTACACTGCCCGCAGGTTGGCTGCGGACTCTTTGATTACTAGCGACTATACAGATTAAGTAAGCACCCGTAACATACACAAACTCTATTTCGTCGAAAACGGTTGATAGTTGCATCTTACTATTTCCCTATTTTGAAGTCCTAGACGTGCCATACACAGCCTGTCAATGCGAATAAAATCGGTGAGGATAAGTTCGTACGGACGCCTTATCAGTAATCTGGAAGAAAAGATAAACCGAAACGGTAGTTAGTTTTTAACATTCCTCTAACATTCGTAATGAATTACATTTGAGATGTATACGAACTAGAGTTTTAGTATCCATTTCGCCTTGATGACAGAGGGCACATGTCATGCCATGTTATCAGGTAAAGATCAAGGAGAGCGGGGACTGCTGCGCGTCGGTTAACCTCACCGCTTAGGTCCTCCAAGACTGAAACCTGGTGACATATAAAGTGAACCAACTGCTCCCCATGACTTCATGTGAAGTGAAAAAACAAAAGGCGCGCAACGTTGAATCAATCGCCTATCTGAAGTAAAAAGGCGTGACCAAATATAACATGAAATATTGTTTCGGAACTCACATAGAAATATTGATAACGGTTTCTGTTAAGCTTCTAAGTGAAACTGTGTTGCCGTAGCAATCCATTTTATTGCTAAATACAGTTATAAGACTGTAGTCACTGAATGAACAATAGAAATATTTTCAAATGGTCCCAAGGATGCAAAGACAATAGCGAAAGACCTCGGTACAGGTGGAGGGGTGTCGTATGGAATGGTACAAGAGCTCAATCCACGAACATTACCAGTGATCGCTGAATAAGTGGATAACCGAAGGAAAAGACACTGAAAAGTACGAATAAGCACCAGTTCTCTCGCCTAAGCCCATATTGAGTGCACCTAGCTTCTTATAAACTACATCAGAAGAATAGAACCGTGAGACAAGATAGCTTGAGGGTCCTCTCATCACACCAAACGTAAATTCTGTTCATGTTTACCACTCTGTTGAGTGGGCAGATGGCTGTGGAAGTGGCTGTGAATTCTAAGTTCAGCCCCAGTACTGTCATTAGCTGTAAAGTGAAGACGTCTCTCTTCTCTTGGGGACACTTCTGCCACCGCCTACAGTGAACGGTATTTAGTTTACCGAGATGGTCCTTTTTCTTCACCTACACAGAATCAGGCTGGTTCTGTCCACAACGTATGTTTTCTCACATTCCCCCTATCAAAATGCTTGCACGTGCACACTGATTTCTCTTCACTGCTATCAAAATAATTACTATGAGCCGGTCATGGGCTTCCTTGCAAAATTTAAACATGCACATCTGTGACTTGCTCCAGTCTTCTCCCATGCTGAATGTGATGGCACTTTCTCCTGTTGTGGAAGGTTTTATCTTGTCTTAAGGGCATTCATTAAGGTCCCCAGTTTCTGAAAGTTTACAACATGCTGGGCACTTTCTTACAGCTTGATACTCCTGAACAGGGACCACCTAGGGTTTTCGCATCTGTCGAAAAAACAGCACTCCATCCCTGTCCTGCACTTTCCTAACTCCTAGCTCTCAGCAGAATAATTTTTATTGTCTATCTGTTGCACCCCTTTTGGCAACTTGGTTCATAGTCGTAGCCAAATAGGCATCCCAAGTTTCAGAAAAACACAATAAAGATTATTGAAACTTCCTAGCTGGTTAAAACTGTGTGCCGGACCAAGACTCGAACTCGGGACCTTTGCCTTTCGTGGGTAAGTGCTCTACCATCTGAGCTACCCAAGCACGACTCATGACCTGCCCTCATAATTTTCATTCCACCAGTATCTCGTCTCCTACCTTCCAAATTCCACAGCCGGCCGGAGTGGCCGAGCGGTTGAAGGCGCTACAGTCTGGAACCGCACGACCGCTACGGTCGCAGGTTCGAATCCCACCTCGGGCATGGATGCGTGTGATTTCCTTAGGTTAGTTAGGTTTAAGTTCTAGGGGACTTATGACCACAGCAGTTGAGTCCCATAGTGCTCAGAGCCATTTGAACCATTTGAACCAAATTCCACAATGAGGATGCATCACCTTACAGAGTTACAGAAAAAATAACTACTCATAATTGCAAAATGCTTCAAATGGCTCTGAGCACTATGGGACTTAGAACTTAGAACTACTTAAACCTAACCTAACTAACCTAAGGACATCACACACATTCATGCCCGAGGCAAGATTCGAACCTGCGACCGTAGCGGTCGCGCGGTTCCAGACGGTAGCGCCTAGAACCGCTCAGCCACTCCGGCCGTCTTATAATTGCAAACGTGAGTATGAAATTTAATTGAGTGCATACTTTGAGTCAGCATTAGAATTTTGAATGGAACGAGTATCCTCATCTGAATAATGATTTATTAATAAGCTTATGGAGCTGCATGACACTCTCTGATAGAGGTACTATGGAGACATTTTTGGCGGAAGCGTGGTTACACGTTGTCACAGCAACACCCCTCCACCCATACTGCACAATCCATGTCGACGCAGGCAAGCAAGCTGCATCCTCAATCCCGCTGCCAAGGCTGGAGTATTGTTGAAGCAGCATGGTGCAAGACTCAAGTCTGCTGTAATGGGGAGCTGAATTTCCTCATGCTTTGACCCAACACTGCCCTGCCTTGGTCATTTGCAAGACCAAAGGCGAGGGCGCTATCACAACAAAATTTGGCAGAGCCACTAAAAACATTTGGCACTCTGATCTGAGTAGCACCTTCCCTTCGACTACTGTCGACCCTGAGACATACTGTATGACAGTTGTCAGGCTCATGTGGACCAGTCAGCATCGCCTTTGTCTAGGTGTTTCATATGCTAACTGCTGGTGTGTAAGCTAATGCTGGGTCTGATGATTCTTGGGCTCGAGCTGATGCCAACAGGAAGGCATCACCTTCAGAGCAATTCTATCCAGACTCTGGGTGCCTCCAAGGTATCCTGGATTCAGTACCTGTGAACCAGTGCGCCGTATAACTGAGCAACCGGCGGAGCAGTCGGCTGTCCATCACACGTACGAGTTCGCTGCCGAACGGTGTCGTCAGTTTCACGTCCGATAGGTCGCCACTGATAACGCGCTGAGGCAGCACTCATGGCCAGCGTCCGTGTGATGTTGCTGCCAAACATGCTACTGCGTCTTTGATGATGTATCAACTGTTGCCTGGGGGTGTACGCACGCCATTGAGTCGCCACTACCAATCACTGTAAGAGCACCTTGCTAAATAACGTTATTGCTAATGATGCCCTTTTGATTCCACGACTGCCGAGAAGACAGTAGTATGCCGATCAGCAGAGTGGCCGAGCGGTTAAAGGCGCTACAGTCTGGAACCGCACGACCGCTACGGTCGCAGGTTCGACTCCTGCCTCGGGCATGGATGTGTGTGATGTCCTTAGGTTAGTTAGGTTTAAGTAGTTCTAAGTTCTAGGGGACTTATGACCACAGCAGTTGAGTCCCATAGTGCTCAGAGCCATTTGAACCATATGCCGATCAGCATCCTGCACACACCATCCGGAGATAACCACCCTTACATGTAAAGGTGTCTGCACCACTGACTGCGTTACAGGATGTGCAACTGGGCTGTTAATTCCATTTTGTGTACAATATTTCGAAGAGCAACTCAGTCGTCATTATTCGGTGCTTTGGGATGTGTCCACTAATCCAGATATTTTGGATCAGATAGTGTTGACTGGCCGTTTCAGTCATATGGGACTGAAAAAATTTGCTTTAGCAAATAAGTTAAAGGTATTAGTCCCAACAGAATATGCCGATATAAGCTGTTCCACACTGATTTGTACTTGATGTTTAGTGCAAGCCAATTTGTGGTCTAAAGTTAGTGTAAATTCACGAAAAATCAAGAAAGACGCAAAGCTATCTCAGTAACATTCGCGAGCGACGCACATAGAGTAAGAATATCTATGGGGTGGCCATGTAGTACCACCCATATCGCCAACATGAAATCGGGATTGCCGCGTGAATTCAATACAACGATGATTATTCACAATCTGTGTTGAGATTGAAACTTTAATATTATACATCTTTGCACTGCTTCTACACAATTACTTACTAGTGACAGCATTGATGAATAGCTGATGTTGATTCGTGATGCAAAACAAAGAACACCAATGGTGGAACAGTTGCGTACCGTAAAAGACTGGATATTATTACCACAAATGTAAGAGGTGCTTTATATGTTGAAAAATATGGAGGCTCAGTTTAGTAGTTAATAACGTAGAACTAATTATTGTGAGTGTATGGCCATGTATTAACAGATATGTGCTAGTTAAGTCTGATGGATTGGGAGTGTGCTGGGATGATGATAACTGCACAGTTATCAGAGCCCGTACAAATTCCCAACCTTTGCTCAGTCCAATCTCGCCACTGTCATGAATGATGATGAAAGTGTGCTGTGAAAAATCCCACTGAACGAGCATACATTTCTCGTAATGCAGACAACGTTGTAGGTAGGGCAATCACAGCTATGAAAAGTCATCTTGGGTATCAATAATCGCTGTAAATAGTCCTTTATTATAGGATAACTATCGGTTTCGTAGCACTAAAAGCCACATCTTCAGACGAACCTATGACTAAAACATTAGAGCGGAAAAGCTCAGAAACTTTTTACCCAACATTCGTTGTCCGTCAGAAAAAATCACCCCTAAAAGAAGGTATGTCATAGAATGTTGTTGTTGTTTGGTCTTCTGTCCAGAGACTGGTTTGATGCAGCTCTCCTTCCTGCTCTATCCTGTGCAAGCCTCTTCATCTCCCAGTACCTACTGCAACCTAGGTCGTTCTGAATCAGCTTAGTGTATTCATCTCTTCGTCTCTCTCTACGATTTTTACCCGCCACGTTGTCCTAGCAACCGATCCCTTCTTCTAATCAATTTGTGCCATAAATTTCTCTTTTCCCAGAATTCTATCCAGTACCTCCTCATTAGCTATGTGATCTACCCATTAACCATCTGCATTCTTCCGTAGCACCATATTTAGAAAGCTTCTATTCTCTTCTTGTCTAAACTATTTATCGTCCATGTTTCACTTCCAAACATGGCTACACTCAATACAAGTACCTTCAGAAACGAATTTCTGACACTTGAATCTATACTCGGGACAGTTTTTTCGTCTTCAGAAACGCTTGCCATTACCAGCCTACAGTTTATATCCTCTCTACTTCGACCATCAGCGGTTATTTTGCTCCCCAAATAGCAAAAGTCATTTACTTCTTTAAGTGTCGTATTTTCAAATCTAATTCCCTCAGCATCACCCGATGTAATTCGACGACATTCCATTATTCTACTTTTGCTTTTCTCGATGTTCACCTTACATCACCACTCCGTTTAACTGCTCTTCCAGGTCCCTGGCTGTCTCTGACAGAATTACAATGTCATCGGCAAACTTCAAAGTGTTTTATTTCTTCTCCATGGATTTTAATTGCTACTCCGAATTTTTCTTTTGTTTCCTTTACTGCTTGCTGAATATGCAGATTGAATAACATCGGGGATTTCTTGTCAGCCACTGCTTCCCTTTCGTGCCCGTCGACTCTTACAAAGGCCATCTGGTTTCTGTACGAATTGTAAATAGCCTTCCGCTCCCTGTACTTGACCCCCGCAACCTTCAGAATTTGAAAGAGAGTATTCCAGTCAACATTGTTAAAAGGTTTCTCTAAGTCTACAAATGCAAGAAAAGTAAGTTTGTCTTTCCTTAATCTGTCTTCTAAGATAAGTCGTGGAGTCAGTATTTCCTCGCGTTTTCCAACATTTCTACGGAATCAAAACTGATCTTTCCCGAGGTCGGCTTCTACCAGTTTTCCCATTCGTGTGTAAAGAATTCGTGTTAGTATTTTGCAGCCGTGACATATTAAACTGATAGTTCGGTAATTTTCACACCTGTCAACACCTGCTTTCTTTGTCATTGCAATTATTATTTTCTTCTTTAAGTCTGAGGTTATTAAAACAGCCGAATTCCAATACAGTGGAAGGGTCTGCTGCTATGGCTTATACGGAATCGCATACACGGGACGCGGCCGCGCGCTCTGTCATACTGGCCAGGGTGACGGAAGCGGGCAATGGGGCAGCCGCCCCCTCCTGGAGTCTGGGCGCTGCCTCTTTATTCATTAGAGAACTTTCTGGACTATGTAGCGGTCAATGTCGGCGACTGCAGCTTTCGCAGTCACCATAAACTTGTACCTTGGGTTTTCTTAATTGTCCCTCTCTTCACGAGAACTTCACCAATTCCTTGGTGCCGCTGCGGTTTCGGCGCCGATCTGCACCTTTACATAACCGTGCCAAAATAATCTTTTCAGTCTTCTTCTTGCGCTACCTCGTTCAGCCCTTACAGAGGTTTAGAAATGAAATGATCGTATGGCATTGTTGGCCGGGATGTCCCACTCGGGTTCGGCCGTCAAGTGCAAGACTTAATTCATTCGGCGGCACGTTGGGCGACTGGCGGCCGATGGTGAGGATGAAATGACGATAAGGACAACACAGCACCCAGTCGTCGAGCGGAGAAAATCTTCAACCCGGCCGGGAAGCGAACCCGGGCCCAGTGCTTGGGAGGCAAGCACGTTACCACCCAGCTAAGCAGGCTGACAGAGGCTTACAAAGAAGCCGGTCTCTCACCCTGGCCACGGATTCCGTCGCCTATTCACAACGCGTAAACATGGCAGCAGTGTACACGTCAGTCATTCGTCCCCAATTCCCTTAGGGATGCGCAACGAAATTAACAAGAAAACCAACGATGGTTTGCTGATTCTGTATTCAGTTTTACATGACAGAGCTACAATAGTACATTTGGTAGAACACTCCCATGCTATACCGTAAACGTATGTGCCTATAATTTATCACAAAACTGTCAGTTAAGAAACTAAAATATCGTTACCCAGTAGAGAAGAAAAACGTGCTATAATTAATCACAAAAGCATCAGTTGAGAAACTAAAATATCGTTTCCCAGTAGAGAGGAAAAACGTGTGACATTTCACGGTCGTTAAAACGTTCTATCTAGACTTTTGACCTCGACAAAATGAATGGGAACAACATAGCGCCATATGTATGAGGGCTGTTCAAGAAGTATCAGATTTTTATTTAGTAGATTAATCTCTGTTTAGATTCAGCTGTTTGACACTAGTCACCTCCAAAGCAATGCCCTGCAGCTTCTACAAATTCCCCCAACTGGAAGAAGCGCTGGAAAGCCTATTTTCGTATGGTGCGTAAATGTTCCGTAGAATTCTTTCCTGTTCAGAAATATGGTCCCTTTCACTGTCTTATTCGGTTTAGGGAAAAGTCAGAAGTCACTCAATGCTAGGTCAGGGAAACAGAGAAGCTGTCAAACCACAGCCATGTTGAATTTAGTCAAAAAACTCTGAATTAACTGAGAATGATGAGCGGGTGCATTGCCGCGGTGAAGGCGCATTGACTTTCACATTCCTGCTTTACTGTCTCTCTTACGCAAGTCTCGGGGAAGGTGGGTGGTTGCAGTGCGATGACTAGGTCATAGCTATGAGCCCAGGACTCGTCGCCCGTGATTACTGTGTTACGAAAGTTGGGATTACTGTTCACAGTATAACCATGTCCTGTGCGATCTCTGGACGAAGCGGTATCTGCTCAGTTTTTAGTAACTTTGGCACAAATCCTCCCAAGGACCAAATATTCTATTTAAACGGAATGCATGGATCCAATATTATTTTAACCTCATCTGCAAGTTCTCTGACCATCCTTCGTCTCTCCAGCATCACCAGGGTCCGTACGTGATGACAACCTTATTCGCGGATCATGAGAGTCTACCTGAACGCACTACTTCACTCTTCATTGATAAGCACCCAACTTTGAACTGGTTGTACCGTTCCTTTGTCTGTGTGGTACCCACCCCTATGTCTCCAAACAATTGTTGAATTTCGCGTATTGTTTCAACTCGAGAACCGCAAGACTTAAAAGAAAAATTGGTGTAATAACGTTGCCCCATTTCTTCTGTCGTTTTGCACACAACACAAAATCCGACGGCTACTTCTTATTCGTGTTCAACGGCTAGCCAGCGATTGGTCGTTTCTGCAGTCGTGAAAAAAATCAAGCATGCGAACTAGATACGCATACAAACATGGAGGTACACCACAATACCATTGTTGATATCAACAATAAATAATAAGGTCTGGTACTGTTTTAACAGCCGTTGTTGTCACAGAGCTACTAATTATGCATTCCAGATGGCATGCTGTGCAATAATGTGACAAATAGGAAAGAAAGCCTTATCTCGTTGTTGCGAAAACTTGGTTCTGCAGGCCAGTTTAAGGATGACTTTCGAAGCTTAACCTAACTAAGTCTAGAAAGATGTAGTGTTCAACTGCTGTTATGTCTGTTGACCCTAGACAGTATATGTCACGAAAGTAATGCAATAACTTCATTAACGTGAACAAATACGAAACTTTGTGAGCAAACAAAGTGGTAAAATACCATCAGAGTGGAACAGACCTCGTTTAAAATTTATTACCTGTTTCTTCATTTCGAGGTGTATTAATGTGGCATTTTTGGTGATAGCCAACCATACCAACTTCTTTAATTCTGCAGACTTCACATTTTCAGTTTCCTTCTAACATATAGGAGTATAAATAAATTATTCTGTGAATAGTTCCTAGCTTTATTTCATAGCTCGTGGGTTACCCTATATTAAATCAAATGAAATCATGGAATCGAATAGGTGCCATCAATATTCATCTTAATAACATAAAAAGATGTACTTGGCATTAAGGTACTGAAATATACATCCTGTTTGGGTACCAAACTAACCTGCATTAAAATACTAGATAGATAACTACCAATCTTTTGAGATACGATAAGCTTCGTGTGCTTCTTGTCGGATTTACTTCTTGTTGCACGACAGTTTCCATATTTATCGCATCGATCCATCGGTTATATCAAAACTAACAAGTTTTGAATGTTAGTACTTCCTGGAAAAATTTCTGCTGACAGCCATGACTGATAGTGTACACTGATCAGCGAGAACATTACTACCAAATACCTAATAGCCGGTATGTTCATCTTTCGCACGGATAACAGCGGCGACGTGTCATGGCGTGGAAGCAATGAGGCCTTGGTAGGTCACTGGCGGGAGTTGGCAACACATTTGCACACAGAAGTCACCTAATTCCCGTAAAATGGTTCAAATGGCTCTGAGCACTATGGGACTTAACTTCTGAGGTCATCAGTCCCTTAGACCTTAGACCTACTTAAACCTAACTAACCTAAGGACGTCACACACAGCCATGCCCGAGGCAGGATTCGAGCCTGCGGCCGTAGCGGTCGCGCGGCTCCAGACTGTAGCGCCTAGAACCGCTCGGCCACACCGGCCGGCAATTCCCGTAAATGCTGGCGACAGAATAACAGCTCTGATGCCACGTCCAATCAGATTCAAAACTTCTTCGACGGGGTTCAGATCTGGCGAACTGGGGGCCCAGCACATCAATTGGGACTCGCCACTGTGTTCCAATCTGTAACACTTCTCCTTTTGACAGGGCACATTATCTTGTCGAAAAATACAACAGCCGTCGGGAAACATGGCCATCATGAAGGGCGTACGTGATCTGCAGTCAGTGTACGATATTCCCTACCGTCATGATGCCTTGCTCGAGGTCCACTGGACCTATGGATGCCCACGTAAATGTTCCACAGAGCATAATCGAGCCGCCGCCGACTTGTCTCAGTCCCGCAATACAGGTATCAAGGAACTGTGACCCTGGAAGACGACGGAAACGCGGCCTCCTATAGGCATGATGAAGAAGGTACCGGCATTCATCAGACCATGCAACGCTCTGCCACTGCGCCAACGCCGAGTGTCGATAGTCACGTGCCGATTTCAGTCGTAGTTGTCGATGTCGTGGTGTTAACATTGACACATGCATCGGTCGTCGATCGCAGAGGTCTATCGTTAGAAGTGTTCAGTGCACTGTGTGTTCAGACACACCTGTACTCCGCCCAGCATTAAAACGTAATGGTAGTTCCACCACAGTTCGCCGCCTATCTTATTATATCAGTCTGCCCAGTCAATGACGTTCGACATCTGTAGTGAAGGGTGGCCACGTAACCACACTACGTCTGGAAGTGACTTTACCTTGGTCTCGCTACGTGTTGAAGACACCCACCACAGCACTCCTCGAATACCCGAAAACTCGTGCTGTTTCCGAAAAGCTCGTGCCGATCCTCCGGGCCATCACAATCGGCCCTCGGTTAAACTCAGATAGATGGCGCTCCTTGCGCATTCTACACACGGGCAACACGCTGACTGATACTATATGCACCTTGCTTGGTCTGACTAGCAGTCATTCCTTGCCAAGCGACGCTGATGTCGCGCGGACTGGCTTGCATCGACAGTAGGTACGTTCTGCGCATCTGAATGATCGCTTCAAAGATATTCCTAGTATGCAGGCAAAAAGTCTTAGACTACAGATGTATTTATGATACAGGTGTTGCGTAGAGATAAACGAGGTAAGGGGTCGCTGCGAATGGCTACGCTTCACTTTCACTTGGAAAAGATAGTGACAAAAATAGTATACACCTTTGCTGTTAATGAAAACGAGCTGATCGTGCTATAGTGGTCGAAATCAAATTAGTAAGTGAAGACAAAGCTTACTTCAATGGAAGTTTAAAGTAATTCACTCAAAATTGACAAACTGAGAGATGATAAAGGGGTTAAACTCGCAGTTGCGTATAGTAAGTCATAGTTTATATAATAAACTTGATTACTTAGTTACTGTCAGTTGCGTTAAAATTTACCTTTATTAAGTAATGTTGACAAATGTGTGCCGTTGTTTGTAAAAGGCTGAAAGTTTGTGGAGTGTAGACTGAGACAATAAAGGTACAGTGTGACTACTTATTCTTTGAATGTAATCACAGGCACAACCACTTGTATGAAAATAGTTAATAAACGGTCATTCGTTTAAAGCTTAATTTAATCTGAGTAATGTTGACAAATGTGTGCCGTTGTTTGTAAAAGGCTGAAAGTTTGTGGAGTGTAGACTGAGACAATAAAGGTACAGTGTGACTACTTATTCTTTGAATGTAATCACAGGCACAACCACTTGTATGAAAATAGTTAATAAACGGTCATTCGTTTAAAGCTTAATTTAATCTGATATCACACCAGAGGGTAAGTTGAGGCCGTCTGTAGATATATCTATGAATGACTTTCATGTGTCTCATATATATATATATATATATATATATATATATATATATATATATATATATTGTTTGTGGTGTCACCGCCAGACACCACACTTGCTAGGTGGTAGCTTAAATCGGCCGCGGTCCATTTAGTACATGTCGGACCCGCGTGTCGCCACTATGTGACCACAAACCTTTGACGTCGCTTTTCCATCCGAACAAGCCTGTACCTCCGCGTACAGCGCAGAAATTCATTCGCTGGTCTATTTTCCTCTCGCAGTACCGCTACGATATCTTGTATCGGTCCACTGCTAAGCACGGAAACGCTGATGCGTTGTCCCGTTTGCCTGTTGCTGAGGATAAAACATTCGATTCTTCCGAACTTGCTTGCATGTTCATTGATTCGGAAACCGATGAAGTGGTCGAATCGTTTCCGATTGATTTTCGTCGTGTAGCTACAGCCACAGCTGCTGACCCTGTCCTTGCTACCGTTTTGCGTTTTGTTGCTACGCAATGGCCTTTGTCAAAGTCTCGGATCGAGGATCCGTTGGTTCGTCGATTTTTTGCTCACAAGGAGAGACTTTTTGTTCGACGTGGTGTTTTGTTGTTGCGTTCTGATAATGATCAGTCCAGAGTCGTGGTCCCACTTTCATTACAGTCCTCTGTTTTACGGCTTCTTCACCAAGGACATTGGGGTACAGTGCGAACGAAACAACTTGCTCGTCAGCACTGTACTTGGTTCGGAATCGATGCTGCGATTACGACTATCTGCTCTTCTTGCATGGCGTGTGCCGAACAACAATCCGCACCGCCGCGGAAAGTCTTTGCATGGCCAAAAGCTACTTCCCCTTGGCAACGCTTGCACATCGATTTTGCTGGTCCATTCTGGAATGCTAGATGGTTGGTTCTGGTAGATGCCTTCAGTAATTTTCCTTTTGTTGTCCGGATGTCTTCCACGACGTCCTCCGCCACCATCCACGCGTTGTCTGCTAATCCAATGTGCTTTGCACGCGTGGGTTCGGATCGCATCCTCGTCGCCAATGATGTGTTGGTAAATGTGCCAACACCTTGTAGATCAAGGAGGCCGAAATGCACTCTATCTAACGCAGACGGGCGTGAATTCTGGAACAGGATAAGTAGTGAATTCTAGTAAGAAAAGTATGCAGCTCCTCGAATACTTAACTTTTAATTATCCTTGTTGGTTTACAACGTTCTTCTTGTTGAGGCTCTATCTTGAGGTACATGCAATGTTACAAATGGCGCCTTGCTAGGTCGTAGCCATGGACTTAGCTGAAGGCTATTCTAACTGTCTGCTCGGCTAATGAGCAATACATGCTAACTATCTGCTCGGCTAATGAGCGATGCTTCGTCCGTGTAGTCGCTAGCAATGTCGTCCGTACAACTGGGGCGAGTGCTATCCCGTATCTCGAGACCTGCCTTGTGGTGGCGCTCGGTCTGCGATCACACAGTGGCGACACGCGGGTCCGACATGTACTAAATGGACCGCGGCCGATTTAAGCTACCACCTAGCAAGTGTGGTGTCTGGCGGTGACACCACATATGTATATGTGTGTGTGTGTTTGCGTGTGTGTGTGTGTGTGTGTGTGTGTGTGTGTGTGTGTGATCGGAGCCTATCGAAGCAGCAGTTCCAAACCAAGCAAAGAGACAGTCGAACTTATTAGCCGAAACCATTTTATTTTACTTACTTACTTATTTATTTTAAGACTGACTGTCAATTTTGCGAAAATGCCGTGTGCAAAATTTCATCTGCTGACATCAACTGGAAATTATTGAAAAATACTGGTGACATATGACATGTTTTGCACATGTTATGGGCTTCAAACAACCTCATATCTCGCGCTCCGTGACGCGTCGCTCACTTCTCACTGCTTCGATTGGCCTGCAGTGCCAAGCCGCAGATTGAAATCGTTCGAAACTTAACTAAATATTCAAAGACTGAAGCAGTGTATACACCGGCGTACAAAACTGAAGGGCGAGATATACTATCGCATGATATATCTCTACCAAGTAACACAGCCGACCACTGTGGCCAAGCAGCTCTAGGCACTCCAGTCCGGAAACGCGTGCCTGCTACGGTCGCAGGTTCGAATCCTGCCTCAGGCATGGATGTATGTGATGTCTTTAGGTTAGTTAGGTTTAAGTAGAAGTTAAGTCCCATAGTGCTCAGAGCCATTTTAAATATTTGTCAAGTCCCATAGTGCTTAGAGCCAGTTGAAGTAACACAGATCGTTGAAATTTTGACCATACATATAAGGATGTGCTACAGTATAGTACAAAATGCGATTGAAATAAATACGCAGTGAGTCGAACAGGAATGACTCTTTTGTTCAAAGTCAAAAATTATACCGAAGCCATCGCGATTTATGACCATTCCAAATTTTTATTACAAAAGGCGAGACAGGGCTCTCATTAGGGTGTGTCACCCCCATGGACGATAATGCGTGCTCTGCTATATCCTCCCGCGCTGGTCACAAGGTTGATAAAGAGTTCTTGTGGCAGGGCGTTCCAGTCTTCCACAAGCGCGACTGACAACTACTGGGTGGCGCATCTGGACGTACGGTAACAAGTCTTCCCACCGCATCGCGTGCGTGTTCGGCGCGATTTAAGCCGGGGAACTGCCGGGCTAGTACTTTCACCAGTACCTTTCATGAAGCAAAGAAGATGCGCTCTTGTGCCGGATAAAAGTGTTTGCAGACTTATGATAGCTACGATAAATGAACAGTTAAAAACCAAACTCATAAAAACGAATAGACATTTCGAAAATTATTCTTTGTAAAGTATTGACGTTGTATTATTCTTTGTTCTGAGAATGTATAATCATGTCATCCGATTTCCTTCTTCCGCATCTGGATGTGGCACGATACGAGGTGCATTCAAGTTCTAAGGCCTCCGATTTTTTGTCTCCGGACTGGAAAGAGATAGAAACGTTCGCATTGTTTTAAAATGAGGCCGCGTTCATTGTCAATACGTCCCAGAGATGGCAGCACCGTAGAGCAGATAGAATTTTACCGCCAGCGGCGAGAATGAGAACTGTTTTAAATACTTAAAATGGCGACGTTTTCCTTACTTGAACAGCGTGCAATCATTCGTTTTCTGAATTTTCGTGGTGTGAAACCAATTGAAATTCATCGACAGTTGAAGGAGACATGTGGTGATGGAGTTATGGATGTGTCGAAAGTGCGTTCGTGTGTGCGACAGTTTAATGAAGGCAGAACTTCGTGTGACAACAAACCGAAACAACCTCGGGCTCGCACAAGCCGGTCTGACGACATGATCGAGAAAGTGGAGAGAATTGTTTTGGGGGATCGCTGAATGACTGTTGAACAGATCGCCTCCAGAGTTGGCATTTCTGTGCGTTCTGTGCACATAATCCTGCATGACGACCTGAAAATGCAAAAAGTGTCATCCAGGTGGGTGCCACGAATGCTGACGGGCGACCACATGGCTGCCGTGTGGCATGTTGCCAAGCAATGTTGACGCGCAACGACAACATGAATGGGACTTTCTTTTCGTCGATTGTGACAGTGGATGAGACGTGGATGCCATTTTTCAATCCAGAAACAAAGCGCCAGTCAGCTCAATGGAAGCACACAGATTTACCGCCACCAAAAAAATTCCGGATAACCGTCAGTGCTGAAAAAATGATGGTGTCCATGTTCTGGGACAGCGAGGGCGTAATCCTTACCCATTGCGTTCCAAAGGGCACTATTGTAACAGGTGCTTCCTACGAAAATGTTTTGAAGAACAAATTCCTTCCTGCACTGCAACAAAAACGTCCGGGAAGAGCTGCGCGTGTGCTGTTTCACCAAGACAACGCACCCGCACATCGAGCTAACGTTACGCAACAGTTTCTTCGTAACAACAACATTGAAGTGATTCCTCATGCTCCATACTCACCTGACCTGGCTCTTAGTGACTTTTGGTTTTTTCCAGCTATGAAAGACACTCTCCGTGGCCGCACATTCACCAGCCGTGCTGCTATTGCCTCAGCGATTTTCCAGTGGTCAAAACAGACTCCTAAAGAAGCCTTCGCCGCTGCCATGGAATCATGGCGTCAGCGTTGTGAAAAATGTGTACTTCTGCAGGGCAATACGTCGAGAATTAACGCCAGTTTCATCGATTTCGGGTGAGTAGTTAATTAGAAAAAAAATCGGAGGCCTTAGAACTTGAACGCACCTCGTACATAAATACGTGCGTAACCTGTAACTCTTCTACCAACAGTAATTGGACAATGTATGGCAAAAATATGTTTTACTTTGTGATATGATCAGCCTTTAACTTCATCTCTTTTATCTGTATGAAGTAAATTATTTTCTCTCCTTTCCATTTCATTGAACACAACAATAGAGCGATATAAGCGTTCTATCCTTGGTTCTTGTTTTTCGAGTGCCGAGCCTGCATCTTCGCATAATGCCTGATTAACATTATGCGAAGTAATATCTTTTCTATTAAATACGTACACAGTTACTCATCACCGAGTGCGGCGGCCGGTCGGAGAGGCCGTGCGGTTCTAAGCGCTACAGTCTCGAGCTGAGCGACCGCTACGGTAGCAGGTTCGAATCCTGCCTCGGGCATGGATGAGTGTGATGTCCTTAGGTTAGTTAGGTTTAATTAGGTCTAAGTTCTAGGCGACTGATGACCTCAGAAGTTAAGTTGCATAGTGCTCAGAGCCATTTGAACCAAGTGCGGCGTCACCGATAAATCAATAAGTATGACTTTAGTCAAGCCAAAATATTCATTATTTCTATCAGGGAGAGAAAAACTGACAGTAATTGTGCCATCCCCGTTTTTATCTTCTTTGAAGTGGATTCCATTTCTTTAAAACTGTAGGTTAGACAACACCACAAAATATCTCATCAATTTATTTTTATAAGAGACCATAAAAAAGTTACTGTTTGAAGGCGCTGCCACTGCGTACACACAAAGAGCGCGACGCCGATGCTGGTGTACACGGTCCAGTGACATTAATGTGATCATAGCCTGTGGTTGAAATGCCTCTGAGCACTGTGGGACTTAAAATCTGTGGTCATCAGTCCCCTAGAACTTAGAACTACTTAAACCTAACTAAGCTAAGGACATCACACACATCTACGCCCGGGGCAGGATTCGAACTTGCGACAGTAGCGGTCGCGCTGTTCCAGACTGAAGCGCCTACAACTGATCGGCAACACCGGCAAGCCGATCATAGCCTATGTTCGACGTCAACGTGGCAGTAACTAATCACAGACGGTGGGTGGCAGCACTAGCAGTAGGGGGTTACAGTGTTGATTTGAACATAAGACACTGAAATATCTCCAAAACTACACATCGGATCAAAAAATTTATAATATCACTTGGTTTGACTCGGACGGGGACATCCGACGATACCACATTCAATCCGCCACCCCACCCCGTGCGTGGGTGGTGGGAGAGGTACTCTGAAATCTTTACTGGGAACTCCGTTCTTTATTTAAGATTACGATTCTACGGCAGATAGCGGAGATGCTGAGTCGCGATAGGCACAACAAAAAGATTCACACATTATAGCTTTCGGCCATTAACGCCTTTGTCAGCAGTAGACGTAGATACACACACGCACACACACACACACGCACACACACACTCACACAAACGCAACTTGCACACACGTCTGTGTGTCTCGAAGACCTGGAATGTGTGGCACAGTCACTGGCCTTAAGGTACCCGAAATGTAATAGCAGCTGTCTAAATTACAGACTGTGAGAAGCAGAGCGGATTCTGTTGTTTAAGCAGTGGCACACCATGAAACCAGGTATAGGGCCTTTACGACATTGACGAATGCAGTCTAGCAACGTTACTTTTGTTCTTATCCTGCAAACATGAATATGTCCACCGTAATGCTATGGGTAGAAGCTGGATTCAGAAGACGATGTGGTGCCATCCTTGTGTAGAGTGTTATCGTTGTGACCATCGCTGTCGTTGGCACATCTCCCTCTCGTGCCGCCTTGTGTGAAGCCATGCTGACGTCAGAAGTCTTCCTTGCATTATCCGTATGGATACTTGTAATGTTGAAGACACACAAGATTTCTGACTTAAAAAAGATAGATGAAGTGGCTGTACGATCGTACACAGACGAGCGAACAAAATATTGTGCTTTCGTGCGTTAGTCTCGTGAATTGGTGTAATCATGCATAACTTTGTGTGTGGTACCTCCGAACCATTCGAATTCATATAATAGTTGTGGTATCCTGACCAGTTACTGCAGCAATATCGAGGAATATTGAACTGCAATCTTCATAAGTCATGAACACGCCACTGTAAAGTTCCGACACGTGCTGACAGGTTTTTCTCCTCGTTACATCAGAAATATTACGATCATCTCACAAACAACCAACACTCGAATGCTGTTTCTTACTGACTAACCGGCTGTGTAGTATTGCTATATATACAGAATTTACATGGCCTATTCATTTCTACTTGGTTAAGTTGCGCTGAAATGATAATCATTTGCATATTAATCCATATAGTACATATCACGCAAGTATCATGTTTGTTGCATGCCTCCCTTCATAGTGTTGCAGTTTAATGATCAGTAGTCTGGTTATGTGTGTGTGTGTGTGTGTGTGTGTGTGTGTGTGTGTGTGTGTGTGTGTGTGTGTGCGTACCCTGGACTGCTTTTATGTGCGTTGGGGGATACCAGTCCATCAGCTCTCGGCTGGACACGCGTCTAGTACCTTTAATCTGTTGGGTCTGGAGAAGTCTGGCGGAAATCGATCCCGATGCCGATTTATTTGCCGCTGACAGCTACATCATCTCCCAAGGCGCGACCATCTATTTGTGTCAGACTCAGAGGAACCCGAAAACACTGCCTCTATTACAAATCCAAATTACATAATCACTCTTCCGTACTCTTCTGGGCTCCGGGTTAAGAAATCTTATATTACAATATTATGTACATTTATTGATTAACGCTTTTGTCACGGTAATTCCAAACGAAAATTTCCTTTACGTACTCTAAGATACATTTATTACGCAGTAATAGTTTTACATTTACCTAAAGTAAATTTCATGATTTTGAAAGCTTTCAATACGTCAGTGACTAAGGTACAAGTGCCTTACTAAACGCGAAATTTCACAAAGGCAATGGTAAAAAATATTGTGTAAGCAGTACTTTTAGATGTTAAGATGTTAGGTCGCAACATGAAACGAATATCTGAATAAGTAAGAGAGTCCGATTCAAGATAAATCGTACCAAAAGAAAGTAGAACTCTTTTACATGTAAAAGCAAAGCACATATTTAAAATTTAACCACCGAAAAGCATTCATTTATGAAGATTTACATTCAAATGTTTGGTGCAGTGGCAAATCCACCTTTTAAGTCAGAGAAGTGTCATCTGAATCGATGGATGAAAACAAACAAATTCGAATTCCGCCGTCCATTGCCGAACGTTGGTTACGACGGCGATAAAAACGATTACATTCAGACCACGCACGTAAAATCTCACCGGTTTGGAAATATCAACTCCTTACCGATCGATGGAAGTTGTCGATCGAATCATGCGTTGTAAGTGCCACTGAAATCCGTAGAGTACAAATATTGGACATGGGCGTTTTAATAATTTTATTTTTATTGGCTTTTTGAGTAGAGTGTGTCTTTTGCTCGTCAGTGCAGACCCATGCCAGATAGGACTGACAGAGCAAACAGAGACAATTCAAAGAAGAGCAGCACGTTTCGTGACAGGTTCATTTGGGAAGCGCGAAAGCGTCACGGAAATGCTCAGCCAACTCCAGTGGCAGACACTGCAAGAGGGGCATTCTACATCACTGTAGGATCTACTGTTAAGGCTCTCGTGCACCTCGCAAAAAAAAGACCTTGAAGATAAAATCAGGGAGATCCAAAAATACACAGAGGCTCACCAGCAATCTCCCTTCCGCGAACCATAAGCGACTGCAACAGGAAAACGGGGAGTGACATTGGTGCAGACGTACCGTCCGCCGCACACAATGAGGAGGCTTGCGGAGTATGGATGACGATGTACGTATGGCGCAACCGTAAGCATGTTATACACTGAAGCGGCAAAGAAACTGATATGGGCATGCGTGTTCAAACGCAGAGAGATGTAAACAGACAGAATACTGCGTTGAGTTCGGCATCGCCTATATGAAGCAACAACTATCGGGCGCAGTTGTTACATCGGTTGCTTCTGCTACAATGGCATGTAATCAAGATTTAAGTGAATTTGAGCGTGGTGTTACAGATGGCGCACGAGCGGTGTGACACAGCATCTCGAGGTAGCGATGAGGTGGGGATTTTACCGTACGATCACATCACGAGTGTACCGTGAATATCAGGAATCCGGTAAAACATCAAATCTCTGGCATCGCAGCCGCCAGAAAAAGATTCTGCAACAACGGGACCAACGACAACTGAAGAGAATCGCTCAACGTTACAGAAGTGCAACCCTTCCGCAAATTGCTACAGATTTCAAAGCTGGGCCATCAACAAGGGTCAGTGTCCGACCCATTCAATGAAACACCATCGATATGGGCTTTCGGGTCCGAAGGGCCACTTGTGTACCCTTGATGATTGCACAACACGAAGTGCTACGCGTCGTGTGGGCTCGTCAACACCGACATTGATCTGTTGTTGACCGGAAACATGTTGCCTGTTCGGACTAATATCGTTGCAAATTGTATCGAGCGGGTGGACGTGTACTGGTATGGAGACAACCTCATGCATCCATAGATCCTGCATGTCACCAAGGGACTGTTGAATCTTCTGGAGGCTCTGTAAAGGTGTGGGGTGTGTGCAGTTGGAGTGATATGGGGCTCCTGATACGTCTAGATGCGACTCTGACAGGTGACACATACGTAAGTATCCTGTCTGATCACCTGCATCTTTTCATGCCCACTGTGCATTCCGAGTCTTGGGCAATTCCAGAAGGACAATGCGACACCCCATGTTCATTTTTGAGCATATTTGGGATGCGTTGCAAGGTGTTGTTCGGAAGGGATCTCCACCCCCTCATACTCCTACGTATTTATGGACAGGTCTGCAGAATTCATAGTGTCAGTTCCCTCCAGCACCACTTCAGACATCAATCGAGTCCATGCCACGTCGCGTCGCGGCTCTTCAGCGTGCTCGAGGGGGCCCTAAACGACATTAGGCTGGTGTACCAGTTTCTTTGGATCTTCATTGTATAACGGGTGTAGTAAGGATGCGCAGAGTAAACAGTAAGGGTACCATACGGAAAGAAGTATTTCATTATTTATGTGTAGTTCCAGATTGCATTGAAGTTAAAGCCAGATACTAAATATGTAAATTTATTTTGACAATTTATATCATGGTTTAAATTAATCAAGACATAAGTGACAACACTGCACCTTCCAAGACGTACTACAAGGGGAGACGGGATTACGGGACAAGTGCTAAGACATCAGGGAACAGCTTCTACCAGTAAAACTGCACAACGGGTTCTTTGAATATTCGAACTCGCGTGTATAAAACGTCATAACCCGCGAACTATGTTTTGTACAATATTACAATATTGCACGTACATTCAGTGATATTTGTGGATATTGTCTGCAAAATGACTTCCGTATAGAGGTCCTAGTAAAGGAATAATAAATTAAAACGTCATGGCTGATGCTGCGGTTTTACTTTTTTGTTCCCGAACGGTGATAATATATTGTTGTTGTTGTTGTGGTCTTCAGTCCTGAGACTGGTTTGATGCAGCTCTCCATGCTACTCTATCCTGTGCAAGCTTCTTCATCTCCCAGTACCTACTGCAACTTACATCCTTCTGAATCTGCTTAGTGTATTCATCTCTTGGTCTCCCCCTATGATTTTTACCCTCCACGCTGCCCTCAAATACTAAATTGGTGATCCCTTGATGTCTCAGAACATGTCCTACCAACCGATCCCTTCTTCAGGTCAAGTTGTGCCACAAACTTCTCTTCTCCCCAATCCTATTCAATACTTCCTCATTAGTTATGTGATCTACCCATCTAATCTTCAGCATTCTTCTGTAGCACCACATTTCAAAAGCTTCTATTCTCTTCTTGTCCAAACTATTTACCGTCCATGTTTCACTTCCATACATGGCTACACTCCATACAAATACTTTCAGAAATAACTTCCTGACACTTAAATCTATACTCGATGTTAACAAATTTCTCTTCTTCAGAAACGCTTTCCTTGCCATTGCCAGTCTACATTTTATATCCTCTCTACTTCGTCCATCATCAGTTATTTTGCTCCCAAATAGCAAAACTCCTTTACTACTTTAAGTGTCTCATTTCCTAATCTGATTCCCTCAACATCACCCGACTTAATTCGACTACATTCCATTATCCTCGTTTTGCTTTTGTTGATGTTCAACTTATATCCTCACTTCAAGACACCATCCATTCCGTTCAACTGCTCTTCCAAGTCCTTTGCTGTCTCTGACAGAATTACAATGTCATCGGCGAACCTCAAAGTTTTTATTTCTTCTCCGTGGATTTTAATACCTACTCCAAATTTTTCTTTTGTTTCCTTTACTGCTTGCTCAATATAGAGATTGAATAACATCGGGGAGAGGCCACAACCCTGTCTTACTCCCTTCCCAACCACTGCTTCCCTTTCATGTCCCTCAACTCTTATAACTGCCATCTGGGTTCTGTACAAGTTATAAATAGCCTTTCGCTCCCTGTATTTTACCCCTGCCACCTTTAAAATTTGAAAGAGAGTATTCCAGTCAACATTGTCAAAAGCTTTCTCTAAGTCTACAAATGCTAGAAACGTAGGTTTGCCTTTCCTTAATCTTTCTTCTAAGATAAGTCGTAAGGTCAGTATTGCCTCACGTGTTCCAGTATTTCTACGGAATCCAAACTGATCTTCCCCGAGGTCAGCTTCTACTAGTTTTTCCATTCGTCTGTAAAGAATTCGTGTTAGTACTTTGCAGCTGTGGCTTATTAAACTGATTGTTCGGTAATTTTCACATCTGTCAACACCTGCTTTCTTTGGGATTGGAATTATTATATTCTTCTTGAAGTCTGAGGGTATTTCGCCTGTTTCATACATCTTGCTCACCAGATGGTAGAGTTTTGTCAGGACTGGCTCTCCCAAGGCCGTCAGTAGTTCCAATGGAATGTTGTCTACTCCGGGGGCCTTGTTTCGACTCAGGTCCTTCAGTGCTCTGTCATACTCTTCACGCAGTATCGTATCTCCCATTTCATCTTCATCTACATCCTCTTCCATTTCCATAATATTGTCCTCAAGTGCATCGCCCTTGTATAGACCCTCTATATACTCCTTCCACCTTTCTGCTTTCCCTTCTTTGCTTAGAACTGGGTTTCCATCTGAGCTCTTGATGTTCATACATGTGGTTCTCTTATCTCCAAAGGTCTCTTTAATTTTCCTGTAGGCAGTATCTATCTTACCCCTAGTGAGAGAAGCCTCTACGTCCTTACATTTGTCCTCTAGCCATCCCTGCTTAGCCATTTTGCACTTCCTGTCGATCTCATTTTTGAGACGTTTGTATTCCTTTTTGCCTGCTTCATTTACTGCATTTTTATATTTTCTCCTTTCATCAACTAAATTCAATATTTCTTATGTTACCCAAGGATTTCTACTAACCCTCTTCTTTTTACCTACTTGATCGTCTGCTGCCTTCACTACTTCATCCCTCAGAGCTACCCATTCTTCTTCTACTGTATTTCTTTCCCCCATTCCTTTCAATTGTTCCCTTATGCTCTCCCTGAAACTCTGTACAACCTCTGGTTCTTTCAGTTTATCCAGGTCCCATCTCCTTAAATTCCCACCTTTTTGCAGTTTCTTCAGTTTTAATCTACAGGTCATAACCAATAGATTGTGGTCAGAGTCCACATCTGCCCCTGGAAATGTCTTACAATTTAAAACCTGGTTCCTAAATCTCTGTCTTACCATTATATAATCTATCTGATACCTTTTAGTATCTCCAGGGTTCTTCCATGTATACAACCTTCTATCATGATTCTTAAACCAAGTGTTAGCTATGATTAAGTTGTGCTCTGTGCAAAATTCTATCAGGCGGCTTCCTCTTTCATTTCTTAGCCCCAATCCATATTCACCTACTACGTTTCCTTCTCTCCCTTTTCCTACACCCGAATTCCAGTCACCCATGACTATTAAATTTTCGTCTCCCTTCACTATCTGAATAATTTCTTTTATTTCATCACACATTTCTTCAATTTCTTCGTCATCTGCAGAGCTAGTTGGCATATAAACTTGTACTACTGTAGTAGGTGTGGGCTTCGTATCTATCTTGGCCACAATAATGCGTTCACTATGCTGTTTGTAGTAGCTTACCCGAATTCCTATTTTCCTATTCATTATTAAACCTACTCCTGCATTACCCCTATTTGACTTTGTGTTTATAACCCTGTAGTCACCTGACCAGAAGTCTTGTTCCTCCTGCCACCGAACTTCACTAATTCCCACAATATCTAACTTTAACCTATCCATTTCCATTTTTAAATTTTCTAACCTACCTGCCCGATTAAGGGATCTGACATTCCACGCTCCGATCCGTAGAACGCCAGTTTTCTTTCTCCTGATAACGACATCCTCTTGAGTAGTCCCCGCCCGGAGATCCGAATGGGGGACTATTTTACCTCCGGAATATTTTACCCAAGAGGACGCCATCATCATTTAATCATACAGTAAAGCTGCATGCCATCGGGAAAAATTACGGCCGTAGTTTCCCCTTGCTTTCAGCCGTTCGCAGTACCAGCACAGCAAGGCCGTTTTGGTTATTGTTACACGGCCAGATCAGTCAATCATCCAGACTGTTGCCCTTGCAACTACTGAAAAGGCTGCTGCCCCTCTTCAGGAACCACACGTTTGTCTGGCCTCTCAACAGATACCCCTCCGTTGTGGTTGTACCTACGGTACGGCTATCTGTATCGCTGAGGCACGCAAGCCTCCCCACCAACGGCAAGGTCCATGGTTCATGGGGGGGGGGGGGGGGGGTGATAATATAGAAACCGAAAAAATTTTGCCTTTCACAATTTGGGTGGGGGGCATCAGCGAGAAAGAGTTTCATAAAAGTTTGAAATTACGTGTGAATCTTGTTAGTGGTCGCTGAGTACTCCCATTCTCTGACACTTGTTAAATATATTGGCGGAATTTGTGCGACTTGAGTTATGCTGCCTCAAAGCATAAACACAGTTTCGAACTGTAATATTAGATTTATCGTTGTAATCCTTTACTATGAGTTTATACAGGGTGGGGCAAATAAAAGTGGCAGAACGAGTTTAGCAAGATTAAGGGAAGAGGAAAGACGTACAGTTACTTCCAACAGTATGGAGCAACTGCCCGTACAGTCGGCCAAACCTTGAAGCACATTTACACAACCTCGCCTGGCAGAGTTGTTAGCAGAGGTTACGGCACTAGCTGGCTACCCAGGTCACCTGATCTGCCAATGTGTGATCACTTTGTGTGGGGAGCCTTCGAGTTTAAGGTGTATCGCGACATCCCTCATAGTTTCTAAGAACTGCAGCTAAACATTACCGATGAGACCTCAGCAATTCCAGCAGCAGTCCAGCTTCGATCAACTTCAGCAATTTGTGACCAGCGCCAAGAGGTGAATGGTGGTCACTTTCAACATCTGTATGGTCAGTTTAGTACTGCATTCCTATGCTGTATTTCTTAGTATCCTGGAACTCTGTTCTCCGGACCACTCCTACTTGCCCCACCCCGTGGCTCTAAAAGAGCACATTTTGCCAGTATTTTAAATTGTTAAATTTGATCAGTTGTATGAAATACTGAAATTCAAAATTTTGTTGCCCCTGGAAGCCGTTAGATACAGAACCTGCTACTGGAATTGCGCCCTAGGCTAACTGTTTAGTACAGCGTATTCATAATTAAACTTCTGCTACATGAGAAGGCCCCCATGGAAACGAGTATAGTAGACAGTGAAACTATGTGTAAACATTTGTAAAGACTTGCGGAAGAGAAATAACGATAAACCCCTGAGGGAAAGACTTTTTAACTTCCACATGAGAGGGTAAAACTTGTTAATAGCGTACCACGTTTACGTTCCAGATTACAAACGTTGCTCAGCGTGACTGCCATCTGCATCCACGACAGCCTGGAACAGAACCAGAAATACCACTTCACAGTTGTTCGCAGCATTTTTCGAACGGTCGACGAAAGAACGTTCATCTGTCGTGACACAGCCCTTGGACTGATTGAATGTCGCACATTCGTTTAGCACTCCCAGTCATGGTAACAGTAACTTCTTCAGCAATTCGTGGTGCAATTGGCCGTCGGCTTCACTCAGGAGCAATTCCAAAATCGTCAGTTAATTCCAACTTCCGAATCATGCTCTTCAACGCCGGCGCGGAGAAAGCACCTCTCCCTATTCCTTTAATACGTCGATACTCGCGAAGAGCAGCAGCAGTATTGCTGTTGTTTTGATAGAAGAGCTTTATGAGCAAAGCGCTGATCACCTTATGCAGACCCATGTTGACTGTCTGCAGCTGTAATGTTTACTGACGCTTCTGTCTCAGCCTCAAACCGCCGTAACAGTACCAGCGTCTAACGGCAAGTAATGACACTTACGCTACTAATAACGCAAATCCTTCAATGCACAGTGTAACCTTCCCGTATAAATAAAAAGAAAATTAAATAATGATGTGCAACCTTCCCGAATCGAAAATAAAAAAAAATAATTAAATTTGGATAATTTAATTCTGACGAATGATAAATCTTAACTCATGAAAAACTGATGAATTTTGACGCAAGCAGCGCTACGCTATGGCCCTGTGAAATCAGTCTGAATCTGTCCGTGAGAAGTAAACTGAAAAACTCTTATCTCGTGATGGAGTCGCCGGATAACGCTGTGTATATATCTGCTCGTAAATAGCACAGCTTAGTGCAATGCTGACCTATCTACCAATACTGGATAACATTTGTCTGAGATCTGATTTGTTAGAAAAACTGACTTTACGTAGTGACACAGCTGCACAGCTACTCGTCTGATTACTAAAGAACACATGACTATGATCTGACCAAAATTCTGGAATATTTTAATTTAGATAAATGATTTTATCGGGACTGGCAATGATTAAGTTGAAATTATACTTTCATAGTTGACTTGTAAAAGCAATTATATTGTGAAATTTTTTACGTCATTGATAAAGATTGTAACCTCCCCACAAAATAAAATAAATATTATGGATAATGATTCTGGTTTTTGTGTAACCTCAAAACAAAATTCTTTCACAGTGTAACCTCCCCACAAAATTCATTTACATTTATAACCTCCCTACAAAATTCATTTCTGATTTAATCTAAGCTCAAAATTCATTCACATTTAGCGTAACCTCACAAAAGAAAAATTCCTAAACCTCTCAACAGTAAAAAATTATAATTATGTCGTTCACATTCAGTGTAGCGTCCCAATAAAAAAATAAATTCAGTAACCTGGTAATAAAACAGTGTAACTAACCTCTCAATTAAATTGTCGATCACTTATGACTTTTCAATAATTCACTGTGAATTTAACCTGGAAAATTTTGGACGATAGCAGTGCTGCGTCATGGTCCTGAAAAATCATTCTGAATAAAAAAAGGAAAAATTCTTACCTCAATGAAGTCGCCGGATGTATCTACTCTTACAATAAATTTTTCCGGCACAGCTCTGTGCAATGCTGGCCGACCTATCTGTCATTTATGAAAGGAAGCAACTGATTTTTCTATTGCAATAATCGGGATGATCACGGATGGGAGAAATTAGTAAATTCTTTAAATTGAAATGAATGGTTGCTAAAAGTTACTTTTTATGAGGAAGATTATTATTACGAGAGTTTTAAAACATTTACATGCGACTTGAGATAACATTACTACATATGCGCGAGGCTGCTTTTTACCTTATACAATAATACTCAAGCTCCGGCATCGCTGCATCGCGACCGGGACAGCCAACACGATACACCATACCAAACCAGAGCAGACTCCAGACTAGCAACAACTTACTGCTACAGCTACACAGTTCCTACTGCAGTCAACATTGCTCTCTGATCAGAGACTTTCTTATACCTTGCATATCGCAGGCAGCGCATGAGCAATACATCGAAATTACATCTGCTCGGACCTCTTACATGATCTACAGTCCATTACATCGGAAAATTGAATATATTACAAATACGGGTCAACTGGTGCTGACGAATCACAAAAGAAAAGATTGAAACTAATTCACATTAAGTGACTTAATTACTCGCATGCCAATAAAAATAATAAAATTTACCTTACAATAGATGGTTGGCTTATTTACACTGTTGATTTTTCATTATATTAACAATTATTCATTTTTTAATCATAAACTCATGCCATGGTATCATTTACACTCCTGGAAATTGAAATAAGAACACCGTGAATTCATTGTCCCAGGAAGGGGAAACTTTATTGACACATTCCTGGGGTCAGATACATCACATGATCACACTGACAGAACCACAGGCACATAGACACAGGCAACAGAGCATGCACAATGTCGGCACTAGTACAGTGTATATCCACCTTTCGCAGCAATGCAGGCTGCTATTCTCCCATGGAGACGATCGTAGAGATGCTGGATGTAGTCCTGTGGAACGGCTTGCCATGCCATTTCCACCTGGCGCCTCAGTTGGACCAGCGTTCGTGCTGGACGTGCAGACCGCGTGAGACGACGCTTCATCCAGTCCCAAACATGCTCAATGGGGGACAGATCCGGAGATCTTGCTGGCCAGGGTAGTTGACTTACACCTTCTAGAGCACGTTGGGTGGCACGGGATACATGCGGACGTGCATTGTCCTGTTGGAACAGCAAGTTCCCTTGCCGGTCTCGGAATGGTAGAACGATGGGTTCGATGACGGTTTGGATGTACCGTGCACTATTCAGTGTCCCCTCGACGATCACCAGTGGTGTACGGCCAGTGTAGGAGATCGCTCCCCACACCATGATGCCGGGTGTTGGCCCTGTGTGCCTCGGTCGTGTGCAGTCCTGATTGTGGCGCTCACCTGCACGGCGCCAAACACGCATACGACCATCATTGGCACCAAGGCAGAAGCGACTCTCATCGCTGAAGACGACACGTCTCCATTCGTCCCTCCATTCACGCCTGTCGCGACACCACTGGCGGCGGGCTGCACGATGTTGAGGCGTGAGCGGAAGACGGCCTAACGGTGTGCGGGACCGTAGCCCAGCTTCATGGAGACGGTTGCGAATGGTCCTCGCCGATACCCCAGGAGCAACAGTGTCCCTAATTTGCTGGGAAGTGGCGGTGCGGTCCCCTACGGCACTGCGTAGGATCCTACGGTCTTGGCGTGCATCCGTGCGTCGCTGCGGTCCGGTCCCAGGTCGACGGGCACGTGCACCTTCCGCCGACCACTGGCGACAACATCGATGTACTGCGGAGACCTCACGCCCCACGTGTTGAGCAATTCGGCGGTACGTCCACCCGGCCTCCCGCATGCCCACTATACGCCCTCGCTCAAAGTCCGTCAACTGCACACACGGTTCACGCCCACGCTGTCGCGGCATGCTACCAGTGTTAAAGACTGCGATGGAGCTCCGTATGCCACGGCAAACTGGCTGACACTGACGGCGGCGGTGCACAAATGCTGCGCAGCTAGCGCCATTCGACGGCCAACACCGCGGTTCCTGGTGTGTCCGCTGTGCCGTGCGTGTGATCATTGCTTGTACAGCCCTCTCGCAGTGTCCGGAGCAAGTATGGTGGGTCTGACACACCGGTGTCAATGTGTCCTTTTTTCCATTTCCAGGAGTGTAGCTCTGCGGCTGATCACAATTATTAATCAGTTCCATATAATAAAATTTTACAATTAGTCAGCACTGTGACTTTAACAACTACTAATTATAAACTGCGTTGTACCAGCGACAGACTACATCTAGACTGTAGTGCTCTCACCTGCGACTCTAATGCATCTCTCTTTTAACAGGGGCAAAGATGTTTTATGTCTCAGGCAGCGCCTGTGAATTGTCGTTCTAGCAAGTGAGCAATACATCGGGACTACCTTTGCTCCAGCAGGGTGGTGAACCCCTTACAACAGTTTGAACATCATTCCAATAAAGCTGGGTATCCATACGGTAAATAGTTTTCCGTCTATACTGGATGAAATAGCGAAAGTTCAATTATAACCAACCAGTTAATTTAGATGGTATTAGAATGAACCGCAGAAGGCAAAAATTGTAGAAAAAGACATGGGATACAATATAAGCAACAAGCGATTGAGGACGTTGGTTGAAAATGCTGTTCTGCTATGAATAGATTGACACAACAGCGGAAATCGTGGGAGGGGGGGGGGGGAGGGGAGTCACATAAAACCAGCCACAAGACTTATAATACAAAGAAAGGACATACAGGGTGTGAACAAAAACATGGAAACACCAAAAACACAGTACATTACCATGCCTGATACGCTGTAGGAAAACCGTTGGCATTCAAAACCACTTTCAGTCACCTCGAAATGGCTAAAAGCCGGTCCTGTATGGTTTTCAAGAGGATCTTATACCGTTCTTCCTGCAAAACAGTGACCAGTTCAGGTGACGATCATGAAGATGCATTGCGATCATGCGCTCTTTCCTCCAAAGTAGACCTCAACCTAGAGAGTGTGGTGACCAGGGTCATAAAACGAGTCTAGAACGAACAGTGTGCGCTTTTGTCATGTAACACACGATCACCAATGGGGGAACAAACGTTAAAGTTTAGAATAGACTTGAGCAGCCAAAATGGTCTCATAACGCTTGACAGTAATGCGTTCTTGGTACGTAACCATAGGGCCCTTGGGATGCTGCGATATGGCTGCGCCGGCCGATGTTGCCGAGCGGTTCTAGGCGCTACAGTCTGGAACCACACGACCGCTAAGGTCGCAGGTTCGAATCGTGCTTCGGGCATGGATGTATGCGATGTCCTTAGGTTAGTTAGGTTTAAGTAGTTCTAAGTTCTAGGGGACTGATGACCTCAGAAGTTAAGTCCCATAGTGCTCAGAGCCATTGTTTTTATATGGCTGCCAAAATCATCACCGAATCCCCTCCACATTTTAATCTTGGATGTCAACTCCGACCAAATGAGTTTCCTCAACTGTTCCATATTCCAGGTTTTGTGGCGTCAGCACTAAATTTCCCTGTTAGGGGTTTGCATCACTTATGAGTGGTTTTTAAATTCCAGTTCGTCCTGCAGTTCCCTCCTTATGGAACACCACTCGTGTTATTTTCTCGCTGTCAGCTGTGCAGTGACTTTTTCAGCTGTAGTGCTCATATTTCTCGTCACAGTCCTCTTCAGTGACCGTCCGTCCGTGGGCCGCAGTTATCTAAGTAACTAACAAATCGTTCAACTTTTAACTGTATATTGTTCCGATATTTGATGTAGAATGTCCAGTATCCCGTTTTTGAAAATCGTTACCCATTATCAAGATACACAGGGAAAAATGATTTTTGGGTACCAAAAGTAGCAGTTGTGGGGAAGGTCACTTCTATTATTTGTACTCACGGCAAATCATCGAGAGATTTACCATTTGTTTTGAAGATGGTGATCTCGGGGAACTTTCAAAGTTGTTTCGGCATCGTTTTCCTTTACCAACATTCAAAGCTCAAATTTACCGTAATCATGCGAGTAAAATGCTCGTAAAATATTCACTCTTATGTAAAGTGGTAGCGAAAGGGAAGCAGAGGTGGTTAAAGTCAATAACACTGGTAGCAAAGAGAGAGGAGATAGTGATGGGCAATGTGTGACCGTGAGAGTAAAAGAGAAAGAGAAATAGATCGAGATAATAGCAAAGAGAGCAAAAGAGAGAGGAAACTGCGGAAATGAAAAATAAAGATGAGTGGACTCCCACACCGGCGAAGTTTAGCACGAAGGAATTTGCGCTCTTTTCCCCATCGCCTATACCAATGTGTTAAAATTTCCCGGTCGAGGGGTCAAACAAACCCTCCAAAACTATTCCCATGGACATCTGTGGAGAGGAAACAAAGAGTAGCCGTAGAGAAAAACTGCAAACTATAAACAAGAAAGAAAGACAGAGTGGAAATGGGAGAGAAAAAGGAGGGGACAAAGACAATAGCAGTGGGGACAGACAGACAGTGAAATTGGTAGAGAAGGGGATGGTGGTGAGAAAGAGCGAGAGAAAGGAATTAAGACAGTGATGGGGGGAGCCCACAGAGGGATATATGGTGGCGGTGAGAGGGAGATGCTGAGTATGAAGGTTTCACTACAAAGAGAGACTGAGTAAAAGGATTTAGAATTTCCTGTGTTAAAAGAGGGCGAATACGTTCCCATGTAAGAATTTTCGGTAAGGACTGCGGATTGAGGATTAGGAAGCTGGTTGCCCAATTTTCAGTTTGAGTCTTTTAAAGAGGAGCATATTCGACTTTCTGGGTATTGTGTGTTGTCCTTAGGTTAGTTAGGTTTAAGTAGTTCTACGTTCTAGGGGACTGATGACCATGGATGTTAAGTCCCATAGTGCTCAGAGCCATTTCAACCATTTCATTTTCATATTCGACTTTTCTGAGCTCCAAAAGAAGCGTTTTGTCAGTTGGCAGAATAAATGCGACAAATAATTGACGACAGCGCCTACAGGTGCTATCTGAGATGAACATATTTGCAAACGAGGGGAAATCGTGGCAGGATGCATCAGACAAATCAGAAGACTGCTGACGCAAAGTCACATACGTAGTGAACAGAGCAAGTCAAAAACGATATCCAGCGGCCATGTCCGGTCACGTTTCTGTGAGAGCCCCTGGGTGGTGGCGATGCCGCCAGCACCTGCGGCCAGACCTCCCTAGAGTGGTGAGGGGGCGGCGATGTTTAAGCGGCAAGCAGGCCCTGCCCCGGGATGCTGTGCTGACCGTGAATAGGATTTGATTCGCCGCCATTGTGTTCGCCCCTCCTGCCCGTCCGGTCTATGTTGTATTTCCCGAAACAATGCCATAAGGTGATTACGTATTCAAGGGGCCACTTTTGTACCGACGGCGGAGGGTCGCTGGAAACACGGACTCGTCCAGCTGGGTAGAGCGACTCCTGCAGGGATGCAAGAGATAACGTGTGTGTGTAAAACAAAGGAAAAGAACAAATATATAGAGAGACACAGAGGGGAGAAGATGGTTACGAAACATTGTCGAGGAAGGACGGCGGTGGAGCTACAGAACAGAATTGTTAGCGTCATAAAGAGACAAGTACAGGCAGTTCGCTTATGGACCTTGTTTTATTATTAGCTGTCGCTGTCAGAATAATGACATTCAGGACTTCTGTGTGTGGGATTTCAGCACAGTGTCGGCATTGGCACCAACAACGTTATTCAATCGTACTATTTTTTAATTGATTTTGTTCACTTTTTCAGAGGAACATCATAAAATGTATTTGTACCATCTCATCTTCCCTTCCCTCCTATCGGCCATATGCGCATATAACTGTTACATTAACTCTTGGACTTTGAAATCTATCATTATTCTTTGAATTATGAAGCTGTATTCACGAATCTTCTGTCTCTGTCTATCACTGACAGCAATTGCTACGCCAACACTATCTAGTCTTCTTTGTGAGATGCCACTGTAAGCATCTAGAAGTGTGTCAGATCTTCCGTTCTTATTGGTTTTCTCTTTGTTTATGCTATTATTGCAATGTCAACATCATTTTCTTTCAGTGCTTGATTTAACTTGCTTCTTCGTTGGTGAGTCATCGATCATTGCAAGTTGCTAAATACTTAATGCCTAATAATTTATCCGGTAAGATTATCCGGTTGTCATCAGTTGGCTCAAATGGCTCTGAGCACTATGGGACTCAACTGCTGAGGTCTTTAGTCCCCTAGAACTTAGAACTAGTTAAACCTAACTAACCTAAGGACATCACACACATCCATGCCCGAGGCAGGATTCGAACCTGCGACCGTAGCGGTCTCGCGGTTCCAGACTGCAGCGCCAGAACCGCGCGGCCACTTCGGCCGGCTGTCATCAGTTGATCCAGTCCTTTATCCGTGGCTGCTTGTGAATTTGCCGGTAATGGCACATTCTGCTGGCTGCGTTACAATGGCCGTGCAGGGTAAGTCGCAGATGGGGCTGACATCTCTAGAGACAGCGACCTGCCAGGTAAAAAAAATTGTTTTAGATAAATCAGTTTTAAAAAAAGTCTCCCAAATCAATTATTTAGGCTGTGATACAAGTTTTGAATTTGTCTCTGGGTCTGAAAATAAAATACAAAAGTTCGAGGCTGTCTGTGGTAGCATTAGCAGTACATTGAGCCATAAAGTACAATATCACGAAATCCTATAAAGCTATGGTGGTTCCTGTGTTATCCTATGAAAACAGAAACTGAGTTACCACAAAAAAAAACAAGAAAATAAACAGCGACGATGTGGTCCCCAAGCTGGACGAAGGGCTACGCAAGGGAAGGACGCGATCAGAAATTACGATATTACAAAAGAAGTAAAAATTATCACCACGAATAAAAAGTTCAAATGTAACTGTGAAAATTCGATACAACGCCGTATGAGAAGGCGTTGAACTACAAGCTAAATGGCACATAAGGAACTAGAAGACTCCGGAAAACATGTGAATGATTTTGTTTATAAGTTAAGTGCAGACAATAGCGTAATCCTTCAAAGGAAGATGGTGGGTATATTTCTACGTATCTTAGATGCGTCCACATTTGAGTTAACACTAACTAGTATTGAACGTATTTATTCATTGTCATATCACCACCTTCATTAAAGATACAAGATTAGTAAAAATTGTAAAGCCCCTGTAACCGTAGCTTGCGCTAACACATCAAAACTGACGGCCACAGTTTTCGCATCCCAGGCTGCCTGAATGAAAATAGCTTGGCCCAATTAGCGGGTGAGATAAATATTGATAAGACATCAGGGTCTCATGCTATTATTCAACCCAGAATCCGACTGCGGAAAGGCAATGACTACGAATCTACATGCAGGGAGCCACGATTTGATGGGTACTAAGGAAAGGTGGTAGAAATCGCAACAGAAATAAACGATTTGGAAATTAGTACAAACAGACATATTCTGAAATTAACACAGAATAACGTACTCTTAACCGAGGGCAGGCTCCACTGACATATACACATTCACAGAATGACGTACAGTATAGAAACAGCATTCACCTGTAGCTATACAAATTTAACTGAGAATACCTCAGAGGGAGAATACTGAACCTTGAGAACTAAATTTTGGCAATAAAAGGGGGATAGCATAATTCGGTGAATCTCACCGCATGGCTGGCGCTTCTGCTCTCACGTACTGTCGCTAAATACTCGCCATCGGCAAACGACCTAAACGGCAATCGAATCCAAGCATCATTAGTGGACTGTGCCCGAAGTCACGAACCGCTAATATTTACGGTCGCATGGTGGAACTTACACGTGGACCGTAGGCGACGCGAGCGAGATGGCACTAGTGTGCGATCTAATAACACGTTCCAGAATGGGCCATAGTGGTGACGCTCAGGGCTTTTGTTAGCTGATCAGCACCTCGCACTGTTGTGCTCCGGCTGAAAAAAGTAGTTCCGGTACCAACTTGTTGGTTGGTCAAGCGTCTAGCTGTCACCTGCTGGGCCATAGACATGGCCGCTTCCTTTTTCGTCCAGATGTTTCCTAACACTGGCCCAATCTCGGCCTGCCGGCCGGAGTGGCCGTGCGGTTCTAGGCGCTGCAGTCTGGAACCGAGCGACCGCTACGGTCGCAGGTTCGAATCCTGCCTCGGGCATGGATGTGTGTGATGTCCTTAGGTTAGTTAGGTTCAATTAGTTCTAAGTTCTAGGCGACTGAAGACCTCAGAAGTTAAGTCGCATAGTGCTCAGAGCCATTTGAACCATTTTGAACCAATCTCGGCCGTTGGAACGGCGGGATGTTCTGCGTTCGTGCACGCCTCATGACGGAGAGGACGCCCCGTTCAGACGTAAATCTTTCTAACGGCAGCCGCCATTTCGAACAACTTATTAGTTCCTCTCAAAACGACGGTGCTGTGTCTTTATATACTTCGAAATAAAATTTATACGCGCATTATGGGTAGAGCAGTGGTTTGTTTCTCTTCAGAAGGTCTCGAATAAGTCACCTGATTTCATATACATTAATTACTCTCGATTCATCCTTTGTTTCCAGCCATTTGAGGTCACCTACGCCCTCGTAAATACACGTGGCGTTCTTGGGAGGCTTCGTAACAAGGTATGTTACACGCTATCGTGGGTAGACGTGCGGTGAGGAAAAGGCGACGCCGATACTCTCCCGCAGTGCTGACGCCATTATCCCTATTTTGTGCTTATATTCGTGATTTCCTATCAGAGTCATCACATTTCGTAGTAACGGTCGGAAAGTCATCAAGTTACAGTCTCTCTTCTGTTCCTTATCTTTATAAATGATTTAAGAGACTATTTGAGCAGCAATCTTACGTTGTCAGCAGGTGATGCTGTCGTTTATCATCTAGTATTGTTATCATAAGATCTAAATAAATAGTATAACGATTTAGAAGAGATATATGTATAGTGCGAAAATTGGGAATTGACACTAAATAATGAAGAGTGTGTGGTCATTCACATGAGAGCTAAAAGGAATCCGTTGAAGTTCGATTACACGACAAATCAATAAAATATAAAGCAGTAAATTCAACTAAATACCTAGGAATTACAAATACGAACAACTTAAATTGGAAAGAACACATAGAAAATGTTGTAAGGAACGCAAACCAAAGACTGCGTTTTATTGGTAGAACACTTAGAAAATGTAACAGCCCCATTACAGAGACTGCCTACACTACGCTCGTCCGTCCTCTTTTGGAATACTGCTGCGCTGTGTGGGATCCTTACCAGATAGGTTTAACTGAGTACGTCGAGAAACTTCAAGAAGTGCAGCACGTTTTGTATTTTCCCGAAATAGAGGAGAGAGTCACGGACATGATACAAGATTTGTGGTAGACATAATTAAAACAAAGGCGATTTTCGTTACACCTGAGTCTTCTCGCGAAATTTCAATCCCAAACTTTCTCCTCCGGATGAGAAAATATTTTGTTGACGTCGCCTACACAGGGAGAAGTGATCAGCATAATAAAGTGAGAGAGATTAGGGCTCGCGCAAAAAGGGATGGATGTTCGTTTTCTTCCGCGCTGTTCGAGGCTGGAATAAGAGAGAATTATGGTTCGATGAACTGCCTGCGAGGCACTTAAGTGTGATTTGCACCGAATCTATGTAGATGTAGATTAATGTAGAGTTCACACATGCGGAAGCGCTAGGAGACAAATGTGCATCTTTTGATTACGGCCGATTTTTTCTGCTACTTGCAGCGCGGTAACAAGGATATACACCATGTGAACAAAAATATACTGACACCCCCAAAAACATACGTTTCTCATATTAGGTGCATTGTGCTGCCACCTGCTGTCAGGTACTCCGTATCAGCGACCTCACAGTCATTAGAAATCGTTAGAGCAAAATGGGACGCTCCGCGGAACTCACGGACTTCGAACGTGGTCAGGTGATTGGGTGTCACTTATGTCATACGTCCGTACGCGAGATTTCCACACCCCTAAACATCTCTAGGTCCACTGTTTCCGATGTAATAGCGAAGTTTAAACGTGAAGGAACATATACAGCACAAAAGCGTGCAGTCCGACCTCGTCTGTTGACTGACAGAGACCGCCGACGGTTGAGAAAACTTCGATTTCACGGTCGAGCGGATGTTCATAAGCCACACATTACGCAGGTAAATGCCAAACGACGCCTCGCTTGGTATAAGCACCGTAAACATTCGGCGATTGAACAGTGGAACAACGTTGTGTGGAGCGACGAATCACGGTACACAACGTGGCGATCCGATGGCAGGGTGTGGGTATGGCGAATGCCTGGTGAACGTCATCTACCAGCGTGTGTAGTGTCAACAGTAAAATTCGGAGTCGGTGGTGTTACGATATGGTCGCGTTTTTCACGGAGGGGGCTTGCACCCCTTGTTGTTTTGCGTGGCACTATAACAGCACAGGCCTACATTGATGTTTTAAGCACCTTATTGGTTCCCACTGTTAAAGAGCAATTCGGGGATGGCGATTGCATCTTTCAACACGATCGAACAGCTGTTCGTAATGCACGGCCTGCAGCGGAATGGTTACACGACAATAACATCCCTGTAATGGACTGACCTCCACAGAGTCCTGAAGTGAATCCTACAGAATACCTTTGAGATATTTTAGAATGCCGCCTTCGCGCCAGGCCTCACCGACCGACATCGATACGTCTCCTCATGGCAGCACTCCGTGAAGAATGGTCTGCCATTCCCCAAGAAGTCTTCCAGTACCTGATTGAACGTATGCCTGCGAGAGTGAAAGCTGTCATCATGGCTAAGGGTGGGCCAACACCAGATTTAATTCCAGCATTACCGATGGAGGGCGCCACTATCTTGAAAGTCATTTTCAGTCATGTGTGCAGTTACTTTTCTCACATTGTATAAGTGTATATTTCATACCTGAATGAAACTAGGAAACTATTTCACAAGTGTCCGCAGTAGCGTTCTTGCTTCCCGCACACTGGGTCCCGGGTTCGATTCCCGGCAGGGTCAGGGATTTTCTCTGCCTCGAGATGACTGGGTGTTGTGTGTCTTTTATCCTCATTCTCTCGCAAGTCGCCGTAGTGGCGTTAAAGAACTTGTGGAGCGGCGGCCGAACAACCCCGTGAGGGGTCTCCCAGCCACCGATGCCATACGCTCATTATTATTATTATTTCACAAGTTTGACTGATTTTGGATATTGTTGTGTACATAGTTCCACGTAGTCAGCGAGTAGACGACTTTCCCACTAGAGCGCGCCCTGCTAAGCACAACAGCGCCGGCGCAGCGCTCGTCTGTCTCCGCACTACAAGATGGCGCTGCCTTAGAGACGGACCAAATTCTGCTTCTGCCATCCACATATTAATATGTAACGCAGCCAATGAGATTGCTGCTAACGTAAAACCTTTTCTCTTCGCTGATCACACTCGCGCAGTGATACCTGAACTGCACCTAACAAGATTACCATATTCCTGTACATAGCCATGAAGATAAATGTATAGACACTCTGTCAAGTATCAGAGATATGTGACAATAAGATTAACGTACTAAGACCAAAGGAACTTCAGATTGTCAATTGAAAATAGCATCCAGAATCAAGTTACGTAATGTTCATGTTCTCATTTTTTTAATCAATGTGTGTGAAAATTAATCAAGTTCTGTTTAAAGTTGGTCACCGTCAATCTGCTACTCTAAGCGTGCAAGTGGCATTTCTATCGTCCGACCTAACGGCAGAAGATAAACTCGCCACGATAAACCATGAGACATATTGCTGACGCCTACTTCGTTAGAGCGACAAGTCAAATAATCTGATGGTGTGTGTACCGAAGGTCTTACAGTACGCACACCACAGATATGAAAGTGTGTTTACTAATGACGCAACTCCTAGCGCCGCCCACTGCCCGCTTTGCCCTCTGCAATACCCGACACAACTGCTCCACGTCACCCTGTCCCGCCGACTGGCCTGCCTCTCGCCGCCTCACATTACCACCGTGTTTACCAGGCCACGCCTCTCCTTGTCAGAAGCGGATGCAGTCGTAAGGAAGGGCCATGTGACGTCACGTCGCCGGCGCCCCGGCGTTTTAGCTTGGGAGGAGGCGGCGCCTGTTCCGTGGCGTGCCCTTTGAAGTCGCCGCTCACCAGAGGCAGCAGCGGCAGAAGCAGCTGCGGCGCCGCTCCAAAGAGAAACCTGTCTTTCTGCAGTGGCACGCGCGTCGCGAAATTAGACTTCCTCCCGAAGCCCGTCGGGCTGACGCGCCCCACCCCCGCGCTTACAGTCCACTGGCTGCTCCGCGTCGCGACGCTGTGCTTCCTTTTACTGTCCGCCTCCCTCTCCGCGGCGCCTCGCGCTCCGTTCCCAGCGTCGACCGGTAGTCTCGGCGAGACGTCTCTCGAAGCACCGCCTGGGACTAGTATCTTCCAGAGGGCGCAGATCGATACTAGGGTGGGGGAGGGTCCGGTGTTGGGGTGGGCCAAGGCTGCGAGGAAACGACGTTACCGTATGGCTCCTACCCCTGTAACCCGCTTACACTAGTGCATCTCCTATTCCATTTGAATCCTTTCTTTGCTACACACAGCAACTGTGTCCTCTTGCGTCACACAACTTGTAAACTTCCCGTATAATTATTTGTGCTACGTCCTAGAATCTAAATCCAGAATACGCTTGAAACGTCCCCTTTGAACAATTATACATGACTGTGCTTAAACTGACACACAATATTTTGTTAGCGCAACGCAATCTGACTTTCAAAATTCCCTACAAAAGAATGGCCCTGACTAACATTAAACTATACCTTTCACAAATCACTTACCTCACAAAAATCTTCGCTGCTCAAGCTACTGCAATACAGCGAGCGCCACTACTGCCAGCTAAATAAAAGATTCAAACTATGGAAGGCACTAACTACTGATAGGGATAGTTAGCAAATTAAAGATATTAATAGAGAACAAACAATGTATTTACCTTGATATCATCATATATAAATATAGCAGTTCATGACAAATTTCAAAACTCCGCCATCTCTCTCCCCACATCCACCACTGCTGGCAGCTCACCTCCAACTGCGCAACGCTACGCGCTGTTCACATCCAGCTGCCGCTGCCCAACACTACAATGGCAGACAACAATACAAACTAGCCACAGACTGCACACAGCACAGCCAGTGATTTTCATGCAGAGGTGGCGTTACCAATAAAAAAACCTAAACAGCCTACTTACACGCTCTTAGAGAAATAGACAAAAAAAAGACTCACCACAAGGAATCATCCGGATGGGACAAAAATCGTTGGATCTGTGGTACATGTACAAACAAAGAAATTACAATTTCTGAAAAACTGAATCATTTATTCAGGAGAAAGGGCTTCACAAATTGAGCAAGACAACATTGTGTTGGCCCACCTTTGGCCCTTATGCAAGCAGATATAGAGTTTGGCACTGATTGATAGTGTTGTTTGTCGTCCTGTTGAGGGATTCTGTCCATTTGCCACTTTAGATTGTCAGCAACCCGAGATGGTTGGAAGGCCCTAACCATTATACTGCAAGCGTTCTCAATCAGGGAGAGACCTGGTGACCTTGCCTGCCAAGACAGGGCTTGGTAAGCACGAACACAAACGGTAGAAACACTCGTCCCGTAGGAGCGGTCATTATCTTGCTGAAATGTAATCCCCGGATCTATTGCCACAAAGGGCAGCAAATCTGAGTGCGTAATATCGTCGCCGTATCGTTGGGCTGTAAGGATGCTTTCGATGACAACCAAAGGGGTACTGCTGTCCAGGACGTCTCCAGAGGCATCATCGGCCTGGAATCTCATAGACTGGAGTACGATTGTCTTCAGTTATGAGTCCCGCTCCGAAATGAGCCCCGATGACCAGTGAAGACGCGTCTGAAGAGGTCACGGACGGCGGTGGGGTACCAACGTGGCTGTCGCCCGCCGTACAGCCCTAAACCAGGAGTGATGGCCTGGGCTGTCATTTCATTTCAAGCAGGACCCTTTTGGTTGTCTTCTGTGGTATCCTTACAACACAGCGGTACGCCCCATTTGCTGTCCTTCATGACAAGTCATCCTGGGATTACATTTCAGGAAGATAAATCCCGGCATGTTTCCGTGCTTGCCAAACCGCATCTTGGCCAGGAAGATGGCTGGAAACCTCCAATAGAGAACTTTTGGAGCATTATGGGCAGGATCCTCCAACCAGCTCCGGATTTTGACCAATGAGACAAGGTGGCACGATATCCCTCAGGAGGACGTCCAACAACTCTGTCATTCGATGCGAAGCCGAATAACTGCTTGCTGGATGTGGACAACATTTTGCAAGCACCTATCACCATGGCGTCTTCACGCACGAACACGGTCACCACCCTGCGTCAGAGGAAAACTAGACTCGTATGTGAGTAACGCATTCCGCCTGTATCGAAGTTGCCAGTTGACATGCAAACGCCAGGACTAAAGGCACGCTGCGAGATGTTGTGTTGTTAACTGGGTTCTTGAAGCACGTGTGGGTCGTATGGTCCGTTCTTGTAACTTGTTCCTTATAGGTTGGTCTGACGCAGCGACTCCAGCTGTCGATCTGAGAACTTCTTCCAGTTCTCTGGTGGTAGCCGTACGACACCGTAACGCGTAGATGGTGTGACGTCGGTCTCCGTGTAGGGTTTCAATGCCTCGGCCACCTTATCCAACATGCCTTGTGTACTGACCTGGCTGCAGCGTGTCCACAAGGAGAGACATTGGAATCTGCAGCAATACAACGGAAAGCCTCATCCTTCTAGGATCAAACAGACTGCGCTTGCAACTGGCACTGTATTAAGATGTCGCACTACGTATGCCTGGCTGAATACAGCGACCACAAATAAGAACCGCCGTCTGCATACCTCATCAAAGAACACGGACATCGGTACTGACTTTCTTCTTATGGCTCACCTGGAACTATAATGCATAGTGACTTTAGTTGTTGCACACATTGAATGCGAAGGCCTTAGGCAATGCAATAAGACCACAGGTACAGCCTGTTCCACAGTATACATACAGGACATTGATACGCTTGTTACCCTGATTCTTTTGAGCAGTGAACTTAGACGAAGAAAAGACAGATTAAGTAAAATCCTTTCTGTACCTAGGAAGTTTACTCATATGGAACAGAAGCTGTACATAAGTAGTAAGGAGAAGGACATCTAAGGAAATAGAGCATTCCAACAGGTCAAGCAGTTATTAACAAATAGAAGAATTCCAATGGAGCTGAGGAAAAGATTGTTAAATTTTATTTATAGCGTTGTACAGCAGTAAATCATGGATAGTTAAAGAGTAAGAAAAAGGATAAAATTTTTGAAATGTGACTATGGAGAAGAATGCTTAAGTTCAAGTGGATTGGCAGACTTCAGAATGAAAAAGTAATGAAGGAAACATGGGAAGAAAGAAGATTATTGTAAATGACCAGAAAGAGTAAAAGCTCTTGGTTGGGACATATACTGCATAGAAATTGACTGTAACAAAGAAATATAAAGGAAAAGTGGAGGGAATGAGAGGCAGAAGTAGGAGGACTGGAATGATGGACGACATTAGAAGAAGGCTAAGATACAAAGAAATGAAGGAAGATGCACTGATCAGGAGAAAATGAAGAGACTGCAGTTCAAACATAATGTAAAAAAAACCACACACACACTAGAGAAAGAAAGAAGAAGGAACTTCAAAACGCGATCACTAGACAAGTGGAAGCTAATACCTGCACTCAGTGTGTACCTTTATTAATAATCCTCGCTCAGTAAGGCCTCTCGAGGATACTGCATGAGTGCTACTTTTCGTCGTATTAAATTCTGCTTACAATAGCAAAGCACTTCTATAATAACAAACCGGAGGCAAAATTTCCATAAACACTGCATTTAATAGCCCTTAAATGTGTAGCACAATCAGTGATCTGATTCCGCTAAGCAGGATGTACTTAATAACAGTACTGTGACTATTTAAAGTGTGTCCTTCCATAGTAAGGCATTCAAAGTACTAGTTTCTACGATGAACAGCAAAGGGAATGCGCGTATGTAGTATCTGAAGCAGTTGCCATGAGTCCATATATATTTGCAGTTAAGGAATGGCCGACGACTATTTGGAGTATGGGCATGATAAAGTCAATGTACGGCTGTTAGCACGATTGTATCACGAAGAGTATCCTCAGTATACTCAAGAAGACCACCAGACAGCAGTGTACACTAATCCCCATCACCGCCTGCACGAGACCGGAACGTTTAAATCCAACTTGCAACAAACAACATCCAACGGTGTCGACACCGCGAATGAAGAACCGTTTGTTACAACAAATACAACAAATACCAGAAGTGCTGCTGCAGCAGAACGCGTTTCACCCTCCACTGTATGACGAATATTACGTGACGAACAGTTGAACCAGTATCATGTAAAAAGAGTGCAAGCCGTAGTCGCAGCTGAGGTTACCTTCTGCCAATGGATCATTATAAAATGTGAGAAGTTTCTACAGTTTCTCTAGCAGGTGTTATTCGCTAACGAAATGTGCTTTTCCTGAGACGGCATTATGAACATTCAGAATACGCACGTTTGGATCTATGAGAACCGAGATGCTTCCTTTGAGGCGACAAGCGAAAAATTTGCTGTGGCGTTTTAACTACATCTCCTACCTGGCTGACTTGTTAGTCATGTGTACCTTCACTTCCTGCAACACAAGCTAAGCGACAAATGGTCCAAATGGCTGTGAGCACTATGGGACTTAACTGCTGTGGTCATCAGTCCCTTAGAAGTTAGAACTACTTAAACCTAACTAAACTAAGGACATCACACACATCCATGCCCGAGGCAGGATTCGAACCTGCCACCGTAGCGGTCGAGCGGTTCCTGATTGCAGCGCCTAGAACCGCTCGGCCACCAGAGCCGGCGCTAAGCGACAGTTTGGACAATAAATGATGACTAATTGAAACCCAGCTGCCGACAGGTGTTGTTGATATACCTCGATGTGGACAGCTGAAAATATGTGCCCCGACCAGGACTCGAACCCGGGATCTCCTGCTTACATGTCAGAAGCTCTATCTATCTGAGCCACAGAGGACACAGATGAATAGCGCGACTGCAGGGACTCATCCCTTGCACGCTTCCCGTGAGACTCACATTCCCAGCTGTCCACAATTCTACATATACAATGTACCTTATAGACATTTGCCCACTCACTCATTACTCGCGCGCGCTTTGGCGATTCCCGTAAGAGTTCGGGCAACCTGTGCGCATTCGCACAGACGAAGGTCAATGGCTGGGTAGCCTTTAACTACATATATGAAGACAGGTGTTGTTGATATACGGGAATCGCCAAAGCGTGCGCGAGTAATGAGTGAGTGGGCAAATGTCTATAAGGTACATTGCATATGTAGAATTGTGGACAGTTGGGAATGTGAGTCTCACGGGAAGCGTGCAAGGGATAAGTCCCTGCAGTCGCGCTATTCATCTGTGTCCTCGGTGGCTCAGATGGATAGAGCGTCTGCCGTGTAAGCAGGAGATCCCTTGTTCGAGTCCCGGTCGGTGCACACATTTTCAGCTGTCCACATCGAGGTATATCAACAACACCTGTCGGCAGCTGAGGGTTTCAATTAGTCATCATTTATTCCAGGGAAAAGCTGCACGGTCAACAACAGTAATCTGTTCTTTCGAGAACAGTTACTGTCTTCATATATATAGTTTGGACAATGATCGTTAAGGTGAAATGATTTGTATGTGGTAGTTGCATGATGGTTCACTGGCACACTTTCATGTAGCTATTCAGGTGCAGGATAGCTTGAATGACGCCGATATCAGAGCCTCCCATTCCCCATTATGTGAAAAGAGGATCACTGCTGGTTCGAATATATTTTGTAGTATTGCCAGATCTCCCAAAGGTCTATGGTCAAGGATGCGTTGTTACCAGATATCCACCCAAACGGCAATGTCCTTTACCCCAAGATCAAGCCCCCTCCCCAACCCCTTCCCCAACCTGGCAGAATAGGAGAGGAAAAACTGACATGCAAATATTAACCCAATCCCCTTTCTGATTATTCATTTTGTGCTTGTGTGTAATTTCACTAAATTGTAGTTACACGATAAGTAACAGAAATCTAAAGGCTATAAAGTCAATTAAATACTTTGAGATAACAGTTACAAATGGTTTAAATTGGAGGAACCACATAAACAATGTTGTAAAGCAAACCAAAGGCTCCCTGTCAGAACACTTAGAAAATGCAACAGGTCAACTAAAGATATTCCTTACACAATATTTGTCTACCCTCTTCTGGTGTATTGCTGTGTGATTTGGGATCTACATCGGATGAGACTGATAGAGGACATCGAAAAATTTCAAAGAATGGCAATTTCTTTTGCATTATCGTGAAAGAGGGGAGAGAGAGTCACGGAAACGATAGGTGAACTGGAGTGGCAGTCATTAAATCGAAGGCGTTTTTCGTTCAGGCAGGATCATCCCGTGAAATTTTAACTACCAACTTCCTCCCCCGATTGTGAACACATTCTGTTGGCGCCCACCTGCGTAGGGACGAATGATCATTATGATAAAATAGGAGAAATCAGAGCTCATTCAGAAACATTAAGTGCTTGTTTTTCCTGCTTGCTGTTCGAGAGAGAAACGGCAGAGAAATACACTCCTGGAAATTGAAATAAGAACACCGTGAATTCATTGTCCCAGGAAGGGGAAACTTTATTGACACATTCCTGGGGTCAGATACATCACATGATCACACTGACAGAACCACAGGCACATAGACACAGGCAACAGAGCGTGCACAATGTCGGCACTAGTACAGTGTATATCCACCTTTCGCAGCAATGCAGGCTGCTATTCTCCCATGGAGACGATCGTAGAGATGCTGGATGTAGTCCTGTGGAACGGCTTGCCATGCCATTTCCACCTGGCGCCTCAGTTGGACCAGCGTTCGTGCTGGACGTGCAGACCGCGTGAGACGACGCTTCATCCAGTCCCAAACATGCTCAATGGGGGACAGATCCGGAGATCTTGCTGGCCAGGGTAGTTGACTTACACCTTCTAGAGTACGTTGGGTGGCACGGGATACATGCGGACGTGCACTGTCCTGTTGGAACAGCAAGTTCCCTTGCCGGTCTAGGAATGGTAGAACGATGGGTTCGATGACGGTTTGGATGTACCGTGCACTATTCAGTGTCCCCTCGACGATCACCAGTGGTGTACGGCCAGTGTAGGAGATCGCTCCCCACACCATGATGCCGGGTGTTGGCCCTGTGTGCCTCGGTCGTATGCAGTCCTGATTGTGGCGCTCACCTGCACGGCTCCAAACACGCATACGACCATCATTGGCACCAAGGCAGAAGCGACTCTCATCGCTGAAGACGACACGTCTCCATTCGTCCCTCCATTCACGCCTGTCGCGACACCACTGGAGGCGGGCTGCACGATGTTGGGGCGTGAGCGGAAGACGGCCTAACGGTGTACGGGACCGTAGCCCAGCTTCATGGAGACGGTTGCGAATGGTCCTCGCCGATACCCCAGGAGCAACAGTGTCCCTAATTTGCTGGGAAGTGGCGGTGCGGTCCCCTACGGCACTGCGTAGGATCCTACGGTCTTGGCGTGCATCCGTGCGTCGCTGCGGTCCGGTCCCAGGTCGACGGGCACGTGCACCTTCCGCCGACCACTGGCGACAACATCGATGTACTGTGGAGACCTCACGCCCCACGTGTTGAGCAATTCGGCGGTACGTCCACCCGGCCTCCCGCATGCCCACTATACGCCCTCACTCAAAGTCCGTCAACTGCACATACGATTCACGTCCACGCTGTCGCGGCATGCTACCAGTGTTAAAGACTGCGATGGAGCTCCGTATGCCACGGCAAACTGGCTGACACTGACGGCGGCGGTGCACAAATGCTGCGCAGCTAGCGCCATTCGACGGCCAACACCGCGGTTCCTGGTGTGTCCGCTGTGCCGTGCGTGTGATCATTGCTTGTACAGCCCACTCGCAGTGTCCGGAGCAAGTATGGTGGGTCTGACACACCGGTGTCAATGTGTTCTTTTTTCCATTTCCAGGAGTGTAGCTTGAAGTAGGTCCAATGAAACCTCTGCCAGTCACTAAATTGTAAACTGTGGAATAATCATGTACATGTAAATGTACTTAAGATTTTTCGTTTTTTAGGAGCGGAAAAGCTCTCTGACGCAGCAGCAGCTTATATGTTGGAGCAGGACAGACACCGCTCCGTTGCACCATCGCTCGTCGAGCCACAGCAACACGCCGATGGCCTACCTGACATTTCAGGTCAGGACACACAGCCGTTTCCCGCACCATCACTCATCGAGCCACAGCTAAGTGGCCCCACTATGTATCATTTTATTGCTAGTGGATCCAAACGTGTAAGTATAGGTGTACAAGCAGGCAGTGATTGCCATGTAGTAATGGAAATCGAGAATGTTAAACATGGTGTTGACGTGCCGTTTCTCGACACCGAGGGGTATATCATGTGGTGCCGTACATGGATGATCGTATGGTGACCAAGTGCGGATCACCTCGTTTTCCTCCAGTGTCTCTTTCTTTAGTGTGAATCTGTGTTATCACAGTTGTGTGAGGGGATGGAGCACTGAAGATAACGTTCCGAGAATATTCAATTTATTTATATAGTTGAAATTTTATAAACATACGTGATCTATATACTGCGTTATAGATTATGACAGGCTGAATCTCTGACCTGTATTCAGTGACACTGTAAGCTATCAGTGGAACCAAGGTGTTCATGCAGGTGACTCAGAACAGAGTAGAATTTAATGTGGCCACGCAGTGGAAAAATCAGCGACTGTCACCCCCATAAGTCAAGATTTTAAACATGGCTGAAACAGCAACTGTTGATATTCTTCACGAAACCTTGGTCAAGAATTTTAATAAATATTTATCCTGCAACTGTTTTGGCTGTCTTCCTTTATCGTGAAGAACCCCTAAAAGTTGTAAGTAGGCTGTTTAGGTTTTTATATTGGTAACGCCACGTAGCACTCTGTATGAAAATCACTGGCTGTGCTGTGTGCAGTCTGTGGCTGGTTTGCATTGTTGTAATATTCGCTATTGTAGCGTTGGGCTGTTGGCTGTTAACATCGCCTAGCGTTGCGCAGTTGGAGGTGAGCCGCCAGAAGTGGTGGATGTGGGGAAGTGAGATGGAGGATTTTTGAGAGCGGATGATATGGACGTGTGTCCATCAAAAACAGTACATTTGTAAGAATTGATGTCATGAACTGCTATATATATTATGACTTTTGAACACTATTAAGGTAAATACATTGTTTGTTCTCTATCAAAATCTTTCATTTGCTAACTATGCCTATCAGTAGTTAGTGCCTTCAGTAGTTTGAATCTTTTATTTAGCTGGCAGTAGTGGCGCTCGCCGTATTGTAGAAGTCCGAGTAACGATGATTTTTGTGAGGTAAGTGATTTGTGAAAGGTGTAGGTTAATGTTAGTCAGTGCCATTCTTTTGTAGGGATTGTTAAAAGTCAGATTGCGTTGCACTAAAAATATTGCGTGTCACTTTAGTGAATGTCTGAGTACGTTCGGTTTTGCTCAGCTGTTTGAAAATCAAATAATGTAAGGGATTTCCCAGCACAGTAACTCACAAATTTTTCTAAGGGGACGTTTCAAAGTATTTACTGACAGAATACCAGCGTTTTTTGTTGCTCCCTTCTGTTTGAATGTGATACAATATGAATTTAGAGCAAGTAACAAACAGTTACTTGGGAGATACTCCAATGCGAATGTTGTAGAGAGAGAAAAAAAGAGAACAAGGTTTTTCAACAACTTTAAATAATGTGGTATGGATATAAATATAAGCAGTGTTGACAAAAGTCGTGGGATAGCGATGTACGCATCTACAGTTGGCGGTTGTATCACTTACACAAGATATAAAAAGGCTGTGCATTGGCAGATCTGTTAATTGTACTCAGATGATTCATGTTAAAAGGTGTCTGACGTGATTGTTGCCGCACGATGGGAATTAACAGATGTGAAGGCGGAATTCTAGCTGGAGCTAGATGCATAGGACATTCCATTTCGGAAATTGTTAGGGAGTTCAGTATTCCCACATCAACAGTGCCAAGAAGACGCCCAGAAATCCAAATTTCAGGCACTACCTCTCAGTTCGGACAAAGCAGTGGCCGACAGCTTTTACTTAATGACCGAGAGCCGCGGCGTTTGCACAGCTAACAGACTAGCAGCACTGCGTGAAATAACTGTAGAAATCAATGTGGGACATACGGCGAACGTATCTGTTACGGTAGTGAAGTGAAATTTAGCGTTAATGAGCAATGGCCGCAGACAACCGATGCGAGTGTTTTGCTAACAGCATGATATCACCTGCTGCGCCTCTCCTGGGCTCGTGACCATATCGGTTGGATTTTAGACAATTGGAATTGATTGGGATGGTCATATGGATCTCAATATCAGTTCAAATGGCTCTGAGCACAATGGGACTTAACTACTGTGGTCATCAGTCCCCTAGAACTTAGAACTACTTAAACCTAACTAACCTAAGGACATCACACACATCCATGCCCGAGGCAGGATTCGAACCTGCAACCGTAGCAGTCGCGCGGTTCCGGACTGCGGGCCTAGAACCGCTAGACCACCGCAGCTGGCTCAATGTCAGTTGGTAAGAGCTAATGTTAGGGTTTTAGTATGGTACAGACCCCACGAATCCACGGACCCAAGTTGTCAAAAAGACACTTGTGCAGCCTAGTGGTGGCTCCAAAATGATGTGGATTGTGTTTTCATGGAATGGACTGGGTCCTCTGGTCCAATTGAACCAATCATTGTCTGGAGATGATTATGTTTGGCTACCTGGAGACGATTTGAAGTCATTGATGGACTTCATGTCCCTAAACAAAGAAGGATTTTTTGTGGATGACAATGCTCCATGTCACTGGGCCACAATTGTTTGCGAGTGGCTTGAAGATCATTCTAGACAGTTGGAGCGAATTATATGGGCACCCAGATCGCCCAAAATGAATTCCACTGAACACTTTTGTATATAATTGTTACGTCAGTATGTGCACAAAACTTGCATGGCAACATATTCTAAATCATGGATGGCTGTGGAGGCAACATAGCTCAAAATTTCTACAAGATGTTTCCAAGAACTTGTTGATTCCATGGCACCACTCCTTCAACCAGTCAAGCTGTTTGAAGTGGTATAGTGATGTAACTACCGAGCAGAGGGCTCTCGTGATGTGTGAGTTTGAAAAGCATTAAAAAAAAATGAACAATGCAGTTTTTGGCAAGATAATTAAGGATTTGAGAAACCAATTCACAGTTTACCACTAGAAGGGTGCTACAGTGCAAGGCTTTATATCGCTGTATAAGTAGGGTACTATCTTCAATGGAGGATGTTCTGGTTTGGAGATGGCTGAAGTTTCAATAGAGCTCACAAACCCTGTCTAAGTTGGTATGTGTGTACATGTGTGTATGCTAGGTCTATCCAAACTCCACGTGTTACAGTTTTATTGTTCAAAGATCTAAAATTACTTTATATGGATACAGGGTGAAGGGAAGCAATTCATATGAATTAATAAGGTGCCTCACCATTAGATTCTAAACTGCTGGATATGTGAGCGATAATCCCTGTGGCAGAATACCTGCAAACCATAGGATAATTGGCCTAATGAAAGATGAAGCAAATAGGTCACAGGCTGTGGAGCTCATAGGCCCCAGATAAAAAATGTGCGCTTACGTCAGAATTACAAGTGCCACACAAAGGCACTCATGACTGATGATTACAAACAGTACTTTTTCAGCGGTGCTGACACTGTCCTGCATATAGTGCTACAAATAAGATTTTGATTGTGAGACCATGTGGCACACACTGTAACAGAACTGGAAGCTGGTTTGTCGCCCTGTCATGATGAACAGTTCGTTTTTGTGCATGGGACTGAGACAAATTCGTGCCTTTGACTCAAGTGATAATGAGAGAGTGGATGTATCTACTTCTAAACAGTGTATTAGTGTGTATGTGAAGTCGAATGGACCATTTGCCATAGCGTAAATATGTGATTGTATGTACAGGTTGATTGCACATTGTGTGTATATGTCAGTTGCATACATTGTGTGATCCCGAAAACGTGTGCTGTGTCTCAGTTTACTGTACACTACGTGTGTATATTTGTGTGTGTGTTTGCGTGCGTGTGTGTATTGTATAGCTTTTCCACATTTTATATATATACACTCCTGGAAATTGAAATAAGAACACCGTGAATTCATTGTCCCAGGAAGGGGAAACTTTATTGACACATTCCTGGGGTCAGATACATCACATGATCACACTGACAGAACCACAGGCACATAGACACAGGCAACAGAGCATGCACAATGTCGGCACTAGTACAGTGTATATCCACCTTTCGCAGCAATACAGGCTGCTATTCTCCCATGGAGACGATCGTAGAGATGCTGGATGTAGTCCTGTGGAACGGCTTGCCATGCCATTTCCACCTAGCGCCTCAGTTGGACCAGCGTTCGTGCTGGACGTGCAGACCGCGTGAGACGACGCTTCATCCAGTCCCAAACATGCTCAATGGGGGACAGATCCGGAGATCTTGCTGGCCAGGGTAGTTGACTTACACCTTCTAGAGCACGTTGGGTGGCACGGGATACATGTGGACGTGCATTGTCCTGTTGGAACAGCAAGTTCCCTTGCCGGTCTAGGAATGGTAGAACGATGGGTTCGATGACGGTTTGGATGTACCGTGCACTATTCAGTGTCCCCTCGACGATCACCAGTGGTGTACGGCCAGTGTAGGAGATCGCTCCCCACACCATGATGCCGGGTGTTGGCCCTGTGTGCCTCGGTCGTATGCTGTCCTGATTGTGGCGCTCACCTGCACGGCGCCAAACACGCATACGACCATCATTGGTACCAAGGCAGAAGCGACTCTCATCGCTGAAGACGACACGTCTCCATTCGTCCCTCCATTCACGCCTGTCGCGACACCACTGGAGGCGGGCTGCACGATGTTGGGGCGTGAGCGGAAGACGGCCTAACGGTGTGCGGGACCGTAGCCCAGCTTCATGGAGACGGTTGCGAATGGTCCTCGCCGATACCCCAGGAGCAACAGTGTCCCTAATTTGCTGGGAAGTGGCGGTGCGGTCCCCTACGGCACTGCGTAGGATCCTACGGTCTTGGCGTGCATCCGTGCGTCGCTGCGGTCCGGTCCCAGGTCGACGGGCACGTGCACCTTCCGCCGACCACTGGCGACAACATCGATGTACTGTGGAGACCTCACGCCCCACGTGTTGAGTAATTCGGCGGTACGTCCACCCGGCCTCCCGCATGCCAACTATACGCCCTCGCTCAAAGTCCGTCAACTGCACATACGGTTCACGTCCACGCTGTCGCGGCATGCTACCAGTGTTAAAGACTGCGATGGAGCTCCGTATGCCACGGCGAACTGGCTGACACTGACGGCGGCGGTGCACAAATGCTGCGCAGCTAGCGCCATTCGACGGCCAACACCGCGGTTCCTGGTGTGTCCGCTGTGCCGTGCGTGTGATCATTGCTTGTACAGCCCTCTCGCAGTGTCCGGAGCAAGTATGGTGGGTCTGACACACCGGTGTCAATGTGTTCTTTTTTCCATTTCCAGGAGTGTATATATATATATATATATATATATATATGGCTTCCTGTATAAAATTAAGACTCCACTGCAACAACTGCATTAAAGAATGACAACTGTAGAAAAGACTTTCTTTTAAAACAGTTATATCAGAGAAATATAGTGTAAAATCACAAAAACTGAGTTAGCTATGATAACTGTTTGAAAAGTTGCTATTGATAAATGGTGGCATCAGAGACAGCCGTGAGGGCTGGTTCCAAAGTCGTTTTCAAGTCTCAAACAGCTATGATGTATACATGCAAACTGAAGCAATGAATAAAAGTTTGCACCGAAGCTGGGATTTATGTTTGTATCCCGGTCTTGGTACAAATTTTCATTCATTGATTCAGTATGCATATACATGATATGTGGAAGATATATATTCTCATTTACTTTTTCTCGTGTTACTAGTGTCAGTGTAACAAAATATCTGTACACAGGCTGTCCAACGTGGAATGGTCAGTACTCAGCAGTACGGCACGACTCACTGTTTGATGCAGGAACTTCTGGTAAACAAGGACTCTAAAATGTATAGCTTAGGAACTATGATCCTTTCTTCATCTTTGATACTGTGAAACAAATCTCTTCTACAGCAAGCCCTTTGTTTTCTATGTTTTTGGAGAGGGCAGTATGGACCAAAACAAGAAAAAAATTGTCTAGTGAGCATGGGCTTCAAATGCATACATCAACACCGATGAGCATTTGTTCAATAGAAAAAAGGCGTTTCACATTATCAGAGATTGACAACTGCTCTTACTCCTCAAAGCATGCCTTTGACATCCAATCTCCCCTGCACTCTTTTGCTTCGAGAGATTATTCCTGTCATATCCCTGAATATTGATCATTACCTCTGGCATATCTTGTATATAATTTTGTTGACATCATTATTAATGTGTCTCTGAACATATTGTTACCAAAGAACAAAAATCATGTCAAACAGTTAGATATACATACTGTGAGTATCTCTAATATTCTTTCCAATAATACGCTGTACAAAAAAATTACAAATAAAGGAAGAAAAGTTTGTTACACTGCCTCCTTATAATTTACAGATCATGCCTTCAATCTTCAAAACCTAATTATATAAACGTAAGAAGGCAGCTCTACTGCGTACAGTTGTATAAACGAATAGGTGCATGGCAGAACATGAATGAGTGGGAGAATATTTAACAATGAAGGAAAATCCATGATAGCCATTTTTGGGTAATAAATTACAGTAGAATAATTCATAATAAGCAGTAGGGCAATGCTTCAGCTAACTTTTTTCTTAGTCTACCTGTAGGTGGTGGCAGTTTGTGATGATCCTTTCGTTGTGGCATACAGAGAATGGGGAAGAAGTCTGTCTGATGGTTAATAAGACCACAGGAGTGGCGGGGTAACTAATTTTTGGTCTGGTGGGGAGAATTACTTACTTTTTTGGCAATATAATTTGGGTGATCTAGCAGCAATGCGGAGTGTGCTCGCTCTGGCGCAGATTCATTACTGTAGTAAAACCATTGGATTTTTGGCTGGGGATAGTTTAAAGCTTTGTGTATTCTACACCTGTTGACAATGTCAATGCGGCGCGTTGTGTATTGTTGCTGATGTACTTTGTACATACTTGCCATTCTGGAATATCAGAGGCACTGATGAGGAGATATGCCACAGCCTGGCGTAATGTGAATGGTGCCGGCTGGAGTGGCAGTGCGGTTCTAGGCGCTACAGTCTGGAACCGAGCGACCGCTACGGTCGCAGGTTCGATTCCTGCCTCGGGCATGCATGTGTGTGATGTCCTTAGGTTAGTTAGGTTTAATTAGTTCTAACTTCTAGGCGACTGATGACCTCAGAAGTTAAGTCGCATAGTGCTCAGAGCCATTTGAATCATGTGAATGGTGGGCACGTAGAACACTTGTTGATTGGCGTTTGCCTTCAAGTACGTATTTGCAGTTGGGAATCTTACGGACTCTGCTACATGTCGTTCATGTTCTCGTCTGTAATTCGTCGTATTCGGAAAATGGTTCAAATGGCTCTAATCACTATGGGACTTAACGTCTGAGGTCATCAGTCCCCTAGACTTAGAACTACCTAAACCTAACTAACCTAAGGACATCACACACATCCATGCCCGAGGCAGGATTCGAACCTGCGACCGTAGCAGCAGCACGGTTACGGACTGAAGAGCCTAGAACGGCTATGTCACGGTGGCTGGCCGTATTCGGGAAACTATCGGATTTGGACCAGTATTTACAAGGATTATTTGCTTGTTTCATTGTTGTCTTCTCGCCTCTTGCCTTTGTAACTAGCCTATAATGGTCAAACTTATCCACGTGGTCAGAATTAACCTGAGAAGCCATGATAGCTGACTATTCTTGTTTAGGAATTCTTGGACAGCACTAAAACTCCATGTAAATCTGGCTTTCGATTATAGGTATAGACCTGTAAAATACAGATGTTTGCACTACCTGTCATTGTTTAACTCTCATGAGTAAGCTCTCGAAAGTCCACAGTTTCAGACTACATCACGAATAACCGAGAATTAACTATTCACGTTGCTGACAACTGGATGTAAGATCATTTTCTTATCTTATTGAGCTGAAAAAGAACTTGTCCTAGAGACATAACATAAGGTGAGCTTCAGTGAAAAAAGAAACTGGAAAATGGAAACTATAAGGCTCAACACTAATTTTCAGGGTACACTTGTTATGTTTAGTTGTGACGTATGAGGAGAAATGGTGGAGTGGTATTTTAACAAGATATATTGGATAAACGAGGTAATTTAACAATTGTTTATTTTACTCAACAAAAAGTAAACTCAAATACATTGTGCATTGGAGATCTTCTTGTGGTTCCCATGACACAAAAACGGCTATCACTCCACGTGGTCATAAACTATAAACACGAGTAACTGTCCACAGGTCTCGAAGAAGTACAGAAATTAAATTAGAATCCTACAAAGCATAGGCAATTTTTATTTTGAAAGATATGTGAGTATTTGAGGATCGCTTGAATTTCACAAACGCATGATGTTCTTAAGTCCGAGTCACCATTGAGAGTAAACTATTTCTCTACCCTGCCTGGGATATCTACAGATGCATAGTAGCATGTTTTCAACAATAATCTCGCAAAGAAGCTACTAAACGCAATGTATGCCATACGCATGAAGTATGCTGTGATCGGACCATCGTAAAATGCATTACGAGCCACAGAGCAGCTCGACATTATTCACATCAACAAACATTGCGAGAGCTGAAAGAAATAAGTGACACACAAAAGATACGAGGCTTGGCCAGGGATCGAATCCGACCATTGGATTTGTAGTTTCGTACTTTACCACCGAGCCACCGAAGCAGACAGGGTAACAGTTAGTTAATAGCGAAACGTAACTCAACACACAGTACACACCATTCACGTACATTTCTATGGTTCTCTTATCGACGACTCTTAGCTGAAAATACTAAATATAAATGTGGTACGGTTGGTTTTCGAATAACATTCTTCTTATTCACGATAATGCTCATATATATTTTGACAACACTTCTACGAGACTAACCATTTGTGCTGCATATATAAAAATGATTATATTACATTAAGCAGCCAATCGCACATGCGGATGCATTATTGATAATTCATTATGAACGTTTTGAAACGAAATTCCGAAACATGTTTTATAAATACCGTAGATATACTGTCAGTTAACATATTTCTGCATCAGGGGAACAATTCAGTTTATTAATATCATTAAAAGTTAACAATAATACCGTGTAATCCTAATTAACAACTAACAATTGTGAACATATTATCATTTCAGCCGACACTGCTTTCTAATTGTTACTGTATCCGTCATTCTGTGTATTTATTTATGTGATCAATGCTATCATAAAACCATCCAGCGTCTCCGAAACGGGTCGTATACTACATCACTTCATTGAAAATTTTCAACGTATTACTGTAGGTGGCTTTTCTTAACATTAATAATGCAATATTAAAACAATAATTTATTAATTACGAAGAAAATAAAACGAAGGTCAATACTGAAACAAAAACAAAAGACAGGTTTCGTATGGCTTCTTACGAAAATTTCTCAGCATACATGAATTTTATCCATAGTGGATGCTGTTGAACTTCCTGACTGTTTCTTTATAGGGTGTAGAAAAATTTCCGCTAGCGGTCACAATAAAAGGTTATTTGTTTGTCACACGACCGGTTTCGGGCTCTTGCGCAAATCTTCAGGTGTTTATACTTTCATACACATTTTTATATACTGGAGATCACTGTACAAATACAAAAAATTATATGCTGGTGACTAAACAGATACAAGTGGGACAATTGTAAGTAGCAAGGCAGCATTTGTGGAAAATATATCATCTGTACTTAAATAAAGGTGAAGCATGGTTGTTTTAGTTATGCTGTGATGACCGTTTTTCCACTTAGGTACACACTTATCATCATTTTCCCGTCCATATTTCAGTTTTATAAAGTTTAGCTGCATGTTTCACTATTACGATCTGCACTCGTGAAATACACGGTGTTTACATAAAAAACATGTGGGCTGTAGTCAAAGAACTTAGACGTAGCAGGTGTTAAGATGTTGCTCATACAGAAACATGTCAGTTATGGTCAAAAAACGTAGCCGCACCTTTCCACTTCCTGTGGCTAAATTCTTTATATGTGATGTGGTATTCATTATCACAGGATTAAAAGCATCAGTGATGATCGAACTAATTTCATCATTCCTCAGTTCAAAATGGTTCAAATGGCTATGAGCATTATGGGACTTAACTTCTAAGGTCATCAGTCCTCAAGAACTTAAAACTACTTAAACCTAACTAACTTAAGGAAATCACACACGCCCATGCCCGAGGCAGGATTCGAACCTGTGACGTAGCGGACGCGCGGTTCCAGACTGTAGTGCCTAGAACCGCTCGGCCACCCCGGTCGGCACTCCCACTTTTTTGCACACGGATGATTCTATTAAACTTTGGCGTATTCTTCATCTACACTGTGGTCCGAATCAATTTCTGATTCTGCAAACATCTTACAATCCAATATCTGATTTCGGAATCTTTGTCTGATCATGATCCAAACCAGCTGGAATCTCCCTGTATCTCTATACCTTTCGCAAGTATACCACCTCTTCTTCTGATTCTTGAACAGTACATTCACTATCACTTAACATAATTTATTGCAGAACTCAATTAAGTTTCTACTCTCTCAGCTCTAATGCCAAACTCATTTTATCCAGTAACATCTTTCTTCTCTTCCTTCACCTACAACCATGTTCCAATCCCCCATGATTATTAGACCATCATCTTCCTTTACATACTGAATTACACTTTCACGTTACCCACATGCTTTCTCCGTCTCTGCATCTGCTGCTTGTGACGTCTGCACGTATTCCTGGACTATTGTTGTCGACGTTGGTTTGTTGTCGAATATGCTTCGAACACGCTGACACTGAACTGCTCACAGCAGTCCACTTTCTGCCATATTGTCCTTTACGTAACAAATCCATCCCCGTTCATCTACATTTCTATCTATGTCTACTTGGATACTCTGCAAATCAACGCAGTTGTCTGGCAGAGGGTTCATCGAACAACCTTCGCAATAATTCTCTGTTATTCCAGTCTCTAACAGCGTGCGAGTAAACGAACACTTACATATTTTCGTACGAGCTCTGATTGCCTTTTTTTATTATGATGATCGTTTCTCATTACGTAGGTCGGGGTCAAAATAATATTTTCACATTCGGAGGGTAAAGTTGTTGATTGAAATGTCATGAAAAGGTCTCGCTTCAACCAGAATAGCCTTTGATTTAATGATGTCCACCGCAAATCTTATATCACGTCAGTGACACTCCTTCCCATATTTTTCGATAATACAAAACGTGCTGCCCTTCTTTGAACTTTCTCGATGTACTCTGTTTGTCTGGTAAGCCTCTCACACCGCCCAGCAGTACTCTGAAAGAGGACGGACAAACATTTTAGTGTAGGTAGTCTCTTTAGTAGATTTGTTCCATTTTATGAGTGTCCTTCCAATAAAACCCAGTCTTTTGTATGCCTTACCCAGAATATTTTCTTTGTGTTCTTTCCAAATTAAGTTCTTCATTATTGTAATTCCTGGGTATTTAGTTGAATCTACGGCCTTTAGATTTGACTGATTTATCATGTAACCGAAGTTTAACGGTATCCTTTTAGCACTGGTGTGTATGACCTCACACTTTTCATTATTATTTTATGCTCAACTGCCAATTTCCGCCCACACAGATTTCTTTCCTAAATCATTTTCCATTTTTTGTTTGATCTTCGGATGACATTATTAGACGGTAAACGACAGCGTCATTTGCAAACAACCGAAGACTGCTGCTCAGATTGTCTCCTAAATCGTTTATATAGATAAGAAACAGCAGAGGGCTTCTAACACTACCTTGGAGGACATCAGAAATCACTTCTGTTTTACTTGATGTCTTTCCGTGATACGATTTTCTGCGGCTTTTGTTATTGTACTATACTCGTCTGCTTAGAAAACCTTACATTTCTTCTATTTCTCTTCACTAACGTCTTCTGTATCTCGACTGAGAGTTTAAATTTCTCTTTTCTAGCTTCCATAAAAGTCCCCGAGAGAGCACGTTCCAGGAAGAGAAGGGCAACACACTACTTATTATCTACTAAATAATCCTAAATACGTCTTTAAAGTAACCACAACACGAAAATCCGAGAAGTTGAGCTAACACGAAGGTTAACCGACAATCAGTCCTTCCACGGGACATTCACGAAATGTTGCGGAGGGGACTACTGATCGTGATATCTGAAAGTGCTACAGTAGAGTCTCGGTAGTTCGAGTTTCCAGCCTCTTTTTAAAAAAAATAAAATAAAAAAATATTGCAACGATCTACTTTTTTTTTACTAACACGATAAATATTGAAAACAGTATTGCAAAAGATAGATAGGGAGAGTACAGCTCAGTGACAAAGGAGATAACAATGCAATCAACACCGACGATTAGCTCGCTGCCCTGTTGCACGAACATCTGTTGTCAGTATGGCACGAAATAGACCCGACTGCTGTCGCTGCTACCGATCACAACTGGGGAGTTCGTACGCTGCTGTAGTTCCCAGTACCTGTACAGTGTTGTGTGCCGTTTTGTTTGGTGACTGTGTGTTCCATTGTACATCTTACAAAGATGAGTGCTGTAACAAAAAAGAGGAAATTTGTGCCTTTGCATTTAAAATTAGAAGCACTAAGACGTCTTGACAAAGGAGAAACAATAAAAAAACCGACTTAAATTGGAAAAGTTTTCTTCACAGACATGCTAACACGAATCTCTCAGTCGAAGAAGTATAAAGAAGTCAGACTTCGAAAAAACAAGTGAGGTGTTGTTCATGTGGTTTACCCAACAGAGACAGAAGGGTGCTCCGATTACGGGCCCAATCTTGCAAGAAAAAGCTTTGTTTTTCAGAAACCAGCTGCAGGAAGGAGATGGAAATTTCGCCGCTAGTGTGGGCTGGCTCGACAAGTGGAAGAAGAGGTATGGAGTGCGTCAAGTAGACGTATGTGGAGAAAAACTGTCTGTTGAGGCTGAGGCCGTTTCAGAATTTATCGTCTAGTTTAAAAAAATCGTAACTGACGAAAATTTGTGTAATGAACAAATTTATAACTGTGACGATACTGGGCTAAATTTTAAAATGTTACCAGCGAGAACACTTGCTTCTTGTGAAGAAAAAAGTGCTCCTGGGCACAAACAAAGCAAAGAGCGGCTCACAGTTATGGCAGCTTCAAATGCAACTGGAAACAACAAACTAAAACGAGTTGTTATTAGGAAGCCCGCCAAGCCAAGAGCATTTAAGAATGTATCCATTTCAGCTCTTCCGGTTGTCCATACACACCAGAATAATGCCTGGATGAATCAGGAAATCTTCAAGAACTGGTTTTTTAACTCATTTGTACCTGACTGTAAGAATTGTTTAAAAGAAAGGGGACTGCCATGCAAATCAATTTTGCTCATGGATAATGCGTCCTCATATCCAAGTGCAGGAGGACTACAGTGCGACGGTTTTTCCCATCAGACGTTACCTGTCTCATTCAGCCCATGGATCCGGGCGTTCTGGAATGTCTAAGAAAAAAGTATCAACGGCGGTTGCTACAGTCTTCAAGGACGTCGTGTACTGGATTAGCGAATCTTGGAGCGAAATAAAGTCAGACACAATTTCTAAGTCATGGAAGAGAATTCTACAGGAAAGCATGCCAGACACAGAAACTGAAGATTTAGCAGATGAGGACGATCAACCATTGTGTAATTTAAGCAGAAGATTGCCAGGGTGTGAAGAGGCAGATGAGGTGGAAGAAGGCGAGTGGTTAAATTCGGACGAACAGCTGGAAGTGAGAGACTCTTCTATAATTGACATGGTTGACATTCCATCACAGTGTGAGAGTGACGAGGATGACAAGGCAGAGGCTTACCGATGATGGGTCACACCGATGGCTACGCTGCTCTCGAGGCCGCCGTATGCTACGTGGAACAACAGCCTGAGGCGACACCAGCTGACCTACTGCTCCTGAGACGGTGGCGTGACATTGGCGCGAGTGAACGTTACAGCTTCACCAAATAAAAGGCGCTTCACTATTACTTGTCTAAATAAATAATTATTGTTATTCTGCCAATGCAAATGCATGTGTAAATACTTTTATTTTAATAAAAGTCATATTTTGACCTGTATTACTTACAATATCATAATATTTCCTTTTTCCATTTAAATTTCGATAGCCCGAGTTTTCGATAGTTTGAGCTGGTTCCGGTCCCGTTCACCTCGAACTATCTACACTCTACTATATTCACTATACGCCATAAAGTGGCTTGTGGACTGTTATTGTGGAAGTATTTACATCCGTTCGCCATTGAGTTTCTTTTGTAAGTACCTCTTGAAAAAGTGCACTTAATTTGCCGAAATAGGGCCAGTGCCCAGAAACTGCACCTTGCTTTGAGAGGAGCAAACGTGAACTAGGAAGAACCTACCGACCAGAATGGATTCTGAGAGGCCGGGAGGGGGCGACTGGGGAAAAGAGATTCAGGGCGAAGGGCGAGTCAACAAATTAGTTTTACCGATGAATATTTAAATCATGTTTGCAGGGCCTTCCGCACCCTCGGGCCTCCTAATTGTTCAGAGAACTCAGGCGAGTGGCTAAGCCAAGGGGCAGGACGCACTCTGCGGCTGCTCAAAGGGGACTTCTCCAGGCAGCCTTTCAAAAAATCTAGACGCTCTCGAGTCAGTGAAGGGACTGGAAGGGGGGGGGGGGGAGGCAGGAGGTGGGAAATGGGTAAAGGACGGCGCTGAGGAAGAGACAGTCAGAGAGGATCGCGGAAGAAGCGAGGAGAAAATTGCTTGAACACTGATTGTGGAATTCATTATGCATATTAAGATTCGGAACGGGGGTGGGTGGTCTTTAGCTTGTGCATAACTCATCGACATCTCGAGGCCCCTCCAGCTTATAAAACGTTTCCGCGCGAGGGTTTTTATAAAAGGAAAGCGACTGTATTGTAGCTGACGCTCTTAAGCAGGGGTTGCTCTGCCGTCTTTTCCCTCTTTTTTTTTGCCTCGCCCTTGTGGACGGAGAGTGCCCTCGGCAGAGGCTGAGGAGCTCTGTGCACATTGAGCGAGACGTAGAAGTGACGATGAGAGCGGCGGCAACAGAGAGAGGGGGTGAGAGAGAGAGAGAGAGAGAGAGAGAGAAAGAGAGAGAAAGAGAGTGAGAGGGCAGGTTGTAGGGGTGTAGCAGAGGGGCGAGAGACGGCGCCTGTTGACAAAACCGCAGACACGGCCGCCGCTGGCGCACGCGAGCTCGTTGCCTGCCTTTGAAACTGTTGTCCGTGTAATTAAAACAAAATGGATCTTCCCGTTCTTTCATTCCACATTCCTCTGCCGCTTTCTTTGCTCGGTAGCTCCTGCGGAGACGCGAAAAGCTGTGTCTACAGCTGAAGAAACACGTGCCGTCACAACGGTAGTCCGAGGGAAGGGCAAAACCTTCGTTGTTCGTCCGTATCTCTTTCGTCACCAGCATCTTTCTGCATCACGTTCAAGGCGGGAGTTGTGGATCGTGAATGAAATACCGACATCCAGCTTTTATTGGTTTTTTATAGTTTTTTGGAAGATCATACATCGTCAGGTTGAAACGTGTTTACACAGGGTAAACTAATTCAAGTTTTGTAAGAAAATATTGTATTGAACTGGAGATGGACAAATGTAGTATGGATTGTGTAGTAGCGTCGCTGCTAAACAGCGATCGCTGATTCAAGGTGTTGTTAGAGTTCTTTACATCGAGAGACGTATGGAGGACTCTCAGGTGTAAAGACGTATCTCATGTGTGCTAGATATATATATTTACTCTCTAAGGGCAGTAATGATTATTTTATTTGCAAAATACTATGATGTTTACTGTCTGTAAAAGGAATCTCAACAGAAATTGGAAATAAGTAAGCTAAAGAAAGTTGTTTTGTTACTGATGCAATACACGTATTCATAAGTGATGACTTAGACAACGTATAGCATTTACATCCAAAGATATGGTAATCGGTTTATTGAGTGTGCTAATTGTGCGCATTATCAATCGTCAAACAGTCAAAATACAAGTTTTAAAGTTAGTGCCATATTGTTACTTACCCCATGTCAATACCAGTTCCGAGATCCAAGTCATTTTTGATTCACTATTTTACTCAATAAGTAATTGTCCCAGTCATAATCGATTTAATTAAAATGTATGCTAGGCAACAGCCTAGCACAATAGTTATTTGCTAACTATGCAATTCAAACTACTAACAGAGAGCAGTGCGAAGAGTGTTGCCACTGCGCAGATAAAGGTAAGAAATTTTATCACTTCAGGGATACCATTCATTGAGCACACGGACTATTACTTTCAAATTCATCATGTTTTGTTTTATTACCAGGGGCAATATCAGATCAACAATGTTGCGTCAGATTCAGTTTTTGTGTTATGGAAATTCATGCATTTTGGGTTTGGCTTAAAGTTATTGACGGTTTACAATGTCGCAGCTAAATTAAATCTACATTCTCGCAGCCAGAAAAGTCCATTACAGTGTAAAGTACACATTCACAAACAAGTCCTCTGCCGCAACTTCACCTGCCCATGTTAGACACAATTTTCCTGCCTGAATTATGTAGTACTATCGCCGTCAGAGGGTGGTAAGTCCCACCGCCAAACCCCCAAAGTGAATTGCAGTGACGCAGTCACTGCCCTGTGGAAATTCACTGTCTCACCGACACAGCTAGACCGCAATAGACCGGTGATGCTGTATTGCATCTTATCACCCCGGACTACAAGTCCATTTAAAATATAAAAAAAAGAACCAATGATGACAGTTGTGTTCCATACTACCGTTACTTACTTACCGACACAGCTAGACCGCAATAGACCGGTGATGCTGTATTGCATCTTATCACCCCGGACTACAAGTCCATTTAAAATAAAAAAAAAAGTACCAATGATGACAGTTGTGTTCCATACTACCGTTACTTACTTACCGACACAGCTAGACCGCAATAGACCGGTGATGCTGTATTGCATCTTATCACCCCGGACTACAAGTCCATTTAAAATTTAAAAAAAAGTACCAATGATGACAGTTGTGTTCCATACTACCGTTACTTACGTTATTTAATCATTATTCGGCCGTATGTGCTTCATCATGAAGAAAATACGTGAAATGCGTATGTATTGCCAATAATTAACGGTTTCTGCTGAATAATAGTCATCTTAAGAGCATACCCTTTAAATAATCAGTAATTCTGTATAATATTTGCCACCACACTACGGTACTACGGTTAGAAACTGTAATTCATAACGTGCTTACGAAAGTATCAGTACCGAATAATAACACTGTTGGTCACAACACCATCGTTATTAGGTGTACTTTGATTGTGCTTACTAATGGATCTCTACCTAAATACAGTGTTAGCCACACTGTGTGTAACACGCCGGTAGAGAAATGCAGGTCAAAGCATGGCTATTAACGCTTCAAACCTTCGGAAGGCTAATCTGCAGAATCAGCTAAGTCATTCGACGTATGTGCACATCACTCTAATGAGGATATATCGAGAGGACGCAAACAAGGAGAGTGTGAATGGTCAGAGGCTTGCTTAGCTAGCGACTAAGTGCAATTAAAATACTAAAAATTCTTATGGCTCAAAAATTCGAAGAAAGGCGCCTCGTATCTCATTAAAACTTACAATAGGGTTTTCAGGATGAAGAAAGGGTTTCCAGGATGAAGTCTACGAGTACTGATAAGCCGTTATCACACGTGAAAATAAAATTGCACTCCTAACAGCTGCTACAGAGGCATATACCGAGTTATTCTTTCCGAGCTCCAGCCTCGAATTACACGAGAGGAAGCCATAACACAGGGTGTCTCAGTTGAGACAGGCCACCCGAAATATACAGGCGTGAAAAACTGTAAGACAAAAGTGACTTCACTTATTGTTTCACTGTCAAGTAACATACACTATTGGCCATTAAAATTGCTACACCACGAAGATGACGTGCTACAGACGCGAAATTTAACCGACAGGAAGAAGATGCTATGATATGCAAATGATTAGCTTTTCAGAGCATTCACACAAGATTGGCGCCGGTGGCGACACCTACAACGTGCTGACATGAAAGTTTCCAACCGATTTCTCATACACAAACAGCAGTTGACCGACGTTGCCTGGTGAAACGTTGTTGTGATGCCTCGTGTAAGGAGCAGAAATGCGTAACATCACGTTTCCGACATTGATAAAGGTCGGAATGTAGCCTATCGCGATTGCGGTTTATCGTATCGCGACATTGCTGCTCGCGATGGTCGAGATGCAATGACTGTTAACAGAGTATGGAATCGGTGGGTCCAGGAGGGTAATACGGAACGCCTTGCTGGATCTCAACGGCCTCGTATCACTAGCAGTCGCCGGCCTGGGTGGCTGAGCGGTTCTAGGCGCTCCAGTCTGGAATCACGCGATCGCTACGGTCGCATGTTCGAATCCTGCCTCGGGCATGGACGTGTGTGCTGTCCTTAAGTTAGTTAGGTTTAAGTAGTTCTAAGTTCTAGGGGACTGATGACCTTAGAAGTTAAGTCCCATAGTGCTCAGAGCCTTTTGAACCATCACTAGCAGTCGAGATGACAGGCATCTTATCTGCATGGCTGTAACGGATCGTGCAGCCACGTCTCGATCCCTGAGTCAACAGATGGGGACATTTGCAAGACAACAACCATCTGCACGAACAGTTCGACGACGTTTGCAGCAGCATGGACTATCAGCTCGGAGACCATGGCTGCGGTTACCCTTGACGCTGCATCACAGTCAGGAGCGCCTGCGATGGTGTACTCAACGACGAACCTGGGTGCACGAATGAGCCAACGTAATTTTTTCGGATGAATCCAGGTTCTGTTTATATAATCATGATGGTCACATCAGTGTTTTGTGACATCGCGGTGAACGCACATTGGAAGCGCGTATTCGTCATCGCCGTACTAGCGTATCACCTGGCGTGATGGTATGGGGTGCCATTGGTTTCACGTCTCGGGCAGCTCTTGTTCGCAATGACGGCACTTTGAACAGTAGACGTTACATTTCAGATGTGTTACGACCCGTGGCTATACCCTTCATTCGATCCCTGTGAAACCCTACATTTCAGCAGGATAATGCACGACCGCATGTTGCAGGTCCTGTACGGGCCTTTCTGGATACAGAAAATGTTCGACCGCTGCCCTGGCAAGCACATTCTCCAGATCTCTCACCAATTGAAAACGTCTGGGCAATGGTGGCCGAGCAACTGGCTGGTCACAATACGCTAGTCACTACTCTTGATGAACTGTGGTATCGTGTTGAAGCTGCATGGGCAGCTGTACCTGTACACGCCATCCAAGCTCTGTTTGACTCAATGCCTAGGCGTATCAAGGCCGTTATTACGGCCAGAGGTGGTTGTTCTGGGTACTGATTTATCAGGATCTATCCACCCAAATCGCGTGAAAATGTAATCTCATGTCAGTTCTAGTATAATATATTTGTCCAAATTATCATCTGCATTTCTTCTTAGTGTAGCAATTTTAATGGCCAGTAGTGTAGCTCGCTGGAACTTGGGCTCTACACAGAAAGAGCTGCTACAGCATAATGTAGAAGGTAACTGAAAGAAATACGCGATGAGAGGAATAAGAATGACACTCTTATTCAAAGACTATAATTACGCTAAAGTGATCGTTATTTATTATGGTTTCCTGGACACTACAAAAGGCAGAATATGGTTCTTAATAGGATGCGTGATCATCGCGGACGACAGTGCGTGCTCTGCAACGTGTTCCCATGCTCACCACAACGTTGGTAGGGAGTTCTTGTCGTAAAACGTTCTATTCCTCCACTAGCGTGATTCACCTGCTGAATGGGAGTTGATGCGCATTAACGTGTTGCAGTATGTCTCCACGCCACACCATACACGTGCTCGATGGGATTTAAGTCGGAGAACGGGCAGGCCAGTCCAATTGCCGAATATCCTCTCGTTCCAAGAGCTGCTCCAACTGCACTGTTCGATGCTGCTGCGTATCGTCGTCCATTAAAATGAAGTCAGGTCAGAAGGTACCCCAGAAGAGAGGCACATGGGAACGGAATACAGTGTCATAATAACGTTGACCAGCGAATGTACCGTGTTCAAATTTTTGGAGATCAGTACGCTCATGCAACATTACGCATCACCACAGCATAACTCATGGACCACCACAATGGCCATGTTGGACACAGTTTCTGGGTGCATTACATGTTGTCACCCCTCGCCATGTCTAAGTACGTCCAACATTGTCGAACATGATTGTTTCCGTGGTGCAGATGTATGGTGGAGAGGTGAACCGTTGCATGGGCTATTGACTTCTAAATCTGTAAACGCGGTACACTCACTGATCAGTAATCTGACACGGTACTCCTCCTCCAAGTGCACTTCTCCAGGGGTGCATCTGGCTCTGACTTCATTTCTAAGTATGACATTGCGCGACCGCTTGGAACAGCGCAGGTGGAGCAGCGCCTGGAAGGAGAGGATGTTCGGCCAATGGTGATGAAGTTTGGTTTGTGGGATGCCCAACTGCACGGTCATCAGCGCCCGTACAAAGTCCCAATTTCTACACAGTCCATTTTCCTATTTAAACCCAATCTAGTCACTCTCACAAATGATGATGATGATGATGATCATGATGAAATGACGAGGACAACACAAACACCCAGTCCCCGGGCAGAGAAAACCCCCAACCTAGCCGGGAATCAAACCCGAGACCCCGTGATCCAGAGGTAGCAACGCTAGCCCCTAGACTATTAGCTGTGAACTTCGGCGAATGGAACAGCCTGCCCGTTCCTCGACTAAATCCCGTTGAGCATGTCTTGGATGCACTAGGGAGACGTACTGCAATACGTTCGCGTGCACGAAAGACCCGACCATCCAGCAGTTGTCACCCGTGTTGCTGGCTGAAGGTTACGCAATACTACAAGAACATCTATCCCACCGTGTGACAAGCACGGGAGTTCGTTTCAGAGCATCCATTGCCGTCCTTGGTCATCACACAACCTGGTAAGAACCATGTCGTGCCTTTAGTACAGTCCCAGGTGCAACCTCAATTGCGCTGACTTTAGTGTAATTATTGTTTTTGAATGAAAGAGTGATTTCTGTTCGGGTGGTTGAGTAATTCTTTCATTTACCATGTGTAGTACACTGTAGCAGTCCTTTCTGAGTAGAGTCCATATTTCATCGAGCTATGTCACTTAGCAGTGACACATTATGAGAAAGTTATTTTCGTGCTCAAGCTGTGCACGCCAGTGAATATCCATAGCGGAAAATGTTTCGAGATGCAGTTTTCACGAAGCTATTGAGAAGTTTCTAATGCATACAGATAATTTTTAACGTCAACAGCTGCCAAGTTGGGGCTACGGTTTTTAAAAATTAAACTATGTACTATTTCTGTGGCAATGGAGACTCCCTTCGAGAATGTCTTACCTCTTTATTCCCCACGTTTTACAACTTGATTTTTATTAATAATTGTGGCATGTAAGTAAATATTGGGCAAAATGTCCAAAATCTGATTTAGAGATAATCAACAAAATGGGCATAGCCATTGTACAAAAGCAGTATAAAAGTTAGGGATCGCGACACAAACACAAAAACTATACGGGTTTCATGTCATATGTGTGTTTTTATTCTGTCTCGGTAGGTTTAAGAACAAAATGGTAAAAAAATTGAAGAAAATGAAATGTTCAGTATGCAATGACTGTAACGTAAGTAACGATACGAGTCCCATCACATCAGTTTTCATCCCTTTCACAACATTCTTTCAGTACCTCTCATTTTTCTCAAATCCTGTCTGTATTCTTCAGACAAGCTAGGTTCACAGTGTAGTGTTACCAGCTGTAAATGATAAACACCAGAAGCCTTCACGTTCCTCTTCAAGATGTAATGATCCTTAAACTCTTCATCTGGATTGAGAGTTGACCGAAAGTGCAGTACCCCTAGCCATTACACAGTCATTTTGGTCTACTGTGGTTTTTAAGTACACACATTGGTATAATTCATATTTTTCCAGCAGTTGACTTAAGGCTGCAAAAATTTCGTTCTTGCGCAACAGCCACTGTGAATAGTGTTGTGCGCGTAGAGTATGTCCTACTCAATGTAAACAAACTCACGATTCCAAGACATAAAAGAGTGTTCTTTCACCAAAAACTTGTGTCCTGTTTCCGTAAAGTAACCATTTTCTGTTATGTACATAAATAATTCCACGCAAGTAGATAATAATAACCTCAAAATCAGAATGATCGTTTTTGACGATACTGTATTCGGTTCAATAGTAAATTAAACACATTAAGATACGTTAACATTACTTACGTTGATTCCAAGCCTTATAACAAATGTGAAAATGACAGTGAAGCTGTACTTGGTGCTTGGGAGTCTCTTTTATGGTAAGCACAATATTTTCCTTTCGAGTGTATTCCTTTCCTTCACTGCTTCAGAGAAAATAATTAAGAATTCTCACTGCTTTTCTATTCACAAAAAATATTTAATTCAGTATTCCACACGGGCCAACCAACTCCGCTCAAAGGGCAAGTTGACCCAGCAGTTTGGATAAGTTCTCCCACAGGAGTTTATGATCTAGTTTAGCTATCACATTCGTTAATTAATTGAAAATATTTTGACTATAACATTAAAGGTTTCTTTTAATGCAAATTCCTACATATTTGTGATTAACATTACAATCATAAATGGTGTCATCAGTGTTACAACAACAGTTTGACGGGAAAGTATGTCCAAATTCGTTATTAGTCTTCGTCTGTCTTTACAGTACAAACATTCATACAAAATTGTTTCAGGTCATTTTGAACTCATGACAAATCTCTCCACAGGAATACAATTTGTGTATTGAACCCATTCATGATCTTGATTGTTATCAAAACGTGGTTTAAGACATATAACACACAGGGTATCCTCCATCTCCATCTTCTTTATTTGGATAACCTTCTTAAGCATGCCTACTTTATTTCTGGGCTTTATTTGAGGAGATTTCGCTTCAAATGGCTGCATTTTTTAGAAACTTTTTTTTGCGCTGAAAGGTCATATTTCCCTTTAAATTGTTTTGTTTCCCGTCTGTGAGGCCTCATGTTCGCGCAGGCACAGAAATGCCTGACAGAACTGCTGACGTTTTTCTTCCTTTGTTTGCTCTCTTTTTTTGGTATCCATACCCCCAATCAGTAAAATCAGAACGCTTCTAGGATGACTCCGTTGTCTGTCCATCTTTCTGTGTGTCTGTCCTACCGTTGCAAAACGTCATTTTTAAGAATGGGTAGACGTACCAAATTGAAATGTATGTCATATACTAAGGTGCACATTCCCTTGGCGGTGTACAAATTGAAACTTCTAAATCAATGCAGTCAAAAGATACGGCAGTTTCTGTAACGTCTTTTTATACTCGAAAACTCCCACTCACGAAAATCCATAGGGTATTTCCCTTTGACCTGGAATCAGGAAATTCGGCAAGAAGCAATCCGAAAATAATGAATTTGTGTACGTATGACATGAATTCTCATTCGTCTGTCCTTCCGCCTCTGAAGACCCCTTTTTCTCAGAAAGTGGTAGACGCATCAACTTGAAATTAGTGTCATATGCTGAGGTGTATGGTTTTCTGGCGGTACAAAAACTCATATGTCAGAGCAATCCAAAGATACGGCTGTTTTTTTCATATAATTCGATACTGGCAGTTTAACTCGTTAAACCCCTAGGGTACTTCCTGTTGGCCTGGACTCACGAAATTTGCCAAGAAGCGAGGTTTCACAGTTGAAGTTAAGCTACAAAATTAGAAAATCGTTAACTTATAAGTATATCACAAGAAAAAAATGCTTCAAGCGACCATTCTGTCAGGCCTTTGGACAGTAGTGATTCCAGTTTCTTCTACATTCCAGATGTGACCAGGAATCAGTTTCAGTCTTGTCAAAACACTGGTAATCTCCTAGGGTATGCTGCAGGATTTTAAAATTAACATCACCCGATTAGTCGGCGATCCGCCTTCTTCAAGAAGGTCGTTGTTGCTACTGCTAGCCCCCCCCCCCCCCCCCAACCCCATCCCCCCCACCCCCGAAAACTGATGCCAACGCTGCAAACTGTCGTCCTATATGAGCCTTCACACCGTACAAGGCGCATGCGCTGCCCATCACAGTTGCTCCCCTCTCCCCCTCACCGCCCATAAGAGTGGGCTGGTGGCACAGCGCCAAGTAGAACACCAGCCCAAACACTATGTAACACTAAACGACTATCTTCAAACACTCGGACTGACAGCGCCAAAGAGTGTTGGATTTTGACTCGATATAGAAAGGGCTCCGTGGCCTGTCTTTATTAATCAAATTATTTACCAACCTAATTTATATTACATTTTTATAAACACTCTTCCAAAACCCAGAAGTTCTGGCATCTATCAGAGTCTCGTCAAATTTCTAACCATGCCCCTGTTTTAAACAATGTTCCCTTACACCAATTTTTTAGGCTATTGCAGCCTCGTGTGACGGTGATCTTCCTCACACATGTCCTGAACAGTGCGAATCGAACGTCCATGAAAGCCTTTTCGCAGTGAGATGGAATTTTGTATAAGCCTTTATTCCAATGTCCCACATCGTCTCTGGCAGAGCTGAGTAGTGCCATAATCTTGGGAAGTGGACAGAAAACACTCTTCAGGTGGAAACTCCTTACGTTCTTCCAAAATGAAACGTTATGCTTCCAGTATAAGGATTAAAGAGGCCACAGAGCTATGGTCACCTTCACGCAACTCCGGAGGTGGTCCAAACTCCACAGCCCCGACTAATCTGCCTCTCAGAGCATCCATTTTCATTAGGCAGAGCCTTCAAATGGGCAAGTTCTGGGGTAAACGGTCCATGTCGGCAGTATCATAATCAGTAAGTACGTGAGTTCTACGGACACCATTGCGTTGGTACGGTGGATATCAACTTTTAACGTGCAGATACCGATCGGTATATGTCGGCTTCCAGTGAACACTGTATGTAAGCCATGAAGTGCAGAAATGGAAACATACCGTCACTTCCGACTTCCACGATGAATTAAATGTTGGGATGAAGGCAGCTGAAGTGGTCCAAAAATCGGTTAAAAGTGACACCTCAATGAAGACACACAAGAAAAGAGCACATTGATTGCAAAGCCCTCCATGAATAAATTGGCGACCATGGTTGTTGAAAGACTATCCATAGCCATTCCATCGTCCTCTTCAAAAATGTTTCCATTAAATGAACAATACGCGGATGTCAGCTCATGGCTTCAAAACTCCTCATACAGTTTTCACTAATCGAGCCAATGGACTGTTCCAGAGGCACTCGGCTTTGTCTAAGTTGATACGGGGCATAGGAAGATTGGCATACACAAAATTCCGTGTCAGTGTGGCAAGGCTTGCATCAGCCGTTCGATTCGCATAGCTCAGCACAGGAGCGAGCGTGGCACTCCACGTCATATGAGGGTAGAACAGCCTAAAAAATCAGCGGTAGCGGAACATTGCTTAGACACAGGACAAAATTTGACGAGACTCTGATAATTACAAGCGCTTTCGAGTTTTCGAATTGTATTTACAGTTGATGTTAGGCTGGTATATACGAGGGTGAGTCAAATGAAAACCTTAGATTTGTAATAACAAATCGAAATTTCGCGCCGTTATGCTGTAAGTTGGTAAACGTGCTACAAACAGCGTTGATAATGGCCTGTCGGTGACAGGATAGTGCAGATGCACACATACCGCCACAGTATCAGTATAAAGATGGCTCCCCCACTTGAGACTTGCGCCAGGGAAGAACAGCGTTCTGTTATTCGGTTTTTGCGTAGTTAAGGTGTGAAACCTATTGAAATTCATCGACGAATGAAGGTTCAGTGTGGTGATGCATGTCTGTCACAGCAGCAAGTCTACGAATGGGGTAGGAAGTTGGCAAATGCTGTGACTTCAGTGGAAGATGCTCCTCGTCCAGGTCAGGCACAACGAGTTGTGACTCCACAAAACATTGCAGCAGTTGAAGCCATAGTGAAGGAACCATTCCTCATCACCAAAACCAAAGAAGTTTCGAACAGAACCATCAGCAGGGAAGGTTAGGCTGACTCTCTTTTGGGACGTAAAAGGCGTCATTTTGGAGCATTACATACCTAGAGGGACCACTGTCTCCAGTGAATTATACACAGATCTCCTAAAAAATCATCTGCGGCCTGCAATCAAATCAAAGCGACGTGGATTGCTGTCAGCAAGTGTCCTTTTGCAACCTTAAACAGTTGCATTAATCACAGACTTGCATTTTGAGTGTCTTCTTCATCCACCATACCCACCAGACCTTTCCCCAAGTAATTTCCATATGTCTGGGCCACTCAAAGACGCAATGGGAAGAAAGAAGTTCCGTTCTGATGAAGAGTTACGCCACGCGGTGCATGAATGGTTGCGCGGACTACCAAAAGAATTTTTTTCTAAAGGAAATTATGCACTTTGTAAGCGCTGGAGGGCTTGCATTGAGCGAGGGGGAGATAACGTTGAAAAATGCTACAGCTTTGTACCACTTCTGCACAATAAATAATATTTTTAAAAAATATTTAAGGTTTTCATTTGACTCACCCTCGTAATTTAATTAATAAAGACAACGATTTCCCGCTCAGCAGGACGTGGAACTATGTTCTACGTCGGTTCAGAACCCGACACTCTTTGGTAAGGCTTGCCGGAGTGCTCGAAGTCGGTCTTGGAGTGCGTTATATCATTCGCGGCGGTGCTCTGCTTGGGGCAGCGCCACCAGCTGAGTCTTGGGGTGGTGCAAGTGTGGTTTGTGGAGTAAGTGTGCTGTGCAGCGCATGTGCCGTATACGGTATGGACGCTTATATAGCATGAAGATCTGCAGACTTAGCGTCCGTTTCCAGGCGGGGTCTCAGCAGCAGTAGCATTTTCCTGAAGATAGAGAACAGATGGATCGCCGAAATATCATGTTGATTCTAGTATCCGGCAGGAAACTAGAGAAAAATACTAAGAATTATTTCTCCGGAAAAGCCTAATAAGTTATGAAAACATCTTCAGGCTATCAGAAAACAAGACAGTATAGTGCTTCTTGAAGCTAGTATATCGCGCTAAACTACACTGAAAAAAGTTGCAACGCCAAAAAAGGTTTTATGTAGAGTAAGGAAATCTCGGGAATATATCTAGGTAATATACTTAAGTGATTAACATGGCAAGATCACAGGCTAATGTAAGTAGGAGATAAGCCATTGCAAATGGGAAAAGATGGTCCATTAATAACCGAGTAGCCGCCATAATGTGGAACGCAAGCACGCAAACGTGCATGCATTGTGTCGTACGGGTGCCGGATGTCAGTCTGCGGGATGGAGTTCCACGTCTGTTGCACTTGGTCGGTCAATACCGAAATGGTTAATACTGTTTGTGGTCGACTGAGGAGTTGTCGTCTGACGATGTGCTCCACTGGAGACAGGCCTGGTGATCCAACAGGCCAAGGAAACTTGTCGACACTCTATAGAGCGTTTGGATTATAATAGCGGTATGCAGATAAGAGTTATCTAGCTAGAAAACACTACCTGCAACGCTGTTCAGGAATGGCAGCAAACAGATCGAATCATCAGACTGATGAAGAAATCTGCAGTCATGGTGAGCTGGATAACCACGAGAGAGCTCTTTCTGTTATACGAAATTGCATCCTAGACCATAACTCCTGATTCATTGTGTCTAGCACTCAGAAAGTCTGGCTGCAGGTCCTCAGATGGCCTTCTAATCAACACATGGCTATCATGGACACGACTTACCTACACCCTGCCCTCCACTCAACTCTCGCTTTGCGCCACTGAAGTCGAAAACGGTGGTGTTTTGGGGTCAGTGGTAAGCAAGCTACAGGGCTTCTGCCTCGGAACGTCCTTGAAGTGACCGATTAGTTAGACTTCGTTGTGTCACTGTGGTGCCAACTGCTGATCAAATGGCCGCTACAGATGCAGCGTGCTGTGCTAGAACCCTAAGTCGAACACGACGGTCTTCCCTCTCGGGGGTGACACTTTACAGTCCGGTGGCTGGTCTCCTTACGATTGTTCATTCTCGTGACTACCTCTGCCAGCGATCATATACAGTGGCTACATTCCTGCCAAATCATTCTGTAATATCGGAGGAAGAACATCTAGCTTCCCATATACCTATTACACTACCCCCTTCAAACTCAGTGACGTGTTGATATTGCCGTTTTTGTCACCTTAAAGGCGTTCTCGACTAACGTCAGCTCACCACGTCCAATTTGAAAGGTGACTACAGCTCACGACTGCTACAGCGTGTGTTTATAGCAAACCTAATTTTACATTTACAGGCAGCTGCACGGTTGTAGTGAGACCGCCTAACTTCTTTTGATCAAAAGTTAAAATATACACTACTGGCCTTTAAAAGTGCTACATCAAGAAGAAAAGCAGATGATAAACGGGTATTCATTGGACAAATATATTATACTAGAACTGACATGTGATTACATTTTCACGCAGTTTGGGTGCATAGATCCTGAGAAATCAGTATCCAGAACAACACCCTCTACCCGTAATAACGGCATTGATACGCCTGGGCATTGAGTCAAACAGAGCTTGGATGGCGTGTTCAGGTACAGCTGCACATGCAGCTTCAACACGATACCGCAATTCATCAAGAATAGTGACTGGTGTATTGTGACGAGCAAGTTGCTCGGCCACCATTGACCAGACGTTTTCAATTGGTGAGAAATCTGGAGAATGTGCTGGCCAGGGCAGCACACGAACATTTCCTGTATCCAGAAAGGCCCGTACAGGACCTACAACATGCGGTCGTGCCTTATCCTGCTGAAATGTAGGGTTTCACAGGCAGCGAATGAAGGGTACAGCCACGGGTAGTAACACATCTGAAATGTAACGTCCACTGTTCAAAGTGCCGTCAATGCGAACAAGAGGTGACCGAGACGTTTAACCAATGGCACCCCATACTATCACGAAGAGTGATATGTCAGTGAGGCGATGACGAATAAACGCTTTCAATGCGCATTCACCGCGATATCGCTAAACACGGATGCGACCATCATGATGTTGTAAACAGAACCGGGATTCATCCGAAATAATAACGTTTTGCTATTCGTGCAACCAGGTTCGTCGTTGAGTACACCTTCGCAGGCGCTCCTGTCTGTGATGCAGCGTCAAGGGTGACCGCAGCCATGGACTCCGAGCTGATAGTCCATGCTGCTGCAAACGTCTTCGAACTGTTCGTGCAGATGGTTGTTGTCTTGCAAACGTCCCCATCTGTTGACTCAGGGATCGAGACATGGCTGCACGATCCGTTACAGAAATGCGGATAAGATGCCTGTCATCTCGATTGCTAGTGATACGAGGCCGTTGGGATCCATCACGGCGTTCCGTATTACCCTCCTGAACCCACCGATTCCATATTCAGCTAACAGTCATTGGATCTCGACCAACGCGAGCAGCAATGTCGCGATACGATAAACCGCTAACGCGATAGGCTACAATCCGACCTTTATCAAAGTCGGAAACGTGATGGTACGTATTACTCCTCTCTACACGAGGCATCACAACAACGTTTCACCAGGCAACGCCGGTCAGCTGCTGTTTGTGTATGAGAAATCGGTTGGAAACTTTCCTCATGTCAACACATTGTAGGTGTCGCCACCGGCGCCAACCTTGTGTGAATTTGCATATCACAGCATCTTCTTCCTGTCGGCTAAATTTTGCGTCTGTAGCACGTCATCTTCGTGGTGTAGCAATTTTAATGGCCAGTAGTGTATGTCACTACCTTCAGTAACGTACTGTCAGGCTTGTTTTCCATGTGCGTTTCAAACACATGGAAAAATGAATTTGTTTTAGGGAAGTTTTTAATTAATCCTTGTATACATTAAGCAATAAGAAAACTACTAACGAACTTAGCTTTACATTTTAATTCGTTTATATTCGCGGTTATTATTAAAATATTGACAATATGAAGGTTAACGGTATAACACATAAGGATACTTTATATGAAATCTTCAGCGAGGTCAAATCCAACTCAGAATTTAAGTGAGTCTTTGAATGTGTTGCGGTAACTCTCTAAAGTCTTTCTAGGAATGTGAAAGTATTTGCTCAGTTCACTAACGGATCTGTGATTTGTTATGCCGTTTTACTTCTATCATCGCGAATCTCATAGTTGCGTCAAAAACATTGCCTCTTTCAGTTTTCTTTTTATAATTTTGACCCATCCTAAAAACAAAACGGCAGAAGAAAAAAAAAGCCATTATTACTTTCGAAGATCAAGTACATTTGCTACTTGAAAATATAGTTCCTGCAGTGTCCAATAAGCAATATTTTCATATTTATGGAACAATCATTTTAGTTGAATGCAGGAACACAAGTTATTGGATTGGGGAAAAAAGGAAAAAAATATCAAACATCGCACAGATTTTACCAGTTTAAAATCAATTGACGACACAATATAATTGTGTAAAAATTGTACTGGGTGTGATCTAGACTGCGTATGTCCTATTAAATCTAATTAGAGTACTCACAAAAAGGCAGCGTGGCAGGTTGGCAACGCGGCCGACGTACTACTATTTAAGTGGAACCGTGTGCCCTCTTGCCAAGTTGGAATTATTTAGTCCGTTTACGAAAACGTTTTAAACTTCAATCACCGTACACAGTGTCAAACTAATACTTAACCTCAGAACTTTAATCGTCTTACCTACTTCTTTAGTAAGAGCGTTGTTTTGGAGTACGCAACAGAACTATGGAGCAAGCGTAATCTTTTTCACTCACAAGTAAACGTAAAATGTGTATCCTCCATCTCTAGACAATATAAATGCACTGACACGTTTGTGCAAAGGCGACATATTATTGCCACCAACCTCCTTCGTCGGTGACGAATTCTAATGGCTGCTTAAAGATTCTGGACTTCGGACCTCTGTGACCAATGGGCCCAGGTCTTCCCAACCTCAGCTATAATTCATGTGTTTATTATGATGACGGTCGTAAGTGTGTTTACGTATCAAGCTTGTTGTGTGCACAGGCCATATAGTCTATTCCTGATATCAGATCGAACGCAGTTATGCAATTTATCTCTGTGGAACGAGCAGAACATCAGACAGATTGGAGTCAAATGAACTGTTTTGCTATTAGCAGATTGTCTTCCATTAGGAGCAGCAAAATATCTTTTAAGCACTAATGATATTTGTGGCTCTTCTGAATCCCATCAATAATACAGGTAGCAATCTACATCTACATCTACATCTACATTTGTACTCCGCAAGCCACCCAGCGGTGTGTGGCGGAGGACACTTTACATGCCACTGTCATTACCTCCCTTTTCTGTTCCAGTCGCGTATGATTCGCGTGAAGAACGACTCTCTGAAAGCCTCCGTGGGCGCTCGAATCTCTCTAATTTTACATTCGTGATCTCCTCGAGAGGTATAAGTAGGGGGAAGCAATATATTCGATACCTCATCCAGAAACGCACCCTCTCGAAACCTGGACAGTAAGCTACACCGCGATGCAGACCGCCTCTCTTGCAGAGTCTGCCACTTGAGTTTGCTAAACATCTCCGTAACGCTATCACGGTTACCAAATAACCCTGTGACGAAACGCGCCGCTCTTCTTTGGATCTTCTCTATCTCCTCCGTCAAACCGATCTGGTACGGATCCCACACTGATGAGCAATACTCAAGTATAGGTCGAACGAGAGTTTTGTAAGCCACCTCTGTTGATGGACTACATTTTCTAAGCACTCTCCCAATGAATCTCAACCTGGTACCCGCCTTACCAACAATTAATTTTATATGATCATTCCACTTCAAATCGTTCCGCACGCATACTCCTAGATATTTTACAGAAGTAACTGCTACCAATATTTGTTCCGCTATCATATAATCATACAATAAAGGATCCTTCTTTCTATGTATTCGCAATACGTTACATTTGTCTATGTTAAGGGTCAGTTGCCACTCCCTGCACCAAGTGCCTATCCGTTGCAGATCTTCCTGCATTTCGCTACAATTTTCTAATGGTGCAACTTCTCTGTATACTAAAGCATCATCCGCGAAAAGCCGCATGGAACTTCCGACACTATCTATTAGGTCATTTATATATATTGTGAAGAGCAATGTTCCGATAACACTCCCCTGTTGCACGCCAGAGGTTACTTTAACGTCTGTAGACGTCTCTCCATTGATAACAACATGCTGTGTTCTGTTTGCTAAAAACTCTTCAATCCAGCCACACAGCTGGTCTGATATTCCGTAGGCTCTTACTTTGTTTATCAGGCGACAGTGCGGAACTGTATCGAACGCCTTCCGGAAGTCAAGGAAAATAGCATCTACCTGGGAGCCTGTATCTAATATCTTCTGGGTCACATGAACAAATAAAGCGAGTTGGGTCTCACACGATCGCTGTTTCCGGAATCCATGTTGGTTCCTACAGAGTAGATTCCGGGTTTCCAAAGACGACATGATACGCGAGCAAAAAACATGTTCTAAAATTCTACAACAGATCGACGTCAGAGATATAGGTCTATAGTTTTGCGCATTTGCTCGACGACCCATCTTGAAGACTGGGATTACCTGTGCTCTTTTCCAATCATTTGGAAGCTTCCGTTCCCCTAGAGACTTGCGGTACACGGCTGTTAGAAGGGGGGCAAGGTCTTTCGCGTACTCTGTGTAGACTCGAATTGGTATCCAGTCAGGTCCAGTGGACTTCCCTCTGCTGAGTGATTTCAGTTGCTTTTCTATTCCTTGGACACTTATTTCGCTGTCAGCCATTTTTTCGCTTGTGCGAGGATTTAGAGAAGGAACTGCAGTGCGGTCTTCCTTTGTGAAACAGCTTTGGAAAAAGGTGTTTAGTATTTTAGCTTTACGTGTGTCATCCTCTGTTTCAATGCCATCATCATCCCGGAGTGTCTGGATATGCTGTTTTGAGCCACTTACTGATTTAACATAAGACCAGGACTTCCTAGGATTTTCTGTCAAGTCGGTACATAGAATTTTACTTTCTAATTCACTGAACGCTTCACGCACAGCCCTCCTTACGCTAACTTTGACATCGTTTAGCTTCTGTTTGTCTGAGAGGTTTTGGCTGCGTTTAAACTTGGAGTGAAGCTCCCTTTGCTTTCGCAGTAGTTTCCTAACTTTGTTGTTGAACCACGGTGGGTTTTTCCCGTCCCTCACAGTTTTACTCGGCACGTACCTGTCTAAAACGCATTTTGCGATTGCCTTGAACTTTTGCCATAAACACTCAACATTGTCTGTGTCGGAACAGAAATTTTCGTTTTGATCTGTTAGGTAGTCTGAAATCGGCCTTCTATTACTTTTGCTAAACAGATAAACCTTCCTCCCTTTTTTTATATTCCTATTAACTTCCATATTCAGGGATGCTGCAATGGCCTTATGATCACTGATTACCTGTTCTGCACTTACAGAGTCGAGAAGTTCTGGTGTGTTTGTTATAAGTAGGTCCAAGATGTTATCTCCACGAGTCGGTTCTATGTTTAATTGCTCGAGGTAATTTTCGGATAGTGCACTCAGTATAATGTCACTCGATGCTCTGTCCCTACCATCCGTCCTAAACATCTGAGTGTCCCAGTCTATATCTGGTAAATTGAAATCTCCACCTAAGACTATAACATGCTGAGAAAATTTATGTGAAATGTATTCCAAATTTTCTCTCAGTTGTTCTGACACTAATGCTGCTGAGTCGGGAGATCGGTAATAGGAGCCTATTAACCTAGCTCGGTTGTTGAGTGTAATCCCCACCCATAATAATTCACAGGAACTATCCACTTCTACTTCACTACAGGATAAACTACTACTAACAGCGACAAACACGCCACCACCGGTTGCATGCAATTTATCCTTTCTAAACACCGTCTGTGCTTTGTAAAAATTTCGGCAGAATTTATGTCTGGCTTCAGCCAACTTTCTGTACCTACAACGATTTCTGCTTCGGTGCTTTCTATCAGCGCTTGAAGTTCCGGTACTTTACCAATGCAGCATCGACAGTTTACAATTACAATACCGATTGCTGTTTGGTCCCCGCATGTCCTGACTTTTCCCCGCACCCCGCTTTCTGTACTTGCCCATCTAACCTAAAAAACCGCCCACTCCACGCCACACAACCCCTGCTACCCGCGTAGCCGCTTGCTGCGTGTAGTAGACTCCTGACCTATCCAGCGGAACCCGAAACCCCACCACCCTATGGCGCAAGTCGAGAAATCTGCAGCCCACACGGTCGCAGAACCGTCTCAGCCTCTGATTCAGACCCTCCATTCGGCTCTGTTCCAAAGGTCCGCAGTCAGTCCTGTCGACGATGGTGCTGATGGTGAGATCTGCTTTCATCCCGCTAGCGAGACTGGCAGTCTTCACCAAATCAGATAGCCGCCGGAAACCAGAGAGGATTTCCTCCGATCCATAGCGACACATCATTGGTGCCGACATGAGCGACCACCTGCAGATGGGTGCACCCTGTACCCTTCATGGCATCCGGAAGGCCCCTTTCCACATCTGGAATGACTCCCCCCGGTATGCACATGGAGTGCACATTGGTTTTCTTCCCGTCTCTCGCTGCCATATCCCTAAGGGGCCCCATTACGCGCCTGACGTTGGAGCTCCCAACTACCAGCAAGCCCACCCTCTGCGACTGCCCGGATCTTGCAGGCTAAGGGGCAACCTCTGGAACAGGACAAGCAGCCATGTCCGGCCAAAGATCAATATCAGCCTGAGAAAGAGCCTGAAACCGGTTCGTCAGACAAACTGGAGAGGCCTTCCTTTCAGCCCTCCGGAATGTATTTCGCCCCCTGCCACACCTTGAGACGACCTCTCACTCTACCACTGGTGAGGGATCATCCTCAATGTGGGCAGTATCCCGGGCAGCCACAGTCTTAGTCCGAACGGGGGATGCGTGGGACGAGCTGGCCGTCCCCGACAAACCCCCATCTGGACCCCCACTGTGATGCCCATTGGCAACAGCCTCAAGCTGTGTGACCGAAGCCAACACTGCCTGAAGCTGGGAGCGAAGGGATGGCAACTCAGCCTGCATCCGAACACAGCAGTTGCATTGCCTATCCATGCTAAAAACTGTTGTGCAAAGAACGTCTGAACTAATCTACAGAGAGCACAAACAATTCGTCACAAAATTTAAACGGTTATTAAAATACAAGATTGCTTAGTAGATGCAGTAATGCTGCTACTTGCACACTGCTGACACACTGCTCGGCGGCGGAAGGAGACTACGTGATTTTACACTATTCAGGTACTAAAACGCGATGCTACAACTCTCAAATACTTTAATACGCCAGAAATTTATGGCTTAAATGATGCAAATACCAAAAACATGCAAAGAAATTAAGAATTAAACTATGTAACAAATAAGTGAGCTAAGAATATACGACTTGCTGCTGCAGCTGCTTATCCAACGGCGGCAGGGAGCACACTGGCTGTGACCAACCGACACTGGCCGTTCAAAACAAACTCAGAAGACAGACGACTACGCGAATTTACACTATCCAGGTACTAAAACGCGATGCTACAACTCTCAAATACTATGATACGGCCGAAATTTATGAATTAAACAATACAAATACCAAAAACACGCAAAGAAATTAATAATTAAACTATGTAACAAATAAGTGAGCTAAGAGTATACGACTTGCTGCTGCAGCTGCTTATCCAATGGCGGCAGGGAGCAATGATGTCTTTGTTGAAAATCCGTCACCAAACATTGACAGGCTGGTCATTATTTCTTCATTCCTCTGAGTAGGCATCGACATTCAGCTGAACAGCAGTGCACATTACGAAGATAGATTTTCCCATAGTTGTGAACCATACCACTTGCCGTACATGGAAACCAGATCCATTTTTTCGACGTCACAGACGATCATTCAGTGAACATTTTCCCTTTTCTTTTTTTTATAGCCGCTAATATACAGGACGTCGGAAACCTTCTGGGTCAAACTCAAACGGTGGGTGTACAAACGATTGTGTTGTGGTAGGAGACGTCGAAAATGCATATTTACTGTATTATGAACATACACAGCGTACAACTCGTAACAGCATTGTACCTATTGTCCCTGATGTCAGTTGTCCATTGCATCAGACAGATTGTGATGTGTGCATGGCGAGATGTGTTAATGTGTATAGTGGATGATGCGTAGTCACCAGCGACCTTCGAGAGAGTGCGGCAGAAGTTCTTGCGCCGATGCTAAGCATGCGTTGCGACTGACGGTTGTCACTTCGGACAATCATATTAGCTCCGTTGTTGTTATGCGGTGTGCGGTGTGTATGCCCATAACACAACAAATATGTACTTCCGACCGTTGGTTCCCTATCTCAATATAATTGGTTGTGGGCCAACTATCACCTGTTTCTGTTTGACCGGAATGGTTTGAGATAGGCCTTTCAGTTGCTTCAAATATGATTCTTTTTATGGACGTGTGCGAGGTTTTGAACAATTTTGATAGATGGCAGAGCCGTAGTGAACCATGACATTGGCATCCACGCAAGACACTCGTTACAAGGAAGTGAACTGAATCCTTCGTTGCAGAAAATAACAATGTTGCTGTGCAGTGTGTGGTAAAGTTACAGCTGACAGGCGTACTGTTGGGCGATGCGTCAAGGGAGTTAAAGTATCAGGAAGTGGTGATGCTATGTTTCATGTTCGGTCATCTCGGGACACCAGTCACAGCCACTGCTAACGAAAGTGTGAGTCACATGGACGCCAATGCTCGTAAGCCCAGCGCACAACTCGCCAATTGGGTCTACAGTGTCGGTGAGCACTGGAAGTCCATGTGTAATGACCTAAATTCTTGGATAATCAAAGGTCTGCTCAAGAAGGGTCCATGAGTGCTCACAACAGACCACTACACTAAGGTCATAGGTTAGCGATATCCACATATACAGGTGACGGCAGTATCGTGTAAACAAAGCATAAAAGGTCAGCGCATTGGTGGAGCTGTCATTTGTACTCAGGTGATTCATATGAATAGGTTTCCGTCGTGATTCTGGCCGCGCGACGGGAATTAACTGACTTTGAATGCGGAATGGTAGTTGGAGCTAGACGTATAGGACATTCCATTTCGGAAGTCGTTAGGGAGATCCACAACGTCAAGAGTATGCTGATAACAGGCATTACCTCTCGCCACGGACAACACAGTGGCCGACAACCTTCACTTAACGACCGACAGCGGCGGCGTTTGCCTTGAATTGTCAGTGCTAACAAACAAGCAACACAGCGTGAAATAACGGCAGCAATCAACTTGGGACGTACGACGAACATATCCGTTAACTCAGTGCGGTGACAACTGGCGTTAGTGCGCTATGGGAGCAGACGACCGACTCGAATAGCTTTGCTAACAGCACAACACGTTTTGAGTCCCGATTTCAGCTGATAAGAGCTGATGTTAAGGTTCGAGTGTGGCGCAGACTCTACGAAGCCATGAACCCAAACCGTCAACAAAGCACTGTGTAAACTGGCGATGGATCCATAATGGTATGGGCTATGTTCATATGAAGTGGATTGAGTCCTCCGGTCCAGCTGAACTGGTCATTCACTAGAAATGGATATGTCCGACAACTTGGAGACCATTTGCACTACTCGTGCACTTCATGTTCCCAAACAACGATGGAATTTTTATGGATGATAATGCGCCATGTCACCGGGCCAAAATTGTTCGTGATTGGTTTGAAGAACGTTCTCGACAATTCGAGCGAATCATTTGGCCCGACATGAATCTCATTGAATATTTATGGGAGATAATCGAGAGTTAAGTGCGTGCACAAAATCCGGCACTGGTAACGCTTTCGAAATTAAGGATGTCTACACAGGCAAGGCTCACTGTTTATGAATGGGACTTTCAGCGACTCATTGACTCCATGTTAGGAGGTATACCATGAATTGTATCACTTCACTGTATATTCATAGGAAAGCTATTTCATCTGGTTTGCCAGAACAGTTTACACCAATAGAAACTGGGATTGTTACAAGTGCCGAAACGTTGGTGCATCATTTTTAGCGGGAAAGACTGAGGCAGTTACTGGAGTGGCACCACTCGCAATCACTAAAAGAAGAAGAAATTAACGGCAGTTCTCTCTGTTAGCAAAGCCATCATGTCACTCATATGGAATTGTGATGCATACCTGCCAAGTTTTCTGGTTTTCCCGGAAGATTTCCGAATGAACATCGTTTTTTTTCGGATTTGGAACTCCTGGGCTTGTTCCCGCCCCCTGCATTAATTCATATCACATTTCAGTTTTGACTTTCGATATCAGCTGTTGTTCTGAGATGCGAGTGTTTGAAATTCGACTGAAAGTCGACCGATAATATTATCGATAATCCCTTGTCGCAGAATATAGCTGCACTTTTGTCATTAGCTCTGTGTGTTTGGAACACCACTGGTGAGAGTCTATTGAAGGTTCTACCGATGATCACATCTAACAGATTATCGTTGCACACTCTTTGTGTTTTGACTGCATGTTAGAGGGAAAGCTTTGTTTATGTTTGCCTTTATGCGGTGTTTGCTGTATGTCTGTATGTTCTGGTACTCATGCAACTGGGTGACGAATTTTTGCACTAATTAGTGTTTTTGTGATGGGTTCAACTAAGAAACGGTTTCATCAGTCTTTCAGGGATGCATATTCTGCTGAATTTCCGTATATTATGCGATCGCGGAAAGATGAAATGTTCGCATTCTGTTCTATGTGTTCGCGTGATATAAAAATTGCTTACGGAGGAAGAACTGAATTAATAACCGTACTAAATCCATTAAACACGTCTCCAATACGAAAATGAAGAATAGCAGTAGGAAAAGTGAATAACTTTTTACCTCTCCTCAAGCTGACCTTGATGTTATAAGAGCAGAATGATTGCTAACTTCATGTTTAATTGAACATAATATTCTGTTAGCTGCTGCTGCTGATGTTGGTGCCCTTTTTAAGAAAATGTTCTCTGGTTCGGAAATCGCAAAAAGATACGGTTGTGGTCTGCAAAGACTTCACATATTTTGAAAGAAATGGATACAGATTCAAGAAATGAACTCATTAGTTGCATGCTATGTGAACAACTTACTTTGGCTATAGAGGGAAGCAATGACAGTGATGGGAATTCGTTAATTTCACAGTCGGAGTATTACAAAATACCAACTGAAAATTGTGTGCCGTTCTGCTCAGTCACTGTTCTACTCAAGATTGGAAAGAAAAATGGGGTTGCCGCTGTTTTAAGGGAAGCACAGCCGTATGTATTTGTGCTGGGTTGCTCATGGCAGTTGATTAACTTGCCTGCTGAGAAAGGTGCAAGAATTTTGCCCGTTAAGATTCATGAACTTTTAGTCTACATTTTCTATTATTTAGAAAAGAGTAGCAAGAGGAAGGAACTCCTCAAGAAGTTCCAAGAGCTACACGACCAGGAAACTAAGAAAACATTAAAATATGTTTGCACAAGATGGCTATCTTTAGGAAAATGGCTACAGAGACTGGTGGAGCAATGGGATCCGTTAGTTGGGTTCTTTGAAGATGAGGTGCGCGTTAGTGCTCAGTGTGCATCAAGTAGCTTAATATCGTTTACAGTCCTAAAAGCTGAGCTTGGAGTTTCTAAAGACCATGGAAAGAGCAAAGCGATCGAGTCATCAGAACTGGTTGGCCTCTATAGATTTGCAACTGCCGGAAAATCTGACACTCGTGTGCTGGAGAACAACATTATTCAAACCCGTGAAGAAAAACTGTTTATGTCTCTCTCTTCGGACTTGAAGCATACAGTGCTTTTCTCTGTGCTGTCATTCCTGTACTTGAGAATCTCAATTCTGCGTTTCAGAGAGCTAACCCTTAAATTCATAAACTGTTAGAACTAATGACAAATGTATTACAGCATCTTCTTTCCAGGTTTGTTAAACCTAAATTTATAAAGAGTTCCCTGTTATAGAAAGTTCAGTACCATCTTATTGAGAACGAGAGAGGCAATGCTGATCCAACTATTGGCGCTAAAGACAATTAATTTGGTGAAGAAACTTAATGATAAAGTCAAATCAACATTCTTTTCGTCTGCCAGGGCTTGCTTGCGCTCTGCATGTGGTTATATCATAAACAAGTTTCCCCTTACTGATGAAGTACTGAAGCATGCAGAGGCTACAGAAGTTTCCAAAATTGAGGGTACCAAATTTTCTACTATAGAATTTCTTGTAGGAGGGTTTCCATCATTGCTGCCAAGGAAAGGAAGTGAGTCAGCTGAGGACGAAATGAAAGTGCTTCAGAGCGAATTTGTGATCCTGGAGGTTGATGACTCTGGTACTGTTGAGAGCGAGAACTTGATAGATGATACCAAATGGGCTCGGTTGATGAGCATTCGTGGAGCTGATGGTGTTCCTAAGTACGATAGGTTATACAGGCTAATGCTTTCTGTTTTGACTCCAACGTACAGCAATGCTGCGTGTGAGAATGTGTTCAGCTTGATGAAGAAGAATTTCTGTTTTGAAAACAAGAAGCAGTGGTCCATGTTACACGAATAGTTTTCTTTTCAGAATTCCTGAAGAAAGCTGTTGTGGCGTAACAAGACAGCCACGCCACTCGGAAGTAGCCGAAAGGCACGCGCTAACTCACGCAGGCTAGATGTAGGTCTGAAACAGGATACGTAATGAATGCTATAAAGGAAAGTACGTAGCTTCTGGAATACTTAACTTTAATCCATCCTTGTGGTACATCGCTCTTGATGAGACAAGTGAGACTCTTTAGATACAAGCTATGTAAGGCTACTGGCGCCTTGCTAGGTCGCAGCCATTGACTTAGCTGAAGGCTATTCTAACTATCTGCTCTGCAAATGAGCGAGGCTTCGTCAGTGTGCATCGCTTGCTACGTCGTCCGTACAACTGGGGCGAGTGCTAGTACGTCTCTCCAGACCTGCCGCGTGGTGGCGCTCGGTCTGCTATTACTGAAAGTGGCGACACGCGGGTCCGACATGTAGTAATGGACCGCGGCCGATTTAAAGCTACCACCTAGCAAGTGTGGTGTCTGGCGGTGACACCACATTCCTCCCCCGCAAATCGGCGAACGGTCGTGTTATAAGGCTTCCGCCCGCCGTGAGGAGGACCCCATGTTGACGTATGCGATGAGGTGGGGAGCCTAACAACAGGCGAGGCTTTGCCACCCGCACCCTGCCATTCGGTCCGAGGGGAGCTAGGAAACACCTGAAAACCTAGTCCAGGGTGCACGTCAACATGCGGTGTATGCGCCCTTAGAGATACGGGAGGGGCCGAAGGGTCGACCTCCATGTGGTCGGGGCACCCGATGGGCGAAGACGACATCTGGTCCGGAGCGGGCAAGAGTTCCATGGCGGAGGACATCTGGTCACGGGAAGCGATCGGCGGCGCGTGACCCAGGGCGGCGCCAGGCGGTTGCAGCGACGCGTCCACTGCGGGCGGCGCCGTTGGGAGAACAGGCGGCGGCGGCGGCGGCGGCGCGTCGCCATGTGGCAAAATGGAAGGCATCGTCGGTAACACCTGGGGATGAGGCGAGCCAGTAGATGGGTCCCCAGGGGGCTGACCGGACGGCACCGTCGCTGAAAGCAGACGGGGAGCGGCAGAACCCAGGCGACGACAGAGGCGCAGCTGATTGAGATGCCGACGCACCTCACCAGAGGCCCCCAAAACCAAATACATCGTGCGGCCGAGGCAGCGAAGAATGCGCCCTGTGAGCCAACGCCGTGAACCACGATGGTTGCGATAGAATACAACGTCGCCTGGAGCAAAAGCACTAGTCTGCCTCTGCACAGGAACCTGATGCGGCGGATGCAGCAGAGACATCAAGGTTCAATGAGGTCGACCGTGGAGCAACTCAGCCGGCGAGCGACCATCTCGGCGCTGAGAGCGATACGAAGACAAAAAGAGCAACAACGCGTCCTCCCGAGAATGCGACTCTTTCAACTTCGACATCTGTGACTTGAAAGTCCGGACCAATCTTTCAGCGGCACCGTTTGACTGAGGCGAAAACCGCGCGGATGTCAGATGTTGAATACCATTGGCCGTGCAGAATGACAAATTCTGCGGACATGAATTGTGGGCCATTGTCGGAAACAATAGTCTGTGGGAGGCCTTCAATGCAAAAGATAGCAGACAACGCTTGGATGGTGGCAGAAGACATCGTGGAAGACATCCGGACAACAAAAGGAAAATTACTGAAGGAATCCACCACAACCAACGATCGAGCATTCCAGAACGGAGCAGCAAAATCGATGTGCAAGCGTTGCCAAGGGGAAGTGGCTTTCGGCCATGCAAAGAATTTCCGCGGCGGTGCGGATTATTGTTCGGCACACGCCATGCAAGAAGAGCACATATTCGTAATCGCAGCATCGATTCCGAACCAAGTACAGTGCTGCCGAGCAAGTTGTTTCGTTCGCACCATACCCCAATGTCCTTGATGGAGAAGCCGTAAGACAGAGGACTGTAACGAACGTGGGGCCACGACTGTGGACTGATCATTATCAGAACGCAACAACAAAACACCACGTCGTACAAAAAGTCTCTCCTTGTGAACAAAAAATCGGCGTACCAACGGATCCTCGATCCGTGACTTTGACAAGGGCCATTCCGTAGCAACAAAACGCAAAACGGTAGCAAGGACAGGGTCAGCAGCTGTGGCTGTAGCTACACGACGAAAATCAATCGGAAACGATTCGACCACGTCATCGGTTTCCGCATCAATGAACATGCAAGCAAGTTCGGAAGAATCGAATGCTTTATCCTCAGCAACAGGCAAACGGGACAACGCATCAGCGTTGCCGTGCTTAGCAGTGGACCGATACAAGATATCGTAGCGGTACTGCGAGAGGAAAATAGACCAGCGAATGAATTTCTGCGCTGTACTTGGAGGTACAGGATTGTTCGGATGAAAAAGCGATGTCAAAGGTTTGTAGTCCGTGATGATGGTAAAATGACGACCATACAAGAAATCATGGAACTTAGTAACACCAAATACGAGAGCCAAAGCTTCTTTCTCGATCTGTGAATAATTTCTTTGCGCAGACGAGAGCAATTTGGACGCAAAGGCAATAGGGCGATCATGCGATCCATCTCTGTGCGCAAGCACAGCACCGATCGCGAAATCCGATGCATCTACTATCAACAAAAGGGGTTTCTGGGGATCGAAGGGCGTAAGGCAAGTATTTGAAAGCAACGCCGATTTCAACTGGCGAAAGGCGCTTTCGCATTCTGTCGTCCAGACGAACGGAACACCTTTATGGCGTAAGCGATGAAGCGGAGCTGAAATGGAAGAGGCATGCGGGAGAAAGTTATGATAATAGTTAATTTTACCCAACACACTCTGTAGCTGCTTCAAATTCTGCGGCGAAGGCAAGTCTTGTATGGCACGGAGGTGCTCTGGACTGGGATGTATGCCTTGTGCATTTATGACATGTCCCAGATATGGTAAGTCACGAGCAAAAAACACACATTTGTCCTTCCGCAAGCGAAGACCATTTTGTCGCAATACTGAAATAATGTTCTTAGATTTGCTAAATGTTCTGCTGCTGTCTTTCCAGAGATCACAATATCGTCCAGATAGTTCGCAGCAGTAGGGACCGATGCACAAACAGTTTGTAAATATTGCTGAAACAATGCAGGGGCGGAGGCACACCCGAATGGCAGTCTTTTGAATTGGTACAAACCAAGATGCGTGTTAACCACCAAGACGCGCTGGATTCTTCGTCCACTGGTATTTGCAAGTACGCATCTGCGAGGTCCAACTTCGAAAAGTATTTACCCGGGCACAGTTTATCAAAAAGATCGTTCAGGCGGGGTAAAGGAAAAGTTGCGATCACTAGTTGTGGATTCACAGTGGCCTTGAAGTCCACACAAAGTCTCAGTTTTCCAGAAGGTTTTGGCAAAATTACAAAGGGTGAGGCCCAGAGAGAAGCCTGCACACGTTCAATTACACCTTGTGATTCTAAATCGTGTAATGTTCTTGCGACCTCATCACACAATGCGTGGGGAACATTGCGCGCTCTGAAAAATTTCGGTTGCGCGTTTACTTTCAGTTCCAAATGTGCTTCATAGTTCTTAGCGCAACCAAGGCCCGGTGCAAAAATTTCTGCAAATTCTTCACATAGACGAGAAACACTGGCTGAAGGCACAGTCTCATTCACTGATAGTACCTGATTGACTATAGACATGTTAAACAACTGAAATAAATCTAAACCAAACATGTTCACTGCAGTAGAAGAACGAAGAACGTAAAATGACACAAGTTTTGTTTGTCCCTTGTAAGTTGCAAGAAGAGTGCACTGTCCTAACACAGGGATATGCTGTCCTGAATAACTAGTGAGCTGAACATTTGCGGCACGCAACGGAGGTTTGCCCAGTTGTTTTTACGTGTCGTGATTGATCAACGAAACTGCAGCTCCGGTATCGAGTTGGAATGGTATCACTTTGCCTTCAAGGTCCAAGTCTACAAAAAGTTTATTGTCCTGCTGACGACAAGAGCGACGTTCTCGCGCAATTTGAACCGATACAGGTACAGAAGCACTTGCGACCTGACGAGATTTCCGGCGACGTCGACGCACTCTTTTTGTGGGACGACCACAGTCACTGGTAGAGAAAGTGGCACTGGGCGGAGTGGAATTAACTACATGAACGTCCATGGGCGAAGGTTCACGAGCCTGAGTATTCTTGGTTTCGATTCCGGCGCGAAGCAAAGGGCCTGGAATAGTAGTGAGTGTCTGATCTGAGCTTTTTCTGGCAAACACTTTGAACATGTCCTTTCTTATTACAGTTAAAGCAAATAGCTTGGCGTGACGGGCAATTTTCACGCGAATGTCTCGTTGCACACCGCGGGCATAATTTTAGAACTGCATTTGCTCGCTTACGTGGCACACGTGGAGAGCTAGGCAGCAGCTGCGCGGACGAGCGCGAGGGCTGTTTATCGTTCCGTGCAGCCGCGCCCGGCTGGCCGGTTAATGTGACACACGGCTGGCGAAGTTTCAAATGATTCCTGTGCAAAGTCAAGTGTGTCTTGCCTATCTAATATGTCTATCACTTGTTGAAGGGAGGGATTAACTAGTTTCAAAATCTGTTCCCGTATACGAACATCAGAAACGTTCTGTGCAATTGCATCACGTACCATTGTATCTGAATAAGGGAGTCCACATTCACACTCAAAAGCACAATCCCTAGTAAGGCCTTGCAATGTTGCAACCCACTCCCTGTTAGTCTGACCGGCCGTATGTTTTGTACGAAAGAACGTATACCTTTTTGCAGCGACATTGAGCGTTTCTTTGAAATAGGCATCTAATGCCGCGGTCCATTACTACATGTCGGACCCGCGTGTCGCCACTTTCAGTGATAGCAGACCGAGCGCCACCACGCGGCAGGTCTAGAGAGACGTACTAGCACTCGCCCCAGTTGTACGGACGACGTAGCTAGCGATGCACACTGACGAAGCCTCGCTCATTTGCAGAGCAGATAGTTAGAATAGCCTTCAGCTAAGTCAATGGCTACGACCTAGCAAGGCGCCATAGCAATTGATAGTTATCGTATTGGCGTGACCACTCTGTCCAGCTTTCCATAGCTGGGTCAAATGGCCGGAACGGGGGTGCAACAGCATGTTGTGGCTGCGGTAGCGGTGGAGCGGCGGCTGCCGCATCGTTTTGCATTGCACGTTGACCCTGAACGAGCTGTCCAAGGGCATCCAATAACGCCTGCGTCTGCTGATGCTGCAAGCGATAAAATTCGGACAGTACCTCTGGAGATTGTGGCGAAGCCATGACACAAGCAAATTTAAGCAAAGCAAGTATAAAGAAGAAGACCGCTTTTACTCTCGTCACCAACTGTTGTGGCGTAACAAGACAGCCACGCCACTCGGAAGTAGCCGAAAGGCACGCGCTAACTCACGCAGGCTAGATATAGGTCTGAAACAGGATACGTAATGAATGCTATAAAGAAAAGTACGTAGCTTCTGGAATACTTAACTTTAATCCATCCTTGTGGTACATCGCTCTTGATGAGACAAGTGAGACTCTTTAGATACAAGCTATGTAAGGCTACTGGCGCCTTGCTAGGTCGTAGCCATTGACTTAGCTGAAGGCTATTCTAACTATCTGCTCTGCAAATGAGCGAGGCTTCGTCAGTGTGCATCGCTAGCTACGTCGTCCGTACAACTGGGGCGAGTGCTAGTACGTCTCTCTAGACCTGCCGCGTGGTGGCGCTCGGTCTGCTATCACTGAAAGTGGCGACACGCGGGTCCGACATGTAGTAATGGACTGCGGCCGATTTAAAGCTACCACCTAGCAAGTGTGGTGTCTGGCGGTGACCCCACAAAAGCTTCTCTCCTCTGCAACCTGTGATGGAATATAGCCAGTGTTCTTTTAACGTAAGAAACTTTTGTAATTAAGTGTAAATAAATGTTCAGTTCAGTAGCGTTGACAGTGTCGTTCAAATTGTGGCTTGCAAACGCAAGTGTAGTGTGAAAACTGTTCAAGGTGTTAAGTTCAAATTCAAATGGCTCTGAGCACTATTGGATTTAACATCTGTGGTCATCAGTCCCCTAGAACTCAGAACCAGTTAAACCTAACTAACCTAAGGACATCACACACATTCATGCCCGAGGCAGGATTCGAACCTGCGACCGTAGCAGTCACGCGGTTCCGGATTGAGAACTTAGAACCGCTCGGCTACCACGGCCGGCCAAGGTGTTAAGTGACGACAAATGAACACTCATCAGCAAGTAACTTGTGTAGATACCTAACTTCAGAGTTCGACAATAGTGATCTTAAAATGTAGCCTTCATTATATGTGTTAACATTATGAGGTTCATTCAGATGAAACTGGTCAGTGTGTCTATCTTTGCCTTACACGTAAGGTGGCACCACCTAACTGCGGGTATGGTGGCGCCATCTGTTGGTAGAGAGACTGACGCGTACGCACCGTTTGATGTTGCATAGCGCCATCGTTGTTTCACGCGGAAGAGAAGGTGGTCACACAAGCTATCGTCCACTACCGAACATGCAAGTGACTAAATAGGAATAATGAGGAGTGGCTCGATTTTTGGCGGCTGAGAGAGTTGGAGGTCGTGAAATGTATCAACGGAAGAAGGCTGTGTACGGTGAGTACAATCTGAGTTGTTCACGTGTTGTGGAAAGGCGCAAATGATTCCTTGAGGGGCGCGGGTCACTCGAAGACGATGTTCGTCCTGAACAGTCTCATAGTGTCATCACACCGGATATGTATGCGGAATTGAATAGCTGCAGAATCACCGTGGATGAGATCCATCGGTTACTGGGAATTACGGTGGGCAACGGGCGATGAAGTGTGTGACTCGGTCCAGGCCTGGATCCGACAGCAGCCTACTAGCTTTTTCAAGGATGGAATCGTCTGGCTACTGTCGCAATGGGATAAATGTACCAACAATTTTGGTGATTATTTTTGAGTATGTGTACACCGTATAGCTACATTTTTGAGTTAATAAAATCGTTACCGTTACTTTACATTAGTGACTGGGTTCCATTTGTATGTCTCTAACATTTGTAATCTCTTTCTGTGTAGTTTTTTCTGGCTATGTTTGAACACCTTGCGACGCATGAACGAGTTAAATTTTTGTGATTTGGTATCTTTGGGATTTCTGTTTTTGGATATTGGCTGGTGTGGATGGTGTCATTCTGCATATAAATTAACGTTTAGCACAACCCATCCCACATCAAACTGCAGCAGCCAGTTTACGGTGTATGGCGTAGCGTGCTTGTGTACTACTGTATTTTCCCACTTCTCGAGTTCCAGTCGCGAATGGTTAGCGGGAAGTACGTTTGCTGTCTAATTTTAGCTTCGTAGTGTTTTCACGACAAAGGCTGTACGTAGAAGGAAGAAATTCATTGGTTGACCCTCCTAGGAACGTACGCTATCAGAATTTTAACAGTAAAACACACCGTGGCACAGTAGTTGTCTAAGCATTTCTGCGACGCTTTCGCTCTTAGTAATGGGCCTGTAACGGAACGCACAGCTCTTCTTTGGGTCTTCCCTATTTCCTATACCATTCCTATCTGCTGAAAAATTCCAGACTGACGAATAATATTCAACTATTGTAGTAAGGATCCTCCTCGGTGTGTGGACTACATTTCCTGAGGATTATCCAATGAAGCTCAATCTGGATTCTGATTTATCTGGGATTAGTTTTTTGTGATCTTTCCATACACAGTCGCTCTGTACACATACTTCCAGATATATTATGGATTTAAGAACTTACAATGTTGGTATTACAATTAGTTAATCATGCAGTCCAGTAACACTCCACTGGGTTCCGTCCGAGGTTACCTTTACGTCTAAAGATGTCTTTTCGTTTAGAATAACATCAGTGTTCTGTTTGCTAAAAGCTACTCTATCCAGTCACATACCCGCCTTTTCCATATGCAATAGTGCAGAACTCTATCTAATACCTTCCGGAGATCATGGAACCAGGTATCTACCTGGGCGCCGGTATATGCGGCTTTCTGCATCTCGTTAGTTTGTTAGCTAGAAACCCTTCAGTGTAGTTGCACAGCTGCTCGGATATTCCGTATGCTTGTAGTTTGTTATTTGGGTATCAATGTGGAACTGTACCAAACGCCTTCTGGAAGTCAAGAAACTCAACATCAATTTGGAGGTGTGGATGTCTTGCCAAAAGGCTCAACCAATAATTCAGAGGCATATATGAAGATTCTGCATAAACTTAAGAACAATGTAGTTGAGACCTGAAACCTCGTAGGAGACTGGCGACCATGGTTATATCATAGCTGAACAGGTCGCTTCAAAAAAGTCATACAGCCAGTTAAAAATGACTGTGTTGATCAAATTGATCACTTTACACGTTTCGGATATCCAAATGCACGAACATTCCAGGAGACAAGGGTTACTAGATATATATATATAACATAAGCAGACAGACTACTGAGTAGTGCACTTGAATATCTGACGATGGCAATAAATCCGAGACGCACCAAATGAGCGATATGATTAATGAAGTAATTTTTAACCAACTGTATAACTTTTTTGAAGCGACCTATTCCGCTCTAATGCAGTACTTCACTTTAAACTGAGTAACCGTCCGCAGTTCGTGGTTTAGTGGCTAGTGTAGCTGCCTCTGGATCACTGGGTCCCGGCTTCGATTCTCACACGATTTGGGGATTTTCTCCGCCCAGGAGCTGGGAGTTTTTATTGTCCTCACCATTTCATCATCATTTGGGAAATTGGCGAGACTGGACAGTGCAAAGATTAGGAATTTGTACGGACGCTGATAACCACGCAGTTAGGCACCCCACACACGTCTCAGAACCCGGGATACATCGCCAGATTGGGTTCAACATCATTGACTCATTCACCCTACAGCTCAGACCTGGCAACCATAACGGATGGGTGTCTCTGGAGAACCTGGACTAAACCTGGGTAGTACCCTTGTTTCCAAGGCCACACGGTACGGCCTCGCATCGTCTTTGGGTTCTGGTTGTTAAAGGAAGTGGAGGGCAGGAGAAATGTACTGCCACAAGCCATGCGCTATACAGGCGCTAGCATAGTTTGTTTGTAGATGAAGATGTAAAGTCATAGCTTCTATGTTAGAAAGGACTCTTAATTGGTGCCAGATGTCTGTCACGTCACCTTGAGTTTCCTCTTTACTCCATAACGTATCCATTACGAACATCCTGAATGCAGATGTGACCCACTGAATTCCTCCACTAGATAGCATCTGTTGGATCTCAAATAATTTTATACGATTCTGTAAGTTACACGTGAGTTTCTAATGAAATTACGTAACTCCGTCACTGAGTGTCTTAGCTACAGTGTTACCATCTTGGGTCTATCAGAGCAGATGACATTTCGCTATAGTGTCCCTCGCTGGATCTTAACAAATTTTTCTGATCGAAGATAAACGGTACAAGGTAGTATTTCTAAATACTGAATTCAGTGTATTTTTTTCTGTTGTGTGTATAGAAGTCGAAATGAAGTGTTCGTCCTCGTACCTGCACTAGAGGTAAAGACACCCCTGGATCGAAATGCTCCACTCTCAGGTAGGCGAGCACTTGTTCCTGTTACTGGAGAGCTAGTGAATCAACAAGTAGCGCTCCACGGTTATACGTTTTCCATTATTCAGTGTCATACCCGCGGCGGACAGAGATGTATGCTTTCGTCAACATCCTGTGATGGAATTTATTGCAGGCTCAGAGCAGCCCGCAGCGGATGCTACGTGAGAGATTTGTTGCGCAAACTGCGATTCGTGTGCGGGGCTATTGCGACGAGGAACAATCCAGACACGTGCCATTATAGTCCTGCTGCTGGAAAATATGATTCGCAGACCCTGCTGAAGACGTTCTTCAATAGCAGCAAAACCAATATACGCGGATTGATGGTATGCTGTTAATTCGAACACTTATCCAGTAGATTTCCAATCAAGGTAAATACCCAGCGTGGTTCAATGACATAGTAATAGACAAAAATTTATAAGATTCAGCACGGTACACTATAGCGAAATGTAACCTACTCTGATAGACTCAAGATGGTAACACTGTAGCTAAGACACTCAGTGACGGAGTTACATAATTTCACTAGAATCTCACATATAACTTACAGAATTGTTTAAAGCTATTTTAAATCCAACAGTTGCTATCTAGTGGAGGAATTCAGTGGGCCACATCTGCATTCAGGATGTTCGTAATGGGTACGTTATGGAGAAAAGAGGAAACTCAAGGTGACGTGACAGACACTTGCCGCCAATTAAGAGACCTTTGTAACACAGAAGCTATGACTTTACTTCTTCATCTATAAACAAACTAAACCCAGGTTTAGTCTGGCCTCTTCATAGACATCTACCCGTTGTGGTTGCAACGCTTATATTTATCGTTGAGGCACAAAAGCTACCACACTTCCGCTGTGTCCCTAGTTTACAGTATATAGGGATAACATTGGTACAAGACTTGTTTTTTAATTCATTCTATTCACTTCGGATACGGTAATTATTTTCTAACAAGAACTAACTACTATTTTTATTTTAAAGATATAAGCTTGCACAGCGAAAACAATAACCTTACATTACATTCATATGAACATTTAACAGAATCTCAGACAGAGGCCCTATAGAATCTCTAACACGGGCCCCAATAGTCGGAGGTCTGAGGGCACCAGATCTGGACTAAAGGGTGGACGTGTCCATGATGTTAAACCCAATTTGGTGATGTATCGTAAACATATGACGTGTTTGAACTGACAAGATTTCTAAAGCAGTTTGTCAGTTCTAACATGTCGGGCGTGTAATGTAGTATTGTATTAGGGTTGACTAGGTCACTTCAAAAAAGTCGTACAGCTGGTGATAAATGACTTTATTATTCGAATCGCTGACTTGACGCGTCTCGGATTATTTCCAGCATCAGATATTAAGTTCACTTCTCAGTAGTCTGCCAGTTTAAGTTATATATACATCTAGTAAAGCTAATATCCTGTGACTATTTGTGCATTTGGTTATGTGATGATGGAAAATGTCTGAAAAGCGTCTAGTGAGCAATTTGAGCAATAAAGTCATATTTTACTGGCTGTATGACATTTTCGAAGCGCGCTATTAAGCTCTAGTGCGAAACTAGAGCACGATATAACCATGACAACTTGCTTCCTGCGAGATTTCAGTTCTCAATTATATTGTTCTTGAATTTATTCAGAATCTTCACATATGCCTCTGAATTATTGTTTGAGTCTTTTGGCAAGACATCCACACGCCCAAGCTGACAATGTGTTTCTTGACTTCCAGAAGGTGTTTGTGCCAGTTACGCACTGGTGCCTAAGGAACAAAATACAAGTGTACGGAATATACAACCAGCTGTCTGACTACACTGACGGGTTTCCAGCTAACAAACTAGCAAGATGCAGAAAGCAGTGGATACAGGCTTCCAGGTATAAACTGTGTTCCATGACTTCCGAAAAGCATTCGATATACTTCCGCACTGCTGCATAATGAACAAAATTAGGGCGTACCTAGTGTCACAACAATTGTGTGACTGGATTAGACACCTTCTAGCAAAGAGAACACAGCATGTTATTCTCAACGTAGAAAAATCTTCACACTTAAAAATAACTTCGGACGTAACCCAATGGAGTGTTACTGAACCATTGCTGTCCACAATATATGTAAATAACGTCCGAAGTTCCATGAGACATTTCACCGGTGATGCTGCTGTATACGGAGAAGTCGCGACGCTAGAAAATTGTGGCCAAATGCAGGAATACCGGCAGATGATCGATGCTTAGTGCAACTGACCCTCTACATAAACAAATGTAACATATTGCGTTAAAACAGGCAGAAAGCTCCGTTATTATACGACTGTGTTTCTTGAGTTGCGGAAGTAAGCTTTATGTAGACTACGCACATAATTCTGTCAAGATAACTCTGTCAAATGCTAACAAACTCACACGTTATACATGAAGTAGTGTTTTATAATATCGCCCTCTGCAAATTCGATTTTTTTTATTCTTTCATGTTACTCAGACAATGATCGTCACATGTGAGTCTTCTTTGGATTTGCGTAATATAAGACTTAAACGGAGTCGAACACTGTTGTACCCCTTCTGAATTGAAATTATAACTCTTTTCATGTGTAGCATGGTGAGTGCTTTTGTTATTTCCTGTTTTCCGCACATATCTTACTGCTTTATTGTTACCTTTTTCTGTAACTTTACAACGACGAAGTGCACGCAGAAAACCATTAGGTGACACAGCAAAGCAAGATGTTCTGCTACTGCTATACAACAAAACGGAAAGGAGAATAATCGGTGTTTTGCAGGTGAAACGTCTATCCTCTCTTTGCAACGTAAAAGGGATCACCTTGGCTCGACACAGAATAAGTGCGGCTGTTTCACAGTTGCCCCGAAGTTTAACAGGTCCTCATGTCGAATTTCATTCCGTATGTCACACGCGAGAAGTCACCGGTTTCCGGCTGTGCTGCTGTGTCTCACCTGACACCAAGAGAACCAAGAAACGACGGCAAAGCATGGAATTTCAGTCGAATATCTGATAAAGTTTAAGGTTTTATTTTGTCACATTATTACTATCTACTATGTGCAATCATGTGGATTTGAAAGACACATTTGTTCACCTGGAGGTTGAGGAAACGAACGGGATACTTAAATAATTGTGGCTGAAGTGGTATTTATTTCCCGCTGCTGTTACAGCCAAGTCGAGTGTTTGTTCGTTGTGCGTCCTAATTAAGCTTTTTCCCATGGGGACACACGCTGCATAAATCACTGCAAACTTATAATTAATGCGCGAATCAGATGGTGCTGGCGTGCTCCTCAGCCGAAAGGTGTTCCGATCTTGTGTCTGTAAGAGATGGTTCAAATGGCTCTGAGCACTATGGGACTTAACTTCTGAGGTCATCAGTCCCCTAGAACTTAGAACTACTTAAACCTAACTAACCTAAGGACATCACACACATCCATTCCCGAGGCAGGATTCGAACCTGCGGCCGTAGCAGTCGCGCGGTTCCGGACTGGAGCGCCTAGAACCGCTCGGCCACAGCGACCGGCTCTGTAAGAGATGTCGCAGTGGGTAGACACTGGCACAGACAATGGGCAGTGTACAAGCAATATATGGAGAGTTCAGAGCCTGTTCCTACCTGTCTCGTAACGGTTCTTATAACCACAGTAGTGTAAGTATAGTCGAATCTTATTCTCACGAACATCGCTGGGATTATTACGAACTTAAGATTCTGTAACCTGATATCATAATAGTGGCTGGGCTTTTAAATTTATCATCACGGCACCAGTGCGCTTACTATCCAATCTGTTTCTTTGGTCTCAAGAATGTATCCTGCTTCTGATCTTGAGCAGTGCAACTCCTATTACCTTCATGGAAAGCGGAAGAGTGGAGGAAATGAAGCACTATTTCCTCAAAATAAAATTCAAAAGTGTAGAATAAGTATGTTTATTAATCACCAACAACAAAAATGCACCTTGTATATAGCATATATCTACCACATACGAAGATGGGTTTTCAATTCTGACTTCCGCAAAACAATCTATTTTTTCTTTTCTACAGACATCAAAAAAAGTTATGCATCACCCCGGTTCCCAGAACTCCTGTAGACAGACGTTGACTGTAGATATTATATCACAGTCACAGCCCCTTTGACTGTTCATAGTTGTCACTGAACCCGCCCAAAGATGTAAAAAACCATGCATGGACAGCGCCTATTACAAGGAGGAGGTCCGCCAGCCGATCAGTTCCAGTCATTCCACTACGAAGAAGTTACACGGCTCGTGTTGTCTGATGTTCATCCATGCCTGGACGGTCAATACCGCGGTTCGATCGCGTCTGCATTGTTACTTTGTGCCAGGAAGGGCTCTCAACAAGGGAGGTGTCTAGGCGTCTCGGAGTGAACCAAAGCGATGTTCTTCGGACATGGAGGAGATACAGAGAGACAGGAACTGTCAATGATATGCCTCGCTCAGGCCGCCCAAGGGCTACTACTGCATTGGATGACCAATACCTACGGACTGTGGCTCGGAGGAACCCTGACAGCAACGCCACCATGTTGAAAAATGCTTTTAGTGCAGCCACAGGACGTCGTGTTACGTCTCAAACTGTGCGCAGTAGGCTGCATGATGTCCAACTTCACTCCCGACATACATCTTTGCAACCACGACACCATGCAGCGCGCTACAGATGGGCCCAACAACATGCCGAATGGACGCTCAGGATTGGCATCACGTTCTCCTCATCGACGAGTGTCGCATATGCCTTCAACCAGACAATCGTCGGAGACGTGTTTGGAGGCAACCCGGACATGCTGAACGCCTTAGACACACTGTCCAGCGAGTGCAGCAAGGTGGAGGTGCCCTGCTCTTTTGGGGTGGCATTATGTGGGATCGACGTACTGGTGGTCATGGAAGGCGCCGTAACGGCTGTACGATATGTGAATGTCATCCCCCGACCGATAGTGCAACCACATCGGCAGCATATTGGCGAGGCATTCGTCTTCATGGACGACAATTCGTGCCCTCATCGTGCACATCTTGAGAATGACTTCTTTCAGGATAATGACATCGCACAACTAGAGTGGCCAGCATGTTCTCCAGACATGAACCCCATCGAACTCGTTTGGGATATACTGAAAAGCGTTGTTTATGGACGACGTGACCCACCAACCACTCTGAGGGATCTAAGCAGAATCGCCGTTGAGGAGTTGGACAGTCTGGACCAACAGTGCCTTGATAAACTTGTGGATAGTATGCCACGATGAATACAGGCATGCATCAATGCAAGAGGATGTGCTACTGGATATTAGAGGTACCGATGTGTACAGCAATCTGGATCACTACCTGTGAAGGTCTCGCTGTATAGTGGTACAATATCTAATGTGTGGTTTTCATTAGCAATAAAAAGGGCGGAAATGATGTTTGTAATGGCCTCTATTCCAATTTTCTGTACAGGTTACGGAACTCTGAACCGAGGTTTGTATGTACTCAGTGATGTTTTGACACCTATTCTGACACACTGTGAATCAGTAATTGATACTACAAAGTTATTATACAAACTTCAAGGTTCTTTTCTACTTTAGGTCTGAAAACTATAACACATGTAATTTTTCTTTTCTTTTCATTACTCACGTGAAATTATTCGGGAGGTGCACAAGTTCGTAGCTGTTTTCTATAAGTTTAATAAATACAACAAATACACATAACACAGAATTTCGTCATCAATAATATATTCTCCTTCACAATTAACAGCAGTCTACCAACGCTGGGATAACTTTTGGATTCCGCGGCTGTGGAAATTACGTAGTTTTGAGACGAAGAACTCGTCCAGCCATGGGGAGAGCGCTTTTTTCTTCCGGAAAGTAATTCCTTGAAGGTTGTTCGATAGAGAACAGGAAACGCAAAAAGGTGAGGGCGCAAGATCAGGTGAATACGATGGATGTGGAATGACTTCCCACACCACCTCTTACATAGAGCGTTTTGTCAGTCTAGCAGAATGCGGGCGGCTGTATCGTGAAGTGGCATCACTTCACGCATTCGTCCTGGTTGTTGTTCTTGGACTGCGTCTGCAAGACGTCTCAGTTGCTGACAATAAATGCAAGCAGTGATGGTTACACCTCGGGAAAGCAATTCGTAGTACACCACACCGTCACCGTCCCACCAGATGTATAATATTATCTTTTATGGCTGCGCACAAGTCTTTGTACGGGGATCTGCTGCTCTGTTTGGGCACAACCGTTCCTTATCCTTCCATTACATTAGCACAACGAGACCATTTGTCGTGAGCAATAACAATACAGGATAGGACTGGTCGGTGCCGTTCATGAGCCCATTGATGAGGGGCAAGCTCAGATCCACATATGGCCACCCACTGATTTTTGTGTTTCTGGCTTGGAGAACGCGGTTCCCATACACCCGATTTTCGAACCTTCACCATTGCATCTGAATATCTCACGATAGTGGAATGATCACAGTTCACCATATTTGCCAGATCTCGAGTTCAATGATATGGATCATTGTGGATTAATCTTTGTCAAACTCCTGAGGTATTCCTGAACGTGGAGAGTCACTGATGACAAAACGATCCTGGTTGATGCGGGATAACAATTTTGTTGCCATGCTCTGTCCAATGGCATTATCGCCACACATGATCCATGGTGCAAATGTTTCTGGGTGCCTCCGTGGCTCTCACCCCTTTACTGAACTCAAATAGAAGAACATGTCTCCACTGGCACTCCAATTTCCAGCGTCCACAGCTTCACTCATAATTTGCCAATGATAAAAGAAAGTATGCAAACTAATCAGTAACAGTGAATTACAAATAAAATATTATAATCGATAAATAAACTCATAGCAACTGGCACGAACGAAAAAAATGGCTTACATCGAAATAGGTGTCCAACGAATAGAAAAGCAACTGAAATCACTCAGCAGAGGAAAGTCCACTGGACCTGACTGGATACCAATCCAATTCTACACAGAGTACATGAAAGAACTTGCCGCCCTTCTAACAGCCGTGTATCGCAAGTCTCTAGAAGAAAGGAAGGTTCCAAATGACTGGAAAAGAGCACAGGTAGTTCCAGTTTTCAAGAAGGGTCGTCGAGCAGATGCGCAAAACTATAGGCCTATATCTCTGGCATCGATCTGTTGCAGAATTTTAGAACATGTTTTTTGCTCGCGTATCATGTCGTTTTTGGAAACCCAGAATCTACTCTGTAGGAATCAGCATGGATTCCGGAAACAGCAATCGTGTGAGACCCAACTCGCCTTATTTGTTCATGAGACCCAGAAAATATTAGATACAGGCTCCCAGGTAGATGCTATTTTCCTTGACTTCCGGAAGGCGTTCGATACAGTTCCGCACTGTCGCCTGATAAACAAAGTAAGAGCCTACGGAATATCAGACCAGCTGTGTGGCTGGATTGAAGAGTTTTTAGCAAACAGAACACAGCATGTTGTTATCAATGGAGAGACGTCTACAGACGTTAAAGTAACCTCTGGCGTGCAACAGGGGAGTGTTATCGGAACATTGCTCTTCACAATATATATAAATGACCTAATAGATAGTGTCGGAAGTTCCATGCGGCTTTTCGCGGATGATGCTTTAGTATACAGAGAAGTTGCACCATTAGAAAATTGCAGCGAAATGCAGGAAGATCTGCACCGGATAGGCACTTGGTGCAGGGAGGGAACTGGCCCTTAACATAGACAAATGTAATGTATCGCGAATACATAGAAAGAAGGATCCTTTATTGTATGATTATATGATAACGAAACAAACACTGGTAGCAGTTACTTCTGTAAAATACCTGGGAGTATGCTTACGGAACGACTTGAAGTGGAATGATAATATAAAATTAATTGTTGGTAAGGCGAGTGCCAGGTTGAGATTCATTGGGAGAGTCCTTAGAAAATGTAGTCCATCAACAAAGGAGGTGGCTTACAAAACACTCGTTCGACCTATACTTGAGTATTGCTCATCAGAGTGGGATCCGTACCAGGTCGGGTTGTGAGAGGAGATAGAGAAGATCTAAAGAAGAGCGGCGCGTTTCGTCACAGGGTTATTTGGTAACCGTGATAGCTTTACGGAGATGTTTAGCAAACTCAAGTGGCAGACTCTGCAAGAGAGGCGGTCTGCATCGCGGTGTAGCTTGCTGTCCAGGTTTCGAGAGGGTGCGTTTCTGGATAAGGTATCGAAAATATTGCTTACCCCTACTTATACCTCCCGAGGAGAACACGAATGTAAAATTCGAGAGATTCGAGCGCTCACGGAGGCTTTTCGGCAGTCTTTCTTCCCGCGAACCTTACGCAACTGGAACAGGGAAGGGAGGTAATGACAGTGGCATGTAAAATGCCCTCCGCCACACGCCGTTGGGTGGCTTGCGGAGTATAAATTTAGATGTAGATGTAGATGTAGAATACCAACATGCAAAGCAAAATCGCTACGGAGTTATACACGAACTTAATAAACCATTTATTGTATGAAGCAAGTCATCTCCAAAGTAGTTGGAAGAATTTGCTTAAACGGTAACTGATTTAATTTTCCGAGAGTAGTGGTGATGTATGTGCTGCACTTACGTCATCCGTCCTGTCGTACATCTTCGATGTGTTCTTTGCTTTTCACATCTCTCGCAACCAATAAGTAAAACTCACCAAACATGTGGGCAGCATGTGTGCAGTATCTAAACAGAAACTATTTCTGATACTTGCACGTGTTTGAATTCTCTTAGTCCCTTCCTATGGGAAAATTAAAAATAAGAAGAGAATAATTTGCCATCGTACGGGATTACAGCTGGGAGACGGAAGACTGTGTACGGCGGACGGCGGAGAGCTGCTTTCGGTGTTCCCTCCCGCTGAGCCCTCCTGGCGGCTCTCAAGTTACCACTGGTCGTAATTTATGGGTCGGGACAACGGCGAGACGTTTTAGAAACCGGAGTTTCTCGGATTAATAGGGGAGAGGGGCATTATTACTAGGCCTCTCGCCCTGTGATCTCCCTGCCACTTATTCCGCGGGATTAACCTTTACTGTAGCCAGACTGAGGGTAGGGGACAGCTTTTATACCGAATCCCCTGCAATCTGGGCGTTATACTTGGCGAGTGACGCGCATAATGGCACACGGACGTGATGACGAAACGATTCGGTCATCCAGCGCTGCCGGTCCCGTTCACGGCTTCTCACATAATCCACTACAGAATCTACGAGATGATGCCACGAGATAGCGATGACATAAATGTGGCAGATTTACAATTCTGTTCACACTGTGAGCATAATTAGGTGGAATAAGGGACAATTCAATGCATAAGAGTGTGTGCGAAACAACTGAGGCTTTGAAGTTTTGTGGAAATATGGAAAAATTTCTCTATGAAAAGGAAAAGTCTTTCCCCATTACGCTCGTATTTTCAAAAGAGCCCTAATCCCAAATACTTGCTCTAAAATGGGGCTGTAGTACGGGATTTATTTGGCCGTATTTGGATTATTATGGTAAGTTATTTTGATCTGGAAAAGTCTTTTCGCTCATTGGTCAATTGTCTTCTTTGGTAAGTTATTTTCATCTGGAAAAGTCTTTTCGCTCATTGGTCAATTGTCTTCATACCGTCAGAACTGAATTGTTGATAACAACAAGAGCTAAATCAAATCTGCATGTGTTTCTGTTTTTGTTTAGCTTATGACGTTTTCGTACCATTCTAGGCGCATGTGCGTAGTTGCTGCGATTTAGCTTTGTGTAAATTTATAAATTGATGTCACAAGGAAACGAGTTTAGCTAGGACATTGTTTCATGTGGCATTGTGAAGAGCTTTCATAGCATTAGTAGGATCCAAAAGTGAGACGATAAAAATCTTCTCCACAATACAAGTGAATGTCGGAAATACATGTAAAATTACAAAATATTGAAAGACGTCGTTTTATATGACTCGCAAGTATGGTCGGAATTATAGAAAAAGAAAGTCAGCAGATAGCTCGCCTCGAAAAGAATCCGGGAAGTCTAGTGACGCCAGAGTCGAAAAGAAAATGAAAAACCGACGCAACTGCAATAGATAGCTGGCTCTTTGGGCATACAGCGGTCAGTGACAATCTATGGATAATGTCATGCGTCTAATGAAGACACAGATGAAAACGTGACAGCAGCAGACGGGAATTTATCGCGGACACTGAATGAAATCGTGTTGTCACCTGACGCTGACACGTCGGGCACCAAGGCGTGTATATCGATGATGGGTGCTATGGTGGACTGTGATTTTATTGAGCAACCCACCGCAGAAGTGAAATTGGTGCTTGCACCTAATACGTTCATCTGGCTTGCAGATATGAGAGTAGTATGGCTGTGGGGTTGTGGCTCATAGTTCATGTTTCCACTGCAAGTTGGCACTCCAGTTACAGTGTTGCATTGGCAGCGTTGTGGGCGCGGGAAGTTCAAAAATTAAAGATGGCGCTAACGGGATATTTAAAAACTGGTGGGAACCTTTAAAAAACTCAATAGGGCGAAAGTAGCTTATTCGTTTTTTGCAGCCGCTTGTAACACTTTTGTGCCGATGTGCTCTTTGACCATTTATTATTGTATATATGCTTGCTTTTATCTTTATGTAAATTATATGAACAAGATGTATGAATCAATTTTTTTATTTTGCTGTATAATCAATTATGTATATTATTAAATATCGCTGAGTAATCGCTGAGGGAATGCCAGGGAAACGTTAGGTTTTTGTGAACGAATAAGTATCTTTGGAGTAGCGGCGTCTCTGGACGCGGGAAGATGTTACGTCACGGCGCGCGCTATACGCAGAGAGAACTCTGGTATGAGACTTCGAGAAGTGCGGACGCATGGATGGCGTGCACTGTACTGGAGGAGTGATTGTTTAGCGGCACGTGACAAGTGATGAGCGTGGGCGGTGGAAATATTGGCTGCAGCAACATCAAGAACCCGCCACGCCAATATCATTGCCAATAACTCCCGTGCTCGCTAATTATCATGGAAAGGAGCCAGCAGCAGTATCGTCGCCAGCAACTTCGTGACGGCGAGAATGGACTGAAGTAAGATTGCTGCATCACAGCTTATCGTAAACTAGTTTTGGAATGGCCTTACTCAGCTTTGTGGTGTTTTGCGAGTGAATAATTACCATGGTTTAACCAAAACTGTTTACCCGTGATTCTCCTAAAATCAAAAAACCAAGTAGTTTCCTGTCCTGTCATATTGTTACAGTAATCCGAGTACTGTTTATGGAAAATGAAAATTCCAGTGCCAGTTAGTTTTGCTTATGAATTAAATGATTCAGTTAGATTAAAGAATTGAACTTAAAGCATTCAGTAATTTCAGTCTCACTACCACTCTCAGAAGATAAACGTGATCAAGAAATTGAAATAATAAAAACAAACAGCTATTGAAAATGGTTATAACAGCTCCATAGTAGACACCCTAAAACATTCAATAATGGCAAAGCAATCACGACACAAAAAAACAAAAAGAAAATAACACATTCCATACAATCCCCTTTCTAGGTAACATTTCATACCAGATTGCCAATGTCTTCAAACGAAAGGGCATAAGCATATCCTTTACAACAGGCAACAAGATTGGACAGAAGTTACCCAACAACATCGGCTCACGAAACCCACTCCATCACACAGGTGTGTACAAAATTGAATGTTTGGACTGTGACTGCTTCTACATAGGCCAGACAGGCAGATCATTTGAGATTAGGTTCAAGGAACACATGACAGCACTAAAAAACAAAAAAATAACACACATCAGCAATAGCTACCCACCTACATGAAACAAAACACCATGTTAACAAGTATTAGCATCCTACACATCCAACCAAAAGGCAGAAAACTAGACATCCTTGAAACACTCCAAATATACAAACACCAAATGAAACAACCAGAATCCATCTTAAATGACAAAAATGACAATATTTACAACAGTATCATCTCTGTTTTCAGCAACTGCCTACACTCTTAAAAATGCACACTCATACACACACACACACAAACAAACATGTGCACACATTCTAATATTTACCATAAATATTGACAGCCGCCAAGAGTACAAGAGATGGACCTCATTCACAGATAATTCATTACACCAACAGCTTGTACCCCTTGTCAGCTTAAAACTGTATGTACATCAACTACTGGCACAAATGTATATCTATCTGCATATTTTATAGTATTAACCAATGTATTATCCCAACCTTTACGCAGCTAATATATGCAACATGTAATCTTAAGACTCTTTGCCATATAAATGTTTGCTCTCATATAATTACTCTTTCCTCTCTCTCTCTCTCTCTCTCTCTCTCTCTCTCTCTCTCTCCCTCTCTCACACACACACACACTTTCTCTCTCTCTTCCTCTCCTTTTGCCTCCAGCCCCTCACATATGTTTATTAATCCCAATCAAAGAGTGTCATCTATGTATGGTTTTACTGCTGTAGCCAATATGATCATTGTAATTCAAGTCTGTAACATTTCACCTAATTGTTATTAACAAGTATGAAGTTTAAGCCATTTTAACATTTCACCTGATTGTATAAACGAGTACGAATGTTTAGCTGTTTTAACTTGTCAAAATTGGATTTACATACCACCTGAAGTACACACTCATATATTCGACACCTCAAAACAAACACCTCCAAATGCTTTAAACAATTATTCTGTAATAATGTTGTTACGATGTATATTCTTTGCACCTTGCGATTATGTCTTCTCTTCTGCTATACGAACCTTGCACCCAGCTAATTCCAAACGCCATATTTGTTTACAAATGTGGCAGTATACCTGTGATGTGTTACGACAGCAAAATGAACCTGTGACCAATGGAGGTACTCTAGTTTACTGATTTAATGTTTACCATTAGATATCAGTTCAATTTCTTGTCAAAAGTAATCCTAAACCATATTTTGAAATAGTGTCTTGTTTCTCCACTAGGCAGTGCCACAAGTTCCTCAAAAAATCGTAACACAACACACACACAAATGTAATACTAACTAATGTAAATCCACCTGATGATGGAGGTTTAAACCTTCGAAACGCGTCGTGGAAATAAATAAAACGGTGACCGGTAACAGTAAACTTGTTGTTTCATTTAATGATTCCTGGCACTATGAACAAAAGCACTAACTAGAATTAATGGGTGATTGCAAATATCAGTGATTATTGTAATTTGTTGTTAGTAAATTTCTGGTACACATTTTGACTTTCAGTCGTGCTGAAGTATAATTATTACCTCCTGATACAGTAATTATAAATTTCTTCTTCCCTGATCAGAAGTCAATAGAGTTTCTTTTAATTATTTTTTGCCATTTTCCAAAATTCAAATGAAAATAGTAGACGTTATTGTGAGGTAGCGCCATTGTCAAAATGGCTCTGAGCACTATGGGACTTAACTACTGAGGTCATCAGTCCCCTAGAACTTAGAACTACTTAAACCTAACTAACCTAAGGACATCACACACATCCATGCCCGAGGCAGGATTCGAACCTGCGACCTTAGCGGTGACGCGGTTCCAAACTGAAGCGCTTAGAACCGCACGGCCAAACCGGCCGGCAGCGCCATTGTCACTTACAACAGAAAGTAACCATTAATTTAAGTGTTATCTTGAATGTTTTCAAAATTTCAGCTCTATTCGTTAAGGATATTTCATGTGTAAACTATTTTCTTTCTCGCTTTGTTACGTAAATGTTTCAGTTGTTTTTGCTTACGTGCGCGCAGCCCTCTGTTGCCGCGCGTGTTCGAGTAATTCTTGACACTGACTGTTCGGCTCATTAATTCACCTACCGAAAAGAAATTTTGCCCAATTGGGCTGGCGACCGTAACTCTTTTAGCTATAATTATTTCAGTGACTCTTATTATTCTGTTCCGACCCACGTGGTACCCCTTCTCGATGGCAAAGTACGTGAATGATAGCACAAACCTTTCGAACAACCATATTAAATTTTACAGTAATTAGGTAGGCGGAATAAGCTGTCCTAGAAGACATCTTGTGGTTAACCTCCCCCTCATTTATCGACGTTATATTGAATCTTCGGAATGATAGCCTTTTCAAAATTTTATTCCAATTGTTTAGGCACATGCTTACACGGTCATATATTTCTAAACATTGTCGACAGAAGGGAAGGGGGACGTTACACCCTCTCCCCATTCCAAACAAAAGGGCATTTTTGGAGATCAGACTCAGGGGTACATAGAGTACCGTACTTCGGAAGTGACCTAAAATATTACATACTTTAGATGCCAAGAGAAACAACAAATCAACAAGAATTCTCCAGTATTTCCATGCCTATGGAAGATGTTGATTACAGTTTAATACATATGAGAGCTTAGTTTTGGTACAGAAAAAAGTTGTTCCTACAAATGATGAAGGGTGTGAAGTACATGATGGCTGTTCGGCGTCTCTAACGTTACCGGAGCTTACCATGTGCAGATCACAACACAGCATGCACTGATGACGTGCATGTGTAGCGCACTGCCATCTCTCGGATTATGAGAAAGGACGAATCATTGGCAAGAAAGACATGAGAGAATCGTACCGACAGATCTCACAGATAGTAGGCTGTAGTGTAATGACTACAGAATGATTCATGACGAGATGGACAACAGTGTGGCAAGAATAGTGAGCATGGGTTCTGCAGCATTTCTGTCTCTGGGAGCCAAACCTCACTTAGTGTGCTCTACGAGACTGAGCGAGATGTAAACATATTTATATTTAATAACATTTCTTTAACGGAAATAAACCTTATTTTATTGACAGTTGTAGCAACCACCCTCAGTAGAAAGTAGTTTCACAAATTTAAGATTTTTTTCATCACCTACGTTCTTTAATGACGTTTGTACTGTGTAACGCAGACGAAGTACTTGGTACGCCTTCGATGCGCCAATAACGAGACTAAAATTAAGTGTTTTGGGCTGATTAAACAGTCAAGTAGTGGAAGGAGCAGAGTGAGAGCGTGGTTGGAGCGGTTGCACTGTTTCATGTAAGGAAAACGGTAAGTACGTTCTAAGAAAGAAAGGAAAAAAAAAGAAACCGATCCACCACAGTGGATTTATCGGAATGTTGCTGAAATGGCTAGATGTGTTGTACATGTACAGACAAACAAATGATCACAATTTCAGAAAAATTTGATGATTTATCCAAGACAAAAAGCTTCACAACCGGAGCAGATGAATAACGCGTTGGTTCACCTGTGGCTCATATGCAAGCAGTTATTCGGGTTGGAACTGTTGGACAGAGTTGTTGGATGTCCTCCTGAGAGATAACGTGCAAGATTCTGTCCGATTGGCGCGTTAGATCATCAAAATCTCGAGCTGGTTCGAAGGCCCTGATAATAATGATATGAAGAAGGCATCTCTTCTTTCAGACATGTCAGAAACAACAGATGCTGCCATCTTCATATCGTTTAAGGCTAACCGGCTGATGACCTCCTTCAGTGTGCATGCACACGATTTGCCTGAACTCTTACGGGATTGTCTGCCACGTGTAATGAGTATAATGGTAGGGGCACTACGAATGCAGTGCGTGGACATTAGGTTGGGAATGTGGGTCTCACGAGGAGAATGCCGGCGATAAATCCCTTCAGTCGCACTATCCTCTGTGCCCTCGGTGGCTCAGATGGATACAGCGTCTCCCATGTAAGCAGGCGACCCTGGGTTGGAGTCCCGGTCGGGGCACACATTTTCAACTGTCCCCGTTGATGTATATCAACGCACGTCAGCAGCTAATGATACTTATGTAATTGTAATTTTATTCTGCACATAATGGTCCAACCACCTGAGTTGGGGACAGGATTGGGTTTAGCAAGCACGAGACAAGCAATAGAAACTCTCGCCGTGTGCTGGCGGGTGAGATACTGTAGCACACATCAACTGATTGTTGCTATTTCAAAATGGAATAGGGAAATATATTAAACTTTACCCCTGTTGAGTTTTGTTTACTTTTAACTTAATTGTTGTTGTTGTTGTTGTGCTCTTGAGTCCTGAGACTGGTTTGGTGCAGCTCTCCATGCTACTCTTTCCTGTGCAAAGCTTCTTCATCTCCCAGTACCTACTGCAGCCTACATCCTTCTGAATCTGCTTCGTGTATTCATCTCTTCGTCTCCCTCTAGGATTTTTACCCTCCACGCTGCCCTCCAATACTAAATTGGTGATCGCTCGATGCCTCAGAACGTGTCCTACCAACCGATCCCTTCTTCTCGTTAGTTATGATCTACCCATCCAATCTTCAGCATTCTTCTGTAGCACCACATTTCGAAAGCTTCTATTCTCTTCTTGTCTAAACTATTTATCGTCCACTTTTCACTTCCATACATGGCTACACTCCATACAAATACTTTCAGAAACGACTTCCTGACACTTAAATCTTTACTCGATGTTAACAAATTTTTCTTCTTCAGAAACGCTTGCCTTGCCACTGCCAGTCTACATTTTATATCCTCTCTACCTCGACCAACATCAGTTATTTTGCTCCCCAAATAGCAAAACTCCTTTACCACTTTAAGTGTCTCATTTCCTAATTGAATTCCCTCAGCATCACCCGACTTAATTCGACTACATTCCATTATCCTCGTTTTGCTTTTGTTGATGTTCAACTTATATCTTCCCTTCAACACACTGCCCATTCCGTTCAACTGCTCTTCCAAATCCTTTGCTGTCTCTGACAGAATTACAATGTCATCAGCGAACCTTAAAGTTTTTCTTTTTTCCTCATGGATTTTAATACCTACTCCGAATTTTTCTTTTGTTTCCTTCACTGTTTGCTCAATATACAGATTGAATAACATCGAGGATAGGCTGCAACCCTGTCTCACTCCCTTCCCAACCACTGCTTCCCTTTCATACCCCTCGACTCTTATAACTGCCATCTGGTTTCTGTACAAATTGTAAATAGCCTTTCGCTCCCTGTATTTTACCCCTGCCACCTTCAGAATTTGAAAGAGAGTATTCCAATCAACATTGTCAAAAGCTTTCTCCAAGGCTACAAATGCTAGAAACGTAGGTTTGCCTTTTCTTAATCTAGCTTCTAAGACAGGTCGTAGGGTCAGTATTGCCTCACGTATTCCCATATTTCTACCGAATCCAAACTGATCTTCCCCGAGGTTGGCTTCTACCAGTTTGTCCACTCGTCTGTAAAGAATTCGTGTTAGTACTTTGCAGCCGTGACTTACTAAACTGACAGTTCGGTAATTTTCACATCTGCCAACACCTGATTTCTTTGGGATTGGAATTATTATATTCTTCTTGAAGTATGGAGGAATTTCGCCTGTCTCATACATTTTGCTCACCAGATGGTAGAGTTTTGTCAGGACTGGCTCTCCCAAGGCCGTCAGTAGTTCTAATGGAATGTTGTCTACTCCCGGGGCCTTGTTTCGACTCAGGTCTTTCAGTGCTCTGTCAAACTCTTCAATCAGTATCGTATCTCCCATTTCATCTTCATCTACATCCTCTTCCCTTTCTATAACATTGCCCTCAAGTACACCGCCCTTGTATAGTCCCTCTATATACTCCTTCCACCTTTCTGGTTTCCCTTCTTTGCTTAGAACTGGGTTTCCATCTGAGCTCTTGATAGTCATACAAGTGATTCTCTTTTCTCGAAAGGTCTCTTTAATTTTCCTGTAGGCAGTATCTATCTTACCACTAGTGAGATAAGCCTCTACATCCTTATATTTGTCCTCTAGCCATGCCTACTTAGCCATTTTACACTTCCTTTCGATCTCATTTTTGAGACGTTTGTATTCCTTTTTGCCTGCTTCATTTACTGCATTTTTATATTTCCTCCTTTCATCAATTAAATTCAGTATTTCTTCTGTCATCCAAGGATTTCTACTAGCCCTCGTCTTTTTACATACTTGATCTTCTGCTGCCTTCACTACTTCATCCTTCAAAGCTACCCATTCTTCTTCTACTCTATTTCTTTCCCCCATTCTTGTCAATTGTTCCCTTATGCTCTCCCTGAAACTCTGTACAACGTCTGGTTTAGTCAGTTTATCCAGGTCCCATCTCCTTAAATTCCCACCTTTTTGCAGTTTCTTCAGTTTTAATCTACAGTTCATAACCAATAGATTGTGGTCAGAGTCCACATCTGCCCCTGGAAATGTCCAAGAATTTAAAACCTGGTTTCTAAATCTCTTTCTTACCATTATACAATCTATCTGAAACCTTGTTTTCTTTTAACTTAATTACAGCTGTATATTTTTTATAGGACGTAAGACTTCTTGCGGTTTCGGCTAAAATCCTGCTGATTTGAGGCGAAAAAATGTTTTAGAAATCCAACAATCCAGTACTTTAAATGGGGAGCAATGTGGATAACAAAACCTGAAAATGTTTAAATTGAATTTTCAGTCATTACTGTTGTTGTTAATACACGTAATATTCTTAAATATGTATTAAAATGTAGGTCCACTGCTAATAGCAAATATGAGCTAACATGTGTTTGGGAATGGAAATCAATAGGAAGTTATATTTTGTAAAAACAAGCAGGAACCAGCCCTTAAATATGTAAGAGGCTTTTTGGTACTATCATCTATCTTGTTTGCAAACATGTACATACTAGAAAGAGGCTATACCTACCTAAAAAATAGATATAAAATTATAGTTGCCTGATGGCATTATTTAATGAACTTTTACTAATCATTTCTCACTGAATTAATCTAAAAGGTCTAATAGTATTGTGAAAATGTTCTGCTGAGAAATCGACACATAAGTAGGTAACTGCCATTATTGATAACTAGAATTTATGTGGCTAGAAAAAGACACCTTTATTAGATGACTAACACTAACTCGGCTAGCACTGGTGTTTCTTATACGTAAGAGTTACAGCACTGTGACAATGGTTACGAACGAGTAGTTTCGTTGTATCTTATTTAGGGATTATTTAGTGATACTCAGCTCTTAAATAACACCAACACGCCGTCTGCGGAAGATTAACAACCAGATTAAGTCGATTTGTAAGTGTCACTAGCATCTCTCACTGGCAGTTATGTCTGTTTTACTCGGGACGACTCCGAGAAAGTGAAGCAAAATGCAGTGTCAGCGAAGTCCGCGCAAATGTCTTCGTACTATTCCGTGACCCTATCGGCATCTCACGCATCACAGGCCAGAGAACTCCAATTCGGCGATCCTTCGCCGGCCATGAAACTCCGAAAAGAACTCTTGAGTGAGAGACGTAGAATCGATTCTCGGTTGACCGCGGATCTACATGACGTTAAAGAGATCGCAGGCATTGAATCTTTCATGAAGAGGCGGGGGAGAGGCTGTTTGTGTATGTATTTTTCTCCCGCCATCGACCACTTTCCGCGTTTCCTTTCGGAAGCCTGCCTCGTTGAGCCCTGAACGGGAGATCCGGAGTCCTTTTGTCACCTGATTCTTTTGAGGATGGCAAGGGCGTGGCGGTTGCGCGGCCCGCCTGCCGAAACTCAACACCGCACCGCCTCTCGCCTTTTCTGTGTGCCCCTCTCTTGGGCCACCCCTTTATACCAACACCTCGTACCTCAAAAGCGTGTAACAGAAGTATCATCATTACAGATCGTGTACCATGCGCACTATAAGATTCAGAGGTGTTAGAACATGAACCAGTAAACTCCCCACCCCCGATTCTTTAGAGTCTCGAATTCTCACTAGTAAAACAGCTTCAAACGTCTTATTATTATACAAACAACTTAATTTGTTGAATATTTAACTTTAAGCACGTAAGTGTGACAAGGTTAAGAAGTTTATAAAAGGCTTGAAATAACGTCTATTGTTTTGGAAGTCAATGGTTTTTCACGCATCTCGGTGCTTATGACATAATTCTCCTGTACTATATTTCGTACGACGATATAATTTTGCGGTGCAAGCAATGTTATATGTGTGCACTGTTGCAAATTGTGCTGCGAACGTATTTACTAATAAGGATTTAATACATCATGTCTGTTACAGCAATTTTATTCCATGAACAGCGAAAATATAGGAAGCGATTAACATATTTTTTTCCTTCCATCAAACTGTGGAGGCGTCTGCGAGAAAAATTTTCGCAAAGGATCGAAAGTGTGTGTAAAGTGTGCTGGAAGTCGCTAACAGGTCTCATTCTTAAATACTGGGTGAATATAGTCTGGGTAATTTGCGCGACGTGAGATACACAGCCTCAAGACATAAACACAGTTTCTAATTGTAATTCTTGATATGTTGTGTTAAACGTTTAACATAAGATCACAATAGATTAATGAGTAGATTATGACAGCATAGTAAATTTTTAAATTAAATGGAGTATTGGAAAACAAATTTTTGTTTCCCTCGAAAGCCGTTAGATAGGGAGAATGCAACTGCAAACGTGCCCCAGTTTAGGAGCTTAGTAATATACGAGCACTCTTTTTTCTTCCAGAAATTCATGAAATTAAAACCACTTTGGAAATCCTGTGATGCTGTCTCTAGTGTATCACCTCACAGCACTCTTTTCAGTTCTGAGCGCAACGATGCCTACAACGGTAGTGTCTACCGCCAAATGTAAGGTGCCTGTTCAGGACTTACGGCTAATTTCATGCAGCCCACACTATGTTAATGTCATGAGTTTCCTTCTTATTGACAATTCTCAGCTGCACACTGTAGCTGCAACGAAGCCGCTCCTGAGGCGTTTACGATGGGAACTCTTTGATCACCCACCATACAACCCGGACGTGGCTACGTCTGATTTTCCTCTCTTCACTCACTTGAACAAGTGTCTGTGAGGACAGAATTATAGCACAGGCGACGAACTGCGTATCAGCATAGACTATCGGCGGAAATTACAAGTTGGTTCTTTCTATGGTGAAGTTACTGGAAAGTCTGTACCACGTTATGGCAAATGACTACCTCAGAGCGGCGACTGTCTAGAGAAGTAGATGTAAAGTGTGTCTAAATGTTGCAAACAAAGCATTTTTCACTTTCACTGTGGTTTCCATTTCACGATCGATTGTAGGTTGAAAAAAAAAAAAAACTCTCATACATCACAGAGAACTGCGATGTTCTGTGATCTGTCAAAGGCTTGACTTTGAAACTCACCGTATCGTTTTAAGTAAACTACAGTGAAGAGCCAAAGAAACTGGTACGCCTGCCTAATATCGTGTACTGCCTCGCGAGCACGCAGAAGTGTGGCAACACGACGTGGCGTTGACTCAACTAATGTCTGAAGTAGTGCTGGAGGGAATGGACACCATGAATCCTGCAGGGCTGTCCATAAATCCGTAAGAGTATGAGGGGGTGGAGATCTCTTCTGAGCAGCACGTTGCAAGGCATCCCAGGTATGCCTAATAATACTCAAGGCTGGGGAGTTTGGTGGCCAGAGGGAGTGTTTAAACCCGAAAGTGTGTCCCTGGGGCCACTCTATAGCAAATCTGGACTATGCGGCGTCGCATTGTCCTACTGGAATTGCCCAAGTCCGTCGGAATCCACAATGGACACGCAAGGATGCAGGTAATCAGACAGGATACTTACGTACGTGTCACCTGTCGGACTCATATCTAGGCGTATCAAGTGTTCCACATCACTCCAAGTACACACGCCCTACGCCATTACAGAGCCTCCACCACCCTAACAGTCCCCTGCTGATATGCAGGATCCGTAGTTTTATGACGTTGTCTCCATTCCCGTATACGTGCATCCTCTTGATTCAATTCGAAACGAGACTCGTCCGACCAGGTAACATGTTTCCAGTCATCAGCGGTTCAATGTCGGTGTTGACTGGCCCAGGCGACATTTAAAGCTTTGTGTCGTGCAGTCATCAAAGGTACGCGAGTCGGCCTTTGGCCCCGAAAGCCCATATTTGTGATGTTTCATTGAAGGGTTCGCATGCTGACACTTTCTGATGGCCCAGCACTGAAATCTGCAGCAATTTGTGAAAAGGTTGGACTTCTGTCACGTAGAACGATTCCCTTCAGTCGTCGTTGGTCCTGTCCTTGCAGGATCTTCTTCGGCCACAGAGATGTCGGAGATTTGACTTTTACCGAATTCCTGATTCTAACTTTACATTCGTGAAATGATCGTACTGGAAAATCCCATCTTCATCGCTACCTCGGAGATGGTGTGTCCTATCGCTCGTGCGCCGACTATAACACCGCTTTCAGACTCACTTAAATTTTGATAACCTGTAATTGTAGCAGTAGTAACTGATCTAATAACTGTCCAGATACTTGTTGTCTTATATAGGCGTTATCGAACCACAGCGTCGTATTTTGCCTGTTTACATATCTCTTTATTTGAAGACGTATGCCTATACCAGTTTCTTTGGCTCTTCAGTGTATAATATTATAATGTTGAGGAAATGCCACCTAAAGGTTGAAATCCTATGTGTTAGAGGCTTGCACAAAAGTATACAATTTCTCATCGCACTCCAGACATACGCTATATGAGACAAATTAGTGAAGTGTGCAACCAGTCAAGGGCTAGTAAATTTTTCGTGACGTTTGTGGTGTAATCTGCAGTGTGGACGTGATGCACTATCCTGCTGGAATATACTATTCCGCACTCCTGGCATGAAAGGTATGACAACTGACTTAACACTCCGCTACGGTCGCAGGTTCGAATCCTGCCTCGGGCATGGATGTGTGTGATGTCCTTAGGTTAGTTAGGTTTAACTAGTTGTAAGTTCTAGGGGACTAATGACCTCAGAAGTTGAGTCCCATAGTGCTCAGAGCCATTTGAACCATTTTTTGAACTTAACACTCTTGCCACACACTAGCAAGGATTATCTTGCTTCAAAAGTACATATCAGTCCAGCATTTGTATCCAACTGATCCCTACCCCATGATTCCACGAGTTGTAGACATATCGGTCTCGAAAGTCACTGTTTCCCGACCTGTCACCAAATTGCCTACAGACACGTTAGCAACAATCTGACCGCCACGAACAGAAGCAAGAATCATTACTGAACACCACAGACTGCCAAATATGTCTCAGTTGACTCAGGCTCAACACCATGTTAGTACCAATTCTCTGTACTATAACGTCAGCAGACGAATGGCAACTCAAAATCTCAATCCAGTTTCCAGTTATCTGCTCCCTACGATTCACGGTGACACTGTGTCTGTAATTTTTGCACTAATTTCTCCTATTGTCATCCGCCTATTCGTCAGAGCTAGTCTAAATTCGCAAAAAACTGCTACGGAAAGGTGAGATTTCTGCAAGTGTGAAAAACTGCTCCAAGCTGGACCGTGCTCATGTAGTCAGGAGCAAACTTTCTATTCAAATTTAAAAGAATTGCAATAGAGAAAATCTTGTCAATACAATATTTAATGGACTGTGTGTTACATTATGAGTGTGTTACAGACCAATAAGAAGTAATTGAAATCAAATTAATAAGGTGTACGGTCAGAAACCAATTACAAGTTAAAATGATTCTTAAGCACAAGCTATTGGCAACTAATTCTAATTTCCGTTTTCAGTATTGGGAAAATTGTTAGAATGTTAAAGAAACTCAGTTCGTTTGCAAATACCACGTGTTACATGATAGAACTCCTTCCGTTTCAGGGTTCAAGATGATGCACGCTTGACAAAATATGATTTAATGCTCCGTATTTAATGCAGCTACTTTTAGAAGTATGCAGAGTGTCATTCACCATAAACCACTGTAACAGAAGAATTATCAGTATCCTTAAAATACCTTTAATGTATTATACAGCGTTACATATGTAGAACTCGTAAAATCGGAGATCGTAACAAGTGAAATGTTGAGTTCTGCAGAGGGTGAGCAGCCTAGAACCATTCATAATTGATCTGGGGCACGAAAGTTGCATGTAAGGACACTATACTGTGGAAAAATGTTGTATTTTTAAAAATATCTTGTACTATTGACTTATGGTACATTTTACTAGCCCTGCATCATTGTTGTCAAAATCACTCATAACAACAAAACTCAAATTATCTGAGATGTATACTTCGCCCTTATAAATATTTTGGATTATTTCCTTACTTTCTCTGGGAAATATATTCTAGAGTTCTACCATAAAAATTGCTTCTTTGAGTTTTTCACTGATCTTTTATTAGTAAACGTAAATTAAGTTTCGTCCTTGTGGCTCGGTTATGAGTATAGTTGCTGCTAGCGTAATAAATGCTCAATTGCATAATGGGTTGATAACCGCAATCATATGGTGGATTTATAGCCCACAAATCTTCAAACAGATCTCCAAAATGAGTTCAACGTTTATTTTTAGTAATCACTCTTGTGGGCCATTTATGAAGTTTGAAAATTGCTGTCATATTCTGTGCACTTGATTTACCAAAATTATAACATCATTCAAGATTTGCTGTATAGAGAAACGATGCAAATTTAAAGAGACTAGCTTGCGCACTCTGTAAGGGCTAGCCAACTAGACATGCTGATGACAATATAAAGGCTGTTAAAAATGTATTCCATATTTTGATAGCTAATAGCATTGTTCAGAACTGGAAAAAAGTCCGATAAAATGGGTTCTGAAATACATACCTTAAAGCTATGAGCAGTTGTTCATCTTCGCAACTGTGACGCACGTCGTTTCTACTGCAAGCTATTTGCTGATGCGAATGACCTACAAAATGCTCTTGTAACGTGAAGTGGGGGATGCCTCTGTGTGTGTGGGACGGGGGGGAGGGGGGGAGGGCGGTTCTCTGTCAAAGATGGATCGAGGTGCAACGAGAAGACACTTTGCAGATACAAAAACTTCCTTATAACTGTTTCTTTATAAACACTGGACATGAACAACACTAACGTCGGTGGCGATCTAGGCGACTACGTCATTCAACATCACCCAGTGTACCGCCTTTGGCACAGTAAGCAGGTATTAGTGCCGATCGAGTGCCTCCGCCATGAGTGCTGCGTAGGGGGAAAGCTTCGCTTTTATCAGCTAGAAATTAGAAATGTGTTTCGCGTGCTCACTTTAAACTCGCCAGCGATTTGTGTGACATCATCTCTGAGATTGCCATCTACGTGTGTCTGCGGACTCGATTCGTGACTCTCCGCCGCCGCCCACTCGTCACCTGAGTCTGTTTTCGGGTACACGTGGACTCGATTCTTTCGGCAAGGAGAGCGGGACACGAATTCGCAAGTATAATCGCGGACTCGACCGTCATATCCCGACAATCGGTGATTTCGCTCTGTCAGTGGTACATTACAGCAGCAAGTTCGTGCGCTAATCTGCCGTACTAACACTTACGCAACGACTTGCCTTACAGTCCTGAAGGTTTGATTAAGGGAGAACGATTCGACGAGTATGAAGCGACCGCTGCGCCACAGTTCTCACACTCGTCATACCCACGGAATTACAGCGGGTACGAAGGACGCCTGTTAGCACTGATATAGCGGTGGCGCCTTAATTTGCGAAGTACCCAAACCGCAAAATTAGGCTCCTACTCGCACCGGACAGATGAAGCTGCTCCACAGTGAACACGTCGGGCTGTACTACGTCCAGCGTTACAGAGCATGGACGTCCCTTGTCACAGGCATGGCTAGGCCCTCGTATCATACTGACAATAGGGCAGTAAAGCGCTGGGTTGCTCGAGCGTCCAGATGTTCACGCAGTCGGCAGGAATTCGATAGATACGGCTGCGTCATCGTCATGGCACTTTTCGTACCAGACCAGACGTCACATAAGTGCCCTTGCTTTCTGATTAAATGCTGCCGCTACTTGCTGATTTTGCTGTAGTCGCTGCATTTGTATGCAATACCGAACGATCTGGACCAGAGGCAATGTCTGGGATGGCAGTCACAATCAGCAGAGCACATCGAAAGTCGTTCAAGCTGGAGTGGATTGTCGAAGGCTGGCTCCAGGTCATCGACAGCCTGAACGTTGTCACCTCTTGCTGCTGCTAAGGAATGCTGATCAGGCAGAGGTGATAACCAACCACGGCTATTGTCCATTTTGTGGCATTCTGTCCTTGGCTCCTAGCTCTGCTATAGTTCATTACGTTACAGTCCCTCCCGCCTAAGAAAAAATATGCCTTCATCTTTCTGTACAAAATTTTGCTGTACACAGGCACCAATTTATTTACAAATATTTACACTGATATTATGAACTTCACTCAAGGTGTCTCTTGGCCCTTTTTTACTAGTCACACTTCTTTCGACCTTGCTAGGACTTGTCTCAAACACGAAATTTTCGTTCACACTTAATCCTGTCCCTTGCCAGATGGTGTCTCGTTGGTGAGCAGCTTTTGGCTCACTACGTCGGAGGGAACTGGTGTCAGGGGATTCCTAGCACTACGATTTGATTTGCTCTTCCTCATATCATCTTCGACAGGTTTACCCTAATAACGCACCCTTCCATGATCTATGGGGCACGAAGATGACCTATGCGAACAGAATGGCCTGCATGAAACTTTCAATATACACATCGTTCTTTGATCCGTATTTATATATCTTAGCAATTAGAAAAAGTTTATTTACAACAGTAAAGCATCCAGTCCCAAGACATTGTGACTGAGAAATGTATCTGAATTCCTATAACGTATTATTCCTTTCACTCTTTGTTAATAAATCCTATTGTTGTGTGAGACTTCTCCAGCGACAACACTGTCCCAGCTACAGGCGCTGTACCTGCCCCACCTGTGCTGTACAATAATCCCATACTTTCCCATCTGTAGACGATACAACAGCCCCGTCTACGTTATTCTTAATTCTTCCGCGATTGCATGTGCTATTTCAGCTCCAACTGTGACGTACATAACAACGAAAAGTCGCTTTAATTCCATTCCCTCCACATACCTTCCAATTTCTCATAGACTCCTTTCGCTTGGCCGGCTTTTATGGATCTAACGCTGTCATGAACATTGCTTCTCGAAGGACATGGAGTGGTCTGATATCTCAACACTTTACCAGTTCTGACTGAATTGAAGAAAGTTACACCTAACAAAGCAGTGCCGTTACCATTCTTTATACTTGTTCTAATTATGCAATGAAGGCTTTCACGACAGGATGTTTCAGCTACCGAGAATTCTTCCGGGTTGTATGGCCGTGGTCCATGGATCACTTCAATCCCGAACGTTTCGTCCAAAGCTTCGTTTGACAACCTCGGAGGTGCTCCTGGTTGTGCTTAGTCTTGCCGACTGACGAGTCGGACGTCGAAGAGCGGTCTAAATACCGTGGAAAGTGGGCGTGGTCTGGATTTAACGTGATAGCAGAGATAAACATTGTCAAGGATAAAATATAACTATTGATCATAGTAACGTCAAAGATATACCAAAAATAGGCCAAGCACTTCGTTCCGTTAAGGATAAACGCCTCCCTCTGTCTGTAAGTGGTGTATACAAGATTCCGTGTACATGTGTTAGGGTATACATTGGAACTACGGAAAGAAGTGTAAATACACGGTTGAAGGAACATAAAAGTCTTTGCCCACTAGAGAAAACAGAGAAGTCAGCCGTGGCGGGACATGCTCTTCAGTCGGGTGATCACGCAGTGAAATTTTCGGATACTGAAGTTTTATGTACTATGACGAACTATTATCCACGGTTTTCATCTTTGACGTACTATGATCGATAGTTATATTTTGTCTTTGAAAAGGTTTATCTCTGCTATCACGTGAAATTCAGACAACACCCACTTTCCACGGTATTTAGGCCGTTCTTCGACGTCCGACTCATCAGTCGACAAGATTCAGCACAACCAGGAGCACCTCCGAAGATGTCCAACGTAGCTTTGGACGAAACGTCAGGGATAGAAGAGTTCCAAGAACCACGGCCGTACAACACGGAAGAATTCTCGGCAGGTTGTTCTAATTTATTAGCACTGTACCTAGGGTTACACCTACCTTAATGAGCTACGGCGTTTCGACGACAACACGGAAACAACGCGAGAAAAATTCAAGCCTGCCGACTGCTCTGTTTTATTTCAACACGAACTGCACGTATACAATGTCCTCAATACATAGCAAGTGTCAGTCGTGGTCAGAAAAGTGTTGAGTGTAGCTTTGACTGCATTAAGTCTGAGCCCAGTGAATTCGAACTGAGACAGACTGTTGGTGTTCGTATGGTAGGTGCTTCCGTAACCAAAGAAGGCGAAGTGTTTGGTGTTTCAAGAGGCACCGTATGAAGATTTGTACCATGTGCAGCGAGAACGGAGAATCACCATCCTATTCGTCACAATGCAGACAAAAGTGTATATTGAGTGATCGTGACAGTCGGCTGTCGAAGAGATCTGTGACGAGAAATAAGAGGACGACAGCTACAAGTGTCATTGCGTAACTGAATATTGCACTTGTGAACCCTGTGAGCGCCAAAACAACAAGGAAGGAGCTTCACGAGCAGGGAATTGCTGGAGGAACTAGAATTCCAAAACCACTCATCAGCAATGCAAACGCCCTTAACAGAAAAACGTGGTGCCGAAGCCCTAAAACATGGACTTTAGAGCAAAGGAAGGAAGTCATGTGGTCAGATGATTCTTGTTTCACAATCTTTTCTACTTCTGGCCGAGTTTACGTCCCAAGAGGGAAACATGGTGGGTGTTCTGTGGTGATATGGGCAGCCATATTGCGGCACTCCATGGGCTCCATGTTTATTTTACAGGGTCACATTACAGCCAACGGTTATGTGACCATTTTGCCAGATAAGGTCTATTCCATAGTGCAATGTTTGTTTCCAAATTTGATGCTGTGTTCCAAGACGGCAGGACTCCTGTTCACACGGCTCTCATCGTCGAGGACTGTTCCTGAGTGCACGAGTATGAGGTCTCACATCTTCTCTGGGCACCACAGCTACAAATCTCCACATTACAGAGCCTTTGTGGTTTACTTTGGCGAAGAGTGAGCTATCGCTGTCTGTCTCCATCATCGTTACTTGAAATTGCCTCTGTTTTGCAGTAAGAATGGTAGACTATTCCCTTCTAAACGCATAGGACCAATATCCATCCATTCCTAGAGCAATGGAAACTGTTTTGAAGGCCTATGATTTCCTTACTCCGAATTAGGCGTGATAAAGTGTTGTGTTCGTCGTATTTTTATATTATTGTCCACTGAGTGTACGTAGTATTTGTTAACTTTTCTCCCGGTGCTTACATTTTCCCAAACTACATCCCCCAATATTCCTGACTTGACCATGACGTTAAATTGTATATGATGCGCATATTTAATATTACGTACGTAACTCCTACTGTCCGCAGTCAGCGTAATTGGCTCTATGCAATCCTTATTTACCATGAAAACCTGAAGCCTATTCTGACATATTGTTAACAAATTACCGAAGTTTCCCATGTACCTAATGTTTCCCACGCCTTACCACGTACACTCTCGGCACTGACAGGTGTAGTGCCCTTTCTGTCGACGTACTCAACAAACTATGGGGTATGACTCATTGCACATGGTGGAGTGTCCAAGAAACGTGAACCTCGAGCGTGTTACAGGAGTTAATGGTTCGGATCTTAGCCCCTTATCGAACACTACAGCGGTGACTAACACCGAAGTTCTGTGGAAAGAAGGGAAGAGCCAAGTTTCAGGCTGCTACTTACACATCTTGCAGACGATTCTGTTTCCATCTGTCTTTCATCCACCCACCCCCCCCTTCCCCTTTCGGAAAGGTGCTGCTATGGAACCATGGAACTGGCTGCTCTGTTCTGGTTGTCCATCTTTACCTTCAGCAGTACTTCTACTACCATTTATAATCGGAAGCGGGAATGGTGCGGGCAGCGATTCTCTGTTGAAGACCACAGATACAGCTACAAATCTTGGACCTCGAAGCTACTAGCTTCGATAATGAGTTAAACGAATACATCGTTCACAGTTAGCCAGTGTGGCGACTTCTTGCGTTCTGTGCAGATACAACTACTGATCGGGTGCCAGCTCCACGGCTGCTGCGTTATTTGAAGGCTTCGCGTTTCCCAGCTTGTATCATGCCAGCCAGGCGTAGCTGCCCTGCGGTGAACATTTCAGGCTGTAATACACACAGTGCTATAGGACATGAAACCCTCTTGCTGCTGTCCCGTCAAGGGCCTCGATGGCAGCAAAGCGAAGAATTGCCCCAGCGTGCAGGTACTCAGGCAAGAGGCTGGGTGGGATTCGAAGGTGGCATTTTATATTAAACTAAACTAAACTCCGTCCGAGCACGCCATGGAGGCCCAACGATACCGACTGGTCGCCGTTTCACCCTCAGCCCACAGGCATCACTGGATGCGGATATGGAGGGGAATGTGGTCAGCACACTGTTCTCCCGGCCGTATGTCGGTTTACGAGACCGGAGCCGCTACTTCGCAGTCAAGTAGCTTCTCAGTTTGCCTCACAAGGGCTGATAGCTGCGTAATCGGCACGGCGCTATCCGTCGTAGATTATGCACCAGGTAACCGCATTTCAGAGCTAACACGCTGGTTTGGTGAGGTTTGTAACCTGTTGCTCCCTGCTGACATCACGGTGGTCTACACTTGTATGTCACGCTGAAAGATGTGGGATAGACGCAATGTCCAGGGCGACTGTCGGCAGCGCAGGTCGGCGACGCGAAAGTTGGTGAGGACGGAGTGGCTTCTGGAGGCTGAATCCAGGGCATTGACACCTGGAACGGTGTCAAGCGACCTGCTACGGCCGTTGTCCATTTCCTGTCACGCTGTTCTTGGCTTCCAGCTCTGCTATAGTTCATTCTGTTGCTCAGTAAACAGAAGATGACACCTTGATCTCATATCGTCCATGGATCCAGCATAAAGTAAACATGTGTTGGTGTTATTATTTTAAACGGTATCCGCAGTTATGGGTAAATGTAGTGAGTACGTTAGTCATAGTGCAACTTCTTGGCCATGCTGAAACGTAATGCTTCGACTTTTTTATTTGAAAAGCGTTAAAGCTTTCCAGATAAAACAAAAGTTACTAACACTCTTCTCCTTTTTTCTTCATGCCTACACATTTATTTCTCGACATTGTCACCCTGGTGACGAACACATTTCTGCCAACGAGAGACCAGTTTTCTGATGCTATTAACACAGACCGTTTGACGTTCTTAACAGAGCCAATACCTCACTTCTGCTTGCACCGCATCATCACTATCAAAGTGAACTCCACGAAGATGTTCTTTAAGTTTTGCAAACAGATGGAAGTCGGGTGGGGCAAATTCGAGGCTGTATGGAGGATGACTGATGGTAGTGAATTCAAGGCGTCTGATTGTAGTAGATGACACAGTTCTAGTGTGTGGCTTCGCATTGTCGTGCTCAAGGATACAACGCTCGATGTGGGTGGACGAACTGTTTGACTTCGAAACTCGATTACAGCTGGTTGTTTCTGACGCACTGACGCAGGTTACACATCGCGATGCTACACGCTACAGTTCGGAGCCCTCAATTGACATATGGCTCCAAATACGTAGACGTGAAGAATATAAATGTAGAACGTTAAATATGTTAGTTCTACCTAAAAAGCGTAAAGACACTTCACATAAAATACTCGGAGGCATTACTTTTCAGTTTGTGCTTCGATAAATCTGTGAAATGCTTCTAGCTTGTAGTTTTTTTTTTGCCCTTGCCAGTAAAATGAAACACTATTATTTCCTACAAGAAATGCCAGACTTGTTATGGTGGAATAAAAAGGCTTCCATATGCTGAGAGGTCACATCTAAAACTATAGTGTAAAGCATTTGACAAATTAATCAACACGCAAACTGGTTCCATAGAACTAATGTATGCGCTGCACTTACGCAGAATTGTGAATATGATTTAGAATAACGACACTAACAGATGTTTATTGCATGTTACGTCCAAAGGTTTTAAAAGAGAAATGTCTCGTCATTTCATTACTGAGTTATCATGTCGTACGTAATAGGAAAGAGCTTGCAATGGACGAGATGTGTTTCAAACTAGCGAAGATGAGCAAGTGCTCATAGTTGCTAAGCTACGCATTTTACAGCCCATGTCTACTGAACATTTCTTTCTCGTTTGGGCTCATACTACCACCTCTTGAAATAAAGAATAATTTTTTTGATACCCTGTATTTGTTCTAGACGCTTCAGTCTGGAACCGCGCGACCGCTACAATCGCAGGTTCGAATCCTACCTCGAGCATGGATGTGTGTGATGTCCTTAGGTTAGTTAGGTTTAAGTAATTGTAAGCTCTAGGGGACTGATGACCTCAGATGTTATGTCTCATAGTGCTCAAAGCCATTTGAACCATTTGTATTTGTTCATCCCAGTGAAAGTAAATACTCATTCATAAAAAATATAAAAAATAATCGTCTTCTTTTAATTTAGCAGAATTATTTTTACACCTTCACCTGTAATACTTTCTGATTATGGTTTTCTGAAAGTTTTATTTTAATTTAAATTATACTAACCAAGGATGTATACCTATTATCTTACCAGGAGATCGGGTGTTTTTTATCCTGTAATGTTGTTATCTTCAGCAAAGAAATTTTACATACGTTTCTTACTTTACCAGAAAAAAACATTGACCTAATCCACACTATTATTCATCTTATGTTCATATCTCATGATCTTTTGATCACATTTTTTTTTTTGTCCCGGACATTTTCATCAAGGGGCACCTGTTGTTTGGATGCTTCCTACAATGCTACAGTTAGAAGTCTCCTACCTATTGCAACAGGTATGTCCCGAAACTCACTCCCGTTTTTTTTCAGTTATTAATGTAAAACCTGTGCCGTCAGCCATACACGCGAATTTCCGTGTTTCCATATTTCAAAATTTAATCCAATCGGTTGGTGCCTGTCCGAGAAGGCACAGGATTCATCTGCCGATATTGTTTTGTAAACCACCTCAGTAAAGGTGGGGCTGTACCACTGAGCGTGGAACATGACACGTTTTCCAACTACCATTCCAGGAGAAAAATATGGTCACAGAACGATGCACATCCATCCTCTTCCGGACGTTACGTCTAACATGTCTTCCTTCTGCACTGAACCCGCTCAGCAAGCATAATACTGGCCTTACTATATGTTCACGCTGTGACATTGAATTCTGGGATGTTGGGCAGACTCTTGCTTTTTAATTTACACAGCTTCACTATCCACTAACAAAACCTCTCTCCCTTTAGGTTTTTAGAGTTCGGTTTCATCGCTGTCAATCCAAGCAGAGACCCCGTTTGGGGGTTGTCAGTATAAACCTTTCGTGAGCCGTGGGAAACATGCTTCCCACTACAATGAACTCGCTCCTAGTCCCGTCGGATTCACAGTTCCCGCCTTTGTACGGTGCTACCACCTAGTGAACAGTATAGGGTACTACTTCCAATCGGACGTTACCGCCGTTTTTGCTGTACCTTCGCGCTGAGGCATTGTATAGCTGAGTATTGCTCTGTAGAGGAGCTTTTCAGTGCTGTCTGCGTGACATTTTGTGATTTTTTCCTCAAAGCTACAGTATAAGGTAAATACTTTTGATTTACCCAAATTTATGAAGGAAAACGTAAAATTGGAACGAGGAGAATTCCAGTTTAAAATAAAAGGAGCCATTTCTGCAGTAAAATGGATGGATAACCGTCCAGTCACTTTCCTGCCCTCAATTCATGTCCCATGAGAAACAGCCACAGTGAAAAGGAAAAGCGAGGATGGTACTAGTACAGAGATTTTTTGTCCTGAAGTTGTGGCAGAATACAACAAAATAACGGGTGGTGTCGATAAGTTTGATCAGTTACGAGAAAGGTATGCTATTGGCAGACATTCTGTAAAATGGTGGCACAGAATAAGTTATTTCCTGGTCGACGTTGCTGCAGTGAACAGTTTTATCCTGTGGAAAATAAGTAAAGGAGAAAGTGGACAGCATGATCAGCTCACATACATGATCCATCTAGCCAGACAATTGATCGCTGGCTTCTCATCCCAAAAAAGGCGTGGACAAAAACCTGTCTTTCTGGCAAAAAGGGGTAAAGTACCTGAAGATTTTCGTCATGTGGCTGTAGGGGAGCATCAACCCATTTTGGGAGAAACCTACTCAACGGGCCGTCATTGTAGTACCAAAGCTGCGGAAAAGAGGACTCGCTGTGTTTGTACATATTGTCAAATACCACTTTGCATAGACCCATGTTTCAGAAAATTTCATGGCAAGTAATTATGAACAATCATTGTAACAAGAGAAGTAAATTTATCAAATAAATGTGACATAAATTCAAAAAGTTGTTTTTGTCATTTAACTCCAAGGAAGGGCAGTGGGAAGAATACTTCCCAACTTGTTGTGTGAGTTCACTTTCACAGAAGTAGCAAATTTGATATTCTGTATGATAAATATAGCTATATGTTAACTACTATCTGCTCTCCATTCATTAAAAAAAACTGCTCAATAATTTTGCCCACCAAATGGATAGTACACTTTTTTGATAGACTCAGTAATTTTTCTTTAAGTATTGTAAGTAGGCTGTTTAGGTTTTTTTATAGGTAACGCCACATAGCACTCTGTATGAAAATCACTGGCTGTGCTGTGTGCAGTCTGTGGCTGGTTTGCATAGTTGTTCGCTATTGTAGTGTTGGGCAGTTGGCTGTTAACAGCGCGTAGCGTTGCGCAGTTGGAGGTGAGCCGCCAGCAGTGGTGGATGTGGGGAGAGAGATGGCGGAGTTTTGAGAGCGGATGATCTGGACGTGTGTCCATCAGAGACAGTAAATTTGTAAGACTGGATGTCATGAACTGCTATATATATTATGACCTTTGAACACTATTAAGGTAAATACATTGTTTGTCTCTATCAAAATCTTTCATTTGCTAGCTATGCCTATCAGTAGTTAGTGCCTTCAGTAGTTTGAATCTTTTATTTAGCTTGCAGTAGTGGCGCTCGCTGTATTGCAGTAGTTCGAGTAACGAAGATTTTTGTGAAGTAAGTGATTTGTGAAAGGTATAGGTTAATGTTAGTCAGGGCCATTCTTTTGTAGGGATTTTTGAAAGCCAGATTCCGTTGCGCTAAAAATATTATGTGTCGGTTTAAACACAGTCATGTATAATTTTTCTAAGGGGACGTTTCAGTATGTTTCCTACTTAGTGGACTAATGACTTCCTGATTTCAATAGTTTGCACTATTCTTATGTCCTGAATATAGTTGTAGTTTAAAGTTCTGCCTTCTACTGAGAGGTGGGGAATCGGACACGACCGACCGCCGTGTCATTCTTTGTTAATGGCATCTCTGAACGCGGTACGGAGGCGTATGTGGTCAGCAAACCGCTCTCCCGGTTTTGTCCGTTTTCTTGACCAAGGAACCGCTACAGATCCGTCGAGTAGCTGCTCGATTGTTTTCACGATGCTGTGTGCACACCGAACCAGCCTTCTCACCGAGGAATAAATTCCTAGTAGTGCGGAGAATCGAACCCAGATCCGCTGGAAGGTAGTCAGCCGCACTGACCACTCGGGTAAGGAGATGTATCGGGTGTTCATTCTGATAAACTACACTCTAAATCAAAAGAAAGAAAAAGCAATAGACCAAATAGGAATTTTCCGAGTAAGGTGTACAGACAAACAAAATATTATGATTTGAGAAAGCTGGATGATTCAATCCAAAGTAAGAGCTTCACAAACTGAGGAATTCAGTAACGCGTTGGTACACCTCTGACCCCTATGCTAGCAGTTATGGGCTTGGCATAGATTGACTGAGTTCTTGGATGTCTTCCTGAGAGATATTGAGCTAAATTTTGTCCATTGGCCCGTTATATCGTCAAAATCCCAAGATGGTTGGAGGGCCCTGACCATAATTCTCTATATGTTCTCAACTGGGGAGTGAGACTGGAATAGAAGGGAGAACCGATAGAGGTACTCAAAGTACCCTCCGCCACACACCGGCAGATGGCTAGGGGAGTATGACTGTAGAAGTAGATGTAGATTTAGACCTGGTGACCTTGTTGGCCAAGGCACGGTTTGACAAGCACAGAGAGAAGCACTAGAAACATTCACTATGTGCGGGTTGGCATTATCTTGAAGGGCAAAAAAATGGCGCATATAACATCGTCGACGTACGGTTATGCTGTAAGTGTGCCATAGATGACAGTCAAAGGAGTCTTTCTATGACAAGAAATGTCACTCCAGACCACCACTCCTGGTTGGCAGGCCGTATGGCGGGCGACAGGCACACTGGTATCCTACCGCCTTCTGGGGCGTTTCCTCGACTTTAATCTCATTGACAGATGTAGAACTGTCTTCGGTGATGAGTTCCGTTTCGAATTGGGCCTCGATGACCAGCGAAGACTTGTCTGGAGACGCCCTGGACAACGGCTCGATACCAACCTGACTGTCGCCCGCCATACGGTCGCATAACCAGGAGCGATGGTCTGAGGTGCCATTTCTTTTCATAGCAGGACCACATTGGTTATAATTCACGGCTCCCTTACAGCGCAGACGTACATCTACGATATTTTACACTGCGTTTTGCTGCCACTGATAGCAAACTACCAACATTCCAAGAAGACAATTCCCGCCCACACGCGGCGAGAATTTCTAGTGCTTGTCTTCGAGTTCACCAAACTCTGTCTTGACCATCTAGGTCACCTGATCTCTTCCCATTGAGAACGTCTGGAGCGTTATTGGCAATATCCTCACATCAGCTCGAAATTTTGACAATCTAACTGGGAAAAGGGGAAAAACTGAGTACCATATCCGTCAGGTGGACGTCCAACAACGCAGTCAATCAGTGGTAAGCCGAATAACTGCTTTCATGTAAGGGTTAGAGGTGGACAAACACTTTATTGACTTGCCCAATTTGTAAAGATATTTGACTTGAATAAATAATCTAATTTTTCTGCAATTAATCGTTTGTCTGTACATCTGCATCAGATCAGCCAGTTTCCATCATATTCGGATAATTCCTTCGTGATGCGCAGTTTTCTCTTTCTTTCTGAGCCCTTAGACACCTCTAGTGATCTCTCGTTAGGGCCATTTCCAGCTTCTCACTAATCAGACCTACAGCACCATTAAGACAAGGTTGATTATAACCCCGGAATAGCTCAACGATGTGCCAGCTACTGATTCAAGCAAGAAATATTATTTTGTCCCATATCATAAACTACAGTCATTGCCAAAACTGTTCCCCTTTCCACTCATTATTACAGCGGAACTCTGTTTATCTGGCAGAGGTTGAAAATACCGCTTCAGTTATAAACTACTTTACTTTCACACGACCGGTTTCGGACCATTATAAGCCCATCCTCAGGTGTCGTACTGGAATGGCAAAAGACGGGAGATAATTTTGAGACACCGCAATACACATAAAAACAAATTTTTTCTAAAAAATTTTAAAAACTTTTAAAAAACATTTCGAAACCGCCGGTCGGGCTATGTGCTATGAAACCTACGTCAATGCCCAAGTGGCACCAGACGGTACAACGGACGACTGCCTGGGTAGGGAATATATACAAATGATATCAAAACATTTCGGCTATGCTGTGGTCCCCAAGCGGCGCGTGTACCAGGCGCGGTGTGCTGCATATGATCTCAGAACAGGGAGTAGCGGATGCGAACGAGGAGGCAAACTGGTAAACCAGAGTGGCGAAAGTGCTGCCATCTAATGACGGAGAGAAGAGCACGGGGCCACTAGTCCGGCCGTTCACAATTTGAATTTAGTGGTTTAAATTTAAAATGAAGAAAAAACAAAAAAAATACGCAATATAAGTTAAAAGTGTATTATGCATAGTAAAGGAGCGTATTGAACAGATTAGTCCGGAACTGTGGGAAAACTGAGTGAAAGGTGCAATATAAAAACATTATATAAACCGTAAAGCGCAATGAAACTTTCCTTTTACATGAGTGGCAAACAAATTTTAAATTTAGTGGGGATATATAAATGGCAATGTGAAACAAGGTGTGGCCGGCCGGTGTGGCCGTGCGGTTCTAGGCGCTTCAGTCTGGAACCGCGTGACCGCTACGGTCGCAGGTTAGAATCCTGCCTCGGGCATGGATGTGTGTGATGTCCTTAGGTTAGTTAGGTTTAAGTAGTTCTAAGTTCTAGGGGACTGATGACCACAGATGTTAAGTCCCATAGTGCTCAGAGCCATTTGAACCATTTTAAAACAAGGTGCCATGGTCATCAGTTAAAAGAACATGCACATGTGCCACTCCTATTTACAAGCTCTCGTTAGTGATCAACATGGAAAGTAGCGAAACCTTACAGCCTATACTTTCAGAAAGTAATATGCCAATTAAATTTCTTCATTTTAAATGTAAACCACTAAATTCAAATAGCGAACGACGGGGCTAGTGGCCTCGTGTTCTTCTCTCCGTTAATAGATAGCAGCACTTTTGCTACTCTGGTTTACCAATTTGCCTCCCCGTTCGCATCCGCTATTCCCTGTTCTGCGCCTATACGCAGCACACCGCGGCTGGTACATGCGGCGCTCGGGGACCACAGCAAAGCGTAAGTGTCGTGTCCAGAGGTTGCCCCTCAGTCTGCAAGATCCGGGCAGTTGCAGAGGGTGGGCTTACTGGTAGTTGGGAGCTCCAACGTCAGGCGCGTAATGGGGCCCCTTAGGGAAATGGCAGCAAGAGAGGGGAAGAAAACCAATGTGCACTCCGTGTGCATACCGGGGGGAGTCATTCCAGATGTGGAAAGGGTCCTTCCGGATGCCATGAAGGGTACAGGGTGCACCCATCTGCAGGTGGTCGCTCATGTCGGCACCAATGATGTGTGTCGCTATGGATCGGAGGAAATCCTCTCTGGCTTCCGGCGGCTATCTGATTTGGTGAAGACTGCCAGTCTCGCTAGCGGGATGAAAGCTGAGCTCACCATCTGCAGCATCGTCGACAGGACTGACTGCGGACCTTTGGTACAGAGCCGAGTGGAGGGTCTGAATCAGAGGCTGAGACGGTTCTGCGACCGTGTGGGCTGCAGATTCCTCGACTTGCGCCATAGGGTGGTGGGGTTTCGGGTTCCGCTGGATAGGTCAGGAGTCCACTACACGCAACAAGCGGCTACACGGGTAGCAGGGGTTGTGTGGCGTGGGCTGGGCGGTTTTTTTAGGTTAGATGGCCTTGGGCAAGTACAGAAAGGGCAACAGCCTCAACGGGTGCGGGGCAAAGTCAGGACATGCGAGGACCAAGCAGCAATCGGTATTGTAATTGTCAACTGTCGAAGCTGCGTTGGTAAAGTACCGGAACTTCAAGCGCTGATAGAAAGCACCGAAGCTGAAATCGTTACAGGTACAGAAAGCTGGCTTAAGCCAGAGATAAATTCTGCCGAAATTTCTACAAAGGTACAGACGGTGTTTAGAAAGGATAGAGTGCATGCAACCGGTGGTGGAGTGTTCGTCGCTGTTAGTAGCAGTTTATCCTGTAGTGAAGTAGAAGTGGATAGTTCCTGTGAATTATTATGGGTGGAGGTTACACTAAACAACCGAACTAGGTTAATAATTGGCTCCTTTTACCGACCTCCCGACTCAGCAACATTAGTGGCAGAACAACTGAGAGAAAATTTGGAATACATTTCACATAAATTTTCTCAGCATGTTATAGTCTTAGGTGGAGATTTCAATTTACCAGATATAGACTGGGACACTCAGATGTTTAGGACGGGTGGTAGGGACAGAGCATCGAGTGACATTATACTGAGTGCACTATCCGAAAATTACCTCGGGCAATTAAACAGAGAACCGACTCGTGGAGATAACATCTTGGACCTACTGATAACAAACAGACCCGAACTTTTCGACTCTGTATGTACAGAACAGGGAATCAGTGATCATAAGGCCGTTGCAGCATCCCTGAATATGGAAGTTAATAGGAATATAAAAAAGGGAGGAAGGCTTATCTGTTTAGCAAGAGTAATAGAAGGCAGATTGCAGACTACCTAACAGATCAAAACGAAAATTTCTGTTCCGACACTGACAATGTTGAGTGTTTATGGAAAAAGTTCTAGGCAATCGTAAAATGCGTTTTAGACAGGTACGTGCCGAGTAAAACTGCGAGGGACGGGAAAAACCCACCGTGGTACAACAACAAAGTTAGGAAACTACTGCGAAAGCAAAGAGAGCTCCACTCCAAGTTTAAACGCAGCCAAAACCTCTCAGACAAACAGAAGCTAAACGATGTCAAAGTTAGCGTAAGGAGGGCTATGCGTGAAGCGTTCATTGAATTCGAAAGTAAAATTCTATGTACCGACTTGACAGAAAATCCTAGGAAGTTCTGGTCTTACGTTAAATCAGTAAGTGGCTCGAAACAGCATATCCAGACACTCCGGGATGATGATGGCATTGCAACAGAGTATGACACGCGCAAAGCTGAAATACTAAACACCTTTTTCCAAAGCTGTTTCACAGATGAAGACCGCACTGCAATTCTTTCTCTAAATCGTCACACAAACGAAAAAATGGCTGACATCGAAATAAGTGTCCAAGGAATAGAAAAGCAACTGGAATCACTCAATAGAGGAAAGCCCACTGGACCTGATGGGATACCAGTTCGATTCTACACAGAGTACGCGAAAGAACTTGCCCCCCTTCTAACAGCCGTGTACCGCAAATCTCTAGAGGAACGGAGGGTTCCAAATGATTGGAAAAGAGCACAGGTAACCCCAGTCTTCAAGAAGGGTCGTCGAGCAGATGCGCAAAACTATAGACCTATATCTCTGACGTCGATCTCTTGTAGAATTTTAGAACATGTTTTTTGCTCGCGTATCATGTCATTTCTGGAAACCCAGAATCTACTATGTAGGAATCAACATGGATTCCGGAAACAGAGATCGTGTGAGACCCAACTCGTTTTATTTGTTCATGAGACCCAGAAAATATTAGATACAGGCTCCCAGGTAGATGCTATTTTTCTTGACTTCCGGAAGGCGTTCGATACAGTTCCGCACTGTCGCCTGATAAACGAAGTAAGAGCCTACGGAATATCAGACCAGCTGTGTGGCTGGATTGAAGAGTTTTTAGCAAACAGAACACACCATGTTGTTCTCAATGGAGAGACGTCTACAGACGTTATTGTAACCTCTGGCGTGCCACAGGGGTGTGTTATGGGACCATTGCTTTTCACAATATATATAAATGACGTAGCAGATAGTGTCGGAAGTTCCATGCGGCTTTTCGCGGATGATGCTGTAGTATACAGAGAAGTTGCAGCATTAGAAAATTGTAGCGAAATGCAGGAAGATCTGCAGCGGATAGGCACTTGGTGCAGGGAGTGGCAACTGACCCTTAACATAGACAAATGTAATGTATTGCGAATACATAGAAAGAAGGATCCTTTATTGTATGATTATATGATAGCGGAACAAACACTGGTAGCAGTTACTTCTGTAAAATATCTGGGAGTATGCGTGCGGAACGATTTGATGTGGAATGATCATATAAAATTAATTGTTGGTAAGGCGGGTACCAGGTTGAGATTCATTGGGAGAGTGCTTAGAAAATGTAGTCCATCAACAAAGGAGGTGGCTTACAAAACACTCGTTCGACCTATACTTGAGTATTGCTCATCAGTGTGGGATCCGTACCAGATCGGTCTGACGGAGCAGATAGAGAAGATCCAAAGAAGAGCGGCGCGTTTCGTCAGAGGGTTATTTGGTAAGCGTGATAGCGTTACGGAGATGTTTAATAAACTCAAGTGGCAGACTCTGCAAGAGAGGCGCTCTGCATCGCGGTGTAGCTTGCTGTCCAGGTTTCGAGAGGGTGCGTTTCTGGATGAGGTATCGAATATATTGCTTCCCCCTACTTATACCTCCCGAGGAGATCACGAATGTAAAATTAGAGAGATTCGAGCGCGCACGGAGGCTTTCAGACAGTCGTTCTTCACGCAAACCATACGCGACTGGAACAGGAAAGGGAGGTAATGACACTGGCACGTAAAGTGCCCTCCGCCACACACCGTTGGGTGGCTTGCGGAGTATCAATGTATATGTAGATGTAGATATCATTTGTATATACTCCCTACCCAGGCAGTCGTCTGTAGTACTGTCTGGTGCCACTTGCGCATTGACATAGATTTCATAGCACCTAGACCGACCGGCGGTTTCGACATGGTTTTTAAAAGTTCTTAAAACTTTTTAGAAAAAATTTGGTTCTCATTTTTTATGTGTGTTGTGGTGTGTGAATATTATCTGCCGTCTTTTACTTTTTCGAGTATGACACCTGAGGATGGTCTTATAACGGTCCGAAACCGGTCGTTTGAAAACAATTTACAACTGAAGAGATATTTTCAACTTCCGCTATAATGCTCAGTTGCGGATGTTCTGCCAACAGGATTGTTTGCTGTTTATCTGGACTAGTTGGATAGGTGGTCATCGGGATTATCGAAAATCCAGATAATCGTGAAATCGTGAAAAATAGAATGACATCAATTAAATGCTACAAACTGCCGGCCACAGTGGCCGAGCGGTTCTAGTCGCTTCAGTCCGGAACCGCGTGACAGCTACGGTCGGAGGTTCGAATCCTGCCTCGGGCATGGATGTGTGTGATGTCCTTAGGTTAGTTAGGGGACTGGTGACCTCAGATGTTAAGACCCATAGAGCTCAGAGCTATTTGAAACAAATACAACAAATTAACGCACTGCCTTTACTTTCACGTAAAAACGCGAATTATTCATTATTTTCACATTAATATTGACCACACATGGTAAAAGTGAATTAAATACACTGAAAGTTCCTTTCGTGTGTCATTTACGCGCAGCACGATAACATAGGCGTTTCACTACCATTAGTTCCACCAATGTTGACTCCGCTTGGAGTTCCAAATAAACCATTATTGTGTGCAGGTGCGTTAATGCTTTTGTATGTGTCATAATGTCTTCCTGTAGAACGCAAAACCCTCTTCAATATCTTCATTTTCTCCAGACTAACAAACGGAGATAATTTCATCACATGCAGCCATACTGTACCCAGTGTCATTGTCATGTAATAGCCAGTAATTTACGTCTGTAACACCTATACCTGAACGTCATCAATCTTTGAAAATGATTAAATACTAAATTATGTAGGAACGTTTTTCAAGCATTTTCCTTCCACCATTCTGCTTAGGTATCTCAACTTTTTTCCATGGCCGCCTTTGTGTGTTTCACGTTATTCTACACTCGCAGAAACAGAAGCAATACAGCACTTTACATCGTAACTGATCTCATGCCCCGAGATATATGTACTACAGTTGGCTGAATTTACACTTATTGATTCTTGTCGTAGATTTTAGACACTAATTTTTCCGGAGTAACAGACACTGTAGTTACTTTAGAAAAACGCTCCGGATGAACCGGGAATGAGGATCAATGTGGGTAGGATAAGACTACTTCACCAGCCTGTGTGAGGTACCTGAAAGACCTGTCAGCTGATTCAGCCGTGAAACAGAATAAAAATTTTATTAACAAGGTACTCTGTCCCAAATATTTGCTACAACTGAGGTATTTATTAGTTACAACTAAGTACTACACTCCTGGAAATTGAAATAAGAACACCGTGAATTCATTGTCCCAGGAAGGGGAAACTTTATAGACACATTCCTGGGGTCAGATACATCACATGATCACACTGACAGAACCACAGGCACATAGACACAGGCAACAGAGCATGCACAATGTCGGCACTAGTACAGTGTATATCCACCTTTCGCAGCAATGCAGGCTGCTATTCTCCCATGGAGACGATCGTAGAGATGCTGGATGTAGTCCAGTGGAACGGCTTGCCATGCCATTTCCACCTGGCGCCTCAGTTGGACCAGCGTTCGTGCTGGACGTGCAGACCGCGTGAGACGACGCTTCATCCAGTCCCAAACATGCTCAATGGGGGCAGATCCGGAGATCTTGCTGGCCAGGGTAGTTGACTTACACCTTCTAGAGCACGTTGGGTGGCACGGGATACATGCGGACGTGTATTGTCCTGTTGGAACAGCAAGTTCCCTTGCCGGTCTAAGAATGGTAGAACGATGGGTTCGATGACGGTTTGGATGTACCGTGCACTATTCAGTGTCCCCTCGACGATCACCAGTGGTGTACGGCCAGTGTAGGAGATCGCTCCCCACACCATGATGCCGGGTGTTGGCCCTGTGTGCCTCGGTCGTATGCAGTCCTGATTGTGGCGCTCGCCTGCACGGCGCCAAACACGCATACGACCATCATTGGCACCAAGGCAGAAGCGACTCTCATCGCTGAAGACGACACGTCTCCATTCGTCCCTCCATTCACGCCTGTCACGACACCACTGGAGGCTGGCTGCACGATGTTGGGGCGTGAGCGGAAGACGGCCTAACGGTGTGCGGGACCGCAGCCCAGCTTCATGGAGACGGTTGCGAATGGTCCTCGCCGATACCCCAGGAGCAACAGTGTCCCTAATTTGCTGGGAAGTGGCGGTGCGGTCCCCTACGGCACTGCGTAGGATCCTACGGTCTTGGCGTGCATCCGTGCGTCGCTGCGGTCCGGTCCCAGGTCGACGGGCACGTGCACCTTCCGCCGACCACTGGCGACAACATCGATGTACTGTGGAGACCTCACGCCCCACGTGTTGAGCAATTCGGCGGTACGTCCACCCGGCCTCCCGCATGCCCACTATACGCCCTCGCTCAAAGTCCGTCAACTGCCCATACGGTTCACGTCCACGCTGTCGCGGCATGCTACCAGTGTTAAAGACTGCGATGGAGCTCCGTATGCCACGGCAAACTGGCTGACACTGACGGCGGCGGTGCACAAATGCTGCGCAGCTAGCGCCATTCGACGGCCAACACCGCGGTTCCTGGTGTGTCCGCTGTGCCGTGCGTGTGATCATTGCTTGTACAGCCCTCTCGCAGTGTCCGGAGCAAGTATGGTGGGTCTGACACATCGGTGTCAATGTGTTCTTGTTTCCATTTCCAGGAGTGTATATAGTATATGGCCCCTAGACACCAATTAGATCGTCTTAAGTAATTTGAGAATAATGAGATGGGCAGCCCCTCATACTACAACCGCCGCTAAGCATGTATATCAATTCCTGTGTTTCTAGTTATTCCTGCAGTAAGCCATTGCTTGTTCCCATGCTAATCAGTCAATCATCATACTGCACACTCTTATAAGACTTTCATTTATTAATCTTCCCCTTCTATTATTGGCATTAAAATAAACATAACTGTATACTCCCATAACACTACAAACAAATACTATATTCTCCTGGTCACGGCGTCATCCTACATCAAAGAAGTCAGTGCATGTGTATCAGACAGATTTATGGTGAATATGGTGAATATGCAGCCTGTCCACCACATAGCCCCCTCCCCCTTCTCCGCCGCCATTATCCCTTCAGGTCGCCAGTTTCACTTGGCAAATGGGAACCTACGAAGGTCGCACATTCATGGGACAACAGAACGAGTATCCGTTCATCCATGCTGACTTCGTTTATCTGCGTTTTCCGTAAATGATTTCCTGTGAATGCCTGTATGATTCCACAAACAGGATCAAATGTGAATACTGTCCTCACCTTTGTGTAATCAAAGCTACAATTCCGTATCTAACCTCGAAGATGAGGACGTATTAAATTCGACTCTTCCTTTCATCCCTCTTTGGAGACAGAAATCTTATTTCTGTGTCACAGGGCTAATAGCTGTTTCATTGATCTCATGGATCTTGGTAGTCCAACTTCTACTCTTTCCACTAAGGATTAATACCTGAACTGAATACTCAGCTATAAAGACGAATCTTTTCCGGTTGTCTTTTTGAACACCGCATGCGAATTTCAGTGAAATTTACGAAATTTGCTATCAATAGTCTCACAGAATATCTCACTTGGTTGTCTATGTGCATTCCAAATACTGATAACGTACTGAACAGGCAGAAAATTAAACGTTTGCATGAAATATTCATATTTAGGACTGGTAAATAAATGTAATATTGTACTAGGGTGATCAGAAACTATTTCGGACCTTTGTTTCCCAGTAGATAAACTTATAGAACAATACACTAGTAGCTTCGAGGTCGCCCAATGCCCACACACGCGCTGTTACGATACGCAAACCGATATGTCATTCAGTTTAGCGCCATTCATTACGCCTGTTTCGGCTTCTACTGCCGTAATACATGTCCACTCTCGTCGATAGTTTTAACAGCAGCAAATAAAGTTCCCCGTGTCATACAGCATTTTATGAGTGGAAACATTCATTCCCACCACGGCAATATACCATAATACATTGGCGTTTCACTCTTATGCGAGCTGACAGGGTCTAATCAATATTTACACCATGACGCCACAGAATGACTTAACTGCTGCTGCTTTCAAGCACGAATAAATGCAGTCCTGAAACATCATTCACATTGATACAGCAAAAATGAGCGAAACCCTCAAATGATATGTTTAAAATAGGAGAGGTGAAGGCTTAAAAATTATACCAAAGTTATGTTTTCTCTGTTTTCAGAACTATTTTTGAACTGTGACTGCAATAACAAAAATATTTTGAGATTCATCAAGACAAAGCTTGGCATGTGATTCTGAAGCAATATTGTCTAATGACAGATATATTTTTCAAAACTGTCAGTAACACGAGAGGAAGACAGATTTGAAAGGAGCGGCATGGCGTGTATTTGACAACACCTCTGTATTGGTTGCGTATTGGCCGGTTCTCTGCAAAGGCAGTGAGAGCGAGGCCGCTAAGTTCAAACTCACCGACGAAGACCCTTTTTCTGTCTCAGGTATCGAACAAAATCGACCTTGCCAGGAAAGATAATAGAGATAAGTTCTTCTGTTGTTTCTGTGGGAGGAGCATCCCGAAGGTACCAGTTGGGTTGGCAGTGGAAGGAAGATGAACGGTATTCGGGATGGAAGAACAGCCCCATACTTAGAGGTACAGTGTTAGGGGCAAGATGTGTACCGCAACTGACTCCGTGCAGAATTGATCTCTGTCTAAGATGTAGGGCTCGTTAACCACTGAGGTTGCCCTAGCCGCAGTAAATCGTGTTGCACTATGCAGGTAACCTCTTCATTCATGGCACTGTGCATGTTTATCATTTACCTCTCGCATTGAAATGGGTTAATAGTATTTGCAATTTTTAACTGGATTCCTACGGTTATAAATAGCAAAATAATAGATTTCTTGTTGTTAATCCTAGTAATAGTGAAGTTCTGGAATTAATCCACGGTCACAATATTGCTGTCCATTCCTGCTACTAGATTCGAAAAGATGTCCTTTGATCCACAGCATTTCTATTTAGATCAAAGGTCGTGGCTTCTCCTTCAGTGGAACCGTTAAGTTACGTTAATGTGACGACTGTGTTTTATACATTTATTTCATAAAGCCCTACAGGTGCAGCTGTTGCCAACACTACTTAAATAACCTCAGGTGGAGACTGATAGAGGAACACTACCAAATGTTCATTGCCAAGCGGTATCTATAAAATCAGATCAGGCTGACACAAACGCACAGGGAGGCATCTCACAGAGTACAAAAAGCTCAATTTAGCAGTGGTACTCCGCCTATTAAAGACTTTTATTTAAAAGTCGGTAGGAATCTCGGCTGCAAAATCGTTGCTCTGTTTGCCGTGTGGCAGGAGAAAAGAAATACAGACTTATATTTACTCCCGTATAACACATACATAAAAGTAATTAACGGTGAGGGACTTGTAGTCCGGGGTGGTATGTTACAATACAGCATCACCGGTCTATTGCGGTCTAACTGTGTTGGTGGGGCAGTAAATTTCCACAGGGCAGTGACTCCGTCACTGCAATTCACTTTGGAGGTGTGGCGGTGGGACTTGTAGTCCCGTACCACCCTCTGACGGTGATAGTGCTACATGAGTCAGGCAGAAGAATTTAGCCTAACATGGGCGGGTGAGGGTGTGGCGGTGGGACTTGTAGTCCCGTACGCCAGGGCAGGGGTCAACGGTGAGGGTTCGGTTACTTTATAAATCAACTCATAGCTGGTCTTCAGCTGCGAGAAGTGTTTTTATGTCTGTAGATGACCTCAAAGTCTACAACATTAGGACTCATTAACCCACAGTTACTGCTAGTGATGCAAAATATCATATATCATGGACTTTGTTACTTACTCAGGGGTATCTAGATGACGAAGCATGAATTAATGTAACTCGTGTCTCATTCCTAGCCATCGGTATGTAATGTCAACCATCTGGGATAATTTTCAAAGCTTTAATATTAAATTGCGCAACCGCTAACCCCGACAACACAGCTTGCCTGCTCAGTGGCGAAACTTTCCAGAGATTTTCATTACGCATAAAATCGCTTAGGAATTTATTGAAATTTGCTGATTGCAGAGGAATATTTAGTGAATGAACAGATACATGGCAAGGGGAGACATTTGTAAGGCAACTCTAAGCTCAAGTTTATTACAGTGATTGTGAACCCACATGGAATGCACTGATCAGCCAGAAGATAATGACCACCGACCACTATCACTATAGACCCGTCCAGGCGACAGCAGCGTACCCTTGCAAGGAATGACTGCTAGTCAGACACATGCACGGTGCACGTAGTATCAGTGATCCCATTGTCCATGTATAGAATGGGGAAGCCGCGCGATATATCTGAGTTTGACCGAGTGCAGACTGTAATGTCCTGGAGGCTCGGCACGAGCATTTCGGAAACTGTACAACTTGTCGGATCTTTGAGGAGTGCTGTGGTGAGTGTCTTCATTAACCGGTGAAACCAAGGTGAGACCACATCCAGACGTCATGGTGTTGGTCGGCCATCCCTCTGTACAGATGGCAGACGGTGTAGGTGTAGGTTGGGCAGAGTAGTAAAACAGGACAGGCGGTGAAACGTGGTGGAAATAACATTGGACTTTGATGTTCGGCAGTGTGTCTGAACGACAGGCCTGTGCATACGACGATTCATACATGTGCCAAACTTAAAACCACGACATTGGCAGCTGCAGATGAAATGGTCGCGTGACTATCGGCACAGGGCTTTGCATGGTATGAAGAATCCTGATACCGTTTTCATCATGCCGATGGGAGCGCGCGAATCCATCGCCTTCCAGGGGAACAACTCCTCGACACCTGTACTGTGGGACGGAGACAAGCTGAAGACGGCTCCCTTATGCTCTGGGGAACATTCACATTCGCATCCATGGGTCCAGGGGAGCTCGTGCAAGGCACCATTACGACCAAAGAGTAACGTACACTGGTTGCAAACCACGTACATTCCTGCATTATTATCATGTTTCACGACGGCAGTGGCATTTTTCAAGAAGATAATGCGCCATGTCACAAGACCAGGAGTGTGATGGAGTGATTCGAGGAACATAGTGGCGAGTTCCAATTGATGCATTGGCCCCCTCCCCCCCCCCCCTCTCCCCTTCCCTTCGCCACCCAACTCGCCAGATCTGAACCCGATAGAACACTTCTGGGATATGCATGAATGTGGCATCAGGGCCAATTGCCACCCTCCCCGGATTTTACGGGAATTAGGTGACTTGTGTGTGCAGATGAGGGCCCACTTCGCTCCACCGACTTACCTAGGCCTCATTGCTTCCATGCCGCGGCGCGTCGCTGCCAGTATTCGTGCCAAAGTTGGACATACCGGCTATTAGGTCATAATGTTCTGGCTGATCAGCGTACACGAATAAACGTTAGATCAACAATAAAATCCACATAGTCCCTGTAGAAGTCAGGTTTATTTGAGGTTACAAAGAAAAACCAGCGCAAATGGTCTCAAAAGTAATAATGTGAATGTAGGAAATACACGAAAGACGGAGTATAATCTGGCACAAATAATATAATAGACACATGCAGTATACTCTGAAGAGGCAAAGAAACTGGTACACCTGCCTAATCTCGTCTAGAGCCACCGCGAGCACACAGAAGTACCGCAGCACGACGTCACATGGAGTCGACGAATATCTGAAGTAGTGCTGGAAGGAATTGGCACCATGAATCCTGCTAGGCTGTCCATAAATCCAAAGAGTACGAGGGGTGGAGATATCTTCTGTACAGCACGTGCAAGGCATCCCAGATATTCTCAATAATGTTCATGTCTGGAGAGTTTTGTGGCCAGCGGAAGTGTGTTCTGGAAGAGTGTCGTGTTGTATTGTCCTTCTGGAATTGCCGAAGTTCGTCGCAATACACAATGGACATGAAATTATGCAGGTGATCAGACAGGATACTTAAGTACGTGTCACCTGCACACACCCACCATTACAAGGCCTCAACCAGCTTGAACAGTCCCTTGCTGACATGCAGGATCCATGGATTTATGAGGTTGTCTCCATTTCTGTACACGTCCATCCGCTCGATACTATTTGAAGCGACACTCGTCCGACCAGGCTACATCTTTGCAGTCGTCAACAGACCAACGTCAGTGTTGACGGGCCCAGGCGAGGAGTAAAGCTTTGTGTCGTGCAGTCACACGAGTGGACCTTCGGCTCCAAAAGCCCATATCGATGAAGTTTCGTTGAATGGTTCGCACGCTTACACTTGTTGATGGCCCAGCATTGAAATCTTCACCATTATGCGGAAGGGTTTACTTCTGTCACGTTATCGTCAGTCGTCGTTGGTCCCGTTCTAGCAGCATCTTTTTCCGGCCGCAGCGATGCCGGATATTAGACGTTTTACCGGATTCTTGATATTCACGGTACACTTGTGAAATGGTCGTACGGGAAAGTCCCCACATCATTGGTAATAGTTGTTGGCCTAACGTGAGCTTTGAACGTATGTAAAGATTGGTCACAGGTTTGCTTGAATTATGGTATGGAAATGTTGAAAGACCTGAACTGACAGACGTTTGATGAACAATATACAAAATTTTCAAGAATCCGTGTTAAGTGCAAAGTGTCGCTGTATAATACAGCCACCATGGTATTTCTGCTATAGGAAACTCAGAGAAGACAGACTAATCACAGCGCAGTTCTAGGCGCTACAGTCTGGAACCGTGAGACCGCTACTGTCGCAGGTTCGAATCCTGCCTCGGGCATGGGTGTTTGATGTCCTTAGGTTAGTTAGGTTTAAGTAGTTCTAAGTTCTAGGGGACTGATGAACTCAGAATCATTGGAACCATTTGACTAATCACAAACAACAGAGAGGTATTAATCAGTCATTTTTTCCGCCCTCCGTAAGGGAACTGAACGGGTAGAAACACTAATTTGTAGTACAGTAATAGGTATCGTCTACCACGCATTTCACAGTAGTTTGCAGAGTATAAATATAAATAATTAAAACTGCAACAGTATGATGGTGCCATACAAAAGACGACAAATTCTCATGAAGTTTACTACACGTTTGTATACGCAAATGATTATCCCTTCGGGGCAACTGCACAATGTAAGTAGATAGTTTGCGTCCTGTATGTAAAGGACTAATATGCAGAGGGAGTCTGGTTTATAAATATGCCGCCCGAAAAGAAAAATTAAGCACTCAGAAGACATGGTCGAATCTCAAAGTAATTTCGTACACACACACACACACACACACACACACACACACACACTATCTGCGAGTATGTAAATCGTTACAGTTTCTGTCTCTGTGACACACAGACGGGTACGAGAGAGCATTAGTGTTGTTAGTGTTTAGCATTGATACCTGGGCATTTAGGGTACACAAGAGAGGCGAAGAGCGTCATATTGGAGTGATGGCTGTAAAAGACGGGGATATGTTGTATGTGAGACAGCGTTATCAGTACCTGATAGAGTCTCTTCTTGACTGGCTGGTCGAGTCGTGCGATATCCAGATTTGTGGGGCTTTCGGATGTGGCAGTGGCTCAGTTTTGGGCTGCATGTAAAACTGAAGGCAGGCATATTCGTCATCAAGGTTCTGGTCGAGTACGTCTGACCGTGACAAGGGGGGACCAGGCAGATCGTAACCCCGTTAGATCTGCGCCTTCCATGCGAGGACAAGTAATGGACTCCATACAACATTCTATATCTTCCCGCATCATTATTCGGAAGCCAGCAGCTGCCAGACTAGATAATAACAGTCCCATAAGTAAATTACCATTAATACTACAACACAAACGTCTGCGTTTGGAGCGGTGCTGCCACCAAGAAGTATGGATTGCTGATAAATTGCGTAGCATTATGTTCACCTATTAAGCGTAGTTCTGCACTGCTCTAGATGATTATCGTAAGCGAGTACGGCGGCGACCTGAAGAGACGTCCCACTTTTCCAGTAAACTTGAGATCCACTACCGTGTTACTCCTTGCGCCATGGTGTGGAGAGCCTTCATGTGTCACACCATGTCACGGGTGGTAGCGATTGAGGTGTAAGGTGCCAGGACATGGGCACTTACACGTTAGCCAACCAACTTTAGTATTAATAATAAAGGGGCTGACAAGGGCATCAAATCATGACTATATTGAATTATGATAAATATGGGGCACTCTCGAGCAGTATTCCCTGCATGTGTGCATAATTAAGTCACTAATTTAAAGCGTTGGTGAAAAGTATCGGGGGTTGAGAATTGTGGAATATAAAGTCTGCAGCTGGCCGTAGCTCGCCGGGGCACCGTGGGCGGCAGGTAGCGGTCACCGGAAACGCGGGACAATACGCCGCTTTTGGGGATAGCCCGGCATCCGGAGCCACCTGTGCTGGGCAACGCGTGGCGAAGACGGGAATTTAGTTTGCCTAGGGGCGTTATGACCTACTCGATCATTGCATAGATCTCAGAAATGCATCGCAGCACTGCACCAACGAGTGTTCCGCGCAGAGTTCTGCGGTTAGAGCTCTTCGTGTGCTCAGAAGTGAGACTTTCGCCAACGCTTAACCACTTCCAACAACTTACCTAATATTCTTTATGTGGTGCCGAGTATTTATCAACGCAGCTGCCGGTAATAGGGATGCGTAATTGCAAATTTTTAATGTGCCATTCTCAGGAGTGTGTTTGTGGAGTAAGAAATTCACTTTTTTTTTTTGTAAAGTTTGTCAGTTGTGGAGGAGCACCCATCTGCAGGTGGTCGCTCATGTCGGCACAAATGATGTGTGTCGCTATGGATCGGAGGAAATCCTCTCTGGCTTCCGGCGGCTATCTGATTTGGTGAAGATTGCCAGTCTCGCTAGCGGGATAAAAGCAGAGCTCACCATCTGCAGCATCATCGACAGGACTGACTGCGGACCTTTGCTACAGAGCCGAGTGGAGGGTCTGAATCAAATGATGAGACGGCTCTGCGACGTGTGAGCTGCAGATTCCTCGACTTGCGCCGTAGGGTAGTGTGATTTCGGGTTCCGATGGATAGGTCAGGAGTCCACTACACACCGCAGGCGGCTACAGGGATAGCAGGGATTGTGTGGCGTGGACAGGGTGATATTTTAGGTTAGATGGCCTCGGGCAAGTACAGAAAGGGCAACAGCCTCAAAGGGTACAGGGCAAAGTCAGGACATGCGGGGACCAAGCAGCAGTCGGTATTGTAACTGTAAACTGTAGAAGCTGCGTTGGTAAAGTACCGGAACTCCAAGCGCTGATAGAAAGCACCGAAGCTGAATTCGTTATAGGTACGGAGAGCTGACTGAAGCCAGAGATAAATTCCGCCGAAATTTTTACAAAGGCTCAGACGGTGTTTAGAAAGGACAGATTGCATGTAACCGGTGGAGGCGTGTTTGTCGCTGTTAGCTAAACTATGTCAAAGTTAGTGTAAGGAGGGCTATGCGTGAAGCGTTCAGTGAATTCGGAAGTAAAATTCTATGTACCGACTTGACAGAAAATCCTAGGAAGTTCTGCTCTTACGTTAAATTAGTAAGTGGATCGAGACAGCATAACCAGACACTTTGGGATGATAATGGCATTGCAACAGAGGGCGACACGCGTAAAGCTGAAATACTAAACACATTTTTCCAAAGCTGTTTCACATAGGAAGACCGCACTGCAGTACCTTCTCTAAATCCTCGTACGAACGAAAATAAGGCTGATATCAAAATGAGTGTCCAAGGAATAGAAAAGCAACTGAAATCACTCAACAGAGGAAAGTCCACGGGACCTGACGGGATACCAATTCGATTCTACACAGAGTACGCGAAAGAACTTGCCCCCTTCTAACAGCCGTGTACCGCAAGTCTCTAGAGGAACGGAAGGTACCAAATGACTGGAAAAGAGCACAGGTAGTTCCAGTTTTCAAGAAGTGTCGTCGAGCAGATGCGCAACGATCTGTTGTAGAATTTTAGAACATGTTTTTTGCTCGCTATCATGTCATTTCTGGAAACCCAAAATCTACTCTGTAGAAATCAACATGGATTCCGGAAACAGCGAACGTGTGAGACCCAACTCGCTTTATTTGTTCATGAGACCCAGAAAATATTAGATACAGGCTCCCAGGTAGATGCCATTTTCCATGACTTCCGGAAGGCGTTCGATACAATTCCGCACTGTCGCCTGATAAACAAAGTAAGAGCCTACGGAATATCAGACCAGCGATGTGGCGGGATTGAAGAGTATTTAGCAAACAGAACACAGCATGTTGTTCTCAATGGAGAGACGTCTACAGACGTTAAAGTAACCTCTAGCGTGCCACAGTGGAGTGTTATGGGACCGTTGCTTTTCACAATATATGCAAATGACCTAGTAGATAGTGTCGGCAGTTCATTGCGTCTTTTCGCGGATGATACTGTAGTATACAGAGAAGTTGCAGCATTAGAAAATTGCAGCGAAATGCAGGAAGATCTGCAGCGGATAGGCACTTGGTGCAGGGAGTGGCAACTCGCCCTTAACATAGACAATTGTAATGTATTGCGAATACATAGAAAGAAGGATCCCTTATTGTGTGATTATATGATGAAAGCGGAACAAACACTGGTAGCAGTTACTTCTGTAAAATATCTGGAAGTATGCGTACGGAACGATTTGAAGTGGAATGATCATATAAAATTAGTTGTTGGTAAGGCGGGTGCCAGGTTGAGATTCATTGGGAGAGTTCTTAGGAAATATTGTCCATCAACAAAGGATTTGGCTGACAAAACACTCGTTCGACCTATACTTGAGTATTGCTCATCAGTGTGGGATCCGTACCAGGTCGGGTTGACGGAGGAGATAGAGAAGATCCAAAGAAGAGCGGCGCGATTCGTCACAGGGTTATTTGGTAACCGTGATAGCGTTACGGAGATGTTTAGCAAACTCAAGTGGCAGACTCTGCAAGAGAGGCGCTCTGCATCGCGGTGTAGCTTGCTGTCCAGGTTTCGAGAGGGTGCATTTCTGGATGAGGTATCGGAATATATTGGTTCCCCCTACTTATACCTCACGTGGAGATCACGAATGCAAAATTAGAGAGATTCGAGCGCGCACGGAGGCTTTCCGGCAGTCATTCTTCCCGCGAACCATACGCGATTGGAACAGGAAAGGGAGGTAATGACAGTGGCACGTAATGTGCCCTCCGCAACACACCGTTGGGTGGCTTGCGGAGTATAAATGTAGATGTAGATGCAGATGTAGATGTCAAATTAAAATGCCAATATTGCAATCGAATATTCGACTTCATTGTAGCTAGAATTTATCCGGTCCGAGTAAGCTTTACGTGTACTCTAGTCACTGCACAGCTTGCCCAGACGGGAAGGAAAGAAGGTTTGCGGTCTTCTATGTCAGCGACGGAGAAATAAGTTTACAGAGGGACCTCTGGTTACACAACGGTATGTCACAAATATCCTGCGTCCTTATGTGTTACCTCACATGCGACAATATTGTAGTGCAATTTTTCAACAGGACAGTAGTCTTCCAAACATGGCAAGTGTGTCTATAAACTGTATGCACGATATTGAGGTATTCTCGTGCTCTGCAAGATGCACAGATGTGTTCCAGAAAGAACGTGTCTGCGGCCAAATTGAATGTCAACTGTAGCCCAGCTCCAGTATCGGTAATATCGAGGACCACTTACAACAGTTGTGCGCCAGCTTACCTTAGGATACCATACAACGGATTCACGGCACTCCTACCCACCGAATTAGTGCTTGCATCCAGGCCAGACGGGGTACAACGTCACACTGATATGCGAGCTCCCACAGCCAGGTTCTTTGTAAATTTGACAAGACTTTGTAATCATTGAAACAATATCGCCGCGCGGAGTGGCCGCGCGGTTTAGGGGCGCGATGTCACGGATTGCGCGGCCGCTCCCGGTGGAGGTTCCAGTTCTCCCTCGGACACGGGTGTGTGTGTTGTTCTAAGTGTAAGGTAGTTTAAATAGTGTGTAAGTCTAGGGACCGACGACCTCAGCAGTTTGGTCCCTTAGGAATTCACACACATTTGAGCATTCTGAAACAATATCACATACCCTCTCATCCCGTGAAGTTTCATTTTGTTTCCTCCTCCCCTTGTGGGTGTTTCTTTTTTTTGTCGTGCTGTCTGAGTTGTTTGTTAGGAGGGGTAGATTTATCTCTCTTGTAGGGAGAAACATCTACCAGCCAGAATTCGCCAGCGACAGGACCTTGGAGTATCGACACTATCGCATATTGTTCCATGCTGTTGCTGCTCACGTAGGTTAATATCAGGCGAGTTTGTTGCAGATAGGGAGTCAACGGGTTCAGCAATGCCATACGTAACTCCTGTGGGATTGCAGGAGCTTCACGGTTGAAGTATGCATGTGTGGTGGCTCTGAAGAGAATGGCCTTTGCCAGATTTCGTTCATCCTCGTCATAAGGACACAGCCCCTGGCGTGATGGCTTGGTGTGCCATTGGGTATATCACCACGATCGCTTGTGTTTCACTTAGCCAAAAATTTGGACAGCCGGTGTGACATTAATGAAGTATTGGGACCAGTGGCTCTGCCTTGTTTTCGAACTCTCCGTGACATTCTCGTGTGACAACACAAAGCAACAGCACATATTCCTCATGGTGTACTGACAGACACCGATAAAGATACGTTGACACGTCTTGGCTAGCATATTCTCCGGTTATCACACACGCTGAGAACACGTGGTATGGCTTAATTTAAATTTATCCATGCTATATGGATTGTTCTGAGTACTATGACTGTATTGTAAAGTTATGAAATAGTATGTTACTGCTTTAGTTGCTTTTTTACAAATATTTAACTAGCACGAAGCGTTTCATCAGCATGCTGCCATCATCAGATGTGTTCCAGTTACTTGTACATTATATTAATCTGAAATGCGATCTGTTTCATTTTCTGTGTGTGCCAGTGACGTTATGTATCTAAACAGAATCATTTTTGTTGGAAATTTAGTCGTCAGGCAAGCAGAGGAAAGGGGCGAACACGCCACATCTTAACCCTTTCACACACATATGCTTACATCATTCCGAACAGCCCTAACTTCAGTTAAGCTGGGATTTATTTGTCACTGTGCTCTGCGTACCACAAACCTAAAATTACAACAACAATGATTATGTTTCGAGACGTTACCTTACTGACACACACAGTGAATGAAACTAATCACACTTCAGATTAATACAATGTAAACATAACTCGACAGAACCTGATGATGGCAGAATGCTGCTGAAACGCATCTTTCTAATTAAAAACACTGCAAGAAAGACAAAAAAAAAAGACGAAGCACCACGAAGGAATTATCCGAATGGGACACAAGGGAAAGACATTAAAAAATTGAGCAACCCAGTAAAGCTTTGGTGAACTTTGGCCTTATACTTGTAATTATTCAACTTGGAATTCATTCATAGAGTTATTGGATGTCCTAACTAATGACGTGCTAAATTCTGTCCAATTGGTGCGGTACATCGTCCGAATCCCGAGTTTGTGAGAGGGTCCTGCCCATAAAGCTAAAAACTTTTTCATTTCGGGAGATCCGGTGGTCCCGCTGGCCAAGGTTGGCTTTGACAAGCACAAAGACCACCAGTAGAGACTCTCGCAGAGTGTGGACCGGCATTATCTCGCTGAAATGTAAGCCGAGGACGGCTTGCCATGAGGGGCAACGAAATGGGTTGTAGGATAATATCTTCGACATGTAGCTGTGCTTTAAGTGTGTCACGGATGAAAACCAAAGAAGTCCTTCAATGAAAAGAAATGGCAACCCAGACCACCATTCCTCGTTCTTGGGCCGTATGGCGGGCGACAGTCAGGATGGTATCCCACCTCTCTTGGGGCATTCCCAGACTCGACTTCGGTCTGCAATCTCATTGACGGGAGTCGAACTGTCTTCAGTGATGAGTCTCGCTTGGTAACGAGCCCCAGTGAACAGTGAAGATGTGTGTGGAGACGCCCTGGACACTGGTGGGATACCAGCCTGACTGTCGCCTGCTATACAGCTCGACAACCAGGAATGATGGTCTGGGGTGCCACTTCTTTTCATAGAATCGCTTTGGTTGTCATCTGCGGCACCCTCACAGTACAGGAGTACGTCGACTATACTCTACGCCGTTTGGTTGTCCTTCATGATAAGCCAGCATGAGCTTACATTCAAGGAAGTTAAAGCTCGCCTGTACGAGGCGAATGTTTCTACTGATTGCCTTCATGCATGCCAAACCCAACCTAGGCCAACAAGGTCTCATGATCTCTCCCCAAATGAGAAGGTTCGGATAGTTATGGACAGCCGGCCAATATGGGCGAGCGGTTCTAGGCGCTTCAGTTCGGATCCGCGCTGCTGCTACTGTCACAGGTTCGAATCCTGCCTCGGGCATGAATGCGTGTGATCTCCTTAGGTTAGTTAGGTTTAAGTAGTTCTAAGACTAAGGGACTGATGACCTCAGATACTAAATCCCATAGTGCTTAGAGCCATTTGAACCATTATGGACAGGGTTCTCCAACCATCTCGGAATTTTGACGATCTGACGCGCCAATTGGACAGACTGGCTACAGTATTCCCCAGGAGGACATCCAACAATTCTCTGTCAATACCATTCCAAAAATGGTTCAAATGGCTCTGAGAACTACAGGACTTAACATCTGAGGTCATCAGTCCCCTAGAATTTAGAATTACTTAAACCTAACTAACCTAAGGACATCACACACATCCATGCCCGAGGCACGATTCGAACCTGTAACCGTAGCTGGTTTTTACAACCACCAACCGAAATTCTCGACGTTTCTTTCTGTGTCACTACATGAGGTTTCCTTGGTCTTGATTTAGCTATGGTTGTTTCTTCGCGTTTCCACTTCACAGCGTTCCCACTTCACAGTCACATCACTAACAGTCTAACTGGGCACCTTTAGAAGGCCTGAAATGTCCTTGGTGGATCTGCTACTCTGGTAATTTCCAATGAGTAGTGCACTTTCGAAGTCATTGAGCTCTAGTGCCCAAACCATTCCACTGTTACTGCCCCACTACGACAAGACAATATTCACCCTCTCCTTTTATACTTACAGATGTGCCTCTCCAGACATCTAGTGCTCATTTACGCATTACGTCGGGGTGTCCTGATACTTTTGATCAGATAATGTATATGGGGGTAATGCTAAAAATCAATGCTGAACAGGACGATCATTTAAAATCAGCATTACAGGATGTAAATAGAAGACACGAATGTGTGAGCTAGTCTCAGAGAAAAACCAAAGCGTCTATAAAGGAAGTAGGATATAAAGGCATACATTAAACCTGTCAATAATTTGAATATTGGGTCGACATCGCAGAACTTTACTACGCTTGATCGTGTAGGAAGCGGTATGCCGTTGCCTTGCATCTACCTACAGTTTAGCGTGGATTCGAGGAAACGATGTAACTCGGCAATTTCGAGATCATCAGACATTGGCAGAGGTGTGAGAAATGATAAGTGACAGATAAAAGTCCTAAGAGTGGCTGAATCGAATCAGAGAGCTTTGGATACATACGAGAGGCGTTCAATAAATTATGCAACACTTTTTTTCTCTGCCAATTTTGGGAAAAAAAAACGCGGAATTTGTTGTTGGACGTCGGGATATATACCCGTTTCAGTCAACATAGTTTCGTGAAGTTGCGAAAGGAGTCGGCGTTATGTGCAGCCTTCAAAATGGCGTCTGTAACGGAGGTGTGGTCCACGCAGAGAGCTGTCGTTGAGTTTCTTTTGGAGGAAAACCAGAGCACCGCGGAAGGTACACGGAGAGCTGGTAGCAACAAAAGCATGGCGAGTCGTTGCACGAAGCGTCTTTCATCGTCACAACGACGTCCCGCATAACTGTCCGATCTCCCGCGCGCCGGCTGACCGCACACAGCTGTATCTCCTGCTGCACTGGAACGTGCGGACTCTCGTTCGATTTGGCTGACGGATCACAATCAAAGAACTCCCTACACAACTGGACTTCTCTGTTGGTAGTGATGACGCACTCGTCGACTAGTTGGGGTACTGAAAGGTGTGTGCCCGCTGAGTTCCTCGCTACCTGACAGAAGACGATAAGGAGCAATGAAGAACCATCTGTGGGGAACTGTTTGCGCGGTACGAGGCTAATGGTGATAATTTTTCGTCGAACATCGTCACAGGTGCTGAAACGTGGGTTCATTACTTCGAACCGGAAATAAAACATGCAGTCCGCGGATTGGTGCCAGACCACCTCTCCTCCGAAGAAAAAGTTCAATGCCCCGCCCTCAGCCGTTAAAGTCATGGCGACGGTCTTCTGGGACTCTGAAGGAGCTATTCTGTTTGATGACCTCCGTATTGGTGCAACAACGAACTTCGAAGCGTATTGTGCTACCCTCAAGAAATTGAAGGAACGACTTGAGTGAGTTCGTCGCCACAAAAACGCAAACGAATTTCTCCCTCTCCATGAAAACATAAGGCCTCACACAATCCTGCGCACCCGAGAGAATCTCACAAAACTTCACTGACTGTACTTACCCATCCACGAGAGAGCCGAGATCTCGCACCTTCCGACACCCATCTCTTTGGACTAACGAAGGGAGCACTCCATGGAAAACAGGACACGGATGACGGTGAGGTTATTCGTGCACCAAGACAGTGGCTCCAATGCCGATCACTGGAGCAGTAAGGCGGTGTGAAACTGTTGCAGTGAACGGAGATTATGTTGTAAATAGGGTTTTGTAGCTAAAAGAGTGGGGAATAATGTGGTCTATTGAAATCCTGAATAAAACCAAGCTGCTTCCACAAAAAAAAGTTGCGTCACTTATTGACCGCCCCTCGTAACACGGACGACGTAGTTCTCGGAAAACACTCTTGGGCAGATTTACCGGACCAGTGTTCTAAGGTGACAGTGATATCGCTATGTTGCCACAGTCATATACCTCTTGTAGGGACGCTGAAAATAAGATAAGAGATGAAAGTGCACACACAGGCACATAGATGATCAATTATTCGAGCTGTCAAAACTCGAATGGATTATGAAAGAAATTTGATAGTGCTGTTACGCCGTTCCCTCCGGCATGCACATTAGAGTGCCTTGTGGAGTATAGATGTATATGGAGAATGCTCATCCATCGACATAAACGCAACGCATAGCACATCTGTCTATCCAATCAGCCCGCAGTTTGCGGCGGGATGAAGTGGGGGCGTTCTTGCCAGCTGATGGTTGGAGACTTGATGAATGGCGGTCTCGGTGGTGGCGGCCTCTGGGGAAGACTCCCTTTTCAAGGTCGTCAAAGCGAGTCGGCGGGCAGTGCCCCTCAAACTGTACCGGAAGGGATGGCGGGAGGGCCTAACTAACGGCGCACGGCCAGGTAGCGCCTCAAAGCGGAAGGCAGCCCGGGCGGTGCGTGTTTGAAGAGCGCCAGTGGCTTGTCCACTTTGCCGGCCAGTTAATGGCTTCCCCCGCGCGACAAAGGGGCGCACCGGCGCGTGCTGGCCGCACCCACCGCCCACCGCCCACGCACTCTGCGGCAGCCTCCGTAGCGCCTGCCGACGCGGCCCACTACCAAGCTAGCAGCAGGGCGCACCCATTCGAAACCGTACACCGTAGCCACATGGCACGGACTGCCCTTTGTCTCCTTCACACTGTTTCCCTTCGTCATCAAACGTGCCTAGTGGTTACACACACATGCACTAAAAGTTTCCACCATCCACACCGCTGGCCATTAAATGCCAACACCAGGAAGCATAGCAATAATAATATTTCCCTTATACACGTTCATGACGTATCGAAAGAAGAATACATGATAAAATTTGGTGGCGATTTGTGGGGATGGAGACGGAAGTATTTAGAACACTAAGTTGTCACCTCTGATAGCAACAGTGGCTTCAATCCGATTGCGGATCTGGTCGAAGTGAGCTTGTTTGGCAAATAGGGTTTCGGTATTCCATGAGAATTATGGTAAGCCAGTCCCTCAGCAATATCGATTAACAACTGGCGTGTCCCTTTTGATCAAATGTGATCTTATGCGATTCGACGTGCTGTAGATGTTTACAACAGATCTTGTTAACAGACACTATCAGAAACTCCCTCTTACAGGCACTAATTTATATCTATCCACATTTAACGTTAGCTGTCATTTCACATCATGTAAACGAATTGTACGAACCATTCCTACGTAACCATCCCCAATCGAATGAAATTTTTGGCTGGTGCTTCCTATAGGATGAAAGTAAGCTGCTCAAAGTATGAAATCAAGGTACTTAGTTTCCTGATTTTAGAGCACTTTCTGTGAATGTGTGCGAAACGTCGTTCGAGGTCTACGACAGTACTGGAGGAATTTAAAACCTATTAAAATTGACAGTAGCAGGAGTGTAACCGAGATATTTGTATTAGATTGAAAATTTTCTTTGCACGTTACACAGTTAAAAGAATTATTTTCATGTGCATCTTTTTAATAGTATCCAGAGGGTCTTGCTGCTATTCTAAGGACAGGTGACGATGACGGTGCGTAGGTACTCCTAGATGACGCAAAAGAACTGATTCGCATACTTGTCTGTTCCATCAGTCTATGGTAGTGAGGAAATTTAGTGAGCAGTAGTCATTCAGTATCAACGACTTCCGTAACCTGTCTGGTTGGTAAAGTCATAAGGACAGTTTCACCTCTACTTGGCTTAAGAAGCCAACGAGTACTCACAATTGTCAAGAACTTCTACCGCAGAATGCTGGTGAGTGCAGTTAATCATATATCCATCCTACAATGCCACGATACCAGCGAGTCTTTCGGACGTCTCCATCTGACGAGTCACTATGCGGCGACAACCCTTGTAACGCTTTACGTCAGCCTCTGGTGGCAGACTACACCTGCGCCCTGTGTCAGGCTTGCTGCGACTAATTGTGTCCCATGATTCACCACGGCCAAGGTAAGACGGGGGCTGCAGCCCACTTACCTGATTGGCTGGCTCTCTCTCTCTCTCTGGCATCCCCCCCCCCCCCCCCTTCCGCGCACCGCGCCACTGTCACCCTTTGAGATAGCCCACTGCTAGCTCGCTAATTCCGGCCTGCCGCAGATCCACTAATAGCTGACTCCTGAGGGACTGCTACTCCGAAATCAGTTTCTCTTTACGCACTCTGTCTCCAGCGCAGTAGAAAAATCAGTATTGACTCGCTTTGTGCGAACACTATGGTTTTCAGATAGCAGTAGTACTTCTGTGATTAATTCAGTGGGATAGGGCTGCGCTTCTGTTTGTTATCCATTTGAGCTTTGCAGTATCCTGCTGCAGTATCACGTAAGGTGTGGGAGTTTTCTATACTAAAACTTGTGTTTTCAGCCAGACACGCAGTACTCTATTGATATATCGTAGAAATACCTATGTTTTCTCAGAGACATTTTTTAGGAGTTTAACATATATGGAACAGTGGCGTCTATTTAGAGGAAATGTGTTGCGTATTTGAGGATAGTAGATAGGTATGTGGAGACATTTTAGCCCTGTGATTGTAATCTGTCGTTGCTGAACCTGAAGGAACAAGTGTTCGATGCCTGATCGAATGCTCTTTTTCTATTAAAATTTCGTATATTCCACCCGATCATTTGTGTGAGATTTCAGAGTTGACATTATTATTATTTCTTGTAAAATATATTTCTCTTTGTGAATCAAGTTTTGATTAATTATTGAGCTTAAATATCTCACACAAAAATCTTAACTGCTGAGGGAATGTATCCTGTAGTGCTATTTTTAGCAGTCGTTTTTCAGGCATTCGTTCGTAACATTTGATCGCCGTACAAAGTAATTAAATCTTTCTGTAAGGAACTAGTAGAATTTAACACCTAATCCGAAGTTCCATGCCGTGTTGGGCAGGACCATGAGCTGACGACGATTCCATTCCACATTCACTGTGAAATACTATTATATAAAAAAAGCATAGATTACGAGTGATCATGGAATACCTAATTACACAACTAATATTTATAAAACTCTTCAATTCTCATCAGAAAGACTATATCTACATTGTTCTAATGCTTTTGATACAGAATAATTACACTCTACTCGTTACACAATGGCTATCTTAGGATCTTGAAATTACGTTTTTACTAGACTGAGGACAAATAAGAGCAGAGAAAAGTAAGTACATTGGTTTATCGTAAAGTTAATGAAACAGTTGATTACCACAGAGATTTTCTTAAGCGCGGTCGCGTGTAACATCTTAACTACTGTCATCTTGGATATTCGGGAATCCAGCCGGATGTTCGCGTCGTTCTCGCACGATATTTCAACAGCGTGCCTCGCTGTCTTCTTCAGGTGCTACCTGAGACTGGTCCTTGGCTCGATCGAGTCCAGTATTTATGCCTGGGAGGAGCTGGGCGTTCCCTAATCGGTCCGCGCCGGGTCGAGTGTTCCATCTGTGGTCCGCGCCCGCCAGACTCAGCTTCAATGGACCCCTCCAGTCGCAGATGTTCCGACTGGCGTCGGCGCCCGTTCTGGCCGTCCTCAACGGATGTGGTTATCGTCTGAGGTGTGTCAGACCTGGTCTGAGATGTTGGGTACTCTGTCTCCTGACTGTTACTATGATTTCCACTTCTGTTTCGTGCTGGGCGCTCCCTAATCGGTCCACGCCGCGTCGTGTGTTCCGTCTGAGGTCCGCGCCCGTCAGACGCGGCTACATTGTCCCTCTCTGGTCGCTGGTGTTCCCTCCGCCGTCCGCGCCCGGCATGGCTGTCTTCTGAAGTCGAGTTCATGATCTGGGGTGTGTCAGATCTGGTCTCCAATGTCAGACACCTTGTCTCACGGCTGTTCTCTCGGGGAATGTAAAAGATGACCTGGGGCTACGCAAGCCAGGTATTTACAACATACCATGCCAGTGTGGGATGTCATACATTGGCCAGACCACCAGAACTGTGAACATCAGGTGTAAAGAACACCAGAGACATACCAGACTCAGGCAGGCAACTAAATCAGCCATAGCAGAGCATTGTCTGGAACTTGGTCATTCAATGGATTACAATGACACCAAGATTGTGACACAGACCTCAAGATTTTGGGACAGTGTCATTAAAGAAGCCATTGAGATTAAGGTCACAGACAATCTAATCAACCGTGACTCGGGATACCAAATCAGCACTGCCTGGAATCCAGCACTTGAGCTTGTGAAAATTCAGCGCAGGACACTCCGGGATTCTACAAGAAATAGAAGTGGAGACCGAGAGAACAGCCGTGAGACAAGGTGTCTGACATTGGAGACCAGATCTGACACACCCCAGATCATGAACTCGACTTCAGAAGACAGCCAGGCCGGGCGCGGACGGCGGAGGGAACACCAGCGACTAGAGAGGGACAATGTAGCCGCGTCTGACGGGCGCGGACCTCAGACGGAATACACGACGCGGCGTGGACCGATTAGGGAGCGCCCAGCACGAAACAGAAGTGGAAATCATAGTAACAGTCAGGAGACAGAGTACACAACATCTCAGACCAGGTCTGACACACCTCAGATGATAACCACATCCGTTGAGGACGGCCAGAACGGGCGCCGACGCCAGTCGGAACATCTGCGACTGGAGGGGTCCATTGAAGCTGAGTCTGGCGGGCGCGGACCACAGATGGAACACTCGACCCGGCGCGGACCGATTAGGGAACGCCCAGCTCCTCCCAGGCATAAATACTGGACTCGATCGAGCCAAGGACCAGTCTCAGGTAGCACCTGAAGAAGACAGCGAGGCACGCTGTTGAAATATCGTGCGAGAACGACGCGAACATCCGGCTGGATTCCCGAATATCCAAGATGACAACAGATCGCCGGGAAAGCATGAAGAATTACATCTTAACTACTGCTTAAACATATTCTCTGAATCACACAGCTCGAATTACCATTCATAGGTATTATAAGGCCGGTCACGGCAGATTACTACCAAGGTATGTTATAGGTAGAGTAATTCAAGCTGAAGAAAGGATATCACCTTCATTTGAATCTGATCCCACAGATGACTGCACCATGGAACATGTTCGTAAGTATCAGCGTGCAAGAGCTTAAGAAGTGTGCACGTATATAGGCGGGTGAAGCGTTGATGCACAGTGGCATGTCCATGGCCGCACACGAAGGTCCTTCATCTTACATGGCAACGAAGCGGAGCACTATGAAGTGAGAAGGTGTGGACAAACGTTATTGGCTGTGTGCCAGATGCACTCATCTTCATCTGATCACCTGACAGTTCAATGCAAGAGTGTAGCGTGGGAGTGGGGAGTTGGCTAAAGCGACCGACCTAAGGGAAAATGTCCTCTTTCTCTGACCTAATTTCATAGGTAAATAAGATAAACATATGAAAATGTGTACATCCTGTAACTATACGATTATTTCATTATTATTCGCGTCCTCCATTTGCAGTAGAGAACTCAGCCTAAGGAACTAAGGAAACGTCTGCAAAATGGCCACTTCGCCCAGCATGCAGGAGATGTTAAAATCAAGAAGATATGGATTTACAGAGTAAAATATTTTTAAATTTGAGAAAGGTGAACATAGCTTACTAAATTATGCAATTAATTGTCAGATTGTCAGTTTCCGAACCACGCAGTAACATTTGTTGTGTGTTCAAACTCAAATTAGGTTCAAAAGTCGAGCGTTAATATAATATTCACACACAAACATATCATCATCTTCTTCGTAACCATAAAATTCTTCATGAGGCCACTGCATTCAATACAAGAACATCTACAATAACCTTCATTGTTCTCAAAGCTAGAGAAGCTTTCGTTGCAGTAAAAACATTCAGAGCCTTCGTCTTCTTCAGTGCATTCAAAAGCTACCTCTTCCACTGTACTGGATCTTTCCCCAGTTGCGTCTTTGCTTTCTTCTTATTCACTTAGGCAGGCTTGGACCTTCTAGTGTTTCCTTCCATCTCTAATGGCATCCTTCTTCTCTTCATGATCTGCTTATCTTTCCTCAACGCATCTTGCAATATTCCACTTTTGTATCGTCTCCTTGGGTTTTTTGAGCTTTCCTTTATTTATTGTTTGTGATGATTTAGTTTTAATTTTGCGAAAGGTATGATGTGGTGTTTTGGACTGACTGCAAAACGTCATGACTGTTGCCATCTAATTTACGCCAGTGATGAATGAACGTGCTTACATTTTTGTCATCGCCACTCAGTTCTGCTTTATACACGACTCAATTTTTATCGATGTCATTTCTATGCTTACATCATTCTATATTTCTGGCATAGCTAGGAAGTCGCATTATTGTTGTAGTGATATTCTTAAATAATTTGTTAGCGTGTTAACCCATGTATGTAGTAAAAGACCATACTTGTTCACTAAGTTGTTAATACACTAATGCCTTAGTATACTTATTCAGTGAGATGCTGGTAACTTATTATCAATTCAGCTGTCTTAAAAACAGGTAAATATACAAAAAAAAAATCTTCAGACTAAGCGGTCAAATGGCTACTTTGCCCTGTTCTGCGAGTGGCCACATAACCCGTGTGGACGCAGTTACGGTAAATGCTGTCTGAACACGAAATTACGCCACTTAGTTAAATCATAGACACATGGGTTCGAAAGCGAAAACACATAAAGCGTTTGCTAGCAATGTAGGAATTAACTATTACAATCTAAATTCTTTCAATACATGTAAATTTATTTGTCACTTATCTTAGATTAGACGCATAGAGCACACAAAGTACTCTCTCAGATAAAATTGGACATAATCGGCCACGATACTCCTCAGGTAGACAGCCAAGAACTCAGTCAATCAGTGCCATGGCAAGTAACTCCTTGCTTAAGGGCCAAAGGTGGACTAACGCCTTATTGACTTGCTGCGATAAGCTATGTCTCTTGAATATAACATACAATGCACACATCAAAAAACGTTTTGCATCATCCCGGGTCCCAGAACTCCTGAAGACAGACGTCGAGTGTGGATATTGTATCACAGACACAGTCCCTTTGACGTTTCAAGATGTCACTAGGCCAGCCGATGTGGCCGAGCGGTTCTAGGCGATTCAGTTTGGAACCGCGCGACCGCTTCTGTCGCAGGCTCGAATCCTGTCTCGGGCATGGATGTGTGTGACATCTTTAGGTTAGTTAGGTTTGAGTAGTTCTAAGTTCTAAGGGACTGATGACCTCAGGTGTGAAGTCCCATATTGCTCAGAGCCATTTGAACCATTCCACTGGAAGGAGGCACACGGCTCGTGTTGTCTGTAGTTCAACCATGCCTAGACGCTCAATATTGCAGTTCGATCGCGTCCTCATTGTTGCTTTGTGCCAGGATGGGTTGTCAACAGAGGAAGTGTCCAAGCGTCTCGGAGTGAACCAAAGGGATGTTAAAAACTTTCTGGCAAGATAAAACTGTATACCGGACCGAGACTCAAACTCGGGACCTCTGCCTTTCGCGGGCAAGTGCTCTATCAAACACGACTCACGACTCGGTCTCACAGCTTCAAGGTCCCGAGTTACAGTCTCGGTCCAGCACACAGTTTTAATCTGCCAGGAAGTTTCATATCAGCGCACACCTCGCTGCAGAGTGAAAATCTCATTCTGGAAAGCGATGTTGTTCGGACATGGAGAAGATACAGAGAGGCAAGAACTGTCAAAGTCATATCTAGCACAGGGCCCCCAAGAGCTACTACTGCAGTGGATGACCGTTACCTACGGATAATGGCTCGGAAGTACCCTGACAGCAGCCCAACCATGTTGAATAATGCTTTTCGTGCAGCCACAGGACGTCGTGCAGAACTTCACTCCCGACGTCAATGGCGAGGTCCGTATTTGCAACCAGGACACCACGCAGCGCGGTACAGATCGGCTCAACAACATTCCGAATGGACCGCTCAGGATTGGCATCACGTTCTCTTCACCGATGAGTGTCGTATATGCCTTCAACCGGACACGTCGGAGACATGTTTGGAGCCAACCCGGTCAGGCTAAACTCCTTAGACACACTGTCTAGCGAGTGCAGCAAGATGGAGGTTCCCTGATTTTTTGGGGTGGCATTTTGTGGGGACGACGTAAACTGCTGGTGGTCGTGGAAGGTGCTGTAATGGCTGTACGATACGTGAATGCCATCCTCCGACCGATAGTGCAACCGTATCGACAGCATATTGGCGAGACATTCGCCTTCATGGACGACAATCCGCGCCCTCATAGTGCACACCTATGAATGACTTCCTTCATGATGACGAGATCGGTCGATTAGAGTGGCCAGCATGTTCTCCAGACAAAAGCCCTATTGAATATGTCTGGGATATGTTGAAAAGGCCTGTTTATGGACGACGTGACCCACCAACCACTCAGAGGGATCTATGCAGAGTCGCCGTTGTGGAGTGGGACAATCTGGCCTACAGTGCCTTGATGAACTTGTGGATAGTAAGTCACGACGAGTGCAGGCATGCATCAGTGCAAGAGGACGTGGTACTGGGTATCTGAGGACACCTCTGAAGGTCTCGCTGTATGGTGGTACAACATGCTATGTGTGGTTTTCATGAGGAATAAAAAGGGCGGAAATGATGTTTGGGTTGCTCTCTATTCCAATTTTCTGTATAGGTTCTGGAACTCTCTGAACCAAGGTGATGCAAATCATTTTTTGAAGTGTGTAAATTTAATGTCAGTTTCGTTAATGATTTCACCACCCACCACGCCAAGTCACGCATCCGTAGAGCAATAATAGTTCCGAATGATTAAATTTACTTTTCAGTCGGGACAGAGGCTCGGCATCAGCGTCATTCAGTTGACTGTGGATGTAGTGATAGTCAGAATATCCTGCGTTCCTCTGCGCTTTTTGGGCTTGAGGCTATAAACTAACAGTTTTCCAAGTTCTAGCTCACCTCCAATAGTTCAGGAAGCGTTTAAGTTACTGTAATTCGGTTTTCATCCAAATAGACTGCCTGATAAGTCTTCGATAAAATATGTTCAATGAGTTGTCATAGATGTATTAACGCAACGTGTTGAGCAGAATATATGTTGAATTCTTTAAAACAGTAATTATGGATGAAGCAGCAGGTGAAGGTTCTTAGCCACTACAGTGATCGTTAAGGATGGTATGCAGTAAATAAGTATAAATTAACAAAAGACAGCGATGATTTTCGAGAGTATATGTTATAGCCCCAGAGGCGCAAGCTGACCCAAGCAGCAACGTTGACAGCGCAAAGCAGGACGCGTAGGCACGGCCTTATTGCGTTGTAACTATGTCGCGAGTGGCGCTACTTCAGATGCTCGATCAGCCCACCAGACCATTCTTCATGTAGAATAGTGGAAGGTTCAGGTAACCATGATGGTGATGAATACCGACCACGCATCCTTCTCCCCAAAAGTAGACCGCAAAGGCTCAGTAATATTGAGGTCTGTTGATTGTGATGACCAGGCGATACGACGTTTCATCCTCTTGCTCACAGAACCAGTTCTGGAGTTGTGTGAACAGGGTCATGTCGTCTTGGAACACAGCAGTAGTAATGGGAAGCAAACACTGTACCATGGAATGGACCTGACCAGTCACAATTTTCACATAATTCTTGGCATTAACACCACCTTGCCGAGTAATCATAGGGACCATGGAATACCACCATATGGCGGCCAAAATCATCATCGAACACCCGCCATGTTTTACTCTTCGGAAGTAAACTTGACCAGCGTGAACCAAGAGTCATGAGACAAAATTACATCGTAACACTGCTTCACCGTTCAAGTTTTACGGCTTCGGAGCCACGGTCATTTGCATCACTAATCAGTGGTTTGGAATTCCAGCTCGCCCGGAAATTCCCCTCTTATGGAGCTTCCTTCATGTTGTTTTGGTGATGACAGGGTTGGAGAGTGCGGCATTCAGTTCTGCAGTGACTTTTTCAGCCGTCGTCCTCATACTTTTTGTCACAGCACATTTTTATCCGCATTGTGACGTCGCAGGTGATGTTTTTCCGCTTTGCCTGTATGTGGTATATGTTTTCGATACGGTGCCTCTTGAACATCAAATACTCCGGCTATCTTGGTTAAGGAATCGCCCACAATACGAGCACCAACGATCTGCTCACGTCCGAATTCACTTAGCTCCGACATAAAGCACTACACAGAAATCTGTTCTGGCCAAGACTGACACTTGCAACGTGTTTAGGACACTGTACAGGAGCCGTTAGTTGCCATTGTACAACTGCGCAATCTGCAGGTTTCGCTATCATCTGCGTATATGTTCAAGCATAATTTTGCCTAACCCACGTACATTAGCATTCTTGTAAGGTACACTTCGACTCCCTCTGTGAAAAACGCATCACACACCCACCTTTATGCTGTACACCACTTTAGCATCGCCCAGAGATTTTACTATCCTCATGTCTGTGGGTACTCGCCTTTGTCTGCGTTTCACACCTACTGGGCTCTCAGGACTAATCTTCGTCTCCTGAGTTTTTGAGGAGATCTGCAAGGCTTTCTGTGTTTTACAGTGTGGATTTGCTAAGGTCTCTTAAGCGTGTATCACTTTCGGTTGATATCACGTATTCTTCCAACAACGTTAATTCTGAAATAATAATGCTAGAATTCCTGTCGAGAGGCAGCAGAAAAGCGACGTTAGCAAGAGTACTGGAAAGTTAAATCAGAATAACTACGTTTCAGCCAAAAGGCGCGTCAGGGCTAGTTGCTGGAAGGTATTATTGACGAATAGTTGCCTGGTGCTAGTAAAATGTGGAATCTGTCATCTAGCCTTACTACGTGTTGAAGGGTGTCGTGGGCCTCGAGGCCGTAGGTGGCTCTTGACAGTGTTGTTTTTTCAGACGTCATAAGTTAGTGGTTCACGGTATCTGAAGAAGTTATTATTCTAATATTGAACGCTCATTCGGATTTGCGAGTGCGCTCATGAGCACTGAGGTCTAGATAAGCTCTTTCTCCGACGTTTGTTGCTGAATGTTGCGACTTAGTGTGTGTGCGCGCTGTCAGTACGCTTAAGTCTCGAATGACATCGTGGAGATACTGGTTAGGTGGAGGAGGTGTTAGTAGAAGAAACGAACTTGATATTGTTCAGTGACGGTCAATGGAGTACATTTTCTTCAGAGGATCTTGAAATGATTCGATTCTGGTGTAACATTGGACCAGTGTATCGTTGAACTGTTATGGCAGTTTATCAGTGCGGATATGTCTTCAGATCCTGTAAGGAACCAGTGGCGCCAAGACTGTTAGCTCTGTACTTTTCCACTTTTCCCAGTCCAGTAGTCGAAACGTGGAAACTTTTTGATTGTGTTAAAAGTGTTTACCAATGATGTTACAGCAGTGGCTATTTTAAGTAGCTTCTTTGGTCAAAGTGGCGTTGGTGACCCTTGTTAGGAGTTTTTGAACGATATGCAAATGCCGATAATAGAAAATATTTTAACTGAAGGTGGAATACAGTGCATTAGTTGACTATCGGACCATGCATCGCAGTAGTCTGCCCGGCGAGAATAGACCGCTAACAGTTACTGTGGGCCTGACGTTGGTTGCATTATGTATCTACGGCGACCAAACATGCAGTACAAATCTGTTTACGTTTCTATGGAAACGCATCAGACAGAACAGACGGCAGTATTCTGGATCTCGCACTTTAAATCTGGAAGCAGCGCTGCTGTATGTCAGGATCTCCTTTGGCAGTAAAGAATATAGAGGGCATGGATTCCAACTACAGGCGCGCGAGGCCATTCTCGTGGCGACACAGTATTATGAAGCAGAAGGTAAGGAAAGTATCGTGTCAATTTGCATATAGATCCTTAATTGAAATGAATTTTAGAGAACTCTCTAATGTTAATAAAACATAAATGCTTCTCTATATCTTTAAGTGTAACTAAACAATAAATCAAGTATATTCGATTTCATATTGCAGTAAAAACAAGATACCAAATTCTGGATTGGCTCTACTGTGCGACTTTGTCTATGACGTCATGAGTTTTCAATGTGAAGGATTTAAACAACCTGTTCTTAGACTTGTTATTAAATGCTGTCTGTTCTCGTATTGGTAACTGGCGTAAAGTATGTTGTTTATTCTACGTTGCGATTTGCGAGAGCGTTGTTAAAGAGGATACTAAGCGCAAAGCTTAAACCACTGCGAGTGAAAGAAATGGCAGTCATATTTATAACCACGGTTCTCAAAAATATTTATCTGTTTTTGTTGGAATTCAGGATGATTTCCGAGGGTGAAATAAGGGAGGAACCTAAGAGCAGAACTGACATCGCAGCGAGTGAAACGAGCTTCTGTTATTTTTATAATCTTCGTTCTTATTATTTACGAGTGTAAGAAGGTTTTTTGTCCGAATATGGCGCGTTTTCCTTCAGAATCATTTTTTTGGTGTTCATCTGCCTACTACACATATATAATTAAATTCATGTCGTTATTTTTTTGCGATTTTTCGTTAGGCGTGTAGGACGACTTATTTTACTATCGATTTTTTTTAGCATTGTTCTTTCTATTTAATCTTGTAAATAGCTCAGCTCAATTTGTCGAATCCACGTTTCGTTATTTTTCGTGATTCTAACCAATATCTTGTTCCCTTCTCTGTTATTACTGTGATTCTGCGTCTTTTACGTTGCATTTTAGTTTCTCCTGATCCAGAATCCCATTTTCCTGCGGTTCCCCGTTAGTTTTTATATTTATTTTTAATCATTTCTACTATTCTCGCGAATACGTCTAGGCGCCAAGGAAACTTATACGAGAATTCTTCGCCATTTTGAGATCCTGTGTGTGTTACATCTTTGGGCCCGGCATGACGGCACTGCTCAAGGCTGGCGCGTGGAGTCGCACGCTGGAATTTCTCCCAAATTCATATAGAAAAGAGTACTACTGTCTCCCAAATGTGGTCGAATACAAATAATAATAATAAGGGATGAGGCCGCAAAAACAAAGACTTATTAATTATTCTCATTTAATTGAATCAGAGAAGTTAAAAAGCTGTAGGCATGTACTCGCGTACTCATATTATCTGCATTTTTGTTTCTGTTTTTCCCTTCCTTCTACTCTCTTAAATAATGCGATTCTGGTTACAAGTTTACATTATTTTAATAAGTACTTTCTTCATTGTAGTCGTTTACTTTATCTAAAATTTCTGCGATTCTGTAACATAAGAGTGTGTGCTGGTGCTTCTAGTCCAGCAGCCCGTTTAAGTTCACCCGAAAAAAAAAGAAAAAAAAAAGGTTCAACATTGGAGGAGAATTATTTAAAAAATCAAGTTATATTGCCAGTAAATTATTGGGCGGAAAATGAAGCAGATAACATCAGCTCATCAGAATTTTTTAGTTTCAGATTCACTGTACAATTGTCCTTTTCTGGCTGATGCATGTCAAGACCGTAGGGAATTGGTATCTTGCAGCTGCAGCAGAAGAAATCGACAGAGGTGCAATGACAACACAAGCAATAATTAACGTCAGTCATAGTTAAAATATCCACAGTAAAGAAGTGATGAACTGATTTTATGAAACCCACAATAGGTTATGGTCTTGAAATTTTTATTTACAGGAAACAACGATTTCCTACTTACTACCTAAGACATAATAGGAAGCTTTATTTATTAGTGCGCACTACAAAATTTTGTATCTATAGGTGCAATAATTTTCATTGCTGTGTGCACATCGACTCAACACAGTATATTGAAAAACGTCTGGATCAAACTAATCAAAAACTGTAATACCACTGTGAACCAGAACGTCAGTTTTGACCAATTTTCTAATGTGGTAGTATTACACAAGTCTCAGCAGTGTATTACTTGATGCTAAAAACTTTGTTTGGAATGAACTGCTATTTGCTGTTGTTAGGAACAGACTCTGTTGATGTGGAGAAAGGAAAAAAATAATAAAAGAAGCAGTATGACATGCACAACAGGCTTTCATGAAAAGTAACACTGTACTTCAGAACTAGAGGGACACTGATAATCATGATCGGCACACTGTCTAAAATTATTTATTACTTCACGATCTTTTACGGCAAGACTAGTTAGGGAGGTTGTAATGATTTGTGACCTTTCATGTGTACTTTAGAGAGTCAGGTGAGGTATTTGTTCGAGTGGAGTAGTGAATCAGATAAGAGTAATGTTGATAACCCAGGCTGTTGGAGGTTAATTAATACTAAGTGCCGTGTTTACTCAGCTGATACTTGTCGCCTTACACACGGACAGTACTGCTAACTAGAGTAACGAGAACACATCTTATTTCACGCTCATAAACGCCTTTTATGATTTGACAGTATTGGTTTTTAATAATATGCGACCACCTCGCAGTAGACAGGTGAGGATAGCCCAGAGCAGTATTGTTTGCTATGACTTATATTCTGTTCCTCAGTCGACAGAGAAAAAAAATTATTGAATGCACCCCAATTTACTGTGTCCTCATTGTCATGACGTGAAAAGTAAAACGAATTTGGTATCGTCGTTTTGGAGCGCTCCTAGGAAATGTGCAGTGATGGGCTAGAAATTTGTGGTCAGATTTAACTGCAATTTATTAATTAGCAGTAGAGGTAGAGTTTTGTGTCGGGGGCTGCTATTTTTTACGCCGGAAACTATTATGAAGATCAACTGCTCTCACTTCTTTGATGTTCGCAATTATTCTATCGGTTATCTCACGTTAAATATAGATTCGACAGGGAGTGTTTTCAACTAGTCTACAACAGTGGAAGGGGCTGGGGTTCCCGTAACTATGCCTCCAACAAAAATAATTCTTAATGTGGTCGTACCCAGATTTAATGTTATCCGTATGGAAACCAGCCACTATATAATTTCAGCTGAATATGGTTAATTTTCTGATGTCTTTTTTACTTAGAAATGCCAAAAAATATACGTGTAGTACAAAAACAACCATATTGTCACAGCTGAGGATCATTTCCTTGGTGCTTAAATGCAAAATGCAGAGTAAGCTTGCTACACATTTATTTAACTGTACAACGTTTCACAGTTTAGAATTAGTACTTGCGAACCAGGTAAGTAATGCAATTATTAAGTATTGTATCTTACTGCTGGGGCTCTGAGTCTCAATAAAAAATAAGTCACTTCCAAAAGAGGATTGAAAACATATAATAGAGTTTAAATTTTAATTGTCACCCTTAACGTGGTGAGACCAGTGAATTTTTTACGATACTATTAGTTTATACTATTTAAGAAATTTGATTTCTTTAAGAAAAATCTCTCTTCTTCTCCACAGTTTTAGAAAATCTACATTTCTTCAATGACCTTAACCCTTGGATGCATAACAGCGATCTTCTGAACCTGGCAACCTTTAATTTCACAATTATTTATTTTAATTTGCACTACTTGTAATAATTGTAAATGCAGTTACACTTCCTTAGGAAAAACATTATTAGGTTAATTTAAATTAATTATTTTCCATTATGGACTTTCTAATCCGACACATCTAATCCACGACGAGTTACTTTTCGACTCCTTGGCGAAAGAACCCTCTTTCAGATAGTTCATTTATTTTTGGTCCGAATGGCATGATTTGTTGGCAAGATCATTGGAAACAATTAAGGAAGTGTATCTTTTTTTGCCAAAATAGTTTCAGGTGAGCATGACTTAAGTCTCATAAACGGAATAATAACGCGAGATACTTTTAATTTTTGGTTGCAGCATGGATTATATATGTCAGAAGTAAGCCGACATCATTTGAAGTCAGTACAAGTGATCAGAATTTAGAACCAAAAATCTGTGAACTGCTTGAAGACGAAGCTCTGTTATATCAGGAAGAATACAGCGATTCAGACACGGTTGGTCCATTGAATAGGCTAACGAACCCGTGGCATCTAGCGTGTCAAGCGAAAAAGTCCTGATCTCTTTATCGGTCGTGAAGGACTCAGTGAAGTGAAACACCGCTACCATCCAGTAAAATTCAAGTACACGAAAATTCCACCTATTCTAATAAGCGGTTCTGTAACTTACTTTCCTAAGACTCTTGGATTCATTTTGTGTCACAACGACTGTTATAGGGCACCGTTCATTGTACCAGTTAAGGCTGTAACCGTATTGATAGCACCAAGGGAAACAACTGGGAGAATGTTCGACCGAGGAAACGAATGAATTTATAGGATTCTTACTTGTAGCTGGTGTAGATAGAAACTGCGGCGTATCACTATGAGAGCTATATCCTTGTAACTTCAACAATCCTGCTAACTTGGTCACATTTTCACTTAACAGATTTGAAGATATACGAAGAGGCTCGATGACAAACGGACCAGAGAGACCAGAAACAAGTGTGACAACATGGGACCGACTCGCTATGTTTGGGAATTTTTCATAGAAAACTTGCGACAAGGCATGACCTCGATTAAACTATCAATGAAGAACTTGATCCCTCAGGAGGCCATTGCAAGTTTATTCAGCGTATTTCCACCAAACCACGGAAATATAGATTGAAAATATTCTGGTTTTGCGATGCTTTGACTTCATACGCTTTAGATGGTTTGGTTCATACTTGAAAAATCACTAATCACATTAAAAACAAACCAATGTTGCTTCTGATGCAGTAATTGAACTAACACAGACATGGGAGGGAACCTCAACAAATGCCGCAATGAATAACTATTTTTCACAGGTATTCTACCATTTGAATAAAACACTGCAGGAAGGGTTACAGCAATGGGAACTTTGAGACAAAACAAACAGAAATTATAGTTTCCATATCCAGAGAAGTTTTATCCTCGTCATTTGCTGTTTAAATACAATTTGGCAGCTGTAAGATACGTTTCAAAAAAGAACTAAAGAGTAATAGTACTAAATTCTCTGCAAAACAATGCAATAGTAGATGAAGGACACAAAAACATGTCAGTGATAATTCCATTCTATAGCAAAACTAAATAAGGAGTTGATTCTCTTGACCAGAAGGCACGAACATACACATGCAAGTGCCAGCCAAATAGATGGTCTTTTGTCTTATGGGCAACTGTAATGGCTTTATCAGCTCTATACACTCTTTATTTATTGTGACAATAACATAAAAAGTACAGAAGAATTTTCCTCAAGGAATGAGGCCAAGGTCCTCACATGGAGAAGAGCTTCAACAATTTATACCTCAAAAAGAATTTTCTGCACTCCGTGGCACGTTGTAGAGTTACAGCTAAGGATTTTTGAAACTGAAAGATCATCAAAAAGATGATGCATTTTGTGTTGATATCGATTAGACAGGAAACGTCGTCGCACAGGCAGCAAATGTACAAAAACTGTTTGCGAAGAACGTAGTCTAATTATTCGCGTAGAATATTCTCTTAATTAGCAGAATTTATCCTGTGAGACCAGTAAATTTTTGTTTAATCTCAGAAAACTTACAATGTAATTTTTGATATTGTATTTCATATACTGAAATGAGGGTCACAATATCATAAAAATGTATTCTCATTCATTGTGTCTCACCAAATCCTTCCTGATTCCATAATTTTGTTACAATAAATAACTTTTTGTATTTGTTATACGACTTCATTTTTACAGGTTCAGCAACTAATGAATCCAAGGGTTAAGAAAGATAGTTCCCACTATAACTGTAATTGAAATAGTTTCTTCCCTCATAGATGTTTTCTAGTTAATTTTGAGGTGATTGTCTGTGAGGAAATACGCAGAGGTAATGAACCATTCTACAGGATGGCGTGTTCAAGTGAAAATTTCACACACACATTTCATACTAATATTAGGCTTATTAATCGACCTAAAAAAAGAAAACTACGACTTTTAGCTATTTTCATGCGCACTGGATTCCCGCCCTGTGGTAATCATACGTAATCCACTTCAATTTCATGTCAGCAATACTCAGTTCTAACTGGAAGTGCTTTTTCGGTTAACATCCATTATTTTCTCCTTTCCAGTATACTGTATAACTTTTGTTAGAGATTTCATGTTTAGTTGCTACTGCATGTACTCATATGCCTTCCTCCATGACTGCTCATTTCGTCAGTCAAAATGGTTACCACAATTCATTGACGAATTCTGACTCAGATTTTTCTTTATGCATTTCATCACTTCTCTCCATTTTTGTTTTGTTATATTCGAAACTGTTCAGTATTTCACCCTAGAGACATAAATGATTTAATATTGCTTGCGTACAAAAGCTGATCACTCATAAATTAAATTAAAATACAAATGTTGTTGCTAGGTCCACATTGGAAGTTGATTTTGTAGTGGTGCTACTTGTTAACTGCCACTTTAAAAGTTAATTTAGTGGTGACAGACTTATTACTCTGTCCAGCATGGAAGTCAGTTTTCGTTAATTGTTTTCTATCGACGATTGGATTTGATTCCGTAATTTTCAATTAATAAATAAAAGGATTAGAAGTGCTAGCCATAGAAATGTAATTAAAGTCGATTACTTTAATTCATCGTGCCGAACTAAGCAGCTTGTTTGAATTAACTTTGTATTTTGTTTCAGATTTTCCTCCCGGTACTTCTTTATGTGTACGCTATGTCTCTCTAAGTTCCTTTATGCTTCCTGAACTATTTTAGTGAAGCTTATCAGCAAAACGGTGTCTATGAAATGAGCTTGTAAATTGCTTTCCACGTTGAATGTTTCTTAATTAATGCCAATTTCTGTCAAGTCTCCGTTAATTTCTTCTAGCCACTTGTTGCAGTTTCTCATCGATAAGGCAAGTTTAAAATTTTCTTTGTGGGCCTTTTGTTCATTGTATGTAGGTAATCGCAAGAGATCTTAGGGGCTCACAGATAACTGTTTATCATTTTCCTGAGAATTTTCTTTTCTTGCTTTTTTTCATTTTTTATGTATGGAATCTGCCATCAATTACTTCAGTTATCATGATATGCATTAAGAGCTTCTGTTTTGACAGCTTGTAAGATGTCAACCGACTTAGCAAGCCTTTTGGCTACAAAAGTGGTCTGTGATGGCTGAACCGCCAGAGAGACAGGTCGCTCCCGACAAACCCGGATACATTAATGATTCTGACGCACATTGAACTGAACGATATGAATAGAAAGACCCTTGTGAGTGAGTGCAGAACGTGGTTTCTTACAAATAGCGTTTAATATTTTATAAGAAAAAGGGCACTGAATCCAACAACTGAATTAAAAATCTGGGCATAATTTTATGGCAACTTACTACAATCATTCCTCGTAGGCCACTATATAGTCAAGAAAGTAATAGTTATACGTTGAAGGGAGCAATAAATTACAAAGAGAGACAAGTACCAGTTTTCAACATAGCCACAAACTTAATCCGGAGGCAGACCGGTTTGGCAAAGTGAATAAGGAACAAATGGGACAGGAACAATCATCATCTCAACAGAACATTCTCAAAAATGCATAACTGCGGACTGGTGTTCAGTGATTGATTAACCAGATTGTCTCAGGAAGTCATACGAAATCAGCATGTAAGAGACAAAGACCGCTCAGTCATAGATGAGCCCTCGAATCTCTGATCAGTAGTTAAACCACGGAAGGTAATCAAGTGTAGGTACAACAGACCTAAAAACGCGTAACTGTCTTCCTTTCCACTTAACCTACGCTATTCTCACCATAGTCGATGAGTCGGAGCGTCGAGTCATGCATACGCTGGAGTCTTCTGCCAGCTGCTAATCACTGAGTCACCATGTGATTGGTTGACCCTCAGCAATACAAATGCAACCTCCGTTACCAGAACGTTCGCTGCTCGACGTCTTCGAGACCCGAGTGTCTTTTTCCGCTTCTTCGTCCGGAGTGTCACTTCCAAGTTCTTCTCCAGAGTGTATAAGAAATTCTATCTTTCCTCCCAGCCCTACAGAAAACCGGCGCAGAGGCATAGCAGCGTGGATGCATCCGGTGTAATTACGACCGCTCGTGCGATGCCGGGGCCGTTCCGGACAATCCAAGACCCTTTCATCGGGGCCGCCCGTGTGGCCAGGCGGTTCTAGGCGCTTCAGTCTGGTACCGCGCGACCGCTACGGTCGCAGATTCGAATCCTGCCTCGGGCATGGATGTGTGTGATGTCGTTAGGTTAGTCAGGTTTAAGTAGTTCTAAGATCTAGGGCACTGATGCCCTCAGATGTTAAGTCCCATAGTGCTCAGAGCCATTTTAACCCTCCATTGGCTACCTGAATTCCAGCGTCTAGGCTACTGGCCCTACTCCCGGCTGACCAGTAGTAAGTAGCTGTCTATTCCGTCTTACCACTAGAGATCCCGTCAAGCTGATACACCGTAACGACTACAGGACATGTGATTAACTAAAGATTAGCGGGAAATTAAATTGAAATGTTAGGGGCTCCATCTCCACAATCACTGATGTCACTCACATTACCAGCACCAGATATTCATCTAAAAGTACAAACATTACACGGATTTCGATAAACTGAATCAAAAGCGAAGAAGGGTCATAGGACAGATGCACATAATCAATGGTCTATATCGTTGACGTCATATTTGTAGATTTCTGGAACATATTTTATGCCCAAGAACGAAAATCTCCTCCGTAAAAATCAACATGAATTCCGCAAATAGAGGTCTTGCGAAAATCAATTCGCTCTAGTCCTCCATGAGACCCACAGCCCTGTAGACAACGGTGCTCGGGTCAATGCCGTTTTCCTTGACTTCAGGAAGGCATTTGACACCAGCCCCCACTGCCGTTTGGTGAAAAAAATACGAGCTTATTCAGTATCGAACCGGATTTGCGACTGAATTCGAGACTTCCTTGCAGTGATTTCTCCCTTAAATGTATTAGTTGAATGAGATTGATTGCTATTGGGAGCCTTAATTACCCATTCTCCCAACACCGATAAGTCTCTTTTGTGTCGCCAGCCTCACTATGATGGGTTCACCCCGTGAGACAAGGGGAATTATTCTAAACGGGACTCATTGGCCTATCTGATGGTTGCGAAAACCGAACGTCCGTTCAAAAGACCCCCGAAAAGTAGTGAAAGACGTTAAGCAATTTATAAACGTAGCCTAACATCAAACAAAGATTACGGTGACCACTGAAAAAGGAATGACGGCATATACGACATGTAACACTTACAGGTGGTGGGACTAACTGTTAAAGGGGCTTGGCAACCGATCAAATGAGCCGTCACAAACTCAACACGTCGCTCTAAACGAAACAAAATAGACGGATGTAAAGATAATATCCGAAGTACCGCAAGAAGTGTGACAGAATATTTACTGCTTACAGTGCAGATAAAAAATCTAGTAGAAAACGTCGGACGCTTTTTAAGTCTGTTCGCAGATAATGCGATTGACTATAAGAAATTAGCAATGCCAGAAGACAGTACCTATTTGCAGAATGGCCTGCAGATGACTGGTAAATGATCCAGCCTCTGTCACTTGACCCTGAACCTAAATAAGTGCAACATGTTTTGCATACATAGGAAAAGAAATCGACTGCAGCACTACTGATGACAAACTGCTGGGAAGAGTACCTACCATAAAATATACAGAGCGACTTTAAGTGCAATGACCCAATAAAACAAAGGATAGGAAAAGCAAATGCAAGACTGAGATTCATAGAAAGAATCTTAAGGAGATGAAACTCATCCACGATGGAAATGTCTTATAGAGGGCTTGTTCGACTGATTCTTGGGTACTGTTCATCAACGTGGTATCCTTACCGGGTAAGGCTTATGGAAGAGATAGAGAAGATCCAACGTAGAGAAGCGCTTTAGTCAGGGAGGGTTTAGTTGGCGCTAGAGGTTACAGAGATGCTCGAGGCGTTGCGCTAAGCGAAGAGGCGATTTAGAGAGAGTGTAACAACAACAACACCGTACTACTGTACAAATAATATTTTTTTCTTCTGATTTTCGATAAATTAGTGTAATTAATGTCCTGATTTCATTCCTTTTTTATTTCATGTCATTGTGTTAAGAAAACTGTAAACAAATTTCGGTGTGAATATCAATGTTTATGTCAAATTTCAAGCAATATTGCAATAGAATTGAAGTGTAACAATTGTTGAGACTGTGGTAAGATGTTAAAATTGTAAGTGTGCGTCTGGTCCATGCGTAGGCAATGTATTAGAATATGTAGAACGCAAAACCTCGGGTGAATACCCTGTCTGTAAGGGAGCGGTAAAAGGTGGATGGCAGGCGAGCGCGGGAAAATGCACGCGGGAACTGTACAGCACAACGGGCTCAGCAGTAGTAGTCGGAGTGGGGCATTGGTCTGAGCAACACATTCTGGATCGAGGAGGCTCTCCCGGAAGACGTAGTTTCATTGAGCCTCGGATATGCCGTTCCGACGCCTATACAGCATGGCAAAATTCCATAGGCACTAAATGGAAAAGTATTGCGACGCTATGAAGAAGTAAAGTGCCGATACATCAAGAGCCATTGCTGTGGGTGTATGTGTGCTCTGTGCCTCGCCATCTCGCCACTCGCCAACCGCCACAATGATACAAACAGGTTGAAACTTTTAGTACTGTATTCGTGTGGACCAGTGTTACTTTTGTTCCATACTGTTCAATAACAACTTAAATTTTACCAGAACTGTCCTATCATTTAATTATCCTCACAACTAACCCAGACAGGGTCCTTTCCAAATGTTGTGCAATCCGAGTGTCCCGAGATGAAAAATTAAAGTTTGTGTTAATAATAATTACCTGCAGACCTAGCTATGTTAGAATGATGTTTAAAGAACTTTTTTGTTAATGAACTAATAGACGAATAACAAAGGTCTGACAAAGTTGGAAGATAATTTTGATATCGTTTTAGAAATGAAGTTTAATTATTTTGAGGCTGATATAATGGTATTTAAATGAGCAGGAAATAAGACAAAAAGAGTAGTAAATCATATATTGGAAATCTTGAGGACATAATGATTTCAGTAATTAATTATTTTAATTCAGTGATCATAACAGTTTCAGGGTCCCCCCCTTTTTATTCATTTGAATTCTGAAGTGTTCTAAACTGATTTGACCAGCAAAGTCAAAGCCAAAATAGAAACCAAAATTTGTCAGTGTTTTATCTTTATCAAAATTGACATTGTGTGTGTGTGTGTTTCGAAAGTGCTATTTCTATGTTAACCTATGCCCGATTTTAATCAGGACAACGGATAGTACGAAGTTTTGTAGTAAACATTATAGTGTAATGCTATGTATTTATGGTTTATCATTATTAGTACAAAAAGTGAAATTATCAGTTCAGTAGATTTTCTTGTTCTAAAATTTAACATATTATGCAGTGTTATTACGTGTTGTTTTGCATGAACGTACATCAACTTGTACAGAGAAGGAACTCAGTTAATGCCTAATTAGGCTGGCGACCGTATTATTAACAAACTGGTAGCATCTGCTGTGTTGTTTCTTGTCCGTCCTGACGTGTAGTGGCATTTCGGACTTACTTGACGTATCATTGTTATTACAGAGTGGGTGTATATCTGATTTGCCACCATTCAGGTACACGCGGTCAATATCTGTACAAAAATCCTGTCTCGTAAGGTGAACCCCACTCATCATTGTACAGGTTTTAATGAGTATTGTGTGCCCCACGTGCACGTTACAAGAGCACTTTTCGGGAAGTCAGATAAGATATTACTTTCATCCACATGTCTCTCGCGAAATGATCACGATGAGAAAATTGGAGAAATTAGAGCTAATACGGAGGCTTACTGACAATTGCTCTTCGCACGCGCCCATTCGCGAGTAGAACATGCAGGACAGGATAAATTAGTGATACTAGAAGTACCCTCCGCTACATACCGTTAGGTCGCTTACGTAGTAGATGTAGGTGTAGATGTAAAGATACGGGGCACGCCAGTCCGTCACTCGTCTGATCCAGTTGAGGCTGCATTACCGTGTCGTAATTTCTCTTTCGTGATACCGATTTTTTTGTGTGTCTGTTTCGAGTGAACTTATTTGCTATTTGTAATGTTGCAGTTCTTTCTTTGTTAGGTCCTAATTTGACTCCGCCAGTTCAGTAATTTTTCATACATACCTGAATTTATCTGACCAGAAGATTCGGTATAATTTTACAACTGAAGGTTGACTGTTGAATCTTGGTCTAGTTCTTTCCATATAATGTGTCCTTTAGTACGAAATTTAAACCACAGTTTTTGCTACTAAGCCAGGGAATTTCTCTAAAAATGTGATTACTTCTTGTCTGTCTTAGTTGACGACAACAATATGTGTTTTGAGCTACGAGTGGAGTCATTGTAGCTACCCTTTACAATACGTATTCCACAGAAGTTAACATCTCTCGACCACACACTAACATCAGAGAGAATAATTAATGTACCTAATGCATTAACAAGTATCTCAGGGATATTTTTCCGTTATTTATTATTATGAGACCAAGGAAAAAGTTGACAAGAGGCTTTTTGCGTAAGTGCTGTAGCCCGTATGACTACCATGTGACTTGCGGATGGCGCCTTGGACCCAGAGCTCCCGTAGACGGTACGCCGCGAGCGAAGTTGTTTCAGACCGACGTGTCTACAAGCACTATCACTGATCATTTCTTAGATCTTCATTTCACACTGAAAGAACTGTGACAAATATCGTTCTAAAAGATTTTGTAAAACTTGTTGGACCAATGTACCTCACTTCAGTCATTGCACTGTCCTAAAATTTTTCATCCCACTTTTTTGAGAATGAATGGCGTATAGTTAATCGCCAATGAAACATCATTTAATGTAATGTTGGTGGCATGAACTTGTGCTTGAAAACAGGAGAGTAAACGACATTTTGAACCCTTGGATAACGACAAATGAATTCAAATGTGAGGAACACTGCAAGGACTTAAAGTGCTACGAAAATTGTTTGAGAATGGACAAACAAAAATTTTCGATTATGCTTATGACTGCACTCCTCCATATTTGCGAACTACATACCCGTGTAAGGAGCGCCATTTCTACTAAACATCGTTTCAAGGTTGCGCTAAGAGACAGCCTACGCATGGAAATGATTTCTTGCGAGAAATGGATAGCGGCTGTGAGCCAATGGATAAAAGGCTGTTATTGCTTGCAGTTTCTCAGCTAACGCTTGACTTCATAAGCCACTTACTTTCTGCCTCGCGAAACGTTTCTGGCGCAGCTGAGAACTGCTGCTGTTTTCTTAGACTCCACTAAGCGCGTCTTTCGGTTTCCGTAATCCACCTGCACTGAATTGTAGCGTTTTGTCCTCCTCATACTGAGAAGTGGGCGTTGTGGCAGTAGCTATGCACGAAGTAAACCTCATTGTCATTGCAGTAGCAGTAGTATCGTAACTGTTCCCAGAAGCACTAAGAATAAGGTGGCAAACTTTTGTAAAAGGTAGGACCATGAGCTAAATTTCACCAAAATCCTTATTCAATACGATTTATCTTTTATAAGATTTTATCACATATTTAAAAAAAAAGGGCTTTTACAGACGAACAAATATACACTACCGGAAAGAAATTGCAACGCCAAAATCAGCTAATATAGGGGTATGAAATTTCGAGAATTAATAGGTAACGTATTTAAGTGATTAATATGGCAAGATGGTAAGTTAATGTAAGAGCGATATAAGTCACTGCAAGTGTGAAATGCTGGTACATTAATAACCGGTGTTACCGCCATAATGTTAAATGCAAGCATGGAAATGTGCATGCATTTTGTTGTGCAGTTGTCCGATGGAGTTCCATGCCTTTTGCACTTGGTCGGTCAATACAGGGACGGTTAATGCCGTTTGTGGATGACGCGGGAGATGTCTTCCGATGATGTCCCATTTGCGCTCGATTGGAGACAGATGTAGAGATCAAGCAAGCCAAGGCAACTTGTCGCACTCTGCACTCAGTAAAGAGTGTTGGGTTACAACAGCGATAACAGGGCGAAAGTAATCGTGTATGAAAACAACCCCTGTAATGCTGTTCATGAATGGCAGCACAGCAGGTCGAATCAACAGATTTACATACAATTCTGCAGTCAGAGTACGTGGAGTAATCACCAGAGTCCTTCTTCTGTCATAGGAAATCGCACCCTAGACTCTAACTCACGGTGTAGATCCAATGTGCCTAGCAAGCAGGCAGCTTGGTTGCAAGCCCTGAACTGTCCTCCTCCTAACCAACACACGGCTGTCATAAAGGCAGAACCACATTTCATCAGAAAACACAACAGGCCTCCACCCCGCCCTCGAATGGGTTCTCGCTTGTCACCACTGAAGTCGCAAATGCGTTATTTTTGGTTTGTATAACCATGGAAAAGTTATACGACAATTAGAGAGCGTAGCCCAAAAACTTCTTAAGTTCCAAGAAGTTGCTTACGAGCTAAATTCTGAAAAACTTATTACAGGAGTTTTCATTTTAACCAGGCGCCTGGTTTGGAGCTGTCCTGGAAGTAATCAATTTGCAACAGTTCGTTGTATCACTGTGGTGCCAACTGCTGCTGCAGACGCAGTACGATGCTACAGAGACATACGGCAAACAACGTGGCCTTCCCTCTCGGTATTGCCACGTGGTCTTCGGAGTCCGGTCTTCTTGTGACCGTACATTCTCGCGACCACCGCTGCCAGCAATCATGCATGTACAGACTTCCTGTAGCGACATCCGGCTTCTCGTAGCCCTATTACGCGACTTCGTTCTAAGTCAGTGAAGAGTTGATTATGGCCTGTTTGTCACCTTAAAGACGTTATTCACTAACATCAACTCACCACGTCCGGTTTCAAAAGTTACTAACGCCCACATCCGTTACAGCGCGTATTTAACGCAATCCTGATTTACATCCTCATAGTGGCTCTCCCAGCGCCACTAAGGAATGCATTTTCAGAAAAGGATAGGCACATCGGACCACAAAATAAAGACTATTTGGGATATAGTGAAGGACGAGACACAAACACACACACACACACACACACACACACACACACACACACACACGCGCGCGCGCGCGCGGGCAAACGTAACTCTCACACACACATGACTGCAGTCATGGCTTCAGCTGCCAGCGACAGCAGTCATGTGTGTGTGTGTGTGAGTTGCGTTTGCGCGCGCGCGCCCGTTTGTGTGTGTGTCGTCTATTTTTGACAAAGGTCTTGTCGGCCAAAAGCTTATTTGTGACAGTCTTTTTGTTGTGCCTCTCTGCGACTCAGCATCTCCGCTATATGGAGAGTGGCAACTTTCCTTCTCATAATACTGTTACATTCCATCCTGGATTTTCCATTGTTGAACATTTAAGTTTTATATCCTTTTAAATGCAAATGTGCTTAAGATTTTATTTTTTCTGTGACGATCTCATATCCACAAGGGCAACTCTATTTGGGGTCTGTGGAAGGTACATTAGCATATCTGTTCTTGTTTTGTAAATATTTATCGTGTACTCTTGTTTTCGGACATGTTCCACGTCACAGAGGCTCTCGCTATAGCCCAATTGGAATGAAAAGTACGTCTAATCTATCTAAATTGGCGCGAAATTGAATAGACATCATCGTTCGGCGGTAAAAATACGCCTACCAACTTTCATTTACATCACACAACTTCTCCCTTGTTTGTACCCTTTTTTTCTGTCAGTGTATTTTACAGTGCATCGTGGTGCACACTTGCGTCGCGTCACAAACTCTTCACATCAAGCCTACTGGCAGATACGTCACACAGCAGCAGTATGAATCTCTCTTTTCACGTGTGGCAATCAATCTGACTGATCTGATGCTGCCCGCCACAATCTCCTTGCCTGCGTCAACCGCCTCATCACAAAGCAGCTCTTACACCCACCATTCCCAGTTGCTTGTTGGATGTATTTCGTTCTCTGTCTCTGCTTAGAGTTCTTATCCCCTAGCTCCCTATAGTACCACGGAAGTTTAATCTTAATGTCTCTACACATATGCTACGATCCTATTCGTTCCTCTTCTCAAAGTTTCCGGCGTGTTTCTTTCTGCGTTTATTTTTCGGTGAACCTCCACATTTCTTATTTTGTCAGTCCACTTAATTTTAAAATCTTTTGATAGCAACATAGCCCAAATGCTTCGTTTCTCTTCTTTTTTTTATCGTTTTACCACTATCCATCCTTCACTTTTCTACAATATTGTGCGCGAAACGTTCCCCCTCAGAAGTTCCTTCCCCCGATAATAGTAGACTTCTTTAGAGCAGGAATGCCCAGTTAGTGCTAATTTGCTTTTTATGCCTCCTTTCTTCGGCCGTCATACATTATTTTGCCTCCAAGGTAGCAGAATTCCTTCACTTCGTCTACTTTGGTTCCCAGTTTTGTAGTTAATTTTATCACTAACCTCGTTTCTGTTGCTCTGTAACGTTGTTACTTCATTTTATTCTGCAAGCGGTGCTGCTATTCAAGACCATAAAAGTGGATTAAAAGCTGTGAGCTATCTGAGGAAGTTAACCTTGCATTACTGCGCAACTGTTTCACCAGGTATCCAGTCTAGCTTACCAAATTCCCAACCAGACTATCATTAATTATAATCTTTTAATAGTCATATGACAACCATTGATTTATATATATATATATATAAGAGTATTTAAATTAAAAGAAATAAATCAGTTTATATTAGGAAATTTATTTTAACATTGATCATTGAAATTTCAGCATATTAAACTTGACTCATAACTAAACTGGTGCCTTATTTAGGATTGTGAAAATGTGAGATTGTAATCTTATGGAACACATCAAATATGGAGCCAAGATTGGGAGACTGCATACAACATTGCATTCATAAAATGACATATGAAGAACGTTGAAACATATGCGAGAGGAAATTAACCACAACCAACCGATTCAATTTTCACCCAAAGAAGTTACGTTCGTAGCGCAATCCTGTCCGTCATGTAATTACCACACACTGGTATACTAAATTCATACTAACTCTCTATGAAATCTTCCCGAAAAGAATAGCTGAGGGCTACTTTGATGATTACACCACATGCTTCACGTGGTCAACTTTGTTTACACAAAGAGTGTAACTCCACAATAATTTTGATAATTAAAAGAAATTAGATCGAAATGCAATTTACAAAAGAAAAACCTCGAACTCGTTACTATCGTCTTACTATTAACCTGATGGGTCAAACAATTGTATAAGCACGTGGTACTGGTCTCACAAAGTACACCCCACGTGGGTTGAACATAAAGAAAAGTTGCTATATTGAAAAATATTGTCAAGACGAGATGTTATAATCTCACGCACATTCGCATTTAAGATTGATGATCTTAGTTGGAGTTACTGATCAACACGTGGTTACACTTTACTCACAAAGTAGTGACAAAGCAACTACCAGAATATTTTCTGAACTTCACACTAGAATTACGCTGCATTGCAATTTAAGATAACATTAGATATTTTAGAGCTAAACCTGAAATAAAGGTGATTAAATTTTCAGTTAGGCTGATCTTAAGAAATCCATTGTCCTATGGACTTAGCAGACACATGCTTACCCGGAGATCTTACCACTTCAGACGCTCGCCGCGGACAGACTGCCGTGGTCCCTTCCTGAGGGTGCCTCACAGATACAAACGGAAGTGACCAGAGAGGCAGCTTCCTATACCAACATGACAAGGGACGGACAGGACCATACTATGAATAGAAACCTCTTTGCTTCTAGAAAGCGTAGCTACCTGTTCCGACGTTGGTCCTACTGTTCTCCATCAGACAGGCTTGTCTGCTACCCTCAAGCATGTAACTAGAAATACATTTGCTCATTCATCCTCTCACACAGAAGTGAAGTGGGCTGACAGTATCTTATCATATACAGTATATAAAAGAAAGCGGATGTAGGCTCCGTATGAGACTGTGTGATATGAATTACATATAAACTGTGTTTTAAAGTGTAGTAGTGTGACAGATCGTTCTTGTTTATGTGTGAAAGTAACACGTTCCACTGCTCAGTCTCCTCCCAGATAGTCAGAAACACCACAATAAATTTAGAAGAGGAATTTACGTCGTAAATGACAACACATTTATGAAATTAACATGAATGGAATCCTACAGAGACCTTTAATAACCCCAACGCTCCGGGAAAAGTTTTTACAGGGACTTTTCTGGCCATGCTAGGACATTTCCAAGCAGGCTTCTCCCACCCAACTTAAACCAAAAATGTAAAGAAAAGGCAAAAGGTCACCAGCTACTTGCTAAAAAACAATAATTTCAACACATCTTGAGAATCTATCAATTTCAAAGAGAGAAAAAACAATCTGTGACACCTATTTAAAAGATAGTGTTGACCTAATTCGGTCAGCAAGTATAAACAATGGTTCCTGTGTCATTAATTTGATAACAATTTCTGGTTGTTACCCTTATGGAGCTCACCAGTATTTGCTCATCGCAAGAGCCAACTGATCACAGGAAAATTTATGACTGTTTATTAACAAGTAAAATTTATGGAAATAGCAAAGGTGCCACAGAAATTGAAAAAAACATGAAAATAACATCAGTATTATAAAGCAGACCATTACAATGCACAATCCTCCAAAAGCAAAAAAAAAAGATAAGAGAAAAAACATGTTTTACATAGTGGTTATTGCAAAAAAAATCTATATCTTACAAAACTACTAATTTGTAGAATTATAATAACTTTGTGGCACTAATTTAATCAATCTACTATATTTCAGTTAGTTAGCAAATAATGATCACTGTGTCATTATACTGAAACTACAATTAATTACGTGATTGTTACCCTTATGGGGTTCCTCACTGTAAATATTTCCCATGCAAAGGCTAATCGATCACAGTCCAATGAGAATTAATAGCTATCTGACTGATAAACGAAGCAATGCCACAGTAATGTATTTACGAAACAAAATATCACAAATCTAATACATCACCCAAGAACAAACATTGATCATTAAAACAGCTCTGAAAGTACAATAGTCAATGTCTAAAAAAAAACAATAAATAAAACACCTGCAAAATACAAGAGTCAAAGTCTAAAAAAAAGACAACAAATAGAACACCTGCAAAAGGCAAGAGTCAGTCCAATAAACACCAATAAATCGAACCCCTTCAAAACACACGAGTCAAAGTTTCTCTGACAGAAACACACGTATGTGCATTGGACTAAGAACCGTATAATCACTGTTCACTGGCACACTCAGTAGTTCCACTGTTCCGAGGTACAGTATAAGAGGGGAGGGGGGGGGGGGGGGTTCGTCACCGCAGCTGTCAGTAGGGATGTTTGTCCATCTGTTGCGTGCAATCCCGACGTCTCTGCCCTCTCATGAAGTTTCTCTTGGTGTGCCCGTGTCACGTACATCTCGATTTTGTTCCATGTTAGTGTTGTCAAATTCGTGCGGTATCCTCATTTGACACGCCAGGTTGATGTTCCTGGGCAAGGATGACACTTAATGGCTCTTCTTTGTGCCACCCTTAGCTACCAGCGAACATCGAACTATGATCTACTGTCGCTTGACAGTGGGCATCCGCCAGGAAATGTTGATAGGCGTCGTTGAAGTCTGCCATTTTCTCTGGACAGTACCTGTCAAAAGGCTCCACGCCCCTTTATCCCCTGTCTTCTGTCGTTTCACCGCGCCCGTCTCGCCACGGTTGCGTGCGTGTGGTGCGTTGCCAGCAGATGGATTTCCACGCGGTGGACCGCTCACCGATCTCAAGTCATCGCCTCCACGAAGGGTCACACTGGTGCGGCCGCCCATTAGCTCCAGGTGCAAGGGAAAGTGTTTGCCGCGTACCCTTCTTTTGTTGTAGACCGCGCTCCCGAAGTGGCCCGGTTGACAGTGTGTCCTGCTGGGAAACCTGCCTGATTACAACTAGTCCTCGTCCTCGCTGATCCTGCTGTCTCGTAAGAGTTTAGCCGGTTCACTTTCACGTTTTCAACTGCATTCACAGAAATTGTTCATCATAGTTATGTGATTACGAAATGTCATACAAAATACCACTTAGTATTGCCTTTCACAATTTTTAAGAACAAAAGTGAGACTTAATTTTTTTTAAATAAAAAGTTAGATGAATTGACAATATAAAAATAAAAGTTAAATGACTTGACAATATAAAAAATAAAAGTGAAATTACTTGACAGTATAAAAATAAAAATTAAATGAACTGACAATATAATAACTAAATCCACATCACTAATGTGGTTCACTTGCGTTTTAATAAATTAAATGCTACTTATTAATTCACTAAAATGAATAGGATTATGCCTTGTGCAAGCATAGGTCAGGACAGCATAGGGTTCACGTGTTATTTACACACACACATGCACACCTGTTGTCTATACTACAAACTAACTACCCATAAACATGTATTACTCAAAATTCTACTTCAATCCACTACTAGTTAACCCAGCAAGCTACTTCAATGCTATTTCAATACAGTGTTTATAGCTACAACATTGTTCTAATTCGTCCTCTTCCTGACGCTCGCGGCATACGTCTTGTCACATGATAAATATGGAAAAACTTTCCTTAAACATACACAGTAAAAAGAGCAATGGTTATTTACACGCAAAAACATTTATACCAGTTGACACACCTGATAAGAGACTCCCAATTATACATTTATCATACTCATATGTTCATACATAAAACAGTAAGACAATTTCATCTAAAATTACGTTATCACATGAATTAATCACACAGATGACCCTGAGAAGGGTAAACATATTTTCGTTATACAGGTTATACTACATTTTCTTACCCATTTTGCTCCCATTTAGTTCATTCTTTAAGTTACCTTTCGCTTCCAAATCACTTATTTCGCCTGTGGTGGTTATTCTGGATTCATTTCTCACGAATGGCAAAATTGTTTTCCCCTCTATTCTGTAAAACAGTTTTATCTTAACATCCTATTGAACTTACAACTGACACAAAAGATCCCAACCGTCCTGTAGTTTAAATGACAAATGTTTTGCTTCATCGTTATTACATTAAACCAAGATTTCCTTCGGTCCCATAATCAAAACTATTTAATCTTCCTCTACCTTCAAGAGGGAAGTTTCTTCAGTTCAACTCATATAGGCTGTAGTGCATCCCGCACCAGTGAAAACAGTAAGTGGTAATGCTCACAGCATCAGCAAAACACATAAAAGTCGCTTTTCTAGGACAAGTATAAACGCAGAATAGTTTTTCAGGCTCTGGCTCAACATCAATCAAGACTACAGAAAGGATCCATATTTCTGTTCCATTCTACATTTGTTGTAAAACTGCTCGTATTTGACTACCACAATAATATTTCAGGGCCACGTAAATCACACAAACCACAACTCTTCTTTCACCTTGAAACGAATCAATCTACTTACGAAATCCACAGACAGCACTTTATGTACTCAGCTATAAAGAACAAAAAAGACATATCATCAATATTAACATATTAGCGTATATCGGGAAGCCATTGGTTAAACAATCGTATCATCACATCCTGTTTTCAAGATTCCAAACTTACTCATTCCTTTCTCAGAGTTCTCCTATCTTAAAATACTCATACAGCACGCATACTATAGTGAGATTTCCTCATTTATACTGACAGATATAGAATAGTAATAGATAGATAGTTGCACTGATAGCAGAAAATCGGAAACAAAGGCTACTAACAGCTGGGGACCTAGGCTTGCCAGACCCATAATACCCACAGATCGGATATTCCCCTGAGTTTTGCATTAATTCAACACAGATCTTGCTTCTCTCAGGAGCGACTCTTTTCAATTTACACAAAAAAACCATAAACAGCATTTCACTCGTTCACAAAGAAACCCTTTATCTTCACATTTGAACCAACCTAAATCCTAATTGCACAAGGAAAGAAAAAAAACTAATAACATCACTTCAATCAATCACATAGAAACATCTTTATCATTATTTTTACTAACATATTATTCAAAATGCATTTATCACAAATGTAAACTAATCAATTGTTTCTCTTCACTGTACTCTCTACAGCTCACTGTCCTCTCTATATACCCTTTGTACTCATTTGCCATGTCGCTCATTTGTTCCGATTGGGCGCCTTCTGCGCTGATCATTTGTCATTGCCTATTTTGCTCATTTCCATTTGCTGGATTATGTCTAGGGTTGGCAGGCCGAATTTCAATATCATATGGTGCTCCGCCTACAATCCTATTCCCACCGTGTTCATCGTAGTATCGATTCTGGTCCCGTAACTGTTGCGTTCACGATCCTGTCCACGTCCTCGATCATTTCCGTTGTTCCACCTGTGTTCGCGACTGTTACCCCAGTTTCTATACGGCCGATCCCGATTATTGTTCCGTTCGCGTCGCGACGACCAGTCACGCCGTTGATTAGTACTACGGCCATGACTGCGATCACGCTGCTGTGCCCCGTAATAACTTTGTGCCTGATTAGGCGGGCATTCTCCTGTATTGTATTCCAACTGTTGGAAAAGTGTCTTAAACGTTTCCACGTCCTCTTTGCATCGTCCCGCAAGAATGACGTGGCGCAAGTGCATCGGCAATTTGGTGATGCATATCCTAATTAGTTCTGCAGGACCATATGGGTCGTATAAAAATTGATTTGCATGCAGCATGTGGTCGAATAAGCATGCTGGACTGCAGAAACCAGACTGGTTCAAATTTGGCAGCATAATTATGCCATGCTTGACCCTATCTTGTGCCGCTTCCGACAAATAGGCGGACAGAAAGGCTCGTCGAAACTCCCGAGTGGAGTTGCAGTGATGCGCTGCCATCCTCATGCGAATCGCCGGTTCGCCTTCCAAATAGCCACACATATATTCTATCTTATGTGAACTTGACCAGTCGGGGGGAAGACAGAACTCAAATTGCTCAAGCCATGCTCGTGGATGTATTCCATTTTGCGAATTTCGAAATATCTCAAACTTTCTCACTGTAAGGAAATGTATGAAATCAAATCCCCGCATTTCCTCCCAGCGAGGCCCTTGAATGTTTCTATTTTTCTCATGTGTGCCCCTCAAATAACATCCTTCCCTGTCATCAAAATCTCCCTCGTGGCCGGAGTCCCTCTCTGCACTGTTCGTACAGCTATTTTTAGTGCTGTTGGCGAGTTCGGAATCACACCCCATGCGGCTTTCCAGATGCGCTACGCGTTCTTGTAATTCTCCTGTTACAGCTTTGTGTCGCCTGTTCACTTCGAACTGTCCCTTCTGAAATTTAAGAAGCGAACACACTTCTTCGGTCTCTGCGACTACTGCCAGTGTAGTATTGTTATCGCTCTCCGTCACCTTCATCGTGCCTAAGATGTCCGCTAATGCCACAGTCTTATCATGTATTTGTCTGTTGTCCTCCGCCCCAGTCGGCTTCAATTGTTGTACTTGCTGTTCGAGTGCATGAATCGCTTGACTGTTGTCCACTACTGTGTTGCTAACGGACGCGGGACAATGCGTTTCCGCCTCCTGGACCCTCGAGAGTACCTGCTGGCCTTCCCTTTGGCATTCTTCTTTCAGTGCTTGGAAATTCTTAAGTAGCTGTTCCTCTCTCTCTTTCGATTCCATATCGTGACTCCGCTTGCCCTATTCTAAGGCTTGCAGACGGTCATCGATTTGTTCAAATGTACGGCCTAATTCTTTCACAGTATCACTTTTTCTTTCACTTGCCAGATTGTTTATTCTTTGTGAGATATCATCGGACACTCTCTGCATCGACTTGTCGACTTTATTTGTCTGTTGGATTAGTTTTTCGTCTATTTGTTCGCCTAGGTCGCAGATCGATTTTTCAGATTTCTGCGTCATTTGTTCGCATAGCTCTCGGATCGATTTTTCAGATGATTCTTTCTGTTCTCGGAACGATTTTTTTCATTTCTATGCGTTTTCTTTATTTTGTTGCAATAAGGCTTTCATGAGTTCTGCCAAATCAATTTGGTTAGTAGGTGGCAAATTAATTTCTGGCTCTGCTGTGAGCCCGTTCGTCCTGTTTTGCATTTCGTCTGAAGTATTCCCCATTGCATTTTCGGAACCGTCTGACGCGTTAATATTCGAAATCAAATTATCCCCTTGGTCCATGTTGCTTAAGTTGTTGGACCACATACTTTTAGTTTGGTTACGTGTCGGCATTCATTCAATTTATACCTGGTACGCAACACACTAATCACAATAAATGTATCCCCCAAAAATTAAGACAGTTACATGAAAGGTACCCAACCTAGTACGCACTTTTTCACACGCAAAACAAATTTTTATCTTTGATCGAAACAGTGCAATTTACAAGCGAGAAAAGAAACACACACACACAGAAAACACACAAATATAGAAAACAAAACAACAAGAGAAACAACACAACGGCGCTCAACAACGCTATGAATCATTTGAAAGTCTGCTCAGAAACAACGCAGAAGTTGTTTGAGCGACGCCGGGGAAAAAAAATTAAGATTATACAACATATTTAAGAAATTAACATGAACGGAATCCAACAGAGACCTTTCAACTCTTCATCACTTTCGTCCTTCTTTGGCACACACTCTGTCCATACTCTGTGCTCAGTAGCCTGTTCCTTCTGTTCAGCATTTTCTGCAATTCCTCCTCACAACTATTGAGTATAGCATTTGCATCCCCAATTTTGTTGCTGATATTCCTGCATCCTGAATTTTAGCTAAACTTCTGAGTCTATCTTTTGTTTCCGACGATTGCTTCCCCGAAGCGCAGACTGAACAGTTGAGGAGAAAGCCTGAATCTTTGAATTACACGTGTTTTAATACGAACACATCATTCTTGGACTGCCAGTCTTCTGGTACCTTCTTGGTTTTTAAAAATGTTGTATATTTCCCGCTATTCCCTATAGTTTAGACGTATTTTTCTCAGAATTTCGAACATCTTGCACCATTTTACATTGTTGAAAGTTTTTTGGTCCCCCTACTACTGTGGATTTTTCTTAGGTATTGCTTCAATTAAGAAACGCAACATCAGAATTGTCTCTCTGGTGCCTTTGCTAGATCAAACCAGGCCGTCATATAGCACACCTTTAATTTTCGTTTCATTTCTTATGTTTATAATTTATATCAGTAACTTTGATGCATGTGCTGTTAAGCTGACAGCACGACAGTTTCCGCACTTATCAGCCCTGCTATCGTTGGGACTGTATGAATGAAATTTTCCCTTAAGTCGGCTCGTGTCCCTCTAATCTCATATTTCATATTTCACACACCAAATTAAATAACCCCTAACTATTTCAGACCTTTCAGTGGAATATTACCTACGTTTTTTGCCTTGTTTGATCACAATTATTCTAAAGCTCTGTTAATCTCTGATAATAACACATGATTATTTATGTTATCCATACTGATACCAGGTCACCAGACAGGCCCGTCCCCTTGTAACGGCCTTCTTTGTACACTTTCCATCTATCTGATACCTCCTCTGCGCTTAAAATTGGAATTCCTCTTTCACATTGAATGTTGTACCACCATACAGCGAGATCTTCAGAAGTGGTGGTCCAGACTGCTGTACACACCGGTACCTGTAATACCCAGTAGCACGTCCTCTTGCATTGACGCTTGCCTGTATTCGTAGTGGCATACTATCCACAAATTCATCAGCGCACTGTTGGTCCAGATTTTCCCACTCCTCAACGGAGATTTGGAGTAGATAAGGCAGTGGCTGATGGGTCACGTTGTCCATAAACAGCCCTTTTCAGTCTGCCCAGGCATATTCGATGGGGTTCATGTTTGGAGAACATGCTGGTCACTCAATTCGAGCTATGTCTTAATCCTGAAGGAAGTCGTTCACGAGATGTGCACACTAGGGGTGCAAATTGTCGTCCATGAAGACGAATGCCTCACCAATATGATGGCGATATGGTTGCACTATCGGTCGGGGGATGGCATTCACGTATCGTACAGCCGTTACGGCGCCTTCCATGACCACCAGCGGCGTACGTCGTCCCCACACAAGGCCACCCCAAAAACACCAGGGAACCTTCACCTTGTTGCACTCGCTGGGCAGTGTGTCTAAGGCGTTCAGCCAGACCGGGTTGGCTCCAAACACGTCTCCGACGATTGTCTGGTTGAAGGCGTATGCGACACTCATCGGCGAAGACAACGTGATGCCAATCCTGAAGGTCCATTCGGCATGTTGTTGTGCCCATCTGTAACGCGCTTCATGGTGTCTTGGTTGCAAATATGGACCTCGCCATGCACGTCGGGAGTGAAGTTGCGCATCATACAGCCTATTGCGCACTGTTTCAGTCGTAACACGACGTCCTGTGGCTCCCCGAAAAGCATTATTCAACATGGTGGCGTTGCTATCAGGGTTCCTTCAACCATAGCGGTCATTCACTGCAGTAATAGTGCAGTGAATGGGCGGCCTGAGCGAGGCATGTCATCGACGGTTCCTCTCTCTCTGTATCTCCTCCATGTCCGAACAACATCGGTTTGGTTCACTCCGAGACGCCTGGACACTTACGTTGTTGAGAGCCCTTCCTGGCATAAAGTAGCATTGAAGACGCCGTCGAACCACGGTATTGACCATCTAGGCACGGTTGAACTACAGACAACACGAGTCGGTGCCTCCTTCCTGGTGGAATGACTGGAACTGATCGGCTGTCGGAGCCCCTCGGTCTAACAGGTGCTGCACAAGCATGATTGTTTACATCCTTGGGTCGGTTTACTGACATCTCTGAATAGTCAAATGGACTGTGTCTGTGATACAATATCCAAAAAAATGGCTCTGAGCACTATGCGACTTAACTTCTGAGGTCATCAGTCGCCTAGAACTTAGAACTAATTAAACCTAAGGACATCACACACATCCATGCCCGAGGCAGGATTCGAACCTGCGACCGTAGCGGTCACGCGGTTCCAGACTGAAGCGCCTTTAACCGCACTGCCACACCGGCCGGCTACAATATCCACATTCAGCGTCTATATTCAGGAGTTTTGGGAACCGGGGTGATGCTAAACTTTTTTTGATGTGTGTAGAAAAATATTTAATTCATTGCGCAGGTCACACCCGAAGTCAGTCCTTTGCAATGGGGTTAAAATTAGGTTAGCTAAATACCTCAAGAGCATGTATTAACAGATTATTTCTCAAAGCTCTAAATAAAGTCGTCGTTACACTTTGGAACTACAGGATGTCCCACCGATACGCTCCACGCTCGAGGTTCAGGTAACAACGAGCTAATTAAAAACAATTGCTAACAATGACGTTAAAAATATGTAGTCACCTGTTTATGAGACGTACTGGAAGTGGTGACCATGGGCATTCAAGCATTGCTGACTTAGTGTGATGACGTTTCCAGCAACACGATGTAGTCTGCCCCTTAAATAAAAATCATACGGCATTAAGTCCAGAGACCTTGGAGGCCAGAGGCTCCTACTGACAAGTCTTCCTTCATGGAACGGGCGGCCCATACTTTTGTTGGATGTGTGAGTGGTTGTACCATCTTGTTGGAATACTGAATACAGCCTCTCGTCATCTGTTAGTTGTGCACATAAGCAGTAAAAGGTGTCTAGATATCTGTCACTGTTTAACGTGTAATTGAAAAATTATTTGGCCAATAATACACATACCGGACATAGCATACCAAACACCTACCTTCTCTGAGTGGAGAGGTATTTCATGCAGAAAATGTTGGTTGTCCTGTGACCAGTATCTGCAGTTCTGGAGTTTAACTAACCTGGCAAATGAAACACGGCGTCATCTGACATGAAGAAAAGCAAGGGTCTGAGGTAACAGTTAGCAGTTGATGTAAACAGCCACTTACAATAACGGACTCTTTTTTTTCCCGACCCTCCAGTTTCAGCTCTTGCACGACACTCACACTTTTAATTTCACATCATTTAGTACACGATGACACGCTGTACGAGATACACCAATCCGCTGGTATAAGTTCCTTACCGGCTAGGGGGGATTTCTCGAATCGTCAGTGCGAATTTTGTCTGTAGTTTCAAGGGTCCTCCCTGTCAGTCGCCTGTTGCTCTGTACAGTCTGAACGGATCCTAGAACCTCCATTTCTTGTACACATGTTGAACAGTGCTGGCTGTCGGGATTTCCGTACCAGGATACTCCTCTTGAAACATTTCTTTACATTCCTTGATGCAACAAGTCTTTATACAACACTCCGCAATATCAGTTCCCTGTTCTAATTCAAATTACGCCATTTTTGTACAACTCACACACGAACACACAGATGAACTCAATTTTCCGATAAAACGCAGTGTACCCGACATTCCAGACAGTGTAGCTCTTCAGAAGTAATTCTGTAAGTAGGCTGCTTAGGTTTTTATATTGGTAACGTCAAGTAGCGCTCTGTATGAAAATCGCTGGCTGTGCTGTGTGCAGTCTGTGTCTGGTTTGCATTGTTGAAAAATTCTCTATTGTAGTGGGTAGTTAGATGTGAACAGCGTCTAGCGTTGCGCAGTTGGAGGTGAGCCGCCAGCAGTGATTCATGTGGGGAGTGAGATGGCGGAGTTTTGAGAGCGGATGATCTGGACAGAGACAGTAAATTTGTAAGACTGGATGTGATGAACTGATATATATGATATATATAATGATATATAATGACTTTTGAACACTATTAAGGTAAATACATTGTTTGTTCCCTATCAAAATCTTTCATTTGCTAACTATGCCTATCAGTAGTTAGTGCCTTCAGTAGTTGTTGTTGTCGTTTTCAGTCCTGAGACTGGTTTGATGCAGTTCTCCATGCTACTGTATCCAGTGCAAGCTCCTTCATCTCCCAGTACTTACTGCAACCTACATCCTTCTGAATCTGCTTAGTGTATTCACCTCTTGGTCTCCCTCTACGATTTTTACCCTCCACGCTGCCCTCCAATGCTAAATTTTTGATCGCTTGATGCCTAAAAACATGTCGTACCAACCGGTCCCTTCTTCTTGTCAAGTTGTGCCACAAACTCCTCTTCTCCCCAATTCTATTCAATACCTCCTCATTAGTTATGAGATCTACCAATCTAATCTTCGGCATTCTTCTGTAGCACCACATTTCGAAAGCTTGTATTCTCTTCTTGTCTAAAGTATTTATCGTCCATGTTTCACTTCCATACATGGCGTAGACTCCATACAAATACTTTCAGAAACGACTTCCTGACACTTAAATCTATACTCGGTGTTAACAAATTTCTCTTCTTCAGTAGTTAGAATCTTTTATTTAGCTGGCAGTATTGGCGCTCGCTGTATTGCAGCAGTTCGAGTAACGAAGATTTTTGTGAGGTAAGAATTCATGAAAGGTGTAGGTTATTGTTAGTCAGGGCCAATATTTTGTAGAGATTGCTGAAAGTCAGATTGCGTTGTGCTAAAAATATTGTGTGTCACTTTAGTGAATGTCTTGAGTACGTTCAGTTTTGCTCAGCTGTTTGAAAATCAAATAACATAAGATGTTTATCAGCACAGTAATTCATTAATTTTTCTAAGGGGACGTTTCAATTCGAATAGAGTTTATTAACTGGTGTACCCTGCGTTCTTTTAATACATTTCCCTAGAAGATCTGATTCAGATGTTCGTACAAAAAAGACGAAAATGTGTGAATGCTGATGCTACAGTGTACTATCCAATGTTCTTACTCCATTTATGTTGTCCGTTTCGTATATCATAACTGCAGAACAACCAGGCGTCCAAAAAGCATGTAAACCGCTAACACCTTGTTGTTACTAATGAAGTTTCATTGCGAGCAGTACGAAAATGGAGTACTGTGTCTCAGTGAAACTTGCAACACGGCGAATAGCCAGCCATACACGTAGCAACTATGAGCTGTAAATCGAGTTACGCAGATTTCTGCGGATAGGAGCTTCCATCGTGCGGTTGTGGGAAAACAGTTGATAGGGAAGCGCGAGGGGGTTCATCGCAGCGTATAAGCGTCGCTGCTCTCCGAACCGCGAACACGATTACCATAAAGCAAGGAGATAAGCGGAAGACGGGAATGCTCTCAGAAAGTTAAACTGGAGGAGATTGCGGCGTGGCGTCGCTTCTTAAAAGGCGCGCCGTACAATGACCCCCGATACCCGCCCGCCCCCCGACCGTGGGGAGAGGCGCCGGCGCTATCCGTCACCGCGTAACGACCGCGCGGCTAACGAGCCGTGAACGCTCGGCCGCCGCAGATTCTGCCCGCCGGCGGCCCGGGCCGCGGCAACAGTTAAGCGCAACTTCCAGTAACGAGGCAGCCGGAAGGCGAACTGCGGGGCTCCTTCACTTGAGCGTGCCCTCGTCTCTGCCTACCATTTTTCGTGTTCCCTCGGGTGCAGGTGGACAGTATATTTCTGAGCACGTTTTTCTGGGAATTGATAAACCGGAAGGTCTCAAATAGATTACACAATGAGGTCACAAAACTCATGGGAAACCTCCAAATATTGTGTCGGATCTCCTTTTGCCAGGAGTAGCACAGCAACTCGACGTTGGCTCTGAGCACTATGCGACATAACTTCTGAGGTCATCAGTCCCCTAGAACTTAGAACTACAGTAGAGCGTCGATTATCCGAAGTAATTGGGGGACATGGGTGTTCGGAAAACTGGTTTGTTCCGATAATCGAACTGTACATGTTTATTTGCCAAAAAGAAGTACTGTACAGTAAATTTATTCATAAAAACAGGCATCTCTTTTAGTATTACAAATTAACATACAAAGGCAACTTCAGTAGGAATATATAGTATGTGCCACAGTTTCTTAAAGAAAAATATATACATATTACATATGCATTTTGCATGAACAATACACACAGTATACCAAATTAACGTTTAAAAAAATCCTTTATTTTGGTCTGCCTAAGCAAGCCTACACGCTTACGAGCAACTAAGTCACGTACTTTTTTCATTACAGATATCTGAAACTGGTCACTTTCATCTTGGGCTTCAAACCATCGCAAGGCAGTATCTAAACAAGTGAACGCCTCAGAAGCTGTTGGTATACTTTCATCTTCACTTTCTGGAGCACTGATTGATGAGATGCTGGCGGCGTCATCTTTATCAGTGACGACGTTTACAATCTCGCTGTCCTGCATGATTTGGTGTCCTGGATCTGCATCATCGGCATTCATCCATTCATGAACGTCTTTTCATCACATTCGTGGCAATCTATTTCTTTTAGCATACCGCCAGCGGTGGCCCAGTGCGGCGACTACTGTGGGAAACTTGGTTTGGGAGTGAGGGGGATGATGGACGGTAGGGTGGGAGAGTAACAGGTGCGAGCGCGGTTCCAGACTGTAGCGCCTAGAAACGCTCGGCCACACCGGCCGGCAGTAACTAGACGTGGAATCGACTCAACAAGTCGTTAGAAGTCCCTTGCAGAAATATTCAGTGACGCTGCCTCTACAGCCGCCCGTATAAACGAAACTGTCCCCGGTGTAGGATTTTGTGCACCAACTCTCGATTATGTCCCATAAGCGTTCCGCGGGATTCATGTCGTGTGATCTGGGTGGCCAAATTACTCGCTCAAATTGTTCAGAATGTTCTTCAAACAAATCGCGAAAAATTGTGGCCTGGTTACATGACATCGTTGTTTGGGAACATGAAAGGCTGAAAATTGTCTCGAAGTAGCGGAACACAATCATTTACAGTCAATAATCGATTCAGTACGATCGGAGGACCCGGTACATTCTAAGTAAACACAGCCCACCCCGCTGTGGAGCCACCAACAGCGTGCACAGTGCTTTGTTCATAACCTGTGCCTTTGGCTTCGTATTGGCCTGGGCCACACTAGAATCCTACTATACCTCTTACCAAATGAAATCGGGACTCTTGTGCATAGGCCACGGTTTCTCAGTCGTATAGGGTCCAACAGACATGGTTCCAAGCCCAGGAAAGGCGCTGCAAGAGATGTGCTGTTAGCAAAGGCACTCGCGTCTGTTTCTCCTGCCATAGCCCAGTAACACTCATTTCGCCGCACTGTCCTAACGCATACGCTCGTCGTACGTCCCATATTGATTTCTGCGGTTATTTCACACACTGTTGCTCGTCTGTTACCACTAACAACTCTATGAAAACGCTTCTCGTCTCGGTCGTTAAGCGAAGGCCGTCGGCCGCTGCATTGCCTGTGGTGAGAGATAATGCCCGAATTTTGGTATCCTCGACACAAGCTTCACAATGTGGATCTCGGACTATTGAATTCCCTAATGATTTCCGAAACTGAATGTCCTGTGCATCAGGTTCCAACTACTTTTCCCTGTTCAAGCTCTGTTAATTCTCGTCGTGCGACCATAATCACTTTGGAAACTTATTCACATGAATCTCTTGAGTACAAATGACAGTTCCGCTAATGCACTGCCGTTTTATATCTTGGGTATGCGATACTACCACCATCTGCATATGTGCATGACTTCCCTTGTAGAGTAAGTTTGTGATTATTGTAGCCAGTTTTTTTAAAATCTTCTTATTATACTAGCGGAACTGTAAGTAGTTTTCTTGTTTCAATAACCTTAAAATTTTACCATGAGTGAGAAGTGTGGGCTTTGCCGTAGGTTCTTGAGCAGAGGATTGCGGTGTGAGACTTCTTCGAAGTATTTTCACTGGGGGGAATGCAGTGGGAAAGCCAGTGGGCATTCTGGTGAGATCCTCTCCTGGAACAGCAGGTTATGTAGCAAGAGTAAGTTGATAGAGGAGCAGGAGCGTAAGATCTGTGCCCTTCAGGTGCAGTTGAAAAACGCACAGGAGGAGCTAGATAGGATGAGGAGGGAGAAGGGGGTTTGGGAATGGGAGCTGGTTGTTGGCAAGAGATCTGCTAGGAGAAGTACATTTCAGATAGTTTTACTATAGACATGAGCAACTGTCAGAGTCTAGTGGAGAGGAATCTCTAGTAGATGTAGATGTAGGAAGTATGCAGCACACCTCAGCAGTTACGGTGGCTAGGACAGATGCAAAGTCTAAGAGAAAGAAGAAGGTTCTGCTGTTAGGTAGTTCTCATGGTAGAGGTGTAGGCCAGCAGTTGCAGGAAGTGTTGGGGAGTGAGTACCAGGTCACCAGCATTGTGAAGCCTAATGCAGGATTGGCTCAGGTGACTGTTAACATAGGGGGGTTATGTAGGGAATTTACCAAAGAGGATCAGGTAGTGATTGTGGGTGGGGCTGGTAATAGTATTGATAGGGATGGGGAGTATGACATAGATGGTGACCTGGAAAAGATAGCCACTCAGACTGGCAACACGAATGTGCATTTCGTGGAACTGTTTCAGCGCCACGATCGGCCTCATCTTAATACAGCCGTCAAGCGTAATAGCATGAGACTTGGGGGAGGGGGGGGGGGGGCACTGATAAGAGAAGGCATGAGTCACATTTCAGTGGTGTCGGTGGAGTTTATCAGCAGGATAGGTTTCACTAGACAAGGCATGCACCTCAACAGGTATAGAAAAGGGAGGTGGGCAAAGCTTATAGGTGACAGCATAGGTGGGGGTGGTGAGATCACTCATGGGAAAATTCCTGTATTAGTGGGTGTCAAAGCTGCACCTTTCTTAGATTGAAGTCAGCTGATAGGTATTCCTGCTTAAGGGAAGTCTCTCTAACAAAGAAACCACTTTTGACAAAGCTTAGGTATCCGAGTAATGAGGGAATCAGTATATTTCATCAAAATATACGAGGTATTAGAGATAAAGTTAGTGAACTGCTTATAGATGTTGACTCTGAAATTATTGGTATATCTGAACACTTCTTAAATAAGGAGATAATTCAGAGGCTTCCTTTACCAGGATACAAGTTGGCTGGCAGCTTTTCTAGGAGCTCTTTGCGGTGTGGGGGAGTAACCATGTATGTGAAAAACGGTATTCTATTTGAGTCAATTGATATTTTAAAGTACTGCACTGAAAAGGTGTTTGAATGTTGTGCAGGTGTGATTAAATTTAGTGGAGTTAAACTTCTAATTGTTGTTATTTATAGATCCCCAGACTCCGATTTCACAACGTTTTTGCTAAAGCTAGAGGAGGTTCTTGGTTCACTTTATAGGAAATACAAAAAGTTAGTTATATGTGGTGACTTCAGTATTAATTGTATAAGTGATTGTGCAAGGAAAAGGATGCTGGTAGACCTCCTTAATTCATATAATCTTATGCAAACCGTATTCTTTCCTACGAGAGTGCAACAGTAGAACAACCATAGACAACATTTTTGTTCATTCCTCATTACTAGAAGGGCATTCTGTTAGCAAAAACGTGAATGGCCTTCCAGATCATGATGCACAAGTTTTAACTCTAAAAGGTTTTTGTGCTGCAACGCATGTTAAATATAGTTATCAACTTTTTAGGAAAGCTGATCCAGTTGTTGTAGAGACCTTTGTAAACCTTATCAAGGAACAAGAGTGGCAAGATGTTTATAGCGCTGATACAGTAGACGATAAATATAATGCTTTCCTGAAGACTTTTCTCGTGCTCTTTGAAAGTTGCTTTCCGTTAGAACGTTCAAAACAGGGTACTAGCACAAACAGGCAGTCTGGGTGGCTGACTAAAGGGATAAGTATATCCTGTAGAACAAAGTGGCAATTATATCAAAACAATGGAAACAGTCAAAATCTAAATGCAGCAGCCCATTACAAACAGTATTCTAAACTGCTTAAAAAAGTTATTAGGAAGGCAAAAAGTATGTGGTATGTAGATAGAATAGCTAAGTCTCAGGATAAAATTAAAACCATATGGTCAGTCGTATAGGAAGTGGCTGGTCTGCAGAGACAGGTCGAGGATATAGAATCAGTGCGCAGTGGGAATGTCCGTGTTACTGACAAGTCGCATATATGTACAGTATTTAATAATCACTTTCTGAATATAGCAGGTGAACTAAATAGAAACCTAGTCACAACAGGGAATCATATAGCGCTCGTAGAAAAACGTGTTCCGAGACTGTTATCTGAAATGCTCCACCATGATACTGACAAGAGGGAGATTGAGTTAATAATTAAATCACTTAAGACCAAGAACTCTCATGGATATGACGGGGTTTCTAGCAGAACACTGAAGTATTGTTCTATGCATGTTAGCCCAGTACTTAGCTGTATCTGTAACTTTTCCTTTAGGAGTGGTCGGTTTCCCGACCGATTAAAGTACTCGGTAGTGAAGCCACTTTATTAAAAATGGACACAGGGATAATGTTGGCAATTATAGACCTATTTCTATGCCATCGGTGTTTGCTAAAGTTATCGAGAAGGTTGTATATACAAGGTTACTGGAGCATTTAAATTCACATAATTTGCTGTCAATGTACAGTTTGGTATTAGAAATGGTTTAACAACTGAAAATGCTATATTCTCTTTTCTCTGAGAGGTTTTCGACAGATTAAATAAAAGGTTGCGAACACTAGGTGCTTTCTTTGATTTCACGAAGGCTTTTGACTGTGTTGACCACAAAATATTACTGCAGAAGTTGGACCATTATGGAGTAAGGGGAGTAGCTTACAATTGGTTCGCCTCCTACTTTAAGAACAGAAATCAGAAGGTAATTCTCCGCAATATTGAGAGTGGTAGAGATGGGGCACTGTTATGTGGGGCGTTCCCCAAGGATCGGTGCTGGGGCCACTGCTGCTTCTTATTTATATAAATGATATGCCTTCTGATATTACAGATGATTCAAAAATATTTATGTTTACTGATGACACCAGCTTGGTAATGAAGGATCTTGTGTGTAATACTGAAACATTATCAAATAATGTAGTTCATGAAATAAGTTCGTGGCTTGTGGAAAATAATTTGATGCTAAATCACAGTAAGACTCAGTTTTTACAGTTTCTAACTCACAATTCAACAAGAACTGATATTCTGATCAGACAGAATGGGCATATTATAAGCTAGACGGAACAGTTCAAGTTCCTAGGTGTTCAGATGGATAGTAAGCTGTTGTGGAAAGCCCACGTTCAGGATCTTGTGCAGAAACTAAATGCTGCTTTATTTACCATTAGAACAGTATCTGAAATAAGTGACAACACGAAAAGTAGTCTACTTCGCATATTTTCATACGCTTATGTCAAATGGTATTATTTTTTGGGGTAGTTCTACTGATTCAAAAAAGATGTTTTTGGCTCAAAAACGGGCTGTTCCAGCTATATGTGGTGTAAGTTCGAGAACCTCTTCATTCAATAGTCTGGGAATTCTGACATTGCCCTCACAGTATATATTTTCTATAATGTCGTTTGTTGTTAGCAATATTAGCTTATTCCCAAGAGTTAGCTGCTTTCACTCAGTTAATACTAGGCAGAAATCAAATCTGCATGTGGAATGCACTTCCTTGACTCTTGTGCAGAAATGAGTGCACTATTCTGCTGCATCTATTTTCAATAAGCTACCACAAGCACTCAAAAATCTTAGCAATAGCCCAAACGCTTTTAAGTCTAAACTGAAGAGTTTCCTCACGGCTCACTCCTTCTATTCTGTCGAGGAGCTCCTGGAAGAGCTGAAAAATTAAGCAAATTCCAGTGTTACATTGTTGATTTTCTTTATTTCAACTTACGAATTGTCGCTTGAATACATTTCTTGTATTTCATTTTATCTGTTTCTACTATCGTGTTATAATTTCATGTATTGACTCGTTCCGTGGCCATGGAGACTTCTCCTTAATTTGGTCCCACGGAACAGTAAATAAATAAAAATAAACTATTTGAAAGGGGCTGAACACTCAGCTGTTGGAGGGAAGGCACCTTAGCTAATTGCCATTGCCTGAAATTAAGGGTGAGCTGGGTTCTTGGTGAACTTCAAACGTCTGTGTGGAGTGTCACTCGCCTCTCTGGTTACACAGTGCCTAGTTGTGGGACAGTGACCAGTTTATTGCCTCGTGACAGATGTCAGTACTAGTTATTAATTTTTGTATTCAGCATTAATGGGCAGGTGACAGAAAAGGTAGTAGTTTTGCGGAGTAATTCGCCTGTTTGCTCATGTCAAGCGACCTGCCTTCTTTTGAATGAACTTTAGCATTGATTCATTAGGTTACTTATCGCCAACTGTTATATGATGATAGAATTATCTAATTACAATTTGTGAGTTTCAAACCGTCACTAAGCTCATTTCTGCTGTATGAAGGAATCTACAATTAATTGCGGCCTTTCAGTAGTAACACGCATCAGACAGTTGGGCATGGCAGTTCTAACTATAAGGTTTAAAATTCATGGATTCAAGGTTGATTGGCAAGCTTCAAGGTGGCACGTCCTGTGCATATACTGCATTCTATTACTGAATTATTTTTCACCCTAAAACGTGGTTGCTCTTTCTGTTAAATATCTATTACTTGTTTAAACTAAGAAAACCTGTTACGTGTTTTATGTCTACTCTCAATTCATGCTTATCGTTCTTCCATCTGGTATATAATGAGTTCATCGAGTAAAAGTTATTTTGCTTAATGAGGGATTCGTGCTGCTGATAGCAAGCAATCTTAATTCAGCCTGAAGAGTCTTTACTGAACAGTTTCTCATTTATCTGCTTCAGATAAACTTGAGTTAGGCTCATTCCAATCTTAAGGTCACAAAGAATATGTGTTTTCTTTCTTCTACGGATGCATAAGCTTTCTGTACATATTGATATGTGCGACAGCTCAGTTTAGCGCTCCAGAATTAGATTGTGGATTAACTGAGGCTAAGGTTAATGGCCTCACACACTGCCATTGCTGCCTGTGGCGGTTTCCCCATGTAGATGTTCTTTTCAAAAGCTGAGAAATGTGGTGGAATCACTAGGATTAATACCACTTCTTGCTGTTGAAGTGAACTCTTTTTTTGTTTCTTTTTTCCCTTTTGCGTGCGTGCGCGCGCGCGCGCGCGCGCGCGCGCGCGTGTGTGTGTGTGTGTGTGTGTGTGTGTGTGTGTGTGTGTAGTTAGTTCCATTTTTAACTGTATCTCAACTTAATTTATTTTAAAGGACTCAGTTCATCATTTGCTATTTTTTCGCTATTATAGGGGTTCTGTACCACAATCTGTAAAACCAAAACCCTTATAGGACCACATTGATGATAATCTATCTGTCTGTCTGTCTGTGTTCGACTGTTAAAAATCCTTTCTCTCTGGATCTGGTACAGGAATCAAGTTAAAATTTATGCCACATACTAAGATCTAGGGTCCATTATTGATGAACAAAATCGAAGCTTTTAAGTCAATTCAGTCAGAAGATACGGCCAATTAAGTCACGTATTTTGATACTCGCAAACTCACTCATCAAAACCTTCCCTTTGTTCGAGAATCATGAAATGTGGCAAGAAGCAAGGTGTTGCACAGTGGATATAAAGGAGATAACGCGAAAATTGCTAATTTGTAATTATATCTGAAGATTTTTTTGGCGTTTGTTATCCATCTGTCTGTCTGTCTATCCGTCTGTTAAGACCACTTTTTCTCGTACACGGGTAGACTTTCAACTTTAAGTTTATGTCACATACTTAAGTCTCTATTCCTTTAATAGTGTAAAAATTGAAATTTTTAAGTCAGTGCAATGAAAAGATATGGATGATCATCTGACGTTTTTGAAACTGGCAAACTCACTCACGAAACCTACATGATATCTACCGTTGACTAGAGTCATGCATTTTGAGAAGATGAGACCGCTGTAACTATAAGCCCTTTATTTATACTCACGACCGGTTTCGCAGTGTTCTAGCTGCATCATCATGAGCAATAAAATGAAGGCAAGTTCCAAACGAGAAAAGAGAACGCTGGGTCATCCCATTCTGCTTCCTCCACTGTAACATGACTCGATTCTATTGCAACTGATTATGCAGTTAAAATGCTGCGAAATCGATCGTGCCTATAAATAAAGGACTTACAGCTAAAGCGGTCTTATGTTTTCAAAACGAGAACTATTAATATGTAATGGAATCACAAGAAAAATATATTCCTTTTTTTGTTTGTTATCCAACTACAGACTTAAAATTAAAACTTCCTCGAAAGTCTTGGATTCACCGAGACCAATAAGTTGCCACTAGCGATGTCGATAATAGAGAAAAATCGTCGAGATTCTTCATTTCCAAGATGGTTGAATTGTTTGTATACATGATTAAATTTGTATGAAACGCTCAGAACCCAAGTATTACTCGCACCTGGCCAATTTTTAAATTTTGTGTCGTCCGTTGTATGAACCCGAGTATTACTCGCACCTGGACAATTTTTAAATTTTGTGTCGTCCTTTGTATGAAGAGTTATTTCACCACAAACTGTTTCCGATCTGCTTTAAATTTTAATGCGGTGGATTATTTTTTAATTAATTTCACTCAATTAAAATTTTTGAGTGATCTCTTAAGGTGTCCGTTTTTCTTTAAAGGGCCCCCAGCCATTGGGGTGATCACGTGTCTAAACGTATTTATGTATTTTAGTACCAAAGCGAAATTGCCTTCGGTCTAAGCACTTGTCAGTTGTAACGAATTCTGAATTGATTCAAACAGTTGTAAATGACTTGTAAAGTCTATAATGTCAAAGTTTTGGTTGATTAAACTGTTTTGTTAATTTAGTAAAGGCATTCCCCAACATTTTGCTGTCTACGTCTTTTATGAAGTTGCCTTTTGTGTTTTTGTAAATAGAGTTTTTAAACTTAATGAAGATTTTACGGGCCAAGCACCTTACCACTCTCCCCACCTGCTTCCTACCGTTTCAGCGTCTGACACTGCCTGTAGCCTTAATAATGGCACCACTTGAGCGTAGAACAGAGTCAACAACATTCTTGAGGAATGACGTATCCAGCTGATATCATTTATGATTAAATCTCTAGGCCTTCCCAAACTGTGGGAGTACTGATTCCTATTTTAAACTGATTGTTCCACATAGTTCCAGACATTGTCTAGGGATAGAAATATAGGGGATTTGTCGGAGCCGTTTACGTGTGATAGATGCCGAGTTCTCTTCAAACCAGAGGATATGCGTAATTGCTTTTGTGGACACGGCTGTTGTAGTCTTGGGAAACGGAAGTGTTCACAATATACTCACTATAAAGATATAGAAGAAAAATGAATCAACTGGCCGTAGAGAGAGTTGAAATAAGCATTTTGGTTCACGCCAATTAAATTCTTCAGGATATGTGATAAAGTCGTCAGTATTTAAAACTCTCCAGCGTTTCAGGCACTGTTGCAAATGGCCGAAACGCCGGAGAATTTTACGTACTGACAATACGGTGACATACTCTGATACACTCAACCTAAGGTTGCAACGTCCGCGGAACTCTGTGCTTACGTGCTAGTTCATATCCGTGGTTCCAGAGCTGAATGGACCCAACCAATGGTACGAAAGCCTCCAAAGCCCCCCCCCCCCCCCCCACGGAGCTGAACTGAACTGCACTTCCGCATCATAAATGGACCGTCGATGCACTCGCACTTAGCATCACTGAGGCAATAGCGTTATGTGACAATGGCTTTGCCGCACTGATAATACCACTCGCAGTCAGATCACCGAAGTTAAGCATCTCGGCTTGTGCTTGGATGGGTGTCTGTTCGGAGATGTTGAGCGCTGTTGGCTTGTGCTTGGATGGGCGTCTGTTCGGAGATGTCGAGCGCTGTTGGCAAGCGGGGTGAACTCGAATGCCCCTATCGGGTTCATTGAGGAGCTGCTAGAGCCTTGAAAACCGTGAACAGCCAGGTGAGCAATGTACTGAATTCTTCTTCTTCTTTCGATTTCGGCCATCTTTGGACCACGTTCAACAATTCACTTGCCCGGCTTTTTGATCTTTTTTTCTCTCTTCCCAATATTTCCTCATCATTTTCGAGTGATACTGAATTAATTATATTATTTCTTTCAAAATGGACTTATAGTCCGAGGTGATATGTTACAATACAGCCTCATACACTGCCCCTCTATATATGCATCTACTGACGTCTTTCGGCTGCGAGTGACATAGCGGTCGGTCGGAACTGTTGGGCCCTCCGAGGCCTGTTCCGACGGAGCTGTGCTGCAAATCGCTATACGACGGACCGCACTACACTCATTCAGTCGACTGCTGTCTAGTTTCGGTATTGTTTGTTTGGCCAAATGAAGAAATGCAAGTTAATGTGCCGCTTTGGCCAACAGCCATTTGCATGGTGTCCGTTTCCAAACGTCCAACGTATGAAGTATAATTCGCAGTATTGTCTCGGAAACTGATTGAGATTGAGCTGCATTCACTGAAAACTGTACCTGTCTAGTTAGAAAGCAATAATTGTAATACAGAAGGCGTGACGCCCGCCTCTGGTCACGTTCGGTTAGGATATATTGTGTTATTTGGTTGAAAGAGCACACCATATCTTGTGCACATTTTGGACAGTCCGCATTGATTAGCCGCCCGGAGTGGCCGCGCGGTTTGAGGCGCCAAGCCACGGATGGCGCGGCCCCTCCCTTCTCAGCGTAAGTTGGTTTAAGCTAGTATAAGTAGTGTGTAAGTCTAGAGAGCGATGATCTCAGCAGTTTGGTCCTTTAGGAATTCACACACACACTCTGCGTCGATAAACCAGCAGATCGGGCAATATTACGCGCGGTGCGATCATGGGCACCTCCAAACACGACAGCTCCTTTGTCCCTTTGAGTCCCAACAATAAGAAAGAATAAATAACAAAATTAACCTTTATTCTCAACGTAAGCAACGAATACAACAAGCCATTGCCAAAATGTAAACAACCGATTGTTATATGCACATTATTTCACTTTGGAAACATCATTTCCTGTGGGAACAAGCTCACAAACATTTCCACGGGAGAGTCACGGCTTACAATTTGTTTCGACCTCTTCAGGGAAGATTTGTACCATACAGATCATCCTCAGATATGTCATCAACAGTGTCATGAACAGCTTTTTCAAACAGTAGCTCAGAACTTTGCAAAGGGCCTCAAGTTCGTAAAGTACGAGGGGCGTTCAATTAGAAATGCAACACGTTTTTCTTTTTTTTCTGAAGGCCGATTGGTTTTTCCGGGGTACCAACATATCATATGATTCCCCACTCTTTTGGCCACAAAACCCTATTTTTCAACATAATCTCGGTTCAGTGCGACGGCAATAAACGCTGCCTTATTGGGAGGGCCTGTATGCCTGCATGGTACTACTCAACTGATCGACGTCGCAGACAAAGTATTTCTGCATCAACAATCTCTCTATCATCCACGTACTGGGTCCCGCAGAGTGCATCCTTCATCTCGCATCTTCCGACTTCCAAACAGATGGAAATCAGAAGAAGCGGGATTCAGGCTGTGAGGTGAATCAGGAAGAACACTAGGATGAAGTTTTGTGAGCTCCACTGGATGCTTAGACTTGTGTGAGGCCTTTCGTTTCATGGAGACGTTTCATTGTGCTACGTCGATCACCTGGGATGAGAGTGCCCACATGTTCCTACACTGCAGGAGTCACAGCTGTTTGTCGCCAGCAGGAACGCGGGAGACCAGACAGGTTTGCGCGACTTTGTTGCAATCCTTATAAACGTCTCTCCCAAAGATTCACAGTACTTCTGTTCGCTGCCAGGTCTCTCTAGACATTCTGAAAGCATCTATAAATATCTGCGATGCTCTGGTATTCTACCGAAAGAAAATCAATGACAGTTCTCTGCGTGGAACGCACTTCCGTTACAGAGGTCATTTTGAAGGCTACGTATAGCGCCGCCACCCACCTTCCTCTTTATTAAAGGTGGGAGCCCCTCCACGCTCGCACAAGCATGGTGACCAACTCAAAAGATCTACTGTCACCTCTGCATTGTTAGTAATTAGAATCGAGGAGATCGCAGGAGCGAGTAACTGCGATGTTAGCCGCACATCTGGATAAGATTAGCCATTAATACGGGCGCATCAGGGTGATAGAAGTGGTCGAAAAGGCTTGACAGAATCAAGCTTAAAGAAGAGCGGTTTTAAGAGCAGAGGGAAAAAAGTGCCAAGGCAAGTTCCAAGGGAAAAAACCTCTGTGACAGTGTCAGGATGGGTTGTAAGGGCAGTAGCGGTTTCTTGCTATCTGCGACAGATTGTGCAAGGTAAGGTTATGTTAGCGGTTGGGTATCATGCGTCAGTACCATAGAGCAATGCCTGATTGTCATAGAATGATCAGTCCTGTCGAGGAGATGAGCGTTGCTGCTGCTGGCACCGACGATGTCTCTTGGGCCAGCTGCTGCTGCTGCTGCTGCTCCTCCTATGTCGCTGCGTGTTCGTTACAGCTGGGTCAGTCCGGGTGCTGCGGCTGCGCTCGTATGGATTCTCCTGGGCCTGCTGCAGTGGCTTCGTCCCTGTGACAAGGAATGTAGTGCGGCAACGCATGCGTTGTCATTACGCCCTCTACTGCGCGGTGTCGTGAGTGACTTGGCACAGCTTCACCAGGCTGGTGCTGTACAGCGGCAGCCCGCCGCCGTTCGGCGTCCTCCTCTATTGCATGGCGCAGCTCTGCCGCATCTGAGCCTCGAGCAGATCCACTTGTTCGTTGAGCTGCGCCGCTTGAGCGTCGGAGAAATGCACGCCGCTCGTTCGCGCTTGCGCGATGAGGGTTGCCTCTTTGGCTTCTCGGTCCCTTTGGGGGGGCCGCCCCCACGGCGGTCGGCGTTGCTGCCGATGCCGCTGGAGTGTCGGTTGTCTTCTTTGCACGTTTCACCTGCGGTGCTGCTGGGGCAGCCGCTGGGACAGGCGCGCGAACGTCCTTCTGTGAGGTCGCAGGAGTGTTTGCAGGTTCTGCTGCATGGAGGCCTTGGGTGAAGACAGCACGCAGTTGCCTCAAGGCCTCTTCCTTCTCTGCAGCCATGGCGGCTGCGAAGGCAGCCCTCTCTGCCGCCATGACGGCTTTGAGGCCTGTGGTGTCCTCCTTCACGACGGTGCCGAGTTCGAGGCCACGGTTCTTCTTGGGGGCACGAGCTGCATCCCGACTGCCCGTCGCCGGGCGATCGTCCCCGCTCCTGGCAGTTGGAACTGCTTCTGCGCTGTCCCTCAGCTGGGCCGGGCTGGTCTGCGCCCTACGTCGTTTCCGACGTCGTCTTCCCTTCTTCCGCCGCGTCGGTGCGGCCGCGGCCGCCTCGCCGCCTTCGGCACATTTGTGGCTTGAGAAAGCCGGGCAGCCGCACCAGCTGGCGACGCCGGACGCAAGTCGGCAGAACGTTACTGCTGCGGTCGCAGGCACGGATGTCGTGCTCGCCGGAGCACTTGACGCACCGCGCCGCGTTGCGGCAATACTTCGCAACATGGCCCTCGCCCTGGCACCTGAAGCACTGCGGCTGGGGGTCCATGGCGGTCGGGAGAGCTTCAGTCGTAACCGGGAAGCCCAGCAACTTCCGCAAGCCGAAAATGTCGCTCTGGTCTTCGGCCGTTAGCACGGTCACGGCATAGAGCGACGCCCTCTTCTTGTTGGTCCGGTTGCGCTTGCTATTCCTGAACCGCTGCCTCGTCACAGCACCTAGGTAACTCCTTTAGGAGTACCTTGGTCATCTTCTTCCTTCCGACAGAAGGTGCCTTCTCACGCGCTGGCGGCGCGTCGACAATGTGGTCAGCCACTGCGACCTTGAGGGCCCTGTGGGCAGCCACGTTCGCGGGCCGAACGCAGATCAGTGAGTCTGTATCGATAGACTCGTAGACCACCTCGTTCTTGGCGCAATTGGTCATAATGTCGAACAGCGCTGTCCACCCGCCTTTGCACGTGACGTACAAAGGGGTGACAGGTCGCGACTCGTCTTCTAGGAGCATCCTTGCTTGGTCGGCAGACTCAGTAAGTTGCACAACCGAAGGAACCTTCGTAGCAACAGGTTTCCTCTCCGCATACTTCTTTCCCATGCTGTGGGGCGCATAGCACGACATTCTGCAGGCGTTGTGGAAACAACACACGAAAATTTGCTTCCCGTGGCACCCACAGCACAGAGACTTCTGCACAAGCTCTCAACAGCCGAGTAAGCGTAGCGCGCAGCGGCAGCGTTGCGCACGCCTCGCTAACTCAGGCCGCTCTCGCCCGGGGCGTCATAAAACAATAGGGGCTGAAACCGGAACATTCCAGGGGGTCCCATAGGCAATTCCTTATTCTTTGAGTCGAAATTTATGGAGAAAAATATGTTCTGCGTTACTTATTGAAGACCCCCGTACCTGTCCGGTGAAGAACATTCACAGAAGCATTCTCGGGGTGTCTTCTGCCTCAGATGTCTCTGAATCCAAATCACTCGGAATATCTTCTTGTAAAAGACGTACGTTTATATCATGGGTGAAGTCCCGAAACTTCCATGAACACATAATGCCTAAAACATGTTATAGTCATAAATAAGAAGCACAAATTGGCATAAAATTTAAGAAATTCACATCTAGTTACAAAATTAATGACATAAATAAGTACAGCCCCAGTGGTTTCTTGTCCAAACCACTAATAAAAGCTGTAACACTAACTCAGATTTATGTTACAATAATTTTAAATACACTTACCTTCACTGACAACGAACTCCTCAATACGATCACTATGCAAAAACCACACGTCAAGTAAGTTATGTAACAAAAATGTGCAAACAAAAATCTCCTGGACTGACGCTGCAGGCTCCTTCTATCGACTGTTGCTTTGAATGCTATAAGCGACCTCCGCATTGCCCTACATACGTAGTAATAAGTGAGTGTATCACTTCGAATGTTTCTTGCAGTATCATGGGTAATTTCACGCGGATGGCTCCGACACTATTGAAAAAACAGGTGGTTTAAGGAAGACATAATTGGGGTCAAAGTGTTGATCCATTCTGTCAAGTCTCCATGTACACCCCTCCACTCTCGTATAAAATGTGGCATACAACCGACTGGCACACAGAGACGACATCGCTTTCATGACGTACGTCAGGGATAGAGTGCCACATGACCATATAGTAACGGATCTTTTTAAGGGGTGAGTAGTAGCCTGTCTGGTGATATCACCTATCTAGCAGCGCAAAGTGTCTCGTTTCATCCTGATGGCCGCTATCCCACGTCGTTTCATGCCCTTCGCCGATGCTCAAAACTGGTGGAAACATTCCTAAAGGCGTGAGCATAATTCGGAGTAGGCCACACAGTTGACACTCGCCATCGGATTCGGCTGTGCCAGGTGGAAATAACGCAAAGTGACGTATGGAAGGAGGGGTGTAGAAGGACAATCACCCGCAAATACGAGACACTCAAGCATATATAAATCATTTTGTTAGTGACGAGGTGGCATATTGCCATCATGGTTCAGTAGCTAAGCAACTGGATAGTAAGGGGATTAGAGTAATGTAGGGGATACCGGGCCACGTTTACTCACGGGTTACTTTCTTGGAACCGTTTAAAACGCTTTTCTCGAATTATGTGGTAAGTTTAAACTGTTCATGTTTTTCCACTATTTTGCACATATTTTCCGCGTTCAACTTACGACATTCATAACCTAACATTAAACCTTTTCGTGACAGGAATATGCATTTCACCTCAGTCGAGAGAACAAATAAAACATGTATTAAGACAAATTACACCTGGTGATGTACCCACAGGGTCCGAAATGCGTCTTGTATTTAATAAAACATGAAAAGTTGTGACTGAATGTGTGTTTTAATTCATACCTCCAGTGTATTGAATACCGTCACGTTTAAAGCTGCAAAATGTGGATAAAGTTATATTTCTCTTTCTGGGCAAGGTGGGAAAATTTTGTAACTCAAGTGTCGAAATTCCTATGGAGCACATCTTTCAGAACTGAGAACTGATAAATATACGTTCGTTTACAGGAGATTATTCTACTTTATCGGATACATTTGTATACTATGAAAGCATGAAAATTACTACTGTGGACCCGAAACTTAAACATGGCAACGAGACACGTCTACGCTGTTCTGTTGGATATGTTTACGAAATATTTTGCATTGTCATCCTACATAATAACCCGGTCAAGGAAACTTTAAGCCAGCAGTAGTTGGAAACACAATCTGTAAGAACGAAAGCACAGAAGAGTAAAAGATAGAAATTGCTAAAAATGCTACTTGAACCTAATGTATCACAAACGAAAAGAATTAAGTCTGTGAGAGGAAGAACTACACTACGTGATCAAAAGTATCCGGACACCTGGCTGAAAATGACGTACAATTTCGTGACGCCCTCCTTTGGCAATGCCGGAATTCAGTATGGTTTTGGCCCACCCTTAGCCTTGATGACAGCTTCCACTCTCGCAGACATACTTTCAATTAGGTGATGGAAGGCTGCTTGGGGAATGGCAGCCCATTGTTCACGAAGTGCTGCGCTGAGAAGAGGTATCGTTGTCGGTCGGTGAGGCCTGGCACGAAGTCGGTGTTCCAAAACATCCCAAAAGTGTTCTATATGATTTAGGTATGGACCCTGTGCAGGCCAGTCCATTACAGAGATGTTATAGTCGTGTAACCACACCGCTGTGCCTTATGAACAGGTGCTCGATAGTGTTGAAAGATGCAATCGCCATCCCTGATTTGCTCTTCAACGGCGGGAAGCAAAATGGTGCTTAAAACATCAATGTAGGCCTGTGCAGTGATACTGCCACCCAAAACAACATGGGCTGTATGCCCCCCCTCCCTCCCCCCCCCCCACCCCCATGAAAAACCCTAGCACCACCGCCTCCGAATTTTACTGTTGGTTCTACTCACGCTGGCAGATGACGTTGTCCGGGCATTTGCCATACCCACACTCTGCCATCAGATCGCCACATTGTGTGCCGTAGTTCATCACTCCAGACAACGTTTTTCTGTTGATCAGTCGTCCAATGTTTACGGTCCTTACACCAAGCGAGGCTTTGTTTTGCATTTACCGGCATGCAGCCAACCGGCCATTAAATCCAAGTTTTATCACCTCCTGCCTAACTGTCGTAGTTGTTGCAGTGGATCCTGACGCGGTTTGTAATTCCTGTGTGATGGTCTAGATAGATGTCTGCCTATTACACATTACGACTTCTTCAACTGTCGGCGGTCTTTGTCAGTCAACAAACGAGGACAGCCTGTCCGATTTTCTGTTGTACGTCTCCCTTCACGTTTCCACTTCACTATTACATCGGAAACAGTGGACCTAGGGATGTTTCTGCGTGTGGAAATCGCGCGTACAGACGTATGACACAAGTGACACGCGATCAGCTGATCACGTTCGCAATCTGTGAGTTCAGCGGGGCGCCCCATTCTCCTCTCTCATGATGTCTAGTGGCTACTGAGGTCGCTGATGTGGAAAACCTGGCAGTACGTGCAGTACAATGAGCCTAAGATGAAAAACCTATGGTTTTGGTGCTGTCCGGATACTTTTGATCACATAGTGTATAAGGGTAAGTAATTGCTAAAAAGCAAGAACAAGGAAGATGTGGATGAGCCTACTTCTGATGACATCATTACTGTTTCGCTCAAAGGCAAGTTTTCACACAGTACTTGTCCACGCTCTCGTAAAGAGGATGAAAATTGCCTTTGTATTTAATGCCTGAAACGATACAACGTACCAAAAGGAAGTCAGGAATGGGTCCAGTGTCTCAAATGTATTAGTTGGGATCCCAACGACTGTTCCGCAGGAGGCAGATAATTCTTGTGTGCGTTAATTTCAATTCGGACAGTGAAAGTTAACAGGCCTTTGATTAACATTCAAACTACTATGTAGGTTATACTATGCGAATAGGTGGAAGTTCGCCAAAAAATGGCTTTCCTCCCAATAAAATTTTTGTGTTCACCGTGGTAATTTTGGGTAGTCCTTGAATGTTAGTTGTATTTGAATTTAATATGTATCGACGAATGCCTACAAGGTAGGTACAATCACTGGATCGTTTTACCTTTTAACAGTAGAAACACCTGTATTAAATGAAGGGCTTATTTCAATAGTGGTACAAGTCAACTTTTGTTTATTCTGAGATAAAGAGTCCGAAAGTTGAATGATCACTGAAAAATCTGCAGTTGAGATACCAGAAATATTCAAGCATATGGCTTCTTGCTAGAGATGAACCTTCCTTTCTATTTGTTTGAACCATTAATGTCAGAAGCATTATAGACAGAAAAGTGGAGGTAATGGACTTGTGCCATTATTGAAATAAGCCTTTCAAATGTACTTCGGGGTTACCCCTGTTTAGGCCCTAAACGTTAAGGATTGTGAGTTAGCAACATTTTTATCCTGTTTTATTTCTCTGCAAATGTTTCTGTAAATTTATTTTCACGAAGGAGCATATACTAGATGCAATGACGTTGAAGTGGAGTGCAGGTAGTAATGTCCGTGAAGGTCCAGTATCAAGGAAAGGTAGGGAGACAATTACTACCGCCTTAGATATAGAAAGAAAATATGTTGGAGCACATCTTATAAAAAAAATAATTTCTTGTCACAAACTTTTTATAAATTATTACAATTTTGAAAGCCTATGTATGAGTAATGATAAAACCGAAATTGCGAAATTGCTCTGTTAGTGTTCTTACAAAACTTAACAAAACCAGCGTCGTTTCTTCCTCAGTGCTTCATCTAAGTTGATTTGTAGTACATTTATGTAAGAGGTATTGAATCTCCTGTATTCTGTTTTCTAAGGAAAAAGAAAACGAACATGAAAGTTCGAAAATACTTGGTGTATTAATTCAATTACCGTGGAAGACCAGAAATTTTCACTTTCTGAATGTTACTTTAACTGTTTTTCTGTTTGTTCTCTTTGGCATCTCTAGTATACCAGTACACTAGATAGATAAGATACTAAATGTCCCAAATTTGCTCTCAGAGTATTTCCAGGCACTTTACGCTGACGACAGTGATAACCGACAATAGTGGGGACAATGTTACATGAGAACGATGTTATAGCGCGTTTAAAATTTTTTTAACCGTATGCCAGATGACATTGCAAAGAACGTAGTGTTCAATTTGTGAGGAAAATTACAGCCAACTCCGCTTTTATTTACGATTTCCAGATTTAACCAAACATCTAACACGCAGTTACTCAAAACTATGTTCTTGTCGATTGAGACTTCCTTCCATCAGCCCATGAAGCTGCCACTGGACGATGGCCTAAGAGGCCGAAGAACGGTTCGTGACAAAATAAATAATGTTCTGGAAATCGTCAGGAAAATGGTTCGTATTTCATATCCTGTTATTATATACGTTCAGCAGTTACAGTTTTCGTTTTGTTCTACACGTATGACTTCAGCTGTACACGGCATGCTACCTGTCGGTGTGTGGGAAGAATGAACGTCGGTAAACCACCATATTAGCTCCAGTTTCTCATGCTTTCTCGTTATGGTCGTATTGTGAGACGTGTATGGTAGGAAGTAGTTTCTTGCCCGACTCTTCCTGGAACTTATTTTTCTGGATCCCAGCACTAAAGCTTTCCATGATCACAACAGATGTATTGCAACGTCTGGCACTGGAGTTCCTCGAGCATCCCTGTAAGGCTCTGGCGCCGACTAAACGATTGAACGACGTGACGAAATGCACAGCTCTTCATTGGATGTTGTCTGTTAATTATAATACACCTTGTGCATAATTCTGGAATGTACTGTTCCGTCGACGGGGCATGTTTGAATGTAAGCAGGAATGTATATTAGATAATGTAACTGCTACTGTCTGAGATTTAATTGCACCACATTTTGCGCATGTTGTCATTATATTATTGGCTGTAATTTTGATACTTTTTTTTCCATTTTTCTCAAATAATTTGCGCAGGACGATGCTGAATACTTTTAGAACACATACTGCCACGTGAGGAACGTTGCTCACTTTCAAAATGCTGTACGTTATCCTCAGAACTAGATTAACAAATCTGTTGAAACTTCCCCTTTGAACAATTTATATATAGCTGTGCTTAACCTGACACACAATATTTTGTTAGCGCAACGCAATCTGACTTTCAAAATTCCCTGCAAAAGAATGGCCCTGACTAACATTAAACTATACCTTTCACAAATCACTTACCTCACAAAAATCTTCGCTGCTCAAGCTACTGCAATACAGCGAGCGCCACTACTGCCAGCTAAATAAAAGATTCAAACTATGGAAGGCACTAACTACTGATAGGGATAGTTAGCAAATGAAAGATATTAATAGAGAACAAACAATGTATTTACCTTGATATCATCATATATAAATATAGCAGTTCATGACAAATTACAAATCTCCGCCGTCTCTCTCCCCACATCCACCACTGCTGGCGGCTCACCTCCAACTGCGCAACGCTACGCGCTGTTCACATCCAGCTGCCTATCACTACAATGGCGAGTATTACAACAATGCAAAGCAGCCACAGACTGCACACAGCACAGCCAGTGATTTTCATACAGAGGTGGCGTTACCAATAAAAAAACCTAAACAGCCTACTTACATAAAGAAAACATAAACAGCCTACTTACATAGCCCCCATGTTCCCCACAAAAAATTTTACAAAATATTTTTGGGCAGTGGCCAATAATGATTTGATAAAATTTTTCATAAATACAATAACAAAGAAATCAAATGCACACACTTATTGATACAATGTTGGTCAAAAGCTAAAATTCCTGATCATTCATTACGGTAAAATATAGTGTTTTTCTCAAAGTCTGAGCAGTAGAAGAAAATGCACACGGAAGTAGTGGATTTCCATGCAGTCTTGAAGAAGTAGTGTTGTCCTTCCAACGGAAAGACAGTGCTGACTCTCGACATGCAGACAAGTAATGGGTCACAACAGAGCAAACCCACAGCAGAGTCATTCGAAGTTTTGAAGAATATTGGTAGGTAGGTCATCACAGAGCAGACCCACTGTAGTCCTGGTAGAGATTGTGGTATTGGTGGGCCACCAGAGGTGCAGACCCACTGTAGTCCTTGTAGAGATGGCCAGCAGCCATCTGTTGTGATTGTGCAGGTGCACATTCACCATCGAAGAGTCTTGCGGAGAATATAGCAAGTCCATAAACCGCAACTTGTGCACTCACAAAGTTTCTGAAATTGTCCTTAGAACCAGCAATGCTGTTATCCAGTCCCTTGCTGAATCATTAACACACGTGCAAACACTATCAGTCCCTACTTCTCACATATTGTCCATATACTATGACCAACGGAAATGTGTGCAGTGAAATGAATGCTTACAAGTTACTTAGTTTGATAAAGTGGTCTCAATTACAATATTATAACATGAGAATACAATAACAAAGGTACAAAATACATAATTAAAGAACATAACAATACAGATAACATTTGTAAAAAACAGGCTTTACAAAAGAATCGAACTAACATATACATCAGTGGAATTATGACATGAGTACATACATAAAAGATCACAATAACCTTTGAAACATCAACTTCACACATGAGCATTAAACAGAACAGAATTAATAATGTCTAAACATCTTTACAAAGTAAATAACATATTATTAATGCCAATTATATTCGAGGATAACAGTATTCCTCATCATAGTGAATGTAGCTTAATATTAAAAGAAGAAGAAATTCTATGAAACTACACAGAGACAGGAAGAAAACAAATACACAAGGGTACACAAACATGTAATGGGATAACACCAATAGGAAAGGACAGGGTTCGTTTTCAGTGTAACATTTGGTACTGCAGTCCAACCCAAAACTTCATATATCTTTCCTCTTATTTCATCCTTTGTTTCCACCAAAAAAATTCTATCTAAGCATGCTTTCTGTATTTATATGTTCACACATTTCTCACCTCAACATTTATTTCCAAGAAAATCCTACCTAAACCTGTTTTCTGTATTCTAACCATATTTCTTTCAAAAGAAATATGGCTCATTGTGCAATACTCATTTAGGCCCAAATCGTTTTCATATAACTTTCAAAGCATTCTTTCCCTATTCTCCATAGTTAGGTTCTTATATAGTCTACCCCCTCTTAAGCTAACTTAAATCTACTGAGCTCAGATATTAAACTAAGGGACGAGGCAATGCAGCAGCACACAAAACAATTAATATAAACAGCAATGAAAAAAAATGGAAAATCGCAAAGCAAGCTACAGTAAATCTAAATTACCAAGCAAATCTACATTACAACTAATATGAGGCAATGCGCAGCAAAAAAATAAATCTGGCTTAGCAGAGTAACACAAATTAAAGTTCAGTAGCACTATGCCTGGCAAACAGCAGCTTATATCTAAACATGACATAGCTCAAGCAGAAAAAATATTACAGTAAAGATAACAATGCAGATAAGGGAAATGTATAATCACATCTTAATGTCTAAGTAATTAAAGTGGTGCACCACAACAACTTATTGTAAAAAAAATATTACCATGTACTTGAAAAGAAAATTATGTGTTACTGTTACTAGTTCCTTCTTATTGTTCTTTCCTTTCCAAGTGCTCCTTTTTTAAAGAATGTGGATCATAAAATAATTATTTAATAGAGCTGTTGACAGAAAGTGTTCACATTAGCAAATGCATTTCATTTTATAAAAGCAATGCTGCAACACAGCTGGAAACCAGATATCAAATGAAATAAGCAACTATGAAAAGCAAAGCATAAAAATATCATTCAGTAGTCATGTGACATTTCATAAGTTAGTAGAAATTCTCTCAACTCTCATAGAAAGACACTTGTCATAATCAGGTTTGCAGATGTAAGAATATTTCCCATCAGTTTATAAGCATTTCAGTAAATATCATAAATTACGAGCTCCACAGTATGCTTTCGACAAGGAAATGTCAATAGCGAGTATAATGGCCCCCCCTTTTGGTTTTTTTTTCTTTTTTTTTTTTTACCTGTGCCGCTGTAAGGCTAATGGCTTTTTTTCGGGCGGCTGTCGCCCAGGTGGGTGCCCGCGACGCATTACGTGCAGGTGGCCACTTAACTTTCTTACGGAAATGTTTACGACAGCAGTTTCCGCTACAGTGACAGTCTCACATAAAAATATTTCACAGGTCAAGAATTAGCGTTGCAAATGTGTAGAAACAAAATCCTATAAATATAAGTGTCCAAAAAAATTTTCGCCGGCATTGTGATACATTCACGCATTTACGCACATTTCATAACTCTTAAAGTACGATTCTTGGTTTCCAACATACTTCTTATTCCTCATATACGGTAGCATCATCTTATTGATCATAAACATATCTCAACAGCATAGTACACATCGTCGTCGTAATAATAACATCATAACACCTCAGCCAAATCTCAAAAACGTCGTAGCTTTCTGCAATAATTAAAAAAATTCTCTGCTCATGTCAAAAGTGTCATCTGCCTCAAACGTACTTTAAAATCATGCTCCCTTACCAAATATATCATTCAAAGCTCTCATAGTATCACAATGGTTCCGAAAAAATATGAGCATTTCACAAAGTACAGACAAAATACAATTTCATAAGTGTGAAGTTATCCAACTGTGTAATTACGTAAACATCTGTCACTGATGTAGTAAAAAAATGTTTATCTCTCAGTTAAATGATCAGATAGCTGTGTAATTTGTGTGTTAGAGAAATATGGTACCGATATGTAAAGTTGTATAAGCAAATACCATATTAGCTAGGGTTCCTTGTGGTTGCCACACACATGGTACACAAAGTAAGCGTGTACCCCCCTGAGGATAAATGTAATTATACCCTCAGGTGTTACAGATTACACCAATGGAATGAAATGTATCACGGAAAACTTTCTTTGTAATTAAAAAAATCTTTAAAAATAAATGTTTTAAGTACAAAATTAATCACTCAAATGCGTGTCCTGTAGCGCTAAATGTGCGTCTTGCTGTAAGATAATTCTGTGGAAGTGTCGTAATTATCGTCCTCCGAAAGCTAAGTTCTGCAGAAGTCAATGTACTTCCCTCATGATAAACAAAAGTGAAATGCTTTGCATATAGATATCTCAGTTATTACGCTTATTGCCATGATGAAGAAAGTACTGTACTGTAATGTATTGTTGTGCTACAGAAAAGGCAGTCTCATTGTAGCTATACCACAAAAGTTACTACTAAAACATGTTTTAATTTCTTGAATAATACCGAAAAACTGTGCAGATGTAAAACAGATACACCGCAAAAGCAACATTGTAAATTGTCACTCATTAGTAGTGTCGTGATATAGTCGTGTAGCTGTCAAATAAACTAACCACTGTGTCACCTGGTATCTCTCAGAAAGCACCTTGAATCCATAATGTATTTGCAAGTAAACCAAAATGTTGCATTAAAACCTCATTAGCAGTACCAGTATGTGTCCTAAGTATGTAAGCCTGATAGTCGTTACGTAATCGTGCAACTAACAAGCAAGAATGTACAAATACAACACTGTGTCGTCTGTTCACTATAACAATGCATTCGTAATTTCTGTTTAAAAATGTTCCCTAAGTTCTAGACTGGATATTTAACTTCAAACGTTGTTGTATGTTAACAGTTTCTTAAGTCTGACACAGCATACTAGTAATGTAAAGTGAAAAGTTTTATGGCAATGACAAAGTTAAAAAGCAGATTATCTTTCAATAAATGGATTTACATGTGAAACCTGGTGTAAACCTTTACTCTTCATAGTACTCAGAGTTTGAACTTGAATGCAATTGTCATGCGGTATACGTCGGCAAAGAACACTGGAATTTTTCTCAAGGTTAGTGTCTATGTTATTTTTCTCTGAGCCAGCTGGCGCACGTGGGTGCCTGCGGCGCGAGTCATTGTCTGTCTCTTTGTTGGCGCGCGTTGTTATTGGGATTAGGAGACCTAACTTCTACAAATTCGCCTTGCCGAGAGGGCCCAGCTCTGTTAGAATCCCGCCAGTTCTGATGAAATTCACGTCTGTCGTTTTGTCGGTAGTTTACATAGTTTCTTGTTTGTCGGTCATGTGGTGGAGAATTTCTCCCTGAATCGTAACTCTGCGCCGAACTGTTGCGTCTGAAGTTATTCTGCCTCCCTTGATAATACTTGTTTTGGTTCCCATATTGTCTGTTTCTCTGATTGTCTTTGTGATAGTCATTACTACGGAAATGCGATCTTTCTCTGTAGCTATTATTACTCTGCCAGCGGTTGTCATATAGGTGGTGTCTGTTTTGGTCACGATTTGCGTTGTAAGAATGGCCTTTTCGTGTCCAGTTATTGTTTCTGTCATCACGGAATTGTGACGTATGTGACCTGTAGTGATTGTTTTCCTGTTTTCGCATCCGGCGACTGTCTGTGTCAATTTCTAATTCTTGTAGGAGTCCCTGAAAAGCTTCAATGTCATCTTTGCAACGTCCTGCCAAAATAATATGTCGTAAATGTTCAGGCAATTTGAGTAAGCAAATGCGGATGAGTTCTGAGGGGTTGTATGGGTTTGAAAGATATTGATTCTTATGCAACATGTCTTCAAAATATTTCATAAGACTGGAAAATTCAGATTGTTCGAAACATTTCATCATTATGATGCCATGTTTTACTCGGTCTTGTGTGGGTTGAGACCAATATGTTGAGAGGAAGGCATGGTAAAACTCTCCTTCACTGTGGCAATCGTGAATTACCGATCGCATTCTCACAGCTGGTTCATTCTCCAAGTAGCCACACATAAATTCTAATCTGTGTTCTAACGACCAGTTGGGAGGAAAACAATGAGAGAATTGATGGAGCCATGCTTGTGGATGAATGTCGTTGCCAGAATTCTTAAATGTTTTGAATTTACGTGTAGTAATGAACAGCTTATAGTCAAAATCGTCATGTCGGCGAGTCGCATATCGGTCTTTGTTAGGTCGTGTCGGCCGTTCCATCTCAAAATTCGGTGCACATTGCCAATTTCTTTCATAACTTCCGAAATGCCCTGTGTTATTATTTTGTGGCTGTTCCGTATTTCTGTGTCCCTCTTCCCGTATTGGGGCGCGAGTATCCTCTGAAATACGTAATTCTTGTATTAACTGTGTCAGCTGATCTTGTACTTCCCGGATTTCTCTTTGGTGTTGCGTATTAATCTGATTCTGATTTTGTTTGAATTTCCTAATTTGTTCGCACTCTTCAGTGTCAGTGAAGGCTACAGGTCTTGTGTCATTCAGATCATCATCTACCCTTGTAGATAAGTTAGTGACCTGATCCGAAAGTTCGGCTACTTTCTCCGATAGTGAACACATTTCCTCAGTGTGTTTTTCTGAACCAAGTTTCAGAATATCTACTGTGTCCTTAAAGTTTTCCTGAGTTTTTGCAAGTTGCGTAACCGAATCGGTAGATGCAACTGAGTCAATTTTAGCCCACAAGGTCTCATGATTTTCATGAACAATGGTTTGCAGTTCTTTTATGGCTGCTTCGTGATTCTGTAATGCATTTTCATGCCGCGAAAAAATAGGTTGAAAATGCTCACAAATTTGTGTTTTTACGTCATTACAGACTTTTTGACATTTCGATTCAATGTTATGTAACTCAGTAGTTAAATCTTCACGTGTTTGTTCAAGCGTGGTGTGAAGATTTTGTTCCATTGCGTCTAACTGTTGCTGTGTTTGTCTCTGGTGTTGTTCCATTGTGTCTAACTTTTTAAGATTTTGTTCCACTGTGTCTAACTTTTTAAGATTTTGTCCCATTTGTCTCTGATTTTGTTCCATTTGTTGCATTAATTGCAATAATAATGTATTAGTGTCTGGAATCTGTTTCTCTACGCTTTTCGGCAGTGCATTTGCACCGGCAACATTCACATTTTGACAAGCAGAAAATGTGTCTTGACTTATTTGAGAAAACGGTGATGACCCAAAACCTGAATCTACAGTATTTGCGATATTGTGTTCTGTCATTCCCGATTCCTGAGACGAGCTGTTGCCGACCGATCGATCGATAACGCTTCCCTGTTCACTAACTGTTTCACTGCCTACGCCATTGTTTGCCGCCCGCTCCATTTCCCTATGCACAATTACCAAATTATTACTTTGAACATTAGTTAATTCATTACTCTGCGGCGCTAACACACTGCCTTCGTCTTCACTGTCATTTCTCAGTTTACTTTGGAGCCTAGTATTACGTTTTTCACACGCCATAATTGTCACAATATTTCACACGATAACACAGAAAAGCACAATTTGAAGAGCAAAATAAAATAACATAGCAATGGAAATAATGTCTACTTAATTGCCAGCGCAGCTGCGAAATACTTGGTGCAAATCTACATGCATGCCACAACTGTTTTACTGTACAACAATGAAAGGCTACAACTACAAAGGAGATTCTCTCTACAATTACGCGCTAGCAATAAACAAAATCTACACTAATTACACAAACTACAAGAAAAATCAGAAGATTCCAGTGAGGTATCCTAGGCTAAGGGTCGACATATGAAACTTCCCCTTTGAACAATTTATATATAGCTGTGCTTAACCTGACACACAATATTTTGTTAGCGCAATGCAATCTGACTTTCAAAATTCCCTGCAAAAGAATGGCCCTGACTAACATTAAACTATACCTTTCACAAATCACTTACCTCACAAAAATCTTCGCTGCTCAAGCTACTGCAATACAGCGAGCGCCACTACTGCCAGCTAAATAAAAGATTCAAACTATGGAAGGCACTAACTACTGATAGGGATAGTTAGCAAATGAAAGATATTAATAGAGAACAAACAATGTATTTACCTTGATATCATCATATATAAATATAGCAGTTCATGACAAATTACAAATCTCCGCCGTCTCTCTCCCCACATCCACCACTGCTGGCGGCTCACCTCCAACTGCGCAACGCTACGCGCTGTTCACATCCAGCTGCCTAACACTACAATGACGAGTATTACAACAATGCAAAGCAGCCACAGACTGCACACAGCACAGCCAGTGATTTTCATACAGAGGTGGCGTTACCAATAAAAAAACCTAAACAGCCTACTTACATAAAGAAAACATAAACAGCCTACTTACACTGTATAACAGGTTTATAATGTCAGTCTTAGAATTCTCGTTACTTTTTTTTTTAGTTTAAATGTATGATAAATAGGAACATTTATATCACTAAAATTTAAGTACATTTGACAGTAACGCACTTTCAAAAATTTCGTTCCAGTGTTACCATCACTGAACACCAGACTACCATCATATGGGGAAAAAGTGAAAATAGCAGATGACCAAAATGTCTTTGAGTATGTCTTTCAAACAAGATGGTTAAAGCTTTCGTTTGGGTTTTGCGTTCTACCTTGTGTGAATTTCTTTAATAAATAGTAATTATTCGAATTGTAAAAGGGGTCAAAGCCTTCTATGCTCTACATACGCCTTCTCAGATAGCAGGAAACAATAAAATACCGCAAATAACGACAGAGTCATGTAGGAAAGGCGGCATGTTACTGGGCTTTGGTTGAATTAAGATGGCTTATATCATTTGTAGCACGAAGTAAACTCTGAAAATTGGAGACAATATTTCTAGCATGCTACAGAGCTATCTTATGGCAAAAAAATTTCAACATTTTTGACCATTTTTAAATACGTCTTCTCTTAAGATTGCGCTGTGTAGATCGCTTTAATTTTAAAGAGGGCAAGGTGGCTACACTGAATCACAGCGCCAGAGATTGAGCCAAAGAGTATTATTCAGCCGCCTCCACTGGCAGTGGTAGTTCGGAAGTTGCCGTGGGCAGTGCCTGTTGAGACGATGTTGATAGCAGTACTAGTTGTGAGGATGTCGTGTGCAGTTGTTCTGATGGGCTAGACAGCCGATGCTGTTTGATTGGGGATGTAATAACCAGAGTGTATTTTTCGTCAATATATATCAGGTAAGAAAAAAAAAATTGTGTTTCAAATTTCCTAACTAACAATGTCTCTTGGTCACAGGTTCAGTCAACAAAGCATCTGGCTTGTGTTCATGTATTAGAGTGTAATTCTGGTTTCTACGTGCAATCATAGTATTTTTGGTTTTTTAATTACTTCATTGTGAATGGCGTTTAAAGCATCTTGTCGAAGTGAGGAAGAACCGTGCCAGATGTCTATGTTGAATCACACTTCCACACACAGAACAGTTACACTTGTGCTTTGTTGTTTCGTAGCTTTTATAGTTGCTGGGGACTTAATTCATTGACTGTGTTAACGGAAGTTTCCTTTCATTCTTTGTTGTTATTCTATGCAGTCAGATTGCGTACTAATACTAGTCAGGGCCAACCGGTTACGAGACTTCGTAGCCGGACAAACAGCGACTAAAATTAAAAATATTTGCATTCAATTCAATTAAGCCCCCATGCAAGAGGAATGTGGGGGGAAAGGAAAAAAATATATTTGAATAACATTGATCCTATTCGGAATGGTGCATGTATCTTAATGTATGTCCCATTTTCAACAGGATCTTTGTTTACAGAAAGAAATGAAGGCAAAAGTTGATACAAAAAGGAATGTGAAGTGAGAGGAAAAACAATTTTTGACATATAAATGAACAGAATGGGAATTAGCAACACAGCTGTTTGTTTCTTTTTCGGTAGCCAACTGCGCCAACAGTTGTAGAGTAGAACGCTCCGAAATGTTTCCGCGATGTTTTGGCGAGGATCGGTCAGAAAACAAGAGAGGGCCGGCCAGCTACCAGAAATGATTTAGAGGGAAAAATTTTAGCGCCGTGCTTGGTGCGGTCCGGCGCAGCACAACAGGGCCGGGATTTAGAGCGGTGCGGCCGCCGTCCAGTGGAATCCCACGCCACAGTGGCAGCGGCCCTGCCCAGCCGCAAGGGCCATATATTATGCTAGGGCAGCGGGCCTCGCTCGCCGGCCGCCGCGTAATTGATGGGGGCAGCCCGAGGGCGGGATCAAGGAGGGGCGGGGGGCGGGCGCACGTCTTTGCGGCGTCGCGTCGTGGGAGCTTTGCCCTCAGCTAATGGTCGCCTGGCCGAGAGATTAGAGCCTCATACCGACCAAAGAAAGTGTAGCCTCACACACGAAAGGAGAAATGAAAAGCCTAGACCCAACCTGGGGGTTATTGCCCTTGAGGGGTAAAGGGAAACTTTCTGAAGGGTAAAAGCTAAACGATTCGATTCTGTTTCAGTCAGGAAACTAAATTATTTTCAGAAGATCATTACTATTTTGACAATTTTATGAGACTCTAATACTGATTACATAAGTTCTCTTTTAGCAGCATTAATGCGGTGGAGGTTACAGGTTCCTCATATAGCCCACCTCCTACACAAGTGTGTTGTTCTTTGTCCCGTGCATCGCTGGTGATAAAAGTTAGACACATATGTAACGAATGCTAAATATCTCAGTAAAATGTCTTCTCCAACTTGTAGATAGTACCATAAATTGTTTCATTTCTCGCTTCGAAACAGAAAAATAAATTAATTGACAGCATTACATAGCAGTAACGATAGAAGGGCCACTATAATGTTCAAAATGTTCAAATGTGTGTGATATCTTGTGGGACTTAACTGCTAAGGTCATCAGTCCCTAAGCTTACACACTACTTAACCTAAATTATCCTAAGGACAAGCACACACACCCCTGCCGGAGGGAGGATTCGAACGTCCGCCGGGAGCTACTATAATGCTGTACACTATTTTATTATTAGTTCAAATGGTTCAAATAGCTCTGAGCACTATGGGACTTAAAATCTGAGGTCATTAGTCCCCTAGAACTTAGAACTACTTAAGCCTAACTAGCCTAAGGACATCACACATATCCATGCCCGAGGCAGGATTCGAACCTGCTACTGTATCAGTCACGCGGTTCCGGATTGAAGCCCCTAGAACTGCTATGCCACCGTGGCCGGCTTTTATTATTAGTATTAGAGCGGTTAGACAAAAAGCGTTAACAGCCGGAAGTCATCCAATTTCTGCTAGTTCAGAGGTAGGGAGTGCAGAAATGACGTGTGACAGTAAGTATAGTGCGTATGTCCGAACTTGTCTGATTTTAATTGGTGTTGCAGTGTGCAGGTCAAGCAAGTGCCACAATGGGCAGGAGTAATCGAGTGGAAGCATGTTACGTAACAAGTGTGTACCCTCAGCGTTGATAGTTGGCTTTCTTATCTGAGAAGTTGTGGGTAGTACTTGCGATGCACCGCTAATTCCTTCGTCATTCATTCTAAAACACACAAACACACACACAAAGTAAATACCATTCATCTTTCATCATTTTAAAAATAAATATGTTCCGATAAACGTCTTTCATTCTACGGTTTACTTAGGTGCTAAAGTTGGTGATAATGAGGGGGAGGGGGGAGACAACAGATGCCGAAGAGGAGGGGGGGGCCGGCCGAAGTGGCCGCGCGGTTCTGGCGCTGCAGTCTGGAACCGCGAGACCGCTACGGTCGCAGGTTCGAATCCTGCCTCGGGCATGGATGTGTGTGATGTCCTTAGGTTAGTTAGGTTTAACTAGTTCTAAGTTCTAGGGGACTAATGACCTCAGCAGTTGAGTCCCATAGTGCTCAGAGCCATTTTTTTTTTAGGAGGGGGGGGGGGGGGCAAGGTACTACCTAGTCTATTTGCACTCACGGGTAATGGCGTAAGGTCGGGAACCTCTGCTCTAAAATAACAATACACTCCGTCTGCACACACACATTGTGCATGACGGAGGGTACCTTGTAACACTACTAGAGTGGCTGTCACGAAATTAAGACAACTCAAGGTCACATCCGCTGCCTGCAATCCACAGGCGCTAAGAGCTGTGATTCGCCCGCCTCATAACTTTGTTGCCCTAGTGCAGCAGGTCAGCGCGAGCCGAATGTTCAGTGTTTCTGTGCGATATCGTGTTTTCGCGAGTTCTTTCAGTCTCCTGTGGAACGCTGCATTGACGTGTGTTTGGTAGAGAGTGAAATGTTGGAACAAAGGTCAACGTGTCCTACTAGTCCAGTCGGTATGCGTAAAGGATTAAAAGACATTAGAAAACAGTCTAAAATTGTTATATCGAATGCGCTGAAGTATTTTACTGACCTGGCAGCGAGTAAAGAAACCACGAGTAATATAAGCTTAGCAAAAGTTCATTAAATGAAAACAGAAACTTGTGGTATTTGAGAATCGACTGTATTCCATATTAATAGTGCAGTAACATCGACAGAATCTCTAGATGTGAGCATGTGTTTCGATTCTTCAAGAAATGGATAAAAATGCAAATGGAAATTACAGAATTGGACGACTGTGACAAAAAGTAGGTGCTTAAAGCTGTACTTGGATACTACGACATAAGAGAGTATCCAACGGCTAGAAACAAATAGGATACTCTCGGTGAAAAAATAAAGTGTTCTGACTCAGAGACCTCCGTTCTTTGCCTTTTTCGCTCACTTGGCTTTTGATTCAGAAACAGTAACGATGGACGAAAGTGTTTAATCTAATGCAGAGACATTGCATCAGTAAGAACGAAGTTTTGTGCGCAATACGCTTGTTGCGAGCTGAGGACAGTAGTCCTGCAGCGTAGTTTGATAAAACTTGGGTTTCACAAAACCATAAGCGCAAAAATATTTTGAACTAATTCAACCGAAATATTGGGCTGAAAGTACCTACAGTTTCTTAACTATTAATTATATCGGCGATAGTGATTATGCGTGCAGTGACGAAGGATCGGTAAGAGCTGCAAATAAAAATATTTCTGGAGTTTGCGAAAATACTCGGTCGTATTAAGGCAAACCGTCGGAGAAAGGTCCAAGTATTATCTCGCTGCCGTAAACGGCGTCTCTCGTAAATGAAATGGTTTCACAGGTGACACCATACAATAGCGATGTCCCAGATATTACCACAATTAATATTATAGATTTTCTAACAATTTTCTCGCTAGAATTTCTAGGTCGAACAGAACGCAAATTCGCCAGTGACGACATTTTTCGTTACACAGGTGGAACAGTTTCACAGCTTTTGCAGTGTTTTATTTTTTATCTCGGAATACTTTTACACTTCAATGATGAAATATGTATCACTTGCATCTATAAACTTTGAGAACGATCAAATACTTTTTTTCGGTCGGTGCTTCTTTTTGGTAGCAGCTGGCAAGAATTCTCTTTTGAAATAGTTCTCCATCATTTCTGTACTAAAACAGCGATGTGTAATATTTTTTCCGAACTTTTTACTAACTTCTCAAATTAACACTAACAGGCAATGCCATTAGTCGGTGAGGTGACCTCGAGGTGCCTATTTTCGTGACAGCCATTATAGTGACTCTCTTTCATGTTCCACTAAGAGATTGGGCCAGGAGAAAACGATGATTGATATTTTTCCCAACGAGTCCTCATTTAAATTGTCTTGTGTTTGCGGTTGTAATGGTACTTGAATTACGTAACCATTACGGCAGCTCACCTCAAGCTCTCGATACCAGCAATATTGCACTGTGTTTCTGTAAAATAGTTAACATATTTCTGCGACAACATTCAGATTTGATTTCATTAATGTAGAGGTACTTCGATACATCGATACGCATATATTGCAATGATATTATTCTTATGTGTATTCTTTCTTTTGTCACTATAATCTTTGACGTACTTGTAACTCTGATTTTTGGACGCGTAAGCGGTTATTAGAGAGTCAAGCTTTGGTCGTCATGTTAAAAAGACGCAAATTGTAGTCAGTTTATGAAATGTAAACTTTAACAGTGAGAAAGATATTTTCAAGTATGTTTTACAGTGCGAAGTGACGTTTTGGAACGAGTTACGTGATACTGCAACAAAAGTAATAAAAAAGAAGTGTAACTTAAATTCAGAGTGCTGATTACTTTTTTACATCACCATTGTTCTAACTTGCAAAAGAATCTTCAAGAATGATTTGTGAAGCGCACCTATAAAACTTTTGAATATCGCAGAATAACACCTGGGCCTCTTTGCATCCGTGCTTGGAATCATCACTACCTACATTTTCGACGATTGAGCCATGAGTTCACAACGAGACCAGCGTGGGAAACACGAAAAGATGAGTGCCTAGTTTATCCATTATTTCAAGAAATGACTTTATGAACTGTGCTCAAATGACATCTGCCACACAATATGACTTTGTTGTTGCCCGAAAATGCAATATTTAGCAGCGTGAGCAACAATACAATCATAATTAACTTTTGACCTTTGTTGTAGTAGGGTTGTTAGACGGTCCATGCGTGGAACATATGTTGCTGAGACTACTATCACTCTGAAATCGGTGGCAAATAATGCTTCTCTAAATTTGTCAATAGTACTTCACGAAAGGGACGTCTTTCCTTCAGGGATTGTCATTATACTTCATAGAGTAATTCCGTAATACTCGCATCCTGACTAGAGCTGTAGATCAGGAATCTAGCTGTACTCGCCTGAATTTTGTGTTTTCCTTTAAATCGATCTGATGGGGATTCAAATCACTCTAACAGTACTCAGCAACAAGTATCTGTATATGGTATGAGAACTCCTGGATATGTGTGCTACACTTCCACAGAATTCTACCGATAAATCGAAGCCTACAGCTCACCTTCCCTTCATTTGACCTTACAATCTCATTTAATTTCCTATCGCTTTGCAATACTACGCCTATATGTTTTGAAAGGGTACAGTACTGCCCGAGATTGAAAATAGGTACAACATTCTTCGTTATTCTTGTCAGAACAACATATTTCTAATAATAACTCAATTTCAATTAATACAGCGAAGCCGGATACCAGTGTAGGAAAGAATGACAATTTATTTATTTAATCGATTACATGTGCACTCCCACAAAATAAATCCCTACATCCAATTTGGTGAGATCTGTGAAATGAATGAATGTATGGTCGTCTGCTAACTGCAGATAGTGATTGTGCAATATATGATCATCTTTGGGACGGTCCTTTGGTCACCTTTGGTGGAACCAAAGAGATGAAATTTACCTGAGCTTTGAGCGCCTGAAATGTGGCTCCCCCACCTTGGCGGAGGTGCAAGATCGGCCATGTTTCAGCGCTCTGGCGCTGTATCTTGTGTTGGTAAGACCTGTCTTAGGTGTGCTCAGTAAAGACGAAAGAGTGGATAGAAGGGTATGCATGTGGAGTACTTAAGAGTAGTTTGGAATAATAATTTCTCTATTTCAGGAACTTTTGTGGGGAGAATTAAATGCCAGGCAGGTAATATTGAGGGGATCGTAGTAATCTTCGGAAGTGACCAATGGTCACAATGAAACCACGTGTAGCAATAAGTTGAAATACTTCCGAGTGCTAAAACTAAGCTGAATTACTGGCGTGTGTACTATAAGTTGGAAATATTTAAGAAATGGCGCGTGCAGGACTTGAAATTAGGGACGAGTACTTCCACGTGGTGAGTACTGTGTGAGTCTCAATCTGTGTCTGAGACAAAGGATAAAGAGAATTACTCGTCCATGGTATCAGTTGAGGACTCGCGTATGTGACGAATATGTTCTTAATATTACTTTGCGTGTTATGTTTCCGTGTGACGCTTGATTCAAACTCTAATACTCTGAGAGTGAAGCAAGGTGAGTCAGCCGTCTATCCAGCAAAGCCACTCGGCTTACATTTCACAGGAAGACGTGCATATATCCTCCAGAGTTCATAGTAGGAAAGAAAAGCTACGAAGTGAGGCATTGTCGTGTGAAACTGGGATGAATTATAGTTGAAGTGGGAAAGCTGAAAGTGATGTGATTATAACGTTGTGACTATTCCTTGTGTTGTATTCCATGTTGCCAGTGTGGTGTATTTCATGTAATTTAAGTATGTGTGGTTTGCATGGGAGAGTAGCAAGATAGGTTCATTTTGTACCACTCGGTCTGGAGGAAATTTTCGTGATGATGGGTGTGAGAGTCGAAGTGTGAGATATAGCAAAAGATCCACCATCCTATCCAGAAAGTGCACTGTAGTGTTAGATAATTACGAGACCATAACATAGAGAATCACCAATGTAAGGCTATGCCCACTGGGCGGAGTTTCTCATGTGCAATTGTTGCAGAAAATGTAATGGTGTGTTTAGGTTATAGAATTTATCGGAATAAAAACGATAGTGAAAAGAAAAAGATTGGTGGCCTTTTCCTTCGAATTGTATGTTGTCATGATATCCAGAATTTATAAAGTGTGCGCCATTTATATTCAGTGCGATGGCCACGTGTTGATCAAAGCCGTTGGGTAAGAAAGGACATGTGGTATTGCCAGTGCGTAGTGAACAGTCAGAGTTGTGTAAATTACTGATAGTCAGATGTGCGTTATCCGTTTCCGTTGCGTAATATTCATACAGGAGGATAATTTGTAACTTAATTGTGAATACTAGAGCTCATGTTACTTGATAAATAAGAATGAATCCACTCGCTTGGTAGACCACTCATCTCGCAGGCCTGACTGCTTGATGCCACAGCATGAGCAAGGCATGTGGGTGCCTCTCAGTTTAACCGACGTGACAGTGTCAAATCGTACACCACTATTAATGTATTCGGACAATGCGCAATACTCATAAATAACAACTTAATTTTGTCACATTCAGAGGAAACTGCCATTCATCATATCAAATAGAAATTCTGTCCAGATCCTCCTTTGTCCTACAGCCATCCGACTACTTTCTTGTTTGGTCATCAGTCTACTGACTGGTTTGATGCGGCTCGCCACGAATTCCTTTCCTGTGCTAACCTCTTCATCTCAGAGTAGCACTTGCAACCTACGTCCTCAATTATTGGCTTGATGTATTCCAATCTCTGTCTTCCTCTACAGTTTTTGCCCTCTACAGCTCCCTCTAGTACCATGGAAGTCATTCCCTCGTGTCTTAGCAGATGTCCTATCATCCTGTCCCTTCTCCTTATCAGTGTTTTCCACATATTCCTTTCCTCTCCGATTCTGCGTAGAACCTCCTCATTCCTTACCTTATCAGTCCACCTAATTTTCAACATTCGTCTATAGCACCACATCTCAAATGCTTCGATTCTCTTCTGTTCCGGTTTTCCCACAGTCCATGTTTCACTACCATACAATGCTGTACTCCAGACGTACATCCTCAGAAATTTCTTCCTCAAATTAAGGCCGGTATTTGATATTAGTAGACTTCTCTTGGCCAGAAACGCCTTTTTTGCCATAGCGAGTCTGCTTTTGATGTCCTCCTTGCTCCGTCCGTCATTGGTTATTTTACTGCCTAGGTAGCAGAATTCCTTAACATCATTGACTTCGTGACCATCTATCCTGATGTTAAGTTTCTCGCTGTTCTCATTTCTACTACTTCTCATTACCTTCGTCTTTCTCCGATTTACTCTCAAACCATACTGTGTACTCATTAGACTGTTCATTCCGTTCAGCAGATCATTTAATTCTTCTTCACTTTCACTCAGGATAGCAATGTCATCAGCGAATCGTATCATTGATATCCTTTCACCTTGTATTTTAATTCCACTCCTGAACCTTTCTTTTATTTCCATCATTGCTTCCTCAATGTACAGATTGAAGAGTAGGGGCGAAAGACTACAGCCTTGTCTTACACCCTTCTTAATACGAGCACTTCGTTCTTGATCGTCCACTCTTATTATTCCCTCTTGGTTGTTGTACATATTGTATATGACCCGTCTCTCCCTATAGCTTACCCCTACTTTTTTCAGAATCTCGAACAGCTTGCACCATTTTATATTGTCGAACGCTTTTTCCAGGTCGACAAATCCCATGAAAGTGTCTTGATTTTTCTTTAGCCTTGCTTCCATTATTAGCCGTAACGTCAGAATTGCCTCTCTCGTCCCTTTACTTTTCCTAAAGCCAAACTGCTCGTCACCTAGCGCATTCTCAATTTTCTTTTCCATTCTTCTGTATATTACTCTTGTAAGCAGCTTCGATGCATGAGCTGTTGAGCTGATTGTGCGATAATTCTCCCACTTGTCAGCTCTTGCCGTCTTGGGAATTGTGTGGATGATGCTTTTCCGAAAGTCAGATGGTATATCGTCAGACTCATATATTCTACGCACCAACGTTGAAAGGTCTCTGTTGGATTCCTTTCATGTTTAATTTCTTAAATCTGTTGTCATTTATGGAGTAAATTCCTCTCCTAAATTTACTGTGGCGTTTCTGACTATCTGGGAGGAGACTGAGTAGTGGAACGTGTTACTTTTACACATAAACAAGAACGATCTGTCACACTACTACACTTTAAAACACAGTTTATATGTAATTCATGTCACACAGTCTCATACGGAACCTACATCCGCTTTCTTTTATATACTGTATATGATAAGATACTGTCATCCCCCTTCCCTTCTGTGTGAGAGTATGAATGAGCAAATGTATTTGTAGTTGCATGCTTGAGGGTAGCAGACAAGCCTGTCTGCTAGAGAACAGTAGGACCAACGTCGGAACAGGTAGCTACGCTTCCTAAAAGCAAAGAGGTTTCTATCCTTAGTATGGTTCTGTCCGTCCGTTGTCATGTTGGTATAGGAAGCTGCCCCTCTGGCCACTTCCGTTTGTCTTTGTGAGCCACCCTCAGGAAGCACGCTCGGCAGTAGAGAGTTGCAGTCTAGCGGTGGCGAGCGTCTGAAGTGGTAAGATCTCCGGCTAAGCGCGTGTCTGCTAAGTCCATAGGACAATGGATTTGTTAAGTTCAGCCTAACTGAAAATTTAATCATCTTTATTTCGGGTTTAACTCTAAAATATTTAAGGTTATCTTAAATTGCAGCGTAGTGTAGTTCTCGTGTGAAGTTCATATTATTTTCCGGTTGTTGCTTTGTTACTACTTTGTGAGTAAAGAGGAACCACGTGTTGATCAGTAACTCTAACTAAGATCAATCTTAAATGCGAATGCTTGTGTGATTATAACATCTCGTCTTGACAATATTTTCAATATAGCAACTTTTCTTTATGTTCAACCCACGTGGGGTGTACTTTGCGAGACCAGTACCACGTGCTTATATAACTGTTTGACCCATCAGGTTAATAGTAAGACGTTAGTAACCAGTTCAAGGTTTTTCTTTTGTCAATTGCTTTTCGATCTAATTTATTTTAATTATCAAAATTATTGTGGAGTTGTACGCTTTGTGTAAACCAAGTTGACCACGTGGAGCATGTGGTGTAATCATCAAAGTAGCCCTCAGCTATTCTTTTTGCGAAGACTTCACAAAGAGTTAATACGAATTTAGTATACCAGTGTGTGGTAATTACATGACGGACAGGATTGTGGTATGAACGTAATTTCTTTGGGTAAAAAAAAAACTGAATCTGTTGGTTGTGGTTAATTTCTTCTTGCTTATGTTTCAATGTTCTTCGTGAGTTATTTTATGAATGCAGTGTCGTATGCAGTCTTCCAATCTTGGCTCCATATTTTATGTGTTCCGTAAGATTAAAATCTCACATTTTTCAATCGTAAATAAGGCACCAGCTCAGTTATAACTCACGTATAATATGCTGAAATTTCAATGAACAATCTTAAAATAAATTTCCAAATATAAACTGATTTCTTTCTTTTTATTTAAATTCTCTTTATATATATATATATATATTACCGGTTTTGTATGACTATTAAAAGATTATCATTAATGTTAGTCTGCTTGGTAAACCTAGACTAAATATCTGATGAAACAGTTGCCCAGTAATCCACGGTTAACGTCCCCAGACAGATCACGTCTTTTAACCCACTTTCATTGTCAATTAGCACCGATATCAGCATACCAAATTAAAGTTACAACATTACAACGTGAATAGTCGTTTTGTTGCCACTTCCGCCAATGATTTTAGAAATTGATGGAATTTTATCTATCCCTTCTGCCTTATTTGACCGTAAGTCCTCCAAAGCTCTTTTAAATTCTGATTCTAATACTGGATCCCCTATCTCTTCTAAATCGACTCCTGTTTCTTCTTCTATCACATCAGACAACTCTTCACCCTCATAGAGGCTTTCAATGTATTCTTTCCACCTATCTGCTCTCTCTTCTGCATTTAACAGTGGAATTCCCGTTGCACTCTTAATGTTACCACCGCTGCTTTTAATGTCACCAAAGGTTGTATTGACTTTCCTGTATGCTGAGTCTGTCCTTCCGACAATCATATCTTTTTCGATGTCTTCACATTTTTCCTGCAGCCATTTTGTCTTAGCTTCCCTGCACTTCCTATTTATTTCATTCCTCAGCGACTTGTATTTCTGTATTCCTGATTTTCCCGGAACATGTTTGTACTTCCTCCTTTCATCAATCAACTGAAGTATTTCTTCTGTTACCCACTACTACACTTTCCTATACACTACAGCGTCATAACTAAACAGCACAAAATTGCACACCTTATCCTTCAGAGCGGTTCTAGACCCTTCAGTCCGGAACCGCGCTGCTGCTACGGTCGCAGGTTCGAATCCTGCCTCAGGCAGTCTGTTGTCTATTGAGGCCTAAGCGCTGTAGTGTGTGAGTGAGTAACGAGCACCTACGTCATAGGGAAACCCCATAGAAGCCTTTTGTGGCCAAGGAGCGTAGCAGTGTTAAATCTGGTGGACCTAAGGTCGGCCATAAAGTGAAACATTTATGAAAACTGTTTAATTCTGTAGTAATTAAGGGAACCAAGCAACAGTAATTTTAATCTATCATCCTTCATAAATATTTATGGTGATCCCAATAAAACTTGAATATTGATCATATCTATAATAGTTTTGGATTTACTGTTAAAGTGAAATTACAGGTTTTGTAACAAAGACCTGAATGCTAAAATCTGAACAATTTGGTCGATCTTAACGAGCGACATTTCATATAGAAGCGCATCATTAAAATGACAAACGTTGTAAATAACAGCTGTGTAATTTTATTTGTTTAAGAGATATAGTAAATTTAAGTTATCAGTACTTTCAGTTAAGCATCAGATCATCATTTTCTCCACACAAAATACATTGAACGATGACAGCATGGCACCTTATAGAATCATTGGGTAATAGAATATTTGTTGTAAAGTTTAGTGCATAGTAGTTACTTTTGTTCTTTATTTATTTATCAGAAAGCACATTGGTGCAAGGCTACTAGCTGTGGCAATTAAAGCTAAGAAGGAAATTGTATTGGTTTTATATAAAATAATTTAACGTTTATTATGTAATGGATACTATTGTTACTTTATTTAGAATGTGTAGGAGGTCAGGCTTTGATTATTTAAATGTGTTAAAATATAAGATAATGTAGAATAAGCTGTAGCCAATCAGACGGACGGTTTCAGGAAAGAGAACTGCTCTAGTCAGTTGAGCGAAGAGATTCGGCGCGCGCGAAAGGCGGCCGGGGACGGGCTGAAAAACAGTGCGGATGTAGACGCGAAAGCGGGCAATTTGGCTGGAGACACGAAAGGGTACAGTTCGGATTGAGATGCGAAAACGGACAGTTGGTCTTTAGGCAGCTAGGAAGTGAAACGACTTAGAAAATCTCGCATTGTGTGGTATTGCGTGACATAGTCTCTAAGCGGTGAGGAGCCGCCCGCCTGTTGTGAACTCTTAACTTTTCGCGTAGGTGACTTGTATTTCGTGATGAGATTGTGAATGATTGAACTGTGTCAAATGGATATAAGCTCGAGTGTAATAGTAACTCTAAATACGACCACTTTAGCTACTAGTTTGCTCTCTGAATATACATTATTCTAACCAAATCACAGCTGTGTGGCCTACATCATTTACAGGTCGTTAATTTAGTTCCCGATATTATTATTACTGTTCTTTATGTTATATTAACATTGTATTTCGCAAACTTGGCAGCAGCTAGACAATTTAACCAAAGGGTCACAAGTGTCTAATTTACTGCGTGTAATTCGACAAATGCGGTTCACATCCTAGTTTGAGCCAAGACATTTCGACGAAGAGGAACCGCATGTGAGTCCGAACATCTTTGGGACGTTAGCTTGCAATCTTTTGGGGACGCCGAAGGAATATCTGGGGGAGAGCGATTTTACAGCCATAGGGAAACAGTAGCTCTCGAATGGCTCCGTGACCAAGCATCGGATTTATATCGTCAAGGTACAGTTCGCTTGGTAGAAAGTTATCAATGTAGTTTACAGAGGTTTGTTTCCTATGTTGAAGAAATATTGTTATTTATCTGTCTCAGTCTGAAGTGTAGTGAAGAAAAAGTTATATCGCCTACCACAATAATAAGTAACTTGCATTTGAAGTCCGCTCGTAGATTCAACGTACTTTAAGTATGTTTCGTTCGACATCAGTCATTTCTAGATGTACACCGAAACGTCAAAGAATATGGCGTAGGCAAGCGTATTCAAATACAGACATACGTACAGGTAGAATAATGCGCTGTGGTCAGCAACCCCTATATGAGACAAGTGTCTGGCGCAGTTGTTAGGTCGGTTAATCGTGCTACAATGGCAGGTTATCAAGATTTGAGTGAGTCTGAACGTGGCGTCATAGCAATGGGACGCAGCATTTCCGATGTAGCGATGAAGTGGGGATTTTCACGTAAGACCAATTCACAAGTGTACTGTGAATATCAGGAATCCGGTAAAACATCAAATATCCGACATCGCTGCGGCCGGAAAAAGATCCTGCAAGAACGAGACCAACGGCGACTCAAGATTTATGGACTGCCCAGCAGGATTCATGTGGTCAATTCCCTTCAGCTCTACTTTAGACTTTAGGCGAGTCCATACCACGTCGTGTTGTGGCACTTCTGCGTGCTCTCGGCGCGGGGGGTACACGATATTAGGCAAGTGTACCAGTTTCTTTGGCTTTTCAGTGTACATACAAAAAGAAGAGATACGGAGCTATGCTGCAACTGCGTGGTAGTTTAGAAACTATGCCGATTGTAATGATCATGCAGTCGCTTCTTTGGAGAAAATGAGGTGAAGTGGGGTGAGGATCGAGGGAGAGGGAGAGGGAGAGGGAGAGGGAGAAAGAGAGAGAGGGAGAGAGAGAGAGAGAGAGAGAGAGAACAGCGAAAAGTGACGGTAACCGATTTTTGTGTCGTGATGTAGGTCCTGGAGTGCAGCATTTCTTGATAGAATCTGAGCACTACAACAATAACAACAACACCATTTTAACCACTTTCAGTCACTTTTGTTTACATACATATGCAGAATAAACTCTAATGATGCGTAAAACACACTCGAACCTCGTCGCAAAGCAGAAGTAAATCTGCCAGAGTATAAATAATCAGTTAGTATGTCACTCCATTGAGCAATTAGAGGGGAAATATAGGAGAAGCAAAAACTAGAACAAAAAAAAATGTAGAGGAATTTGAGTGCACTAGCTACTTAGAGATCAAATGATAATTAAAAAATGATATTGATGAGTACCAACAATCCAATCGAAATATTTAGGACCAGAAAGGAATACATTTCAATACTAATTGAGTCCTACGTCCATTATCCCCGCAGTTTTCGTACGCCTATGATGCAAAAGAATCGTTTCTAGGGCAGTGTAGATAGCGACGCCTCAGACTGAAAGGACTAAAAGTGACGCAAGCAACAGTAGCGAAACAGGCGGCAGGAGATGGAAAAGAACGCGGGGAAACCACGTGGGGGCTGTGACAAAGCGACGGAAATTAAAAGGAAAGTGGAATGCAGAGGAGCGTGGCGGGGGCGGCAAGTGTGGGCGTATGCGCGGCCGCCGCCGGACGCTGCTGGCAATTTTCGCCGTGGGGCGGTTGCGGCGGCGGCGACGGCGGCGGCGGACAAGCGCTTCCTGTTATTGTTCGTGCGCCGCTGCCCGCCGGCCCCGGCCGCGAATAAAGAGCGGACACGTCCGGCGGGGCGGATTCCGCCTAATTTCATCGCTCACTTTGTCCCTCCCTCGCGCAGCATCACCGCAGACCAGATGGTTCACAAGCAGTGTTGTGTGAATTAATCCGCAAAAACCACACAGCTGACCTACTTTCCACAAAATTTTCGAATAATTATCACACACTTTTCGTTCACATCTGTAGTTTCTGTTACCAGTTAGCTCAATCTATATCCGTAATCACATACTGTTCGGAAATGTCGTGGTTGTTTTCAAAAGTCAGCTACTCGACGGTAGGTAACCACGTTCACTTACTGTACACAATGTAGTTACTCGTAATGGCCAACGGCCTTGCCGTAGTAGTAACACAGGTTCCTGTCATACCACCGAAGTAAAGCGCTGTCGGGCTGGATTAGCACTTGGATGGGTGACCATCCGGTCTGCCGACTGCTTATAATGGATTATACTGTAAATGATGAAAGTATGTGAATGCAGCTTGCCGCTAACTTGGTGTAATGTCTCTCACACATAAACCTGTACAGTAAAGTAAGGGCCTCCTGTTTTATCTTTAGGCTGATCCGTGATAAGACAGGCAAACAATTATACTAATGGAGGATTCTGCGTATTTTCTCTAATTTCATTCGCTCTTTCTCTCTCTCTCTCTCTCTCTCTCTCTCTCTCTCTCTCTCTGTCCTTTATCTATATACAGTTTTAAATATAATATTTCATTACGTGAACTCAGCCCAATAGAATCTCTGGTGGAGCCCTTCGTCTTAATATTCAGCGGCTGGCTTGCTGTAAAAGATCTTTATATCTATTATTATTGTTGACGTGTTGGTAAATGTGCCAACACCTTGTAGATAGAGGAGGCCGAAATCTAACGCAGACGGGCGTGAATTCTGGAACAGGATAAGTAGTGAAAGCTAATAAGAAAAGTATGCAGCTCCTCGAATACTTAACTTTATTCTATCCTTGTGGTACATCGCTCTTGATAATACAAATAAGACTATCTTCAGATACGGTTAATGGCGCCTTGCTAGGTCGTAGCCATGGACTTAGCAGAAGGCTATTCTAACTGTCTCTCGGCAAATGAGAGAAGGCTTCGTCACTGTAGTCGCTAGCAAAGTCGTCGTACAACTGGGGCGAGTGCTATTCCGTATCTCGAGACCTGCCTTGTGGTGGCGCTCGGTCTGCGATCACACAGTGGCGACACGCGGGTCCGACATGTACTAAATGGACCGCGGCCGATTTAAGCTACCACCTAGCAAGTGTGGTGTCTGGCGGTGACACCACAATTGCTAAGCGCTGCATTCAGTTGGGAAAATCGATCGTTTGAACAATTCGTTCATTTTACGACAGATTTAGAATTTCAGATGTGTCCGAAGCCTTTTTGGACGATTTTATAAAATCTCGGTGATTGCAGGCTCTCTTCGTCACAACTGAAACTTCCCCATTAATTACAGGGCCAAGACAATCATCAATGATTCAGACAGAGAAATCATTCGTCATTCACTCTAGAATAAAAGGGTCACAAACCTTATTTCTGAGGAAAATTGTATATTCAATCCATCTCCATTACATGTTCCGTTTTCTGGTGATTCCAAGTCTTACTTAATTTGCGTTTACAGTTTTTCTCTCTCTTCAAATAACCCGCTAGTGGCACAAACGTTAATAGCTCGCTTTAGCGAGAAGAAGAGCAAAAATGTCTCTTTTAGCAACCCGACAATCTTCCAACAGATACTTCCGAAGCTGTCCTCGTTATCCGTCCCTAACAACCATGGAGAATACATATATGTATCTTTGTTCTTCCAAAGAATAAACGTACTAGAAAAACACCTTGGCGTCGACGAGCTGTCGGCGCATATATTACTAGAAAATCCGATCAGATACTTTCCAAAAGTGAATAAATGTGGATGATTTGATTGATAATTATTAATTATTGCGTGGTAGAGGGTAATTTTCCGTGGGGAGATTACATGCTGTTTGCAAGCGGGGTACACACAACCCTTGTGAGGCAAACTGAGGAGCTACTTGATTGAGAAGTAGCGGCTCCGGTCTCGCAAACTGATATACGGCCTGGAGAGCGGTGTGATGACCACATGCCCCTCCATATCCGCTTCCTGTGGGCTGAGGATGACACGGTGGTCGCTCTGTACCGTTGGACCTTCATGGCCCTGTTCTGGAGGAGTTTAGTTTAGTTTTAGTTACACGTAATCTCCTAGTGACTTCTCTTTCTATCTCCTAAGCTTAGAGCAATAAATAATCAGTTTTTCATTGGGGTATTTGTCTGTTTACTGTAAATCATCTCAAATTAGTTATGTCATTTTATGCCCATAACATGATTTTCTTATTAGCTACAAAAATGAATTGAAAATCATTTGAAAGCCCGCTAAAACGCTCCATTTGAATTACGTGTTGCCTGTGGCTTCACTGGTCAGCTCGCTGCTTCTACTGTCGTTAAGCTCACTCACAGTGTAATCTGGTTACGGAATTAACGTTTCGGAAGATGTAAAGTATCACATTGTACAAATACATCCCTAAAAACCCCTGAAATATTTTTTTTTGGGGTTCTTGATCTCTGAAGGCTTGATTTACCTCGAAGATAGGCTTTCCCACTGTTGCAAGGAAGTACAGCGTCGTTCAACGACATTTAACTCACAGTGAGTGTCATTGCATCCAAAATCACTTACATGCTGCGGTAGCTCAGTTAGTAGGACAGTGGACTATTATAGTTAATAAACTGTGTTATCTCTCGTCCGTTGGTTTCAGGTCCGGTCGGAAGGTAAATTTCAACTCATTTGTAAACGACTCAACAGATTTAATGTAAACCAAATTACATTGACAAAACTTCAAAATAACGATTTGAAACATACTACTGTTGAGTTTACCCTACCGTTTGCATGCCCTTTCATGTGGAAACACTGTTCACGTACGTCACTTTCAAGAAGATTTCTAGTTAACGTGCCCACAAGCTTTTTACGTTGTTGGAAATAATCTTTTTTATTGGATCAGGGAAAAGAATACCTACCCTTGCACATATTGCCGATTTAAATGGATGGAGCGTAAACGCATCAGATTTCGGAAGGTTTCCACAATCAGCGTTCACAATATCCCTTACCATTATTATTTAAAAGTTGTAAAAGCACTTCCTCTCACTAAATAACTAACTGTTTGCGGAAAAAGCACCGTAAAATTAGGAAACTATGGCTAACACTCTTGTAATATAAGCAGAGGTTCATGTTACTACTTGTCTGCGACGTCATCAGAGCTTAAGCCAATAACAGAATAAGAGTAGTTTCGATCACATGATCAAATTTTGAAATGTATGGTTTTTAAGCTTTAATTACAAAAAAATGACGGATATTTTGTGGTTATATCGACTCAAAATGCATTTTTAATGTTATAGTCACTCAGAATTACAAAAATTCGAACCGTATTTTGAACGCAGGAAAATTGTCTATTATAGTATTTACTAGTCATCAAACGTAAATATAACTTGGATTGCCAAATCTTGTATCTGTGGAAGAATTAAAGTCTACAAGAATGGCCGGCCGAGGTGGCCGAGCGGTTCTAGGCGCTACAGTCTGGAACCACGCGACCGCTACGGTCGCAGGTTTGAATCCTGCCTCGGGCATGGATGTGTGTGATGTCCTTAGGTTAGTTAGGTTTAAGTAGTTCTAACTTCTAGGGGAATGATGACTTCAGAAGTTAAGCCCCATAGTGCTCAGAGCCATTTTTCTACAAGAATGAAAGGAAGTAGAAGAAATTGACACTTGATATTATACAATTTCAGCATCAATCGTAGGTCGAAGTCAGTGACGCATGATAATAACGCGAGGAGTTTCATTAGTATTCCACAGAATCTAAGTAACGTTAGCGCAGGTATCCAAAGGAAATGATTCCGAGTCTGTTACTTTTACTCGAGTACTGCCTCAGAGTCACTGTCCCACAGCAGTACACCAGGGCGAGACGACTAACTCAGCAGTGCTCAGAGGAGAAGAGCGATGTTTTGAATGAAGTCCAGGAGGAGTGGCTTAGTGCAGCTGACGATAAACTGCCTCAGGTGGCTGCCCGGAGGGTATGTGACTTCTGCCTGCCCTATGAGCGGTCATATTATCGTTTCATAGTTTGTCAGATGATCATTTTGAAAGGACGGTGGTCACGTTGTCCATAGCCTCTGCCATCGAGCCATCACTATTTTCAGAAAACAAACAAATGAAACTACAGAGATAACTATTAACCTTACCTTAGCCTTCAGCTACGTCCCTGAATTCATCCTCAAATGCGTCCACAAATGCCTCGATTAACTTCTTTCTCTCTTTTCCGCCCAGTGTAACTTCTCATTAAGCTTTTCAGGAAACAATCACTCTTACATCAAGTCAATTTCCTACACCAACAACGCAACAAGTGTCGAAACTTCGTTTTTGTTAATATAGACAATAAAAATACCTACGACTATGTACGGCCAACAAAATCTGCTGATAGGATCTTAGAATCAATTACATGGTCCAAAATGCCTCCTTCCTAACTAACCGTCCGTTCTGCACAGCAATGAACAATATACACTCTGACATTTTTGTCCAGCTACAGGCATGGTCGAAGAATCTGTCCTTTTTTTATGGCTCATTAGTCTTTTGATTGCTTTGATCCAGCCCACTAATATTTCCTCTCCTCTCCCATAATTTCAGAGTAGGACTTACAATCTATGAGCATATTTTTAACTTCATCACAGAGTTGATGTTCCTAAGATGCGAACCTACTCGAGTGCGTTTATAACACACTTCTTGCCGTCCACTTTAGGCTCCATTCACTACAATAACACATCAAAAATACTGTTCCTGACGCAATCAATAGCTCATACCTATCAATCCTGCGAAAACCGGTCATTAATTACAGAAAAAACTAACTGCCTATTCTGTTCCTGAGACCAATACCTCACACTCCACATCCGTCCTATCCACCTAATTAAATAATGAAACACCTACAACTTACACCAGGTCAAAAATCTTCTTGTTACCTCGACCTATTAGCCATCCGGAAAGAAGCCTACAGCAAACAACACTACTAACTAATTGAACGTAAGAGTTAAATTCCATAGCTTTCCCAAAAATCAATTACTTCCGCCACATACATCCCACATCCATTTCATATCCTCTCAGATACCTTTCTAATCCACAATCCTTAGCATTTCGGTCCTCACTGAGGTAAATAGGTCACATAATCAAGTCGTTAATTTCTTGTTCCTTTGTGACATTATAATTTATTTTTACGTTGTTTTCGTTTGCGTAGACTAAAGTCTATAGAGGAGACACACAATTTCTGCTAGTCCCACATCAGTAGGGGCAACATAAGCAATGGAAGAGGTGCCTCCAGATGTTGGCGGGCTAGCTATTATATAGTACAGTCTGGTTTCAAAGCCACGTGCCGCCACTAATATCTGAGTCCACCGCTGTCACCAACATACGGGAGAGCGCATACAGCCGTCAATAATGGATAACTGAACGGCCTGCAGTACTGGCAAAGTAAGTTGACGCCCTTTGGATTCGATTTTAGAAACATCTCTGCTATGCTGCGTTGTCGATGCCTTGGTGAACGTTCATAACACTTGAGACAAGAGGAAGTTGTAAGTACTGCGGATGGATGGATGATATGGGAAGGGTTGTGTAAGAATTGTCACAACTGACAGATAGATCTAGTACACATATCCAAATGTGAAATAATGCAAACTAGGCTTAGCAGAGGACTCGTGGAGATGGAGAGAAATGTAAACACTAATAGCCGTCTACCCCTAGAGAAGAAGCTTGGCACATTCACCTCCTTTATAAAGGGATTTAGAAGCATCTGGATCTGGCGAGGAATCAATTGGACAATAGTCGCCAGAGTCAATCAGCGCCAGGTCGGCGCCGTAATAGGTGTCCCGATGCACGCACTGTCGTATCACAGTGCTGACACCATTTGATGACTGCACTCTGAGAAGCTGCAAAGCAGTTGCTGTCACTAGTCATAATCCTCGCTGAGGTGTCCAAGGCACGACCCAGGTGGAGGAAAGTGGGACACCGTGCATCATGAAATCTTCCACACATTTCATAACACTCCGCATAATAAAGATATCAGATGAGAGTGAAACGATCCCACCCATTGCTGGCTAGGTTATGGCTTTGAGGTCAACCTTATTCCCTTAACTCAGATCTCCTTCATTACATCTTCAGACTGTAATTTAGTTATGCCCTCCGCTGCAGGCGGAGTTTGGGCAGTTGTTATTGCTCGTTATTACAGAATAGTTTTTATCTTATTACTTAATGCTCAATTTTCACTTCCAGTTGTCCCTGGATTTAAGCCACGGTGGAGAGTCTTTGTGGGGAAAAAGTAGTTCGACATAGTAGGTGCCGGAACCTAGTGCTTTCTGCCCACAAGATCAGAAAGCCGTCCTGATCCATGGCTATGTCATGGGGGGAGAGTGATATTGTGTTTCTTCTCTAATCGGTTGGTTGTCGATTGTATGAGACGACCTGGAGAATAAGAACAGTCTCCAGGCGCCTGGCTGGCCGGTGACACATAGTCGCTACGCGTACTTCAGCCGCTCCGCTTCCGTTTGACGGTGCATCCTTCTTGGTGTGTCACAACAAAGAAGCGACGGGAGAGGTGAGGCTGAGGGAATTTCTCGTTCAGGTAGACGCCTGATCACAGTCATGGGTTAAGAAGCGAACTGGGACGCAACCCTTTGTTGTAGCGAAGCAAGTTACACGATAGGAAAGTTTCAAAGACTCACATTCGCCGACGACCTGGCGCCGGAACAGCTTGTTGACCCTACAGTCTCTGTATATGTCTCCCATTGTATTCCTTTCTCTCTATCTTCCTACGTTGGAAAGTCAACACGAAAAATGTTAGATTTTGTTAGGAGGTTATGACAAGATGGCAACCTCCCACTGTCCCAATTGTCAGTCTGCAAAATTCACGTATAAGGGATATGAGTGGTAGATTCTCCGTCGGCTGATTGGTGGATGAATTTATGATAGAACATAATTGGATAATAACAAAAAATGGCTCTGAGCACTATGAGACTTAACATCTGAGGTCATCAGTCCCCTAGAACTTAGAACTACTTAAACCTAACTAACCTAAGGACATCACACACATCCATGCCCGAGACAGGATTCGAACCTGCGACCGTAGCAGTCGCTCGGTTCCGGACTGAAGGGGCCTAGAACCGCTCGGCCACAGCGGACGGCTTAGATAATAACAAGTTCAAGTGATTTTCTTATGAAGAGTCCAAGCAGGGCTCAGAAGCTAAGTGGAAAGAGGATTCTAGTCTCTACCTTCGAGGCAAGCAGACGTAAGATTCTAGTCTCAGACTCCGAGGGAAGCAGATGCAAGATTTCGGTGTAAGACGTTTCCTGATTTCTGTTGTTGGATTTGGAGGAGATCAGCTTCTGCTGAGTGAGAGCGCTGTTTTCAGATGAGACGAGGACTCTTTGATGTTAATCGCTGCTTTTCTAAATGAGTTGTTACGTTAGATATTGTTGATTCTTAGACGACGGTCTCAAGACACGAATTTCGTTCAAATTAACTTCAGAAATTTCACGGACATTGTTAATGTTTAGAACAGAAATTAACTACAAACTAGTTAATCGTGTCCAGATGGTAATTCCGAATGTTTGGTGTTGGTTCCTTTGCATGTATGAATAACCTATATATAGATGTAATATGACCGTCCATGCAAATGTTTTTTGTATTGGAATATACAAGCACTGTGGCCGTGTTTATTAGAAATAATTAGGTTCAATTTCTTTTAACGCTTGTTTTCTCTGACGCGCGTACACATGAGGGTTTTGTTTGTTGTGTTAGTAATCGCATAAGAATACTGGATAATCGTCTTGTATGACTTATTCATATTCGAATCCCGCATAAATTGTTGAATTCATCAGTACAAACGAGAGGATCAGGAAATAATCGTCATAAATATGAATCAATTGTTTCTTTTTCGCAGATAGTATTTTCCTGTGTCTTGTCACCTAATGATTGCAGCGTACAGGTATCTGCAGTCTGCAGTTCTGTTTAAACTCTCACTATCAAGTTAATCTCAGTCCACCTACGTTAATCCTAAGCAAGTCAACACCTCTTGTTGTAGCTTAGTATCACTCCACTCAATTCTAAACCACAAATTTATATGAGCAGTCAATACAAAAGCTATGTGTCTACATCTATAACGATATTTATACTCCACGAGTCACTGCGAAGTGTGAGACAGGGGATGCTCCGTATCCTGCCAGGTACAAGAGGTTCTTTCCCTTCCACTAACGTAAGAAACGCGAGAAAAATGGCTCCTTAAAAGTCTGCTTACGGAAGCAAAATAAAGGGTGCTCTGTTATATTCCTAGGTTCTTAGGTTCTTCAGTTAATACTTGCTCATTTTTTAAATGGAGAATTTCGTAGAATAGTTGGTGTCTTATCTTCATGCGTCTGCCAGTTCAAGTGTTTCAGCGTTACCTCAATATTCTCCCATGTATCAAATAAACCTGTGACTACTCTTCTTGCTTTTCGTTCCACACGCTCAGTATTCCCCGATAAGTCTGTGTACGAGTACACACACACACACACACACACACACACACACACACACACACACACACACACACACAAACACCTGAGAAATATTCTACGATGAGCTTCTCGAGTAAACTAAGTCTGGTACCTGCTATATTTACGACGGAGTCTGTGTGATGTTTTCATTTCATATCTCAACAAACTGCTACATCTAGTTATTTGTGGGAGTTGCGTAGCTCTAATTGTGGCTAATCTATGACCTATTCATAGATTACCACGCATTTACGTATAGTGCAATGCACAGATTTACGTTTCGAATTATTTAAAGTAAGTTGTCAGTCATTGTGAAACATTAAAATCTTACCAAGACATTATTGAACTTTCATTTAAAATATTTCAGATAATAGTTCATCACGGATAACTGCATCATCTGCAACAATTTTGATGTTGCTACTAACTAATAGAGTTCCCCAGGTCACCAATATACAGTACCTATGTAAAGGAAATATTCCAGTAAACTTCTCTGGACCACGTGTGACATTACTCATACATAAATCGATGATTTTACATTGAAGAAAATATACTGCATCCTACCTAGCAATAAATCCTCCATCCAGTCACGAAGATCACTTGATACCCCTTATGTTCATACTTCCATTAATAAGCGCTGGTATAGTAGTAAGTGAAGTGCTTTTTGTAAGTCCATAAATAATGCACTAAACTGATGGCTTTCAGGGTGTCAAGTGTGGAAAGAGTGATCCGAGATTCGCTTGATTCTTGTTTTCGGAATGAATCCTGGCACTGTGTAGATTAGTCCACGTGAGGTATGAGCTCAGATTATGTCCAAGGATACTGCAAACAGATGGAAGTCATTGATGCTGGACGGTGAATTTGTGGACTATTTCTGCTACACGTCTTGTTGACGAGTTGAACCTTTGTTCTCTTTCTTCTAGTAAGAATATCATTGGGCTTCACGATTTTGTTAAACTTTAGCAATTAGAGCTGTATCCCAAAACCACTGACAGTAGTGTCCAGATTATTTACCTTTGAAGTTGTGAGAGAATTAAACAGGGCCAGTACTTCTGTGTCCTCATTGGCAAAGGAACATACTAACTTCGGCGCAACTAGCAGCCCTTACATATGAACAGAATTTGTTTAGGTTTTATGAGGGGTCTTTTAATGAGATTGTACTACAATAGTCGCTGAAGGCTTCCTACATCAGCTTCAGACAGCTTGACGCATTTCATTTAACGTTTCTCTGTCAACGAATCTGTTCATTGTCTTACATCTATTGTTTAGTGTTCTTTGTCCTATTAGAAGTTTTTACAAAGATTATAATACGACGAGTCTCTCACATCCTTAAATGTTCTGCTAGGTAAATATCTACAAGAATTTCGTCAACTACTCTAACAATTTCAGCTAGGATTGTTCTTCATAATGCCGCCTTGTCTTGAGTGTTTATAGTTCCTCTGTGAAATAAGATATAACTTCCTCTTTACTTACTGCACTGAAATGTGTATCTTTATAGTTGTTTCAGTTTAACTTTATACTTCGATATTTATCACTATTGTTACAACTGACTCACGGTTTCTGATACCAGCTACAACGTGGACATTCCCAATGATCTCACATCTATTTGTTGCCAGTCAGATGTAATACAATTCCGTCTTGAGTACGCTTCAGAAGTATCTGTTCTCAGAATTTTTTTGAGCAATTATTTAATTTTATTTCGGAAGATGTCTTGTTATACAAGAAACTGTAATTATCTCTGTTGAATCTTGGATGATTAATGTCTCGTCTAATGATGACGATTTGGTTGAGGAAGGTATGTTCTATCCAGCTGAGACTATTTCTGAAGTTTTTGGTTATATTTACCTTAAGTGACATGTGGAAGCAGCGGAAAATTTCAATCTGTATGGCCAGACAGGGAACTGAAGCTTTCTCTTATTGAATACGATTCCAGTGTGCTGACTACTGACTCACCTCGCAAGGGCAAAACGGAAGCGGAAGGGCGGGGGGAGGGAATTCAAATATCTCTGTTAATTTCTGTTCAGCGAAAACCGAATGACATACCGACATTGATTCTCGCTGTCCAATCCCTATATAACGAGCTGTGACCTACTGTGTCTTTCCCCGAGTCCCATTCAGTATAAGGCGAAACTTTCGGCCTTTTACAACAAAGTGCACTTGCAACATACGTTGCCTTTGCGTACAAATGATACGGTACTTTGTGTTTTAAGTGAAATATAAATAGTTCCTCTGCATCCCTACTAGCGAAGGAAGATGACGGAATGTCCCTGGTACTCTTAAGAGAGCTAGGAAACGTGATTACTTTTTCGTTTACTTTCTTTGCTAATAAGTCCACTGAAGTGTGCAAATATCAACACGGACGAAAAGCCGTTCTCAGTAATTCTTAATTTTCACATTCAGGTCCCATTAACTTTTTGTAGCAAACTATCTCAAAGCAAATGTTGACGCTTATATCAAGTTAACCGCACGAGGAGGTAATTAAAGTTCACCATTAATGTTCAGGTTTGACAACATAAATTCTAATTTCCACAAAATATTTACACCTTCAATAAGACTATTATTAAAGATCTCATTTATCATGCGAATACGTATGGAAGGTGGTTGATAACTAAGTATATTCAGTTATGAGGTACAATTTTAAATTAAACTCTGAGTTTTCGATAGAACAGTTACTTCGGCAAATTCCAGTTCACGGAAGTGATACAAAGAGCGAAGGAAACAATAGATAACAAAGTACATTGCATCTCGTATATGTTGTTACCTTCGAACAAATTCACTCCCTACTTTACTGTATTGTTACTCGGATATGTACATGTGAATGCGGAAAGCGCCTGTTCGATTAGGTGTCAACCTGGACTTCTAACACGGTGATCTGATGTGGCAAGAATGTCTCACATCAACTTTGAAGAAATTATTACTTTAATCTATTGCAATTCTTAGTTATTAAATACAGTTTGCTTATTGCTGTGTTTTCCTCTGTGATCACTTTACTCTTGATTATTAGGCAGAGACATGGAATGACTTTATGGTTTGACTGAATACGTACCAATAGATATAATAAGCAACTACTGACATCTGCACAACTTAATACTCTTTGCCATGAAGAGGAAAAAGTTCCACTCAGTTTTATTTTATGTTCCAATCTCAGATAGTTTCTTTTACTGAATGGTTTTATCGAAAGTCCTAATTTTCAGTAGATAATGATGTAGTTAACGAAATTTTTCATCCACTCGTAACTTCGTATAACGTATAATGTGCAAACTCTGGCACAAATCTGTTTGAATTCGAGCTGCATCTAACTTTACTAAAATAATTTTTCAAAGTCGTGACACTGGTAACTTTAAACAATCACGGAAGATACAACTTCTGCTATGACTCTTTTGTATTAAATTTTTGAGAAAAAAGTCCGGTCATTTTAAGTACATTGAAATGTTCTGTGCCTAAACAGACTCTGTGTGCCGTATTTGGTCAACAAATCAGTTCCCTTCAGTTCTAGTATCACTGCGTAGGAAGCTAGTGGATGTCAGACTCAGACGTTGTTGACAAAAATTTCAACCTTGATACAAACTAAAACGATGGAAAGTAGTGTTAGGCAATGGGCTAGCATAAATGTTCATAAATAAGAGCAGATAAACTGTCGTTTGGAAGAAAACAATTATACTTTCTCAACACCAAACATATAGGGCTATACTACGAGGGTTGGAACATAATTAGTGGCATCTATTTTTTCACAACCCATATAAAAGAGTTACATGTTTTGACCTGTTACTGTCCATCAAAGTAGTAACCAGCGTTGTGTAGAGCCCGTTGCCAGCGATGTGGAAGGCGTAGTATACCGGTAGCAGAGCCTGTTCTGTGATGGTGTGAATGGAGAGGTCTACTGCCTGTCGAATCTCTGGACCAGTTCTGATGCGAATCCCACGAAGTGGTTCCTTCATCCTCGGAATCAAATCAAAGTCACAAGGACTTAGGTCCAGGGAGTATGATGGATGGTACAGTACTTCCCAGTCCCATCGACCGAACAGAGGAACTACAGCTTGCGCTGTATGCGCCCTCGCATTGTCGTGCAAAATGATGGGTAGTTTGCGCAGAAAGTGTCGCCACTTCTTTCGCAAAGCTGGTCGCAGGTGATGCTCCAAAAATGACAATAATACTGTACACTGACGGTCTGCCGTGGAGGAACGTAATGCGTTAGGATAACACCATCACAGTCGTAGACGAGAATCACCACAACTTTCACCATACTGGGGATCTGACGCACTTTCGACTTTCGCCGTGGCCCATAACGACGGCGTTCGTTTGACTGGCGTTTCAGTTTTGGCTCTTACGATGTGGCCCATGTCTCATCCGGTGTTACGATACGGCGTAAGAAAACCTCTCCTTCGCGCTCATAGCGCTCCAAGTGTGTCTGAGGAGCGTCGTAACGCATCCATTTCTGCATTGCCGTCAAGTCATACGGATCCATTGCAATTTTTCGCATGCCAGGGTGTTCCTTCGGGATACAAAGCACAGTTCTCTGCGCTAATCCGGTTTCGTGGGCGAGCTCACGATTCGTATGGCGTCGATCACTGTCCACTAACGTGGCAACAGCATGCACGTCTTCTTCAGAGACGCTAGGACGACCTGCCCGATGCATGTCTGCCACAGTTAGCCGACGTTCGTTGAAGGCTTTTACCCAACGTGCTACTGAAGACCTTCATCACACTGTCGTGCTGTACGACCTCTGGCACATTCAGTCTTGATCCAATTCCGTTGTTCCTGTTTCGAAAACATAGTGACACCGTTACGTTAGACCGCTCGCTAACAAGTGACTTTCCCTCGATTGTGCGCACGCCGGTGACGTGGGACGGGCGAGTGCATTTGCTCGGGGGTAAGGTAAGTGTGTCAACAATGTGTGCTATAAACGACAATAGTAGATTCCATTGCATCGTATCTCCACAGCTGTGTTTCCACTATTTAAGTTCCAACCTACGTATAAATGATTCATTTCCTTCCAGAGCTCTGTATTTTCCAAAGTGTTACATGTACTACTTCGGCCTTGCCGCCGTGGATACACCGTGAGATCACCGACGTTAAGCGCTGTCGGGTGTGGTCGGCACTTGGATGGGTGACCATCCAGGCCGCCATGCGTTGTTGCCATTTTTCGGGGTGCACCCAGCCTCGTGATGCAAATTGAGGAGTGACTCGACCGAATAGTAGCGGCTTCGGTCAAGAATACCATCTTACGACCGGGAGAGCGGTGTGCTGGCCCCACGCCCCTTCTCTCGGCATTCTCCACTGAGGATGACACGGCGGTCGGATGGTCCCGATAGGCCACTCGTGGTCTGAAGAAGGAGTGCTACATGTACTACTACGACTGATGCATGAATACAACGGTAAACTCAAGGAGTTTGCATTATGGCCACCAGTTGATGTTACGAGCACAATTCCTTGAGAAAATGGTGGCAAAGCAAGAAATGAGGTTTTGTGTCTTACAGACTGCGAGATGTTTACCTGTTACAACAGTGCAGCATGCATTCAGAAGGAAGTTTGTAAAAGCATCGCCATAGAGACAGAGGATTGTGTGTTGGTACCGACAATCTATGGACGCTGGTTGTCTCTGTAAACAGAAAAGTACTGGTCGCACAAGAGAGCCAGCTGCAACCGTGGGGAGTGTGAGTGAAAGTTTCGTAGTCGCAAGAAAATCAACGGTCATCGCAAGTGACGAACACGGAACACCGTAGAAAATTGTGTGGAAGATTTTTCTAAGGCACCTACATGTCCAACCGTACCGTCTGCAGCTCGTGCTAAAATTAAAACCGGTAGTTAATGGCCGGTGCCTTCAATTTTGCATCACAACGTAAGGTGCACTTTGGGATGGAAACTTCGTATCTAAGGTGATATTCAGCGACAAATTAACCTTCCACTTATCAGGAAAGGAGAATCGCCACTAAAAATCGTAATGAAACTGTCGTTCTTGAACGAAATTCGCCGGAAGTTAATGTTTTCCCTCCAGTTTCAGAGAAGAAGCTGAATGGTCCGTTTCTGTTCAGTGAGAAGAGTGACTTTCACCTCTTACCTCGGTACATTGCAGTTGTGGTTTTTTATACAACTGACTGGATTTCACCTGCCAACAAGACGGGACACCCCTCATTGGAGCATCGATTTCTGTTGCTACCTAAATGACGCACTTTCACATCGCTGCATTGGGTGTAGTGGTGAAGATGACGTGGTTCTGTTCGGTTGGCCCTGACAAAACACGTATTGACCGTTTCCTTTGGGGTACATTACAGATCGTATTTATGTATCCCTATTGGCAAGAACACTGGATCACCTCAGAGAACCCGTGATCATTGACAGGATATTGCCACACAACGTATACTTCAAAGCCGACTACCGCTTAGACAGGAATCGTGTGACCACAGGAACACACATTGAACATTTGTAGAAAGCAAAATGAAAATTTGTGTTTACGGTTATATTCACACGCCGTACATATTCGTACACGCAATACTTTGGAAAATATAGATCTCTGAAAATGAATGAACCATTTACAGTAGTCTTTTGTATAGAAGTAATGCGATTTACGAAGTCAGAGATTCATCTTCATTCGTACGACACTCCGATGTGACAGCTAATATTGCTCAAAAACAACGCATAGCTGAGAAATGATAGAGCCTCTTAATTTACAGTTCTGTCGCGAATTTGGAGCACAGTACGCTTCTTAATTTACTCTATGCCGCCAATCTTTATTACGCGGGCCACTATTGCGAGTATTGCACCATCTCCAGCTGTCGTAACTACTGCCATTAACTCATGATTTTCATCCTTGCAAAAAAACAATAACGCTCCGTTGCTTCTACTGCATGAAGACAGAGGTTACTGCTGCATGTAGATTCAAACAAATGCTTGTCACTTTCCTATAATTTGTATGGTCGAAAATTTCCAATTTATACATCTGTTTTTATCCACAAAATTTCGGTTTCAGATCCGCCATTCCTATGTTATTTTGGAAAATTGTGCATGAGATTCAAAATATACACGCGAAGCGAAATTGACGATTGAAATAAATGAAGCGCACAGCTAGCGCATGTCCTGAGACTTAAGCGTGCACCTGACGCTGCCTGTGTCAGGGGCTCACGCAATGGGAAGGTACGCACAATACACAAAAATAAACGAGTAACACGTCCAACGCAAAGTTACGTTTTTAAAATTGTAAATGAATGTTTACTGTAGCGAAATGAGAAAACGAACTACAATTAGAGATAACACACTTGAATTCACTTTGCAAACACATTTACTAGTGCCCTGTCGCCCACAGAAACTGTATTGTTCTGCATCACATCCAGCACAGAAAATACACTCACATCTTGACCATTGAAACTGTGTCACGTCAACATATTTTCGAAGTGCCTTCCGTTTGCATCAAATACACGTTTGCAGACGGGTACCGAGAGAGTGTTGCACAGGTTGTAGAGTTTCTACAGAAATTGCCGCACACGCTGCAGCAATACGATATTGCATATGCTCAACTGTCGTTGGAGGTTCTTGATGCAATCTGTCTCTCACTGGGCCCCAGAGAAAGAGGTCTAATGGCGTCAAGTCGGGGACTGTGCTGGCCATCGCACAGTACCTCCCCGTCCCATCCACCTATTTGGAAATGTCGCATCTAGAACGTCTCTGACACTTTTGCATTATGTGCGGGACATTCATCATGTTGGAACCACATAGACGAGTTTCCAAACCGAGAAGCTCCATGAGGAGCGCTAGTGTGTGTTGAAGAAATGATGCATATCGCTGTCCATTCAATGTTCCACGGTAAAAATAGGGACCTACAATACAATTAGCAGTGATACCGCACCAAACATTGACACTCCACTGTTGTTGATGAGCAACTTGGCGAATCCAGTGGGGATTTTGCACGGACCAGTAATGTATGTTCCGCAGATCCACATTATCATGATTTGTAAATGAGGCCTCGTCCGTAAACAACGTATTGCTTAGAAATACTGGATTACCTTGCAACATCTGAAGTGCAAAGCGACAGAATGGAATGCGGGATTCAAAGTCATTCCCGTACAGTTCTTGGTTCAGTGAGATATGGAATGGATGAAACCGAGGCCGATGCAAGATTCTGCACACACTACTCTCGCTTATTCCTACACCTAGTGCAATTTCTCGTACACCCACCTGAGGACTGTGTGCTACAGCAGCCAGAACAGCGATTTCGTTTCCATTGCCAGTCGCTGGCGTTGTCGTTGACGTTTTGTGGGAGCCCAGCTTCCTGTTTCCGTGAGTGTCTTGCAGATTTTGCCAATGGTTGGACGTGACGGACACCCCCGATCTGGGTAGCGTTCAGCATACAATGTCGCAGCTGCGGTTGCATTTCTGTGACATTCGCCATAAATTAAAATAGTGTCTAGTTTTTCTTCATTACTGAAGGCCGGCATATCGACAAATGTAACAAGCCACAAGAAAACAGGTTTTAGTGTGGCAACGTATGTGAGTTACGTTACAGTATGAGAGCAGGTCAGCAGACCACATGAGACACGACACATTGAAGGTAGAGCGTGCCGTAGTAATATTGTTATGTTTACGGCAGTATACAGGTGCCAGTGCAGGCAACCCCTGCTCTGAGCACAGTACTAAATGCGATGCATTACGTCAGAAACTGTGACGCCGTTGCTATCCCTCCTTTACAAGGCACATGTTTCTGGACTGAACTGAGGTTTAGAAACGAGAGACCAAGTGTGTTGCCACTAATTGTACCTCTAGTTGTCATTTCGCAGCAATAAACATTATGCGCAGGACATCCATCATACTGATACCGCATTATTTGACACATTAGAAGAGGTGGGCAGGTTCAAGTTAGGTAGAGATAAAGAAGGGGCTAAAATATCCACTTTTAAGAGTGCCATCAATGAAATATGGGCCATTGATGTGTTGTCATACATTACCACACCATACATTAACACTCCGCTGACGTACTACGTCAATCACATCACGATAACCGGCAGTGTATCTATTGTTGTTCCACAGATATTTGATTTGAGGTGTGTTGTCATACATTACCACACCATACATTAACACTCCGCTGACGTACTACGTCAATCACATCACGATAACCGGCAGTGTATCTATTGTTGTTCCACAGATATTTGATTTGAGGTGGCAAAGTTATGTGAGCCGTGTGTGTGTGTGTGTGTGTGTGTGTGTGTGTGTGTGTGTGTGCATGTGTGTGTGTGCATGTTGATTCACATGTACAAGGTCCGCCCCAGGTAGCTGAGTGGTCAGCGTGACAGACTGTCAATCCAAAGGGCCCGGGTTCGATTCCCGGCTGGGTCGGAGATTTTCTCCGCTCAGGGACTGGGTGTTGTATTGTCCTAATCATCATCATTTCATCCCCATCGACGCGCAGGTCGCCGCAGTGGCGTCAAATCGAAAGACCTGCACCAGGCGAACGGTCTACCCGACGGGAGGCCCTGGCCACACGACATTTCATTTTTTACATGTACAAAATAGAAATCGCAAACCTAACTTTCGCGGACGACTTGGCCATACTATCAGACAACGAAGTAACAGCAACCACACGAAGTACTGAAAGAATGCGCGGTAAAGCTGGGATGTAAGTCTCTTTCGAGAAGTCCAAATTTTTCTGCTCAAAATTAAACATAACAAACTTACACACAAAATATGGCAAAGTAAACAGTCTTGCACTTTTCAAGTATCTCGATATGGAAATGAGCGTTTGGGGTCATTGGCCGGGAGGCCCCTAACGGGGCAGGTCCGGCTGCCTTGGTGCTGGTCTTATTACTTTCAACGCCACATTGGGCGACTTGCGCGCCGGATGGGGATGAAATGATGATGAAGGCAACACAACATCCAGGCTCTGAGCGGAAAAAATCCCCGACCCAGCCGGGAATCGAACCCGGGCCCCTTAGGACAGCAGTCAGTCAGGCTGACCATTCTTTTTTTTTTTTTTTTTGTCTGTTGTTGATCGTTGTGTTTGGTCGTTACGGACGTCACATGACATCCGTGCAAGTTCGTATGTTGATCCTTCCGCTCAGTTCTTTTATTACAGAGGCCAACCAGCTCTCTGACCAAACACGCTGAGCTTCCAGCTATCGGGGCGGACAAGTATCTAGATGAACTCCTTGAACCTACAGGAGGAGAAAAGATCGCACAGAAGACTCGACTAAAAAGCATAAAGAGAGCGTTCGACAAGACAAAGCACTTATGTAATAAAAAATGCATGTCCATTCACACAAAGTCAGACACTACAACTCAGTAATCAAGCCTGAAAGACTGTATGCAGGTGGGACTCTAACACTCCATACGAAGAGGGACATGAAAAAGCACACTGAAGGAAGAAAGGAAAATCACAAGGAAAATTCTCGGCGCGAAGCTGACAGAAGAGGGATACAGATTACACTCTAGGAAAACTACAAAGAAGATGTCAAACTAAGCAGCAGATGTCAGAAAAATAAGGTTGAAGTTCTATGAGCACATCATCAGGTTTTCACCAAAACGACTCACCGAGGGAATTCTAACATACACAAAAAGGGTAAAATTAACAGTACCATGAACCACAGAAGTCGAATTGGACCTAGAAGCAGCAAAATTCGATCCAATAGAAACTGAAGACAGATATGTATACAGGGACACGATACACAAGTGGAATATGAGGTCAGAGGATCAAGTCTCAAAGAAACCAGCGACTGAAGTGGACTGAATATGGAAAGAGACTCCATGGAGAAAAAATGAGAGAATCGCGGAGGATCAGAAAGAACGCTCAAATGAGGCAAAATGCTTTGCGAGGTCCCACAGCGTGTCGACGCAAACGAATTATGATTAGAAGTTTCACACTTATAATAGTTGTGGTGACGATGAAAATACGTAGCAACACCATAGTGCTGTACATATTTGTATGCTGGACGTTTCAAATTAAAATTTGTGTTGGGGGATAGGAGATGTCGGGTAATTTCAACATAACGTTTCGTACTGATATGACGTGTATTTAGGAATTTTGTTGAGAAAGAGAATACATATTTTAATCATCCTTAACACTTTTAAAATAAAGACTCCGAATATGTGACAGATTTAAAAGAAAGGGAGGAGGGAAATGTAAAAATGCTCATAATGTTCCATAGGCGGAAAGCAGAGACAGTGAGAGAGAACTTCAGCATGGGCAAACAACGCGAAGATATATTTTTCTTTACACAAACCCTGTGTGCCCTGTCTTCAAACCTGAACTAACACCAAAGGACGAATTTGGAGAATAATATGGGAGATACGTAGCTGAAGATAAAGATAATCAGACCAGCAACTCCAGTGCTGTTAACGAAGGAAATTCTATGCCTACATAAATATTTCAGTATGGGTTCCATGTAAGGGATTTGCTTCGGAAATTGTTCCAAAGAAAGTGTGCGACTTGGGCTTGCTTCCTCAAAATACCTGTTGTTCTACAATAAGAGCAATAACTTTTTTTCTTCCGAACCAACCACTAAAAGCAAATGTTGGTATAACTTGTAACCTCCCCACAAAATTTGAATAAATAATAACAATAATATGATTCTAATTTTAGTGTAACCTCCCTACAAAAAATAATAAAATAAATATTATGGATAGTGATTCTAATTTTTGTGTAACCTCAGAACAAAATTGGTTCCCATTTATAACCTCCCTACAGAAATTCATTCACATTTAACCTCCACACAAAATTTGTTTCCCATTTAATGTACCCACAAAATTCTTTTCTCATTTAATGTAAGCTCGAAACAGAAAAATTCCTAAACCTCGGAATAAAAAATAAATTCAGTAACCTGGTAAATTTTGGACGACAGCAGCGCTGCGTCATGGCCCTGTAAGATCATTCTTAATTAAAAAGCAAAAATTCTTACCTCAATAAAGTCGCCAACTATCTGCTCTTACAATAACTTTTTCCAGCACAGCTCTGTGCAATGCTGGCCGATAGATTTGTCATTTATGAAAGGAAGCAACTGATTTTTCTGTTGCAACAATCGGAATGACCATGGATTGGAGAAATTAGTAAATTCTTTAAATTGAAATGAATGCTTGTTAGAAATTACTTTATATGACAAAGATTATTATTAGGACATTTTTAAAACATTTACATCAGAGTTCACATAACATTACTAGATATGCGCGAGGCTGCTTTTTACCTTACAATAATACTCAGGCTCCGGCATCGCTGCACCGCGACCGGCCCAGCCAACATGATACACTATACCAGACCAGAGCAGACTCCAGACCAGACAAGCACAGACTAGCCACAACTTACTGCTACAGCTACACAGTTCCTACTGCAGTCAACACTGCTCTCTGGTCAGCGATTCTCTTATACTTTGCATATCGCAGGTAACACATGAGCAATACATTGAAATTACATCTGCTCGGACCTCTTACATAACCCTCCACTGGGGGGGCAAAAATTTGGCAGCGATGGTGAGTCATTTGGACTTTTTCTTAATTAACTAAGTTTACAGTCACAGAGTATATATATATATATATATATATATATATATATATATATATATATATATATATATATAAAGTGCAGAACATGAAATGAAATAGAGTGCACATGCACTGAGTACAGAACATATCAAGAAATCACAAAATGTATACGCAATGAGTACAAAACATATTAACAAATGACATAAAGTGCATACACACTGTAGTACAGAACATATCAAGCAATGACAAAATGTATACGCAATGAGTACAAATCATATTAACAAATGACATAAAGTGCACACACACTGTAGTACAGAACATATCAAGCAATGACAAAATGTATACGCAATGAGTACAAAACATATTAACAAATGACATAAAGTGCACATGCACTGTATACCTTTTTACCATTTTACAAGAACTAGGATACGCAATGAATACAAATCATATTAACAAATGACATAAAGTGCACATGCACTGTATATATTTCTACCATTTTACAAGAACTAACATACGCAATGAGTACAAAACATATTAACAAATGACATAAAGTGCACACGCACTGTAGTATTTTTTTACCATTTTACAAGAACTAGGATAGGAAAGGGAAGGATTGCATAATGGTTGTAGCACAGTAGGTTGCACGTAGCTGCACTGAAAGTCCATATCTTTCTACAGAAGCACAACACCAAGTAAGACAATCTGAAGTTCTCTTCCCTGAAGTATTAATCAGAGTAGCCAACACACTGAAATGTCATATTAATATTCAATGTTATCATTTTGGTAGTACATTAGGTACACCAAACAGTGGAACCATAATAACATCTCCATTGTTCAAGGTGGTGGACACCATGATGTGTCAACACCACACTCTTTTACCAACGTAGAATTAGTGCAGAAACCAAATATAGTGCTCCATGATCATAAGAATAGACAGGACAAATGGATATTGCAGTAATTTCTGGTAATTAGGTCAGAAGGTGAAGGAAATTAAGTCTTATGCTAGTCATCATTGAGAATTACACTAGTCTATCAACTGATTTGAGTAACTGCTGGCACTCATTGCCTAGCTACTAAACATTTCTGTACTATGTATGAAGTATTACAGAGTATTATTCATAAGTCATCTGATTACAGTGAACATTGGCACTCATTGGCCAGTTACAAAGCATTTTTATGCATTATTCAAAATTGATCATTCAAAGCAAGAGTTAATTAATGGCATACCATTTCATAATTCATCTAGTTATAGTAATCATTGGCACTCATTGGCCAGTTACAAACCATCGGAAGTCATCATTCAAAACAGGAACTAATGAGTGTAGCATCAAGCTACTGGTGTTCATATATAATAGCATGTAAGTGACATAATACAAATTTAAAATATAAGAAATACTGGCATTCATTGGCCAGTTACTAAACATATAGCAGGTATTGAATATTACAAAACATTTTTCATCATTCAAGTGACATACGGCATGTTTAAAATAATTATTGGCACTCATTGGCCAGTTACAAACCATCAAAAGTCATCATTCAAAACGAGAGTTAATTATTATAATAGCATTTATAGAGTATAACAAAAATATTATTTACACAAATTATTGGCATAGCATGTATGCAGTATTACAAAATATCATTCACTATTACTCAGAACTCATTATTCAAGTGACATAGGACGTATTTAAAATGTAACACACTGTAACTATTACTAAAGGTCTGTGGTTAGAAACCATCATTCAGTATTACTCAGAACTCTCTTAAACTGGTAGCATTATTTGGGACTGGTAATACATTTTTTTTTGGTGCTAGCAATGCATTGCGTTGGGATCGATAATTAATTGCTGGGGCATGAAAATATTTGCTTTTGACTTATTGCTGCAAATAACGATTAATAACGTCATTCGTCATGAGTCAGCTGTAGCAAGGTTATGAAACAAGTAGAGTATATGTGATCACATTCATGAATAACACACACAAATGAGTAAAAAAAATGCAAGTACTAGAACAGGTTTAATGACTAACTGCTTATAGCACATTAATTTCATGAATAGCTTCTCCTGGAAAAATACAAAATGGATTATTAAGCTCAAAGAAGAAATGCATATTATGCTGAAAAGTAGTGAACTTCGAATTAACAGGTAATGAAACGTGTATTCAATATGTATGTACTCTAGCTGTCCTTTCCAAAAGATTCAGTCATTATACCATGCGACATAAAACATACTGTCAAAACGAACTGCAACAAATATTTAAATAACTACATAGCATCTCTTAACTAATAGTAAATATATAAACTTCATCATTATTCTCATCTGCAAGGAAAAACTTCATTATTGATATTGTCATAACTTCATTACTATCATCACCTGCAAAGAAAAACTTCATTATTCATATTATCATATTCTTCATATAACTATTCATCACCATTCATTATCATCTGCAAAAAAGACACTTCATTATTCATATCACCATTTACTTCATACAACTATTCATAGTATAGAGTTTCTTATTTCTAGCATATTTCATCACTAAAACTAAGATGTGTAGTTCTGTCTGACAGCTTGCATCAATCGCCTCCTATTCTGAAAGAAAAATAATTAGTTAAGACTGCTATCATACGATGTGTATAGTATATTCTTGTTAATGCTTGTTAATTCAAATCCATTTACTCTTCATGACGAGGTATTGCATCTTCTTTCGTTCATTCCGAAGGTGAAATTCCCATTTCATAGTAATCCACTGTGGTTTGTTTAATTTATTTCTTTTACACATTATTGCTCTCTGAAAATAATGAATAAGGGTTAATACCTTGCATTTACATCATATACCCATTAAACAAAAACTGTTTTCTAGTGATATAATTAAGCATACAGCATAGCATGACAGAAAACGTATTATGTCAAAAACATAGAGAGTGTTCAGGTGCAAAAATGTACACACAGTCTCATAATGCAGCAGCCAAGAGTGTAGAATAGTCAGGATATTCAGATATCGTAAGGAAAATGTCGCAGTCAACTGGTGTTTGTTGTATCTTAAAGATTTCGTAGTGCATACAAACAAAACAGGAAAACAAACATACATACACGAAAAATGGAAAATGTGCACGGTCTGATATATAACGACAAGAAAAGCGACCTGCTAACCTTACCTTGCCGGGCACTTGCCAAGAAAAAATATGATAATCATCAGTAAGTAGTCACATAAATATAATTGCATCATTGGTCATATAAAAATCAGAAAATGGCATTACAGTGTGATAAATCATAAAGTATGTTCATTCAATAAAGGGTTTAATATTGGAGACATGGTGATAGCCTTTACTTTTTCTGGTTCTCAGAGTTTCGACGTGTACTACATTGGGGTGAGGAATGCTGCGAATTCGATATGGACCTGCGTATAGAAGCTCAAGTTCACTACATCTACTTTTTCCTCTGCTGGATAAATAATGTGTGCGTACTAATATCTTCTGTCCAATGTGAAAGTCACGGCGTGTACAAACCTGTTTTTGCTGTCTTCTCCGGCGCTCTGCGGCACGTTTGATGTTGTTCAGCGCAATGTTAATTATTTCATGATGTCGTAGTCGACGAGATGTAGGAAAGGATACTAATTCTTTAATTTTGTTAGTTGGTTCAACATTTTTCAGTATAACGGTCGGAGATAGCTTAGTAGATTCATTTGGTATGGAATTAATTACATCCTGGAATGAGAGTATGTGTGTGTCCCAATCAATATGTTTTTTATGGCAGTATATTCTACATAGTTTACCAATTTCTTTCATTAGTCGTTCACAAGGGTTCGAAGAAGCATGGTACCTGGATATTTAGATCGGAGAAATGTTTCTAGCTCGTAACATACGTGTCCATATAGCAGATCGAAACTGTGATCCACTGTCGGAAATTACTTTCAATACATGCCCTACATGGAATAAAAAATGTTTTACAAATGCTTTCGAAACAGATTTAGCAGTAGCTTTGCGTAACGGAGTGAAGGTTACAAATTTTGAAGTGAGTTCAACAGCGACAAAGATGTAACAAAAACCTCTATTAGTTCTGGGAATCGGACCAAAAATGTCTACAGCGGCCATGTGTCTCAATTTAACAGGTACAATGGGATGTAACGGAGGAATATTTGAAGTCGTGTCTGACTTAGCTTTCTGGCAGATTTTACATGACGGTAAGACTCGTTGAATACGTTTCTCCATGTTGGCAAAATAACAGTTCTGTCTCAGTATAAGAAAACATTTTCTGGCTCCGTAATGTGTGTAACTTAAATGAGTATACCAAATTAATTTGTTAACAAGTTCGTCAGGAATACATAATAACCAGTTGTTGCTGTCAGGGTGAGAGCGGCGAAACAGAATATTATTGCGTACAGTGTAATGGTTTCTAATGGTAACATTATTCCTATCTTGCCAAAGGTGTTTAATTTCTTTCCATACGTTGTCTTTACTCTGCTCTTGTGCTATGTCTCGTAATGATGCCGAAATGAAATTTTCGAATGCAACGTGTTGAATATACATGACGCTGAAATTTGCTTGGCATAAGTTGGTTGCGATGTCTTGCTGATTGTTGCTGAGAGAACGGGATAGTGCGTCTGCTACAATATTTTGTGTACCGGGAATGTGAACAACTGTAAAATTAAATTACTGTAAATAAAGTTTCCATCTACTTAACCTGTCGTGTGTAAATTTTGCGGAAAGTAAAAACTGTATAGCTCTATTATCTGTCTAGACGGTGGTGTGTCTTCCATAAAGAAAATGCCTAAATCTCGTAAATGCCCATACAACACATAATGTTTCAAGTTCTGTAACAGAATAATTGCGTTCAGCAGGTGACAGAATGCGACTCGCAAAGGCGATGTTTTTAATTACTGTACAACCATCTTCTTCAATTTCCTGAAAAATGTGTACGCCTAAAGCGGTGTTAGAACTGTCGGTGGCAATGGAAAAATTTCTAGTGAGATCTGGGTGTGATAAAAGTGGTGCGTTCAACAAAGCTTGTTTCAGATTCACAAATTCAAAATGTGCTTGGCTATCCCAGGACCAAATAGTGTTTTTACCCGTCAATTGACATAATCTAGGGGCGTCTAAAGCAGAGTAAAGAATAAATTTACGAAAAAAGTTAATTAAACCCAAAAAGCTGCGTAGTTGTTTCTTCGTCGTAGGAACAGTAAGCTTGAAGTTTTTCCGGGTCAGGCGTAATGCCTTCTGCCGAAATTATATGTCCGAGAAATTTTGTAGAAGTTTTGCCAAAGTGCGATTTGCTAAGATTAACTGTGAGTCCTTGTACACGAAAAGTTCGTAACAGTTGTTCAAGAATCAGATTGTGTTCAGACCAGTTACCTTCTGCAATAAGAATGTCGTCTACATACGTTGTGATTCTGTCTTTTAATTCTGTCGGAAGTATAGTATTCGATCCGCGAATAAATGCTGGTGAAAAATTAGTTAAACCGAACGGTAATTTACAAAATTGATAACAGTCACCAAAGCAGAGAAAAGCCGTGTACTTTCTGCAGTTCGGATGGAGCTGAATTTGCCAAAATCCCGATTTCAAATCTAATGTGGAATAAATAGCAGTACCATGAAATTTCTGTAGAAGTTGTTCTAGTGTCTGTGGGCGATCTGTTTCATTAATAATAATGTCGTTGATGTGACGCGAATCAAGTACGAGACGAAGTGAACCATCCTTTTTCTTAACAATATGGAGTGCCGGTTCAATAATTCCTTGGTCAAGCATAGCTTGCAATTCTTTCTTAACTTGTTCTCTGTGAATATACGGAATGGGATAATGTTTGGCTTTAAATGTGTCGTGCTGTTTAACTTGAAATTCATACATAAAACCGGACATAGTACCAGGGACGTTGTCAAAAACTGGAGCTTGCTGTAAAAGAATTTTGCGTAGTTGCTTGCGTTCGTCGTCTGTATTTGCACTGCTCTGTTTAGCTTTATCAGAAATCATTTGTATAACGTCATAGTCGGCTTCGTCTGGAGTATTAATGTTGTGTCCGTACGTATCTGTAAACAATGTGGAATGACAGTCTATGTTACATGATGCGGAAATGACCTCTGTACGATTAATTGTTTGTTCTTCTGCAGATAAAGAGTGCTGAAATTCTAAAGCCAGTTGTGCATTTTCATCCTTTAACATTAAATAGGAGTTTTGAAAGTCAATAATTGCGTCATGTTGTACCAGAAAATTCGTTCCTAAAATAACGTCTGTTGTCAATAAGGGAACAATCCAAAAATTTGAGTGAAATGTATGACCTGCAATACAAAATGATAAATGTGTCTGTAATTTTACATCTACTCGTTTACCAGATACTGCTCCTTTTACTTTAATTATGCCTAATGGTAGCGTAGGATAGGTATTCTCTTTGTTACATTCGTTGAAAGTTTCCTCAATTATAACTGACATAGGTGATCCAGAATCGATTACTGCTGAAAATTTGGATGATCCAATCTTTGCTTCAACGACAGGGTGTGAAATGGGTTTTTGAATAACTGGTCTTTCCTGCAAAAGAGTGTCTCGGATGTCGTCAAAAGTAATAACATCTTCGTGAACAAAATTCTCTGTGTCAAAAGAATTGCTTGCGTTGCTGGAAGATGGAACTTGTACTGTATCTAGTCAAATTCTATCCGACGTGCTATTATTTGCGGGAGGATGCTGTGGCATTTCGACTATTAGTACTGTTCTGTTATTTCGTCCTGATGCATTAGGTTCGGGATGATACCGACTGTCTGGTTCATTCATGATAATCTGTTGTTGCGGATGATTCTGCTGGTGGTAAGACCGACTCTTATTACACGTACGCTGAAAATTGTGCTCATTACTTTTAGGTCTGTCATGATAATCATTGCTATACGGCGCGTTGCGATACGAGTTGAAATGATGTGTTTTCTGTACGTAGTAATTTCCTTGTTGCTATGCGTTACTATTTGGCGGAGCCGACGCTATACGTGTACGCGGCGAAACATTAAAGCTTCGTTGACCTTGCAGACTACATTGTTGGTTAGGTATGCTAACCGGCTGGTTTTGTTGCTGTTGTGGGGAAAAATCTCTATTGTTACCAAAATGCGTTTGCTGTTGCTGATAATTTTGCACATACTGATGATTAAATTTTTGTCTGGTATTAAAGTTCTAGTGGTTGTCATTTCTGGAGCGTCTAATGAAAACTGTCACTTTTAGTAAAACTCGTCATATCAGATTTCTTTACACGTTTCTAATCCTAGATAGATCGATAATTGAAGAGCTGTTTTGATAGATATAAAGGATAGTAAAAGAGAAGGCTGCAGTGCAGGAAACCAAAAATGAAATAGCACTACTACGACTCGGGGCCCTGTGCACGCTATGGCACATATTCATCGAAGTGTAATGAATCCCCTGAGGTCTATTACGCGCTGCAAATAAATTTTAGTTTCTGCGTTACAGGCAACGGCGCTAAAAATTCAAAAGCAAGTTGTTGTATCCAATCCAGTTCTAGTTCCTGCATTACAGTCCAAGCTGATAAAACTACAAAAGAAATTTGTCATATCCAGTCCAAAGCGTGTACCTGTGCTCTGTCATTTTTAAATACCTTAAATTTTCTCAGGGATAGAAAGTGCTTGTAATCAAAATTATCGTCTCTGTATGTCTTAGCAGGTTCAGGATTGTATGATAATATGTTTGTCTGTGACTATTCGGAATCTAACTCACGTACTCTCTATAAATTACCTAAATAATACTGGCTGTGTGAGTCTGTCCAATGTTCGGAAAGTGGCGTATGCTGTGATGTGTTAAAGGCTGAAATATTTTTCATCTCTTTCACCTCTTGCTGTAAAGATGACAATTTTCTACGTAATGTATTATTGGACGAACCTATCTCACTGATCGTCTGCTGTAAAGTTTGGAATTCAGGTGTTTGATTAAACGAAACAGGTGACGTATCGTCTGATTTGGTGTCATTATTACTTTCGATAAAGTCAACACGACTGGCCAATTCATCATATTTTTCAGTCAGTGCTTTTACCTGATCATCGTTTTTAGTATCACAAGCATTAATTTGTTTTTGTATTTCACATGTGGTTTTGTTCAATTTATTAATGTCTGCTTTGATGGCATCCGGATCCTGTATTAGTTCCAACTTTTCAAGTCTGTTGGTCACTGTCTGAAAGTCTACTGTGTGTGCGTCTGTTTTTGTTTTAAGATCAGAGATTTCATCATGTAATTCGGTGTTCAACTGTTTGATAGTATTAATTTCGTCTGATACTGTAGCAATATTGTTGTCTACGTATGTCTTTGCTTCCGTAAACAATTTACGCTTATCTTCCTGTCTCTGTGCAGTAATTGTTTCCATGACTTGTTGCTTTACTTTAATCTGTTCCTGCATAAATTTACGGTAACGCGTTTCACTGTTTTGTAGGTGGTGATTAAAACGTTCGTCAATTTGGCTGTTCTGTTGGTCAAATTTCGCGTCTACTTTTGCATCCAGTGTACGTGAAAGTTCTGCTGACATTAATTTCACTCGTCGCGTAACTGTGTTGCGTTTTCAGAGCATTGTTTAGCGACTGCACTAATTTCATCTCTAAGTAATTTCGTTGTAGCTGCTTACGTATTCCTTAATTCTTGAGCAACAGATCTAATTTCTTCACTACTGCTCCTAGCACAAGCCTTAATTTCCTCACGTAATTGTTCTTTAGTATCATGACATTGCGCGGCAACGTCTGTAATCTGTTCACTAAGTTGTTTGTTCTGTTCATTAAGTTGCTGGAAATTGTTATCTTGCTTATCATTAATTTGTTGTTTGAGATTTTCATTAAGTTGTTTATTCGATTCATTGAGTCGTTTGTAATTGTTCTTTCTCCGACTGTTTGGAATTGTTGTCTATTTTTTCATTAAGTTGTAGCAATACTGCCATAAATTGATCCCATCCAAAATTAGCGACTCTATTTTCTATGCTGTGTGTTAGTGTATCTGCATTTCTCACGTTTTCTGTAACCATTTGGTCATTCTGTAATTCTTGAAAAGGTTTGCCAATTGAATGTGCGCTGTTGGTCACTACACCGGAATCAAACAAATCTGACGTACTTTGAGTACATTGTTCACCTTCGTTAGAAACAATTATTTCTTCACAATTCAAATTTTGCAAACCGGGTGTGTCAAACTGGGCAGCGTTCATTGTATCAGAATGTGCCACGTCATCAACTGTTACATTTACTGTGGACATAATTGAATTTGTTTGTTCATCATTAGGATCAAAATCATTACTAGTGATCGGTATGCACTGATTATCTGTAATTAGGGGATTATCACTATTAGACTGAGTGTCTCTAGTATTATCTGTCAAACTATTAGAGTCAGCTATTTCACTCATTGCACATCCCGATGTACTGTTAAGTTTTTCGCAGCATTTTTTACAAATCAAAATTAAGCACAAAAATGAAACAAAGACAAAGCAAAAATGGAACAAACACAATTACAACAAAGAGCAATAAATTGCCGATGATCTGTGAAAGAAAAAGTGACAAATTAGTAAATGCGTTGCGCCAGATGCAAACTACATTTAAGTAAATAAGAGCAGACATATGACTACTTCTCAGAGATTCACAAAGAAATACGATCCTGGCAGTTTCGCCAAGTGTAACCTCCCCACAAAATTTGAATAAATAATAATAATAATATGATTCTAATTTTAGTGTAACCTCCCCACAAAAAATAATAAAATAAATATTATGGATAGTGATTCTAATTTTTGTGTAACCTGAGAACAAAATTGGTTCCCATTTATAACCTCCCTACAGAAATTCATTCACATTTAACCTCCACAGAAAATTTGTTTCCCATTTAATGTACCCACAAAATTCTTTTCTCATTTAATGTAAGCTCGAAACAGAAAAATTCCTAAACCTCGTAATAAAAAATAAATTCAGTAACCTGGTAAATTTTGGACGACAGCAGCGCTGCGTCATGGCTCTGTAAGATCATTCTTAATGAAAAAGCAAAAATTCTTACCTCAATAAAGTCGCCAACTATCTGCTCTTACAATAACTTTCTCCGGCACAGCTCTGTGCAATGCTGGCCGATAGATTTGTCATTTATGAAAGGAAGCAACTGATTTTTCTTTTGCAACAATCGGAATGATCATGGATTGGAGAAATTAGTAAATTCTTTAAATTGAAATGAATGCTTGTTAGAAATTACTTTATATGACAAAGATTATTTTTAGGACATTTTTAAAAGATTTACATGGGAGTTCACATAACATTACTATATATGCGCGAGGCTGCTTTTTACCTTACAATAATACTCAGACTCGGCATCGCTGCACCACGACCGGCCCAGCCAACATGATACACTATACCAGACCAGACCAGACAAGCGCAGACTAGCCACAACTTACTGCTACAGCTACACAGTTCCTACTGCAGTCAACACTGCTCTCTGGTCAGCGATTCTCTTATACTTTGCATATCGCAGGCAACGCATGAGCAATACATCGAAATTACATCTGCTCGGACCTCTTACAAACTGTAATTTTATAGTGTTAACAATATTCCGGCAAGTATATTAAAAGATTATCAGCCAGCTACACTGGTCTTTAAATGGTTTTTATTTTATAAGTTATTCTCGATGAGCTCATTTCGCCATACTGTGGTCATCAGGTGCTCTGTAAATATATAAGTAAGCGATGGTCTTAATATAATGATCAGTAACTACGATCATAAAAGTTATAGTACATCGTTCGGTGGTTTTACCTTACATGTAATATCGCTGCTGCTATGTCCTGTTGCTTTTTTAGAATTATTGGTTTCTCCTTAGATGTACACTAGAGATGCGTATCTGATTTTAGTCGGTTTTTACGTATGCTATTTTTCTTGACAGCTTGGCTGACACTGGGCGAGCGATATTACACGTTTATATAGTTGCCATTATAAATAAGTGAAATGTGGAAATTCGTATGTTTTGTATTACTTTTCTAAGTTTGGCTCAGTTATGTGTTTGTCTATTATTTGTTTTGACTTTATTTGAGATTTTTATGTTATATTTTTATTTCTTTCGTAATAACTTTGTTATTATCTATGATTTATGTTCGTGTTATGTCTTTGTTTTGTACTCTTCCGTCGCTGTTACTATGGATGTGTGTTATTTAGCGTCTCTGATTACTTTGCATGTTTTCCTGATTTATAATGTGAATAAAGTTTTCTATGTACTTTTTGTGCGTTATGTCGGTTTATTCGGTAAGTAAATTTTAGGATTGCTGTAAGGATGTGAGTACGTCTCTGTTTCCTCAAGGACGTTCATGAATGCTCCCTTCTTCGTAACATGGAGGACTTCTAGTGCTTCCTTTATAGGTTTTACGCCGTGTTTCTCTGTTTGTAAATGTTGAAAATATATGGGCAGTTTATTTTCCTTTTCTCTGGTGTGCTCTTTGTATCTAATTCTGAAGTTCCTAAAGGTTTGTCTTATGCAGAATTTGTGGCATGTGATACGTGTGATACCGTTGCTATGCACCACACAAATCAACAGAAACCCCACAAACAAATCTGTAGCCCAAACCAAGAAAACCATAAAAACATGTCATGCAGTATTTACAGAATATGAAAAATGGACGTATACCCGTCAACCAAATAACACCAAAGCTCCTTGGTCACCCTAAGATAGACAAACAACTAGTTCCCACACAATCTGTAGTAGACAATGTCAACAGCGCCACATGTTACATAAGCAAGAAGTGAAATAACCTTCTTAATAAATTTTACACACACAACAAAAAAATACAATAAGGAATTAGCTAAAAGCATGAATGACATAAAATACCTCGAAATGCAGGATTTGTATCTTTCGACATTACTAACCTACACACGAACATCACAATCCAGTAAACAATAGATATCATAGAACAAAACCTATTCAAATACAGGAAAAATCTCAATAGAACGCACTAAAGAAATTTTACCACTAACAAAACTTGTTTTACACCAAAATAACATCGAGTTTGATAGTAAAATATACGCAGAAAAAGACGGAGGCGTGATGGGATGCAGAATTGCGGGAACCATAGCTTGGAAGAAAAAATCTTCGAAACAAAAAACGCAACTAATCAAAAGATCATATAATATCACAGATACCTAAATGACACTTTAATTCTTATAGAAGGTAACGTTAATGACACTGACGATGTACATAAAGCACTGAATGAGTTCCATCCCAAAATCAAATTTACCATAGAACACGAAATTAACAAAAAAACTAACTTTCTCGATCAAACTATTAAGAACACTAATAAGCGAAGCGAATATGATATTTCCATTCGGCCATCTCGGGCTCTTTTTTACGTAAATACCTAAATCATTCACGACGGTTAACAGGATGGTTCCTCTGACGAAGATTTTTTTCCTAAACCATTTGCAATTCGATCTTTAACCCAGACACTAATAACGTCGTTGTCGATCCTTGTGGCTCTGCTTCCTCAGGGCTTCCAGGTCCACATAATGCAAGGCAACGAATCACATCTGAAAATCACATCCTGCAACTCTTTCCGCAAGGTATAAGTTATTCTGTTCTTATACAGTGTGTTACTTAACTGGTAGTCACTTGTTTACGAAACTTCTGTGCCGCCTGAGCCCCTTTGAGCGTCCACGAGACTCTTACTGCAATTTGTTCCCTGGAGACCAGAACTGTACGCGTCACTGATGAGGGCTTCCCATAGGGAGGGGAGAAACATTTTTATGGGGTTGTAAATTAGCCCGCGGAGGCAGATTATACGAAACAGGCCGTAAAAGTGCGTACACGCGTGGCCCTGTGTCTGCAGCACACGTCTTTATGGCGCGCATTAAAAAATTTTCCCGTCTGATCTACTCGGCCACACTGAATTAAAACGGTTCGCAGCGTGCAGAGAGGCAGGAAAGAGAAAAAGAAATAAAGAGCAACGAGTCCGAGAGTTAAAAAAGAAAAAAGAAAGATAGTTATATTGCTACACATATTAATACGAAACACGCAGTTCGTTGGTGCATACTGCCAGAAGGCGTCTGCGGTGTAGCCGTACGTAAACTGCAAGTTAAGTAAATTTTGCAGACTTCCTCGCAAATTACATTTAAGCCAGGCTGAAATGATATACACATCAGAAGAGGATTACGACGTGCGTGTAATCCCTCTACTGCTAGTCTTACAGGCGCTGCACAGAATTTACAACCGCTCGTCTCTTTTCTTTCTTTCTTTTTTTTTTAACGCCAATATTTATCGCCGATTTCGATTAACGTAAATTGGCCAGTCGTTCGGCGCTAAGCGTGAAGTCGGGGTGCTGAAATTTTACGCCTCGCACATTCCGTTCGTATTCCCGGAAAGAACAAATTTTACCCAATTACTTTAACACCCCGTAGAGACTAGCTACATTACCTGCCCGTTCGTTACTAGGTTCAGTGGAAAAGATTCTTGCCTTACTGAAATTGTGTGTGTGGAACATCAAAAACGCATTGAAATATCTTTTATTGTGTAGTGTGATTTTGCTGTACATGTTACGCAAACGTTATCTCCATAATAACTGTCTGATTTTCCGTTAGTATTATACCTAAAGAAATCATGTGGTAAAATTTTCGATAAGAATAATAGTGAAAAAAATAGTTTCAAACACGAAATCACCACACATCTGCATGTATTATTTGTTTTTCCTAACAAATGAAGTCTTAATATTTCACTGAGAAGAAAGAAACAGAGGCCTCTGTCGTGATATTGTCTACCAATAAATACTTTCTATACGACAAGAGAGATTTGTCGCCACGCAGAAAATCAGTTGACAGCAGGCGCTTCAATGCCAATAACAATGTGAGATTCATAACGTTTTTAAGCTCGTGATTTCGAATTAATTCAGTCTTCCTGAGAGCAGAGACCAGACTGCGGCCGTAGATTGCTCGGTCATAATAAATTTATGGGCGAAATATGTTTATTCCTCAGCTTTCAAGCAGAATAGCTGTAACCACTTCATTGCATAGCTGTTGTAATCAGAACAAACATTCATAGGAAACCAAGTCGGGGTTGAAAAATCTAGCTGAGCCGTATGTTGCCTTAGAATGGGTGCTAAGTTGGACAGATGATGATGATGATGAAGTCTAATACTCCTTTACACAGCGTTAGAGGAACGATGCGGAAGAACCGCACCGCCGTACTAGGCAAGATCCTAGTGGAGGTGGTTTACCATTGCCTTCTTACGACCGTAATGCGGATGAATGATGATAATGAAGACGACATAACAACACCCAGTCATCTCGAAGCAGGTGAAAATCCCTGACCCCGCCGGGACGTGAACCCGGGACCCCGTTCTCGGGAAGCGAGAACGCTACCGCGAGATTGTAACAATTCCTTGATTCAAAGTGTCTTTTCCCACTGTGGGTGTAATATTTACAAAGTCATGCCAAGAATCTTCTTTCTTCTGTGGCTCTGCAGCTGATTGTGAAACTAGCTTCTTCAACATCCCTCCGACAGTTATCAAGATCCAACGCTCCAGCTTTACATTCCCTATTTCCTGCAGGTCCTTCATGACTCAGTCTGTCCATCGGGTCGTCGGTCCAGCCCGTCATCTTTGAATCCCTGGATTTTCATTTTATATTACCTTAGCTATTTCTGTATCACTCATCCGTGGCTCTTGCCCACGACATCTCAGTCTGGATGATTCCAGTATCCTTATAAAAGATGGATCTCTATATGTAGCGTAATACTCATAACAATAATTCCTCTTCCATCTTCCTCTTTCACAAGTGCGGCCAACCTCTCTTCTATGTACTTTCCTCTAAAAGACATTTGACATTCGAATATCTTTTGACGTTAATTTAAAAAAAAAATACAGTATATAAATAGAGGTGTACTAAGCCCTGATTTAAAAATGGTTAATTCGGTGGTACAAAATAAAAGGTTAATGTAAATAGTTTGTGAATGCAAAATCGGCCCTACTGACTGCTATTAATTCCTCTTTCATTTCGTAAGATTTCATTTCATAAGACGTGTCACTTGAGCTGGAGACTGTTGGTCCCAGATATATTTAAACTGTTCAACTCTCTCAAAAATAAAACCCCTAAGTTACTGAGGACGGCATTTTCTCTTTAAGTGCCTTACCAGGAGCGATAAATTTTGTTTCCTGCTGTTTAATATTCAGTCCCATTGTCCTATTGGTCTACTGAAGTGCGATGAATGTCACTTCCAAACACGCAGGGAAGCCGCCTGGCCTAGGTGCCTTGCCACGGTTCGCGTCAGAGTTCCGAGTCCTCCCTCGGGCATTGGTGTGTGCGTTGTCCTTAGGGTAAGTTTAATATCACTTCCATCGACTGTGGAGTTCTGGCAAATACACCAGTATCTTTACATAACCGAATATGTGCACTAATTTGCAAAACACCACTTCATTGTTCAGCAAGACTGTAAACACCATAATCTTCTCCATGTCAACATTAAAAATGAGTCGTGCCAACATATTTCCTTGCCTTTAGTGCGCCAGACACTACGCTACCTCCTTATACTACTCTATACTTCATTCACTGTCATATACACCAGTATTTCTTAGTTTAGTCAAAGCACAGTACAGATGTTGTCGGTCATTGGTATCGTATGCTGCTTTGTAATCAAAGAAGAGGTGACGTGTGCCAGTCCCGAACAGAATTTGCTGTGTCGAAGCGAAATTACTTTCGTCCGGACACAATTGTGCATTCTTTGATTGGTCTAGGGAAAGGCTCATCGCACTAGATCACTTGAAATATTAGTTCACTTTATTACATAAACGACTAAAAGGTTTACTTGACTTTGATACAGATCTTTTCTACAGGATTGCTTGAAAGGTTACAACTGTTACTGACTATTAAAACATCACTTGATTCACAGACTATCAAATGGTTCTTCTGCAGTGCAGTGTTTCAACCGTAAATGAACAGGTTAAAGTCTACCCCTTGTTTGTTAAGCTGATTAATTTTCATGTAAGAAATATCTCCCTTTAATATAAGCGGACGCAGTGCTCCATTGTTTCCATTTCTACCGCTATGTGTCTAATTCTTTCAATTAGGCCCGATAAATTGAGATATGGGTAATCAAACCCGCAGTTAGTCGCATGAAGTGAATAATGGATACAATGGATATGCCTGGATTGAAAATTCATAAAATATAGTCATTATCTCACTGGTGTGGATGAAGGATACTAAATAACGCTAAGAGAGAATTTCAATTATCATTCTGATTTATTTCGATAATACTTAAGAAAACTATTACTCTCTGTGACAAAACATTTAACAAAACTATTACTCTCTGTGACAAAACATTTAAGGAAACTATTACTCCTTGTGACAAAACATACATGAAATCTATTATATTTAAGAAAACTACCACTCTCAGTGTCAAAACCTACATGAGGCACTCACTATCTATTGCATCTCGTCATACCGGAAACACAGACAACACTTCGTTGCCAGTTACATCTACTAATGATTAAAATGGATAAAAATGAATGTTACTGAATGGTGGCCTCTTAACGCCATTTAGGTATTGTCACGCCTATTTAACGCGCGGAGTAGCGAAGGATATTACCTTTCACTCTCTCAAACACTACTGGTGTTACTAGACATGCAGTACCATGCGGATAAGTTCATGTTGAATCCACGCATCATGCAACCGCAATGCAACGTGAGCAAACCAGCCCACGCTTCATGACTCCACATTATTCATACTACGATTAACGAATGACAAATCCAGTGACTACCGTTGTGAATGCTGGCAACACGTGGCCAAGTTCGACAACAAAGAAACGAGTAAAATAAACCGTTGAATCATGAAAAATTTATATTGCTTATATCCAGAACGAAACTATGCAACAAATGAAACATTAATAAACCTATCCACTATTGACCTAAGAAACAAGAACTGTTGGTTCATTCCCTCAGTCACCTCGCGCCTAAGTCCGCTAGTTGAAACACCTTAATCTGAAAAATTTCTACAAATAAAACATCGCTGAACGTTTTCCGGTATTAATTCACCCCGAACAAGCTTCATAATCAATGTTACCCCAAAAAACCTACATTATGAACAACTTTTCTCACCATCAATGACGAGCACCGCACCCTGCGTCCGTCTCGTTCAATCGGCAGCCCCAGAGAGTCACAACATGGCGCGTTTCAGGACCAACCGCCAACCGTTCAAAAAAACTTGTGGTTGGGGTAGGACCTCAGTGAGAACCAGCCTCACAAACTCTGCCCTGCTCATCCCCACTATCTTTGGAATCACAAACTCTCTGCCGAATTTGCTCAAGTTGTTATGTCGGTGCTAAACTACCCTATTGCTACCATCTTTGACTAACCTTTATTATTATATATTCCATGCATATTTTACGTTTATCCATCCGCATACATCATGGGATCAAAGGATGAGAGAGGAGGTGTGACACCAACAGAAGAAAAAATATACAAGGAAGCATTCTTGAATCCAGAGGTTAATTAGCTAGACGAAACATCGAAAGGACGCTCTCGGCGTAAACTGAATTATTAAACATGTACAAGTTAATCAGTCAGTTAAATGATGCGTAAACCTGTGACGTTTCACAAGTCCTTCAGAAACTTTAACTATCGCGTTGTTCCTCTACTATAGTATTGACTCCTGCAGATGAGGGTGGAGGGCGTAGCGCTTGCTAGGTCGACGCGATATTGACCTCTGCCTGATGGCGCTGCCGTGATGAGAGGGCAGCTGTGGTCTTCAGGAGTGCCTCCCATACGTCACTGCTATTGCAGTGAGCCTCGCTAATGTCTGTGGTATGAAAACACATTGTCGGCTTTGCTGTGGCACCGCGATCTCTGGACGATACCACACAACTGTCTTCTTTAAAACACGCCTTAGGGTGAACATCTGATCTATAGTTCATTTACCCTGGAGAAACCAACACCGTTATGAGTCAATATCTCTCTGAGCAACTCGTAGGAGACCGACAAACAGTATGTGAGTATGTGAAGGAACACTTTATAGCCCGAATTTAATAGCATAATTCATTGATTTTTACTGCAATGTTTTCGCTTCTATTATCGTGTACTTTCACCAGAATCAGTTTTCGACATTATCAATAATACACTCTGTAAGTCTTTAGATGCGATTTAAATTGAAAAGTATACATGTGTATATTTTGAAGGTGAAGTGGTAAGGTAGTTGTTTGAGGACAAGCGACAGCAATTTCTGTAGTCTTCGCCACAGGGAGCTCGATCTCTGAGTACGTGTATTGAAGGGAGCTCTTTGGGCTACCAGAGATAATGTTGTTTCGGCAAGATGACGTCAGACTCGTGGCTGTCCTTGTAGTCAGGTGTGAATTCTTTTTCTGTGACTTTTACTGTTGGAAGTGACGGCGTCGAGATTTCCTGTCAGAATGCCGTTTCCTCCACTCAGGATGCACTGCTTAAGGTAACGTCCACCAGGACATTTGCTTTTTCCGCGATTAAAAATGTTTGAGCAATTTGGCTGGGAGAGATTTTCATTTCACGAGTTCTAATGTAGGTATTCGATTGTTGGTGAACAAGACATTGTCTGGGCAGCTATTTCATAACTAGCATGTATGTACTGAGGAAAAACTCTAAATCACTCTTCATCCTTTTAACCCTTGACCGGCCAAACCTTTTTTTCTAACTGGCCTGCCTAAGGGGGGGGGGGGGGGGGGTTCGGCGAGCCCACAGGTATTAAATAAGTTTAATGACGAAAAATCACAACTTTGAAAATGGTTTATGTATTTTAACTAAGGAATCGGTTTATAAATGTTGTTAATTGTTATAAATATTGGATTGAGTGAATAAAAAATTGACATATTACAATAAAAAATACAGATGTGTTCATACACAATAGACTACTCTGTGTCCTCAACTTCAAGGCAAGAGACACACTTCACAATTTTTTCTGAATGTGTGTTACACACATGTTTATGACACTGTCCACAATACTGTTTTGGTTTACTTAGATTGTTGTACTACTGCTTCTTAGTTTTAGCTTCTCTTACACAAATATGACACCGACCTTTCCCTGTAGGAGGCTGACGTGCTTCTGTTCTCACTTCTTTGATTTTCTTTTGTAGAATAGTCTCCATTGATGGAACAATTTGCTTAGATAACCCTCTTGCATTGGCACTTCTTTCTTCTGCCTGCAATTTCACTAGATCCATCCCAGCTTGCTGAAGGAAAAGTTTCCGTTTGTTGTGTTTCTTTTCATTCCATCTCGGATATTGCTGCATCAATATGGTGGTTGCATTGATAGCTCAAATATCGATGAGAGAGTAAAAGGCCATCTTTTTGTTCCCCTCTTGCAGGTGTACATACGCGCCATTTGATCAATGGTATCAATTCCACCTTTAGTTGAATTATAATATGCCTTTATCTCGGTTTTATTCTTCTCTCCTCCAACAGTGCCTCTATCATGGTGCATTGTTGACAACGACAGTAAGTTTTTAAAAATGGCTCTGAGCACTATGGGACTTAACATCTGAGGTCATCAGTCCCCTAGAACCTAGAACTACTTAAACCTAACTAACCTAATGACATCACACACATCCATGCCTGAGGCAGGATTCGAAACTGCAACCGTAGCAGTCACGGGGTTCCGGACTGAAGCGCCTAGAACCGCACGGCCACCGCGGCCGGCTAGTAAGTTTTTACCTGGTTTCATTTTTGCCATGTAGGACACCAAATTTACTGGAGGCCTACCTGTTGATGGGTCTGTGAACAAGAACATTGATGAATATAGCTCTCGATTTGACGTGTTCTTCATTATGTCTGGAATATGCTTCCTGTTTGACTGGAGAGTTCCTACAGTAGTAACTTTGTAGGCTTGGTATAACTCTTCCGCCAAATCCACCGACGTGTAGTATAGGTCTGTAGTAATATTTCGACCAGTATTTTTCACAGGTACTACCAGACGTTTGACGACAGCTGCTGAACCCCGTTCTTCTTTCGACAAATTCTGAACATTACCTGCATAGGGTTCCATATTCAAGACGTATCTGTCAACTGAATCGGACATCATGCGTATAAGCATGCCATACTTGCCCGGTTTATCCTTCATAAATACTTTGAAGGGGCAGCGCCCTCTAAACAAGTTGAGCGTCTCATCAATGGTGAGGTGGACTCCCTGGTTTATACAGTAGTGGAAATCTATTATTCACTTTGTAGAAAACAAAGAGCACTGAAAGACCTGAGTCGAAACAAGGCCCCAGGAGTAGAGAACATTCCATTAGAACTACTGACAGCCTTGGGTGAGCCAGTCCTGACAAAACTCTACCATCTGGTGAGCAAGACGCATCAGACAGGCGAAATACCCTTAAACTTCAAGAAGAATATAATAACTCAAATCCCAAAGAATGCAGGTGTTGACACATGTGAAGATTACCGAACTATCACTTTAATAAGTCACAGCTGCAAAATACTAACACGACTTCTTTACTGATAAATGGAAAAACTGGTAGAAGCCGACCTAGGGTAAGATCAGTTTGGTTTCCGTAGAAATATTGGAACACGCGAGGCAACACTGAATGACCTTACGACTTATCTTAGAAGAAAGATTAAGGAAAGGCAAACCTACATTTCTAGCATTTGTAGACTTAGAGAAAGCTTTTGACAATGTTGACTGGAATACTCTCTTTCAAATTTTAAAGGTTGCAGGGGTAAAATACAGGGAGCGGAAGGTTATTTACAATTTGTACAGAAACCAGATGACAGTTATAAGAGTCGAGGGGCATGAAAGGGCAGCAGTGGTTGGGAAGGGAGTGAGACAGTGTTGTAGCCTCTCCCCAATGTTATTCAATCTGTATATTGAGCAAGCAGTAAAGGAAACAAAAGAAAAATTCGGAGTAGGTATTAAAATACATGAAGAAGAAATAAGAATTTTGAGGTTAGCCGATGACATTGTAATTCTGCCAGAGACAACAAAGGACCTGGAAGAGCAGCTGAACGGAATGGACAGTGTCTTGAAAGGAGGATATAAGATTAAAATCAACAAAAGCAAAACGAGGATAATCGAATGAAGTCGAATTAAGTCGGGTGATGCTGAGGGAATTATATTAGGAAATGAGACACTTAAATTAGTAAAGGAGTTTTGCTATTTGGGGAGCTAAAAAACATGATGGTCGAGGTAGAGGGGATATAAAATGTAGACTGGCAATGGCAAGGAAAGCGTTTCTGAAGAAGAGAAATTTGTTAACGTCGAGTATAGATTTAAGTGTCCGGAAGTCGTTTCTGAAAGTATTTGTATGGAGTGTAGCCATGTATGGAAGTGAAACATGGACGATAAATACTGTAGTTTGGACAAGAAGAGAATACAAGCTTTCGAAATGTGGTGCTACAGAAGAATGCTGAAGATTAGATGGGTAGAATTGGGGAGAAGAGTAGTATGTGGCACAACTTGACTAGAAGAAGGGATCGGTTGGTAGGACATATTCTGAAACATCGAGGGAGCACCAGTTTAGTATTGGAGGGCAGCGTGGAGGGTAATAATCGTATAGGGAGACCAAGAGATGATTACACTAAGCAGATTCAGAAGGATGTAGGTTGCAGTAAGTACTGGGAGATGAAGAAACTTGCACAGGATAGAGTAACATGGAGAGCTGCATCAAACCAGTCTCAGGACTGAAGATCACAACAACAACAACTGCATACGGATGTTTCATCAACATTACATATCATAATCTTGATTCTTTGGAGAATATCAGCCACAGTTGCTAATTCATGATTGAAATTACATCTTTATAATATTCGTTTTAGAAAATCCATCATCATTCTATATTCATTGTGTTCCCTAGTCACGTTTCAGGTTAAGAAAGTTGTCGTTTCATGTTTTGTTCGTGTCACTGTTTACTAGCTGCATAGCTTAAAGATTACTTATTAATAATAATTAGAACCCTCCGTTCTACATCTGGAGTTTTATGTAGACCCTTCATACTGTTTGAAGCCTACACTAACACAGATATACGAAGGCATACCGTATAACTGCAGATATAAAGGTTTCACCTTGACTGTCGTGCTGAAATGCCACACAATTAGAAGTATAACATTAGGAGGTGTCAAACTTTATGTATATTATTCATCTGGAGTGCAATATACACCATGAAATAATATTTGTGTACAAGCGCATATGTATGATTGTTTTACTTTACTAACTTAGAAAGCGACGCGGAATAAAAAGAGTACTTTTCTGTACGCCATCGAAAGCGGAGATGCTGTAACAAAAAACTTTTGCATCCGTCCTATTGGAACAGCAGCTTGCTTTGTTGGTTTTGCAGTTAACAGGAATCAACACAGGCAGTAAAGAAACTCACACAACCATACCCGTTAGGGAAAAAGTTCCGAGAGGCGAAGAATTTATTTCCGCCGGCGTGTACACGCGCCGTACTCACCAGGAGAAAAGTTCTGCTCGCAAGGAAATCGCATTTCGGAAAAAATTCACGCTGCGCCCCTTCTTCCGCTGCCCCCTCCGCGCGCGAAGATATATTATCTTAATCTAACATTCTCAGCGGTAATCCGAGCGCGGGAATATATTAAATCGACGGCACGTGAGATCTGGCCAATACGTGATCTCATCAGCAATAAATAACTGCGTTCCCCGGCATCACATCCCCGCAGACAAATGGCGGACGCGTGAACGTAATGAATGACGCGACAGCCGCCAGGGGTGAGAGCCGACACCTCGCCTGCCACGAGCAGACGAGGCGCTGTAAACCTGGGCGCGCGACGGCGTCTGTCCAAGACAGCGTCCTCTGGAGGAGACGGAAGCATTCGCAGTACGATCAGTCGCGCATCGAAACAAATACAGCAGACGCCGTTTGCTGCGCTGCTAAATAAGTGCATACGGGGACAATACCAATGACTGATTACTTAGAAAGCCACACATAATGTAACATCCCCTTAGAAAAATTTATAAATGACCGTGCTGGAAAAACTTTTACGTTATTTGATTTTAAAACAGCTGAGTAAAACGTACTCAGACATTTCTCTCTTTACTTGTTCTGATCATCACTAAACTGACACACAATATTTTTAGCGCAACGCTATCTGACTTTCAATAATCCCTACAAAAGAATGGCCCTGACTATCCATAACCTATACCTTTCATGAATCACTTACCTAGTACTGCAATACAGCGAGCACGAATACTGCCAGCTAAATAAAAGATTCTAACTACTGAAAGCACTAACTACTGATAGGCATAGTTAGCAAATGAAAGATTTTGATAGAGAACAAACAATGTATTTACCTTAATGGTACTCAAATGTCATCATATATCTCAGTTCATGACATCTGTCTTCACAAATTTCCTTTTTCTGGTGGACACACGTCCATATCGTCCGCTTATAGCAACCTCTCAAAACTCTGGCATCTCTCTCTCTCTCCTCATCCACCACTTCTGGCGGCTCACCTCCGACTGCCCAACGCTACGCGCTGTTCACATCCAACTGCCCAACACTACACAAGCGAATATTCCAACAATGAGTCCAACCAGCCACAGACTGCACACAGCAGTCAGTGATTTTCATACAGAGCGCTACGTGGCGTTACCAACATAAAAACCTAAACAGCCTACTTACAGTAATGTCAGGGTAGAAAGTGGATTCGTATGTAAATCTCTGGTCACAAGTACTTCTTTCACAAACCAAGGAAAGTGGTGCTATTCATACTGATTTACTCACTCACAAATCAAAGTGTATATTTGTTACATTGGACTGCAGTCATTTACTCCTCGACTTTCCGATGTTCCGGTCTCAGCAAGGAAAAGTAATCAGTTCTCAACCTTAGGAATATTCTCAGGTAGATGGTAAAATATACATTGGCGTCAACATCGGCCAGTAGTTACGGGACAGCGCCCACACAATGGAGCCAACATTCAGTTGAATTCGTATGACGGACAATGACATACAGATCGCAGCCAGTGAGTTTTCGATTTTGAACGTGAATAATTTCTTCGTGGCAAAAGAAAAAAGCGAAAACATTTAAATGAAGGTGGTGGGCAATAGCACATACGTACAAATACTCCAGCCTCAGACGACCTATTTCGTGACATTCAGAACAAGAGGACATGGTTTTGAAAATCCAGTCTAGGATCAGTCTTCGCGTGGCTTAATACACCCTTTGGTATACATAAGATACAATCAATAAAGAAAAATAGAAAAATCCATTGGAGATTTGTGTAGCCCCCCCCCCCCCCCCAAGTTTCGGAGGACAGAGTTAAGAGGCAAACGTTCTAAAAGTATTCGTATAAACAGAATAGAGCAAAATCTTACATCTAAATTCCAAATAAACTGTGTTATGTGGATTAAATATGGAAAGTCTTACTTACGGTTCACGTAGATCACGATCTGACCCTTCTGATATGCCGAATATACAACGTAGTTGTTGGGTGACCGTAAGTTTATGAAATTAATACTTAATGCGCTACCTAACTAATGTAACTTTCTCCTGAATAAGTTTATCGTATGTTCATTATAAAGATCCCAAATTTGCAAAATGACTTCATTTCTCATGGACAAAATGATACAAAGACCGTGTTTCATGGAGTAATTTGGTCCTATTATAAATTGAAGCTATAATTTTTTTACCAAATAACTACCTTCCTATATGAAGTTAGAGGCTTTTCTGCCTGTAATATATGTTTTCTAATGTGAAAACATATTTCATTCAAATATCCAACAAGGCCCATTATTGGAGTAACGTCTATTGCAACTTTTCAAAAATCGAATCGCTTACTTCATAATACTCTAGAAGGAAGATGTAATACACCATACTTTCCACCCAGCAACTAAGTGTTCAACCAGAACAAAAATTTACAACATTGACCTTATGGAAATGTTAAAGCACAATGCAAATCTTTGCCAGGATTCTCTTGCGTCACAAAATTCTCGGAATATATAGTTTGAGGTATATCTCAAGAACTTAGGAAGAAACACGCAGATACAGAACATATGTAAGAAAATGTACATCAATAATCAATTTTTTGTATATGTGCGTTTATTTATTCTCTGAGCAGGTACGATTCCCAAAACAGATTTAACAACTGTGTAGCTGTTTGATGCCAAGCATCCGCAGTGACTTGCGATTTTTGTGGTTCTTCATAGTAGCTTCCCACAAATGTATGTCCTTCCGGCAAAATTCCAAAATCTCAGGAACTTGCATTTTACTCCACTGTTCCTGAGACACTTTGTCAAATGGTTCAAATGGCTCTGAGCACTATGGGACTTAACATCTGAGGTCATCAGTCCCCTAGAACTTAGAACTACTTAAATATAACTAACCTAAGGACATCACACACATCCATGCCAGAGGCAGAATTCGAACCTGCGACCGTAGCGGTCGCGCGGTTCCAGACTGAAGCGCCTAGAACCGCTCGGCCACACCGGCCGGCTGACACTTTGTCTTCAAGTATCCAACCTGGATGTACAAAATCGACATACGAACTCGGGATTGGAAACAACCACCAAAGCAAAGAACGTTGGCAGCAGTGTGTAGCCTGCGTAGTGCAACGCCCTTCGATGTGTGGTCGAAGAACCGACAAGAAACGGCGCCTTACCAACATTGCGGCAAACGTTGTTTCCCATGCTATTACATCGATCCACATCGATCAACACTGTTGGCGCCAACGTTAGCCCAAATGTGTGTACCCGGCTTTGTACACAAACCTACAAAAGTTGTATGTTGGTAACGTATATTTTTACATTCTTATTTTTTTTATCCACGGAGACTGAAAGCCTTAATGCCATGCCCTCTCTCACATCTAAGTAGACATCATTCGTAGTTTACATTTCATTCATTATATCACATATTTTAGGAGAAATCTGATACTGTCAGAATAAAAGCGCATGTACATCACTAACTAATGTCGAACTAAGCACCGGATGTCACGAGACGCGTACTCGCCAGTGTTCTGTCGTCAGCAGAGAACCAGTAACAGCAGCGTGGGTCGGTTAGGGGAGTTCAGCGACCTCGAACGTTGACTTGTCATTAAGTGTCACCTCAATAGCAAATCCCCTGGGGAAATTTCAAAGCTCCTGAAGTTGTCCAATGGTTGGTGATGTGATTTTAATGTGTAAACGTGAAGGAACAAACTCAGCTAAACCAAGGGTAAGCAGACCTCATGAACTGATGGGAAGGGATCGTCAAGTATTGCAGAGGGTGGTTGCAAGAAGTCGCATTAGCTCGGCGGAAGAAATATCTTGTGTTTTACAAAGTTCTACTGGAAGCCTAGCTAGCAAAGTGTCAGTCTGTATTAAATTAAAAAGAGCGAGACACGATGGTCAATCACCTCATCATAAGTCACACATTTTTGTAGTCACTGCTAAGTCACGCTTCAGCGGACGTAAGGAGCGACGGCACTGGACAGTGGACGACCGGAAACTAGTGATCAGGAGTTACGAACCACTGCAGCAAATCTATGGAAAGGTTTCGATTTGCTGATTGCTGGAGAAAGTTAGCTGCCATCACGTGCAGTGACCACCGTAAAGTAGAGAGTAGGTGGCGCTACGATATGGGGGTGTTTTCCTTGGTTAGGTTGTGGTCCCTTTACTGCACTTAAGAAAACGCTAAATGTGAAAGGATATGAAGACATTTCACGGCAGCGCGCCAGCGTTCAGTAGAGGAAAAGTTGGGAGACGATGACTGTAAATATCAGCATGATGGTGCATTTCAGCATAAAGCAGCATCTGCGACACAAGGTTTGTGGACACGAACTTTCCTCAACTGGACTTACCTGTTGAGAATCTCGACTTGAACCAAATGGAAAACCGCTGGGATGACAGTTTTAAACATGGCTGTTACTCAGCAACCGTATACTAGTTTCAACGCAGGATTACACAGCCAACCCGTTGCACATAACTGGTAGATGCATTGACCTATGTTTCGACACCTACTAGGGGTGCCTTCATCATAATTAAACTATGATAAATGGTCAAATTACATTGGTATAAAGCAATGGTCAAAATGTAGAGCAGCTATGCTCAAGTCGAAAGTGAAATAAAACGTTCTAGCCTTTGCTACGAGTGCTCAACTGGAAACATCAGACTGATCTTGTTCCCAGCTGGGCACGCGTGGCAAAGGTTAGAACGTTTTATTTCTCTTTCGACTTGAGCATAGCTGCTCTACATTCTCACCATTGCTTTTTAGCAATGTAATTCGACCATTTATTATAATTTCATTACGATGAAGGCACCCCCAGCAGGTGTCGAAACATAGGTCAATGTACCTAACTTTGGGATGAGTTACAACGTACAGTAGAAATACACCGACTCGTGAGATCTGTGAAAGATGTCAGCCTCAGAACTCCTCGTGTTTACATAAGGCTGTGTCAGTACAAGCAGTATTATTCCACGCGGACTGCCCATACATTAGTGCCACGTCGATTTTAGCAGGAGGGGTAACTAAGACTACGTTGGTTCAAATGGCTCTGAGCACTATGGGACTTAACATCTGAGGTCATCAGTCCCCTAGACTTAGAACTACTTAAACCTAACCAACCTTAGAACATCACACAATCCATGCCCGAGGCAGGATCCGAACCTGTGACCGTAGCAGTAGCGCAGTTCCGGACTGAAGCGCCTAGAACCGTTCGGCCACAAAGACAGGCTAGGCTATATATTCCCTTGAACCTTTGATGAATTCTTTGCCCAGTTTACAGGATATGTAACATGATTATCTTCAGTGATGGGTATGTGCCTCCTAAGTGACACATAGACAAAAATCTGACTTCGTGACAGTATTAATTTTCACACTTGAAACTACAAAGTTTTCACAGGCAACTAGATTACAAACAAAAATTCGTCTGTGGAATAAATTACGTTGTTCAGAAGAAATAATCTTAGCTTACGTTTAAATTTCCTTCACTAACTGTGAGACATTTATTATCATTACGAATATGTTCAAAAATTTTTAGAAGTGCATACTGAACTTCTTCGATGCCACCGGCAGCTTTAATAATGAATAATAAAGGTAAGTTTTTTTCTAATTTCGTAAGTATGGTCAGCAATATCCTTCTGAAATTGTGAAGGATTATGTACGTAGCGGATATATACGTTTGGTGTTAGCTATATAAGTGCAGATGTTTCCAAGGATGTCTGAAGACAGTATGATGAACAACATTACATCAGTATGCACTTCACTTGTAGACTAATAGTTATTTCGAGTTGTATACTATTAGGTGTGCTAGTACCTCCAAGTACACATGGGACAAGCAAGCCGTTGATCATTATTCCCCTGGAAAACATGTGAAATATCGAAGTGTGGAAGTGTGGATGTGTGGATGTAAAAGAGAAAGTTTTTCCTGACTGGTATAGTCCACTTCGCGGTGCAGTCAGGACTGTGCAGAAAATATAAGTCATTAAATTATTTTCTGTGTTCATGCGAAGACTGTTAGATGCAGGGAAAAAAAAACACACTTTAGAGGGTACATGTTAAGGTACCAACGGTCGCAAAATACTGTATGTAACAGTGCTCCTACACTCTGTATACAATATATCACACACATGTGGCCCCCTCACACCCCGGTTCCAATCCTCCCCACGTGCAAATGACAGTAGGGGACACTGTGGTGAGATATGTACAGATGTTTTGTCAGCAACGTTTTAGATGAGTCAAGACTTGGTGTAAATTTTGAAGGTGTAAGCGGAAGTGACGTTACGATTAGACTTGCTGACATCTGCACATGCACTTTGATACAATTTCCAGTCATGTGATATGTCACTGAGATGAAATAAATCCACATTTAGAGTAATGGCTGTGACCATCATTGCAGCATAATAGTATCTGGGAACACAGCAGTCATACTGTCAACAGACCATCAGCGCCTCCAGCAGATTATGACAAATGTTTTGTACTTCAAGGTAAAGTTAATACCCTGTAATGGATTTGCTGTGGTGTTTGGCTGACTTCGAAAAAGTGGTTGAATGTGGGCAGCTGGAGGCGTAGCAAACCTTATTTCTGAGCTATCTAACAACTGTTCAGTACGTTATTTCATCAAAGCATCACTTACTCTCCATTTTATGACAGTATAAGTTAGTAGTATCAGCAGAAAATGGCAGCAATAAAGCTGTTCCTTAGCGTAGGTGTAATTCTTGTGTTTGGCTGACTTTGATATTAATATCAGTCGAACTAAAAAGTGTTTTCGACGAACAATGCCAACTATTTAGACGTGGTATTAACATTGCTTACTTTGGTACAAAGATTAAGCTATGTTCGTCGACATAATATATTATCAATTATATCTCTCAGTGTTTCTCTAGTGGTCTGTACTTATCATTTGGTGTCTGAACTTCCATAATAGACTGTATTGCATCTCCATCACGCATTGCCTAGATTATGTCACATAATCGCCTTCGGAGTAGGACTTAACTGCTTGCAGACAAATATATGGAAACGTTATGCAGCATGTTTCAGGTTTTGGTGAAGTCAGACAAGTGCTAACTTGACAAAGCCGCTGACAAAGCATCAAGCTGCTCTCCTTGCCACCACCTGCCACAGTGTTGTTTACACAGTTCAGCACATACAGATGACGCCAAGATGGCGGCTATGAGGTGGCTGTTTCGATTGTGCCGTTCAGGACATTCAGATAGTTTTGAACATGATGCTAGTTTACATAAAATTCGGATAATATTTTTAACGTGACGCTACTTTGTGCAGAATTCGGGTCTTTCAGGTACTTTGGAATATAACAGCAATTTACACGAAGTTCAAGTTGCTTAGGTACTTTTGCATGGTGCAAAATTGAGATGGTTAAGACGCTTTTGAACATACTGCAAAATCAGATCGTGTGGATATTCTTGAGCATGCAGCCTGTTTACGTATTACTTATACCGTTTGGATACTTTTGAATATGCTGCAAAACTGATACTGTTCAAATACTTTTGAACATTGTAGCTACATACTGGTTGGCTGTTTCATTCAGTGACCTGGTAAAATACTGCTTTGCAATTGGCTATTTCGTTTTAATGGGTGATAAAATAATGGACTATGATTGGGAGAACAAAATATCTGATTGTATGTGGTGTGAAACAAAGAGATGCTGTATGCACGTGTGTGAGATGAAATTAACTGATGGGGCAGAGATTTTGCTGATGTAGAATTTTTGCTGATGAAACTGAGTTTCAGGTTGCTGTTAAAGTAGCATCTCTTCCCTACATCTCGGCAACCTACTCACGTAACCTGAGTGTTTTCTCTCCTGCAGTACGAGGTTCAGTGACCTGTTCAAGGTCTAAGTGCACTGGAACCACCGTAGCCATTCTACTTTCATATACTTTGAAAACATTCACCTACGAGCAAAACTTGCTTAAAATGCATTTTATGACGTGGGTAAATCCCAGTTCTCGTGGTGCTGTCATTTACTAATAACAGCGACAAATTTCGAAAATGGTTCAAATGGCTCTGAGCACTATGGGATTCAACTGCTGAGGTCATTAGTCCCTTAGAACTTAGAACTAGTTAAACCTAACTAACCTAAGGACATCACAAACATCCATGCCCGAGGCAGGATTCGAACCTGCGACCGTAGCGGTCTTGCGGTTCCAGACTGCAGCGCCTTTAGCCGCACGGCCACTTCGGCCGGCGATAAATTTCGAAATTGCTGTTATGGCAGAGAGTTCAAATATCTAGCGTTGTCATAGCAGTGTTTCAAGAGCTACAAGCTCATATAGGACATTAATTACTTGAAAATTTACTTCTCGAATAATAGAATTTTAATCAGTCACACAATGTGTCATGTGGTAGATAGATGGGAGGTCTATCACATTATCTCATTTCTGTACAGTTAATAACTGCACAGCGAAATTCGAGGTGAAAGACCCATTAATTACTTGATTGACCCGTTACAATATCAATTAGGGCGAGTTCACAAAAATAGACAAGCAATGTCGTAGATTAATAGTTGAATTAAGTTTTAAAATAGTAGACTGCAAATATTTTATACATACGATAGAATTGTTGGAATTTGTTGAGTAATTATATTAATGACTCAGAAACAGTTCGAGTTACACGGATTTCTGAAGTACTAAAGAAAGACAATGAAGTATTGCGTGACACGCGTAACTGTATTGAAAAACAGAATAAAAATCTATTTTAAGAGGAAAAACTATTAAATGTTAAATATTTGAAATTGATCAACTTAAGTGAATTACTCGTGCGATGGTGGCAAATTATTTATCATTTTATTCTGTCTGGCGGTGCGCAACTATTAGCGCAACGTTGCTGAGTTCCTGATGCCACATGGATTGCACACCGTTGTGGACATGCAGCAGAACGTTATTCCGATGAAAGTACATGGTATCAAATAGCGATATCTGATCACCGATCTTTTTTCTTTTTTTCGTTGAGACTTTAAAATATTGAGCTGGAAATAGTCGTGCTCCGTAGCGAAATTTACGAACTTTTGCCCAATGTTTTTTCCTCGAAACGTGTACACATTTTGTATCGCGTCTTTCTAAGCCGATACTCATTAACAACCTAAGGTTTTCAGCTTCAGCTACGCAATTTCAAGAACTTCTCAAAGCAAGAACAGTATTTTGAAAAAACAAAAGTTACAGTTGTAATCAGATTATTTCGAAAACCACTCATACGCAAGGCGGGTGTGTCTTGACTTTACCTTTCATTTCTTACTACTATTTAGTTTTTAATAAACGATATGTTGAACCTATGTGTGGTAACTCCTACACAGCAAACGAGCGGGCCGCACATCGTCCCTCCGCCACTGAGTGCCGCAGACGCAGACAGTGTAGGTAAACAGTGGCTATTAAGGATCCTCTCTCATCTCTACTGTTATTCTATCCTTATTTATATTTATCACTCATTGATCCATTTCTGTCACTCTAATTTCTTCCCTTCATTGCAATGGCTTCATAAGAAATTTAATAGGAAGTTATAGTTCATGAATGTTTTTCTTTGTTATCGTTAAAACACAATTAACGCAATAAAAGTGATTGTTCTAAGATAGATTACGCTAAAATATCGCATGCAATAGTCTGCTGTGTGCGAAGGTTACTGTCAGTACTCGAAAACTACAACCTTATGTTTAATTACGGAATGCCGTTTCCAGGGCCGGTACGAGAACAGTTTTCTGCACAAACGGTTATCATTTGGTGCCCATACCCCCCTCCCCTTCCTTTTCCCTCGTGCGCTTTCACCCTTGTCAGAATTCGCTACTTCTTGTGAAACGCACTGTATACATATCTTGCACTTTGGGTCCCATGCCGCACCCCCTCAGCTTGGCACACCAAGTGGTGACTTCTGTCGTTTGAGCTCAACCTGCTTACTTCCGTACTATCCGCGTGGTTATGCTTTCACACACGACCGACAGAAAATTATTAACTGTCAGTGGCAGCAAATATTATACGTAATGCATCTACACCCTTCGGACGCCACCCAACGCACAAAGCCATCTATAGTATGTGCAGCTTAAACGCTGCAATAACCTGTCTGTTGACGTGCACCTTGTTGCCTTTCTATCACTCTAGCGACTGCGAAAAGCTGAGGATCGTATTTTATAGATGATGATGACATCCCCTCTACCGAGGACGCAGGGGACGATTCGGGTGACCCTCACCACCGTACTAGGCAAGGTCCCAATGAGAGTGGTTTGCCATTGCCTTCCTCCGTTCGTAATGGGGATAAATGATGATGATGAAGACGACACAACAACACCCAGTCATCTCGAGGCAGGAAAAATACCTAACCCCGCCGGGAATCGAACCCGGGCCCCCGTGCGCGAGAAGCGAGAACGCTACCGCAAGACCACGAATTGCTGAGGTATTTTTACGGAGAAGCCTGGATGACAATTTGCTGCTGATGATGATGCTGCTGCCAGCTAAGTGACGTCTCAGTCCATGCATTTACAATATAATCCACGCGTAACTGAACTCAGGATCATAATCAGTTCGCCCCGGTGTTTGCACGCGTTATTTATGCTGTACCTTCACTCAAGACGCATGCGATTTCATAGATCCCGCGTCCATACAGTTCATAGGCCAGTTTATAGAGGTCACCTCTGTCGGCGCGCTCTAGTGAGCCACCAAAGAAACAGTATTATTTAAGCGATCACAGACGAGTGCTCAGCATATTCCGTGCCCTGTATTACTGGTATCTACTCAGTGCTTCCAGTGCTGCGCGTTACCTGTATTTCACTGTGCCTAACGTTGGCTCTATAAAGTTCTATGTTGCACAAAGCGTGTTTGTTCTTGTTATAACAGTTTACGGTAGGTGTGAATTTGTTGCGCCACCAGTACTCCCGACATCGCCTACTGCGAGAAGACCCAGGAACCGGTAACTTAACGGGTGCCTGCTGCAGGAACTCTTCTCACTTGCTACAGCACCATCTCAGCTTCTAGTGTGCGAAAAATTCTTTTTGTGAAACTTTCCCATCTCTCTTTATTTTGAATAGTCCAGCTTGTCGTTAAATTCCATGTACAGCGACAATTTTCTTTCACTTAAGAAGACACTTGCAAAACTTTTGTCTGTATATTCGTTCCGCTCTGTGGGAAATACATCGTGCTTCACTTTCGTCTGAATGTTGGTCTGCATGTTATTGTAATGTGTAATGCCCCGTCTTCGACAACCACTCATGAACCGCAAACTGCGTTAAAATCTACCGTGAACGCATCCAAACGACTGTGTATTGTTTTACAGGGTAGAAACACCCGACGTCGATGCAACAGGCAGGTTTTCGTTATGAAATACTAGCAGTTTAGAAACGTGTCTCATTGAGTATCTCGTACTGCCAAAAAAGTTCCCCTGAGACAATTGCTTTCTCAATCGAAATACTTAGTTTTAGTCCCTCCATCCTCGGCATAACCTTAGCAGTAAAAACTGGGGAGACTGTGAAGAATGTACACTTTTTCTTCCTTCCCCTTCGCGTGTGTGTGTGTGTCTGTAGCTAAGAGAATATGACCGCTTCGATAGGGTTTTCCGTTTGTGTATGTAAAACTGCAGTAAAACTGCAGAACAAACTCATCCTTGTTACTTACAACACAGTTTGTATCGATACGAATATTTCGATCTGTCGCCACTACTCTGGACGTATGATACTGAATTTGTGAGTCCATACTGTGTAGCAATCGTACGGACACAGCATAAAGGTGTCACCTGAGAGCCCCTCAGTCACGGATAGTCATTTGATGGAGCCAGGATATCGCGTTGTCTCGCAGCAATGTTTTATATGGTTCTAAGAGCCTCTGATCTCATTTATTGAACTTACGAAAAATTTACATAACAAGTTACGTTTCACTAGCATAACTTTGTTGCAAGACTGATAATTTATTGACAGATTCTTATGTCGACGATTGCTTCATTTCAGGCCGACACTAATAGTTTTAGTGGAATGGAGTCTAGGCGGATACAATGGCCAGACATTAGTCAATATACCCACCCACAATTAAATTTTATTTCATCCAATTTTACTGTTATTCATTTGAATAAATATTGTATACTGTCAACAGAAAGGTGTTTCGTGGGGGTCAGTCATTTTCATCTCAACGCAAGAAAAGGAAATTTGCGACCATCTCTTGGTACTGGAGACCAGATTTTTCGGCATGGAAGTCTGCGATTAAACTGTCCGAGATAATAATCGTACGAATAATTCAAATAAGGAGACCGTAATGGCTGGCAAGTAGTATATTGCTGATTCCCGGGAAGGATTTCGAACGTTGAGGCTGTGGTCAAGTGCCCAGGATATGCACTGTGGGTCGACGAACAGTGAGTGGCTATTGGTGAGGACAAAAACGACTTGTGCAAAAACTGTGCCTCAGTTTAATTGAATCACTTTCCGTTACTTTAAATCAATAGTAATAATGAATGTATCTTTAGAAAATAAATAATAATTAGAGTATGTATTTATATTTTTGCTCTCAACACGTAATTTGGATTGTTCTTTTGTTGTTTTTTCTCTCAATACACTTTCTCTGAGTTAAAACTTTATTTCTCAATTTATTTAGCTATTTTTAGCTACGTGATCATTATGTTCTCTTCTATCAGGCACAACGGTCACTCGGGTATTTTTCTCCTTATTGATTATTTAGGTGCTTTTCTACCGACTTGTGAGCGTGAGAATCAATTTAGCAAGTAGGATGGTCTGACTATAAATCCTGTGAGTTTGCAGATAGTGGACCGGTTGCAACTTAGCAAAAAAATTAAAATCGACAAACCTTAGGGTAGGAGTTACGCCCTCCCCCTATTTTCTTAAACTGCCGATGACGTGGGTGAGTGAGATGGCAGAAAAACAGCGTGGCGGATATTAGCGCCACATGGTGCATGGTCGCGTATTATGGGAATGTAATAAAAAGTCCTCTCCTTAGGACAGGATGTGAGAACGAGGGCATTACGTTCAATTTCAGCGGCCAGAGATGCTTTCCATCTCAGATCTCGTGCTCAATTGAACTTCCCGTGAAATTTAACACAGAGAAATTCTTCTGTCGTTTCTGTGGAGGGAGAATGAGTACTGCACCAATCGGGTTGACAAGTCGGTACTAGTTACAGAAGCAGATTCTCTGACGTCAATCACGGAAGAAAGGCCGACGGTTTTCCAGACGGAACAAGCGATCATTCCGTAGATAGCGTTGGGGCGAGACGTGTCGGGCTGCCGTCCCCATAAAGGACGGGCCTCTCTTTCAGACGAAGGGTTCACGCGTCATTGCTCCGTACCAAACTACATTGTCTCCAGGTAAACTCTCCACTCATCGCAAAACTCCGGCGCAGCTATCCTTCTGATTTCTCCCTTATTCTTCGGACGTCTGTGCGTATTTTATCATTATAAAACGCGAAATGAAATGTATTAACAACGTAGGGGTCTATGCAGTTTTTACCATGAGTCTTGTGTTTTGTTAAGGACTTTTTTTTTTATTCCGATCTGTAGCGAAATTAAAATCCCAGTGAAAACCTGACATAGCTTTGTGCAGTGTCTCTAGTGCGCTCGTCGACCACGTCACGTCGCACTTTCCAGTTCTAAGCACTCGGAGAGCACTTAAAGATCCCTAGATCAATACAGTCTCATGCGAAGTGTGAAGTGAGTGCTGTCATTCGCTATCTCCATGCTGCAGGGTTACGTTTGATTTCATGCATCCCACATAAAGTGAGTGCCATGCGTGACAGGTAAGTGGAGCAATGCTGCAGGAGCTTTGAAGCAGTTCGTAAAGACATTCGTGATGGAGGCAGTCAGGGAAGGAAGTGAATGTCAGTCGACGATCTTATTCAATGAGTGGGTCAGGCTATTCGATAAAATCTTTTATCAAGGGCAGTTCAGGACAAGGGAACAAGAATGTTGTCATCTGGCGTTGTCCTCCTTCGTGACAGTGCTCGGCTCCACACTGCAGTTGCTACAGAGACTCTCTTGCAACGTTTTAGATAAGATTTATTTGATCACCCACCATGCCGCCCTTACTTAACCCACTTTGCTTTTCATGTGTTTGCTCACATGAACTACTGTCTATGAGGACAACATTTTAACGCAGACAACTAACTGCGCTCCAGCGCTGCAAATTGGCTGAAAGCACTGGCGGCAGGCTTCTATGACGAGACTATTACCCTATGAAAGCTTTCAAAATCGGAGCGGCGACCGTCTTGAGAAGTAACTGGATGGCCGTAAGGGGCTCAAAATTCCTTTGGTCGGTACTGGTTGACAATCCCGGGGTGTGGGCTTGACCCCCGGGGTTTCTGAGCGGAGACTAGTAAGCGCCGCTAGTCCTGTCACCATAAACTCAGGGAATGCTTCAGCAAACACTGTTTGGCGCGGCGGTGGAACGTTGCATGCCGCAACACAGGACACGTCTGCACCAGTTCTATAGAGCTGGACTATGTGTGCAGCGCATACGGCCCACCAGGACCACCTTACCTGACGGTACTTGATACTGTACACCCTGAAGGGATCAGCCTGACCACGGGTGCTTACAGGACCACCATCCCAGTACCAAATATCTGTGCTGAGGCTGAGTAACCACCACTTTTCATCAGGCGTCAGCTGCTCATAGTGCTTGAAGCACGGAAGTTCCTCGTTCCTCGGTATTCACTACCGTGTCATACTGTTGCTGGTCCAGCTGTGGAAAGCCTTCTCTCCACTCGTCCACGAACAACGAGGGCGCTTCTAATCCATGTGAAATTTGAACTGTAGTCCCTTGATGTGGGGCACGAAAAGGCACAAATCCAGGATTTTAACCCACCGCCTCCCCATTTACCGATGAGGTCCCGATTGATTTTAGATTTACTGCAGTACAGAAGAGATACAACTCCTGGGCATGTTCTTAATACGATGTTTCCTGACATATTAAATGAGCGCTAGAACTATGTAGCTGCATTCACGGATGTGTCTAAACGAAGGGATTCTGTTGACTGCTCTGTTGTTTTCCCTGACTGAGTCCTCGAGATTTGGTTGCCTTCCGACATCTTCGATGCCTGGTTATCCGTGATCTGGATGGTGCTCGAGCAGACGAGATGTTTCGTGTCTGCTAAGTTCCTCGTCAGTTCCGACTTCCTGAGTGCCCTTCATTGTCTGCGTCGCTTGTATCCAGTCAATCAAGAAGTCCAGAATACCCAGGACGCCCTTCACCACTTACAAAGGCTGCGAGGTGGAGGTATCTTTCTGCTGGGTCCAAGGCACGTGATTATAAAGAGAACGAAAGGACGGAATTAGCAGCCAAGAAGGCTTGACGTGATTCTCAGGTATCTCAATGTGTCATCTCTCTGCATGCTATTGCCGAGTCTTTGAGGTACCAAGTTACGCGCCAGCGGGGAGACGAGTAGCTCGACACGACTGACAGCAAACTGCGTATGGTAAACTTCAAAACTCCGCCATGGCGTACCTTCTTCCAGTCACTCACACAGAGTGAGGTCCTTCTCACTCGCATTCGTCTTCTCATAGGAACAGCCTTCTGACGCATGGCTTATTGCTCCGGCGAGAGGAGCCTCCAATGTGTGGTGCTTGCGGCGTTCGCATTACGGGGAACCATATCTTATTTAGTAGACTGTGGTTTTTATTCAGAAAAGACGGCAGAAGCTCATTTGTCAGCCGAATTGTCCTCTATTTTAAATGAGAGTGTCACACATGTGTCGGCACGTCATTTTAAGTTTTGTGCAATCTCCGAGTTTTCCCGTAAAATCTCAGGGCGATAATTTATAAGAGTTTTCAGGGTGGCTGGATCATCAGTGGGGTTTTGGAAGTGACTGGCCAGCCACATATTCCTGTGAATGGCTTTTAGTCTTGGTCTAGTGTAATTGGGTTTCAATCGACGGTTTTCGAACATCTCCCGATTATCCACTTTGTTTTTCATGTTGTGAGCTACTGTGATTGAGCAGGTGATCATAGTTGAGATTGGAAGAGAGTGAACGCAATTTTATCTCAGATTACCATTTATTTCCTTTATCGCATTTTATACGTTTTGATCACATTCTTTTCTATTAATATGCGTATGGACGTTGATAACTTCTACGCTGAGCGCTTCAAATCCCTAACACAAAGCTGGATGGTGCAGCTAAATGTTGTAAATAATTTTTTTTTGTTTTGTTTTGTTTTCGGTGTGGTTTCCTTTTCTGGATCGATCGGACATTGAAAACAGAAGTAAGAAATAGCCCCCGCAAGTTCTTTTACAACAACAACCCAAACAATAAATTTCTGTCGCTACCCATCACTCATTTTGTAGCTGTGCAATTGATCCGACGTCATAATATTACTGTCTAACCTTAGGAGTATTTTGAACAAACTTCTTTAATCCAGAGCAGCTCTGTTTCGATTAAAGTGGGCAGTTACTATTTAAAAGGAATAGTTGAGTTAATTAATGTGAAGATCACATTTTATGCAACTATTTTAGCTAGTCATACAGGTGCAGTCGTTGGCGTCAGTAATTGATTGTTCTCTGGAGGAGAGAAACAAAGGGGTACACCACTAGGCGTGTCGATTTCCAAATCTCAGCACAAAACTGTTTTTATATTAGCGCTTCATCTGTGTCTCGGCACTCCGCCACATAACAGCAGATTTCGATACGACGATATCGACTGCAACCCGCGAAGGAACGAAAAACATGGCACTTATGATTTTAAAATTACATCTGCATTGCTGCCTGAGAGCAGATGTAAGCTTGTGAAGTCAAATTTCAGTAGAAAGCAACATACATTGCTGCTTGCTGGAAAATCTCTTTTCCAGTGCTGCAGTCATAGAGGTATCGAAGATACAATACATGATAAATAAATCAGTAAACTGGTAAGACTTCTTTGAAGCGTGCCTCAAAGAGCTTTCCACACTACAGTTGGGTAAAACAACAATTTTGCGCAGCTTTTGAATATCAAATCCACGTGTACGGCGATATGAAAGTTATGTGAATTTATACGATATTTACTTTGTCGTTTCAGTTTCTCAAGCGGCTTTTCTTATCTCGTGCCCACAGTCCGTAGATTGTCGTATCCCATAATCGGCTTACACGCGAGGGTCAGCTGCAAAGAACCCAATTTTTTCTGCTCAGAAGCACTGTCGCATTAGCTTCCTTACGACCTACCGTCAAAATTTTTATGGGACATATCAGTCAAAACGATACCTTGTCACCATACCATACACACTTCAAAGCATCGAGCAGATCCTTGTGCGTCTCCCGCCGATACGTGGAAGGAATTACATTTAATTACGTATTTCGTTTCACATTACGCACACCTTCGTCATTACGAATAGCTTCGTTGCGAAAAGTAGATACACGTCATTGCCCTGGGGGCAGCAGGGCCGTAACGGGGTGATCCTGTACGACTGGCAGAACTTCCTAAGCTGATCACCCTCTGCTGTAAAAGTACCGCACACCTTCATCATTACGAATAACTTCGTTGCGAAAAGCAGATACACGTCATTGCCCTGGGGGCAGCAGGGCCGTAACGGGGTGACCCTGTACGACTGGCAGAACTTCCTAAGCTGATCACCCTCTGCTGTAAAAGTACCTTTCCGCAATTTTTTACGCATATTTACCAAATTTTATAATTTTGTTTTTTAGGTATAATAAAACTGAAGCTATGTAGAAAAAAATATCTAAGTGAAGCTGATTAATACAAAATATTGCACATAAGAAACGAAATATATCGTTGTAGGAAATAAATAACAGTGTGGAAAAGTTTACAGTTTATAGTTTTTCGTTTCAGTATGATCTGCAAAAATGCATAGATTTTATTTGTGCTTGAAAATGTTTAATAGTGCATAAATCACTGAGTAATAGTATAAAACGGGCTATAATTAAGAGCTGAGAGAATTTCGCTTCGCCGAAACTATGCTATTACTATAGTTTTGTAACCTCCCCACAGAAATTTTAAAGACAGAAATAATAAATCAATGGGAGCCGAACGTAACCTCCCTAGCAATTAAATTTTAATGACAAAAAAATGAGAATCGCATTCTGACCCAAGTATAAGTTCGTCACGAAAATAATGAAAGTCAATTCAGTGATAAGAAAATCTCAGTAATAATGTTAATTCAATTACACCGAAATATCGGTCTTTGGCCCTGTGCAAAAATCAGAATTAAATTCTTACCTCATTGTAACAGCTAGTCAAATTTCTGCTCTTATTCTTGCGCACGGCTCGGAGGAACTGCATTGTAAATAATAATATTCCTTTTTTTTATATAATTTAACTGAGACTTTTAAGGGAAGTGGAACGAAATCGTTAGTTCAATAAAAAACATATTTTTTGAAAAATGCTTTTGAAATCAAAATTATTATTGGGGGACTTGTTGGAGATTAATTACAATAAATAAACTTTACATTATCTGATGATTATCTTAATTAACAGTATACCTCATTCAGCATCTTGACCAGTATTGCCGACAGACTACATCACACAACCGCACTGGGCTGCTACTACCGACAGAGTGCACTGGCCTACTGCAGCTCGCGTACTGCTCTACATGACGACTACTAGCGTACGGCTCGCAACACTCGCGCGGTCAAGCGCAGACTAACTACGATTATAGGCTCTCTGGTCAAAGATTTTAACGTGCCTCACCATCGCTGCTACGTTACATACGTGTTTCATAACCCTCCACTGGGGGGGCAAAAATTTGGCAGTGATGGTGAGTCATTTGGACTTGCCATCGCAAGAAATTTTTTACAATTTACAGAATATTCAAATTTAGTACATAAATTAAATGTGGTGCACACGCACCGAGTACAAAATATATCAGACAAAGACAAAATGTGAGTACAAAACATAGTAGCAAATCAGAAAAATGTATATAAAAATTATTTGACAGATAAAGTGCACAGGCACTGAAAAAATTCTTTAGCATAAACAGAATGGCAAAAAAATCATACACTGAAGTATTGAACATACAGAATGAGTACAAATCTTATTGAAAAATGAGAAAAGTGCACAGGCACCGAAGTTCAGTAGAAAACATATTAATACCTAACATAAGTGCACATGCACTGTAGTTCAGAACATATCATCAAAAAAATAAAAAATGTATATACAATATAAAAGACAAGAGTGCACATATACTGTACTTCAGAACAAATCGAAAAAAGGTCTTTAGCATTTTCGCAATAAATAAACATAATGGCAAAAAAAATCATATCGACAAGTGACATAAGTGTACTCGCACTGGAGTTCAGCAAATCGAAAAAAAAATGTATAACCCATGAACATAAATAATGTTAGCAAAAATGATTTTCACTATGTGACAAGAATTAGGATAGGAAAGGGAAGATTTGCATCATGGTTGTAGCACTTTAGATTGCACACAGCTGTTCTGAAAGTCCATATCTTTCCACAGAAGTACAACACCAAGTGACACAATTTGAAGTTCTTTTCCTATCAGAATTTATCAGTGTAGCCAAGACACTGAACTGTCGTAGTAATGTTCCATGTTCTCATTTTGGTAGTACATTAGGTACACCAAACAGTGGGACCATAATAACGTCTTCATCGCTCACGGTGGTGGACAGCATATCGTGTCAACACCACGCTCTTACAAGGCACACCAACGTAGAATAAGTGCAAAACCAAAGATAGTGCTCCATGATCACTAGGATAAACAGGACAAATGGACATTGCAGTAATTCAGGGTAGTTAGCTCATGAGGTGAAGGACATTAAGTCACATAATATTGACAATTACAGTCTTCATTAGTAGTTTGCGGCATTCATAGCCCAGTTATTGAACATTTCTGTACCAAGTATATAGTATTACAGAAAAATGTTCATTAATTGTTTTACATAGAATCAGTAACCTTCTTTTCCTAGTTACAAAGCATTATTAAATAATCGCATTCTTTTCCAGTTACAAAGTATAGCATAGTTAATTAATCATTTGTCATTTCAATATAGTATTAATCATTAGCCTTCTCCTAATTACAAAGCATTATTAAACAGTCGCATTCTTTTCCAGTTACAAAGCATAATTAAGAATCATTAGTCTTCTAATTACAAAGCATTATGAAACAATCGCATTCTTTTCCAGTAACAAAGTATGGCATAGTTAATTAATCATTTGTCATTTCAATAGTAATAATCATCAGCTTTCTCCTAATTACAAAGCATTATTAAACAGTCACATTCTTTTCCAGTTACAAAGCATAATTAAGAATCATTAGCCTTCTTCTAATTACAAAGCATAGCATCATTTGTCATTTCAATATAGTAAGAATCATATTCTTTTCCAGTTACAAAGCATTTTCATTTCCAATTACAAAGCATAGCATAATTAATTCGTCATTTTCCAAGTGACATATTATTCATTGCTGTTCAGCATTACTCAGAACTTTCTCAAACTGGTATCACTATTTGGGACTGGTAATACATTTTTTTGTTAGCAATGCATTGCGTTGGGATCGATAATTAATTGCTGAGGCATAACACTACTTGCTTTTGACCTATTGCTGCAAATGAGGATATTTAACGTCATTAATCATGAGTCAGCTGTAGCAAGGTTATGTAACAAGGCAGTATATGTGATCACATTTATAAATGATAAACACAAATGGGTAAAAAAATAAAAATGCAGGTTCTAGAACAGGTATAATAAGTAACAGGTTTAGTAAGTATCATGAAAAACTTCTCCTGAAAAAACATACAAAATGGATTATTGAGCTGAAAGAAGAAACGCACACTATGCTGAAAAGTAGTGAACTTCGAATTAACAGGTAGTGAAATGTGTATAAAAATGTGTTCCATAGCTGTCCTTTCCAAAACCTTCCGTCATCCTACTATGCAATATAACACCTGCTGTCAAAACAAACTGCAACAAGTACTTAAATAACTACATAGCATAAATACATAACTGCAACAGTATCCTCATCTGTAAAAAAAAAAACTTCATTATCCATATTATCATAACTCCATTATTATCATCACCTGTAAACAAAAACTTCATTATTCATAATAGCATATTCTTCTTCATTATTCATCAGCATTCATTATCATCTGCAAAAAATCACTTCATTACTCATTACACAACTAATCCTTATCTCTAGCATATTTCATCACTAAAACTAAGATGTGTAGTTCAGTTTGACAGCCTGCATCAATCACCTTGTATTCTGAAAGAAAAAAATTAGTTAAGACTGCTATTCTACGATGAGTATAGTATATTCTTGTTAATGCTTGTTAATCCTGATCCATTTACTCTTCCTCATAAAGTTATTGCATCTTCTTTCGTTTATTCCGTAGGTGAAATTCCCATTTCTGTTGAATTTATTTCTTACACGCATCATTTCTTTCTGAAATTGATGAACAAAGATTAATGTCTTGCATTTAAATCATATACCCACTAAATAATGACTAGTTTATGGTGACATAATTAACCATACAGCATAATATGACAGGAAACGTAATATGTCAAAGACATTGACAGTGTTCAGATGCAAAAATGTACACAGAATAATACAATGAAGCAGCAAAAAATGTAAAACAGTCACGATCTTGAGATGTCATAGGGCAAAAAGAATGTCAAAATCAACTGATGTGTTATACCTTAACTATTTCACAGTGCATACAAACAAAACTGGAGTACAATGATATACACAAAAAAATGGAAAATGTGCACGGTCTGATATGTAACGACAAGAAAAGCGACCTGCTAACCTTACCTTGCCGGGCACTTGCCAAGAAAAAATACGATAATCATCAGTAATTAGTCATGTGAAATAATTGCATTAATAAATGACATCATAGTGTGTTGAATCATACACTGGTTTCACTCAATAAACGGTTTAATGTTTGAGATATGGTGGTTGCCTTTCGATTTTCTGGTTCTCAAAGTTCCGACGAGTACAACATTGGGGTGAGGGATGCTGCGAATCCGATATGGACCTGCGTATAGAAGTTCAAATTTACTGCACTTACCTTTTAATTTACTGGATAAATAGTGTGTACGTACTAATATCTTCTGTCCAACGTGAAAGTCTCGGCGTCTACAAACCTGTTTTTGCTGTCTTCTCCGGCGCTCTGCGGCACGTTTGATGTTGTTCAGCGCAATGTCAATTATTTCGTGGTGTCTTAGTCGACGACATTTAGGGAAGTTTACTAATTCTTTAATTTTGTTTGGTGGTTCAACGTTTTTCAGTATAACAGACGGAGATAGCATAGTGGATTCATTTGGAATGGAATTAATTACATCTTGGAATGAGAGTATGTGTGTATCCCAATCAATATGTCTTTTGTGGCAGTATATTCTACACAGTTTACCAATTTCTTTCATTAATCTTTCACAGGGGTTCGAAGAAGCGTGGTACTTGGATATATAAATCGGAGAAATGTTTCTAGCTCGTAACATACGTGTCCATACGCTACTACGAAATTGAGATCCATTGTCAGAAATTACTTTATCACATGCCCTACATGAAATAGAAAATGTTTTACAAATGCTTTCGAAACAGTTTTAGCAGTAGCTTTGCGTAATGGAGTGAAAGTAACAAATTTTGAAGTGAGCTCAACAGCGACAAAGATGTAGCAAAAACCTCTGTTAGTTCTCGGAATCGGATCAAAAATATCTACTGCGGCCATGTGTCTTAATTTAACGGGTACAATGGGATATAAAGGAGGAATATGTGAAGTGGTGTCTGATTTAGCTTTCTGGCAAATTTTACAAGACGCTAAAACTCGTCGTATACGTTTTTCCATGTTAGTAAAATAACAGTTCTGTCTCAGTATAAGAAAACATTTTCGTGCTCCGTAATGTGCGTAACTTAAATGAGTGTACCAGATTAATTTGTTGACCAGTTCGTCAGGAATGCATAATAACCAATTGTTGTTGTCAGGATAAGAGCGGCGAAACAGAATGTCATTGCGTACAGTGTAGTGGTGTCTAATCGTAACATTATTCTTATCTTGCCAAAGGTGTTTAATTTCTTTTCACACGTTGTCTTTATTTTGTTCTTGTGCTATGTCCTGTAATGACGATGAAATAAAATTTTCAAATGCAACTTGCTGAATGTACATGACACTGAAATTTGTTTTGCAGAAGTTGGTTGCTACGTCTTGCTGATTGTTGCTCAGAGAACGCGATAGTGCGTCTGCTATAACATTTTGCGTGCCGGGAATGTGAACAATCGTAAAATTAAATTCCTGTAAATACAGTTTCCATCTACTTAACCTGTCGTGAGTAAATTTAGCTGAAAGTAAAAATTGTATCGCTCTGTGGTCTGTGTAAACGGTGGTGTGTCTGCCGTAAAGAAAGTGCCGAAATCTCGTAAAAGCCCATACAACACATAATGTTTCAAGTTCTGTAACAGAATAACTTCGTTCAGCAGGTGACAGAATGCGACTTGCAAACGCGATGTTTTTGATTACTGTAGACCCATCTTCTTCAATTTCCTGGAAAATATGTACGCCTAAAGCGGTGTTGGAACTGTCAGTGGCAATGGAAAAATTTCTAGTAAGATCTGGGTGTGATAACAGTGGAGCATTCAACAAAGCATGTTTCAGGTTCACAAATTCAGAATGTGCTTGCTTATCCCAAGACCAAATAGTGTTTTTACCTGTTAATTGGCATAGTCTAGGCGTGTCTAAAGCGGAGTGATGAATAAATTTACGAAAAAAGTTAATTAAGCCCAAAAAACTGCGTAATTGCTTCTTTGTCGTAGGAACAGTAATGTCACGTAGAGCCTGAAGTTTTTCCGGATCAGGTGCAATGCCTTCTGCTGAAATTACGTGTCCAAGAAATTTTATGGAAGTTTTGCCAAAGTGCGATTTACTAAGATTAACTGTAAGTCCTTGTGCATGGAAAGTTTGTAACAGTTGTTCAAGAATCAGATTGTGTTCAGACCAATTAGCTTCTGCGATAAGAATGTCGTCTATATACGTCGTAATTCTGTCCTTAAGTTCTGTCGGAAGTAAAGTGTTCAAACCGCGAATAAAAGCTGCAGAAGAAATAGTTAAGCCGAACGGTAATTTGCAAAATTGATAACAGTCGCCGAAACAGAGAAAAGCTGTATATTTTCTGCAATTCGGATGAAGTTGAATTTGCCAAAATCCCGATTTCAAATCTAATGTAGAATAAATAGCTGTACCATGAAATTTCTGTAAAAGTTCCTCTAGTGTCTGTGGTCGATCTGTTTCATTAATAATAATGTCATTAATGTGACGTGAATCAAGTACAAGGCGAAGTGAGCCATCTTTTTTCTTAACAATATGTAGCGGGTTTATGTACGGACTAACTGCTGGTTCAATAATTCCTTGGTCAAGCATATCCTGCAATTCCTTTTTAACTTGTTCTCTGTGAATATATGGGATGGGATAATGCTTTGCTTTAAATGTGTCGTGCTGTTTCACTTGAAATTCATACATAAAACCGCACATAGTACCAGGAACATTGTCAAAAACTGGAGCTTGCTGTAAAAGAATTTTGTGTAACTGCGTTCGTTCGTCGTCTGTAGTTGCACTGCTTTGTCTAACTTTATCGGAAATCATTTGCATTACGTCGTAGTCAACTTCGTCTGGAGTATTATAGTTGTGTACGTACGTATCCGTGAACAATGTGGGATTACAGTCTATGTCACGTGTTGCGGAAATGACCTCTGTGCGGTTAATTGTTTGTTCTTCCGCAGATAAAGAGTGCTGAAATTCTAAAGCCAATTGTACATTTTCATCCTTTAACATTAAATAAGAATTTTGAAAATCGATAACTGCGTCGTGTTGTACCAGAAAATTCGTACCTAAAATTACGTCTGTTGTTAATAAAGGAACAATCCAAAAATTAGAGTGGAAAGTATGACCTCCAATACAAAATGATAAATGCGTCTGTAATTTAACGTCTACTCCTTTACTCGGTACTGCTCCTTTCACTTTTGTTTTGCCTAAAGGTAATGTCGGATAGGTATTCTCTTTGTTACACTCGTTAAAAGTCTCCTCATTTATTACTGATATAGGTGAGCCGGAATCGATTACTGCTGAGAATTTCGAAGAACCAATTTTAATTTCAATAACAGGATGAGAAATGGTTTTCTGAATAACTGGTCTTTCCTGCAAGAGAGTGTCTCTGATATCGTCAAAAGTAATTACATTTTCGTGAACAACATTTTGCTTGTCAAAGGTAGTGCTTGTGTTATTGGAAGATGCGTCCTGTGCAGTATTTAGTCAGATTCTATCTGACGTGTTATTATTATTAGGAGGATTCTGTGGCATTTTTACTATTTGAACTGTCCTATTACTTCTTCCAGACGTGTTACGCTCTGGATGGTACCTACTGTCGGGTTCATTCATGAGAATAGGTTCTCGTGCATAATTTTGCTGTTGGTATGACCGACTGTTGTTAGATGTACGCTGAAAATTGTCCTCATTATTTTTACGTCTGTCGTAATAGTCATTCCTATACGGTGCATTACGATAGAAATTGAAATACTGCCTTCTTTGTACGTAGTTGTTTCCTTGCTGCCGTACGTTACTATTTCTTGCATCAGGGACTATACGTGCATGCGGCGGAACATTAAAGTCTGGTTGACCTTGTGCATTCCATTGTTGGTTAGGTATGCTAACCGGCTGGTTTTGATGTTGTTGTGAAATACCTCTATTGTTACTAAAGTGTGGTTCCTGTTGCTGAAAATTTTGACGATATTGATAATTAAAATTTTGGCTGTTATTAGAATTTTGGTAGTTGCCGTTCCTAAAGCGTCTGTTATCTTTCCTATTGAAATTACGTGTCTGATCATAATTGCTGTACTTTTGTTGACCTTGGTTATTATAAGAAAAGTTTTTGTTTACAAAAGAATAATCAGATTGCTGTACTTCCAATAGCTGTAAAAGATCTCTGAACGCTGAAATATTTTCTTTTTGCTGACCTGTTAGAAGTGACACTCGTAATGACCGTGGTAATTTGGAAATGCATAATTGTATAAGTGCGGATTCACTGTACGGCTCACTTAGGTACTGGTTTTGTTGGACCATATGCTCAAAAAATTGCGTCACACTGGGAAAATTTGAGTTCTCGTAATTCGGCAAACTAATTAACTGATCTTTAATTCCGCGCTGTGTCGTCTTCGACCAGTACGCTGACAGAAAAGCATTCTGAAACTCTTCTACTGAATAGCATTGCCTCGCGATCGGTCTCATACGAGTTGCCGGTTCGCCTTCCAAAAAACTGCAAATAAATTCAAGTTTATGTGTTACAGGCCAAGTCGGTGGAAGAGCAAAGCTAAATTGTTGAATCCAATCCAGTGGGTGAATCTGCGTTCTATCGTTTTTGAAAACCTTAAACTTTCTCACTGACAGAAAATGTTTGTAGTCGAAATTATCATCTCTGTGTGATGGAACAGGTTCATGATCGTAAGAGAATCTATTGAACTGTGGTTAATCGGAATCTAAGTCCCGTACTCTCTGTAGATTACCCAAATTATACGCGCTGCGTGAGTCTGACACATGTTCATAAAGTGGCGTCTGTTGTGGCATGTTATTAACTGAAATGTTTTTCATCTCTGTTACTTCTTGTTGTAAATTTGATAACTTCCTACGTAACGTGTTGTTAGATGAATCGATCTCATTAATTGTCTGCTGTAAATTTTGAAATTCAGGTGTTTGGATAAATGAAACCGGTGCAGTATCGTCTGATTTATTGTCATTAGTATTTTCGATAACATCAATACGACTGGCCAATTCATCACATTTTTCAGTCAGTATTTTAACCTGATCATCGGTTTTAGAATCAGACGCATTAATCTGTTTTTGCAACTTACGCGTAGTTTCGCTCAGTTTTTTAACATCAGCTTTGATGACATCGCAATCCTGTGTTAGATCTAATTGTTCGAATCTGTCTGTCACTGTTTGAATATTTACTGTGTGTGTATCTGTTTTTAATTTAAGATCAGAAATTTCATCCCGTAATTCCGCGTTCAACTGTTCTATGGTATTAATTTTGTCGGACACTGTAGTAATATTATTGTCTACCTACGTCTTCGCTTTCGCGAACATTTTACGTTTGTCCTCTTGTCTTTGGGCAGTGATTGTTTCCATGACTTGTCGTTTTACTTTGTTTTGATCTTGAATAAATTTGCGGAAACGCGTATCACTGTTTTGTATGTGCTGATTAAAGCGCTCGTCAATCTGAGTGTTCTGCTGTTCGAATTTCGCGTCTATCTTTGCGTCCATTGTGCGCGAAAGTTCTACCGTCATTGCTTTAAACTCGTCCCGTAATTGTGTAGCTTTTACAGAGCATTGTTTAGCGACTCCGCTAATTTCGTCTCTGAGTGTTTCTGTTGCGGCTGTTTCCATTTCTCTTAATTCTTGCGCAACAGACTTAATTTCTTCGCTATTTTTTCGTGAACAAGCCTCAATTTCCACGCGCAACTGTTCCTTAGTGTCATGGCACTGCGCGGCACGGCTCTAATTTGTTCACTAAGCTGTCTGGAATTGTCGTCTAATTTTTCATTTAAGTATTGTTTGAGTTTTTCGTTATCTTGTTTGTTATCTTCCCTAAGTTGTTTGATATTTTCATCAATTTTATTAAATTTTTTATCCTGTTCACTAAACCTTTACTACTGTTGTCTTGTTTTTCCATAATTTGGTTAATTCGTTGCAGCAATAGTGTCATAATTTGATCCGAACCAAAATTAGCATTTCTATTCTCAGTACTGTTTAATGGTGTACCTGCAGTTGTCGCGCTTTGTGTGACCATTTGGTCATTTTGCAACTTACAAAAACGTTGATCAGTCGGATGTACATTGTCAGACACTGTTCCGGAATTAAATAAATCCGTCCTACTTTGAGTATCCTGATCACTTTCATTAGAAGAATTTGTCTGAACGTTATTTGAATTTTCCAAATCGGGTGAGTTAAGCTCGGCAGCGCTCATTACAATAGAGCGTCCCGCGTCATCAATTGTTGTCAAATTAACAGAGGAGACAATTGAGTTCGTTTGTTCATCACTAAGATAAAAGTCATCATTAATGGTTGGAATGCACTGATTGTTAGTGAACGCAGGATTATCATCATTACGCTGCGTATCACAATTACTATCGGTCACATTGTTTAAGTCGGTAATTTCATTCACAATACTTCGCGATACACTATTCACAGTCTTTCGCGGCATTTTTACTATAGTCAAAATTTTTCACAAAATAAATAAGCACAATGCAAAAACAACACACAAATACAACAGAGCAAACGAATTGTCGTTGATCTGTGGAAAGAAAGTCACAAATTTAGTAAAAGCGTATCGCCAAATCCTAATTATATCTAAGCAAATAAGAGCAGATATCTGACTGTCGCTCAAAAGACTCTCAACGAAATACGATCCTGGACTGGGTGTCGCCAAGTGTAACCTCCCCACAGAAATTTTAAAAAATGACAATATTATTTAAGAGTGCTAATGGACATTGCGCTAAGTGTAACCTCCCCACAGAAACTTTAAAGACAGAAATAATAAATCAATGGGAGCCGAACGTAACATCCCTAGCAATTAAATTTTAATGACAATAAAAAAATGAGAATCGCAATCTGACCCAAGTATAAGTTCGTCACGAAAATAATGAAAGTCAGTTCAGTGATAAGAAAATCTCAGTAATAATGTTAATTCAATTACACCGAAATATCGGTCTTTGGCCCTGTGCAAAAATCAGAATTAAATTCTTACCTCATTGTAACAGCTAGTCAAATTTCTGCTCTTATTCTTGCGCACGGCTCGGAGGAACTGCATTGTAAATAATAATATTCCTTTTTTTTTTATAATTTAACTGAGACTTTTAAGGGAAGTGGAACGAAATCATTAGTTCAATAAAATACATATTTTTTGAAAAATGCTTTTGAAATCAAAATTATTATTGGGGGACTTGTTGGAGATTAATTACAATAAATAAACTTTACATTATCTGATGATTATCTTAATTAACAGTATACCTCATTCAGCATCTTGACCAGTATTGCCGACAGACTCATCACACAACCGCACTGGGCTGCTACTACCGAGAGAGTGCACTGGCCTACTGCAACTCGCGTACTGCTCTACATGACGACTACTAGCGTACTGCTCGCAACACTCGCGCGGTCAAGCGCAGACTAACTACGATTATAGGCTCTCTGGTCAAAGATTTTAACGTGCCTCACCATCGCTGCTACGTTACATACGTGTTTCAGTTTTACATTTCATCTTCTTACTTTGAGCGAAACAAGCTCGTTCGTCATGTTATTGAAGTCAAGTGTAGTTATTTTTACAATCACACTACCAGCCAAACTTGATCTTAAGACGCTTTTATCGTCTTCGAATAGCTGAAACTGTATTCACAAGTTGCTACAGTTTCTGGTATTGTCATAAATATCGTCACAGCTATTTAGATGTTGGGTAAGTAACTCTAAACTCATCCCAATTGGAATCCGTGTCAGTACTCTTCATCAACCTTTTCCGTTGAACTTGAAAGCTAAATCGTTAACTATCTCTGCTATACGTGGTACCAAAAGAAAGTGCACGTTTGTCAAGGTAAGATACATGTCTGTTTTCCATTTCACTTGTTATCCTATCAAATACTTCGAACTCCTCTAGTTCAAGTAGTTTCATTCCAGCACATAGTCGGGAAAAATTGGAATCTTTCGGTCAAATGTCGTATATATACATGTTGGGTAGTAGGTTGTATCTTTAGGGTATTGCTTGGACTAAATAATACTTTACAAGTGTATGGGAAATGAGTGTGATGACAGTCGCGGACCCAGGGAATGCAGAAGATAGGAACACGTGCGCGAGGAGATTTAACATACATTTCCCAGTCAATTCTTAAACAGGCTTTCTATCTCGTTTTTCTTTCTGGTCAATTTTTGCGCGTCCTATCTGCCGGCGCTCTTGAGGGACCTATTTTGCCACCCCTTCAGTGCGGCCCAGAGGGCAGAACTTATGAGCAAATTATTCTCAGTAGGGAAGCCTCGTCAAATCAGTTGGGAAATACAAATTTTCAATGTCTGACATCGACATGATAGTGAAAGGAGAAATTACTACGACAACGACAGTTATACCAGGATATACATCCGATCTGATATGTCTTAGCTAATGACAATGCGTCTATCACGTGTTACAATAATCTATTCTGTTCGGTCAAAAGGAGGATTGAAACGTGGAATTAAATTCCCGTCGACCACGAGGTAATTGATAGAAAAGAAGATCGACTTGTACAACGATGGGAAAATAAATTGGCAATTCGCTTATCAAAGGCTTCTCACGGAAATACGCATCAGTCGATTACGGGATACCGTTGTAAACTAAATCGTGATCGACTGACAGAGATCTGAACTACCCTTTATTCTGAACAAGTTGAGTGTCTTAATCTTGGAACAACGATGTCCCTCTATTTCGTTGGGTTTTACATCAAGGCAACGTGCGGTCAAAAGCATTGACGACTATATGTACTGTTATAGAAAGAGTTGTGCCAAACTTACATACACTGTTTGCTTATAATAACATCTACATCTACATATATACTCCACTCGCCACCAACCGGTGTGTAGCGGAGGGCACAATTTACGCCAAAGGCATATCTGTTCCATTCGCGGATCGCGCGAGGGAAAAACGATTGTCTGAACGCCTCAGTACGAGCTCTAATTACCCTTATCTTTGAATGGTGATCGTTGCACGATTTGAAAGTTGGTGGCAATAATATATGGTCTAGATCCTTGGCGAAGATCGGATTTCGAATTTAGTTAGCAGTCCCTTCCGTTTAGCGCGACGTCTATCTGCAAGTGTGTCTCACTTCAAACTTTCTATGAGATTTGTAACGCTCTCGCGATGGATAAATGTACCAGTCACGAATCTTGCCGCTATTCTTTGGATTTTCTCAATCTCTTGAATGAGACCCAACTGGTAAGGGTCCCATACAGACGAACAATACTCTTAATACTGGACGAACTAACGTGTTGTAAGAAATTTCCTTTGTTGAAGGACTGCATCGCTTCAGGATTCTACCAATAAACTGCAATCTAGAGTTCGCCATGCCCGTTACTTGTGAAATCTGATCATTCCATTAGAGATCATTTCGAGTAATCACACCCAGATACTTGACAGATGTTATCGCTTCCAACGACTGAGCATTTATTTTGTACTCGTACATGAATGGGGATTTTCGCCTTGTTATACGCAGTAGGTTACACTTACTAATATTGAGAAATAACTACGTCATTACACCACGCATTTATTTTCAGCAAATCCTCATTGGTTAGTTCACAACTTTCGTATGATAATAATATCCTGTAGACTACAGCATCATCGGCAAACAGTCAAATGCCGCTGTCAATACCATCAACCAGATCGTTTATGTAAATCGTAAAAAGCAGTGGGCCTATTACGCTGCCGTGGGGCACATCTGAAGATACCCTTGTTACTGTTGAAGTCACCCCATTGAAGACGACATACTGCTCTCTGTCCGTTAGAAAAATTTCTATCCAACTGCATATGTCATCGGACTGACCGTAAGCGCGCACTTTTTGGAGCAAGTGACAGTGCAGCTACTCACTGAGGTCCAGTGTATGCTGTAGTTATCGTATGGCAGTGAAGCTTGGCAGATGTCCTAAAGAGGAACCGATTTACAATGGAACAACTTAGTTCCGGTTTTGGCCACCAGCCTGCCTCTACAGCATCTTGCCAACGTCTCCGGTGCTCATATAGAATAAACTGTGTAAACGATAATTAGTAATAAAATCAACGCTATACCTTTTTCACTTGACCTTTCGTGTCCATGTCCCATTCCTAATCCAATACGTATGAAAAGATTTCTGTTTGTCCTTCTTGCATTGAAAGCGCCAGATGTGGATCTGATGGCCAAAATTGGACTAATTTTTTTGTGGCATCAATTAGTTCTACATTAAAGTACTAGAACAGCTGTAAATTTTGGTTCCAAGTGGTAGCTACACCCAACATTGAACCGCTGTGAGTAGCTACGCTGTAATTATAACCACCCAGTATTTGCCTGGCTCGTTACTCTGTAATATGACAGCCACGTTTATAATCAGCTGTGTGTATGTTTAACTAGTCCTTCTCCGTAGGTGAGGGGTCAGAGCAGCTGACTGCCGTGCAGAGAACCAAGATTCGATTCCCAGTAATGCCACGGGTTTCTCCATGTTGGTAGGACTGGTATTGTGTGCAGTTAGCCCCGTGAGGCCAACTGCGGAGCTCCTCGACTGATTCGTAGCGGTTCCAAGGTCAAGAAACACGAGAACAATAAGAAGAGCCGTATGATGATCACTCGTCTATACTGCAGCAAATGACGCCATTGGCAGAGGATGACACGGTTGTCAACAAGTTCCGACTGTCCTGCATAGTGCCAGAACACTATCTTTTCCTTCCTTATGTTTAATTATAAAGTGATTATTAAAATACACTAATAAGCCAAAGCATTATGACCACAGTCCATCGCACTACTGAATGCCTTGTAGTGGCAATATGGGCACGTGACGCAGCACGGGAAGTACATTGCTACGCAAATATTAAGGACAAGATAGATGAAGTAACGTAACATATTAAATACTCAGAGGAAATGGATGAAAGTGCGTGAGCATGTTGTCAGAGGTGTCCCAGTCGCACAAAGAGAGCTGGATGTTAGATGGCGTGAGGTCAGCGTGACTGTGCCGCCCAAATGCGGCCGGCCTCTCAACTTGAGGCTGTTGAAGGAACGGAAAATGACAGTGTGTGTCAATCAGCAAGCGGTTACGGTGTACTGTGGTGGTGTTCCTCATTACTGCATGAGCGGGAAGGAAGCAAGATTTCGTTTAACGTCCCGTCGATGTCGAGGTCATTACAAACAGAGCACATGCTCAGATTGTGTCAAGGATGGGAAGGAAATTGGCGATGCTCTTTCAAAGGAACGGTCCTGTCTTTTACCTGGAGTGAGTTAGGGAAATCACAGAAAACCTGAATCTGAATGGCTGGACCTGGGTTTGAACCGTTGTCCTCCCGAATGCGAGTCTAGTGTGCTAGCCACTGCGCCACCTCGCTCACTACGTGGGTGGAGACAACATTTCGATGACCTCACATGGGGAAGAATCATCGGGAAACTGGAAGAAGGGTGAAGTAGGACCAGTGTATGGTTGTTTCTGGTGCACAGGTAGCGTTCAACGCAGGCACTGCTGACGTAAGGGGAGGAGGTGTTCGACCATGCTCAACTAAAGCAGCAGGTCACTGCTACATTGTGTAGTTGGCAAAAAGTACTCAACCACATTCAATGCATGTCAGCATCGAACAGGGCAGGTGGAGGAGCTCCTTGGACTAAAGAACATTCGATGAATCGATTCACGAGTGGGATGGGTTGCGGAGACGTGTCGCAATAGGTCCAGATGCACCAACGACCATCAAGCAGATGTCAGTCACTGTGGTAAAAGTACGCCCTGTGGCCAGTACGGGAGCACGTTGCAGGGCTTGCGTTGCCGTCACTGTTGAGCAATCACCCTATTAACAACCCATTATCGCCGTTTCTACTGCCAAGGAAAACATTATAAATCACGGGGAACTCGTTGTGTATTTCATTCAGTTATCTTCTGTACTATTCAGTAGGTTCCAGTGAACTATGTTAGTCGGCAGTGACACAACATGCGAAAATTACTTTCGTCCTTGAGTTTTGCGCACCAGAGTATATAAGCGAAGCAGAGAAGAACAGGAATCAATCTAGTGACAATAAGGGCCTCAGACGCGGAAAACCAACGACACAAGTGATTTGGTCAAAGGGCATATTTTTATGGCCTGGCTCCTGGGAATGATCATCTTGGAAACGGCGTGAATAGGGAGTGTCGTGAGCATTCACGGAAAGCTGTGGAAAAACGGTGAAATCACGAGTAGGAGAAAAGCTATTGGATGTCCACGTCTCTTCACAGAAGGTGGAGCTCGGAGGTGTGCCCACTCTGCAAAGTAGGACAGGCGCCATCTGTGATAGATCTGACGACAGAGTAGAATGCTGGTGCAGACACAAGTGTCTCGTAGCACAACGTTCCAACACATTTCCCGAAAGGGGGCTTGGCAGCTGACTATCCTTACGTATTCTCACATTGAGCCAGTCACATCTTGTTCCATCACCTCGACTGTCGTGTCATTCAGGAGAGCGGATGCCCAAAACATGCACCGCGCCATGGAAGCAGGTCTGTGGGGACAGTATTATACTAGGGGCCATTCACCTGGACTGGTTGTTGGTTGGTTGGTTGCTTTCGTGAAGGAGACCAGACAGCGAGGTCATCGGTCTCATCGGATTAGGGAAGGACGGGGAAGGAAGTTGGCCGTGCTCTTTGAAAGGAACCATCCCGGCATTTGCCTGGAGCGATTTAGGGAAACCACGGAAAACCTAAATCAGGATGGCCGGACGCGGGATTGAACCGTCGTCCTCCCGAATGCGAGTCCAGTGTCTAACCACTGCGCCACCTCGCTCGGTTCACCTGGACTGCCATGAGACATCAACTAGTAAACTAAGGCACCACGAAAGCAGTGCGCTAAATGGACGTTCTTGCGGCGCACCTGCATCTCATCATGCTTGATGTCTTCCCCGACGGCGATGGCATCTCTGAACAGAACAACTGTTCGCTTCATAAGGTCTAATAGGGCTGCAGTGGTTGGACAGTGAACTTACGTTGACGTCTTGGCCACTATATTCGCCTGATTTGAAGCCAATGGATCAACTCTGGGATGCTATCAGGCTCCAGCATTGCACCCACAAACCACGGACACGTAACTTACACGGTTCTAGGCGCTCAGTCCAGAACCGCGGGACTGCTACGGTCGCAGGTTCGAATCCTGCCTCGGGCATGGATGTGTGTGATGTCCTTAGGTTAGTTAGGTTTAAGTAGTTCTAAGTTCTAGGGGACTGATGACCACAGATGTTAAGTCCCATAGTGCTCAGAGCCATTTGAACGTAACTTACATGAAATGCATGACCTGCGTTATTTGTGGCGTCGTATACACTGTCTTATCAAAAGTCTCCGGACACCCCTATGTAATAAAGAAACGGCTAGTAAATATCATGACAGACGGACCCGCCAATGTAAAAGAAAAGCAATACACCCTGGCATTAAGCAGCATATGTGACGCAATGGCTTGTGGACAATAACATTCCCAAAATGAACAGGCCTGCCCAGGATCCGCACCTAAATACAATGGAAAACCTTTGGCATGAATTATAACGTCGACTTCGTACCAGACACCAGTGTTCATCATCATTCCTTCTTTCATTTCGGCACTTGAGGAAGAAAGGGCACCATTGCTTCACAGACACTGAGACACCTCACTGAAAGTGTCCGTAGCAGAGTTCAAGCCTTCAAGAAGGCGAAGATTGGACACACCCCATATTAATGTCAACTAGTAGGTGTCAGGATACTTTTGACTACACGTTATACCTCTAGAACCTTACCAAAGACTTGTTCAGTCCATAGCACCCAAAATGGCTAGTGCATTACGTGCTAAAGGTGGACAAATACTCTACCAATGCGATGGTAATAACGTTGTAGTTCACCATTTTATTAGTACTAACGTAAATTTCCATTACAATTATTATGAACGGAATTATTTTAATGGAAAAAATGAGTATGGGAATGCGTATATTAACTGATGAAATGTCGTTGTTCAGTATATCAGCACATGTCTACATCTAAATCAACATTTATACTCCGCAAGCCACCCAACGGTGTGTGGCGGAGGGCACTTTACGTACCACTGCATTACCTCCCTTTCCTGTTCCAGTCGCGTATGGTTCGCGGGAAGAACGACTGCCGGAAAGCCTCCCTGCGTGCTAGAGTCTCTCTAATTATACATTCGTGATCTCCTCGGGAGGTATAAGTAGGGGGAAGCAATATATTCGATACCTCATCCAGAAACGCACCCTCTCGAAACCTGGACAGCAAGTTACACCGCGATCTACATCTACATCTACATCCATACTCCGCAAGCCACCTGACGGTGTGTGGCGGAGGGTATCTTGAGTAACTCTATCGGATCTCCCTTATATTCCAGTCTCGTATTGTTCGTGGAAAGAGGGATTGTCGGTATGCCTCTGTGTGGGCTCTAATCTCTCTAATTTTATCCTCATGGTCTCTTCGCGAGATATACGTAGGAGGGAGCTATATACTGCTTGACTCCTCGGTGAAGGTATGTTCTAGAAACTTCAACAAAAGCCCGTACCGAGCTACTGAGCGTCTCACCTGCAGAGTCTTCCACTGGATTTTATCTATAATCTCCGTAACGCTTTCCCGATTACTAAGTGATCATGTAACGAAGCGCACTGCTCTCCGTTGGATCTTCTCTTCTCTTCTATCAACCCTATCTGGTACGAATCCCACACTGCTGGGCAGTATTCAAGCAGTGGGCGAACAAGCGTACTGTAACCCACTTCCTTTGTTCTCGGATTGCATTTCCTTAGGATTCTTCCAATGAATCTCAGTCTGGCATCTGCTTTCCGACGATCAACTTTATATGATCATTCCATTTTAAATCACTCCTAATGCGTACCCCCAGATAATTTATGGAATTAACTGCTTCCAGTTGCTGACCTGCTATATTGTAGCTAAATGATAAGGGATCTTTCTTTCTATGTATTTGCAGCACATTACACTCGTCTACATTGAGATTCAATTGCCATTCCCTGCATCATGCGTCAATTCGCTGCAGATCTTCCTGCATTCCAGTACAATTTTCCATTGTTACAACCTCTCGATATACCACAGCATCATCCGCAAAAAGCCTCAGTGAACTTCCGATGATATCCACAAGGTCATTTATGTATATTGTGAACAGCAACGGTCCTACCACACTCCCCTGCGGCACACCTGAAATCACTCTTATTTCGGAAGACTCCTCTCCATTGAGAATGACATGCTGCGTTCTGTTATATAGGAACTCTTCAATCCAATCACACAATTGGTCTGATCGTCCATATGCTCCTACTTTGTTCATTAAACGACTATGGGGAACTGTATCGAACGCCTTGCGGAAGTCAAGAAAAACGGCATCTACCCGGGAACCCGTGTCTATGGCCCTCTGAGTCTCGTGGACGAATAGCGCGAGCTGGGTTTCACACGACCGTCTTTTTCGAAACCCATGCTGATTCCTACAGAGTAGATTTCTATTCTCCAGAAAAGTCGTTATACTCGAACATAATACGTGTTCCGAAATTCTACAACCGATAGACGTTAGAGATATAGGTCACCTGTTCGAAGTCCCTTCTTGAAAAGGGGATGTCCTGTGCCCTTTTCCAATCCTTTGGAACGCTACGCTCTTCTAGAGACCTACGGTACACCACTGCAAGAAAGGGGGCAAGTTCCTTCGCGTACTCTGTGTAAAATCGAACTAGTATCCCATCAGGTCCAGCAGCCTTTCCTCTTTTGAGCGATTTTAATTGTTTCTCTATCCCTCTGTCGTCTATTTCGATATCTACCATTTTGTCATCTGTGCGACAATCTAGAGAAGGAACTACAGTGCAGTCTTCCTCTGTGAAACAGCTTTGGAAAAAGACATTTAGTATTTCGGCCTTTAGTCTGTCATCCTCTGTTTCAGTACCATTTTGGTCACAGAGTGTCTGGACATTTTGTTTTGATCCACCCACTGCTTTGACATAAGACCAAAATTTCTTAGGATTTTCTGCCAAGTCAATACATAGAACTTTACCTTCGAATTCATTGAACGCCTCTAGCATAGCCCTCCTCACACTACATTTCGCTTCGCGTAATTTTTGTTTGTCTGCAAGGCTTGGCTATGTTTATGTTTGCTGTGAGGTTCCCTTTGCTTCCGCAGCAGTTTTCTAACTCGGTTGTTGTACCACGGTGGCTCTTTTCCATCTCTTACGATCTTGCTTGGCACATACTCATCTAACACATATTGTACGACGGTTTTGACTTTGTCCATTGATCCTCAACACTATCTGTACTTGAGACAAAACTTTTGTGTTGAGCCGTCAGGTACTCTGAAATCTGCTTTTTGTCAATTTGGCTAAACAGAAAAATCTTCCTACCCTTTTTAATATTTCTATTTACGGCTGAAATCATCGATGCAGTAACCGCTTTATGATCACTGATTCCCTGTTCCGCGTTAACTGTTTCAAATAGTTCGGGTCTGTTTGTCACCAGAAGGTCTAATATGTTATCGCCACGAGTCAGTTCGCTGTTTAACTGGCCAAGGTAGTTTTCAGATAAAGCACTTAAAAAGATTTCACTGGATTCTTTGTCCCTGCCATCCTTATGAACGTTTGAGTCTCCCAGTCTATATCCGGCAAATTAAAATCTCCACTCAGAACTGTTTACATCTGGTTTCAGCCAACTTTCTGTCCCTAGTACTATGTGGGCATTGGGACCGTTTATTAATGAGAGCAGTTCTGAGACCTTTCTATAGACGCTCCTGCAGTTTGCTATTAGCAGATTAATATTGTTATTCCCTGTTGCATTTTGCCTACTGCTACTTTGCCGCGTCTCAGGAGGCGTCTTGTCGGGCCTAGGGAAGGAATTCTCTAATCTAAAAAACCCACATGTGCAATCCACAAGTTCTCCGCTACCCTTGTAGCCGCTTCCTGCGTGTAGTGCACGCGTGACCTGTTCAGGGGGACTCTACATTTCTCCACCCGATAGCAGAGGTCGAGAAATTTGCACCCCAGTCTCCGCAGAAACGTTTGAGCCTCTGGTTTAAGCCTTCCACTCGGCTCCAAACCAGAGGACCGCGATCGGTTCTGGGAACGATACTACAAATGATTGGCTCAGATGCAGAGCGCCTCTCTTGCAGAATCTGCTACTTGAGTTTGCTGAACATCTCCGTAACGCTATCACGCTTACCAAATAACCATGTGACGAAACGCGCCGCTCTTCTTTGGATCTTCTCTATCTCCTCTGTCAACCTGACCTGGTACGGATACACACTGATGAGCAATACTCAGGTATAGAGCAAACGAGTGTCCTTTATTGATGGACTACATTTTCTAAGGACTCTCCCAATGAATCTCAACCTGGCTCCCTCTTTACTAACAATTAATTTTATATGATCATTCCACATCAAATCGTTCCGTACGCATACTCCCAGATATTTTACAGAAGTAACTGCTACCAGTGTTTGTTCCGCTATCATATAATCATACAATAAAGGATCCTTCTTTCTATGTATTCGCAATACATTACATTTGTCTATGTTAAGGGTCAGTTGCCTCTCTGTGTACCGAGTGCCTATCCGCTGCAGATCTCCCTGCATTTCGCTGCAATTTTCTAATGCTGCAACGTCTCTGTGTACTACTGCATCATCTGCGAAAAGCCATTTATACATATTGTGGAAAGCAATGGTCCCATAACACACCCCTGTGGCACGCCAGAGGTTACAATAACGTCTGTAGACGTCTCTCCATTGAGAACAACATGGTGTGTTCTGTTTGCTAAAATCTCTTCAATCCAGCAACACAGCTGGTCTGATATTCCGTAGGCTCTTACTTTGTTTATCAGGCGACAGAGCAGAACTGTATCGAACGCCTTCCGGAAGTCAAGAAAAGTGGCATCTACCTGGGAGCCTGTATCTAATATTTTCTGGATCTCATGAACAAATAAACCGAGTTGGGCCTCACACGATCGCTGTTTCCGGAATCCATGTTGATTCCTACAGAGTAGATTCTGGGATTCCAGAAATGTCATCATACGCGAGCAAAAAACATGTTCTAAAATTCTACAACAGATCGATGTCAAAGATATAGGCCTATAGTTTTGCGCATTTGCTCGACGACCCTTCTTGAAAACTGGAACTACCTGTGCTCTTTTCCAATCATTTGGAACCTCCCTTTCCTCTAGAGACTTGCGGTACTCGGCTGTTAGAAGGGGGGCAAGTTCTTTCGCGTACTCTGTGTAGAATCGAATTGGTATCCCATCAGGTCCAGTGGACATTCCTCTGTTGAGTGATTTCAGTTGCTTTTCTATTCCTTGGACACTTATTTCGATGTCAGCTATTCTTTCGTTCGTGCGAGGCTATAGAGAAGGAACTGCAGTGCGGTCTTCCTCTGTGAAACAGCTTTGGAAAAAGGTGTTCAGTATTTCAGCTTTACGCGTGTCATCCTCTGTTTCAATGCCATTATCATTCCAGAGTCCAATGTCAAGTGAATAACGTGCGAAGTGGACAATTTAGATGCCAATTCAATGTTCAGGAGACTTTTCTGTGGCCCGCAAGTGCTGTCTGGAGAGATATATACTGTCAGGACACCTTCTCGGTAGTATGAAATCACCGTGCTTTTTTTTTTATTTCCACACGATCGTCTAGGAAAATCAAGTACTGCTTCAGCAATGAGAAACTGATTTAAACCAAGAATAGTAACTGGAGACATTACCAGATTTATTAAGATCCGAGGAGGCTATGTAGGCTGTCACCCAACCATCGGGAGGAGAGCACGAAGCTGGCAATAACGAAGGTCCTCGACCTTGCGAGACAGTTCATTCCGTTGTCGCTGTCATAAGCTGACGACAGCTGCAGCCAGACAAAGATCTAATTTCACTGTTGATAGCGGAAGAACTCTTTTGTGCTCGTGTTCCTTACAGGTTATCCGTTCCGTAGTAGCATGATAGCCATGTGGATAGCAGAAATGGTCTTAAGTAACTCGAATAGGCGGATTAATTCTATTTATTTATTTTTATTTCTATTTCTTACATTTTCCCAATAGGACCATATTTAGGATGTATAGCCCCCTAAGGTAAAAATGTGGTACTGATCCCACATGGAGCGAGTTTCTGAAAACCAATCCGGAAAAATTACATTTTGGTGCAATTTTCTAGTCAGAACCATATAACACCGTATTTGAGGCTTATTATTTAAACGCATAACGTTTTACTACCTGGTATATGATTTCACGAATTATGCATAGAATTTGAGGTATTAAATAATTCAGCACAATTTGTTTTCAGCGCTATGAATGACTACATTTTTTAAAAGAGGGAAGTTCAACAGGGGAAGTTGGAGTCGTCTGGCCTACTTAAAAACACAATAAAATTTTAGCAACACTTAGCATACAAACACTTTTGCAACCAAACAAACATCATAAATTGGGATATACATTAACAAAACAGAAGATTAAAATTTTGGCAATTCAAGAAACACGGAAAATAACACCATGGATTTCGTCGTTTTAAAAATTATCCTCTTTTTTTTTAAAAAAAAAACAATAAAAGAATACTTAATAATACTCCACATTTGGGAGCTGAAAAATATTTTTACATTCAATAACGGATGTAAAACCCATTAATAATAGACGAATGACAATTTATCTAAATGCGCAAGTAAAGCATGCACATTAAGTAATGCCCATATGCCAGTCAATGTGGATAACTGTAAAACACCTAAATAAGTTAATAGAGCTTGGGAAACGTTAGTAAGAATCATCTCGCAAAATTCTCTTAAATCATTTTAAAATTTTAATCGGAGATTTTATTGCACAATTAGGTAAAGAAAAAAATATAAAAGGAAACGGTGAGTGAATCTTCTGCGCATAAATGGACAGACCAAAATTGCCAAAGACTTTGTGAGACATGCACATGTCAACTCAGTTTTAAAATAACTCTTTTAAACAAAAAAAAAACTTGGTGCGCATCCAATACATTCATTGGGGATTTTCAAATCGAATATGTAACATTTTAATACCCTAACTACAAAGAAATTTCAAATGTACAAGTTAGAAAGGGGCTAATATTGATTCTGACCATTATTTATCGCGAATGAAAGTAAAACTTCAAATTCAAAAACTTTTCAAAATAAAAATGTTAACCCAAAATTTGACACTGATAAAATAACCCCAACTCTAACAATAATCCAACAATTGATAAAATCTAAAAGAAAAGTTCATCAAAACAGCACAAAATCTTATTCCATCGAAATTAACAAAAGCACCCTTGGTAAAAGGCGGATTACGAAACAGCAGTTAAGTCTAGGCACAAGGCATTCAATAACTGGAATAATAACAAAACTGAAAACTGTAAGAAAAGAAACTTCTGAAATAATCCGACGGACTAAAAATAATTACGAAAATGCCTAACTTTTAGAAATCGAGAAAGACTTCCAAGAGACCAATACAAGAAACTTTTATAAAAACAAAACTAGCCGGGTACCAACGCAAAGTCCTTGCTTCAGAAATGAAAATGGCAGTTTGGCTCTTAACAACCAGGAAAATTGAGAGATACTTGCGAATTATTTTGAAAAACTATTAAATTGTCCATAACCAGCGAATAAATTGCCACTACAGCAATCCAGTAACTCCATCCCTAACTCTAAAGAATCTGACGAAACCGAAATAACGAAACAAATAAAAAGACTTGAAAACAATAAATCACATGGAGTAGACGGTATAATTGCAGAACTACTTATATCAGCTTGCTCTAACACTATAAAAGAGATAACACAGCTAATAGGACATATCTGGCAAACTGAGAAAGTACCTGAGTACTGGAAAATTGCCCTAACACATCCATTGTATAAAAAAGTGGATAGAAACGATGTTAATTATAACCGAGGAATCTCTCTTCTGCCAGTCACGTACAAAAATCTCTCGCAATGTTTACTTGATGGAGTCCAAGAACGGTTAGAACCTAAAATTGATGACTACTATGCAGGCTTTAGACAAAATACATCCTGTCCGTAACAAATTGTTAATTTAAATCTAATCGTTTGGCACCAAAGGAATTCTAGTAACAATATTGCATGTACATTTGAGGATTTTAAAAAGTCCTACGGCTCAGTTAATCGTGAATCTTTTTTCCATATTTTAAAGGAACAGGGGCTAGATAATAAAACTCTAACATCGATTAAAGAAACGTTAACCAACACTAGCTCTAAAGTTAAATTCACGGGAGAAATTTCTGAACCATTTTATATAAAGACTGGTGGCTCTCCCATTATTGCTTCACTGTGTTTTGAGAAAGGTAATTACAGAATGGCGAGAACCAAAGTCGAGTCAAAATGTAGATCAATCAATCAAGTTAGGTAGAAGCAACAGTACAGTAATTTACAGATAATTTGGCAGTTTTAGCTAGGGATGTTACCACAGCTCAAAAGCAAATCGAAATTCTTAAAGAAGTTAAAGAAACTGTGGAAAATGTAGGACTACAAATATCATTTGAAAAAAAAAGGAATATAAGTCATGCGACAAACAAGCACCAAAGTTTTATAGCACGAAATATGGAAAAATATAAAGGGTTAGTCAATTTAAATACTTGGGGGAAATCATACAAGAAAACGGTCTGCAAAAAGCTAAACGAAGTTTGATGTCAAAAAATGTCAGCTGCATTCAGATTACGCAAAATATTTATAATAAAAAATAACTTTCTAAATTCAGTAAACTCTGCAATCAAACCTCAACGTCTTTATGGAGCAGAAAAAGAGAAAGAGAGATAATGAAGAAGTTGAAAAGAAAGAAAGATTATTAAGAAAATATTAGGCCCCAAAATAGCTGATACAGAAACTTACAGTCCGAGAAGTTAAAAAGAAATAGAAGAATACGCAGACGTAAAAAGTGACATGAGAAAACGAAGACTTAAATTTTACGGATACATTAAAAGAATGGTATCCAGTAGGCTGACATAACTATTAGTAGAATTCTACGAAAACGGAAGTAAGGCCAAAACCGAGCCAACGAAATAGATCGCTGCGATTAAGGAGGATCTTAAAGTAGCCGGTATAAGTCAGGCAGACGTTACAGATAGAAAAATATTTATACAAAAGATATATGATTGGAAAGTTTGTCAGAGGGAAATCAGAAGACGCACTGGAGCACCGTGGTCTCATGAAAGAAAGATACTTCTTTCTGAATGGATGAAACAGCTTTGCACGCAAAGGAAGGCCACCCATTAAAAGCGACAGTGACTGATTGTACCTCGCGGATCGATGCCGTGAATAATAATAATAAATAAAGGAGGGAAGTAGTTGATATTCTTGTCCATTAAATATTAGTATTTCAGTTTCAAAAACAGAAACATATTTTGGGTGGATGAAATACAACTAAAAGAATGTACAGTTTATGATCAAAACTATCTGGACGCCTATTAATGGACATTAATACGGACTGTTGAAACCCTTCGCGTTTATGATAGCTTACACTCTGCTAGGGATACTTTCAGTAAGGTGTCTGTATGTCTTCGGAGGTATCGGAGCACCTTCTTCCTTAAGAGCTAAAACCAGAGAAGTAGCGACGTCGAACATTGGGTTCTGGAGGGATGTCGACGTCGTAGCTCATCGCAAAGATTTTCCATGTCATTCAGCCAAGGCCCCGGGCTGGCCAGTTTATTTCAGGAATTTCACTGTCCACAGACAGTTGCCTCACTGGTGCTGCTTTATGACAGTTTGTTCTGTCGCGCCGGCCGCGGTGGCCGAGCGGTTCTAGGCGCTTCAGTCCGGAACCACGCGATTGCTACGGTCGCAGGTTCGAATCCTGCCTCGGGCATGGATGTGTGTGATGTCCTTAGGTTAGTTAGGTTTAAGTAGTTCTAAGTCTAGGGGACTGATGACCTTAGATGTTAAGTCCCATAGTGCTCAGAGCCGTTTTTGCTCCGTCGCCCTGATACAAACAGTCGTCGTCTCCCAACTGTTTCTGTACTATAGGCGATACACAAGGCTATGTGTTCCAGACCTTCCATATTTAGCTTTCTTTTAAGCACAATAAGGGGACCACAGCCTGACCATGAGGAATACTCCCATACTGTAACACCACGCACATCACATATCATATTGGAAATATACGCCCTTGCATCGGATTGCCACAAGGTATAGCATGATTCATAGCTCAGAATCACTTGTTTCCAGTCATCCACCGTTTAGAAGCGTTGCATTGCAGCGGCTACAGAAATAGGTGGATTATGAGGTGCCGTTAGACGAATGTACTCAATCATTTTGAACTCGCTACGCACAGTCATTAATCTGAGAAGCTACTTAATCGAGAAGTAGCGGCTCCGGCCTTTTAAACTGACTTACGCTCGGGAGAGCAGTGTGCTGCCCACATGCCCCTCCGTTTCCCCACCCAGTGATGCCAGTGTGTTGAGGAAGACACGGCATTCGGTCGGTACCGTTAGGCCTTCATGGCCTGTTCAGGTGGAGTTTAGTTTCTTTTACGCATAGCCATTGTGCTTTCTGAACTGTTGGTAGCGCTCTGGAATTCACGAGTGTTTCTTTCCACTAATATGCGATTTTTTACAACCTACCCCTCTGCATTGATTGACGGTACCTGTCCGACAGTACATGGAGTCAACCTGGTCTTTTGTTAGCTGCAGTTAACCCTTCACACTTCCATTTACAGTAGTCACATCACCAGCAGTTAACTCTGGCAGTTTTAGAAGATTGAAATGTCCTTGAGGCACTTGTTATTCACGTGACAACCCATAACTAATCCATGTTCAAAGCCGTTGAGATCCTGACCGACCCATTCTGCCGTTACTGCTTCTCTACAGAGAACATAATACCCTATGCCTCTTTTGATACTAGTGTGACATCTACTGGACAACTGCACGTTACTTGGGTGTGTCCGGATACTTGTGATCAGATAGTATATCAACAATGCAGATCCTAGTTACACAGAGAGTTTAAAAAGCGTGACATATTTTTATAGTTCGTAGTATTGGCTAAAATGGGACTTAACATCTCAGATCATCAGTGTCCTAGAACTTAGAACTACTTAAACCTAACTAACCAACGGACATCATACACATCCATGCCCAAGGCGTACATGTATGGATGAGACGACTTGGTGTACTTGCTGAAAATGTAACTGTAACTGGAGATATTACTTTGTACTAAAATTATTAGTAAAGTGTGATCCTTGACCTCTGTAACGGCCAGATGTACATCTAGTGAACGGGGGCTCAAGGATGCAACAGTTTGAAAAAATTCGAAAACATAGTGCTGCACTCACCGCTGAGCGCCTAGCAAGTCGGTGACGCAACCCGCCCGATTTCACTCGGTGCACAAGGGTACGCGCGGTTCCGGACTGAAGCGCCTAGAACCACTCGTCCACAACTGCCGGCAGCTAAAACTAGAAGAAATTTCCCATGACGATATGTTCAAACAAAAAAAAATTAAATGGCTCTGAGCACTATGGGATTTAACATCTGAGGTCACCAGTCCCCTAGAACTTAGAACTACTTAAACCTAACTAACCTAAGGACATCACACACATATACATCCATGCCCGAGGCAGGATTCGAATCTGCGACCGTAGCGGTCGCGCGGTTCCTGGCTGAAGCGCCAAGAACCGCTCGGCCACAGCGACGGGCAGCTAAAACCAGAAGAAATTTCCCATGACGATATGTTCATATACCAAAATCTCTTTAGACATCGGTCAATTGGTCCTCACATCCTCATGTCTGTTAAGTAGAAAGCCAGGTGGTTGCCATGAATCGTGATATATCCTTCACTGCTTCTTCACTGTGAATCACGCTCTCTCTTACACTCAATCGGATTGCGTCACATGCGTTAATCACGCGCTCCTGTTACATTTTAATGTCCCGTTTGCCAGAAACCCAACGAATTCAGCTCCGGTGAATGGGGAGGTGATGCTGTCGGACTCCTCAACCAATCCATCGTGCGTGGAACACTGCGGTGAGATACTGTCACACTATCCGTTGAGAATCAGAAATGCACCGTCGTACACAAACCATAGTAGTTGTCTTAATACAATGGCAACCACCGTTCTCAACCAATTTACAAACAGACGAGCGCAATGAACTGCTACACAAAGGCAGTCTACACCAACGAATGCTACACATTACTCGTCACTAGTGAATGTGTCTGCTTCCTAACATATATTGGTGTCTAGACGTGCGATTATGCGAACTATTCATCTACTTTTTACTATTACTACAACATGAAAGAGTAAAAGACACTTCTCTAAATATCTTGTATTTAATTCAAATAAAACACTCTCCCAGACCATCAGCATAAAAATGAAATGATATCTTGAAGAGCGTCAAAGCTTTTCATGTTTTTAATTAAAGGAGATAATTGCCTTTAAAATCAGTCATTAGTTTATTGCAATATATGAAGTGTGATGGAGGTGAATTATTGTGACATTAAGCGTCGGTAAATGGCTATGATTCTTCTCTTTGCAATCTTGGTACTCTTTGTGCATGACAGGAACTCTTCTGATGCGTTCCTAGCTGGGAAGTCCGGTGACCCGGTGGACCCAGGCAGTGCGCCCACCGGCGAGCGGTGGTCGCACGCCTATGTCGGCGCGCTTCACAGAGGGCATGCCCCCAGAGGATTAGCGACAGGGGAAGACGCTGCATACATCAACACGCTACCAAGGGAAGCTGTGGACGTGTGCCCGAGGCAGCGGAAACTTCAAACTTAGAGTGAAAAAGAGTTAGTTACGATTCTAGGTAACACGGACAGAGCGGCGAGTTGAATAACAACAGCACGACTTGGGTGTCCAAGAAACTCAAGTGGCCCGGGGAATTTTGGCCGTTTCCCGAGAGCAGAATACTTGGGAACGTAGTGGCAATACTTAAAGGGAGAAGTCTTGGTTTATTTGTATACTCTGTCTCACACAGAGTATGGCTCTCTTTTCCACGCGGAATTATGACGGCAAGGAGGGAGGAAATTTTGAAATGGACTTCTTCATTGGCAAGAATCTAATGTTCGCTTTGAAAAATAGTACAAGCTACGTAATTTGCGGAATGGCGGAGACAAATGGCTGGAGGGGAGCGGCTCTCTCTCTCCAGGTGCGAGGGGTGCACTAGTATTTAGGCATTCCGAGTATTGCTTCTGAGGAGGCAAGAGTTCACTCTTGATTGCTTCCGATAAGTCGCAAGGATTCTCTTATCGCTTGTCATGAAACAATCACTTTGCATTCGTGGCAAACAGCGTAGAGAGCAAATTTTGTCAGATCCAAGTAGGCGAGCTACACTCACTGTGCGCGTTATCAAGAGCTTAACTCAGTATCACATTTTGTTTTACTACATGTCCGATGACGGTAGTATTGTTAGAACAGTATTCACATAGGTCTGCACTTGAATATGGACGCATACCGGCGTCTAGTAGTGATAACTTCCAGTAGCAGGTTTCGGTCACTACTTTCAGCGTAGGGCATGTTAGACACTATCAACTACGTCGCCGGCAGAGTCTTGATGCAGCCGCACGCAATCAGCCGTCTCCACCGCCACGCCGACCATGCTATGAAGATGGTAATACAGAAAACGCCCGCTTTTCCTAGCTGCGCACTCTTCTTTCGCTTTCGTCAATTTCTTTTCAATGTCTTAGATGCTCATAAAGACGCAAGGCACAGTATTCGCCGTTTGCCTGTTAAGAGAGTCATATGTTCAGCTGCTTTTTTTTTTTTTTTATTCCTTCCTCATTTATTGCACCAGGTCAACCCGTCTCGTGTAATTTATTTATATGTTAAATTAGAATGAAGTCATACAATGCTCGTGTTAAAAAGCAAATACCAGGCAGGCACCTTACATAATTCACTTGTTGTGAGCTCTTGGTCCAATTCAATTCTATTTGTTGTTTTTTATTTGATACTTTCTACAGTATCTGGTGGCCCAAATTTTTTATTTTTGTTTATCATTATTTGGATAAATTGTGAGTGACTGTTAAATAAATTTGATAAAATTTCAGTAATTATTGCATATACAGTTTAATGCAGTTTCACTGAATAAACCACTTATATGTTGAAAAGCACTCCTTGTATTTCATTTATAGAATTTAAATAAAAATAATGGAACTATACAGCCTTCTGCAAAGTCTTTGAGTCAAACGTCTAGGGATAAGAAATCACGTAACGCGAAGAACTTTTGTTAGAGACAAAATATTCGCTGACCCTTCCCGGCGACACTAGACGCCCTTTGGTACCTGCCAGCCCTGGGATGAAGAGAATTCATGGATGTATCGGGGTTTACTAACCTGTGTGCCGTATAGGCCCTATCACATTACATTGACAGAGTGATTTTCAACAAGAAAATCTTAAGAACCACAATCTCTCAGCGGAGAACGATCGTATGCGAGCTGAAAAATGCTCCTATCGGTGTACAAAGAAAACAATTAGGCTCCAGCTTAAGGGTTTGACAGAAAACGGGGGAACCAGTTGCCTCAGTCCTCACTTCGCCTCCCTCACCAAACATTTTGGCATGCGAGCATATTCGTGCTATTTTACCTACTCGCTTTTTGGTAGTGAAGCCTTCATAAACGTCTCCCTCTCACACTGTCTTCTTTCTCTCCCATTGGAACTTCCTCCTGTCTGTCTTTCCCACTCTCTCCCATTGCCACTGTCTCTTCCTTTCTCGCTTACAGTCTGCTGTCTTTCTCATCGACCAACAATGTCTCTTGTCCAAGCATGTCACTGGGGATGGTTTCCCCAACGTCGAGACCATGTTAAAGTTCTTCACTCTGGGTCTATGTGTAGCATACACTCATCTCTCTTTTTCATTTCCACTATTTTCTCTTCTTCTCTCACTGCTACCATCTCCATGCATCTCTCTATCTCTTTTACTGTTATTGTCTCTCTCTGACCATCATTGTCATATCTCTATTTCGCTCCCAGTGCTATCGTTTTCATCCGTCTCTCTTTCTTATTCACTGCTCCAATCTCTCTTCCACCACCATTGTCTCTTTTCTCTTTTGCTCCCACTGGCACTAACTGTTCTCTCTTCGATCGTCACTGTCCCTCTGCTACCCAAAATCAAAACACGAATGTGTCCACATGGCAAAATTTTTGTTTAAAAAAGGGTGAAAGTTGAGGGTTCATTTGGGAGAAGAGACCAAACAGCGAGGTCATCGGCCTCATCGGATTAGGGAAGTATGGGGAACGGAGTCGGCCGTGCCGTGTCAAAGGAACCATCGCGGCATTTGCCTGAAGTAATTTAGGGATATCATGGAAAACCTGAATCAGGATGGCCGGACGAGGAATTGAACCGTCGACCTCCCGAACACGAATCACGTGTACTAAAAGTTTTGCCACCTCGCTCGGTAGCAAAATGAGGACTGAGACAGCTGGTTCTCCATCTTTCTGTCAGAATCCTTTAAGGTGTACCATATCTGCCTTTTGGCAGGTCAGTAGAGTTTTGACAGTTTACTTATATCCTTCGACACATTTACGTACTTTGACACATAAAACAACAAATAAATACACAAAATATGAAGTTAAAACAAAATCGTCTCCCATTCAAAGTAAGTTCACGCTTACTTTAAGCAAAAATTCAGAACTTTTTAGGATACACTTACAGTGTACCAAAATATCCGAAGTTGCTTACACCGCTCGTAGACACCATCGAATAATTTCCAGGTCGAGACAGCATGTGTAGGCGCGAAGTGACAATCATTCGGAGACAGCACATCATAAAGTTTTATTGATGGCAAGTGAAGATTAAAAAACGTATCTCGGTGTCTTTAGAAACATTACGATGACCCCCAAAACCCTTGCCATGTGTTTATTATGACAGTTGAAACTACATTTACGCCTGAGGCCGGATATACGTGAATATTTTACGTTCTTAAGTACAGTTAGTTTTAACCCAGGACCTCGGTAACGGATAATGATATAAAAATGTTTTCAAATGTCCCCAAAAACATAATCTTAAGAACATACGGTAAAAAATTCGACAGTTTTCAATGAATATGATGAACTGTCGAAGTGACCATCCCACAGCTGGTACTTTTGGGACAGCAAAATCATAGGATGTACCTTTATAACGGATAAGGATTTTCGAAAGCGGGAAACAGCGTTTATAGTGAAATATCGAAAGAATATATCGTTAAAATTTATGCATTTGCTGCGGTTAGTTATGTAGAAAACTGCAGTCTGAGGTGCAAAAACGGCTAAAAAGGTTTCTATATTCCACGAGAACATCTTAAGAACATAAGTCAAAAATTTTAACTATATGCCGTGAGTAGAAATTATCGAAGTCGCCATACCAGTAACTGGTACTTTTGGTGCTCGGACATCAGGGCTTTTCTGGGGTTTCTGAGGAAGCGCCCAAGGAAAAATGGTGCTTTTATACGCCGCCTAAGGCCAATCCTATACCTCACTTAATGCAAAAAAAAAAAAAAAGCTAACTAACGATTTGCTCAGTATGCCTGGGCTGGAGTAAGTGTGTATTATTTATGTTTTGATCTTGTACTATAGGACAATTGCAGTATTTCCGTTCTTCTGATGTTTGTACAAATGGTCGCACAGCCAAGGCCATGCAAAACTCTTGACTCATTATCTCTGCGATCAATAGAATCCGAGATACGCTTGCTTACAGAATCGCGTTTTCGCCGTCGGCTTTTTGGAAGATTTTGGTACCGTGCGCGGTTGTGCACAGGTCGATAAGTATGTCAAGAACTTTAATTATTTTGGTCCATCCCTCTTCATGAGCAGATGAGTGTATTATAGATAAATCACAAGTCACACACATGCTGTACACCCCTCCCGCCTCCCAGGGGCATATCCAGTACAAAAGGACGCCTAGCTTCGTCGGAAGTGTCAGCGAGCAGCTTGTCTCTAATGAAAGGTTTTTCCACAAAACATGATCTACTACACATAACGTTTGATGTAAAAATTCTTGAAAGACACTGTACATCTTCATAACATACTTGTCCCAAAAAGTCATTGCCACACTGATCATCTCCCATGGAGGTACGGAGCCTGTTTTTGATCAATTTCAGTGTTGCAGGTTAGCTTTCTTGCTTTTGTTTGTAATAAAAAGTGACAAGTATATTTTTAGAGCGATTTCGATAATAGAAAAACGATCTTTTATGTTTCATGAATCCTGTTACTTAGAGAAGAAATCGGCTTTCCTTAAAATCTAATACACATATAAAACTGCCAGAACTCCGTTAACCATTCTATTGAAAGTATTAGCTGTTTGTAACTGATTCGTTTTGCGTTCAAGCCAGTGAAACTGGGAATTTGCAAAGGAGTGCAGGATTTGAGAGGTCAATGCTGTATTGATTCCTTTCAGATGTAATGCCCAGAGGCGGTGTACGCTTTGTTAGGTGGTGGCCCTATGTTTTCTTTCTCAGGATGTGGCATTTTCACCGCAAATGGATGCCGGTGAGCAGTGACTTAGTGTGCGATGTCCTGTCAGATGTTCGGAAGCACTACTCATTTAAAAATACACAGCTGTCTGGTTCCTCAGGCTGCCTGTAATGGTGGAACAGGAGAGACATGTGTGGAATGTGCCACTGCATGCTGTCTCGTCCCGCAACATCAGTGGAACTCCACCGGTACCAGTGGCCACAATGTGTGATGCGTGTCCGACGTCACTCGTTTAAAATGGGGGGGGGGGGGGGGGGGGAAGAGGGGGGGTGGCAAATGATGACGGATGATCCCACTGGTTAGGCCACCAGAAGATCCGATGGATGATGACACCCAGAGACTGACATGAATGGGAGATTTGCCACTCATTACGGCTGTGTGCTCCAAGTGAAGGTGCTACTCCATAAAAGATCGTAGATGGCGAGACGAGAATGAAATAAACATTTTTTTAAATTTTAAACTGCTGTGTCGCTGGATCCTTTGTAATGAGGGTACCTAGGCTATTGCTACTCTGTGGAAGACCACTTTGATGGAGGCGTAAGGGCTACTGTGTGTGAATATTTTCTTCAGTAAACTTTGTACCAGTCACTGACAGACTACAGTCCACTGTATCAGTCTTCGCTAGTATATGATGCTGTTATAATAAGGAGATGATAAAAACATTGTCTACGGGGAAGATTACTAGCGTTAAATAAATAAAAAATTTACACAGTAAACCTACGTCAGCCTCTCTCCACCCTCTGTGCTATCTCGTGAGACAGCTGAGTACGTCATTTTCTAGCTAGAAGGGCACCGTCTAGCTAGAAGGGCACAGTCTTACGCTTTACTTTATCGGCGGTGATTGAACGCCTGAGAGCCTCCCAGTCATCACATTATAGGCACGGAAGGTATTAGGCTAAACCTTACGTCGTTGTGGACAGAGCGAGACAAGCGGTTCCTTTAATTACAAGTTTTAAAAGCAAAAATTTAAAAAAAATATGTGCATTATGATTCAGTATACCGTGGACGATGTGTTCATTGGACTCGATTCGGACAATGTCAAGGCAGGAAATTCACAAAGGCAGTTTCAAAGCTAACAGTCCCATCTTTTATGTGCTAACAATGGCTTCGTTATCATTTATCCTCTCTAGTGACAGTGATACAATGAGCGCTATCTTGTACTCACGTGTTCCGTGACGTGTGGAAGTCAGCGGGCCGAGATCCACTTCTCACAGCCTAGACATAAGCCAAATTCACCGATACCTGCACATCTATTGCTCGTTATGCAAAGAGCCTATCCACCACACCATAAAAATTATAGGAAATCTTATTAAAGAAAGGAGTAGGAACAATTCCATGTTCTCCGCGGCTTCCTTATCCGGAATAAGAAAAATGCAGAATGAACTGAAAGCTAACTACTAAGATGATTATTTTTGTCTCATTAAACTCAACGAGCATTCATAATAACCTTTCGTTATATTAGTTCTAATTAAATGGCGACCGATGGCCCACAAATTATTAATAGGGTTGGAAAGCCAATACAACAATAACAATATTGATCATAAATGCAGACTTCTTTCGCGGTATTTATATACATCTTTGATGAGATTGGTTGTATAGGCACTGGGAAATGGTGTAAGTCATGTTTATGTGCGTAACGTTTCGTGTCATAATGCTGGAAATATCGTGTCCAGGGTCAGAATACGAAATATTACACACAAAAATGTGCTTTAGACAGTTTAGACCAGACTATGGGCTAATCCCTGTAAAACTAGTGTTACCAAGGAGCAATATTAATGGAGCAAAATGTTTCGCAAAGTGATGGTACAAACCTCCGAGTTCATATTTGTCTTCCTCAGTGTTCAGCTACTCTGGAACGCTCGAAAAATCCTGAAGAAGATATCAAGAGAAGGATTGAAACATAAAAAGTTTTAGTAGTCTGCAAAGGAATATGATGCAGCATATCAAAGTCTTACCACTAATGCAATGGGCCACGAAAGCCGACAGACTTGTGCTCCAACAAATGTCGGGTAAAACGTACGTCCACTGACAAGAGGCAAACCTATGCTGCGTCTGTCTGCTGTATGTATTTGTGAAGAAGGATTTCTTAACACGAGGAACTGTGCCGCCCTTTGACTAGCTCGCACAGCAAATGTCACGACAGCCTGTCGGGGTCTGACGCTCCCGCATCATATATCTGTTTTCTATTTTTTAACTTATTTTGCCTGTTTCTTTAGTCGCTAGTACAATGGGTTTGCATTTGCGAGTACGACGGTTCATATTCGCGTCCGATCATCCACATTTAGATTTTCCATGATAGCCTTGCATTGCTCCAGGCAAATGCGAGGATGGTTCCTTTGATATGACACGTTCCCATCCAACAATCCGAGGTTGTGTTCCGTCTCTAGTGACCTCGATGTCGACGGGACTTTAATCACTAAGCTTCTTGGATAAATGGTTCAAATGGCTCTGGGACTTAACAGCTGAGGACATCAGCCCAGTAGAACATGGAACTACTTCAACCTAACTAACCTAAGGACTTCACACACATCCATGCCCGAGGCAGGATTCGAACCTGCGACCGTGGCGGTCACGCGGTTCCAGACTGAAGCGCCTAGAACCGCTCGGTCACACCGCCCGGCTTTTCTTTGATAAATTTCTCAGCTGACGTAGATGGATATAGACACTTTTTTCCTTGAACTAAAGTTACTCTGAATAGAAATTAAGTGGTAATCAAATTAAAACTTCTCAAGATTCCATTTTTTTTTGCAGAACTAAATACTGTTGTGCACCAACGGAGCGAATGGCAGTTTTCTGTGGCATGGGAAAATATAGATGACGTGGCGTTTTGCTCTAAGATACGGGTCGGTGATGGAAAGGAAGGCTTGCGGCATATTTTGGGGAATTGACGGGGGTAAGAGGGAAAGCCTTTCAGCGTCTCAGCAATGGAAGTGATACCCACGAAGAAACACATGAACATCAGCATACGGAACTGATCAATGCAGAATTGGAGTTAAACCAGAGTACAGCAGCTCACGTGATTTTGGCTGTAGAGAATGCAGGTTACCTGCGCATCAGGTACACGTGTCGCAAGTTTGCACGAGAGTGAAGGGAAATAGCCGGAAAGCTTGACAAACAGAGCGATATTAATTAGCGGCGAGCTGCTTTTAATTAATTCTTCGAGGTTTTGCCGCTAGCTGCGGGCGGACCCGTGCAAATCCACGCAATTTGTGCCGCGCCTGCCCACTCTCCTCCCCCGCGCCGCCCCCTACCAGCCCCCTCCCCTACTCGCCGGCTCCTCTGACTGCGGCCCCGCTGCGACTGCGTGGGCGACCGGTGCGGTGCAGGCGCGCTCTTCTGCCGTAATTACATACATAATTCCGGCAGGCTAATCCTCGGCGACAGAGAGAATACAATAATAAAACCAGCCCGTTAACAACGGCCCAGCTCTGCCCTCGGCCACCGCCGTATTAGCGGCCTCGGCACGATGGCTGTAAGCGAAAACTCGCGAGATAGCGCAAGAAGCCACGGGCTGTTATTACGCGACGTGCAAATAACAGGTGCGAGACTACGAAGCTAATTTCGGTTGACCTTACTGTTTGTGTGTACAAGAAAAGTCACAAATGTTACTGAGTTCAGAAATTAAATCTTCCACCTTATCTTCTATTCACGTATTGTGTAATATTTAAGTTGCTTCCTTTCCTTCCGTATTTTCAGGATACGTCATTCTCCGAACGAACTACCCAGCACTGCCTCGATAATATTACTGCTAAATATCCCCAAAATCCCCCAGAGACATACTAAGCCACACGTCACTGGAATGAGATTTTCACTCTGCAGCAGAGTGTGCGCTGATATGAAACTTCCTGGGATATTAAAACTGTGTGCTGGACCGAGACTCGAACTCGGGACCGTTACCTTTCAAGGGCAAGTGCTCTACCAACTGAGCTACCCAAGCACGACTCACGCCCCGTCCTCACAGCTTTACTTCTGTCAGTACCTCGTCTCCTACCTTCCAAACTTTACAGAAGCTCTCCTGCGAACCCTGCAGAACTAGTACTCCTGAAAGAAAGGATATTGCGGAGACATGGCTTAGCCACAGCCTGGGGGATGTTTCCAGAATGAGATTCTCACTCTGCAGTGGAGTGTGCGCTGATATGAAACTCCCTGGCAGATTCAAATTGTGTGCTGGACCGAGACTCGAACTCGGGACCTTTGCTTTCTTTCAGGAGTGCTAGTTCTGCAGGGTTCGCAGGAGAGCTTCTGTAAAGTTTGGAAGGTAGGAGACGAGGTACTGGCAGAAGTAAAGCTGTGAGGACGGGGCGTGAGTCGTGCTTGGGTAGCTCAGTTGGTAGATCACTTGCCCGCGAAAGGCAAAGGTCCCGAGTTCGAGTCTCGGTCCATCACACAGTTTTAATCTGCCAGAAAGTTTCACATGTCACTGCTGATCCTATCGTTGTGGTGTTAGAGTTTCCTCCATCACTACAGCCGTGACCTGAAGTCATATCCGATGGTCCTCATATCATGACGCCAGCAGTAATAGCACTGTGAATCTCCATAAGGATGAAGGAATGGGATCTTCCCCCAGGACGCCGTCAAACTCGTTGACGATGGTTATGTGGGGTAGTGCTGAACTAGGATTCATCGTTGAACACAATGTGACACCGTTTACCAGCAGTCAATGCTTCTCAGTCGCAGCACCAATTGAAACGTAACCATTTGTGTTTTGGTGTTACATTCAGCGTAGGCATGAGACAGTATTTCCCAAGTATGACTGTTGCCAGTCTCCGACCAATGGTGCGGGGTGGCACCGATTGTTGCAGAGCGGGATGGCACAGACTATTGTAGAGAGTCCTTTACCTGTTCTCCGATGGCACATGCGAATAGATTAAGATTTGCTTGGTGCTCAATACGGTGGTGTTCAGACGTGGTTGGTGGGAACCTTGACAACGAGCTCACCTGCCATAGCTCTACCACGCAGTCCAACATCGAACAAGATTCACATCCGTATGCCTCGCAGTTCTGGATATTGCATGATACGATCAGCCTGCCGCATGAAGACCGATAATAAGGCCCCTTCGAAACAGTGTTCCCTGCTGACACCTTTGTCTCACACAAATATGCAGCATCTCCATGTCATTCACAATGATCACTTCCGATATGACGCTCTTCGCGCCACTTGTATACTCTGACGTTACCTGGTTACTGAACGCCAACAACAACGACGTACTCTTCTGGCCGTTCTATCAGTCACAGAGAATTGTAACTCCAATCATTTCCATACCCACCGACAATGAGCACACGTACGAAGTTACATTGGCATCCTACCATGTCTTTTGAGTGCTATGCCCTTTCAGGCAGGCAGTTTATATGAGGAGAATAATTTAAGAAACCAACAGTGATGTAGCCCACACTAAAGTAGAGAAGAAGTTCTACAGATCGACCACGGCAACTTAGCCTGGAAGTGTTTACTGATGAAGACGCCGGCCGTGAGAGCCTACATGGGATAAAGTATTAAAGTTGGAACTAGCATAAACATCCCAATAACAGCAGCAGTGCAAGCCAATGGTAAAGCTTCCGGAAAACGCTATGTCGATTGATTGCTGCCAATCTTGATCTATAGTGGCATGGAAAGCTCTAACGGTATCAGTCTGCAAATAGGGTCTATCATTGTCAAGCACCACTCTCAAACTAGCTGACGACAAAACACCGTTAGAGCATGACTGAATTCGAAGATGTCCAGCTATCACTATAACGGCCATCGAAGAATGCTCGAGTGCACTGACGACAAAACACCATTAGAGCATGACTGAATTCGAAGATGTCCTGCTATCACTATAACGGCCATCGAAGAATGCTCGAGTGCACTCCTCTCCACTTCCATTCGTACATATCCGACAGATCAGGCACCATGAAGAACCCGCAGTTGTGATACATATTACGTAAATTGAAGGTTGGGGAAAGGGGAAGGACTGGGAGAAAACAAAGGATAGGGAAGTAACTATTGATGTCAGCTGCATCGGTAATTTATGAGGAATCAGTGTCAGTGAGTCAAAATAGGTACGGTACGGAGATCCGAACCTGGGATCTACTGGCATTTGCGTTAATCAGTGCGCCATCCAGGTACAGTGTCTATCCCAACCATATCGCCAAGCCTCCCGCCCAACCCACATTCCCAACTGGCGCCACATATCGGAGTCCCCATCTATGTTCTCCATGCTCGCTACGTTGAGATTAACACAGGAGGTCCAAAGTAATTGTCCATCCATGCTGAAGGTAGGGAGTGCATTGCCCTATTTTCCTTTATTGAAGTGTGGGGGAGGGGGGGGGGGGGCTGACAGTAGCTTCATATGCCGCTCTTCAGCCTACAGAAGAGTTAAAAACAGATAACAAAAAAGAAGATAACAAACAATAAAAACAAGCCATAAAGGTTCGTGATGCTAATTAAGGCACACAAAAAGAAGCCAGTTACAACAGTAGACAGACAACAAAAAATCATGACGACAGTGTGGTTTCTGTTCGCAAGAGGTAAAAAATCACACCTAGCGACAGTATGGTTTCTGCTCGCAACACGAAAAAAAGAAGAGACACGACACAGAACACTCACTTAAACGTTTCACTAGAGAATAGATACGAAGATGATAGACTACACCCTAAGACAGATGGGGGAGGGGGTCAGGACCCAGACAGAAGAGGGGAAAAACGTGGGGACGAGAGGAACAAGCGAAGAGGGGAAACTGATGGAGGGTGAAGACACATAAAAAAGGGGGGGGAGACAGGGCTGATGCGAGAATAAGTGGGAAAGGCAGAGGAGGGAAAAGCCAAAGAATTCAGGAGAGACAATGGAGTCAAAGAGGGGGTAGGCACGGAAAAACACGATGGAAGGGGGATAAAAGGAAGCCTGGGAAAAGGACAGAGGCAGGAAGGGGGAGGTGAGGATCCGAGTTGATAGGACAAATGGAAGGATATAGGACATTATCTGGGAGGGAGAGTTCACGGAAGCCACCTGGGGAAATGAGATGAAGGGTGTAGAGGTGGAGAGTAGGAGGGACACATCAGTTAAGGCACAGCAGTGGGCAGGGATTGGCGAGGTGTAGAGGACTCAGATATGTTCGAGGAAGAGGAGCAGATGGGGGAAAGGACTCAGGTCATAGAGGAAACGGGTGGGGGATGGCAGGCGTATACGGAAGGTGAGGTGGAGTGCATGTCGCTCGAGGATCTGGAGAGACTTATAGAATTTGGAGGGTGTGGAGATCCAGATGGGACTGGCATAGCAGAGGATGGGACAGATCACAGTCACTGTCCATCGAGCCAATCAGTTATTTGAAGTGGCTCTTTTGGACATTTCAGGTGCACCATGATCTCTATATATGAAAGCTGACTGGCTGAATGTCTAACTCATCATCACCCAGCCCAAACGGCTGACGATAGCAACTTGAAATTTGGTGAAGGTGTGGATCTTACAATGCAGGCGTCGCTTAGGAAGAGATTTTTCCAAATTCCGATCCTAAGGAGGTAAAATAGAGGATGAAAAGTATTCCTTACAAAATGTTGCTATTAAGGAAATTTTGAAGCAGAACCTACGGAAATTGGTATTTAGTTTTCTGGTCAGAAGTAAAGAAATACCTGTTTCAGAATATTTGAACAGTTCACCCTATCAGAGAGAAATAGTAGGTGAAAGAATTTCTTCAAAATACATCATTATCAAATAACTTTTAAAGTATTTTTAAAGCTACATCTATGAACACGGATATTTGACTCGTTTCAGTGATTCTGGGAACCGAAAAAAATGTTCAAATGTGTGTGAAATCTTATGGTACTTAACTGTTAAGGTCGTCAGTCCCTAAGCTTACACACTACTTAACCAAATTATCCTAAGGACAGACACACACACACACCCATGCCCGAGGGAGGACTCGAACCTCCGCCGGGACCAGCCGCACAGTCCATGACTGCAGCTCCCTTAGACCGCTCGGCCAATCCCGCGCTGCTGGAAACCAAATCCCTATGGGAATGAAACAGGGAATGAGATTCTTTATGCAAATATTTTAATATGATAGCATTTTTAAAGCTAAATCTATGAAAATTTAAATTTGGCTTCTCAGTCAGAAATAAGAAAATCGTGTTTTGCGGCTTATGGAAATTCAACTCCTACGTTCGTGAATTGGTGAATGAAAGTATTTATGGAAATATTTCATTTTGCAAGCATTTTTGAAGCTTATACTACAAAAATTTGGATTTGGATTATTTGTTAGAAGTAAAACCTACGCGTGTCACTGTTTCAGGAAATTCAACCCATGAAGGGGTGAAATGTTTTACGAAAGTATTTCATTGCGACAGCATTTTTAAAGATAAATCTTTGAAAATTGATGTTTGGCTTCTCGGATGGAGATGAAAAAATATGTGTTTAACTGGTTTTGGAAATTCAACCCCTAAGGGGATGAAATAGGGTCAGATTGATTCACTGATGCATCACCGTCCAGCCCAAACAGTTAAGTATAGAAACTTGAAGATTGGAGAAAGTGTGGATTTTATACTGTAGGCATTGTTTAAGGACGGATTGTCCGAAATTCCATTCCTAAGGGTGTGACGTAGGGGATGAAAGGCATTTTGAAAGTAAGTGGCTATTAAGGGAACTTTGAACCTAGAACTACGAAAACTAGTATTTAGTTTCTAAGCTATAAAATAAAAAAATATGTGTTTTAGCATTTTTCGAATTTTAGCCACTAAGGGGATAAAATAGTTGGTGAAAGGATTTTTTAAAGTACGTAATTACTAAAGAACTACTAACGGATTTTGAAGACTACACTTATGACAACTGGTAAGTGACATCTCGGTCCGAAATATAGAAGTTTGTGTTTAAGTGTGTCTGGAAATCCAGCTCCTAAGTAAATGCAATTGGGAACTAAAATTTTTAAGAAAATATTTCTTTGCATTAAAAATATTTTAAGGCTGAATTTATGAAATTTGAGTTTCACCTCTCTGTTAGATATAAAAGAATACTTTTTAGCGGATGAAAGTTGCTACGGAGATATATCCAAAAGAACGCCAAAGCCATGTTTAGCAAAATCTTTGGACTCCAGCTACCAGACTTGCTTTTCGACCAGAAGTACATTCGGAAAAGACCATGGTTATATGGCCTTCGTTAGCGTGAAAAGCTAAGAAGGTATTATATATGTGAACAACATAAAAATTACAGAATAAGATTTTCGCTATGCAGCGGAATGTGCGCTGATGTGAAACTTACTAGCAGATTAAAACTGTGTGCCGGACTGAGACTCGATCTCGAGACCTTTGACTTTCGCGGAAAAGTGCTCTGCCATCTGAACTTCTAACATTCTGCGTCGTGTCTGTTTGTTCTAAGTCGTGTCTCCCTACCACTTTCGTGCAACGACGCTCTGAGCGTGTTTTTTAGGAAATCGACTAGTTTGAACCTGGGACCTGTTGCTGGTAAGGAGACGCCAGACCACACATGATATGTAGAGTTCAGAAGAGTTCAGTGCGACTAGCGAAGATATAATCAAATACTTAATGATTTCAGCGTCAGCTCCAAGGCACTCCCTGTAAACGAATCTTAATACTAACTAAATTTATTGGAAGGGGTTCAATGCTTACCTATTTTTAGTTAGCTGGTAAAATAACGTCGAAAACGCAGTTAAGTTTATCATTGGAAATTTTATTCTACTCAAAAAACATTGTTTATAAATTGCACTATTGATAAAAGGAAATATTTTAATACAGGATGATAAAATCCAACTGCGTTCAACAAAAATGTGAACGAATATTCCCAGAATGGGTTTCCAAGTTCTACATTGGATCGAAGAATGACCTATGCCATATCACATCTATAATCTAGATTTAAGTTAAGTTCCATAAAAGAGAAAACTATCAAAATGGTCTACAGTGACCCTAAATTATCTTTAATTACATATCTAACTTGTCGTAAATTACAGTGGCTGATGTGGCTTCGCAATAATTATATAACAGAAAAATCATCGTGTTTCAGATTTTAACTTCTAGTAGCAAATGTGAATACCATGAGCTTTAATTGACGATCGACGTTAGTATTATGCAAAAAGGGGATTTAACAGATGAGACTTCTGCAGTTCTGAGTGAAGCCTTATGCACTCAAAAACGCGGCATCGTGTGCGTTCATTACCTTGTCGGTGTTTAGGCAGGGTCAGGGGGTGGCGGGCGGCATAAATCCACACAGCTCGCCGTCTCGGAAGCAACTCTCCCCTATCTTCTCCTTACTACAATTTACCGAAGTTGGTTTTAGAAAAGGTATCTGGCTGTGTTTTCAACTGACCAGTCAGGGTCTCAATGTTAACCTTAAGCTCCACCTACAAAACTTCTGTCTATCCAATGAGAAACTTTATGCTTTTCTTGGTGGGGCAATGTTTTTAATATTTGCTACGTCACAGAGACGTGAACAAGTCTCACGCTAAGACTTGCAGCTGGTGTGGCCCTTTTAGTGTTATCGTAAGATCTATACTGTTCTTCTGTAGGGCTCTATCTTTTAACATGGGCTGGGGGTGGGGATGGTTTTGGCGGTCGGCTGGCGACGTGGGGGTCCCTTCCTTATCGTAGGGCCTCCTAGCCTACACGATTCTGCTCTCGGCTTCTGTTCTCGTTTCTTCCCTCGGAACTGCGTTTGTTTCACGGTGGGAAGGTATGACATGCATTTAGGCGTTTTTGTGTTAGTCTGTGGTATTCCATTTGCTCTCTCGTTGATCGTATTACTTTGGTTAATTTAATGTCAGGATTTATTCGGAACTATGTGACATACTGTCAGAATTGCTCTCATATCAGGGTTTTCATGGAAGGTGTTGGATTAGCCTGACACCTTACATATCACCACCCTTCGAACTTAATTTTTTACTGGAGTTAGGCAAAGATTGAATGGTTGTCTAAGTCAGTCAAACATTATTCCTTTATCTAAACCACATAATTTGATTTCACACATTCACACAATCCTATGAATGTTTAAGCATGAGGTTGGCGAATGTTTTTGCACAAAGGTGGTCGTTTTGAGCAAGATGGATGTGGGCAAGTATTTGATGTACAGCTTTGTTCGTCGTTCCTTGTTGGCTTTGCAATGGTGTGTTGCTGTTGTGGAGGTCCCATAATGGAATGGCGCTGTGAGTGCAGAATCTCGTGGTTTACTGGTTTTGTATGTGTGAAAGTCATCTTTATGTGTCGCTGAAAGCGGTCGTTTTTCGTCGTGATACTTCGCAGACGACTAGATTGCAATAGGATAGGGATATGGGAAGGTATGTCGTCTATTCTTCACCCATCTTCTTTCTTGGTCTCAATCTTGCGAATCTTCAACTTCTTCCTGCTTTTTCTCTGCTTCTTACTTGATTCTTGGTTCTTCTCTGGGCAGGATATGGGAATATTTATTGATAACTAGTCTCTTTGAAGTTTCCCATTAGTAACAGTTTGGTAAATTGTTTGGACGTGTCATATTTACTTTGTGGAAGTTTTCTTCTGTTTCGTTCTGCAGCGTTCTGTTTAATAGCAGTAGTGTGACTTTTACACATATTTTTTGCCAGTGGTGGCTTGCCCAAGCGGTCTTCTCGTCAGGCCGTTTTTTGCTCGCTCTGCTGAGTGGGGGCGTGCCGGGGTTTATGAGTGGCAAAAGTCCGGTGTTTGCTTGTCTGTCCCTGCACCGGTCCCTTTAGCAGTAGATTTACTGCCGACTTCGGATACAAGTGCCCTTTGTTGGTCTCACTGTCCTTTCCCTTCTCTTGACACTTCTCCTTTGTAGGAATCGTGTCTTGCTAATTACGTCCTTTCTTTTTTTGATACTTCTCTCGTTGCAACTTGTGGGTCGTTGCATCTGGTCCTTGCTGGAGTTTTTACAATGATTCTTACAAAAAGTTTTACTTATATTCATCTAACATATGTCTAATACCTACATTGTTTTACGCCTTTTTAAAAAACTTTACAAATTTCGGCGCCCTTTCCATGTTACAATTCTAAGATATAGTGAGTCTTAACTTCTACAGGAATCCTCAAATTCGTTTTTTTTATTTTTGTGTAGTGTCGTGGTGTATAGCATTTTAGTATTTCATGCTGTTAGACTATCTACGCTTAATCCCTTACCCTTAATCTATGCCACTATTGTTGTTATTATTGTTTTTGTTTTTATTGAAACTACTTTCTTTTTCCCACCTTCCTCTCTCTTCATTCTTCTTTCTCCTGACGATCTTATCTGCAACATAAACTTGAAATATTGTGCTGATTATTTACTTGAAGTTTTGAAATTTTTCATTAATTTCTTCATGGACGTCTAACATGAGTTGAGGCCATTCCCCCTTTTGTGCATATCATTGTAATTCTTCAGCCTCTTTATCTCGCATCATTCTTAATTGTTTGTTTGCAACGGGTATTTCTTCTAATTGTAGCTTTTGCTCAAAGAGAAGTGTGACACTCTCGAAGGTTACGCTACCTTTCCCCGTATCTATCCTCGTCAGTATTCTCCCAATTAATTTCGCCCCAACATGATATTGTTATTTTCCTGTCTTCGTTTTCATCTGGTCCCTGCGCTTTTGTTTCTTCCTGCTTCTCTTCTCGTGATAAGGTATTTACTGCTCTGTTCAAGGTGCTGCAATTATCCTGGGTCGGTGCGTCATTCTCTTTGGCATGGGCGTTTAGCTTCAATTCGAACGTTTTTCGGGTTTTGGTGGTCTTACCTCCACCTCTTCTATCTGTATTCTCTTTTCTTGCTCCGCTTGTTGACATTGGTTTCTTTGCTGATAATTTGTCGGTCTATTGGTTCTCCAATACCCGTTCCTGTTGTCATTGTTCCCTCTGTAATAGTTGTTGCGTTCCTGGGTGAATTATAGTTATTGCCGTATTCTCTTCTAAATACATAACATTTTTTTGTTGAAATCTGTTGTCGTTTCTTGGTGCGAAGTTATCACGTGGTTCGTAATTATTGTTTCTTCGTACTATGTCTTGTGGATTCCACTGCTTTTTACTTTCGTTTTCACGTGCGCTTCGTCTTTTTCTTGCGTCATCTTCCGAAAATATGAACTCTAGTTCCCTCAGAATTCCTTTAAATGCTTCGACGTCATTGCCTCCGCGACCTACTAACGATTGCTGGTATTTCAATGGGAACTTGATCGCGCATAATTTAATCAACTCTCCGTCACTGTATGGTACATCTAAGCATTGATTTTTCTTTGCCATTACTTCGAAAAATTTCACGGGACTCTTCTCTCCTGAATTTTCAAAATATGGGTTCTGTAATTATTCGTACTTCACTTTGTTCTGTGCTTCGCTAGACCAATATCGTGAGAGAAACTTCTCTCTGAAATCTTCGTACGATCGTCATGTCGCTGCAACATTCTGCATGGTTTCTGCGACTGTTCCTGACATGTGTGCACATATAAAGTCTAATTTGTGTGCTAGCGTCCAGTGTTCTGGTACTCCTACTCGGAACTGATCAATAAAAGTTCGTGGATGTAATGAGTTTCCTTCTCGAAAGTGTTGAAATTTTCTGACAGTGAGGAAATGATCGTTGTCGTACTTCGTCATAGTTCCATATGAAATTCGCGATTCTTCGCCACTTTTGTTTCTGATCATTTCTCCCGTCGTTCTTTCCGGTTGTGGTAGATCCATTGGATAATGTCCACTGTAACTTTCGCCTACCCTTGCGTAGTATCGTCGGAGTGGTACGCAATAATTTTCTTCCATCGGTTGTGAACGTGTAGCTGAATGCATTGCACTGAACTCTTCGCTACCTGGCTTTCCATTGTCCGTATTGGTTCGGTATCTTGTCTGGCTAACGTTGCCGCTTCATTGCACGATCCAAACTGTCTTGAAACATACATTTGTGGTTCCGCATGTGTTTGTGGTGCCGTTTGTTCATCAAGAGTTTCGAAACATGTTTGTTACTGTGTAGGCTGTCTGCTTTCACGTATGTTACTTTCCGCCTGTGATTGGAATCGCAAATGCGTAATATCTTCGTTAATTGCTTGTTTTTCCGGTGCTGTTACAGATACAGATGTGGTTGCAGACTCAGTGCTTGTTCGATCCTGTTCACTACGCTCTTCAATAGTTTGCAACAACTCTGTTCGCAATTTCTGAAATTGTTGCTTCGTTTGTGCTTCTATTTTGACTATGCGATTATCATATCTTTTCAGCGCTGCTTTTGTGATACGTTTGTGTACCTGCTGCTTGTCTAGTAATTACGTTTATCTGTTTCTCTAGTTTCTTGACTTCTCCCTTGGTGTTGTTACGTAATGTTTTGATCTCGTCCTGAATGTCATTACGCAATGTTTGTACGTTTGATTGTATCTTGTCAGTGTCTGTTTTCAATTGATTGTGACCTGTTATTAAGTTTCCTATAACTTCTCGAGGTTCTTTTGCCTCGTCTTCAATACGACTTAGGTGTAACTGAATTTTTTTGTTTTGTTCTATAATCTCACGCATTTGTCTCGTGGTTTCTGCAATTTGTTTCGTCGTTTCTGCATTATGAATTTTAATTTGGTTCGCAATTTCTTTACTTTGTCTTGTCATGGTTTTCGTCATTTGTTGTAATAATTCTGCCAGATTGGTGGGTCCTATTGCGTTTTCTTCCGACATCCTACGCTCTGTACTTTCGCCCAAGTGTTGGTTTGCAACCAATTGCATTGAACTGTGTGGTGAAACGTTTCTGCTCGAATTCCTTGTACTCTGTGGTGAGGGAGCTCTGATTACTTGTACTATGCGTTCTACGTATTCAAGACACAAGTTAGAACCCTCATCGACTGTGTCTCTACTTTCCTGCTCCTCTGTCGTATGCTGACCTAGGTTTTCTATGCCTTGGCTTACATTATCCTCGTTATGGTGCGTTATTTGTCCTATTTCTCGTGATACTGCATCGACTGTTGTACTGTCCTCTATTCTCTGTCAGTCTTCATGCTGGGTCTCTACCTCAATTCGGTCAATGTCTTGATCTGCCATTGCTAATCTTTCTGATTCTCTTATTTTCTGTTTGAAAAGTAATTCACGCACCCTACTTCGCGTTAACATGCGCTCATACGATCTCACGCGTTTCATAAACATTTTGCACACACGACATGACGCTTATTATACCCAAGACTGACAATCCATTCACTTACTTGTTGGGTCAGAACCAAATTGTCAACGATTTATCCGCCACCTGTGCACTTGCATTGGAGAGAAAACTTAATTCTAACAATATTAAAATTCATAACTTAATAATGCTATTGTCTCTGCTAGAATGTCTCACTTTCTATTGAATACTTTCTATCTATCGCTGCAGCTACTGTCTCCAACTATTTATGGCTTTAAAAAAAATTTATTACGAAAATTTTTAACAGTATATTTTTCTGACCTAGTTGGGCATGTGGTCGACCTTAAATCATGGTATTTTACCATCCTGGCATGGTCGCCATTATCTAACATTCTGCGTGGTGTCTGTTTGTTCTAAGTCGTGTCTCCCTACGACTTCCATGCAACCGACGCTCCCAGCGTGTTCTTTAGGGAATTGACTAGTTTGAACCTGGGACCCGTTGCTGGTAAGGAGACGCCAGACCACACATGACATGTAGAGTTCAGAAGAGTTCAGTGCGACTAGCAAAGATATAATCAAATACTTAATGATCTCAGCGTCAGCTCCACTGCACTCCCTGTAAAAGAATCTTAATAGTAACTAAATTTAGTGGAAGGGGTTTAAGGCTTTCCTATTTTTAGTTAGCTGGTAAAATAACGTCGAAAAAGTAGTTAAGTTTACTATTGGAAATTTTATTCTACTGACAAAGCATTGTTTATAAATTGCACTATTGATAAAAGGAAATATTTTAATACAGGATGATAAAATCCAACTGCGTTCAACAAAAACGTGAACGAATATTCCCAGAATGGGTTTCCAAGTTCTACGATGGATCGAAGGATGACCTATGCCATATCACATCTATAATCTAGATTTAAGTTAAGTTCCATAAAAGAGAAAACTATCAAAGTGGTCTACAGTGACACTAAATTATCTTTAATTACTTATCTAACTTGGTAGGAGACGAGGTACTGGCAGAAGTACAGCTGTGATTACCGGGCGTGAGTCGTGCTTCGGTAGCTCAGTTGGTAGAGCACTTTCCCGCGAAAGGCAAAGGTCCCGAGTTAGAGTCTCGGTCGGACACACAGTTTTAATCTGCCAGGAAGTTTCGTTACTTATCTAACTTGTCGTAAATTACAGTGGCTAATGTGGCTTCTCAATAATTAGATTTTAACTTCTAGTAGCAAATGTGAATACCATGAGCTTTAATTGACGATCGACATTAGTATTATGCAAAAAGGGGATTTAACAGATGAGACTTCTGCAGTTCTGAGTGAAGCCTTATGCACTCAAAAACGCGGCATCGTGTGCGTTCATTACCTTGTCGGTGTTTAGGCAGGGTCAGGGGGCAGCGGGCGGCACACATCCACACAGCTCGCCGTCTCGGAAGCAACTCTCCCCTATCTTCTCCTTACTACAATTTACCGAAGTTGGATTTAGAAAAGCCATCTGGCTGTGTTTTCAACTGACCAATTAGGGTCTCAATGTTAACCTACAAAACTTCTGTCTATCCAATGAGAAGCGTTATGCTTTTCGTGGTGGGGTAATGTTTTTAATGTTTGCTACGTCACAGAGACGTGAAAAAGTCACACGCTAAGACTTGCAGCTGGTGTGGCCCTTTTAGTGTTATCGTAAGATCTATACTGTTCTTCTGTAGGGCTCTATCTTTTAACATGGGCTGGGGGGGGGGGGGGGGTTGTTTTGGCGGTCGGCTGGCGACGTGGGAATCCGTCCCTTATCGTAGAGCCTCCTAGCCTACACGATTCTGCTCTCGGCTTCTGTTCTCGTTTCTTACCTCGGAACTGCGTTTGTTTCACGGTGGGAAGGTATGACATGCATTTAAACGTTCTTGTGTTAGTCTTTGGTATTCCATTTGCTCACTGGTTGATCGTATTACTTTGGTTAATTTAATGTCAGGATTTATTCAGAACTATGAGACATACTGTCGGATTTGATATCAAGTCAGGGTTTTCATGGAAGGTGTTGGATTTGCCTGACACCTTACAAGCTACCCACGTAGAACTCAGGCCTCGTCCTCACAGCTTTACTTCTGCCAGTACCGAGTTCGAGTTCCGGTCCGACACACAGTTTGAATATGCTAGAAAGTTTTAAATAAAAATTAGATTAAATACAAACAACAAAGATATCTGCTTTACTTCTGCCAGTACCGAGTTCGAGTTCCGGTCCGGCACACAGTTTGAATATGCCATAAAGTTTTTAATAAAAATTAGATTAAATACAAACAACAAAGATATCTGCAACCGTACAGTCTGTGCGAGCGAAACAGCGGGTGCTAAGCTATTGAGGGAATAAAAATCTGTTATACGCAGACTTATTTTCGATTTGAAGGTCGCTCAATTTTCTTCTAACTTTTTCATCGTTAGGTGACCCAGAAATAAGAAATATAGCCTGTTGTATACCAAAGTTGGCGCTCTCACTATGACTGTCTTTGCTGTGTGCAGTGGCGGAACACAGCCAACGATTGTCAAAAAAAAAAAAAAAAAAAAAAAAAAAAACTAGAAGTTAGCAAAAACACTTGCAACAGCCACCGAAACGTCGGAGAATTTTATGTACCGTACTGATAATCCGACCACGTAACTTGAAGAATTTTATTAACTCTTACAATGGCCGCGGAAGCCCAAACTTACACAAGCAACGGTTGTTTAAAGTTAAAGATAGGCACGTATAGAGTTTCAAGAGAGATTTCAGTCCTACAAATTTTCTAAAATCGGTGAGAGCGAAGAAAGGGAGCCAAAAGACTGTTCAGCATAGAATCTATGAGACCGGATGTATACCATCTGATATTCGGAAAAATCTAGAAGATGATAAGAGTAGGTCAGGGTGAGAACTGTTGCCCAGTAGAATTAGCAGCTCTGCTTCCTAACAATAAGAACCGAGGAGGCAGTGCTTTCACTGTACTTGATAGTGGGAAGCAGACTAGAGAAAAATATAGATACTTTCACAGTCATTTTTGATCAAGAAAAAACATTGGACAATGTAGTATGGTACAAGATATTCGAAATTTAGAAAAAAATAGAATTAAACTGTAAGGAACGACGGATAATATACAACGTGTACGACCACCAAGAGGGCACAACAAGAATAGGAGATCAAGAACTATTGTTTAATCCATGCACGCAGAAAGCAACAGTGCGCAAAAGTAAAGCTATAAAAGTGTAATTAAAATTCATCGTGAAAGGATGTAAATGATAAGACTCTTTGATGACATGAGGAAGAACTGCAGGTTCTGTTGAGTGGAGTGATCAGACTAATGATTATACACTATGGACTGAGAGTAAATTGAAGAAAGACGTAAGTAATGAGGAGCAGCAGAAGAGAGAGTACTGATTATCTTTGACGGACGAAGCAAGGAGGACGTAAATAGCAGACGGGCTCTGGCAAGTGAGCATTCCTGACCAAGAGAAGCCTTTTAATGTCCAATATTGGCCGCCCGCTGAGACCGAGCGGTTCTAGGTGCTTCAGTCTGGAACCGCGCGACCGCTACGGTCGCAGGTTCGAATGTTGCTTCTGGTATGGATGTGTGTGATGTCCTTACGTTAGTTAGGTTTATGTAGTTCTAAGTCCTGGGGGACTGATGACCTCCGATGTTAATACCCATAGTGCCTAAAGCCATTTGAACCATTTTGTCCAAGATTGACCTTAATTTGAGGAAGATATTTCCGAGAAGGTAGTTTCTGAGCACAGCATTGTATGGTAGTGCCTCGTGGACCGAGGAGAATCAGGACAAAAGGACAATCGAAGCGTCTGAGATGCGGTACTACAGAGAAGATTACCATAACATTTTGGGTACAATACAGCACATATTATTGTATTTCTTTGGGTCCAACCCAAAACGTATTTTCAAAATTACTCTAAAGTTTAGTATTTTGTCCATCTTCGGCAACTGTAGTCGTATGTAACGAAATAATATGCAACCATGTTTCATATAAGAAATTCACTTCTTGACCATTTTCGGGCACTTAGTGTCCTTCTTCAAATGGTTAAGCCTATAACTCTATTTGCGAGTATCAGTAATAAAGTGCGTGTTGTAGTACAATGCCACAAAAAAAACTCCTTCCGAACAGGCCATGAAAGCCCAACGGCACCGACCGGCCGCCGTGTCTCCTCAGACCATAGGCGTCACTGGATGCGGATATTGAGGGGAATGTGGTCAGCACATCGCTCTCCCGGCAGTCTGTCAGTTGCCGACACCGGAAGCACAATGCCATGATCCTAGAAAAAAAAAAAGAAAGGTGCAGATTGTCAAGAAACAGCTTTCTATCAAACCGAATACAGTCCAAACAAGGCTTAGGTCATATCCTGGAATTGTATGCTGTCTGGAAAATTCATCAATAGGTCCCACTTTGGGGCAGTTTTGCACATGCAGCAAGGTGTGGTCATGCAGTACAGGCTGTCTCTATGATGTTAGCTTGTTAGCTGCCAGATGGGAATTTAGACAGCCCCTGAAAGCAGCACCACTGATGTGGCCACAGAGCGCTCGCACGGCATCTATGCCCAAGGTAGACACTGCTTTGGCAATGCACATTGACCGTGTTGGAGCCATTGTGTGTGCATTCAAAGAGATTCGTGGGCATGACAGAATTGAACCGTCGCATGTTTGTTGTTATCTCCATCAGCATATCTGTCAGTCCGGTTAGTGAATGTTTGAACTCTCTCTCTCTCTCTCTCTCTCTCTCACACACACACACACACGCGCGTGTGCATGTGGAAGGGTGGGTTGGTAGGTAATGGGTTTCATATACATACTTATTGTAAATTCCAGGGTGTAATATCGACAGTATAAGAAAAAAATTAAGATGATACGTTGCGTCACAGGTAGGCAAGACGAAAAGACAGTTATATATACGCCTTTAAAACCCTGTTCAGAAAAGGAAACACAAAAAACGGAAACGAAAAAATTCGAAGATGGCTCTGGCCGAAAGCTTATGTACAACTGTCTTTTCGTCGGGCCTATCTGCAACTCAACATGGTATCTTTACGATGAATAGCGCAGGGTGTCCCAGCTATCTTGTCCACCCAAAATATCTCTGGAACAATAACAGCTATTGGAAAACGACTTTCACCGTATCAATGTAGGGCTGGGGCCCATGAATGTACATATTTGGAAACATTCTAAAACGAAAGCATATGTGTTTTTTAACACAAACTTATGTTTTTTTTTAAATAGACGTACTATATTTTTTCTTCAGCAATCCATAGCATGACAAAGCACATACACAATGGCGTTGATTACATCGCAATATTCCCATTACATGCAGAGATACTGAGACGCGAAGTTGACGCTTGAAACACCCGACATGCGCTGCTAGCGCACGTCCTGAGGCTCAGGCGTGAACCCCATGCTGCCCGTAATCGCGATGTGATTGACATGTGTAATCACACCTCCATACTTATCAAGAGGTCCGAAACGAATAATACGGTCTGCTGCCATCAACTCTCATAAGCACATAATAGTTTCCCTCTTGCACGTTTTACGTATGTACATACGCAATATGAACCAGTACCGATCGGTGTACACCCGTCAGGTTGTCTTATTTATCCTGCACACCCAAAATAAGGTTTTTCTTATGCGTTATGCCCTATGACCCATTGTGCCTGTCGCGCAGGGCCTACCTAGTCAAGTGTCCAACGTAGTTCCCACTACTGCCACCGTTACCACTTCGGCTTGTTTATGATTTGCGACCCATGCGAACTCCTGTACTCCACCACCCTCCGAGCATCCCATTTGTTGTTGCTTTTGCGTGCAGTACACCGCTTGCCAGTGTAGTCGTGCATCAGAGTAATCTAGTGACGGCAAGGAGGTAGCACACATTGTGAATAAACGTTGTGTTGTGGAACTTATACTGTACAGTATAATGTACACGCATGAAGATATGGTAGAAATGCTGCTTATCTATGGAGAATGTACGTTGACTGGAAATACGTTATGAGATTGCTTGCTTGTTGATAGTACTGTTAGTGAACATTATGATTATTAAGTTAATATGTCTGTTTTTCTACCCTACTCTACATACCCGTAATGTACCCTGTTGTAGGTGGACGAAATGCTGTTCAGGCAGAACGACTGTACAGAAGGCGATTCCCTGACATGCCATCACCTTCGCGCCGGATGTTTGGTCGTCTCACATCTCGTCTACGTGAAACGGGAAGCTTAAATCCAAGACCTCGACATCGTCCCAGAACACGCACAGATGAACGTGCTGAAGTTGCTGTGCTCGCTACCATAGCTGTGAATCCTCAAATCAGCACACGTCAAATTGAACGTGAACTTGGTGTGTCGAAACCAAGTGCACAGCGTATTCTTAAACGTCATAAATTTCATCCTTTCCCCTGTTCATTTACACCAGGATCTTCATGGAAATGACTTCCGCAATAGGGTAACATTTTGTCGGTGGGCTCAGCAAAAACTTCTGACTAATCCAAATTTTTTTGCAGATGTTCTCTTTACCGACGAGGCATCATTCTCCAACAAAGGAATTGTCAATATGAGGAATATGCATTATTGGTCCGCAGAAAATCCAAAATGGCTCCGTCAGGTAGAGCATCAACGTCCGTGGAAAGTTACCAATATCGGACATTTCTTTATAAATGGCATCCAAAATGGCAGACAATACTCCAGATTTATACGACACAATCTTCCTGTTCTCTTGGACACCGTACCTCTGAACCGGAGAATGGTCATGTGGTATCAGCATGACGGATGCCCTGCACATAACGTCCTACGAGGACGACGACTTCTGAACCGTAAGTTCCCTGGTAGGTGGATTGGCCGAGGTGGCCCAGTTAGGTGGCCTGCCCGATCTCCGGACCTTACACCGCTGGATTATTTTCTTTGGAGAGCAGTGAAGGATGCTGTTTACCAACATGAACCAACAATACCACAGGACATGAAGCAACGCATTATTGATGCTTGTACAGCCATCAAAGAGGAAACAGTAGCACGAAGTAGGGCATTCTCCATCCGCAGAGTGACCCTATGTATGCAAGCCAATGGGCATCACTTTGAGCATGAGATGTGAACGCTATGTTTAGTATGTAGTGCTGGTATCACAGTGGAAGTTTCTACACAGGGCCATTTTACCCAGTGATGTTAAGAAACATTTGTTTGCAACAATTTGTCATTTAACGTATTAGATAAACATAACATTGATAATTAAGTGATAATAAAACTAATTGGTTAATCATGTTTACATTCATCTTCTATGTCCTACCTGAGCTTCCCAAATCAAAACATTTTTACCTAAACAACGGTAAAACTTTTAGTCCACTTGCTCGTTTCACTAAAACCATCAACATGAATTTTACTATTACGAGTGAATGATTAACTGTCACTTGCACTAGATTTACAGCAAAGTAAAGTTTTAACGTTGAACGGCATTACCTTTTTAGTAACGGATTAACGATAAGGGAAGTCAACTTTGTGACTAACGTTGCGGTACACAGATATGTTACAGAACCGCATCATCCCTAGCCTATGGGAAAAATACCTGCTGGAATGTACAACGTTAATGCAGGATGGCAGCAGACCGCATTATTCGTTTCGGACCTCTTGGTAAGTATGGAAGTGTGATTACGCATGTCAATCATATCGCGATTACGGGCAGCATGGGGTTCACGCCTGAGCCTCAGGACGTGCGCTAGCAGCGCATGTCGGGTGTTTCAAGCGTCAACTTCGCGTCTTAATATCTCGGGATGTAATGGGAATATTGCGATGCAATCAACGCCATTGTGTATGTGCTTTGTCATGCTATGGATTGCTGAAGAAAAAGTATAGGGCGTCCATTTAAAAAAAAACATAAGTTTGTGTTAAAAAACACATATACTTTCGTTTTAGAATGTTTCCAAATATGTACATTCATGGGCCCCAGCCCTACATTAATACCGGTGAAAGTCGTTTTCCAATAGCTGTTATCGTTCCAGAGATATTTTGGGTGGACAAGATAGCTGGGACACCCTATATATATATATATATATATATATATATATATATATATATGTGTGTGTGTGTGTGTGTGTGTGTGTGTGCGTATGTATGTGGGCAGGTAGCTGTGTGCGTGTGTGTATATGTGTGTGTGTTTGCGCGCGTGCATGTTTATATGGTTTTTAGAAAATTGTGATATTCGTATTGTTGAATATTTTCATACTTGTAACAACATTATTCTCAAAAGCATAACTTTCATGGGCCAAAACCTTTATAAGTAAACGAAAGATCCTGGTGTGTTACACTGTGGTTTTTTCAATGTCTCTGATTTTCGAACAATCCAAGTTCTATCCCAGATTGCGATTTGTCCATTACGCTTGTGACTCATTGTGAGTAGAAATCCAACATTCAGTCTAAATGCTGTAATTATGATTAGAAACGTAAGAACATTCGTACAAACGTTGCGTTAACACGGGCCACGGACGTTGAAGCATTTTATGCAGCCCTAACCTAGATCTCAAGTCTAGCGAACATTTCACCAGCCACGCACATTCATTTCGTTTGCTCGCTGCAAAATCCGCAGAGAAAGGACGCGTCTTGTCGACGAGGAACTGCCAGAAGCAGAACGGACGATTGGACTGAGTGCAATGGAAAGGGAAGCTTTGGCAGAATTCAATTACAAGCCTGTGAAGCTCGGGTGGCGCTGCATTAGCGCAGCTGCGGGGGTGCCAGGGGGGAGTGGTGGAGGGGGTGGGGGTTAAGGGGGGTGGGAGGGGCCCACGCCGACCAATTACCGCCCGCGGGGCTGCCCTGCTGTCAGCTGCCCGCCGTACACTGCATCCCGCGGTTTTCGTGTTCACTGTATATGTCCCTTCTGCTACGACCGTACCCGGCATAACGTTGTCAGACATGTCCGGCGATATTTTACTGGCGGGTGGGGTGCAACTGAGAAGACTATCAACACATCCCACCACCCGTCGAGATTTTCGGCTCTGTGCCTCTGTTTTCATTACAACAAATATTTGACAGCTCGCAGAACAGAAAACCCGGTTTCCACGTCGCCCTGGAGGAAGTGTTCGAAATATAACAGTTTCTGGGCTGAAACCCGCAGTAGGTCAGAGTTGTTAGTGCTTCCCCAACCAGAATGCCACGCTTCCTTGCAGTTCGCCTACTGCTTGCAGGTGTATCATATCTGCTGGGGACAAAGTTCCTTGAGAGACGGACATTCGTAGGGCATTGTCATGGTAAGAGTGTGTGTTTTGCTAACTCATCATTCGTGAATTTTCAAGGAGCCAGTAGCAGTCGAGTTTAATTGAAGTGAGGGAGCGGGTCCCGTTGCAGGTGGTAGTATACAGAATCTTGAATAGGACAAATGATGATGATGTTATTGTGTGGGGACACGACATTGTATTTACACCAACGTCAAAATTTTAGTTACGATAAAAATGGCACCATTTTGCATATTAACAACATTTGAAATGTAAAAAGAACAGCATTAAAAACACGCATACGTACGAACACACACATACACACACACACACACACACAGCACACATACACACACACACACACAATCACAGGGGAGAGAGAGAGAGAGAGAGAGAGTGAGAGGGAGGGAGAGAAAGAGAGACAGAAAAATCTCGTATTCACACATTTTATCAGTTCCGAAACTTGCGATTAAACGCATTGCAAAGAATGAAAGTAGGAGACTTGATGACTGTAGATAGCTGATCACTGTAGTGAACTGAATGAGCCAGCCATTCGGCAAAATCTCCAGTCTTAAAACTCACGCGGGAGTCCAGACGCTGTAGAAAATTTCAGAGCATTAGTACACTCTTCTCGTCATCGGCCACAACAGAAGGTAGATTTGTCTTAGATCTACATTTAAATATACGGGATTACTCAGAAATTCACACTTAAATGTTTGGCAGTGGGGTCATAGTACCACTTTCAGACTAGACTGTTCCTCGACCGTTCTACTCTCGAATAGCACGTCGGAAAAATGAACACCTAAATCTCTGCGTGCGAGCTCTGACTTCTCTTATTTTATTACGGTGGTCATTTCTCCCACTTAGGTGGCTGTCAAAACAACATTTGGGCAGTCAGAGGAGAATTTTGATGATTAAACTTCAGTGAGAAGGTTACGCACCAACAAGAAACGCCTTTGTTTGAATGATTATCACCCAGAATCGCGTTTCATATCCATGACATTATCCCCTCCAATTCGCCTTAATACAAAACGAGATGCTTTGCTTTGGAGCTTTTGATGTTACCCGTCAGTCCTATTTGGCAAGGATTCCACTCAGCTTAACTTTAGAGGAGGGTGGACAACATAGTAAAAGCAGTCCCTTTAGAAGATTTATTATATCTTCCACGTATTCTGCCAGTAAAACTCAGTCCTCGGTTCTCTTTCGGCACAACGTTATCGACGTGATGGTTCCAATTTGAGTTCCTTGTAAATGTAATCGCTATTTAATTAGTTGAATCTGTAGCCTTCACATTTGTGTTATTTGTCGTGGAACCGATACTTAACGGGATTCGTTTTTTTTTTTTTTTTTTACAAATGATGTGGAGGACCTCACACTTTTTATTGTTCAGGAGAAACTGGCACTTAAGACACCACGCAGATACTTGAAGATCTCCCTCGAATGAATACATAGGATATATTGACAATTGCGAAAATGGACAACCATCAGCTATATAATGGAGTGACGACAGTGAAAATTTCTGCGGGACCGGGCCTCGAACCCGGATTTCTCGCTTATCGCTCTCAGAAATGTCATTGCCGTCATTCCAGTATACAGCTGCTGGTTGTCCATCTCTAGAAGAGATCTCCACACCCTCGTACTTTTACAGGTTTATGGTGTCAATTCCCTCCAACAGTACTTCCAACATTAATCGATTTCATGACACGTTGTGTTGCGGGACTTCTGCGTGTTCACGGGGACCCTACGCGATATTAGAGAGGTGTGCCATTTTCTTTGGCTCTTCAGTGTATTTCATGTATTTCGAACAGGGTGTAGCGCCTCAGTGTCTGTTGCTTTCGACGTGCATGCATGTCCGTAGGAACATTGCGTCGTAATCCGGTACTTTTGATCATGCATGATAAAGTGATTAAGTGATATAGAACAGCAATATGAAAGTAGCATATTTCAGAATATTTAGAAAGTCATCTTAATTGCCATGTAGATTCGCGTCTATAAAGGATGCATATCCTGTAAAACTAAATGTAAAATAACGTTATATAAAATATAAATTTTGGGACAATGTCACAAAAAATGGAAAGTTTTAACCGAATGTGTTATTGATATACTGAAATAATACAAACTAAATACTCTAGTTCTACATAGGACAAGAAACATTAACGAAGAAAGAATTAAAATGATGAAAAAGAAATTGAATTCTTCACTCAGAAGTTAAGTTCACATAAAAGTCCCTGTATTGTACATAAAGATATTTACACATATCAAGAAGTTCATATTTATTTCTGTCGATAGAGGAAGAAGCTCTTTGTACAACAAAGGAAACCTCATAACTGTTGTAGGGATGATACCTTCACGTTGATTTCCTCTTTTGTTTTTATTAAGACAATGTGGTACTCAAGGTTGTATGGCATTAATGCTAAGCTTCTCATACACTAAATTTAAACATCTGCACTGATCTTCAACCTCGTAACTGTAGTAACTTCCAAGTTGGGATCACACTTCAAAATTCTTTTAAAGACATTGAAAGCTACAAAGTCTTTCTGGCTCATTTGTTTTACAACGTAAGATATGCTTAAGCGGCCTTCAGATGTCACATAATTTCATTCGTAGCTAATCACAACATCTATTACTCTTCTTTTTATATCGATTAATGTAGAAGTACCATTGCAGGGACAGGATGATAGGACCGATTACGACATAAGGGGATGACTTCCATGGTACTAGAGGGAACTGTAGAGGGCAAAAAATATAGGGGAAGACACAGATTGGAATACATCCAGCAAATAATTGAGGACGTAGGTTGCAAGTGCTACTCTGTGATGAAGAGGTTAGCACAGGAGATTAATTTGTGGCAGGCCGCATCAAGCGAGTCAGAAGACTGATGACGGAAAAAAGAAAAAAACTTATTAAACAAATGGGGCTCCACAACCTCTATGCTCGTAGCCTTCCAGAACTTTTCCTGAGAACCTCAGAATCTTCACTTTTCTTCGTTACGATATGAAAGGAAAAGGCCGTCTGAACATAATCGTGACTGTTGGCTTGAGATGAGTTTCCTGTGCTGACTACAGCAATGACGTGGACCCTTGGCTGACAGTAACCTCGACACTGCTTGGTCGCACTCTATCCGGTAAACACAAGCATTGTAGCCGCAGTTCGAACGGGATGTGTCTGAACATCCTATCCACACCTCTAACGTAGGTTCAAGTGATTCCATATCTGCAAGAATATGAAAAAGTAGTTTGCTTCCCAGGGTTCTGACTCTGGTAAAGAAATTGAAGATGCTGTTACGGGAGGGCTGCAGTCTCCGTCGTCAGTAATTTGTGCGAAGGGAATTTAAGCGATTAACGTTCGTTTCAGATTTGATTCTTAGCGTTTAGTTACGTTGACGGTTTTATCACAAAATTCAGCTGCCCTCGGCGTTAGTCTATCTAACGGCAGTGTACGTTTCCTCGCCTTGCCGCTGCTGTCTAGTAAGGCGTGTAGTTTTGACAGCTTTCTTGATTGTAGACCGGTTAGTGATTCTTCTATTCTGGTGCTAGTGATTACTATCTCGTTCCAGGTGGTCTAAACACAGTATTCTGGGAACGTAGAGCAGGCCGCCAGTTCAGGCTTTGGAGTATTGTTCCAACGTTGCATTTGGTTTATCCGACGTCAGGTAGCTTCAGCAAGATTATCATTAGTCATTCGTTGGACTGCCACTGGTCTGAGTTAACAACTTGTGAAGTGAATGCTACTGCTGGTTGCCTATCTCATCGTTTGCGAATGTGTTTGTTGCCGTACCTCCTCAGAGGCTTCTTGGCTCTTGTAAGACATGTGTGTTCTAAAAGGAGGTCTGATGGCCAGTAGCTCAGTGTAACGCTCCTTCAGTCCACGCCTTCTGCGGGTATAATCTGCCTCAGTACCCTTTATGGGACTTATGTTCTGGTCCTTGTGTTTTACTCATATTATTATATTATTTATTACAGTACCTTGTAATGCCTACATTAAAGGTTATATATCTGTAGTTAATAGATCTGGTCGCCTTCTGGAATAATCCTAGCAGTGTAGTGTTCAGTGGGTGTTAAGGGTTGTGTTACAAAGTTTATCATCATCTTATTTCACCCGTTTGGTGATCAGTTGCTTTTTTTTTTAATTTACCTTTACTACAGTATTTGTTGTGTCACAGTAGGTTTCTAAATTTATTATATTATTGTCTTTTCTGGCGTGTAAGTTCTTCAGCCGTGATTGCGGCCACTTGCGTTAAAATTCTAATTTGGTATTTGTATTTACGTAGTAAGCCTTAAAACCTTATTTACTGCCATTCCTGGCGTCTGATGCCTTCTGCTGTGTTTGTGGCGATTTGCCTTTAATCTTTCAGTACCTGTATTTAGTAAGATGCTGCGAGTTTCAAACAATTCTTAATTTATTGCCATTCCTGGAGTGTAAGGCCTTCTGCCCAGATCACAGTGGCGTACTTTTAAAACGTTATTTGCTGTATCTGTATTTAATGGTAAATTGATAAACTGTAATTCATTGAAAACACTATTATTTACACAGTTGTTTTTCCCTTCATTAATAACGTGTGGTATTTTTTTATTTTATTGTTGTGTCTTGAATTACTGGTTTAAAATAATTTGTGTGTAACTGTAAATAGCAACCAATAGTAACTGATTACGGTCCCGTCCACAATCGTAACCGAATCCTGCCTTCCCTTGTCTACCAGGTTTCAACTGGTATCAGACGTGGTTACGATTATAATATCACCAATTCAGTTACTGATGGATTGATTTGTTAAAGTCTGTTAGTGTGGTACGAGTTCTGCCTTTGATATTGTGTTCTGTTCGAGGTGATCAACTCTGTAATGGCGGTCAGGCAGTGCCCCAGGATCGGCCTTTTAAGGAAGGACCACCTCATTTATAAGCTGGCAATAAGACGCCAGCCTATTGAGGGTGGTGTTCCATACTTAGCAGCCTGCTTGAGTGCTACTGTTCGTCAGCTGGTTGACGTCACGCCGGATATTGTGGATGAGACAAGGGCAGCCATTGAGATTTTGTTTAAAGCTGTTAAGAGTGTTGAGGACAACATGGATTTTTAGAGGGCACTCAACCTAGTGGCAGTCAGTTAGACAGGGTGCGGGCACGGTTGATACATTTAACCAACCGGATATCTGATTTAATGGTATTAAATTTAGAGGATCGTGATAAGGAATCAACCACTGAATTGGAGTCCATGGTTAATAAATTGCAGTTTAAGGTCACATGTTTGAGATTGATGGGAAGAGGGTGGGGGGGGCATTCCGGGCGGTGCGCTAGCGAGCCCGGGAATAACGCCCTTATGTCCTCCGAGGGGTTAGCCAGGGCATTCGCTAAATTGCCTAATCCCCTGGTGCATCTGTTTCGAGACTTCACAGAATTATCTGCAGACCGACTCGAACAAATTGAAAGGTTGTTATGGTTGTTGGTTCGCTTTGAGCAACATGCTGATGCATTTGGTGTTTCGCATTAATTAATTTTGTCTCTGTTGTATCCCTTAACTAGAGGCGAATTGACGACTCTGGTATCTGGGACCATGGCAGAAGGGTTCTCATTGCAGCAGTTGAGGCAGCTTGTGATCAGCGAAAGATTGACCACGGGAGCTCGTAAACAGCTCGAGTATCGCTACATTTGGCAGATGCAGCAAGATAGGGAGGGATTGCATCAACACGTGGAGAGAATTAAGGCGGCCAGTTTGGCCTTGTTATTCGACTTGCTGTAACAGGAGTTAGTTGCAATGGTCCTGAGGGGAATGGGAGTGGTGGATAAGTCACGTTTTTCGTGGTCGTCCCTCCACTTGTGAAGAACTTAGTGTCGCCGTTGTAGCGATATCCGCGTTGCTGCTCTCGGACGACAGACACCGTGAAGTTAAAGTTCAGCCCATGGGCGTCACCGAGGGGAACTCCGGATTACCAATATCAGCTGAGTCCGCTAAAGGGGAATCGCGGTATTGTTTCAGGTGCAGTCGAACAAGCCATTTAGTTCGTACTTGCGCTCAGCCGCGGACACCCAGAGTCAATAAACGAAGCCCGGCTGGGCAGTGATCCCGGGGTCGAGCTTTTTATCCTGGTATGCCCGTGTCACTACTCGATCATCACCCCCACTGCCTTATATTTGTTCTCGAGTAGGTGGTGAACCTATTCGTGCCCTTTTGGATTCTGGTAGCACGTTTTTATTGTTGAACTTTCGATGGTTTCTTGAAATTGGTCATCCTGCGAGACTTAGGCCGGTCCCTTCTTCGGTGCAGAGACGTTGGGTTGCCAACGGGCAGGTGTTGCCTCTGCATTGTTGTGTCCGAGGGAGTACCTCGGTTGGGGATTTCTCGTGACCCTTGTCTTTGGCCTTGGTTAAGGAGCTGCCGGTCGATTTGATTTTGAGATGTGATTTTATCGGTAAAACTGGTCTTGTGTTGGATTATTCGGGGTACACCTTTTTCTTTAAGTTCGCTTCTGGTCAGAAATTTGGGTTCTGTGAGAGTACTAAAAGTAATGTGCATCGAGATGTGGGAACGCTGGTTGTTGACGCTAAGGTTAGTAAGATTGATCTCACCCATCTTTCTTCCCAGCAGGCGTCTGAACTACGGGGTTTGTTGGAGAGCTTTCCAGAGCTTCCCTGTTGCAGACTGGGGGTTACTAATGTTCTGACTACTATATTCGTCTGTCTGACTATATTCCCGTCAGACAGTCCCCATATCGTCTCTCACCACCTAAGATGAAGATACTAAGGGAAAGGTCTCCAGAATGTTTCAGCAGGGAGTTATTAGGCCTTCTACATCCGCTTATGCCTCCCCTATATTCCCCGTCCCGAAGGATGAGGGGCGAAGCTTTCGACCTGTTGTTGTCTACCGTCGCCTAAATAAGAAGGTTGTCCTCGAATTGGTTCCTTTACCTGATCTTCATAACTATTTTACTTGGTTTTCCAGAGCTAATTGGTTTACTGTGCTCGACCTGAATCAAGCCTATTATCGGATTTCCTTAGCCAGAGAATGTCAGCACATTACAGCATTTTGTACTGATTGGAATCTGTTTGAGTTTAATAGGGCCCCCTTGGTTTGGTTGCTGGCGCAGCCGTCCTCACTCGTTTGCTGGATAATATTCTTGGAGACTTGAAATTAACCTGTGTTTACAATTACCTGGGCGATCTGGTGATTTATGGTCATTCGTTTCAAGAGCATTTGGAAAATATCCAGCAAGTTTATGTTAGGTTGCAGGGGGCCGGTTTGACTGTTACATTCGATAACGTGACATTATCCAGGCAGCAGGTATCCTTCTTAGGTCACCTAGTAACAGGCGAGGGTATTCGCATTGATGAGGAGCGGACTAATGCCTTGAAAGCCCTTCCGCCCCCCACTGATAAGTGAGGGATTGCCAAGTTCACAGGAATGGCAAATTATTTTTGGCGTTTTGTCCATAATTTTGTTCAGCTGGTGGCTCTTTTAAAAGAGCTGCGCCGAAAAGGGGTGCGCTTTGAGTGGGGACCTGCTCAAGAGGCCGCGTTTGAGCACATTAAGGCGGCTGTAGCCAGTCCTCCAGTTCTTGGAGTGCCTGATTTTAATAAGAAAATTATTGTTCAAACCAGCGCAACTAATGCCGGAATTTCAATAGTCCTCCTCCAGGATTTTGAGGGTCCAAGGCAGCCATTAGCATACGCGCCTCGTCGTTTAACCAGTGCCGAGCTTAAATATTCTGTTTAGGAATGTGAAGCATTGGCTGTCTTGTTCGCGCTGGATAAGTACCGGTTAGATCCCGAAGAGTATTTCATCTAGAGACTGACAGTCAAGCCATAAGCTGGGTGCTAGCCAGGCCACGTAAAACTGACCGTATCGCGAGGTGGGCGGTGCGCATTTCGGCGTTTCAGTCCGAGGTTCAGCACATTAATGGCACCGAGAATGTGCTCGGGGACTTCCTCAGCCGTATGTTTACTGAACAACCATCTAGTGAGCCCTCTCTAGATGGTTGTTCAGTAAACATACGGCATTCCCAAGAAGCTTGGGAAGGCAATCTTAACTGTGTCGTGTTAGTGACATTGCCGACCATCAGGATCTGAACCCCACTTGGGGTTAAGAAACGGGTTTCGGCGGTGGAGCGTTGGGATAAATACTTTATCAGGAAAGGCATTTTGTGTAAAAGGGTAGGACGTACCAAGGAGATTAAGATCTGTCTACCAGGCACCCTAGTACGCCCCGTTTTCTATTATTTTCAAAACTCGTTGATTGGCATTTAGGAACCAATAAGAACTTGCAGAAGATTAAGGAGCACCTGACTTGGCCGTCTATTGACCGAGATGTTAGGGAAATGTCTTCTCGGTGTCAGCTGTGCCGTGTGGCCAAACCGAAAACTGCTCTTCAACAGGGTTCCGCGGTTCTGAGTTTGAAACTTGCCCCATGGACAAACTCTATATCGATTATGTAGGGCACTTACCTTGCATCAAAGGAGGCCATCGATATGTATTAGTTATTATTGACGCGTTTTCGAGGTTTACGTGGCTCCGAGTCGGAATGTGACTGCTGCCACCACCATTGCGCATTTAACTCACGTATTTAGTGTTTGTGGAGCTCCTAAACAAATCGTTGGTGACAGTGCGCTGGCCTTTCTTTTGGCTCCCTTCAAGGCCTTCTGTTTTCAAAGCAGTGTTAAGCACGTAACTACCACCCCGTATTATCCACAGGGGACCTTTGCGGAAAGGGTCAATCGTAACCTTAAATATGCACTGTTTATCTTTCATGAGAAGTCTCCCAGTAAGTGGAATTCTAGTCTGCCTTGGCTTACCTTTGTCTTCAATACCGCCAGCCACGAGGTTTGAGAGTTACCCCTGTTTCCTTGATGTATGCTTATCCTGTTAATTCCCCTTCCTAAGATATGTCGGATGATCAAATTCCTGCGGAGATCACCCCTCATGTCGTCAAAGAAAACTGGAATCGTGCGAGGCGCAATATTCTCAGGGTCCACAAAAGGCAAGCTGGTTGAACTTTCATGGGTAAGCTGTGAGATCAGGTGTATGTCCGTAATTTTCCGAGAAGGGAGGTGAGTGTTGGCAACCTTGGTAAGTTTACTCCCCGTTTTCTGGGTCCGTGCACGATTATGCGGATCTGAGATCGAGTTAATCTTCTGGTTAGGGACAACCGTAAAGGTAAGCCATACCGGGTCCACCTACATCAAATTAAGTTTGCTTAGGCCGCTAGTTGGGTCTGTCCCCGGGTATGTCCTTGAGAGTTGAGGTTGAGCATTTCTGCGGCTTGCGTTGGTGCTGTTTGTAGGTTTCCGCTCTCTGTTGGAGGCCAGACGGTATCGTTTGGCTGGCGTGGTTGCGGTTTCGCAAGAGTGTGCTGTCCGCTGGTGGCACCAGCGGCGGTTATCGATATGTAGTAATTGTTGCCCTATCTTTGAAGCGGCGTTGTTGTTTTTCCTGGTCGTGTGACGGGGCGAGTTCAGTTGGGGATTCAGGAGGAGCCAGGTCCGGGCAGTGCCAGAACACGCCGGGACCGCTGGCAGCACGCGTGGACTGCCGGATGGAAGGGCTGTGGTCACGAGGGTGCACGACCTCGCCGTAAACCGGATCCAGCAAGCTTTAAGATGAGTGCATTTCAATCCAAGTAGAGAAACAACCATAGCGATATCTCGCTATTCTGCAGTGACTTGGGTTCGGTAGCTGCTCATAGTGTCGCCGAGGCGAAGAGCAGTGAGTGGAGTGCTTGGGGAAGGTCGATCTTTCCTCGACTTCTTATTACTATTTACTACGTTCAACTTGTTACAATTTCTTAAGTTCAACCAGCGGTAATTTTTCTAGCCTGGTGGCCACTAAAGCCCATGTTACCTGCCCTGGGGTTAGTGTGTGTAACGGCAGTGTACGTTTCCTCGCCTTACCGCTGTTGTCCAGTAAGGCGTGTAGTTTTGACAGCTTTCTTGATTGTAGGCTGGTTGGTGATTCTTCTATTCTGGTGCTAGTGATTCCTTTCTCGTTCCAGGTGCTCTAAACACAGTATTCTGGGAACGTAGTGCAGACCGCCGGTTCAGGCCTTGGCGTATTGTTCCGTCGTTGCATTGGTTTATCGGACGTCAGGTAGCTGCAGCAAGATTATCGTTAGTCATTCGTTAGACTGCTACTAGTCGGAGTTAATAACTTGTGAAGTGAATGCAACTCTTGGTTGCCTATCTCATCCCTCGCGTAAGTGTCTGGTACCGCACCTCCTCAGAGGACGATTTCTGGAGCACCATCTGTGGCTTCTTGGTTCGTGTAGGACATGTGTGTTCTAAAAGGAGGTCTGATGGCCGGCAGTTCATTGTTACGCTCCTTCAGTCCACGCCTTCTGCGGGTATAATCTGCCTTAGTACCCTTTATGGGACGTATGTTCTGCTCTAGTTAATAGTTATGGTCGCCTTCTGGAATAAACCTAGCAGTGTAGTGTTCAGTAGATGCTAAGGGTTTTTACAAATTTTACCATCATCTTATTTCACCCGTTTGGTGATCAGTTGCTTGTTTTTTTTTTTTTTTTTTAATTAACCCTTGCTACTGAATTTGCTGTGTCACGGTAGGTTTCTAAATTTTTTATATTATTGCTGTTTCTGGCTAGTAAGGCCATCAGCCGTGATTGTGGTCACTTGATTTAAAATTCTAATTTGGTATTTGTATTTACGCAGTAAACCTTTAACATTTTATTTACTGCCATTCCTTGCGTCTGATGCCTTCTGCTGTGTTTGTGGCGATTTGCCTTTAATATTTCACTACCTGTATTTAGTAAGTTGCAGCGAGTTTCAAACAATTCTTAATTTATTGACATTCCTGGCGTGTAAGGCCTTCTGCCCAGATCACAGTGGCTTGATTTTGAAACGTTATCTGCTGTATCTGCATTTAATGGTAATTTGCTAAACTGTAACTCATTGATGTGTGTGATGTCCTTAGGTTAGTTAGGTTTACGTAGTTCTAAGTTCTAGGGGACTGATGACCTTAGAAGTTAAGTCCCATAGTTCTCAGAGCCATTTGAACCACTTTGTAACTCGTTGAAAACACTATTATTTACACAGCTGTTTTTCCCTTCATTAATTACGTGTGATATTTTTTAATTTATTGTTGAGTCTTGAATTACTGGTTTAAAGTAAATTATGTGTAACTGTAAATAGCAACCAATAGTTACTGATTACGGTCTCGTCCACAATCTTAACTGAATCCTGCCTTTCCTTGACCGCCAGGTTTCGGCTGGATTCTTTTGTGCTGCATCCTCTCGAAAAAAATCATACTTCTGACCACTGAAGTAATCTGTAATATTACTACAGTAGATTGTTGACACATAGCTGACTATAATTTTATTAATAAGGAACAGATTGCTGATCTTAAAGATCTCATACCTCATCGTTTCCAACTTTTGCAAACCGTATGATGGAGCTCACCACAGTTTGCGTCCACTCTCTAGTCAGACCAGGAACAGAACTGCAAAGAATGGAGGAGCGCCCCTAACGGTCATTCTGCTCTTCCCTGAGAGTGAGTGTGAGAGGGATCCTACCAATTTTCGAAGACTGTACTGCTACAGGTGTATCTTTGCCAGTTTCCCACAAGAGTTTGGATGGCACCAAAATCTATAGCTGTTCTGTAGACGAACACACAATTGAAACAAACTCTCATTCTATAATTTATAGTAACATACTAAGGATCTACATAATGAAAAAATTAAATAAAGGAACTCAGTAGCGTCCATCCCTTTTCCATTGGCTCCCTGTACCATACTACACTTATAAGAATGACTAATGCGTCACATAAATCACTGTCACAGTGCACAATGTGACACAGTAATGAGGCGGAACCTCTACTTCCGTCTCAATGTTTCTCATTTCGTTAGGAGATATGATAAATGCTTACTAATAAAAAATGATTCAAATGGCTGTAAGCACTTTGGAACTTAGCATCTGAGGTCATCAGACTCCTAGACTTAGAACAACTTCAACCTAACTAACCTAAGGACATCACAAACATCAGTGTCCGAGACTGGATTCGAACCTGCGACCGTAGCAGGTGCGTGGCTCCGGACCGAAGCGCATAGAACCGTTCGGCCACAAGTGCCGGCGCTTACTAATCATTGGTGGTTTTACCAATAATTCAAATATATGGTTTTAAGGTATTTCTAATAAATTATCTGTGACCACACCAGAATTTTATTAGTCTGCTAACGGAGGACACTTTCAGGATAACTCTCGTCTGTAACAAACGCTGGAACTGAGAAGGTAGTGTTTGCACAACAGCAACACTCTTATTTAGGCCAGCAGCGTTTTATGTAAGGAACTGTTTCTAGCCATTTAAGTCATAAATACGCAGACACAAAATTGCACAGCAAAGGCGCACGTGATAATCATCGAAAAGGCACTTTACAATACGTCAAAAGAAGCTCATCTCGTACCAGGTCAATTAGGACGTTCTACAGACATGCAATGCAGAAATCCTATTAGATAAATATGAGTGTAGTTTCGAAACATGTTAACTGACTGTTGGTGTCTTTAAATGTGGCCCACAGGTCAACGCCATTTACTGATGTTTAATACGGGTATGGGACTCCTTTCGCTTCTATTCGCTATTGGCGTGGACAGAACGTTTTAATGAGTATCAACGAATATGTCGCTCAAAAAAGAACTCATGTGATATCTGGTATTTATGTGGTCTTTAGCATTTTGGCTCAGCCCTGATCTTCACAACATTGTGTAAATATTCCATCGAGCTCACATTAGCACTCGAAACAATTACCAGTATGTCCTACGTTTATTCACAAATAGGGATTCTGTGCCTTCATTCAGAACTATAAATATTGTTACTGTTCCTATAACACTTCTCTAACTGTGTCTCTTCACGTATTTCATAATAGTAGGACACACAGTGTAGAAATCATATACAAACACTACGTATATCAATGTTTTACGTATAGATTATCGCAATTTCGAAAGCGGCGACTCCTTACGCGTGGATATACTCAGTGAGTGGAGTAACAATAGTGAGCGAAGGAAGATGGTTGTGCACGTAATGGCCTGATCATATGGCACTACCGCTGGTACGGCCGTACTTGTTTCTCTACTTATGCAGTTACAGTATGTGCAGAAAATTCATAGTGATCTTAAAGAAAAGTTTGTTATCTTCAGTTTTGATAGCGAGACGTCAGCGTAGTGTTTTGTGTTACTATAAATGAGTCATGCTGTATAACCGTTACGGTATTTTACAACAGTATTAGATGATTATATGGTTAAAACAATAGTAAAGACCCTGTGCTGCAGCTCCTGTTACATTTCAGACCACTGTCTGACTAATTCATTAATTAGGGTGAGGTAATAAGTGTTCCTGCCCTGACAGATCACCGTATCGGACGTGCTAACAGCCTCAATTGTTCCCACTGCATGTAGAGAGTGCGCTGACCAACTCGTAATGAGAAGGTCCAGAGCAGGGAAAATTCCCTGATCCACCATTAAGAAGTTTGCGTACCTTGTAAATTTGCCACAATGTCCCAACTGGTCTACTTCCCTGCCAACAGTGGCTCCAACACGCATACAATCGAGTGTTGCTCATGGAATGGCAAGTAGGAAATATCAACGCTATTTTTAATGAAACACTTTCGAAAAACATGACATCACCTTGTCTTTTAATCTTATATATATTGTAATTTCGAAAGATTCTGTGTGTGTGTGTGTGTGTGTGTGTGTGTGTGTGTGTGTGTGTGTGTGTGTGTATGTGTGTGTGTTCGCATGTTTGTTGCTCTTTCAAGCTGAAACAGATGGACAGATCTGTATGAAATTTGGAATGGAGACATCCCGTACCCTGAATTAACAAATGGATTACCTTACGTATACCTATCTAACAAAGGTGTGGAAGTGCGGGTAAAATAGAAGTGTACACCAAGACACACGAATACAGATACTTTATTCATCCAGAATTGATAATGTGAGCATTCAGCGACAAGCAACAAGCTTCCCGCACAATATCAGATCCTTCTTACTAAATTGTTATAGCTGACGAACCCCCACAAAATGATCAGGAAAGTTTGTCATTTACCCCTACTACGTTTTCACTGTTCATGAGGTAAAACTGCTTCATTGGGCATGACTTTGAAATTTATTACTTTTATGCTACTAACTATATTCGCAACAAATTTCGCAGACAGTATTCACACAAACCACGGAATCTACCAGCAAAATTATATCATCGTATGACTCATAGTTCAGGAGATATGACATCATAGCACTGAGATGTTGAGAAACTACTTCATCTTGTATGACTCTTACATTTATTACTTTTTTGCTACTAATCCTGTTGGCAACAAATTTCGCAGACAATATCCACATATGTCACTGAATATATCTACAAATATATATTATCATACAACAAATAGTTTAGTAAACATGATGTAGGAATACTGACAGCGAGGAAAACTGCTACAACGTGCTTAATGTTTAAATCTATTAATTCCTTATAATTAATCATATTCACTCCACATATCGCAAACAGTAGCCACGTATATCATTGTATGTACCTGGAACATTTTATCATGGTACAAATCATAATCCAGGAGACATGACACCATAAATATCTAGCTGTGTAAAAATGAAACTGCATGGAGAATTCCCCGGTACACGGGTGAAATACGTGTACAGATACATGTGGAATATGTTACATATATATGAATACATTTAACATACATTGTGCATGGGGAAGGCATACAACGTGTGTGTTGCAAAAGCTTTGGGTAAGAAGCTCAACCTACGTCAATGGAACAATTTCAACATTCGTTATGATCTGAAAAGGCAACGGCCTTGCCGCAGTGGATACACCGGTTCCCGTGAGATCACCGAAGTTAACCGCTGTCGGGCGTGGCCGGCACTTGGATGGGTGACCATCCAGCCGCCATGTGCTGTTGCCATTTTTCGGGGTGCACTCAGCCTCGTGATGCCATCTGAGGAGCTACTCGGCCGAATAGTAGCGGCTCCGGTCAAAGAAAACCGCCATGATGACCGGCAGAGCGGTGTGCTGACCACACGCCTTCCTATCCGCATCCTCACCTGGTCCCCATGGCAGAGGTAAGAACCACCAGCCTTCCACTGGGATGGCGATGACAACTTGGAGAGAGAAGATGCCAAGGTGGAAATAGAAGACGCTGAGAGGTAAGGAGGAGATGGACACAAATAGACGAGGAGGAGAAGATGGACGCAGAGAAGAGGGAGGAGGGAATGAACATAGAGATGGGGACGAGTTGGACAGAGAGAGGAGGTGGAGCAGGTGGACAGAAAGAGGAGCAGGAAGAAATCGACAGAGAGGGGTGGTGGAGCTATTGGACACAGAGGGAGGGTAGAACAAGGAGATGGACGTGGTGAGGGGAAGGAGGAGATACTTTGATAAAAGGATATTAGCTTTTATAAATAACTCTGTTACCACCGGCAAAGCTATGCTGTGCAGCTAGTTAAGAAATAAAGAAAATGAAGTGTCTCTTGATCAAGTTTAGAAGTAATGCCTCAATATTGTACAATGACATAACAAAAATCACGGCATAGCGATATCCACATAGGCTATACAGATGGCGGTAATATCACGAAGTGGAGGTATAAGAGGTTCAGTGCATTGGCGGAGCCGTCATTGGAATCAGATGATTCGTGTGAAAAGACTTCCAGTGTGGTTATGGCCGCACGACGGGAATCAACAGACTTTGTACGTGGAGTGGTATTTGGAACTAGGCACATGGGACATTCCTTTTCTGGGGAGAAGTCAATTTTCCGAGGTCCACAGTCCCGCAGTCTCAAGAGTGTACCGAGAATACCAAATTTCGGGTATTACCTCTACGTAGTGGACGACTGCTTCGCTTAATGACCGTGAGCAGTCACGTTACAGTGCAGCGAAATTTTCCATTAATGGGCTATGCCATCAGATGACCGACGCGAGTGGCTTTGCTTACTACACAACGCTTCTCCTCGGCTCGTGACCATGTAGGTTCCACCCTCGACGACTAGAAAACCGTGGCCTGGTAAGATGTGCCCCGGGTTAAGTTCGTAAGAGCAAATGGTACAGTTCGAGTGTGGTGCAGATCCCACGAAACTGTTTAGCCAAGCTGTTATCAAAGCACTGTGGAAGCTGGTGGTGGCTCCATAATGCTATGGGTTGTGTTTATATGGAATGGTTCAAAAAATGGCTCTGAGCACTATGGGACTTAACACATATGGTCATCAGTCCCCTAGAACTTAGAACTACTTAAACCTAACTAACCTAAGGACACCACACAACACCCAGTCATCACGAGGCAGAGAAAATCCCTGACCCCGCCGGGAATCGAACCCGGGAACCCGGGCGCGGGAAGCGAGAACGCTACCGCACGACCACGAGCTGCGGACTTATATGGAATGGGCAGGGTCCTCTGGTCCAACTGAACCGATCATTGACTGGAAATGTTTGTGTTCGGCTACTTGCAGACCTTTGGCAGCCATTCAGGTAATTCATTTTCCCAAACAAAGATTGAGTTTTTATGGATGACAATGGTCCATGTCATCGGGCCACGGTTTTCGCGACTGATTTGGAGAACATTTTGCACAATTCGAGTGAATTAATGCCCACCCACATCACGCAATATTAATCCCATCTAACATTTATGAGGCACAATAGAGATGTTAGTTCTTCCATAACATCCAGCGCCGGCAACGCTTTCGCAATTATGTTTGGCTGTAGATATTTCTGCAGGGGACTTCCAAAGACTTGTTGAGTTCATACCAAGTCGAGTTGCTGCACTACGCGAGGCAAAAAGAGGTTCGATTCGATACGATATTAGGCGGTATTCCATGCCTTTTGTGGCCTCAGTGTATGTTCGCTGAATCTGTTCCTCTCTTATCGAGCGGCGCTGAAAATTCATAAAATTATTCCTACACGTCTTTAAAATCCGATAGAAGTCACACATTCACGAGTTCTCTAATAAACGTTCGCCGAAGCATTAAGAATTTCTGACACACTAAATCGTTTTTACATGAAAAGATATTCAGTCCACTGCACATACGTGGCGCCGCTCAAAAGAAAAAAAATGGACCCCAGACTATATATGACCCCCGTCGTCAGGGCATACAGGGAGAGGTAGTCAGGTTGGTTTCCCACCCCTGTCTGGGGTATCTCTTCGGTCTGGAATGTCATTGATGTAGTACAGGGTGACAACTGTTGAACTATAAAACCGTCAAAGCTTCCGAACAGATTGCTTTAGGACGTTGAAACTGCGTAATTGGCCTCGGAGCATGATGGGAATTAGTATGCGCATGCGCACGCGGCTTGTTGTTGTCAGCCATTTGCCCGTGAAAGTTAGGTACAACGTGCCTGAGCGTATAGCGCCTGCGAAGGCCTACTATGCGAGCAATAGAAGCCCAACTGCAGCTTAAAGGAAGTTTGCGACCGAGTTCAAGCTGAAGACAACCGGTCCAAGTGTGCTAACCATTAAGAATTTCATTCGCAAGATTGAGAGAACGGGTAGTGTTCGTGATGACAGTGTTGGCAATGTCGGTCGTCCAAAAAGGGTAGAAAGCGTTTGAAAACATCGAGATTACACGTGCGGTGTTTCAAACCAGCCCCAGGAAATCGATCAGACGAGCTGCATAACGGTTACTAATTAACCGGGAGAGACTGCAAGAAATTGTTGTTGAAGACCCGAATCTCTTCCCATACAAATTTCAACCCATGAGCCCTCAAGCCCCAGGACTATGGAAAAGCAGTTGTGTTTCGCCAGTAGTACTGTCCACAGAACTAACGAACAGGAATCTGATGTGAATATGGTTTGGTTTAGCGCCGTAGCCCACTTTCATTTGGATTGATACGTCAATAAGCAAAATTGGTGCATTTGGGGGGACTGAGAATCCACATTTCGCTATCGAGAAGTCTATTCATCCTCAACGCGTGACTGTGTGGTGGGCAATGTCCAGTCAAGGAATAATCGGTGCGATATTCCTTGACGGCACGGTGACTACCAAACAGTACATGAATGTTTTGGAAGATGATTTCATCCCCATTATCCAAAGTGACCCTGATTTCGACAAGATGTGGTTCATCCAAGATAGAGCACAACCCCCATCGATGCAGGGGAGTGTTTCATGCCCTGGAGGAAACACGTTGGCGACCGCCTTCTGGTTCTGGAGTATCCAGGGGCCACTGGCATGGGCGTCGATTGGCCACTATATTCTCCGGATCTGAACACATGCGACTCCTTTCTGTGGTGCTATACTAAAGACAAGCGGTACAGATGCCCTCAAAACTATTGCTGAGCTGAAAGCAGCCAATTAGGAGATCATCGACAGCATCGATGTTCCGAAATTTCAGCAGGTCATGTAGAATTTTGTCATGCCTCTGCACCACGTCATCGCCAATGATGGGAGGCATATTGAACATGTCATAACCTAAATCCGAATATATGTAGTGACGTTTGCATGTTTTCACGCCCTAGTTTGTAAGTAATCTACAATAATTACAATAATTGTCACCCTTCAGTGAAGAGTCCCGCTTCGAAAGTGAGCCACGATGATCAGTGAAGACGTGTCTAGAGATACCCCAGAGAGTGGTGCATTTCTAACCTAACTGTCGTCCACCATATGGCCCGACAGCCAGAAGTGATGGCTTGGGATGCCATTTCATTACATGGCAGGAGCACTTTGGTTGCCATCCACGGCACCTTTACACCATAGCGATACGTCAACGATATTCTACGCCCGGTTTTATTGCTCTTCTCAGAAAACCGCCCTTGGCTCACATTTTATCAGGATGATTGGCTCCCACCCACGGCAAGAGTTTCTTCTGTTTGCTACTGTGCTACACAAACCCTGTCTGACTCGTCAAGGTTTCCGGATCTCCCCAATTTAAGCAGATTTGTAGTATAATGGACAGGTGTAAAACCCCACCTATCACTTATCTGGTTTTAATGTGTGTTCACCCCAGGTAATTAACTAACAGATCAACAGAGAGTGCAAAACTGCCGCAATGTCGGATAATGCAAAGAAAGTAATAAGGCCCTGTGACTCCTTATTGAACTGCGGTGGCAGTGTTGACATTAATTGATTCAGAATTGATCCCTTTAATTATAAAGGCGTGCACATTGATGTTATATTCAGCTATTGAACACCAGAGGCAAATGTTGAACATAAAATTAATTAAGAAAGTGACTTGGGATTTCAACTACTTGATTGAAAACAGATGCAGTCGATTAGCACAGATTTATTTTACCTCACGATCTTCAATCATCACATTACATGACTCTCCTAACAGGCAGTGGTAATAAATTGCGTTTGCGTGGAGTGAAGCACGATAAATTAAAAGTAATTCCTATCGACTGAGCCAGGCGTAATGCGAAGTGCGAGAAGAATTCTACAATACATGGCCCATGAAACCCTCGTGGAAACTTTGCCGATGTGATCCAACAAATTAATCAGTGGCCGGAGCGGGCGCAATATCACCGAGTACAGCATGGTGGAGCAGCGTCGTTGTGCAGACGTCGGCCGACCTCGTGGTGCTGCAAAGCTGCGCTCGTCTATTCACTCCTAGCTATCTTGCTCAGCACATAGCTGAACCAAAACTTCCTATCTCCAAGTGCAATCGTTCCATTTGCTAAGTCCTAAACTGCAGAGATGCTCACTCTTTCTCAGGCAAGCTGAGTAAAGAACGCCACGTCTGCACTCTAGGCAAGCTGGGAATGGAAGACCAGTACGGAGACTTCTCACAGAACACTCTTCGCCTCGGATTCCCCTCTAGCAAAATCACTTACGCCAATTGCAGCGCAAGTCGCGTTAATTAGGTGTCCCTCCCAGTGCTGACGAATGCCTGCTCTTGGAAGTGAGCAAATTCCCACAAAATTTCCCTTCCTCTCAACTTCTGCTATTTAGCTCCTCCCAGGCCATCCATCAAGGTTAGCATCTGCACAAACACCAAGTTTTCCGGAATTCTGACTCCCAGGAGAGTACTTCCAATTCCTCAGTCCTATGTTCCCATTGGAGGCTGGCGTATTTCATTCTGTTGCTCTTCACCTGATTTACTTCAGACTCTGCAGACTGTGAATTCAGCGTGAAGTTGCTATAGTCACGAACATGCATATTTTGACCTCTGTTGACCACTCCACCGTAGATTTAGACGCCTTTCTCGCATGTTTCACTGAAAACGGGACGACGGCCATTTATCAACAGGCGTACAAGTTCTCCGTCTGCTTCCCGGTACACCAGCATGGGGTCAACCACCCCCCCCCCCTCTCTGTCACTCACCTTAAGGCAGCTGGAGGCCGCACACCATTACCGCTTTCTCAGGAGTTTGAGCCGCCCTAAGCTGCCTATTGTCGCTTCCCTTCGGCGCTCCCCAGCCGCGCACCGTGCTCAACTCGAATACTTCCCTGGGGTAAACTAGCATCCAGTAAATCGACGCTTTTCCACAAAGTTTTCATGTTGTGTGAATTACTTTAAAACCATCACCCGACATTAATTATTCCAATACGTCATACTATACCCTCTACAAGATGAATTGTTCCTTGTCAGTCATTTTTGTTGAGCCCTACTGTTCGCTCAACGTGAGTTAGGTGATCTTTAATGACTTCCTGTAAGGGGCATAGTTCTTGCCATCTTACACAGGTCCCTCAAACCATCTCGTGATTTGGACGATACAACGCGTCTTTTGGGCAAAATTTGGCGTCATATCTCTCAGGAAGACATCCATCAACTCTGTCAATTAATTCCAAACTGAATAACTACTTGCGTAGAGGTCAGAGGTGCAGCATTGCGTTATTGACTTGCTTACTTTGAGAAGCTCTTTCTTTTGAATAACCATAAATTTTTCTGAAGCAGTGATATACTTTCTGTCTGTGCATGTACATCACATCCAGCGATGTCCATCCCATTCGAATAATTTTTCTTGTCCTTATATGTAGGCAACAGGGGTGTGTGGCTTCACATGCTGATACCTCGTGAGCCAAAGATCCATCGGCAAAGAAGTGGGGTCGTTTGCTAAAAGTAAAGACATAAGCTTAGTCCTACAGGGTTTGACTTGTCTCCTGTCGTCTGTGACATTTGTTGTCTGAACACGCGTGTTCACATTGCATCTTTATCCGAGGTGGAAAAGTACTGCTGTGGTGTGCGATATGCAAGTCCTGTAAGAATATTCTGCGAATGTTTAGGATGTAAATTGGGCACCATTGTGTGGTACTAAGGCTCAGTAGAGGCTTTCTATTGCTAATATTTTTGTCGGCACACAGCAGGTGGCTTCTGCGGTGGTGGACCTCGTATTAACCACATAAGAGACTTTAAACAACGCATCCACTACTGTGAGCCGCACAGAATTTGTGAAAGGCCGTGAGAATTCCGAGAGTATTCTGACTCTTGGCTGTCATGGTGCTAGTCTAGGTTCTACGTTTGGTGGCGCGACTGTTTGACGTACAGAGCACCTGATACATGCAAGGGACGGACGCTGGTTTTCTCTATAGACATGCTGCGACGCTCTGTGTCCTTCATGTGGACCGTTCGCCAGTGACCCCACTGTAGACGCTGTTATACTTGGAATCTCCCTGATTGGAGAATGAACACATATAGGTATTGGGATCTGTGATCAGTAGCATAACTTACCAATAATCGTAAATGGATCTTTCAATTGAAAGAAGGTCTGTAGCAGAGACGTTGTGGAGGCCAGCCATAACGAAACTACTGCAGCATTTGCTGAACCGTTGAGTCCTGTCTTTTGGCATAGACTATCTCGATGGCTGCTATGGAAGAGTTTTGCACAGCGTCGATGGCTGACGAGTCGATCTGTCCTATAGTCAAACGCTGGGTTTCAATCAATGAGTAGGATGCAAATGTGTCGGAATTATGAGTTTTAGTTGAAAACATGTAGTGAAATTCGTGGTTTGAACTAATTGGGATCAAGGCCCATCGTTGTAGACACTTTAGTTCCCGCTGTGGTATCCTACTGCACTCGCTGTCCGAATTTTGCCAGTAGTGGCTTGCGATGAGTCATTAGATGGATAAGTGCTCCATAGAGATACATGTTGAATTTTGTGATGCCGTGCTTGACAACGAAGTCCCGGACTATAGTGGAACGGCGCAACAGCGCACTGCTGCTTCGCGCCCTGGTATACAATAGTTGGGCACTGTGGCAGTGAGGTCCGCGGAAGCCCGCACGCTCGCTTCACTGCATGGATGGCAAACGCGCAAGCCGGCTGATCTGCAATTTTTCTCAAACTGGTTTAAACGAGCCCATGACTAAGGGATGTGAGGCCTGTAGCAACCCCAAGGAGTGGGTTCGGGGAGAGCAAAAACCGAAGAACTACTTTGTAAACTCGTTGTCTTCACTCGCAAAATCAAGCACAAAAGTAAAAAAAAAAAAAAAAAAATAAATAAATAAATCATCGATTACCACAATGGAACAGGTATGTAAAGTATTTGGGTAACAAGAAGTTAAAATAGACGGACACTGCTGTTATTTTTAGCTGCCTTACCCTCGTAAGACACTTTAATCGCACGCTTGTAGAACAATTATTAATGTCAATAACTCAATCTTAAATCGCACTAAGATCGCAGCGAACACAAGAAAAGGTACAATACGAGAAATATTGGTAATCAGCAAATCAAACCTCAACAGCCGGAAACTAAGCAATTGCCCTTGCGTACGTTTACAAATACGGAACTTCACGTGCCTTGTGCAAAGAAAACTCTCGAACAATGCCTTCTCTCTTTAGCTGAAGCACCTTGTCGCTTTAGATTGAAAGTATAGCAAGCCTATTAAGACGGTCCTGCGCCATGGTATATCTTAGATAGTTCTTAATAAATTTCAATTTTGAAGAACTTTTTTTGTAGACCCTACGGTGACAGGTGTCGTTAGCATAATGCGGTGAGCTGTGGTGATATTGGCATACGATTCTTTGAGTGGGTCTAAGTACTTAAGTGTGTTCAAACCTGTCTTTACTATAGGAGTAATCGGGTAACGCAGCAGATTTACTTCTGAAACAAGGTCAGATGAATGTACTTCAGCTAGATCCCCGTGTTCCAAATAACTCGCTGGTTTCTAAGAATTTTATCATTTCGCGTGTCACGGAGTGTGGACGGATGGAGAAGAAATCTGTATTCAGAATAATTAGTCAGCTCTTTGAACTTTAATCTCGTGCCACTCAAAGCTTAATCGACGAACACCAAGAAGTATTCGATTCTAAATCTTTCTTCGGTTTTAGGATCTCGGATCTCGTAAGCGACAATGTTTGGATCATCTTCAGTCTCGTCGAAAAATCGTTTTCGCTTCTTTTAGCGACGAGCTGAAAACTTTGCGTCCCATCCTATATCTGCCATCAATACTTTCGCAGTTGACATAACGGATGTGAACCGTGTCTCCTGTAGTTTTTGAGGATGACAGTCAATCCACTTATTTCTGGCAGGGGGACATCTAACTGCATATCTTCAGCCTGAAGAACTTCACTGACTCACTGACGGCATGTAAGAGCTCGTGCCGTATGATAAGAGCCAATACAATTTCGAAGCAGCTGATGCAATGATTTACTGAAGACAGTGCATCAGATCTGACAGATGAATCCTTTGTTGTTTTGGGAACCTTTTCGAGCGCTTCATAACCTTTTCCCAGCTGTTAACTGATAGGTTTGACGATCTCAACACTAGACCCCCGTATAACATCTGCATGTGTCCTTAAGGTTAGTTTGGAACGGATCTTAGTCAGAATGTAAATTGAAGGTGGAGAGAGGAAGAAGGGAAAGGAAAGGGGAGGAATCACTGCTGTCAGCTGCACTGGGACACTACGCGGAATCAGCGGTGACGAGTGTAAACGTGTACCGGACTGGGATTCCAGCCCGAGATCTCCTGCTTACTAGTCAAGTGTGTTAACCACTGCTCCATCCCTTACGCAGTATTACGACAACTGCGTGGATTATCCCGGCACGCCTCATGGCCGATTCACTCTACCACCGAGAGCCACCAATCCGCAGTCCTTGTCGACTTCCTCCGTGTTCGCTCTCTGAGATTCCCACCGGAGGTATGAAGCATTTGTGCATCCGCACTGAAGAAGGTGGATCCATTGCCCCGCTAGGCCAATCACATGGTGTGAATGCATGGTGTCTGTTCTTTCGGGCATGTCAGAAAGAACAGACGCAACAGACAGAACAGACCACGCATTCATATATACGTCCGACCTCCTGCGGCACTCTGAGAGACCGAATAAGGAGGAAATGGACAGGGACTGCGGGTAGATGGCACTTGATGAGAGTGTGAATCCGCCGAAAGGCGTACCGAGATAGTCCGCGCAGTAGTGAGAACGTTGTGACCTGGATAGTGCCGTGCTTACAGCACCTGCTTTGCAAGCAGCATATTCCGGGTTTCAATCCCAGGCGGGTACAAATTTTTCAGTCCTCACCATTGACTCCGAGCAGCACTGATGCTCTCCCTTTCCTTTCCTTTTTTGCCCTCTCCATCTTCAATTTACGATAAACATGTTTTCTTCACGCAGTGGCATTATAATCGTGGGGAGTGACCAACAATGATTTGTTTTGCCATCGCTGCTCCGGTCGTACCGCGCCGCTCCACTATAACTGCAGCCTAAGGCCTCTTGTTCTATCTGAGAGTAATTTATCAGGATGGGTGACAGCGTTTTTGATGCATATGCGATCGGTTATTCTAAAATTTTTGCCTTATTTTCAGACAGTATTGCTCCTTAGTGCACTCTTATAGAGCATAGCTTGGATTTGTCTGCACTGTACAGCCCATTGAGGGTTCTATTGATCTAATTACATAACTAAAAATCCCTGACACCCTTATTAAAATCTTGCTTGGAGATTTCAATGGAAAAATTAGGAAAGAAAGAAAATATCTCACTGTTGTAGGTAAATGACCAGCCCATAAACTGACAAACAAGAATGGTCAGAGACTAGTTGAACTTTGCGTAGATCATGGACTTATTTTCGAAACTACAAGGTTTAAGAGAATTCGCACAAGTTAAGGGGAGACGGAACGATTCACCTCCTCCATGTTAATTTTAGCAAATAGAAAGAACATTTTTTTCTAAAACCATTAAACATATTGCTCTGAGATTTGGACTACATGTTTAGAGAATATTTCTCTACAAAGTTATAGTGCTATTTTAAGAAATATTTGTTGGATTTGCTTTACAAATTTTTCAAACAGATGATTATTTTTTCTCTAAAGTTTTACACGTTTCCTTCTGTAACTCTTGAATTATAGAATATTTTTTTACAATTTGTCATAAAAATGAAGGAAAAGAAGTAAAAAATATTGTGTAAAAAGCTCACTGATATACTGTTAGCAGTTTTTGAGAAAATGTTGCTCAAAGATGAAAATTTTAAAGTTACAGGCAATGGCTTCCATAGTTTTTTAATACATTCCTGCCCCATACAATAGATTATCAGCATCCTGTTCTTTTTCCGGTGTTAGTTTTCTCTTGACTGGTCTTTTCTTCCCTTTTGCTGCTTGTTGTAGGCTTTTGTTTCTTCTTCCTGCACCTCTTAGTCTTTCTTCATCAATTAGGCGCATTGTGGAAATGGTGTTGCGTCCAGGTTGGAACCTAAACGCTTCAGCACATCACATTTGATAATGTTTCCTTCATTGCATGTTGCTACTGCATCATACGCTCCAAAATACAATGTTTTATCTGTACAAACACTCTTTTGGGAATCCTAATCCAAATTAAATTATTTACACTTTGATTTGGATTTTGTGTTTTCCCATGTTAACACTTTTCCAATAAACTTGACTGTGATAAATCTCTGAATATGTGCTTAATTACGTCAATTACGGCATTTGGCAAACTGTTTTTCGGGCATATTCTTTTCCTGATTGGTACTTACGCCACGAGTCATCACCTGTGGGGCACAGTGCATGAGTGGGTGCTCATTTGTTGATGCAGTATGAAAAAATAATGCCCATACTGCTCTCCTCATATGCTCCATGCTTCTTGTATTTTGCCTAATTGCGCACCCATAATACCTCTGCAACCTATCAGTTGCTTCATCTGGCTATCTTCCTCTTCCTCCAAGGGTCTTACCATCACTAAGCTTCTCAGATCTGCTTTAGTTTGCGTATGCGAGCCCCCATGCGCTACTGCACATGTCCAAGGCACTCCTGTTTTTTAATGTGAATTTCATTGAGTTCCTCCACAGCTTCATATCCCTTAGAATAACCATCTGCTAGATAGTGTATCGTACATTATACCACTCCTGTGGTCTGGAAAAAATTGCTTTCACTTCCTGTACTGTCATCGCTCCACTCGTGCATTGAAAATTTGCTTCACAACTTTCACTATGTTCGTTCTTGGTATTGCCTTTACATCTAAGATGTTTTGAGAGAGTAGCAACATCAGTTACTTTGCACCTGTCTCCACTGGTAGTTGTCACAACTCCACTTAGAGATTTATGACTTCTACGTTGCCATGATCCATCTAAAGCAACAGTTAAATATTCTACAATTCCCTTTCTCTGTCACAGCTTCTTCTACTGCTTTCTTCATTGTTCCTTGAGCAATATCTTCAGCAGAAGATTCCACCAATTCATTATAAAATCCAAACATGGTTGGTGGTTTTGGCAATTTCATAATTCCACATAACATTGTCCCTGCAGAACTGCCCTTGCCGATGGAACGCAAGCCATACACCAGCCTACCATTTATATTATACACCTTCTTCCCACTATTACCACTACGAGGAATACTGTTAGAATTAGAAAACGAAACTTCAGCATCACATTTGTTACACTTCAGTAACATTTTACATGCCGAACTAATGTGTGAAGTTATTTCCAATTCCAGTCCTCCTTCTTTGCAAACTTGGCATAATATGTTATGTTTCAAAATATTAGAGGGCAAGGAAATGTTAATTTATTTTCAATTCCAGTCCTCCTTCTTTCAAACTTGGCATAATATGTTATGTTTCAAAGTATTAGAGAGCAAGGAAATGTTAATTATTTCATTCACATCATTACTGTGACTTTCACAGTTCTCAAATTTTTCTTTGCTGTCACAAAGTTTCTTGCTGGAAGGAGTTCTATCACATTCATTTGGAGCAGTCGATGAAGCAGTCTGAGCAGCATCTTCCTCCGAAACAACAAAAGATTTCTTCTTCCACTCATTGTGCATTTTCTTAAGCTCTCGATTGCTGGAACGGGGCTTATTAGTATCCACAAACCAAATACGTAAAACAGGTACGAGCAAAATTCGTGAAATACGCAAAATTGGACAGCTACACAACACAAAGCAAACTCCACAAGTCAACACACACGGTATAGCGTTTATGTTTACCGATATGAACAGTCACTTGTCACAGAGATAAAGCCATACAACGTTGGAAAACAAAACACTGTCTAATTCCGTGAAGATACCCTACCTGCAGCCAGCGAGCGGCGCTGTGAGAGGCGACACACCAAGTCGCTACAACCGTTTACTCGGCGCGTCAACTTTGCAGCGATAAAAAACACACTTAGAATTCACTTAGATGGGTGAAACTTGATTTGTTTTATCGAAAATACCCCAAATAATTTTATAATGAAAAAACCCAAAAACTTTAATTTTGTCATTTTCATCGTCCCGGTTCCACTTAATGACCTGGAAATGCCCTAATGTTAAAATTGGGGAGCGTCAAATACACTACGTTGCAATGGATAAAAAATACCTCAAGGGAATCTATAACGTGAAAGTCCATCGTGGGGTGGACACCGATTCAGATCATTAAATTTCAAAAATAAAAATTAAGTTAACCTCAAGAGAGAAAAACTAACCATCAAAATTCACTTGGAGGAGAAAATATGATCCCAACTATTTAATAAATAATGTCTTATATTCAGAGAGATCCAAAACACTTCCAAGCTACGAAATGGGAACGATTATTGATAAACTGAAAAACATTGCCGAAGTGATTGCTCCTGTCAGAAGACGAAAGAAACATGCCTGGTGGAATGAAAAATGTGATAAAGCAATATAGAAAATGCACTAACCATGACTGAATGACCAGTAAAAGAAAACTGAAAAATCTCGAGAAGAGCTAAACATTGCCAGAAGACAAACAGCCAAGGAAATCAAAAGAATCAAAAGAGACCATCAGAAAGAAACCCTACACTTCATAGAAGAATCATTCAAACAACATAAAACAAGAGACTATTATAGGACAATCACAAAATATCAAACAAAGTATACCCCACTCGACACTCATGATGACAAATAAAAATGGGAAACTAGCGCACAATAATCATGCTAATGCCAAAATTCTAGATGATCACTTCAAAGAATTACTAAATGCCCAGGAACCAAAATAATACCTAGATTTCGAACCACATCCAAAAACCAAAACACATAAAGAGAAGATTACACCACCAGATCTGAGTGATGTGACCGAAGCGACTAGGTGGCTCAAGAACTACAAAGCAGCTGGGGAGACTCAACTGGTCGCAGAACTGTGGAAGAACGCAAATAAAAAAACACTTCAGAAACTCCATAAGCACATAGTAGACAACTGGAATTCAGAAAATATTCCAGAAGAGTGGAATACAGCGATAATACACCCAATACACAAAATGGTGATACATCGGATCCAAACAACTATCGGGGGATTTCGCTGCCTGATGTCACATACAAGAATTATCTTTACAAGAATTCAGGGACAACTCGACCAAGAACTTGGAAAATATCTGGGAGGATTCCGTGCTGGAAGAAGCTGTCCATATCAAATTATCAGCTTTAAGTGGACCATGAAACATCAAAGAGTGAGAAACAAGAACTTGGTCACCACTTTTGTTGACTTCAAGAAAGCATATGACAGTATCCATTGTGATTCATTACTTCAAATCCTTGAGGAATTTGGATTGCCCCTGAAACTCCTTAATCTCATTGGACTCACCGTTAACAATACTAAATCAAATGTTAAATTCAGAGGGGAACTATCTGAATAATTTGAAATCCGGACGGGACTTCGACAGGGGAACGGTCTCTCACCACTACTATTTAACTACGCACTGGAGAAAGTTTTGCGAGAGTGGAATAAGAAATGCCAACTAAACACCAAGATTGGCAGAAATATCAAACTCAATTGGCTGGCGTTTGCTGATGATCTAGCGCTGCTAGATAATAGCGTGGAAGAGGCTAAACACCAAATTCAAGAACTCGAAAAAATAGCAGCAATTGTAGGACTACGGATCTCGTCTGAAAAGACAGAAACGATACCATCCTTCAAGGTTGAAACACCAGCCATTACATTGAACGATAACAAACAAATTAAAACTGTAAATAAACTCAAATATTTAGGGGAGGTTATAAGTTCGAATTCAAACGAGAAAATGCCAGTAGGAAGCAGAACAACTAAACTGAAACAAGCGCAACGCATCACCTGGCTAACATACAAGAAGAAATGTCTCTCGAAAAATACAAAACTCAGACACTACCACTCTGCTATTAAACCTGAATCAACCTATGATAGGTAAACACTGCTCAAGATGAACACCAAATCAACCGCAGACAAACTACAGAAGACAGACAGAAGAATCCTTAGAACAATTAAAAACAAAAAGTACCACGTAGGGGTACAGTGGCGACTATTACCTAACGAAGCTGTATACCACGAAACTGAGTCAGTAACTGACACAATGCGGAAAAAGAGAGTTGTTTTTTTCTGCCACATTTCCAGACTACCAGAAACCAGGCTTCTGAAACAACTGTTCACCTACTTTTGGAAAAGTAATACCAAGAACAACTGGTTCAAAGAAGTTCAACACGATTTAGACGAGTTAGGCCTGACAATGCAACAAATCGAAGGCCGAGGAGAGAAAAATATCCTGAAACTCATTTATAAACTATAAAGTAAAGACATTTACGCGCAAAAAGTACACGATAACTGATGAAGAATGGGCAGCCAGGTCGGAAAACAGAAAGAAGTTTTGGGAGCAGATTAGGAAAGATAAATCTGCAGCTAGTATTAAGACGTAAATGTATATGGATTGAATAAAGTGCTCCAATGTGGGCGTAAAATATGTAAATAAATAAATAGTTTTAAGAAAAAAGTGTCTTGCCATACATTATATGAATATAAAAATATCAGTATAAAACAAAATAATAATGTAAAGTAAATAAATATAATAAATAATATATATATATATTATAAATATAAATAAATAATATAATAAATTATATTTAAATGTAAAAATACAGGGAGATTCAGTACCATGGTGTATTGCTGTGAAGAGAAACACCTCCGTCTCCTCACTTCTTGCAGGGTGTTCAGTATCGTGATGCATTGCTGCTAAGGCAAATACCTCCGTCTCCTCACTTCTTGCAGGTCTTCGTCTGTTACTGCTGCGCCTTCCCAAGCTGCTTGTTCCCCGAAGTAACTGTTTAGCACACATGAACGTAATGGCTGCCGTAACTTTTCTCCTATGATATCTCACGGTATACGTCATTGCTGCTTCAGTGGAATCGTGTCAGGTTGCGCCGAGCATCGAGGACATGTACGTGTATGCCTTCTTCAGCCGACGCCAGGAGACGGAGCACACTGCAACCCGTTTGTTTGTGTCGACCTGTCGCGTATACCGTGAGAGTCGGTAGTGTAACAGCGCGTCGGGAAGCCCGTCGGCCCCTGATACTCGCGATGTCAAACCTCGTTCTCTGCACCTTTAGAAGGCGCATTGGGTTGTGTACAGCGTGTGGTATCCGCCCCTGAAACTTCGAAGGGATGTAGATCACAAACTAAACGTGAAACGAACGTGATTTAAACTGATTCGTACAGAACAGGTTTAAATGATTCCAGTGCTTGAGAGAAACCACTTTTTTCCCATTTAAAAAATTCTATCTCTTTATTGCAACTCTTTGGAATAACAACACAATAAACTATGTTGATAGCTTCGCAGAAAGTGTAACGTGTCTTACGTCGACCAACCGCAATAACGTTTCCAATCAGGTATTAGTTTGTAAGTTGCAGAGTCAAACACTTTTATTGAAACACAAATGCAATATAAAATATGAGTAAATAAACAAATATTACAGAACCTCTGAAATAACTGAAAGGGGGACGTTTAGGGACAAGTATTTAATATGGATGGACTCCAACCTACGACACTGAAAACAACAGGTCTGAAGTGGTCAGTAGACATGAAGAAAAAAACTGCATGAGCAGATGAAAAAGTACCGAAAGAAAAGAAAAAAACCATGTGTAAGTACAGAAATTGGTACGTGAACCCTAGTTGGCCCATCCGAAGGTAAAAAAAAAAAAGAAGTGATTAAGTAGTGTAAGATCAGAAAACGACTCGTCGGCACCTACAAAACTGGACCAAGAAATTCAATGTGGTATGCACCCATCTGCTACATGCTGGGAGAGAAAATCCTATCGCTTAGTTATTCCTCCAAACTGTCATCTCCGGAAGCTCCTAAATTGCATGTTACACCTTAAAGCGCGTGTAATATCTACGGCCTACTCTGAGCAAAGTTATTGTTCTTTCAAACATCAACGTTAACTGATACTTAGAAAAGTCACCACCACTCATCGTATGATGAAACAGTACGAGATTAAAAAAAAAAAAAACGACCCTTCGTCACCTGCAAAATTTCTCCGATCGGTTGTTATTAATGTGGCGGAAGCTCAAAGTAAAAGAACTGCCCCTTTATTTTAGAAGTCTTTCATCTTGAAGCGTGTCCCTCCACCTCCCTATTATTCTCCCTCGGGCCTCTACTTTTCTTTTCCACCTTTTTTCCCCCCCTTTCCTTCCCTTTTTGGCGCCGCCGGACCTAATTGAATTTGTGTGCCGCTGAAAGCGCGCCGGTTATTAGCGGCCCGGCGTCCGCTGCAGCAGCGACGTCTGCGCCCGCTGCCCTGCCGCGTGGGCGCCAGCTGATCAAAGTGGCGCCAGCCCCGAGCCGCCGCCGGCTTCATAGGCCTTGCTGGCCGCCTCCCGCGGGTCGCGCGCGCCGTGTGTCTGCGCAAATGAGCCGCGACGCGACAGCTGTCTCCCCGGGACCGCCTCGCAGACAGCCACCCCTCGTAACTTGGGCAATATTAGCTCGTTAAATCTTTCTAAATGACGTCCCCGTCCATTTACTTTCCTTTTAATATCTTGCGGTATTATATCCAATCATAAAAAAACATTTCAGATGGATTAACGCAACACTAGTGCACGGCGACGATCGTTACGATCCTCTCACCTTCTTCCTTTCACTTTTCCTTCGAAGACCACTACTTTTCCGTTATACACTGACGACAAAAGTTTGCACAGTACATAACTGGAAAAAAAATTATTACTCCTTGAAAGACGGCATCGATTTTGATCCGATGAAGGTATTTATTTATTTATTCATTTCCCAAGTAAACACCTGCTGATTCTTATTATATAGCAGGTCGTACATTGTGTGATTTTACATGTTGTATCGTACAAATTCATTTTTATTATTGGTACATTTTTTCGTTGAAAATTTTACTGAAGGATTGTAAGTTGGCTGTTTAGGTTTTTATATTGGTAACGCCACGTAGCGCTCTGTATGAAAATCACTGGCTGTGCTGTCTGCAGTCTGTGGCTGGTTGGCATTGTTGTAATATTCCCTATTGTAGTGTTGGGCAGCTAGGTGTGAACAGCGCATAGCGTTGCGCAGTTGGAGGTGAGCCGCGAGCAGTGGTGGATGTGGGGCAAGAGGTGGCGGAGTTTTGAGAGCGGATAATCTGGACGTGTGTCCATCAGAAACAGTAAATTTGTAACACTGGAGCCGGCCGGGGTGGCCGAGCGGTTCTAGGCGCTTCCGTCCGGAACCGCGCTGCTGCCACGGTCGCAGGTTAGAATCCTACCTCGCGAATGGATGTGTGTGATGTCCTTAGGTTACTTAGATTTAAGTAGTTCTAAGTTCTAGGGGACTGAGGACCACAGAAGTTAAGTCCCATAGTGCTCAGAGCCATTTTGTAACACTGGATGTCATAAACTGAGATATATATATATATATATATATATATATATATATATATATATATATATATATAATGACTTGAACACTATTAAGGTAAATACATTGTTTGTTCTCTATCAAAATCTTTCATTTGATAACTATACCTATCAGGAGCTAGTGCCTTCAGTAGTTAGAATCTTTTATTTAGCTGGCAGTATTGGCGCTCGCTGTTTTGCCGTAGTTCGAGTAACGAAGATTTTTGTGAGGTAAGTGATTCATGAAAGGTATAGGTTATTGTTAGTCAGGGCCATTCTTTTGCAGGGATTATTGAAAGTCAGATTGCGTTGTGCTAAAGATATTGTGTGTCGGTTTAATGATGATCTAAATAAGCAAAGCGAGAAATGTCTGTGCACGTTCAGTTTTGCTCAGCTGTTTGAAAATCAAATGACGTAAGAGGTTTATCAGCACCGTAGTTCATTATTTTTTCTAAGGCGATGTTTCAGGATAAATAAGAAAAAACATATATATACACACATCCAAAAATGTTTTGCATCACCTACCTTCCGAAAGTTCCAAAACCTGTACAGAAAATTGGAATAGAGATCAGCATAAATATCATTTCCATCCTTTTTATTGCTGATGAAAACCACACATTGCATGTAGTACCACCATACAGCGAGACCTTCAGAGGTGGTGGTCCAGACTGCTGTACACACTGGTACCTCTAATACCCAGAAGCACGCCTTCTTGAATTGATGCATGCCTATATTCGTCGTGGCATACTATCCAAAAGTTCATCAAGGCACTGTTGATCCAGATCGTCCCACTCCTCAACGACGATTCGGCATAGATCTTTCAAGAACATGCTGGCCACTCCAGTCGAGCGACGTCGTGATCCTGAAGAAAGTCATTCACAAGATGTGCACGATGGGGGCGTGAATTGTCGTCCATGAAGACGAATGCCTCGCCAATATGCTGCTGATATGGTTGCACTATCGGTCGGAGGATGGCATTCATGTATAGTACAGCCGTTATGGCTCCTTCCAAGACCAAAGCGGCGTACGTCAGCCCTACACAATGCCACCCCATAACAGCGGGGAACTTCAACCTTTCTGCAGTGGCTGGACAGTGTGTCTAAGGCGTTCAGCCTGAACGGGTTGCCTCCAAACACGTCTTCGACGATTGTCTGGTTGAAGGCATATGCGACACTCATCGGTGAAGTGAAAGTGATGACAATCCTGAGCGGTCCATTCGGCATGTTGTTGGACCCATCTGTACCGCGCCGCATGGTGTCGTAGTTGAAGAGATGGACCTCGCCGTGGACGGCGGGAGTTTAGTTGGGCATCATGCAGCCTATTGCGCACAGTTTGAGTCGAAACACGACGTTCTGTGGCTGCACGAAAAGCATTATTCAACATGGAGGCGTTGCGGTCAGGATTCCTCCGAGCCATAATCTGTAGGTAGCGTTCATCCACTGCAGTAGTAGTTCAGAATGGTTCAAATGGCTCTGAGCACTATGGGTCTTAAGTTCTTTGATCAGTCCCCTAAAACTTACAACTACTTAAACCTAACTAACCTAAGAACATCACACACATCCATGCACGAGGCAGGATTCGAACCTGCGACCGTAGCGGTCGCGCGGTTCCAGACTGTAGCGCCTAGAACCGCATGGCCACTGCGGCCGGCACAGTAGTGGTCCTTGTGGGGCCTGTGCAAGGTATGTCATCAACAGTTCCTGTCTCCCTGTATCCCTCCATGTCCGAAGAACATCGCTTTGGTTCACTCCGAGACGCCTGGACACTTCCTTTGTTGAAAGCCCTTCTTGGCACAAAGTATCAATGCGGACGCTATCGAACCGCGGTATTGACCGTCTAGGCATGGTTGAACTACAGAAAACACGAGCCGTGTACCTCTTTTCTGGTGGAACGGCTGAAACTGATCGGCTGTCGAACCCCTCCGTCTAATAGGCGCTGCTCATGCATGGTTGTTTACATTTTTGCACGGGTTCAGTGACGTCTCTGAACTGTCAAAGGGACTGTTACTGTGATACAATATCCATAGTCAACATCTATCATCAGGAGTTCTGGAAACCTGGGTGATGCTAAACATTTTTTGATGTGTGTAAACGACAAGTACATCTTTGTTTAAACTATTTGCTACCTTAGATAAAAATAATAAATAAGTTACCTAATTTTTGTGAAAGTATTTAAAATTAAAGTTAAAAGTGTATTTAATGGAAGAAACAAGAGATGCCAACGTTACTTTGATATAATATAACAGTTCTTCCCTTTATACCTTCCGCATGTACGGCTGCATATCTTACATATGTTTTCTTGACAGTGGTAATACTTAATTAAATGTGTTGATTAGTTAGTTTATAATGTGTTTCCGAACTAGAGGTAGCTGTGGAGACTGAGAGTTTAAAATATCATAGTCACCTGCTTCAAGTGCAAGGGCTCGATAAAACTTCGAAATAGCCACACCTGACGCAGTGAAAGAATAAGAAATGTCACATCTTCAGATTGTGTTACATGCTATGAAATGGTGTAACAAACAGCTGCACAGAGAGTTACAGTTTCTTGTTGATTCGACTTAGTGATGTCGAACTTTCGGTTACCTTTGCTATGTTTGTACGTTTCTTGTTTTCAATTCCTGTGCGTGATACAGCATGCGATTCGGTGTCTGTGTTTGTCACTGTGTCATTTACTATGTACTGCTGATCTGTTCGATGTGGAGCCTCTCTTAGTCTAGCGTATGGTCTCTCATGTTTGTATGCTGCATGTACATCTACATCTACATCTACATCTATACTCCGCGAGCCACCTTACGGTGTGTGGCGGAGGGTACTTATTGTACCACTATCTGATCCCCCCTTCCCTGTTCCATTCACGAATTGTGCGTGGGAAGAACGACTGCTTGTAAGTCTCCGTATTTGCTCTAATTTCTCGGATCTTTTCGTTGTGATCATTACGCGAGATATATGTGGGCGGTAGTAATATGTTGCCCATCTCTTCCCGGAATGTGCTCTCTCGTAATTTCGATAATAAACCTCTCCGTATTGCGTAACGCCTTTCTTGAAGTGTCCGCCACTGGAGCTTGTTCAGCATCTCCGTAACGCTCTCGCGCTGACTAAATGTCCCCATGACGAATCGCGCTGCTTTTCGCTGGATCATGTCTATCTCTTCTATTAATCCAACCTGGTAAGGGTCCCATACTGATGAGCAATACTCAAGAATCGGACGAACAAGCGTTTTGTAAGCTACTTCTTTCGTCGATGAGTCACATTTTCTTAGAATTCTTCCTATGAATCTCAACCTGGCGCCTGCTTTTCCCACTATTTGTTTTATGTGATCATTCCACTTCAGATCGCTCCGGATAGTAACTCCTAAGTATTTTACGGTCGTTACCGCTTCCAATGATTTACCACCTATGGCATAATCGTACTGGAATGGATTTCTGCCCCTATGTATGCGCATTATATTACATTTATCTACGTTTAGGGAAAGCTGCCAGTTGTCGCACCATGCATTAATCCTCTGCAGGTCCTCCTGGAGTACGTACGAGTCTTCTGATGTTGCTACTTTCTTGTAGACAACCGTGTCATCTGCAAATAGCCTCACGGAGCTACCGATGTTGTCAACTAAGTCATTTATGTATATTGTAAACAATAAAGGTCCTATCACGCTTCCCTGCGGTACTCCCGAATTACCTCTACATCTGCAGATTTTGAACCGTTAAGAATGACATGTTGTGTTCTTTCTTCTAGGAAATCCTGAATCCAATCACAAACCTGGTCCGATATTCCGTAAGCTCGTATTTTTTTCACTAAACGTAAGTGCGGAACCGTATCAAATGCCTTCCTGAAGTCCAGGAATACGGCATCAATCTGCTCGCCAGTGTCTACGGCACTGTGAATTTCTTGGGCAAATAGCGCGAGTTGAGTTTCACATGATCTCTGTTTGCGGAATCCATGTTGGTTATGATGAAGGAGATTTGTATTATCTAAGAACGTCATAATACGAGAACACAAAACATGTTCCATTATTCTACAACAGATTGACGTAAGCGAAATAGGCCTATAATTATTCGCATCTGATTTATGACCCTTCTTGAAAATGGGAACGACCTGCGCTTTCTTCCAGTCGCTAGGTACTTTACGTTCTTCCAGCGATCTACGATAAATTGCCGATAGAAAGGGGGCAAGTTCTTTAGCATAATCACTGTAGAATCTTAAGGGTATCTCGTCTGGTCCGGATGCTTTTCCGCTACTAAGTGACAGCAGTTGTTTTTCAATTCCGATATCGTTTATTTCAATATTTTCCATTTTGGCGTCCGTGCGACGGCTGAAGTCAGGGACCGTGTTACGATTTTCCGCAGTGAAACAGTTTCGGAACACTGAATTCAGTATTTCTGCCTTTCTTCGGTCGTCCTCTGTTTCGGTGCCATCGTGGTCAACGAGTGACTGAATAGGGGATTTAGATCCGCTTACCGATTTTACATATGACCAAAACTTTTTAGGGTTCTTGTTTAGATTGTTTGCCAATGTTTTATGTTCGAATTCGTTGAATGCTTCTCTCATTGCTCTCTTTACGCTCTTTTTCGCTTCGTTCAGCTTTTCCTTATCAGCTATGATTCGACTACTCTTAAACCTATGATGAAGCTTTCTTTGTTTCCGTAGTACCTTTCGTACATGATTGTTATACCACTGTGGATCTTTCCCCTCGCTTTGGACCTTAGTCGGTACGAACTTATCTAAGGCGTACTGGACGATGTTTCTGAATTTTTTCCATTTTTGTTCCACATCCTCTTCCTCAGAAATGAACGTTTGATGGTGGTCAGTCAGATATTCTGCGATTTGTGCCCTATCACTCTTGTTAAGCAAATATATTTTCCTTCCTTTCTTGGCATTTCTTATTACACTTGTAGTCATTGATGCAACCACTGACTTATGATCACTGATACCCTCTTCTACATTCACGGAGTCGAAAAGTTCCGGTCTATTTGTTGCTATGAGGTCTAAATCGTTAGCTTCACGAGTTGGTTCTCTAACTATCTGCTCGAAGTAATTCTCGGACAAGGCAGTCAGGATAATGTCACAAGAGTCTCTGTCCCTGGCTCCAGTTCTGATTGTGTGACTATCCCATTCTATACCTGGTAGATTGAAGTCTCCCCCTATTACAATAGTATGATCACGAAACTTCTTCACGACGTTCTGCAGGTTCTCTCTGAGGCGCTCAACTACTACGGTTGCTGATGCAGGTGGTCTATAGAAGCATCCGACTATCATATCTGACCCACCTTTGATACTTAACTTAACCCAGATTATTTCACATTCTCATTCGCTAATAACTTCACTGGATATTATTGAATTCTTTACTGCTATAAATACTCCTCCACCATTGGCGTTTATCCTATCCTTGCGGTATATATTCCATTCTGTGTCTAGGATTTCGTTACTGTTCACTTCCGGTTTTAACCAACTTTCCGTTCCTAATACTACATGCGCACTATTTCCTTCAATAAGAGATACTAATTCAGGAACCTTGCCCTGGATACTCCTGCAGTTTACCAATATTACGTTAACTTTTCCTGTTTTTGGTCTCTGAGGACCGACGTTCTTTATCAACGATGATAATGTCCTCTCTGGTAAGCCGTCAGGTATTTTATCGTTTCGCCCAAGGGGGGGTCCCTCTAACCTAAAAAACCCCCGTGTGCACGCCACACGTACTCTGCTACCCTAGTAGCTGCTTCCGGTGTGTAGTGCTCGTGATACTTCGTTTGCGATGTTGTTTACAGACTTCCAGTGATCTAGTCTGCGTATTAACTGTTCTATGTCGTGGTTTTCTAAAGTCGGTCTTCTATGTGCTAGGGCATCACAGATTAGTGATATGTGTCCAGGTGTGCCATTCTCACCACAGCACCAGTGTGCGTCTGTTTCAGGCCAGACCTGCGGAGATGCACAGGATACGGGCCATGGCCCTTGAGAAGGTGCACCACGACGAGTGTTGGGTTTATGTACTTTAAATTCATCCGCTCTCGTATACTGGGGAAGAAAGAGTAGGCTCGTCTCGTCTTCCCTTAATTGTTGTGTCCCATTCTGTCAGCTATTAATCAGTTTTCCAATTTTTTTAATTTCCGTTTGTCGATTACGTTTTGTCCAGTTATTTCTCTTATTTTGTCGCGTCTTCTTCTCTTCAGCCAGTAGTCAGCTGCTCTGCGGTGAACTGTGATATCTATAGTGCTTCAATCGGGGTCTTACCGGAAGCTCCCGAGATTCTTAGTGAAACACTCCTCAGGCTGCGCCTCACAATAGTTTCATGGGTACTTAGGTATAATCGATGTGCCCAGGCACTAGCCGCAAAACAAGTTATTGACTCAAAGAGTGCTGTGTATTTATGTCCTCATTGTCTGAACGGGTGGTCTGTATCTTATAGTGTTTAGTCTTGCAAGTTTATGCATGAGTTTCGTCGCATTGTTAATTGTCAGTCTGGCGTAACGGTATATGCCGTCTGGGGCATACTACATCTACTGAAAACGATTTCAGCGTCGTCTGCCAACAGATACCGTAGTGGCATGGCAACAAGAGCACCATCTGTGTCTACCCTTCAATAGAGAATACTCAAATCCAGAAGCTTCAGTGTGGTGCAAACGTGTGAAGCAAGTAGGTAACTGTGACACGGAGTCGAATTATTGGTTCCTTCAGCCAAGTGAGTCAGGCTGAAACGGATCAGATTGCGGCCATCCGAGTGGCAGGATTGTCCTTTCGGAGAATTGCCACACAAGTTGCAACTGCTGTGTCAGCTCCGCACGATGCTGGTTACCAGTGTCACGTGAACATTCTCAAACCCTTACTCGAGGTTCTGGAAGTACAGGGAGCACAGCCGACAGCCAGGATCGTCGTATTGTAAGGGCAGCAGTGGCTGACCGTAAGGCTATCACAGAACAGATAAGAGAGCTTGTGCGCCCAGATGTTTCAACACGGATTGTTGCGAACTGGGTATTAGCAGTGGGACTACGGACATGCTCACCTCTAGCCTTTCTTTCACTCACGCCGCGGAATCGACATGTAAGACTTTAGTGATGTCGTCAGGGTATCACTTGGAAGACGGAATGATGCGCCATTGTTCTTCAAAGATGAAAGCAGATTCTGCCTGCTCTTAAGTGATTGTCGTCTCCGCGTATGACATAGACGTGATGAGCACTGTCTCGTAGAATGCATTCGTCCGAGACACCAAGACACACTGGCCACACCTCAAGACTTACAGTCTGGGGTGCGGAAAGGTAAAACTATTGTTCACTTTTGGTGTTTCTGGTGGGGACGCTAACCGAGGCTTGGCACGCGAAGATTGTTGTTAGTTGCTTTCTTCTGCCGTTCTTGTAACAGGAAGGTGGTGTATTTTTCCATAAGGATAATGCTCGGCCACATACTGATTGTGAAACTCAACGTGCTCCGTGCTCTGCAAGACGCGCAGGAACTTCCCTGGCCACAACAACCACCGTACTGGTCTCCAATAGAGCACGTATGGGGGAATATGATGGGACGAGTAGTGATTCGAGCGACCCGTCAACCTACAATCTCTTACAGAACTATGTGAACAGATCAAGCAAGCGTGGAACGTGGAATAACGTATCCAAGGACATTATTCACCATCTGTACGACTGAGTGGATGTCAGAGTCAGCACCTGCATTTCCGCCCGTGTAGGCTACACATGTTTTAATTTGGATGTTTCAGCATGCGTCGATACCTGGTACCTCTGAACCGCGTACGCTATTTGTCTGTAAATGTAATCATTTCATGTACTCCGCATGATGGGTTGCAAAAATAATTCTTGAGTGAACGTGGTTCCTCTAAAAGAGCGTACAAATTTTTTCCGGAAGTGTATTTAAACTTTTACATACTGTAACGTTAAGAAATGTGAAATAACGGATCAAAATTTTTACTTTAATACTTGACGAAATGTTATTGAGTTAATAGCAAGTTATTTCATTTCAGAAATGACACAGAGTCATTAAAATACGTAAAAATTAAGAGAACTTTTATGTCTCGACAGTATTATGCAGGCGGAGTATATTAACGGACTGAGAAGTCGCAAAAGAATCACATGGGTAGGATTAGTGCTGCTCATAATATTTATAAACACAGCTCTTTTTTGATTAACAAACAAAAAAGTGTTATGCCATTATCACTTTGAACGACGTCTATATTTCAACTCTGTAGATGAGCGAAGTCCACATCTGCTTCTTGAATGATCAAAAGTTCGCCAGTAAAATCCCGCACTCTGGAAACGTACATAGTTTGAAGAGCTGGATTTTGATTCTTTTTGAGCCTTACCCGTTTGTAAGACATTTTCTTTCCAATTGTGAATAGACAAAATGTGAGTCTATGTTTCAAATCAGTCAATGGAAGTGTCCATTTTACGTCACAGTATGAGATGTTTCACAAGGCTCATTCCGACCATTGCATAAAACAGTGTGTATCTATACTTTTCCCACATTCTATTTCATAAAGAGAATACAGTCAGCTTGATCTACGCCACCCAGATACTCATTGTAATCATGTACAGCTATCAGTGCCCCCACTTCAGTCTTCGTTCAGGCTTTCCGGGCTCTGGATACAATGCATACTTCATTTCCATGATAATTGGAAAGAAAATGAAACACTCGATTTTTCATCCATATTCGGCGACGTACTAGCACATAGCTGAAGAGATACAGTTTGAACTTTGTCTTTGTTGTCTGCCTCTTCCTCATTAGCTCTTAGTTCAGATCGTGTAATATTTTGTGAAGTACTACAACACGCCTGAAGAGTTTTTGCGTTATTATTCCGAGGAGTACTACGTATCATGTCATCGTTACTGTCATCACTAAATCAGATGGTACATCAATTTCATCTGAAAAATTTTCTAGTTGAGTACGAATTACTTCTTCTGTAGAACCTCTTCTGTAATAGTTAGCCATAGGCTGAAACAAAACAAAATTTTACTAAGTTCACTAATGTTTTACAAGTCACGCATTATTTCTTTTGTTTTTTTATGAAATGAAATGACAAGTTGTCGTCAGCAAGGATATGTTTTTCTTTACGAAATGTCCTGAAAGCATAACAAGATGTAAACATCAAAGCAAAGCAACCAAAAGTAAATGTAACCTCAACTTGAGAAGTCACTGCCTTTAACCTGACGGGGCTCCAAAATTTCAGTCATATTTTGCGTTTTAGTTTAATGGTACAGATGTACTGTATTGATATTTTATCTAAATTAACCTTATTATGTATAACAGTAGCTACAAATAAATCATCATTCACGTCAGTTCGGATGTGAACCCCACTTTTATTTACTTAACCTTGCATCGTTGTTTCACACACCATGCAGTCATTCGCAGTTCAGCTGTTCAGATTTCATGCTGATGTACATGTTTCGGAATGGCGTAAAGGCAGTACTAACATTCAGTGTAGAAAGCACAAACTGTATCTAATGAGATCTTCCGTCACTATAGGTGTGACGAGATTTTAGTTGTATAATTCCACACAGAATCTCGTGGAGTCCATGGTGTTAATATGTTGTCCAGTACACTCTAACTTCGCCTTCCCCATCATTTGATTGGTTGCCAGCTCACGACCTGTATCTGTTAGAAGCTATATTCTTCATTTCTGCGTAATCAGAGACTTCCGCTTTAATTATATCTTCTTTTCAAAATATCAGTCGCTCTATTCACCGTGCTATCTTCCCTTGCAATGTTCTTTCAAGGACATTTACAAGAGCTAATTGTGTCGTTTTTTGCAGCCAATCCACGAGTGCCTTCTTTACTCTGTTTTGCCCCTAAATGTGCTTTATTCGCCAATTCTTTGTAGGTCTTCCTCGTCGATGGTTTTATCTGTCTTCTTTGTTTTTAACATGCGTCACAAACACCATATCTAAAATGCTTCAAGAGAATTCATTTGATTTTTACATATTCTCCAAATGCCTTTTTCCCCTCAGTTCAATACTTACATTGTTTGAACAGAGCATACGCTGAGATAAAACTCCATAAAACACACCATATTTATCTAGATCTACATACGAAAAGCCACCTCATGGTGTACGGCCAAGTTACTTATGTTATCACTACCAGTTGTAGCTTTTCCTGTGCTGTCTCTGATAACGATGTTTACTCTGCTATCGGTTTCGGTCTTAAACCATATTCAATGGCAGAAAACTCATCGCAGATTTAACATGTGTCTTAACATGCTTTGACATACGTTACTTCTGAAATCTATAATTGCCAATACACAAATAAATGGGAAATCGTAGCAAGACTACAATTACAAGATTATATTGTAATCTTGGTATGACTTTCCATTTATATTGACACTTGTGGTTTTCAAAAGTAACGTGTATCAAAGCATATATGACATTTGTTAAACCGGCTTTAAGCTTTCTGCCACTGAGTATGGTTTAAGACCGAAACCAGTAGCAGAATAAACATCATTATCACAGACAGCACAGTGTAATGCACTGTGTTAAAGTCGTACTTGCTGTTGACCAGCGTCTAAGCAAGATATCAGTTCTCCTTTCGTATTAACGAACGGTGCACTGGCGGACTACGTGTGAACACGAACTTGTATTATTTTACCATGAGCGTCATTTCGCGAGGCATGTGTCGCTTGACTATCCTTCGAACCATCACCGAAAGCTCGTTGTACAACATCGTCCAGAGGTTCTGCTTCTGGATTTCTAGAGTACCTCAATTATGTTATACTAAAGGTCCTCAAAACTGCTGTGAATCTCCTCTACCTCTTCTGTTAATATCACCTGCTAAGCGTTGTAGATTGACGAACGATACTCAACAATCGGTAGAAGCGTGTTAGGTAATCTTCCTCCATATTAAATTAATTGCATTTACTTGGCATTTCTCCAATCAGTCTCATTTTGGAATTCTTACAACTAATTTGATGGGGTCATTCTATTTTATTTGGAAGTTGCGACTTTCTTTAGTGACTGATTGCCAAAAGGATAGTCAATCAGTAACAGATCTTTCTCCTTCCTCACACAGAGTTCAAATGGCTCTGAGCACTATGGGACTTAACATCTGAGGTCATCAGTACCCTAGAACTTGGAACCTAACTAACCTAAGGACATCACACACATCCATGCCCGAGGCAGGATTCGAACCTGAGATCATAGCGGTCGCGCGGTTCCAGACTGAAGCGCCTAGAACCGCTAGTCCACAACGACCGGTCCATATAGAATCCGTTACAGTTATTTATTTTGTGTGTCAGTTATCATACTCTACATCAATAATCGATGTTGCGCAATTGTTCGAGCATCTAGATAAAACTCGACTTAGAAATTCATTATGACGTTCTCCCATGTTTGCGACCTAAAATTGGAGTTTTTTTAGATTCCATACGTCACGTAAAACACAATTATTTCTTTTTATTCACCCGGACATGTTTCTACAACTATCTGTCATAGGGTCAATTTTTTTTCCTGTAAACTATAGAACGACGTTCATGGTCCTTAATCTGTTTTAGACCTAAAAGTTGAAAGATGTACCCTTTGTTTAGTTTCTTTGGGTTCTCACTTGCAATTTACAGTGCTATTGAATATGCATTTTTACAGATTGGCTTTTTTGTGCCCGTCTTGGTCGTTTTGATAGCGTAACGTCTGTAAAGGGCTTAGAAAAATGGCTCTGAGCACTATGGGACTTAACATCTTAGGTCATCAGTCCCCTAGAACTTAGAACTACTTAAACCTAACCAACCTAAGGACATCACACACATCCACGCCCGAGGCGGGATTCGCACCTGCGACCGTAGCAGTCCCGCGGTTCCGGACTGCAGAGCCTAGAACCGCACGGCCACCGCGGCCGGCAAAGGGCTTAAAGAAATTTATGAATTTTTAATTATTTTTTCATTGGTATGGTTATGTACAAGTTTACTGTAGCTACATTTCTGTTCTGTAGTGAATTTGTGGTGGATATATCTTTCCGCTTTCACATCATTTTCATATAAATTCGCTCTCGCCTTTATTTCACACGTACCAGGTGCGTTCAATAAGTAATGCATGTTAGTTTTAAGCAGGATTCTAATACACCATATTATTCCGCATTCCTTTAGCTACAAGACCCTTTTTATCATAATAATGTCCATTCTATGTTTACTATAAAAACAGTCTTGATTACGATTTATTTATTAAGGTGACCGGTTTCAACCACTACCGTGGTCATCTTCAGACCATTGTGTAGGAACCTCTTTCTGCTGGAGAATCACTACTGTGAGTAGTGATTCTCCAGCAGAAAGAGGTTCCTACTCAATGGTCTGAAGACGACCACGGTAGTAGTCGAAACCGGTCACCTTAATAAATAAATCGTGATCAAGACCGCTTTTGTAGTAAATATTTGTAACACATTGATCACTGTCACTCATTCAAAAGTAATCCATTCTTGTGACGGGCTCACTCCATCTTACTGGAAGATCCTGTTTGCCCGCGTGGTACCACTCTACTAGTCGATGTCGGAATTAACGTCTTGCTGCATCAGTAACGTCCGCACCATTAACCTTCCCGAGGAACACATTCTTCACTGGACAAAACAGATAGAAGTCGGAAGGTGCGAGATTGGAGCTGCAGGGTGGATGAGGAAGTACAGTCCAATGAGGCTTTGTGCGTTCCTGTCGTGTGCGCAGACTTACTTGAGGCCTTGCGTTGTCGTGGACAGAGAGCAGTTCGTTTGCATTTTTTGACGACGAACACGCTGAAGCCGGTTCTTCAGTTTCCTTAAGGAGAGCATAATACACTTTAGAGTTGATCGTTGCACTGGGAGTCAAAGCATCAAACAGAATAAACCCTTCAGAGTCCCAGATTACCGTCGCTGTAACTCTAACGGTTGAGGGCGCGGATTTCAAATTTCTTTGGAGGAGAGGTGGTAAGGTGCACCTCTATGGATTGCTGTTTTGTTTCCGGTTCGAAATGATGAAACCATATTTCATCATCTGTGGGGTTGTTTGACAAAGTACTGTCGCATTCAGCCTCGTAACGTGCAAGCCGTTCCGCATAGATGGTCCTTCGCTGCTATTTATGGTCTTCTTCTAGGTGGTGAGTACCCCTAGTAGTGGACGAGTATGTCACCACTACCAACAGAGACAAGAGAGAAGAGAGAAACTATGCAATATTCCTTCAGATCTGCCTTCATACCGTTCTTCTTAACAACACAGGCACTGCAATATATCTTTATCTGCAGATTGTAGGCAGTGACTTTCAGTTGAAATGTCCTCCCCTGTAGGGGACTTAGATAATGTGCATGCGTGTACAGATTGTGACGCAGGAACAACGATATATAGAAGTGTCGGTCTGGCTGTGGGTCCTGCACGGATAGCCGAAGGGAACGCTTGCTGCCTTCGGCAGGGTAGCCACTAGGACGTCTTGTTTATGTCCATGCCGCGTCAGCGCAAGCGCGATATTGTTGGGTTTACAGCCGGCTCCGTGCAATTTGCTTCTTTCCACACACCATGACATATTCACAACCATTACGTTCACATCGATTACCACGAATTAATAGGGATTCACCTCTCCATCGTGAGCAGCACGGTCTACGTGAAACTGGGGTGGACGATGCTGTTTGTGAAACGATTTTCAGAAGGACAAGCGACCTTCAGACATTTGTATGGACAGGTTGCCCTGTGAAAGTGGAACATGCAGGTCTCGCCCAGAGGACGAACTGTGTGTTCAAGTTGCCGTTTGAGGTGCCAGCAGAGATGGTGATCGCAGCGTTGAGACCCTATGGCACCGTGATAAGCCATACATAGGAAAAACGGGCTCTATTCACCACATAGTTAGTTCTGAAGGGGATGCGCCAGGTGCGCATTGACTTTACTAAACCTGTCCCTTCCTAACTGAACATCGGCAGTTGCCGTGCCATCATAATTTACTTGGCCAGTCGTCACTGAGCAGCCTCCGATGCGGCGGCAGGGCACTACAGATGGACATTCTGCACTGCCGGGGCAATGCAAGGAGAGAACAGTCGTGGAGAAGAGGTTGGCCACGCTTTTGTCCCTGACCCCCAGTCATTGTCAGATATCAAAATTCATATCTAAAAACAACGAACTCCAAAGCGACGTAAGAAACGTCGACGGGCTTCATTTGAAACCTGCAGAACTGAAATGCCTGGGCTAGCAGGACAGAGCGGATGAGGTTATATTTCTGGAATGGGCCAAAATAAGTTACTGTCAAACTTTATTTCTTAAAACAGACAATGACAAACAAGAATCAAAAACTCTCGAGGTTTTAACGAATGACCTCGCTTGATTTAATTTAGATCGGCTGAAGGCCATTCCGAAAATCCCAAGGCACAAGACCTAAGCAAGGAGTTGAGGTACAGGAGTTCTTTTGGAGGTTTTACGACTTTAGAAAAAAAATTTTGCCTTCAATATAAATAGGCTTAAAGCCTTAGCTTAAATTTTCCCCATAGAACTCGGCTGAAGGCCTCACATTAATCAAGAACAGTGTTACGGCTTAAGGCTGAAACAAATATTTTCAAGTTTTAACCGAAATAGGCTGAAAACTCGGCTGAAAGCCGCATATCAACAAAACAATTTAACGGCTTAAGGCGTAGGAAGAAGAGCTTTAAATTTGAAAAGAGTGAAGGCCTTATCTTAAAATAATTCGTGTAAAGCTCGGCTGAAGGCGTTATTCTGCAGAATAACAATTTTATGATTCAAAGGCAAGACAGGAATTTTGAATTTTAATGTGAGAGAGATTAAAACTCAGCTGAATGCCACATACAAAACCCAAACAATCTTACGGCTTAAAGTCCAGACAAAGAAATTTCAAATTTTTAATTTAATATGGAAAACTTGGATGAAGGCCACATACAAACCAGAAAATATTTCTTACAGCATATGGCCTAGAAAAAATTTTTCAACTTTTGATTCGAAAAGGCTGAAAACTCGGCTGAAGGCCACATACGAAATTGACACAAATTTATGGCTTAAGGCCTTGGCACAAGGAATTTTCAATTTAATTTTGAAATGCTGAATCTCGGCTGAAGGCCACATGCCAAACAAGAAAAAATATCTTTACGGCTTAACGTCTAATAAGAAAAGCCTTGCAATTTTAATAAGCTAAAGCTCTGCTGAAGGCCACACGGAGTACATAAGACTAAAAGGGAAATCACTATGTAAAACACAAGGAGCGGCGAAGGTTCCAAGGGTCGACCAGAGAAGGTAACACTAACGCACGTTTAGATGAGACAGGCACCCAGGCCAGCAACTTCTTAATCGGAAGGCAGCCCAACCGAAACCCAGCTGACGAACCAACCAACAAGATCAGTTCTGCTCCGCCCGACCAGCAAAACGACAACAAGATGTCAATAGCACAACGTTCTGGATACTGGTACCCAATCCAGCCAAGTCAGAATAAACGTCAAAACTACCAACAGATCCTCAGCTGTCGAACTACACGCCGTGCTGGACAGCATCACCACGACGAGGAAAATACACTGCCGAAAACTACGTCAACGATCAGGGCAGGTAACTGGAACGTCCAGCCACAAGGCAGGAGATACTGCTGGTACACTTCATTCATGAAGGAATGAATTAAATTAACTTAAACACGACACAGGAAGACGGCTGTAATTCTAGCCGACTTCAATGCACACCCGTTGGTGCTTCCGGGAATCTCCCAGAAAGGGACAACCAGGATCAAATGAAGAGATGTGATAGCAGTTGAGGCTTGATAGTAGGCTAAGTGAGCACTCAACTTTAGTGTCGAGGATCGGTGGGCGACGAACTCCGTAACCCTCGCAAGAAGCGCCCCACAACTCCAACCACATGTGCATGCCACCAGTGGCTCCGCCCTGACGACACACCACGGAGACTTCCTCGCTTCTCTGCCCCAACCGACCGACTGCCCAACACCCGGAAACGTTCGAAAGATCAATACACGTCGGCTGATGAGATGACCGACCGAACGAACAAACGCCGGTCGGAGTGGCCGAGCGGTTCTAGGCGCTACAGTCCGGAACTGCGCGACCGCTACGGTCCCAGGTTCGAATCCTGCCTCGGGCATGGATGTGTGTGATGTCCTTAGGTTAGTTAGGTTTAAATAGTTTTAAGTTCTAGGGGACTGATGACCTCAGAAGTTAAGTCCCATAGTGCTCAGAGCCATTTGAATCATTTTCGAACGAGCAACCAACGGTCGTTGCCGCTCCAGCCTTCTTTAGTCGGGCAGTACATGTGTGTCGCCAGTGATCGGCAAATACGGCTGTCCGCACACACACTGACGCTCAGTGCCCGACACTGCTTCCTCCCTGACTGTTGTTCCATGCCCCAACTGCACTGCTGGTCCATCTTCAACTCAACTCCAGACACACGACGACCCAGAAATACAATCGGTCGCTCCAGAGATGGTACGACAGTGCACTTATCAATAAGCACTGCTGGTGCCGCTCACAGGCAGGTACGGCAAGAAGTTACTGACGCCAATAAATGGAATAAGAAAACGTGTTAGCATTACCATAAGAAAGATGACAAACCGTAAGTGGCATGAACATGAGCCATGAACGGCTCAAGGACAATGTCAACAAAAGATGAAGATCTCGACGATCCCCAGCAGGAAGATATGTTTGTCTGTTCCTCTGGTGGGATTCGATCATTACTGGAATCTAAGGAGATCTCACACGGTGCCACGCTTCTGGATAAAGGACAGCCGATGGATTCAGTATCTGCCTTATCACAGATGTTCTGTAACTTTCAGCCACCCTGTTAATTCTGAAGGATAAGCCTGCTGGCGTGAGCCGACAATGTTGAGGACGTGACGTCTGCTGCAGTAGGTAAAGCTGTTGAAGTTGTCTCAGATCACGACAGTGAAGTGAGATTGGACATAGGAGAGGGCCCATTGTTGACAGCGGAGCCTTCTTCAGATCTCTCACCTCCACCTCTCCCAAGAGGCGCCAACAATACCGTCTCCCCATGCCATGCCTGCCGGATTGGCATCATCAGCCTCAATACCGTTAGTTTTGAGGTCAAGCTGCAGGTGTTTTGTGACTTGTTGCGGGCGGCAGACCTCGACGTCGTACTCCTCCGGGAAGTGCACGTCGACCAGTTACCTCCTATGGATGCAACGCTTGTAAGGTACCATGCATGGATAATGGCAGTGGTACAGCCGTTATTGTGACGAAAGGATCGATGGTGTGACGAACCCTCCATCAGCACGAGGACTTGCTATCACATATCAGGCCGTCAGGATTGTGAATGTGTATGGCCCCTTTGGTATGGACAAGAGGAGAGACGGTTCAGATGTGTGCACTATAATTACTGTTCGTAAATCACTTAATTACTGCACTCCCTACTTCTCAACTGGCAGAAATTGGTAGAGTTCAATCTGTTAACGCTGTGTGTCTAACCATTCTAACAATAATAATAATAAAAAAAACTGTGTACAACACTATAGCAGCCCTTACGTAGTTACCTTCTGTTCGAGAGGAGTAATTGAGCAAATTTCTTGACTACTGCTTGGATTATCCACCACTTGGAAAAGACATTTTCTTCAGATATTTAACAGTTGTTACGTATATTTCTCATTTTTATCATCAGTAAAGTACGGAAGAAAGCACAGTATATGTGTGTAGTGGCTGGACTATGTGAGGAACCTGTAGCCCCCACTGCATTAATACCACTAATCCAAAAAAAGTAACTATTGATAACTTATATAATCATTTCAGAGTTTTACAAAATTGTAATGATAGTAATGATCTTTTGAAAATAATTTAGTTTCGTGACTAAAACAGAATCTAAGCGTTCAATTTTTGCCCATCAGAAAGTTTCATTTTGCTCCTCAGGGGGTAATTATCCCCATGCAGGGAACCACTGGACCAGAATATTCCGTGCAGCTGCATTAATCACAGTGCCAGGTTGGTGTAGTGAATAACACGCCTCCTTAGTAAGTGGGAGAGCTGGGTTTGAGTCCCGGCCTTGGAAGATATTTTAATTCGTCTCTTCAGCTTCTATCCTTATTGAAGGTAAAGTTGAGACTCATTATGTCTCCAGGAAAATGTAATTACAGCAGATCATATTCCGCAAGAAAAATTATATTTATACATTATCTTAAATGAAGCTTGGACTCTTGTATTGAGACACGGGGTCCTTCGATCGCTACCGGCTGTTGGTATCCGCGACAGTGCTTTGGCGGTGTCCGACGTTAAATTACAGCCGGCACGGTGCGGCCGGCGACAACGAGACCGCGGGGAGCGCTCCCAGCTAATTACCATTGTTGCCACGTCACCGGCGCAGGCCGGCACAAAGGGGGAAGAATCTTGTTTATTAGGGCCGTCCGGGCGTGCGCCCCAGGAGCGCCAAACGCTTTGTTGCTGCAGTCTGCCACTGGTTGTGCCCGGTCACCGGGCTGTTGAGGGGAGGGGGCGGGTGGCAGTCGGGGAGATTCCACCACTGTCACGAAACGAGACTGCGCGCATGAAAAACTGTGCGAGGTACAGGCGGGAAAGCGTCGGTGACAAAAAAAAAAAAAAAAAAAAAAAAGAAAGAAAGAAAGACGGTAGCATGCAAAAAGCTGCAGAAACGGAGAGAAGTATGTAGCTCCCAGCATCGAGACTAAGCGAGCCGCTGCGGGAAGCACAAACATTTCAGCGCGAAAAATTTAGCCCGTTTCTTTTTGCGGGAGGCTACGTGTGAGAGAAATAAACATCCGGAAGCAGTTACGTATTTTCTTGTCAGCGTGGAAAGTGAAAACAGAGACGGGGGGAGCCGGGTGTGTTGAAAGCAGAAGGAGTTGGACTTAGAGGGAAGAATGCAGAAAAAGGGTTTCATAACAAGATTTTCTGTGAGCTGATTCAAAATGCATGCAGTGATAAAAGAAATAAATAAGTTGTAAATATCCTGTTGATGTCGAGTTCATTTAAGACGCTAAATAAACTAATCTGAACGAGAATGGGGAGGAAAACGTACAACACATTTACGTGACATATTTCAAGGATTAGGAAAAGAGACACGTAAAGTGATAGATGAGTTTTGCTATTTGGGCATCAAAATAACTGATTATGGCCGAAGTAGTGAGGATAAATCAAATGGCTCTGAGCACTATGGGACTTAACATCTGAGGTCGTCAGTCCCCTAGAACTTAGAACTACTTAAACCTAACTAACCTAATGACATCACACACACCCATGCCCGAGGCAGGATTCGAACCTGCGACCGTAGCGGTCGCGCGGTTCCAGGCTGACGCGCCTAGAACCGCTCGGCCACACCGGCCGGCAGTGAGGATAAATGTATACTATCAATGCCAAGGAAACATTTCTTGAAAAAGACTAATTTCTTAACATATTATATAAATTTAAGTGTTATGAAGTCTTTTCTGAAAGAATTTGTCAGTTGTGTAGGTGAAACATGGACGATAAACATATTAGATAGAGAAGCCTCCGAAATGTGGTGCTACAGAAGAAGTTGGGTCAACCATATTAATAATGACGAAGTACTGAACAGAATTGGCTAAAGAAGAAATTTGTGGCACAACTTGACTAAAATAGGACACATTCTGACACGTCAAGGGATCACAAATTTAGTATTGCAAGTAAGCGTGAGAGGGGGGTGTAGGGAGGGAGGGGGGGGGGAGTTGGGAACTGTAGGGGCAGACCAAGAGATGAACACAGTAAGCAGATTCAGAAAAATGTAGATTACAACACTTATTAGGATGTGAAGAGACTCACACAGGATAGAGTGGCATGGAGAGCTGCATCAAACCAATCTTTTGACTGACCACAACAACAACGACGTTTCAAGGATAGTAGAAGTGCTAATTCAGAATGACCAGTCGAGAATTTGTATGTTAGGTTAAGAGACGAAGACGCTGCTGTGTTTGATTATCTGGTTAATTACTATAGGCCCATTTCGTCGTGACTACCATCCTCAGGAAATCTGTGAAATGTACATAGTTTGGTACGATATTTCAATTTTTTTGAGTAGATAATTTAAATTATTGTAGAATCATGCTTTTCTATGTAAATCAGGTGGTCTTGAGATCCACATGATATTGATGTGTCAATTACTGTCACACTAGCGTATATGTTTGCTCCTTTGATGTTGTTGGAGCCATAGTAACTGTTAAACTTTCCCTGGAGCATTTATTTGCGTAGCTGTCGAATTACGAAAGTTTATTTCATAATGACGTTACTTGGCAGCTGTACTGACAGTTGAGTCAGCGATGTTGCATGGTTAGAGGCTTTTTGCTTCAAAGGTATTCTGTAAGTCACATCATTGTTTTTACTGCTTATATTATACTGCCTGTATCACGCGAGATTATGTCTTTCGACGCTCATATGTAATTTAATCCTATCGTTTCTTTGTAGTGATTATGTGTTTTTAAGCTCGAAGTTTCTGAAAATTTCCCGATGTTGTTTTATTGTTAAATGTATGCTTTTGAGTGGCTATTTTTAATTTCGTGGTAATGTCATTTTAATCTCTGACATGTTTGTCGATTTAGTTTTTCTACTCATTTCGTGTTTTGAAGGATAATTTCATAAATATTTCCTACATAATGTTTGTGTTTCAAGTAGTTCAGTTCATTTAAATCTTCTTGGGGATAATCTTGTATGTGTGAATGTATTTAGATTTCTTCTCGAATATTCATTAGTTGTCCTTCTTGTGCAATGTGTAAAACCACATAAACACGAATCATACAACTAATTTAATCTACCTGGTGGGAACATAGATATGACCTACAGAACATCGTAGAAGCATAGAGTCTGTAATCATATAATGTCACCGACTCAACTGCCAATACAGCTGTCAAGTAACGTCATTATGAAATAAACTCCATAATTCGACGATTACGCAGGTAACTGCTCCGGCAGATGTTTATCACCTACTATAGTTCCAACATCATAAAAGGAGCAAACTTATACAGTAGTGTGACAGCAGCTGAGACGTCGATGTCATATGGATATCAAGACCACCTGATATACGTAGCAAACCATTATTCTATATTACGTTAAGTTATTTGCTTAAAAATTTGAAACATCGTATCAAACTCTGTTAATTTCACAGGAACCAGAAAATAGCAGTCACTTCGAAACAGGCCTATAATAATAAAAAATATAATCAAACACATAAGCGTACCGGTCTCATAACAATATACTCGTATAATGGCCTTATATGACATATTTCACTCAGCGGGTCCAGATGAGTGCAAATAGGGAAATGTTTTGTATTTTTTCCTCCATCAGTCTGAGTAATGAAATCTGATTTTGAACAGGTGTAAAATGGATGTTTGGTCATTAAAGACAAGTAGGTGGGTGTCGAAAGGAAATTTAAATTAAAAGACTTAAATAACCGAGTTTTGGTATCTTCTATCATTACGATATAAGCATGCTCTTATCCGAGCCAGAGAGTGAGGACCTAGTCTACATGATTGCAGTGGATAAGCAAACGGCATGGGAAAGAAAATGGTTTGCTTTTGATCTGACTGATGGCTGGTCCAGAAGATCAGAGCCAGAAAGGAGGCTGGGAAGCAAAGGGAGACAGAGACAGACGGCACAGAGCCATCTGCTGTGAAGCAGACCGGACGTTCTTTTATTTATTTATTTTTTTATATTATAGATTGTTACCTACAGTTCAAACACAGGCTATACTCATTCTTATAGAAATTATTATTATCAACGGCAAATTATTATTTTTTCTAGAGTCGACTAAATATTGCACAACATACCTTATTATACATGATACAATACAACTTCTCGCCACCATGGACTTAATTCTACCATTAATAAAATGTAATTACACTACAAAAAATTTCTGTCTGCCTATATAATAATAACACTAGTTCTTGAAACTTCCAGGAGATTAAAACTGTGTGCCGGATCGAGACTCGGACTCGGAATCGTTGCTTTTCGCGGCAAAGTGCTCTACCGACTTTTTTTTTTTTTTTTTTTTTTTTTTTTTTTTTTTTTTTTTTTTTTTTTTTTTTGGCAAACTTCATCTGCATCCTTTCCTATCAGCTTCCGTTGGGCAATCTTGCTCTTTTGCCCCCGACGGTTTTTATCACTGTGATGCTTCTCAGGTCTTACCTTCTACGGGAGAGGCAGGCCATTTCAAGCGTGATGAAACCAGCCTGCCTAGGAATAACATTTGAGTAAAGAGCATATAGTGGAGTAGCAGTATCGATAGGCAGAAAATGGGAAAATAGCCGATGACAGTATGCCCTTGTAAACTAAAGGATCTTCCCTATGAGACTGATTTCTGATAGGGGACATCAGTTATAGAAACCTACGCACCTTAATGCAAGAATAGGTAGAAAATACATTAGTCAGCTGATCAGAATCAATAGACAAGATACCACTAACAGCCATGGAATAAATTTAAGAAAGTCTATTGCTTTAATGAGCAGAAAGTAACTAACACATTTAAAAAAAGAAAAGGTGTGTATAAATACACGTAGTCTGCATGAAGCCACAGATCTCTTATTCATTACTTAATACCAAATAAACATTTAGGTATTATATAAACAAGTCGTGTGAGTATATAGTGGGAGAAACGTGAGCCAGGACGACTACTTGATTAAATCAGAGATCCAGGTGTGAGAAAGTCGAAAGAAACACAAGAGAAAAAGTAGAAGAAACCCAAAAATAATTTTAAGGTGAGTCTGCTCGAATAAGGTAGTTTAAAAAATTACACCAGTGCAGGTTGAAAAACGGACCAACGTTAAAAATATGATCATAGAGGTCACCAAAGAAGTACTAAATGAAATGAATTCGCAGTTGCGAATGTGGGCTAACATCAGCTGTAGAATGGAATGACGACAGTAAAAAAAAACGCGTTGAGTGGGACTCGAACCCGGATTTTGTGCTTATCGCGAGCGGTCGCCTTACCATTCTTCTTTTTCAAATTGAACGAGGAAAAAGAATGAGAATCAGGAGATTTGAACTACGACACGAATAACCATCTTTGGTTCGCTCTCCATAGCGATACCGACTGCGCTATAAGTTTTTTTTTCCCTTCATAAACTAAAAAAAATATTTCTTGAAAACATAAATAAGTATACTTTTCAACAACAGTTTTTTTCAGATCATGTACCATATCATTTTTTAAAATTTGTTTAGATCATATAGAATGCCTCCAGGGGAAAAAGAATGATGTGTAAGTAGCATCGATAACAAATGAAACATAAAGGGAATTAAAGAAAACGCCCTCATGGCTGAACGAACAAAATGGCATCCGCATCCCGCCAACTTATGAGCAGACGCGCTCTGAATCCCAAGGCAATCAGGCATGTTCCAGGCACGTCTTCGCGAAGAGTATTGCATTTTGCAGGTACACTGGACCGAGTCCTGGTAGTACACAATCAGGCTGAAATCACCTTCTCATACCAGGGACACCCCAGCTGCAGGGGGGATCGAAGAAGGCACTACCCAAAAAGTTGGCATAGTACTGACGGTATCGCGGATGGTGCACGAGGAAAGTAAAGCGATCTTGCAGGAACCTCCAAAAATCAAGAACACTCTTACCGCCTTCATGGAACAAATAGGAGATCGAGAGGCCTTTTATCCTGATTCCAGCGTTGGTCTTCGTAGGTGTAAAATAAGTCTCATCTGGGAACAGAAGTGAGTTCGGTGTAATGGCATGCGGAGCCGTACGTAGAAGAAAGGCAAGCTTCTTCTGAATCAGCTGCCACACCTCTGCGGAAGATCCACACGTCAGTCGACGTTCGTCCAAATGGCTTTGAGCACTATGGGACTTAACATCTGTGGTCATCAGTCCCCTAGAATTCAGAACTACTTAAACCTAACTAACCTAAGGAAATCACACACAGCCATGCCCGAGGCAGGACTCGAACCTGTGACCATAGCGGTCACGCGGTTCCAAACTAAAGCGCCTAGAACCGCACGGCCACTCCGGCCGGCTTCCGACGTTCGTCCATATCGAGCGTTCGACAACGAGGGCACAGCGGGGAATCTGTCATTTTTACGGCATGTAGACGAACTTGTGTCATGTATTTTCCATTGAAGACCAGATACCAGGTCGCACGAGCACTCTTGTCGAGGAGGACATGGTGCACAGAACGACAGACCACGGGCCATGCGATCATAGGATATCGGCTTTCCACAACATTCCGAGTATGACGTCTGATCATTAGGCGGTAAACATCACGTGCCTTAGGGTTCCTGGTGCTAGGCAAGTCGGCATGGACATAACTGTATTCGATGAAAAAGGTCCTAACATGGGCTACTGCAACGGGTGCCACTCGAGACGGAGGGGCTAGCTCGCCAATCAGGCTTCCCGGTAATCCGTAATCCGGTTCGATGGCGGGTCCGCGATTTAATCATCGTACTGACATAAAGGGCAGTTGCCCTCGCTTTGACGTTGACAAAGCCGAGGCCGCCGTCTTGAGGAGGAAGTGTCAGCGTGTCGTAGCGGACTTTCATAATAAGACCCGCGCTTACAAAGTAGCCGAACGCCGCCTGCAGTGTGTGTGCCATTGTATTTGACATCGGTAAAATCTATGCTACATGGGGTAGTCGCGAGACTAGATGAGTGTCAACGAAATCCACCGGCTGTAACATGTCCAATGCTTTCAGGAGGTTGCCACGAACGTTCGTGCGGATAGCTTGAAACAGGCGTTTATAATGGTTCAAACGGCTCTGAGCACTATGGGACTTAAATTCTGAGGTCATCAGTCCCCTAGAACTTAGAACTAGTTAAACCTAACTAACCTAAGGACATCACACACATCCATGCCCGAGGCAGGATTCGAACCTGCGACCGTAGTGGTAGCGCGGTTCCAGACTGTAGCGCCTAGAAACTAAGGCCACTCCAGCCGGCAGGCGTTTATAGTTAAATGAGATCGTGCGCTGTACATTACGCGTGAAGGTGATCCCCAAACATTTCAGCTTGTACACTAATGGCAATGGACCCATACTCTCTGTTGGAAGACCTCTACCGGCGATCATAGCACTAGATTCCGTCAGGTTCACGCGGCTGCCCGCAGCAGTCCCGTACTGGTGGACCCATGCCAGTGCCTCTCGTACTTCAACCACCGATTGAACGTAGAACACCACGTCATCTGCATAGGCGCGGCAAATGAAAGCATGCCCCCTCATTCTGATCCCCGTCAACCGGTTCCTCAAATCGTGTAACAGTGCTTCAGGGGCGATAGCGACAGCGGGCATCCTTGACGGACCGACCGCATGATATTGATAGGGCTCGCAACACAGCCATTGACTAGCACTCGCGACGTGGCACCTCGGAAGAGCCGCAAGACGATGTATATAAATCTGTGGGGGAAGGCCATCTGTCTGAGTACGTTATCTAGAAAGGCATGACTCATTCTGTCAAAGGCGTGGTCGAGGTCCACTATCACTAAGGCGCCGTGACTGCGGTAGGTCGCGGCCAAGGCTATGGCGTCACGGTAATCTCTGAGTGCCGTCTGAATTTTACTGTTACCACCAAATGACTTGGCGATGACGCGCCGAAGGCGAGCGCCAAGAATCCGGGTGAAAACCTTGAAGTCACAATTTAACATGGTCAACGGACGATAATGTCCAACGCCCTGACCTAACGATGGCTTGGGGACCGGGATGAGCAAGTCTTCAACGAATTCGGGTGGGAAGAGAAAGTCAGGGTTCATCAGTACTTCATACATCGCAGTCCCGCGAGAGCCCATGATGTCGTGGAATGTGAGGTAAAATCCAGCGGAAACCCGTTTGGACCCGGAGCTTTGTCTGCCGCACTCTTATGAAGAGCATCAGCGACGTCATCTGCAGTAATTGTCGCAGTGAGAATCTCCGCAGCAGCGCCGTCAAGGGCACCTGTCAAGGAACGGAGGACATCTGTCGTTACCGCAATGTTCTGGTCCTCTACTGCATAGAACTGTTTGTAGTGATCCACAAAATCGTTTACAATATTATTCTGGGACGTCAATCGGCGACCATCTGGAATGTCGAGGGTGTTGACCAGCTTTCTCCGACACCGATGCTTCTCTCGGATAATAGGATGCATGGACGGGGGTTCTCCTAGTACACAATCGTGACATTGTGCTTCAACGCGGTGACGCATAAGAGAAATTATCTTCGCCTTAATCCGTTGGATTTCAGCTTGTCGTTGAACCGAGAGGGCATGGTTTGAAAGTTTTCGGAGAGTTGTGAAATAGTAGTTGTCACGAAAATGATTCATAATACAACGACGTAAAGCAGGCTTGGTGCAGTCGAGCCACCACCGGAGTGTTGAAGGATACGTTGGAAAGCGTCTCACACAGTTGTTCCACGTCGTCTCTGCGACCCTGCATTCCGGATCTTTGAGATGGGCGACATTAAGGTTCCACAGGCCTCGACCGTGCCACACCTTCTGCCTCCGGAGCGAGGCCGTGCAAATGTAGGCGATATGGTCGGAGAAGGCGGTAGGCCATAACTCAGCGTCAAGAGTGGCACTTACGGTTCCTAGGGAAACGTAGACACGGTCAAGACGACTTGCTGAATGGCTGGTGACGTACGTATATCCAGGCCTATCGCCATGCACGCGGTCCCAAGTATCGATGAGTTTCAGTTCATGCACGAGCAGCTTGAGTTCTTGACATGTGGTGAAATGGGGTTGTTCGTCCTTCTGGGATAACACACAACTGTAGTCGCCGCCAAGAATAATATGGTCGTAGCGGTCCACAAACAAAGGAGAGACCTTTTCTGAATAGAATCGCGACCGTTCCCGTCGCTTGACCGTGCCCGAGGGAGCGTAAATATTGATGACTCGGACACCATGCAAAGCCACAGCGAGACCCCTAGCCGGTGGTAGGTAAATCTCGTCGTCTACGTCAATGCCTTCTTTTAAAAGAATAGCCATCCCACAGCTATTGTCAGCACAAGGCGAGATATAGATGTTTGGAAACGTCGCTAGGCGAACTTCCTGCAAAGGGCATCATCGAGGTCCGACGCCTTCAACATATCACGGAGCAATTGCAATTTGACAGAGGTGTCAATGGTATTGACACTGATGGAGCCAATCCTTTATGTTTATCACTGACCCGTGTGTAGGCTCTCAAGATATATCGCACTGTAAAGATTGTTCTGAGTCCTTCCATTCCATTGTTAATTGATTCTTTCATATTTATCGTTATCCTACGTACGACTCTGTTGAGATTCCCCCTCTGGCGGCGTGTCTGGCCTTATCGATCTTTGAGTCGTTGCTTCCTGTTAGCTTTGTGTAAGGGAATAAGATCCTTGGGGGGGATGGCCGGTTGGTTGCCTAGCGGTGACGAGTCGGTCGGTCGGTTTTTAAAATCGGGAATTAGAGAATGTCGTACGATGAGACCACGGTGTGGCGTGGCGGTGGAGGGCTGGTTGTTGTTCCGAGAAGTCGCGTGGTCTATCCTGGCGGTGCGAGACGAGTGGGACGAGTTGACGGGACAAGGCTGTAAGCTCTTGTTGTGAGCACCAGGGGGCCACGGCTGTGGCTCTGAGTCACTGCTTGGTGGGAGCGGCAACGGATGTCTTTAAATTTTCCGTCTGGAGACGGAAATGATGGACTAGTACATCGCATAACCTAAGGAGTAGTATTTCGCCACCGTGGGTGCAGAGAAGACGAGGGCTCCGGTGACAGAGCGCATGGCTGCATGACTGTGCCCAGTTGGGTACGCTGGCGACATGTACACGGTCGGGTGTGAGGAACCTTTGCATCGGAGTTCACCTGCTGTTTCTCTGATAAACTGCAAGTTAAGTTGGTTAAAGGTTTAGATGTTAATTGAAGAATTTTGGTTTGTGCAACCAGCGTCTTTTCTGCCTTGTGGCCTCCAGCGTTGCGATTTCCGGTTCCTGTCGCCGGTGTACTTATAGACAGTGATCTTTTGGCTTCTTATTAGTACTGCCTGGGAGGAAGTGTATTTTGGGCGGGGATTATGGTTACTGATTTGATTCCTCCTCCTCCTCCTCTGGCCTCGCGTGAGGTCGATGTGATTGCTGAATGTGAGGCGTTGTGGGTCTGTTAGTCCGATTCTAGCCTGAGCATACTTCGGGAGACAACTGTGGCCGCCCTTACACCCGGTCGGTTAATTATTTCTATCCCACGACATTTTGGTGGCAGGACATGGTATTAAAGTTGTTAGTTATTGTAAAATGTTAAATGGTTGTATTTTACTCTGATTGATTTTTGGCCACTGTTTGAAAGGGTTAAGTTAGCCTTTCATTGGTTGGTTTTTAAAATTACGTGGCTTTAAAATTGTTAGTTATTGTTTACTTTGATTGTTTTAATCTACTTGGCATCCCTTGAAAATGCCTCCCTGTTAGCGAGCCCTTGTAATTTAATATCTTGTTGTGCCAAAGTTTAAAAGAAGTTGGCCCCCTACATGTTCGGTAGCGAAATTGTATGCAAATTGGTGGTTTTTTGTTTCATTACATGGAAAGTTTTAATTTTGTTATTAAATGCTTTATCAAAGTCTATTTTAAGTAAAATGGCTTGCCTATTAACGATAAAGTAAAGTTTTTAATTTCATTACTTGGAAAATTTTGATTTGTTATCAAATGTTTTATCAAAGTCGGTTTTAAGTAAAATGGCTTGGCCGTTAATTGTAAAGTAAATTGTTATTAAAAGGTACTCATGCCTACTAGCTTTTTTGGATCTGTTCCTGCTCAAGTGATAAAGAAATGAGTTTTAATGGTTGAAGTAATCAATAAAGAAATTGTAAAGTGCAACTCGACAGTAACCAACTAATTTTGGCCCCGTTTCCCAACTGGGGGTTTTCCTTGATTAATCGTAACACCCGTCTCAGTCACGGAATTCGGACTACTAGGACGCTCATGGAAGCACGAAGAGCAACAGTGAACTGGAACGTTGTCCTAGCAGGGTGCACATACCCATTCAGTAACCCTGTCGATTAGCAGTCGTGGGTAGGAGCAGCAGCATTCACTGCCGTCACAATGGTGGGTGTTCCGTCGTCTACATCGTCAGAACACGCAATAGTGCGTGGGTGATGTGCGTCCAGTGGAGTACCTGTCCAGCCCGAAGGCGGCGTCGTCGGCGGTGAAAGAGTGGTGCTGGCTCATCTGCTGTTCAACGTCCATAGGTGCAGCGCCTGGGGCATGGGAAGATGGTTGTACCTCCGATGGGGCGCAGGCTGGTGCTTCGACCACTGAATCATCTATCAGGAGAACATATTGAGAGTTGTGATCCTCGTCGTCTTGAGACTGCGTCCTACAGGTGTCAGACGGGGCGATCCGCCGTTTCCGACGTCTCTTCGGTGACCGTTGCTTGCGCACGTGATCATCAGTGTCCGAAGGTGCCTGGGTATCCGGATGGTCAGGCACAAAAGCATCGGTAGGCCCAACCATGGAGTCAAGAGCCATCCCCTGCACTAGAGATTGCTCAGCACGGTACATGACGGGAGGAGAAGGCAAGGGCCTTGGTCCGTCCGTAACAGGCTGAGGCATTACCGGAGACGACGATGTGTCAGTAGAAGGAGCCAGTGGTGATCGTGGTCGGGGGTCGTTATGGAGAATTTCTACAAACGTCAGCGGGAGCGTCGTCGGAACGGTCGTGGCTTGCAAGTCCCCAGGCGGTAACTGTGTGATTCTGCGGTGAAGACAACTGGAACGGAGGTGTCCCTCTTTGCCACATCCCTAGAATGTCTTCGGCTGGCCATCATAAATTATAATTGCACGGCAGCCACCAATATACTGATAGCACGGCACTTGTTTGTTAGCTCTATGCGGATTTGTCGTACTCCATTGAGAACCTGGTATGTAGTGAATTGAAACCTCTTTTCAGCTGTATGACTAATCACGTTTCCATATGGGCGGAATGCAGATACCACTACCTCTGAAGGCACCTCGACAGGGAGTTCAAATACACGAATCGTCCGCACACCAAGTCCTATATGTGTCCATCATAGAGACGGAACTTAAGACCACTTCGAGTTGCACATAGAATTTTGTCACATATGTCTTCGTTAACCAATTTCTCGTATGCCATACTGCTCACTATAGACAGGTGGATGCCAACATGATCGTTGCAGTCAATCATGACGTCATCTCTGATAAACCGTTCGACTTCAAGTGCTTTTGGTCGGGCATATTCAGGTGAAAAGCTAATCTTCAGTGTCGATTTTCTGTGGGCATAAGCTATTCTCGTTCGAAGGAAATATAACGCGCTAAGACAGCAGTATCAGGTAAACAGCTCCGCGAGCGAGCTACGCGGCGAGGACGTAAACAAGACGTGCGTGCCGCTAGCGTGCCGAAAGGTGACTGTGCGAACTGGGCTACCCAAGCACTACTCACATTCCGTTCTCACAGCTGTACTTCTGCCGTACCTCGTTTCCTACCTGCTAAACGTCATGTAAGGTCTCCTACGAACCGTGCAGAACTAGCAGTCGTGAAAGAAAGGATATAGTGGAGACATGGCTTAGCCACGGCCTGGGGGATGTCTCCAGAGTGAAATTTTCACTCTGAAGCGGAGTGTGCTCGGATACGAAACTACCTGGCAGATTAAAACTGTATGCAAGACCGAGAATGGAACTAGGGACGTTTGCCTTTCGAGGGTAAGTGCTCTATTAACTGAGGTACACGGATACGACTAACGACCTCTCCTTAGAGCTGTACTTCCATTTTCCACGAGGTACTGCCGGATGTAAGGCTGTGAGGATGGGTCCTGAGTCATGCTTGCGTAGCTCAGCCAATAGAAAACTTGCCTGCCAAAGGCAAAGGTCCCGAGTTCGAGTCTCGGTGCGTCGCACAATTATAATTTGCCAGGGCGTTTCATATCAGCGCACACTTCGCTGCAGAGTGAAAATTTCATTTTGGAGCAGTATTTTTTCTCTCTCACGTTCCATAATGTCCCCAGTCCATAGGCATACCGTCCCTCTTACACGAGCACTGAAGAAGCTGTTGTGGTCGTATTTTCATCTCCCTTTTGCTATCCGCTCCCTGGCTGCAGGGTACGACTCCTCTTTTCTGAGGGACCATAGCTACACGCCGGCCACGTCAGTCTGGTTCTAATTCCTTGGGTGGCGAAGAACAGCGGTGTGTTCCCAATCTGGCGTCGTTACAACCACCGTACACGAGAGGTTGCCGGTTCGTTAGCCGCAGCTGTAGGCCTCAACTGCCTAGACTGCATTACTTCTCGATCTTCTGCCGCAGCATACTGCACTGCAGCTGACCGAGGTAGATTGACAAGAAAACTTCGCACTCAAGACTTCCATGAAGTAGCATTGGCAGTACTGTCAAGAGTCTGCCATTCTGTCTCGTAATGAAGTATCTCCTTGAGATTGAGTTTTTAATGCTCATCCTGTTGCCGCCGCTCAGTATCAGCGACATCGACATACGGCAGACACTGCTAGATACTAGGTTGTAGCGAGCTTTCTCCACGTCAGGCACATTCAGAGGTTAGTCTTCGACAGGTTCGTTGCCAGGTGGTGACCTAACGTCCGTGATCAGTTAGGAAGTGTGTCAGGCCTCTTGAAGGATTCAGGTGCCTCATCCCCAGTCTCAGTTTTATATTTGGGGGAAAACAGTAGGTGCACCGTACTATTTGTCATCATCAGATTGTTACTGCCACAGTCGAAGATCTTGGCTGTGACTTTGCTGTTTGCTTGTGGGTCTGCTTGATATTCTTTTTCCTCTGACTGGTATCATGCGGCCCGCTACAAATTCCTCAGCCTGTGCTAACCTCTTCATCTCAGAGAAGCACTTGTATCATACGGCCTCACTTATTTATTAGATGTATTCAAATCCCTCTCTTCCTCTATAGTTTTTACCCTCTACAGTTCAGTGTAGTACCGTGGAGGTTACTCCCAGTAGCCTTAACACATGTCCTGTCATCTTGTCTCTTCTTCTTATCAGTGTTTTACGTATGTTACTTTCTTTACCGATTCTGCAGCGAAACTTTTCATTCCTTATCTTATCAGTCCACCCAATTTTCAACATTCTTCTGTAGCACCACAACTCAGACGCTTCGACTATCTTGTGTTCCGGTTTGCCCAGTGTCCATGATACACTACAGGCAATACTTTGTTATCGGAAAATTAAGGCCTATATTTGATACTAGTAGATTTCTCTTGGCCAGGTTATGCCCTTTTCTCCACTTTTAGGCTGCTTTTTATGTCCTCCTTGTTCCATCGATCATGGGGTATTTTGCTCCAAAGGTAGCAGAACTCGTTTGCTTCATCTACTTCTTGATCCTCAATTAAAGGCATAAAGTCTGAAAACGAGTCCGTGATCATATTGTGGCACTTTATTTTACAGTTCCGTCACGATAACAAAAAACTTTTACACTTCACTATTACCGGATTCGTCTAAGGCCATCTTCAGATCTGTTACAAACAAATATAGTGGTGTGAGCATCTAAGTTCAGTTAGCTGAAGGTAGACCCTGAACAGGTCTGGTGATGCATAAGAATAATTAAAAAAATTGCATGATAAACAGCCATGAATACCAGCCACACATACCATAAAATATTGTGATGTAGGTATTAACGTCAAATTTTAATTGTAGCTTCATAGTAAATGCTGGTGATGACTTGGATGAGTCTGGTATTTATGCAAATATCTGAGGCTAGCAGAGCGCACTGTACTTTGTATCTAGAGTATATGAGTAACCAGTATCGCAAATTTAAAGGGACCTGTATGGAGATCGTGGTTTGAAGGTGTGGGGTGGGATGATGATTGGTACACGTACACCCCTGCATGTCTTTGACAGAGGAACTGTAACAGGTCAGGTGTATCAAATGGTTCAAATGGCTCTGAGCACTATGGGACTTAACATCTGTGGTCATCAGTCCCCTAGAACTTAGAACTACTTAAACCTAACTAACCTAAGGACATCACACACATCCATACCCGAGGCAGGATTCGAACCTGCGACCGTAGCGGTCGCTCGGCTCCAGACTGTAGCGCCTAGAACCGCACGGCAGGGGTGTAGTGGATCCCACCTTCCCCCTGATGGATGATAACGCACGGCCCCACTGAGCTGCTATCGTGGAGGAGTACCTTGAAACAGAAGATGTCAGGCGAATGGAGTGGCCTGTCTGTTTTCAGTGTGCGTAATCATTAATTAAAGTTACTTCACATGACAAAATGAACGTCTGACAATAAAACATATTCTGACATACAATATGTAGAATTAGACCCATACTTAAAATCCACATAAAAAGTGCAAATAGTAATAATGGGAAACTCCTAGCCTGACAAAGTAAAACACACAATTGTGTAATAGTCAGTATAAAAAATTTGAAAATAAAATCATATCTATTAACCAGAACCTTCCAGCTTAACAAAACATTTGAATAATAACCGTAAACATAAGGTAATTAACGAAACAGTGGCTATTAATTAAGAAGTCGATAACATATCCGGAGTGGGATCTCAGTGGCACCGCCTCTTAGCTTCTCTGTATGAAGTCCTTGATTTCATGTGACAGAACTTTCAGAGAAGGCCCAGTCTCCAGTCGGCTGGTGGGTGACCGGCGCTCACATCACACGCCAAGCTTCTGCGGCGCTGTTCGAACTAACAGCCTTCTGAATATATCAGCATAAGCGTTCTGGTTAAACTCATTCTTTTCAATCAGCAGTAATTATGGTTGCTTTTTTCTTTGTACATAAATCTTCGTTTCCTCGAGTAGGTTCAGTAACTGAATCTTTTGCACCCTATGCAAAACTTTTATACTATCTTCTGTGTTCCCTGTCGAATATTCTTCTTTATCCAAATGTGTACAAAACGCGCTCTTATTTTGGTTATATGTATGCTCTCAAAAACGAGTCTTGAAATTCCTTCCCGTCTGACCGTCTGACAGTCCTGGAAGCTGATATTACAGACACCAGATTATCAATATTTATCGCTGTTGTCAACTTTGTGGCTTAGTCAAGAAACAATTGTACCTTTCGTTTGAAATCTAATTTTAACTTTCGCTTTTCTGAAAGTTGGTGCAATTCTGTCGGAAAACTCACCATTATATGACATAGCAACAAACTTCATGCCCCCTGGATCTATTGCGTCCCTCATGCCACGTATTTGTGAATTATTATAAAGGTTCAGTACATCACGCTCCTTATACCCGTTTGCCTTCGCTACTTGCCAAATCAGATTTAATTCTTCCACTTCGTCGTTAGAGGTGAGTGGAAGTTTTAGCATCCTGTTTTGAACAGTCTCCTGCTGACATGTAGGGTCCATGGATTCATGAGGTTGTCTCCATACCCGTGCACGTCCATCCGCTCGATACAATTTGAAACAAGACCCATCCGACCAGGCAATATATGTTGACGGGCCCAGTCGATGCGTCAATATTTGTGACGTGTAGTCACCAAGGCTACAGCAGTGCGCCTTCGACTCCGAAAGCCCATATCGATTATGTTTCGTTGAATGGTTCGCACGCTGACACTTCTTGATGGCCCAGCATTGAAATCTGCAGCAATTTGCGGAAGGGCTGTACATCTGTCACGTTGCGATTCTCTTCAATCGTTGTTGGTCCTGTCCTTGCAGGATCTTTTTCCGGCTGCAGCGATGTCGGAGATTTGATATTTTGCCGTATTCCTGACATTCATGGTAACTCGTGAATTAGTCTTAAAGGAAAACACTCACCCAATCGCTACCTTGGAGATGCTATGTCCTATCGCTCTTGCGCCGTCTATAACACGTTGAAACTCACTTAAACCTTGATAACCTGGGACTGTACCAGCAATAAGCGATCTAAACAATTGTGCCAGACACTTGATGTGTTACATAGGCGCTGACGACCGCAGCGCCGTATTCTGTCTCTTTACATATCTCTATATTTGAATACAGTCCGCAGCTCGTGGTTTAGTGGCTTCTGAATCACGGGGTCCCGGGTTCGATTCCCGACCGCGTTGGAGATTTTCTTTGCCCGGCGACGGTGTGTTCGTGTTGTCCTCATCATTTCATCATTCTCATCATAATTCGCGACAGTGGCAAACTTGGACCGTGTAAAAACTGGGACTTTGTACGGGCGCTGATGACTGTGCAGTTGAGCGCCTCACAAGCCAAACTTCATCATCTGTACCTGAATATGCATACCTACACAGTTTCTTTGGCGCTTCAGTGTATAATGCATAGTTTAAAGTAAAGTAACATGATACATATTGTCATATCTTATAATATGGCACAACCCATCGTAGCATCCAACATGGCATTTATCATGTTGTGCAATATGACACAACCTGTCGTTAAAGCTCAGTATGCAAGCATCCCTGCTTTGGGTATTTCTTATTACAGATGCACCCCCAGTTTCGGATCTCTCTGTCTACAAACACGCAAATTTCTATATATTTGTTCTTACTCCCCATGCCATACATGTAACACGGGGTGGAAACTGTCCCCTAGGGTCGAGGTTAGTAAACTTTTTCCACAGATGGCCGGATAACTAGTACAATGACGAGCGTGGGCCGCATCATCCTATACAGTATCTACATAGCACAATTTAAAACCGAATGTGACAAGATTAATGTACTTAGCAGCCATAAGGTCTCCGAATGTGTCAAGTTCTCATGCTATTCTAAACATGACATTTAAGTTTAAATCGTATCACTACTTCATACGTTTTATCAAGCACATTGAAGTACCGCCGGGAGGGCCGGATAAACTATCGTGGGCCGTAGTTTGGAGACCCCTGCCCTAAAGGAAAGAATTCAATCTCCCCCCCCCCCCCCACCCACCCATACTAGAAATTAAAAAAATTGTTTTAACGTCTTCCCCAGCAACAAATCTCCCCCCACCTCTCAAATTTTATCCGTCCACAATAACTTATTTAGATAACACATGTATGCTCTCCAGCCATGTCATATTATATATTGTTTAATATAGCTGGGTAATCCTCTGGTTATTGGACGCAGGATCGGGGACTTCAGTCCATAAATTGGAAGACGAAAGTATGCCAAGGTCTTGCAGCTAGGAGAGCTCACTGTTCTGGGGAAGTAGAGTTAACGAGTAAAAAATCCCAGATATGTCAAGAACTTTTGATTTAAATGTCTTCGAAACTATCAGATGAGTTGAAAAGCTAGTTCTCCTCTTTTCCATCCTTAACTTTGCCCAAGACAAATTCGCCCTTTTCGTGATATGAGTGGAGCATTTTTCATTCTTGTTCCCAACTTTTGCTCTAACAAAATTTTGACATTAGGTCGCTATAGCTTGGTAACCGATGGAGATACTGGATTTTTTTTTGACTTGGGAAACAGCTGATCCGTAAAGGGTTTTTCACAGTCTTTCGAACCCCCGTTGCTTGATAAGAGCATCGTTAGTCTGGATCCTCAGCGATTACCTGCTTCTGTGGTTCAACCAGTCCAGTATAGGCTACTGTGCCCTCAGAGAACACAAGCCTCACCTCTACGCCGAAGTCACATGACCGTGTTAGGCTTCTGTTTCATTTTACATCTGGCACACACGTTTAATATTTGTTCTCAACCCACTTTATTGGCTGGCTCTGAGCACTATGGGACTTAACTTCTAAGGTCATCAGTCCCCTAGAACTTAGAACTACTTAAACCTAACTAAGGACTCACACACATCCGTGCTCGAGGCAGGATTCGAACCTGCGACGTAACGGTCGCGCGGTTCCAGACTGTAGCGCCTAGAGCCGCTCGGCCACCCCGGCCGGCCCCACTTTATTCAGTAAGAAACATTAACCATAATAATCTGAGATTTTTCCAACCGCTCTAATGTGGAAGTTATTAAACCTAGAGAAAATATGTATGAAACACTTTTCGTGGAAACATTGCCTGTATTTTGATTTAATTTTGTAATGAGAGAATTTTCACTAGAAACCGCAACTTTCTAGACATTCAACAAAAAAGTCTCCACCCATGTACGCTCATCACTGGTGCTCTTACCCGACCTGTAACATTTTTAATATGTTGTTCATAGCTCTCCCCCTTATTGTTGTACAAAAGTTTGCAACTGCACGAGATATTCGACCTCTCTAGCTCTTCATTGACTGTATTATAAGACATTTCTTCTTTCCACAAAGCATTTTGTTGCCATTGCCAGGCTGAATTTTATGTTCTCTTTACTGTAGCCATGATATTTCATTTTCTTCCCAAATAGTAAACATTATCTACCGCTTTTAGTGTGTTATTCCGTACTCCCAGCCTTTATTAGGTGATGTACATCTCATAATCTCTCTGCAAGATTCTGTGCACTTCGTTAAGTGATTTTTCCAATTCTTTGACTTCTCAGAGAGAGTTACAATATCTTCAGCAGATGCCAAAATTTTTATTTTTTCTTCCTAAACTTTGTACCGTCTTCCACATATCTCCTTTACTACTGTTATTGACAACTCTACGTAGAGGCTGAACAATATAGTGGATTGGCTACAACACTGAATCACTTCCTTTTCAGTTGTATGTATGCATGTATGTATGTATTGAACCGGGGAAGTAGAAACGGAGAGGCTTCGTCCCACCGCTGCCCTCAGTGGTTCACAACCCCACAACAGGTCACAGCAGTACACCTTCCCCACCGCCGCCCCATACCGAACCCATTGTTATTGTGCGGTTAGGCCCCTAGAGGATCCCCCCCAGGAATGTCTCATATCAGACGAGTGTAGCAGCAAATATTTGCGTGGTAGAATACTTATGGTGCACACATACGTGAAAATGGTGATTGCGCAGCAATCGCTGGCACAGTGTAACTGAGGCGGAATAAGGCGAACCAGCCCACATTTGCCGAGGTAGATGGAAAACCACCTTAAAAACCATCCAAAGGCTGGCCGGCACACCAGACCTCAACACTAATCCACCGGGCGGATTCGTGCCGGGGACCGGCAAGCCATCCCGCTCGGGAAGCATCACATGAGATCGTGTGGCTAGCCGGGCTGGCCCCTTTTCAGTTACTCAGTGCCTCTCTTCCACGTCCTTCATGACTATCATTTCATGTATTTACACTTGTTACATCCAGAATTTCAAATAATGTATTCCAGTCAATAATGTTAAAAGTACTTCCTAAATCTACAAATGCAAAAATGTAGATTTACCTCTATTCAACCTATCTCCTAAAACAAGTCGTAATGTCTGTACTGCCTCAAGTGTTCCCATTTCCCCGCGGAACGGAGACTGCATAGCACCGAGATCAACTTCCGTTAGTAGTTCAAATGGTTCAAATGGCTCTGAGCACTATGGGACTCAACTGCTGAGGTCATTAGTCCCCTAGAACTTAGAACTAGTTAAACCTGACTAACCTAAGGACATCACAAACATCCATGCTCGAGGCAGGATTCGAACCTGCGACCGTAGCGGTCCTGCGGTTCCAGACTGCAGCGCCTTTAACCGCACGGGCACTTCGGCCGGCGTTAGTAGTTATGTCAGTATTTTGCAACTATGATATGTTAAACTGATAGTTCTGCAAAACTAACGTCCTGCTGGCACTAGCTTCTTTGATATTGAGACAACTACTTTATTCTTGAGGTGGGGGGGGGGGGGGGGGTCCATATCGCCTTTCTCGTACTACCTGTATGTCAGATGGCACAGTTTCGTTGCAGTTCTTTCCGTCATTGCAGAGATATCGCTCGTCATCGGAAACTGGTCCAGAATCATTTCAGAAGGAGAACAATCAGGATTTAGCATACCGCCGCCGACGAAATCGTAAGTGACGGAGCACAAGCTACCGGCAGGTTAGGATGAGAAAGATAATGTGCTGTTCCATCTAAAAGAAAGCAATCCAGCTTTGGTATCTAGCTAGCGTTCCCTGAGAGAGGGTAAAATAAAACGATACCACTAAGAAAAATTTCAGTTTTCTGAGGAAAACAACTGACATGATTTACGACCTCACCCGTTACAGTTCCCAAAAATAAAATAAAATAACATGAAGATTAAAGAAATTGCAATAAACCGGTGTGATGTTTTGGTAAGATAATAGGCATCCTATCGGGTAGAAGGGAAACGAATCTACACTCCTGGAAATGGAAAAAAGAACACATTGACACCGGTGTGTCAGACCCACCATACTTGCTCCGGACACTGCGAGAGGGCTGTACAAGCAATGATCACACGCACGGCACAGCGGACACACCAGGAACCGCGGTGTTGGCCGTCGAATGGCGCTAGCTGCGCAGCGTTTGTGCACCGCCGCCGTCAGCATCAGCCAGTTTGCCGTGGCATACGGAGCTCCATCGCAGTCTTTAACACTGGTAGCATGCCGCGACAGCGTGGACGTGAACCGTATGTGCAGTTGACGGACTTTGAGCGAGGGCGTATAGTGGGCATGCGGGAGGCCGGGTGGACGTCCCGCCGAATTGCTCAACACGTGGGGCGTGAGGTCTCCACAGTACATCGATGTTGTCGCCAGTGGTCGGCGGAAGGTGCACGTGCCCGTCGACCTGGGACCGGACCGCAGCGACGCACGGATGCACGCCAAGACCGTAGGATCCTACGCAGTGCCGTAGGGGACCGCACCGCCACTTCCCAGCAAATTAGGGACACTGTTGCTCCTGGGGTATCGGCGAGGACCATTCGCAACCGTCTCCATGAAGCTGGGCTACGGTCCCGCACACCGTTAGGCCGTCTTCCGCTCACGCCCCAACATCGTGCAGCCCGCCTCCAGTGGTGTCGCGACAGGCGTGAATGGAGGGACGAATGGAGACGTGTCGTCTTCAGCGATGAGAGTCGCTTCTGCCTTGGTGCCAATGATGGTCGTATGCGTGTTTGGCGCCGTGCAGGTGAGCGCCACAATCAGGACTGCATACGACCGAGGCACACAGGGCCAACACCCGGCCTCATGGTGTAGGAAACGATCTCCTACACTGGCCGTACACCACTGGTGATCGTCGAGGGGACACTGAATAGTGCACGGTACATCCAAACCGTCATAGAACCCATCGTTCTACCATTCCTAGACCGGCAAGGGAACTTGCTGTTCCAACAGGACAATGCACGTCCGCATGTATCCCGTGCCACCCAACGTGCTCTAGAAGGTGTAAGTCAACTACCCTGGCCAGCAAGATCTCCGGATCTGTCCCCCATTGAGCATGTTTGGGACTGGATGAAGCGTCGTCTCACATGGTCTGCACGTCCAGCACGAACGCTGGTCCAACTGAGGCGCCAGGTGGAAATGGCATGGCAAGCCGTTCCACAGGACTACATCCAGCATCTCTACGATCGTCTGCATGGGAGAATAGCAGCCTGCATTGCTGCGGTAGGTGGATATACACTGTACTAGTGCCGACATTGTGCATGCTCTGTTGCCAGTGTCTATGTGCCTGTGGTTCTGTCAGTGTGATCATGTGATGTATCTGACCCCAGGAATGTGTCAATAAAGTTTCCCCTTCCTGGGACAATGAATTCACGGTGTTCTTATTTCAATTTCCAGGAGTGTATAACGAAAATGTGCCGATCACATGGCAATTACTGTTTTTTTTCTTATACGATACATAGGTAACGGACGAAGGGCTGCAACCGCATACAGAAAGTTAAACGCACTGATGTGATACCTTGTGAGGGACACAACTATCGTTGACACAGTGAATTGTAGCCTTACACATATCTCGTGTTCTGGAACTTTCGGAACTGAATATACCTTTATTTCTTTGACAGGGGCGTTGTCTTGCTTCTCCTTCATTCAGCAATGCCGAAGCGCTGCCGCGCGGGATTAGCCGAGTGGTCTCGGGCGCTGCAGTCATGGACTGTGCGGCAGGTCCCGGCGGAGGTTCGAGTCCTCCCTCGGGCATGGGTGTGTGTTTGTTCTTAGGATAATTTAGGTTAAGTAGTGTGTAAGCTTAGGGACTAACGACCTTATCACTTAAGTCCCAAAAGATTTCACACACTTTTTTTTTTCTTTTTTTTTTTGCCGAAGCGCTACCAGTCACGTGTCATTATGCGAAGAAGAGAGTCATGATTCGAGTTTTGCGTTGGGCGGTCCCTTGTCGATGTGTCGCATCAAAATTATTTCAGTAATTTGCTAAAGTGAAGAAATATAATTTTGCAAAGGTGATACTGAAAAGTAGCAGTGATACGGGTTATTAGCGGAAGACTATACATGAAATCAGTGGACGAAAGAGTATTGTCGTTAGTAACTAGTGTCAGTTGACGGTACTTATTACCATCCGAACATTTACGGAATGGCTACAGTGGACATTTATAACCAGAAAGATTAATCCGAAAAAGCAGTGCAACAACTATAAACTTCAGTCAGATATGGATATTCATTTAAGTGTTAACACGAGCATGGTTGTGTCTAGCAAGCGTGTTGCATGCAAAAAATCAGTTAACGAAATGATACCTGCATGTACTGTTACCCTTTTGAACAAACATTTTTCTACTGAAATATTCATAGAGACAGGTTTTCGCTGTAGGTAATACGTTAAATTAGCAATGAAGTGTGTTCTCTCTTTTTAAACATTCCGTAAATATCTCCCATAGCCGCAAAATTAAACTATAAAAGAGGTAAAGCAGGTTACAAGCATTACGACGGTACAACCCTACTAGAACGCACATATTTTCCTGTCTGCCAAGGTAGGAGCAGAATACTGCTAAATAAAAGTACGCAGCTCGCAGGATACAAAATATGACGACGGATTTTTCTGCCCCAAAGGCAGCCTAGGACGGTAACGAAACTTTTATGCGCTCGAGCGCACATAAAACTTGTTTCTGTTTTTATTTTGGTAGTTGGAGGGGTCTTCAATAAGTAATGCAACACAGCTTTTGCTCGGCCAAATCCAGTTGAAAAAATGCAGAATCTGTTGCGGGACATCGTGGAATATTCCTGCTTCAGCCCCTACAGTTTCATTAAGTTCCGATAGGGGACGACCCTAAACATAGCCTTTAAAATAGCTTCTGTAACAGAGGTGCGTTCCGAGCAGAGAGCTGCCATTGAGTTTCTTTTGGCGGAAAATCAGAACTTCGGAGATATTCATAGGCGCTTGCAGAATGTCTACGGAGACCTGTCAGTGAACAAAAGCATGGTGAGTTGTTGGGTGAGGCGCCTGTCATCACCTCATCAAGTTAGTGCAAACCTATCTGATCTCCCGTGTGTCAGCTGACCACTCACAGCTATGACTCCTGCAATGTTGGAACGTGTGGACACTCTCATTCGACGTAATCGACAATCGAACACCTCACTACTCAACTGGATGTCTCTGTTGATAATGCTGACACACTCACCCCTGGTAGCGGTACTCAAAGGTGTGTGATCACTGAGTTCGTCGTCGCCTAGCAGAAGCCGATAAAGTCCAAGTGAGCCAGTCACAGGGCTCTAGAGGCACTAAATCTCCCCTCCTACACGATGGGGCAAGAGTTAAGAAACCTGCACCTCTGTAAAAAAAAGAAACTGCAATTACTGGCTTTTATAAGTTTTCACAGAGGGGGAAGAGACGATGTTCTCTGAAGTCACGTTGCTTCCCATGGCAAAAAGCAAACAAATCCATTCATAAGGATCTTTATCTAAATCGCCTGTACCTTGGAGCTTGTTAATCCTAGTTATGAGGTGTAATAAAGGTTCTATCTCCAAACGTTTCTAAGGCACAGGGTTTTTCTTATAGAACCAAAGCGGTGGGGTGGGGTGGGGTTTGGGGGGAGTGGTTCAGTGGCCTATTTGAATGACTGGTGAACACATAAACTTCTGTAATTTTAATACACGTGGCTCTACACCCAATGCTCTGTTTATGACTCCACTGTGTAGACTTGTTCCTTTAAACCGTCGCCCCAGCCCAGGCCTTCTGCTGCCACCTCAGCAGGTATCGTGGCATTGTTCTGCTTCTGACGTATCTCGACAAGGGGCTGCCCTGTCTGCCCTGTATGGCTATGGGCCTGTCCTGCAATATTTACTGAGGGATGGGCTCGCCGCCAAATGCTTTCAACTCCCAATGTGCCGTTTCTACGAGCTAATCACCATAAAAATACCTACAAGGCTCCATCAGCATCTGCTCAGGCTGTTATCTCTCTAGAGTCTCGCTCAAGGTGCATCAGGTTGTAATAAGATCTTTAATAAGTTTCTGTATGTGGAAAACAGATGAGACAGTAACTTGTCCTCTCTCAGAAGTATCAACTAAACATCTCCCCCTCCCATTTACCTATTTTTGTGCTAATTGATCTACTACTCCATGAGGAAGCGTATTGTTATGTTAATTGATTTATGATCCCTATGTGCTTGATTTATGACCCCTGGGGATAATCTGTTCTTCTGAACCTCCCCCCCCCCAACCACCTCCCTCCCCCTCCTCTTCCCCCACCCCTCTGGGAAAAGGGAAACTTGTTCATTTCTGTGCTACTCATCCCCCTCCTGAGAAATCTTCCACAATTTCTCTCCCCTTCCCTCCTCCCAGGGAAAATTTCCAAGAAAATCGCTTAGTCTGTGCACAACTTTTTATGTGGAAGGTGCAAGTATTAGCCTATCCAGCACCTGTGTGTCCTAATTGTGTAATTATACTGCTGTGAATTGGAGGTGTTGTCTAGTTGGGAAATTTTTGTACATATGCTCAACTTGACGTGGAGAGATTGACTAAGTTAGTGCACAAGGCGACCGCCAGAGGACATCTCAGAGCCTCAACCGTCGTCCCCTCCTTCCCCACACCTCCCAAAAAAAGTTGGTGGCAAAAAGGCACAGTCTGCAATGGACAGAAGGGATCTCACAATACAAATTGAAATCAAAGTCAATAGTGATAATATATTGTTCAGTTCAGTTAGCACATTCTTTATTTGAACGGTTTGTTGGAGACAGTGCTCCCGAAATTGGGTAGAGCTCATGTCTGCACCCCCTATGGCCCAACTTCCCATGATCTAATAAACGTAAGCGCTGAGAAATGGAATGAAGCGCGGTATATTAGTCCCCATTTTGGATCGTCTGTGAGTGTGTCAATCTTTCTGGCCCTGTCACATAGGTCAAAAACCACACAATGCCCTAATTACAGACCACGGATTCTTAATACCGCCAAACACGGACCAAATGTCAGCCTCCTTTGAGCTCATGGCACAAAAGAAAACAAAAACTCTGATGTCGGTATTTCTTTGACATTTGATACCGGCAATCCTCTCTCTCAAGAGGCTACTTCCTTTTTGTGTGTGAACCAATGTCTCCAGATACGTAGATGGAGGTTTCCCTCTGTCTTCGGAATTATGTGTTGCTACTGGCTATTTCTGGGACAAAGGCAGAGCTCGTTACAGGTTAAGCCGCAGCTTGGAGTCGGCTACTGGCCGCATACGCTGCGAGGCAAGTAGGTGTGGCTTAGATATACAGTTCTAACTGCAAGTCCACCACAAATATAGGCTATTCCCAGTTTAAAAAATCCAATTTATTCAATCCGAGACAGGGATGTTGTTGTCAAAAATGGTTCAAATGGCTCTGAGCACTATGGGACTCAACTGCTGTGGTCATTAGTCCCCTAGAACTGAGAACTACTTAAACCTAACTAACCTAAGGACATCGCACACAACCATGCCCGAGGCAGGATTCGAACCTGCGACCGTAGCAGCAGCGCGGCTTCTGACCGGACCGCCTAGAACCTCACGGCCACCACGGCCGGTGACGTTGTTGTCCATACACCTCGAATTTCTCACGCTAAATGCAGATTCCTCCCTTTTATACGAGTTATTTTGAAGACATTGCTAAAATACCGTTAACCGTAGTGAAAATCTTGTACAACAGTATCGCACGTGGTATATTCCTCTAACTATTCGCTCATCAGGTAAAACGATATCTGTTCTTATCAGCTTAGTATCTGCTACGTCCCGTATCACAAGAATAGAATATTAAACTCATTTTTTCCTCATGGCGGAATGCTGAGAGCATGCTCTTCCTCTGTCAAAGGATGCCTCCTCACTTAAGAACTCTCTTAAAGTAACAAAATGATTGTCACGTACGAAGTCTCTTAAGGTAGCAGCACAGTGGAGCTGTAAATATCAGGTTTGTTCTACTATCACTTTATAAATTCTTTAATATAGTTTACTTTAGCACGATGGTCATCTCTCCCGGTGTAGGTGAGAGATTGCAATTTCTCTAAGAGAGCAGACCGCAAGAAAAATCTCCTAATTACGGTTCATATCCATCGTACTCTAGCCCTCGTTTCCACCCACATAGTAGTACATCACTGACACCAAATTAGTTGACTAAGTATTAACACTTATTCATGAGAGTACCTTTGGATGCTCAGTAATTGTTATCCAGCAGTCGGATTACTTCGCCAGTTAGCTCTAACAGGAATTCCCGGAATGAAGGACGATGTTTTTTTCGAGGAATATTATTGATAAAAGTTAGAGATCCGACACTTGAAGCTGACCGCAGTATGGTTCTACTGCCGCCAACATACATTTTGCATAAGGACCACTATGATGAAAGACAAGGGTATAGCATTCGTATAGAGGCTTGTATTTTTCTTTTGCTCTGTTTGCGTCAGGAATACGAAAGCAAATGACCAGTAGTGGTGCAGGGTACCCTCCGTCACACACCATACGATGGCCTGCGAAGTAAGCATATTGATGTAAATGTGAATTTAGTCTAGCTATTAAGATATCACTCCTTCCATTTACAGGCACACAAAATTCTCGGAGGAAAGTTATCTGTTACTTATTGAGAAAACAAAAGACGGAACTAACGCTGCTCATTCTTTCTCGGTAAAAATCTTCACATTAGCTCTTAAAATTTTCTCATTGCAGTCACCGTACGAGACGAATGTGTGTGGTTGTAATATGCTTGCCCACAACACTTAAAGGAAGCAGTACAGTGCTCACCTCTCAGCTCCCCTCCCGTCAGAGTATCACTTATCTGCCGTATTCTAACGCGTCTTCCAGTCTTCGATATGTAGCATTTGAGTACACGTAACTGCGAAGAATAAGGAATGTCCGCTGCCAAGTCACAGAACCCTGCTAATTCTCTCGAAATCCCTTCACATTCCGACAGCATTGTCCAGTTAGTTAGAAGGCTGTCTCGTCCGCCATCTATCACTGACTAGGAGCGAGCTATCACAACGAGAAAATTTGCACACTAAAGTACAGGAGGAAATTCACAATCATGGAGAGTATGCGCTCACTGAACACAGAAATTCCAAGCATAAAACCTACAAATCATCGATATCGAATGATGGTATATAAATGTCCTCCTGTAAAAGTCCTAATTCCCTTTATCGTAGTCCTATGACTATCATGCTGAAAATACGATATTGTACTGCCGTCAGAGTTTTCATTGACAACACAGAGCCTCTCACTCTTTCTCTCTCTCTCTCTCTCTCTCTCTCTCTCATAGTTGTAAAATAAAATCCAATGAAGTAAGGCTACGAAATATAAAAACTTCACTAATGTCACCTGGTAGAGAACTCGATAATATTTTGCGGCCACTCTCTCTTCCGATAATCGAAAACTAGTACCGACTGCATGTTGACATCGAGCAGATATGGTGGTCCCATTAAAGATACACGTATTGGTCCACTGGAGCAGGTCACCAGTGATCGAAGTCGCTTCCACAGACCTGTATAAAGTTTTCTCGCCTGCATTGTGTTAACACCATGTCCCACAGACTATCAGTCACAAGAGACGGTGCCCGTCTTATTCCTTCTTGAGCACTTTGATGCACTTATTCTAACACATATACAACAACTGAATGGATCGCTTGTTTGTCACTGTGCAAGACGGTGTGTTTCAATCCCTAACGAAAAGTATTTACAGTGTGCTTCTCTGTAATCTTTACCAGTCATTAGCATACTGAGTCAGCCGGCCGAAGTGGCCGTGCGGTTAAAGGCGCTGCAGTCTGGAACCGCAAGATCGCTACGGTCGCAGGTTCGAATCCTGCCTCGGGCATGGATGTTTGTGATGTCCTTAGGTTAGTTAGGTTTAACTAGTTCTAAGTTCTAGGGGACTAATGACCTCAGCAGTTGAGTCCCATAGTGCTCAGAGCCCCCATACTGAGTCAGCTTACAAATACTTCACACAACACTTGCTGCATGGTTTTTTAACAACATTCTGCAGTACATCTACTGAGGTAATAGGAATACATGCAAGTTATCTGCTGTCTTCGATGCTTTCCTAGAAAAAGAGGACCATCTGCCTCAAGACTGATATGGATTGCGTTAAGGAATGATAGGAAATGGATGGAGTAATCGTTTGAGAGGGAGTTGTAACGAGGTAGGATTTAAAGGTAGACCGTTGATGAATTCGACAGTGAGACAGAGATGCCGCGTTAGGGTATTTATTGCACATTTAGTCATTTTTCCTGTTGTTTCCTCGGCCTGTATCAGTTGTGTGTTATAACCTGTGTTCGACTTGTATACAGTTGCATGTTCTGTATATGACTTAGAGCGCTATCTACCGACAATCATTAACAGCAGACTTCCCATATCACAGTAAGCACAGGAGTCCCAACGTATATGTTGGGAATAACGTCCAATAAAGCGATGGAATACCTATTTCACCACTGTCACCTAAAAGAACGAAAATGTATGCAAAGTGTTCCATTTCCCTGCCATATTTTGGACGTAAAACGAGTCTTCAGTTCAATAACAGCAGTGATAGTAAGTCCGGGCAGGTTTCTGTGAGGAATGCAATCCCTGTGTAAACATATTTTGCTTGAAATATGTTGTGTGTGGAAGACACTGTGTTCAGCTCATGGTGTTAGTAATTTCACGTGTCCAACACAGCTGCTATGCACCTCTGGAAAGCTATATAGTGCATGTATCACAAAGACGCTATGTTTTCTTTTCCTTTGGTGTAGAAGGTAGTAGTTTTATTATCCTATACTTTCTCGCCATACTGAGTGGGACAGAAGACTTGCAGATCGAATGTATGTCAGGTGTTGGAAATATCTTTCCCGAATTCCACAGGACTAATATATCAGAAATTACATTGCTTAAACATTATAGCGTTGAAACCTTCTAGACAAGGGAAGGCAGTATTCGGTTACGATTGTGGACGGGGCCGTAATCAGTTACTATTCGTTGCCTTTTACAATTACACACATTTATTTTTAAAACAATAATTCCTGACTCAACAATAAATAAAAAATACCACACGTTATTAATGATGGAATAAACAACTGTGTAAATAATAGTGTTTTCCATGCGTTACAATTTAGCGTATCACCATAAAATACAGATACAGATAATGTAAAAAAGAAAGCCAATGTGATCATAGCTGAAGGCCTTACACGCCAAGAATGGCAATAAATTAAGAATGTTTAAGAACTCGCTGTAATTACAACTTACAGGTATTGAAAAAATAAAAAAGTAAGTGGCCAAAACCACAGAAGAAGTTATCAGACGCCAGGAATGGCAGTAAATAAAGTTTTAAGGCTTACAGCTAAAATACAAGTATCGAATTATTTTTTCAAAGCAAATGACCACAATCACGGCTGAAGACCTTACACACCACGAACAGCATATATATAAAAATATTATAAATTAGATACCTGCTGAAAAGAACCAACTACAAGCAAAGGTTAATTAAAAGAAACACCAAACGGGTGAAATAAGATGATGGTAACGTTGTAACACAACCGTTACACTGCTAGATTTATTCCAGAAGGCGACCGGAACTAACAACTTGACACACGTAACCTTTAATGTAGGCATTACAAGGTATGATAATAAATAATACAGTAATAAAAAACAAGGACAGTCACAGATGGTGCTCCAGGAATCGACCTCTGAGAAGGTCCGGCAACAAGCACTTTCACAAGCAAAAATGGTCAAACGTGTGATAAATCTTATGGAACTTAACTGCTAAGGTCATCAGTCCTAAGCTTATACACTACTTAGCCTAAATTATCCTAAGACAAACACACACACACACACACACATCCATACCCGAGGGAGGACTCGAACCTCCTCCAGGACTAGCCGCACAGTCCGTTTTCGCAAACGATGAGATAGGCAGCTAAGAGTAGCATTCACTTCACAAGATGCTAATTCAGACAAATGGCAGCCAAACGAATGACTAATGATAGTATTGCTGCAGCTACCAGACGTCCAATAAACGAAATGCAGGAATGGAACAACACGCCAAAGCCAGAACCAGCGGACTGCTCTACGCCCCCAGAATAGTGTTCTTAGAGTGCCCGGAACGAGAAAGAAATCACTACCACCAGAGTAGAAGAATCACTAACGGCCTACAATCAAGGAAGCTGTCGAAACTACACACGTTACAGGACAGTAGCGGCAAGGCGAGTGAACTTACACTGCTGTTACATACAGTAACACCCAGGACAGGTAACTGGGGCGTTAGGGGGCACTACGCAGGAAAGATACCGCTGGTTGAACTAAACAAATTGTAACAAGCTGAAGGCGATAAACAGTAATAAGAGGTATAGGAAAGCTAATCAGATCCGCTTTCCCCAAGCACTGCACTCACTGCTCTTCGCCTCGGCTACACTACAAACAGCAACACGAATCCAAGTCACTGGAGAATCGCGAGATGTCACAGTGGTGGAGGTTTCTCTACTTGAATTGTAATGCACTCATCTTAAAGCCTGCAGGATCTGGTTTATGGCGAGGTCGTGCACCCTCGTGACCACCGCCCTTCCATCCGGCAGTCCATGCGTGTCTCCAGCGGTCCTGGCGTGTTCTGGCACTGCGCAGCTCTGGCTCCTCCTGAGTCCCCAACCGAACTGCTACACTCACACTACACGGAAAAACAACGATGTCACACCAAAGTGTTTGGCCTCACAGACTGAACATTCAGAATAACAAGACAATTGCAAGAAGAGGTCAACGTAGTGTACTCCTGAGAATAAGCGGAACCTTCAACACCATGTCAGTAGAGGCACTTGGCGTTGTGATGGGGACCTGCCCTATAGACATAACAATACGTTACAGAGCTGCACTTTCCTGGCTTAAGAGGGACAGGCTCGATAAAGTCACCGAAATTATGGGAACATAATGAACAAAACACAAATGAAACAAGGGCGGATTCAAACATTGCAGAGAGAGTGGGATGCAACCGATAAGGGTCACCGAGTACATTCTTTCTCTCCTGATGTACACGAAAGACTACATCTGAAACATGTCGAACCAAGCCAGGGGATGGTCTATTTTCTGACAGGCCGCGGGCCGTATCCGGTACATTTAAGCTGTATGGGACTAACTAGCGATGATGTATGCGGAGAAACTGGGACACCAAAACATGTCATACTGCTGTACAACACGCTAGCACAAGTGAGACCTGTACAGAATGACAGTGACATCGCCAGAATAATACGTAATCCCGATGACTGGAACACAATAAATAGCGTAGCAGATATTGTATCGAACACTCTGCACGAGGAACACAAGCGCCAAAACTCATATGGAAGGAGGCGTAGATAAGCACAAACAACACAACAAACCACATGGAAGGGCACAAACACGACCACAGATTCCGAAACCGAGGAAGGAACACTAAGTGAACATGACTCAGAAGGGACCAAAACCAACAATGTATGACATTAAATGCCACAACACAGTCACAAACAACACAACAATCATAGACCGGCACTATATACTAAGACTGTAGTTATAAGGTAATGTCGCTTGGGAGGAGAAGGCTCGAAGAACTTTTATTCCGAGGCTACTCCTCCCCAATGGCATCCTGCATAGTGTTTAAAGTATACTGCACACAATCAGTGTTGTATTGCTCGTCTTATTGTGTGCAGACAAAAGTATATTCTCTTCTCTATTCAAAGCTATAATCAGTAAATTTCGTATATCAGCAATGTATTAAGTTATTTAAGGAATAATGCATTCAAGTAGCAATGAACTCTATTCTATATCAACTAACAAGTTACTAACATAAGTGTATTTCTCATGTGAACCCAAAATTCATGTATTCCATGCATGAAGTGCTCAAACAGCATTTAATCTGTATAATCTGTGTAAACATACATTAGCACAAACCATTTCAGTTGAGAAAAGCTCGAGGTTGTACCGAGACCTTTTCATCTGAAATAGATAGAAATAGGCCATTACTAACCAACATGCTCTCTCTATATTACAAATTATTCTTAATCACGCTCATTGTGTTACATTTTCTTTTTTATATTTCTTTGATATTTGCATTCTATAAATTATATTCTCATCAACTAGGTAGTAACAAATTATATGGAACCATTTTAATAATAATTTTAATAATTGTTAAGCATTCAACTCGCTGTAACCTCACAGAAATCTATATATATTATGTTCTTTACATTATTTTTAAAAAAAGCATTAACATCTGTATACCAATAATACTGTGACAATGAGAAGTCTTTGCTATTAGATTCAGAAGAATCCGACCCACCTTACATTTCACGGCGGTGGGTTACTCTGTACTGTTAATGAAACAAATAAATAAATAAAATAACCCCAAAGAAAGGGCAACAGTTACTACATATCGATAACCGCCGCTGCTGCCACTAGCGGACAGGCAATTCTTGCGAAACGAGTGGCGCTGTTCAAGATGAGACGAAGACAAACAACCACACCCATGCCAACTAGAGGATACGGTCTGGCCCCTCACAGAGGGCGGAAACCTACAAACAGCACTAACGCGAGACGCAGCGCGGCTCAAGCGTGTTTAAGTGCAGAACCATGTAGCCTTAGAAGTGTGTGTTCATGTTTTCCAATAACTTTTTATCTTCCCAGTGCCTTCTTGGTATGGAATCCAAACACTGCAACAATACTACAGAAGTGCTAGCACAAGTGATTTACGTAAAATCTTTCAAACTCTTTCTGTCTGGAGCTACACAAATCATGTGTTTCTTGTTTTTCTTACCCATCAGCTATATTACCACAATACTCTTAAATGTATCAGGCTCATATCCACCACACACCAATAAGGAGTGGTAAATTCCTCAGGAAGCATGCATCTAGAGAGATCGTGTGTAATTTGACGGGTGACGTTAGTAGGGTTGGTAGAGAACAGTCTTCGCAGAATGACAGTTATAGTATTGAAATGACAATACCGGTTCATGTCACTAATGTCAGATGGTTGTTTCAGTTCGAAGCACATATTAAGCTCTTTCCAAAAGCAAAACATCGAAGTGTATTGATTTTTGATACTCAGCTCGTTCTGTTCATTCTCGAGACGTCGAATGTAGCGTGTATAGTAATTATTACGATTACCCGTATCTCCCTGTTTGGATGTAAGTCACAAAGTATTCTTACATTCATAGGAGGCTACTTCTCGTCAGCACCAAATTAAATCGGAGACAGTTTTGCAGGAAGGGTTGCTTAAAGGACCTAGCAATAGTTGCAAGATGAGTAGAGAGACCATCTAGAGTTTTGTTCAGGATCTACGAATGTTAATTTTGAAACGTCTATCCGCATAGGAACAGATATGTAATCGAAGTAAAATCTTGCGGAATTTATTAAGTGTTTCAGCTGACGAACGTAGTTTTAGCGTCTCCTCTCTGCTGATGGCTGTATCCTACATTATAAAACAGTATTTGTGTCATGTGATGTCGGCAGTGTAACAGGGTTCACGATATGTCCCCATGTATACAACACTCGCAAAGTAGTGGATAGAGTTGTCTTAGCAGTGATACATAAACTGAGAATCATCCTGCAATGTCCTTGGCTGATATCGTTATCAGATGAACATGTTAAGGCGTTTAGTTGACATGGCAAGTCATCGAGAGTGGTGATTTGGAACACGGCTAATTGAGTAAGTTGTGTTTGAAGTGAAGAATCTGCGCTAGCAGAATATAAATGCGGAAAACACAAGTCCGATAAGTTTATTGTACCCACCAAAACGAAAGAATAATACGATATCGAAAAGGACAACGGACTCGATACCAATAGCGGATCGACACAAACACAATACAACAAATAATAATAATAAAAAAGACCCGCCTCTTGAGGGGAGCCAAGACAAACAGTTCTACAACGTCAAGACGTTCGCCGACTATACCAAGAGATTGGCCAGCTAGAATAGGCGTCTGGCCGTGGCTGCCGGAGCGGCACCTCTGCATCCTTCTAAGCGGTGCTTCAAGCCGTATTGTGGCGGCAGTGCGCCTCCTTATAAAGCCTGTTGGCGGATGTATCTGCCACAAAAATTTGCGATCACGTGCCTGGCGGAGCAAAGTAGTTCTTAGGCTAGCTGCGACCTCTGGCGAAGCTGTTCTGCAGGCTCCGCGAACATGTAGCGGTTGATGGAGACCTAATGGCGTGTTGTGCTGTGGCCGCCGGTAAGTCTTTGTTTTGACAACACAGACAACGTAGGTTTACCTGGTGAATATACACTCTGTGACGTTTGTACGTAAAATGGGAAGCCGATGCAGTGGGCGCTACGATGTCCGAAGTGTGCGGCCACAGCATAAAGTACGGAAAACCTGGTGAAATTACGAAAATTGATGGAAAACCCGTAAAACTGAGGCAAATGCGACAAAAATGTGAACGAGTGAGGGTAATTACATGCTCGGTGTATGGAAATGATTCGATTCCTCTACCAGTGCGATAGACAAGTGATGATACTTACTGTCCTTGGTTCTACATGCAGCTGTGAATTATAAGTCATAAAAATAAAAGACGCAGATTCGTTCATGAAGACGACATAGGACACCGAAACAGTGATCATGCACGTGGATTGAATATACACTGCCAGTATGAGGAATCAATGCTCTTGGTCTCTTCTTGCATTTATATGTATATTTTTACTCCACAGGCTATCGTACCGTGTGTGACAGAGGGTACCCTGTACCACTACCAGTCATTTCCTTTCATTTACCCTCTCAAATAGAGCGAGAGGAAACGACTTTATACGGGTGCTAATTTCCCATATCTTATCTTCGTGGCCCTTACGCGAAATGTGTTGGTGGTAGTAGAAACTTTTTGCAATCAGCTTCATAAGTCGACTGTACAAACTTAATCAATACAGTTTCCATGAAAAGAACTTCGTCTTCCCACCAGTGATGGCGAGTGTATTCCGACAGAACGATAAAAATTTCCGTCCAAACGGACTCTCATGATCAGTTTAATTACTTAGTCAATCAATTTGATATCAGTGACGTACCACGAGAGGTAGAGTGCGATGGATATGATTTTCGAGGTGGAGCGGTTATTAGGCTTTTTCTGTTACGGCCTGGTTCTTTAGTGAAATTTCAGTTTCCCACCTACACAGAGAGAGACGATCAACCTAATAAAATAAACTATATTACAGAATTTATAGAGCGATAGTTGTGCAGTCCTGATATTTACAACTCCTCTGTGCCGATACAGTACCTCAGGAGACTTCGTTGTTACTTTAAGAGAGTTCGAAAGTCAGGAGGCATACTGTGACAGTGGACGAGCATTCTCTTAGCACTCCATTAAGTGGCAAAATTGAGTTTAATACTCTATTCCTGTGATGCAGGACGTAGAAGATAATAAGCTTATAAGAACAGATATCCTTTAACTGATGAGCGAATACTTAGAGAAAATACACCATATGCCATAATGTTGTACAGGATTTTCACAACACGTAACGATAGTTTAGCGATGGGAAAACACATATATGCTCCAATTTCTTCTGCCTTCAAAATAACTCGTACTAAAAGGAGAAAATGGAGGCGTACGGACGGCAGCATCACTGTCTCGGATTGGGTGTAGTGAATTTTTTGAACTGGAGCGAGTCTGTATTGCGAGTGGCCTTGCAGGTAGAACTGTAAATCCAAGCCACACCTACTTATCTGGCAGTGTCTGCAGCCAGCGGCCGACAGGAAGCCGCGGCTTAGCGTGTGGCGACCAGTTAGTTATAAAGAGTGCTTTGCCATTTGGTTCTCGCTCATATCAGCGGGGACAATTCCTTGTGGTGGCACCCACCTGAAGGCTGAAAACCGACGTAGTCAGCATACTGGATGAGCGGTTGCAGAAGCAGACGTGTGTGTTGGATGAGAAGATTCAATATGATGAGCGTTTGTGCTGCGTGATTATTCTTCCTACGTAAATTGGCGGTCACTGTGACAGTCTCTCTGGCCTCTGAGTTTCTGGTATGACGGGAGGTGTGTATGCTAGTGCCAGCATTACGGATGCTTTTGTGAGCTCTCACGATCGGAGCGCACGCGATGACACACTGTCGTGACTGGCGCGGCAGCGGCTCTTCAGCATTCGTGGCACGCGCTACATGATATGTAATTGGAAGGTTTTTTCACCAGATACGTATGTTAAGTCTTAAGTTCGTGGTGCAGGAGGGTGCTTGTGGCCTAACATATCGGTGAATACAAGACCTGGCATATAGTTAACATTATGATCAACACTAAAGAGCCAAAGAAACTGGTACACCTGCCTAATATCGTGCAGGGCCTCGCGAAAGCACACCAGTGCCGTAACACGACGCGGCATGGACTCGACTAACGTCTAAAGTAGTGCTGGACGGAATAGGCGTCACGAATGCTGTAGGGCTGTCCATAAATCCGTAAGAGTACGAGGGAGTGGAGATCTGTTCTGAACAGCACATTGCAAGGCATCCTAAATATGCTCAATTATGTTCATGTCTGGGAAGTTTCGTGGCCAGAGGAAATATTTAAACACAGAAAAATGTCCCTGGAGCCACTCTGTAGCTTTTTTTGGACGTATGGGGTATCGAATTGTCCTGCTGGAATTACCCAAGTCTGTCGGAGCGCACAACGGACATGAATGGATTCAGGTGATGAGACAGGATACTTCCGTCTGTGTCACCTGTCAGAGTCTTACCTAGACGTATCAGGGCTCCCATGTAACACCAGTTGCACACGCTTCACACCATTACAGAGCCTCCACAATCTTTAACTGTCACATGCTGACGTGCTGTATTCATGGATTCATGAGGTTGCCTCCACACCCGTACGCGTCCATCCGCTCGACACAATTTCAAACGAGACTCGTCCGACCAGGCAAGATGTTTCCAGTCATCAGCAGTCCAATGTCGGTGTTGAGGAACCCAGGTGAGGCGTAAATCTCTGTGTTGTGCTATCATGAGTAGGCCTCCGGCTCCGGAAGCCCATATCGATGATGTTTCGTTGAAAGGTTCGCACGCTGATACTTGTTGATGGCCCAGCATTCAAATCTGCACCAATTTTCGGATGGGTTGCACTTCTGTCTCATTGAACGATTCTCTTCAGTAGTCGTTGGTCACGTTCTTGCAGATCTTTTTCCGGCCGCAGACTTGTCGGAGATTTGATGTTATTGCCGGATTCCTGGTATTCAACGTACACTCGTGAAATGATCGTACGGGAAAATCCCCACTTCATCGCTACCTAGGAGTGGCTGTGTCCCACAGCTCGTGTTCCGACTATAACACCACGTTCAAACTCACTTAAATCTTGATAACATGCCATTGTAGCAGCAGTAACTGATCTAACAATCGTGCCAGACATTTTTTTCTTGTCTTATATAGGAGTTGCCGACTGCAGTGTTGTATTCTGCCTATTTATGTATCTCTGTATCTGAACACACATGCCTATACCAGTTTCTTTGGCACTTCAGTGTATTTGTGGCAGAAATTCAAGTACTTGATTTGCATAATGTTTGCGTAGAAAATATGTTTCATTATGAAGGAGGACTATTGTAAGGCGGTCATGAGTGTTTTAAGTGATCTTTTTAACCCCTGTCAATTGTTAGACGATTTACCCACGTTTTTATATCAAAACTGCACAAGCTCTCCCTTTGTACCCAGCATTACCCAGTAGGAACACAGTATACTGAGGATAGAGGGAAACGTCCATCGATGTGTTTTGAGACATTGGTTCACACACAAACAGGAAGTAACCTCTTGAGAGAGGCGGTTAGTTGTTTGGTGGGAATTCCCCAGGTATCAAACGTCAAAGGCATGCCACTATAGATGCTTTTTTGGGGCCATGAGATCAATTGCGGCCAAAATCTGGTCCTTGGTTTGCGGTGTTTAGTATTGTAATCTGTAGTTAGGACATGGGGCAGTTTTTGACCTCCGTGGTGGCACTTAGACGATAGACACATGTACGAGCGACCCAAAACTATGGCTAATATACCACACTTCATCCCATTCCCCGGTGCTTACAAATGCTATGTAATGGTAAGTGGTGCTATAGGGAATGCAGATGTAGCCTTCAGCAAGTGGGGAGCCTTGTTTACTGCAGACTGATCAAATAAGGTATATGCAAACTGAATTGAACAATATATTACTTGTGCTGATTTTGATTTGAATTTCGTGTTATGAGATCCTTTGTCTCTAGCACAGAGTAGTTTTCCCGTCAGTTTTCTCTGGAAGGCTTGGGGAAGGAGGGTTCGAGGGTTTGGGATTTGGGACATCCTCCGGTGGTGGCATTGTGTACTAGCTCAGTCGATTTCTTCATATCAACGTGAGAAAACACACGATAATTTTCCAACAAGACAACACCTCCAAAATGCTGCAGTCTAATTACAAAATTCGGACATGTAGTTGCTAGACAAGCTAATATTTGCATCTTATACACCAACCGCTATGCACAGACTGATCAATTTGCCTGCCAAGTGTTTCTTAGAGAGGACGAGGGAAAGGAAGGCTGAAGGATGTCCCAGGAGAGGGACAGGTGGCTCAAAAATGAACAAGTATCCCATTTCCCAGAGGGGTGGGGGAGGAACAACGGCAGAGGTAGGGCTGCGTTTCCTCACAAGATCAGATTATCCCCAGGGGTCATAAAGTTACCCCCAGGGGGTCATGAATCAACTAACTTAACAATACCCCATCATTTTAATTTGCAGCTCCTTGTGTTGGCCGTGTTTGCATTTATAACTGTTGGATGTGAGATCCGCCAGTTATGCAAAACACCGTTTTTCTCAGTACCCAAACATGTTTCGGCACCCCTGTGCCATCATCACACTGTGTTCTGGTGAAGTGAAAAGTGTTTTACTACATTATTTGTGGAAAATATTTGTTATAGTTACGTGTGCATAACAACACCTCAGCATGATGCGGAGAATGGAAGTGCTTGCCACACGAAAACATGATAAGCTACCAGTACTAATTAACATACAAGTGATCCAGAAAATTCATACACACCAAATGTAAAGAATAAATATAAACGAAAACCCACTGATCATGGCACAGTGGTGCTGAAAAATGTTTGGGTACCGAGAAAAACCGGTGTTTTGCATAACTGTCGGACCTCACATCCAACAATTTTAACTTAACAATGTCAGTGGGTATCACAAATCAATTAGGAGAGCAATAGGTTAAGGAGAGGGAGAGGGGGTGGTTTAATTGATCAGTTTAATTAATCAGTATGTGAGTTTTACATAAGAAATGTTCCACAACGAACTTTACCCTTGTACTGTTTTACGCCATACGATCTAGAAACGATGTTAAGCTTATTGTTGTATTCTGTCCTGCGGCATGATTTTAGATCCCGAAACACATTGAGAAGATTATTGGCTCACTGTGGTGCTCATTGTCGTGATCTGGTTGACACAGTGTGTCATAAAAATTAGACACTAGTGGCACTTCTAAATTTGATAGCATTGCCACTCACCTAAATTCAAGAAATAAATCCAAAAAGTCGTTTTCAGATATTTTCATATCACCCTATCCTATCCAAATCTTTACGAACAGTGGTAATGGGTAATTTTATATGCACAACACTTGTATACAGGTAATATGTTATGTACCTAAGAAATTTGGTTGAAAATGCCCCAGGTGTTCCTAAGTTGTGCTCTAATGTCATCCACTTTTCATTTCCTCCCCTATAGGATGTAGGTGGTTCATAACCGCATAGTGCTTGCTTCCAGATAGTCAGTAACCATTAAACCTTGATTCTTTAAAGAGTCGAATTCCCATCTACAAAACGTCTTCTAATGAATGATTAGTTTACAAATGAGTTGATGTGCTAAATATTTTACATTAAGCACGTAAATAAGCAAAATTTTAAAAAATTGGAAATAATGTTTGAAGTTTGTTGGAAGAGGGGAAGCGCTTTCATTAACAATCGCTGGATGGGCATTCTCATCGTCATTTCTGCTCAATTTTAAGAACACGTAATCTTTCACGCGTTTCACTGCTTAAGATATGGAGTATGTGAGTACAGCTTGCGAAATGTGTTGCGAATAGAGTTAGTCGAAAAGAAATTATAAATTAAATAGTTATGGCTGGTAGGGTAGTTTTTCACTTATTTTAATATTTATGACGCTGTATCTCCTGAATGGCGTGTCGAAAAATGATATAATTTTGCTGGTACAATCGGAGGTGTATGTGGATACTGCGTACAAAATGTGACGCGAATAGAATTAGCGGCAAAGAAAAATCATAATTTAAAATTTTGTGACTGATGCAGGACTGTTACTGCATGAACAGCGAAAATTTGGTGATAAGAGATAAACTCCCTTCTTTTCATCCTTTTGAGGGCGTGTGAGAGACAAAAAGTTTCGTAATAGTTTGACATAAGGTGTAAAGTCTGTTGGAAGTAGATAAGTACTCCCACTCCCAAATTTCGCATGAACACAATCTAGGTATCTGCATGCTGTGCGTTGCGCTTATTTTTCACCACCATCCTTACTACTTTGAGACGTAAGTGGTTGTCATCCTGACAGCGCTTCTTCCCACATAGAAGTGATATGTGTACCAAGTTTTACTGAAACAGTCCAGCAGTTTAAGGGAAGATGTTGAATATACGTGCATACACACACATATTTTATTACACTTGGAGATTCTTGCAGTTGCTGTTATTGTTGTTATATGCGATTTTAGTGTTTCTCCGCCTATTCCACTGATGAATTCTTCTCGGGTAATCAGCAGAGTGGTGGCGTCGTCTTGTCGCAACGTTTCAATGAGTTTCATACCCAACATCTTCTGGCGAAGTGTCGGGATGCTCACTCACTCTCATCTTATACTATCCCCTCCTTGGGGAAGTGTGTGGGTGAGATTGTAGCCTTTCGACTTTTGCTTCTCTGTGTACTTGTGTGTGTGATTTTTTGGTGTCTGTGAAATGTGATGAATGTTCTGTATGAGTCTGGTACTTGACTGATGTTGGAGTGGTGATTGTTAGTTTGTGGGAGGGAGCGGGATTAGGGATTGGATAATGGAATTTTCTCTTCGACTTAATCGTCGAAGATCGTCATTGGGCGTTTGTGCTTATAGCGGGACATGTCATACCGACCTAGGGACTGGATGAGGACGTTTCCTGATATGGAAGAGCCCTCATAGAAGGCCCTTGACAGATCTTGGAAACGCTCTCTCAGGGGTGGGATTTCAGCTGCGGCGTGCAGATCATCGGTAGGGAATCCGAGGGGTAGATGCAGTGCCCTCCTGAGGACGCGGTTCTGCAGTCTCTGGGGTTGGTCCAGGTGCTGCTTCGCCGCATAACCCCAGACAGGGCATGCATATTCCATTACTGGCGGGATCAGGACATGATACACAATTGACTCCTACAGAGCAGGTAATGGAGCTGGTTGAGGATTGGATACAGGATGGACATTCTTTCCTGTGGACCTCGTCTATGTGGGGTTTCCACGTAAGACGAGAGTCCAAGGTTACGCCAAGGTACTTGGCGGTTCTGCGCCAGAGGAGTTGGGTTCCGTTTAGATAAAGGTGGAGGGGGGGGGGGGGAGGGGACGTTGAGGAGGTTCGCGCCTTCCGAGCGTCCGGGTAATCAGCATAGCCTGCGTCTTTTCAGAGTTGATAGTGATGCGCCAGCGACGAGCCCAAGTTTCTGTGTCGTCTAAAACCCTTTGTAGCCTATGGATGAACAGGTCCTTGTTTCGCATTTCTCGTGTAAAAGGCGGCGTCGTCTGCGTACTGTGCGGTGTGCACCAGGGGGGCCGTTGGTGTGTCTGCAGTGTACAGACTGTACAAACGGACCCTTGGACCGATACATGTGACATGAATACGCCTTTTGGTGGAGGTAGCAGTTTCTACTTCGACGGAGAAAGATCTAAAGATCTATCGGTGAGATAGCTTTTTATCTACTGTGTTCTGCATATCTGTATAACTGCTTGGCACGTCGTCAGGTACTGTAGGTCGGCCAATCGCGTTCCTCCGGAAGGGGGTACCGCGGCGGTAGTGGTGGAGGGTAAGGGGGGGGGGGGCGGCGCGGACCGGGGTCGAGACCCGGTGGCTGTCCAATATGTCTGCGGACGCCGCTGGCTTCAGATCGGAGCGTTCCTGGCGTATTTTGTCAGTTGTGGGATTCCACGCTGCACTGAGCTGAAAACCGCTATCCCTGTTTACTAAATTGTTGTGCAGACGTATCTCCACTGCCTCTTTGAAGATTGAGTCCCAGAAACCGTTGGGGCTGTACAGATTCTTCGGTTTTTCGAACTCGAAGGTGTGTATCTCGATAATGCTATGTTCTGCTACAGCGGACTTGTTGGTCTGTCCTAGTCGTACGTTCCTGATGTGTTTAGTACAGCGCTGGGAGATAAATCTTTGTGTCTGCCCGATATATTTCATCCCACATATGCACTCAATACTGTAAATGCCCGGCGTCTGCTGCCCCAGTTCGTCTTTGGTTGAGCCAAGCATATCTTTCACTTTTTTTTTTGTTGCGCGAAAGATGGTCGTTATTTCGTGCTTCTTTAATATTCTTGCGATCTTGGCCGTTGAGGCTCCAGCGTTTCGTCTTATTCTGGTTTCTCCTCTCGCCTCTTGTCTGCACGCAAGGCGTGTCTTATTTGTCTCACGGTATAGTCATTCTTACGGAAGGTTTCCCGCAGTTGTGCTAACTCATTCGGCAAACTCTCGCTGTCACAAATCGACCTGGGTCTTTGTACTAAGGTGTTCAGTACTGAGTTACGTTGTGCTGGATTGTGGAAGATCCGAGTATAGAGATATAAGTCAGTGTGCTTCAGTATTTGTAGGGGCCGTAGCTCACAATCAATTGATTGGGCTGGACATTCAAAAAAGAAATGTCTAGAGATGTATGATTTCTGGTAGGAACGTCTTGTATTCTTGATGCATTTGAAGCTAGAATAATATTAACGCACAGAAACTCGATGGCTGTGTGCTAAATCAGAAGAAAAGCAGCGGAAAAGTTTTCATGTGTGAAGGGACTTCACCTAGCTTGATCCAGCGAAGTGAACCCAAAGGTGCGCGGACCCAGCGTCAATAGCGCAGCCGCAACCGCAAGACACATATCGTCTCTCATTGTGTCTGTGTACACCTCGAAAAGCTTTGCCCTCTCTTCTTTGGTTGGCTTCGGATAACCTAGTGCACTGGCTACTTGTAGGTGGCCTGCCATTCAGCATGGTACCGTGGAACGCTATTACCACAGCAGTAACACAAGACATTGTCTCTGTTAATGTTTTTTGGTAAGGTCGATTATGTGCTTGGCCTGAGGGTTAAAATATCTCTCTCCGACCACTCTGGGCGTGGCGACCTCCCTCTCTCTTCCGGTCGCAAGAAGAGGTCATTGGATGTGAGACAGTGAAATGAAAACCGAAGGTCTGCGACAACTGACCATGGAATGGTTCCTTTCAAAAGACTTATCCCAATGGGAGATGAGACTACCAGTTCCTGTTTCGTAAAACGTGGCTGGAGGTTAACGGATCCAGAACCACGCTCACTCTTGCACTTCCTTGTCTTACTGAAACCGACGTTCACGCATAAGGTAAATGATGTAAAAATCACACCGTGAATGACACAAGCAGTACAGAAGATGTTGCAGTGTTTCCCAACGAAATAGCGGACGCGTAACCGTCGTTCGATTGGCAGTGTTGAAGGGGCATCGTTGTGCATGAGGACGATTCTGTCCGAGGGTATTCCGACAGCCTGAGGACTAACAGGGTAGCCAACAATGGGACTATCCCACATCTGCTCCTGCCACAGAAATCCAAAACTGTTTACAAAAGTACCTGTGAGGCCACGATGTGCGTCTTCTTCGATTGCAGGGGCCCCCTGCTCGTCGTGTTCCTCGAGCATGGAATCACAATCAGTGCACAGCGGTGTGAAGAAGTTTTGCAGGAATGACGTCGGACAGATTCATTCTTCTGCACGACAAGACTCGCCAGCACACTACCAATCGGTAGAAGGCTGCGCTTCACCAATTTGGTTGGCAAACACTGGAACATCCTCTGTACTGGTTGGATCATTCGCCGCATGATTTTGACATCTTTTGTGACCTGAATAAAGATTTGCATGGACGTCGGCTTCAGTCGGATGAGGAAGTGCAAGAGTATGTGCGGTTGTGGATCCTTCAAGGGCGACCACGTTCTACTACACAGAAACTGATTGTCTCGTCTCGCCGTGGGATAACTGTCGTAGGACGTGTAGTGAATCCATTTCTGAGGAATAATATATGGTCCCATTAGGGTGGGTGTCTGATTTTCATTCTACTGTCCCTTGTACGACACTATCTCCAACGCAGGACAGTGATCCAGGTGCCCCAAAAGTACTTTATGCTGTTTCCCTGTTACGTCCCTTGTTCACGTCACTGACTGCTTTAAAGAAGACCATCAAAACTATAAATGCATAACACTGTTTCAGTATCATACATCCAGATGTACGGGTTTGAATCAAAGTATAGATATCAGTTGTCGTTGTTGTGGTCTTCAGTCCTGAGACTGGTTTGATGCAGCTCTCCATGATACTCTATCCTGTGCAAGCTGCTTTATCTCCCAGTACGTACTGCAGGCTACATCCTTCTGAATCTGTTTAGAGTATTCAGCTCTTGGTCTCCCTCTACGATTTTTACACTCCACGCTGCCCTCCAATGCTAAATTTGTGATCCCTTGATGCCTCAGAATATGTCCTACCTACCGATCCCTTCTTCTAGTCAAGTTGTGCCACAAACTCCTCTTCTCCCCTATTCTGTTCAATACCTCCTCATTGGTTATGTGATCTACCCATCTAATCTTCAGCATTCTTTTGTAGCACCACATTTCGAAAGCTTCTATTCTCTTCCTGTCCAAACTATTTATCGTCCATGTTTCACTTCCATACATGGCTACACTCCATACGAATACTTTCAGAAAAGACTTCCTGACACTTAAATCTATGCTCGATGTTAACAAATTTCTCTTCTTCAGAAACGCTTTCCTTGCCATTGCCAGTCTAAATATGGAAGAATTTGTGAAGGGACTTATCGTCCTAAAATTTTATGTACATTGTACACATAAATAAATAAATTAATTAGTCAGCTCACGGTTAAGTTTGAAAAGAGTGCCGGCCGAAGTGGCCGTGCGGTTAAAGGCGCTGCAGTCTGGAACCGCAAGACCGCTACGGTCACAGGTTCGAATCCTGCCTCGGGCATGGATGTTTGTGATGTCCTTAGGTTAGTTAGGTTTAAGTAGTTCTAAGTTCTAGGGGACTAATGACCTCAGCAGTTGAGTCCCATAGTGCTCAAAGCCCTTTTGAAAAGAGTATGACGGATGTAACACACAGTGATGAATTTCATTTAGATTTGGTGCTTTGCATTTACGGCTGAATGACAGATTTCAGGTCTTTATTTGTCGTATAGCCGTAAGAGAATTGGAGAGTGAATTAAACTCTGAGCAGTAATAGGCTTTTGTGTAGGGAACAAAAGAATGGAAGTCGCCCATAAAGCCGAGGAAACGCCGAGGCCTGACGTAAGCGATTAGCTAGCTAGAGGGGAGGAAGGCGCTAAAGTACAGCTTGTCGCGGCGCCGCCGCTCTTCCCACAAATTGTTCACAGTTTGGCGGCAGATGGGAAGAAAACTTCTTGGCCGAAAATTAAATCCGCGCGAGGGGCCAGTGGGGAAGGGGTTCTGGGCTGCGTGGGGCAGGCAGGCAGCAGGACATGACCGAGCTCCCCACACCCTCAAACCCCTCCCCCATCCCACAAGTTTTCTTCAGGAGGACGGGGTGCGAGAGGGTGAGGGAGGGAATGACAGAAGGAGTGGGGGGCCAGCAGCCTGCTGGCGAGCCATCCCCCCTCCCCACCGCCGTCACCCCACCCGCGTCTCTTCCTCAGTGTCTGCCGCGCAGTTGGGAGCGCCCATCCACCCACACGGGCGACGGCCGGGGCGCCATCAGAAATGATGGTTACTGCGGCGTTTACGCGGAAACTTTGTTAATTTGTTGGACGCTGGCTGCGTTTTCCGTCCCCGCACGTCTGGCCCCTCCAGTTGCCGCCGCGCCGGCTCGCGAGGGTTTTCTAATGAGGACGCCACGCTCTGCTGCTCTGGCGAGACACGCTCGCGGGGTTGCAGGCCCCTCACGGCCCTACCGGCCTCAACCTGCTGCGCTTCCGGGTGCTCTGCAGACTGTGGCGAGTCCTCCACAGGGAGCTGCCGCACAATCAAGCTCGTATAGTGGTGTCTGTCCCTGCACTGAGAGTTGTCACCATTTGGCAGCCTGAGTGTTACTATCGTCCCAGGTAGTGAGAAGGCTCACCGTCCCTTAACATCAGATTCACCGTATAAAAATGTCGTATATAAACAGAGTGTAACGGATATAAGTGGAAACGTTTTTATTGGTAACTTAGGACAGTGTACTGAACAACATTATATCATTATTTACGTCATTTACAGGCTAATAAATACAGCCATTACGAGTCGTATGTTTTTAGGTTGGTTAGTACCTCCAAGTGCATGTGACTAGAACAATCTATTAATGCTTATTTTCCAATGTCAGGTGTCCAGGTGTGAATGCGTGAAGCCAAAACTATTAGTCTATACTGACAGGCATAGCCACTTGCTGGTGCAGTACGACCACGCAAAAACACCAGTCGCAAAGTTTGTAACGTGCTTTTAGGAAGGATGTTCGATGGAAAGAATAAACAACCACCACACTGACATGTGTATATATCAAGGTGGCATATAAAAACGTATATGTATTTTATAGTTACGCCCTTTCTTTCTTTCTTTTGCTTACGCCATAGTCCCGGAGCGATCGGAGGGTCGGTGTGGACACAACAGATTTGGCACTATACCCCCCAGGATGGAATCAGTGTACCCCAACTGTCTGCGTCTAGTGTAAATCGTGAAATAGTGCGGACGTGTTTCAAATGTCTGTGACGCGTGGAACTAAGGCGGAACGTGGGGAACGGCCGAGTATTCACCTATCGGGATGTGGAAAACCGCCTAAAAACCATATCCAGGCTGGCCAGCCCACCAGCCCTCGTCGTTAATCCACAGGGGCCGGCGCGTCTACCCGAGTCCAGGAAGCAGCGCGTTAGCGCTCGCGGCTACCCTGGCGGGTTTTGTAGTTACACCCTTTATACGTGTATAAAATGTAGTGATGATGACCAATGTGCATATCTTTCAGTGTAGATGCACATCATGCCTGACCTCTTATGGGAATGAGGATTTGTGAGTATATAGTTCATGGGTGGGTGACGCTGTGTCAGCAGTGTGTAAGAGGTTGCGAATGTGGGTGGGGATCAAGGTGACCTCTCACGTTAAACGGGATATCGGCGTTCGAGTCTCGGTCAGGTTCCAAATTTTACCTGTTGCCATTGTTAAATTTAAGTGCCCAAACATGGCTAAAGTCCGTGAAACCTTTCTAGAAAAATGTTAGCTTGTAATTGTTTTGCTACGTACTTTACGAAACATGTATTGGCGTTTTAGCTGCTGGCTTCTGCCTCGGTGCCATTTTCGGTCATATTTTTAACGATTCTTCTGACATTTAGTCTGCACGTGTGGCGAGTACCGTCAAAGGTTCACCATACATTGCTGGTTGCGGACTGGAGTCGTGCCTGTGGACGGAGATAATGGTATCAAAGTAAAAGTATCGTGACACCCCTGTGTAATGCGGAACTGACCACTAGATGTCACGAAAGGCAGATCCACGCGTGTAAATGAACGCGGGGACTATTGTGCTGTCAATAGAGAAAGCGATGACAGCAGAATGGGTCGGTCAGGAGAGCTCACTGTCATCCTAATTGGATCAGTCGTCGGAAGTAACCTGCATAATATATCCATAAGTGACACTTAACCCATCTAAAGTTGCCCAAGATGATTACTGGTGATCTTGTAAGGTGCCAGGACATGCGCACTTACACGTTAGCCTACCTACATTAGTATTAATAATAGAGGGACTGGCCAGGGCATCAGATCATGACTCTATTGAATTATGATAAATATGAGGCACTCTCGAGCAGTACTCGCTGCATGTCTGCATGATTGAGCCACTAACTTAAAGCGTTGGTTAAAAGCGTCCGAAGTTGAGAATTGTGGAATGTAAAGTCTGCAGATGGCCGTAGCTCTCCGGTCCGCCGTGGGCGGCAGGTAGCGGTCACCGGAAACGCGGGACAATACGGAGCTTTTGGGGGTAGCCCGGCATCCAAAGCCACCTGGGCTGGGCAACACGTGGCGAAGACGGGAATTTCGTTTGCCTAGGGACGTTATGACCTACTCGATTATTGGGTAGATATCAGTGGAGGGATTTCGGCGATGATAGAGCTTTCGACATTGGCCGAAACTGGGTATTCTTCCGCCGCGTTTTCGTATGTGTGGGGGCCGAGAGAATTGTGGAAGGACTTCGCCTCCAGCCATCGAGCGGTACGGACTTGGATACGGCATCTTGGCCATCGTCTGCGAAGGGAGATGTACGGTGTATATCGCAGCATTGCACCTACGCGTGTACCGTGCAGAGTTCTGCGGTTAGAGCTCTTTGTGTGCTCAGAAGCGAGCCTAACCACGTCCAACAGCTTACCTAATATTCTCGATCTAGAAGTTATCCTGCGAGGTGCCGAGTATTTATCAACGCAGTTGCCGGTAATAGGGGCGCGTAATTGCAAATTGTTAATGTGCCATTCTCAGGAGTGCGTGGGTGGACAAAGAGATTTACATTTTTTTTGTAAATTTTGTCAGTTGTGCGGAATATCAAACTAATATGTCAATATTACGATGGAATTATCGACTTCATTTGACTGCGAAGTGAAAACGCCAACGAAGAGCTACTCCTAAGCCAAGACCAATCAGACCTCACGTACTACCGGTAAGGGGCCGTTTAGCATTATTGAGGGTGGGTGTGAAAAAATCGCATGGAATCAATGGAAGGAATCACTCGTGAGTACCAAAGTCTTTCGAGCAGTTCATCTAGCACAAGTAACGTGCACGTGGAGTTAAAAAGAGTGGCATAATATGGTAGAACAACTCATAATCCTCCCATTCCTGTAGCCAGTACTAAGCGACGCTTAAGGCAGTGCAAAGATCAACGACACTGGACAGTGAATGGCCAAATATGAATGATTTGGTTTGAAGAATCATCCATTATCCTATTGAAGTCCGATGGAAAGGTTTGGCTGTGGCGAATATCTTCAGAACGTTACTTGCCCTCAGGTGTAGCGCCAAGATTTAAGTACGGATTAAGCTGTGTCATGATATGGGTGTGTTTTCGTGAGTAGATTGTGGTCCCCTTATTGCTAACGAAACAATAAATATGGAAGGATATGAACCAATATACAGTATTGTGTACTGCGTACGGTAATGAAACAATTTGCGGACAGCTTTTGTTTGTATCAGCGTGACAGTGCGCCATGTCAAGAGGAAGCATCAGAGAGGCAAATGTTTTGTGGACAGTAACATTTATAAAATGTATTGGCCTGCTCAGATTCCGACCTGAAACTAATGAAAAACTTTGGGATAAGTTAGAATGTCGACTTCTGCTCAAATTTCAGCGTTCAACGTCACTGCCTCGTCTGATTTCGACTCTTGTGGAAGAACTGGTGCTATTCCTCCACAGGCACTTTGTTGAAATTATCCCCGGAAGAGTTCAATCAATCCGCCATAAAAGTGACGGCTGGACACACCCCATACCACTAATATTAATTGGATTCTTTATGTACGTGTCGCAGCAACTTCTGAAGGTATTTTCCTGTGCGTTACCTCTCTGGTTCTCCCCTTGTTACCAGCAATACTCACTTCCTGCCGCACGGAAATCCAGGATCCGTTTACCTTCAGGCTTAATTCTTCCTCGTTGAAACTATAAAGGCTTTCCTGCCCCAGCAACCCTGGTAACAATTCTCCACAGAGAGAACTTGTATGTAGCCGAATTTTACTGCGTGGTCAGTCCACACAGTACATGTTCAGCCATGTCCGATATCTCCATCTGTCCCAACATGCGATACTGTTCATGTTGGATGATATAGGTACTGATTTATCATCCAGTCATCTTTCCACAGACTTTTCCACTTTTACAGGCTATACAAACACTCCTACCATTGCGAGAGGGTCCTTGCGCCATGTTTGGACAATACACCGCCAGTTCTGTCCATCACTCTTCAGATGTATCGTAGAAAGGCTGTACCCGTCATTTCCACGTCCACTGTTCCACTGAGCTTGGTGACACTTTTGATATACGTGAACTGTATTTGCTACATATCTGCTGCATATTGGACTGACGACAGTGAAACTGTTGCTGGACTCGGATTTGAACAAGGATTTCCCACTTTACGTGAGAGGTCACCTCTCACTGCTTTGCCTGTCTATGCACGAATCATGGCCAGACCTAAATTTCCATATGTCGTCGTGCATGCATGTCCGAGGGAACAGGCACATCAGTGATTACAGCGGTAAAGAAATACAGGAAATGTGTTCGCAGTTGTGAATATGAAACAACATCGGCTGTATAGAGGAATGACGATAACGAAAATTTGTGCCGGACTGGGGCTCGAACCCGGATTTCCCACTTTACGTGACGTGCCGCCCTTATTGCTTTCTTCTTTCTTTGGAAAAATAGGAATGTATTGTGGAAACACATACTAGGTTCATAGATCATGTGTTATCATCACATGAAGAAAAAAAAACAATTAAGAACGAGTAGGGCCCTCCAATTAAAATATATATATGTCTCCAGTCTCAAACATTCTACAAACCAGTTTGGACAATCGTTTGGTTGCCACTTCTCACAATGATTTTGGAACTTCTGCAGGAGTATTATCGATGCCTTTCGGTTTATTGGATCTCAAGTCTTCCGAAGTCTCAAGTCTTAAACTTTGACTAATACTGGATACCTTATTTCTCCTCCTTTCTTGTTGTATCACGCTATCAGATATTTCCTCCCCCACATACAGGATTCCAATGCACTCTTTCCGCTTTTCTACTCTTTTGTCACAGTGGAGTTGTAATTACGATCTTAATGTCGACATCCTGGCTGTTAATTTCACAGAAGATTATTTTGACTTCTCTGACGACCATTTGTTTTCGGTTTCCTCATATTTTCCAGCAGTAATTTGAATTTTTTCTTCCCCTAAATTTCTTATTTATCTCATTTCTAAGTGAATTATATTATGAATTCCTGTATTTTCTTGAACATTTTTTTCTGCTTCCCTCTTTCGTCGATCACTTGTTCTTATGTTACCCCAAGCTTCTTGGCTGTTACTTTTTTTGTACCTATATTTGCCTGTCAAATTTCTATTATTGCCCTTTTTGGAGATGTGTTTTCTTCTTCAACTGAACCACCTACTGTAGTATTCAGTGTCGATTTATATACTGCCTTAGAGAATTTCAAAGATAGATAATCATTATCCAGTACTTCAGTATCCCCCTCCTCTTTTCATTTTTTAAAGGTGTATTTGGTATTAGTAGGTGAAATTTATTGTAGAACTCAGTAGTTTTCCTCTTTCATTTCTAATTACGAGCCCTTCTACTCCCTGAACTGGTTCTCCTATTCCCTTCCCTACAACCCCAACATTTTTACCCTTTCATCTCCCTTTAAATACTGTATTACCAACTTCTTTCTCTTCTGCTTGCGTTGTCGACATTTATGGTAAGTTGTCGGTGGGCTTTGTGGGCGGTGTTAGTTTAAAAATATGAGTCTTCAATCAGAGGTATTCAAGTGGCCCTGTTTGTCTAGCATGATTAAATCGCTGCACACAAAATCCCTGTTAAAGGAGTTCGATCATCTAAGAAATTCAACAAGGATCTCAATTATCCTAATTTATTACATAAAAATTTAATAGCAGTGGTTAAGCCAATATTGACACTAATAATCTAATGCATGACAAACCTGGACCTGCGGTATGGGTTATGAGTCAAATGAACGTGTATCTGGTGAAAAAATTGTATTTACGTAAATCGTACCATGGTTCCCGAAGGTTAACGTGTATCGATAGACAATACTGCAGAAGGCTATGCGTTCGCAACTATGGCTGGAGCTGGAACTCTAACTGCAAACACCTCTTTAAAGTGAAGCTTGAAATTTCCGAATATCGTTAAGAGTGACAGTTCGCCTCGCTGCTGCATCCGGATGTCACCATACACATATTCTGCTAGTGGCGGGTATAGTCTCTGTGGAATCAGTCATTTAGTCTGTACCAACAATGTGTGTCTAAGTTGAACTTAGTCGAATGAAAAACAAACGATGCCAAAGTCTGCTTCTCTGCTTCCAAACAAAGAAGACTCCTTTTTCTGCGTTTTTCTGGCATCATGTAATTTGAATGACTGAACGATAAATATTCCAAGTGTCAACCAGTCACAAGATGCCCAGAAAGGTGCTGATTTCGCACGCTTACTCTCATGCCAGATGTTTAACCAGTTATAAATTCATTATATTTGTTGCTACAAAACTACGTCCTACTCACTCCCTCTCTCTGTCAATATTAGCTTCCAGCCAGTTAGGGTTGACATTTGTGAGACTCTCCTGTTTCTTACTCGCACTCCCACATTGCCTAGGTCAACTAATAGAAGCGGTTTGTTTCATTTCATTAAACATTATTGTTTTTCCCGAAGTTTTGGTGCAGTGGCGGTGTCTCACACTCTTCTATATGCGTCCTGGTCTTTTCCGTTCCCACTCCAATATCGACGAATTCTGACCACTTGCTCGTCTGTCCACAATAATGCTCTTCCAGGATTCTGCCAAATAGGCCACGCATCCATTTATCTCGTGATCGAGAATGCTGAGGTGACACAAAGTATCTATTGAACAATTTTATACACTGAAGAGCCAATAATATCGTGTACCCACCCCCCCCCCCCCCCACCCACCCACACGCCCACCGAGCACGCAGAAGTGCCACAACACGACGTATTGGTGGGTCATCAAAGATGCAGACCCACTGTAGTCCTTGTAGAGACGGCCAGCAGCCATCTGCTGCGACAAATTGTTTTGGGCAGTGGCCAATAATGATTTGATAAAATTTTTCATAATTACAATTACAAAGATATCAAATGCACACACTTATTAACACAATGTTGGTTTTTCTCAAAGTCTGAGCAGTAAAAGAAAATCCACACGGAAGTAGAGGATTTCCATGCAGTCTTGAAGAAGTAGTGTTGTCCTTCCAACGGAAAGACAGTGCTGACTCTCGACATGCAGACAGGTAATGGGCCACAATAGAGCTAACCCACAGCAAAGTCATTCGACATTTTGAAGAATATTGGTAGGTAGGTCATCACAGAGGAGACCCAGTATAGTCTTGGTAGAGAGTATGGTATTGGTGGGCCACCAAAGGTGCAGACCCACTGCAGTCCTTGTAGAAATAGTGGTATTGATGGATTATCAAAGGTGTAGACCCACTATAGTCCTTGTAGAGGTGGCCAGCAGCCATCTGCTGCGACTGTGCAGGTGCACAATCACCATCGAAGAGTCTTGCGGACAATATAGCAAGTCCATAACCACCAGTTGTGCACTCACAAAGTTTTTGGAATTGTCCTTAGAACCAGCAATGCTGTTATCCAGTCCCTTGCTGAATTATTAACACATGTGCAAGCACTAACAGTCCCTACGTCTCACATATTGTCCATATACTATGACCAACAGAAACGTGTGCAGTGAAATGGAACTTACAAGTTAATAATATGATGAACTGGTGTCAATTACAATTTTATAACATAAGAATACAATTATGAAGGTACAAAATACATCATTAAAGAACATAACAATACAGATAACATTTGTAGTACAGGCTTTACAAAAGAATCGCAATTACATATACATCAGTGTTACAGGGATTATGACGTGAGTACATACATAAAGGATCAGAATAACTTTCGAAACATCAACTTCACACATGAGCATTAAAACAGAACAGAATAAATAATGTCTAAACATCTTTACAAAGAAAATAACATATTATCAGAAAAATTCTACTTCATAACTGTTATTAGCTAAACACATTAAGACAGGAAAAACACAAATTCATATAGTGTAATAACACAAAATACAGGACAGGGTTTGTTTTCAGTGTGACATTTGGTACTGCAGTCCACCCCAAAACTTCATTCCATATATCTTTCCTCTTATTTCAACATTTGTTTCCACCAAAAAAATTTTATCCAAGCTTGCTTTCTGTATTTATATATTCACACATTCCTTACCTCATTATTTATTTTCCATTATCTTACCTCATAATTTATTTCCAAGAAAATCCTACCTAAACCTGTTGTCCCTAAACCCTACTTTTTTCGTTCATATCCTCTTTCAAAATACTTTTTTGGCCAAACCATTTTCTTATAGCTTCTCAATGCATTTCTTCCAATGTATTACAACTTGTTCTCTTATATGGCGTACCCTATCTTAACCTAACTTAAATCTACTGAGCTAAGATGCTAAACTGAGGGATGAGGCAATGCAGCAGCACAAAACAATTAACACAAACAGCAATGACAAAAAATGCAAATTGGCAAAGCAAGCAGCAATATTACAACTAATATAAGGCAATGAGCAGCAAACAAGAAAAATAAATCAGTAGTAAAACTGGCTTAACAGTTTAATGTAAAGTGAAATTTAGTAGCACTATGCCTGGCAAACAGCAGCAGCAAATGCAATAACTTATATCTAAACATGACATACCTCAAGCAGAAAAAATATTACAGTAAAAATGGCCATGTTTAATACCTGTGTCACATCTTAACACTAGAGTGATGCATCACAAAAACTTACTCTGCAAGAAAGTTACCAAGTCATTAAAAAATTGTTTATGCAATTCCTGTGAAGGGAAATGTCTATTTGTGCTCTCTTTTCTAAGAAAGTATATCATAAATGTATTCTTTACTGGGTCTGTAGACAGAAAATAGTGATATTAGTACATCTATTGAATTTTATAATAACCAATGCTGCAGTGTAGCTAGAAACTAGATATTAAAGATAATGATCAAATATGTACAAAGGAAGGCATGAAACATCATTCATTAGGCATATGGCATTTCATAAGGTAGTAAAACAAATCTCTCAACTAGAAAGACAGTAGTCATAATCAGGTGTATAGACATAAAAATATTTCTCGTCATTTCATTAGGCATTTCAGTAAATACCATAAAATAAGAGCTCCACAGTGTTATCATATGTTTTCAAGTTTGAATATGTCGTATTTGCGATGCTTTCTACAAAGAAATGTCAATAGCGAGGATAATGGCCCTTTTTTTTCCACCTGTGCCTCTGAAAGGCACACACTAATGGCTTTTTTCCAGGCGACTGTTGCTCAGCTGGGTGCCCACGACTCATTACGTGAAGGTGGTCACTTAACTTTCTTACTGAAATATTTACGACACCAGTTTGCATTACAGTGACAGTCTCATATAAAAAATTTCACAGGTGGAGAATTTGCGTTGCAAATGTGTAGAAACAAAATCCTATGAATATAACAGTGTTCAAAAAGTTTTCATCGGCATTGTAATACATTCACGCATTTACACAGATTTCATAACTCTTAAAGTACGATTCTTGGTTTCCAACATCCTTTTCCACAAATCAGAGTCCCTAACCACTACTCAATATTCATATACGTATTCATCGACACTCCTTCAATATTTCATCATAATAAATACATAGCATAATCAAATTACTCATATATGGTAGCATCATCTTATTGATCATAAACATACCTCAACAGCATAATACACATCGTCGTTGTAAAAATAACATCATAACACCTCAGTAAAATCTCAACAACGTCATAGCTTTCTGCAATAATGTCAAAACCTAAAAAAAATTCTCTGCTGATTTCAATAGTGTCATCACCTCAAATGTACTTTAAAATCATGCTCCCTTACCAAAAACATCATTCAAAGCTCTCATAGTATCACAATGGTTCCAAAAAAATATGAACAGTTCACAAAGTACAAACAAAATACAATTTCATAAGTGTGAAGTTACCGGACTGTGTAATTGTGTAAACATGTGTCACTGATGTGGCAAAAAAAATGTTTATCTCTCAGTTAAATGATCAGATAGCTGTGAAATTTGTGTGTTAGAGAAATATGGTACCGATGTGTAAAGTTGTATAAGCAAATACCATATTAGCTAGGGCTCCTTGTGCTTGCCAAACACATGGTACACAAGTAAGCGTGTACCCCCCTGAGGATTAATGTAATTATACCCTCAGGTGTTACAGATTACAGCAATGAAATGAAATGTATCACGGAAAACCTATGTATCATTGTACTTCAAATATCTTTAAAAATAAATGATTTAAGTACAAAATTAATCACTCAAATGTGTGTCCTGTAGCACTAACTGTGCATCTTGCTGTAAGATAATCTCTGTCGAAGTGTCGTAGTTATTGTCCTCTGAAAGCTAAGTTCTGCAGAAGCCAATGTACTTACCTCATGATAAACAAAAGTGAAATGCTTTGCGTATAGATATCTTAGTTATTACACATACTGCCGTGATGAAGAAAGTACTGTGCTGTAACATATTGTTGTGCTATGGAAAAGGCAGTCTCATTGTAGCTATACCACAAAAGTTACTACTAAACATGTTTTACTTTCCAGAATAATACAGAAAATCTGTGCAGATATAAAACAGAAACACTGCAAAAGCAACATTGTAAATTGTCACTCATTAGTAGCGTCGTGAAAAAATCGTGTAGCTGTCGCATAAACTAACCACTGTGTCGTCTGGTATCTCACTGAAAGTACTTTAAATCCAGAATGTACTTTCAAGTAAACCAGAATGTTTCATTAAAATCTCATTAGCAGTACCAGTATAATAAGCTCTAAGTATGTAAGCCTTATAGTCGTTACGTAATAGTGCAACTAACAAGCAAGAATGTACACACACAATAACACTGTGACATTTGTTCATTATAACAATGCATTCGCAATTTCTGTTTAAATAAGTTCTCTTGGTTATTGATTGGATATTTAACTTCAAACATTGTTGCATGGTAACAGTTTCTAAGTCTCACAATCCATAATAGAAATGTGAAGTGAAAAGTTTTATGGCAAAGACAAAGTTAAAAAGCAGATTATCTCTCAATAAACGGTTTTACATGTGAAATTTGGTGTAAACCTTTACTCTTCCTAGTATGCAGAGTTTCAGCTTCAGTGGAATTATCATGTGGTATATGGTACATCGGTAAAGGATGCTAAAATTTTTCTCAAGGTTAGCGTCTATGTAACTTTTCCCTGAGCCAGCCCGCGCACGTGGCTGCCTGCGGTGCGAGTCATTATCTGTCTCTTTGTTGGTGTGCGTCGTTATTGGGGTTAGAAGACCTAACTTCTACAAATTCACCTTGTCGAGGGGGCCCTGCTCTGTTTGAATCCCGCCAGTTCTGATGCAATTCAGCTCTGTCGTTACGATCATATCGTCTGTCGTCATGTCGGTAGATTCCATAGTTTCTTTCTTGTCGGTCACGTGGTGGAGAATTTCTCCCTGAATCGTAACTTCACACTGGACCATTGCGTCTAAAGTTATTCTGTCTCCCGTGATAATAATTATATTGGTTCTCAAATTGTTTTTTTCTCTGATTGTCTCTGTGATGGTCACTACCGCGGAGAGGTGATCTTTCCCTGTAATTATTACTACTCTGCCAACGGTTGTCATATGGGTGGTGTCTGTTTTGGTAACGATTTGTATTGTGAGAATAGCCTTGTCGTGTCCAGTCATTATTTCTTTCATCGCGGAATTGCGACAGATGTGACCTGTAATTGTTGTGTTCCTGTTTTCGCGTTCTGCAATTGTCAGTGTCAATTTCTAATTCTTGTAAGAGTCCCTGAAAAGCTTCAATGTCGTCTTTGCAACATCCTGCCAAAATAATATGTCGTAAATGTTCAGGTAATTTGATTAAGCAAATGCGGATGAGTTCTGAGGGGCTGTATGGGTTTGACAGGTACTGATTCTTGTGCAACATGTCTTCAAAATATTTCACAAGACTGGAAAATTCAGATTGTTCGAAATGCTTCATCATTATGATGCTATGTTTTACTCGGTCTTGTGTAGCTTGAGACCAATATGCTGAAGGGAAGGCATGGTAAAATTCTCCTTCACTGTGACAATCGTGACAATCGCATTCTTACAGCTGGTTTATTCTCTAAATAGCCACACATAGATTCTAATCTGTGCTCTAATGACCAGTTGGGAGGAAAACAATGAGAGAATTGATGGAGCCACGCTTGTGGATGATGTCGTTGCCAGAATTCTTAAATGTTTTAAATTTACGTGTAGTAATGAACAGCTTATAGTCAAAATCATCACATCGGCGAGTCGCATATCGGTCATTGTTACGTCGTTTCGGCGGTTCCATTTCAAAATTCGGTGCACCTTGCCAATTTCTTTCATAATTTCCGAAATGCGCTGTGTTATTATTTTGTGGCTGTTCCGTATTTCCATGTCCCTCTTCCCGTATTGGGGTGCGAGTGTCCTCTGAAATACGTAATTCTTGTATTACCTGTGTCAGCTGATCTTGTACTTCCCGTATTTCTCTTTGGTGTTGCGTATTAATTTGATTCTGATTTTGTTTGAATTTCCTAATGTGTTCGCACTCTTCTGTGTCACTAAGGCTACCGGTTTTGTGTCATTCAGATTATCATCTACCGTCGTAGATAAATTATTTAGCTGATCCGAGAGTTCAACTACTTTCTCTGATAATGAACTAATTTCCTCCATGTGTCTTTCTGAACCAATTTTCAGAGTATCTACTGCGTCCTTTAAGTTTTCCTGAGTTTTTGCAAGTTGCGTAACCGAATCGGTAGATGCAACTGAGTCAATTTTAGCTTGCAAGGTCTCATGATTTTCATGAACAATAGTTTCTTTTATGGCTGCTTCGTGATTCTGTAATGCATTTTCATGCCGTGAAAAAATAGGTTGAAAATGCTCACAAATTTGTGTTTATACGTCATTACAACCTTTTTGACATTTCGATTCAATGTTATATAACTCAGTAGTTTAATCTGCACGGGTTTGTTCAAGCGTGGTGTCTAACTTCCGAAGATTTTGTTCCATTGTGTCTTACTTTCGAAGATTTTGTTCCATTGTGTCTAACTTTTGAAGCTTTTGCTGTGTTCGTCCCATTTGTTGTATTAATAGTAATAACAATGCACTGGTGTCTGCAACATGTTCCTCAGTGCTTTTCGGCAGTGAATTTGCACCGGCAACATTCACACTTTGACAAGCAGAAAATGTGTCTTGACTTATTTGAGAAAACGGTGAGGACCCAAAACCTGAATCTACAGTATTTGCGAGATTGTGTCCTGTCATTTCGGATTCCTGAGGCGAGCTATTGCCGACCGATCGATCGATAATGCTTCCCTGTTCACTAATTGTTTCACTGTGTACGCCATTATTTGCCGCCCGCTCCATTTCCCTATGCACAATTACCAAATTACTACTTTGAATGTCTGTTAATTCATTACACAGTGGTGCTGATAAACTACGCTCGTTGTCACTATTATTTCTCAGTTTACTTTGGAGCCTAGTATTACGTTTTTCACACGCCATTATTGTCACAATACTTCACACAACAACACAGAAAAGCACAATTTGAAGATCAATATAAGAAAACACATTAACATAGCACTGAAAATAATGTCTAGTTAATCGCAAGCGCAGCTGTGAAATACTTGGTGCAAGTCTACATGCATGCCACAACTGTTTTGCTGTACAACAATGAAAGACTGCAACTACAAAGGAGATTCTCTCTACAATTACGCGCTAGCAATAAACAATAGCTACACTAATTACACAAACTACAAGAAAAAAGTCAGAAGATTCCAGTGAGGTATCCTCGGCTAAGGGTCGACATATGAAACGTCCCCTTTGAACAATTATACATGACTGTCCTTAAACTGATACACAATATTTTTAGCGCAACGCAATCTGACTTTCAATAATCCCTACAAAAGAATGGCCCTGACTAACATTAACCTATACGTTTCACAAATCACTTACATCACAAAATTCTTGGTTACTCGAACTACTGCAATAAAGCGAGCGCCACTACTGCCAGCTAAATAAAAGATTCAAACTACTGAAGGCACTAACTACTGATAGGCATAGTTAGCAAATGAAAGACTTTAATAGAGAACAAACAATGTGTTTACCTTAATAGTGGTGAAAAATCATAATATACATAGCAGTTCATGACATCCAGTCTTACAAATTTCAAAACTTCGCCATTTCTCTCCCCACATCCACCACTGCTGGCGGCTCACCTCCAACTGCGCAACGCTACGCGCTGTTCGCATCCAGCTGCCCAACACTACAATGGCAGACAACAATGCAAACTAGCCACAGACTGCACACAGCACAGCCAGTGAATTTCATACAGAGCGCTACGTAACGTTGCCAATAAGAAAACATAAACAGCCTACTTACATGCTCAATGGACATGAATGGATGCAGGTCATCAGACAGGGTGCTTACGTACGTGTCTAGACGTATCAGGGGTCCCATATCACTCCAACTGCACATGTCCCACACCATTGCAGACCCTCCCCCAGCTATAACAATCCCCTGCTGACATGCAGGGACCATGAATTCGTGACATTGTCTCCATATGCGTACACGTCCACCCGCGAGATACAATTTGAGACGAGACTCGTTCGACCAGGCAACATGTTTCCAGTCATCAGCCGTCTAATGTCGGTGTTGACGGGTGTAGGGGAGGCGTAAGGCTTTGTGTCGTGCAATCATCAAGGGTACGTGAGTGGACCTTCGGCTCCGACACCCATATCGATGTTGTTTCGTTGAATAGTTCGCGCACTGATACTTGTTGATAGCCCAGCATTGAAATCTGCAGCAATTGGCGCTGAACGATTCTCTTCAGTTGTCGATGGTCCCGTTCTTTTTCGGCCATAGCGATGTCGGAGATTTGATGTTTTACCGGATTCCTAATTTTCACGGTACGCTCGTGATAATCCCCACTTCATCAATACTTCGGAGATGCTGTGTCCCACTGTTCGTGTGCCGACTATAACACCACTTTCAAACTCACTTAAATCTTGATAACTTGCCATTTTAGCAGCAGTAAGCGATCTAACAATTGCGGCAAACACTTGTTGTCTTATACAGGGTGGTCAGGAAATGTCTGAAACGCTTGTAGTGATGTTGTAGGGAAAGTTGTACTGAGACATAATCTTAAGAAAAAAATTCGATACGTTGCGCCGTTTCCGAGTTACATAGCTTAGAAGCTAGCCAATCAGGTCATTTCACGCTCAGATTCAAACAGCCTGGAAGGGGCGGTGTTGTCAAACGTATTCTCCATGTGGTTTGCTCAAACCGAACAAGAGAGCAATACAAATACAAATACGGGAAAAGTTCACCTGAAGCAGGGATCGAACCGAGGACCAACGGGTCAGCAATTCCGTGCGGCACCATCTACGCTATGACAACATCCGACTGCGTTTGTCTCGGCCTGTGTAGTGAACCTTTATCTGCTTGTCATTCGATCACCGTCGGGAATCGTATGTATGCAGTCGATCTTTGTCGGAAGACTTATCTGCGAAGGTACACGGAAGCAGGTGTGACAGAACAACAAAGGAGGTAGGCTTGTAGGCTTGACACACACGTAGTGGTAACATGGCGCGACGTCGTTACTCCTTCGAGGAATACGCCGATATGCATTTAGCATACAGCGCTGCGGGTCAAAATGGACCGGAGGCCCGCAACTTTTACAACGCAAGATTTCCCAACCGCGTTATTCCGTGTGCGAATACCTTCGTAGCGGTTGATAGACGGTTAAGGGAGATCGGAAGTTTTGCTGTAACAAATATTGATGCTGGACGAGAACGCTATATACGGAACGTTCATTTAGAAGAAAACGTTCTCGATACTGATGCTGGAACATCTAGTACCAGCTCGAGGGCCACTGGTAATGCTTCGGGAGTAAGTAAAGTTATTCCGATGTTCTTAATGTATGCCTGCAAACCACACATGGTAAAATTTATCCGTTTGTTTGTCGCTACAGGTTTCGCACGCTGTAGTATTCGACATCCTACACGACGAAGACCTATTTCCGTACCACCTACAGAAGGTGCACGATGTGGTGGAAGGGGACTATCCCTCTCGTTACCAATATTCCGTGTGGTATTTAAATAAATGTAAGGAATATCCGCATTTCGAAAGGATGGTGTTGTGGTGAGACGAGGCATGTTTCACCAGAGAAGGACCATTCAACTCCCGAAACAGCCACATTTGGACGGACGCAAACCCGCATGGTACTTACGTTAAATCATATCAGCAGAGGTTTAGCGTAAATATTTGGGCAGGTATCTTGGGCGACTGTTTGGTAGGTCACGCCCTACTTCCCCCCCCCCCCCCCCCACCCGCCCCATTTAAATGGACAGAATTATTTAGGATTCCATGAAAATGTCCTTCCGCTGTATGTAAAAGACGTTCCACTGGCGGTCCGGCAAGGAATTTGGTTCCAACATGACGGCGCACTGCCGCACTTCGCTGCTGCGGTACGTGTGCGTTTAGATGCGTTGTATCCGCGAAGGTGGATTGGCTGAGGTGGTCCAGTTCCCTGGCCAGCTCGTTCACCAGATCTGACACAGTTAGATTTTTATCTGTGGGGGCATGTGAAACAAATCGTCTACGGGATCACAATCGAAGAGCTTCCTGCGAGGATAATTTTAGCCTTTGATGAAATCAGGGAAACCTTTGATTTCGGAAAGCTTGCGGACTCCATGACGCAGCGTTGCAATGCGTGCAGTCAGCTTGGAGGAGGACACTTCGAGCAGCTACTGTGAAGATTTATTGTTACGTTTTGCTCCTGGAAATTATGTTGTTACATTAAAGACCTGACAAAACATCAGTTGTATTCTTTTTTTTCATCATTATTTTCCCTGCATTTGTTACACGTATGGCTATTGACTATTTATGAGTTTTACTGCCTTTCTATAATTATATCCAAACAGTTACGTATTGTTAGACCTTTGTCCAATGCAATCATAAGCAATTATTGAACGTTACGGATGCTGTAGCTGTTGGAATAAATGTACGCACTTGTGCCCATCGCCAATGGGTTTTATGTAAATAAAAGTTGTAATAATCCTTTACTAATATGAAATCCATACATAAACGTTCAAACAACAACAAACTGGTTAAGTAAAAATAAAATAATGATCCTACTAGGGGTCGAACCCGGGACCTGGCATTTCTCATATTTTTTTACCCCCAGACCATGCCACCCGATAAGGCAACAGCCTTTAGGCTTATAGCCATATGCTCACAACATGAAACACGTTTGGCAACACCGCCCCTCGCAGGCCGTTTGAATCTGAGCGCGAAACGACCCAATTGGCTAGCTTCTACGCTACTTATCTCGGAAACGGCGCAATGTATCGAATTTTTTTCTTAACATTTATATCTCAGTACAATCTGCCCTACAACATCACGACAAGCGTTTCAGACATTTTCTGACCATCCTGTATAGGAGTTGCCGACCGCTGCGCCATATTCTGCCTGTTTACATACCTCTGGTTTTGAATACGCTTGCCTACACCAGTTTCTTTGGCGCTTCAATGTATGACTGACATAACAATGTTTTGTGTTTTATTTCGTAGCTTCTGAAAATGATGTAAAGTCCAAACACGTAAAGTTGTTGAGAAAATAAACTGTGGTCAAAACATAATAAAACTTATTAAAAGTGACCATGCACATCTCGTTAGGAACAGATCACGTTGTCCCCAACCAGGATGGAGATACAGTTTATGTTGTGGTGACATTAGTTTGTTTGGCGGTCAGGTCGGCTTGCCTCAAAGCACGGACCAGTCGGATGCCTGCTTTGGTACGTTGCAGGTGTCCGAGTGTCTCCCACAAATTGTAGTGAGGCGGTCTTCCCGACGGTTTACGACCCACGGCTTGTCCCCTCGGTTACAGCAGAGTGCACGACGCATCCAGAGAGGCTTCTTATTTAGGCGCACATGTATTTCAACACAGGAAATTGTAATGTACGTTGTTAACTACCGGCAATCACTGGTACCGCTTCATATTTTATTTATGGGTGGGCATTAATTTATTCCGATTTAGCTTGTCTTTTTATTTCCGGTTTTATATAAGTTACGGGACGGTTCGGTAAAATCAGTCACGTAACAGTATACCAGAACGGTTGCTATTGATGCAGGTTTGCTATCGATTCTGATGAGAATATTCCTGTCACTGAACTGACCAAATTAACCTCTTCCTTGCCCAACCTAGCTATTCATGACTAATAATACATTGGTTACGCCGTTTACTGCTAATGCTAATATTACCCTATATTCATCTGACCAGAAACAGTTAACATCTTTCCATTTCATTTCATTGCCCTCCTGCTATATCTAGATTGAGCGCTTGCATTTCCCATTTAAAATCTCCTAGGTTCCCTACCAAATTCACACTTCTGACATTCTTCATTCTGATTCGTAGTAAGTTATTCTTTCTTTGTTTATTCATTCTTTTCCTTGTGGTCACCTCCTCCTAGGCAGTCCCCTCCCCGAGATCGAAATCTGGGAAAACACGGAACCTTTTGCCAATAGAGAGATCATCATGAAAGTCTTACAATTGCAAGGAACATGTACATTATGTATCCTTAATGCAGTGGCTTCCATTGCATTTTGCATTCTCATGCCCCTAATCATCACAGATTCTTACGCTTTTGGGGACAATTTTCCAGCTCAGGGTGTTGCGAAAATCTGTCTGAGGCAAAGTATGTTTTGGCTACTTGCCAAGGAACAAACTGATTATTCCTCACTAGATGTGACGCCATAGTCGAAGCGCGCCTGTAGTACTCGATAAAATAGATGCTTCAGGCATGTTCAGTCAGTGAGTGGGACAGAGGCCACTTGTATGTATTCCACAAAGCTGGGAACGCAACATTCCTGAGCAAGTGAGTTACTTGCTGTGTCGGAGAGAGCACCTCTACAATCAAAGTGAACATAAATGTTTGAAGTGAATGTCGGCACAACTTACCGAGAGAGATAGCGCCGTGGTTACCACGTAGGACTCGCATTCGGCATGGCGTCCGTTCAAACCCGTGTCCGGCCATTCTGATTTAAGTTTTCCTTGATTTCCCTAGACCGCTTAAGGCTAATGCTTTCCTTGTCTATCCTTCCCTAATTCGAGCTTGTGTTCCGTCTCTAATGGCGTCGTTGTCGACGGGACGTTAAACACTAATCTCCTCCTCCTCCTCGTCACATCTTGCACCGATCGTCGCTGTCAGTGACCAACAAGATAGGCAAGATGATTTATTTTAACGCGTTAGATCACCGCCAGATGGTGCAAATCTACACACAGGATACTCCGAATTGGTGTATGCTTTGGACTTCTGACAAGCCATTGTGGAAAGGATGTATGGAGAGAAACTCGACTCAGGGAAACTGCTGCCGCTAGAGCCACCTGCCACGGCAACAGCTTATAGATGACGAGATTCGTCCTCTACTGTCTTGAACGGTAACACCCTATAGACGACAATGCAGCATATCACTCTCCAATCCATTTTTGGACAACAACTACAGTGAACTGCCGTACCATCCAGTAGTATCTCCGCGCTATCCAACAGAAGATCCCGAGCTATACATCTGCTGTGTTCACTGCACGGAGGAGGGCGAAGGCTTTGAGCAGGAGCGCACCAACTCCGCAATGGGATGCTCGAAGCACTGAAAAGCATCTACTGCACTGATGGGTCACCTTACATGGCAGTACATGCAGATAGTAATTCGAGTACGTCTTAAATCACACGTGGCGTTGCACACTGCTTGTCTACAGCACATTTTTCAGGGAAACGATGGAGGTGTGTTCGTGGTGGGACGTTTACGGATTGTGAACTGAGAGTCTAATCCATACGAAGTGCGTATCCAGGCTGTGACCTAGAGACAACGGAGGAGGCATTTCTTACAATTTTCGTAGAAGATGGAGAGATCGAGGAAACGAAACAAAGTTTCTTACAAAGTAAACTCAAAACAGTTTTAAGAAAACTGTGTTCTGACACTAACGGTTTGTGACAGGTAGTTGCTACCTGCAATCTACTTCACTGTGAACATAATTTACTCGACATTTCTGCATATTACGAGGGACTGTCAATAAGTAATGCAACACAATGTTCTCAGCCAATTTCTGTTGAAAAAACTACTGAATTTGTTGTGAGACATGGTGAAATATTCCCGCTTAGTCCCTATCGTTTCGTGAAGTTCCGACAGGTGGCGCGTTCTAAGCAGAGAGCTGTCTTTGAACTTTTTTAGAAGGAAAAAGGAAGACAGGAAAGAAGTTTGGGTTTAACGACATCGAGGTGATTAGGATCGGAATATAAGCTCGCATTGTGTCAAGGCGCCGGCCGAAGTGGCCGTGCGGTTCTAGGCGCTGCAGTCTGGAACCGCGAGACCGCTACGGTCGCAGGTTCGAATCCTGCCTCGGGCATGGGTGTGTGTGATGTCCTTAGGTTAGTTAGATTTAACTAGTTCTCAGTTATAGGGGACTAATGACTTCAAAAGTTGAGTCCCATAGTGCTCAGAGCCGTTTGAAGCATTGTGTCAAGGATCGGGAAGGAAATCGGCCGTGCCCTTTCAAAGGAAATATCCCGGCATTTTAAGGGGGTGATTTAGGGAAATCATGGAAAACCCAATCGAATGGCCGTTTTGGAGGAAAACGAGAGCATCACAGTTATTCATAGGCGCTTGCAGAATGTCTACGGAGACGTGGCAGTGAACAGAAGCACGGCGAATCGTTGGGCGAGGCGTCTGGCATTATCGCAGCAAGGTCACGCAATACTGTCCAATCTCCCGCGTGTCAGATGGCCGTACAGAGCTATGACTCCGGCAACGCTGGAACGTGCGGACACTCGCATTTGAGGTGATGGACAATCAAAAACGTGGCCGCTCAACTGGACGTCTCTGGTGGTAGTACTGACACAGTCGTCCATCAGTTGGGGTATTCAAAAGGTATGTGACCGCTGGTTTCCTCGCCACCTAGCGGAAGGCCATAAAGAGCATCTGTTTGGCCTAGTGAAGGATACATTCCACAGAAAGCTGTACGTTGATGATGAGGAGGTTATTGTTGCACGAGGACGTTGGCCCTGACGTCGACCGTAAAGCGGTACCATGCGGGCATAAAAGTCCTCCCGGTAGAGTAAGGCCATCGCATACAAAGGAGATTATGTTGAAAATATTTTAGCCAAATGAGTGGGGAATAATAAATTGTGTTGGAATCCTGAAAAAAATTTGTTGAATTACTTACTGAACGCCCTTCGACCTTCTTGTCAGGAGAGCATCATTCGTATAAACATGAATACTTTCTACATTCCATTGTTTGGTTTAGTTATAGGAGAAAATACATATAGAATTCAAGGTGCCACGCACAGGAAGCTTCTAGCAAAGACAGAAGAAGATGGTGCAGTCGTTAGCACCAGGAGGAGTACGGTTCAAATCAGCATCCGAGCATATGATTTAGGTTTTCCGTGATTTCCCTAAATTGCTCCAGGCTAGTGCCGGGATGGCTACTTTGACATGACACGGTCAGTATTCTTCCTCACTCTTGAAGCTATCCGAGCTTGTGCTCCGTCTCCTATGACCTCATTGTCGATGCCAAGTTAAGCCTGTTTAGACTGTAGAGACCTGGGCTACAAGGCATTTTTCCTGCAAGGTGAATAATGGTGAATGGCCAAAGAGTTTTAAGATTTCACGGTAAATATCTCTGGACAATATGGCTCTGAGCACTATGGGACTTAACATCTGAGGTCCTCAGTTCCCTAGAACTTAGAACTACTTAAACCTAACTAACCTAAGGACATCACACACATCCATGCCCGAGGCAAGATTCGAACCTGCGACCGTAGCGGTCGCGCGGTTTCAGGCTGAAGCGCCTAGAACCGCTCGGCCATACCGGCCGGCTATATCTGGACAAACTTGGTGCTAGTTATTACACATTACATAATCAGACCTTCTTGGAACCGATGCTGAAATTACACGTCTACCTGGGTATCCCTCACCTGTCCCTGGAGAGGGTATGCTCTTGATGTGTTTGTATTTCTTTTGTCTTGGGTGAACGGTTCAGTGTACAGGACCTCATCATTCCCGAACTACGTCAGTATGGTTTGAGGAATAATTCAGTGACATGAGGGTATTGAACATGACCGGGAAGGAATGAAGTATGATGTATCAGCTTTGGATTTCATCTCGAATTAGTGTCGCAGCGTTGGTTGCAACGCTTATGCGGTTTCGTGTTGTCGCGAGATTACGTTGCTATTTTACAGAGGGATGAAATACTACAGGATAAAATGTTAGACTGCCAACGGCCTTCCCGCAGTGGTAACACCGGTGCTAGTGAGATCACAGAGGCTAAGCCCCGTCGGGCTTGGCTAAATCTTAGGTGGCTGACCGTTCAAGTCTGCTGAGCGCTGTCAGCAAGGGGGGTTGTGAGGCCAACTGAGGAGCTACTTGACGGAAAAGTAGTGGCTCTGGTCGGGAAAACTGACAACAGCCGGGAGAGCGGTGTGCTGGCAACGCGCCCCTCCATATCCGCCTCCAGTGATGCCTATCGTCTGAGGATGACACGGCGGTCGGTCGACCGATAGGCTTTCCGAGACCTGTGCGGACGGAGTTCAATATGTGCGACTACAGCCGAATATATGCAAATACATCATTTGCTAATTTTGTTCTTGTGTTGTTGTGAAGGTTTCAGTTTAATGTGTATGTACAATATTCCGAAAAGTGTGTCTGTGGTGTCACCGCCAGACACCACACTTGCTAGGTGGTAGATTAAATCGGCCGCGGTCCATTTAGTACATGTCGGACCCGCGTGTCGCCACTGTGTAATCGCAGACCTAGCGCCACCACAAGGCAGGTCTCGTGATACGAACAAGCACTCGCCCCAGTTGTACGGACGACCTAGCTAGCGACTAAATGTACGAAGCCTTTCTCTCTCATTAGCCGAGAGACAGAATAGCCTTCAGCTAAGTTAATGGCTACGAACTAGCAAGGCGCCATTAGCCTTACAGTGATTGTAATTAAAGTCTCCTGTGTATAGTCAAGAGCGATGTACCACAATGATTGATTAAAGATAAGTATTAATCCAGCTACGTACTTTTCTTCATAGCATTAATTACGTAGTCTGTTCCAGACTTGACGCCCGTCGGCGTGTGTGCACGCGTGCCTTTCCTTCGGCTACCTCCAGTGGCGTAACAGTCTTGTTACGTCACTACAGTTTCACTACTAAGCACTTTATGGACAGTTGAACACATATTTCTTACGAACATTTAATTAGTTTTCGTAGCTTTAACAAATAAGGAGAAGTGTGTGATAAAGGGTGCTTAGTAATGATGACGATGTGAAACACCGAAGAAGAAAATGTTTATCTGTGCCAAAGAAAGGCAGAAAATATCCCACTGACTACGAATTTGCAGTAGCTTCTTTCCAGAAGTTTGAAGCAATTACACCCTTCTTTTCGGAGCAGCTAACTGCTGCAGCTCAGAAATTACAGTCGTCAAAACACGTTGATGTTTCCCTCTGGAGTATCAGATAGAAAGTACAATACATTTAAACACGGCGGAGTGGGGTTCCCTCGGTTAGGGCGCAGTACCACGCGCCGGTAGTGTGCCGGGTGGCTTGAAAGATGCTCCACTAATTGGCAGTGACGCTGTCTAATTGTTACAGACAATGAGGACATCACGCGCAATTAGTTCCGATTGCGAATGCAGAGAGGGCAGTGCCTGCCGCCCGTACCATACCCCCTCAGTTGTCTTCCCCCGGCCCCGACACTCTTTTGTCAGCGTGCCCTCCCTGGCGCTCCGTTCCTCCTTTTGCTTTTTCTGTTCCGGAAGCCGATACAAAGCGAGTGGGAAACGAAACGGAGCAGTTTGTTGTGAGGCAGCTCCACGATGAGTCCCGAGCGAGGGTGCTGTCGCGGGAATTACGCCTTCTGAAAAAAGCGGGACCGCTGATCTGTTCTGAATGAGGCTGAAGTATGTCATTAACAAGCCGCTGTCGACCTTTTTCTCTCTGCTCCCTCCAGTGGGGAAAAGTGGCATCATACAAGTCCAAAAGCAAAACACACACACAGCACGAATGAAGGGAAGGCTGTAGCGTGTCAAAGGAAAGCTTTAGTTTTGTATTACACTGCGTGGAAATGTTCGAGGGAGCACTGTCTGACAGAAATCTGCTTCACGTAGACGTCATTTCGCTGGAAGGACGCCTTTTCCCTTAATTTACAATTGTCAGATTACTGCTCTACTAAGGAAAACATTACAGCTTCTGAGTGCCGGAGAATCTCTTGTACAGTGCGCTACGAATGGAAGTCAGCCTTCATTTTGTAATACAAATTATCGCACGAATAAACCTACTGCGAATAACGGAATCGCTGACAAACCGAAATGCGTCTAAATGCCTGTGCCATTAAAAGACATACATATTACAGAATAAACTGCAAAGATATACCGGGTGATTAAAAAGTCAGTATAAATTTAAAAACTGAATAAACCACGGAATAATGTAGACAGAGAGGTACAAATTGACACACATGCTTGGAATGACATGGGGTTTTATTAGAATAATAAAAAAAAATTACAAAAGTTCACAAAATTCCGACAGATGGCGCTTCATCTGATCAGAATAACAATAATTAGCATAACAAAGTAAGACAAAGCAAAGATGATGTTCTTCACAGGAGATGCTCAATATGTCCACTATCATTCCTCAACAATAGCTGTAGTCGAGGAATAATGTTGTGAACAGCACTGTAAAACATGTCCAGAGTTATGGTGAGGCATTGGCGTCGGATGTTGTCTTTCAGCATCCCTAGAGATGCTGGTCGATCTCGATACACTTTCGACTTCAGGTAACCCCAAAGCCAATAATCGCACGGACTGATGTCTGGGGACCTGGGAGGCCAAGTATGACGATAATGGCGGTTGAGCACACGATCATCACTAAACGACGTGCGCAAGAGACGTTTGACGCATCTAGCAAATATGGGGTGGAGCGCCTGGTTCTAATAAAACCCCATGTCATTCCAAGCATGTGTGTCAATTTTTACCTCTCTATCTACATTATTCCTTGGTTTATTAAGTTTTCAAATTTATACTAATTTTTTGATCACCTGTTATAACTATGGGTGAAAGGGGGCGTTCTTGTGTAAGAGAGTATAAGGCAACTGTCTATTATTTTAAAATTTTAATTAGATACCCAATTCGACACAACAGGTTCATAAAACACACACTAACCGAAAACAAGACACACCACAGAGGGGTTATACATACTGGTCACAAACTGATATTCATACAGGTATCTAAGGAAACGCAAAACTATAAACATTGGCGACCGATGGATAAACTTGTGACGCTGCAACGCAATTTCAGAGTGCAGCTGCCAAGGTTAGTAAACAAGACACGTGTTGCAGGAAGATGTGTGAACAATACACGCAGATGTCAGCATTTGAAAGACTGGGCTCAAGGAAGATGACTGGGGTAATCAGCGAATCGCTCAACGTTTGAATGTAAGCGTTGTCACCATCCGACAGTGTTGACGGGATTGGCTAAACCATGGCCGAACACAGGGTCAAGAAGGAAGGCGTCGATCTAGGTAGACGACAGAACGAGAAGACATTGAAAACGTCAGGGGGTGACTGAGAGCCCCAGATTCTTCATTACCATTGATCCGACATGCAGTTGGTACTTCAGTGACCACAGAAACCATTAATAGGCGGCCCACAATAAGAGGGCTGAGCTCACTGTACTGAGCTCACTGTACCCCTTGCACTGACCTCTGTATACCAACAAGATCGTTTACAGTTGTGTCAGGCGCATTCGGCCTGGAATCTGATTGACTGGAGGTCTTCCATCATGAGTCACTCTTCGAACTGCTCAGCGATGACCAACGAAGATATGCCTGCATACGCCTCGGTCAGTAGTGAAATATCAGTCCTACTGTCGCCCGCGATACGACCCGACGACCAGGAATGATGGTCTGGAGTGTTATTTCATTTGACACTTGGACCCTTTTGCCCGCGGAGGGCACCCTTACAGCGCGGCGGTATGTCTATGGTACTGTACCTCCCTTTTGTTGTCCTTCATCGCAAGCTACCCTGGGCTTACATTTCACGAAGAAAATCCCGCCCGCACACGGCAAGAGATTCTACTGCTTGTCTGCGTGCCTGCCAAGCCCTACCTTGGCTAGCAATGTTGCCGGATCTCTCCCCAGTTGAGACCGTTTGGAACATTATGGGCAGGGACCTCTGGTCAGCTGAGGAGTTTGAAGATCTAAAGCGTCTGATGGACAGAGTTTGGCAGATATCCCTCAGGAGGACATGAAACAACTCTCTCAATCAATGCCAAGAAGAAAAATTGCTTGCATAAAAGACAGTGGTGAACCAACGCACTATCGACTTGCTCAATTTGTGAAGCATTTTTTCTTGAATAAATCATCCAATCTTTCTGAAATTAGAATCAGTTGTTCGTCTCCGCAGTCTTCACATTTCCATCACATCTACCGATTTCCGTCCCATCGGGATAGCTCCTTCGCGGTGCCGAGTTCTTTTACTTGTTTTTCTTTTTCTTATTTTTCTCAGAATGTACTTCTTTTAAGGAAGATTCCTACGGAAAAAGTCGAGAGAAAGGCTCAGAATGTCTATATTACAAAATGTTATCAATAAAGTAAACTGCAGCAACTGCAACCAAAATAGTGAGGGCCAAAATAGTATATCTTAGTGTCTGATGTTGTTGTAACTTATTCTCTGAATCCTCTATATTTATTATTTCTAGAGATTCATCAAACAGCTCGCTATAATCCCTCTTAAGCATAATAAGGACCAAAATACCTTAGCGGATTAAGGAAATCCGTTGGTGTCCCGCATAAAGGGAACGAATGACGTCTCATAAAAAGTTACATAACTTCGCGTCGAACAATAGTTGGCCGAATGACACAGTTACGTGACGCATAAAACAGACAGAACGAAAAATTTTCTGCGCTCCAACAGCAGAACATCTACACTGTCTAACTGAACAGTGGCCTATCGACAAGAGGGATACTTTCCGCCCTGCGGTTTTCTAACTACACTGCAGCCCTGAACGGTTTACTGGCCTGATAAGATGTGTAGTACGTTTCGTTCATCACGACGCAAGGAGGGGAATTATGAACGTCCCGTCGCATAAACTGCCGTTTACGCCCCCCCCCCCCTCTCCCCCTTCCCTCTTCTACGCAAGGAATCCCTCGTAGCAGGTTCGGTCTTAGAGGGGCTGGAACGAAGAAAAAATCCTCTCGCCTCTTCGGGAGTGAAGCTAGGACCTCCAGCACGGCGCTGGAGTCTAACACTGTGCTCGCCAGACTTCCACATCCACGGAACGTCATAAAGCATCGCAAATGACGAATTCTAATTTATACAGTTCAACGTACACAGTACAGTATGAAAAACACACAGTGACGTCACCTCTGGCAGAAGCTATGGGGCTAAACCAACAGGGTATCGGGTTGAACTGAGCTCGGAAGACAATGTACGGGTACGCCATTCCATGCAGCTACGGTTCTAAGTCAGCGTTCATCAACTGTAGAGGCTGTCGAGTTGTAGCAAGCCATTCTCTTGGCAAACCATGACCACACGTTTTCAGTGGGTGACAGATCTGGAGGGCTAACTGGCCACTGGAACAATCGAGCGCTCTTTATGTGGGGGTAGAGGAAGGCAGTAAGGGCAGTGTACGGGCTTGGCAAAAATTTTCGCATATCGTTGTACCTAATACAACTACAGTCATGAAGTTCACACTCAGGCAAATAATTTCGAAGTACAGGATGTTCGTAAACTCCCTTACTATTTCTGTCCTATCGTTAAAAATTTTTAAGTTTTTGCGGGTAATATAAAAAATATACACAGTACGACGATTAACAGCTGCTGTTGCTCACCTACTGCCTCTAGAACTACCCGAATGCCGCATTTCCTAGGAGGTGGATTGGCCGTTCATCGCCAAGACTTTGGGCCCTCCCTCGACTGATGTCAGCCTAGTCAAGGTTACTGATTTTCACTTGATACCCCTCGGACCTGATGGATACACAGAAGAAATCGTTCCCTAGAGTCACAGCAGGCCGATCCATCTCCTACGAAGTGTGACATGCAGTTGGTCAGCAACAACATCTGTTCTTTATTCTACTGTGTGTATTATTTTATATTCCCTGCAATAAAAGTCAACAGATGCGGTAATGGACATTACGACCGTCCTGTACTCGTACCGTTGTGGATCGTCAACACTGCCTCTTATTTCAGACAAGCATGTAAACGTAAGAAAGTATTTGCTGTCATAAGTACACACGTTATTATAACAGCTTATATTACGTTTGAACACCACAATAATGCAAAATGTATTTAAAACTAAGGTTCATGCGGCTGTCCAACACATATTTTGTATAGCAGATTTAATGAATGCCTGTCAGCTTTAGATGATTGTCACATGGACTTGCCGCCATTTGTATAGGCTAAATTTATGAGCATACAACTCACTCATTTATATCATGTCTTATTGTTTGATTTTGAATGTTTGTAATTTATAGAATTTTGTTATTTACAACTTTAGGGGTAAAGGTAATTAAATAAATAAAGGCACTAAAATTTGAACACAGTGCCACACATGAGCGTCTCATCTCTACCAGAATGTACAATTTGTTTAATTTTTTTTAACCAAATCGTTAGTTGACTCTCCTATTAGGCATAAGTTCTTAATAATGACAGGAAAATTCTTTTACAAGTTCTACGTTTCTGGTCAATGAATATTTACACTATGTGATCGAAAGAATCCTGACACCTGGCTGAAAACGAAGTGGCGCCCTCCATCGGTAATGCTGGAATTTAACATGCTGTTGGCCCACCTTTAGCCTTGATGGAAGTTTCCACTCTCGCACGCATACATTCAGTCAGGTGCTGGAACGTTTCTTGGGGAACGGCAGCCCATTCTTCACGCAATGCTGCACCGAGGAGAGGTACCGATGTCGGTCGGTGAGGCCTGGCACGAATTCGGCGATCCAAAACATCCCAAAGGTTCCATAGGATTCAGGTCAGGATTGTGTGCAGGCCAGTCCATTACAGGGATTTTATTGTGTAGCCACTCCGCCACAGGCCGTGCACTATGAACAGGTGCTCGATCGTTTTGAAAGCTGCAGTCGCCATACCAGAATTTCTCTTCAACAGTGGGAAGCAAGAACGTGCTTAAACATCAATGTAGCCCTGTGCTGTGATAGTGACATGCAAAACAACAAGGAGTGCAAGCCCCCTCCATGAAAAACACGACCGCGCCTTGACACCGCTGCCTCCGAATTTTGGCTCTACACACGCTGGCAGGTGATTTTCAGCGAACATTCGCCATACCCACACCCTACCATCGGATCGCCACATTGTGTACCGTAATTCGTCACCCCACACAACGTTTTTCCACTGTTCAAGCGTCCAATGTTTATGCTACTTACACCAAGCGAGGCGTCGTTTGGCGTTTACCGGCGTAATGTGTGGTTTGTGAGCAACCGCTCGACCATGAAATCTAAGTTTTCTCACATCCAACCCAGCTGTCATAATACTTGCACTGGATCCTTATGCAGTTTGGAATTCCAGTGTGATGGTCTGGATAGATGTTTGCCTATTGCCCATTACGACCCTCTTCAACTGTCGGTTGTGCGCCGACCGCTGTGGCCGAGCGGTTCTAGGCGCTTCAGTCTGGAATCGCGCTGCTGCTACGGTCGCAGGTTCGTATACTGCCCCGGTCATGGATGTGTGTGATGTCCTTAGGTTAGTTAGGTTTAAGTAGTGCTTAGGGGACTGATGACCTCGGATGTTAAGTCCCGTAGTGCTCAGAACCATGTGAACCATTTTTGACTACTGACATCGCTGATATAGCCTGGCAGTAGGTGGCAGCACAAAGCACCTAAAATGAAAACGTGTGTTTTAGAGGTGTCCGGATACTTTTGATCACATAGTGTACAATTATTTCCTTACTTCTAAATTTTTATTTTCATTTGATGTTGTATAACAAACGTCTGTAGCTCATTATGTCCCTTTAATATTAATTGCAGATGTTTCATGATGGTAGTAGCAGAAATGACGTAATAATTTAAAAAAATTACTAAGCTATCTAGACCGTTGTATTCACAGTAAATATGACCTGGTTAACCAGAGAGGAGAATAAAGTCTGTGCGTTGAAGAGTTGAAAATTTCTGCAGGGAAAGCTTTGATGAACATACAGACATTTTGGGCAAATAACTGCAACTGTTTTAGTGTTACAATGGAATAGTTGCGCTTGTAAAGGGACACTTGAAACGAATGAGCAAATTAACAATTTGCTGTCCTTAGGGATCTCGCCGTCAGCCTGTCATAATGTGTATCCTCCCTTCTACCTACAATTACCAATAGTGGGGTCAACGTTTATCACTTACTGAAAGGACGCTTTCAGTATAGTCACCGTCACAAAATTAGTCATCTCAAGGTTAAACCCGCTCCCTGCAGTCAGCTGACGCCAGCGTCATAGCTTTAACGCCGCATGTACGCTGTTAACAGAGCGGAAATCAGCGCCAGCTGAGAGTTTTGTGTTCGCGAGCCATATCGTGTGTTCAAGTGTGGTTTCAGTATTCCGTCGAACGGTGTAGCGACATGTGTTTGGCACTGCGTGAAATGCAGGAGGGTGGGTCTGCGTGTAGCGCTACTTCGGTCAATGTGCGTAAAGGGCGAAGAGGCATTCGAAAATAAAAAATTTTCGTATCGAACACAATGAAGATTTTTTTTTTATCTGACCAGCAGCGAAGAAGTCAGGACCAATATAAGTTTTGCATAAGTTCAACCTTGTGGTATTTCCTCGTCGACTGTATTCCTTATTAACAGTACAGAAATATCTGTAGAATATCTTTGTGTAAGTACTTGTTTTGATTCTCCAAGAAAGGGATGTAAATGAAAACGAAAATTACGGAATATGACTATTTTGACAAAAAGTTAGTGCACAGAGCTGTACTTCGATATTACGAGAGAGGAGAGTATCCGGTGGCTAGAAAAAGAGAGGGAGAGATCTCTGTGGAAAAATTAATTATTCTGGCTCACCAGAGTTCCATACTTTGTCTTCTACGCTAATTTGGTTTCTGATTCAGAAAGTATATTTATGCACAAAAATTTTTAGATGAATGGAGAGACATTGCAGAAGCAAGAACGAAATTTCTTGTAAAATGTATTTACTGTATGCTGAGGACAACAGTCTTTAACATACGTCGATAAAACTTGGGGTTTCGCAGCACCAGTATCCAAAAATATACTTTGCTCGACGTCAACGGAAGCGTCGTTCCTGAGGTGCCTACAGTTACTTTTGTATAGTATATATCGGCGAGTTGGGTGATGAGTGCAGTAACGAAGGGCCAGGATGAGCTGCGAATAAAAAATATTTGGGTAATAGGGAATATTCTGGGTCGTATTGAGGCGGGCCGTCGGAACTAAAATAATGGCAGCAGCATGCAAGGAACCGCGGACTGTCGCACACGCAGTCTGGCGTAAGCGAAATGCGTTCGTGCGTGGGAAGGTACAGTAATGATGCCTCAGATGTTACCAAAAGTAATTTCAAAGTTCTCTTAAGAGCTTTCTCGCTGCAAGTTTCTACAAGGTCCAACACAACGCAAATTCATTAGCGATGACATTTTTTTAGTAGACAGACGGAACAGTTTCACAATTTTCATTTTATGAGAACGAAATTTTTCGCGACAGAATTGTTGTATAAAACATTCTCTTATTTCTTTTAGCATCAATTCAGGGAAAAATTCGAGCTTTCGACATTTACCTCCGTTGTCTTCATCAGGAGTATTTGACTTTCTGTGACGGCCTTAGATAGGCCGAAGACGGCTTCTGTTTAGTCGATAATTACGCCATGCTATCGCATATGGTGTCAACGCTCCCACCCTTCCGTGAACACTGCGAAGAATATGTCTGGCTCTTCTCTACACCGAGAGGACCATGCACCACTAAGTATATATCCGTTGTCACGGTGAAGATGTTGTCTCACATCCTTATTTTTACAGCCTCTTTTAATTACGGAGTCCCAGAATGCGGGAGCCTGGGACAAAACTATAGTTTCGTCAAAGAGTATTTTATGTTTCCAGAACGAGATTTTCATTCTGCAGCGGAGTGTGCGCTGATATGAAACTTCCTGGCAGAATAAAGCTGTGTGTCGGACCGAGACTCGAATTCGGGACTATTGAATTTCGCGGGCAAGTGCTCTACCAACTGAGCTTATGTTTCATTGTGGGGATTTTCTCCAAAACCGCAGATTTCGAAAGGTCTTGGTGTCTATTATGCGTTGGTGTTCGCCACAGTGGTATCTGATCTTTTATCTCGGAATACTTCAATGCTTTCACGCGAAGAATTGTGAGCAGTGCTGCGGCTCGTGTTGATGCTGTTTATAGGTTCTCGCCCTCTGCTGGAGGCCAGACGGTATCATTTAGATGGCATGGTTGCGGTTGTTTGTCTTCTTCTCGTTTTGAGTGGCGCCACTCGGTTTCGCAACAGTTCGCTGGTGGCAGCAGCGGCGGTTATTGATATGTAGTGGCTCTGAGCACTATGGGACTCAACATCTGAGGTCATAAGTCCCCTATAACTTAGAACTAATTAAACCTAACTAATATAAGAACATCACACAAAGCCATGCCCGAGGAAGGATTCGAACCTGCGACCGCAGCGGTCACGCGGTTCCAGACTGAAGCGCCTAGAACCACTCGGCCACTCCGGCAGGCGGTATGTGGTCACTGTTGCACTATATCTGGGGCGACGTCGTTGTTTTTCCGGACCGTTGAGTGGGCCAGTTCGGTTGGGGACTTAGGAGGAGCCAGGTCCGCACTGTGCCATAATACGCCACTACCGCTGCCGGCACACATGGACTGCCGGATGGATGGGCTTTGGTCACGAGGGTGTACCACGTCGTCCTAAACCGGATCAAGAAAGCTTTAAGATGAGTGCATCTCAATACCAGTAGGGAAACCTCCACCATTGTGGAGTCACCTCTAGTGACTTGGGTTCGCGTTGCTGCTCGTAGTGTCGCCGAGGCGAAGAGCAGGGGTGGTTCTTCTACTCTGGTGGTAGTGGTTCCTTTCTCGTTCCGGGCACTCTAAACACAGTATTCTGGGGACGTAGTGCAGACCGCCGGTTCAGGCCTTGGCGTATTGTTTCATCGTTGCATTTGGTTTATCGGAGATCAGGTAGCTTCAGCAAGATTATTATTAGTCATTCGTTAGACTGCCACTAGTCTGAGTTACCATCTTATGAAGTGAATGCAACTCTTGGCTGCCTATCTCATCGCTCACGAAAGTGTTTGCTGCCTGACCTTCGCAGAGGTCGATTCCTGGAGTACCGTCTGTGGCCTCTTGATTCTTGTAAGACATGTGTGTTAACCCCTTTGGTGATCAGTTGCTTGTTTTTTAATTAACCTTTGCTATTGTATTTGCTGTTTTACAGGAGGTTTCTAATTTTTTTTATATATTATTGCCATTCATGGCTGTAAGGCCTTCAGCCGTAATTGTGGTCATCTGCATTAAAATTCTAATTTGGTGTTTGCATTTACGCAGTAAGCCTTTAAAACCTTATTTACTGCCATTCCTGGCGTCTAATGCCTTCTACTGTGTTTGTGGCGACTTGCCTTTAACATTTCAGCACCTGTAAGTTGCAATAGCAGCGAGTTCTTAAAAGATTCTTAATTTTTTGCCATTCTTGGCGTGTAAGGCCTTCAACCGTGATTGTGTTCATTTGCCTTAAAATTCTTAATTGGTATTTGTATTTTCGTAGTAAGCTTTAAAGCCTTATTTACTGCCATTCCTGGCGTCTGATGCCCTCTGCTGTGTCTAGGAAACTGGCCTTTAATATTTCTACACCCGTAACTTGTAAGTTGCAGCGAATTTAATCAATTCTTAATTTATTGCCATTCCTGGCGTGTAAGGCCTTCAACCGTGAGACTGTTCATTGGCCTTAAAATTCTTATTTGGTATTTGTATATACGTAGTAAGCATTAAAGCCTTATTTACTGCCATTCCTGGCGTCTGATGCCTTCTGCTGTGTCTAGGCGATTTACCTTGAATATTTCAACACCTGTAACTTGTAAGTTGCAGCGAATTTTAAACAATTCTTAATTTATTGCCATTCCTGGCGTGTAAGGCCTTCCGCCCAGATCACAGTAGCTTATTTTTAAAACATTATCTGCTGTATCTGTATTTAATGGTGATTTGCTAAATTGTAACTCACTAGAAACACTCTTATTTACACAGTTGTTTATTCCTTCATTAATAACGTGTAATGTTTTTATTTATTGTTGTCTGGAATTAGTGGTTTAAAGTAAATTGTGTTTAACTGTAAAAGGCAACCAATAGTAACTGATTACGGCCCCGTCCACAATCGTAACCGAATCCTGCCTTCCATGACTACCAGGCTTCAATATGTATCACATTCGTCTATAAATTTTGAGAATAATCATTTATTACCTTTAGTCCAAATTGTCAATGTCCTGGTTTTTTCACAGGCTGAAGTAAAAAAAAAAAAAAAAAAAGAAAAATATATTGCTTCGAAATTGCTTGTATAGGCTTTTTCTTTCATGGTAGCTGGCAAGAATTTTTCTTTAAAAAGTATTGCACCATATTCTAGACTGAGAATTATGTGTCGAATATCTTTTCGGAATTTTTACTGAAATTTGAAATTATTACTAACTGGCATTTCTGTAGCACAGCGAGACGACCCTGAGATGCCTATTTTCGTGACTTCCACTGTATTGTCCACACGTGGGTAGAGAACAGAGTTGCCCCGCGGGACTTTCACCTTGAGGAGAAAGTTTGGAAACAAGCGGCCGACTGCAGCAACGGTGGCCGCCACTCTGGACGTGTCGCCTGCCAGCAACTGGCTCCATGCTGCTCCACCGCCATCGTCGTCGACGCCGCCCCCGCCGCCTCCGCCGCCGCCTCCACGGACCGTGTATTTTCAGCGACCAGAACTAATATTTGTCTTACGTTATGCCGCTGCGGTCCGTTTCGATTTCCGATCCGCAGGCGGCACACACTCGTAGAATGAAAGAGGAAACATAAAGCGATGTCACAAGAGTTGCCAACCATGCTTTTACTTCACTTAGCACTTCTCAGGGCACCGAGCGCCTGGACGCCTCACTAGGTGACGCAGGCAACATGAGCACGCATTTTACCATGCATTTCTTATGTCTGCGGAAGTTTCATTTTTTTTTAACTTGCATTGTGGGCTAATTTCTGTACTTGCTCTTGCACGACCGGGAAGTTGCGTGGGAAACACTGCAATACAAAAGTAGTTTTTTTTCTTTTTTTCCGGGTGCAAATTCGGGGTGTCTGAAAACGAATGTATGGTTTTAGAGACTGGTAGCATCTTTGACATTCAACTTGCAATTATAAATAATACATGAAAGAAAAGAGCAACTGAAACACTTTTGTCTGTGCGCAAAGGGAACCGTATGGAACGACCAAGAGAGACTGAAGAACGTATTGAACGATTGAGACACTCTTTCATGAGCAGCCCAAAGGAATCAATTCGGATGTCTAGTCGTGAATTAGCAGTTGGAGTGACGTCTGTGTGCAGATTTTTAAGGAGACACTTACAGTTATGTCCTTATCGTTTGTACTTTTTTCAAGCTCTAAGGCCTACAGATCAACTTTGCTGACGAAATGCTGCTGGATCAAAATAAAGATTTTCGGCATCGTGTCGTCGTCGATGATGAAAATCGATATTTTTCTTAAGTGGAAATGTGAACACACTTAATGTACGAATCTGGGGGTCAGTAAATCCCCACGATATGGTACAGTTGCGACACTCTTCTACACTGAAGGTTTTCTGTGTCGTATCCCGGCGGAACATTTAGGGGCGCTTCTGTTCCGGTGAAGCAGCTGTAAATAATGTTTCTTATCGTGATGCGCTAGATCAACGGCTCTTTCCTCAACTGGAAGAAGCTGTACCACAGAACTTTATTTGGCAGCAAGATGATGCGCCGCTTCACTGGCATAACTCAGTACGCGATCGGTTAAACGACGTTGTACCTGACTGCTGGATTGCGTGCAAGGGACCGAATGACACAGCTTCTTTCGTGTGGCCTGCATCTTCACACACGGTCTGACGCCATGTGATTTTTGCCTTAGGGGAATCTTAAAGAACCATGTGTGTGTGCGTCCGTCACCAGCTGACCTACCCAACTCCAGGGGAGCACATTAGTCTTCAGCGTCCCGTCGGCGACGAGGTCATTGGAGACGGAGCACAAGCTCCGATTAGGGTTGGATGGAGAAGGAAAGCTGCCGAAGGGACCATCCCGGCGTTTGCCTTAAGCGATTTAAGGAAATCGCGGAAAACCTGAATCAGGAGGGCCGTTCGCGAGTTTGAAATGTCGTCCTCCCGAATGCGACCTTCCCGACTTTAGAAACAGCATTGTTGCAACAATTAATTCAGATGCACTGATCAATTTTTTTTGGGAAGAACTAGCCTGTTGACTCGATATATTTTGAACACTGCACACACACACATATTTCATAGAAAAACAATTTGAGTTGCTTTTTCATTTGATGCACAGGGCGTTTCAGAAGTGATGGTCAATTTTCATGGATATGACAGGAATGATCATTCAAGGCAAAAAAGTGAAGTAAACATGGGCTCTAACACGCATACCTTAAGAGAAATGAGCAATTCCTGATCTGCGGTACTGTGAAACAAATGTCTTCTACAGCAAACTCTTTGCTTTCCCGATTTTGAGAAGTGGTAGAATGGACCAAAACAAGAAAAAAAGGCCAGTAAACATGTGTTCTAAAATGCATACCCTTAAAGTTATGATGACTTTTTGATTAGCACAGTTGTGTTTCAAATTAGTGAAGATGAACAAGTGCTCGTAGCTCTTAAGGTATGCATTTTGGAACACATGTTTACTGAACATCTTTTTTTTGTTTTGGTCGATGCTAACACTTCTCAGACTAGGAAAGCGAAGAGCTTGTAGTAGAAGAGATACGTTTCACAATATCTAAGGTCAAGAATTGATTATAGCTCTTAAGGCGTGCATATTAAACCCCTTGTTTACTTGACTTTCTTGTTTCGAATGATCATTCCTGTCATATCCCTGAATCTTCACTTCTGAAACACCTAGTATTATCTGTCAGTGTCAGTTGAATGTAATAAATTGTAAAAAGTCTTAAAACTCGTAATTCGTTTTGGAACACACTGTATATGAAAGCTGTATTGACAGCACTATTACGGTCGCAGAGATGGAAAACTAGACTCAAGTGGCTTGTATCCTGCTTTTACCTGGATGTTCTCCAACAGCAGAGCCTCTCTCACGGAAAGAAGACGAAAAAATTCATATTGGCCGAGGCATGATAATTAACAAGTGTGACTATCATTTTACTATTGTAACCAGACACTTCCTAACATCCTTTACTGAAGTAAATCCAAAATGGTCCAGTTGTCCGAGTGCAGCAGGAAGATTAAGGAGTGCAGGACTGACAAAAAAGGTCAAGGTACGAATAAAGAAACAGCTACTAAACTTCACCAAGAACACCGGAAGTGGCAGACAACAGCAGAACAAAAACACAAACACCGTGGTCCAAAGGTAGCCCAAGCGAGTTTAAAAGGAAGTCTACAACAAGCTACCACATTCAGTAGGTCACTCAATCAAAACTGCTAAGTAAAGATCCGTCAACAACAGCTGAAACTTTTTCGGTGAAGTTCGTTTTCACCCTGCGCAAAGCCTCGTCTGACGCGGATTGCACCAGTACTTGTCAGTTATTCTGAAGCTGACGAGGAGAACTATTAGTAGCAGTTCATCTTTAACAAACACAGGATGTAAGTGACCCACCGTGACTCTGCCGAAAGGGAGTGCTGCGGGAAAACTGTGTGTGCTCGCGGGAAACAAGCAGACGAACTTGAAGAGGCCAAGTTTGCATCTCCAAGTCTTACTTTCAAGTGGCATTCACGAGACGAGCTGGTTGATGTTAGTGAGTGCCTGTAAATTTAGCTCACATCGAGCTTTGTCAAGTTCGCGAGGCACGAAAACTGAGAAGGTTACATGACGACGCCTTGTTGCTTGTTGCCCGTGGTGTACTATTGTACAGAGTCTATTGAAAAGGAACTTTTCGACGTGCCTAACGAAGAGAAGCCGGCAGCTCATCTTTTGGGAAAGATATATAATGTGCTGAAGCCCGTCTGCACAAAATACTGTAGACTCTATAAAATTTCATGCAATTCATAAAAGATAGAACTGATGCTACAAACATATATAGTGCAGATTTATTGCCTAAACTAACGATAAATTTTTGTTGTGGAGGAAGTCTTAATAATGTAGTCATGAATCAAAGATTTATTTTTATTATATAACTAGCAAAGCGCCCACTGCTTTGTTCGCACAAAGTGTATGGTAGGCAGAGATTTTTGGTTTTGTTTATATTTAATCGAATAATTTTTATGTTGATCACCAACTGCAACACCATGGTCTTCTCCGAATGCACTTCTCACCAAAAAGCGATTCAGGTGGCTGGATCGAAGTTGTTGTTAATCATGCTTTTGGAGATATTTTCATAGCAACTTTCATCCATTAATAAACATTTCTTTATATCCAACCAAGAAGTAAAATACGGATTTTCATAAATTTAGCTTTAAAATTTTTTTATTGCAACGATATATTATCTTAAAAATTTTCGTCCCCTATTGCACTCCGTTAAGTGTTCAATTTTCAGAAACACTGCAACATGATTTTTTTATTTCTAACCAAGAAGTCAAAGACGAGTTTTCATAGACGTAACATTAAAATACTTTATAAGTTCTTTAGCATTTTTTTTTCAAAAACTTTAATTCGCTATTATACCCCCTTAGTGGTTGAATTTCCAAAAATGCTAAAACACGTATTTTTTGTTTCCTGACTGAGAAACGATTACCAGATTTCGTAGTTGTAGGTTCAAAATTACCCTAATAGCCACATGCTTTCAAAAAGTCTTTCATCCATATTTCACCCCCTTAAGAGTGGATTTTCGGAGAAAACAGTGCCTACAGTATAAGACCCACACCATTTTCCATCTTCCGGTTTCCATCCTTAGCAGTTTGGGGTGGGCGATGATGAGTCAGTGAATCAGTCTGAGCCTATTTCACACCCTTAGGGGCTGAATTTGTAAAAACAGTGAAACACTTTTTAATCAACAACCGAGAAGTGAAACACCAATTTTCAAAGATTTAGCTTTAAAAATGCTTTCGGAATGAAATATTTTCGTAAAACGTTTCACCCCCCCTGTTCACCCCTTAGGTATTACATTTCCAAAAACCTTGGCATGTGTATGTTTTATTTCTAGCAGAGAAGCCAAGCACAAGTTTTCGTAGACTTAGTTAAAAAATGCTTGTACAATGGAATATAAGCGGAGCGGACACCCTAGTGGAGATATGGGCTGAAAATGTGGAAATCCATCGAGATAAGCGGCTTTGACAAACGGCAGATTATTATTACTCTGAGCCTGTGAACGAGTACCTCGAAAACGGAAAAGCCTGTCGAATGTTCACGTGCTACTGTCGTGAGGATGTGCGGAAAAACGTAGAAGGATCACCACTAGGCGCTAACTAGTTAGATGTCCAAGACTCTTCGCAGAACGTTCGGTTCGGAGACTGGTCTGCTCTGTAAAGTACGATAGTGCCTAAAGGGCACAATGCTGGTGCACGCACAAGTGTTTCGCAGCCCACCGTTCATCGCAAATTATTGGACATGGAGCTCCGCAGCAGACCACTACTTCGTGTTCACATATTGACCTAACGACATCGTCAGTTACGACTGTAGTGGATGCGGGACCATCAGTATTCGACCGTCGATTAATGGAATTGTTTCGGCTCCTCGGATGGATCACATTTTTGCTACACTAATCGATGGTCTTCTCCACAAAGTCCATCATCGAGGTGTACGGCGGCTTGGCGGACGCAGGCTGTTGGGAGCAGTAGTATACTACGGGAGACACTCTCCTGCGCTTGCGTGAGAATAGTGATAGTAGTCGAGGACAACTACTAACCACCTACATCCCTCCATGATTGGTGGCATCCCCGACGGCGAAGTCATCTTCCAGCAGAATAATTGTACGTGTCTCGGAGCCAGAACCTTGCTACAGTAGTCGGAGCAGCATTATAGTTAACTCACATTCATGTCTCGGCCACCAAATTCGCCTGACGTAACTCCTGAGGAACCTATCTGGGTCGTTATCTGGTACGATTACCGCGTAACCACATCAGCGGACTACTGACAAACTGTCGGATCAATGATGTGCAGAATCAGTGACGCATTTCGTTCCAAAGACGAGCAGAGAAGATATTAAGGAGGTGGTCATAATCTTTTGGCTCACCAGTGTATTAGCAAAACGGCGCGAAACGGGGTCTGTAGCGGATAAAAACCGTGGTATTCGTTAACGAAGTTGAATCTCGCGTTAGTCTTGATGCAAATATTTTCCGGGCCAGTTTGATTATGCCCACGCCGTATTTCTTATATACGCTACATAAGAACACGTGGCGTGGCGCAGACCTGTTTACACACGTGGCTCGGTATTGCAAATACAGAACAATACGGCCCGCCGGGGAGGTGCGACGCACGCACGGTTGACACAGCGGAATTTAACACAAATATCCCGGAGACATGACGTAACGAGATATGCGTGCCGCGGGCTTAGCGCCGGCTGAATGCCGGCTTGTGTATGGACCGGGGACGGGCGTGTGTTTGTGCGCGTGGGCCAAACAGCGCGCATTGATAAGGCGCGCGGATAGGGGCCAGGGGCGGGTGACAGTTCTGGAGCCGAAAAACCCAATTCTCTCGCGCCGCCGGTGCACGAATATCATAACCCAGCGTCACCCATAGCGTATCTGTGATGAAAATATAACAAAAGATGAAATCTGGAAACATCCCTATTTCCACTTGCATTTCACTTGGAAATAGAAATAAATTGCGTACTGACGTCGCTTACCATAGCAGAGGGTGGTCATAATTCAAGAACAGCTACTCGAGGAGGCCCAATGTCGTCTGTAGTTATCGTACACCAGTGACACTTGCTAGACATGCTAGTGTGTTAATGCGGAACTGATTTACACTGGAAAAAAAATTAGTTCTAATTTTGGCCACTAGGTGCAAATCTGGCGCTGTACACTGTCTGTATGATGGTATGATATCCACGCTGTTATTTGACAAGCTGTAACGTGAATGATCAGTTTGGCTAGCCCGTGCGCTGTTAGTGAAACTTTTTTATGCCAACTGCAGCAATTACAGTGGTGCATTGAGAAATTATCGCTGACTGAAAGCTCTGAGGAGGGCTCGATGTCATCAAATGGTTTTAAGAAGGTGATAATGAAATTCGTAAACACGGGTAAGCTCGGTGTGGCATCCAGAAGAGGAAGGCGGTCTATCCAGGTGGAAGTTACTGACGAGGATGTCGTTACTGTACCTGACCATGTAGGAAATGCGCCAGCTAGTGTTAGTGGTCGCGCAGCGTCACTTGTCCATCCCATGATCAAGAGCACGCAAAGTTTTGCGGTTTATTTTACACTGGTGCTCGTACAAGATCCAGGCCGTGCAGCAACTGAAACTTCGTTATCCAGAACAACGTTCTGAATTTGCTCTTCGGTTTCTGGCACGGATCGAAGTTGGTGACACGTGGCCGGGAAACGTTCTATGCAGTTCGAGGTAGATTTTAGACTATAGAGCTCAGTCAAAATACAGGACTGACGAATTAGAGGTTCTTTTAGACCTCATATCCTGAACGAAGTGCTATTTCACTAGCCGTTTAAGACTGTGGTGTGGGTTCACAAACACATTTACCCTCGGTCCGTTTTCTTTGAAGAGAGTACATCTAGAAGGCCAATCAGCTGTAGCGTAACGTGTGCGCGTTATCGAGGTCTCCTTGTACGGCCTGTGATCTGTGGTTTGGAAGTGTGCAAGCACTGTTTTCGTACAAAATGGAGCAACACATCCTGTCGCTCGCCCAATGACAGATGTTCTTAAAGCAGCCTTCTACGGATGTGTTATCTCCAGAGATTTGCCAGGTACATGGCTTGCAGAATCACGTGATCTGAATCCATGTGACTTTTGGTTCTGGCGATATCTAAAATAACGCATTTACGAGGGGCGGCTGTTGTGGCCTAGCGGTTCTAGACGCTTCAGTACGGAAGCACGTGGCTGCTACGGTCGCAGGCTCGAATCCTGCCTCGGGCATGGCTGTGTGTGATGTCCTTAGGTTTGTTAGGCTTAAGTAGTTCTAAGTCTAGGGGAAAGATGACCTCAGATGTTAAATCCCATAGTTCTTAGAAGCATTTGAACCAATTTTACCATGGGCACTTTCGGTCTCTCCCTAAACTGAGGGTCAGTATATTGGATAACGTTGTTTTGATTACACGGGAACTGCTGCGAGCAACTGTCGAATATCTCGTTTTACGGATGCAGACTCTTATCGTTGTATCCAGTGCTCATACTGAACAAATTATGCGAACGGCGGTTAATAATAAAATCAACATTAAGCCCTTCTCACTTGTTTGGTCTTTACGGCCCACGTCCCGTTTCTAATCAATTATGTATGAAAACATTTCTACACAGCCCATTTCTCAAATTAGAAATATCCGAATTTGCACTTTAACATTACGTTTTTTAAACAGAGGAGGGCACCGCCAGTCACCCTCAACCAGTTTGGGAAAAAGTGCCACAAACAGCTGAAGCACAAGAACCGAGAGAACCTAAGTAAACCCAATAGTGTTCTAAAGATTGCATCTGACGTGTCAGACCTCTAAGTTCCTCTAATTCCAAATAACGTACAACATGGGGTTTGGTTTGCAAGCCAGCACGAAATCGGCCTGAGAACAAGGAGAAGCTGCGAATGCGCGAGAAGCACCCAAAAGTGAGAGTCGGCCACCCTCGGCAGACCAGGGCAGAGGAGAGAGCAGCAAATCCGGACGTCGCATATATCAGGCGGCACTTTTATCCGCGCTGAATTGGGCGGCCTTATCGGCGCGCGGACGGAAGTTTTAACGCAGACAAATCCCCGGCTCCCGCCGAGGAGACCGATGCCCGTCATCTGCGGCGCTGCACCCCCTCTGCCCCCTCACCACCCTCACCAAAAACTCCATCTCTCCGGCCTCAGCCAGCTGTTCCTCCTCGCCCCTGTCCCTTATGCTGCCCGCTGCACGCACTGCCCGTCCGATCTCGAAGACGCAAAATTTTATACCTGCTGTAATCATAGCCTGATCGGCAAAATTTCCCGTGGTGTTGTAGCTGGTTGAAACGAAGGCGCTTGGGAAATTAAATCGAATGAACTTTAATTGTAGTTTGCAGTCAGTTACATTATCCTGCATAAGTTTGGAAACACCTGGAAATGGAAAGGAAATACAGTATAAAAATGCATTTTGTTGTCTTCCAACTGTTTATTAATCTCATATAAAATACACGAAGAAGCAACAACTAAATTTTCGATTCCTCATAGTAGCCACACTTTGCTTTCATCACTGCCTTGCACACTCTCGGCATGCGCTGCGTCAGTTTTGCCAAGGTTTCAGTTGGAATTAATCTCCATTCTTACTGCAGGACCTCCCATAATTGTGACCCACTCATGATTTCCCGTTTTCGAATCCTCCTGTCCGATTCATCTCATTGCAGCTCGATTGGGTTACAATAAGGGGATTGAGGCGGCCTTTCCCTATTTTTCAATATTTTACGAACCTCAAGAGACTTTACAGTTCTGACACAAGCGAGACGTATGTTGGGGTCGTTGTCTTGCTGCAGGGCAAACACTTTCCCAATCAGACGCAAACCAGATGTCCTTGCATCTCGCTGGAGAATGGCATGATAATCCTTTTGGTTCAGTTTTCCATCTGTTTTCACCAAATCTCCGACTTTATTCACTCCAAAGGATCCCCATACCATCACAGAACCCCGTCCATGCTCTACAGTTGGAATTACGCACTGAGGATTCAAGCGTTCATGGGGTAAACGGCGTACAAATCGACGGAGTTTACTTCCAAATATTTCTAACTTGGATTCATCGGTGAATAAGACTCTTTCCCAATCCCCCGCTGTGCAATGCTGGTGTGTCCTAGCCCACTGAAGACTTTTCTTCTCGTTAACAGGGCGCAACAGTGGTTTCCTTGTTGCTACATAACCGCAGAGGTGGTTGTCTGCCAGGCGCCGTCTCACTGTTGACTCACTCACCGGTGTATCCCTCGTTGCGTTCAGTTCAGCAGTCAATTCACGGACAGTTTTTAATCTGTTACATTTACTAGTCACTTCGAAATACTTTCCCTGGCGTTCTGATATTTTTCTGGGTGCTCCTGAGCGAGGACGATCTCCATAGGAACTTGTTTCTCGATGCCGGTGTATGGTTCCGACAACTCCGCTTATGAAAGTCATCAGTTTCTTTGCTATTTGTCGGATTCTATTGCCTTCTTGGTGCAAAATGATTATCATTACCCGTGATTCATAAGGAATCTGGCACTCTGGGGCCATTTTCAGTTACTTTCGCGGCTTGTTATACCTTCATGCAAACGCAACTACACTTCCGGAAATTGAAATAAGAACACCGTGAATTCATTGTCCCAGGAAGGGGAAACTTTATTGACACATTCCTGGGGTCAGATACATCACATGATCACACTGACAGAACCACAGGCACATAGACGCAGGCAACAGAGCATGCACAATGTCGGCACTAGTACAGTGTATATCCACCTTTCGCAGCAATGCAGGCTGCTATTCTCCCATGGAGACGATCGTAGAGATGCTGGATGTAGTCCTGTGGAACGGCTTGCCATGCCATTTCCACCTGGCGCCTCAGTTGGACCAGCGTTCGTGCTGGACGTGCAGACCGCGTGAGACGACGCTTCATCCAGTCCCAAACATGCTCAATGGGGGACAGATCCGGAGATCTTGCTGGCCAGGGTAGTTGACTTACACCTTCTAGAGCACGTTGGGTGGCACGGGATACATGCGGACGTGCATTGTCCTGTTGGAACAGCAAGTTCCCTTGCCGGTCTAGGAATGGTAGAACGATGGGTTCGATGACGGTTTGGATGTACCGTGCACTATTCAGTGTCCCCTCGACGATCACCAGTGGTGTACGGCCAGTGTAGGAGATCGATCCCCACACCATGATGCCGGGTGTTGGCCCTGTGTGCCTCGGTCGTATGCAGTCCTGATTGTGGCGCTCACCTGCACGGCGCCAAACACGCATACGACCATCATTGGCACCAAGGCAGAAGCGACTCTCATCGCTGAAGACGACACGTCTCCATTCGTCCCTCCATTCACGCCTGTCGCGACACCACTAGAGGCGGGCTGCACGATGTTGGGGCGTGAGCGGAAGACGGCCTAACGGTGTGCGGGACCGTAGCCCAGCTTCATGGAGATGGTTGCGAATGGTCCTCGCCGATACCCCAGGAACAACAGTGTCCCTAATTTGCTGGGAAGTGGCGGTGCCGTCCCCTACGGCACTGCGTAGGATCCTACGGTCTTGGCGTGCATCCGTGCGTCGCTGCGGTCCGGTCCCAGGTCGACGGGCACGTGCACCTTCCGCCGACCACTGGCGACAACATCGATGTACTGTGGAGACCTCACGCCCCACGTGTTGAGCAATTCGGCGGTACGTCCACCCGGCCTCCCGCATGCCCACTATACGCCCTCGCTCAAAGTCCGTCAACTGCACATACGGTTCACGTCCACGCTGTCGCGGCATGCTACCAGTGTTAAAGACTGCGATGGAGCTCCGGATGCCACGGCAAACTGGCTGACACTGACGGCGGCGGTGCACAAATGCTGCGCAGCTAGTGCCATTCGACGGCCAACACCGCGGTTCCTGGTGTGTCCGCTGTGCCGTGCGTGTGATCATTGCTTGTACAGCCCTCTGGCAGTGTCCGGAGCAAGTATGGTGGGTCTGACACACCGGTGTCAATGTGTTCTTTTTTCCATTTCCAGGAGTGTATAAGTGAACAGAAATGAAACATCATACCTCTACATAGTCATGCGGTCTACTCGCACCACCTGGCGTGTTTAGTAGAATTTCCTGGACAGGTAACGTCGGCTTACATGAAACGGAGCAGTACTAGTATGTTCCAATATTTATGTATATGTACAATAATTAAGTGTACAATACTGTACGTGTCATTATTTACCGTTACTTGAGCTTGATATTCAGTATTCTACCCAATAACTGACATAGGCCACTTCCATCTTGCCCCGTTGTAATACGCAACATGGTGTTTCCAAACTTACGGAGGGTACTGTACATGGAGAGCAAATATTAAACTGCAAGAGACAGAGCTCGTGAGATTGTGTGGTTTTATATTTCACAAAAATCTGAGTCCTTTTTTCTGTGGAATTCTAAGAAAACAGTGTTATAGTTATGCGGAATAGTACACGCTCTCACATGCAGGATATGCAGCAAAAACGCCATCACACTGGGAAATCGCAAACGTTTACAAACAGGAAAAATGACAATTTAGTCCACAGGAAAATTAGTATACAGTAAGAGGTGTAAGGAAGGAAAAACACTTAATGATCACGAGAGCAGAGTGGCACGCACGTGAGGAACACAAAAATTCCAGTAGCTGACACTCCCTCGCCATTTTTTCATGTCATTGGAGATTTTCACTCTACGACGATAAGTCATGAAGTTTTAATCTTTTTTTCGTTTGCTTCATCAGTTTTCAGACTGATTTGATGCGGCCCGTCCCGAGTTGCTCTCTTGTGGCAGCCTTCTATCTCAGAATAGCACTTTCAACCTACGTCCTTAATTATTAGCTGGATGACTGCCATCTCTGACTTCCTCTGCGGTTTTTACTCTCTACAGCTCCCTCCATTGCCACGGAAGTTTTCGCCTGTGTCTTAAAAGGTGTCCTGTTATTCTATACCTTCTTCTTGTTAGTGCTTTTCATATATTCCTCTCCTCGCCGATTTTGCGGGGAACTTCCTTTTTCCTTGCCTTACCAGTCCACATAACTTTCCACATTCTTCAGTAGCATCACATCCCAAATTCGTCGATTCTCTTCTGGTCCGGTTTTCCCACAGTCCATGTTTCACAACCATGAAATTCTATGCTCCAAATGTACATTCCCAGACGCTACAATTAAGGCCTATGTTTGGTACGAGTACTCTTCTATTGGCCATAAACGCCCTTTTTGCCAGCCCTAGTCTGCTTTTCATGTCCTCATTCCTCCGTCCATTGTGGGATATTTTGCTGCCCAGGTAGCAGAATTCCTTAACTTCGCCTACTTCGTCATCCCTAATTGTGATATTAAGTTTCTCCCTGTTCACATTTCTGCTACATCTCGTTAGTTTCGTCTTCCTTCAACTTACTCTCAACCCATATTCTATATTCATTAGATTGTTCATTTCAATCAACAGATCCTATAATCCTATTATCGCGGCTCGGAAATGAAGATACATAATGAATTTAGTTAATGGACCAAATGCATGTAGAGGAACACTTTGTACAATGCAGTAAGCACCTTTTCGTACGTACTTGCCTAAGCTATGCACTTTCTTCTTTGGTGCTCATTCACTTGTATGGCACTCTATCATAACGTGTATTTCTCCCCTATTGGACGCTGTCGTTGAGTGTGCGTGAGATCTTAGTCGTGTCATTACTAATAACGACCCTGATTTTTAATTATTTACAAAATACTAGGGCACGCAACGCATAATGCGACACACACATAAAATCAACGCACTCAGTAGCGGGGCGGTAACCGCTAACATTATTCAGGCTTATGCTCATAATCAAAAAAATGACTCTGAGCACTATGGGACTTAACATCTATGGTCATCAGTCCCCTAGAACTTAGAACTACTTAAACCTAACTAACCTAAGGACAGCACACAACACCCAGCCATCACGAGGCAGAGAAAATCTCTGACCCCGCCGGGAATCGAACCCGGGCATGGGAAGCGAGAACGCTACCGCACGACCACGAGATGCGGGCTGCTCATAATCCTACTGGGTTATCAAGAGAGGGGAAGGCTAGTTAATTTGGATTTATTTAATAAAGTAATAAGGTGGTTCCTACTCTTTTATAATTGCGAATCTGAGCTTGATAGCAATCAAGTGAAATCCGAGAGGTGACTGGCTGAAAACTCCAAAAATGACGTTATATGACTCGAACTTTATTACAAAATAAGATGGCATAGCTGAACATAATCTAGAATAACTTGTCCACACTATTATCGGAGCAGAGAAGTACTGAAATACCTAATTGGCCTCGTACCATCAATCTATCAAGTGTCAAACTGTATGGAGGACGAAGGGAATTCATTATTACACACCAGGGCTCAACCCTTCTATGCGTCGACGCGCTGAAGCACACCGCGAAGCACTACGCAAATTGCTGCTACTATTCAAATTAATGCAAAAGCGTGATCGCAAAGAGCTGCAAAGCTACCCACAGAGCTGTCTGAGCACATTATTTTCAACTGCCCCCGTTAGACGAGTCAGTTACGGGACGCTGGTTCTCTAACAGTATCTACTATGATATACTGCATTTCACATCTTACCACCTTCCAGACGGAGCGTCCTCTCCACATCACGTCCCAGCCACAAGTTCACAAGCCTCGCAACCGACCGGTTATCCCGGCCGTTGCTCGAAATGCCACGTTCCTATTGGCTGAAGGCCAACATCCGCCCTCTACACTCCCCAGAACCGATGTTTCTGAAGTCTCTCAAGCAGTCCCTGTGGTTAGATTCCCTGGTATCTCTTTCGAGAAGCCTAAAGCCTACTGTATCTACTGACAATCCTTGAAACAGCCCTTCACCTTTCTAAGCCCAACAAACTCACACGACATGTCCTCAAACATACTAGAAAAGTACAGAGAGATGAGGAAGTGTGAGACACTGAAAAAATATTCGAAATAAAACACTTAGCTGCCTTCACCAGAGTCCATTAACTAGGTTATGCGGCAATCAGCCAATCAACGTCTGATGTCGCTTAGTTGGGATTTAGTCAGCTGAGGCACAATTTGCGTTTATGAAGCGTACTCACAGTACAGCTTCAGTACTGTATGTTCAACGGAATCCTTTGAGACTGCCACCCTATTTTTACGTGTGTTTACATGCTAATAACAATTAAAAACTCGTGGTTGTTGTTCATGTTTTATCTTTCTTCTTCTTCTTCTTATTATTATCATCATTATTATTTCTGAAATTACGTCCACTATAATTGTAGCGCCGCCACACAACAGCGTTGTGACGAGTGGTGTACTACGTTTTTCAGTAAAATATATGACTATCAATGATCTGTCGATAAGCAACTATGAGCCATCGCCTTGATAACAAACACCCGCCTCAGTTCTACGCTGCCACTGTAGATGATGATGATGATGATGTTGTTTCGGATAGTGGGGCGCTCAATGCGCGCTTATCAGTGTCCGTAGAGATTCCCAACCTTTACTCAGTCCAGTCATGCCACTTTTATGAATGATGATGAAACTATGAGGACAACACAAACACCCAGTCATCTTGAGGCAGGTGAAAATCCCCGACCCCTCCGGGAATCGAACCCAGAACCCCGTGCTCGGGAAGCGAGAACGCGACCGCCACTGTAGAGCTCATTTCAGTCCTCTACATATTTCACAACTAGCATACATATGGAACATTTTGTAATGTTACTGCACATTACTTTCCCGCTACCTCAACACGGTAGGTACTGTCGTTGTGCAGAAGGCTTTGCAGTCCAGGTCAACGGTGGCCACGCAGTAACCGAGCCCAGCCTCGTCTACAAATACTCGCTGTTCTGACTACAGTATCATAAGACATCGGTGTCGTTGCTGCAGAGCTATGTTGCCCAACCAGAATAATAGTGGTCCCTGCTGTGATAAGTCGATGCTAACTGCTTTCGCTTAATACATCACTTACTTCTTATGCAACGAGAGCTCCTAGGAGATTACGTCACCTGGGTTCATGGCATTGGATACAGGCTGTGATACATGTGGCGACGTTATGTTCTACAGCCTGATTCATCTGCCTCTACTATTGGATTTTATGCACCCCACAACGCTGTTGAATACCACAAACATGATTTTCACATTCTCTCACTCCCTACACACAGACTATTAGTCACACACAAAAATGAACAGGACCTTTTTGTAGAAAATTTAACGTAGTTAAATGTTGTACTGGGATACGTTTTCGCTGAAGTCCACGGTTTTCGAGTTATTCAAGGAAATCGCATTTGAAGGTCACTTTTGTACGTTTTTACTGAATAATTCGAGTACTGCGGCCACTAATGAAACCGCATCCCATTAATGTATTTAACTACATTAAAATACCTACAAAAAGGTCGTGTTCATTTATTCTGTACGCTACCAGTTAGCAGGTAATGAGCAAGATTGAAAATCTCAAACATGTTATTTGAAGGTGTTGCAGGTAGCATAAATCCGGCAGTAGAGGTAACCGGATCACCCTGTATATAGGATGTAAGCGATAACAGCTTATAAAGTACGACAGTGATGTAGGGGAAGTCGAGATGAACAATTTGATACAGGGTACTTGTGGTCTATCAAGCTTGGAAACCATCTCAAATCGGCCTACAAAAGCCGTGCAAAATATTTATCTTCCTCTCCCTCTTTTGTTCCACATGGTTTTGTTAACATTATTACCTTAACCTTTCCTGTCAAACTAACTAAAAGACGGGACTTTCAAACAAATTGTGCAATAACTAGCTACTTTTCAAATTCAATCTAACATTATCAACTTAGTTGCCTCATAATAAGAAGGTAAGATTATAAAATGATTTATTTGCTAATTATGTGGTTTTGAAATTCATAAAATTATAAGTGAAATTTATGCGAACTTTTGTCTACCAGTTTGTAAATGCACAACTAAGCTGGTGGCATAAAAGGGTAAGAGAGTATGAAAACCCTTGCGTGGTGTACATGCGCTGTAGCTTAGCTCGCTTTTGCAGTCCAATTTCATGGTCTTTCTCAGCATGAAAGACGACAAATCTCCTACATCAAACTGTCTATACTTTCCCTACACTATTGTGACAGATTGTAAACATTTATCGTTTACAGCCTGTATGTAGTGTCAACCAGAACTTCACCGACAAACTTTTAGACATGGTAGTGTGGACCAAAACAAGAAAAACGTGCCTAGTAAACATGGCCTGCAAAATGAATACCTTCAGCGGTATGAGCACTTGTTCATCCTCGCTACTGTGAGGTACAACTGTCCTGAAGTCTCTCTGCTTTCCATATGTCGTGAGATGTGGTGTGAAGCAAATAAAAAAAATTGCGAGAGGAATTCCGCCTTATGCAAGCCTAGTTTTGTTTTCGCCCACACATATTTCAACACTTTTTGTGCTGTTTTCGCTGGGTTGGTTGCTTTGCCTTCTGCAAAATCGTTACACGTTAACCTTCAAAGAAGCTTTTGATTCAAAATGTTTACAATTGTAAAATGAGCGATTATTGTAAAATGTTTTATATTGGTTTGCATACGTTACAGAGATGGGACATATATCACTGAGTTGAGGCATTCTATGTTGAAGAACATTCACAAGATGATCCAAGTAAGAAAAATATATCAAGTAAGTATTGGCTCTAAAGTGCTTTAAAGTGCTAAATGCAGATAAGAGAGCAGCTAGGTCGAAAGAGTACATTGAAGGGCTCTATAAGAGGGAAGAATAGTCCGATGACGTGACAGAAGAAGAAACAGGAGTTGATATGAAAAAGACAGAGGATCCAGCAAAAGCATCAGAATTTAAGAGAGCTTTGGTGGACTTAAGATCAAATAAGGCAGAAGGGATACACAATATCCTATCAGAATTTATAAAATTATTGGAGGAAGTGCCAACAAGTTGGTGTATAGAATGTGAGTCTCCCGACACACCATCTGACATTTGGAAAAATAACATTCACACAATTACGAAGACTGTAAGTGCTGACAAGTGCGAGAATTATGGCAGAATCAGCTTAACCCTTCATGCATCCAAGTTTCTGACAATAATAATATACAGCAGAATGGAGAAGAAAATTGTGCAGGTGTTAGATTAGGATCAGTTTGGCTTTAGGAAACGTAAAGGCACCAGAGAAGCAATTCTGACGTTACGGTTAATAATGGAAACAAGACTAAAGAAAAATCAAGACACGTTCATAGGATTTGTCGACTTGGAAAATGCGTTCGACAGTGTAAAATGGTGCAAGATGGCCGAAATTCAGAGAAAAATAGCGGTAAGCTATAGGGAATATGTACAAGCTCCAAGAGGGAATAATAAGAGTGGACGACCAAGAAAGAAGCGCGCGGATTAAAAAGGTTGTAAGATAGGGACGTAGTTTTTCACCTCTTCTGTTCAATCTGTGCATCGAAGATGCAATGATGTAAAGAAAAGAAAGGTTGAAGAGTGAAATTAAAATTGAAGCTCAAAGGACGTCAACGATACGATTCGCTGATGACATTTCTCTCCTGAGTGAAAATGAACGGAATGGACAGTGTAATGAGTACAGAATATGGCTTGGCAGTAAAACGAAGAAAGAAGAAAGCAATGACAAGTAGCACAAATGAGAACAGCAAGAAACTTCAGACAGCATTGATGGTCATGAAGTAGGTCAAAGTAATGAATTCTACTACGTAGGCAGCAAAAGAACCAACAATAGACGGAGCAAAGGAGACATCAAAAGCAGACTAGCACTGGCGAAGGGGAAACTTCTGGCGAAGAGTAGTGTATTAGTATCAAAGATAGGTCTTAATTTGAGGAAGAAATTTCTGAGAATGTATCATTGGAGTACAGCATTGTGTGGCAGTGAAACATGGACTGTGGGAAAACCGGAACAGCTGAGAATCGAAGCATTTGAGATGTGGTGCTACAGAAGCATGTTGAAAATTAGGTGGGCTGATAACGTAAGGATGAGGAGGTTTTGCGCAGAATGGGAGAAGAAAAGAATATGTGGAAAACACAGATAAGGAGAACGGACAGATGGAATATCTGATAAGGTATCTGAGAATGACTTCTATGGTACTAGAGGGAGCTATAGAGGGCAAAAACTGTAGAGGAAGACAGGGATTGCAATACAATCAGCAGATAATTGAGGATGTAGGTTGCGAGTGCTACTCTGAGAGGAAGAGATTGGCGCAGGAGAGGAATTCGTGGAGGCCAGCATCAAACCAGGCAGCATAATGTTGACTCAAAAAAAAAAAAAAAAAAAAAAAAAAAAAAAAAAAAAAAAAAAAAGTGCCTACATTAAGACCTGTGATCGCTTGTTCATTTTCGTTGCCGTGAAACACATTTCTTCTACTGAACAAGTGCTCATAGCTCTTAAGGTGTGCATTTTAGAGCCCTTGTTTACTGGGCATGTGTTTCTTGTTTTGGTCCATATTCTCCTTCCAAGGTTTGGAAAGCAAAGAACTTGCAGTATAAGAAGTGCTTCACAGTATCGAAGACGAACGAGAGCTCATAGTTCTTCGGTTATACACTTTAGAGCCCATGTTTACGGAAGTTCCGTTCTTATTTTGGACCACATTACCATCTCTTAAAGCTTGTACGTGGAGTTCTCCTTCACCATATATATTATAGTGTTTAGATAGATGATTCAAACTTTATAAAAACCAGAAAGTGGTTCAGTAAGAAATAATGGACGAAATGTAATTGAATCGATAAATAGAAAATGGAGTCACGTCCACTTTTCTTTTTTTTTCGAATAACGTTAACCGGAGGTGACTGATATTTGTATCTGCACGCACCGCGTGGTGTAACGGGGGATCATGTCCCATAAACAGAAGTGCCCGTTAGCTGGGTATTGAGTTAGGGAGTGGGCCATGTCCATAGTAACAAGCGTATACCTGACCTTTTCCAATAAAAAAGAAGAAATTAGACGATCTAAATAAAATGCTACAATACATACCCGACGAGCAGAAACCAATTTATAACCGTCTCTGCGGGCGGTCAACGAAGTTTGGACAGGGCAAAGATGAAACGTACTCACCACTGTCCGCTTTTCTGTAATTTGGTTGTTGTTGTATTTGAGGTACATTATGATTAAACTTGTGTACTCATAACACACTATTTTGTTGCTATAATGAATTTGAATAATATACGTTTGTGTAACACAATTCTTCCGCAGCAACGACAAGGATATTTTCATCAACTTCAACAAGTTGGAAAAAGGATCTGCTCCCGTACAATCAGACTCGATTACTGACCACAATGGATGGCTAAAGTATATTTTAAAGGTATATGTTTTTTCAACGGGGGACCAGTTTCCTTGTGGAAACTTAACGACGCCACTCTTGAACCCAATGTGTAGATAACGGTTTTTTGGTCTCCTGTAAAACTGAGTTGCTGGGATATGAGCCCGTTTCAATTCCTCGATTTATTGTACAGAAAAACGAAAGACCAATATTAATGACCAGTTCATCACAAAAAGAAGTAATGGTAGAACCTTAGATTGAGTGTAATAGTACAGCTGCCGTATTACCAATTACGGGTGTACAAAATTGAGCGATGTGTGGAGAAGAGCAATCAGGTGATGCGAAATACACTATTCAGCTATAGTTTGCATCGAAAGATCAATAATATTTTCATCGACTTATTTCCCCCTAGACGGTAGAGCCTGTGGTATTTGAAAAGCGTGGACAGATTTTTGTGTACATTTTTGTAACTGAAAGTAGCTATTGAGTAATACAACAGACAGTTTTCAAACCATACACTATCACAAGTTCCACGTGATGGCCATTTTCGCAGCAGCCGAGTATAGATTGCCGTAGCTCAGCTCCTTTTATATGATGTAAGTAAAGATTTTTTTAAATTTAACTTGTGCACCAAAACGCGTTTCACCCTAGCTACAACCCATCTTCAGTCAGTGTCCTGAAATATTACACGATCTTTTCATTCGCACATATAGGGTTATCGTCTGCACATATAGGTTATAGATTTAAAACGCTTCATTGAAGTTTTTGTAATAAAATGGAAAAGTACTCACAGATCATTACTTACTGTATACCTAATACATGATCACAAATCCAATTTCTCTCCCAAGTATGTAAATGGGAAAAGAAAACAAAAATAATAATAAAATAAACAGTAATAAAAATAGGTAACTCACAATCACACACACACACACACACACACACACACACACACACACACACACAAACACATACACACAAACACACACTCACGCACCACTTAATCAGCACATACAGATTAAAGAATAATATATTGAAAGGAAAACCTGAGAAATTTGGCAACACTTGCAGAAACGAATGACAATTTGCACACAGAAATTGGCAGTTACAGTGCTATATTTTGAAAACCATGACCGCAAAGTAAACAGCAAACATTCAACCCGTCTGACACATAAAAGAAAGCTGTTTGGCGAAATAATGAATTAGGCGTTGATTTGTAAGTTCTTCGTTTTATTACAAAAACTTCCATGGAGTGGTTTAATTGTATAGCCTTGATGTGCAAAACGATAACCTTTACGTGCAATCGAAAAAATTGTGTAATATTTCAGTAAATTTACTGAAGATATTTTGTAACTAAGGCGAAACGCTGCTGGGTCCATACGTTAAATAGAAAAAAACTTAATGTGCAGCTCGCTGAGGGCGTTTTTCCCTGGAAGTATTGCAGTTTATATTCACTATCGATTTGCAGCTAGTTTCGTGAAGCTGGAAAAATTCACAATATGTTATCTCGTAAAGTTTAAATTCGAAGGATTCCGATCATGGATATTGGCAGAAGAGTGAACTAGTACATATCGAGAGGATCAATGACATTTCTAATTACAGAAGACTGTGTTCTTTAGCATTCCAGTAGTGCTCTATTCTGCACGTCCCACCAGGCTTATTTCTAAATGACAGCACAAATGTGTTTTGCAGGTATAACCAACCACGAAAGACTCCCAGAACACATCACAGAAGTCTAGCACGAATTTCTGATTGTGTTTCCCTCCATCTCCATTTCAGTCGTTTCGTCTTTCATTCATCGCAGCAGGCGGATTAAGAGGTGACAGTTTGCCATCACAGGGGAGAAGATATCGAGTCTCGTCCTTGTCACGCGGAATCAGCAACAGAGTCTGTGGATGTGGGAGCGGTGCGTATCAGAAGGAGCAAACGACTAGGCGGCGGTAACGAAGCGTGAGGCGGCCCGGGAGCCGCAGCTGGAGGCGAGCTGCTTGCTTCACGAGGAGGTGGTGGCGGCGGCGGGGGCGGGGGGGGGGGGGCGGAGTGGGGGCGGCGCGGTATCGTAAGATGATAGCGGGCACAGCCGCTGATGAGGTGTCGGCTTCGGCTGCACAAGGACGCGACATGCGACACGGCAGGCTCCAACCTCCCCCCAACATAACCACGTGTCAGCCCACCTTGTCGCAGAAGGCGGGGGCGTCAACGCCCCCGCGTCCTCCAACACGTCTCTTGATGAACGTTCTCCCATAAGCCACCCTCCACACGCCGCATGAAGGTACAGACGTGCGCCACAGTCAGAGAGTTTGAATTACAAAATCGAAAAAATTAAGCAAGTGCATATCAGTAGTCCTGGTGAAATCTGAAGTTCCCTCTCTGCAGGACAGTGACACGCCGCTAGAGTTCAATACATAATGGCACAGCCCATTGATACAATGGAGATGTTTATCAAAACTTGACATGATTATCTTAATGGGATTTCCGCGATCATTTATTAAATAAAAATATGGCATTTCAGTCTTTGATCGCTATTTTTTATTTTCAGTGACCGGTTTCGGGCTAGCTGCCCATCTTCAGATCATATATTGCAGTTACAGAGTAGCTTGTCAGTACAGAACAATCGGTTATGACAGTGAACCGATTGTTCTGTACTGACAAGATACTCTGTAACTGCAATATATGATCTGAAGATGGGCAGCTAGCCCGAAACCGGTCATTGAAAATAAAAAATAGCGATCAAAGACTGAAATGCCATATCTTTACAATGGAGATGGACGGCACCATTTTATCTGCGCTCTTCTGGCGGCGCGCTATGGTAAATTGCCACTGCGATTCCAGTGTGTAATATGAGTCCAGACTTGTATGTGGAAACAAAGAACAGATGTGACTACTGAGGTAACCAGCCAATGCTCACTTACGAGTTGTGTGAGAAAAGTAATGAGACTGATTTCTTACCTACCAAAATTTTTATTTTTTTCGAACAACAAAGCTGTCCCCTTCAAAGCAGTTTCCTTAGGTAGCTGAATACCGATGGAGTCGCTGTTCCCAGACTTGGTAGCAGCGGTGAAAAGGCTTCTACTGGTAGGGCCTTTAACACGTCGGTCACATTCCTTTGAATGTTCTCCACAGTCCCAATGTGATGTTCCTTTAAGGCATTTTTCAATATCTGCCAAAGAAGAAAGTCACAAGGACTCAGAGTGCGAACAAAATTCAGTGATGGAAGTAGCGGTGTGCCATGGATCGTTGTGATGATTCCGCATCCACTTGTCTGCAGTGTCCGGTGTCATTCGATTCGCCCTTTTCCTTAGCCTTTCAAGAACAGTTTGACCTCGAGGATTACGCTCGCAGGAACACGCACATATTCGATGTTTCCGTCTGTGTTTGGAAGTGAGTGTCTCCCCGAGCAAGGATCATCTTCAACGTGTTCTCGGCCTTCCAAAAATGGTTTGTTCCAGCGAAGAAGCGTGCTGTGGGTAATCAATGTTCCACACAGGCCTGTTTCAACATTTTAAAGGTCACACTTGCGGATTCCTCAAGTTTAACGCAACACTTGATGGCATAACATTGCTCTAAATTCCGCTGTTCCTTTTTCGTAGCACATGGCGGAAACAAACCCGGACTGAGAATGTGGACGGGATGAATATACCGGTCAACAGCGCATTTCCAGGTCTCTCACAGTGTTGTCAGTCTCATTACCTCTCTCACTCACCTTGTATATTATTTATCCCAGAATGAAATGGGCTCCTGTTATAACAGGAAAAAGGCGATGAATCTTCTGGATTAACGGCACAGAATCAGAGACTTTAGCCGATAAATTTCAGGCTGCAAGTGTTCCAGCATCTTGCACCTGAAAGAGCTCATTGAGCTGAGGAAGTAGGGTTATCTAGCGAAAAACCGTGAGTATGTCCGTGTTATAGTGCTTTCCCGCTGTGACGATTAGCCGAATACATTGGAAGGAGTATACTGCGGCACACTTGTATGTGGCTCCAGAATAAGATAAGAATATTAATAAATTAAAATGAAACTAGTGTACTGTAAACGATGTTTGTTTCTGATGGGCTCGATAATGTGGATCTCTGACCGTGCGCGACCACAGAGCCAAAGATACTGCTTTGTTGGAGTAAGAGAGCGCTGGCCGCACAGTTGTAGGTAGCTGTCTTTGTGGGAAAGACGATACAGCACGCGGTTCCTGTGGTGTGCTGCGTGAAGCCACCAAGAGCTAGATTAATGTAGGTATGTCAATATTGTTAAACATGGAAGCAGACGTCTTCAGGCAAATAAGGTAAAGATGTTCAAAAGTCATGATTTTTGTTTTCGCCGGCGCGTTAGTATAAATGAGTTGGCTGATAATTTGCAATCCTTGAGTAACCCCAGAATGTACATAAACTGTTTTGAGAGAAAGGCTAGTTAAATATTTCACTTTTGTAGTACTTTTAAGATTTGTTTACAGAGCTATGTGTAATTTGTTGATTAGCATTTATGTTGGATTAATGAAGTTAGGTAACACTTGCTGTTCAAATCTCATTGTTTCTGTATCAATTGTGAGTAATGTAAATTCAATTGTCAGATTTTTTTTTTTTTGAATAGCCAAACTTAATTTGCAATATAATTTCGCTAAAAATACAGAGTGTTAGTAATTCACCATAATCAGTACTGCCTTCCAGTCCAGGTCATTTATTTTTCAAAGAAGTTGGATTTTGTAAATGTTCTCGTGTATCAGCCAAATGAATTTCACGTGCATTTCAAGTATTATGGCCAACACTGCTGAGCCTTTAGCAAGCATTTATATTTTTTTTATGACACACCAAGACAAAAATATATCGTGTTACTCCATTCCTGCTCTAGAGGTAAGACAATTTAATTTGTTTGTTATGTGCACAGGGACCAAAGTTATCAGTTTTGAACAGCACCAGATGATTCAGTGCCTAAGGGGCTGAATATATGTTGCAGTGACTGTATTGTCCACCTCCGGTAGCTGAGTGGTAAGCGCGGCAGACGGTCAAACCTTAGGGCCCGGGCTGTATTCCCGGCTGGGCCGGAAATTTTCTCTGCTCAGGGACTGGGTGCTGTGTTGTCCTAATGATCGTCATTTCATCCACATCGACGCGCAAGTCGCCGAAGTGGCGTCAAATCGAAAGACTTGCACCTGGCGAACGGTCTACCCGACGGGAGGCCCTAGTCACATGACATTTATTGTTATACTGACTGTATTTCTTTATTAGTACTGGGGGTTCCACTGGCCAATCAATTCGTGTAAAGTTTTGCTAACAGTGAGCACACCACTCGCAATTACAACACGAAACACGACAATTCGAGTTCAGTATTCATTCCACAGTTCAGACTTCATTTAAACTAATTGTAAAGTTATCACTTTTAAAGATAGTTACACGTAGTTACACTATAGGTGGTGGGAGTCAGCAACTACCTGCAGTTCAGTGATAGTATTTGACTGTGGTCACCAACCCCCGAAATTTATGTCATTCTCAGACTTCTTCCGTCTTTTCCTAGCGTCTCTTCACATTATTCTGCTATGTCGGCTAGTCATGTTTCGGGTATCGCAGTGTTACTGGTATTTGGTAGTAGGATGCTGTTACTGATGCAACCACTTCCTGCAGGACGGGATATGTGTACCGCGCCTGCCATATGGTTTCTGTAAAAATTGTAAATAGCCTTTCGCTCCCTGTATTTTGCCGCTGCAACCTATAGAATTTGAGAGTATTTCAGTCAACATTGTCAAATGCTTTCTCTAAGTCTATAAATGCCATAAACGTAGGTTTGCCTTTTCTTAACCTATCTTCTATGAGAAGTCGTAGGGTCAGTACTGCCTCACGTGTTCCTACATTTCTCCGGAATCGAAACTGATCTTCTCTGAACCCTGTTTCTGCTAGTTTTTCCAATCTTCTGTTAAGAATTCGTGTTAGTATTTTGCATCCGTGACTTATTGAACTGATAGTTCGGTAATTTTCTCACATGTCAGCACCTGCTTCCTGTGCAATTGGAATTATTATATTCTTCTTGATGTCTGAGGATACTTCGCCTGTTTCATACATCTTGCTCACCAGATGGAAGAGTTTTATCATGAGTGGCCCTCCCATGGCTATCAGTAACACTAATGGAATGTTGTCTCTTCCTGGGGCCTTGTTTTGACTTAAGTCTTTCAACGCTTTGTCAAATTCTTCATGCAATATTGTACCTCCCATCTCATCTTCATCTACGTCATTTTCCATTTCCTTATCATTGCCCTCAAGTACATCTCCCTTGTCTAGACTCTCCATAAGCTCCTTCCACCTTTCTGCTTTACCTTCTTTTCCACCTGAGCTCTTTATATTCATATAGGTGTTTCTCTTCTCTCCAAAGATCTTTTCCTGTAGGCAGCGTCTAGCTTACCCTTAGTGATACGTGCTTATATATCCTTAAATTTGTCCTCTAGACATTCCTGTTTAGCCATTTTGCTCTTCCTGTCAGTTACATTTTTTAGATGTTTGTATTCCTGCTTCATTTTTTGCATGTTTATATTTTCTCCTTCCATCAATTAAATTCTATATCTCTTGTGTTCCCAAACATTGCTCCTAGCCCTCGTCTTTTTACCAACTTGAACCTCTGCTGCATTTACTATTTCATCAAAGCTACCCATTCTTCTTCAACTGTGTTCCTTTCTCCTGTGGTTGTCAGTCGTTCCTAATGCTTCCTCTGAAACTATATAAAACCTCTGGTTGTTTCAGTTTATTTAAGTCCCATCTTCTCAAATTCCTTTTCTGCATTTTCTTCAGTTTTAATCAGCAGTTCATAACCAATAGGTTGTGGTTGGAGTCCACATCTGCCCTTTGAGATGCATTACAATTTCAAACCTGGCTCCGAAATCTCTGTCTTACCATTATATAATCAATCTGATACCTTCTGGTGTGTCCAGGTCTCTTGTACGCATACAACATCCTTTCACGATTCTTAAACCAAGTGTTAGCTATGATTAAATTATGCTCTGTGCAAAATTCTACCAGGCGGCTTCCTATTTCATTCCTTTCCCCCAATCCCTATTCACATATTACTTTTACTTCTCTTTCTTTTCCTACTATCGAATTCCAGTCGCCCATGGCTATTAAATTTTCGTCTACTTTAACTATCTGAATGATGTCTATTATCTCATCACATATTTCCTGCATCTCCTCCTCACCTGCGGCGCTAGTTGGCGTATAAACTTGTACTACTGTGGTAGGTCTGGGCTTCGCACTCCCTGTCGTGGCTACAGCAATGATTTCACTATGCTGTTCATAGCAGCTTATCCGCGTTCCTATATTTTTTATTCATTATTAAACCCACTCTTGCATTACCCCTATTTTATTTTGTATTTATAAGCCTGTATTCAACAGACTATAAGTCCTGTTCCTCCTGCCACTGAACTTCAATAATTCCCACTATATTAGCTTTAACCTATCCATTTCCCTTTTTAAATTTTCTAAGTGCTGCCCGGGTGAGTGATCTTTCATTCCACACTCCGATCCGTAGAACGTCAGTTTTATTTCTCCTGGTAACGGCGTCCCCCTGAGTAGTACTCGCTCGGAGATCCGAATGGAGGATTATTTTATCTCCGAATTATTTTACTCAAGAGGATGTCATCATCATTTAACCATGCATCAGAACTGCATGCCCTCAGGAAAAAATATGGTTGTAGTTTCCCCTTGCTTTCAGCCGTTCGCAGCACCAACACAGAAAGGCCGTTTCGGTTGATATTACAAGGCCAGATCATATTTGTGTAATTTAATTACTGAAAGGAGACGAAAACGACCAATGTTAACCATTAGAATTTTAATGCATCAGAATCCAATAAATATTAATAAAACTGTTGCAACATCAGTTACAATGTGCTGGTACAGGACTATTTTTCTCGCTAGTGAAGATATAAGCGCGAAATCCGAGGATTATAATTTAAGGGGAGTATACGACAGCTGTATAGTTTGTACACTTCCTCGACATCGCACGTACCCATAGGTATGATCATCAAATATTACTAATAAAATCGGCACCAAGGAGAATGCGTATTTAAGACATTCCCAATCTTAATACTTCGTTAGTTATGTCACGCAACCTTAACTGCAAATTCATAATTTCGAATCTCGCACGTACTGTGGTTATGCTGACGCTATAGTTCCGTACATCAGAACAAACTTTCCCGTTAGATAACTGTCGGTTTCATGTTCAAAATATCTAAATCCTAAATTTTAAATGTGGTACTGTCCTTGATATTACTAATTAGATTTTGAAGAGTGAAACGCTGTTGAATTCCTCTCTTTGAGAACAACGAAAATTACTAGAGTTCCATTCGAAAAAGCGAAGTTTTTTGTCGATATCTCGGTGGTTGAAATAGCTATAGAAAGAGACTATAACTCATTTAGTTAAGACGTTTCCACAACTCATTTTGGAGAAAATATAATTACGATTATTAGCTGCTCAGACACGGTATCACATTTTTATTTTGTGCCTCCGTGATTTAGTGGTTAACTGACAGCCAACGGATACAAATGCCTTGGGTTCAGTCCCCGGGACTTCTTTCAATTACCTGTCATCTTGTCAATGTGAAAAATGGCGAGGTGTACCGTGATTTGATATCCACGATAAACTGAAGGTCTCACTACACACACATGTCACAGAAGTCATGGGATAGCGATATGCACATATAGTCAGTTCCACAAGAAAGTGTACGTCGTTATTTGTATGAATCACACTGTTATAAGTATGTGTTTACATGAAGGTACATGTCATTGCTAATTGTACGATTACCTAATAGTTAACCCAATCGCCGCTGTTACCGATTATAGCTTCACACCTTTTGGACTTGCTTTTGACGAGATTTCCTGCATATTCTCTCGTTAACGATCTCCATATATTCCTGATTTTATGTGACAACTGCTTTCCTTTAAGCTTCATCTTAGTATACCACCAAACATTTTCCGATCGGATTTGCATCCGGAGACATTTCAGGCCAATCCATCGTGGACACCCATTTGTCTTATTTCCACACTGTACAGAGACGGCTGCGATATTTCTGATCATTATCCTCCTGAAGCACCCCGTTTGCCTTGTTCGAAGAAAATAGCTTCTTAACGGACCTCATAAGGCATTTTCGATAAATATTGCACATTTTTCAGCGTTTAAATTGGCTGTAAATAAGTGCAAATACTCAAAACATTCAATTCTCACACTGTTTACCTATACACTGTGCAAAAATCGCATTGATTACCGACCCGAGACCCCAAACAGAGATGTCGTTGCGTACGTTACATTTAAAATTATGGCGTAAGCTTTCTTGTGGATCTGACTGTATAAATTCGGCGGTAGTATCGCATACACAAGGTGTATAAGGTTAGCGCGTTGGTGGAGCTGCCATATGCATTCAGGTGAGTCATGTGCAAAGGTTTCCGACGTGATTATGTCCGCATCACGGAAATTAACACGATTTGACGCGGAATGGTAGTTGGAGCTAGAGGCATGGGACATTCCATTTCAGAAAGTTAGGGAATCCAGTATTCCGAGATTCACAGTGTCAGGAGTGGGCCGGGAATACCATATTTCAGGCATTATCTCTAAACGCGGACGACGCAACGGTCGAAGGCGTCCACTTAACGATCGAGAGCAGTGGCTTTTGTGTAGAATTATCAGTGATAGATAAAATACAAATAGCATTGCTTGAAATAACCGCAGAAATCGATGTGGGACGTACGACGAACATATCCGTTAGGACAGTGCGGTGACATGTGGGCTATAGAAGCAGACGACCGACGCAAGCGTCATTTAGTAGAAAGACGTCGCCTGCAGTGCCTCTCCTGGGCTCGTGACCTAGTCAGCTGTGCCCTAGACGAATGTACAGCTGTCACTTGTTCAGATGAGTCCCGTTTTCAGTTGATAAGAGATGATGGTAGGGTTCTAGAGTGGCGCAGATCCCATGAAGCCATGGACCCAAGTTGTCAACAAGGAACTACTGAAGCTGATGGTGGCTCCATGATGAAATGGGCTGTATTTACACGGTATAGACTGTGTACTTTGGTCCAGCGGAAGCGGTCATTGACTGGAAATTTTTAGGTTCGCCTTCTTGGAAACGATCTGTGGCCATTTATGGCCTTCATGTTCCCAAATAACGACGGATGTTTTATTTATAACAATGCGCCATTTCACCTGGCCACAATTGTTCGCATTCTGGACATCTGTGTGAATGATTCGGCCACCCAGATCGCCAGATATGGGTCATAATCGAGAGGTCAATTCGTGCACAAGAACCAGCACCGGCAACACATTCCCAGTTTCGGATGGCTGAAGATGCAGCATGGCTAAATATTTCTGCTTGGGATGTCCAGCGAATTGTGGAGTCAATGTCACGTGAGTTACAGCACTATTCCAGGATAACGGATGTCCGACAAGATATTAGGAGCTATCCGATGGCTTTTGTCACCTCGATGTAATTGACTATGTAAGTGAGTTCAAAGGTGGGGAAGGGAACGGATTTCCACATCCTATAAGACCCTGCCCAATAAAGCAACCTGGTGAAACTTCCTGGCCGGATCGAGACTCGAACTTGGGACCTTTGCCTTTCACGGGAAAGTGCTCTACCAACTGAGCTACCCAAGCACAACTCACGCCCCGTTCTCACAACTTTACTTCTGCCAGTACCCCTGGCTGTGGCTAAGTCATGTCTCAGCAATATCTTTTCTTTCAGGAGTGCTAGTTCTGCAAGATTCGCAGGAGAGCTTCTGTTAAATTTGGAAGGTAGGAGACGAGGTACTGCCAGTCCCCCAGGCTGTGGCTAAGCCATGTCTCAGCAATATCCTTTCTTTCAGGAGTGCTAGTTCTGCAAGATTCGCAGGAGAGCTTCTGTTAAATTTGGAAGGTAGGAGACGAGGTACTGGCAGAAGTAAAGTTATGAGGACGGGGCGTGTGTCGTGCTTGGGTAGCTCAGTTGGTAGAGCACTTGCCCGCGAAAGGCAAAGGTCCCGAGTTCGAGTCTCGCTCCAGCATAGAGTTTGAATCTGCCAGGAAGTTTCATATCAGCGCACACTCCACTGCAGAATGAAAATCTCATTCTGAAAGCAAACTGGTGGTCGAAGTACCCTTCAGGTTGAGGACATCTTTACCTTTTTATGATATTATTTTTATTGATCACTTCATCTTTTTAGATCTATGCTGTCCTCATAATTATTTTTCCTGTTTGAGCGATGGAGTTCTTCAATAAATTATCTGAAGATTTATCATACAATTAAATCACCATCTCATCAGAAGTACGTAAGTGATAACACCAGCCGGCCGCGGTTGTCTAGCGATTCTAGGCGCTCAGTCCGGAACCGCGCGACTGCTACGGTCGCAGGTTTGAATCCTGCCTCGGGCATGGCTGTTTGTGATGTCCTTAGGTTAGTTAGGTTTAAGTAGTTCTAAGTTCTAGGGGACTGATGACCATAGAAGTTAAGTCCCATAGTGCTCAGAGCCATTTTTTTGATAACACCAGCTGAAATAAGAGAGAAAAGTTCCACGCAAATCAGAGGTCCTGTATTTCACGCCCGTTGAGAACCCTAATGGACTAACCTCTATCTGTAAGCAAGATAACCAACGCACCGTGATCACAGTTAAAAGTAAACCGCGTTTAAAATTGCTTTGTGGAGCACGACGTTATTTACTGGTCAACAAGATGTCGTCGGCTAACAGCGCATTTGATCTCGGTTAGCTTCCTGTATTGCATGGCAGGTGGACTGGAAGAGCAAAGCCGTTAATAGAGATGTGAATTTGCACACTGCCGCCTATGTGAACTAGTTTTGTAGATAATCGCTGATGAGTGACGTCATTGTGAAACTCTCCCATAGTGGTCACATATAGCTACCATCCGTTCGTTTATGTTTGGCGCAATGAAAAGCAACAGAACATCAAATTTTTCGACGTACGAGAGAGATATACTTCTCGAACTCGTCGCTGGGAATGCTTCAATTCCTGAATATAAAAGAACTGACGGCTGTATAATAAAAGAAAATGTGCAGTGTCTCGTTTTGGTCTTTTTTGTTTTCCTTTTTCCATTCAGTTCGAATATCTATTTCATTTAAGTATAAATTCATCAGATACATGCTAATTAACACATCTAATCATCCTTTCTGTGAAAAATGCATGTCTCCTTATTTTTGAGCGTATACTGCGTACAAAAATCCACGTTCCATTGCCAACAAAAATTCTTAATTACCGAGCTTTTATGAAAGATTGTTAAAGAAGTTTGTATAATTTAAAAAATAAAAACTATTTTTCAGTCTCCTTGTATTTTATGCTTCTTGTAAATGCTCATAGGACATGTACCTATGTTTAAAAATTTGAATCCACTCTGAATCGAATCGACGCTCTCTTCGCAGCGAGGAAATGTGCTACCACACCCCCAAGCTGGTAATCGGGAAAAAAATTTTACTTGTTTTAGCATATTCCACATGGTCAGAAAACTTTGAAGTCAGTTTCGCCGAGAATTTTTGAGAGTTGCATTGAACTGTTTTTGGAGACGAGTATTAGAGTTTAGAAATGCAGATACAACAAATAAAAAAATCACAAAAATCCTTTTTTCGTTTGATGCCCTTGGCAGAGAAAACCAGGCAATTTGCTCACACGTGGAGGCACAAGTTAATTCTGCTCCTGGTAAGTTTGAGTCATTAATCAGTAAACTTTATGGGTTCATCTGAGTACAGTGTACAGTATACGACACCCTGAGTCTGTCTCAGTGCATCGAAACGCACCGCCATATTAAATCCCCGGGCATCTCACGAAAACTGGGCGTGAACTGCGGGCAAATTTAGTCATGGTCAATTTCTCGTGTAAATTTGATCCAGATCGATGCACCAGAATTTTGCAATGAACTGGGTTAAATGCCGACTTTACCGCTGTTAATGTGTGGTGCATTCGGCCGTAAGTGGCATAATCGTCATCATCATACTCTGTGAGGGTGCAATTATTGTGTGAAGTGATAAATAATCGCATGTTCTAAGAATGATAAATTTCGCGAGTGGACTGAAAACATTATAAGTATAGCTTACATCCAAATTTCAAATATTAGATCTTGAGTTGACTAAACCCTGTCAGTAACCATTTCTAGTCGAACAGCAAAGCAGGTTTACCTCAGATAGGATACTGAAACACAGATATCCACTATTACATGATATATATGTAAAGCTTACTGACGCTCCTAGCATTTTTCAGATGGCCAGAAAATCAGTGAAACTAAACCGTCTTAGCAGTGTGGTCCCTTGTTTTAAGAATACACTTTTGATAGCAGATTTCTAGCCTCACACGTTCTTCAGGCATCAATAGTCGTTTAATAAAGTCTGTTCGGGAAGTGACCACGTATCAGACGTTTCTTGCAGTTGAAGTAAGACTATAGAAATTTCATGTCCTATATGAACTTAAAATATCAGCTGCTTTTACCTGGCCTGTTAAGGAAATTCGAAGTAAAGGAGATTAGGTTTGGACCAAGGTGTGCGAGTCTTGTTTCCTCGCCATAGAAAAGGCTATATCACGCTCTATTTCTCCATCAGGTCAGTATACTTTGTCCAACTGTTTCACAGCAATTTTATTCCTTCCCTGAAATGCGTCTTCGCAAGACCTTCAGAATATACGTATGCCATAACTTCTTTATTGGACTCAAAAGTTTTCCAATGTGACGTTTCTTTAAGAAGCGAATAGGAGAATGGGAATTAGATGAATCCTGATCTGCTCAGTAAGGTTTGTGTCACTGCATTTCTTTTCTTCACGCTGAAGGATCTTTCTCCCTCCTGATAAAATTTGATTTCATTCTATTTTCAAATCTAGGCTTTTTGTCACTCTTTGTCTTACAGTTGTTCCGGAGTACCAACTTAGTGCATAGTCACAGTTACAGCTTTATATGACGTAAGATAATAAACAAGGTGAAGCCTTTTCTACAGCAGAAAATACTGCCGATAACCTTTCTAGCACAAGAAATTTAAGTCACCTAATTTTGCACACTGTTGGTTTTTTACATACTGCCTTAAAGTTTTGATAGTCGTGTTAAACGTTAGACCCATGTATCATCAGTAGAAACAAGTCAGCGTACAAGGCAGGTGAAAGCCTTTAAGAAACGGTTTAAAATTTAGCTGATAAATTTATTTTTCTTTGATCTTGATCAGCTTTCAAGAAACTCACTACCCAGATTCGACAAAGGTTTCGTTTAATTAATTCCTTGTATGTAATTAATTTCACTCACTTTTTTGACAAGCCTATGTTGTCAGCTAATCTATAATATACTGTGCCCTGCCCGCATCTCGTGGTCGTGCGGTAGCGTTCTCGCTTCCAACGCCCGGGTTCCCGGGTTCGATTCCCGGCGGGGTCAGGGATTTTCTCTGCCTCGTGATGGCTGGGTGTTGTGTGCTGTCCTTAGGTTAGTTAGGTTTAAGTAGTTCTAAGTTCTAGGGGACTGATGACCATAGATGTTAAGTCCCATAGTGCTCAGAGCCATTTGAACCATTTACTGTGCCCTTTCTCCTTGTTTTACTTCTCATTGTTTTACTTCAAAAGAAGTGTGGTCACTTATGAATTTAAACTCCTGTTTTATAACTGTTGAGGTGAACAACTAGGCTTCTTATAACACATCGCTCGTTTAGAGTGACTTTCTGACGGTAGCGAATTATTTTTGACCATGTGGTGTTAAAGTTTATTCGAAGGAACTAAACACACACAACTCGACTACTTTGAGAAGATGTATACACAACACTATTCCGGTAATGAGACCAAAAACTGACCCATACTACTGCTCATAAGAAAAGAGAAAGAAGGGGAAAAAAAAGATTATTGTTAGCAACCTCATGTCTACGTTACCCAAAAAGACACGCATTACTGTCGAAAAAGCTTATGTGGAAAATCCTGGGACATTTATGAAATACTGTTGCCTGTTTCGCTGTAATTTATATTGACAGAAGCGAATAGGAATGAAAGAAAAATTTAACAGGTTAACACAATTTTTTTACGTACATGCGTTATAGAACACCACACATAAATAAAAAGCTCAGCTTAGCTACTTTGTAAAAGATTCATGGTGGCAATCGAAATAAACACAGGGGAAGATAATTAGTCCTAAATATGTAAGTACTCGTACTTTGTCGATAAACTGCAGATAATACAGTAAGACAGGGTGTCCTAAACCTACGTTCTGTCCTAAATGCGTCCCACACGATAAATTTCTCTGACAGCGCTACTATCTTGAAAGAGGCGTGGACTATTCATCAATTACACTCATTTAGCTGTTGATGGTGACGGAGCTGACTTTTCGGCCATTTATGCTTTTATTTAGAAATGAATTTTTGTGGTAGATTGACAGAGTACTTAGTTAAGCTTAAAGACATAGTTAGCGTCCGCAGACGGAAATGTAAAGCATAAATGTTACGGGACGACCATTAATGTAGGAGGACTCCATAAAGGTTCGGATTTATTTGGACTGTAATGACCGACGACAGCTGTTAGAGCATCGCTTCTTATTCACATTAAGTTAATATTGACAAATCAAAATATACATATTCTACGTTGAACCAACATGGCACCGAGCGAGGTGGCGCAGTGGTTAGACACTGGACTCGCATTCGGGAGGACGACGGTTTAATCCCGCGTCCGGCCATCCTGATTTAGGTTTTCCGTGATTTCCCTAAATCACTCCAGGCAAATGCCGGGATGGTTCCTCTGAAAGGGCACGGCCGACTTCCTTCCCCATCCTTCCCTAATTCGATGAGACCGATGACCTCGCTGTCTGGTCTCTTTCCCCAAACAACCAACCAACCAACCAACATGGCGCACAGACTACGAGCTTACGACAGCCGACTGCCAGATTTTATTCACTGCTGTTCTCACCGTCGCTGCAGCGATTGTACACTTGGTGCCCATTGAGCTGGCTCGAAACGTGAATAACCGAGAACATTTCAGGCAGCTAGGACCAATGGATCTGCTTCACTTCGAATAAGCCTGGGAGCTTTTATTTTTTGTGTTTTGTAGGCCCTGTGGCGGACGCAACAAAAGATAAATGGTTGTATGTGAACAGTATGTCAGCAAATTATTCGTGGAATGGAGAATTTGGCCACTGCAACTATTTTTGCGAAAAGGGGAGGGAAACTTGGTCCATAGTTTCAATACGTGGTTTCTGCTTATGGAACATTGCCGTATAGTAAAGAGTCACCGAAAACTTGTTTGTAATTTGTAGTACTCTGTGTATTGAATAGTTTGCTTGGCGAATAGTGTTACATGACAGAGCGAGGTGGTGCAGTAGTTAGACATTGCACTCGCATTCGGGAGGACGACGGTTCAATCCCGCGTCCGGCGATCCTGATTTAGGTTTTCCGTGATTTCCCTAAATCGCTCCAGGCAAATGCCGGGATGGTTCCTTTCAAAGGGCACGGCCGACTTCCTTCCTCGTCTTTCCCTAATCCGATGAAACCGATGACCTTGCTGTCTGATCTCCTTCCCCAAAATAACCCAACCCTATTGACAGCTGGACTGCTGCACAGTGTTACATGGTATAATTAGTTGTATACTATGTCTTTAGGGAGATGTAAAACGTGGGGTATGGAAATTATGGTACAAATCACAGTCGAATACCCTAACATCAATGTCCATTCTCTAATAGCCCACTCCTTCTCAGTTGCGTGTAATATTACGGCATGCTAATAACTGATAGTGTGGGATGTGTAATCAGAACGGAATTCAGTTGTCATTACACAGCCCCAAAGTAGTAATTATGAACATGCCGTCCACTCTCTATTTTGCACAAAGTTCATTATCTGGTGCGATCTTTCTCTTGACCGTTGCATTTACGAGAGTGTTTTAACGACTACATGACAGCTAGATATTTGTGATAAATAAGCATATCAGTGTCATTGCAGCTCGTTTCGCTCGCAGCGAGCTCTGTTCTTATGTTCCTGTCTAACCACACCCACGGAAATCGTGACGTATTGGGAATGAATAGCAAAATATTCGCAACAAGATGAAACACAAATATAATTGTTAGTCATTTCACTTGCAGGAGGTCCAGTCTTCCGTTTTTAAGTGAGACCGAAGTAACAAACTCGTTTCTGAGAGAACATTCTTTTATATGTAAATAACATCGAATATTGCATAACCTACTTGTATTAAACGAATAAGAAAGAACTACCATGTGTTAAAAAAGCGAAAATTAAATAAAAAACATTTTCCTGTAGTAAGAAGCGAACTTGCTTCCAACGGCGCCGCAACTACATGCCTCTAACCATAAAATCACACGTTCGGAATATGAAGTCTCCGAAGAGCAACCGAGCGACGTCACGTGAACCGACCTAAACGCTGTAGAATGGTATCGGTTATTCCTATATCGGGCCGAGCTAACCCTAACGATAAGTCTGGGAAGATGGCCTCTTGAACACTGTCCCTCAGATACAACTACCTACAGAGCTGGTGGAACTACCCAGTAACTTTGTCGAATGTACTAACAGACTCCCTGTTCTGCGCTCATAGACAGCACACCGTTCCTGGTACACACGGCGCTCGGGAACTACAGCACAGCTACGACACCTGAGGATGGGCTTATAACAGTCCGAAACCGGTCGTGTGAAAATAAAGTAATTTACAACTGAAGCGGTATTTTCAACTTCTGCAGTCAAGGAGTGTTTTGTATGTTACAGACAAAAATCGAAGGCTACCTTAAAGTTAGCGTCGTTCACTGGAAGATGCGCAGGTTTATTGTTTGTTTCACCTGTTAAAGAACTACGAAAATGATACCAATTTGCAATGTTCTCTAATTCCTCGTTATCACGACGAGAGTTTCAAATGTATCGTTCATATGCCTCAATTGCATCACATGACCGTTAAATGAAGGTAGTTTTATGGAGGGAGTTTCATGTTACGTTTTAATGCACTTACGATGCATCGAAATCTGATGAAATTTTCTCAGCTGCAATGACGTGATTTATCTGAATTGCTCCCATTTCTTATCGAAGCCTCGAAGGCCATATTCTCGAAAGTATCTTTGTCCTCAGCTTAACATAACGTGTGGGTGTATCAGAAAGATATTGTTCGTTTCAGATGAGTATATCCTTCCACACGAGTGAAGACAGAAATATGAAAAAAAATTTTACTTACCCATAGAAACTACAAGCTTTCCTTGGCGCCACCTGTAAATTGCTAGTTCTTGTGGTGGTCGATAGTCGTCTCCCTGCTGCAGGTAGTTATCCAATGTACGTTCGTCGATACGGGACAACAAAGCAACACAAAATGGCTGTGAGCACTATGGGACTTAATTTCTAAGGTCATCAGTCCCCTAGAACTTAGAACTACTTAAACCTAACTAACCTAAGGACATCACACACATCCATACCTGAGGCAGGATTCGAACCTGCGACCGTAGCGGTCGCGCGGTCCCAGACTGTAGCGCCTAGAACCGCTAGGCCACACCGGCCGGCAAAATAACACAAATCGTATAGTTTTTTAGTTTCAGCCGGAGCAATTTAGTAATAGCTATATGATGTGATTTTCATAGAGATTACGGCGCTGCAACTCCTACTGCTCAAAGCACTCGACGAGGACACTCTTCGGTTTAGTGTAAAACTCACAGATCACCACCGTGTGCTCTTTCAAGACATGTAGTGCGGTCGAAATAGTATTGCACGTATTTGACAGATGTCTGCTTGTTGTGAAAGCCTATAGTTCGCCATTGCCCATGAGTGTGTCTGGCATGTCATGCGGCAAAGTTTCCGTTTCAAACCATACAAGATTGGGTTTCTACAAATCTTTAACTTTGGTGACGAACAACAACGTTAAGAGCTTTTTGAAATCATCCTAGGCGGGGCCGGCCGCTGTGACCGAGCGGTTCTAGTCGCTTCAGTCCGGAACCGCGCTGCTACTACGGTCGCACGTTCGAATCCTGCCTCGGGTATGGATGCGTGTGATGTCCTTAGGTTACTTAGATTTAAGTAGTTCTAAGTCTAGGAGACTGATGCCCTCTGATGTTACGTCCCATAGTGCTCAGAGCCATTTGAACCATTTTTGAACCTAAGCGTGGAGATGGAAATAATAATATTCTTGTTCATTTACTATTCAGTGAGGTACTTCGTTGCGCGACGACACAAGAATATGGGAAACAACCGCTACATAACGATAATCGAACGCGAGAGACTCTCCTACGCTTCATGTATGTTGGTCCGCTTCATGACAAAATTTATGACCGCGTTATCTTTTGCGTAATAGTTACAGGGATCACGTACTTGGGTACGTTGGAGAGATTACCAAAACAGATGAATGAACAACATAGGAGAGAAAAAGTCATTGTGGAGGTCTATCAAGGAACGGAGGGGCCGATTGGTTGAACACCCAATCATTGTAAAGGTAACATGTAGAAAAAGTGCTTGGAGCAATGCACGAGGAAGACAAAGACTTCAGACGAAAAGAGGTATTAAATTTTTAACATATCTTATTGATTGTGATGTGATAAATGGCAGCTAATTCTAATTTTGCTCAAATTATGTGACTGTTAGCTGTCTCTGAAAAATATTTTCACATTTTTGAAGCAGCCACGGTCGATTAGCACTCAAGACGACCTTAAACTTCAAATATCCTCGCAAAAGTATGTGGAGAGTTTAACAATTGCCTTGATGTTTCTTATGCGTCCAGTGGAGGACGCATGTATAATTTGTGGAAAGTAAAGGAAAAGTCTGGTAGTGACCGTAGTTAACACTTTCCAGAGGGATGCAGAGTCTCACTGGGGCACTGCCCACAGCCAGTGCCCGAGATACACTCGGGTGCCGTCTCGAAAGTGTTAATTCCTATAAATTTTTACGTGCCTTCCTGTAAGAGAAGTACCATTATAAATTAGGATTGTTGCCTTGTGTAAATAGGAGCGGTTGGTTGTATTTTTATTTTCAGTTTGGTATTATCAAAGTGTTTCGGACTTCTATCGTCTTTCGACGAGTTAGCAAAACACGTGAATTGTCATTGATGTAATGTACGATCAGCTTCGCCTACAAGCTTGGGAGAGCTGCTGAGTACCAGGCATAGATTTTTCTGCACAGCGTTCTGCGTCCAGTATGTAGAGTTTGGCAGTAATGGAGATAATGCGGCAGTCAGGCATCCGCTGGAAGCTCGGGCCAAGTTAATTGCTGCATATATTCGCGGTTGCGGTGCACCCTCCGGCTCCAGCTGCAGGGAGGCGGCATCGGGGACGCCTGCGGAATCCGTCGCCAGCCGGCATTCCGGGCGTATTTGTCATCGTCGCGGTTAATAATATTTGGTGCTTTATTAGTTAGGAGATCGACTCCCACATGAGGCGGTTGAGGAGGCCGTCGTCCTGAGGGGTGGGATGCGTGATGCGGGGCGTCGTAGCCTGTACGTGGCTGTCAGCGCTGGCAGAAGGGGCGAGAACTGGCGGAAGATATATAGAGTTGGATGGGGTGACTGGTGGGGAAACAGCTGCTATTTGGGATGGCAAAGGGAGACTCACCTTCGGCAGAGCGAAGTCGACTGACTTCACTGGTGTGGGACCGGAGGGTTGACCTCGCAGGCCAATCAGGCGCTGGGTTGGTGTTTGTTTGTCACAAGTGGTGGCGACGTGTGTTGAACGTAAAACGAGTAACGTGAAGACGGATACGGTCCTCTGTAGATGCCGCCAGCACTAACAAGGAACTCCGTTCTGACTAAAGTTTCAAATGTTCAGATGGCTCTGAGCACTATGGGACTTAACTTCTGAGGTCATCAGCCCCCTAGAACTTAGAACTACTTAAACCTAACTAACCTATGGACACCACACACATCCATGCCCGAAGCAGGATTCGTCTGTGCGACCGCAGCTGTGGCACGGTTTCAGGCTGTAGCACCTAGAACCTCTCGGTCAACTCGGCCGGCTGACTAAAGGAATGCTATGGCAGAGAGGAGAGTGAAGGTTTAGCTTAGAAGTCAAGTCGTTCTTGGAATCATTAGATATGGGCCACTGTCTTATTTCGAGAAGTGTCATGGAAGGATAACCCATTAGAAATCTTGAATATGGCGAGCCCACGATTGTCATATAGGGATCTGGATTCACGTGGCCCGAATTCATCTCCTGGTGGCAAGTACCCTATTTGGTCTACAGGGGAGCTGTGGCATTTTACGATAACCATTTTTATTTTCCTGACATGTGGTTCGTAAGATGTAACAGTAATTGTATTTCTTGTATGTAAAATGAGTCACACTGAATCTTCACGATGCACCGGCTCAGCTCTCTTAGTCTTTTTACTACCAGCAAAAATTTCACCATAGTGAGTTCTTCAGATGCGGCCTCCACTGAACCGGAATATAGTGTTCTTTAACTGAGAAATGCTGATAGATACAAACTGCACTTCACATATAAACATGGTGCATAACATTATATACTTGTCTCACGCATGAAAGGTGAGTTAATTTCACTATGTCTTATTGTGCTACAGTAATGAAGAAAATTATCTGTTCTGAAATGTAACTATTAATAGACACATTTCTATACCAACTTCAACCTAGCACGTACTTCCAGAAACGAATGAAGGAAGTGAAGTGCTGTTTGTACTAATCTTTCCACACATACAGCATGCTTTCTCTCTCTGTCTTGTAGTAAGTTTAAAATTTGAACTCACGAGATGTTATAGAAAGAATCACGCTTTTTATTAGTTTACACACACGTACACACGTAGACAGTATTTACCTTAAAAAAAAGCAATAACAACACAATTCCATTGAATTTAATGCTCGCACGCATATCATGCCCTTCAATACGTTTAGGTCTGTCAAAGTTCACGGTTGTGACTGCACTGTACGCCACATGGAACTTATTAGCCTCCTGTCTGCTTCATTTCTCACTCAAAACCTAGGCATTTCCGTGGACATCATTCATGAATAATATAAACTTTTAAACATAATTTTTTTTCCATAAAACAATATTACCCAAATTTTCGCAAAAACGTTTAGAGCTCCCAATACCTGACCAAGGACTGTTATAGAACGATCGCGAAATATCTCTACTGGTATCAAAGCAAGCGAAAAATCTCTTCTCTGATTATTCGAATAACGCAATAGCCAGCAATCACTCTATTTCGTTGAACATAACCCGCTATTTTCCCTCTTTTGATAGGTCCGAAATTAATTTACTCGAAAATGGAAACGAGTACATTCCAGAATGTAAATAAAATCAGATTAACTCCATCTATATTCATATAATAATTCTAAAGAACTGAAAATTAGCTATTTCACTTTGTTATCGTATTCCTACATGTATGTAACTCACGTTAAGGTTGCGAAATATAATTTCCATACTCATTCACTTTAGTTATTAACAATTCCTACGATTCATACTTTATATCCATGCTGCATTCATTCCCTCATTTGCAGTTCATACAACAGATAAAATAGCAGTAGCTGTCTGAAACAAACTGTACGAATATTTTAGCTTTTTTAAACAAAAAGCTATTCATTCTGTTACGTATTGGTGAAGTATACAGTTAAAGGTTTTCACAGACTTTTACGTAATACATATTCGCATATGAGAAAGTTATTTATGATAGAAAGTCATTAAATTTGCATTTTAGTTAATTTCACATATTTGAAATATTACCATAATCTGAATGTCTTTCCGTCACTTACCAGTATCATCATGAAAGACTGTACAAAGTTTCAAAATGATTGAATTACTAGCAAAAATTATTGATAGAGATGTATGTAATATTTGATTTCCGTTAAGGATACTCGTATTGCTTGGCCTCCCAAGACGACAGATTCACACGCAAGATATAGGGGGTGGACTAAAATACCGGCTGCGCGGTGTAGCTGCGCGGTCTGAGGCGTCTTGTCACGGTCCTAGTGGCTCCATCCATCGGAGGTTCGAGTCCTCCCTCGGGAATGGGTGAGTGTGTTGTCCACCGTGTAAGTTAGTTTAAGCTAGATTAAGTAGTGTGTAAGCTTAGGGACCGTTGACTTAAGCAGTTTGGTCCCATAAGATCTTACCACAAATTTACAAATTTTTGACTAAAATATGCAAACACCATAAACACAATAGATTACCACGGTGTAAGAAAACTGTTGACATTCGAAACAGATGGCTGTCTTCTCAGAATGGATAAATATAGGTCATGAATGGCTTCCAAGGAAATTTTATAAAATTCACCCTACAGGTAACGAGATTGGAGGTGGACCACGAGACCTTCTCTCCAATGTAGGTCTAAAAGGCCCCATAGTACTCAAATCAGATAACTGCGGTAGCCAGTGGAGATCCATCCCTGTGCTTCCAAGTCTGTCCATGACAATGTCAGCCGTATGGATAGTAGCCCTCTTTTTTTCGATCACAGTATCACCACTGTTCAACAAATTTCGTATCACGGGATGGAACTTAATCAGCTGAAATGATCACACACTCCTTGGAAGTAATGCGACCTTGCACAGTAACCATGTGGCCCATGGATTACCACGATACGGCGGCCCTAATCATAACCGAACTCCTGTAAATTTTTCCTCATAATTCTCTTCAGTGACCGTCTATCACGAACACTCAATAGACTTTCGCCAGCGCTATGACATAGGCAGCTGATGTTTTCCGTTTTTCCTGTATACGGTATCGATCTTTGATAGTGTGCCTCCTGAAACACCAAACATTTCGACTACTTTGGTTACCGAAGTACCCACCTTACGAGTACCATCAACTTGCTTGTGTTCTAACTCGTTGAACTGTGACATAATGCACTCACAACTACACAGAACATTGTTCCGATCACAACCGGCACTTGCAAAGTATTGAGGACACTGCACAGGTGCCTTTCATGGTCAAATACAACGGGGCAACGTTCCCGCTTGGAGAGTATCTGCATTTATGTTCAAACATGGATTTCTCGCGGTTTTTCACCTAAACGAGTTAAGGCTTGTCCCTTCGATCCCGCCAGTCGGTTGGGGATTGAAACGTTGTTCAGAGCAATCACTTCCACACATTAGAGCAGACCTCAATAAGGCAATAGGAGGTAACAGATGTTTATATCCCATGTAACTATGTTTACATTTTGGCATCTCCTTTCACTTGTCATGATGCAAATATTATTACTTTTAAGTAAACTGGATGTTCAGTAATCGATACTTTAGAAAGGACATGTTTATAAGATACTTATTTCCTCCCATGCTCAGTAGCATCCATACAAGTCAGAACTACGACGACATGAAATAGATATTTCGATAACAAATAAAATAATTTCCCAAGGTGTTACAGCTATAAATTAAATTACACTCATATTCAAACAGAGAAACCTATTTTAGATATGAATTTAATATTTACTGTAAGAAACGGTACATTGTTCTCACTGTAAAGCGAAATGATATTCTGTGGGAACACGAAATGTGACAGACTCATTCGCTGCAAAATTCGTTTCTTCGCAACTTCACAGTTACTGTAAGAGAACTACAGGTCGTTTAAATCTCTGACGGACTCTGTAAAGTCAAAAACGATGCGCATTATTGTCGCTTCAACGGAAGTGAGAATGTAAACACCCATGTTCATATTTGTTCCTGCAGCCTTGGTGACGGTTCGTTTCGTCAGATTGCGATTCTTAAATTCATTCTTGGTCGAGATGGTTCTCTAAACCTGAAAGTAGTGTTTTTCCTGAACGAGTTTAGGCTTTTTCCTTTGATCTCGCCAATCGGTCGGGGCTCGAAACGTTGTTCAGAGTGATCACTTTCACACACTAGAGCAGAGCCCAATAAGGCAATAGGGGTAATAAATGTTTGTATCCCATGTAACTATTATTGCACTTTGGCACTTCTCCTTTCTCTTAGCATGATGCAAATGTTATTATTTTTAGGTAAACTGTATATTCAGTAATCGATACTTTGTAAAGGACATTTACTCTCTTCTTACGCTCAGTAATTTCTCCACTGCCTCTATTAATATTGCATTCGTAAATGTATTCTTTATTAGTACAGGACATGTGTATTAAATTATATCAAAGCTTCTCAGAATGTTCTTGTCAAAATTACGGTATAAAGTGCTATTATAACATTTTCTAAGTAGAACGGGAGCTCATGACATCATTCGCTGGTGTAAACTCCACGCATCCTTTTTAATCACTTGTCGAGATAAAGTGAGTAAATACCACAAGTCCAGGAATTCCCATCTGGACAATAACGGTAAACATTTACCTTCTCTTGTACTTCTTTGCTTAGTCCATATTTTCAGGTACTATTTCGGAGTTGGCAATTGCTTATATTAAAAAATTACATCACAGATTTTACTTGCTTATTTTATGAGGAAACGCACATCGCTACGGGTTTCAACACAACCGTATCAACAAGGCTGACACACATGTTGCCGTCCTAAAATTCGTAAACAAACTCTCGAACAAACGGCCAGAACTGACACACGTCTTTTCTATACGACAAACCAGAACCAGCAGCGATATATTTCTGAAGTACATCTACTTAGAACACTATCGGCTCTGTTGGAATTTTTTGTGCATGAAGATCGTCTGTTGTTTGACTTGAACTAGTAGTGTCAATAAAGTAACGTGCAGTTGCTGTGCCAAGTCATTATTTTTAAAATAAAAAAAATTTAGAAGCGTTCTCATTAGCTGAAGGCCGATCGTAAGTTGCAATTATGAATGATGTGTCCCTGATAATTCCAGTATGTTTATTGTGGAGTCATTGTTTACATTATTTTGTCCATATATGAAGAAAGAACATAATACTAGTGACATTTAATAATGAACATAACTACATTTACTTTGACGTTAACAATACACTCTCCTGATATGTATCAATCGTTTGCTTTACGAATGTAATGATTGTTAGTGTTTTTAAAACTTGGTTTTCACATTGATAAATCCTTATTCATAAGAGTGATTGTATGTTCTTAGGTAGTTTGACATCTTGCGTCCCTGAGTGTAAAACACTTATCATGTAGAGTATTTCTTATAGAAATGAAATGAGGTGGACATAATGATCTATAAATATCCTGTCGTTATCTTTAACGTAGTACAGGACTGTTTTAGTCTAATTAAAGACATACACGTCGCCTAGCTGTATAACGTGCAATCACATTGGCAAACTACATCACGGATTGTCTGCTAATGCAACGAAAACCAGACGAAATAGGGGACAAATATGACAAACTGGAAAGCAATATGAGCTCTGCTGCAGTCGCTTGGGAGTGAAGTGAAGGCTAATTGAACACGTAAACAAGTGTGATTGTATCGTATGGAAATTGCATGTCTCAGCGCAGACGCAAATCACGGAGGGTTTATTCCGTAATTGAAGTACCAGCACACATTTGAATTCTAATGTGCAGCCTCACGAGCTACGCACATTGCATTCGACAATCTATTCAACCACAGATCAGTTACTGTCTCGTTTGTGAAACTTGTATGATATTGTCGCTACAGAAAGGAAATAGAATATGATGAGTAAATCTGTATCATTTTTACTGAGTAACTTAATCTTTTATGTGAGGTAGTCATTACAGAATTACATGGAGAGTGCATAAAGTGAGGGACGTGTGGTATCAGTATATTAACTGGAATTATTTTTTTTTCCAAACGAGCCCCTAATATTCAGTTAATGTATGAGTTACAACAGGATGGAAAGTAAACAGTAGTTGAGGAGGTATTAAGGCCTCTTTCCAATGGTTATCAATCTGTACTTTGAGCAACCAATAAAGGAAATCAGAATAAATGGAAAGGGGTTGAAACTAAGGGAGAAGGAACAAAAACTTTGAGGTTAGCCAGAAGCATTGTAATTCTGTCAGAGATGGCTTAGAAGTTGGAAGAGAAGTTGAATGGACTGGATATTATCTTTGAAAAGAGGTTATAAGACGAACATCATCAAGAGGAAAACAAGTGGAATTAAATCAAGCAATTCTGAGGGAATTTCATCACGAATTCAGACACTAAAAGCAATAGATGGATTTTGCTGCTTGGTTATCAGTGTGTGTCGGTAAAAATCGCAAAGGATGAATTGAGTAAACAGGATGAAATGGCTGTAGGTTGAAGCAGGATGCAGAGCTTGAAATACTTGGACAGTATAGACTAACGTGTAGAGCTGCGTCGACACTGTCTCCGAGCTGGAGACCACTATAAAAACAGCTACCATAAACTTCCCAACATTAACTGTCATCTGTCTGGATATGTCAAGTGGGGCCTTTCAGCCCTGTAATAAAGTCATTCAGTGGTTACTTACTGGCCTCAGGTAACCGCTGAACACAGGTTTGAATGAAACTGGTTTGTACAGAATGGGGCAGAAATTTACATTATCTATTAACGGAATATCGATTTCAAGACACGAGGTTTTCGACATAGTTGGGTGAGCTACTTTGCTTCCAGCATCCTATATTTGAAACTGCTGACTAAATGCACATGGAAGTGAGAGTCCAGCCGGAGTAAAGCACCTCACGCTCCGTTTCCTCAGGTATCCGCAGGATGAAAATTGACAATTTATGCTGGCAAAACGAAAAGGAACCCTTAGAAAGTGATACAATGCTCACGAACAATAGACAGTTGTGATTCTCCAAGTCAATCCTCGTATCAAGAATATGGAAATCAAGATTGATCTGAAGATCTTGAGCTGGAATTTACTGTTTTCCACTCTGGGAGGGACTTTTGAGAGACAAGGTTCAGTTTTCTAACCTTTTTGTATTGTGACGATTTTTTTTGACTGGATATATTTTTTTCTAAAGCTTTCATTACTTGACACTCATCAATACAATTGGAGGATAGTATGATAGCCGTTTTCGAGTCTCTTGGGCTGCATGTACCAACCAAGCTACGAGTCAATCTCAGATTTTAAAAAAATGCCTCTTCTCGTCCTTCTGCATGAGCGAGAGACCTTCAGCGAGCCAGCTACCTACCAAATGTGTTACGCAGTAAAAATCTGAATTGTTTTCATGAAGATTAATTGTTTAAATGAGATCAAACTACGTCCAAGTAACTGGATTATTTGCCGATCCTTGCATACGCAGTGCCTAACATGGTGAGCGGAAAAGTTTCTGAGTTGAATTCAAGATCCAGTTTCAACACAGTACTTTTTTATTTAAACTAGTATTTTTCCTGCAGATCTGCCTGACTATGTGTTAGATACATATATTGGACAAATTTCGCCCTTCCCTTCACTTTATCCACTTCTTCCTGATTCTCATCTCCTCCTACCCCTCTCTCTGTCCATTTCCTCCTTCTCTCACTCTGTCCATCCCCTCTCCTTTCCATCTTATCTTGTCCACAGCCATGCTCATCTGCACATGTAGCCCCTGCAACCCTGTTCTGTTCAGGAGGGTGATAGTACTCCCTCAATACGCCTGTCATCCAGGGCAGGCTACACATCTAGCATTCGAAAAACATTTATTTGACCGTGACGTGCATGTCAGCATATAAAGCAGGTCGACAAAGGCGGTGAATTCTACTCCAACACAAGATATATGTCAGACATGGCGGCCTACATTTCAGTGGTCTGAAGAACCATTTCTCGAGCTCAACATACGTCATGCAGGGCACCCTTCATGTCGGGGCCAAGGCTGCGCTGCGAAGCCGGTTGATTTGGCAGGCTTCCGCACAACATGCCTGTTTAAAGGGCAGCGTACATGCCAGGGACTAGAAAAACGTGTCCTTGCTCATAACTCTGTTCCTGTTGGAGCTAAGAGGTTATAATCCCCACATTATTGACAATTCTGAGGCCAAATTTGACAGATGTGAATCCAGGGCTTTAGAAGGAGATTCTTGACATGCAACATACATACACTCTGCTCTATTATACAACAGTTTCACATGCAGGAAACAGGATTCAATAATTCGACATCACAAAATAAAACTGGGTAACAACGTAGTTTTGTGACAGACAAAAATGAGTCAATTAGTCAACATATAACAAAGGTGACAAGGGCGTACCAACGGGAGGTGAACAGATAGTTGAAGGCATACTAGAGTTGAATGACAATCACGGAATTTACTGTCTGAGGCTACTTGCATGAGTGGTTACGTGATGGTGTCCATGAACTTACACGAAGTACATGGCACCATGTTTATCCCTTTAGGTCTTTGATGAGTTGTGCAAACTTTTACAAATGGTGAATGACACTTTTCAGCTGAATACAACCTGTGTTCTGATCATGCCTAGACTTCTTCATTCAAACGCCGGGAGTTACAATTCCGAGCGCGTCCTCTGCCAACCGGAGTGCTCGCTCCAAAGCTTCCATCCAGTGATAGTTTAGTAGAAACAATACTTCTCCCACCTACTGTAATTCTTTAGAATGAACAAAATCACGATGCTCCCACGGCCCACGAAAGTGTGCCCAAACCTCGCACATACAGAGTCAAAGTGTTGCCTTTCGTCTCCACAGAGCAGAAGTTGAGGCACTACCCATTGTAGCTTTTCATGAAACATAGAAAAGTATAATTGAAGTAAATAGTTTTTCACCTACCCCTCCAGGAAAGCACCATTTTAGTGGAGTAACTGCACATGGCCAGACTATGACTCCCGAAAACATTAAATAACTGATGAAAGTGCAATCATTGTTCTCCGCTGGGTTCCTGACAAGTCCGACGTCTCCAGAGACGCAATTCTCGTGTACGGCCATGGCGTCCAATGAACAGCATTCACTCTGGTACCAGATAATATGCCGACCGGCATGTATTTTCTGTCCAGTTCGTTCTGACTCGTAAAAGGGAACGATCCAATCCGACATATCGAAACTTATCCTGAAATTTTTTACGCAGGAAGAATATAGTGATACAAATGCAGTATGAAAATTTTAGCTGCTAAGGCACATATCAGATATTTTTAAAAATTTTGACGTTACTAATTTTTGCCACATTTCCTGCCTAGCGCGTGAATTGGCGAGACGCAGTGATGACAACGGAACGTAGCGCTGCGTAACGTGGAGTCCAAAGGGTACACACAAGTAATTTAAACACTTAAACAACACCAAAAACGTCTGCAAACATTAATTTTTAGAACAAATTGGAGTTCATACCGACAGCTCAACTGTTTCTGATGCCATTGTTACACAAATTACTGACGGAGGAAAGAAAATCAAGACAGTGTATGATATTACGTTACAGACGACTTTTACCAGTTGGGACTTTAATTTGTTCTCATTAAATATTTTATAGCAATTCCTGTAGCACACTTCTTATGAACATTTTTTAATAATATATACTTTGCTAAAAAGAAACAGTTCCTTGTTTATTCGCTGCAGTCGTCAAAAAATGCCAAGTGTCTATTGGATTATGAAAGCAAACATTTTCCTTGCACCAGGCACACCTGAAAAAAGAAAATTTAATGCATTCTGGAACTTCAGAGTAATTAATAGTTTTATTTAGCCAGAACTGGAACGGAATAAGAAATGCTTGTGGCTGTTTTTCTGCGTATTTTGCTGCGTAGCAGGTATGCTTGATCAAATACCTAAAATGTGGCGATTCAGACTGACAAGGCAGAAATGACTAAAGTTAAACAATACTGTTCCATCTGAGATGACAAAGAGCAATCGCTAATTATAAAACAGTTTCCTCAAATATGCTTTAACTGTTGAAAATTTGTTTTTTCGAAAGGCTATATTATTAGTTCCACATGGAATCCAAATTATATCATCACTCTTTTCGTTGTCCTTCTAAAGACGGAGGGAACGTTACACCTAGGCGAGGAGTACAGTAAAGGCAATGAATTATTTTCTGGAAATGGTAAGATGACGTTTCGAACGTAACATTAAAAATTATTTTCTTCCATTTTTCCACATTTTCCTATGTCAGTTACAAGTGTTTTGCAAGTAAACAGTCCTTTTCTAAATTTTTGGTCCTAGTTTGTCTTCTTGAAGACAGAGATAAACATGCGGAGAAAGTAATCCACTGATACTTGACACTGGCATTGTTGTGTATGAATGCGTGTATATGCTGTTTTTAGGGATGATATCAAGCTTCATCTTCACGTCAGCTACGAATTTATCAATAACGTTACCTTTTAAACTCTTCTACGCGTTTGCTTGTAAAATCTGTAAATTTGAGAGTTCCTTTACCATGTAATTTCCAGAATCTGTTTAACAAGGTCGAAGAACCCTGGAAAACAGCAGTGTTCACCTCGCTTGCAGTTAAGAACCCCAAGTCATATTGCATCTCACCAGCAGTTCTAATTTTTTCGATTAGTTCTTCTTTCATAATTTTTAGAATTTCAATTTGGAACGTTCCGTACTTCGTGTCAGTTCTTCTTCCATTTATACTATTCATATTCATATTTTATGAAACGAAACCGGCTTTTCACTCTGCTTAAGTTAAATCGTCTTCTCTCTCCTTCGTTTACCAAAGAAATTTGCAGCGTTTCCTTTCTCACTTAAAGTTACTATTTTACACGTTTTCTTTGGGCTTACAAGGTACATTTTTTTTATCTCGACTTTAACTAGCACAACATTCATCGTTTGAACCAAAATTCACAGAATCGTACTAGTTATTTCCTATTTCTTCTAATCTCTCCATAATTTCCAAAGACATGCCCACATCTTTGGAAATAATGACCAAGAACTCAACAAATGAATAACACGTATGTAGCTATCCAAGAGAAGTAGCTAATTTCGATCGCGTACCACGTCCTTGATATTTCTTCTTTGCAACGTTGAAACTATTAATTTGATTTCACATTGCTGTGGAACGTTGGGAACAGCGCAAAGACAGATGCTATTAGCTAGCGTATACAAAGAAATAGTAAAGAAAATTAATTCAGTTCTATTATACAAAGAAATAGTAAATAAAATTAATTCAGTTCTATCTTCATTGTAAACATATAGCGATACCGTGGAAATACTGGAAATTTGTGGTAAGTTCTTATGGGACCAAACTGCTGAGGTCATCGGTCCCTAAGCATGCTCATTACTTAGTCTAACTTAAACTAACTTACGCTAAGGACAACACACACACACCCATACCCGAGGGAGGTCCCGAACCTCCGATGGAGGGAGCTGCGCGAACCGTGACAAGACCTCTTTGACCGCTCAGCTACCCCGCACGGCGATACCGCGAAGGAAACTTCTAACTGTTGTGGATATTATTAAACGAGTTACAGATTCGAGTGAATAGTAACTGTGAACAACTGCTTCAGAGAAACTATCAAAGGAAACTAAAATTCGCTTTACAAGTTACGATGGTGTTGTGCTGTAATATCTGTTTATCGATATTTGTTTATCGATATCTGTTTGTCTGTTTATCGATATGCTGTCACTGAGGATATGTGACCACCACGTCGCGCGTAAGCTGTCTGCTACAACTACAGAAGCGCTCTACATTTCTCCAGCCGCTTAGCAAGTTATGAAATTGGCTAAAATTTTACATTTTTTAAAAATGCTACCCGGCTGTTTTGGCAGCTAAAATTTTACCACTGTGTTTCTTTCTGTAAAAAAATTTCAGGACAGATTTAGACATGTCAGATTGGACAGTTCGCTTGTTAGAGCACCTCCAAAAGCGGTGGTCGACTTCCCCCTCCGACTATTCCCAAAGCTCGCATGGAGACACCAAGCATGCTCCGTTGGGCAGTAGTGCCTGAGGTTCGGAACGCTCCACGTGCACGTGAAACAATTCCACTGGCAATACCAAACGTCACGGGCACACTCGGCACACTCTATTCATTTTCCAGATTACAGACTATTCTTCCGCGCGTGAAGTCGCCCAGATGTTGTCTGCCGGCCATGTTGTTACTACGAACACCGCTATAGTGCACCACCGCTTCATATTGCTCATTGACACATACGGTCTTTTCCCGTTCCTTCAACAGCCTCGTGTTGCGGAACCGGCTCGACTTGACGCTATAGTCTCACTAACCTCATGCCGTGTCACGTCCAGGTTTCTGTGCACGACTCAGAGACCTCTGCTAACGTAATCTCGCAATTTTAAGTCAGTTTCATCGATTAGTTACTGCATAAATCATTCATCTATCTCGCCCTGAAGTTATGCAGAACAGTGTTTGATGAATAAACATTGTCCTATAGCTGAAAAATTATTGTGGCGAGAATAAAAACACCGGTTCTTGACGACTGGCACATTACTACTCTTGTACAAGCAACCACACGACAGCACCACAATGGGTTATAGTCTGCGGTGACTCGCGTACAACACTCCCACGCACGTCCACCGTCCATTTACTTTAACGTTTCTAGCGATGCACAACAGGATCAGTCCACGATGGCTTCAGTGATGCTACAGATTCTTTTCGTAATTATGCCTTACGTGCTACCAGTGGATATGGTCTGTGTCTCCTAACGTTCTTCAAGTTATATGTCAGCAGAGTCCACACCGTGCTCTGAAAGGACCACAACTTTATTATTACACGTACTTTTCCTCGTTTGTCATATCCTGAAAAGTTTGAAATGTGCATTCAGAACGAAAGGAACTCTTTGATCAGGTCCTATATATCACACAATGTTGGTTGCCTCTCGCGTAATCTTCTGCCAAAGCGTACTTTCTGGCGGGATAGTTATTTAAAAGAATAAACGGGAGAGGGGAATGTTTGCGTGTGTTACTGTTACAAGATATTGTTTCGGTTTACCCTGTCAAGAATTTCTTGATTTGACTATTAGAACTACGTCCCCTCTTGAAGGCACAATTTCATGTTAATTATCAGAGAGCCCACGCTTCAAGAGCTCTTTGCTTCCAACGAAGGTACAAACAACATTTACACAAACATAGTAGCATTTGTTCACGAATTTAGTAGCAAACACATTGCGTTGACAAATGATCTCACAGAACCATGTGTAATGCATATTTGGGAAAACGAAAGCACTGATTTAAAAAAAACCGCTATTGAATAACTCCAGCACACGGAAAAATGCGCAGAGGAAGCAGTGTTTCGCAACAATTATCCGTCCATTAAACTGGCTCAAAGGAAGCCTATGATGGGCTAAGACGGTGGAGTATGTGCTAAGGTACAACATAATGACGAGTTGGGCTTACTTTCACATATGGATCTGTTGTTGATACTTCGTTGCTCTCCAATGGCAAACGCAAAGTGCAGTTTCCACTGAAATTGTAATGCGAGACGTATATATACCGACAACTTCACGACTCGGACTAAACAATTGCTGGTAACCGAAAGTCAAATGGCTGTCTGAATATGTATGACTATCATTTCTCACTGACATCAGTGACTATCATCTAGTTTAATGATGGCACACAATTACTCATCAGCCACTTTCTTGCCTCGATCCATAATCTGGCCATTGGATGGTTCTTCAGCCGTGTGCCATTGATTAACAACGCAAACGCGCGTACTCAGATGGACCTTTTCTTGTCGGTTACAGGAAAATAGCCAATGTAGGCTTCTCCATACAGCAACGTAGTGCTAAAGACGGTGGAAGTGAGAATAGTGCTGAGAACTTGGCGATGGTCTATCGGAAAATTTGGCGTTAATTTAGCTAAAGGCTCGTTTTGGCGTGCTCTCTTTCTTGCAGAAAGACCTGTAAGCTGACAGTCCAACATCATTCTCTGAATTATGCAGCGTTATACATAAGTATTATGGTTGGTGTATAAATTCGTAACGTTTTCCCATACACTTAATATACTACTGGCCATTAAAATTGCTACACTAAGAAGAAATGCAGATGATAAACGTGTGTTCATTGGACAAATATATTATACTAAAACTGGCATGTGATTACATTTTCACGCAATTTGAGTGCATAGATGCTGAAAAATTAGCAGCCAGAACAACCACCTCTGGCCGTATTAACGGCCTTGATACGTCTGGGCATTGAGTCAAACAGAGCTTGGATGGCGTGTATACGTATAGCTGGAAATGCCTTGGTGACGGTTCGTTTCGTCAGATTGCGATTCTTAAATTCATTCTTGGTCGAGATGGTTCTCTAAACCTGAAAGTAGTGTTTTTCCTGAACGAGTTTAGGCTTTTTCCTTTGATCTCGCCAATCGGTCGGGGCTCGAAACGTTGTTCAGAGTGATCACTTTCACACACTAGAGCAGAGCCCAATAAGGCAATAGGGGTAATAAATGTTTGTATCCCATGTAACTATTATTGCACTTTGGCACTTCTCCTTTCTCTTAGCATGATGCAAATGTTATTATTTTTAGGTAAACTGTATATTCAGTAATCGATACTTTGTAAAGGACATTTACTCTCTTCTTACGCTCAGTAATTTCTCCACTGCCTCAATTAATATTGCATTCGTAAATGTATTCTTTATTAGTACAGGACATGTGTATTAAATTATATCAAAGCTTCTCAGAATGTTCTTGTCAAAATTACGGTATAAAGTGCTATTATAACATTTTCTAAGTAGAACGGGAGCTCATGACATCATTCGCTGGTGTAAACTCCACGCATCCTTTTTAATCACTTGTCGAGATAAAGTGAGTAAATACCACAAGTCCAGGAATTCCCATCTGGACAATAACGGTAAACATTTACCTTCTCTTGTACTTCTTTGCTTAGTCCATATTTTCAGGTACTATTTCGGAGTTGGCAATTGCTTATATTAAAAAATTACATCACAGATTTTACTTGCTTATTTTATGAGGAAACGCACATCGCTACGGGTTTCAACACAACCGTATCAACAAGGCTGACACACATGTTGCCGTCCTAAAATTCGTAAACAAACTCTCGAACAAACGGCCAGAACTGACACACGTCTTTTCTATACGACAAACCAGAACCAGCAGCGATATATTTCTGAAGTACATCTACTTAGAACACTATCGGCTCTGTTGGAATTTTTTGTGCATGAAGATCGTCTGTTGTTTGACTTGAACTAGTAGTGTCAATAAAGTAACGTGCAGTTGCTGTGCCAAGTCATTATTTTTAAAATAAAAAAAATTTAGAAGCGTTCTCATTAGCTGAAGGCCGATCGTAAGTTGCAATTATGAATGATGTGTCCCTGATAATTCCAGTATGTTTATTGTGGAGTCATTGTTTACATTATTTTGTCCATATATGAAGAAAGAACATAATACTAGTGACATTTAATAATGAACATAACTACATTTACTTTGACGTTAACAATACACTCTCCTGATATGTATCAATCGTTTGCTTTACGAATGTAATGATTGTTAGTGTTTTTAAAACTTGGTTTTCACATTGATAAATCCTTATTCATAAGAGTGATTGTATGTTCTTAGGTAGTTTGACATCTTGCGTCCCTGAGTGTAAAACACTTATCATGTAGAGTATTTCTTATAGAAATGAAATGAGGTGGACATAATGATCTATAAATATCCTGTCGTTATCTTTAACGTAGTACAGGACTGTTTTAGTCTAATTAAAGACATACACGTCGCCTAGCTGTATAACGTGCAATCACATTGGCAAACTACATCACGGATTGTCTGCTAATGCAACGAAAACCAGACGAAATAGGGGACAAATATGACAAACTGGAAAGCAATATGAGCTCTGCTGCAGTCGCTTGGGAGTGAAGTGAAGGCTAATTGAACACGTAAACAAGTGTGATTGTATCGTATGGAAATTGCATGTCTCAGCGCAGACGCAAATCACGGAGGGTTTATTCCGTAATTGAAGTACCAGCACACATTTGAATTCTAATGTGCAGCCTCACGAGCTACGCACATTGCATTCGACAATCTATTCAACCACAGATCAGTTACTGTCTCGTTTGTGAAACTTGTATGATATTGTCGCTACAGAAAGGAAATAGAATATGATGAGTAAATCTGTATCATTTTTACTGAGTAACTTAATCTTTTATGTGAGGTAGTCATTACAGAATTACATGGAGAGTGCATAAAGTGAGGGACGTGTGGTATCAGTATATTAACTGGAATTATTTTTTTTTCCAAACGAGCCCCTAATATTCAGTTAATGTATGAGTTACAACAGGATGGAAAGTAAACAGTAGTTGAGGAGGTATTAAGGCCTCTTTCCAATGGTTATCAATCTGTACTTTGAGCAACCAATAAAGGAAATCAGAATAAATGGAAAGGGGTTGAAACTAAGGGAGAAGGAACAAAAACTTTGAGGTTAGCCAGAAGCATTGTAATTCTGTCAGAGATGGCTTAGAAGTTGGAAGAGAAGTTGAATGGACTGGATATTATCTTTGAAAAGAGGTTATAAGACGAACATCATCAAGAGGAAAACAAGTGGAATTAAATCAAGCAATTCTGAGGGAATTTCATCACGAATTCAGACACTAAAAGCAATAGATGGATTTTGCTGCTTGGTTATCAGTGTGTGTCGGTAAAAATCGCAAAGGATGAATTGAGTAAACAGGATGAAATGGCTGTAGGTTGAAGCAGGATGCAGAGATTGAAATACTTGGACAGTATAGACTAACGTGTAGAGCTGCGTCGACACTGTCTCCGAGCTGGAGACCACTATAAAAACAGCTACCATAAACTTCCCAACATTAACTGTCATCTGTCTGGATATGTCAAGTGGGGCCTTTCAGCCCTGTAATAAAGTCATTCAGTGGTTACTTACTGGCCTCAGGTAACCGCTGAACACAGGTTTGAATGAAACTGGTTTGTACAGAATGGGGCAGAAATTTACATTATCTATTAACGGAATATCGATTTCAAGACACGAGGTTTTCGACATAGTTGGGTGAGCTACTTTGCTTCCAGCATCCTATATTTGAAACTGCTGACTAAATGCACATGGAAGTGAGAGTCCAGCCGGAGTAAAGCACCTCACGCTCCGTTTCCTCAGGTATCCGCAGGATGAAAATTGACAATTTATGCTGGCAAAACGAAAAGGAACCCTTAGAAAGTGATACAATGCTCACGAACAATAGACAGTTGTGATTCTCCAAGTCAATCCTCGTATCAAGAATATGGAAATCAAGATTGATCTGAAGATCTTGAGCTGGAATTTACTGTTTTCCACTCTGGGAGGGACTTTTGAGAGACAAGGTTCAGTTTTCTAACCTTTTTGTATTGTGACGATTTTTTTTTGACTGGATATATTTTTTTCTAAAGCTTTCATTACTTGACACTCATCAATACAATTGGAGGATAGTATGATAGCCGTTTTCGAGTCTCTTGGGCTGCATGTACCAACCAAGCTACGAGTCAATCTCAGATTTTAAAAAAATGCCTCTTCTCGTCCTTCTGCATGAGCGAGAGACCTTCAGCGAGCCAGCTACCTACCAAATGTGTTACGCAGTAAAAATCTGAATTGTTTTCATGAAGATTAATTGTTTAAATGAGATCAAACTACGTCCAAGTAACTGGATTATTTGCCGATCCTTGCATACGCAGTGCCTAACATGGTGAGCGGAAAAGTTTCTGAGTTGAATTCAAGATCCAGTTTCAACACAGTACTTTTTTATTTAAACTAGTATTTTTCCTGCAGATCTGCCTGACTATGTGTTAGATACATATATTGGACAAATTTCGCCCTTCCCTTCACTTTATCCACTTCTTCCTGATTCTCATCTCCTCCTACCCCTCTCTCTGTCCATTTCCTCCTTCTCTCACTCTGTCCATCCCCTCTCCTTTCCATCTTATCTTGTCCACAGCCATGCTCATCTGCACATGTAGCCCCTGCAACCCTGTTCTGTTCAGGAGGGTGATAGTACTCCCTCAATACGCCTGTCATCCAGGGCAGGCTACACATCTAGCATTCGAAAAACATTTATTTGACCGTGACGTGCATGTCAGCATATAAAGCAGGTCGACAAAGGCGGTGAATTCTACTCCAACACAAGATATATGTCAGACATGGCGGCCTACATTTCAGTGGTCTGAAGAACCATTTCTCGAGCTCAACATACGTCATGCAGGGCACCCTTCATGTCGGGGCCAAGGCTGCGCTGCGAAGCCGGTTGATTTGGCAGGCTTCCGCACAACATGCCTGTTTAAAGGGCAGCGTACATGCCAGGGACTAGAAAAACGTGTCCTTGCTCATAACTCTGTTCCTGTTGGAGCTAAGAGGTTATAATCCCCACATTATTGACAATTCTGAGGCCAAATTTGACAGATGTGAATCCAGGGCTTTAGAAGGAGATTCTTGACATGCAACATACATACACTCTGCTCTATTATACAACAGTTTCACATGCAGGAAACAGGATTCAATAATTCGACATCACAAAATAAAACTGGGTAACAACGTAGTTTTGTGACAGACAAAAATGAGTCAATTAGTCAACATATAACAAAGGTGACAAGGGCGTACCAACGGGAGGTGAACAGATAGTTGAAGGCATACTAGAGTTGAATGACAATCACGGAATTTACTGTCTGAGGCTACTTGCATGAGTGGTTACGTGATGGTGTCCATGAACTTACACGAAGTACATGGCACCATGTTTATCCCTTTAGGTCTTTGATGAGTTGTGCAAACTTTTACAAATGGTGAATGACACTTTTCAGCTGAATACAACCTGTGTTCTGATCATGCCTAGACTTCTTCATTCAAACGCCGGGAGTTACAATTCCGAGCGCGTCCTCTGCCAACCGGAGTGCTCGCTCCAAAGCTTCCATCCAGTGATAGTTTAGTAGAAACAATACTTCTCCCACCTACTGTAATTCTTTAGAATGAACAAAATCACGATGCTCCCACGGCCCACGAAAGTGTGCCCAAACCTCGCACATACAGAGTCAAAGTGTTGCCTTTCGTCTCCACAGAGCAGAAGTTGAGGCACTACCCATTGTAGCTTTTCATGAAACATAGAAAAGTATAATTGAAGTAAATAGTTTTTCACCTACCCCTCCAGGAAAGCACCATTTTAGTGGAGTAACTGCACATGGCCAGACTATGACTCCCGAAAACATTAAATAACTGATGAAAGTGCAATCATTGTTCTCCGCTGGGTTCCTGACAAGTCCGACGTCTCCAGAGACGCAATTCTCGTGTACGGCCATGGCGTCCAATGAACAGCATTCACTCTGGTACCAGATAATATGCCGACCGGCATGTATTTTCTGTCCAGTTCGTTCTGACTCGTAAAAGGGAACGATCCAATCCGACATATCGAAACTTATCCTGAAATTTTTTACGCAGGAAGAATATAGTGATACAAATGCAGTATGAAAATTTTAGCTGCTAAGGCACATATCAGATATTTTTAAAAATTTTGACGTTACTAATTTTTGCCACATTTCCTGCCTAGCGCGTGAATTGGCGAGACGCAGTGATGACAACGGAACGTAGCGCTGCGTAACGTGGAGTCCAAAGGGTACACACAAGTAATTTAAACACTTAAACAACACCAAAAACGTCTGCAAACATTAATTTTTAGAACAAATTGGAGTTCATACCGACAGCTCAACTGTTTCTGATGCCATTGTTACACAAATTACTGACGGAGGAAAGAAAATCAAGACAGTGTATGATATTACGTTACAGACGACTTTTACCAGTTGGGACTTTAATTTGTTCTCATTAAATATTTTATAGCAATTCCTGTAGCACACTTCTTATGAACATTTTTTAATAATATATACTTTGCTAAAAAGAAACAGTTCCTTGTTTATTCGCTGCAGTCGTCAAAAAATGCCAAGTGTCTATTGGATTATGAAAGCAAACATTTTCCTTGCACCAGGCACACCTGAAAAAAGAAAATTTAATGCATTCTGGAACTTCAGAGTAATTAATAGTTTTATTTAGCCAGAACTGGAACGGAATAAGAAATGCTTGTGGCTGTTTTTCTGCGTATTTTGCTGCGTAGCAGGTATGCTTGATCAAATACCTAAAATGTGGCGATTCAGACTGACAAGGCAGAAATGACTAAAGTTAAACAATACTGTTCCATCTGAGATGACAAAGAGCAATCGCTAATTATAAAACAGTTTCCTCAAATATGCTTTAACTGTTGAAAATTTGTTTTTTCGAAAGGCTATATTATTAGTTCCACATGGAATCCAAATTATATCATCACTCTTTTCGTTGTCCTTCTAAAGACGGAGGGAACGTTACACCTAGGCGAGGAGTACAGTAAAGGCAATGAATTATTTTCTGGAAATGGTAAGATGACGTTTCGAACGTAACATTAAAAATTATTTTCTTCCATTTTTCCACATTTTCCTATGTCAGTTACAAGTGTTTTGCAAGTAAACAGTCCTTTTCTAAATTTTTGGTCCTAGTTTGTCTTCTTGAAGACAGAGATAAACATGCGGAGAAAGTAATCCACTGATACTTGACACTGGCATTGTTGTGTATGAATGCGTGTATATGCTGTTTTTAGGGATGATATCAAGCTTCATCTTCACGTCAGCTACGAATTTATCAATAACGTTACCTTTTAAACTCTTCTACGCGTTTGCTTGTAAAATCTGTAAATTTGAGAGTTCCTTTACCATGTAATTTCCAGAATCTGTTTAACAAGGTCGAAGAACCCTGGAAAACAGCAGTGTTCACCTCGCTTGCAGTTAAGAACCCCAAGTCATATTGCATCTCACCAGCAGTTCTAATTTTTTCGATTAGTTCTTCTTTCATAATTTTTAGAATTTCAATTTGGAACGTTCCGTACTTCGTGTCAGTTCTTCTTCCATTTATACTATTCATATTCATATTTTATGAAACGAAACCGGCTTTTCACTCTGCTTAAGTTAAATCGTCTTCTCTCTCCTTCGTTTACCAAAGAAATTTGCAGCGTTTCCTTTCTCACTTAAAGTTACTATTTTACACGTTTTCTTTGGGCTTACAAGGTACATTTTTTTTATCTCGACTTTAACTAGCACAACATTCATCGTTTGAACCAAAATTCACAGAATCGTACTAGTTATTTCCTATTTCTTCTAATCTCTCCATAATTTCCAAAGACATGCCCACATCTTTGGAAATAATGACCAAGAACTCAACAAATGAATAACACGTATGTAGCTATCCAAGAGAAGTAGCTAATTTCGATCGCGTACCACGTCCTTGATATTTCTTCTTTGCAACGTTGAAACTATTAATTTGATTTCACATTGCTGTGGAACGTTGGGAACAGCGCAAAGACAGATGCTATTAGCTAGCGTATACAAAGAAATAGTAAAGAAAATTAATTCAGTTCTATTATACAAAGAAATAGTAAAGAAAATTAATTCAGTTCTATCTTCATTGTAAACATATAGCGATACCGTGGAAATACTGGAAATTTGTGGTAAGTTCTTATGGGACCAAACTGCTGAGGTCATCGGTCCCTAAGCATGCTCATTACTTAGTCTAACTTAAACTAACTTACGCTAAGGACAACACACACACACCCATACCCGAGGGAGGTCCCGAACCTCCGATGGAGGGAGCTGCGCGAACCGTGACAAGACCTCTTTGACCGCTCAGCTACCCCGCACGGCGATACCGCGAAGGAAACTTCTAACTGTTGTGGATATTATTAAACGAGTTACAGATTCGAGTGAATAGTAACTGTGAACAACTGCTTCAGAGAAACTATCAAAGGAAACTAAAATTCGCTTTACAAGTTACGATGGTGTTGTGCTGTAATATCTGTTTATCGATATTTGTTTATCGATATCTGTTTGTCTGTTTATCGATATGCTGTCACTGAGGATATGTGACCACCACGTCGCGCGTAAGCTGTCTGCTACAACTACAGAAGCGCTCTACATTTCTCCAGCCGCTTAGCAAGTTATGAAATTGGCTAAAATTTTACATTTTTTAAAAATGCTACCCGGCTGTTTTGGCAGCTAAAATTTTACCACTGTGTTTCTTTCTGTAAAAAAATTTCAGGACAGATTTAGACATGTCAGATTGGACAGTTCGCTTGTTAGAGCACCTCTAAAAGCGGTGGTCGACTTCCCCCTCCGACTATTCCCAAAGCTCGCATGGAGACACCAAGCATGCTCCGTTGGGCAGTAGTGCCTGAGGTTCGGAACGCTCCACGTGCACGTGAAACAATTCCACTGGCAATACCAAACGTCACGGGCACACTCGGCACACTCTATTCATTTTCCAGATTACAGACTATTCTTCCGCGCGTGAAGTCGCCCAGATGTTGTCTGCCGGCCATGTTGTTACTACGAACACCGCTATAGTGCACCACCGCTTCATATTGCTCATTGACACATACGGTCTTTTCCCGTTCCTTCAACAGCCTCGTGTTGCGGAACCGGCTCGACTTGACGCTATAGTCTCACTAACCTCATGCCGTGTCACGTCCAGGTTTCTGTGCACGACTCAGAGACCTCTGCTAACGTAATCTCGCAATTTTAAGTCAGTTTCATCGATTAGTTACTGCATAAATCATTCATCTATCTCGCCCTGAAGTTATGCAGAACAGTGTTTGATGAATAAACATTGTCCTATAGCTGAAAAATTATTGTGGCGAGAATAAAAACACCGGTTCTTGACGACTGGCACATTACTACTCTTGTACAAGCAACCACACGACAGCACCACAATGGGTTATAGTCTGCGGTGACTCGCGTACAACACTCCCACGCACGTCCACCGTCCATTTACTTTAACGTTTCTAGCGATGCACAACAGGATCAGTCCACGATGGCTTCAGTGATGCTACAGATTCTTTTCGTAATTATGCCTTACGTGCTACCAGTGGATATGGTCTGTGTCTCCTAACGTTCTTCAAGTTATATGTCAGCAGAGTCCACACCGTGCTCTGAAAGGACCACAACTTTATTATTACACGTACTTTTCCTCGTTTGTCATATCCTGAAAAGTTTGAAATGTGCATTCAGAACGAAAGGAACTCTTTGATCAGGTCCTATATATCACACAATGTTGGTTGCCTCTCGCGTAATCTTCTGCCAAAGCGTACTTTCTGGCGGGATAGTTATTTAAAAGAATAAACGGGAGAGGGGAATGTTTGCGTGTGTTACTGTTACAAGATATTGTTTCGGTTTACCCTGTCAAGAATTTCTTGATTTGACTATTAGAACTACGTCCCCTCTTGAAGGCACAATTTCATGTTAATTATCAGAGAGCCCACGCTTCAAGAGCTCTTTGCTTCCAACGAAGGTACAAACAACATTTACACAAACATAGTAGCATTTGTTCACGAATTTAGTAGCAAACACATTGCGTTGACAAATGATCTCACAGAACCATGTGTAATGCATATTTGGGAAAACGAAAGCACTGATTTAAAAAAAACCGCTATTGAATAACTCCAGCACACGGAAAAATGCGCAGAGGAAGCAGTGTTTCGCAACAATTATCCGTCCATTAAACTGGCTCAAAGGAAGCCTATGATGGGCTAAGACGGTGGAGTATGTGCTAAGGTACAACATAATGACGAGTTGGGCTTACTTTCACATATGGATCTGTTGTTGATACTTCGTTGCTCTCCAATGGCAAACGCAAAGTGCAGTTTCCACTGAAATTGTAATGCGAGACGTATATATACCGACAACTTCACGACTCGGACTAAACAATTGCTGGTAACCGAAAGTCAAATGGCTGTCTGAATATGTATGACTATCATTTCTCACTGACATCAGTGACTATCATCTAGTTTAATGATGGCACACAATTACTCATCAGCCACTTTCTTGCCTCGATCCATAATCTGGCCATTGGATGGTTCTTCAGCCGTGTGCCATTGATTAACAACGCAAACGCGCGTACTCAGATGGACCTTTTCTTGTCGGTTACAGGAAAATAGCCAATGTAGGCTTCTCCATACAGCAACGTAGTGCTAAAGACGGTGGAAGTGAGAATAGTGCTGAGAACTTGGCGATGGTCTATCGGAAAATTTGGCGTTAATTTAGCTAAAGGCTCGTTTTGGCGTGCTCTCTTTCTTGCAGAAAGACCTGTAAGCTGACAGTCCAACATCATTCTCTGAATTATGCAGCGTTATACATAAGTATTATGGTTGGTGTATAAATTCGTAACGTTTTCCCATACACTTAATATACTACTGGCCATTAAAATTGCTACACTAAGAAGAAATGCAGATGATAAACGTGTGTTCATTGGACAAATATATTATACTAAAACTGGCATGTGATTACATTTTCACGCAATTTGAGTGCATAGATGCTGAAAAATTAGCAGCCAGAACAACCACCTCTGGCCGTATTAACGGCCTTGATACGTCTGGGCATTGAGTCAAACAGAGCTTGGATGGCGTGTATACGTATAGCTGGAAATGCAGCTTCAACACGATACCACAGTTCATCAACAGTAGTGACTGGCGTATTGTGACGAGCCAATTGCTCAGCCACCATTGACCAGACGTTTTCAATTGGTGAGAGATCTGGAGAGTTTGCTGGCTAGGGCAGCAGTCGAACATTTTCTGTATCCAGAAACATGCGGTCGTGCAATATCCTGCTGAAATGTAGGGTTTCGAAGGGATCGAATGAAGGGTAGAGCTACGGGTCGTAACACATCTGAAATGTAACGTCCACTATTCAAAGTGCCGTCAATGCGAACAAGATGTGACCGAGACGTGTAACCAATACCATCACGCTGGGTGATACGCCAGCATGGCGATTACGAATACACGCTTCCAATGTGCGTTCACCGCGATATCACCAGACACGGATGCGACCATCATGATGCTGTAAACAGAACCTGGATTCATGCGAAAAAATGACGTTTTTCCATTCGTGCACCCAGATTCGTCGTTGAGTACACCATCGCAGGCGCTCCTGTCTGTGATGCAGCGTCAAGGGTAACCGCAGCCATGGTCTCCCAGCTGATAGTCCATGCTGCTGCAAACGTCGTCGAACGGTTCGTGCAGATGGTTGTTGTCTTGCAAATGTTTCACCAGGCAGCGCCGGTCAACTGCAGTTTGTGAATGAGAAATCGGTTTGAAACTTTCCTCATGTCAGCACGTTGTTGGTGCCACCACCGGCGCCAACCTCGTGTGGATGCTAATCATTTCCATATCACAGCGTCTTCTTCCTATCGATTAAATTTCCCGTCTGTAGCACGTCATCTTCTTGGCGTAGCAATTTTAATGGCCAGTAGTGTAGAAACAACAAATACACATAACAGAGCCTTTAGTCATCTATTATATATTCTCCTTCACTATTTACAACCGAGGGTAACCTTTCGATTCCGACTCTGTAGAAATTACTCGGTATTAACGCGAAGAACTCGTCGATCCATGTTTGGAGTGCATTTTCATCCGGAAAGGGGGTTCCCTGGAAGTTATTCGATAGAGAGCGGAAAATGTGAAAATCTGACGGCGGAAGATGGAGTGAAGAAGTTAGCCGTGGGATGTCTTCCCAACCCAACTCCTCTATAATGTATTTTGTCAGTCTAATAGAATGCGGGTGGCACTTATTGTGGAGCAGCGTGACTTCAGGCAGTCTTCCTAATCGTTGTTCTTGGACTGCGTCTGCAACAGGTCTCAGTTGCTGACAATAAATGTTAGAACTGATGGTTACACCTCGAGAACCAATTCGTAATACACTACAGCGTAGCTTCTCCACCCGATACATAACATTATGTTTTGCGGATGCGCGCAGGTCTTCGTACGGTGACTTGTTGCTTTTTTTTGTGATCAAACATTTACTTCTTTTTGTTGTGTTAGCATAAAAACAGCATTTATTGTCACTAGCAACGATACGTGATAGGACTGGTCGGTGTTGGTCACTAGCCAATTGATGACGAGCAAGCAGAGATGCACATATGGACACAGGCTGATTTTTTAACCTTCCCCATAGAATGCAGATGCCGCACGATGGTGGAATAATCACTGTTCATCACATTTGCCAGTTCTCGAGCACAGTAATGTGGGTTAATGGGTGGATTAATGCGTTTAAACGATCTTAATCAAACCCCGAAGGTCTTCCTGAATGTGGAGACTCTCTAACGTCAAAGCGATCTTCCTGAAAACGAGAAAACTTTTTTTTTGCCGTGCTCTGCCCAATGGCACTATCCCTATAAACGGCGCAAATGCTTCTGGCTGCCTCCAATGCTGTTACCCCGCTACTGAATTCAAACAGAAGAATATGCCGGATACGTTCCGATTCTTTCACATGGCTCTCCAGCAAGAGTGAACTGCAAATAAAAAATGACAATCGATAAGTAAACCAATAGCAACCGAAATATGGACATGCAAAGCAAAAACACCGATGTTTCAAAAGATGACTGGACGAAAATTACAAGACCTACAGGAAAAGTGACAAGCAGTATCTCATCAAGTTTGGATTCGTAATACGTCCCATGTTGTAGCTGTAAAGTACACAACTAGCGGGCAGGCATGTCTGAACAGGTAGACAAACCATCCACTCCGTTGTATTGTATCGAATTACTTCGTGCCAACAGATACGCAACACAATTAACATATTGCTACGGTGGACTGCTCTTGTTGTGCCTTTCCTGGTATCAACAAAAAAAAAAAAAATACGAACTGTACAACCACATCGACGATTTCCACATCACAAACAGCGGCCATAATGAGCACATGTAATCTGAGATGAAAATTTAGAATGATGTCCACTGATACGGGTCTCTTTTCTATATGTCGTGCGGTTTTTGCACACTCAGCTTCTGAAATGTCATAGACATCTATCAATAACCACGTGTTGAATCGACTACTGAGTTTGCCAGTTGCAAACTTTACGGGGTGCTGTCGAGGTAGTGGGAAATCTGGGGAGATTACAAGGTGTTCTGTTTACGCTTTTTAACTAATTGAAGTCATTCAACGCTCATCCATACCTGCTTGCTACATTGCAATCCAACAGTACACTGTTTTTGTACATAAAATATTGGTAGGAGTCTGTAATCTGCACGCTTTAGAAGCAGTGTGTTACAAAATGTAAATTTGGATGAGGTATGGAGGAATATGTGATCAGAACACAGCACTTCCTGCTATTACCAGTTTAAATAAATTTAGAGCTTCTGCTTCTCGTTGGAGGAGCTCCTTAGATTGTCCCATGAGGCTGAGTGCATCTATAATAATCTTTTCTAGTCTTCCCACGAAGGATAAATCTTCTCAGTAGCAGATTTAAGCTGACGCTACCGCATGTCAGTCGGCCACTATATCGCTAGATGACTGAGGCCAACAAAATTGTGTACATACTAAAGTGGATAAACTAATGCCTACGCTGTTGTTGCAAAGCATAATTAAAGCAGTTCTCAAAGCTAGCTTACACAAATCGAAATACAGCTATGGATTAGTACCCAAGTCAAGCGTTCATGTGTAACTTTTGTGAATAAAAAAAATCTTTGTTTATTGTAAACGAAACCTGAAATGATTTCCTATCTTTAACTTCGTTCGTCTGTGTTGTAGCCCTGAAGATCCAAGTGATGTAGTTACGGAAACGCTCTCTGATAAATGAATCGCCAAAACTGAAATTGTGTAACTATATTTTAATTAACGTCAACCAAAGGAATTAGGAAGCCAAGACTGTAAACTAAGTAAGCTTTTCTTTGAAACTGTATTGTGCGGTACTTTGACCAATACTATAATGCGTTAGTCACAACAGGTCTAAATGGATACTGTGCGTATCACATTTAAGTGGGTGGCAGACGGTTCATCGAATCACCTTCACAATTCTCTATTACTCCAATCTCGAGGTGACTCGTAATTGCATCATACAAGCTAACAGAATAAAAATACTGCAGAAATTATTAAAAAGATTTTGAAAGAATATATCACCAAAATGTTTTTACAAAAATGTCGCATAAATTTAAATATGCAGTCTGAAGAATCAAATTACAAACACTGAATAGTACACGCGCAAAGGTAACACTGCACTGTGAAATAAAAGTGCCAGTGTATGAAGTGAAATCTGAAATGATCCCTACTTAAACTGAACCTGACAATAATTTTGAAAAGCAATGGTGGACACTAAATCCCCTCACTTTTTCCTGACTATAATGGAAAGGTCCCTAAGAAATTTTTATGGCTTGTCTTTGACAACTAAACTTCGGTATTGCTCGAAGTGACGAACATAAAATATGCAGTAGGCTAAGTAGCAAAGAAAACCTTGCGCACCTGCCGCGCAAGAACGTGCGACTATTCTAAACAGCTCATACTGCAAATATTGTCTTTCGCGAAGTGCAATGAGATGACACATATAATGAGAAAATAAGAAATTCTTTCGCGGGGAGACGGTGGTGTAATTTGAACTTGCTTAATGATTAAAGGACAACTGACATTTAAAAAACTGTACTGCAATTACTGAAACTCATTATCCAACAAAAGCTTCACACATCTCTAAATACTGAAAATGCTTAAGGAGTGGTAAATCTATAACTTATAAATAAGAGCAAGCCGTGTGAATAGGATACTTTACTTATTCTCTTCTGAACAAAGAAACCAAATAACCCAATCCGATAAACCAAAATTCCACTAAGACTGTCTACTATTCACGCAATTGACAAGTACGCACAAGCAAGCAATAAACAAACAGCTGTAACGATACATCTTAACTTCCGAAATTACTCTTTACCAAATCATGTTTTGCAGTTATCATTCTCTGTAAATTTCTCTCTGTGTTCTGCAAGCTGTTTCAAAGCTCTTCAGTGTCGTAGTTAGCACCTCACCCTCTCATTAACGTCTCTTAGAATGGTTACTGCAACGATATTTGCTACTAGCTGTCAAAGATCACACTGACTGCACTTAGAACCTCTGTGGCCGAATATGTCGACTATTGAAAACTGCTTGAAAAACGTTTAGCGTACAAATATGAAATATGACACATTCAATGAAAATATAAACCTCACAACACTTTACTTGAAAATCAAAAAATAAAGTACAAACCTTACACACGTTTTATGATATCATTAACAATATGTACGTCAAATGATTCCGCAAAGAAATTCATCAAAGGAGTAAAATTCGGACATCAGTATACCCCATACGTTCCCCTTAAACGGTACTCCAGCTAGAACAGGAAATGTTAACTATAACAGATGAGCGAATCGGTAACCAGTCATGATATCCCATACAGTCAAGAAACGGACTACGTTCTTCCGACACATACATAGGATTGACCAGTGGAGGTTGACCGATCTTTTACTGTTGTCTCCTGTGACCAAGAGATGCTACATCCAAGATGTAGAAAGGGAGCGGGAAGAAATGCGATTCAGGGAACATATATTTACAACGGAGTGACTTCCAAATGAAAAAAATATGTATGGTGTCCAAGGTCCTCAGGTCAGAATTAGACCCACGATAGAAACATCATTGACAGATAAGTAAAGAAGGCAGAAAAATTTTAGAACAACAGAATGCTGTACAGGGATAAAGACGAGAAGGAACGAATTGATCCGAATTAATACTGTTCTATGATGGCCGAAAGGAAAAGAAGTGGCTGAACACGGTACTAGGAGCTCAGCGAATACTTATCGCGTACTGCGGTGTTTACCGATCTTGGGTTCAAGAAACGGTTTGCCTGCCACAGACGGAGTAAACAGTTGTGAAACAAATGCTTCTTATTCAGGCTGACCCGTTTGTTCCGACCACCATAAAGAACTTCCTGTTCATAAACAAAATAAAAAATGTGTCAGACAAATGTTTGTTAGTTACGAAGATGTGAAGAGAGCTATGGGCTTTTAAACAGCAACCCATGTATTTCATCAGATAAGCCCTTTCCTTTTCTCATGAATTCTTCAAAAACGCATCACCGTGTATTATTGAAATAAATGGAACACAAATTTGACTTTGACATTCCTGTACGAGCATACAGAGCGCGTACCCGTGGTAAAGTATCTCGTCCAATTCGTGGAGTTGGTACCGAAAAGATAGGACCACAAGGAAAATGACACCGGTGATCAAGAGGGGGCTTGTGAGAAATTTCGCGGATATGCATAAGTTAATTCCATTTTTACTGTTTCAGAGATAACTGAACCAAATTTTGTACATGTTATAATATGTTATCGGCTATACTCTGGATATTTTTTAAAAGACTCTTGTCAAATAATTTCATCAGGATGTTGATGGATACTTCAAGAGCACACGTTGTCACAAGACGAACATTTTCTCAAAGGTTACTTTACTTGTCATTTTCAAAATGTTGTAGGTTATTGTGAGCAATTAAGCAAATAAATTTACCTTTTTTTAATATGTCTTACAACTCTTACAACATTTATAAAAAATTATGCACGTATTTCACACGAATCTTTATTTCACAAAAATTTAAATAAGTTTGACAATAATGCACTTTGAAAAATTGTGTACCACAGACATTTTTGTTGTAGTATTACAAAGCCTGCAGCAAATTTCACTTTTTTATCTGCAATGGTTAAGCAGAAAATGTTCCTTATACGCTGAAAAATGAATATTGCGGGAAATGCAGAAAAAAGATTGTATTAAGGTTTGTGCCAGAAACAAGTACCTTAACGTTGGTCATAAGCATACATTTCGTCTTTTCATTCTTCGTGTAGATCTTTTTTTCTAGCCCGACCCTTCAGACGTGCCTTTTAGCAATATCCTTCACTGACATATCAGAACTAGCGACACGCACATCATAAACCTTCTTCAGTAAGTTTTCAGTGACGAAACCTGTGTAAGATCCCAGTCTCATAAGGATCTCGATTCTTCCAGTATTACCCTCACTGAACACCGGATAAGCGTGATATCAGGAAATTTTAACGATAGTAGAAGACGAAACGTCATCTTTGGGCGTCTCTTCCAAATAAGTTCATTAAAGTTTTTGTTCGGATTTTGTGTTTCGCGGTCGTAAATGGGAGCACAGCCGTCTATGCTCTATAGACGTCTTTTCTGAAGGCAGGAAATAACAAAATATCGAAAACAAGTGCTGAGTGGTTCAGAAAAGTGCCCGTGGTGGTTGGTTGAAACAAGATGGCTTTCACATCATTTGTAGCACGAATTACATCCTGTAAACTGAAGACAATATTTTTACATGCTGTAGAGCTATCTAATGACAAAAAATTTAAAGATTTTTTATCAATTTTACATACACCTTCCTCTTAATCAACCGTCTTCAGTCAAACATTGATGTGAATGCAGTTTATATCAACGAAGAAACAACAGACCGCTACTATGGAGAATTTTAGTTATCAGATCAATAATTGGAATAATTTTTTCTATTTACAACACAGGTACATGTAGTGCAGTACTGTAGTAGTTTTAAAAGACATGATGTGTACAGAAAAGACAATTGCTAACATTAACTATATTATCATTACTCTTTTTTATTGTGGTCGATAGAAAGCCAAACGGTGATCAGGGAGTGGAACTCAACAGAGAGCGATATCGTTAGAAGAATATACCTCCCTGACGGATGACTACCGTATTCATGAGAAGCTTGAGGAGAAGGTAAGTTTCAACCCAAAACAGCGCAATATCGAGGAACGCACGGATGGTGCCGCTGAAGATACTATTCTGATATTTGTTGCAGTGAATCCATAACTCACATATTTTTCAGGAAGCCTTGAGGAGAGTAGGTGGGTAACCGCATGAAAAATACAAGGTGTTATTAAAAAAGGCGTTCTGCTGGTCGTATCTTAGCAAAGAACGAAGCCACAAGAAAGGCAATTATACTGGTTAATGGGTTCAAAATGGTTCAATTGGCTCTGAGCACTATGGGACCTAGCTTCAGAGGTCATAAGTCCCCTAGAACTAAGAACTACGTAACCTAACTAACCTAAGGACATCACACACATCCATGCCCGAGACAGGATTCTAACCTACGACTGTAACGGTCGCGCGATTCCAGACTGTAGCGCCTAGAACCGCTCGACTACCCCGGCCGGCTGGTTAATGGGAATACATAAAATTGCAACCAATCACTTTTTAACTGGTTTCCGAACTCTTTCAGGCTCAACTTCAGATCGTTTTCTGGAAGTTATATATCTATTTCAAATATAATGTTGGGTGTGGGTTCTGCGACAAGAAAATGAAACACGATTCAATGCCTCGCCACGAGTATTGTTTATCTGTCGATTTGGACCGAAAATTTAGTTTTGTACCTACTACGACAGTATGGACAGCTGTTTCTTTCTTTTTCATTTTTGGATCATTGTGTCTGCTTCCATTGTGATGGCCAAATGGCACCACACCCACTCTTTTACACAATATGTATGCATACACACTGTGATGACGAAACAATGTATATTCATACACATTGCATAAAAGCGTGAGTGTGATATCAAGTGGCCATCTCAATGAAAGCAGACATAAGGATACAAAAGAAAGCTGGCCATAGTGTCACAGTAAGTAAAAACTAAATTGTGGATTCAAATCAGCAGATAAACAGTATTCATAGCTATGCATTGAAGCATGTTCCATCCTCTTGTCACAGAGCAAACACCAAGCATGATGCTTGGAATAGGTAAATAACATCCAGGTAAACCATCTGAAGATGAGCCTGAAAAGGTTCGAAAACCGATACGTGGACTAATAAATAACTATTTCAAAAAAGTGCTGGTTGCTGTTTTATGTATTTACATTGACAAAACAGTCACAGGTTCCAAAACATCCGTAATGGAGGAGGTTAATGTGCTGGTTTTTTGCCCTCCGTCACTGGCAGAGTGGACTCCGGAAGGCCTCGTGGCACAGCACCTGCTAGATACATTCTTATTTTGTCTCTGAAGAAACGAAAAGGGTCCGAGGGTTGTACAGATACAGTGACGACAAAAAAATTGCAACACGAAGAGTTCTGAGACATAAGCGGCAGATGGAAGACGCTTTTCTACATCTGAACGATGATGTCTATTCAGATTTCGTGCCAGTCGCAACAAACGCTGCTCTTAGGCGACTGGCACAAAATTTGAATAGACAAGAGCGCTGTAAGGATACGATTCAGGTTTGCTTTAAATATACCCTGTAACGGTCACGAGTGTTACCTACCTTTGATACTGGATGTAGTGAGCCGATGTTAATCAAAATTTCCTTTAAAACGACAAAGACATTGTCAACACTTCACTGAACATAAACAAGGTCGTGAAATAGGACTGCAAGAAGCTTGATGTTCCTTCTGCGATGTTAAAGAAAGACTTGGCAGTAATGTAGCCACTGTGCATGACTGCTGGCAGTGGTGATAACGAGAATGCACGGTCGCAAGAAGAGTGGACTCCGGACGGCCTCGTGGCACTACCGAGAGGGAAGACTAGCATATTTGGGGTATGGGTTTGGTGCGTCATACTGCATCTGCAGTAGCGATTTGAGCAGCTGTTAGCACAACACTGACACAACGAAGTGATACAAATCGATTACATCAACGACGGCTCCGGGACAGAAGCCCTGTAGCGTGCATTCTACTGACCCCGAACCACTGCTGTTTGTGACTTCAGTGGTATCAGTCGAAAGCTCTTTGAGAGACAGGATGGACATCTGTTGTGTTTTCTAATGAAAGCTGGTTACACCTAGGAGGCAGTGATGTCCAGCTGAGGGCCTGCAACCAATCTGCATGCATGCGCCGGCCGCGGTGGTCTAGTGGTTCTAGGCGCGCAGTCCGGAACCGCGGGACTGCTACGGTCGCAGGTTCGAATCCTGCCTCGGGCATGGATGTGTGTGATGTCCTTAGGTTAGTTAGGGTTAAGTAGTTCTAAGTTCTAGGAGACTGATGACCACAGAAGTTAAGTCCCATAGTGCTCAGAGCCATTTGATTTTGCATGCGTGCTAGACACACTGGACCTACATGCGGTGTTACGGTCGTGTGTGCGATTTCGCATGACACCAGGATCACTCTCGTGGTTATCCCATGCTCCCAGACTGCAGATTTGTGCGTCAGTTTGGTGATTCCACCCGTTGTACTGCCATTTAGGAACAGCATTCTGTGGGCTGTTTTGCATAAACGTAACGTTTGCCGACATATCGCTATTGTATGCAGGTTGTGGCGAGTCTCGGAAATTACGTCAGCGAAGCTAAGGTTTTCCTCCATAAGGTCATTAAATCTTTCGGTACTATACACACAAACATCAATGTTATTAATTAAAATGTTACATTAATGGACAATTTATACGTCATTTTAGTCAACATAAAAAAGACGGTGATACGACGGCAGCCTTTTTTTTCTAGTGAAAAAGCCATCGGAAGTGGTTATCCCGGACGATAACTCTAGCAGACACAACAGAGTGTCGACATGTTGCCTCGACCTGCTCGATCAATAGATCTGTCTCCAATCGAGCACGTATGGGACATCATCTGACGACATCAGTGTTGTCCACAAACAGCATTAACCGTCCCTGTACTGTCCGGCCGATGGATCTCCATCCCACAATGTGAAATCCGGCATCTGCGCAACACAATATGTGCACGTTTGCATGATTATATTCAACATTCTGATGTTTACACCACTTATTACTGTAGCAGCAATACACATTAGCAATGGCTTATCTCGGGCTTACGTTAACTTAAGATCTTGCAATGTTAATCATTCAAATATGTCACCTAGACGAATGTATTCCCAAAATTTCGTTATTATTTGGTGTTGCGATTTTTTTCGTCAGTGTAAATGCGACGCCATGTATTCTGTTAAGAAAATTATGCGCTTCCTGGTGTTAGGAGCCCAAATCTACATTGATATTTGTGAAAGACTACTACAGGCATGCACAGAGAATGCGCACATGCGTAAGCGACTTGTGGTCCGGTACGACCCAGACGGTGGCGTGTGTGTTTTTACTCTGCGTCCCCGGGGCGGGCGTCCGGGAAGAATGATGAAGATCCCGGGAGGCGCCATTTGTCGCTGGAGCCACGATTGATGCGCGCTCTCCGCTGCGCAGAGATGAAACACTTGTTCTCCGGCGTGTGAGCGCAGCTGGCGTCGATCGGAGGCCGCCTTGTGTGTGCAGCCATTAGTGCCCTCCCACTGCACTTACCAGCAGTCGCGGGGCATTTGCTTGATACACCTGAGACGTAGCTGCTCCTGTCCGCCGCTCTCTAAAGCGGTGTGACAACATTTCTTCAGGCCACAGACAAAGTGCCTGTCACTTCCCACAAAACGTCCCACACGGCAGTTTTACTGTAGTGAAACGGAGTGAGAGATAACTGCACTCTAAAAATGCGTCTAAGTACATACTCAACAAACCACCATAAGGTTCATGGAGGAGAATATCTTGCAATACTGCTAATGAGTCCCTTTTCTGTTTCACCCAAGAATGGAGCAGGGGAAAAATTACTACGATATTGGAGTGCCTATGTTGTTAAGAAGAACGATTCGGGCAAGCATGAGTGTTCAAAAGAAGAGGCACTCCGGTGACATCTGCCGTTATTAAATACATGAAATGTATTCGCAGCTGCGAAAACGCACAATCATTAAAAGTATACTATGGTGACAAAAGTCATGGGATATGTCCTAATATCGTGTAGGACCTCCTTATGCCCGGCATAGTGAAGCAACTCGACGTGTAATGGCCTCAAAAAGTCGGTGGAAATGCTGCACAGAAATAATGAATCGTGCCGGCTCTACAGCCGTCCGTAATTGCGAAAGTGTCACCAGTGCAGCATTTTGTGCACAAACTGACTTCTAGATTATGTCCCATAAATGGCCGATGGGATTCATGTCGGAGTGCTCTTGGTGGCCAAATCAGTAGCTCAAGTTGTCCAGAATGTTCTTCAAATTAGTTGCGAACAATTATGGCCTGCTGACGTGGCGCATTATTATCCATAAGAATTCCAGCGTGATTTGGGAACATGTGCTCCAGGAATGCAGATAACCGAACATAACCATTTCCAGTCAATGATCAGTTCAGCTGGACGGAGGACCCAATCCATTCCATGTAAACAAAGGAGCATTATGGAGCCACCAGCCTTGCACAGTACCTTGTTGACAACTGGTATCCATGACGTCGTGGTGTCGGCGCCACATTCAAATCCTTACCAAGTGAAAACTGGACTCATCTGACCAGGTGACAGTTTACCAGTCGTCTGGTGTCTAATCGATATTGTCACGAGCCCAGGAGAGGCACTGCAGGCGATGTTGTGCTGTTAGCAAAGTCACTCATGTCGATCGAATGCAGCCATAGCCCATTATCGCCAAATTTCTTCGCACTGCCCTAATGGATAAATGTGACGTACGTACCACATTAATTTCTGTTGTTACTTCAAGCAGTACTGCATGTCTGTTAACACTGACAACTCTACGCAAAAGCCGCTGCTCTCAGTCGTTAAGTGAAGGCTGTAGGCCATTGCACTGTCCATGGTGAGAGATAATGTGTGAAACTCGGTATTCACGGCATACTCTTGACAATGTGGGTGTCGGAATATTGATTTCTCTTAACGATTTCCGGAATGGAATGATCCATAAATCTAGCTGCAACTATCATTCCACGATCGGGGTCTGTTAATTTCCTTCGTGCAGCCATAATCACGTCAGAACCTATTCATATGAATCTCCTAAATACAAACAACAGATCCGCCAATGCAGTGCCTTTTTATACCTTGCGCACACGGTACTATCGCCATTTGTAAATGTGCATATCGGTATCCCATCCATTTTGTTACCTTCATGCATAAAGAAATTTTGACAGTGTAAATCCGTGTCGGATCGGAACCAGATCCTAAATTTCCCGCTTTACGCGAGCGGTCGCCATAACCCCTTTTGTCTCCCCATGTACCACTCATGGCTAGACCAAGGCTTCCACATGTCGTTGTAACTGTCTTACCAGGGAGTGTAAACGACGAAACTGTCGATGATTGAGGCTAGCTGCTTGTTTCTAACTGGATGCATAAATGCACATTGTCAATGAGGTGAAAAAAGTCATGGGATAGCGATATACGGATGGAGGTAGTACCGTGTACACAAAGTATAAAAGGGCAGTGCATTGTACTGTTATTTGTAGAAAAGTTACTCATGTGAAAAGGTTTCGTATGTGATCATGATCGCACGACGGGAGTTAACAGACTTTGAAAGTGGATTGGTAGTTGGAGCTGCACGCAAAGGACACCGCGATTCGGAAATTGTAAAGGAATTCAGTATTCCGAGAACCACATTGTGAAGAGTGTGCCGTAAATATCGAATTTCACACATTACCTCTCACCACGAACAACTCAATGGCCGACGGCAAATCGATTTCAACTGATTAGCAGCCATCATCAGTGCTACAAATACAAGACTAAATTTAATTAATAACAGTGACCAAATGAATAAATGTGCGTAAAGCAACGTAAACCAATTAAATGTATATAGACGAATTTAACCACGTAAAATAATATACAAATTTACCTTTAAACCAGTATGTGCCCTGAGTAGTATTACTGTCTTAAGCGGAGGTCAAACATAAAATGATATATCGAGAATTGACCGTGATAACGAGAAACCATAAGGGGGCGCTGCAAAGCAAACCCGGACCCTATGCAAAAAGATACAACTAACACAAAAATGAGAAGAAGACGGAGGTATGACATACAGAGTTAGGTAAAATGTAAAGATATAATACCAAAATATTTACATGAAATGGATATATTGACAAAGATTTTGTCAACCACATAGTACAGTTATATACGCCAAAAAGCAATTGTACAAATTATTAAAAGGGAAAAGATGAGAAGCACACATCCGAAAAAATTTTTAAAAATAGGAAAGAAATCTTTAATTATTTATCATATTTTTATCCAAGAGCAAAAGTTAATCGTAATGCCAAAACGTAAAACGGTGTTGGCGTCCATCTAGCGTGCAGTTAATGTCATTCAGGAAGACCGGACTTCTTTTCCGCCAGATGGCGCCACATTGCTAAATGCACATGTAATGTGAACTAGGTTGAGATAATGAAATTACGGACACGAACAAATCAAACTGACACACACAGTGGTTGCGGTTACTACATGCCACACCACAAGTTGGGAAATGGGGCCAAATTTCTAGTAGTTAACTGTCGAGTTGCGATTTTCACAAATGTTTTATTCGTACCTTACAGAAACTAGCAGTATGGCAATAAACAGCCGTTTAAACACGCCACTAACGGCAATCAAGTAATTTGTAGCAATACAACTACTTAAAAAAATTAAAAAAACACACAAAAAATGGTTCAAATGGCTCTGATCACTATGGGACTCAACTGCTGTGGTCATCAGTCCCCTAGAACTTAGAACTACTTAAACCTAACTAACCTAAAGACATCACACACACCCATGCCCGAGGCAGGATTCGAACCTGCGACCGTAGCAGCAGTGCGGCTCTGGACTGGAGCGCCTAGAACCGCACGGCCACTGCGGCCGGCAAAAAACACACAGAAGCTAGCAGTACGGCAATAAACAACCTTTTAAAAACACGCCGCTAACGGCAATCAAGTAATTTATAGCAATACAACAGTGTAAAAAAAAGATTTTTAAGAAACACAGAAGATAGCAGTACGGCAATAAACTACATTTTAAAACACGCCACTAACGCCAATCAAAGTAATTTATAGCAATACAACAATTTAAAATTTTTTTAAAAACATTAGTAAACAGGCTACTAAAGTAAATACAGAACTTAGTTAATAAAGTACGGTGAGGTATTGAAGCTTCCAACACCGCCATTAAAAAAAATTAAACAGGTCTCAAAAAGCACACGATTAATGGCAATAAAAGAATTTACAAACTTGGAGGAATTGAAAAAAATTTTAAACAAAAGTGTCCTGGAATATCATTAGAACATAACAGATATGACGGACCCGTTTAAGGCGACCACAAATCACCCACTCAGGGATGCTCAGGCTAGATAGAATACTGACCAATTTAAATGGCTCTGAGCACTATGGGACTTAACAGCTGTGGTCATCAGTCCCCTAGAACTTAGAACTACTTAAACCTAACTAACCTAAGGACATCACACAACACCCAGCCATCACGAGGCAGAGAAAATCCCTGACCCCGCCGGGAATCGAACCCGGGAACCCGGGCGTGGGAAGCGAGAACGCTACCGCACGACCACGAGATGCGGGCCCAATTTAAATACGCCCGTAAACACAATTGCCACTCTTAGGTTGGTCACTGCACCGACTTTTAACCAGCGAAAACTTGTTATAAGATGGCTTAACTTGTTGACAGAATTAGAGCTAACCTCCTGCAAGGAAACGTAACACCACACAGTCCTGAATGAGCGACCACATGATCAACCAACAAGAAGCATGAATTTACTAATAACCCATGACAAAATAGCGAAACAATTAAACTGCCAAACCTACACCTCCCATCTGGCAGTAACGAGAAGACGAGGAAAGATCACTGTCTTCAATTACACCGGTGCCAGGGACAGGAAACCCGATCGCCGGAGGCCAAAGGCAGAAGAGGCGCTGGTTACACGAAATTATTGCTTGATGATTAAACCTTCCACGAACTTAACTTGCAATTATGCTCGAACAGGCAGTACACTCCTCCGATGGCAAGGATCCACACATCCGACCGCGCACGCGTCGCCAGCGTACCCAACACGCCACGGTCGCGCGACAACACGCTCTGTCACCGGAGTCCACGTCTTCTCTGCAACGTTGACGGGTAGTGACCGCTCCTTCATGTTAGGTGTCTCCTTTTAAACTCGAAACGGAGGATTTAAAGAAGCTTGTTAACGTCCCACCAAGGCGAAATGAACAGCAACTACTCGTGGGGGATCCTGTATACAACCAACACGCAGGGAGCTCTTCCGCCAACTCGACCCGCTCGTTACACACAACCGACGTGGCGACTCAGTACAACCGACCACGCCTGCTTCGGGCTGGAGAGCCACACTGTCCTCCCGTGTCCATCACACTCTCTCTCTGCGTAACGCCCGTACTTCAGCACCACCACATGAGGTTACAAAGGTTAAAGATCTCACTTCCTCCATAGCAGTTTCCCGGAAGCAAATACGCAGTTATCGATAGCAGAGGGAAAAGACAACCAAGCAGCCACTTAATGACAGGCAACATATCAAACAAACATGTCAGGGGAAGAAAAGGAAAACCAATGCAATCTCAACACAAGGTGTAGCACGGGTCGATACACGGCTCACAAACCTATTAAGGAAACAATGCCAAATGCAAAAATAAAGTACTAGCTCACATCATACATGGGAAAATAACACTGGCTCAATAAGATGAATTGAGAACTCGTAGGGGCTCTTACGGTGTGCCTCCCACCACCTCCCCATCCATCCAGTACCTCATCCCTCCTCCCAGGCAACACCATCCAAAAAATCTTACAAACGGCTGAGCCATGGATACCACCCCACCTCCCACCTCTCCAGCCCCCTCCCTGTATACCTTCGTAATAGCCAACCCCGATCCTAAATTCCTGGATGCCCGCACACTCACGCCTGAAATCTGGAAGTACATTCCCAGTGCACCTATCACCCAACTTACCCCTCGCAGAGACTCTGTTCTCATCAAGTCCCCATCTCCCCCTTTCCATACTGATCTCCTCCAGCGCCTTCCCCATGCCACCTTTGGGCCCCATGCATCCCTAACCCCTTTCCTTACATCCTCCTCTCCTCATCAGCCCAAACCCCCTCGCCGTCCGCCGACCCTCACTGCTGTTACCACAAAACTCAGCCCTGTGGTCACGGAGTTGGCAGAACCGAACGCCCACCCTGCCCTGGAAATCCGCTCGGCCCACCTTATTTAAAATTGGTCTGGCCCTACTCCCCTCACGTGTATAATTACAGAGTTCTCCTCCTCCATCGATCACCTCCTCACTCAAGGAGACCTGATTTTCAACTGCCGCCACCCTGTTGACCTGTCCTGTTCCCCTCCTCAGTCCTACCACTGCCAGCACTGTCTCCTGTACAACGACCACCCCACCCAAAACTGCAAGAACCCCCCCCCCCCACCTGCCCCATTGTAAAGCCTCCCACTTCCTTAAACAGTGTCCCACCCCTTCCTGCAACACCTGCAACGAACCTCACATCAGGTGATTGATAATAATTCTGAGTCAACACCTAAGTGTACTGTCTTTTTGCCTTACGTAGGAAACACATCCAACAAGATCGGTCGTATTTTATGGAAACACGATGTGAAATGTGTTTTCTGGCCTCCATCTCAAATTAGAGCACTTTTGAGTTCCGTTGAGGTTGATCTTGGACTGCATAAGGCGGGTGTATATCGTATTCTTTGTAGCTGCGGCATGGCATATATTGGTCAAACTATCAGGACCGTGGAGGACTGATGTTTTGAGCATAAACGTCACACACGGTTATAGCAACCATGTAGATCTGCTATTGTCGAACATTGCTTGGATACTTGTCACCCCATGTTATAATACAACACCGAGATATTGGCATGCACGTCCAGCTATTGGGACAGTGTTATTAGGGAGGCAGTTGAGATTAAATTAGCGAGCAACCTCTTTAACGGAGGTTTCTGTTTAAACTCTGTCTGGAATCCAGCTCTCTCCCTTGTCAAACAACAGAGGGACAGAGTCAATGCTACCTCGCCTGCGAATTCATAGTCTCACTAGCGATAGCTCTCACTTTGGTCATTTTTGGTGGCACTAGCGTTCAGTGTGTGTGTTATCTTTCCTGCTTCAGTCCGAGAACCGAGGTTTTAAATTTGCATGTACGCCGCCTGTCCATTGCAGTGTGCCTTGAAAATGGCGGCGTGTTCTCCCGCCGAAATATCGGCGGTCGCTGAAAGTTATTTGAAACTCACCCCACCTACGGCTCCAAATGCAAAGCCAACCCCCCTCCCACCAACCCTGAACTCACTGTCTCTGTTCGCCCTATCGACCTGCCCATCCACCCTAACAATTCCCTCCACCCTCCCCCTACACCAGAAAACATCATCCGATTCCTCACCATCGTCCTGCAGAGCATCCACCCCTTCCAGCACCCCACACACTCCAACAGATTTCCCTTGCTGCCCGCTCTGCTTTCCACTTAAACACCTACGTCACCTACTCCCATAACCAGTCCCACTTTACCTTCACCCACCTCAACATCCTCATTTAAGCCCCTCTCTCCCCTTCTCGCATCCTTACCACCTCCAACCTCCTGGCACATCAACAGTATCGTCTCCTCTACCTCAACAATCACTCCCTCCCTGCAAACAAATACTTCATGCATACCCTATCCCAGCACCAGGTTGACTCCTTCATCCTTAATGAATCCTTCCTCCAACCCCACCATGTTGTCCGCACCTCCCCCTATCTCCTTCACTGCACTGACAATACCCTTCCCTTAGACCGAGGTGGGGTCGCTATAGGCCACCTCAAGCATCTCCCTGTCCAGCCACAACCCCTCCTCAACGACCTGACCAAACACCTTCTCCTCAGCTTATTTTTTTCTCTCCCTCACCATCACCTGTGCCACTATCTATATGTGCCCCACAGCTCTTCTTCCCTTTGACTTCACTTCCCACATTGACCATACCTTCTCCACCTATGTGATCACTGCTGACCTCAACATCCACAGCCGTGACACTGCCACCCGTCGGCAGTGGCATCAGTTCCTTGCCACCCTCCATGATGACCTCCTCTCCTACAGCGCACCCGTATTGAAAGTAATGCCACCCCCGATATTATCCTTGCTTCCCCCAACCGCCTTGGTTGCATTGCCATTGATGTCCTCGATCCTGTTGGTAGTGACCATCTCCCTGTCCTTCTCACCATCTTCTCTGCCTGTCCCACCCCTGCAGCCACCCACCCAGCTGCCCCTCCAAAGTCTGTCCATGATTACTGCTGTGCCAATTGGGATACCTACCGGGAATCCATTGCCTTACAGGTCGAAAGCCACCCCCTCACCTTTCACCACCCTGCTCATTCCTCTTCCTTCCTTCAGAAGACCATCACTGACGCTGTGGAGGCCAATGTCCCTATCAAACTCATCCACCCTCACCGCCCTACGCTTCCTCCACTGGCTGTCCTTCTTCTGCGTGAATCCTGCAGGCTCTGCCACTCCTTCCTCTGCACCTGTGACCGGGATACAGTCACCTACCACCGGAAATTACAGTGACACATCCAGAACCTCCTTACAGCAAAGAAATGTCGAGACTGGAGCCAGACATACACACACCTCACCTACACCCTCCCTGTCAACTCCTCCAAGTACTGGTCGGCCTTCCACCACCTTACTGGTAGCCATCCCACCCTGCATTACCCCTTGCTCCATGACGATCGACCCTTTCCTGACAACTTCAGTAAGGCTAAACATTTTGCTTCCCACCTCTCTGAGGTCTTCTCCATTCCTGACGATCCCCATTTTGATTACTCTCTCTTCCCCCCTACCCTTGACTGCTCTGACACCTGTCCCCCCACTTGCCCCTAGCTTCCAGTACTTGGATCGGTTACCCCCCTCAGACATCAACACTTCCATCACCACCACACTTGTCCTCTGCTCCAAACGCAACACTGCCCCTGGTCATGATGGTGTCACCTACCTCCACCTCAGGGAATCCCGTCCATCCTTCCTTACTGTCCTTGCTACCCTGTACAATGTCCTCCTCTCCACTGGAATTTACCCTGACCTGTGGAAGACTTCCTGTGTCCTGCTGTTCCCTAAACCTAACAAACCACCATCTGATACCTCTTTCTATCATCCCATCTGCCTCACCTAATTGTTATCTTTGAGGCCATCCTCTCTCACCGTATTCACCACCACCTTAACCAGCACCACCTCCTTCCCCTTACCCAATGTGGCTTCTGGCCTTCCTTCTTCACTGACGACCAGCTCCTTAACCTCACCAATCTTCTTTCCCTCCAACTGCACACCCGTCGCTCTGCTATCTTCGTTTCCCTTCATCTCCAGAACGCCTATGACCGTGTCTGGCATCCCGGGCTCCTCTTTAAACTCCAAACCTATGCTCTCCCCATCAACTTCGTATGTCTCGTTGCTTCCTTCCTCTCCATTCATCCCTCCTATGCGACTATCCACAATTCCAACTCCCATACTTTCTATCCCTCTGCTGGCGTGCTCCAAGCTTCTGTCATTTCCCCTCTCCTCTATCTCCTGTACACTGCTGATACGTCCAAAGCTCCTTTATCCTACCCTTCAATGGTCCCAACGTACCCTCTAAGCCCACCTTGACCAATTCTCCGCTTGGTGCAACCAGTGGTTCCTCTGAATCAACCCCTCCAAGACCAAGGTGAACATTATAGGCTGCACCACCTGCTCCTTACGTCTCCATGATTTTTACCCCACCATTTATGGCTGTCCTATCCCCCTCACTCCTACCCTCAAATACCTTGGCCTCACCCTCGACCGCCACCTCACCTGGACTCCCGATCTTCTTACCAACCAAAACAAAGCTCAAAACCGCCTCCGCCTCGTGAAACTCCTGTCCGGCCAGATTGCATCCTTCCACCATCCTTCACACCTACAAATCCTTGATCCGCCCCATCCTCAGTTATGCCAGCGTAGCTTGGATTTCTGCACCTCCCTGGTTTTATAACGCTCTCCAAATCCTCGAATGCCATGTGCTCCACCTCACCTTCTGCATATGCCTTACGTCCCCCAAGCGCATCCTCTACGACCTCATCCCCTTTCCCCACCCAGTCCTTTTCCTCGAATACATGTGCACACTATATATTGTCCACCGCATTGATCCCCCTCACCTGCTGGTGTCTCCCTTCATCTCCACCCACAACCTGTTGCCGCGCCTTTACCATTGTGTCCCACCCTCTCTCCATCTCCACACCCTCCGCCTCCTTTCCCAATGCAACTTCCAGAATCTACCCCTCCCAGATGATGAGCTTCGCCCTCCCTTCTCCTGAGCGGCTTCCCCCTCCTACTCCCCTTCCCTCTCTTGTGCTCCCTTTCAGTGTCTCTGCACTCCCTCCTGCCTTGTCTCCCCTCTTCATCTCTTGCCCCACGTGTCACCTGCCTCTTCGTGTACCTGCTGACGCCCATACTCTCTTCATCCCGGCACTTCCCCTGCTGCCCCTTGCTCTCCCCTCCTTTTCCATCCTCTCTGATCTCTCCTTCGGCAGGTCCCACCTGGCAGTTTTATTCTTCATCGTGTGTGCTCCAAGTGGGTTTTAAGTGTGTTGTTCTGGAGTGTTTTTAATACTGTGGCCGACTTTTAACCTGTGTCTTCTTTGTGTTTTAAGAATCGCCAACTGTGTTTTTTAACTTTCTGGTGACTTTTTTAATTGTCCACCCCCCATGAACGTCTCCATGTCAGTGTATTTTTACCTCCATTTTCCCCCCTTAGTCTGTTTTATGTTCCCCTTTTTATCACTTTATGTATGTAACAATTTATTCTTGTTTTAGTTGTCAAGTCACTCGGCTGAAGAGCGGCAGATTGTGCTGCTGACAGCCCTCCCCTGCCCATATGCGGCAGGGGAATGAAATCACAATAAAGAAGAAAAATACACCATATGTCTGTTGGTGCCGACAAGACAGCGACAATCCAATTAAAGGGCATCAATGCAAGCTAAGTCACAGTAACATCATTCATATCACCGATTTATTTATTTCTCCCCTCCACCTCCTTTTCACTTTCGTAAATAGGTAATTGTTCCATGATGGTCAGCTATCCACGAAACGACGTTTCTTTCTGGCGGTATGGCGTGCAAGACGTTACACACTACACGTTGTAAATAAGTTCAACTGTGTACAAGTAAATAGAAAGCTAGACCGAAGCAATGGACGTGTGACTAAAAGCTTGCTTGTCTTAATTCAGTTATTGCCGACGATTGCGGTATAAACGCGGAGGGGTTTAACCGGGGGTGTGAGTGCAGGAGCATTGATTCTGTCTGCCTTTTCCTGTCCCTCTTCTGCAATGATTTTTCTAGGCAGTGGCCTGGCGGTTAGCGATGGCACTCAGTTCTAGGTTGCGGTCAATCTGTGAGACGTCAAAACTAAATCGAGCTAGAGACCCCCCCATCCAAAATTTTAAAATATTGCAAACATAAAGCGAAAATATGCATCGTCACTAGTCAAAGTTAAAATATGCAATAACCGGCGAAAAGGAGCCAAATATGCAAATGCATGTGCAACATGCAAATGCATATAATTCGGTCTCTAGTAATAACACTGCGCTGCATCGTAAATAAAATACAGTGTACAAATCGAAAGACGAAAATTCAACAATTAATTTAAAAAAAAAGAAAAACAAGGTGGGGCATAAGAATGCCGATGATCTGAGGAAAAAATTTTGTGCAAGTAAGAGCAACTGCGTTGGGACAAAAAATTTAACTACTATTATCGCTACACAGTGGACGAGAGAACAGAATATGCATATCTATTTTAATATCAGAGATTTCACAAAGAGAACGAGTGGCTGCGCTGTCGCCAAGTGTAACGTTCTTTTAAAAAGAAACTTTAAGATTACTTTGAATGAATGTGTGAACTGTAGATTGGATTCTAAACTCAAATTATCGTGTAGCGTGTTGTAACTGCAAGTAATGTGTTTACTCTGTGTTACTGTTAGAAAAACTTTATACGAACTGATTGGACAATGCAACTACCAATACCAATAAAGAGATACAGTCACTGCAAAATACATTCAGTCCCTTAGGCGCTGAATCCTCTGGACCTGTTCAAAACTGATAACATTGGTATCTGTGCACATAAAAAATAAATGGAAATGTCATACCTCTAAGGCAGCAACGGTGGAACGCAATATATTCTTTTCTCTCATGAAAAAATAAAATATGCTAGCTACAGGCTCAGCAGTGTGCAATGCTGGGAATAATGCTTTGGAATGTACATGAAATTATTTTGGCTGATAAATGAAAACACTTAAGAAAAATCCAGCTTCTTTGAAAACATATGATCTGGACAGGGAGGCGGTAGTGAGTGTGTTGAATTACTAACACGGATTTTTTTAGGAAAATTACAAGTTAGGTTTGTCTTTTCATAAACATCTGACTATTGAAGTTATATTAGTCAGAGAAATGCATCATATTTACTGATTCACGATCATTGAGATTAATAGAGAAAGTATTATCCAACCTCACTAAACCAGCATAAATGGAAATCATCAAATTACATATAGCTCTGTTAACAAATCTTAGAAACATTACAAAAGTGAAATATCTAGGTATTATTTCTCTCAATCAGTTTACGTACATTCTGTGGTCACTCAACAGTTGACAGTTATTAGCCAATTCATCCATACTAGCGTGCTGGCAAAACGAAAGTCATAATTCTGTAACATCCCTACCTTACTTGTGAGAAGACTTCTGGTTCCATGTTCTTGTATTTCCTACGTTAATCTAACAGTTGGTGGCCTCACGAAGCACACCACAGAAACTGCCTTCACCATCCTCTTTCACTCACAGGCAGCTACCTACAACTGCGCCCAGTGCTCTCTTACTCCAACACTAAAAACTCAGACCATATCTTTGGCTCTGCTGTCGTGCACAGCCAAGTGATCCGCTTTATAAACCATATGAGAGACATACATCGTTTATAGTACAATCTTTTCATTTTAGTTTAGTACTATTATCATATTCGGTTCCGCATGCAAGTGTACCCAAGTAGACCCCTTTCAAAGTGATGCACGGCGTCAGGTTCACCGACGCTCCAGTTAAGAGTGTAGCCCGCATTTAGTGAGGGGTATAGTTTAGGTTGTACGTGCTTCTGTAATATTTTGCTGGTGTTCTGCGAACCATGATTTGGTAACATTCATTTAGGTTTCAGTGAACGTGAACAATTACGTTTGTTTCAACATTTTCCGTAATCCAATGCTGAACTTTCACCCGTATCGTCATGATGAATATCTGGGGACACTTTCTTCTTCGAAAGTGAGAAGAGGCTCATCGACGTTCACATTGCTGCATGTGTACATTCCTCGTCTAACACTCGGGCTCCCCATCACATCTTAAGTGGCCTGCTGTATCACTTCGTTTCTATACCCCAGAAAATACCTAGGGCTAGTCGGGACGGAAAGTGAAATGTAGGAGTCCTCATTTCCGCAGTTTGGTAACTGTAATGCATCATGCCATCAATGATGGGCATAACTATTGGATCCACTTTCTCACCAACTTTAGGCTATTATCAAGGCTAGTGGTAATGTAAGTGAAGTTTGTTCTGTAGGTGCTAATTTAGTCCGATGCACTTGCAAACATACACAAAATACGTATGCTCTCGTGAGCAGCTGAACGAGATACTCATACGAAGTAGGACGTGACATCAACTTTCGCGTCGCTAACGACGGCAACGTGACGTCCCGGTATTTCCACAAAACACTGAGAGAATTGCTCCACCGTACTCAATGGCTGTCCACAGTACACAGTGAACGTCGGAGCTAGAAACAAGGCACGCAGGTCTCGCTCAAAGGATTTCCCATATGCACTCGAGAAAGGTGGGATAAGGTAACCTGGAGGTGGAGGTGCATACAAGAAACTTCCTCGAGATGATATGTAAAGGGTCGGAATGGACGCAGTGATGCATATTCTTGCCAAATGTGCTTAGAGATTGGGAGTTTCGTTCGCAAATGAACGGATGTACATGATCGACCAGTAAATACTGCTGTGTTGTTCACTAGTGAGAGGCGATGTCAGTTGTATCAACTTTGCATTTCATTCCCTGAAAACTTCTCCGGCTCCAGAATATCTCCGTCGCTTGCTTGAAGCGTGCCCATTGGCGATGAGGATACACGGGTGGTCCTGTTAATACCCTTATACCATCGGCATGCACCAACATGTAGACCCAACCACACGTGACGTTTTTTCATGATTTGAGCGTCCAGTTACGGTTTCTCTGAATCCAGGATGATTTGAGGCATTTGGCGAGCGAGAATGCTGTTGTAAATACGTAAGGCGGTGACGTCTGCACCCCATAACGAGTAATTAGATCTGGATTCTACGGCTGCTCACTAGTAGCTGCTGTCCAATACTAAATCGGTGATTTGCTGCACTGTCGTCCATCCACTGTCACAAACCATAGTAGTCGTCAGCGTACACTTTAATCAACACGTCGTTCTACGTATGCATTATATGCTGCAAACCACATTCAAGTGTGTGGCGTAGGGTGCTTTGTGATCCATTCCCTTTCCTGCCCCAATCACAAATGGTGCCTCCGTGATGCTCTAATCTCCTTATTTTTACTAACTTCAGTGTGTTTCTGCGAGGTGTGTTTAGAAGGAGGCAATTCAGAGGTGTCCAGAAAAATGTAGACATTTTTTGATAGTCAATATCTTTGGAACAGGATGACATATCGTTGCAATTCTGAGTGCTAGCGTAGTGCATTATTTCATCGACGCATCTTTGCTAGCGTTTTCCAGTAGATGATAGGGCAGCAATGAATGAAGTAAACAAGGCGTATTGAAGTGGTACTGGAAGTATGAAAATATGATGGAAATATAACGGCAATGGAGAAATGTGTACAGAACTCAGCTACCAACACGATCAACAAATTATCGAATTCGGGACAAATTTGAAGCCGACGGTATTGTTCAGGATGTGAATAAGGAAAGGTCTGGTCGATCAAGCGTACGACAAATTGTGAAACCTGCACGATATGAACGAGGATGACCCGGATCGAAGGATGGAGTACAGCGTGTGGTTTGACGGCGGGGATGAACGGCTTGCAGGGATGGTTATCTGATCCGACGAGGCGCAGTTAAAACTGAACGGTACTGCAAACCGCCACAACTGCGTGTGTTGGGCTCCCGAAAATCCTCATGTTCACGTGGACGAACGTGTAAATGTACTGAGCATTAATATGTGAGGTGGTCTGTCGTCGCTCATTTTGATTGGCCCATTCTTCATTGAAGGTACGTTAACTGGTGAGGTATATCGTCATATGATGCAAGCATCGATTTTACCTTCCATCCGAGAGATGTTTGGAAATAAAACCATCCATCTCACTACCACAGAAATGTCAGAGCCTACTCAGATGAAAATCTACCTGGACGATGGACAGGTCGAAGAGGGGCTGTTGAACACTCACCACGGTTCCCAGACCTTACACCTCTCCTAGCAATGAGGGGACCTTGAAAAATAAGGTTCATCAACAGAAGCCAATTACACTGAACTAGAACGAAAAACCATCGAGGCGTCCTGTGGGGCTTTCAGAGCGGCAACGCTGACAGCCGTACTTCGGTCAGTGGCCAGTGGCACCGACGTTGTTTGACTGCTAATGAAGGTGACTTTGGACACATAAAACAACATTCCCCCCGTGTAAGAATGATAAAGGTTTGTCATTTTGTCCCAATAATGCTATCAAAGAGTGTCTATACTTTTCTGGACCCCTCTGCACATTTGTTGTCTGGAAATGTCCACTCTAAAAATTCTCACAGTAAACCGAACGGTGATGCGCGACGCATCTCTTTAAAATCTCTCACTGCATTCAGACGAGCACATCGGTGAAACAGTCACACTTACTAAGCAAACAAGTGACGAGACGCGCAGCACTTCTTTGGATCTTCTCTGTTCCATCGATCTCTAATAACTACTGCTGTTCACAGACTGACAAGACATATTAAAGTACCAGACGAGAGAGCCGACTCCCTTGTGAATGGGTTGCACTTCCTGAGGGTTCTTTCAAAGAATCTCAGTGTGATCTCTGCCTTTTCTACTGTTAGTTTTTTTGTGGTTGGAAACCTATATCACGGTGCGCAGTGGCCGTGCTGTTCTGGCGCGTCACCCTGTGGAAGTATGTTGACGTATAAGTCTGTGCACCAAATTTCCACGTTAATCTGGCAGTAGATGTTAGAACGGCAGAAGCCACTGCTCTCTTTAGCACGAAATATACTTAGTCCCATTGTACTTCACTTTCCGCTGCCTCCTGCATACCAGTTAGAAGGCCTGAATTTTTCCCTCATTAACGTGAAGAATGTGACAAACATGTTGTTTGTATCTGACGACAAACCTAGATATTTACGTTCGGATGTACCTTCATTACCGTACTACAACTGCGTCATGAATTTTTCACAATTTGTTACAGTATGTCCTCACTTCACACTGACGTATTGAACAATTTTCCCATGTAGAGAACCAATCCGAGCAAAGTGGCGAAACGTTTGAAGTACAACGCATGCATTAGGGAGAAACCTACTTCGAATCCCTGTCACGATTTTAGTGCCAATGCTTTCCCTAAATCCCACCATGCGACCGCTGGATAGCAGGCCGGAGTGGCTGTGCGGTTCTGGGCGCTACAGTCTGGAGCCGAGCGACCGCTGCGGCCGCAGGTTCGAATCCTGCCTCGGGCATGGATGTGTGTGATGTCCTTAGGTTAGTTAGGTTTAATTAGTTCTAAGTTCTAGGCGACTGATGACCTCAGAAGTTAAGTCGCATAGTGCTCAGAGCCATTTGAACCATTTGACCGCTGGATAAATTCCTGTAAATACTGCCCAAACTCACCTTCTACCTTCGGCCTTTTAAGCTTATCGCCATGACGTCTGTAATTCTTAAGTAATTTTTATCTGATCCCTTTCCATGCTCAGAGTGCTTTAATTTCTACTTATAACTGTTGCATGAAACAGGTACTGGAGGAATGGCGTGCCGTGCACCTGCGACATCCTTGGCGCTTACAAGGGAAACTCCCCATCGCAGCCCCGTCAGATTTATTGGTTAGATGACGCAATGAATAGCCCGTAAGAAACAGATCAAGCGTGAAAACAGGAGGAAGGTGTAATGAATTGTGAAAAAAGAAGCAAAATATAAACAGTGAACGCTGCAATCTCAATACCTGCAACATCGAGATAAGTTTAAAATCTTGGCTATATGATCCTGGTGTTGGACCGCGAAGGCGGTTCAGATCTCTCTCGTACCTAATTTTATTCCTCAAAACTATGACTTGTCCGTTGGTCATTGACGTGTCTGTACGCTGTATTCAAATTTATGTCTGTGCCGTGGTGTAACGTTCACTTGCAACAGCGACGTTTAAGGAAGAGATCTACAAACTTACGTATCTCCTGTTTGCTCTACATAAGTGCCACACGTCATAACTCTTGCGTTCCCCTCTGGAAGTTTCGACTCTTGAATTGTTTTATAGCAACATAGTTCACATCCGATTATTCGTGAGAGGTCAATGCGACATCTCGCCTGCTCCCACTATTCATCTCATTAACTTGCGATGGTAACATACTCTTAGCACATGAATCTTATTGTATAACCAATTCACAGAGTGGCAATTGCACAAACTATAGAAGAACAGACAGGTCAGGGACCGGACGGAAAGTTCATAATTCTGTAGGGGAAAAAACTGAGCACGAGGGAGATTTGAACACGGATCTCCCGCTTTACAGTCCAACACCGTAACCACACAACCAGCACTTGGAATGTGCTCGATGTTGCATATCTTGAGCTTCGACAGTTCACACTCTTCGTTTTGCTTCTTTTGCAAGGTTCGCTATAACTTCTTGTTTTCATGCTTGATCTGTGTTCAGATTTTGCCGGGCTGCCCAGTGGGCCACATTACCACTAAACCTGAGAGGGCTGCGATAGGGAGTTTCGCTTGTGAGCGACACCGTTTAGAGGCGACCGAAATTTTAAGTTTAACCCGATGTTTTGATTGGCAGTTGCTCAGTAAAGCTCTGGATTTGTAAGTGAGCCGTGCTGTGGCTCGCTTTGGTGCCGTGCCTAGATTAGCATCGTTTAGTTGGTATAGATACGGTTGTCATCTTCTTGTTGTGTTCATTGGCACCACTTCGTTAGCAAGCGTTGTCTGTCCGCTAGTGGCAGCAGTGGCGGTTATCGACATCTATTGACGGTGGTACTACCTTTGGGGCGACGTTGTGATTGTTTCCGTGTCGTGTGAGTCGGCAGTTCGGTTGGGGACGAACGAGCAGCTAGAACCGTGCAGCGCGAGAACACGCCGGGGCCACTGGCGGCACGCATGCACTGCCGGATGGTAGAGCGGTAGTCGCGAGAGGTACAACCTCGTTGTCAACCAGACCCAGGAAGTTCAAGTTGAGTGGACCTTAATTCAAGTAGTGAAACCTCCACCATTGTGAGATCTCGCCATTTGCTCGCGTATTGCTGCTCGCAGTGTCACTGAGACGAAGAGCAGCGAGTGGAGCGTTTGGGGAAGGGCGAACATAATTACCCTTCCTCCACTTCATATTATTAATTGTTGTATTCTGTATGTTATTGTTTGTGAAGTTCAACCAGTGGTATTTTTCCTGCCTAATGGCCGCAACGCCCCAGGTCCCAGCCCTGGAGCTTAGTGTATGTTACGACAGTGTACTTTCCCTCGCCTTGCCGTTGCTGTCCAGTAAGGCATGTAGTTCGACAGCTTCCTTGATTTGTGGGCCAGGTGGTGTTTTTTTTTCCTACTCTGGTAGTAGTGGTTCCTTCCTGCTTCCGGATGTTCTAAACACCTGAGTCTGAAGACGTAGTGCTGACCGCCAGTTCCGGCTTGGATGTGTTATTCCATCGTTGCAATGGTCATCGCACGTAAATTCGGCAAATGATTATTGGTCATGCGTTTAAACTGCTGCTAGTCCGAGTTACCATGAAGTGAAGTGAATCCAACTCTTGGTTACCTGTCTCATCGCTTGCGAAGTTAGGAGGGACTTTCCCACGTCGATCCTTGGAGCAACGTATGCGTCCCCCACCCCCCATGTTTTCGTCAGATTAGATGATTGTTTTTTCAAAAACAAAAAAAGGAAATATGTTAATGCCTGCAATTTCAAATTTAGAGATGTTTAATTCTTGAAAAGATTGCTAGTCAGGCCTTCAGCCGTGAAACAGTTTTAAGTTATTATTATTGGAGTCTTTGAATTTGTTGTCATTATGGCCTTCAGCTGTGAGTGTTACCTGTCTTAAAATTTTCATTTGACAATTGTATTCTAGCAGTGAGTTTTCACGTTTGTTCTTTTAAAAATATTTTAATAACTGTAATTGCAAGCTGAAGAAGTAAAGTGGTTCTTAAAAGATTGCTATTCAGGCCTTCAGCCGAGAAACAGTTTTTAAATTATAGTATTGGGGCCTTCAGCCGAGAAATACAGTCACGTTCATAAATTAAAGATAATGCTGATACATAGTGAAACAACGCACTGGTGGGCGGTTTGCGGGTATAAATCAACTCGGGGTATGACCACGCAGTGCATTTGACCTGTGGTCGTTGCATGGTATTGCTGGCAGCAGTCCACATACGCAGAGGTGTGTTGGCGCATCTCAGAGTACGGTGAAGCGAGTAAGCATGCAGACGTTTCCAGACGTGCTAATGGTGACTGAGGGTTGGAATTGGCTCAATGAACACATATTAATGACGTTATGAGGGTTAGAATACTAGGGTGACTGGAGGCTGGTCAAAAACAGCAGGTCGTAGCACGGTCCCACCGTGTGCACATAGTGTGATCTCAGTATTATGGAAACGATTCCAGCATACAGGAAACGTGTCCAGTCACTACAATACGGGACGTCCACAGTGTACAATACCATAATAAGACCAATGTCTCACCATCAGTGCTCGCAGACGGGCACGGAGTACTGCAGGTAGACTTACTCGGGACCTTACCGCAACCACTGGAACAGTTGTCTCCAGACACACAGTCTGCAGACGACAGCAGAGACATAGTTTATTCGACCGGAGACCTGCAAGGTGCATTCCACTGACCACTGGTCACAGGATAGCCCGTAAAGCCGGGTGTCAAGAACACAGTACATGGTCACCGAAGCTGTGGTCCCTGGTTATGTTCAAAGACGAATCCAGGCGTAGTCTGAACAGTGATTCTCGCCGGGGTTTCATCTGGCGTGAACCAGGAACCAGATACCAACCCCCTAATGTCCTTGAAAGGAACCTGTACGGAAGTCGTGGTTTGATGATGTGGGGCGGGATTATGATTGGTGTAGGGACACCCCTGCACAGAGGAAGTGTAAGAGGTCAGGTGTATCGGGACGTCATTTTGCACCAGTATGTTCGCATTTTCAGGGGTGCAGTGAGTCCCACCTGATGGTTGATAACGTACTGCCCCACCAAGCTGCAGTCCTGGAGGAGCACCTTGAAACAGATGACATCAGGCGAATGGAGTGGCCTGCCTGTTCTCCAGACCTAAACCCCATCGAGCACGTCTGGGATGCTCTAGGTCGACGTACCGCTGCACGTCTTCAAACCATTAGGACACTTCAGGAACTACAACAGGCACTGATGCAAGAATGGGAGGCTATACCACAGCAGCTGTTCGACCATCTGATCCAGAATATGCCAACCCGTTGTGCGGCCTGTGAACGTGTGCATGGTGATCATATTCCACATTGATGTCGTGGTACATACGCAGGAAACAGTGGAGTATGGTAGCACATGTGTTTCGGGACGGTTTTCTCATCTTATCACCAATAGAATGGACTTAAAGATCTTTGTCGTGTGTGTTTCCTATGTGCCTTTGCTATTAGCGCCAGTTTTGTGTAGTGCCACGTTGTGTGGCACCACAGTCTGCAATTATCCATAATTTATGAGCGTGATTGTAGTTGAATTTGTTGTCATTAAGGCCTTCAGCCGTGAGTGTTACTTGCCTTAAAATTTTAGTTAGGCAATTGTATTCTAGCATTGAGATTTTGATTATTGTTCCTTAAAAGTATTTTGATAACTGTAATTCCAAGTTGAAGAAGTTAACTGGTTCTTGAAAGATTGCTATCCAGGCTTTCAGCCGTGAAACAGTTTTTAAATTCTCATTATTGGGGCCTTCAGCCCAGAAGTAGTTTGAATTTGTTGTCATTAAGGCCTTCACCGCGGAACATTTATTAATTTATTGTCACCTTTTGTTTGTTCTTGTTTCCAAATGAAGTGTACGTGATTGAAAAATAAACTAATCAACAGTAATTGATTATGGCCCCGTCCACAATAACAACCCAATCCTGCCATCCTTGGACCAGAACTCAATCAGTCTGGTAGCTTCCTTATCCGTGGGGGCGTGTTCAGGCGTAAACTTAAGATCCTTAATAGTGTTATGCAAAACCTGAAGCACCTCGCCAATTGTAAAGTTTGTTGCTTAGCTGCAGGCTGTTTATTCAGTTACCCTATCTTCTTGTAAATGCCATTGAAGTTCCTTGCGGGGAAATTCTGCTCACTTAAGGTTGCTCTGTGTTTCCGTAAACTGGTCTTTATGATCAAGGAATTGTGTTCCTCAGTGATAATTGTGTGTGACAGTGTATTACTCGAAACGGCTTCGCCGCGGTAGATGTCGTTAAGCCTCAACCTTTAAAATTTTTTGCTTCGCCATGGAAGACATTTTACAATTGAGCCTTAAGCCATTTGTGCAGTTGCTAAGAACAGTCATTTGATGTTCTTAGAGTGTCAGTCAAGCGACGCTGTATGGCAATTAATAATTCTAATTTGTATTTTCTCATCGTAATGATTTCAGTTTTTTCTGCTAATAAAATGCTGTCCAAGTATATTTTGTTTTAGGGTCATTTCCACTCTCCAACCAGATCCGTACCGCTTTAAATGGTGCTGACGGAAGGCTAGCTCAGTTAAGTAAGTCTAAGCCAATGAGATGCAGAATAACTAATAGACTAGCGATGTTGTTCGCTTTCAAGAGATCATTAATAAGGACGATACTCGAAGACTTTAGTCAGCTGTAATATGTTATTTATTCTTTCTTTCTTTACACACCAAATTCCGAAGACCCAATTTGAGGGGCAAATCTCCAAAGTCATGGAACGTGTCAGTACATGAAATTATAACATAAAAGTAATAATAGATAAAAATAAAACGTTCAAGAACCCAAAAAAAACCTCAAACCAAAGTAAACGCTATCAACAATATAACATAAGAATCATCTTAATTTTTTAAGGAACTCTTCAACAGAATACGTGAGGAAACTCTTCAGTCTCGACATGAATGCGCGTGGATTATTGCTACGATTTTTGAATTCTTGTGGTAGCTTATTGAGAATGGATGCAGCAGGAAACTGCACACCTTTCTGCACAAGAGATAAGGAAGTCCGATCAAAATGCAAGTTGAATTTCTACCGAGTATTAACTGAGTGAGAGCTGCTTATTCTTGGGAATAAGCTGGTATTGTTAACAAGAAATGATAGTAAAGTATTTTCGTATTGAGAGGCCAATGTCAAAATACCCTGACTATTGAACAGAGGCGACAAGATGTTCACGAACTTACACCACTAACTACCCGAACCGCCCGTTTCTGAGCCAAAAATATCCTTTTAGAATGGGGAGAGTTACCCCAAAATATAATGCCATACGACATAAGCGAATGAAAATAAGGAAACTAGACTAATTTTCGTGTCGAATGATCACTCACTTCAGATACCGTTCGAATAGCAAACATGGCAGAATTAAGTCTTTGAAAAAGACCCTCAACGTAGGCTTTCCACGACACTTTACTATCCATCTGAACACCTAGAAATTTGAACTGTTCAGTTTCACTAATCATATGCCCATTCTGTGAAATTAAAAAGTCGGGTTTTGTTGAATTGTGTGTTAGAAACAGTAAAAACTGAGCCTTACTGTGATATAGCGTTAGTTTATTTTCTACTGATTATGAACTTATGTCATGAACTGCACTATTTGAAACCGAGCCAATGTTGCACACAGCATCCTTTACTACGAAGCTAGTGTCATCATTAAACAAAAGTATTTTAGAATTGCCCATAATACCAGACGGCATATCATTTATATAAATAAGGAATAGGAGCACTCCCCCTCCCCCCCATTTGACTGTAACCCACTCAGACCCCACATCACAGTCATTCTCAGCACTGTGAATAATGAGCTACTCCCTGTATTCCGTAATGGTCCTACATCAGGAGGAATATTTTGTGATCGTCAAACGCCTTAGTTAAATCAAAAAATATGCCTAGCGTTCGAAACCTCACAGAGAAAAGAGAATATAGCATTTTCAGTTGTTAAACGACTACTAAATCCGAACTCTACATTTGATAGAAAATTATGTGATACAAAATAATCTATTATCCTTACATACACAGGCTTTTTAATAACTTTAGCAAACACTGATGGCATACAAATAGGTCTAAATTGTCTACATTATCCCTCTCTCCCTTTACATAAACCGGCGTTACTAGTGACTACTTTAATCATTCAGGAAACTGACCATTTCTAAAGGAAAAATTACAATTGTGGCTAAATACAGGGCTAACATGGGCAGCACAGTACTTTGATATTCTGCTAGGCACTCCATCATATCCACGAGATCCCTTAGTCTTCAGTGATTTAATTATAGCCTCGATCTCCCCATTGTCTGTATCACAGAGGAGAATTTCACACATGAATCTCGGAAAGACATCCTCCACAGAAACCAAATTTTTAATTAATTCACCAGCAATGCTCAGAAACTGATTGTTAAATACAGTCCATGTATCTGATTTATCAATAGCGGAAATATTTTTGCTACCATCTAATTTTATATCATTGACCTTGTGCTGCTTACCAGACACTTCCTTCACAACTGACCATATGGTTTTAATGTTATCCCATGAATTGGTTATTCTATCTGCGTACCAGTAACATTTTTAAGCACCTTACAACACTATTCGTAATGAGCTACTGCAGCTTGAGTGTGACTACTTCTGACATTTTGATATAATTCCCACTGTGTTCTACATGATATCCTTCCACTAGTCGGCCACCCAGGGCGCCTTTTACTGATATTACCCCGTTTAGAGCGTTCTAATGGCAAGCAACTCTCAAAGAGCATGAGAAATGTGTTAGGGTAAGCTTTACGTTTGTCGTTTGTGTTATAGGCACTATAAACCTCATGCCACTCGTATTTTCCTGGATGGGGTTTAAAAAACTCTCTATTCCCGTTGAATTAGCTTTCATTCATAGTTCATGACCGTATGTAACATTTGTTTGCGTACAAAGGATGGCCGGGGACGGGATTGAACCGTCGTCCTCCCGAATGCAAGTCCAGTGTACAAAACTAATATTGATGTCACCATATATAGCTAATTTCTGATATTTCCTATAAAGTAAAACAACAACTCCCTCTAGCCAGAGCATTTAGAAGTATAGTTTCACTAAATTCAACCGACCCTGCACAATACTCAAATATCTGTTTAGTGCAGTGACCTAATACGTCTGTGGACTCAAACGGAATACTGTTTTTTACGTACATGGCCACTCCCCCACTCCGCAACTTGAAAAGTAGCCAGCTAATCTGTATCCTGGCAAAGAAGGCCTCTTACTTGTCAAGTTATTTAGTGGTGCTCCACTGTACCAATAATTTGAGAGTCAACATCTACATGCAGTTCACTGACTTTATCCTATTATATTTTGATGAAATATGCTAATTCCTTCTCTACTTGGAAATATGATGTCCTCTGAAGGTGATTCCTTAGTTAGAGGGACTTCCATTGCACAGGTATACCTATCAGATGACTTCAATCTAAAAAAAGGTGCAGCTCCAACACCAACTACTACTGTCACGTATAAGCTTTGCCAGCCTCCCTTCCCATACCTACTGAGGTGCAGGCCATGCCTAGAGAAACCCGACCTACTGACAGTCAACTGGCAACAATGCACTGTGACCCATGCCCTCTGCCATCAGTGCCTTCTCCAGCCCTATGTTAACACTCCCGAGAGCCGCATTAAGATGAGGCTGATCATGACGCAGAAACAGCTGCACGAAATGAACATTAGTACCACCAGTTTGAGTAGCTATCTTTAGCAGCTCACTACCTACATGATATTCCCCGTCCTTATAAAGAATATTCCCTGCTCCACCCAATATCACTACCTGATTCTCGTACATAGTTCCCCTATGCTGTCAGTCACCTGAGCCAACCCTGCACTATGCTTCACAATGCTGGTGACCTGGTAAACACTCCCCAACACCTCTTGCAGCTGCTGGACCATACCTCTACCGTGTAAACTATCTAGCAGCCTCCTTATTTCTGCTACACTTTTGCAGCTGACTTTGACCTCCTAATTGCTGAGGACTGCTGCATGTTTCCCACATCTACAACTACAAGAGACACCTCTCCTCTCATCTCTGACAGTTGGTCAAATCTATTGCATATACGCAAAGTACAACTGTCTGAATACCTCCTCCTCCCAGGTCTCTTCTTGCCAACTGCCATTTCCCATTCTCCAGCATCCATTACCCTTCTCAATCTATCTAGTTCCTCCTTTGCGTATTGTACCCTTGGTCTAGGGGTAGCGCCTTCGATTCATAATCAAAACGTCTTCGGTCCCGGGTTCGATCCCCGCCACTGCCTAAATTTTGGTAAATAATCAGCATTGGCGGCCGAAGACTTCCGGCATAAGAAGTCAGCCTCATTCTGCCAACGGCCTTGTCAAAGAGGGCGGAGGAGCGGATAGAGGTTCAGGGCACGCTCTTGTCCTAGGGGTGGGAAATTGCCTCTAAAGGCAGAAGAATCAGCAATGATCAACGACATGAGGATGCAGAAGGCAATGGAAACCACTGCATTAAAGACACGTAACGTGTACCCACAGAACATGTGGCCTGTAATTGAAGAAGTGTCATGATGATCTCTCCATTGGCAAAAGAATCCGGAATAGTCCCCCATTCAGATCTCCGGGAGGCGACTGCCAAGGGGGAGGTTACCATGAGAAAAAGATTGAACAATCTACGAAAGGATAACGTTCTACGGGTCGGGGCGTGAAATGTCAGAAGCTTGAACGTGGCAGGAAAATTAGAAAATCTGAAAATGGAAATGCAAAAGCTCAATCTAGATATAGTAGGGGTCAGTGAAGTGAAGTGGAAGGAAGACAAGGATTTCTGGTCAGATGAGAATCGGGTAATATCAACAGCAGCAGAAAATGGTATAACAGGTGTAGGATTCGTTATGAATAGGAAGGTAGGGCAGAGGGAGTGTTACTGTGAACAGTTCAGTGACTGGGTTGTTCTAATCAGAATCGACAGCAGACCAACACCGACACCGACAACGACACCAACAACACCAACATTCCGACGTCGCAAGCTGAAGATGAACAGGTAGAGAAAGTGTATGAGGATGTTGAAAGGGTAATGCAGTATGTAAAGGGGGACGAAAATCTAATAGTCATGGTCGACTGGAATGCAGTTGTAGGGGAAGGAGTGGAAGAAAAGGTTACAGGAGAATATCGGCTTGGGACAGGGAATGAAAGAGGAGAAAGACTAATTGAGTTCTGTAACAAGTTTCAGCTAGTAATAGCGAATACCCTGTTCAAGAATCACAAGAGGAGGAGGTACACTTGGAAAAGGCCGGGAGATACGGGAAGATTTCAATTAGATTACATCATGGTCAGACAGAGATTCCGAAATCAGATACTGGATTGTAAGGCGTACCCAGGAGCAGATATAGACTCAGATCACAATATAGTAGTGATGAAGAGTATGCTGAAGTTCAGGACATTAGTCAGGAAGAATAAATACGCAAAGAAGTGGGATACGGAAGTACTAAGGAATGACGAGATACGTTTGAAGTTCTCTAACGCTATAGATACAGCAATAAGGAATAGCGCAGTAGGCAGTACAGTTGAAGAGGAATGGACATCTCTAAAAAGGGCCATCACAGAAGTTGGGAAGGAAAACATAGGTACAAAGAAGGTAGCTGCGGAGAAACCATGGGTAACAGAAGAAAAACTTCAGTTGATTGATGAAAGGAGGAAGTACAAACATGTTCCGGGAAAATCAGGAATAGAGAAATACAAGTCGCTGAGGAATGAAATAAATAGGAAGTGCAGGGAAGCCAAGACGAAATGGCTGCAGGAAAAATGTGAAGACATCGAAAATAATTTGACTGTCGGAAGGACAGACTCAGCATACAGGAAAGTGAAAACAACCTTTGGTGACATTAAAAGCAACGGTGGTAACATTAAGAGTGCAACGGGAATTCCACTATTAAATGCAGAGGAGAGAGGAGATAGGTGGAAAGAATACATTGAAAGCCTCTATGAGGGTGAAGATTTGTCTTATGTGATAGAAGAAACAGGAGTCGATTTAGAATAGATAAGGGATCCTATATTAGAATCGGAATTTAAAAGAGCTTTGGAGGACTTACGGTCAAATAAGGCAGAAGGGATAGATAACATTCTATCCGAATATCTTAAATCATTGGGGGAAGTGGCAACAAAACGACTATTCACGTTGGTGTGTAGAATATATGAGTCTGGCGATATACCATCTGACTTTCGGAAAAGCATCATCCACACAATTTCGATGACGGCAAGAGCTGACAAGTGCGAGAGTTATCGCACAATCAGCTTAACAGCTCATGCATCGAAGCTGCTTACAAGAATAATATACAGAAGAATGGAAAAGAAAATCGAGAATGCGCTAGGTGACGAGCAGTTTGGCTTTAGGAAATGTAAAGGGACGAGAGAGGCTATTCTGACTTTACGGCTAATAATGGAAACAAGGCTAAAGAAAAAGCTAGACACTTTCATAGGATTTGTCGACCTGGAAAAAGCGTTCGACGATATAAAATGGTTCAAGCTGTTCGAGATTCTGAAAAAAGTATGGGTAAGCTATAGGGAGAGACGGACCATATACAATATGTACAACAACCAAGAGGGAATAATAAGAGTGGACGATCAAGAACGCAGTGCTCGTATTAAGAAGGGTGTAAGACAAGGCTGTAGCCTTTCGCCCCTACTCTTCAATCTGTACATCGAGGAAGCAATGATGGAAATAAAAGAAAGGTTCAGGAGTGGAATTAAAATACAAGGTGAAAGGATATCAATGATACGATTCGCTGATGACATTGCTATCCTGAGTGAAAGTGAAGAATAATTAAATGATCTGCTGAACGGAATGAACAATCTAATGAGTACACAGTATGGTTTGAGAGTAAATCGAAGAAAGACGAAGGTAATGAGAAGTAGTAGAAATGAGAACAGCGAGAAACTTAACATCAGGTTTGATGGTCACGAAGTCAATGAAGTTAAGGAATTCTGCTACCTAGGCAGTAAAATAACCAATGACGGACGGAGCAAGGAGGACATCAAAAGCAGACTCGCTATGGCAAAAAAGGCATTTCTGGCCAAGAGAAGTCTACTAATATCAAATACTGGCCTTAATTTGAGGAAGAAATTTCTGAGGATGTACGTCTGGAGTACAGCATTGTATGGTAATGAAACATGGACTGCGGGAAAACCGGAACAGAAGAGAATCGAAGCATTTGAGATGTGGTGCTACAGACGAATGTTGAAAATTAGGTGGACTGATAAGGTTAGGAATGAGGAGGTTCTACGCAGAATCGGAGAGGAAAGGAATATGTGGAAAACACTGATAAGGAGAAGGGACAGGATGATAGGACATCTGCTAAGACATGAGGGAATGACTTCCATGGTACTAGAGGGAGCTATAGAGGGCAAAAACTGTAGAGGAAGGCAGAGATTGGAATACGTCAAGCAAATAATTGAGGACGTAGGTTGCAAGTACTACTCTAAGATGTAGAGGTTAGCACAGGTAAGGAATTCGTGGCGGGCCGCATCAAACCAGTCAGTAGACTGATGACAAAAAAAAAAAAAAAAAAAAAAAACTGCACCTGCGGGGGACAGATCTTACGCTCCTGCCCCTCTATCAACTTATTTCTACTACAGGTTCTGCATTCCCAGGAGAGGGTCTCGCTAGAATGCGTACTGGCTTCCCCACTGCATTCCCACCAATGAAAGTACTTTGAACAAATCCCATATCGTAGCTCACTACTCACAAACCTACGAGAGAGTCCACACTTCTCATTCATGTTAAAATTTTAGTTACTGAAAGAAACAAAACGTCTACGTCTACCTTATCTGGTTTGATGAGGTCTATCACAAACTCATCTTTTGTGCCAGGCTATTTATCTCAGAGCAGCACTTGCACCTGTGTCCTCAATGCTTTGTAGTATGTACTGCTATCTCTCCTCCATCTGCAACTTTTACCACCTACAGCTTTCTGTAGCATCGTGGAAGGTATTCCCCGATGTTTTAACACATGTCCTATCATCCTGTCAGTGTTTTCCGTATGTTGATTTCTGCGGTGATTCTTCCGAGAACCTCCTCTTTTCTTATCGTATCAGTTCATCTTACTTTCAACATTCTTCTTTAGCACCTCATTTGAAATGTTTCGAGTCTCTTCTTCTCCCGTTTGCCACAGTCCATGATCCGCTATCCTCCAATGCTGCACTCCAAAGCACATTTTCAGACATTTCTTCCTCAGATTAAGGCCGATGTTTGATACTAGTAGACTCTTGCCTAGGCATGCACTCTTTGCCTGTACTATTCTGCGATTTATGTCCTTGTTGTTTCGCCCGTCATGTGTTATTATGCTTCCAAGATAGCAGAATTCCTTAACGTCGTGTGATTCGTAGCCCCCAATTTTTTCGTTAATATTATCGCTATTCTCAAATCTTCCACTGCTCATTAGTATCTTATTTCATATGTTTACTTTCAGTCTGTGTTCTGTGCCCATTAGGTAGTTTATTTCTTTCAACAAGTACTGTACTTCCTCAGTTTCCCTGAGAATATCAGTGCTATCATCGAATCTTTCTTTTATTTCTGTCATTGCTTCTTCGATGTATAGATTGAACAGCAGCTGCGAAAGACATAAACTGTAAGTAGATCCGCACAACATGAAAACGAAAACATAAGAAGCGCTCAAATAAAATATAGACAGATGGGAAAGAGGAAAACTGTATACTACTTTAAAACAATTACCATAACTGTTAACAATTTTATTCCACTGTGTGACAAGAGGCTCGGTGCCTTCACTGAAAAATGTCTGCGGTTATCTACGGAATCATGATTGCATACAGTCGTGCACCTCTTCGTCCGAAGCAAATCAAGGGCAACGAATGCCTTTGTTCAGGGCTCCTAAAATATGGAAATCTCTTGTTGAAAGACCGGGACTACATAGAGGATGTCTAAGGACTACCCATCAAAACTTCTCTAATATATTCAAAACAGCCTTGTCAACATGTGGGCGGCATTATTCGTCAACATTCCTGAGTATTTCAACTTGATGAGCGCTTCTAATTTTGCGAAGGGTACACGTACCGATGTGTGTTAATTGTGGCGTAGTGTTCCAGAAAGTCAATGGACAGCGGGTCCTTGAAGGCAAAGATAAACGGCATCAAGAGTTTCGTCGATTTGGCGTGTCTGTTGTTTGGACTACGTTGTAAAAGCTGTACTGGAAAGCCTTGCACACTCTCCATACAACCGCGATTTTTTGCGCGGCTCCCCCCGCTGGAGTTTCGAGTCCTCCCTCGAGCATGGGTGTGTGTGATGTCGTTATCAAAAATGGTTCATATGGCTCTGAGCACTATCGGACTTAACTTCTGAGGTCATCAGTCCCCTAGAACTTAGACCTACTTAAACGTAAGTAACCTAAGGACATCACACACATCCATCCCTGAGGCAGGATTCGATCCTGCGACCCTAGCGGTCGCGCGGTTCCAGACTGTAGCGCCTAGAACCGCTGACCACACGGGCCGGCTTGTCGTTATTTCAGATTTGTTTAAGTTAGATTAAGTAGCGCTTAAGCCTAGGGACCGATGACCTCAGCAGTGTGGTTCCACAATCCTTACTAGAAATTTCCAATTTTCCAGTCGCGATTTTCCTCACGCGATTTCTATAATTTTGGTTTCCGATTTGCTTCGGACGGAGGCGTGGACGCCTGGGTACTATCACCATTCCTTAGGCAACGGCAAATATTTATGTTTGATGGCACTGATGATTCTTCATCTCCGAATAATTACTGCAATCTACATCCTTCTGAATCATCTTATTCAATTCGTCTCTTGCTCTCCCTTTACCCCACGTATCCCCCCAGCATTATACACGAATGAAGTGGGAGATATACCCCTGTGATTAATATCAGTAATTTAGTACTCGATAGCAATAATTTAAAATAAGTAAACTGTTTACGATTTCAGCAAACAGATTTGTAAGAAAAACCACTTTGTTACAGTGAGTACTGAAGATGCTTTAAACTAAAAGAGAATTGCTTTTGATATAAAGAATTAGTTCCATTGTGAAAGACGGTATATTGTCGATATTACCTGTACAACTGCGACTGCAGAGAAGAAGCCTTACAATAAAAATACCAAATATGGCAGATTTTAATTTGATTTGCATAAAAACGCTACAAGTTCTAAGTTTTGTCTAATTTCTGATATAAAAACCTGATGTTACATAGGAGATTCGTTCCTAGAACAGATTTTTCATACGGAAATGCATACCACGAAGATATAAAGCGATTCTAATGTTTTTGGATGGGATGGTATCTGGAATGGAACAATCAGTCAGAGGCAATTACAAGTAATGGGGGGAAACTATGACTACTCACCGTGAAGATCACGACCGCACAAAGTAATAATTTCTGCCGTATGACACTGACAAGCAGAGGGTATAATGCGAAATTAATGAGAATAGTGAGGATCAGATATGTTCCACGGGAAATTAATTCTGACGGAGTTACACGTGAACGGAGGGGACAATACGTTTGTCGGATGCTAGAGTAATTGAAAGTAAATTTTCTGCGTGACTTGCTGTCCAACTGCAGGCTGCCACTCGTAACACAGCCATATCAGGCCTTTCCGCTATCATCTGAATAACGGCTGCGTGTACGGCATTGCCAACGCCTGTTTTAACTAATTCCGAACGTGCAGTATTACCTTGCAGTGGAACAACAGAAACGGTGATACCACCGCATAAACGCGTCAGAATATTTGCACCACGCGGATAATTTGACAAAAATGTGATTACTGGAAACGTTCGTCACATGATGTTCAGCGAGTAAACACTCGTTAGTGAGAGCAGGCCATACATTCCCTTGTCGCCGGTTGTGTGCTACGATGTAAATTATTAAAAAGTCCCATCAAATATGTAGATAACTATTTAAAACGCTCCACAATTTATTAATCGGTTTGAAAAGGGGAGTATCGTTCTACATAATAGCAAAATCATTGTTTGTTGATGCATATCAATTGGAATGACTAATAATCTGTTGCTGTGGCAATCGGAACAATGAAACCTGAAACGAGGGCGTTATGCTCTTTTTAACAAGCAGAACGAACTGATACCGCAAATGACTATCATGTTTTTTGACAGAACTGCAACAACGCCCTCTAAAGTGAATACTACCGTGGCAGATACGTTCTTAAGTTCAGGTGTATCCCTGGTACCTTATGTACACTTCTGAGTGGTTTGGTGGACAGGTACTGCACCGGACACACGTGTTGTCATGCTTTCGATTGTGAAGTTTGATAATGTGATCAACCGTTTATGAGTACATTATCACGTGTCTGAATTAATGACTTCTAGGTATGTCTGATCTGACGGTTTATGCTTACGATTGCAATTGAAAATGGCTTCACACTGAAACCGTAGCGTAATGGACACAATATGAAGGGAAGCTTTATTTCGTGCATTGACAGATTGTCTGGTGAAATTTTCTCGTCCAAACCATTTTAAAACCGTACAAATTCAACATCTTTACGCGATCACGCTTACATTTCTATAAATCCATTGATGTTCATTTAACGAAAAATAAAAATACAAATCAAAAAGCAATCACTGAGTAATTTTAACACAAATGATGCGACAAATATGATTTACGAACAGTACAAAAACGTTAAGAAGAAACTAAAAATTCGACTCGTTGTACTGGTGGAAATGGCATTTTTTGCACAAATTAAGGCAAACGATATGAATAACCATAGCACAAGCAACATGCAGTATTCAATCACATTTAGATGTAGAGGGGATACCTAGAATGTTCATAATCGAAGCGTGATTTTGTTACAGCACATTTAACGTAAACACAAAGTGTAATTTTCTGAAGAGGAATAGATCAACATATAATGATGCTATGACGCTGCTAGTGTACTATCCAGGAAGTGAATGACAATTTCGCTGCAAAGCTTTTCTAACTGCAACAACAGTACTGTGCTGTGAAGCGGGACTTCGAGGTGCTCTACACGACACGAGAGCATCACATTCAGGTTACGTAGACGTCCCGTTGCATGACTGATGTGGTCACTTCACACGCTCTGTTACAGACTGCTAAAGACATCCAACCACTTGGAAAGTCCAGTACTACCGAGCGTTATCTTTTTCTAGTTGGACATACCCGCCTTTGGCACAGACCTAGAAAATATACAAACGTCGTTGACGCTGTGTTGCTAGACCAATACGAAAGTTATACACAACGGAGAGGAGGATGGAATAGAGATTATTTACGCTGCCTCTCTGAATTGTACTTACATGTGAAAGTTAATGATCATGAAATCTCTAATTCATAAACGAAGTGATTAATGGCAGTCAATCTTTTTAATTTACTCGAAACGCAGTACATGAAAGTGATCCAAAGAAAGGAATGAAAATATTTGACTGCCTGATGATCTTTAGTAGCTTTAAATGCCCTTAAATGTAAATACTCGAATGCTAGGCCTGCGAAATTATGCGCCACGGAATATCTGTGGCTCTCCTCTGCATGGTGTTGAGACATGTAGTGGCGAATTTTCTCACATAGACTGTAATAAATTGTCTTCACTTGCCTGTGTGAAGTGTACGCACCTTAACATGCTGCTGAAGCCAAAGATCGTGACCTTGGTTACGATAGGGAGGGGAGTACGGAAAATTATGCTCGTGGTGAGCAACAGCTGCGTTAGCAGTAGTGTTTCTTAAAACGATAACACTAGCAAAAGACAGCAAATAGTGTGTTTTTCACTACGCCTCCTTGTGTGAAAAGGTACCTCTAATCTGGACTAGTACCAATGATCTGAACATTCGCCAGTAGCGACACGTGCTTCGGAATCCACGTTAAACTGTCAGTCCCTTCCATCAGTTGAATAATTGGGTAAGATTGGGACATAAAATAGCCACGCTAAATTATTATTATTATTATTATTTTATTATTATTATATACCATTATCGACATCGTAATTCCGTAGTTTTCCACCTAAGGATGGTGTGAATCACTTGAGGCGTAAAAGCACTCCGTCTTCAGGTAACAAGTAACCCATCGGGACCATCCGACCGCCGTGTCATCCTCAGACGGGGATGCGGATAGGAGGGCCGAGTGGTCTGCACAGCGCTCTCCTGGTGGTTACGATGGTTTTCTTTGACCGGAGCCGCTACTATTCGGTCTAGTAGCTCCTCAATTGGCATCACGAGGCTGTGTGCACCCCGAAAAACTTAAAGCGTAACAGTTCAATAAATATGTAACTTTGCCATAAACCGTCTTTTTTTCTTTTTAACAGGGAAATTCAAAATGAATATAGCTCTTTGAAGTGGCTACAACTGTTAAATACGTAGTCACATTTCGATAAGAATTACACAGAGCATAAAATAAAGTTAAAACTGTCTTTTCATGCGATATAGATATTCTGTATGACTCCCTTTGTGACACGCACATCTAAGCGATAATCCATTTCATTCAATAGACACTGAAGCATATATGGAGTCACCGACGCGAGCACATTATAAATGCACATGTCGAGTTCTGTAATTTTTTTCCGGTGAACTTATGTAAGATCTTCCTTGCAACCTTGTAAAAAGAAGCTCATGGGTGCCATTTGTCACCAAGAGCGGAACATAGCGTCGGCATGTCCAGTAAGACCGATCCGACCATTTGGAAAGTATTGATTTAAAAATGCGCGAGCCTCTATTATTGTGTGTTGGATGCTGAATCTTGCTGAAACATGTAATTTGCGAAATCCTTATCAAGATGTGGAATATACCATTGCTCAAGCATGTCCGCGTAACTGTTTGTTGAAACTCAGCTCAGTGAAGAAATATAAATCGTTGAGTTGACGTCGCACAGAACACGTTAACAACTGGTGAGTCCCGCTGATGTTCAGTTACGCACAAAGGGTTTTCTGTACCCCGTATTCGAATGTTGCGCCAAATAGCTTTGACAGTTTTATGGAAGCTTGTATCATCACCGTAAATGAGACGTGTACGGAACGGTTCTTCCTCTGTGGCTCCCAGCATTGCTGTGACATAATGACATAATCTTTCTGTTTCAGTTGCAGTAATATCTGAATTATGTGCTGTTTCAATTTCAGCTTCTTTTTGAGACCACACCAAATAGTTGTTTTTGCTACTTCAGGTCCCTAGTGACTCCGTATGTCGATTTCCGTGGAGTACGTTCAAGGTCGGTACTTTTTAGTTTGCTCAGATATTGTGTTTCTTCAAAGTACCGATGGCATCTGCGAACGTTGTTGGCATTCGGACGTGGTTTACTGCATTGATAAAGAAATCCTCTCTGTACTGTGACGGCAGAACGACAGACGTTACAGCTCAAAGACGGGATTCAGCTTTTTCACTTATTACGTGGATCTCTCTGACCAATGTCCATTTAGGTATTCCTAAACGTTGTATACACGTTTCTCCATCAGTAGGTTTATTTTTTTCCTTTCCGGTGCGGCATTTAGCCTACTGAAAACTGCATCCAAAAAACAGCTCCTTTATGTGTTTGTTTACAAACTGTCACATTATTGTGCAGCCAATATAATTACATAAGAATGACTCGTGTGAGCTCGCAATCCGCTTCTTGCAAAGAATTTGCTGAAATATGTTAGTACGAAATGTGAAAACGAGGCGAAAAATTGTCGTCTCTTGCAGCTGATGTGGAGCCATTCGGCTGAAGCCCTAAAGGATAACTGATGGATTTAATGATAAGTCAAATGTAACAAAATGTTTCCAATCCAGGCGAATGCTGTGAAGTTAACGATTTGGCGACTATACTGCTCTGCTTTTAATATGACAGAAGGACAAATGTACGGTTGTGTATAAAGACGGGCTCGTAAAAGTCGCTGTTGCTGTATTAGAAAAATAATTTACTAAAAGGCCATCCTGGGGTCGAATAAGAGGGTACACAAGTAAATCGAATTATAAATTAATGGACATAAACAAACAGCGAAACATTTTTAAAAACTTAGGCAACACAGACGGTTTAATTTTTAAGAACAGATAGTTTACTCAGTAAGGTCCAAACTCCTGCTTATTGATGGTCCGACAAGCAGTTTTACACTTACATAAAGTTCATTATTAAAATATATCACAACCCTCGAATTATCTAGTGTGACGCGACAGATTCCCCACTAACATCAAGCCTCGACGTGCACTCAACGCACAAGTTTCTTCACTTGCATTCTTGTATGCTCGTAACATAGATCCAAGTAAGTGATTCGAAGTGTCTTTACATAAATCCAGTCACAGCACTAGGCCGTACACTCCGATCGAAGAAAGCTAGTCTCTCCTTTTCTATCTATGTCCTGACTGTTCTCCCTTCCCTTCGTCCATCCTGCTCCCAAGGGCAGTTCTTGCACCACCAACGTCATGACACTTCAGCCAATGAAAGCTCGAGCAGCTGCCCACCAAAGTACACGCTTCATACAATACTTCACTTGTATGCAAATGGCCCATCATTCCTTAACTAATGATTCTGTAAGTAAAACATATATTCTAATTGACATATTATGCCACGACGTGTCTGCTGACAACAGTTCAAAAATGGTTCAAATGGCTCTGAGCACTATGGGACTCAACTGCTGAGGTCATTAGTCCCATAGAACTTATAACTAGTTAAACCTAACTAACCTAAGAATATCACAAACATCCACGCCCGAGGCAGGATTCGAACCTGCGACCGTAGCAAAAAAATGGCTCTGAGCACTATGGGACTCAACTGCTGTGGTCATAAGTCCCCTAGAACTTAGAACTACTTAAACCTAACTAACCTAAGGACAGCACACAACACCCAGCCATCACGAGGCAGAGAAAATCCCTGACCCCGCCGGGAATCGAACCCGGGAACCCGGGCGTGGGAAGCGAGAACGCTACCGCACGACCACGAGATGCGGGCGCGACCGTAGCGGTCTTGCGGTTCCAGACTGCAGCGCCTTTAACCGCACGGCCACTTCGGCCGGCGACAACAGTTCTTATCCTTGTTGTTTAGATATCTTGTTAACACTAAAATATTTGTGCTGTATATTGTAATCATCTTTGATCATAAATTAATAAATCGATTCACCAATAACTACACAATGTCTCATTTTATCTGTCTTATTGTGGAAAACGATCTTGTTCGATACTCTGAGAGATAAAACTTAATATCATAGAACATTTAACTACAACAATGTAATAGTCGATGTTTTTTTTCCGATGATGGCTACTGAGCAATACAGTTACAGATCTACATCTATATCTACATGGATACACTGCAAATCACATTTAAGTGCATGGCAGAGGATTCATATAACCACCTTCACAATTCTCTCTTATTCCAATCTTGTATAGCACGCGGGAAGAATGCACACCTATATCTTTCCGTACGAGTTCTGATTTCTCTTATTTTATCGCGGTGATCGTTCCTCCCTATGTAGGTCGGTGTCAACAGAATATTTTCCCATTCGGAGGAGAAAATTGATTATTGGAATTTCGTGAGAAGTTTCCTTCGCAAAGAAAAACGCCTTTCTTTTAATGATTTCCAACCCTAAATCCTGTATCATCTCTGTGACACACTCTCCCATGTTTCACGATAATGCAAAACGTGCTGCCTTACTTTAAACTTTTTCGATGTACTCCGTCAGTCCTCTCTGATAAGGATCCCACACCGCGCAGCAGTACTCTAAAAGAGGACAGACAAGCGCCGGCCGAAGTGGCCGAGCGGTTAAAGGGGCTACAGTCTGGTGCCGCGCGACCGCTTCGGTTTCAGGTTCGAATCCTGCCTCGGGCATGGATGTGTGTGATGTCCTTAGGTTAGTTAGGTTTAAGTAGTTCTAAGTTCTAGGGGACTTATGACCACAGCAGTTGAGTCCCATAGTGCTCAGAGCCATTTGAACCATTTCTTTGACAGACAAGCATAGTGTAGGCAGTCTTCTCATTAAATCTGCTAATTTTCTAAGTGTCCTGCCAATGAAACGCAGTCTTTGGTTAGCCTTCCCCACAACATTTTCTATGTGTTCTTTCCAATTTAAGTTGTTCGTAATTGTAATACCTAGGTATTTAGTTGAATTTACGGCTTTTAGATTAGACTGATTTATCGTGTAACCGAAATTTAACAAGTTCCTTTTAGCACTCATATGGGTGACCTCACACTTTTTTTTTTCGTTATTCAGGGTCAACTGCCACTTTTCGCATCATTCAGATATTTTTTCTAAATCGTTTTGCAGTTTGTTTTGATCTTCTGATGACTTTATTAGTCGATTAACGGCAGCATCATCGGCAGACAACCGAAGATGGCTGCTCAGATTGTCTCAAAAATCGTTTATACAGATAAGGAACAGCAAAGGGCCTATAACACTACCTTGGGGAATGCCATAAATCACTTCTGTTTTACTCGATGACTTTCCGTCAGTTACTACGAACTGGGACTTCTCTGACAGGAAATCGCAAATCCAGTCACATAACTGAGACGATATTCCATAATCACGCCATTTCACTACGAGTCGCTTGTGTGGTACAGTGTCAAAAGCCTTCCGGAAGTCCAGGAATACGGAATCGATCTGAAATCCCTTGGCAATAGCACTCAGCACTTCAAGTGAATAAAGAGCAAGTTCTGTTTTACAGGAACGATGTTTTCTAAACCCATGTTGAATGTGTGTCAATAGACCGTTTCCTTCGACGTAATTCATAATGTTCGAACACAATATATGTTCTAAAATCCTGCTGCATATAGACGTTAACGACATGGGCCTGTAATTTAGTGGATTACTCCTACTACTTTTCTTGAATCTTGGTGTGACGAGTGCAACTTTCTAGTCTTTGGGTACGGATCTTTCGTCGAGCGAACGGTTGTATATGATTGTTAAGTATGGAGCTAATGCATCAGCATACTCCGAAAGGAACCTAATTGGTACACATCCTGGACCAGAAGACATGCTTTTATTAAGTGATTTGAGTTGCTTCACTACTCTACTACGTTGCGCACGTTGGCAGCTGTTCTCGATTCGAATTCTGGAATATTTACTTCGTCTTATTTTGTGAAGGCATTTCGGAAGGCTGTGTTAAGTAACTCTGCTTTGACAGCACTGTCTTCGATAGTATCTCCATTGCCATCGCGCAGAGAAGTCATTGATCGTTTCTTGCTGCTCACATACTTCACATACGACCAGAATCTCTTTGGACTTCCTTCCAAGTTTGGAGACATAGTTTCGTTGTGGAAACTGTTATAGGCGTCTCGCCTTGAAGTCCGCGCTAAATTTCGAGCTTCTGTAAAAGATCGCCTACCCTGGGGATTTTGCGCCTGTTTAAATTTGGAATGTTTGTTTCGTTGTTTCTGCAACAGTGTTCTAACCCGTTTTGTGTTCCAAGGAGGATCAGCACCGTCGTTGGTTAATTTGTTTGGTGTAAACCTCCCAATTGCTGCCGATACTATTTCTTTAAATTTAAGCCACATCTGGCCCACACTTATATTATTAATTTGGAATGAGTGGAGATTATCTATCAGGAAGGCGTTAAACGAATTTTTATCTGCTTTTTTGGATAGGTATATTGTTCGCTTATTTTTCGAGGATTTGGGGATTATAATATTCAATCCCTCAACCACAATCCTGTGTTCACTAATCCCTGAATCGGTTTTGATGCTCGTTATTAACTCAGGGTTATTTGTTGCTAAGAGGTCAAGTGTGTTATCACAACAACTTGCTATTTGCGTGGGCTCATGGAAAAACTGCTAGAAATAATTTTCAGAGAATACAGTTAGCATAATTTCGGATGATGTCTTGTGCGTACCTGCGGATTTAGACGTGTACTTTCGCCAACATATTGAGGGTAAATTAAAGTCACGACAGACTATAATTGTATAAGTCGGGTACGTGTTTGAAATGAAACTTAAGTTTTCTTTGAACCTTTCAGAAACTGTAACATCTGAATTGGGAGGTCGGTAAAAGGATCCAATTACTTTTTGTTTCGGTTGCCAATAATGATCTCTGCCCATACCAACTCACAGGAAATATCTACTTCAATTCCGAGACAAGATAAACTACTTCTAAAAGCAACCAACACGACACCGCCAACTGTGTTTAACCGGCCCTTTCAGAACACTGTTAGATTTTTCGCAAAAATTTCGGCTGAGCTTAAATCTGGCTTCAGCCAGCTTTCAGTGCCTATAACGATTTGACATCAGTGCTTTCTATTAGCGCTTGGAGCTCTGGTACTTTCCCAACACAGCTACGGCAATTTACAACTGTTATACCAATTGTTCCTGTATCTACGTTCTTCCTGTGTTCAGCCTGCACCCTTTGTGACTGAAGCCCATATTCTGCTTTCCCGAGATCCTCTAACCTAAAAAACCGCGCAGTCCACGCCACACAGCCCCTACTACCCGTGTAGCCGCCTCCTGCGTGTAGTGGACACCTGACCTATTCAGCGGAACCCGAAACCCAACCACTCTTTGGCGCTAGTCGAGGAATCTGCAGCCTATGATCATACGGTTTTTTCCGCCTCTTAAAGTTATGCATCCCAGAGGAGCTGTAAACATTTTTGGTGCAATGAACGGTTTAATTTGAAATATATTTTTGATTCCAGTTGGTAATTTTTTCTACAGTGTATTGCGTTCCGTTGACTGACTTAGTGGCCCTGTGTTTTTTGTACCAGTCTTCCTGGTCTCATCTCAGGTTATTGAAGTGAGTCCTATGTCTGTCATTAGCCTGTAAACGCCACGCCGTCAAAACCCGGTCGCTCGCTCGCGCTAATCCTTTCATTGCCCATAGGCTCTCTCAGGACTTGCTCAGCGGATACCACTTCAAACCTTCTAGCTTTCTGCTCACGTCTACTCATCCTCAAAATGCACTTACTTATTTTTTATGTTCCACTACTTCCACAGGATTCTCCAGAGACTTTTAAGTCCCACTCCTATATGGTAAGCGCGTCGTAGAGCACTCGGCAGGTATCAACTAGTTGTTCCGTTCAGTTCCACCAAGCGTTTCTCACAAGGTTCTTTAAGTTACCACTTCTCTTCGATACATTCAGCTTAATATAATTTTTTACTACCTCTAGTTCCTTAAATCGTGTTTGATATGATGAAAATTGTGTCTGATACTTCGCTTTGGCTCAAAAATGGTTCAAATGGCTCTGAGCACTATGGGACTTAACTGCTATGGCAATTAGTCCCCTAGATCTTAGAACTACTTAAACCTAACTAACCTAAGGACATCACACACATTCATGCCCCAAGCAGGATTCGATCCTGCGACGTCGCGTGTTTCGACACTGTAACGCCTAGAACCGCTCGGCCACTACGGCCGGCTATTTCGCTTTAAATCAATAAAAGTTACAGTTGTTTTTCATTACAGTCTTCAGAAAAAATTACTGACTTAACTTCAGAACCCAAATTGTATTATCTATCAGTTCCTGATGTCAGGAGTCTTCTCTCTATTATGTCTGTGCTGTGTACATCGTTAAAATCGGTGCACAGCGACACCTAATGAGGCTGCCACTCGCCACGTAGTCTCACCGCGAGGGAGCATAGCTACGACCATACGTCAGATAGATGGCGCACATAACATAAACTTTACAATGCTTCCATCACGTGATTTACATACAGCCCAATCCATCTGCCAGTAAGTCTGACGCCACAGAAGGCGCTGATGCCGGGGAGTATTTCCTTCGACTGCCCAGTAGTTTCCAGATGAACATTCTGCTGCCGATTACATATTTATTTGGCCGCACCGTGAGTTCCAGTTATCCAGCAGGTGCCAACCAGTTCTCTAGCACTTTCGACGAGCTATCGTCAGCGCTCATCAGACAGACAAAGCCTAGTGTAGAAATTTTTAACAATTAAGTAACTCTGAATTTATGTTTAGTCAGCCACAGCAGTCCAGACTGAAATACAAGTAGATTAACTAACCATTGTTCAGTGAGTCAGGTTAGAACAGCGTTCAGAACTTTCACATCAGTGCCACGGTTACCCATCAAATTGGAGTATTTATTCGTGTAATTTTAGTAAATACTTGTTTCTGCCATACATTGTGTTTCCATCGTTATTTGTGTTCTACTCTAGCATTGCCCTGTAGGCAGACCGTCGCAGCACTCCAACAGAAAAAAAGCAACTGATTTATGGAGTAGGAGCAGCACCTCCAACTATCTTTATGTTGGGCACCAAACTTACGAGTTGTAGACACTTGTGAGAAGGCAAACTTCTGAGAAACTGGAATGTGGCAACACTTGTGAGAAATCCGGGATGCTGAGGGACCGGCACAGGGTGTGTCGCAAATGCTGCACCACTACCTGCTCGAGCACTACTTGCTGCCGCTTGGTGTGACTGAGGGCTCGGCTTGTGCCGGCCCGGGCAGCTGCCGAGGGACACTCACACTTCTCCAGTGCAGCCACGTTACATTATTTCAGAATTTTTATAGGCAAGGAAGAGTGGCCTTATTCACGTTAGAAATCGGAGCTGATTTTGCCCCCACGATATCACGTCAACGATTAGTTGCAGCACAGTTATACGTAAGACCTTTTTGATTGAAATATTTGTTTTGATTAATCTTACATAGGGCATAATTTTCGCTCAACCTCACACTTAACGATGTATTTTACAGCAGTTATAGAAACCTAAGATGTTTTCCATCATTCAAACCCTCACCAAAAATCTGATATGATAGGAGTAGCAACTTTTTACCATATGTTAAGAGAAGCCAACTAAAGAATTTGGTTCTCAGTAGAAATTTTTTTTCTTTAATTACTTCGAAATAAACCCCAATTTTCCCTTATCACGCATGTAAGTTTAATGAGGTCTAATGTGCGTCCTGCGTCCTGCTGGCAATTAGCGTTAAGGAACGTAATTTATGTACTGAAACAAGATGTATTCAGTGTCCACTCAAACCGACATTGTTTCTAAAATTCTCTACACAAAAATGATGGTTGTAATTGTTAGACAACCTATGACTTTTCAGACTTCATTAGTGAATCTTTTACAACATGCAAGAGGCATTTCGCCGACTTTGTGTCGTTTGCAGGGAACACAACGAGGAGGTAGTCTCTCTTCGTCCCCCATTATATTTATGTACAATATTTACAGGATGATTATTTAGTTACAATTTTTACAAGAGAGCGATCGTCGTGGACTGAACCAGTGTTAATATTTACAAGTGTTGCTGTAGCTCCAGCCGTTTCCTTTTCATTGTAATTTCTGTGCACAGGCCACGCAAATAAGAAATGATTTTATATTCCCTTCAACTTGCAGTCTTGTAAGGGCCTTAGAAACTATCTCATCTCTCTTTTAATTGCGGACCTCTTTCTTCTTTTCCCACCTAGATTTAAAACTAGTCGGTCAGATTGGTGCCCCTGATATTCTACGTCTTCTCTGAGAATTTTTACTACGGAGTAAAAATTTGGATGATCCTTCGAAATTAATGTATTTATCCTCCGATTCAATCCTTCTGAAACACTGTTGGTGCGGTGACGCCTTCCTGCGCAGTACCATATATCCCTTGCCATGTCTTCATTATCCAGCCATTGTTCAACAAAATAGTCGTAATCCTGCAGTTTTTCATTATCTGGCGTGCTCTCCTGAATGCGTAGCCACCAATAATCTAACGTCCAGGGGAATGTGAGCCAAAGTGGAGCACAATCTTATGTGGGAACGAATTTCTTCGTTTTCCTTGTAGGCAGCAACAAGGCCGCAATTCTGCACTTGCCTCCACAAGCTCTGATTCAAATGGTAGTTGCAACCATTAATATTTGCATCAGGAAACAAATGTGATACTGGTTATATATCACTAGACGCTTCCCTTTCGTTGTCGTGGTGAATTTCATCTGTACAACTGTAGTATTGAACTGCGGTGCGCTACCTGTTTGGTGTCTCTGTAGGCCGCCGCTACCTGTTCGGCCGGGTCTCCTCACAAATGTCGCTCCTCACAACTGTCGCTCCTCACAAGTGTCCCAACCCCCAGACTCACACTGGTGTACAAATCTCAAGGACGAAAGTAACGTTTATATGTTGTGTCATTGTCAAGTAACACAGAAGTCTCAAACTTGCACCATACATAGCAAGAACGGGTACAGAATAGTACAGGAAGTATATCAAAGAAATATGCAATGAGGCGAACAGAGATGACACTTATTCGGAGTCAGCAATTACTCTGAGGTCACCGTGTCTCCCAGACATTACAAACTTCGGCACATGATTCTTAAGAGAGTGTGTGATCATCACAGACAGCAGTGGACGCTGTGGAGGGTGCTCGCATCCTGGCTACAAGGTTGATGCGTAGTTCTTGTGTAGAGCGTTCCATTCCTCCATCAGCGTGGTTGACAACTGCTGGATGGTCGTTTTCGGATGTAGAAGTGCTTCATTAAGTCTCCCCACTGAGTCCCAAGCGTACTCGATGAGACTTACGTCGGAGGAACGGACAGGCCAGAACATTCGCCGAATGTTCTCTGCTTTCATGGCCATCTCCACCTGCGTGTTCGATGACGACGCTGTCATCTATAAAAATAAAACAATTGCACACCTGTAAATATGTACATGGGGAGGGAACTGTGTCATAATAACGTTGACCGCTGAGTGAACCGTCTTGAAAGATTTGGAGGTCAGTACGCCCGTGCAACATCATTCCTCCCTACAACATCACACCTGGACCACGGAAACCATCATCCTGGACAACGTCCTTGGCGGTTTACTTGTTCACGTATCTCGTCAAATGAGAATGAATCAGGTCTCATCCGAGAAAATGACATGGCCCCCGTCCTCGTTGGTCTAATCGCTAGGCTCTTGCAGCATTGTAGACGATGCTGCGATGTGCGGTTTTTAGCGGAAGACGACGCACTGATCGTAGGGCGAAGAGAAATACACTCCTGGAAATTTAAATAAGAACACCATGAATTCATTGTCCCAGGAAGGGGAAACTTTATTGACACATTCCTGGGGTCAGATACATCACATGATCAAACTGACAGAACATCAGGCACATAGACACAAGCAACAGAGCATGCACAATGTCGGCACTAGTACAGTGTATATCCACCTTTCGCAGCAATGCAGGCTGCTATTCTCCCATGGAGACGATCGTAGAGATGCTGGATGTAGTCCTGTGGAACGGCTTGCCATGCCATTTCCACCTGGCGCCTCAGTTGGACCAGCGTTCGTGCTGGACGTGCAGACCGCGTGAGACGACGCTTCATCCAGTCCCAAACATGCTCAATGGGGGACAGATCCGGAGATCTTGCTGGCCAGGGTAGTTGACTTACACCCTCTAGAGCACGTTGGGTGGCACGGGATACATGCGGACGTGCATTGTCCTGTTGGAACAGCAAGTTCCCTTGCCGGTCTAGGAATGGTAGAACGATGGGTTCGATGACGGTTTGGATGTACCGTGCACTATTCAGTGTCCCCTCGACGATCACCAGTGGTGTACGGCCAGTGTAGGAGATCGCTCCCCACATCATGATGCCGGGTGTTGGCCCTGTGTGCCTCGGTCGTATGCAGTCCTGATTGTGGCGCTCACCTGCACGGCGCCAAACACGCATACGACCATCATTGGCACCAAGGCAGAAGCGACTCTCATCGCTGAAGACGACACGTCTCCATTCGTCCCTCCATTCACGCCTGTCGCGACACCACTGGAGGCGGGCTGCACGATGTTGGGGCGTGAGCGGAAGACGGCCTAACGGTGTGCGGGACCGTAGCCCAGCTTCATGGAGACTGTTGCGAATGGTCCTCGCCGATACCCCAGGAGCAACAGTGTCCCTAATTTGCTGGGAAGTGGCGGTGCGGTCCCCTACGGCACTGCGTAGGATCCTACGGTCTTGGCGTGCATCCGTGCGTCGCTGCGGTCCGGTCCCAGGTCGACGGGCACGTGCACCTTCCGCCGACCACTGGCGACAACATCGATGTACTGTGGAGGCCTCACGCGCCACGTGTTGAGCAATTCGGCGGTACGTCCACCCGGCCTCCCGCATGCCCACTATACGCCCTCGCTCAAAGTCCGTCAACTGCGCATACGGTTCACGTCCACGCTGTCGCGGCATGCTACCAGTGTTAAAGACTGCGATGGAGCTCCGTATGCCACGGCAAACTGGCTGACACTGACGGCGGCGGTGCACAAATGCTGCGCAGCTAGCGCCATTCGACGGCCAACACCGCGGTTCCTGGTGTGTCCGCTGTGCCGTGCGTGTGATCATTGCTTGTACAGCCCTCTCGCAGTTTCCGGAGCAAGTATGGTGGGTCTGACACACCGGTGTCAATGTGTTCTTTTTTCCATTTCCAGGAGTGTAGTTATCGTTGTGGCAGTGTGCAGCGTCAGGCTGCATGCCTTGCACGCCTGTGAAGTGACGTGCAATTACACCCGCTGTTGAACATGGGTCCTTCTAGCCTGTTGCAAAATGTAGCGGTCATCTGCTGCTGTAGCAGACCGTAGTCGATCACCTGTTCTCCTTCGGACAGTAGTTCCAATGGTTCGGAATCCTTCCCATGCACGTGAAACAGTGCCGTGAGCAATACCAAGCTCGTGGGCCGCCTTCGACACCTTTAGTCCTTCTTCCTGTTTCGTCATGATTCTTCTCCAATGACGTCATTTAGATCTCCGGGCCATGTTGTAATAACAAACACTGTCTCTGTGCATTGCAACTACCTGCTGATTGACACACACTGTCTTTTTTCCTGTTCTTTCAGCTCCCTCGTTTTGCAAGGTCAGCCCTATTTGACCCCATACTAACGCTGACCTCACGCCGCATGACGTCCAATGTTTTCTGCAAGACTGGGAGACCTCTGGTAACATGACCCCGCACTTTTATTCATTTCCTCTGAGTTGTTAGTATGTTGTGTTACTTTACCTACCTCGTCCTTGAACTTTCCAGAGCAATGTAATGTACTTGATGAATACAGCAGTCTGTGTTTGGAACATGACTGAAAGACGACATAAAAGGTTTGTGGTTAGGGGACCGCGTCGTAATGTATAAAACTACTGCTGCTGGAGAAAAACCAACGTTTCGCCCACGGTTGCAGTGGCCTTCTTCTGGGTAGATTAGACCCAGACCCAGAAGAAGGCCACTCCAACCGTGGCCGAAACGTTGTTTTTTTTTCTCCTGCAGCAATAGTTTTATATATTATGACCCGTTCCCATACCAAGAAAACTTTTATGTCGACTAACTCTGGCCGCGGAAGGCTACGCAATTATAACTGAAAGAGGTAAAAGTACATACTTCGCCAGGTCCGTATGGAATCCCAAATCGGTTTTACAAATAGTACTCTACGGCATTTTTTAGCTTGCACTTGTGGCGAATCTTATGCAGCGCCAAGTCCCAAGTGACGGGGGAAAAAAAGGGCAGGCGATTCTTGCACAAAAGAATGGTAAGAGAACGGAAGCGCAAAATTGCAAACCATTGTCCTTAACATCGTTTTGTTGTAGAATCTTCAACATATCTTGAGTTAGAACCTAGTAAGTTTCCTAGAGACAGAACAGCTTCTGTCCATGAATCAGCATGGTTTTACGAGGTATCTCTCGTGCGAAACTCAGCTTGCCCCTTTCTCACATAACATACTGCGATCTGTGGATGAAAGGGAACAGAAAGCTACCATATTCCTAGATTCCCGAGAAGTATTTGACACAGTACCCTACTGCACACCGTAACAAAGGCCCGAGCGTGCGAAATGGGTTTCCAGATATGACCTGGCAGACAGGATGGGGAGCTATCTGCGGCTGTTGGCTGATGGTGCTGTAACATAAGGGAGGGTGTGGAAGATAACTGACTCTGTCGTGATAAAAGTTGAGTTAGAAAAAATCTCTAGTTGGTTTGATGAATGGCAGCTGGCTCTGAATGTAGAGAAATGTAAGTTAACGAGGACGGTTAGGAAAATCCCGTAATGTTCAGATAGAGCATTAGTAACTTAGTGTCATGCTTGACACAGTCACGTTGTTTAAATATCTGGGCCTAACGTTGCAAAGCGATATGAAATGGAAAGCATTGTGGATGGGAGGAAAGTGTGATTCATCTGTTAAGTAGACCGCTTGTAGAACCTGTTCTTGAGTACTGCTCGAGTGTTCGGGATCCACAGCAGATTGGATTGAAGGAAGACATAAGCAATACAGAGGCGGGCCGCTAGATTTTTTACCGGCTGGTTCGAACTACGTGAAGGTGTTACTGATATGTTTCGGGAATTCAGTGGGAATCCATGGAGTTAAGGCGACGTGGTTTTCGATCAACGATATTGAGAAAGTTTAAAGTACTCGCATTTGAAGCTCATTGCAGAACGATCCAAATGCCGCATGAGGACGACGAATATGTGATACGAGAAATTAGGGATCGTACGGATTCATGTGTAGAGGGTATCATCTACAACGTACACCACAAATACTGCAGAAAATGAACGTGCTATTGATGTGCGGTTTTCACATAATGGATTGGTAGTCAGGGATTTGTATTGTTAGCCAATAAACATATTGAAATAAAACTTAGTAACTGTATTTTTTGTGCAAACATTCTCAGATTAAATTAGAATGTCAGTGGTGTTTGCAGGATTCTAGTGCGAGTCGTTTACGATATAATGTATTTGAAAAAAGTTTCCACACCGACACTTGTGCCATTCAGAGTGCCTACAGTAGTTGCTAATTACGATGTTGTTACAGGGTGTCAGCTATGGACCTATATGAAATAAAATCGTCATAGCTTCGTAACAGTTCGCGTTAGGACGTTCAAACTGTTCGGTTGGTCGCAGGGCATGACGGGAATTATTATGCGCTGTAAGGTATCGTTTAGCGACCAAGCCCACTTTCATTTGGATGGGTTCGTCAATAAGCAAAATTGGGGCATTTGGGGGCTGACAATCCTCAGTCGCGGAAGTCAACTCAACGGGTGACTGTGTGGCGTCCAATGTCTAGTAACGGAGTAATCGGTGCGATATTCCTTGATGGCACAGTGGTATCCAAAGTGACACTGATTTGGCTAGGATGCGGTTCATGCAAGACGGAGCTCGACCCCATCGAAGCAGCAGAGTGATGTCCTGGAGGTGCGCTTTGTGGACGGCATTTTGCCTTTGGGGAACCCAGAGGCCACAGGCATGGGCCTTGATTGGCCACCATATTCTCCGGATCTGAACACATATTCAGGTCATCGAGACCATCGATGTTGCGACGCTTTAGTGGGTCATGCATAATTTCGCTATTCGTCTGTGCGACGTCATCGCCAATGATGTCAGTCATATCAACAAGTCGTAACGTAAATACGAATACCTGTAGTGAATTTTACATGTTGAAAAAATTGTGTGTACGCCTTAGTTTGTAACTGATTTACGTTTTTTTTTCATATAGTGCATTAATTGTCACCCTGTACGATTTCTTACAGTGTGCTTGTGTATTTGTTGAGTGCACTGGAACTTTCTTGTCAGTGTGTGACCTTTCAAGCAGTAAGTCCTGGGCAGACGATGGGATTTAGCAATGCAGAAACAGCCGATATATTCTTGGTATATGGAGAGTACATGATTAATGCTGTTCGTTCTTGTACGGCGTATGCAGCAAGATATCCCAATAGACGTCAACTGTCTCTGCAATTATTTTTCAGCCTCTTCAACCAGTTTCGTGAAAGTGATAGTGTAGCACCCAGTGTAACAGAAGGAAACAAGTGACGAGAGAAGGGCAAATTAATGTCCTTGCTGCTCTTGCAGTTGATCCGAACGTTGGCCCGCGCGCACTAGCACGAGGAAGAAGCACGAGTCAGGCAAGTGTCCTACGCATTCTCAGGCGACGTAATTTCCATCCCTATCACATCTCTCTCCATCAGGATCTGCATGAAAACGATTACGAGAACAGTGTTAACATCTGTACATGGTCATTTATACAGGATATTCCAGATGTGTCACGTGTCTTGTTTACTGATGAAACCACACTTAACCAATAATGGCCACGTAAATTGCTGAAACATGCACTATTTGTGTATTGACAACCCTTGTTGGCTTCCTCAAGTGGAACGTCAGCGTCCATGGAGAGTAAACTTGTGGTGAGGGATAGTGAACAGTCAGCTCTTAGGTCGTTTCTCATGGCCGGAACACTGAACCCGCACAATTACCGCAGCCTTCTAACATACCATCTTCCACAGATACTAGAAGATGTACCTCTGCAGACTAGGATGAAATTGTGGTACCAATGTGATGGCTGTCCAGCTCATAGTGCACGAAGTACTACAGCATGTCTTCACGAACTGTTTTCAGATCGTTGAATTGGACTCAGACAATCTGTGCCATGGCAGGACAGTTGACGCCTGTAGACGTTTTTCTGCGTGAGAATCTGAAAACGATATCTACAAGGACATACCAACAATACTCGATGTTATGCAACGACCTATTGCTGTAGCCTGCTCTGACATCTCCGCTGGAAATGCTAGCACGCGTACAGCAGTCATTCCTCACCAGACTGAAAGTGTGTATTGACGTTGCTGGTGGTCAATTTGAACACAACCTGTGATGGTCAGTTTTCTCGTTACTGGTCAGAATCCACATAACTAATGTATCCGCTTCTCTTGTCCAGTAGAGTGCGTTACGACAGGTATTGTACGGAGGGCTATTCGAAAAGTAAGGTCCGATCTGTCGCGAAATGGAAACCACTGTGAAAATCTAAATTGTTTTATTTGCAAAAGTTAGCTACATCTACCAGCTACTACTGTACGTAGTTGTAGCTCCAATTCAGACATTTGTCGTAGCGTTCTACCAAATTTTCAATACCCTCGTCATATAAGGACGCCACCTGTCCTTTCTGCCAATTATCTACACTTGTTCAAATGGTTCAAATGGCTCTGAGCACTATGGGACTTAACATCTATGGTCATCAGTCCCCTAGAACTTAGAACTACTTAAACCTAACTAACCTAAGGACATCACACAACACCCAGCCATCACGAGGCAGAGAAAATCCCTGACCCCACCGGGAATCGAACCCGAGAATCTACCCTTGTCTAGATTTCATTGTCTGTGCCAGAACGTTGTCTTCATGGACAGCGGTCCATGTGAGCTGAGATGAAACTCAGAGAGAGTCAACTGCTGGCTCTGTTGTGGGTTATCAAACACTTTCCATCGAAAACGCTGCAGGGGCATCTTCACTGCCCCTGCAGAGTGCCGCCGAGAATTGTCATGCAGAAGGAAATGCATGACAGTTATGTTATGTGGGCTGCATGATATCAGGCTAAACCTCATACCAGGCACTCCATCGGACTTTGCATTCCGAATAGCCCTCATATAAGTGTCCATGTGGAAACTTTCCGAAATATGTCTCGCAAACGGCTAGCACTAGAATCGTACCACAAACACGACTGACATTTTCATTTACCCTACTTTTAGTCTATTAAGGCCAACAGGTATTCGTCCACTTAAAAACAACTTTATGTCTGCACGAGATGTACATTTCTAAGTATTATTAAGATACGTTTATGAGATAACAGTACGAGACTACCAATCCATTCTGCAGAAACCGCACATCAACAGCACTTTTCATCTCCGCAGTATCTGCATTTCAGGTTTTGGGTGATTCACCATGTAGATAGTCGTCTTTCCCTAATTGTCTGCGACTGCAACATGAAAGAAGGCGACTAGTAGTGGTACAGGATAACCTCTGCTACACACTGTGTGGTGGATTGCGGAATATTTATGTAGATTTGGATGTAGAAATGTGGAGCCATGTGCCAAACGCATTGCTTTTCCCTCTAAGCAATTAAGATATTAATGAGATTAGGCAATACGAATTTTGTGTGCCCGGAAAAATTACACATTTTTGAAGACAAATTATTTTGGAAATACGCTCTTTGAAAGTAAGTCGTAGTCCTCATAATGCCATCCGCTCTGAAAGGAATTGGGCAATACGAATTTTGTACATCCTGAAAAATTAAATCATTTTGGAAATACCCTCTTTGAAACTAAGTCGCAGTCCTCATGACAACAGAGTTAGAAAACTGCTGCGGAAGCATAGGGAACTTCACAGCAAACATAAATGTAGCCAAATCCTTGCAGACAAACAAAAATTGCGCGAAATGAAATGTAGTGTGAGGAGGGTTATGCGAGAGGTTTACATTGAATTCGAAAGTAAAGTTCTGTGTACTGACTTGGTAGAAAATCCCAAGAAATTTAGGTCTTATGTCAAAGCGGAAGGTGGATCAAAACAAAATGTCCAGACTCTCTGTGACCAAAATGGTACTGAAACAGAGGATGACAAATTAAAGGCCGAAAGACTAAATTCTTTTTCCAAAGCTGCTTCACAGAGAAAGACTGCACTGTAGTTCCTTCTCTAGATTGTCGCACAGATGACAAAATGGTAGATATCGAAATAGACGACAGAGAGATAGACAAACAATTAAAATCACTCAGAAGAGGAAAGGCCGCTGGACCTGGTTGGATATCAGTTCGATTTTACACACAGTACGCGAAGGAATTTGCCCCCCCCCCCCCCTCTTGCAGCGGTGTACCGTAGGTCTCTCGAAGAGCGTAGCGCTCCAAAGGATTGGAAAAGGGCACAGGTCATCCCCGTTTTCATGAAGGGTCGTCGAACAGATGTGCAGAACTATAGACCTATATCTCTAACGTCGATCAGTTGTAGAATTTTGGAATACGTATTATGTTCGAGTATAATGACTTTTCTGGAGACTAGAAATCTACTCTGTAGGAATCAGCATGGGTTTCGAAAAAGGCGATATCGAAATAGACGACAGAGGGATAGAGAAACAAATCACTCAGAAGAGGAAAGGCCGCTGGACCTGGTGGGATACCACAAGACTCAGAGAGCCTAGACACGGGTTCCCAGGTTCATGCCGTGTTTCTTGACTTCCGCAAGGCGTTCGATACAGTTCCCCACAGTCGTTTAATGAACAAAGTAAGAGCATATGGACTATCAGACCAATTGTGTGATTGGATTGAAGTGTTCCTAGATAACAGAACGCAGCATGTCATTGTCAATGGAGAGAAGTCTTCCGAAGTAAGAGTGATTTCAGGTGTGCCGCAGGGGAGTGTCGTAGGACCGTTGCTATTCAGAAAATACATAAATGACCTTGTGGATAACATCGGAAGTTCACTGTGGCTTTTTGCGGATTATGCTGTGGTATATCGAGAGTTTGTAACAATGAAAAATTGTACTGAAATGTAAGAGGATCTGCAGTGAATTGACGCGTGATGCAGGGAATGGCAATTGAATCTCAATGTAGACAAGTGTAATGTGCTGCGAATACATAGAAAGAAAGATCCCTTATCATTTAGCTACAATATAGCAGGTCAGCAACTAGAATCAGTTAATTCCATAAATTATCTGGTAGTAGGCATTAGGAGTGATTTAAAATGGAATGATCATATGAAGTTGATCGTCGGTAAAGCAGACGCCAGACTGAGATTCATTGGAAGAATCCTAAGGAAATGCAATTCGAAAACAAAGGAAGTAGGTAACAGTACACTTGTTCGCCGACTGCTTGAATACTGCTCAGCAGTGTGGGATCCGTACCAGATAGGGTTGATAGAAGAGATAGAGAAGATCCAACGGAGAACAACGCGCTTCGTTACAGGATCATTTAGTAATCGCGAAAGCGTTACGAAGATGATAGATAAACTCCAGTGGAAGACTCTGCAGGAGAGACGCTCAGTAGCTTGGTACGGGCTTTTGTTGAAGTTTCGAGAACATACCTTCACCGAGGAGTCAAGCAGTATATTACTGCCTCTTACGTATATCTCGCGAAGAGACCATGAGGATAAAATTAGAGAGATTAGAGTCCACACAGAGGCATACCGACAACCCTTCTTTCCACGAACAATACGAGACTGGAATAGAAGGGAGAACCGATAGAGGTACTCTAGGTACCCTCCGCCACACACAGTCAGGAGGCTTGCGGAGTATGGATGTAGATGTAGATGCCATCATCTCTGGATGAAATAATTTTAAGAAAGGCAAGCAGCAGTGCAGTCGCCGTTGCGAGTGGATGAGCTACTTGTCGGCCCCACGCACTACTGGTGCGTGCGGCTCGCCCCGCCTGGTGCGTAAATCGTTCCCCTTTTTGCCTGCCCACTGCCGCTTACTGGGCGCGCCGTTACAAAGTGTGTGGTGGCCGGGGCGCCATTCTTGCCGTGGACGCCACGGTGCCAGGGAGGTGAGATACGGCGCTATCTATCGGCCGGCGGCCGTTTCCGCTGACAGACGCGGCCAGCGCTGCTCCGTCCGCCCCTCCCCCTCCGTCCCCCCCCCTGCCTTTTCCCCTTACCCTCCCACGTACCATTCCAGCTCAACAAGAGGACGAGCGTTTTATGCTCTCGTGAGAAGGAATAGGAAAAATTCTCTTCCCAGAGGGGGCCGCGGTGATCTGTACGAATATTTTATAGCCCCACTCCGAAAGCCTTACCGAATACCAAAATCCCGTTGCGACGGTGCATGCTATTAAATGGTACATTCCTAAGTTGCCATCACGAGCTTTCGTTCTAACTAACCGCGGGGCCTAATTTACTCTATTAATTACAGTGGATTAACTTATAATAACAATGACAACAAAGGAGAACCCGCATTAAACATGTTGTCGTTTTTTGTCTCTTGACTCATTAGTTTTCTGACAGATTTGATACTGCACGCTACGAATTCCTCTCTTATGGCAACCTCTTCAGCTCAGAGTAGCACTCGCAAGTTATGTCCTCAATTATTTGCTGGAAGTATTCAAATCTCTGTCTCCCTATACAGTTTTTGCCCCCTATATGTCCCTTTAGTACCATGGAAGTCATTACTTGATGTCCTAACAGATGTCCTATCGTCTTATCCCTTTTCCGTGTCAGTATCTTCCACTTGTTCCTTTCCCCCTCCGATTCTGCTCAGAACCTCATTCCTTACCTTCTCAGTCCACGCAATTTTCAGCATTCGTTTGTAGCGCCACACCTCAAATTCTTTGATTTTCCCTGTCCATGTCCCACTACCATACAATGCTGTGCTCCAAACATCATTTTCAGATATTTCTTTCTCAAAATAAGAACTATGATTGATATTGATAGTCTTCTCTTGACCAGGCACGCAATATTTGCCAGTGCCAGTCTGCTTCTGATGTCCTCCTTGCTCCGTTCGTCATTGGTTATTTTGCTGCCTAGGTAGTAGATCCCTTAAATTCATCTACTTGGTGATCATCGTTCGTGATGTTAAGTTTCTCGCTGTTCTCATTTCTGCTACTTGTCGTTACTTTTGTCTTTGTTCTATTGACTTTCAATCCATAGTTTATGCATGTCTCGTTATTCCAAAAATCGTGCCATAGACGTAGGATAAAGAATTATCATGTAATGTGACAAAAAGTGTAAATATAAAAGGAAACAAACAAAACTATTGTCTCATTCTTGTTTTTTGTAGCTTTATAATTCTTATTTCAAAGTTTAGAATGTCAATCTGGAATCATAATGAGAAATTTTGCGTATACAGCGTACGTTATTATAACCACACAAAAAGACTTAAGAATTTAATCAGCCAAATAACAGGCCGAATTGAAGTAGTGTTCGTTCTCTGATGGTTCCGCACTATCTTAATTATATACATAATTAAAATTCCAGTTTCAAAACGCTGTATAAAGAGAACCACTGCTTAGAATTACGTAACACTGGAACAGCGTATTATTGCCGCATGGGGAAACATGGATAAAGAAAATGAGAATTTTGCAATGGATAGCATTTTGATGTAAATGGTGTCAGCTTAGAGTTGCGCTCTAGTAAAACTACTGTTCGATAGTTTTCATAAACCGCATAAATGACGTAGTAAGAGGTAGGATTACAGGTAGTTTTGGTAGCATAGGGAGGGAAAGAAACATAGATGAATGTGTGAGACTGAAACTGCCAGCCGACCATTTCGATTTGTCTTTTAGTTTGTTTAGTTATTAGTTTTAGATATAATTGAACCGCACATCATTCAGTGTTAGTCCATTAAGTATTTTATATCATTACAGAATATAAACTGTACCTTACAAGTATTAAAAATTAGTTGATAGTGTAACTTCTGAGCTATTATGTTTCACCTTTTTGCTGGGGAAATTGTGTTTTCTAGCACTATATGATAAATACGAGGGTTCCTGTTCATTTTTGGAATACAGCCTATGACCAGCTTAGAGACAGAAGTGATGACACTTTTTGCAGGACCTGACCATCATTTTGCAGGACAATTTCTCAAGCACGGACAGTGCAAGCCGTTACTGATTTGTGTGACTGATGGGGCTGCTATACCACCTACTGCACCCCCTGAGTTACGCCCTCGTGAGTTCAACTCGATTTGTAAACTGAAGTGACCACTTCACGGCATTCGCTTCATAACTGCTACAAATTCTTCGGGTAATAGACCGCGCCGCTCCAACTCTCAACACAACAGGCACTGATAACAGTATCCTACGAGTTCCACATCTCTGGCAACGGGTTACACATAATGCTGGTGACTACTTTGAAGGTCAGTAAAACTTAGGAACACGTATCTATTTTCTATAAGCTGTAAATAATAGTTGCCACTATTAAAGTTCCAACTCTCGTATCTATTGATTTCTATATTTTTACTGCAACAGAACTCTGTTTCATATTAAAAATAAACAATTTTCGCATAGAACCTGATTTAAACACTGACAATTTCATTTTGCTATAAATACTGTATATTTTTAAATAAAGATAACAGGATAACTCTGAAGGCCAATGTGTTCCGTAGGTTATGTGGTCCTTTATACATCCTCACTCAATTCTCGACTGTTTACCGCTTCTGGTTTTTAGGGGAATCTGGTAATGCACTCATGGCATACACAAGGACAGCGACCGTTATGAGCAACGCCCAATACATATGCAACACACCTAATGTACAGGCAACGTGAGTATGACCTCAACTGAGCAAAACTGCTAGCAAAACAACCGTATTCTACGCCTAATTACGATAATCTATGGTAGACTGCGGTAGTTTTACAACTCTATGTCGGCTACAAATAACTTATTAATCGCAGTACGATGTCTATGGTTTGAATTGCGCATTATGTCGTCCATACTGCTTAATATTCACGACAAGACGACTTCAGCAGTCAACAGTTGTGGCACTGTCAGCTAGAAAAATCCATTCACCACAGCAAATTCGTACCACCAACGGATGGGAAAAATCATTTTTTAATGACACTAATGTCAATAACCGCATTAAAAGGCAACATGACAGCGGTTTTTAATTGTTCTGAGGCCAAAAGTGGCAAAAAAGCTACATCCGTTTCTAAGTGTCGTGAGACTGGTGCCAGACATGTTCAGTATGCTGTCCGCCGTTTTCTGCCACGAGGTGAAATCGAGAAACAGTATCTTCCACAACAGATAGAAGTGTCTCGAAGAACACGTTCAGAATACGTTGCTCAATGCGTGACTTCAGTTCAGCGATGTTCTTAATTGGAGCACTGAACGCAACTTCTTTCAGACAACTCCACAGCCAGCAGCAACACGGATTAAGATCAGATGATCTCTACGCCCAGGCTGTAGGGAAATGACGGCTGATAATTCCAGCATTTCCGAAATGTCTCTGCAGCAGTCATTTCATTGGCTGTGCAATATGCAGAGGAGCACCATCTTGCATAAAAATGATCCTACACACACATCCACGCCGTTGAAGGATAGGAATGACATTCGAGCTTAAAAGCTTCACTAATGACGATATGGGTAACGGCCAGCAGAACTCATCTCCTTGAAAAATTACGGCCGTCAACCCGCACCACAGAGTCACCTTATCAGAATGGAGTGGTACCGGTTGATGTGCGAGCGGATTTTCCGTTGCCCATCTTCCACAGTTCTGCGTATTGACATATCCTTGGAGAAGAAATGGGCCATTCATTGTCCATTCACCCTCCAGCAAGAACTTCCAGAGTGAACATTTCACTGGCTGGCAGGTCAACAGGAAGCTGATTTTGTATGGAAAGCAATGCTAAATGTTCTGTAGGATTTTACGCACTGCTCTCGCAGCCATGTCTAACGTTCGGGCAATTAACCATGCACTGCGTGTTTGCACTCCACCGCTCGACGTTTTCTGCAATGTTGTGGCCATATCTACGAACTTCTGATCAATTTTTTACCTTCCTCTTCCACATTTTACTTAAAAAAGAACCTGTCTTTTCGAATTCTGCAATCATTTTCTGCAGACTCTAGGCCGACATCGGACCAATACCTTTTCTCATACCCTTGGGCCTATGGAAATACCGCGGGGCTACTGGTGCACAGTCACCGCTCCTGTAAAAGAGCCCTACCAACAGCTTGAGATCCTTCATGGAGACAGGCAAGTTGGACGTCTCGCATGCAAACTGAGGAACAGCCGTGTGCAGCGCTACAGTTGATGTTCACATTCGTATGCTTAGAGCGAGAGCTATTGGTCAGATTTTTGTTTTTGTTTTGGCCCATGACGTTTCCCCCTACTTCAATAATATGCTGTTCAAATTAGACGTTATTCTGAGCACCAGTTCTGTTTCTATAGCGTTTTGAAACTGGAACTCTACTTACAGACGCTTCATATATAGGTAATTCATACATCCAGAAAAACGAGACAGTCGATGGTATTGCCTGTCATCGATATCGATACTGCGAAGATATAAATCACAGGAATTCCAAGACTTTTCGAGAATGTTTTAAATTAACGTTTAAATTTTTTGAGTAATTTCGCATTTGCTATTCTAATAGAGCATACCAACGACAGAAGATAGTATAGACTCCGTCTTATCCTTTTCGTAGTCAAAGCTGACGGTTTTGATGTTTGTCTGCGATTTCATTCAACCACTTAGTATATTAATAACCATCACCTTTAGGATATTTAATTTATCTGCTGAACTGATTATTTGAACAACATGAAATTTGTTTAATGAGCATCTCTATATACGTACGTTTTTGTAGGCGATGTTCTCCTTGGACGTATCGCAGTAGCGACGCCAGTTATGAACATAACGGGATTGAGCGAACTGTTTCAGAGTCGTTTCCGGCAGCAACCTGCCTTTCCCTCTCACGACACATCATAAGTTCCCACTTCAAGACGTTATGGGCAATATTTTTTGTCACTTGACACTGTTGTCATCTCTGGCAGTGATTTGTTATTTTAAATAATGCCACGTCGCACTGTGGTTCAGAATCCACCGTAAGCAGGTTTTCTCTACAAATGTTTGGGTAGTAGGTCTTTTCAAAGGATGGAGGAAAGCAAGAGCATATCAGTTCCAATAGTACCATATCTAGCACAGTAGTGTAGTGTTCCGACATATCTTCAACTTGATGGCTTTACTCACCTTTTCGTGATGGTCTAAATTTGAAATTGTAGTACTAACACCAGTATTATACTAAATCGACGCATACGAAGTTTCAAACATATTTTGTTTATTCTTAGAATTTTGGTAAACTTTATTCTGTTCGCATCTGTGGGATTGTGGTAAAATTATTCTGTTAGCAGCTACAACATATGTATGTTTCTACAACTGTTCTGATGTCCTTGGAGAAGAGAGCACTTGCAGCAGTGAACTTCTCTGAATGTTAATCCGTCTTCACCCCGGAGTGCATCACTTCGATGTTTTTTACCTTCCCAAGTTTTCTACCTTTAACATTCAATACTTCTTTTCATTAACTGTGTGACATTTCTGAACCATCCTGATTACTTCTATTCTAGTATTGCTAATTAATGCTATATCATAGACGTATGGGAACTTAATACATTTACAATCTTCAGTGGGATTCATCGGGGTCATATGTAGGCAAAATAATACACATGAGATGGCATCCCCTTGTACACTTCCAGTGTTTCTTTCTTGGTGTCATTTACTGCCATACAGTTTCTCCCATATACGTTATAACCAATATGATTAATTTGGAGTGTATTTTAATTTTTCTCATGATGTTTAGTAGGGTTTTATCTCATAGGGTTCCTTTAAATCTCCAAACATTTGACGTCGACGCTGGACATCTGTGTTCCATTCGTACGTCTTATACGTTTCTTGTTTCAGAGGGAACAGTTGACTTAGAAATGAACTGGTTCTGCAGAAGTAGCTTTCGTAGGCGCCATTTAGTTATGGGGAACAATATATTTACAACACGAATTAATTTTTAAGTACCATCAAATAATGCCAATATTCTGTAATTATTTTGTATTAGATAATCCTAATGCGAACGTCGTTGAAAATGAATCGCTATTGCTCACTTTATAAAGGCTAGGTATTACAGAAAAGAATGTCTCACTCTGAAGCGAATTATACAGAGTGTAACTTTTAGGTTACCGCCAGTCTTTTAAGTAGTCTTTTAAGTAGTGAACGTGGGTCCCGGGATGTTTTATTTCCGTGATAGAACTCATTCTCTACAACTGTGTATCAAATATCGGTGATAAGTAACGCATGCGAACAGCATGAACTTGCATAGCACATGCAGTTACTTTCTGAATGAATCAGCTCGTCATCGTCTTATGTCTCGGATGCGGCAAAGTCCCGTTGAAGTACTGCATATGATTTCACAACATTTCAAAGAGATTTTCTACTCGGACTGCGGAATATGCAGCTGAAACAGATTATAAAAGACAATAGTAATAAACTAGACAAAAAAGTAACGAGATTAAATGGCTATAGCATAGAAAAATATATAGCACGTGCCATACTAATTGACAAACTGTTGCGGAGAGAGCGGTTCCTCGCCTTAACGTAGGCAACAAGACAAATTCATAAGAGTTATCGGAACGTATACAGCAGAATGAGAGTGAAGACTTACGTCTTTCTCAATACAGAAACGTCTTTAGAAGACAAGGTAGCAACTAGTGTATTACGAGGGTAAGTGACAGGACAGATAATCTTCACTGTATATGTCACACGTCAGCAAAAGTTTTGCATAACAACTTTATTTCGCAATTCGTAGCGCAGGAAACAAAAATTCACTGTGCATCATGCGTATATATTCATTCTCAACGTGTCCAGAGCACAAAAAATAAATAAATAAATAAATCGTGTGTTTCCCATACGACAGACACGGGAGACGGAGGCGAATTCACATCACAGCAAGCGGCCGGCCGAAGTGGCCGTGCGGTTAAAGGCGCTGCAGTCTGGAACCTCAAGACCGCTACGGTCGCAGGTTCGAATCCTGCCTCGGGCATGGATGTTTGTGACGTCCTTAGGTTAGTTAGGTTTAACTAGTTCTAAGTTCTAGGGGACTAATGACCTCAGCAGTTGAGTCCCATAGTGCTCAGAGCCATTTGAACCATTTGAACCATTTCACAGCAAGCGCGCAATGTCAACATGTATTGGAACGTTCCCTTTCTCGGACGTACGCTCGAATCCATTGTGGCATGTCACTTGGTCTAAAGTGTCCCATTGGTCAATGGCGATTATGTGTTAAGACGAGCAAAATACATGGTCGTGGTCCAAATCCAAAGGCAGTTTGTTTCAATCGAAAGGCAGTTTGTTTCAATCGATCTCACACATGTTCCATTGAGTTAATGTCCGGGAAACAGGCAAACCACTCCATTAGCCTCAACACCCACGAGAGGTGAACGGTGGCCCCGTGTAACGCCAGTCCAGAACATCATTCCGCTACCGTCTTGTTACACTTTTGGGATGCAGTGTTTGGGGCACTCGATATTACCAGGTGGTTTCCAACCATGTTGTCTACAGCCGGCCGAAGTGGCCGTGCGGTTAAAGGCGCTGCAGTCTGGAACCGCAAGACCGCTACGGTCGCAGGTTCGAATCCTGCCTCGGGCATGGATGTTTGTGACGTCCTTAGGTTAGTTAGGTTTAACTAGTTCTAAGTTCTAGGGGACTAATGACCTCAGCAGTTGAGTCCCATAGTGCTCAGAGCCATTTGAACCATTTGAACCATTTCACAGCAAGCGCGCAATGTCAACATGTATTGGAACGTTCCCTTTCTCGGACGTACGCTCGAATCCATTGTGGCATGTCACTTGGTCTAAAGTGTCCCATTGGTCAATGGCGATTATGTGTTAAGACGAGCAAAATACATGGTCGTGGTCCAAATCCAAAGGCAGTTTGTTTCAATCGAAAGGCAGTTTGTTTCAATCGATCTCACACATGTTCCATTGAGTTAATGTCCGGGAAACAGGCAAACCACTTCATTAGCCTCAACACCCACGAGAGGTGAACGGTGGCCCCGTGTAACGCCAGTCCAGAACATCATTCCGCTACCGTCTTGTTACACTTTTGGGATGCAGTGTTTGGGGCACTCGATATTACCAGGTGGTTTCCAACCATGTTGTCTACAGCCGGCCGAAGTGGCCGTGCGGTTAAAGGCGCTGCAGTCTGGAACCGCAAGACCGCTACGGTCGCAGGTTCGAATCCTGACTCGGGCATGGATGTTTGTGATGTCCTTAGGTTAGTTAGGTTTAACTAGTTCTAAGTTCTAGGGGACTAATGACCTCAGCAGTTGAGTCCCATAGTGCTCAGAGCCATTTGAACCAACCATGTTGTCTACGAATATGAGAATACCAACAGATCCGAGTTTCATCCATAAGCAACACCCGACGTCAATCCTGGGACGTCCATCGGCATGATTTCTTGGGCACGTGTAACGGAGTCCACGGTGTTGTGGTGTACGATGTGTTGCTAACCCTGGGACTCGGGAATGGAGATTCGCATCATACAGTCGTTCTCTTAACAGTCTGATACGGTACTTGACGTCTTGTAGCCTCTTCGAAAGCCGAGTTCAGTTCTGGAAAACCGAGCTCACGATTCCTTAAGCTCAAAGACCGTAAATATCGAACGTCATGAGCACGTGTCGAAGGTGGTGATCTGTGCGGTGTAAGACCTCAACAAAATATGCCATCTGCACCATGTTCTGGTGCACAAGTCGAGCAGCTTCCCTGGCTGACAAGACTTCTTCGCGTAACATCATGTTGCGGATCCATTCACTGGTCGCAAACATTTTTCGTGGTATGATGGGTGTTCACTATGTTGGTCTCAAACCGGTTTCTAGTGGTGATTTACTTCATCTGAAATGCTGCAAACCGTTAGTGTGTGGCGTTCTACCAATACGTACCGACCATGATCCCTGTATGTTTACAAACATCGTCAGGGGTGGTCTCCCTATCGGTGCAAGAACATCCACGTTATCAACACACCTGCATGATATATTGGGGTGATGCAGAACTATTGTTGATGTGTGTATAAACGACCTGATAGACAACTGTTTCAGCTCTCGAACGCTGTTCACAGGCTAAACAGACGTATAATATGAGATCACATTGGTACTAAACTGTAGGAGACTTGAAGGCTTTCACTGCGTAATGACGATTAGTTGACGCTTAACACAGATGTATGTAATTAACTCTGGATTAATAAACAGAAAGGTGGCTCGGAATCAGTTACTGAAATTAGTAATGTAGAGCGATTTAAGGTGCAACAGTCACATAAATCTAGTCATGGGCAGTGAAAATGCCAGTTTGAGATTTTGAAAAATATGCCTTAGAAAGTGATTGCTCTCATAAAGAAGAGTCTTTACGCAAAACTTGATCGGCCATGTCTTGAGAACTGTTCATCGGTATGGAATCCTTACTAAGTTTGATTAACTAATGAGATCCAGAAGATTGAAACAAAAGCTGCGCTTTTTTTTAACCGATTTGTTAAGCACTTGCGAGAGCATCACAAATGTGATCGACAGATTACCATGGGGACAACTCTAAGGAAGGCTGTGTCCATCGCAGAGTGCTTTACACCCGAAATACTGAGAATCTATGGCTAATGTGAATCAGTAAGTGCACAACTATTGCTCTGTTTGCAACTAGCATGTAACTTAGGACACTGTGATGCGTTCTCATCTTAGTAGATTGTGAACCACGCCACGAATATACAGGATGTAAAGTATGGGTGAAACAAAGATAGCCTGGATAGTATTTCATACACCTTGAAGTAGGCTACACAGCTTACACCATCTAAATGTTCGGCTGATGATGTAAGTTGGTTTGCCTGTGTTAAGTTGTAAGAAATACGCGGTTTAGGTACAGTAATGTGACGAACTTTCAAAAGCCTCTATATTCACCTTGTGCAACCCGAACGTGCATGAAACGAGTCAGTGAGGTATTAGAAGGTACTAACAGACATGTGGACTGATGCCGACCCCAATGCCGTGACCAGCTGCACTAGGTTCCTCTGTTGAGTATCCATGGCAGGAATAGCCCGATCGAGGTGGTCCCACATATTCGCGACGGGGTTTAAATCTGGGGGATTTGGGGATCAGGCAGGTACCATGAACTCATCCTGGTGCTCTTTGAACTACGCACGTACACTACGAAATGCGTGACACATTGCATTGTCCTGCTCGTAAATGCCATCGTGTTGACGAAAAGCCAGCTGCATTTACGAGTGGACATGGTCCCCAAGTATAGGTGCATAGCTGTGTTGATGTATTGTGCATTTCAGGATGACTAGGTCACTCAGGAAGTACCATGAAAACATTCTCCAAACCATAACGCTTCCTCCTCCGGCCTGGACCTTTCCGACTATTGTTGCAAGGTGTTTGATTTGAGACGTTTCACTTCGATGGATATAAAATGTGATTCACCTGAAAAGATCACCTGTCGCCACTCATTGGACGTCCAGTCGTGGTACTGGCGAGCACATTCCAGCATTCGTCACCAGTGAACAACAGTCATCATTGGTGGACGACCCATACGCAACAACTTTCGCAGAACGGTCGTTGAAGAGGCATTGTTAGTAGCCTCTAGGTTAATCTGGGCGGTCAGTTCGTCCGTACCATCTCCACTGCAGTCATTCACCGCTTGTCATCCATGGCCTGTGGAGCACCACAGCAGTGTGTACTTTAAACACGGCGGCACACGAACAGTTTAAAGATATGGGCGTTGCGGATATGTTTCCACCCTTGACCCAAAATCCAATTATCATTCATCTACATCTACGTGTCTACTCTGCTATTCACAGTAAAGTGCCTGGCAGACGGTTCAATGAACCACCTCCATGCTGTCTCTCTACCGTGCCACTCTCGAACGGCACACGGGAAAAACGAGCACTTAAATTTTTCCGTGCGAGCCCTGATTTCTCTGATTTTATCGTGATGATCATTTCTCCCTACGTAGGTGGGTGCCAACAGAATGTTTTGGCAATCGGAGGAGAAAACTGGTGATTGAAATTTCATGAGAAGATCCCGTCGCAACGAAAAATGCCTTTGTTTTAATGATTGCCCCTCCAATTCACGTATCATGTCTGTGACACTATCTCCCTTATTTCGAGATAATACAAAATGAGCTGTCCTTCTTTACACTTTTTCGATGTCATCCGTCAGTCCCACCTGATGTGGATCCCACACCGCACAGCAATACTCCAGAATCTCTTTTAGAATCTGATAAACAGCTCCGTTTCCTCATCACTACACCGACTGGACTGTTTTCCGCGTCCATTCGACACGCTTTATATACCCTCCAGTGGTAGTGCAGCCACCTGTCGTGTATTAGTGGTTATTGCGTGTTACGTCGAAGACAGGTGGTGGTCACGTTAATGTTACTGGATGTGTTTCATCCGGTACCGTTGTATGAGCTCCTGTCGAATGAAAACGACGCAGATGGTAAAATGTAAGTCAGCAGTTTATTATTTTAAAAATAATCGACGTAACTGTTAATACATTTATACTACCGTGAGACAAGATGGTCAACGTCTTCAAGGATGAATGTTTGCTGTTGCCTACGGGGCCATCGCTGCACCTAAGTGTGCTTCTCTTCGCCTGAAGCAAATTGATGTATCTCTTCAGGGCTTCAAATTTGTGGAACTCGCGTGGGGAGAGATCGGAACTTCGTGAAAGATGTGTAAGGGCGTGCCAGACCCGCGCAAGTGTTGTGGAAATTTACGTTTGCCTTCAAGGGACCGCTGCTCATTGACTTCGTGGAACACGGAGCAATGGCGGTACGTGGACACTTCGCAAAATTTGAAGCACTTTTTTTTTTAATTTTTTTTTTTGTCATCAGTCTACTGACTGGTTTCATGCTGCCCGGCACGAATTCCTTTCCTGTGCTAACCTCTTCATCTCAGAGTAGCACTTGCAACCTACGTCCTCAATTATTTGCTTGACGTATTCCAATCTCGGCCTTCCTCTACAGTTTTTGCCCTCTACACCTCCCTCTAGTACCATGGAAGTCATTCCCTCATGTCTTAGCAGATGTCCTATCAACCTGTCCCTTCTCCTTATCAGTGTTTTCCACATATTCCTTTCCTCTCCGATTCTGCGTAGAACCTCCTCATTCCTTACCTTATCAGTCCACCTAATTTTCAACATTCGTCTATAGCACCACATCTCAAATGCTTCGGTTCTCTTCTGTTCCGGTTTTCCCACAGTCCATGTTTCACTACCATACAATGCTGTACTCCAGACGTACATCCTCAGAAATTTCTTCCTCAAATTAAGGCCGGTATTTGATATTAGTAGACTTCTCTTGGCCAGAAATGCCTTTTTTGCTATAGCGAGTCTGCTTTTGATGTCCTCCTTGCTCCGTCCGTCATTGGTTATTTTACTGCCTAGGTAGCAGAATTCCTTAACTTCATTGACTTCGTGACCATCAATCCCGATGGACTAAAAACCCCGGAATGTTGCGGTACGGCATCATTCTGTTGGAGGGTAATGCTCGCATTCATGTTGCCAAGATTGTTTCGAGTACGCTGCAGAAGATTCGCTGGGAAAGCCTTACACATCCTCCATTAAGCCTTGATCCGTCCCCGTACAATTTCCATATTTTCGCTGTCCTTCTTGGCCGTCGATTTGCTTCAGAAGAAGAAGTGCACACCTGTGTACAATTATTGGTCGGTAGGCTACCTTAAATACTTTTTCATGAAGGAAATGGCCGTCTTGTCTCACAGAGCCACAAGTCTCTTGACAGTTACGGTGATTACTTTTGAAGTAATAAGCACTTTACCACACTTTTTACCAATCGTCTCGTTTTCATTTGACAGCACCTTATATTTTGCCCTACCTGTAGTTTGGGATATCGCCTAGAATGTTAAACAAGGCTCAAAAACTATAATTACTGTAGCCTTCAATATTTTTATATGTGCAGTGTGTTTGGTGGCTGTTTGTTCTTGAATCTTGGCTTGGATGCTTTTCGTCGTAATCTTATTTGCTCAGACAACTAAACCTAAGTTTTTTGCTATGTTTCGCTTATGTGACTAAAATAGCTGCAGAAGACAATTCATGGTGGATTACGCGATATGCTTATTTAAAACATTTATAATTTTACATTCTGTGAAGCTACAAATAATTGTTGTTCTTTTTAATAACAACAGCTGTAGAAGCTTGAGTAGAATTACTCTTTAGCCTGTGTTAACTTTGATATTTGTGAAATTAATAAACATTTAACTATTTCACCTATTTTATCTATGAACCGCAGACAACCACTCCCCTGGTCCTTTCAAGCTACATTCTTTTGTGGAGATGTGTTTCGTCTATGGAACTAAACGAAAGTCAGTTTTCTTCGTCCTATGCGTTTCGCTTCTTTTACTTCTGAAGCATCTTCAGTGGCCTGTAATAAATGTTTCTTTCTTATTAAATAATAAATGTATTCAGTAATAGTTACAGTACTTTATATTTTGTAATGTTTTTCTGTTGTTCTTCAGATTGAAAACAACATTTGTAGAACAAATTTCGTGTGGTTAAATTATCGTTTTGTGTTAATTATATTTCCGGTGTTGTTAGTCCGTTTGTCTGGCCCTGGAGGTAGCCACTAAATCCGAAACACAACCACTGTATATAACTAATGAATTTTCATTATCCCCTTCCTTTCCCTTCTCTCTGTCTCTGTCACTCTGTCCCTTCGCCCCTCCCCCCCCCCCCACACACACACACACGCACACGCACACACAAAACAAATGAAATATATCAAACTAGATTCAAAACGCAAACTAAAGACAAAATATAAACACCCAGAGACAAAAGTGCAAGTGATGTGTTGGCAACAAGAAAATTGTGACCGAATGCACACATCTCCAGGACCGCACGTATGGACTAACAACACTGGAAATCGTGATTATCACCAAACAGTAGTTTAACCTCAAGAAATTTGTGTTATGAAAATAGTTTACAATCTGAAAAACAAGAAGAAAAACGTCGTAGAACATAGCTTAATGACATATTGTAACTATAACGTGATACATTTATCATGTGTATAAAAAGTAACAGCCGCTCGGCGTAGCCGCGTTGTATTGGGCGTCTTGTCACGGTTCGCGAGGCTACCCCCGTCCGAGGATCGAGTCCTCCCTCGGGCAAGGGTGTGTGTGTTGTCCTTAGCGTAAGTTAGTTTTAGTTAGCTGAAGTGTAAGCTTAGCGACCGATGACCTCAGCAGTTTGCTCCCATAAGACCTTAAGACAAATTTTCAATTTTCCAAAAAGAAACAAGTGTTACAGCCACAGCTTCATAAATAAAGGAAGCGAAACGCGTTTGGCCAAAAACAAACCGCCTTTCATTTAGTTGCATAAAAGGAAGATACCTTCATGAATTTTGAAGCAACTAAGGGATGACGAGAAACGAAAAAAATGACGATACATTGAGTGAAGAAGGAGATAAATTGTAGCGTATACGGTGGATACCGTCAGTCTTTCTTCGCGAGGGAAATACGAAAAAGTCATTAAATTGGAAGGACCGTGATTACATTGATTGAATTTTTCTTCTATTGCTTACGTGATGATAAGGGCTGAGGTTCTGTGCTTCGCAGCTTTTATTTAAAGATAAATATAAATCGCAGCTTAAAACAGTCCCATGTTCATGATTGCTCAGCAACTGTCATCTAAGTGCTGACAGAAGCTTATAAACAACATTCAGTATAGAAGACAACACATGATAAATGAACACCTTAATATTTCCCTGAGATCGCTGTTTTCTGTCATTTTATTACGATGATCATTTCTTCCCCTGTAGGTAAAAGACAAGAAAATATTTTCGATTTCGGAGGAGTAAAATGGCAATAAAAATTTCTGAAAATATCATGCCGTATCGGAAAAGCCTCAGTTTCAATGATTGCCAGCCCAACTCCCTTATCATAACCTTTACATTTTTTCCCTTATTTTGTTATAACAGGAACGAGCTGCCCTTCTCTGAAGGGCTACTGCGCAGCAGTAGTTCAGAAGAGGACGGGCAAGAGTGGAGTAAGCAGTCCGATTAATAGAACTGTGGCATCTATCAAGTTTAGTGCCAGTACAAAGCAGCCTTTTGTTCTCCTTCCTCACAACATTTTATACGTCCTGGTTTCAATTTAATTTGTTCATAATTATAATTACTCGATACATACTGGTAAAGGAATCGAGAACTTTTAAGTTTGTGTCATTTATCGTGTAACCAAAAATGTTACGGAACTTTTTTAGTGGTCATGTGGAGGGCCTCACACTTTTTATTATAAGAAGCACCCACGCCGAAAGCCATACGGAGGCTTGTGATGTGCACATTTTAGTGTATATTTTTTCATGGTTTTTGAAATGCTGCAGTATTTGCGTGAAAGATAAATATCTTTGTGTGTGTCAGAACAGCCCGTTGTATATGAAATTAATACTGCAAGTACAGAGTTTCATGTATTACTGTATTAAAAAAAATTAACAACAATAAAATACCGATAATGTGATTGGTCGTAATTGGAAATTGGGCACAGAATATCGTCTTCCGTGGATAAAACAAAATCAGCAAGTATTTGTGTGTTTTGAGCGCAGTAGTGAAAGATTCGCAAGCAAAATACGGACAGAGAGACAGGAAGTTCAGATTTTCTGTTCGTATGCACATTTTCTGGATGAGTACACATTTCTGCGTTGGACACTAGGGCGTCTATGAGTGCAATTTACCAGAAGTTGCAGTGGCACTGCCCGTTTGTGTGTACCATCATCAGCGCAACTCACACCGTCTCTTCCACCTTGCACCACGGATAAATTTCTGTTTAGAACTTTGCCGGGTCGTTTCTTTCAAGAGTTCCGCTGAAGAAATAAGAGGGGGAAATAAATCGCTTTATTTCTCCATTGGTGTAGAACGCAGGCCAGTTCCTAAATCTCCGCCGTCCTCGTACCATCCATTTCCCCTCCAGCACTGCAATAGCGACCCAGATTTAAAAAGGATGAAGATGAGGTCCTGGCTTGGAAGGGCTCCAGCAATTGGCAGTGAAGGAGGGCAACGGGCGGACGCTGGCGGCAAGCAGTGCGAGGCACGAGGTGAAAGAGGGGCTGTTTTCTGGTGGCTGCGCTGCGGAGTCGCCGACCTTTGGAGACTTCTGCTGAGAACCAGCGGCGCAGCTCACGGGAGAGCACCTGACAACGTTAGCCACAGAATTCTGAGAAATCTGAGTGTGTATCTTTTGTCGACGGCGCTGAACTACGTTTAAACCATTGAGCACATGGCGGAAGCGTAACGTTCGAATTACGACACCGAATGTGTTCTCACCTCAGGAACCGGAAAGGTAAGCGAGGGGAGGTAACTGCGTCAGTTCTTCGAAATAAATTTGTCTTTTAGTGTCTGTGCTGTATCAAGACTCTCTGCGGTGTATTGTGGCTCTGAGCGCTTTGGGACTTAACTTCTGTGGTCATCAGTCCGCTAGAACTTGGAACTACTTAAACCTAACCAACCTATGGACATCACATACATCCATGCCCGAGGCAGGATTCGAACCTGCGACCGTAACGGTCGTGCGGTTCCAGACTGAAGCGCCTAGAACCACTCGGTCACTGAACCGCTCGCTGAAACACTGTAGATAGTGACATTGGATCCTCTATGGAGCTGTACAACACGTGTGACTAGTTTATGTCCTACTCTGCAGTATCGGTTTCTTCTTTTCATTCCACACTCATCTACCTCAAGTAAGGCATTACTCTTCAGAAGTCAAACTATCAATTGTCGAACTGTCACTACTTGCTGTTTCACATTATTGAGCCACGAAATCCTGTTATTTAGGCAGTTATTATTATTTTGTTATTTCAGCTTCATTCCACAAGATTACAAAAATTATGATAAAAAATATGTACTACAAATCGCCAAACACACAAGAATTCCCTTGTACAAATACTGGCATTCGGTTCCAGAGGAAAATGTTATCGACTTCTCGGAATCTAACTCTGTATTGTCCTTAAAATAATATTTTCATTGCGAAAATAAAAACCACCCGACAGCCCACTAGATAATATGTTGTGTGAACCAACTGGCAATGAGTGGCTCCAGTATGTCCATATACTGAATTAAAGCGCACAACGTCCTGTCTCGGTCGCTAGCGAAACGTTGACGTAAGTCCAGAAAGCTGTATACATGTTCCAGCGGAGTATACATGGTGGTCAGAAAGAGTTTTAATGACTTGTAAGGTGTTATTTCTTACACAAATAGTGTCACAATACTTTTGACCTATTTCACCCCCCCCCCATCCCCACCCCCCCACACACACACACACACACTCACGCACAGAATAGCGGTAATTATTTCTGCGAACATTGTTGTTGTTGTTGTTGTTGTGGTCTTCTGTCCTCAGACTGGTTTGACGCAGCTCTTCATGCTACTCTATCCTGTGCAAGCTTCTTCATCTCCCAATACGTACTGCAACCTACGTCCTTCTGAATCTGTTTAGTGTATTCATCTCTTGGTCTCACTCTACGATTTTTACCCTCCACGCTGCCCTCCAATACTAAATTGGTGATCCATTGATGCCTCAGAACATGTCCTACCAACCGATCCCTTCTTCTTGTCAAGTTGTGCCACAACTCCTCTTCTCCCCAATCCTGTCCAATACCTCCTCATTAGTTATGTGATCTACCCATTTAATCTTCAGCATTCTTCTGTAGCACCACATTTCGAAAGCTTCTATTCTCTTCTTGTGCAAACTAATTATCGTCCATGTTAAACTTCCATACATGGCTACACTCCATACAAATACTTTCAGAAACGACTTCCTGACACTTAAATCTATACTCGATGTCAACAAATTTATCATCTTCAGAAACGCTTTTCTTGCAATTGCCAGTCTACATTTTATATCCTTTCAACTACGACCATCATCAGTTATATTGCTCCCCAAATAACAAAACTCCTTTACTAATTTAAGTGTCTCATTTCCTAATCTAATCCCCTTAGCATCACCCGACTTAATTCGACTACATTCCATTATCCTCGTTTTGCTTTTGTTGATGTTCATCTTGTATCCTCCCTTCAAGACACTGTCCAATCCGTTCAACTGCTCTTCCAAGTCCTTTGCTGTCTCTGACAGAATTACAATGTCATCGGCAAACCTTAAAGTTTTTATTTCTTGTCCACGGATTTTAATACCTACGCCGAATTTTTCTTTTGTTTCCTTTACTGCTTGATCAATATACAGATTGAAAAACATCGGGGAGAGGCTACAACCCTGTATCACTCCCTTCCCAACCACTGCTTCCCTTTCATGCCCCTCGACTCTTATAACTGCCATCTGCTTTCTGTACAAATTGTAAATAGCCTTTCGCTCCCTGTAGTTTACCCCTGCCAATTTCAGAATTTGAAAGAGAGTATTCCAGTCAACATTGTCAAAAGCTTTCTCCAAGTTTACAAATGCTAGAAATGTAGGTTTGCCTTTCCTTAATCTAGCTTCTAAGTTAAGTCGTAGGGTCAGTACTGCCTCACGTGTTCCCATATTTCTGCGGTATCCAAACTGATCTTTCCCGAGGTCGGCTTCAACCAGTTTTTCCATTCGTCTGTAAACAATTCGCGTTAGTATTTTGCAGCCGTGGCTTATTATACTGATACTTCGGTAATTTTCACATGTGTCAACAACTGCTTTCTTTGGGATTGGAATTATTATATTCTTCTTGAAGTCTGAGGGTATTTCGCCTGTCTCATACATTTTGCTCACCAGATGGTAGAGTTTTGTCAGGACTGGCTCTCCCAAGGCTGTCAGTAGTTCTAATGGAATGTTGTCTACTCCTGGGGCCTTGTTTCGACTTTGGTCTTTCAGTGCTCTATCAAATTCTTCACGCAATATCGTATCTCCCATTTCATCTTTATCTACATCCTCTTCCCTTTCTATAACATTGCCCTCTAGTACATGCCCTTGTATAGTCCCTCTATATACTCCTTCCACCTTTCTGCTTTCCCTTCTTGGCTTAGAACTGGGTTTACATCTGAGTTCTTGATATTCATACAGGTGGTTCTCCTTTCTCCAAAGGTCTCTTTAATTTTCCTGTAGGCAGTATCTATCTTACCCCTAGTGTGATAAGTCTCTACATCCTTAAATTTGTCCTCTAGCCATGCCTGCTTAGCCATTTTGCACTTCCTGTCGATCTCATTTTTGAGACGTTTGTATTCCTTTTTGCCTGCTTCATTTATTTAACTTTTATATTTTCTCCTTTCATCAATTAAATTCAGTATTTCTTCTGTCACCCAAGGATTTCTAGTAGCCCTCGTCTTGTTACGTACTTGATCCTCTGCTGCCTTCACTACTGTATCCCTCAAAGCTACCCATTCTTCTTCTACTGTATTTCTTTCCCTCATTCTTGTCAATTGTTTCCTTACGCTCTCCCTGAAACTCTGTACAACCCATGGTTTAGTCAGTTTATCCAGGTCCCATCTCCTTAAATTCCCACCTTTTTGCAGTTTCTTCAGTTTTAATCTACAGCTCATAACCAATAGATTGTGGTCAGAGTCCACATCTGCCCCTGGAAATGTTTTACAATTTAAAACCTGGTTCCTAAATCTCTGTCTTACCATTATATAATCTATCTGAAACCAGTCAGTATCTCCAGACTTCTTCCATGTATACAGCCTTCTTTTATGATTCTTGAACCAAGTGTTAGCTATGATTAAGTTGTGCTCTGTGCAAAATTCTACCAGGCGGCTTCCTCTTTCATTTCTTCCCCCCAATCTATATTGACCTTCTACGTTTCCTTCTCTTCCTTTTCCTACTATCGAATTGCAGTCACCCATGACTATTAAATTTTCGTCTCCTTTCAGTCTCTGAATAATTTCTTTTATCTCATCATACATTTCTTCAATTTCTTCGTCATCTGCAGAGCTAGTTGGCCTATATACTTGTACTACTGTCATAGGCGTGGGCTTCGTGTCTATCTTGGCCACAATAGTGCGTTCACTATGTTGTTTGTAGTAGCTTACCCGAACTCCTATTTTATTCATTATTAAACCTACTCCTGCATTACCCATATTTGATTTTGTATTTATAACCCTGTATTCACCCGACCAAAAGTCTTGTTCCTCCTGCCACCGAACGTCGCTAATTCCCACTATATATAACTTTAACCTATCCATTTCCCTTTTGAAATTTCTAATCTACCTGCCCGATTAAGGGATCTGACATTCCACGCTCCGGTCCGTAGAACGCCAGTTTTCTTTCTCCTGGTAACGACGTCCTCCTGAGTAATCCCCGCCCGCAGATCCGAATGGGGGACTATTTTAACTCCGGAATATTTTACCCAAGAGGACGCCATCATCATTTATCCATACAGTAAAGTTGCATACCCTCGGGAAAAATTACGGCTGTAGTTTCCCCTTGCTTTCAGCCGTTCGCAGTACCAGCACAGCAAGGCCGTTTTGTTTAGTGTTACATGGCGAGATCATTCAATCATACAGACTGTTGCCCCTGCAACTACTGAAAAGGCTGCTGCCCCTCTTCAGGGGGCGTGCGCTTCGTGTCTATCTTGGCCACAGTAAGGCGTTCAGTATGTTGTTTTTAGTAGCTTACCCGAACTCCTATATTTTTCCCGAGGGCATGCAGCTTTACTGTATGATTACATGATGATGGCGTCCTCTTGGGTAAAATATTCCGGAGGTAAAATAGTCCCCCATTCGGATCTCCGGGCGGGGACTACTCAAGAGGATGTCGTTATCAGGAGAAAGAAAACTGGCGTTCTACGGATCGGAGCGTGGAATGTCAGATCCCTTAATCGGGCAGGTAGGTTAGAAAATTTAAAAAGGGAAATGGATAGGTTGAAGTTAGATATAGTGGGAATTAGTGAAGTTCGGTGGCAGGAGGAACAAGACTTCTGGTCAGGTGACTACAGGGTTATAAACACAAAATCAAATAGGGGTAATGTAGGAGTAGGTTTAATAATGAATAGGAAAATAGGAATGCGGGTAAGCTACTACAAACAGCATAGTGAACGCATTATTGTGGCCAAGATAGATACGAAGCCCACACCTACTACAGTAGTACAAGTTTATATGCCAACTAGCTCTGCAGATGACGAAGAAATTGAAGAAATGTATGATGAAATAAAAGAAATTATTCAGATTGTGAAGGGAGACGAAAATTTAATAGTCATGGGTGACTGGAATTCGAGTGTAGGAAAAGGGAGAGAAGGAAACATAGTAGGTGAATATGGATTGGGGGACAGAAATGAAAGAGGAAGCCGCCTGGTAGAATTTTGCACAGAGCACAACATAATCATAACTAACACTTGGTTTAAGAATCATGAAAGAAGGTTGTATACATGGAAGAACCCTGGAGATACTAAAAGGTATCAGATAGATTATATAATGGTAAGACAGAGATTTAGGAACCAGGTTTTAAATTGTAAGACATTTCCAGGGGCAGATGTGGACTCTGACCACAATCTATTGGTTATGAGCTGTAGATTAAAACTGAAGAAACTGCAAAAAGGTGGGAATTTAAGGAGATGGGACCTGGATAAACTGAAAGAACCAGAGATTGTACAGAGATTCAGGGAGAGCATAAGGGAGCAATTGACAGGAATAGGGGAAATAAATACAGTAGAAGAAGAATGGGTAGCTTTGAGGGATGAAGTAGTGAAGGCAGCAGAGGATCAAGTAGGTAAAAAGACGAGGGCTAGTAGAAATCCTTGGGTAACAGAAGAAATATTGAATTTAATTGATGAAAGGAGAAAATATAAAAATGCGGTAAGTAAAACAGGCAAAAAGGAATACAAACGTCTCAAAAACGAGATCGACAGTAAGTGCAAAATGGCTAAACAGGGATGGCTAGAGGACAAATGTAAGGATGTAGAGGCCTATCTCACTAGGGGTAAGATAGATACCGCCTACAGGAAAATTAAAGAGACCTTTGGAGATAAGAGAACGACTTGTATGAATATCAAGAGCTCAGATGGAAACCCAGTTCTAAGCAAAGAAGGGAAAGCAGAAAGGTGGAAGGAGTATATAGAGGGTCTATACAAGGGCGATGTACTTGAGGACAATATTATGGAAATGGAAGAGGATGTAGATGAAGATGAAATGGGAGATACGATACTGCGTGAAGAGTTTGACAGAGCACTGAAAGACCTGAGTCGAAACAAGGCCCCCGGAGTAGACAATATTCCATTGGAACTACTGACGGCCGTGGGAGAGCCAGTCCTGACAAAACTCTACCATCTGGTGAGCAAGATGTATGAAACAGGCGAAATACCCTCAGACTTCAAGAAGAATATAATAATTCCAATCCCAAAGAAAGCAGGTGTTGACAGATGTGAAAATTACCGAACAATCAGTTTAATAAGCCACAGCTGCAAAATACTAACACGAATTCTTTACAGACGAATGGAAAAACTAGTAGAAGCCAACCTCGGGGAAGATCAGTTTGGATTCCGTAGAAACACTGGAACACGTGAGGCAATACTGACCTTACGACTTATCTTAGAAGAAAGATTAAGGAAAGGCAAACCTACGTTTCTAGCATTTGTAGACTTAGAGAAAGCTTTTGACAATGTTGACTGGAATACTCTCTTTCAAATTCTGAAGGTGGCAGGGGTAAAATACAGGGAGCGAAAGGCTATTTACAATTTGTACAGAAACCAGATGGCAGTTATAAGAGTCGAGGGACATGAAAGGGAAGCAGTGGTTGGGAAGGGAGTAAGACAGGGTTGTAGCCTCTCCCCGATGTTGTTCAATCTGTATATTGAGCAAGCAGTAAAGGAAACAAAAGAAAAATTCGGGGTAGGTATTAAAATTCATGGAGAAGAAATAAAAACTTTGAGGTTCGCCGATGACATTGTAATTCTGTCAGAGACAGCAAAGGACTTGGAAGAGCAGTTGAATGGAATGGACAGTGTCTTGAAAGGAGGATATAAGATGAACATCAACAAAAGCAAAACAAGGATAATGGAATGTAGTCTAATTAAGTCGGGTGATGCTGAGGGAATTAGATTAGGAAATGAGGCACTTAAAGTAGTAAAGGAGTTTTGCTATTTGGGGAGCAAAATAACTGATGATGGTCGAAGTAGAGAGGATATAAAATGTAGGCTGGCAATGGCAAGGAAAGCGTTTCTGAAGAAGAGAAATTTGTTAACATCCAGTATTGATTTAAGTGTCAGGAAGTCATTTCTGAAAGTATTTGTATGGAGTGTAGCCATGTATGGAAGTGAAACATGGACGATAAATAGTTTGGACAAGAAGAGAATAGAAGCTTTCGAAATGTGGTGCTACAGGAGAATGCTGAAGATTAGATGGGTAGATCACATAACTAATGAGGAAGTATTGAGTAGGATTGGGGAGAAGAGAAGTTTGTGGCACAACTTGACCAGAAGAAGGGATCGGTTGGTAGGACATGTTCCGAGGCATCAAGGGATCACCAATTTAGTATTGGAGGGCAGCGTGGAGGGTAAAAATCGTAGAGGGAGACCAAGAGATGAATACACTAAGCAGATTCAGAAGGATGTAGGTTGCAATAGGTACTGGGAGATGAAAAAGCTTGCACAGGATAGAGTAGCATGGAGAGCTGCATCAAACCAGTCTCAGGACTGAAGACCACAACAACAACAACAACAATGAATATTTTAATCTACGTAAATAAAAGATAAACAAGAGATCCCGCGACGACAACAATATCAGAGAATAGCGTAGTCGAGTTAGATTTCTAAACTGAATCACAGATACAATAAGGAAAGTTTGTTCCCAATATGCTTGCAAAGCAGCAGATATACCGGTATAGTACGTTATATTTGGATGTAAAAGAAATTTACTGATATAAGTAACGGGCATTAAAAAGTCACGGGCTTCAATTGTGAACTACCACCTTATCTGACTTATAGAAACGTAAGACTTTTCAGAACATGAATAGTTAAGCGACATTAAAACTGGCTTATAATGGAGAAAATGCTATGTTATAAGTGTTATAAAATAATTATATTACGTAATGTGAATGACATTATTTAACGTGAATAATACCTCCGTTGTACTGAATATGGATATAAGCAAATGCTTTCGAATGTGTGTGAAGCTTTTAAAAATGGTAATGGTGTGAGTGGTTAAAACTTTCTGTCTATGATCTTTATTTATGTTGTGAAATGCGGCTACCATAATGCCTTTCGCGCTTTACCATTGGTAAGAAAATCAGTTCCTCTTCATGCAGTACGAAATCAAAGTACAAGCTATTTCTTCCTCGATACCAGAGAGACGCCAGCTACATAAGTTACAACGTGTAGAGCCTTGTTTTTTAATCTAGCTCTGTTTAATCTGGTGTGAGCTCATTCCACTAGCCTCTTTTACAATGAGTACAGAACTTTTCGTCTTCCTTCGAGTTGAGTGGCGAACGACAAGCAGTGCTTTTGGGCTGTGCGGTTGGACACGAATGTAGTTCTCTAATTCATTTTAAGTATGTTCAAAGAAAATTTAATGAGATTTGAGCAAGCTAGTACAGGATATCAATCAGAATTTCTTTGAAACAGAAAGACACGCACTTTCTTTCTTCCACTGCCACAGAAATCAATAGTGGCGACGACATGTAAGGCACAGCTGATGTCCTTAAAAATATTTTAGACACATCACACAATGCACTAACTGAGATAGCCATCTTTGCCACTTGACTACTAAGACCTTCTTGAATGTGCGACTGCACTGTAAATTTAAACTAATAGATAAATAGCATGAGGTCAATCGTAAATTGACTCAAATGGCTCAAATGGTTCTGAGCAGTATGGGACTTAATATCTGAGGTCATCACTCCCCTAGAACTTAGAACTACTTAAATCGAACTAACCTAAGGACATCACACACATACATGTCCGAGGCAGGATTCGAACCTGCGACCGTAGTGGTCGGGCGATTCTTGACTGTAGCGCCTAGAACCGCTCGGCCACTCCGGCCGGCAATCATTAACTGAAATCAGTTTGTTTCTCTCTAACAACAGATGGAAAGTACACAGCCTAACGTTTGTTTACGGCTCTGTCCTAACCACCTCGCTGCAATTTGGCAGCTATATAGTGCTCTACGGGACCCTGCATTGGTAGATTAGTTTACACATAGTCGACACACCAGTCAAATCGTTAACACTCATAATGTGTGTAGTATTAGTCTGCTAGATGTGACACACCAAAGTAGCACCAAACTGTGTGTTGTATTGTAACATTGTTGTAACATATCGCTAAGCGAAATTGATTTATTTTTGCTACCATTTCGTGGATAATTTTATTTAGGGTGTACTGCGCACATCTGCATCTATATGGATACTCTACAGATCACACTTAAATGCCTGACAGAAAGTTCATCGAACCACCTTCACAATAATTCTCTATTATTCCAGTCTCGAGGAGTGCGCGGAAAAAACGAACACCTGTATCTTTCCGTGCGAGTTCTGATTCCGCTTATTTCATTATGATGATGATTATGATGTAGGTAGGCATCAAAAATATATTTTTGCATTCGGAAGAGATAACTGGTGGTTGAAATTTCGTCAAAGATTCCACCACAACGAAGAGCACCTTTGTTTTAATTGTGTCGACCATAAATCCTGTATCACGTCAGTGACATTCTCCCTCCGTATTTCTCGATAATACAAAACGTGCTGCTCTTCTTTGAACTTTCTCGATGTACTACGTTAATACTATCTGGTAAGGATTCCAGAAAGCGCAGAAGTACTCCAAAAGAGGTCGGACAAGCGTAATATAGGCAGTCTCTTTACTAGATCTGTTACATTTTCTAAGTGTTCTGCTAACAAAACGGAGTCTTTAGTTTGCCTTCCCCACAACATGTGACAGGAGGAAAGTTTTGCTCTTCTCACACTGGGATGGGTTTCTTCCAGTGCTGTCTCCAGGTCCCCTTTGCCGCCAGGAAGCGGTCAGTGAACCTCATAAAGAAGGGCGAAGGTCCCTCGGGAGCAGTTTTCTTGGAATAACGCTTTTCCATGCATCGGGCTTTTTCCGTCAGAGCTAATGCCTGTCCTGCGATATTTCCGTCTGCCAAATTGGCAATAGATTCTTCCATCCACTCCACACAAAGTTTTTTGAAGAACAGGGTTTTCGAGAGAGACCTACGTTTCGTGCTCTTTGGATCCGCACCGGCTGTGAGATTCATTCGTCTTCCGGCTGCCATTTAGTGTCGGTGGCCATGGCTTTCTGATTTTGGGGTAAATGTGTCACAACTGCTGTAGCACGATCCATTTTCTCAGCAGCTTACTGCTTAATTTGTCACGGAACTAACGTTGCCCAATTTGATTACAATTTGTGGCACCTTCGAATTCGTGAGCTGCCCAGATAAACAGGTTCAAATGGTTCAAATGGCTCTGAGCACTATGGGACTTAACGTCGGAGGTCAGCAGTCCCCTAGAACTAAGAACTACTTAAACCTAACTAACCTAAGGACGTCACACACATCCATGCCCGAGGCAGGCTTCGAACCTGCGACCGTAGCGGTAACGCGGTTCCAGACTGTAGGGCCTAGAACCGCTCGGCCACTCCGGCCGACAGGTAAGCAGGTCTGGTTGTGTTTTCCCCATACAGTTTTACACACTTTCTGGTACTTCCCCTCCCAGTGTTATCGTCATTCTGTAATATATTGAAATGAGTGGTGTCTCTTCTGTCAGAGATGTCTGACACAACAGACAACACTAGAGATGAATCAGCTGGGACATATACACGAATAATTCGTCTCAAGGGACTGGAAAGTGAGTGGTATGGTAAAGAGTGGGGAGGAAATATCTTCCAGTCGCATAGGGCATTCGACAATGCAGTGGGGGGAGTTGAAAATATACGCCGGACTGCGACTCGAACCCGGATGCTCTGCTTCTCTAAAACGGTTGCCTTAACCGCCTCGACCATCGAGACACGCTTCCTTTCAGTCACAAATTCCCAACTTCCTGCTCACCGCATCCAATGACCCGTTCCCCACCCTTTAATCGCTTACTCCCCGTAGGAGTTCAGACGTTGATTGCTCATCAACACTGAAATTTTTACTTCATACAAGTGTCACGCCGATACACTTATAGAAGAGCGGTATCTGCTGGGTCGTACATGTAAACAGAACAGACACCATTCGCGATGAAGCCGATGACTTCGGTTCCCTGATCATTCGCATTGCTCTGCAGCTTTTCCACGGACAGACGATTCACTAATAATAAGTATAACCTGGTGCACACCTAAGCTTGTTGTTCTCATTGTGACAGCATTATCGCTGTGCACTGTGACCAAACTGAACGATCAGTCATGCTAAGAGTTTAGAGAACTGAACGAGCAGTGCACTAGTTGTTCCTGTATGATCAAATATTTCCTTTATAACGAGCATTCCACTCTCTCTCCTCGACTATGATCCCGAGAACTGGGGCTCAGTTATTACTGTGACACTCATCCAGGACCTTGCTTTTGGTTTCTTTTGATATACTGCAGTTACGAAGGTATAATGAGTTCATCTTTGGGATTGCTAAAAGTGATACTAAACATATTTGTCTCATGCTGTGGCGTGAACATTAATATGTAGCTGCAGCACATGATAGCACCCCGCATGAAAACTATGCATTATTTACAATATCATTTTCTATGGATGTACCTGTATTTTGATGGATTTGTTGAAAGAAATTTAGATTGCATGTGAAGATTATTTTTCTTATTACGTGTAAAGATAATTTTTTGTGTTGAGCATCATTCTTTGATGTCAAATTTTGTGAAAGCGGTTATTAATTACGTAGTAGAATCTCATGTTATTTCTTTTGTGTATGAGTAGCATAGTTGAATACGATATAGAGATATTCTTAACCAGGAGGATTCTACGAAATTGGAGAAAGTAGTGTCAGAATTTTTTGTGTGGGAGGTGTCAACATCAGTTATGTTGCCTGAAACCATGGACACTATACCGGCAGCCGACGAGTGTAAAACTAGCGAATCTTGCAAGTCATAGTCGACATATTGCACGAAGCAGCTCTAATGTCGCAAACATGGAAGACATTCCATTGTGAGAAAAAGAATTGCTAGAAAAAGCCGAAGCAGATAGGAAAGAAACGCGTGAGAGAGATAGGAAAGCCGAAGTAGATAGGAAAGAAATGATGGGAGAGACAGGAAAGCAGAGGATAGAGATTAGAAAGCCAAAACAGATAGAAAGGAAGTGCAGGAACGGAGATAGGAAGGCGAAGGCAGGCAGGAGAAAGGCCAAAGCAGCTGAGAAACAATTTCAGGAAATTTGAAAGACTTAGATAGAAAACTCGATATCAAACTGAAATAAATGGACAAACAGCTGGACAAGGGAAGAGAAACGGCAGAAAGTAATGCGACCACGCTAGTCCAGGATGAGTCAAATCTGAAGAAAATTGAGGAAGCAATCATCCCCCTTTCTCAGAGCATGCAGACTATAGAGGAACCTAGCTCCTCGATGTCTTAAAGACTCTAGGCTCTTGCTGAGCGACTAAATCTGTGGCTAAAAAAAAAAAAAATTTTTTTACTCGCAGAGTCTGAGTGAGATATAGTGCTGTTAATATTCCTGACAAAGAGTAGGCGCAAGGTCAATAACAAGTAGGACAACTGTGATAAATAGTCATCCTGACTGCACACATGCGGCAAAGCAAAACAGTGCCATTGCGGAAGAGCTGTTTGTGGCATCAGAGTCTAAGTCCCTCAACTGCCAGAATTTCGAAGGCAAGCGTTGCTTATCCCTCCTGAAATTCCTCACTTACAGTGCAGTCAGTGATCTGAATAACAATTAGGGCAATTAGAAGACAGACTTACGAACTCCTGGACAATTCAGATGTAGAAAAAGGTGAGCTGAAGGCATTCATGTTAATACTAACGGATCTTGTTGACTACGTACGGGAAGATAAGAGAGTGGGTGTTGTAACAGAAAAGTAACAATGCGGGAACGCAGAGGAAACTGAGCACATGAACGATAATGTAGGGGAAATTAGCAACAGCAGCCGTCCTCAATATCAGAGGCCTAGCTAACGAAACCGGAGGACCTGACAATACGACGAGTGACTCCTTCTTATAAACGGCATGGTAAAACAGTCAAGGAAGTGGAGAAAATCGGAATCCAGCTCGGGATCAGAACCAACAACCAAGACTCGACAACCTGCAGAAACTGGAAGTATATGGGGCGAAGTCTACAATCTTTGCATGTTCAAATACGGTAAATTGGAGACAACCTTTTTGTCGAGGTGGATTTCACTCAAATGGCCAGTGTGTTTTGTCATAGATATTAAAATAGGTGAAGTTCTCGTCCGTGTTTCGCAACAAATTTTTATGTTATTTGTTTTCTTGTCCTGGCATTTGCAGTCGCTACATTTCGTATATGAAGAGCCATGCAAGAAACGGAGTAAGTAACATTCATTTGTTAGGTGAGAAAATTTTAATTTTCAAGATTAGAAACAGACACTTAAAACACTCCAGTCAAGTATAATCAATACCGTTATGAAGCCAAAATTAATGATTGTAAAGAATGTACATTATACAAGAATAACAATTGAAATTATATGATAAAAAAGACAAAACATGCAAAGAAAGTAGATCTTTGTCACGGAAGGAACGTGGCAAGTCCATAACTTTTTAGTAGATGTTCGCCCTTTCTTTGTGTTATTTATTCTTGGAAGTTTTTTTCTGTTAGCATTGGGGTTTGGTTCGTTATGTGGTTGGCTGGAACAGAAATTTCTTGGGTTTTGACCACCAAACAGTTCTTAGAGGTTTGCGTATTTTTTGTAACATATTAGCAGGAGTTCTTAAAATATACCGCTAGAATTAGTATCTTGAAAAACAGTCCCGATTTACCTGGTAAATGTTTCATATTACGAAGCACTTAGCATTATATGCGACGAGGCCATAACATTTTGTCAGGTCCCTACGGTTGATACTCTGGCTTGATATCTACTTCTAGAGACCCAGACCTTTCCATATCTACAGGTGTCCACGCTTCATGGCAAGTAATCTTCTATTTGAACAGCTATTTGATCGAGAAGTAGCGGCTTCGGTCACGTAAACTGACATACGGCCGGTATTCTGACCAAATGTGGTTCCATGTACGCGTCCAGTGACGCCTGTGGGCTGAGGCTGACACGATGGCACGTCGGTGTCGTTGGATTTCATGGCCTGTTCGGACTGGAGTTTAATTTAGTTTCATCTTCCTGCACAACCAGCTTCTTTGTGCGGCTTCCTCTTAAAAGAGCACTTCGGATTGTAGCAGGCTTATAGAAAGATCATATATTCTCGTATAATTTAACAGGAATGACTTTGTAAGGCCTTGAATTCACTTTTGTCGTTTCAAAAGCCTTAACCAACTGTTCTGGTAACACTACAATTGTTCTCTTTTTTATATAACCAAAGTTTCATTATATTCCATGTAAGAGTGACCTCTTATTGGAGATAATATTTTGCCCTTTCAAATCTCTCGACACAGTGATGCTATAGGAGCACTGCATAGTTCTTATTCTGTCCAGAGCATAAATCACAGAATTTTACAGACCCTTTTAAGGGATGTATCTTACAGGATTCAGCGTCTCCTCAATAATAAATTAGACTGTAGTATTTCGTACTAGTAATTTCTTGAACAATAATCTTTTTCATACTGCTGTTTTGTCAAAAACTGACATGTTGAGCCCTCCAAAAATTCTTATGACAGCCGACATCAGATTCATGAAACTAATATCAGTTTTGCAAGTAATGAACTTGATCTAATAAACAAATGTCTAAATTATAACATACGGGCCAGACCTAACGGTAATAACTTGAAAAGTCTTGTTGCATCTACTAAACTTGCATCTATTGCTGCTAAATTAAATTCCAGGGAAACTAATGTCCTAGCCTCCAAATCCAGTAAAATAATAACAAGATTGCTCAAAAACAACAGTTCACACAGAAACAGTGATCTAAATATTCTAAATTGTATCAATTTCAAACTCTCTAAGAATAAAGCTTTAACAATCAAAGCTGATAAAAATAATCGTGCTGTGGCAATGTATGAAAAACACTGTGTTGAAAAAACCATACAACTCTTCAATAGTAATAACACAACTGAATTAGATTTTGATCTTACCTGTAATTTCAGGCCAAAATTAGGAAAACACTTAAGAACTTCCACCTAACTAATTGGGAAGTATGTGACTTAATAAACCCCACTGCAGCTCAGCTCCGCTCACAGCCTAAGACCTATAAGGAAAACTGTCCCATCAGGCCAGTTGTGAAATCTGGGAACAGCCCATCACAGAAGTTAAATAACGAACTGCTTGCTCTGCTTCATACCTACTATACGTTTGAAACCAAATTCTCCAGTATGAACATATATAAACTCATTGACAAAATTAAAGATGTTTACATTCCACTGACTGCCAGATTTGCATCGCTTGACATAGTAAACCTTTATACTAACATCCCTGTCGAGAACACCATAAACATAATCAGAAACAATCTACTCAAACATAAGAAACTAAGTGTGTCAGAGATCTGTGAGCTCATTGAGTTACTCAATTCGGTACTGTCATACGATTACTTCAGTTTCAATAACAAAATGTACAGAGAGAAAGTTGGGTTGGCAATGGCAAGTTGCCAGATATTTACATAAATCACTTGGAACAGATATTTTTTAAGCTAACAGTCACATCAACAGCAAAATCATCTACTTCTAAAGATATGTTGATGATAAAATTACATTTAAGGATAGCACCAATGAGGAATTAGACACATTAGCAACAAAACTGAGTAGCATGCACAAACACATTAAATTCACCGTTGAACAGGAGATTAACAGTAGCATTTATTTCCTAGATGAAAAATCACCAACAAAAACCGTAAATATCATACTGAAATTTATAGCAAACGAACATTCACTGATGTATGCATCAACAGCTCATCTTGTCATCCAAACCAGCATAAGATGGCATATTTTAGATTCACACTGAACCGCCTACACAAACTTCCTCTTGCACATGTTAAAAAAGAAAAATAAATTAGTATCCTTAAAACCATAACCTCAAGCCATGGGTACAGCCCTCTCATCATAGACAAACTACCACAAAAAATCCAAAAACCCTCAACCAATAAAACTGGGCACCAGACAACCATGCAACTTACACAAGTCACTGTAGAAAAGAGCAGAACATATGTTGCGCTACCTTTCTTAGGGAGCATATTATATAAAATAAGCAACCTATTTAAAAACACAAACGTTAAAATATGCTTCCATACAAATAACAAAGTCCAGCAGTTAGCAGTTCACAACTTAAAAAATAAGAACCTTCCATACAAAAAATTTGGCATATAAAAACTCATCTGTCAAAGCTACCCATCTTACTATTTAGGAAAAATTGGAAGTAGCATTGAGACACGGTTCAAAGAGCATATACAAAGGTAAGTCAATCGTTATCCGCAAAAAAGCACTGGGTTTCAAAGCACTTGGTCCATCGTTGTACAAGCCTCCCGATACCCTCATAAAAGAAGCTTCTCGGCTGAGCTGTGAGCCAGGAATGCACCGCTTCTCTCACTATTTCGTGCGAGGCAAATTCCATACTCTGCCGTTTACCATCCTGCACAAACTTTATGAAACAGAAGTCTGCGACTAATATTCAGACGAAATGTCACTTCGTCGATAGTTAATCGTCTGTCTAAGAGAATCATTTCACGTGAACGCTCAATGGTTTCTTCATTTGTGGTGATAAACGGTCGTCCGGCGCCTTCATCGTGCGTAACACTTGTGCGACCATTTCGGAATTTTTCAATCCATTCGTAGACACTCTGTTGGGGCAAAACACTGGTCTCGTACTGTACCTAAGGTCTTCGATGAATTTCTCCCCCTGATACGCCTTCCGACCACAAAAAAAAAAAAAAAAAAAACGGATCACTGAATGTTGCTCCTCTTCGGTGCAGACAATGGGGCAGCTATGATTAACAGCACTGCAGCGATAACGAAACTAACGTAGCAGCTTGAAAATTGAAAAGATAAAACAAGAAATAAACAAAGCATGCGTCATCAACATAAAACGACAGCAGCACCAAAATAAACAAAAATATAATTAAATTGCGGATGATAATTGCCTTACCCTCATAGATGGCATACGTTTGATTAACATTTCAAAATCCACATTTGCCATGCATATGTAGTGGTAGCCCTGCACAAGGCGTACGGAGACAGAGCTCTCGTGAAAGATAATTAATTTAGGTTGTAGTTAATTGTAGATTAACACTTTTAACTAATGAAATACATTCATTAGTGTGCTCTTCAAGCTTGCCGTTAAAGGTTTTTCTTTTATTTGCGAATTTTTCCAGTAATCGCAAAAAGTTCGTTTTGGTTACACCGGCTGTTTAGGCCTAATTTTGATCGTGTATATTTAGTGTTATACCACAAATATAAGTGCATTTGGTAATAGTTTACGTACATGTTAGTTTCCAAAACATATTTAGTGTCCTTTTGCATCTGCATTTAATATGTTATCGTTATCACTTAGAAAATCTCTTAACTAATTTCCAAACTACCATGCGTACTAAGTGTGTGAGCTGCGGTAGGATAGTTAGTTCAAGGGTTTTGTGCAGCTGTTGTGACAGGTAGTTTCATTGCGGAAATTGTAGCGGCGTGGGAATTGGTGAAGCAAACGAGACTCTTCCACTCTTTTGCAGGGTTTGCTCAAGAGATAGGATTATAGCTGAACAGGAGGAGAAAATTAGAGCGCTTCAGGCTGATTTGGACAGAGCGAGGGAGGAACTGAAGAGGTTAAGGGGAGGAGGGTAAACAGCGGTGGGAAATGGTAGTTGAGAACAGGGGCCACAGAAAGAGGACAGTGTCTGACAGTTTCCCAATTGGCACAACCAACAGATTTGCCTTGCTACCACAGTTAAGTAAGGAAGAGGCTCCAGTAGAAGTAGATGTAGTTAAGATGCAACAGAATCTCACTAGGAAACCAACTGTCTCAAAAAAAGTAGAAAGTATGAGGAAAGTTCTGTTGCTAGGTAGCAGCCATGGAAGAGGTGTTGCCCAGATTTTGCAGAAAAAGTTAGGTGACAGGTACCAGGTCACAAACTTTTTCAAACCAAGTGCATGTCTTAACCAGGTGGTAGAGGATATAGATTCCTTGTGCAAGGGTTTCTGAAAGCAGGAGTATGTGATGATAGTGGGTGGAGTGGGAAACAGTACTGATAGGGATCAGGGCTACAGTACTGAATGTGACCTGGTGAAAATAGCCTCTGCAACGACCCATACCAATGTTGGGCTGGTGCCTGCTTTCGTGCAGCATGATCAGCCCCAGTTGAACCGCTCTGTCAGGATGGTAATTACGGAGTTGCGTAGGGCGGTCACTCTGTCAGACATTGGATTGGTTCCTGTCAAGGCTATTGATAGGGGGGATTTCACAAGTCATGACCTACACTTCAGTAGGAAAGGGAAGGGTAAACTGGCAGGGTTATTAGCGAAATCCATAAGGGGGGACACTAGTACTCATGGATGTACCTCTTTTTTAGACTAGTATCAGTGTACAATCAGAAGTTCAGGCAGGCAGGTGGTGAAGAGGTCCAAAACTCTCAAGATTCTCACAACAGGAAAGTAAATAATAATGTTACCATATTTAACCAAAATATTGGTGGAGTAAAGAAAAAAGTAGATTCTCACAAAAGAAAAGTAAAAAATAATGTTACCATTTTTCACCAAAATATTCTGGTATTGAAGAATAAAGCAGACGAGCTTCTGGTTTGTTTAGATGACATTGAATCTGATAATGTAATAGATATACTATACCTGTCTGAGCATCGCATTGTGTCTGATATGGAAAAGGTAAATATCTGTGGTTATAAACTAGCTGCATATATGAGTAGAGAAAATAAGGTGATAGGAGGAGTTGCCATATATGTCAAAAGTTATCACTGTGTATAAAGCTCAGATACAAAACAATTTTGTCTAGAGCAACACATACAAGCTTGTGCCTGTCAACTTAAACTGAAGGTGGGCTCTTTTATAATTGTAACAGTAAATGGGTCTCCTTCAGGAAACTTTCATCTGTTGTTGTTGTTGTTGTGGTCTTCAGTCCTGAGACTGGTTTGATGCAGCTCTCCATGCTACTCTATCCTGTGCAAGCTTCTTCATCTCCCAGTACCTACTGCAACCTACATCCTTCTGAATCTGCTTAGTGTATTCATCTCTTGGTCTCCCCCTATGATTTTTACCCTCCACGCTGCCCTTCATCTATTCCTGGAAAACTTGGATGCCTTGTCGTGCTATCTGTCAGATAGGGGAAAGCCAATTATTATTTGTGGGGGCTTCAGTGTTGATTCACTGGAAGAGTGTAATAGGAAGAATGACCTGGAAGTCTTGCTCGGTTCTTTCAATTTGACATCTGTCATTAATTTTCCTACTCGGGTACAGCACCTTGATAGATAACTCTTTTATAGACCAAGTTCTCCTGTTGAGAATGGCCTTTCTGATCATGATTTTCAGCTAGTTACAGTATATGACACAGCTCCATTCAGTAATTCAAAACTACCCTCCAACGTTGTTCGTTCAGTTAATGACTGAATAATCAGAAATTTCAGAGAAAATCTTCAGCTGTTAGACTGGAATGAGGTGTACAAGGAACCCGATGCTAATTTAAAATATAACTCATTTCTTGATACACATGTAAGAGAATTTGAAAACTGTTTCCCCCAAGAAAGTAGTTAAATCTAATTGTAAGAAACCATGAAAAAAACCTCAGCTTACTAAAGGAATAAAAATATCTTATAACCACAAAAGGGAACTGTAACTAATAACAAGAAAGTGTAATGACCCAGAAACAGCCAAATATTATAAAAACTATTGTGCTACATTAAAAAACGTTATTGAAAAGTCCAGAAGCATGTGCAGCATGTCTGAGATTAATACTTCTGACAACTAAATCAAAACAATTTGGAATATTATTACAAGAGAGACAGGGCAACCAAAAGTACAGGATGACGGCATTACCATCAAAGCGAATGGAAACTTGACAAACAACAAGCTGGAATTCGAAAACATTTTGAACAATCATCTTTTAAATGTTGTTGAGAAAATAGGACCTAAATGTTCATTAGAAGAAGCAAGGCATTTAATGGAAGAGCACTTACTCACACCATTTGATATAATTGAAATTCCACCTACCTCTTCTTCTAAAATTAGAATGATAGTAAACACTCTCAAGAATAAAAGCTCACATGGAATTCATGGCATTTCCAGCAGGATAATAAAAGCTTGTTCCCAAGAGATAAGTGGGATTCTTAGCCACATATGTAATAGCTCTCTGAAGCGGGGTATTTGCCCAGATTGACTGAAGTATGCCATTGTTAAACCACTGCATAGAAAAGGGGATTCGTCTGGTGTCAACAACTACCACCCAATCTCACTTCTGACTGCCTTATCCCAAATTCTTGAAAAAGTATTGTATTGTAGAGAATCTTCACACCTTTGTAAAAATAAAGTTTTAACAAAATGTCAGTTTGGTTTCCAGAAAGGTTTTTGAACGGGAAATGGTATATATATTTTCACTAATGAAATATTAAATGCTCTGAGTAACCGGAAGTCACCTGTTGGGATTTTTTGTGATGTCTCAAAGGCTTTTGATTGTGTAAATCATGGAATACTTCTAGATACGCTCAAGTACTGTGGTACGAATGGGACAGCGCTCAAATGGTTTAGATCATACAAAACTGGAAGAGTGCAGGAAGTTGAAATAAGCAGTTCACATAATATGCAAAAAACTGATGATTTCTCAAACTGGAGAGCAATCAAGAAGGGGGTGCTGCAACTTTCAGTCTTGGGTCCACTGCTGTTCTTAATATATATTAATGACTTGCCATTTTACATTTATGAAGATGCAAAGCTGGTACGTTTTGCCGATGATACAAGTATAGCTATCACACCCAACAGACAAGAGATACGTGGTGAAATTGTAAATTATGTTTTTCAGAAAATCATTAAGTGGTTCTCTGCAAATTAACTTTGACAAAAGTTTGACAAAACACAGTACATACAGTTCCACACAATAAATGGAATGACACCTTTAACAAATACTATAGACTTCGATCAGAAATCTGTAGCTAAGGTAGAATATTCAAAATTTCTGGGTGTATGCATTGATGAGGTGTTGAACTGGAAAAAACACACTGGAGATCTGCTGAAACGTTTGAGTTCAGCTACTTTGCAAATTTTGGCGATATACGTCTCAGTAAATTAGCTTACCACCTCTGCTTTCGTATGGCATCATATACGTCTCAGTAAATTAGCTTACCACCTCTGCTTTCGTATGGCATCATATTCTGGGGTAGCTCATCATTGAGTTAAAGAGTCTTCATTCCACAACATCATGTATTCAGAATAATTGCTGGAGCTCATCCAAGATCATCCTGCAGACCCTTATTTAAAGACCTGGAAATCTTCACTGTAGCCTCACAATTCATATATTCACTTATGAAATTTGATATTAGCAATCCGAACAAGTTCAAAAGTAATAACAGTGTACATGGCACAACACTAGCAGAAAGGATGATCTTCACTACTCAAGGTTAAATCTAACTTTGGCTCAGAAGGGGGTAAATTACGCTGCCACAAAAATCTTTGGTCACTTACCTAATAGCGCCAAAAGTCTGACAGATAGCCATGTAGAATTTAAAAGGAAATTAAAAGAATTTCTTAATGGCAACTCCTTCTACTCATTAGATGAATTTTTGGATATAGTAAGTGGGTAATTTCCCCAACCTCAAGGGGAACAAATTTTTAAATATTAAGTGTCATGCAATATTTTATGTAATGTAATATCTTGTATAGACACCTTTTATTAACCTGACACGTTCTGCATGATTACGAAGTGTCGTATTCATGATCTATGAACTAGTCTAATGTAATCTAATGTAACTCAATTACCAACAGTCATGGAATAATTAATATTGAAGACCATGTACAAGTATAGCACCATGATGAGAAAGGTAACCTTATGAATTTGCTTGAGGAGATTGAAATATGTGTACATGAAAGCAAATCGCCAGAAATCTGCACAATGAGCCAACCGAGTTAGTTAATGCAGCCTTTTTTCAAAATTTCATTCACCTGCTTTCCAATTTAAAGTAAAAGTAAAAATAAAGTCCACTTTTGTAACATTTCTAATATTTATAAATGCACATCCAACCCTACCCATCTACTGTGCTTTCAACATATGCCATAATATGTCCATAGTTGTAACATTTATCTATGTACGTCTTGACCTTATCGTTTTCTTTTGTTCCCATGTATGCCATAATATTTGCGTAATATCACTGCAGTAACACATTATAACCAACTGTTTTATTTGTTTTCCTTAATTTTAATCAGTTCTCTTTCAAAGTAAAGTAAGTAACGTAACATTAGCATTTGGTAAATTTCTACTGTCACATACATGTAGAAAATGAAATATCTGTGAGAGTCGAAGTCTTGGGCAATTTTATGATTGTAATATCGCCATCTTTGTATGCATACCTGCATGTGACGAAATTTCTAAGTGTGTGAGTGGTTTGTAACAGTATGTGAATACACATACACCTAAAAGTGCGTTATACAGTGTCGGATGTTGCAAGATGATATGCAACTTGAACTGGAACTTAACGGCGTGGATTCTTAATCGTAAGCAAGCGAAACATCTTCCTTTTAATAATAATAATTGGTTTATATCACTTAAAATCGTCGGGAGGCACAATTACAATTAAAAAGACGTTGTCTCACAACTTTTTTTGGATGTAGAGCATCGCCACACGAAGGAAGTTTCGTCAGGTGGGGAAACAAAACACGAAATGTAATGTGAAACGTGAACTAGTCGTCTGAAGATGAACTTACCTGTTCGAAACCGGTAACGGTACTTTTTGAAGAAACAAATAGCATTGTAAAAAGTGGCTGGTTGCTGTAATATTCTGTGTAAGAGTCAACCTAAATCTTATTCATAATCTGAAACAAGTGCATCCTTCCTCACAAAACTCAAGTATCGATGAAATTGGCTGTGACACACGTCCAGTCTATTACATAACACAGACAGGACGAGCAGCTATTGATAGATAAAAGATTATCTCTTAAGGAAAAAGGTACAAACAAATATAACACGCCCTTTGGTTATCATTCATCATGAGCCTAAAGACGTCCATGACGTCGGAATCCTGCACACAGCTAGAAAGATGTCAGACTTAACATATTTGACGAATTACAAATTTTAAAACACCTTTCTTCTATTGACGATTTTATTCCGAATGAACAGCTTGGGTTACGTAATCGAATAGTCTTCAATGGTATAAACCCTTCACATAGAAATTCCTAAAACAGCCTCCTCTTTTTTTCTCAGAGTAGATTGTATAATTTCTTCTTCCTCTCTGTGTTTTATTTATTACATTGAATGTCGGTTTCGCATAAAATATATGGAATAACTGCTATTGCACTGTCCACTATACATTTCAGATTGGTTGCTGACTTGTGATGTGATCACTTATATACTATTTGAAATATTTTTGTAGTGCAAGCAGCGGTTTTCTTAGATTGTTAATAGACGGCACGACTTGTGGCAGCTTTGACCTGCAATCCTCTCAGTCTGATGCCGCCGCCAGTGCCTGTTTCCTTTTACAGTTCGTACCAGTGTACAGTGTGCTACGTCGTGTAGCTATAGTTTTACTGACAGTCTCCAATTTAATGTCATTTCTAATCTCTGTAATTTTTATGTAGTTTAAATATTATCTTCTTATTAAGTGTAAGACGAGATAATTTTAATCGCAAATCTGTTCATCTGTTAGTACATGCGAGTATAGTCTCCTCGTAAATCTCCTTAGTATCTGTTTCTTGGTTTTTCTCTACGTTAATGGTTTAGTAATCTGTTTAGGTAACAGCTACGAATTTCCTGTTGGAGACACTCACAGTCGATGTCGAAATTAGGTTAAACTCTTGTTGGAACCGGTTGGCTGCATTGCGCAACCCATATTCTTGTAACGGCTGCTGCTGCAAAGTCATGTCTAAAATTGTATTTCAAGAACCCTTACACTTGGATCAAGGATTTCAGTCACTTACTTACTTCTGAAAACTGCTAATAACTTCATTCGCTCCTTTACGCTCTACGTCTTCAGTGTAAATATAAAATATTACATCGGTCATGGACATTTGATGAATGTTGAAACTGTAAAACAATAACAGACACTTGTAATAAACGTCATTAATGCTAATATTTGGCAAGGGTAGGTTTTGCTGGCAGTCCATGCGTATTGCTTCGTTTTCCACCATATTCTTGACTTTCTTGTCTAGCTTTTCGTTTTGGTGAATAAAATATAACGTCTCTTAGCTAGTGAACCTGGTCTCCCGTACTAAATACTTAATTTTATTTGTAATTTATTACTTTTCTTTTTCAGAGGTTTCTTGTGAAAGGTTTGCATTCAGGCTTTTTAATTCTGTTTGAAATTTGTCACACGTTGAGTAGGTATCAGTATGGGTACCCGGTAAGTGGTCGATAACGGCAGCCTCCTTCTTTCAGGATAATTTCGAAGGCCACTTAATGTACCTGCCTCTTTGGCCTTTGAAAGATATCCATTACCCTAAAGATATCTATTACCCCTCATACTTGACTGTACTGTCTGCAATCTGTTCTTCGTTGTTCTACGCAAAGCGATGAAGGCCTGTGGCAAACAGAAGTTTCACTCAAGCTACCATTTCATTGGACTATTACTATGTACCGAAAGATATCCATTACCGAAAAGATATCCATTACCCCTCATACTTCATTGTACTGTCTGAAATCTGTGCTTCGTTGTTCTACGCAAAGCAATGAAGGCCTTTGGCAAACAGAAGTTTCACTCAAGCTATCATTTCATCTGATTATTACTACTTACCGGAAAGACCAATGTAAGGCATTGTAATAATCATGTCTAGGCCATCTACTAACAATTTAATGTCACAGCAATTAACCTCGTTGAGTAGGATAATCAGTCATTCTGGCTATCTAACAATTTAAAATCCTTGATCATCTGCGGGAGGTTTAATTTGTTTGACACACTCTCGCAATGAGCATTTTCAAATATAGCCTAACTCATGAAAGATCCCCTTAACGTCCCTACAAACATAGCTCAATCTACCATAGCTTTTTCTCTTTTTAGCTGATTGACTAACGGATGGAACACTCTATCATCACACGTCGCAATAAACACTGTTACTATTAGAAAGCAACATAGAGTAAGAAACTCAGCCGATCCCGTCTGCAGTCGCATCTTAACTGACCTACAAAGTCTAATTAAACTATGGAAGCAAATCTTTGACTTGTCCCGTTATTTGTGTAGGAAGACGTTCTTTTCGTTACCACAAAAAGTGAAACCCTTTGTATCACGGTGCCTGGCCATGTTACTTGAAACTCATTTTAACTGCGTTGTAGTATCGACGACTGGTCATCAGAATATGCCATAAACTCATTTCCTAGTTAAATGAAATTAACTCGTTTTTTTCAGTGGGGTCTTTATATATGTTTTTTGGGGAAACATTAGGGATAAAAGTTTGCGTAGTATGTTGGCAAATGTTTCATGATCTCTTTTTTGTTGAATCTGAGTTTCTGTGCGTACACTTTTGCCAGTTTCAAAATCGCATGGTGCAATGATCCCATATTGCTTGAGCATGATGTCTGCTTGCAGATGTTTTAGGTCGTGAAGGGCAACAACAATTAGCGATATTCGTCGGTTGATCCTGATCATACTTAACATATTTCCGGTTTCAGAAGCGTTGAAGATGTAAGGTAACAAAATGTGATGTGTCTTTCTTGTAAAATAGTAATTTTACAGTGCTTCATTCTCTTTTGTATTTCTCTCCAAGTTATGTGTAATAAGTTTTGTTGTAACGTGGTACATCTTTCTGTGAGAAACGTATCAGTTTCTGACAGTTTTTTAAAGTTCCAAGGGATGTAGAGAATCGTATTTTGAAGTGACAGTTCACTTGTAGTGTATATGACATGAGGGGGATTTAGGGATGTTGTGTTCTGCAGAGCCAGACAATGGACTGCGGACATTATTATGAGTTCTTTGGCTTACAGCAAGTTGCCGATAACACCCTTGGGAATTTTATGATTAATTTTGAGGATTTGTTCAGGCACTAACTTTGGCCAATAGAATGCTGAGCGCGATTCTGACAATAGTTGTGTTAGGAATTGTGTCATCCTCAGTGTCATTTTCGTTCATTCACCAGCCTGCATTTTTGGAATGTATTGACTAAGATGGATCTCACCAACCTCTCTGAAGTTAGTGTTGATAGCACGTAGTTTACCTAGGTCATCACGTGGACAAACCGAAGGTAGAGCACCAGTGGTTTGTTAAAGTTAAGATTTTTGGGGATAACCAGTTCTGAGTAAGATAATGGGCAGTGAGTTGCACTATGTCAGGGCTTGCACTTAACTATTGCTGTGGACACCATGTTTTGATTTGCTTCGTCTTATGAGTAAATCCAAAGTATTTTATAATAAATTTTCCTTGGTGGCACAGTCACGTACATTCCACGGTTTAATCATTGCCATACATCAATACAGGATTTCGTGTGCTGGGGTACTGTTGTGCACAGTTGCAAAACTTGGCAACTGAGTCGTACCACTGTTACAGGAGCAGATGAGTAGCGAGGAGGTGCAAAGAGGGCCCCAGGCAGCAGGTACAGAGGAGGTCAGTGACTGGCCTCCACATTAAGCAACAAAGGAATCTTTGGCACCCATCTCTTGTCATTACCATGTCTGCATACACAAAACAGGTGTTGACATAAACCAGCCATCTGGGAGTTCTAAGCCACAAGCCCAGCTTTCCGCGATTTGAGATGACTCAGAAGTGAAAATTTTTAAGAATCTACATCATACTTCGCAAGCCACCTAGTGGTGTGTGGCGGAAGTTAATTTCGGAGCACTCTCTGATCCCTCCAACCCTTCCACTCGCGAATAGTGCGTCGGAAGAATGATAGTCGGTAAGCGTCTGTACTGGCTCTAATTTCTCGAATTTTCTTCTTGTGGTCTTTACGCGAGATGTATGTGGTGGAAGTAATATGTTGTCTGACTCCTCCTGAAAAGTGTTGTCCTGAAATTGCAGTTGTAAATCTCTACGTTGTGCACAACGTCTCTCTTTTAACTTCTGCCAGTGGAGTTTGTTTAGTATCTCCGTGACGCTCTCTCCCTAGCTAAACGATCCCGTGACGAAACTCGCTTTCGTCGTTGGATCTTCTCTATCTCCTCTATCAGTCCTACCTGACAGGGATCCCAGATAGATGAACAATACTCAAGAATCGGGCGAACAAGCGCCACATAAGTCACTTCTTTGGTGGATGAGTTACACTTGCTTATGATTTTTCCGATGAATCTGAGTCTTGAGTCTGCTTTTGCCACTATCTGTTTTATGTGGCCATTCCACTTAAAGTTACTCTGAATAGTTACGCCTAGATATTTTACGGCAGACGCTGTCTCCAGCTGTTCGTCATCAATAGTGTAGCTGCACAGTAGTAGATTTCTTTTCCTAAGTATGCGCAATATGTTACATTTATTTATGTTCAAGGTCAACTGCCACAGTCTGCTCCATTCATCAATTCTCTGCAGGTCGTTCTGCAAATTCTTATTATCTTCTGGCGTTGCTAATTTGGTACAAACAACTGCATTATATGCGAATAGCCTTAAAGAGCATCCGACGCCTTCTGCTAGATCATTTATATATATTGTGAACAGCAACGGTCCTATCACACTTCCATGTGGTTCTCCGGATATTACTTTTACATCTGTCGATTTAGTTCCGTTAAGAGCGACATGTTGGGTTCTACGTGCAAAAAGTCTTGAATTCAACCGTAGGTCTGCTCCGATACTCCGTTAGCTCGTATTTTTTTCATTAATCGGCATTGCGGCACGGTATCAAATGCTTTACTGAAATCAAAGAAACGGCATCAGCCTGAGTGCCGTTGTCCAATGCCCTGTGGATGGTTCAAATGGCTCTGAGCACTATGGGACTTAACATCTGTGGTCATCATTCCCCTAGAACTTAGAACTACTTAAACCTAACTAACCTAAGGACATCACACACATCCATGCCCGAGGCAGGATTCGAACCTGCGACCGTAGCAGTCGCGCGGTTCCGGACTGAGCGCCTACAACCGCTAGACCACCGCGGCCGGCTGCCCTGTGGATCTCATGGAGGAACAGAGCGAGCTGAGTTTCGCAGGATCTCTGTTTGAGGAATCCACGTTGATATTTATAGAGGAGCTGTTCATTTTCATAGAACGTCATAGTTCTTGAGTATAAAACATATTCCATAATTCTACAATAGATTGACGCCAACGATATAGGTCAACAATTGTGTGCATCTGCCTTACACGACACAAAGCTTTATGCCTTGCCTGAGCCCGCCAGCACCGACATTGGACTGTTGATGACTGGACACATGTTGCCCGGTCTGACGAGTATCGTTTTAAATTGTGTAAAAACAGGAATTACCAGAGTTTTTTTCCAGTCGATAGGTACCTTTAGTTGCTCAAACGATATACTATCAATTACTACTAGAAGGGGAGCAACTTCTTTCGCATACTCTTTATAGAATCCTATGGGTATCTCATCTGGTCCAGAAGCCTTTACACTACTAAGCGATAGTAGCTGCTTTTCAATTCCGCGATCGGTTATCTCAATATATGCCATTTCGACGTTCGTACGACGATTGAACGAGGGACAGTGCTACAATCTTCCGAAGTGAAACAACGTCAAAAGACCGGATTCAGTATTTCGGCCTTCTCTCTGTTATTTTCCGTTTCGGTGCCGGTGTGGTCGTTGAGAGAATGAATAGATGATTTTGACCCACATACTGATTTTACATACGAGCAAAGTCTCTTAGCGTTTTTACTCAGGCCAGTTGACAACGTCTTACTTTCGAAATCATTGAACACTTCTCTCTTTCCACTACTCACGCTCATTTTCGTTTCGTTCAGCTATTGTTTGTGAGCTAGGCTTTTACTTCTCTTGAATCTGAGACGAAAAGCTCTTTCTTTGCGTAGCGCTTTTCTAATCCGGCTATTAAACCATGGTGTGTCTTTCCCATTCCTTAAAACCCTACTGGGAACATACTTTCCTAGGGCATATTGAACGATGCATTTGAATTTTTTCCATTTTTTTCTCCACATTTTCGTACTCATCCCCGAATATTTGATGCTGACTGCTGAGATATTCTGAAATTTGTATCCTGCCACCCTTGCTGAGCTAATGTATCTTCCCACCTTTCTTAACATTCCTTGTAGGACCCGTCGTCATAAATGCTGTCACAGTCTTATGATCACTGATACCTTCCTCTACGTCTGTTTGACGCCAGGAGGTCTAAGACGTTGCTCTCACGAGTTCGTTCTGTAACTATCTGCTCAAGGTAATTTTCGGACAAGACATCCAGAACAATACCAGACGAATCCCTGTCTCTGGCACTAGTTTTGATGGCATAACACTCTCAATCTATACCTGGCAAGTTGAAGTCACCCCCTATTACAACGGCATGATCAGGAAAATTACTAATGATATTCTGCAAGCTCTGTCTGAAGCGTTCTACAACTACAGATCCAGACCCAGGTGGTCTATGAAAGCATACGGTCACCATTTTTGACCGTTCTTTGATACTCAGTTGCACCCAGATTAATTCATATTCGGAATCCGTGATAACCTCGCTAGATATTGTCTAATTTGTTTCTCCAATAAACACGCTGCCACTATTGGCGACTGCTGGTCTGTGTGGCCGAGCGGTTCTAGGCGCTTCAGTCTAGAACCGCGCGATCGTTACGGTCGCAGGTTCCAATCCTGCCTCGGGCATGGGTGTGTGTGATGTCCTGAGGTTAGCTAGGCTTAAGTAGTTCTAAGTTCTCGGGGACTGATGACCTCAGATGTTAAGTCCCATAGTGCTCAGAACCATTTTTTATTGGTGACTAACCTATCCTTACAATAAACATTCCAGTCTGAACTGAGGACTTCGTTGTCATTGACGTCTGGCTTCAACCAATTTACTGCTCCCAATACTGTCTGTGCATTATAACCTTCTATAAGCGATACTAATTCTGGGACCTTTCCTTGGATGCTCCGACAGTTTACTAGAATCACATTAATATTTTGTATCTCTGATCTACGAGGACCAGGATTCTCTGAGGTCGCTGTGGCTGATTTAACAGGCAAATCACGTTTGCTCCGAAGGGAGGGGTCCTCTAACCTAAGAAAGCACCATGTGCACGCCACACGTACTCCGCTACCCTACAAGCCGCTTTCTGCGTGTAGTGCACGCCTGACTTACGTATGAAGGGCAATCCTATAATTCTGCATCCGACAGCGGAGGTCGAGAAATTTCGCATCGGATACCGTCGCAGAGCCGTCTGAGCCTCTGGTTAGACCTTCCACTCTGCTCTAAACTAGAGCACCGCGATCAACCCTGAGCACATTGCTACAAACAGACAGCTTAGCAGCACCCCGCGGGCGTTGCTAGTTGCCTTCATGAAATCAGCCATCCGCCAAAAGGAGCTAGGGTGTCCTCAGAACGCAAGCGGCCGGCGTCATTCGTTCGGACATGTGCCACTACATGTAGCCGGTTGCACCCAGTGCGCTCGATAGCCGCCGGCAAGGTCTCCTCCACATCACGGATGAGGCTTCCCGGCAAACATACCGAATGCACACTGGAATTCTTTCTCGCCTTGCTTGCTATCTCCCCGAGGGGCTGCATAACCCGCCTAACATTGGAGCTCCCAATGACTAGCATACCCAGCTTCTGTACTTGTCCGGACTGTGCAGGAAAATCGACCTCTGGCCCAACAGGAGAGTCATCCCGTGCTGGCTCAGAGGTATCATCAACACTGAGAAGCACCTCGTACCCGTTGCTAAGACGTACGAAGCCAGCCGCACGGCCTGGTGCCTGTTTCGCCTTCTGCCCAGTGACACGCGAACCCACCACTGTCTGTCATCCACTCTGGAGTGAGGACTGACCGGTCAGATGTTGCGTATCGGAAGCCGCAGTGACGTCCGTGCCACCAGGGGACTCCACTGACAGAAAAGGTGTCGCATGTCTCGTCACTGGCTCCCCGACGTCGCCGCAACTTCGAGCATTAGCCAGTAGCTTGTCGACGGAAGCCAACGCAGCTTCTAGCTGTTTACTGACAGCAGCCAACTCTCCTTGTGTCCGCTCACAACAAGCACAGTCCCTAGCCAAATCGAACGGTGTATTAAATAGATTTGAGGTCTCAAATGGCACTACTGCGTTTGAAGATATACCAAAGGAGAATAGAGTAACACTAAAAGTAGATGTGCAGATATCTCACTGAACTCAGAAACCACAAGCTATTAAACAGAAATAACTTTCTCTACACGGAAAATTAACACTAGGAGGCCACCCTATAGAAGGATATTCACAAGACTTACGCAAAAACAAAAACTAAGATTAATTTTGTAACTGCTAGTCTACACAGTAAAATACACACGTACAGTTCACTTCTTTGCAGAAGGACGTGAACAAAAACAAACAAAGGCTAAATTAATTTACAGTTTATCACACAAATGCTGCTGCTGCTGCCCTGCTGCGTGCCATCTCGGCTGTCCAAATCTCATCCATGTGAAAACACTGCGTTTTGTGGAGAACAGGTTGATGTAGAAACACAATTAATTTGTTGTAAATTTATTTCTCATAACCACGTATTAATCAGTGTAAAAAAGTTGTAAGCGCCACCATATAGTGCGACAGCTCATGGTCACATCTACTGTTCTCCGTATTTAACAAAGAATCACTTACATCTGGCCTATTGACACACCGTTATACTTTGTTTTTCAATTATCAGACTACTTTATTTGTTTTGTGTCTTTTGGTTAACATTTAATACATTGTGTAACTTGTAAATAGCAAACACAAAGAAGTTGTGATTCTCTGCCCTAGAAAATGTTACATAATACTCTAAATGCTATTGGCTGTTGGATTCTTATGAGTTGCTATATTCACAACGCATCTTAGTGGCAGAAAATCTGCGGGATATTAGTCTTCCCTGTGAGACATTCATACTAAACATTACTTAACTATTGTAATTTTGACGTCATGGTGTGCGAGAACGTTTTTATGTGGCATCTAATCGTTCTTGTGTTATGTTAATCATGTCTCATAAGTTGAAACTGGTGGGCAAACCTGAACAAAATATGCATCTTATACACAGAATTTTTCATTATGTCACAAAAAAATTTTTTGATTAGTAATGTCCATTAATGATCAGACCACATATGCACCAAGGTCAAAAGATGATTTTATAAATATCAGATTTATATGTTTGTGTGGAGCGTAAGTTCCTTACAATATATTTTGATTTTGATAACGTATTTATGTAAAAACTTAAGGTATCACATTTTTGTCACATGATAATGCTATTATAAAGCAATAAGACAATATTATGTCTTGCTTTTACAATAACCGTGATGGAAGATTGCCGATTGTCGTTTTCTGCTTCGGATGATTGTTTGGATTAACTAATTTCTGGGATGCATTAACCATCTGATGAACAAGGATTACTATCCGGGGAGATTTTGTTTATTTTGAAAGACGAATGGAGGAATGATGTGACATTACTGTTGATTTGCTTTTACACAGTATATGATTGATTTTATCTGGAGTATGCTGGGTACATTTGCAAGGAGGCAAGTTATGCTTTCTTGTCGTTGGGAACGTGCTCTCCCAGTATGGTCTCTGGAATCTGAGATGTTCCCCAAGTGTTAGCGGATTTCGTGACTGTGTGTTTTCACGCAGTAGCGCAGACACGATTTTATCGCTTCTTAATAGACACAGTGATTACAATATAACCACTCTGTAATTTCATTATCCATGTTAAATGAACTGGACCTTCATTATTTTGTTGTCTTCTGTTTTTAATTATACATTGACAGGTACTCTCGCAGTTAAGTAGAGATTCTGTTATTTGTGCTCATTTTGCGTAATAATAATAATTATTATTATTTAATTTCATTGTGTTTATAATTAAGAATAATCATACCATTTTCCTCAGCATTTTTTCATGAATCTGTAAAGTAAATGTGGCTTACTTTGGGTGGGATGTCTGTTGGTGAATGATCGCGTATTAACGGCACCAATCAGTGTGATACGTATGGTTTGCTTTCAAAACAGAACCTGCACCTAAAATTTCACTTTTTGCAAAACGAAGTCCGATAGCTTTTAGGTGTAAATCACGTCCCAAAATTATGTTCACCAACAGACAATCCCGGTAGTGAAACCTGATTAAAAAATATGGTGGTAATTAAATTCCAAAATTTCAATATTTAATTTCGAAAAGACAAAAGACAATAACAGAAAATGCTGCCACCATAGTTCTTTTTATCTGCGGAGAGTCGTGAGTGAACCTCATGATTAAGTGGAAAGGTCCCGTTGGAACTGGTCAGTTTTCGTGGAAGTAAGGTTGCTCCCTGCACCGTACTTTTGTCGACAGAGCCAGTACCTCTCCTAGTCCTGAGAGAAAGACATCGTATCGTCACTGTCATCCACAGGAAATAATTGGACATGACAATTTGCCTGTTCCGTTCTGACCTCAATGGACGTGAAACCTGACCAGCATAGGGAGAGCGTTACTCTTGCTCCAAAATTTCCTGTACCCACTCTAATTGAGTCGTCCTGCCACTGTGCTTGTGCGAAGAAGCCGACAAATTGGTGGGATATTGCTCCGTCCCAGTATCAATCTTCTCTTTAAGGTATATTCTCTTTAAGGTATATTAAGGTATATTCTCTTTAAGGTATATTTTGTACGCCAATAGTGGCAAGTTTTTGCAGCGTTCCCCTTGTTTTTTTAATGAAGTAAGCGATATTCTCGTCAGTCACATCGGCAACAGCATTAGTGGTTCCCACATATAAACTTTTTTTTTGGTAGTAGAGAGTTGTGGAGGGTGGTCTATGTCTCATAATCACTCCACCGATCACGCCGTGAGGATCACTCGTCTCCGAGCTACCATTTGGTGCTGACAGGTGCACGGCTAGCTCATTTTGGGGAAAATTGTGGTAGAACAATCCATAATCTGCGCTGCTCTTTACTTGCTTACTTTCCCGCGGAGAATGTGTTGCCTGGTTCCATTATAGTTTGTAACATCATGTTGTATCTTTACCTTTGGTTTCGCGAGCTCCCCAAGAGATCAGATCTTGTTACGCTTTCTTAATAATGTGTCCCACACTTGTAGGTACCTCCCCACAGTGTCAGTTTCATTTTGTAACTTCATTTGAGTAATAGATAACTTTGTTCTTCATTATTATTTACTGGGATATTTTTCAATTATTACAGCAGATAAATATCTGTTAATCTCAATCTTGACATCATACATCAAATGTATCAGTCTTATCTTATTGACTGTAAGTGAAAAGTCCTTGAGAAAGACATTTGCTTTCTCTTCAGAGCACGACCTCATCTAAAGCGGTTTTATCCAGCTGATCGAAAAGACTAGTGCTTTTTCTTCCACATGAATAAATAAAAATGTGTCTTCTGAAAAATGCCCCGAATATGTGCCCTTTTTTAAGCAAAGTTTTGGCCTAAGTAATGCCATACAACTCTGTGTGACCATATTTCAGTAACATATTCTGGAGTTGTTAGTATTTACTTTGCACAACGGAAAGAAACACAGGCAGAAATGACTATTATCCGAATATTATATTCACAGTAGTCATAATCTGACTCGAAGGCCGTAGAAAAGATTCAGCTTATTTGTGTATCATTTTCTGATAACCTAAAACCTTTTCAAACAAAACTGGAAACATAATGACGCACAAGAACCACTTTGAACATAATATTATCATCCTTAAGAAGTCTCGGAGTCTCCTAACTGTTACTTACTAAGGCATTAACAATACAAAGAATGCCAGAAAGTTACTACTGATGCAGTTGTTAAAAAAGAAATGTTAGGCTCATTACATCATTCCCTTACACTTTCCAATATTTCTTCTGAAGACAGAGTACGGACTACAGAATGCTTTTCAAATTAAGTGGAGACTGTGAAAGATATATCAAGCTCCGTAAGTTGTAGGAAACTTAAACGTAAATTCATCAGAGGCGTGGGAGTGGAGTTAAATCACAGAAGCGTCACCTAAATATATGTACACTACTGGTCATTAATATTGGTACACCACGATGATGACGTGTTACAGATGCGAAATTTAACCGACAAAAAGAAGATGCTGTGATATGCAAATGATTAGCTTTTCAGAACATTCACACAAGGTAGGCGCCGGTGGCGACACCTACAACGTGCTGACATGAGGAAAGTTTCCGACCGATTTCTCATACACAAACAGCACATGACTGGCGTTGCCTGGTGAAACGTTGTTGTGATGCCTCGTGTAAGGAGGACAAATGCGTACCATCACGTTTCCGACTTTGATAAAGGTCGGATCGTAGCTTATCGCGATTGCGGTTTATCGTATCGCGACGATGCTGCTCGCGATGGTTGAGATCCAATTACTGTTAGCAGAATATGGAATCGGTGGGTTCAGAAGGGTAATACGGAACGCCGTGCTGGATCCCAACGGCCTCGTATCACTAGTGGTCGAGACGACAGGCATCTTATCCGCTTGGCTGTAACGGATCGTGCAGCCACGTCTCGATCCCTGAGTCAACAGATGGGGACGTTTGTAAGACAACAACCATCTACACGAACAGTTCGACGATGTTTGCAGCAGCAATGACTATCAACCCAGAGACCATGGCTGCGGTTACTCTTGACGCTGCATCACAGACAGGAGCGCCTGCGATGGTGTACTCAACGACGAACCTGGGTGCACGAATGGCACGACGTCATTTTTTCGGATGAATTCAGGTTCTTTTTACAGCATCACGCTGGTCACATCCGTGTTTGGCGACATCGCGGTGAGCGCACACTGGAAGCGTGTGTTCGTCATCGCCATACTGGCGTATCACCTGGCGTGATGGTATGGGGTGCCATTGGTTACACGTTTCGGTCACCTCTTGTTCGCATTGACGGCACTCTCAACAGTGGACGTTACATTTCAGATGTGTTACGAACCGTGGCTCTATCCTTCATTCGATCCCTGCGAAACCCTACATTTCAGCAGGATAATGCACGACCGAATGTTGCAGGTCCTGTACGGGCCTTTTTGGATACAGGAAATGTTCGACAGATGTCCTGGCCAGTACATTCTCCAGATCTCTCACCAACTGAAAACGTCTGGTCAATGGTGGCCGAGCAACTGGTTCGTCGCAATACGCCAGTCACTACTCTTGGTGAACTGTGGTATCGCGTTGAAGCTGCATGGGCAGCTGTACCTGTACACGCCATCCAAGCTGTGTTTGACTCAATGCTCAGGCGTATCAAGGCAGTTATTAGGGCCAGAGGTGGTTGTTCTGGGTACTGATTTCTCAGTATCTATGCACCCAAATTGCGTGAAAATGTAATCACATGTCAGTTCTAGTATAATATATTTGTCCACTGAATACCCGTTAATCATCTGCATTTCTTCTTGGTGTAGCAATTTTAATGGCCAGTAGTGCATATTCCCATATATTCCACGAACATAGATACAACGAGCAACACAGTTTTCTGTATGTGGACGCTGTGGTACACGGGACCAGCACATCGTAAACAAATGAGCAAAGAAATATTATGAATACATTAGAAAATCCGGGAAACACTCGATTAATCGAGAATATGGTGTAAGGAAAACCTGATACTGCACCTAATGTTTCGAAAGCTATTTACTTCACTGAACAACGGGCGTTACCTTCCAATACGAGTAAAGGCACATTAAAGATCTGGTAAATCTGCAAGCAAATTTTATGCGACGGAACAAAATGCAAGCCTCAAGCTCGTCATATTTTCGTTATTCTTTACATGAGAACGACCATCGTAAAGTATCTTCAGAGCAAGATAACTATATCAGTCATCCTTTGCAATAACTTGGGAGCCAAGTTTAGAGCACCACCAGAGCAGGTCGCCGAAACCGGCCGGAAGCACAGAAACGAACACACCGCAATGCGTTGTGTTGTTCAAACGGGGATCACACAGTAACCACGCAGCCGTACAGGCTTATCACTGGTTAGCACCTCTACCTTCCAAAGTTCCTCTTCACAGACATACCTTAACTCAGTTAGTCAAATGATGCAGTATGTTTAGTGATGAATCACTTGTGCGTCTGACCGAAATGTACTCCACACGACCACATGAAAGAGATATGCAAACGAAACCGCGCCACAGATTAAACTGACAGTTGAATTACGCTGTTATCACACTACTGAAACAGGATAAACATGGATAACTAAACACTTATGCGCAGGTATTAAGTAAACCAAAGGATGAACAACAACGCCTTCAGTAATTACTTCACCAACGAGTAAGTGGACTCCATTACGTGCAGTGGTGAAATGTAGACCGTCAGAGGGAGGTGCTAGTGTCTCCTTGTATTACACAGGACGCAAAGCACAAGAGAAATGTTGTTTAGTGCAGAGACAGACAAACACATTAGTGTCACACGTGCCACAGGAGCTGTTTGGACAAACCGCTCCCATGGCAGTATTTGGTCTGGTTATTGCCCGGATCTAAAAATTTAAAATTCAGTAATAATCTGCCTATTAAAACGTATAATATTATGTTATAGGGTTAACACAATAAGAAACGTAATAAAGCTAGAAACTGTGCACATGACTTGAGGCAACGTATCTCACTGCACGTCAGTATACACATTATATTCATCCAGTGTCTGAGAATGAGAGCACTTCGTGAATTGCAACGAACTTTTCACATGATTTGTAATATTTACAGAATATTATCTCGCTGACACCTCTCTCAAAGAAAGAAGAAAATGACTCAAGGGAAAAAGTTTATCGCTTTCCACCATATATACAATAAAACTCCTTCATGAGACCTAGTGATTTCATTAATTACTTCTTTGCTACTGACTCTATTTGCAACACGTTTTCCAGACAATGTCATATATGTTACTTCTCAGCGGTGTTTTTTGTCAGTACCACATATCCCCCCTGTTACCTAACCACAAGTAATGATTGAGACACCATTTCCAAGATTTCGTTCACCACTAATGTAAACAAAACACATAAATATTTTAAAATTATTACTTTCGTTGAAACACGGTACTTAAAAAATTTTGTTGAAAATAATGTAGAAGGTACAACCTATTGAGAATCTTATTAACTAACATGTAATACATCTGTTCGAATTGTTTACATTCTTTGCGGAAGCCTAGACTGTGACGCAGTTACGGTCATACACGTTGATGTCAACAATTTAGGAGACACTGTCTCCTGACAATTTAATTTATTCTTATGTACAGCAGCGGTTGGAGTTGTTTACTTTCGTTAAGAAAGCGATGTGTACTGTGCGAATAAACTGAATTATAACAAAGTTCATCGTCACAGGTAAATACTGTTTACTTTTGTAACTTAATCTACTTAACTTTTAAATCGTCATTATTTTTACCTTGTTTATAACTTTACGTTACAATTCTCATAACCCCATTAACATTAATCTGTATCACCAGTAGAGATGAAAAAGAGACATTTACTGCAGGGAATATTTATTTATTATTAATTTTTTAACAAATAAATAATTACAAGAACCAAAAACTGTCGTATGTCTGCTAAATGTTTTTTTCTGTGTTTCATATTTCCACTATACTATAGGGAACAGCATGCTGACAGTATTCAGTTCCACAGAAATCAATGAACAAAATATTGCGCAGTTCTATTCACAGGCATCCCTACATCCAAAAAGTGATGACTGTACAACAATTAATCTATATATCATTTCCAATTTGCTATCTGGAGAGACAAAAATTTACCTCGGTTCTGATTATGATCAAGCTGAAGAAATATGTTCAATTATACCCTGTAGATTTCTTGGACTCTTTAGATACTTCCTGTCTAAAAACTAATTAATTGATTTAAAAATGCTGTTATTATCAGCCTAGGAATAGCGCAGCCAAACGGTCACATATAAATGTTTGTTACATAGACCGATGTCTCGACACGTCTATGGATGTCTTAATCAGGATCAAATATTAAGAACCCCTTTAAAATAAGGCACATTAAATCAAGTTTGACAAAATTATTAACGAAGATGAGATTTGTCATGGCGTACAAAGGTTGCTTTCGCAAAATTACAATGCAAGAAAGCAATGGTCAAAGTTTCGAGCAGATGTGCTCAAATCAAAAACTAAAATTAAATACGTTGAAGCCTTTGGAACGTGTGCCATGCCAGGAATAACATCAGACTGATCGGCACAGTGGCTTACATTGCTGTTACCAAAAAAATACGCTCAGACAGTGACAGGTGCCTATTTCCGACATTATAAGAGAAATAACTGAATTAAACAACATTAATTATAAAAACACATGTACTAATGAAAATACAAAAACGTCCATCAGATGAAGTACAACAGAGCCATCTATTAGGCTATACAGAAATTACATATGACAAAGGATATTAAACAATATTTATACAAACACCTGCAAAATCCAAAAAATGTCTGCAGGGACGTAACTTCAGTAGTTTACACCTATGAAATTCAGAGAAAAAGGTGTTTCTGAAGTAGAGGTGGAAAATATAGGGAAAAAGAAGGACTCCAAGTTCTGGATTAAAGCAAATGAAAAAATGTTTGTAGTGTAATTGTAACTGTTCATTGAGGATGATTCCATTTTGTAGAGGAATAAGCTTGAAAATTTCCTGCCCTTCGAGTACGTCGAGCCTATGACCTTTCTTTTCCCTGTGAAAAATGGAAATTTCTTCAACACTTTTAGGTTTGTGAACGGAAATTAACAGATGATCAGCAAAAGTGAAATTACGTACATTAGAGCATCTTTTTCCCAATAAATATTCCTTGTACCTGACACTGAAACATTAATACAAAGGGGACGCGTATCAAAAGTGATTTTATAAATAACTCCTGAACTGTGTTTAGGACCAACTGTAGCCTTAAAAATGTGTAAAAGACTTTTTTTGCAATTTATTTTTGGAGAAAAATTTAACTTTGCATCCACCTTTTTTTTAAAATAAAAGACGATGAATTCTATAGGAAATAGGGAACAGAAATGGAATACAAAAACTTTTTTGTATTCGTTATTGTCAGAAACTGCACTAATGCCTAAAGTAATCACTGTAGCGTCAGTTTTAACTTTGAATATCTTTTCAGCTAACGAGGGATCATAACTGTTATTAACTGCAATAGTTTTTATTAAATTCATCTCTTCATTAAGCTTTACAGGTGACAAAGGTATAGAGACTGTACGAAGAATGGCTGAATGGAAAAGTGTTTTTCAATGGGAATGAGAATGCATTGAACTAGCGGGCACAATCTGATTTGTATTAGTGGCGTTTCTAAAAATATCGAAGGGAAGTCTGTCGTTCTCAGCAACAATACTAGAGTCCAAGTAATAAAGCTGACTATCGTTATTTCCTAATTCACAAGTGAAGGTGATTTTTTCAAGAAGACTGTAAAAAACTTCAAACAACTGTTTAATTCCTTCCAGGCAACCGCTGTATACGATCAAAATGTCTGCGTACGGAGAATACGACAAAATACCCAGATCAGCAGCTGAAAAATTATTGAAGAATTATTGCTCCAGCGAATTGATGAAAATATCGCCTAAGGTGGCTGCCAGTGGGTTACCCATTGCCAGGTCGTTAGGCCGATGTTATAGTTCGCCACTGGAAACAAAATAGATTTATTTTATTACTATTCTTAACAAACGAATTAGGTCAGTAGCTTGCTCACGAGAAGTACGTAAATTTTTTCCAATGATGTCAATATTTGTTTAAACAGGTCCATTAGATTACAGGTTCCTAATACCCAGTGAAAACTATTTAGTTTTTTAATCAAACCGCAACGCTTTGATTTTACTGACCAGATTTTAACTATGGACGACTGAACAACTATTTCAAATAGCAAAGGAGTTCTTTTTATTTTTCGTGAAGAAACCTTGCTAACTCGTGATACATACTGCACTGATCATACTGTTTACAATAGGAGGTACCGAATGGTGAATTTTATGTACCTTAAACTGGAAACACAGTTTTGGACCCTGTGGATTCATATTAATAAGCTGTTTCCTATAAAATGGTTTAAGCAAATTCACGGCGCTGTTAATGACAAGTCTAATTTATTTTTGTATCTTGAGGGTCGGACTCTCATCTAATTCCGAAACGTTATTCCCATCAAAATCGTTGCTACTCAGAACGAATACGTATCTCAAACTTTATAGTTCCTTGAAGAACGATGTAAGTGACTTTCGTAGTGAAAGAGATTCTGGATCTGATGCTTCTGCATGAGTTAGGAACAATGGCGAAAGTGATTAGTCTGTCGAATCTGCAAACAGCAATGAAGCAAATACAGTCATCCACAGTAAGAATGGTGATTATCGGAACAGAATTGTTCCTAACAGAGTAGGCATGCCATTTGCCGATAACACTGAATAACAGACTCCTAGAATATGGATATAATGAATGAGTGGATTTATGAATAACTGAGAACACTTTGTCAGGAGTGGGTCAGAACTCTCCATTTGATTTGAAAACAATATATACAACTCAACGCTATTCTTTGTATTGTGTAAGACTGGAAATAACTAAGCAATCAGATATCGATAGTAACAAACTGAGGTCCAAAAATAGGAGAATTTGTAGAATTTGAAGCCATTTTGACTATTTTTCGATCGGGTCTGTCTCAAGAAATATGTAAAAATTTTTTTAAATTGCCACTACCAGAGACAAACTTTGTCAACTACTGTATTACTTATTTATTTAGCGACATGTTTCGAGGTAAACCTCATCTTCGGGCTAAATGCCATTACAAAAACAACTTTAAAATAAGGCCATACTGGTGTTCATAGTCTTTTCGTTAATGCTGGGGGTCATCTTGTTTCTTCTGGCGTGGCAGCCTCGTAGTGATGCATTGGGGTGCATCCATATCCGTGCCTCTCCTGGTCACTGTTCACGAATTTTCAGTAACATAGCAGTAACTTGGAAACACGATCACAAACAGTTCTAAAAAAAGCCTTTACATACGAGGGGCGTTCAGAAAGTAAGCTCCGATCGGTCGCGAAATGGAAACGACTATGAAAATCCGATAAAGCTTTGCACAGATGTGTTGGGTAGTGTCTCTAGTATAACCCCAGTTAGCATCACGTCGCTCTTCTCGTTTCTGAGCTCGCAGTGAGTGCGTAAAGATGTCTAGAAAATAGTGTCTGCCGCCAAGTACGAGGGCCTGGTGAGAAATTTCGCCTGAAGCTATGCAGCTAACATTACATAACTGTCGTGCTGTTTCTTCTTCAAGACAGTTCTCAGCCGCATTCTGCAGGGGCAATGAAGATGCTCCTGCATCGTTTTCAAATGGAAATGTGAGATTACCCACAATACAGTCCGCAATTGTCTCCCCCTGAGTTTCATCTCTGGTCACATGAACCGCTGTCTTTGAAGACAACATTTTGACACAGACAACGAGGTGTAGGCCAGCGTGGAGAATTGGCGGAAAGCACTGGCGGCTGCCTTCTATGATGAGGCTATTGAAAAGTTGGTACAACGCTATGACAAAAGTCTAAGTCAGAACGGCGACTACGTAGAGAAGTAGCTGAAAGGTGTAGCTAATTGTTACAAGTAAAACATTTCAGATGTTCACTGTGGTTTCAATTTGGCAATCAATCGGAGCTTACTTTCTGAACAGGCCTCGTATTTCTAAGCATTGTTGTAAGACGAGGTCTGTCTGCGAGAATGGAAGTGTAGTGTTGGTCGAGGGCTCGGAGACACAAGACGTGTCACGCTGCCCTCACGTCGGTGATGGCAGGTCTCACCACACTCAAGGCCTGATTTCATTTATATAGGCAGGAGAGATTTAAATGGCTTGACTACGCTTGAAGGTGGAATTCAAGGTAAAATTCGCAGGCATAGCCCAAAAGCAATTGCAATGGTAGGCTCGTATTGTTGGTCTGAGTTTGCTTGTCAGTTAAAGGAGCATCCTTAGCCTTCAAATACTATTAATTTTTCTCCACATCTAAATAATATGCTGTGATTATTAAATGTTAATGTAAGTTTGAAATTGAAATAATTTGTTAATTTGGCACTCAACTATTATTGATACTTATGTAATTGTCATTGTTTATTATTAGTGGTTATGATTTCTGAAGTTCTTCATAGACTTCATTGATGGAATCCCATCTTACAAGTTATTTAGGAGTTAACAGGACCCAAGCAAATTCCTTTTTATTCAATCCATTCTTAAAAGCAATAATTTTTAGCCACTGCTGCTGCATGCTGCTGCAATTTCTGTGAACCAGTTGTGAAAAGTCAATCATCTAAAGAGGTGTGAGCAAACCTTAGCGTCAAAACAGAGACACTGACACACAACAACATATCATGTACTCTAATCCAGCAAATTCCGCTGCACAAGCCAGATTTTGTATCACTTGTAAATTCTTGTTCAAAAACGCGGTCAGATAGCTTAGGTATTCATTGCTACAAGTTCATTTTCTCCTGTAGTTTTTCATATTCAGATACTCAGTCCGATAGCTTATCCAAATGGTAGTTTTAAGTTTCTAGTGTAACGATCTGTTGAGGGCTTATAGGACAGTGAAACTGACTCTCATACAACACGCACACAGTGTTATGCAGGTTAGATTTTGATTACCGATAGCTCAGGTTGCTTATCGTGTCCAATTTCACTGGCGAACATAGGCAGTCGGTCGGTGTGGCCCAGCGGTTCTAGGCGCTTCAGTCTGGAGCCGCGCGACCGCTACGACCGCAGGTTCGAATCCTGCCTCGGGCATGAATGTGTTATGTCCTTAGGTTAGTTAGATTTAAGTAGTTCTAAGTTCTAGGAAACTTATGACCTCAGATGTTGAGTCCCATAGTGCTCAGAGCCATTTGAACCATTTGAATATAGGTATATTTGTTTTGGCTATGTTACACATAATTGTTGCAGATGCGTTACAACCTCAAAATATTTATGTAATATTTACATTCTATTAATTGAATAACATCTTCATATAATTGAACTGCAAATAAACTCTTTAGATAAGGATCACTTTTAAGTTTCTTCATTGAAAAGGTTCCATGGCAGTTTTTACAAGGTCTAGAATTTTGGATGCGTCAACACTAGTGTTGATTCGAAAAGTACATGATAAAGGTTAAATAAACTGCTTTTAGTGTATGAGAGTACAGTTTCATTATAAAATAGTCTATGTTCAGTCAATCTCTCCAGCAAATAATTGCGAGTCGCTGTGACTGTGTTGTACAGTTCGTGTGACAATCTGAGAAGCATGCCCTACTAGGGTTAATGAGCCTATTACATTAGGGCACACAGTGACGACGCCACAGTCTGGTTGATGGCGCTGCCACAGTCTGTTTGCTGGCTGGCTGCCGTTCCCTACCACCACGTCGTCAGCCACTAGTGGCGGAGAGTTGTGGTAGGGCATTCTGTCACACGGAGCTCATTACAACGGGCTGCCATGTGGCGCAGTCAGTCCCATCACCACCACTCAGTGTACCCACCGTGGGGTCAATCTACTGTGCACTAGTGATGTGCGGACATGTCTGACAAGTACAGATATGGCCCTCCTTTTGTCATGTTTATACTTCCACTCCTTTCCACAGTGACAAACTGCGGTTTACTAGATACACTGAAGGACACACTTCACATAAATAAAACAGTGTGCAGAGAAGATTGGGAGGGAAACATAAAACAGGCTGTCCGACTCGCGAGAGCTGCCGAACTACCTTAGCATGAACAACGAGTGATTGCTGCACCAGTTCCTGGCAGCCTAGTGAGGCTGTGGGAGTGGGGCGTGATAGGCAAGGGGGGGGGGGGGGACGTAGGGCAACTATATTGCAGTATGCTTACCCTATCTAAATAAAACGTCCAAGCTCTTTCCTTCCGATAACAAATGGACTCTTCATCTTTCCTGATTATTATCACTTTAGTTTTTCCTACATTATCTTTGTTCTCTACTTCGTCACTCTTATGATACTACATGAAGAGTAGATATTCCCATGGTTCAACCAACATTGCTTGATTATTTGCACAGTTAAGTGTTTTTACTCTTATTCTCAACAACATGATGCATCTTAATTCATCTAATCCTCTGTCTATTGCTCAGAACAAGTTGTGAAAGGCGATGATGACAAACAACAGCATTGACCTGTCTGGTTTCTCACCGCGAACTCTTACTGTCACTCTTTGTCTCGTATACTGCTGGTTACGAAGAGTATTTCGTTGGTCGGTCGAACAAGAGTAGGCACTCCACAACAGTACCGGTATTTGTGTTTCAACTTCAGGACGGCATCCAACGACGTCTGCAACAGAATTACCTAACCTTAGCAGCTGTCTCAGGTGATGTCTCACGGAAAATAATGCACTGAGCATAGTAGTTTTTATGTACCGTGACTGCGCATGAGACGTCAAAATAATAACTCTATTTAATAATTGCCTATTATACACGTAAAAGACCAACACAATATTCTACCAATCAATGATGCAGAACAAACGAGAAACGCAAAACTGTTTATATTATAAAATACAGCGAACTAAGCGTGGATTCTACCTAATGTCGTTACAGCGTACCAAATTCCATGGCATCATACACTTCCCTTCGTGATAACGCATTGATACAGTTCTTTGCATTCATACAGTTCGCTTAACACACTTTTGGTTCATTTTCAGCATAATTATCATCATTACTAACATATACGCAAATACTACCATTAGATTTTGTAGCATTAGGTGAATATATAATTAACAGTTTTCATGAAGCTATCGCAGACAGGTGAAAAGCACATAATCCGAGTACCTTTATTCTTTCCACAGCTGTGGATGTCGTTACAGGTAATGCTGATGTCATAATTTTTCTTCTTCCTTTACTTCCATTTATCTCTTTTCTGTCCGCCATCAGGTCAGCGCATTACCTTCTCAGGCAAATTTAACACTGGTACATATCAAAGACTACCAACAGATTGTATGAGGTTTTTGTAGAAATTGACGGATCATTCCGATTATCCGTATACCTAGACGCTGCTTTCAAAAAACAGTTGTGGTGTTTTGGAGCTGTTGAGAGAGATTTATCGCTTACTTCTCCAGTATTCAAGAACAATTCCCACTTTATTGAATGCAGATATGATGTTCGCCGAGGTAGCTGTATATAGAAAAGAAGTACAGAGTAGTGGATGTAAATCGTAAGGACCAGGTCTGAGAAAATGGCTACGTTCTTGAAAGTCCTTCACGTTTTCTTGCTACGCCTATTTCAGGACCTGAAATATCATGTGGCCGTAGAATATGCCTGGTATGTGATGATATTGTGAAATGTTAATTTCATTCTTGGATGTCATTTCCACTGTGTCTGGTGTCACGTGGCCCATATGGGAATGCATTATTAGAATAAATAGTCTCTCTGTACCGAGACCTCGAAAAAATTAGCTGAAACAATTTTTAAATAGTTCATTGCTAATCCATCGGCTCTGTGACAGTGTCATTGAGACCTTAGGACGGATACCACCATCACAAAATCCCCTTCATTTCTGTTGCTTTACTTTTTCACACTCCTAGACGGTTAAAGTGGGAGCCATTGTGCCTAAATGGACGCGAAACGTAGGAGTCTTTGTTCTTCTCCTAAGAGTTTATTTCAGCAATAATCCATCTACTTCCTACTCCGGTGTTTAAAATTATAAGTACGTTCCTTAGTTAATACCACTGCGTAGAAGTGTCTGAATAATTACTTGAACAACTTATTTTAATAAACTTATGTTACAATCAACTTATGTTATCAACACAGCAAACAGCGTGTTTACCTTCACACAACTCACAGTGAACTACCTGTCCTGCACCCAGCCATCATTCCCAAAGTAAATGTCTTTCCCGTGTGAAGACATTCCTGCTGTTTGTTGAAGACGTATATTTTATTTTAGGACAAAGAATATATCTGCTATTACCAAAGAAAAAATGTGAAGGGGATAGGTGGGGTAGCATAGGAAAAGGTTTGATTTTTTTGTGGAGGAAGGAACATCGACACTGTGTAGTGAACGAATCTAAGGATGTGCTCTTTATATATAGAGTCTTGATTCTGGTAGCAGGATGATTCTCGTCTTTATCAGAGAAGTTAGTAGCCGTTCCAATCACGGTGCATCAGGGGAAGAGACTCAAGTTTAAGGAGGACGCGCCTGTCCAACAGTAGTTTCAGAGAAGAGCTAGGAGTATGCGAAAGTATGGACTACTAGATAGTACCAGAGTAGTATGACTAGAGTGTCAAACGGATATCCAGTGCAATGTGTAAAGTGTGGTGTTATCTGTACTTTGGTAGATGGGTTACTACTGCAAAACAAAAATCATTGGCGAGATATTGTTGGTATCCACGAAACAGAGTTTTACTTCAGTGCTTCGTGATGCATCAAACCGCCAATAAATACAATACTGAAGCAATGACTGAAGATGTTATACGTAGGATTATAGAGATAGGGTTTAGAAGGCGAAATAACGACATAAAATATGTAGCTTTGTTACTGCAGACACTAACCAGAACACCGGTCAAAAGATTAATCGCCTCCTGGAGACGTTATGCCAGTACCCGTAACACCGCCCCTAACCTTGATGATGGCCGCATTTCAGCGAGAAAGAGAGACCACGAGTTTCGTCGGGTATGCTATATCTAACTGAAACCAATTACTGAAGGATTAGATTCTGTAGAGCTACCTAACTCTGTGCATGCCCATTACAACCCATTACAACCTTTCAGTTGCTGCTCCTAACAGTCCCAGACACTTTGATTGGATTAAGGCAGGGTGATTCAGTGGATGAGTTAGCTCTCCCCCCCCCCCCCCCCCCCTTCATCCCCCCGCCAGCAACAAACGTACCACAGACCAACCTCCGGCCTGAAGAATATCACCTGTCACACAATGCTGGTGAAACGCCCAATTGGACTGTCTGCACACTCGGGGCCTTGTATTATTAGAAAAGAGGCAAAATAAAGACTGATGTGCCCGCACCACACCACCCCAAACCAACTAATTTCCAGTTTGTGTGCTGTTTGGCCCATTGAAGACGTGCGGCCTTATGTGTGTCTGTGAGAAACGGCCTTTTGCGAGGTACCCAACTCCTAGTGTCCGTTTCATGCGGTCCCCTCCACAAAGTTCGCCCGGAAACTGGTTCAGATGGAGCTGAATTCACTGTCAGCAGTAATTCCCGCAACGTTTGGAACCGATTTTCATTGAGAAAGGCGTCTTCAGTGGCCGTCAGTTATGATGATCTTTCGACCACTGTTCTTACGCTGTGTGGCGTGACTACGAATGCTACACCATTCCTTGTAGACAAGTTAGACAGTCCTCTTTTACGCACCAACAATGGCATTCCTCATGGGCTTCTTTCAGCCAATCTCTCACATCTCCTCATTGATTCATCTTGCTGAGCTGGAGGTCCATACGACAGACAGGTGTCACTTCTTCACTACCTATGGGGTTCCAGAGGACCGTGCGCTGTTTTAATTGGGCAACTTTCTCTTTTTTCCTAATATTTTATGTGTACCATGATTTACTTGGCTTTTTTCTCCTATTTTTCTGCCAAACAAGGATCACTGATTCTGACAGGTGAAGTCTCCTTCCAGGTGGGAAAAACCAAAATTACGTTCTTTACAGATGGTTATTCGTTCCATGTAATCTGCAGATGATCTTGGACGAGGGGAAAGGTTCACCGTCCCTTTGACAACGAGATAGAGGGTTGGACAAGGGTACTGAAGAAATTCGATGGTGGTGTGGTTAAAGGAACTATCACGGCGTTTACTTTCATCGAATCTAAAGAAAACCACAGGTAATCTTAATCTAGACGAACGGACAGAGCTCGAAACTTAGTTTCTCAACAGTACCTTTAGTAGTGTGCCATCACACTCCATTTATCACAATTTTGAATTTCTTAATCGAGATGCCGGTGCGAGAAAACTGGTGGTAGGTCAACAAGAAGTACGCAAGCTGATCAAAAGTATGCAGACGTATGTTACTGGACTTCACAATGAGATATGTCAGACTTTCGTCTTTACGATGGCTTGAACTCTGCATTTACAGTGAGACGTCTGAGTGTCTATTGAGGAATGGCAGCCCGTTCTTCACCAACAACAGAAATCATGAAAGTTACATGCTGTAGCTGGGGCCGTGAGCGAAGTTGACGTTACAACTCATCCCCACAGATGACCCATTAGGTTAGGTTGAGACTCTGGGTACGCCAATGATTTCATCGATGTTATTACTCACAAAGCATTATTTCACAAGTGCTGCTTTCTGAAGGGATGCACTACAAAAAACCATCGTTTCTGAATTGTTCCTAAACGTTTTCTAGGGCTCAATAAGGGGGCGGCAGTTGTTGTTGTTGTGGTCTTCAGTCCTGAGACTGGTTTGATGCACCTCTCCATGCTACTCTATCCTGTGCAAGCTTCTTCATCTCCCAGTACCTACTGCAACCTACATCCTTCTGAATCTGCTTAGTGTATTCATCTCTTGGTCTCCCTCTACGATTTTTACCCTCCACGCTGCCCTCCAATACTAAATTGGTGATCCCTTGATGCCTCAGAACATGTCCTACCAACCGATCCCTTCTTCTGGTCAAGTTGTGCCACAAATTTCTCTTCTCCCCAACCCTATTCAATACTTCATCATTAGTTATGTGCTCTACCCATCTAATCTTCAGCATTCTTCTGTAGCACCACATTTCAAAAGCTTCTATTCTCTTCTTGTCCAAACTATTTACCGTCCATGTTTCACTTCCATACATGGCTACACTCCATACAAATACTTTCAGAAATAACTTCCTGACACTTAAATTTATACTCGATGTTAACAAATTTCTCTTCTTCAGAAACGCTTTCCTTGCCATTGCCAGTCTACATTTTATATCCTCTCTACTTCGTCCATCATCAGTTATTTTGCTCCCCAAATAGCAAAACTCCTTTACTACTTTAAGTGTCTCATTTCCCAATCTAATACCCTCAGCATCACCCGACTTAACTCGACTACATTCCATTATCCTCGTTTTGCTTTTGTTGATGTTCATCTTATATCCTCCCTTCAAGACACCATCCATTCCGTTCAACTGCTCTTCCAAGTCCTTTGCTGTCTCTGACAGAATTACAATGTCATCGGCGAACCTCAAAGTTTTTATTTCTTCTCCATGGATTTTAATACCTACTCCGAATTTTTCTTTTGTTTCCTTTACTGCTTGCTCAATATAGAGATTGAATAACATCGGGGAGAGGCTACAACCCTGTCTTACTCCCTTCCCAACCACTGCTTCCCTTCCATGTCCCTCAACTCTTATAACTGCCATCTGGTTTCTGTACAAGTTGTAAATAGCCTTTCGCTCCCTGTATTTTACCCCTGCCACCTTTAGAATTTGAAAGAGAGTATTCCAGTCAACATTGTCAAAAGCTTTCTCTAAGTCTACAAATGCTAGAAACGTAGGCTTGCCTTTCCTTAATCTTTCTTCTAAGATAAGTCGTAAGGTCAGTATTGCCTCAGTATTTTCTAGGGCTCAATAAGGGGGCGGCAGTATAACCACGAAAAACACCCCCATACCGTAACACCATCTCCTCCGTATTTCACTGCTGGCATACACAGGGCGGGATTTGCTAAAGCCAAGCCTTTACATCGGATTGCTACAGGATATAGTGCGCTTCATCACTCCAAATCACTCCTTTCCAATCATCCGGTGCCCAATTGCGTCTCTATTTACACCACTTCAAACGTCGCTTACCACTGACGGGAGAAATACACGGCTTTTGAGGAGGTGCTGGACCATTGTAACCCATTCTTTTTAATTCCGCAGGCGTAGTCACTGTGGTAGCTGGATTGCTAGTAGAGCTTTGGTACGCACCGATGGCTCCTTCTGTTGACTGCATTCGATTTTTTACAAAGAAGTTCCACATTGCTCGACGGTCGCTATCCTGTAGTACACCAAATCTTCCTAGTCTTGTTTTGGCTGTGGTTGTTCTTTCGCGCTTACATTCACAGTCATATCATCAACAGCCGCCTTGGGCAGCATTAGAAGAGTTGAAGTGTCCCTGATGGGTTTGTTATTCAGCAAACACCCAATGAATGGCCCACTTAAGTCACTGACTTCTCCTGACCGACCAATTGTGTTCTTATTCGTTCTCTACTGATTTTTTACTTCAAGGCCTCTTCTTGTGGGATCTATCGCTCAGTTCTGTATTACACAGAAGTGTCCCGATGCTTCTGATTAGACAGCTAAGCTACCAAGTGCAGTGGATGTATGCGGAGGATCAGAAGGCAGGAAGACTGCAGATTTGTTCTAAAGACTTCCTGGCTACAGCTGGCCCATGATGTTCTCGAAAGCGATAACTGGAATGAAGGTGTGAAGATAAAGAGAGGGAAACGTTCAGCAGCCCATGAGGTATGTAAAACCTGGACAATGTCGCGGTTGGAGAAATTTGCGAGAGACAATTAAATGAAGTCGGTTCAGGCTTAGCAGGTACTCAAAGTACTCCTTCAATGCTAATCTTCAGTGTTCCTTTGCTATTAACCCATTTCTCGTTTCTCTCCATTAGTGTCGCATCCATACTCAAATCTCTCCTCTTACTTTTAACCATTCCCTGTAGTACTTTCTTACTTCCTCTGCTATCTTCCTTCATCATCTTTGTCCATTCTTACATCCAATTTCTTCTCTCCTCAGCCACTGTCTGATTTTCCTCTCCCTCGTTTTCTCTAATATCTCTTTCTTGCTAATTCGATCCTTTCTCGGAATCACACTCTCAAGGGCTTGTTCTTCCGTTACACTATCTTACTGAATCTTTCATTCCAGCATGGCGCCTCCTCCACCATTTTCTGTCACTTCTATTTCTTCAACTTCCACAATATCGTTTTTAAATTATCTCCTTTCGTCTTCTCACGTTTTTGGTTTACTCTTTGGTAACCTTTCCTTGATAATCTGTAGTATCATTCCTTGACATCCTTTTCCTTCAGTTTCCATACTCTAATTATCCTTTCCTGATTCTCTCTCTTCTTCCGTTACTTCATGATTATCATGCTCGTCACCAGTAGCCTGTGGTCACTATCCATTGCCTCAGATGGCAGTACCTTTATATCAGTTACAGTCTTCTTCATTTCTCAATCACAGAGCATGTAATCTAGCAAAGTTTTCTGCGCTAGATTCGTGCTGTACCATGTGGTTTGTGTGTCTCTCTCTTCAAAAACCAGGGGTTACCTACCACTAAACCATTTCTCTTGCAGAATTCCAGCAATCTCTTTCCTTCTTCATGTGTACTTATCAATTGTTCTGCTCCCAGTGCGCTCTCACACCCTTGTCTTTCACTCCATATACGTGCTCTCAGGTCTCCCATGATTGTTATCCTTTGTCTGTTCAACTGCTTTTGTAGTTCTTCCTTAAAGCCCTCCTCCTGTTGAGATCTACATCCCACATGTGGGGCAAACACCTGAATCACCTTCATACTTATTTCCTTTGTCATTATTCTGATCTTGAATCCGGTCTTTTATCCTCTATACCTCTTCTTTTAGCCCATCCCTCACAACAATCATTTTTATCTTTCTTCTTCATTTCCTTTCCAACATTTCCTGTGTTCCCTACAGCCTCCTTGTTTCTATCTTGTCTCTCCCATGCCTAAAATATCTATCTTTCTCCTTTCCATCATATCCACCATCTCCGCTACCTTTGTTGACAATGTTCCAATGTTCAAAGTACCAATTCATAGTCCTTTTGCCTTGGAAGTTCTTTGTTATTGATATCCACGCTTTCCGCGGCAAGTTACCTTGTTAAAAGCTGATTGTCGATACACTGTTGGCTAGCTAGGTCTGTTACTGCTTCCCCAGATCCCCTCTAGCCGCCACTTTTCAGAGTTTTTACATTGTTTAATCTAACTTAAACTATCTTACGCTAAGGACAATACATACACATACACCGATGCCCGAGGTAGGACTCGAACCTCCAGCAGGGGTAACCGTGCGCACCGTGGCAAGGCGCCCTAGACCGTGCGGCTACCCCTCGCGACTTTTCGGAGATGATACAGGGCCTTCACAGCTACCGTATCAGTCCTGGGGCACTCGGAACTTCCCACTGTACTTCACTCCTTTAGGCTATCCCCTACTTTGCGGCGATTACCACCTCCCACGACTTGGACAATGGTTTGTCTTCTGAGAAATTGGGAATAGACTGTCACCTGAAAGCAAGTGAAAAACAAAGATTGTTATCCAGCGGTGAGTGCGAGCGAAGAGAGACAATCCGCTAATAAATGTAAAGTGTCCTGTTACTATTTGTTTCTCTGCCTCGTGATGACAGGGTGTTGTGTGATGTCCTAAGGTTAGTTAGGTTTAAGTAGTTCTGAGTTCTAGGGGACTGATGACCATAGATGTTAAGTCCCATAGTGCTCAGAGCCATTTGAACCATTTTGTTACTATTTGGCCTGTAGTGTAGTAGCTAACATCGCTAAAACCTTCACTGTGATAACAGGCTTATCTGTAGTTTACCCCAAGGCCTATGCCTGGATGGAAACTGATAATCTGATCATGAATTGGCGAAGAAAAAGTATGGGAATGGGAAATAATTGTTGCGATAATAGTTCGATCTGTGACGTAGCCTGATGTCCACGATCGCGTTCTGTTAAACGCATTTCGCCCTATTTTACTTATTTTCCGTTACAAAAACTAAAACTGTGAGGTAAAGTGAGGAAAACTATATTAAGTAATGAACAAATCAGGTGACGAGTATTATATTGCGTGTTATGTACACTGGCATGAAAAAGTAAGGATAAAGTAACTTTCGCATGATGTGTCACAGACAAGTAAAATAGCTCGATGAAATTTGGACCACATACTGAACCAACTGCTACAGTATAGCACTGAAGGTGACGCAGCATTATGCATAAGCACCTGTACCACCAAAACGATTATGTTCGTTAGTGTCCCTCGAGGCATCACGTGTTGCCACCTTTTGCCAAATGAACGTACGTAATGCAACCAGTAACAACGTCGTACATGATTCATCCCATTACATATTTCTTTAATCTACCTTCTGATCTATGCCGGAGTATATCCTCCTATGAATTGTACAAGTTCCACTGAACCATGTCATTTAGTTGTGTCACATCATGTGAAAATTGCTTTCGTCATTTGGTTTTGCGCACCAGTGTTTACGTAAATACTGTACACAAACTATGAAACATGCAAGGGGGGCCTATTACGTACCATTCAAGACGATTTTTTGTCCGAGGAACAGTCGGTTTAGATATTTTAACCAGAAAGTAGGTTACTCTGCTACTAGCAACCAATATTAGTATGCGATTTCGGAAAGAATAATCTGCTTTCTTTATCTAAGGAACGTAGATTATGTTAGTCCTAACTGTATGGTGCGCTTTCGATTAAATGCTTCTTTGCATATCCAAGGAACTTGCACTTCTTGTCGACGTGGCGCTTCATGCACGCTCGCTTCAAGGTGTTACATTTTAATGACCATCAGTGTATTTGGACAGTGAATTACGTTTCATTCGGAATATTTCAGCAATCCTCAGTAATACGTCGGCTTTGCTACAACAAATTATATGTGGCCATACTGCTTGGTATTTTATGATTGCAGTTCTTCCCAGGGAGTGACCGTATATGTTGTAAAAGGACGATAAACAGCCTTTCCCTGTAATTATGCCAAAGACGTTAGAATTGTATGTGTTAATGGTGTACTGTCAGAAGAGTTGTGCTGTACCAAAATTACGGTTCGGTAGTTTGGTCACACTACATAAATGACGTAGCAAGCGGTATGATTGCCGGTAGTATTGGGAGCATTGGTAAGGAACGAAACATAAATAAATGTGAAAGAGAGAAATTGGCAGACGACGATCTCTCTATGTCCTTTTGGTGGTTTTTTGTTTTGTCCATAATTAGAATCGCACATCTTCAGTGTTAGTCCCTTGTGTATTGTATATCGTTACAAAATAAAATGGCTCTAAGCGCTATGGGACTTAACTTCTGAGGTCATCAGCCCCCTAGAACTTAGAACTACTTAAACCTAACTAACATAAGGACGTCACGAACATCCATTCCAAAGGCAGGATTCGAACCTGCGATCGTAGCAGCCGCGGGGTTCCGGACTGAGGCGCCTAGAACCACTCGGCCTCAATAGCAGGCCTATATCCTTACAGAATGTACAGTAAACTGCATTTTGTAAGTAATAAAAATTACTTGATCGCATAAATTCGGTGCCTCTATACAATCAAAGGAGTTACTTTGAAGCAAGTGCAGTTTTTATGCACAATCATATATATGGTAAACATTTTGTGCTCAATAGAACGTTCTTTATCATGATCAAAGCCAACAGTTTCTTGTCGTTATTGATAAATGTGAAAGTTATTTATGAACAACACAAATATGTTTTTACGAGCATTGAAGCGATTTTTGATACATTTGCGTTTTGCACTCGATTTTCTTTATCATTTTGTTGAGTAAATTGCTTTTTCTTGGGCTGTGTGTTAAATCCGTATTTTTATCTTTATGTTTACTACAACATCCCTCTGTCTGAAGTAATAAATCAACAATTTTCGAATAAAAATTGAATTAATCATTAGCAACTCAGTTTCTATTTTCTATACGTTCACTTCTTCCGGTTTTTATGGGAATCTATTTAGACACTGATTGCATATGCAAGGAAAGGAATCATGAAGATGTAACGCCCAATAGTTATGCTGAAACGTCCCCCTAGAAAAATTATAAATGACTGTGTTTAAACTGACACACAATATTTTTTAGCGCAACGTAATCTTACTTTCAAAAATCCCTACAAACGAATGGCCCTGACTAACAATAACCTATACCTTTCATGAACCTATACCTTTCATGAATCATTGAGCTCACAAAAATCTTCGTTACTCAAACTACTGCAATACAGCGTGCACCAATACTGCCAACTGAATAAATGATTCTAACTACTGAACGCACTAACTACTGATAGGCATAGTTAGCAAATGAATGACTTTGATAGAGAACAAACAATGTATTTACCTTAATAGTGTTCAAAAGTCATTATATATATATATATCAGTTCATGACAACCAGTCTTTCAAATTTACTGTCTCTGATCGACACACGTCCGGATCATCCGCTCTCAAAACTCCGCCATCTCTATCCCCACATCCACCACTGCTGGCGGCTCACTTCCAACTGCGCAACGCTATGCGCTGTTACCAGCCAACTGCCCAACATTACAATAGCATTTCCAACAATGAAAACCAGCCACAGACTGCACACACCACAGTCAGTGATTTTCATATAGAGTGCTATGTGGCGTTACCAATATAAAAACCTAAACAGCCTACTTACAATGCTACACACCGAATGTACAAGCAACACGGATACGACCTTACCTGACCCATTTAGAGAACCGGCATTTCAACCTGACTGCCGAACGATTCTACGAGTACATACATTGCGCGTAAAGACCACGAAGATAAGATTAGAGAAATTAGGCACATGTATAGTCGTTTTTCCCTAGCTCTATTTGCGAGTGGAACAGGAAGGGAAATGATAAGTAGTGGTAGAGGGTAATCTCCGCCAAGCACCGTACGGTGGCTTGCGGAATATCTATAAATATGTAGTTGTAGATGTAGATGTAGAAAGTCCCTAGAAGAACTACCGAAGTCTAATCTCACTTGCCACATTGTGTGGTAGCCTACATCTACATCTAAATCTACATAAATACTACGGTGCGTGGCGGAGGGTATCTCGTACCACAACTAGCATCTTCTCTCCCTCTTCCACTCCCAAATAGAACGAGGGAAAAATGACTGCCTATATGCCTCTATACGAGCCCTAACCTCTCTTTCTTTGTGGTCTTTCCGCGAAATGTAAGTTGGCGGCAGTAAAATTGTACTGCAGTCAGCCTCAAATGCTGGTTCTCTAAATTTCCTCAACACCGATTCACGAAAAGAACGCCTCCTTTCCTCTAGAGACTGCCACCCGACTTCCTGAAACATTCCCGTAACACTCGCTTACCAGTAACAAATCTAGCAGCCCGCCTCTGAATTGCTTCTATGTCCTCCCTCAATCCTACCTGATAGGGATCCCAAATGTTCGAGCAGTACTCAAGAACAGGTCGTATTAGTGTTTTATAAGCGATCTCCTTTGCAGATGAACCGCATCTTCCCAAAATTCTACCAATGAACCGAAGACGACTACCCGCCTTCCCCACAACTGCCATTACGTGCTTGTCCCACTTCATATCGCTCTGCAATGTTACGCCCAAATACTTAATCGTCGTGACTGTGACAAGCGCTACACTACTAATGGAGTATTCAAACATTACAGGCTTCTTTTTCATATTCATCTGCATTAATTTACATTCATCTATATTTAGAGTTAGCTGCCATTCTTTACACCAATCACAAATTCTGTGCAAGTCATCTTGTATCCTCCTACAGTCACTCAACAACGACACCTTCCCGTACACCACAGCATCATCAAAAAACAACCGCACATTGCTATCCACCCTATCCAAAAGATCATTTATGTAGATAGAAAACAACAGCGGACCTACCGCATTTCCCTGGGCAATCCAGATGATACCCTCACCTCCGATTAACACTCACTATCGAGGACAACGTACTGGGTTCTATTACTTAAGAAGTCTTCGAGCCACTCGCATACTTGGGAACCAATCCCATATGCTGGTACCTTAGTTAGGAGTCTTCAGTGGGGCACCGAGTCAAACGCTTTCCGGAAGTCAAGGAATATGGCATCCGTCTGATACCCTTCATCCACGGTTCGCAAGATATCATGTGAAAAAAGGGCGAGTTGCGTTTCGCAGGAGCGATGCTTTCTAAAGCCGTGCTGATGCATGGACAGCAACTTCTCTGTCTAAAGGAAATTCATTATATTCGAACTGAGAATATGTTCGAGAATCGTGCAACAAACCTACAGTAAGTTTACAAATCCGTCGCGTTGCCATTGTATACCAGAATGAAGCCTCTTCCGATGGTAACTAAAATTTTACAGCTCTGAACTTCGCTTACGTCACCTACGTGACTGCTGCTGGAACTTCTACGATGTTGCAGCGGAGTGCGGTGAGTTGCGTGTTGTGTAAGGGACGGCGCGCATGAGCAGGGAGCCCGGCCTTGACGCCTTGATTGCCGAAGCAAGCGGCAGCGGTGCTCGGGAGCGCGACGCGACACGACGCGGCGCGGCCTGCGCCGTCAGCAGAGCGCGCCGTCGTTTGTCTCTGTCAGCGGCGCCGCCCCTCGCCGACCTGACCACAGTGGCGGCGCTCCTGCGTCACCACACTCCGGACGCAACACGCACCGCACCACTGGGGCCGCGTATACGGCCCCAGGCTGGCAGTCAATCTGTAATACTGAGGTACCACCATCGGCAACGGAAAGATTTCTTTCTATTGTTTAATTTTTCCTTTGTTAGCATCTCATTTCCACAGACGTTCACTAAGCTGTTTGTAGTAGCTTACCCACTTTCCTATTTCTTTTATTCGTTATTAAACCTACTCCTTCATTATCCCTATTTAGTTTTGTATTTATAACCCTCTATTCTCCTGACCAGAGGTCTTGTTCCTCCTGCCACCGAACTTCACTAATTCCCACTATATCTGACTTTAACCTATCCATTTTCCTTTTCAAATTTTCTTACCTACCTGCTTGATTAAGGGATCTGAGATTCCACGCTATGATCCGTAGAACGCCAGTTTTCTCTCTGCTGATAACAACGTCTTCCTGAGTAGTCCCCGCCCTGAGATGAGAATGGGGGACTATTTTAACCTCCGGAATATTTTACCTAAGAGGACGCCATCATCATTTAACTATACAGTAAAACTGGTGGTGTCACCGCCAGACACCACACTTGCTAGGTAGTAGCCTTTAAATCGGCCGCGGTCCGTTAGTATACGTCGGACCTGCGTGTCGCCACTATCAGTGATTGCAGACCGAGCGCCGCCACACGGCAGGTCTAGTCTAGAGAGACACTCCCTAGCACTCGCCCCAGTTGTACAGCCAACTTTGCTAGCGATGGTTCACTGTCTACAGATGCTCTCAATTGCAGATACGACAGTTCAGCATATCCTTCAGCTACGTCATTTGCTACGACCTAGCAAGGCGCAATATTCAGTTACTACGAATATATTATGAACACATAACATTGTGAATCATGTACCGTCAAAAGCGACGTTCATCATTAATGGATTAAAGTTAATTATCAGACTAATCACGCCCGCTTTCTGAATTCTAAGTCCTCGTCATGTTCCAGACGTCACGTCAGTATAGTTCTTCCCTTCTCACGCCAGCCTGCGTGAGCTGAAACGCGTGCATTTCGGCCCCAACTTGTAACACGATGTTGGCTCATCTGCCAACACAACAGTAGTTTCCCCTTGCTTTCAGCCGTTCGCAATATCAGCACAGCATGCCGTTTTTTTTTGTGTTACGAGGCCAGATCAGTCAATCATCCAGACTGTTGCACCTGCAACTACTGAAAATGCTGCTGCCCCTCTTCAGGAACCACACGTTTGTCTGGCCTCTCAACAGATACCCCTCCGTTGTGGTTGCACCTACGGTACGGCTGTATGTATCGCTAAGGCATTCAAGCCTTCCCACCAACGGCAAGGTTCAAATGGTTCAAATGGCTCTGAGCACTATGGGACTTAACATCGATGATCATCAGTCCCATAGAACTCAGAACTACTTAAACTTAACTAACCTAAGGACATCACACACATCCGTGCCCGAGGCAGGATTCGAACCTGCGACCGTAGCAGTCGCGCGGCTCCGGACTGAGCGCCTAGAACCGCTAGACCACCGCGGCCGTCGGCAAGGTCCATGGTTCATGGAGAGGGGGGGGGTGGGGGGGGGGTGGACTAAACTAATTAAAGAAGTTGGTGCATGTGATGGCATTATACTCCTGAAGACATCTTTTGAGTAATACAGCCAAACGGTTGCAACAAGATTTTACTTCATCCTGGTTTCGACACTGGCTCCGAATATTTTCGTCAGAAACCTTGACAGTTACATGTAGCAACAGCTGAACAGATATACGATCAAAAATGCTCTCGTGATATAAAATACTTCATAAGAAGATAATATTAATATTGTTTCAACAAGAATTTACTTCAACCTGGTTTCGACACTGGCTCCGAATATTTTCGTCAGAAATCTTAACAGTTACATGTAGCAACAGCTGAACAGATATACGATCAAAAATGCTCTCGTAATATAAAATTCTTCATAAGAAGATAATATTAATATTGTTTCCATATGGTATATATTATCCATCTATGAAGGACGGAGGAAAACTGATTGGCCCGACGAGACGTGATCCCGACACTTCACCTGAAGATGGCAAGTAAGAAACTTGCTGAAACGTTGCTGGAGCACAACGCATTGACTCGGCTGTCAACCCGAGAAGTTTTTATCATCATGGAACACTCACTGTTTCACACCGAACACATGCCATTCCACAACGAACACATCACTACAGGCAATCACTCTCTCAACTGTTACGATAAAGAAAATCTCTGGGTAGCTAGTACAGTTTCTCGTACAAGAACAATAAATGCTTTAAATAATTTGTTTCTTTTTAAGAGATGCTCTAGTTTTCAGATTAGTTTAAGTTTTCAAACAGTCGATGACGCAAATAATATTAGTCGCAAATATTAAAGTCTTCATACAGGAATGAAAATATTGATGAAAACAGTTCCATACGCTGCTAACAGATGGCATTGCAGAACAGTGGCGCATACTTTGAAATATTTCAGATCTTATTATGAATTGAACGTAATAAACTAAAAAAAATTTATGCTGAGCTTTTATGTTTTGTAGGTGAGTAACTCTTATGTTTTATTACCTTAACGTAATTGTATCGTTAAAGTGTCTGTGAGGTCATGATTCTGCAAATCATACAATGTGTAATGTATCTATACAGAAGAAGAATCTGAAGCCTGCGTGAGACGCATTTCATCAGTCGTCATTCAGAGTCTGTGTTAAATTTACAAATTAAGAATGACAACATTTTCCATCAGAACTGTTATTCAATGTATTTACTTACTTACGACTGCGATTTTGGGTACTGTTCTATTCTTAGTTAACAGCTCACTATGATATTCGTCATTACATACATATTCATTTGTTTTAAGTGGAAATTGTTCTTTTGTAGGCTAGATTTACACACTTTATATGCCTAACTGAACGGAACTTCTCGTCATTTTAGTTTCCGTCTGAGGTCAGTACGGGATGTGGCGTCAGAAAAGATATGTTAGGAACGCTCTGATGTGAAAGCGGCGGAGCAAGCGGGCGGAATACACAGTTTGCACCAGGACTCAGCACGAAGAACCCCCTTCACCATCCCAGGTACCAGTTGGTACTGTTGTTTCTGCATCTCGTAAATGCATGAACTTGGAAACGAACACATGACTCTTCATACCTTTAATTTTTAAACACTGAATGTAAATCTTGCTTAAAGAGTAAATCTTCATGAAAGTTTTGTATAAAAATTAGCTTTCCAAACTTACTGTTTATAAACGTACTGTTCATTTCCTTAGTACAAGTATAAAGGAGACTATTGGGATTCCAAAGTTTACACTGTTGTCAAGTAGTAAATCCGTGTGAGAGACACTTTGATATCGAGCCTGACTGGAAGCAGACATGTGTGCAGGTTCAAAAATGGTTCAAATGCCTCTGAGCACTATGGGACTTAAACATCTGATGTCATCAGTCCCCTAGAACTTAGAACTACTTAAACCTAACCAACCTAAGGACATCACACACATCAATGCCCGAGGCAGGATTCGAACCTGCAACCGGAGCGGTCGCGCGGTTCCAGACTGAAGCGCCTAGAACCGCTCAGCCACACCGGCCAGCTGTGTGCAGGTGTGGAGCCCTAAATTCGGAATGCTGTTGCTGTATCTCTGAATGTGTTTCGCGTGTGCTTTCTTTTCAGAAAGTGGGATGTTGCATCTAGGGATCTTTCTTGGTTTTGCTGGGTGAATTTTCGTAATTCGCTTTGTTTGACCATTTTGTATTGTTCTTCCAGCATCTCGTAAATGCATGAACTTAGGAAAGGGAGACATAACTCCTTACCTCTTCACCACATCCGCAACTCAGAAGATTTCCTGCAACGCCTCAAGCAACTGCACATCACAGATTCGGACATCATGGTTAGTTTTGATGTGGTATCGCTGTTCACCAGGGTCCCACTGAAGGACTCACTAGAACTGATTGCAGAGAAATTTGATGGTGCTCTGTTGGACCTCCTCAGTCATACACTGACATCCACGTATTTCCTGTACAGAAACCAATATTACGAGCAAACTGAAGGTGTAGCTATGGGCAGCCCACTGTCCCCTGTGGTTGCCAACATGTTTATGGAGAGGTTTGAGGAGAGGGCATTGGAGACAGCCACATTTAAACCCACATGCTTCTTTAGGTATGTGGATGACACCTTCGTGATCTGGCCACATGGGATGGACAAGCTCAATGAGTTTCTTGAACATCTTAACTCATGCCACCCTAATATCAAGTTCACCATGGAACTGGAGAAGAATGGCCAGCTGTCATTTCTGGATGTACTAGTCCAGAGGAAAGCAGATGGATCAATTGGCCACAGTGTGTACCGAAAACCTACACACACTGATTTATATCTGCAGGCCAGCAGTTGTCACCACCCTGCACACAAGAATGGGGTTCTGAAGACTTTAGTCCACAGAGCACGTGCCCTATCAGACCAAGAGAATCTACCCATAGAGATAGAACGTCTCAAAACAGTTTTCTCCAAGAATGGATACAAGGACAAACAAATTGAGAGGGCACTCCGACCAGCCACTATACCACAGGTTCCTGAAGAAGACCAAGATGAAGCAAGGAAGGTGGCATATCTGCCCTATGCTGGCTCTATTTCTGCCAGAATCAGTAGGATCCTGCGTAAACACAATATCAAGTGTGTTTTCTGTCCATCCAACAAGATCGGGGGACTGCTGGGGAGTGTCAAAGACGACCTGGGGTTACGAAAACCAGGGATTTACAATATACCTTGTCAATGTGGCATGTCCTACGTTGGCCAGACGAGAGGAACTGTGGAGATCAGGTGCAAAGAACATCAGAGGCACACTAGATTAAGACAGGTGACTAAGTCAGCCATTCCTGAACACTGTCTAGAACTAGATCATGCCATGAAGTATGAGGATACCAAGATTCTAGCACAAACACCCAGATTTTGGGACAGTGTTATAAGAGAATAGATTGAGATTAAAATGGCTGACGATCTTATGAATCGTGACACAGGGTACCAGCTAAGCAGAGCCTGGGATCCGGCTCTGGAATTGTTAAAGGAGCAACAGGGCCAGCTGCAACACTACACAAACAGAAGAACCAGAGACATGGAGATGGTAAACGAGCCCCTGACGGACTGCCAGGAGCACCAGACCGAAGATGGAACACCCAGAAGTGGGACTGGTGGGCGCGGACCGCAGAGGGAACATCCAGAGCCGCAGCAGACGAAAAACGGGGCGGCAACGTTCCAACAGGTCGTGGTGAGCGGGCGCGGACCGCAGGGGGAACGCCTGGTACCCCACACCGTAGATGAAACCCCCAGGAGCGGGTATGGTGGGCGCGGACCGCAGAGGGAACACCTAGAACCGCAGCGGACGGAAAACGGAGCAGCAACGCTCCAGCAGGTCACAGGGAATGGGCGCGGACCACAGAGGAAGCGCCTGCAGCCGTTGGTGGAGGGGGAAGGCCATAGGCATAAATACTGGACCAGGTCCACTCGAGGAGCAGTCTCAGGTCGCACCTGATGAAGGTCTCGAGCTACGTGACCGAAATATCGTGCAAGTACGACGCTGATATCCGGCAGAACACCCGACAACCCAAGATGTCATTAGATCGCCGGGAAAGCCTGAAGAGTTACACTCCTTATCTCTTTTTATTTTTAGATGCTGAGTGTAAATCTTGCTTCATAAATAAATCTTAATGAAAGTTTTATCTAAAAATTAATGTCATAAAGTTACTGTTTATTTCCAAATTTCAACTACTTCTTAATAACAACGTTCAATGATGTAGGTATATTCATATCATCTAACTTCTGCTAACAAATACAAACTTAAAGTGCAGGTAGTCTTCATATTATTCGACAATGAGCCTCCACGTCCCACTTGCTATCTTAAAGCTGTGAAGCAAACTAATTCGGACTCGCATTGCAGATCCGACTAACAATGTATCCAGTTAGTGCGGAACACTCAAGCATTTGCACATGGCCAGATTTATTTAAGTAATGGCGAAGCAGCGTGATGTATTTCAGCTTGCAGTTGTGGAATGCAGTTACAAAGCAGAGCTCAGCTATCCGTTTTCGCCCAAGTAAGCCAAAGTGATTTTTAGGGTAAAAAGTAAACAGTGTTTTGTGCATTAGGAAGGAGTAGTTGTCTTTTCAGATTACATTCAGAAACTAAAATTGGTTGGACAAACATTCTGGTATTATTTAGTTCAAAATAAGGAGATTGTTTACATATGATAGATGTGTTGTGTGCATAGGGAATTAATGTAACACACAACGGTACGTACGTACTTTAAATACAGAAATTTGATATGTAGTATAAGCAATGGCTACATACAGCAACTAGTAAGAAAAAAGTCACATCAGATACACAGTCAGGTTAAAGTTGAAAGATTTCACTGAGAAGCAAAAGTAATGATACTTTTGAAATATTACACATAGACTTTCACTGGCATAGGAACTCAAAGTACAACAGTTACACAGTGAGCTCACCGGATTTGTCTACCATGGAGACGCCTCTTACTAATATACTTCACATAAAACTCTCAAGTGACATCTGCATTATGGTTTTGAAGTTTAGCTTGATTTGGTCGATGCTGGCGTAGTTAGTATGAACTGAAAGAGGACTGCATCTTAGGAAGGCGTCAAAAGACTATTTGTCTGTTTTTTTTTACGTAAACATATTTAGGGTTAGTTTTTGTTGCATTTAGATCTTACGGTATTCAGTCTTGTGTCCACTAAATTCTGTATCTCTCATGACAAAATTTGCTCCAAATTATTTGTCACTAAGAGGTCTAGTGCGCTCTGGAAATAGTTACTCAAAATTATTTTTGGTGAAAATACACTCCGGGAAATTGAAATAAGAACACCGTGAATTCATTGTCCCAGGGAGGGGAAACTTTATTGACACATTCCTGGGGTCAGATACATCACATGATCACACTGACAGAACCACAGGCACATAGCCACAGGCAACAGAGCATGCACAATGTCGGCACTAGTACAGTGTATATACACCTTTCGCAGCAATGCAGGCTGCTATTCTCCCATGGAGACGATCGCAGAGATGCTGGATGTAGTCCTGTGGAACGGCTTGCCATGCCATTTCCACCTGGCGCCTCAGTTGGACCAGCGTTCGTGCTGGACGTGCAGACCGCGTGAGACGACGCTTCATCCAGTCCCAAACATGCTCAATGGGGGACAGATCCGGAGATCTTGCTGGCCAGGGTAGTTGACTTACACCTTCTAGAGCACGTTGGGTGGCACGGGATACATGCGGACGTGCATTGTCCTGTTGGAACAGCAAGTTCACTTGCCGGTCTAGGAATGGTAGAACGATGGGTTCGATGACGGTTTGGATGTACCGTGCACTATTCAGTGTCCCCTCGACGATCACCAGTGGTGTACGGCCAGTGTAGGAGATCGCTCCCCACACCATGATGCCGGGTGTTGGCCCTGTGTGCCTCGGTCGTATGCAGTCCTGATTGTGGCGCTCACCTGCACGGCGCCAAACACGCATACGACCATCATTGGCACCAAGGCAGAAGCGACTCTCATCGCTGAAGACGACACGTCTCCATTCGTCCCTCCATTCACGCCTGTCGCGACACCACTGGAGGCGGGCTGCACGATGTTGGGGCGTGAGCGGAAGACAGCCTAACGGTGTGCGGGACCGTAGCCCAGCTTCATGGAGACAGTTGCGAATGGTCCTCGCCGGTACCCCAGGAGCAACAGTGTCCCTAATTTGCTGGGAAGTGGTGGTGCGGTCCCCTACGGCACTGCGTAGGATCCTACGGTCTTGGCGTGCATCCGTGCGTCGCTGCGGTCCGCTCCCAGGTCGACGGGCACGTGCACCTTCCGCCGACCACTGGCGACAACATCGATGTACTGTGGAGACCTCACGCCCCACGTGTTGAGCAATTCGGCGGTACGTCCACCCGGCCTCCCGCATGCCCACTATACGCCCTCGCTCAAAGTCCGTCAACTGCACATACGGTTCACGTCCACGCTGTCGCGGCATGCTACCAGTGTTAAAGACTGCGATGGAGCTCCGTATGCCACGGCAAACTGGCTGACACTGACGGCGGCGGTGCACAAATGCTGCGCAGCTAGCGCCATTCGACGGCCAACACCGCGGTTCCTGGTGTGTCCGCTGTGCCGTGCGTGTGATCATTGCTTGTACAGCCCTCTCGCAGTGTCCGGAGCAAGTATGGTGGGTCTGACACACCGGTGTCAATGTGTTCTTTTTTCCATTTCCAGGAGTGTATATTTTATAAGTCCTGAGAGCTGTTTTCACAAGTCCTGAGAGCAGTTTTGGACGGAAAATGTAAAAGCGCGACTTTACAATTTGAGGACCAGATGGAGGAAACTCCCTTCTAGTGTATAGAGTTGCGAGTTAACTTTGCCCTGGTCTCTCGGAAGCAGCTGTTCATCGGTGTAGTCTACTCTAGGGGGTGGATGGCCCAGAGCGAGCGCGCTAGGCGGACCCCCGAATGTCGCACACGCGCTTGGTCGCCACGTGTCAACCCGGCGGCTACATTAATCTCTGTTTGCGTCAGGGCGCAACTAGGCTCAAACTCTGTACGGCGGGCTCAAACTTGTGGGTCGGCACAGAACGCCCCACGCGACTGCTAGCTGCCTCGTACGGCGTCACTTGTTGCTTCAGGCAGTAATTTAGAATGATAGCCTAGAGTTAGGGACACATTACTTTTGCCTAACTGTGCACCACTATCGTCCTTGATAAGTGTGATATTCTGAGCAGTTTGTATGGGCAATACCGTGTTTAATGGTAACTGAGGTAACTGTACTGCTGATTGCTTACAGCTTTTCATACCTGTTTTACTTCGGGGGTTTCGTTATTCTTTTTGTTTTCTTATCACTATATTTGAATGCGTACGGGAATGTAGCACCTTGCTTCAGTTTTCGCACTTTTGCCTCTTGCCAGTCCTGTGACGAAAGTTTAATAAATTTTCTTACATCTTCAAATGATGGCGATCTACATCTACATCTACATCTACATGGATACTCTGCAAATCACATTTAAGTGTCTAGCAGAGGGTTCATTGAACCTTCTCCACAATAACTCATTATTATTCCAATCTCGTACAGCGCGCAAAAAAATTAACACCTATAACTTTCTGTGCGAGCTCTGATTTCCCTTAGTTTATTATGATGATCATTTCTCGCTAAATCAACAAAATATTTTCGTATTCGGAGGGGAAAATTTGTCACTAAACTTTGTGACAAGATTTTGCCGCAACGAAAAACGACTTTCTTTTAATGATGTCCACCCCAAATCCTGTTTCATTCCAATGGCACTCTCTCCCCTATTTCGCTATAGTACAAAACGTGTTGCCTTTCTGTGAACTCTCTCGAGGTACACCGTCAATCCTATCTGGTAGGGGTCCCACACCGAGCAGAGTTTTCTAAAAGAGGACGGAGAAGCGTAGTGTAGGCAGTCTCCTTAGTAGATCTGTTACATTTTCTAAGTGTCCTGCCACTAAAACGCTGTGTTTGGTTATCCTTTTCCACAACATTATCTGAGCGTTCCTTACAGTTTAAGTTGTTCGTAATTGTCATTCCCAGATATTTAGTTGAATTTACGGTCCTTAGATTTGACTGATTTATCGCAAACCGTAGTTTAACGGATTCCTTTTAGCATTATTAGGATAACATCACTTTTCGTTATTTAGGGTCAACTGCTACTTTCTGCATCGTGGAGATATATTTTTCTGAATCGTTTTGCGATTTCTTTTGATCTTCTGATGACTATGTTAGTCGATAAACGGCAGCATCATCATCAAACAACTAAGACGGCTGCTCAGATTGTCTCCTAAATAGATTATATAGATAAGGAGAAACAAAACTGCGGTTCTACGGATCGGAGATTGGAATGTCAGGTCCCTTAATCGGGCAAGAAGGTTAGAAAATTTAAAAAAGGGAAATGGATAGGTTAAAGTCATAGTGGTAATTAACGAAGTTCGGTGCCACGGGGAAGAAGACTTCTGCTTAGGTGAATACAGAGTTATAAATACAAAATCAAATAGATATAATGAATAAGAAAATAGGAGCTCGGATAAGCTACTACGAAAAGCATAATGAACGCATTATTGTAGCGAATATAGACACGAAGCCCACGCTTACCACAGCAGTGCAAGTTTACATGTCAACTAGCTCCGCAAACGACGAAGAGATTGAAGAAAGGTGTGATGAGATAAAAGAAGTTGTGAAGGGAGACGGTAACTTAATAGTCATGGGGGACTGGAATTCGATTGCAGGAAAAGGAGGAGACGGAAAAGTATTAGGTGAATATGGAATGGGGATAGAGAATGAAAGAGGAAGCTGTCTGGTAGAATTTTGCGCAGAGGATAAGTTAATCATAGCTAACACTTGGTTTAAGAATCAAGAAAGAAGGTTATATACGTGGAAGGCGCCTGGAGACTCAGGAAGATAAGACATAGATTTGGGAATCAGGTTTTAAACTGAAAGCCATTTCCAGGGGCAGATGTGGATTCTGACCAAAATCTATTGGTTACGAACTGTAGATTAAAACTGAAGAAACTGCAAAAAGGTAGAAATTTATGGAGATGGGACCTGGGTAAACTGAAAGAACTAAAGGCTGTACAGAGTTTCAGAGAGAGCATTACGGAACGATTGGCAAGCACAGGGGGAAGAAATACAGTAGAAGAAGAAAGGGTAGCTTTCAGAGATGAAATAGTGAAGATCGAAGAGGATCAAGTAGGTAAAAAGACGAGCTCTAGTAGAAATCCTTGGGTAACAGAATACATATTGAATTTAATTGATGAAAGGAGAAAATATAAAAATGCAGTAAAAAGAATCAAGCAAAAAGGATTACAAACGTCTAAGAAAATGAGATTGACAGGAAGTGCAAAATGGCTAAGCAGGGATGGATAGAGGACAAATGTAAGGATGTAGAGGCATATATCATTAGATGTATGACAGATACTGGCTACAGGAAAATTAAAGAGACCTATAGAGAAAAGAGAACCAATTGTATTAATATCAAGAGTTCAGACGGAAACCCAGTTCTAAGCAAAGAAGGGAGAGCAGAAAGGTGGAAGGAGAATATAAAGGGTCTATAAAAGGGCGATGTACTTGAGGGCAATATTATGGAAATGGAAGAGGACGTAGGTGAAGAAGAAATGGGAGATACGATACTGTATGAAGAATTTGACATAGCACTGGAAGACCTAAGTCTAAACAAGGCCCCTGGAGTAGACAACATTCCATTCAAGAAGACTTCAAGAAGAATATAACAATTCCAATCCCAAAGAAGGGTATGAAAATTACCGAACTATGAGTTTAATAAGTCACGGCTGCAAAATACTGACATGAATTCTTTACGGACTAATAGAAACACTGGTAGGAACCAAGCTTGGGAAACTCAGTTTGGATTCCGTAGAAATGGTGGAACACGTGAGGTAGTATTAACCCTAGGACTTACCTTAGATTAAGGAAAGACAAATATAGGTTTATAGCATTTGCAGACTTAGAGAAAGCTTTTGAAAATGTGGACTGGAATATTCTCTTTCAAATTCTGCAGATTGCAGGGGTTAAATACAGGGAGCGAAAGGCTATTTACGATTTGTGCAGAAACCGTATTGCAGTTATTAGAGTTAAGAGCCATGAAAGGGAAACAGTGGTTTATAAGGGAGTGAGACAGGGTTGTAGCCTATCCCCGATGTTATTCAATACATTCAGTAAGCAGTAAAGGAAACAAAAGAAAAAATTAGAATAGGGATTAAAACCCTTGGAGAAGAAATAAAAACTCTTGAGGTTTGCCGATGACTTGCAATTCTGTCAGAAACAGCAAAAGACCTGGAAGAGCAGTTGAACGGAATGGACAGTGTCTTGAAAGGAAGCTATAAGATGTACATCAACAAAAGCAAATAGAGGATAATATAATGTAGTCTAATTAAACCAGGTGATGCTGATCGAATTAGATTAGGAAAGGAGACAAAGTAGTAGATGAGTTTTGGTACATGGGGAGCAAACAACTGATGATGGCCGAAGTAGGGAGGATATAAAATGTAGACTGGCAATGATAAGAAAAGTATTTCTGAAGAAGAGAATTTTTTTAACATCGAGAATAGATTTAAGTGTCATGAAGTGTTTTCTCAGAGTATTATTATGGAGTGTAACCATGTATAGATGTGAAACGTGGACGATAAATAGTTTAGACAAGAAGAGAACAGAAGCTTTCGAAATGTGGTGCCTCAGAAGAATGCTGAAGATTAGATGGATAGATCACATAACTAATGAGGAGGTACTAAATAGAATTGGGGAGAAGAGGAATTTGTGGCACAACTTGTCTAGAAGAAGGGATCGGTTGGAAGGACATGTTCTGAGGCATCATGGGATCACCAAGTTAGTATTGGAGGGCAGCGTGGAGGGTAAGAATCGTAGAGCGAGACCAAGAGATGAATACACTAAGCAGATTTAGAAGGATGCAGGCTGCACTAGGTATTGGGTGATGAAGTTTGTACAGAATAGAGTAACATGGAGAGCTGCATCAAACCAGTCTCTGGACAGAAGGCCACAGCAACAACACATAAGATGCAACAAAGGGCATAGCACAATCTAGGGGAACGCCAGAAATCACATCAATTTTACTCGATGACTTCCTCTCAGTTACTACGAACTGTTATCTCTCTGACCAGGAAATCAAGAATCCAGTCACATAACTGAGACGATAGTCCATAAGCACGCAATTTCACTACAAGCCGCTTTTGTGGTACGGTGTCAAAAGCATTCTGTAAATCTAGAAATACGGATTCAATCTGAAGTCCCTTGTGAACAGCACTCAACACTTCTTGTGAGTAAAGAGCTAGTTGCGTTTCACAAGAACTATGTTTTATAAATACATATTGACAGGGTGTCAATAAACCGTTCCCTTCGAGATAATTCATAACGTTCGACCACAATACACACTACTGGAAATGTAAAAAAGAACACATTGACACCGGTGTGTCAGACCCACCATACTTGCTCCGCACACTGCGAGAGGGCTGTACAAGCAATGATCACACGCACGGCACAGCGGACACACCAGGAACCGCGGTGTTGGCCGTCGAATGGCGCTAGCTGCGCAGCATTTGTGCACCGCCGCCGTCAATGTCAGCCAGTTTGCCGAGGCATACGGAGCTCCATCGCAGTCTTTAACACTGGTAGCATGCCGCGACAGCGTGGACGTGAACCGTATGTGCAGTTGACGGACTTTGAGCGAGGGCATATAGTGGGCATGCGGGAGGCCGGGTGGACGTACCGCCGAATTGCTCAACACGTGGGGCGTGAGGTCTCCACAGTACATCGATGTTGTCGCCAGTGGTCGGCGGAAGGTGCACGTGCCCGTCGACCTGGGACCGGACCGCAGCGACGCACGGATGCACGCCAAGACCGTAGGATCCTACGCAGTGCCGTAGGGGACCGCACCGCCACTTCCCAGCAAATTAGGGACACTGTTGCTCCTGGGGTATCGGCGAGGACCATTCGCAACCGTCTCCACGAAGCTGGGCTACGGTCCCGCACGCCGTTAGGCCGTCTTCCGCTCACGCCCCAACATTGTGCAGCCCGCCTCCAGTGGTGTCGCGACAGGCGTGAATGGAGGGACGAATGGAGACGTGTCGTCTTCAGTGATGAGAGTCGCTTCTGCCTTGGTGCCAATGATGGTCGTATGCGTGTTTGGCGCCGTGCAGGTGAGCGCCACAATCAGGACTGCATACGACCGAGGCACACAGGGCCAACACCCGGCATCATGGTGTGGGGAGCGATCTCCTACACTGGCCGTACACCACTGGTGATCGTCGAGGGGACACTGAATAGTGCACGGTACATCCAAACCGTCATCGAACCCATCGTTCTACCATTCCTAGACCGGCAAGTGAACTTGCTGTTCCAACAGGACAATGCACGTCCGCATGTATCCCGTGCCACCCAACGTGCTCTAGAAGGTGTAAGTCAACTACCCTGGCCAGCAAGATCTCCGGATCTGTCCCCCATTGAGCATGTTTGGGACTGGATGAAGCGTCGTCTCACGCGGTCTGCACGTCCAGCATGAACGCTGGTCCAACTGAGGCGCCAGGTGGAAATGGCATGGCAAGCCATTCCACAGGACTACATCCAGCATCTCTACGATCGTCTCCATGGGAGAATAGCAGCCTGCATTGCTGCGAAAGGCAGCTGATGTTGATTCTAAGTCTGGAACATTTACCTCTTCTTCTTTTGTGAAGGCCTTTCGGAAGGCTGTGATTAGTAACTCTGCTTTGACAGCACTGTCTTCGATAGTATCTCCATTGATATCGCACAGAGAAGGCATTTATTTGTGTCTTTCCGCTAACATACTTCACATACAACCAGAATATCTTTGGATTCACTGCCAGGTTTCGAGAAAAAGTTTGGTTGTGGACACTACTATAACCATCGCGCGTTGCATTTCGCGCTTAATTTCGAGCTTCTGTAAACTATCGAAAATCTTGGAGATTTTGTGTCCGTTTAAATTTGGCATGTTTTCTTCGTTGTTTGTGCAACAATTTTCTGATCCGTTTGGTGTATCAAAAAGGATCAGCTTCGTCGTTCGTTAATTTATTTGGAACCAATCTCTCAACTGCTGCCGATACTATTTCTTAGAATTCAAGCCACATCTGGTCTACACTTACATTGTTAATTTTCAAGTAGTGGAGATTGTCTCCCAGTAAGGTGCCAAGTTAATTTTTATCTGCATTTTTGAATAGGTATATTTTTCATTTAATTGTGGAGTATTTGTGGGTTGCAATATTCAATCTCGCTACGACAACCCCGTGTTCACTAATTCCTGCATCCGTTTTGATGGGTGTTGTTCGCTCAGGATTATTTGCTGCTAAGAGGTCAACTGTGTTTTCACAACCGTTTGCTATTCACGTGGGCTCATGGACTAACTGCTCGAAATAATTGTCAGAGAATGCAGTTAGCATAATTTCGGATGATGTCTTATGCGTACCTCCGGATTTAAACGTGTATTTTCTCCAATATCGAGGTCACCACCAACTATAATTGTATAAGTTGGGTACGTGATTGAAATTAAGCGCAATTATTCTTTGAACCTTTCAGCACTTGGAACATCTGAATTGGAAGGTCGGTAAATGGATCCAGTTATTTTATTCCTGTTTTCGAGAACGACCTTTGCCCATACTAACTCCCAGGAAATATCTACTTCCATTCCGCGACAAGATAAACTACGTCTAAAAGCAACAAACACGCCACCGCCAACTGTGTTTAGCCTAACCTTTCGGAGCACTGTTAGATTTTTCGCAAAAATTTCGGCTGAACTTATCTCCGGCCTTTAACGATTTGAGCATCAAAGTTTTCTATTAGCCCTTGGAGCTCTAGTACTATCAAATGGTTCAAATGGCTCTGAGCACTATGGGACTTAACTTCTGTGGTCATCAGTCACCTAGAACTTAGAACTACTTAAACCTAACTACTCTAAGGACATCACACACATCCATACCCGAAGCAGGATTAGAACCTGCGACCGTAGTTGTCGCGTGGTTCCAGACTGAAGCGCGTAGAACCGCTCGGCCACTTCGGCCGGCTTCTAGTACTTTCCCAACACAGTACGACAAACTACAACTCTTATAGCGATGGTTCTTGTATCTACATTCTTCCTCTGTTCGCGTATGCACTCTTTGAGACAAGCCCATTTTGTGTTTTCGCGAGACTCTCTAACATAAGAAACTGCCGAGTACACGCCACACAGGCGCTGCTACCCGTGTAGCCACCTCCTGCGTGTAGTTTTAACAGAAGTTAAATACTTCATGAAATAGAAGCGATTGGAAACTAACAAAGAGGTAAAGGTATTAAGGCGTAAAGAAGCTCAGTTCTTCTGCAAGTATCACATGTTCCTTAGTAAAAGACGTCCACTGTTTATTTACTTTACAAAATGTCTAAATATTGACACCTGATTCTTTGATGGGAAGAGCTTTCGCCCTGTAACAGCGACTTTTCGTAGGTGCGGTCTCCTGCTGCTAAGGGCATTCAATAAGTAATACTTTTTCTCGGCCAATTACGATTGAAACAATGCAGAATTTCTTGAGGGACATGGTGAAATATTCCCGCTTCAGTCACTATACTTTCATGTAGTTTAGACAGGTGTTTGTTCTACACGTGGCCTTCAAAATAGTTACTGTTATCGAGGTGCGTTCCAAATGGAAAGCCGTCATTGAGCTTTTCTTGGCGTAAAACCAGAGAATTGCAGGTGTTCATCGGCCTTACAGAATGTACAAAGAGATATGGCAGCGAGGAAACAAGATGAGTCGTTGGGTGAGGTGTCTGTCGTCATCGAAACAAGCTGGCACAAACCTCTTTCATCTCCCGCTTTCCGACCCGCTGCACACAGCTGCGAGTCCCGCAGTGTTGGAACGTTCTAGGTGATAGACGGATCACAATCAGGCACCTCGCTGAACAGCTGGACATCTTTGTTAGCAGTGCTGACACACTCGTCCATCAGTTGGGATTCTCGAAGTTGTGTGTCAGCTAAGTTCCTCCTTTGCAGCCTTCCGAATTCCATCTGGTTGGCTTAAGGGCGGATGCAATCCGCGGGAAGCAGTACATTGATGATTGGGAGGTTACTGATACAGTAAGACGTTCTCACCGACGTTAACGATTAGAGTGGTAATGGACGGGCATAGAGGCCCGCCCAGTAAGGTGGCGTAAGACCGTAGCATTAAACGGAGATTATGTTGAAAAATAGAGTTTTGTAGTCAAAATAGTGGCGAATAATATGATGTATTGGAATCCTGAATAAAACCAACCTGCTTTGAGAAAAAAAAGTGTTATTTTACATATTCAATGCTGCTCGTGCAGTGCCTAACATTTTCCGCCTCTCTATGAGTGCCAAGTCGTCTGAAGTGCCAGCCCTACTTTCTATCACGCAAAAAAATGCGTAACGAAATTCTGACTATCGCACTTCAAATCAATAGATCAGAGACTGAATTTCATTAGCTGTTTCCTAGTAAATTTTTATTACAGGGTGCGTAATGTTAGTGATCACAGAAAGAGGGGCGGTGTGCTGGTATGTACGTTGAGGAGATGGTTAACGAAGTAAATTCCTTAACACAACAAATACAACGCATTTATGTACAAAAGGGGGTGTACTCCTGAACTTGTACATGGACCATGTTTAAAAATTCTAACACTACGCTTACAGAAGGACAAACTTTATTAATAATAACCGCGCGGGATTAGCCGAGCGGTCTAGGGGACTGCAGTCATGGACTGTGCGGCTGGTCCCAGCGGAGGTTCGAGTCCTCCCTTGGGCGTGAGTGTGTGTGTTTGTCCTTAGGATAATTTAGGTTAAGTAGTGTGTAAGCTTAGGGACTGATGACCTTAGCAGTTAAGTCCCATAGGATTTCACACACATTTTTTTACATGTATTAATAATAATTATTCAGCACGGATTTCGATGGGTCAGGAGCGGAATATGGACGCACACACACTCACACGGCTTTTGCCTCGCAATGGAATGGAAATACGTACATAATCAGGATCACAGTCCGTGAGGTGAATCGTGACTGGGTAAAAACCAAGCTCTGCCTCATCTGAAATTAGTGAAATTATGGAAAAATTAACACACGCGAGAGACTTATAGCGGTTCTGACAAATGACGTTACAGTTAGAGAGAGTTCCTAAATCTAAAAGTCTGAGCTAGCTCCCGTCCAAACTCGTGTAAATGTGCACAGGAGCACACATAACATACTAACCGCCAGCACAGCGACTCTGCTACTTCTTGACTCCTAACCGAGCCGGTAACCTCTAAAACCAGTCTGCCTCGCCTCCGAATATAGGGAGGGAAAAACTTGGAGGGAGCGAGCTGAACAATCAGTAACACGAATTTTTAGTTGTGCCTGACAACTCCTCCATTCAGAGGATTTTCCAGTGTTTCAACGTCTAAAATTTGAACGAGAAGATACCTGGTGCCTGGATCTGAAAAGACCAATTGCAAGAGAGCCGACGCCACGCCTGAGTGGGGTGTAGTGGTAGCTTTGAAATTTCAACTGCTGATTGCAGGCATCTGTCGCGAAGCTAAACCAAGTAACTCAACCTGAATCTATTCAGTTGCTTGCGTTTGTAATTACACTCACATTCATTCTGTCGAGCGATGATCCATGTTTAGGACAGGTGGTTACAGCTACATGATGTGCAGAATGACAAGTGTACTAGAACGAAAAAAAAAAAAACCATATTCAATTTGGTTCCCAGTGTAATCTCTCCTAAGCAAGTAGAATGGAGGAAACGCAATGAGAGGGATGACACTGTGAAGATAAATCCTTAAATTAATTTGAAAATTAAGTCCCGTGCTTCTTGACAGAGCGTAGCGAAACAATGCACGGGACCTACACCGACGTACTAGGCAAGGTCCTAATATAGGTGGTTTGCCGTTGCCTTGCTCCGACTGAAATGGGGCGAATGATGATGATGACGAAGACGCAAAAACAACACCCAGTCATCTCGGCGCAGATGAAAATCACCGAACCCGCCGGGAACCGAACCATGGACCCCGTGCTCGGGAAGCGAGAGTGCTACCACGAGACCACGAGCGGCGGACTAAAAAATAATAAAACCACAAAATTATATGATTAACCCCTTCCAAAGGACCTCCTTCTGGTTCATGACACAAGATGGTACGCGAGTGAAGAAGTATGGCTTGAGTACCAAAAAGTTATGTAAACACTTCTAAAACTTTATGGCATTTTACCCACCTCATTATTCTGTTCCTGAAGAATGAAAAAAACATTTCAAACAACTTTAATGTATTATAAAGCACTTAAACGTGTAGAGCTGTCCAAAAGACAGCCTTATTTTTAATAATAACAAAAACTGATAAAATGTTGGAAAATGCTTATCGCGGTCTGTAACAGGCAATACCTCGTGTGATTCTAAAAGCAGTCACTAGAATGAAAGTTTGCTATCGTCCAGAGATCGTGGTGCCACAACAATATCGACAATGAGCATCGATACCACAGACACTAGCGATCTCTCGTTGCATTCCACAACAACTAATGGAAGACGCTCCTGAAGACATGTTCTCTCTCCCTCTCTCTCTCTCTCTCTCTCTCTCTCTCTCTCTCTCTTCTTAGTACCAGAGCGCCATGGCACAGAGGTCGACATAGAGCCGAGCATGGACTCGCAGGGCCCAGGTAAAAATGTAAATGTTGTGTGACTAGGTCCTCCCGTCGGTTAGACCGTTCGCCGGGTGCAAGTCTTTCGATTTGACATTACGTCGGCGACTTGCTCGTCGATGGGGATGAAATAATGTTGATTAGGACAACACAACACCCAGTCCCTGAGTGAAGATAATCTCCAATCCAGTCGAGAGTCGAACCCGGGCGCTTAGGATTGACATTCTGTCGCATTGACCACTCAGCTACCGGGGACGGATAGGGCTCAGCTAGTGGCGTCCGACAAAGAGCAGTCAATTACGACACTACTGCTATTCAAACTTAGATGGAAGTGTACTTCTGTAAATTTTGAACTTGTACTTCAAGAGAGGAGTTTGTAATGCTGTGTATCAAGTGGCGTCTTATGTTTCAGAGACATTCGTAAACACACGGCTCATTTCTGTGGCAATGGATTGTAGAAAGTTAAGTAAATCTTTTATCCTTCTTGTAATAAAGTGAGCTTATGTTTCGTATGTTATAGTTCCGATCAGCCATCCACCAGGGAGACATAGAAGTAATTCAGAGGTGGGGTGCAAGATTGGTTACTGGTAGGTTCAATCAGCACCCAAGTATTACGGAAGTGTTTCGTGAATTCAGATGAGAATCCCTGGAGGGAAGACGACGTTCTTTTTGAGGAACACTTTTCAGAAAATTTTGAGAACCGTCAGTTGAAGCTGGCTGCAGAACGATCATCCTGCCATCAACATACAGCTCGGGCAGGACCTCGAAGATAAGATTCGAGAAATTAAGGTTCATACGGAAGCATATAGACAGCCTTTTTCCCGTTGTTCTGTCTGCAAGTGGAACAGGAAACGGAGCGACCAATGGTGGTACAGGGTACCCTCCGCTAAGCACCGTACGGTAGCTTGTGGAGTATGTGTGTAGATGTAGATGTAGAACAATCAAAGAGCCCATAGTTATTACTGTTATTGTTGTACTACTGTAGTTTCTTCAGGTCGTAACAGAAGTGGCGACCAAAAATCATCATGTTTTCCTGCTTTGACTATCCTGTACAACTCTCTCCAGTACTACACGGCCGGCAATTAACACTAGCACGATGATGGATAGGAAATAAAGAAATTCTAAATCTGCGTATACAGATTGGTTGAAATATTTATTTAATTTGGGGATACCCAGGGTGCAAAATTTAGTACGCAGAGCTGCCATATCAATTAGTAACAGCGGCTGTAGCACAACTGGCCATCAAATCGAACTGAACTTGGATAACAGAAACGGGTACCTCGATCGATTCTGCCTCAGCTCTGTGCTGTTCATCAGTTCTGGGAACGCTAAGGCAGGATGACGGCACTATGACGAGGGGATGGGGGAATACAGTGGAGTTTCATCTGTATAAACTGCTCCATGACTATGCTATCGCTACAGACACACAATATCATTCAACAGTAAGAAAAAACTCACACACACCATACAACACGGCAAGCGTAACATGTCCTTTTGCGCAAGAAGAGGTTTCGCTAGCAATCTCAGTGCTCAAAACAAGAAATCGCCTGGACCAGATGGTATCCACTCGGAAACACTGAAAAAATTAGCACCGCAGATCGCCCCGTTCCTAACAATGTTACTAAACGATGCCTTACGGCTTGGCAGGGTACCTACAGTATGGAGAACCTCCAAAGCAGTCATCATTAAGAGTTCAGCGGACAGGAATCATTCATATCCAGTGATTTACAGGCCAATATGCCTAATAAACACACTAGCAAAGATTCAGGAGAAGCTACTGTATAAGCGCATGAAAACACACAGAGCGCTCATGGGTACGAGCCAACACCAATTCTGCTTCAGAACTGGCAGATCAATAGATGATGCCATCAACCAGGCCCTACACATGGTTAATACTACAAAACAGAAATACACCATGGCAATAATGATTGACATTGCCGGAGCATTCGATAATCCCTGGTGGCCCTCACTGTTTCACAGGTTAGGACATCTGGAGGTACCGCAGTCACTGTACAACAGTTTCCTAGACTACTATAAAGACTGAGTAGTCGACTGGCAGATGGACAACCGAAAAAATAATTAAAAGAATTACCAAAGGCTGTCGTCAAGGTTCGATCTGCGGCCCCATCTTCTGGGACATAACAATCGAACCCCTCCTACAACTTCTGGATAGGGATGACAGGTCAGACGGAATTGTCACCTACGCAGATGACCTACTAGCTGCAGTCACTGCAAACAATAGAGCCCAGTTAGAAGAGAAATCCAGTGGAATACTACAAACAATTACACAATGGTGTCACAACAATAATCTCAGGAAATCCAAAAACAAAACAACATACACATATTTGAAAGGATCACTCCAACGCAATATTTCGGTCAAAATTGGGGACATCAAACGAGCACACGTTACGCGCTATCTTGGGGTACACATAGATGAAAAATTGAATTTCCACGAACACGTAAGGCTAACAACAGACAAAGCAGAAAAAATACTACAGAAACTGGTGATGGTTAATTCAAAACAGTACAGATTACTTCTGCCAGTCATACCACTGCGTGCTCTTCGAAACAGTACTCAGCTTCACAGCTAGCACATGGGCACATAGGCAGAACGTGGTCACCAACAAAGCATCGGTCAAACGAGGGTAGAGAAGTGTCCTACTTAGCCTATCTCGAGCCTTCGGCAGCACCTCAGCGGATGCAGGTACTGCTTAAAGACGGGGAGACTACATAAGGTACACACAATAACTGGTGTGCCGATAGAGACGATACGTCACCTCAAAAGTAGGCGTTTGGCTACATGGCAAGGTGAGTGGGATGTAAGTGATAAGGGACGTAGGCTGCACGACTTCCTCCCTGACATAAGGGAGAGGTTGAGAATGAAACATATCGATCCCAGCCGCGGTATGGACATTTCTTAACCGGACACGGACCTTATCACCCACTTGAACCGCGTGAGTCTGAGGCAGACACCTATACGCATATGCAGGGAAGAAGGTTCCCCAGAACCCATTGTCTTTTTCCGCAGGCAATGAGCGAACAATAGAAATACACCACACTTAGACTACACAGATACAGACATACGTATATATACGCAGCGATAAGAGACGAAGAGCAATGGACACATTTAAACGTATTGACAAACAGTATTTCAAAAACAACGCATGAAGAGTATATGTGTACACGACATAACAGATATGCCAATATGCAACTTTACAATAATCTCCGGAGGGTGGGCAGCGATACCCACGGTGACAGCGAAAACAGTCACAATGAGGAAGAACAGGAGGAGGAAGCCGAGATGTGACAGTAAAAAAAGCATAAGGTGATGGCGATGTAGCCAAAAAACCATCAAATTCTGCACATGGACGGACACCTGAAGTTAATACATAGGGTTAGTAATAAATAGGATAAGCAACACTATTTCTCTACTAATAACCATTTGTGTATAACTGTGTGTGTGTGTGTGTGTGTGTGCGTGTGTGTGTGTGTGTGTGTGTGTGTGTGTGTGAGAGAGAGAGAGAGAGAGAGAGAGACAGTAGAGAGCGCGTGCGTGTGTGTTTCTGTGTGTGTATGACTGAGGGTCAGAAGCTCGAAGAAATCATTCCGAGGTATTCACCGTCAGTTACATTCGGTGGTGGTACTAACAAATCTCCCCTCTATCTTATAACCTTTACTATTCTTCTTAAACAGCAACAAAATTTTATTAACAATTCAACCTTAAATTATTGTTATTTTGAAAAGTATTATTCTTTGTAAATGTTGTAGATAAAACAAAAGAAAACTGTAAAAAGGTGAAAAGTGAAAATTGTAAGATGTACGACCTGTTTTAAAACGTCAGGTAACAGGTGTATAATTTGGAAATAAATAAATAAATAAATGATAAATATTCATAAGTCGTAGTGGCTGACGAGTGGTGGTGAGTCTGTCTCGGCAACACACGACTATACGTTCTCAATGGGTGACATCTGGAGAATACGATGGCCAACGCAGGAGTCGTACATCTGCAACATCTACATAGATTATGAAGGCATGGACACCATGTGATGGTGCGTTATCACGTTAGAAAATTTCGCACAGATAGCTGAGTGGTCAGCACGACGGACTGTCACGCGAAGGGTCCCTGGTTCGATTCCCGGCTGGGTCGGAGTTTTTCTCTGCTCAGGGACTGGTCGTTGTGTTTTCTTCATTATCATATCATCCACACTGACACACAAGTAGCCGACGTGACGTCATCTCAAAAGACATGCACCAGGAGACACGTCTAGAGGACTGGAGGCCTTAGCCGAACAACATTTCCATTTCCATGTCAGAAGATAACGTCACGGGATCTCGAATATAGGGCACAGCTATCAACGTTAAGATAAAGTAAAATTACCGAATATGATGGCGAGGAGTGTAATTTGGCAGAGTTCCTTTTCCTCGGAGCCTCCTGCTGTAGGCAGTGCTGTAGGCAGTATCGGAAGTCATCTAGGAGGGTGATGCGCTGTTATCGTTGGGCGCGCCAGTGTTGGGGTGACTCTCGCTGCAGTCACCTCGTGCTCCAGACGTCGTCATCATTTCCACGAGAATAACTGCCTTCTTGATAATAAGCCTACTTCGTGACTCAAAGCACGTGACGAATCTGCATGACCATGTACAGCCAAGTGAACAATATGCCGGTTCCCTAGGACGCTAGGCATTCTTGGCCACCGAGCGAGAGGGCGCAGTGGTTATCACACTGGAGTCGCATATGGGAGTACGACGGTTCAATCCCACGTCCTGCCATCATGATGTAGGTTTTCCGTGATTTCCCTAAAATCGCTCCAGGCAAATGCCGGTTACTTCGAAATTGCACGGCCGACTTCCCTCCCCATCCTTCCCTAATCCTATGAGACCGATGACCCCGTCGTTTGGTCTCCTCCCCCAAACAACCCAAATTCAACCCATCCTTGGCCATAGAGATTCTGACTCTGCTGAACCCATCTATTCCATATTCGTATGACAGTCTTGAGATCCCAACCAACGTGAGGAGCACTACAGTAAAATGGTAAACCACAGCCTCCACGGGCCGCGATTCTGCCTTGGTCAGAACCCGATACGTGCTGGAATACGACTATCATTCTCAAGTGAGGCGTAACACGATCTAACAAACAAACACCTTTGAATTGCTATTCAGGAATGAAAAAACCGCTGAATAGTTTTTCCTACAAGCAGTTTGAGGATGTCTTTGTGTGGTTGGATTGAAATGGTGATCATCTGGATATCAGAGCAAGTAAAGTAATACACTGATGTAAAATGGACATTAGCTGCAAGCTGCCTTGAGGGTGATACAGTTTTAATCGCCAGCAGTTCATATCATGAGAGGTGTGGATTATTTTGGGATTACTAATCACATCATAGTAGCAGTAACAGTTGTGAATGTACGTAAGTGAAATGATATACAGAAGAAGTATTAGTAGGATTGATGATCGTAGTAGTAACAGTATCATTGACCGTTTCTGCAACTGTAGCTGCGCTGTTATTGTAACGTTTGGTAATGTCTACGTACTGTAACGTTCCGGTCTATTCTGGGTAGTTACATATCAGGACGGTTAGGGAGAGGGCACATTTAAGCCGGGGTGTACAGACGTTTATTCAAGCAGCCTTATACAGCTCTTTGGTCATTATCGCATCTGCACTGTGTGTTGTCAAACGTAACCGACCGCGGGATCCGCTAATGTCCGAATCATGCGGTGATATCTGTTGTCCTGGATCATGGCCGGCCGGCCGGAGTGGCCGAGTGGTTCTAGGCGCATCAGTCTGGAACCGCGCGGCCGCTACCGTCACAGGTTCGAATCCTGCCTGGGGCATGGATGTGTGTGATGTCCGTAGGCTACTTAGGTTTAAGTAGTTCTAAGTTCCAAGTGACTGATGATCTCAGAAGTTCAGTCTCATAGGGCTCAGAGCCATTACAACCATTTTTTTATCATGGCCGGCAGATATCGCGAATCGGAGCAGCCAACCCGCGAAGGACGAGTGTCTACCCCGTGCTTACCCGTCTTGCCCATGTTGTTAGCTTGGTAGCAGTAGCCGACGCTAGATGTCCGTTGCCTACCACAAATGCCTCGGTCACCCCATAGGGATCGACGAAGACGATGGCCGATAACGGCTAGGTTGCTAAGAGGCCTTGAGGGAACGCCGCCCTGAGACGGAGCGTCAACAGCTTGCAGTCCGGCGTCATGACTGAATGCTTTGAACCCCTAAGCTCGATTATTTATGCCCTAATAGCTACGCTTATGACGTAGTCCTACTGGATAGGGACGAATAAATTTGATTCCTGTCACTGGTCCTCTCAACTTTTCGTAGCTCACTCTGCCCTGAGCACAGGTTGCTCAGCCTGGTTAAATTTGCAATGTGTGGGTTTCCGATAGCACACAAGTGGTCAAGTTACAAAATATTCAGTCAACTGTGTGAGCTGTTCCATAAGCTTCACCATTGACATGTTTAGCCGCAATGTCAACAATAGCGTCCAGTGGGTTATTTGAATAGCACATGGGCCGGGATGGCCTCTACTATCTGGCCGTGTAAGGAATAAAACTTCAAAAATTCACTGTTCGCGCGCTTAACTTCTCCGGGGCACAGTAGTATAATCGTAGTGCTAAAACAATGCTTGGCGTAGAAAACAAACCCATAGGTTACAATGTAGAACAATTAAATAGTGTTTCTTTCCTTCTACTCTACTGTTAACCTCCCTGTTCAGCAATGTACGTTCATGACAGATGACTGTAAACTGTGACACTTTCTGCAGTCGAGAGGAACTATCATCTTCATTCTGTCAGGCCTAGTGGTGTAGCGGTAAAGCGCTTTTCAAGAAATCGAGAGGTCATGGGATCGAATTCCGGTCGGAGAACTGTTTTTCAAATCTACATTTTAACGTAACCTTAATTTCTCAGAGGTAAGAGGAGTAGCCCGAAATTGTTCTTTGGTGCATTACGTATTCCCACTTCTCACCATACTAGAGTACGTCGAGAACGACTAGTCAGAATCTGGTCACATACGGAAGGAACACACACCTCCTCTTCTCGGTGATCCAGTCCGTATGCTATTGGCTTCATCGCAAATGCTGCCGCGATCGTGCGGTTGTTAACGGAACACAGTGTATTGGTCGTCGAGGAAAGACACCACTCCCATGTAGTCGCCATGCCGCTGTGGAACGTGAGTTTGCGTGCCTTGCATTCCTGTTGAAAGTGTTTGCAATTGCACCCGCTGCATGACATGGGTCACTTGTAGCCCGCTGCGCAATGTAACGGTCATCTGCTGCTGTAGTTGAACGTGGTCGACTGCTTCCTTTCCTTAGGGCAGCAGTGCCTGTGGTTCGGAACTCCCCCGACACATGCGAAACAACGCTGTGATCAGTATTAAATTCCTGGAATACACTTATCACACTTCGTCCTCCTAATTTCCTGACGATCCCTTCGAGTATGAAATCGTCCAAATGCTGTCTCCGGACCATTTGTAATGAAAGACACCAGCGCAGTGCACCGAAACTACTCGCTGACACTGACTTCCCTCTTTTCTTCAAATGCCTGTATTGCAGGGCCAGTCCCACTCGGCGCTGAAGTCATGCTGACCTCACGTCACGTAACGTTCGGTTTTCTGTGCATGACTGAGAGGTCTCTCGCAACATGATCTCGCCGTTTATTGTTTTCCGATTGGTTATTACTACGCTATTTTACTTTACTTATCTTGTCCTTAAGTTTGGAAGAGCAATGTATTATAGCCATTTGGAACATATTGTTAATTCTTCAGCAATATTCCACGTATTTTTAAAACTCTTCGTGGACAATTAACCATACTTCGTTCATCGTGCACGATCTTATACCTTGAAACGGAAGGAGATTTGCTGCGATGGAACGTGCGAAGTTACCAAATTAACTGAATTTCTTTAATGTTTTAACAACTGTACCTCTATTAAACAGGAACGTTGTGTTAGATGGGACTAGCCTCTGTTTCAAACACTTTTGTCTTGTAAAGGGTTTTTGACAATATTTCTGCGTGTTTCGGTTTCACTAACAGACTACTGATTTAGTAGAGTATTATTGAAACAGATGGATTATTAAATACAGTATGAGGAGTTTTTCGAAACTGCAACGTCTTCAAATTTAAAAAGAATATTTGTTACTAGGTACATGGCCATGTTGGTCGTAGTAAATATTTTTAACCTATTGAAAAACCTTACTTTCCCGAAGTAATTTTCGTACTATCGGAAAAAGACTCCATCCCACAAAAAGTGAATTGCAGCATTTAAAAATGCATTGGCAAATAGTAGGTAGCCCACCGCTGTCCGTGGTGTCTCCCGGTACGTCCTCGCTGGTCATTGGGGTTCAGTTCGAAGTGGGACTCATCACTGACGACTATTCTGCTGCAGTCAATGAGATTCCAGGCGGAAGACGTGTCTGGAGAGTCCCCGGACGCCAGTGGGATGCCAACCCGACTGTCGGTTGCCATATGTTTTTATGGGGCGCCATTTCTTTTCATAGAAGGACTTCTTTGCTTGTCATCAAGTGGCACCCTTACAGCACAGCGATGCGTCAACGATATTCTTCTCCCCGTTTTGTTGCCCTACATGACAAGTCATCGAGGACTTCCATTTCACGAAGATAATCACCGATCGCACGTGGCGAGAGTTTGTACTGCTTGTCTACGTGTCTGGAGAGTCCTTGGACACAAGTGGGATGCCAACCCGTCGATTGCCATACGGTCTGAGAAACAGGTGGTATTAAGGGGTGCCACTTCTTTTCATAGGACCTCTTGATCTCTTTGCTTGTCATCAAGTGGCATCCTTACAGCACAGCGATGCGTCAACGATATTCTTCGCCCCGTTTTGTTGCCCTACATGCAAGTCATCGAGTACTTCCATTTCACGAAGATAATGACCGATCGCACGTGGCTATAATTTCTACTTTTTGTCTCTGTGCTTGCCAGACCCTACCTTGGCCAGCAAGGTGGCCGAATCTCTCCCAAACTGAACGTTTGGAGCACTGTCGGGAGGTCCCTCGAACCATCTCGGGATTTCGACGATCTGACACATCAATTCCACAATATTTGGCACAATATCCCTCAAAAGGACATCCAAGAACACATTGATGGTTGGAGCGACAACATCGCGGGTACAGCGAAAACCAGTAGATATGTATGGATAATGTTACCCCTCTCGGCATCATCTAATGCATGAAGGTGACGTTGAAGCACCGACGCTGGTAGCCATACAATAAATGATATCATGAGGACGCATGGAGTGTCATTTTCTTACATGAAGTGAATGGCCGACGTCCCCCAGACATCCAATCACAAGGATGGACTTATAGAAATTCTAAGAACTCTGTCAATGAATGCCAAGCTCAATAACTACTTGCATAAGAGCCAAGGGTGAACCAACGCGCTATTGAGTTGTTCAATTTGTGAAGCACTTTTTTTGTGATCGTTTACTTGTCTGCACATGTACATTACATGTACCGATTTCCGTCCCGTTAGGATTATTCGTTCGTGATGTAGCACGCTTTTTTTTCACTTTTTGTCTTGCAATGAATGTTAAAAGTCCTACAGGGCTGTCCAGAGTCGAACCTATGAATAGGGCTCCAAAGTATAGCACTCCCTCCTACTCGTAAGTATCTTGTATTTCCAGTGTTTTTGTCAATGATCTTTCGTAGATTCTCGACTATTCACATCGTCGGAATGTCCACGACTTGGTCTTCATTTTGTCACAACTCCTAATGCTGTTTCACCATCAGCAGCGGTCGCTAGAATATGTTGTTCTGTACTTCCTAACAAATTGTTCAGACTGAGCGATGGTTTATCCTTTTATCTGCTCGTTTCTCCTAGTGACGCAAACTTTTTATTTTCTCTCACAAAGTGTCCAATGCACTCCACGCTGTAGTCGGTGTCCCACCATCAGCGGTATCGCTAACAGAGACAGTGAACGAGCCTTTGACCGGACAGCAGGAGATAGGCCGCAGAGCCTGCTGCGGGACGGGACAACGGGAGTGTCGCCGCCGGCCGGCGGTGTGGCTGCGGCTCGGCCCGGCCCTTCTTCGGAGCCTGCGCATGATGTACAGTGGGGTGGGTGGAGGAGGGAAGAGAAGAGAAGAGCGGGGCACTGGTTCTGGCGCCGCTGCTGGCGGCGGCCATTACCGTAACTCGGGCTGCCCGCCGCAGCGCTTGCGGCCGGCCTGGGCTCCGCGGACCACTGCGCAGGCCGGCGCCGGACCGCCGCCGTGTCAACACAGGCACAGTGCTAGCCGCCCCAGCTGGGGGGGTGCGGCCTCTCACAGTCGTGCGTCATCGCACCGTCTTTGCATGGTACGACGCCAGGACGATCAGCCATTTTCCTGCCAATGCCTTGATACTTGTTGCTTAACAGGACTTTTTAACCCTTGCGGTACCAAGAAAGAGGGGGGGGGGGGGGGGGGAGAAGAGGCAGCAGTACCTTTTACTCACCTTCCGAAAATATTGTAATCAAGTGAGTTACATTATATTTTAAAATATTGTATAAATATTTATTGGACATTATGAATTCTTCTACCTCCTGCCATATATGATTTAAATTTTTCAGTTAAGCTTGAGCAAAAAAATTTAAGTTTCATTTGTAGATGTCATTTTCCCCAATGGCATTCAATATTTACGGTTTCAGGCTCTTACAGGGTGTTACAAAAATGACCGGTATATTTGAAACGGCAATAAAAACTAAACGAGCAGCGATAGAAATACACCGTTTGTTGCAATATGCTTGGGACAACAGTACATTTTCAGGCAGACAAACTTTCGAAATTACAGTAGTTACAATTTTCAACAACAGATGGCGCTGCGGTCTGGGAAACTCTATAGTACGATATTTTTCACATATCCACCATGCGTAGCGATAATATGGCGTAGTCTCTGAATGAAATTACCCGAAATCTTTGACAACGTGTCTGGCGGAATGGCTTCACATGCAGATGAGATGTACTGCTTCAGCTGTTCAATTGTTTCTGGATTCTGGCAGTACACCTGGTCTTTCAAGTGTCCCCACAGAAAGAAGTCACAGGGGTTCACGTCTGGCGAATAGGGAGGCCAATCCACGCCGCCTCCTGTATGTTTCGGATAGCCCAAAGCAATCACACGATCATCGAAATATTCATTCAGGAAATTAAAGATGTAGGCCGTGCGATGTGGCCGGGCACCATCTTGCATAAACCACGAGGTGTTCGCAGTGTCGTCTAAGGCAGTTTGTACCGCCACAAATTCACGAAGAATGTCCAGATAGCGTGATGCAGTAATCGTTTCGGATCTGAAAAATGGGCCAATGATTCCTTTGGAGGAAATGGCGGCCCAGACCAGTACTTTTTGAGGATGCAGGGACGATGGGACTGCAACATGGGGCTTTTCGGTTCCCCTTATGCGCCAGTTCTGTTTCTTGACGAAGCTGTCCAGGTAAAAATAAGCTTCGTCAGCAAACCAAATGCTGCCCACATGCATATCACCGTCATCAATCCTGTGCACTATATCGTTAGCGAATGTCTCTCGTGCAGCAATGGTAGCGGCGCCGAGGGGTTGCCGCGTTTGAATTTTGTATGGATAGAGGTGTAAACTCTGGCGCATGAGACGATACGTGGACGTTGGCGTCATTTGGACCGCAGCTGCAACACGGCGAACGGAAACCCGAGGCCGCTGTTGGATCACCTGCTGCACTAGCTGCGCGTTGCCCTCTGTGGTTGCCGTACGTGGTCGCCCTACCTTTCCAGCACGTTCATCCGTCACGTTCCCAGTCCGTTGAAATTTTTCAAACAGATCCTTTATTGTATCGCTTTTCAGACCTTTGGTTACATTAAACCTCCGTTGAAAACTTCGTCTTGTTGCAACAACACTGTGTTCTAGGCGGTGGAATTCCAACACCAGAAAAATCCTCTGTTCTAAGGAATAAACCGTGTTGTCTACAGCACACTTGCATGTTGTGAACAGCACACGCTTACAGCAGAAAGACGACGTACAGAATGGCGCACCCACAGACTGCGTTGTCTTCTATATCTTTCACATCACTTGCAGCGCCATCTGTTGTTGAAAATTGTAACTACTGTAATTTCGAAAGTTTGTCCGCCTGAAAATGTACTGTTGTCCCAAGCATATTGCAACAAACGGTGTATTTCTATCGCTGCTCGTTTAGTTTTTATTGCCGTTTCAAATATACCGGTCATTTTTGAAACACCCTGTATTAACACATCAGTATCTCTTTAAAAAGTATATTATGGGTCAAACTCAGCTGTTAATGAAATTTGCATTGCCAAACTTTTAAATTTTTTCTTAAGGTGCCCATTTTAGTTCTACCTGATACTCCCAGTTGGTAGTAGACGTTGCTGAAAATGCGATTCGACTGGGGTGGACCCTACTAAAAAACAGTACCAGATCAAATTTCAGCACTGTGCATTATGCAGCGTAAGCAAAAAGCAAAGGCACGCAGATAGTACAAAAGAGCCAGACATTAACAAGTAAATGGAAATAAAAATTTTAACACCACTCGCAGGCCGGCCGCACTGGTCGAGCGAGTCTAGGTGCTTCAGTCTGGAACCGCGTGACCGCCACGGTAGCAGATTCGAATCCTGCCTCGGGCATGGATGTGTGTGATGTCCTTAGGTTAGTTATTTTTAAGAAGCTCTAAGGGACTGATGACTTCTGATGTTGAGTCCCATAGTGCTCGGAGCCATTTGAATCATTCGCAACTAAATTACAAAGGTCAATAAACAGTTGTTTTACAGGATTAGTACATATATCACTTACAATGAAATTATTGCAACAAACTAAAAACTAAAGCAACATTTCAAATATAGAGAGAGCACCAACAAATTCCTTTTTTCGAACCAAAGCTAGAAGTCCTTAAAAATCTCGAACAAAGGCACTGTAGAAATATGACGTACATTAAAAAAGTTTGGATACTCAGCTCAGCTGTATGTGAACTGCCACAAATAATTTAAACCTCGAAATATTTAGTCTCTTTACGGAAATTCCGATATATAAGGCCTATGGTTTAAACGGTATTGTTCATAAGAAATTTATTATAATTTATTAAAATGGGAAAACTTAAAAGCAACAGTGTTGACGTTTAACATAGAAATTTCAGGCCAGCAACGTCCAGGTGCGCAGAAAAAATTAAATTTATTTGGTTAACTAGAATGAAACATAAAACAAACCTGCATATCATCGCTTCAGCCGTTTCCGAATTAAACTACTTTATGAAACAATGCACTGTGACTCCGAAATGTCAGAGTATGCAGCAGCCTTACACCATTAGAAGTACAAGGTATTTCAAAAAGGACTTTACAGCTTTGAAAATTCATATAAATTCATAGTACCTACAGAGGCGATTGTAGTATCAATTTTTAGGGAAATACGTCACGTTTTGTCTCCGGTAGTTTGCTAGTGCCTAATCGCACCGTAAGGAGCGCTAAAGATGGCTGCCTTCACTGGACTCGAGCATGCTAGCTGTGTATTTTGATTTCAAGAATCGAAATCGACGACAACTGTTCAGTGTAAATTCGGTACCATATACGCTGAAGATCCTCCTAGTAGACCTACAATTTATGAGTGGCATAAATGTTTTTTGTTCATGGAGGAAGAACAAAGTGTAGGGGCCCATTTTTTTCTGTGAGGGCACCATCAACGGGATAGTGTAACTGGATATGTACAACAATTTTAGATAGCACAAATCGATGAGGATGACCAAGAACGATATGTTTATTTCATGCAAGATGGTGAACCACACCACCACCTGGGTGACGTTCGGGATTTTCTCAGTGACCGCTTTCCATGTCAATGGATTGGCCGTGATGCGACGATAGCATGGCCCCCACATTCCCCGGACCTGACACCACTTGATTTTTTAAATGAGGTTTCATGAAGAATATCCTGTTTGTACCTCCAGTGCCGGCTTCTCTACCTGAACTTAGAGCAAGAATTTACGCAGTCACTGAGCCAACGTAAGCCACATACAACATCTTTAGCTTAAGGTAAAAAAACTTGAAACGTTTCCTTACGAAATAACACTAACCCCAGCTCTATATCTTCTTTCAATAAATTTATATGGATTTTTAAATTTGTAAAATCCTTTCTGAAACATCCTGTACACAAGCTTTTCTAGGTAACAAAGTGTCCTAGTCAATTTTCTCAATACGAGGAAGCTGCATAATACTTAAAAGAGAAATTGTCAAAAATTGAAAGACCTTGGCTCTCCAAAATGGTAAAGGAAACATGTTTTACTTGGTTTTATGAAGCGAAATCAAACCTGAAGGCGAACACTACGAACGTTCGCCCAGCAGCTTGGCCTCAGGTCACGTTGAAAACGTTAATTACGAAATACCAAGCACACAAAGACTACCTCGCATGTGTTTTGTATTGCAGTCACTTAAAATGACAACTTTTGCCTGACACAGATATCAGTGGAATCAGTCACCATTTAAATGCAACAGAAGAACCTGCTACTGCAGGTTTTACAGTGAAACTAAACTAGAGTCACATGCTGGCAACAACATAAGAACTGCACGAATGCATGCTTTCACGACGATATCCATTAATAAAACATTCTCGAGTTTCAAGCCGCGCCAAGTGGTTTACTGCCCACAAGCGTTCGGCAGAGATCTCCTCTACTATTGTCAAGTGAATGACCGTCATTTGGTTGTCATTCCCGAGCTTATATAAACGTGCCGTCGTTCGTGACGTCACTGGTGCTCGGTCCCGCAACATATATGGTAATGTTTTGGCCGCGCGACCACCGGGCCCGCTTCAACTCCCTCAGCACCGGATCCCACGCTGAACTCAGCTGCAGTCCACTGTCTCTATTGAAGGTGTTTTCAGAAATTCTAATCTATATGCCCTCGTTTATCACGCTATCAAAAATCAAATGGTTCAAATGTCTCTGAGCGCTATGGGACTCAACATCGGAAGTCATCAGTCCCCTAGACTTAGAACCGCTTATACATAACCAACCTAAGGACATCACACACATCCATGCCTGAGGCAGGATTCGAACCTGCGACCGGAGCGGTCGCGTGGTTCCAGACTGTAGCGCCTAGAACCGCTCGGCCACCCCGGCCGTCTTTCAGGCTATCCCAAATGCCATTGGTCCGTTCAATACTAGACGTCTCATCGAAAACAATTCGGTGTTCGTTTACCAGAGCATGTTCTGCTACTGCCGACTTTTCGGCATGGGGTAGATGGTAAAACCTTTCATGTTCTATGCGGCGGTGTTCAATAGTACGAACCATCTGGTCGACATAGAATTGCCCACATCCACACGGTATCTTGTAAATTACTGGCGTTCTGAAGCCTACATCGTCTTTCACAGAGTTCATTAGTTGTTGGATCATTACCGGAGACCAGAAGATTGAGTCTATTTTATGCCTCTTCAGGAGCCGACTAATCTTCCCTGTTGTCGAGCCACAAAACAGTAAGAATGTAACCTGCTTGGTCTCTTCTACAGAGGTCTTCTTCCTTTGAAGCTTGGATGACACTGCTAGTGAGATCTCTTTGTTGTTGTAACCGTTTACCCTAAAAACTAGTAAGCCACTTACGCAAAGTTTTTAAGGTAAAAACCACTGACACCAAATGTTTTGTCTATCCTTTTATTGCAGTGGTGATTAATAAAATCAGCAATTTCGTCGTCATTGCATAATTTTGCTGGGAGTTCACTGAAAAATTCAGTAAGTGGTTTAAAGGCTTCATTCAGTGTCTGCTCTCAATCCAGATGTCCTAGCTCTAGTAGTCATAAATTCTCTCGAACAGCCTTCTGTCCAGTGATGACCTTAAGCTGAGGTGACATCTTGTTATATCCAAACTGGTGTGCTTCATAGACTGCACCTTAAACACCTATCGCCCAATTCTGTCAATCTTTACAAGTAAGTAACATACTTTCTTATCAGTTCCCTCAACCTTTATAGTTACTACATGTGTTTGGTAAACGTGCTTTAAATTCAAACCGTCTTGTGTGAAAGCCATAATGAGGTTTTCATTATCTCTCACCAACTGTTTTGTGATTCTGGAATATGTTTGAATCAAATAAAATACATCAAAACCCATGTAACACCCAAAATACAAATCGTATAATTTGATCCTGGTTTTCCACAGCAACATTATCAAATAGAAACACAATGTTCAGCTTTACATTTTCTGGTGGAGGGATGTCATTGCTTTGACTGAATATTGTGTACTGTGTACGTGATATCATCGACACCCTGCGGTTGCTTTTGTAGCCACTGGTATTTGAGTTGAAACAGTGTATTTGAAAAAAAAAAATACCCATACATGCTTACATTGGGCTCCATCTGCCTGTGTTAGCAGTGACATGAGAACATTTGTCTTGCGTTAACTGTATGGGCCCACAATTATCGCTCATATATTACCTGGGAGGAGTATCCGATTCTTCTTCTGATTTTCTTCCACACCATCACCGGACCAGTCACATTACGAAATTCCTTGTGTCAAGGATGCTTCACCCACCCCACCATGATACCAACTACTTTAATTATTGGTGTGTAATGGTATTTTATAGAAAATATATGTCATCAACTAAGCTACTCACATCTGAAAAGCTTCATCTATCATTTAGTTTAACAATGACTTAAGGTGTTGTCTGTGGTGACAACGTGATTCAGACAGCTTGTTACTGTTGCAGTATTCTAGACATTGTACTGAAGATACTGAGAATAGTAACATTATTATTATTACTGTGAGAAGAACAGTAAAAACAGGGTTTGCTTGGGTTTGCTGTAATATACATACTACTTTTATTCGATAATCTTAAACAGGATGTTTACCATCAACAAAATCAACAGATTCCTTCTTCATCTTCACGTTTATACAGATTTTGGCAAATAAAGATGTATTGAACACATAGAATTCAGCATGAGTTTCCGTCAAGGTGATGAGTTGTCCTTCAGCTTCATATTTGGCATCGTTTTGATGCAGTGTTCTAAATCATCTACATGAATACTACATGTACACATGTAGTTCACAATATACTTATACACAGTTTGAACATAAGACAACCAGCTGTTCAATCTATCCAACAAAAACGATAGCACCATCTGAAGGTCAGACTGCTGTAAATAAATGGAGCGAGCACCCTATCTCAGTATGAGTGCAGCGCCATTGTACAGTAATGTGACAGATAGTGTTAGGCCAACACAGCAAATGTCAGAAAGAACTAGATGCCTAATACTTGGTGGTCATCTGTTGACTGATGTAGCGTGTTCCATTACACAGTTCATCACATTCCAACTACATAATTCGCACTTTTATTGCTTATTTGTGCATTTTCGATTTCTAATACAGCATGCCAATCAGTGTCCACTCCTCTCTGCTTAATGCTCACAGCACATCAGAAGTACTCGTTGTGGACACACAAACACACAATACCTTCCACGCCAATAGCTCAACACAGCATGAACTTCGCCCAGCAGTTCACCAGTGGGGGAGGGGAGGCAGCTGCAGGACAATCGAAACATAAATATAAAAAAAGAGGGCCTTGCATCCTTCCTCTCTAGCAGCTCAGCTCAGACTGCGTCTTTCTCTGGCCAATTCATAAGTGGGGGAGAGGAGAAACGTGGGGTAAGGGAGGGGGAAGTTGGGACAGGGGAGGGGAAGTAGGGGAGATGGGATATCGCCATGTCTATACCCCAGAGACAGGACAACAGACCCCAGAAAGAGCCACCATCTTCAATAAATCTGGCAACCATGCACACTGGTTCCCTTTGGATTTATTCTCCTACTTATATTATCTAGAAGCATAATTCCAACACAAACATATACACAGCAACTGTTCCTGCAAAGACTGATACAAATGTACGAAAAGTTCGGCAACATAAATTCATCCAAAGCCAAACAAGATGCAGAAGACATCTGTTCCGTCAGTTTCGTTACTTAAAAGTGGCAGTATATATACACCTATAAATAAAAGTATTGATCTTCGTGGGTAGAAATACAGTACGTTTTGCTTCTATTTTTGAATATGGTTTAAATTTAAGACACTTTTCAGTTCAATCACTGCAATAATACAAAAGTTACTGAAGAACTTGACAAAAGGAAAAAAGGATTAATTCTTTTATGGCTGACCAATTTTTGCTTTAATTAATCTTATAGTAGGCAAATGAGATGAGCACATAATGCGTTTGAGTGAGCCTGGAGGTCCTGACCTACCAGCACCATTGTGTCCGGAAGATACAGGAAACTATGGAAACTGAAAAAGACTACTTGATCAAAGCCATCAATAAATACGATAATAAATCAGTTGTTACCACTTTAGCAATTTGTGTGTCCCTAACCTATCCCAGTTATCCAACTAGAGAAAGGGGCCCAAAGTATTACGTGAAGTTGAAACGATAAATATGAAGCAGAGTTTATGTGTGTTGTTCTGGAATCTCCTCCAAACCCGCTAGATCCAATTCAGCCAAATTCATCATTAAAATTGCTTGTATCACGAGTATCAGCACAACAAGTTGATAACTTCCTAGCTCCAACAGGAACAAAGGTGCGGACAAAAATGAGATTTTTCCAATCCCTGTCGTACAGGCTGTCGTGAACCAGAGGCTGGATGTGTAGCAACAGTATGATGTGCCATATCAACCTGCTTTTCAGGGAAATCTACATGTCAGGGGCAAGAAACGTTTACCCAGGCCCGGGCATGTAGCCTGCTCTCCATGACAGGCATGTTGTGGAAGTAGATTGGCCTGCTTTACTGAATTATATTGTGTGGACTACATATGCTGATGAGCATGGCTGAGGACAGGTTGAGATGAACTGAGGATGGAATGGACAGAGTGATGTGAAGGAGGAATTGGACATAGAGGGGGAAGGAGAGGGACATGTATGTGCCAGATGGGAGGTGTAGAGGGGTAGTGAGCAAGGGGGAAAGGAGGGGGGAGATGCAGAATGGAAAGAGAGGGGGGCAGGAGGATGCTGTCAGAAGTAGAAGATATGGTCAGAGAGGGGATGGGGAGTGGAAAAATGGATGAAGAGGGGAGGACAAGGAGGTGTGTCCAGTATAAATTGTTCAAACGGCTCTGAGCACTATGAGACTTTACATCTGAGGTCATCAGTTCTAACATATGCATGAGCAAAGATGCAGTGACAGGCTAGTATGCGCCTGCGCCCGCCTGTGTGTGCGTGTGTGTGTGTGTGTGTGTGTGTGTATGTCTGTGTGTGTGTGTGTATAGGATGTCCCTCATTAAAGTCGACAGGTGCATTTTGTGTGAAGTTTCAGCAGATAGTTGCAATCTCGATTTTGCAATGTGTGGTCACTCCAAGTAAATGCTGCTCATCATATCTTTCATGCAACATCCAGTGTCAATGGGAAGCATTGGTTTGTTTCCCATTATAAACAAAATTCTTTTGAGTGCAAAACTTTACTTGCCCATGAAACTCTGTAGTCGTACATAAGTCCAGTGAGTTATTTTTTTATCGATAAGTGTTAACAGGAACAGTAAAACATGAAGAATAATCAATACTCCAGCAGTGACTGAGCAGCACCCTGGCCTACACTAATACACACGTCCTACACCGCTGCTCAGTGGCTCAAGAGAGTACTGGTTGGTTTTTGTGTTTTACTGTCCTTTTTAATGCATATCGAAAAGCAAAGGGTCGTCCATTGATAGTGACCGGGCCAAGTATCTCACGAAATAAGCGTCAAACAAAAAAACTACAAAGAACGAAACTTGTCGAGGTTGAGGGGAGAAACTAGATGACACTATGGTTGGCCCGCTAGATGCCGCTGCCATAGGTCAAACGGATATTTTTTAAATAGGAACCCCATTTTTTATTACATATTCGTGTAGTACGTAAAGAAATATGAATGTTTTAGTTGGACCAATTTTTTCGCTTTGTGTTAGATGGCACTGTAATAGTCACAAACATATGGCTCACAATTTCAGACGAACAGTTGGTAACAGGTTTTTTAAAGTAAAATACAGAACGTAGGTACGTTTGAACTTTTTATTTCGGTTGTTCCAATGTGATACATGTACCTTCGTGAACTTATCATTTCTGATTACCTCTAAATACCACATAAATGCTCAAAATGATGTCCATCAACCTCAATGCATTTGGCAATACGTGTAACGACATTCTTCTCAACAGCGAGTAGTTCGCCGTCCGTAATGGTCGCACATCCATTTACAATGCGTAGACGCATGTTGTCAGGCGTTGGCGGTGGCTCACGATGGCAAATATCCTTCAACTATCCCCACAGAAAGAAATACGGGGACGTCAGATCCGGTGAACGTGAGGGCCATGGTATGATGCTTCGACGACCAATCCACCTGTCACGAAATATCTTATTCATTACCACTTCAACCGCACTCCAGCTATGTGCCGGACACCCATCAAGTTGGAAGTACATCGTAATTCTGTCATGCAGTGAAATATCTTGTAGTATCATCGGGCTGTAGCCTAATTGTGCATATTATGCCGGTTTACGTTACCGATGTTGGTGAATGACGCTTCGTCGCTAAATAGAACGCGTGCAAAAAATCTGCCATCGTCCCGTAATTTCTCTTGTGCCCAGTGGCAGAACCGTACACGACATTCAAAGTCGTCGTCATGCAGTTCCTGGTGCATAGAAATTTGGTACGGGTGCAATCGATGTTGATGTAGCTTTCTCAACACCGACGTTTTTCAGATTCCCGATTCTCGCGCGCTTTGTCTGATACTGATGTGCGAATTACCCATGACAGCAACTGAAACAACTACTTGGGCATCACCATTTGTTGCAGCACGTGGTTGACGTTTCACATGTGGCTGAACACTCCCTGTTTTCTTAAATAACGTAACTATCCGGCGAACGGTCGGGGCACTTGGATGATCTCGGCGAGAATACCGAGCAGCATACATAGCACACGCCCGTTGGGCATTTTGATCACAATAACCATATATCAATACAATATCGACCTTTTCCGCAATTGGTAAACGATCAATTTAACACGGGTAATGAACCACTAAGCAAATACCGTCCGTACTGGAGGAATGTTACGTGATACCACGTACTTATACGTTAGAGACTATTACAGCGACATCTATCGCAAAGCGAAAAAAGTGGTCCAATTAAAACATTCATATTTCTTTACGTACTACACGAATATGTAATAAAAAATGGGGGTTCCTATTTAAAAAAACGCAGTTGATATGCGTTTGACCTGTGGCAGCACCATCTATCGGGCCAACCATAGCGCCATTTGGTTTCCTCCTTCAGGCTAGACGAGCTAGACGAATTTCGTTCTTAGTAGTTTTTTCGTTTGATGCTTATTTCGTTAGATATTTGGCCCGGTCACTATCAATGGACCACCCTATATATATATAGGATGGTCCATTGATAGTGACCGGGGCAAATATATATATATGAGAGAGATGTATTTATTAGACATTCCATGAAACTTGATGTCACAAGTACTATATCACAAGTATATTATAGTAACAGCAGGTTATATCCAGATTGTACTAATTTAGTTTGGATTTTGCACAGTTCTACAGTTCTTCTCTTCACTCGGCCGAAAAGGTTTTAAATTCTTCATACTGAATTCGTTCTTCTTGTTTGGCTTTATCGCTGTGATCGGCGTGGTCATTATCGAATTTGCCATCGTTAATGTTAGATGGTGCCCTGATGACCGTTCTGTCGCCACCAATTTACTCCCCAGGACGGAATTAGTCTACTTCAAAGTTATGCGTGTTTTGTTGCCCGTGTGATAGTGTGTTGTCATTTTCTAAATGTTTCCCAATCGTATACTGAGAAGGGACGTGCGTATTAGCATAGTATTCACCTGGTCCACTGTGGGTTCAATTGGTTCAAATGGCTCTGAGCACTGAGCACTATGCAACTTAAGTTCTGAGGTCATCAGTCGCCTAGAACTTAGAACTAATTAAACCTAACTAACCTAAGGACATCACACACATCCATGCCCGAGGCAGGATTCGAACCTGCGACGGTAGCGGTTGCGCTCTTCCAGACTGAAGAGCCTAGAAACGCTCGGCCACACCGGCCGGCTCCGCTGTAGGAAACCGCTAAAAATCCACATTCAGGGTGACTGGCATACCAGTCCTCGTCCTAATTCCTGTGGAATTTGACTTTACGGAAAGTCGAAGTTTCTTTAAATTTTCTTCAAAGCGCTGTGCATTAACTGCGCTTTCACGATCAAGGATGTCGACAAGCAGAGGGCCCCTGCAGTTCAAGATGGTCATCTTGCCATGCCGGATCTTGTGTGTCCAGCTTTGGATATCTTTGGCGGAGGAGGTGTGAGATGTTTCACTGTTGTGTAGGGCTGGGTATCAGAGTGCTGTCGGACGGAATCGTCCTGTTGCACGATAACGCCCGCCTCCATACTGCTAGGCAGAAGAAGACTACTCTTCGACGATTTGATTGAGAAACGCTGCAACATGCTCCGTACCACCAGGATATTTCACCGTGTGATTTTCACATTTTTGGTGACCAGAAGAATGATATGTATGAATGTCGGTTTCAATTCGACGAGAAGGTGGGAGACGAGGTGTGGTTGCGGATCCGTCAGTGCCCAACCACGTTCTAAGAAGGAGGTACAGTTCACCTTGCCTTGCAGTGGGATAAATGTCTTAACGAGGGTGTTGAACCACTCAGTGGCCCTATTTTGGTGGGTTTTCAGATTTGATTTGACTGCCACTCCTCATAATTTCGGAGATACCAAAGGGAAGTAAGATATGACAGTCACTGTTTACAATGTATATAGTGGTCTGTTAAACTTAAGGACGAGAGTAATTTACGCATGTTGTGTCATTGCCAAGTAACATAGCTCGATGTAACTTCGACCATATCCGGTGAATGCACTGCCCTGCTCGTTCATCTGACTTAAATCGCAATGTGCACGTTTAGGATGAGCTGTGGAAAAGTATTTTCAAGCCCACACGAACCAACGACCATCAGCAGTTGTCAACCGCACTGTTGGAGGAATGGAACGCCTATCACAAGAACTGCTTGGTAGCCTTGTGACGAGAATGGTAGGATGTCGCAGAGTATGCAGTACAGCCCGTGGTGATCACAGACCCCATTAATAAGCATGTCCGGCCTTTTGTAGCGTCCAGGGAAACATCATAAATTGCGGTGCCTTCATAAATTATTGTCATTGAATAAAAGTGACATTTCTGTTCGTCTCATTGCGCATTTTATTTACGGTACGTACTGTACTATTGCGTAACAGTTATTTATGCATCGTCGATGTACGATCGACCTATGTTACTTGGCGGTGATACCTCACGAGAAAGCTCGTCTTTAAGTTTTTCATACCAGTGTACAAATGGTATAGCGGAAAACGTTGGAGGTTCCCTGAGGTTATTTGCGGGCAATGTTAGTGTCTCTACGAAGGCCGAAATGCCAGAAGACTGCAGCGAACGGCAGGATGACCTGCGGAGGATCTGCGATGGATGTAGGGCCCAGGATTTGACGCTGAACATAAATAAATGTATCACATGGCGGATAAATATGGAAAGAACTTCGCTACTATTCAATTACACTACTGGAGACAAGCCAACGGAAACTGTAAGTAACATACAATTCCTGTGAGTACCCACTAGATACGACCTAAAGCGGAATGAGCTCACAAAACAAAGTGCAGGAAATTTACATACTATGCTGAGGTTAATTGCTAGAATCTTAAAGAAATGTAATGCAACCATAAAAGAGTTGTTTACCAAACACTTGTTTGACCTATTCTTGAATCTTGGTCGTCAGCGTGGGATCCCTACCAAGCAGGATTAAAAGATGAGATGGAAAAACCTAACGAGGTGCAGTGCACTACGTTGAGAGAACATTTAGTTGGCGCGAGCGTATTACAGATTTAGTCAATGAACTCCAGTGATGGACGTTACGAGAGAGGCCCTATGTGTCATGGAGAGGTTAATTGTTGAAATTCCGAGAGCGTAAATCCTCTGAACGGTCGGACAACGTATTATTTTCTCCTATTGGCATTTCACGAAATGGTGTCAACTAGAAAGTCAGAGAAATTAGAAGGTTTACCGACAATCGTTCTTCCCTCATGATATTCGCTAATGAAACACGAAAGCCGGCCGCGGTAGCCGTGCGGTTCTAGGCGCTCCAGTCCGGAGCCGCGCTGTTGCTACGGTCGCAGGTTCGAATCCTGCCTCGGGCATGGGTGTATGTGATGTCCTTAGGTTAGTTAGGTTTAAGTAGTTCTAAGTTCTCGGGGACTGATGACCACAGAAGTTGAGTCCCATAGTACTCAGAGCCATTTTTTTTGAAACACGAAAGGAGGAAAAGAGAGTGGCACCAATTAGCATGCTTTAGTGATGTACGCCCTTGCCCAAAAGTTTTGAGTACCCTGGGTAGCTTTGAGTCTTGTGAAAAATAATAAAATTAAATAAACATGAACAATTTGTTCGTATTTATAATGTTTATTAGTCACACAAAATCAATATTTCGTGGCCCCACTTTTTGCCCTTATTACAGCATAAATTCTTTTTGGTAGATAGTACACTAGCTTTTTACAGTCTTCGGCACTTATGGCGCTCCACTCAAGGTTCAGTCAGTCTTTTAATTCTGCTTTTGATTTAATTGTGTGTCATATGACTTTGAACTTCAATCAATCCCATAAATGCTCTATGGGATTCAGGTCCGGTGACTGGGCAGTCCAGTCCAGATGCTCGATGTCATTTTCCCGAAGCCAAGTCATTGTCCGCACAGATTTATGGCAGGTTGCGTTACGGTGTTGGAATTTAATGCTGTTCGTGTTTGTATCACCAAAAGGGGTTGTAAAAGCGGGCAGTAAAGCAGGTTATGGGACATCTGTGCACTTTGTAGAATCCATGTGGTCTTCATATGCGTCCATTTCTCCCTCTCCTGCAGCGTTCATGCAGCCCCAGATCATGATGCTCCCTCCGCCGTGTTTTGCGGCCATGGATTATATTCCCCGCCCATCCGGCGAAAGACATATGTCATCCCCGCTGTACCAAAAATCTTAAGTGTGAATAAATATTATATAGAATTCATTCATGCGTTTTTATATTAATACATTTTGTTTTCCACTCAAACTGGTTGGTGTTATTAGAGCATGAAGTTGACAGACCTTCGTGAAAGTTTGCCTCCTCAGACCACACGATATTGGACCAATCTTGTTCGGTGAAAGTTTGGTGTTTTAAGAGTCCACTGCTAGCTTACTTTCTATTCTTGTCTGACAGCCATGGCTCCAGAATGAAATTTTCACTCTGCAGCGGAGTGTGCGCAATTATGAAACTTCCAGGCAAATTAAAACTGTGTGCCGAACCGAGAATCGAACTCGGGACCTTTGGCTTTCACGAGCAAGTGCTCTACCATGTGAGCTACCCAAGCAGGACCCACGCCCCGTCCTCAGAGCTTCACTTCTGCCAGTACCTCGCCTCCTACCTTCCAAACTTTACAGAAGCTCTCCTGCGAAACGTGCAGAACTAGCACTCCTGAAAGAAAAGGATATTGCGGAGACATGGCTTAGCCACAACCAGGGGGATGATTCCAGAATGAGACTTTCACTCTGCAGCGGAGTGTGAGCCACGGCTTCTTCTTGACTTTACAGCCTTTTCGATAAGCTTCTTTAAGTCGTCTGCGAATGACGCGAGCAGATACCCATTTGCTAAAACTTGCAGACAACTCAGCAGTGAGGTCTAAAGAGATTTTCTTCCTATTTTTTAACGACTCTATCATTCAGTCCTCACAGCCTGTTGTGATTCGCTTGTACACGGTTACGGGCTCATTAACATACAACGCTGTCATGGCGAATCGCTCAATAGCATATCTTACAGATCGGCGTGAACATTTCAGTTTTCGAAATCTCCGCCTGCAATTTTCCTTGCTCATGCAAAAGCTTTATCTTCACTCGTGTTTCTAAACTAAGTTCGTTTCTTTCATCCACAATGTAGCAGTGTCACTGACGTCACAGATCTAAACAGGAAAAGAGCACTAGATTATTGATGCGTGTCCACAGCGAGCAACTATAGCGAAATGGTTAGTACACAAAAAAAAAAAAAAAAAAAAAAACATTCAATTGACAAATTTTATTACACCAAATGTTTAATTGATGGCTTTGCGGAGGATCATTGCTTTTGGCCGTTTTCGATGCAAACAAACTACTATTTAAACCGTAGGGTTTATTTAGTGTTATATAAATCGAACTAGTGTTATATAAATCGAACAAGGGTTCTCAAGAGTGTAATACCTGAGAAAGGCCACAGTACATATTCCCAGCAAACATCAGACTCACGAACATTTCAATGTGCTGTGACCACTTGGCTTACGCACGCATGGAGTGCAGCGTATGGGACATGGATGGCGCGGTCAGCGGGGGTGGTAACGAGGTTGGTGGCAGCAATTAGGAGCGGCTCCCAACAAAGTAGGCACCGCCACAGCCGAGCCCGGCACACAGGGCGCCCCGACGTAATTATCGACTCGAGTGGAGGCGGCAAGTTGCGTGGAGCGACTGGACACTCTGCCAAATTGGACGACCCGCAGAAGCCTTGGTGCGCGCCGGCGCCTGTACAGCCACGCCAAGCGCAACTGGCTCGACGAGTATCGCTGGCCGCGGAAGATCTTGCGAATGCTCTAGGACTGAGTTTTGTTGATATCAGTATCATATACCATTTTCGCTCTTATTAGAAATCTGTTGAGCGTGACAGGGATGTGGAGAAACCGATACTGTTTCTCTGGAGTGACACTCCTCGCAGTGAAAGATACGTATTGCAACTTACTGAAATTGTTTAAATCACTTGACAAGACAACTTCATTTAGGGTAAATCTTCTCAAGGATACTGTGGTTTCGTTCTTGTGTGATCCGATACGGTACTGTAGCGCTCGCGGTAGCTGGAATACAAGACTACGATAAATCAGTGTACATTTATGAAGACAGAGTAGCCTAACGTATTTATGTGTAGAACTTTCCCCAAAGAACAAGAGTAGGATCCAGAAATGCAACCGCAGCAGGTGTGGCGAGGTACGCCATCGGGTGACGACATACAAGGTGTTACAAAAAGGAACGGCCAAACTTTCAGGAAACATTCTTCACACACAAATAAAGAAAAGATGTTATGTGGACATCTGTCCGGAAACGCTTAATTTCCATGTTAGAGCTCATTTTAGTTTCGTCAGTATGTACTGTACTTCCTCGATTCATCGCCAGTTGGCCCAATTTGAAGGAAGGTAATGTTGACTTCGGTGCTTGTGTTGATATGCGACTCATTGCTCTGCAGTACTAGCATCAAGCACAGCAGTACGTAGCATCAACAGGTTAGTGTTCGTCACGAACGTTGTTTTGCAGTCAGTGCAATTTTTACAAATGCGGAGTTGGCAGATGCCCATTTGATGTATGGATTAGCACGGGGCAATAGCCGTGGCGCGGTACGTTTCTATCGAGACAGATCTCCAGAACGAAGGTGTCCCGACAGGAAGACGTTCAAAGCAATTGATCGGCGTCTTAGGGAGCACGGAACATTCCAGTCTATGACTCGTGACTGGGGAAGACCTAGTACGACGAGGACACCTGCAATGGACGAGGCAATTCTTCGTGCAGTTGACGATAACCCTAATGTCAGCGTCAGAGAAGTTGCTGCTGTACAAGGTAACGCTGACCACGTCACTGTATGGAGAGTGCTACGGAAGAACCAGTTGTTTCCGTACCATGTACAGCGTGTGCAGGCACTGTCAGCATCTGATTGGCCTCCAAGGGTACACTTCTGCGAATGGATCATCCAACAATGTGTTAATCCTCATTTCAGTGCAAATGTTCTCTTTACAGATGACGCTTCATTCCAAAGTGATCAAATTGTAAATTTTCACAATCAACATGTGTGGGCTGACGAGAATCCGCACGCAATTGTGCAATCACGTCATCAACACAAATTTTCTGTGAACGTTTGGGCAGGCATTGTTGGTGATGTCTTGATTGGGCCCCATGTTCTTCCACCTACGCTCAATGGAGCACGGTTTCATGATTTCATACGGGATACTCTACCTGTGCTCCTAGAACATGCGCCTTCACAAGTACGACACAGCAGGTGGTTCATGCACGATGGAGCTCCTGCACATTTAAGTCGAAGTGTTCGTACGCTTCTCAACAACAGATTCGGTGACCGATGGATTGGTAGAGGCGGACCAATTTCATGGCCTCCACGCTCTCCTGACCTCAACCCTCTTGGCTTTCAGTTATGGGGGCATTTGAAAGCTCTTGTCCAAGCAACCCCGGTACCAAATGTAGAGATTCTTCGTGGACGACTGCGATACAATACGCCATCCTCTAGGGCTGCATCAGCGCATCAGGGATTCCATGCGACGGAGGGTGGATGCATGTATCCTCGCTAACGCAGGACATTTTGAACATTTCCTGTAACAAAGTGTTTGAAGTCACGCTGGTACGTTCTGTTGCTGTGTGTTTCCATTCCATGATTAATGTGATTTGAAGGGAAGTAATAAAATGAGCTCTAACATGGAAAGTAAGCGTTTCCGGACACATGTCCACATAACATATTTTCTTTCATTGTGTGTGAGGAATGTTTCCTGAAAGTTTGGCCGTACCTTCTTGTAACACCCTGTATGTTCAACACTTGGCATCCACTTTTGGGGTATTTCCCCGACATTTGCGGTCCCAAGTGTCTAATATTAAATGACTTGTCACGGCCTCACCTGCGTCACTGGGAGTTTTTGAAGCTTAGTAAGTATCATCCTGTATAGCATCGTATCGCAGAAGCTCTGCGTAAGAGATGTGGAGACGGCAGTTTCACTGCAGATTCCTCTAGTTTCACATTTCTTTCGCCCTGTTACCATCAAAATAGAAACATTTCTGGCTATTAAAATAGCAATAGCATGCAATAATCATCAAATTTTCATGAATCCCTTGATTATGCAAATAAGCAGCATTTTAGCGAGACTGTACACAATACTTATTGACAACACTATCTATTTTCTGTATAAAGGACGGTCAGAAACAGTCCGAAAAGCTTGTAAGGGCGTTTCAGGATAGTCTGTACTGAGAAATAATCGTTAAGAAAAAAATTCGGTATGTTCCGTTCTTTTCGAGTTAACAACCTTTGAAGTTAGCCTATGAGGCTGTTGCGCTCTTATTGAAGCAGGCCTCCAGTGACGACGTCCCATAACGTGTTCTTCGTTTAGTTTCCTGAAACCGAGTAGGAAAGTGATAAAAAGAATTGGGCATAGAGCGTTAGTGAGGATCGAACGTGAGCTAAAGGCTGAGCTGCCTTGGGTGCTACCATCTAAGCTATGCGAACAACTGACACTAATTGTACCTGCCAGGCCGCTTCAGTCTGCACGCGCAAAAGCCTGATTGGCTAACTTCAATGATTATTATGTCGGAAACGGCACAATGTATCGAATTTCTTTCTTAAGAATTATCTCTCAGAAAATGCTCCCTTACAACATCCCTTACGAGCTTTTCAGACTGTTTCTGATGATCCTGTATAAGGAATGAAAACGCAGGGGCTTTCTCATTTGGGTGCACCTTTCAATTCTGACTGTTCGTCAGAATATCGTGTTAAATCTCGTCTGGAGAAAAGACATGTCTACCACTATATGTCAGAATTCGACTTTAGTAGGGTTGTGAACTGCCCAGTCTGTGGTTTATTGTTCCGCTAGGTTGCTCTTCGTGTAGTTAGTAATGCCACGAGCTTATTTGAATGTGGAATCTGTGGGTTTATGAGGGCCATATTCAACGCCATGTGGAGTTTCAACGGCCCCAAGCGACAGATATAATGTTCTCTCGACCGAGAAACATTGTACAACTACCCACAAAAAATGTTCTGATGTGAAATGTTATGGGACTTAACTGCTAAGGTCATCAGTCTCTAAGCTTACACACTACTTAACCTAAATTATCCTAAGGACAAACACACACACCCATGCCCGAGGGAGGATTTGAGCCTCCGCCGGTACCAGCCTCACAGTCCATGACTGCAGCGTCTTAGACAACTACCCACATGGTCTGTATGATGTTGTCTGCAGCATCACAGACTGTCCAAATGGCAAAGTTGTTGCGGAGTCAATTGACGCGATTGCAGAGAGACGCGTGTGGACAAAGGTGAGCCAAACGCCAAAAGTGGGCACAATATTGGCATCAAGTCGTCTTTTCGGACGAGCCGCGGTTCTGTGGACAGCATCACGATGGACGAATACGAGTGTGCAGCCTCCGAGGAGAACGAATCATCATGGGTTGCTGAGACACTGGCACACCAGCGCTCGCCAGCCCCTACGAATGATGAACTCCGAAAGAGATGAAGAGGCTTGGGATGGTGTACCCGTACCTGTCAACAAATTTCAATTGGTCTCGATTCCCAGCTGGGTTGGAGTCATTCCTGCTGCCAGAAATGGCAGCTCTGTGTACTAAATTCAGCAGCCCGTACACCACCGCATCAAGCATTCTTCGTGGTACATATTTCTACGAACACTAAGTAAAATTTCGCTATTGGCCACCCTTCCTTCAGTTGCAGTTATAATATCTCGAAAAACACGCATCGTTGAAAAGAATGTCCCAGAAGGAAAGGGGACTTCTGTGGGTGCTAAAACTTGTTACTCAGTAAACCCCAAACCCCACCCTCCCAAGAGGGTTATCAACCTTTTATTTTCGTATGGGAACCCACTTCTTTAATGAAGATTCCGATTCTACGCTAAAAAATTCCAAAGGTTTGTGTGGTAGAACTTTTTCCATCCACGGTAGATGGTGCGATAGTTACGGTGGTTGGACAGAATAACATACCGAAATCAATCACCCTGAAGGTGAGATTCTACACATCTCACCAAAATCAAGAATCCCGATGGGGTGGGACTCAACGAAATCAACATCGAAGTGAAAAGAAAACTACATTACGTTGAGCAGTAGCTTATTTGCCAGACTTTGGAATGGCTAAATGCAAAATTTTTACTGTACGATTAAATTTTCGAAATCCAATTAAAATTTTAACAACATTTTAACAACAATATCAACATCTGGGTAAAAAAATCTATATTTTTATCAAAATGTTATGTTGAGCCGAATGAGTAAGTTCTTACCTGGAAAAAGCGGAGAAAATGGATTTTGTCGATTACAGCGCCATCCATCACGAATGGAATAAAGCGTTTGTGCTATCTTTCAGGTGTTTTCTGGCGTAGAACCGGAATCTGCAATAAGAATGGGTTTGAAGATAAAATGCTGACCGGCCCATGAGGTAGAGGGAGAGAGGGGGGCATTACGGGGAGGCCACTTCTAGCACAGAGGAATGTCCCCCTTGCAAATGTTGACTTTTATCTGGAACCATTTTTTCGTACGATACATATTTTTCGAGATATTTAGTTGTTCCAAGTTAAAACAAACAATCTGTGCAGTAGTTGACAAGAAAAATTGTTCCTTACAAATAGGGTACAGAACTTATGAACAGTTGCCATTCCAAATTTATAAATAATTTGCAAGAAAGGTGAACGAGATTAGTAGACAAATTCTGTGACGATGATTAGGTTATTACGTACAACATATTCTTGGATTATGACATATTGTAGGAACAAATCCGCTTCGGGGAACCAGTGACAGAGGAGCGATTGTCCTGGATACACGTATCTGAGTCCGCTGATATTATGGCACATTAAAGATAAGTACAGTAAGTAATTAGATATTATATCAAGCTTTAATTTCATTCCATACTTGTGTTTTACTAGAGGGATTGGCGACATTTCTCATCAAATGCCGTCGTACTGCATTGTAGGCAGAAGGCGCCCTGCCGCAACAGGCGTAAGGCCTGATCCCTGAATGATGTTTCCATAAATTTCACAATGTATACATTGAGAAAGATCACTGATACAGTTTTCTTTTTTTAAATTTACAAAACAACAGGCGTTGTATACTACAAGCATAGCATAACGTTGTTTTATCTGTAGTAGTTTGCGTGGTTGACCACAGTCACTACATAAAAAACGTTACATACAACGATAATAAGTATATAAATTTTCGGCAGACCAATTTTATGTGTACACTATATAAAAAAACAGCTGTTAGAAACTTTACTTAGCCCATAATGCTCATTGAGAATTACTATATAAATACGTATTACACTGTTACTTGTCTGTTGTAAAATTGGCCTAACATTGCGTTCGCTGCTATTTTAGGTCGAATAAAGTGTTAGAAATTCTATGGCAAAGTACAAGTTAGTAAAGCAATGAAAAGACTGATAGATAACATTCTATCCTGCTCGGAAGGAAAACAGCTGCACAAGAATGGTCACTCTAATTAAGTGTTTGCATAGCAAAAATTAGGAACAATGATGAACCAAGGAAGAAGCGAAGCAGAATTATGAAAAGCAATTTACTGCTTGAAACTTCCTGGCAGATTAAAACTGTGTGCCGGACCGAGACTCGAACTCGGGACCGTTACCTTTCGCGGGCAAGCGCTCTACCGACTGAGCTACCCAAGCACTACTCACGCCCCGTCCTCACAGCTTCATATCAGCGCACACTCCGCTGTAGAGTGAAAATTACATTCTAGAAACATCCCCCAGGCTGTGGCTATGCCATGTCTCCGCAATATCCTTTCTTTCAGGAGCGCTAGTTCTGCAAGTTTCGCAGGAGAGCTTCTGTAAAGTTTTGAAGGTAGGGGACGAGGTACTGGCAGAAGTAAAGGTGTGAGGAGGGGGCGTGAGTCGTGCTTGGGTAGCTCAGTTGGTAGAGCGCTTGCCCGCGAAAGGCAAAGGTCCCGAGTTAGTGTCTCGATCCAGCACACAGTTTTAATCTGCCAGGAAGTTTCATATCAGCGCACACTCTGCTGTAGAGTGAAAATTTCATTCTAGTAATTTACTGCTTGTTGATGGTGTACACTTGAAGGAAAACATTGAACCTTCAACATAAGCGGCATAAAGTGTACGAGAGTGGTGACACTTTACTGACTTGTTCATCGTGGTATATCAGTGCCCGACATTGGACGTACACGGTGAAAAGTTTCATCAATATCTATCATCTCAGTAATAGTGAACTACTCATTTATAGTAAATGTTTTCGTATGCTCCTCCTAAAAGTAAAACAAAGGGTCATCTCGCAAGCAGCCTCACGGAACAAGACATGCAGAAATGTTTAGAGCATTGGAAAGATGAAATGTAGACGTCTGTGGACTCAGTTGGGTCTTATTTTGAAGGTAACCTCGATTAACTGAATCGATTTGATATTTACGCTAATTTACAGCCACACTCTTGTTTCTTATATATCGTACACTATATTTTATAGTATCAGAGCCGGCCGGTGTGGCCGTGCGGTTCTAGGCGCTTCAGTCTGGAACCGCGTGGCCGCTACGGTCGCAGGTTCGAATCCTGCCTCGGGCATGGATGTGTGTGATGTCCTTAGGTTATTTAGGTTTAATTAGTTCTAAGTTCTAGGCGACTGATGACCTCAGAAGTTAAGTCGCATAGTGCTCAGAGCCATTTGAACCATTTTGAACAGTACCAGAAAATTAATAAAATAGACTAAAACCAATTGACGGTGACGTGAAGGCACATCTTAGGAAGATATGGCTGTAAGAGAAATGACCACGTAATATTGCTATTCTTATTCATATTTTATAGTGATCGGTTTCAGAGATTCCAGCACAACATTTCTTATGATGAAAGCTTGATCTTGGAAACGCGTGAATTGTAGAGTTTTTTGATCAGTAAATAGATGGTTGGGCTGACATATTGACAATAGTTTTAACAACCACTGTCTCATATCCATTGTAGATAAAGGCAGAGTTGATGTTGTCTTCAAATGTTTAATGAATTCATCTGGACAGATTCTGGACCTGCGTTTCACTGCACCCAAACAAAACAAATCTCATTTCCTTTGGGCCTTTGTCCCACTTCAACGCGGGGTCTGCAGCGTCATATCCATTGTAGATAAAGGCAGAGTTGATGTTGTCTTCAAATGTTTAACGAATTCATCTGGACAGATTCTTGACCTGCGTTTCACTGCACCCAAACTAAACAAATCTCATTTCCTTTGGGCCTTTGTCCCACTTCAACGCGGGGTCTGCAGCGTTACTTTGGATTTAGCGATGTTAGTGTCAGAGGGTGGCCAGATGCCACTCCTGTGGCCATCCCATACTCACCAAGACGGAATCAATGTGCCCCAGACGTATAAGCCATGAAATAGTGCGAACGTTTTCAAATGCCTGCGAGTCGTGTAACTGAGGTAGGACGTGGGTTGGTTGGTTGGTTTTGGGGAAGGAGACCAGACAGCGTGGTCATCGGTCTCATCGGAATAGGGAAGGATGGGGAAGGAAGTCGGCCGTGCCCTTTCAGAGGAACCATCCCGGCATTTGCCTAGAGTGATTTAGGGAAATCACGGAAAACCTAAATCAGGATGGCCGGACGCGGGATTGAACCGTCGTCCTTCCGAATGCGAGTCCAGTGTCTAACCACTGCGCCACCTCGCTCGGTGGTAGGACGTGGGGACCAGCCCGGTATTCACCTAGTGAGGTGAGGAAAACCGCCTAATAACCACATCCAAGCTGGCCAGCACACCGACCCTCGTCGGTAATCTTCAGGGTGGATTCGATCTGGGGCCGGCGTGCCTACCCGAGTCCAGGAAGCAGCGCATTAGCGCTCTCGGCTAATCTGGTGGATCCAAACAAAACAAATCTGTAGTTTTCAAAACACACTGTGTTCAACATTTTAACTATCGCAGTCAGCCTTAAAGAACAGAGAACACGAAAATAAGCAATAAATACGTTGACGAGGTCAGATGAGAAGTTTCGTAAACGAAGATTCAGTAACCATTTTTTAAAAGTTAGCTATGCGTTCCTTCGCTTTGAGGAGTATCTGCGCGTCATTTTTGCTGAGTTTTCGTTGATATCTAACAGGAATTTCTCATATATACTGTGTGAGATTTTTAATTTTCGATAGTCCACTAACGTTATTGTAAACTGAAACTAAAAAAGGTGAATAATTCTGTAAATGCCCTGAATTTAATTATAAGACTGAAGGCTTTCCTATTCATGTTAATTATATAATGAGGTATACTTATTTAGGGGATCTACATTGATGATGATGATGAAGTCCCATACTCTTTGACAGAGCGTAGGGAAGATGCGGGAGACCCGCACTGCTGTACATTAACGGTTTGAGATGTAATATGTTATGCGTATTTGATGTCTAAGTTATCTCTTAGAGCACGATACATTCTCTGACTTAAAGAATCACTTATAGAAGGTGCGGTTTTATAATCTTGTACCCTCTAGGATAAATGTCTCTGGATGTCCACGAATCCAAAATTTTGGATAGAGTAGCTGAATACCCATCGGCCAGTGACCACACGTTGACAGTGATTTTCCTTCGAAGGGATATGTTGGGATAACTTTTTCTCCAATCAATAGAGTACTTAATCATGAGATGAGGGCGTCTCTATTCTCAAGAGAAAAATCAAACATCTCCGTGAAGATTGATAGTAAGATATCTGCGAGATTCTGCCCATGCTGAAACCTTACCTGCCTATCGTTTTTACTCTTATTATATTTATCGTAACTGTGGCACGCCCCGTGTGACATAAATTACCAGTAACTAGCCATACAGCAGTCACACATATCCATGTAGGGAGCTGTTTACATGTGGTTACTCTCAGTGTATGGTCCTCATATTGCACTGTGCGCTGCCTCAATCACAAGGCCAACAGCATGCAACTGTTAGCTGCCAAAGCAGCTCCTTGCACCACGTAGAGGCCATTCCTTCGCCTTTACTGGATTTCTGTGTGTTGAAATCGTTCCACCAGTTTGTTGTCTACATGCTAGCCCCACCTGTGTTTTTCGTCGTCTCACCCGGCAACATCTACATGCTCACCAGCTTTTCTCAGGGCCCTTGTCCTTGGCTCTTCCTTGCTCTCGCTCTTTCGTGTCACTCCAGAAACTGACCACGTGACCATCCATCCTCGCCTTCAGGCCCGCCACAGCAGCGCTGGTGGCAGTCATGCGCGCTCTAGCGGCGCCAGAGTCACATTACTCTCACAGTGGTCACTGTTGGCGAGGAAATAGCCGTGCCGCTCGACATGGCATGGTTTCCCTCTTCTGACATTCTTTTCCTCACCACCTGAAGAAGGAAAGAAACATGATACTGTAATACAACAAAATAATAACTAACAAATGGAAAAACCGAAGCCACCCATAAAGAATAACAATTATTTCTCATAGGCTTGTTTGAGATGAGAGATGTGTGCCCTGAATTCTTTCATTGTTCACGCATACTTAACTAACACAATACAAGTGTCAGAAATCGCACAATCTTGTAAGCCCCCTTAGAGCAGAGCAGGACCTTTCCCATTAACCTGGCATCTGCCCTGCTCAGCTTACCTAATTTTCTAAGATATACCGAATAACCAACCTTAAATGGATTCGAGCGACTCCCCTCATTGTAGACTTGAGTCCCTTGTTCATTGGTAGCCAAAATATTAATCCTGGCCTTACACCACCTCTTCCTCGTCTACCTGAGAGATATCTTGGCTATTAACAGATCATCTATCAGCCACAAGTTAGCTAACATGAATGTCATTAGGGTTCTCTTGTGTGTAACACGTCCAGCTGTATTAAAAGCATACATTAGTCATCCCATAGTTTCATACCACCTACTATTGTAGGGGGGATGATAAGCAGTCAAGTCAGCTATTATATTATGCTTCGCTCTGTCAACAAACAACAGATTCCGGTAATAAGGTGTACTGGTAAAATTCTCAATTTCTATACCAAACAAGAACTCCCTGACGACTCTGGAAGTAAACGGCGTGTCACTGCTGATAATGACGCTCAGCAGAGATCAAATATACCAAAAACCCTCTGTAACCAATATACAGCAGATACTTTGGTCGCCGACCTAGTACGAAACAACCAAGAGAACCTTGAAAAGAAACTGGCACGTAAAAGAGACTATTTGCTTCTGCTCCCGTTCTAGGAAACGGACCTACAAAATCAATATATAATTTTCCCATATGGTCATCCAGCAGTTTCGAAGCTGGAGCACAATGTTTAGTTAGTGGGGGTTCGCTCATAGGATAGGCCTTACATGCTCGCACCACAGTCCGAATGTCTCTATTCATACTTTCCATATGAACTCTCAGTGGATCTTGGACCAAGTTTTAAAATCCTCCTAAGTATCCCCCTATTGCGAAGTAATGATAATATGCAATCCTATACCTACTAGGGTTGTAGTGCAGAGTTATTATTCTTACCAAATACCTCTTAATCATATCACTCTTTTCTTTTTTATCACCCGTGATGACTCATCTTCATCTCCATATTTAGCAATACCTTTGAACAATGCAGGAAAGTCCCCCAAAATGATATTCACTTCTTCCACATTACTATCCCTATTCAATTCACTAATGACCATTTCCTCTGCATCTCCTTGAAACACGTACGCCTACTTAGCTGAGTGGTAACGTGCTTGCCTCCAATGGAGCGGCCCCGGGTTCGATTCCCAGCCGGGTTGGAGATTTTCTCCGCTCGTGGACTTGGTGTTGTGTTGTCTTCATTATCATTTCGTCCTCATCACTGGTAAGCAAGTCACCGAATGTGGCGTCGCCTGAAATACGATTTGCACTCGGCGTCCGAACTTCCCCGGCTCAGCCGACAATGCCATACACTCATTCCCATTTTTCCTTGAAACGTGCGTGTCAACCCGTCTGCGATAACACCGTAGGTACTTTCCACATGTCTGCAAACTGAAAGACTGAAATATGCCTTAAGTACCTGGCTATGCAGTCCATACTCCTTGGCTCTGTCAACAGAACGCAGTGCATGATTATCAGGCTCGAACAGAAAGGATCTACGTATTACGTGGAAGCTGAATTTCTCCAGTGCAAACATAGCCAGTGACACTTACACTTCATACACGGAGTAGTTATTTAGTAATTGTGTTAGTCCTGTGGAACCATATACACTGGCCTTCTTTCTTCAGGGTCTTCCTGAAGATGTACCACTAGCACACCAGCTACTGAGGCATCCGTTAGCACAAGGAATTGCTTATTAAAATAGGCATATCCCTTTCTGTATAGCTCAGTCAATGGTTTGCCAAATGTCATAAAAATTTAGAGCAAATTTTCTAAAGAAATTAACCGTCCAGACAAAGGATGGGATTATGTAATGGTCTTCGTACATTGCGAATCCGTCCTTTTTGCCCAATGTGGAACAGCAGACGTAAGAAATAACATGGCTGGGAACCCAACCCTTGCGCTTTCCTGTTTAACCATCAACCTCACATTCCTCTGACGTTTAAACACTTCGTTCAAGTGATCCATGTTTTCCTGGAAATCCTTCCTAAAACTTATATTATCCGGATGATGAAATGCAAATTTAAACTTAATATCGGAAAAAAATAAATCCAAAAGTCGAAACAGCACTATCACATCAGTTGCTAGCCCAAGACCGCCCCGTTGAACTCAACCAAATTCGAGTCCGTAGCAAATGCCGAGGTACAATTTGATTCCTCATCTTGGGGATCCGATAATATGTCGCATAAAAGTCCAAGGTGGTAAAAACACGGGTGAGTGCAAAACAGATAACGGAATGGAACACAGGATTACCTTCTTATTAAGATCTCTGTAACTGATTACCATTCACGATTGGCCTGATGGTTTATGATCTAGAAATGTTGGAGCCAAATAAGGGGATTCGGAAGGGCGATTAACATCAACAACTTGCTACGATATATTCCCTATTAAACCTTCAGTTCTATCGTGCGTGGTAGCCTATCCATCATTTCCATGCTACATTTAATTGAGTCATCTATAACTCATCCGTTAGTACATCGCTAAATTCACTGTGCAGTGGCAGTGGCTCGGTAGCACACGATCTAATGGAACATCATCTCCGCCACCTCTATGCTATACTGCTGCTATAAGTTCTTCCAAATGCAGGCAAAAGGAAAGTATTCTAATCATACAATATCGGAAGATGAAGTGAACTTGAACCCATTTCGGAATCGTTTTGGTTTCCCGAATCTCAGAGGACTACAGAACCAACTCAGTCAATAGCACCTCCGCTATCTTAATATTCCACGTAAACTCATGTCTTCCCAGCTAAACCATAATCCATCCCATCATTTACAGTGCACCGAAACTTGTGGATTCATACGGAATATTCTCTGGATTCTAACTCAAACAGGCACACACTGTCTGGTGAGTCTGAAATAAACCCCTTGCGTATGATGTGACAGAATTACCTGTATCTAATAACCCATGTGTCGGTTCGTAAAGAATTTCACAGCAGACAAAAGATGTTGTATGCTGCTGATGCCCAACTGGCACTTGTTTTAACAGGGGCAACCACACAATTGGTATACTTTGGTACACCCTCAGGACACCGTCAACTATTATTATTACTCGATCTCATCTGCTGTGGGCAATCTTTACGGAACTGTCCCACCACTCTACACGAGAAACAACTGTAACATTTGTCTCTCTTCTTTCACGAACCTCTTCAATCTACTACACTCACTAAATGTTCGTATTCCCTACTTTGGTTCACGTCCCGAAATACCTCAATCTGAAATACAAGTCTTCTAAATCACTGAAGGTCAATGGAGGCTGCATGAACATCACTCACGACCTATCCTCTGGCTTAATGCCTTCTACAACACTAGTAACTACCTCAACCTCAGTGGCTGTGTTTCAAAATGAGCACGCAGCTGTGAGAATCCTGCTAAAGTATTCTCTGAACTCTTCATTTCTTGCTCGCACCAGTAATGCGATTCAGCTGTCTTTTTCATTCCATTGTCAGGCACTACCCCTACTCTTACCAAAGTATCCCCTTTCACTATGGATCTTGCTGTCCTACTTTCCAAACTACCTTAGTGCACAGGTGTATTACCTTTAAAATTTCTGTGTCCCACAATTTGAAAAGTATTTCGTTCTTTCACTCGTACATACCATAAATGCATTTAATAGGGACCGCTATCGAATTTACCGAGAAATCCTTATCATTAAAGATCACTGCAATCCTCTGAGAAATCCTACTAAACAGCATCTTATACTCTATGAATCAAATGGCTCTGAGCTGTATGGGACTTAACTTCTGAGGTCATCAGTCCCCTAGAACTTAGAACTACTTAAACCCAACTAACCTAAGGACATCACACACATCCATGCCCGAGGTAGGATTCTAACCTGCGACTGTAGCGGTCGCGCGGTTGCAGACTGTAGCGCCTAGAACCGGCTGGCTCTTATACTCTATAGCTTTTCCAACCAACAGCACGACATTGCTCCCTTGTATAATGTTAGCTTTCACTATTCTATTCAGATTTTCTCGTTCCTTGCACTGAACTCACTAAAAATAATTCCGAGTGAGACGACCACTAAACCCACTGGGCAGAACTGGTGATTAGGGTTGTGGAAAGGGCCAAATAAGGTGTCGGTCAGTTTCATTGAAAATTGTAGATTAATAACACATTTACAATCAAGTCGGCACATAAGCGAACCTTTACAACTAAGAGTTTCAAAATCCAGTTCTTTCACGGCTGAACGCCTCCAAACAAGAAATTTTAAAAACCAACAAGATAAATTTCAAGTCATTGAAGACATATACACATGAAATCACAGCTAGGCGGACAGCCACAAGGCAAAAGTGGATGGAACACACAAAAGTATACAAGATGCAATAGAAACGGCTGAAGGCCACAACTACATTTCAAAAATTTTAAAATATATTACCACAATCTTTCAAGGCAGAAGGCCGCAATGTTTTCACTTAAGGGCAAATTTTGAGGATAAGGCTTAAGAGGCTGAAGACCCACACTTGATTTTCCACAATTTCAAAAATACCTTAACCTTTAATTTTCCAATGGCCGAACGCACACTTAATGAAAAAGCAATAACTAAATTTAAGAATATGGTGTTAAGCTGCTGAAGGCCCACAGTTGATTTACATAAATTGATTTACATAAAACACATTTTTTTTCTTCTAAAGCATTGTCTACAACAGATTACAAACAGACCATTAAACACCCATGAAAAGGACAGTATAGACAACGGCACACCAGGGGGTGGGGGGTGGGGGGCTGCCCTCGAAACATTAACGTTCACTTAGGTGAGAGAAGTAGTGGGCCCAAATACAGCTGATCCGTCAGCAACCCAACCAAGAGACAGTGACTGACCGACCGACCCAACGACTTGCTAGCCACCAATCGGTACATAAAAACTCAAGGGCCAAATTGTTACAGACGTGATTATCCACAGTGAAGTATGTATTAAGCTGTCAAAACTATACACCATGTTGGCCAGTGACAACAGGTGAGGAAAGGACGCTGCCTGAAATGTCGTTAGTGGCAAGAACAGGTAACCGGAACACTAACGGCTACAAGGCAGAAAATTTCGCTAGTACACTTGAATTTGAAATAAGGTAATATAGTTAATTTCACCAAAAAGGAACACTACCTGAAATTACGTTAGTGGCCAGGGAGGTAACCAAACACAAACGGACACAAGGCAGAAAATTCCGGTGGTGAACTTGAATTGTAGTGAACCAATATAGTTCATTCCACCGCATGGCGGCTCGATTTCACCACTACAAACACTCGGTGTTTCTCAGAGGAAAACATCCCCAGCAGCGAACCACCGAACCGAACGACACAGCATGAAAGGACGTGGCATGGGTACTTAACACACCACTTAACTTTTACGTCCGCGGTCGGTGGGCGACGAAGCTCGTAGTGATCGGACAGCTCCAGACATTCTGTGACACTGCACAGGGACCGCCAGTGGACCCAGCCGACTACACCGCACGGAGATATCCTCTCTGGTCCGCACCAACCGACCGACTCATCTCAGAATGCCGACATCAAAAATTGTCGTCAGTGGAAATAACGCCAACCACACACACAACCTGACAAACACTTGCAGGAAGACCTGAACGATACCCAACAGTAACTAAGCATGCACGAAGACAAATCGGGATTCGATGCACACACACACACACACACACACACACACACACACGCACACACACACACAGCTGACTCATGAACTATAGGCGAGCCAAAACGTGTCGTCCGGTAGGAGGACTGAACGACGATCCACCGAGACTGGTCCGGCTCAAGTGATGCGTGGTGGCAATGGTAGGGCGAGCTATGTCGACGCAGACCTTACTGCTCCAACCCGAGTGCACTAGTGACGCCTTGCAACTCCTCGACTGGCAGGTCTGGACTGCGCTCCAGACGCGTCCCAACTGACTGGCAGCCCGAGCTCCCGACCCGAACTCGCTTACTACAGACAACGACCGGGAAGTAATAGCAGTGGAGCAAAGATACTACGAGAGGGGATATATTGATACGCGCTGCTAGCGCCGCTCACGACCAGGGAAAGCAGCAACTTAGTGACAGTAGTAATTTAAATTAACGTAGTGAGGTAGAAGAACGTTAAAAACAGGGTGTAAAATACAAGATGGCGGGAACATGAGTCACACACGGCTCACCAAGATTATCATTTCAAACCTTCTAAATCTCTCATACAACTCATTTAACACAGATCTATTCTTTTCGCCTACAATTTATAACACATCACCAATCCTATTCTTATGATGCATAGCTATTCTTCTAACCTACTTATATGGTCATGCCAAGGTGATTCATACTGAAAGAGCTCCACCACTAGTTCAAATTCCGAGAGGGCAAAACTAATAACACTGATAGCGCTACTCACGTAATAAAGCTGTACTTCAGTCAACTGCACCAGCTCAGCCATGACCTGTTGATGTTTCTGGGACCGTTCTGTTATCGTACTGGCTGGAACCTCCTCATGCACCGTCACCTTATTTTCGAGCTTGTCCTTCCCATGGCATGTCACCCCTGACATATCCCTCACCTCTATTACTGAAACAGCACACAGCAAAGATAGATAAAATCTCTTATCTACGTCCCAATCTCTAGTACCGAGCACCGCGGGTTTCGAATCCACACCAGACGGCGTGGACCTTGCTTACGATCAGAGGTCTCTGCAGCCGTTGTGCTGTAAGCCGTGGCTAAGCGCGCTTCTCACGTGAGGGCGCCACTGTGAAGCATGTGGTCCCAGAGGCCAATAGCGACGTACCATATCATGTATTTAAGTGCTTGCCTCTCCCTCAGCGAGCCCCCCCCCCCCCCCAAATTCTATAAGTCCCTCCAGATCCTTGAGCATCATAGCATCATGCACTCCGCCTCGCCTTCCGTATACGCCTCCCGTCCCCCACCTGGATCCTCTATGATCTCATTCCTTTCCCCCATCTGCTCCTATTCCTCGAACATATCCGCATCCTCTACACCTCCCGCCGCCTTGAACCCCTCACCCCCTGGTTGCTCCTCTCCTCTCCCATCCCTGCCCCCTGCCACGTCTTCACTGTTGTGTTCCCCCTACCCTCCATCTCTACACCCTTCATCTCCTTTCCCAAGGTGGCTTCCATCACCTCCCCCTCCTGGATGATGCCCTCTCTCCCTCCATTTATCCCTCCTATCAACTCTGATCCTCACTCCCCCTCCTTTCCTCTGTCCTTTTCCCGGGCTCCCTCTCCCCCCCCCCTTCCATCCTCTTTCTTCCCCACCTCCCCTCTCTTTGCCCCCTTCTCTCCCCCGAGTCCTTTTACATTTCTGTCCTCTGCCTCCTCTCGTTCCCTCTCGCATCTGCCCTTCTCCCTCTTTATTAGTCCTCTCCCTCCTTGGTTCCCCCCCTTTTTCGTTTTTTTCCTTCCTCCCTCCTTGTTCTTCCCCCTCCTCCAGGTCCCCCCCCCCCCCACTCCCATCTGCCTTTGGCTCGGGAGTGCCATCTTTGTGCCGAAACTTTCGTGCAGTGTTCTACAGTGAGTGCTCTACAGTGAGAGTTTTACAGTGAGTGTTCAGTGCTGTGCTTTTTGGGAAGTGTTGCGAACGGTCATCATACTGTCGCTGGATGTGCCTTTTATCTCTTGTGAACAGAAACCAGACTGTCGCCGTGTTTTTTTAATTGTGTGTGTACTATGTTACTTGTCTGATTCCTTTGTCTTTTATTAACGTTGCCAACCCCTTTTGCTTTCAGTTTTAACTTTCCGCATTTTTCCGCCATTTTACACTTGACGTCACCGTTTTATCGCCTGTTTTTCTTGTTTGTTTTCTTCTTCCGTTTTTTAAAATAAAAGTCTGTAGGCTGTAGAGCAGTGTACTAAGCTGCTGCCAGCCCGCCCCCTTCGAGGGGAATTGAAAATCAATAAAGGAAAAAAAAAAGGACTCAGCGAGGCAGTCTGATATTCGCGTGGTGAGTCTCTCGATATCTCGCTTACAGACATCGTGGTTACTCATCTTGTATCTGTGTCCGAGTGTACGTTACTGATTTCGTAAGGTTTTCACTTGTGAACCCGTTGCTTCTTGTGTGTTGCTGTTCTTGGTGTATTACTCGGTCATCTGTCGTCGTGTGTGTCCATCCTTTCCCATTCGTATGTCCTATTTGCTCGCGGGCCGCTCCCATTCGGTCCCACCACTCTTTCGTTCACGGCCACCACGCGATCGTTCCGGTCTGGGTTACAACACAATTCTCTCAGATTACGTCCCCCACCGCAAAACGAACAACCAAACGTAGTTTGAGATTTGGGTGGTATGGTGTTTGGGCTCAGGGTTGTACAGACGTGGAGCTCAATTTAACAGCTTTTTTTATTAAGCACCAAGTCTTCAGTTAACAGCACAGAAAAACATTTACAATAAAACTAAGGGCATATTTCTGTAGCTCAAAAGAACTTTAAGTAGAGCTAAAATGACTAATATTACAGTTATCTTTAGAACAGTAACACAACAAATTCACTTACAGAAAAATTTCAATTTTGCCCAACAACAGATAACTGGCCATCAACAAAAACAGTTTAGACTGTTTGGCACATGGTCATAACGAGAAATAATAACGGTAAAACTTATTACGTCGATAAATGCTTAAACTCATATTTAATCACTTGTATAACCCATAATTAAAACTTGATCTACAGTAACACCATCACTGGCAAACTAAGACGCCAGCTACACAGAACACCACTGAACTACATGCACCTAAGTCCGAATAACTTCTTATACCATGACACATATGACAGCATTCATGTAATAGCAACATCAAAAAATTCTTAATGAAGAAGGAGTGAACGACTGGTCCTGTCGCATGAAGCCAATAGCACAATAAACTCGTGAACACACTGAAGGAGACTACAGATTTACACTCCTGGCAGTTAACGAAGAATTTCTGTTTGGTACACTTAATCACAAAAAAAGTGTGTGAAATCTTATGGGACTTAACTGCTAAGTTCATCAGTCCCTAAACCTACACACTACTTAACCTAAATTATCCGAAGGACAAACACGCACACTCACGCCCGAGGGAGGTCTCGAACTTAATCACAGCCAAAACGTTTAATAACACAGATATGTCCAATCTGTCTCGCAGCAGATACTGTCATATACCCCGTGTGCCGTAAATAGCAAGTAACTATAATGAGATTTTCACTCTGCAGCAGAGTGTAGGATTGCTTTGCGTCCAAGCGCAAAAGACAGCAACCGCTTCACCAGGTTCGCAGGAGAGCTACTGTAAAGTTTGGAAGATTGGAGACGAGATACTGGCAGAAACAATGCTGTGAGGAAGGAGCGTGAGTTGTGCTTCGGTAGCTCAGTTGGTAGGGCAGTTGCCCGCGAAAGGCAAAGGTCCCGAGTTCGAGTCTCGGTCCAGCACACAGTTTTAATCTGCCAGGAAGTTTCAGCAAGTAACTAGATACACAGCATCCACACACTTATGTGTCTTGAGACCAACGGGATCCAAGCCACCAGCTGCGAAAGCACTCAAGCGGTGCTGTATACGTCATGTAGAATCCGTTCCTTCGCCTCCTCTGGGACTGCTGTGCGTCCAAGAGCAAAAGACAGCAACCGCTTCACCAGGTTGTTGCCCGCACCCAAGTCCTGCTTGTGCGTGCATTAGTCTCGTCCGACCGCCATCTCGCGCGCATTGGTTTCTTGAGGCCATCGCTCTTGGCTGCGTCCAGCACTCGCTCCTCTCTGTCAATCCAGCAACTGACCACCGTGGTCCACAACTCCAGCTCCGCCACAGCAGCGCTCGCAGCAGTCACGTGCTTGCCACGTCCGTCCTCTGGCAGCCCCAGCGTGACCAGCCGACCACAATCATCTCTGGCACCACGGAAATAGTTGCGCCATTCGATACAGCTACTGTTCTAATCCGTTTGTTGAACACAAACTGATTACAAAAGTAGCACTTTTATGATACTCACTCTCCACAGATATGTCGAAAAGGCAGAAATTGCGTCACATGTTCCTTATAGAACTCGAATTATATTTTTTCCTGTTAAGTATTCTAAGGAGCTCCAACCACGTGAGTCTGGTAAAAGGTAGCAACTTATTATGGCATCGTACAGAAGCGTCGCGTGAATGTGACCCTTGTTAAACGTATGAATATCCACATTTTGCAGCACAGACGTGCAGGAAGAGAATCTACAAGATTCTTGAAGATACCGACAGAGATATGGGGACATGTCGATTCCAGTCCCGTGTCCAGCGGTGTTAAGGCTGACGCACGTACACTGCGAGCTATGTGGGGAGCACGGTAAACTCTTCCTGCTGCTGTTTGAACCAGCACGTACGCTGCGAGCTGTGAGACACGTTGCATTGGCCTGCTGGTGGATGCCAACGTGTCGAGGACAGACTGCATGCATGGGTGGACATGATCCACAAAGATAGATGATGCACAATTGTGTTGATCCATTGCACCTTCCAAAGTGACGACATCACCTATGGAATGCCTCGAAAACATTCCCCAGAGCATAATGTTCTCTTCTCCCGCCTGAACCCTTACGATGACTGTCTCAGGGCCGTACACGCCAAACGCCGTCTCTCCTGTGGAGCATAAGGCCACTCTTGTTACACACAGTTTGGCCGAGCGGTTCTAGGCGCTTCAGTCCAGAACTGCGGTGCTGCTACGGTCGCAGGTTCGAATCTCGCCTCGGGCATGGATGTGTGTGATGTCCTTAGTTAGGTTTAAGTAGTTCTAAGTCTAGGGGACGGATGACCTCAGATAGTGAAATTACAACTAAATCAATACAATGAAATGAATACCCTTAGCTGCTACAGGCGTTTATATACGTCAACAGTTGAAAATGCATGCCCCGACCGGGACTCGAACCTGGGATCTCCTGTTTACATGGCAGGCGCTCTATCCATCTGAGCCACCGAGGACACAAAGGATAGCGCGACTGCAGGGACTTATCTCTGGCACTCCTTCCGTCAGACCCACATTCCAAACTTATTGTCCCGCAATATATTTGTAGTGCCCCTGCTCATTACACTCATTACTCGCGGCCTTACCGATTCCCGGAAGAGTTCGGGCAATGTGTGTGCTTCCGCACAGAACATGGTAAATTGGCCGGTGAACCTTATATATATATATATATATATATATATATATATATATATATATATATATATATATATATATATGAAGATGGTATCTGTTCTTTCGGACATGTCCGAAAGAACAGATACAATTCTCATATACGTATGAAGTCCCATAGTCCCTAGAGCCATTTGAACCATTTTCAACACCCAGTTGCGGTACTGAAGGGCAAATTCCGTCTTCGTCGCCGATGAGCAGCAGTCAACTTGGGTGCATGAATCAGGTGCCCGCTGCATAGGCACATAGACAGCAACGTTCGCTGAACGGCTGTTGAGGACACTGCTGGTAGTCCCTTCATTCATCTGGGCGGTCAATTCCTCAACACTTGCACCGTGTATTCGTCCGTACTCATTTGCGCAACCGTCGTTCACCTCTGTCGTCTAAGACCCGTGATGCCCCACTGCTGCCTCGGCGCCAGTTTTGGATAGCATCACTTTGCCATGCATGTTATACTTTAACCACGGTGACACGCGAACAGTTTATAAACTTAACCGTTTCGGAATTGCTTCCACCCTAGATCCGAACGCCATTCCCCAACTGTATTTCGACGTCAGATAAGTCTCTCCGTTTCCGCGTTATGACGACTGCACTGTTTTCAGCGTGCCCCTGGCACTCTTTATATCCCACCCCCCCTCCACCCGCTAACTGCTAGTGCTGCCAGCTGCTGCCTGTGAGTGGTTATTGCACGTTGACATCGAACATAGGTGGTGATCATATCCATATTGTATGTAGGATGTAAGTGCTATAAAAATATTCTTACTGAAAATCACTTAATGTTTGTGATTCATTGAGTTCTCTGGAATAGTATGAATCCACGGTTGTACGAAAAATATAAAAACAACACAGACATGTCCACACTAGTTTCCAGCCTAGGACAGTCATTGAATACTGGTCTTTTTCCTGGCCATAGAAAAAGCAAACGAAAAATGTTGACGGTACGGGAAATGTAGAACATGGAGTGAAGTCTGTTCATCCCTTTTTTGTCAGAGCAGTCTTCGCTGGTTCCAGATGTTTTCACAAAATATTAATTTTCTCGAGGTTTCCCCATTCAGCACTACTTGAAAATTATTGTGTCCATACTTGACACCAGTTTAGGCGGCAAGTAATAACAATTCAGCCGGAACTCCCGCCTTGTTTGAGGTCTTTTAAGACATCTGTGTTGGAGAAATGACGTAAGTTTTATGGAAAATCATGAACTTTTCCATTTCCTCAAAAGTCGATCTTACGGTAAGTAACGGTGAAATCTATTACTTATAAAATATTTTCATGCGCGTATTATTAACACCTTTAATACCTGAAGCTTTATATCCGCTTAATGTCGAATTAACAGTTTTCTGGCCGGCCGGTGTGGCCGTGCGGTTCTGGCGCTTCAGTCTGCAACCGCGTGACCGCCACGGTCGCAGGTTCGAATCCTGCCTCGGGCAAGGATGTGTGTGATGTCCTTAGGTTAGTTAGGTTTAAGCAGTTCTACGTTCTAGGGGACTGATGACCACAGATGTTAAGTCCCATAGTGCTCAGAGCCATTTGAACCATTTGAACAGTTTTCTGCGAACTACAAATAATTCTGCATGTAGCGTTTGATTAAGGGGCTCCGGAAAGGCTCAAAATCATGAAAAGTTCAATTTTTACTTTTTTGCGTTTTCTGAATCTGCAGACTATTACCTTTTAATAGATATATAATTTATTCAATTCCGAAGACTACAACTATTTTTAAATTTTTTTTGAAATGTGTTCTACATGGGCGTGACCCACTGTGGCTCTGTTAAACTGCTGTCATATGGTGTTATTATTAACGTCCGTGTTCATCAGGTACATTTTAGTGATGTGAGATAAAGTATGTGTTGTGGCTAACCTGTGATGGTTCAATATATATCGCTGGTGTGATTGTCGATTGTTTCATGTTTATTTACTCTGTCGTTATCTCGAAAATATTCGTAATTAATTCTGTTTCTTGAGTCTCTGTTTTGTTGAAGTATAATAATGGGTAAAAGTAAAGTTATTAGAAATCCTCTGAAGGCTTTTAAGAAAAGGAGAAATGTTGGAAAACCAAAGGTATGTGTTATTACTGTAAACAATAAAGACGATAACCAAGTGAGTGAACCTAAGCTCTCAAGTACACCTGCCCATAGCAGTCAAAGTGGGAAAGAAAATACTTCACAGAAGAAGCTTGGTTCAATGAGTGAAAACTATGAATGTTTTATGGGCGAATCGGATTTGAATTAAATATTTGATATGTCGGTTCTCAAAGGAATTTTTTCAAACTGGTTAAGATGTATTCATTGTAGTGAAGTTGGTCTGGAACTCTCCATAATAAAGCACGTAGGACTTGCTAGTGAAATACAACTGAAATGTGATAAGTGTTCATACATGACCACCTTTTGGAACAGTGTTGCAGTAACTGCAACTGAAGAAAATGGTAGCAAAATCTACGAACACAACAACGAGCGATGCTTGCTTTGGACAAGGAACGCCTTCGGGCTGCAGACAGGGCTGTAAAGAGTCTAGAAATACAAGCAAGAGTAAACAGGAGGAGGAACAAGAGGAAGCTGGAGGAGGAGTTTGCAGAGGATGAAGATAATCCATCCTATGGACCTGGAATGCACTAAAAAGTTAATCCAATCTTTGTCGCTCGATTCCCAAAACTTTTATTTTCTCATACTAATTACATGTTTTCTAAGGATCTTCCAAACATATTTGTTTCAAACTTTCAGTAAATGTTACACAGTACCTTCTGCATAATTTAACACAGCCTTTTACCAAAAAACTGTATATTTTTGAATATATAAATAAAAAATTGCAAAAAAATGTTGTGAATTTTCATTACAATTGAAAAAAAATCATCTTTAATAACTGAACTAAAATTTTGTAAAATCCCTGTGTTAAGTTGTAGCCCATATTCCAATAAATAATCTGTAAAAAGTTCAACTTCCTACCTCAAATACTTTGTGAGGAAAGATGTAATTTATAAGCGTTATTTTAACATTGCAAGTATAGGGCGTTCCGGAGCCCCTTAACAACATTCGCTTAACGTGGACTTTTTACTAACTACAAAGTGAAAGAATTTTTTGTTTATTTAACTCCCATTAGTTGGATTTACAGTTTGAAAACGAAACAATTTAATCACAGTGGATAAAATTTTCCTCTGGGCTAAATCATTAACGATCGACATTTACCGGTTTCAGTACATCAGCAGCGCATTATATGGCTCCTATTCAACCTTAGACGCCAGATAATTAATGGTTCATACCACTTTCTCTTAGCGAGAGACTGGCAACATTCAAATGCAGTCTAACAGAACGAGTTTATGTACATATGGAAATGAAAAGCTACAGGTGTATTAACTGCGTTTAAAAACTGCCAGACGGGGAGGCTGTATACGAAATAATATTTTCTCATTAACATGTAATTTGGAAACGAATAAATGAAACGACAGAAACAAATCATCAGATTAAAATCAGTGCCGAAATTTACTCTACATAACTACATTGCTATGTTTTTGAACATGTTTAACGTGTCAGAAGCGTTTACCCGCTTAATTCTCTGTTCTTTACATGTGCAAATAAGAGCAAAATTTGAATTGAAAGTATCATTGGCTAACAGAAACCGAGGTACCAGAGAAAATCAGTGCTGTTTCAGCGATATTTATTGTAAGGTTCATCTTCTACAGCCCCTTGCCTTGTTTTGCGGAATGAAACATTAAATACTAAATACTTTTGTACTAAATTCATTGTCCTATCAGGTCTCTACCTGCTCCACATAAAAAATACACAACTTGGAATTAAATCAATCAGACGCCAAAAGATATCTAGAAATATGAAGAATCGCACTGTCTTCAGTACTGCCCACTGAGGGCGAGTGGAGAAAGAATCGCTGAGGATTTGCGGACAGCGTACGGAACTAATAGAGTCATTCCAAATATCGTTAATTCGATTAAGGTCTGATACGTTTCGGATCTACGGAATTAGTCTCTTCCAACCAGGATAAATACGTAAAAAAGTAATTGTTGTTAAGCAGTGAGGCAAACTGGGCAAATTGTCACACCTAAGGATGGAGCATTCATTAAACTAGGAGATAATCCGTGGCAGCTTGCCTCTTTCAAATGGCCCGCCTTGCGCACCAGAAAACTAGCTATTCCTCGCCACGGAGACCACCTTCCACCTAGAAAGCGCCGCCCTGTGAGAGTGTGGGTTTTGCGGCGTCAAGTCGGACTCACCTCCACTCCTCCGAATAATGTGCTGTATGGGGCCCGGGTTTGGTCACGTTGGCCTTCAGGATTTGGTACGAGCCGTTTTGAGGTGGCGTTTCTCCGTCGTTATTTCCGAGTGAGCATTGTTGAAGCGATCTTCGCCCTGTGTGTTGCTTAATCGCCAAAATTAATTTGATTTGTGTTTTTAAGTAATTTTCCTCTTATTCAGTATTCAGTTTGTATGAACTAATGTCCGGAGAGTCTGGTGTTTTGGAGAGTCTGATTCATTAGCTGCTTTGGCCTTTGGATTATGAGAACAGCGTGTTATCCGTCAGCCCAGTGACCCTCGAGCTGGTTGAGCACGGTAGGCGGACTAAGTCAGGAAAAGGCAATAATGGTGATGTCTAGGTTTGTTTCCTGTCCCGGTATCTCGCCTCCAGGTGCTGAGCAGAATTAAGAGGCTGCAATGCCTGGGATGTGGATAAAGTAAGCGCATGGTTCAAATGGCTCTGAGCACTATGGGACTTAACTGCTGAGGTCATCAGCCCCCTAGAACTTAGAACTACTTAAACCTAACTAACCTAAGGACATCACACACATCCAGGCCCGAGGCAGGATTCGAACCTGAAACCGAAGCGGTCGCGCGGCTCCAGACTGCAGCGCCTAGAACCGCTCGGCCACCCCGGCCGGCTAAGCGTATGCTCAGCAGTAAATCTGACGTGGCAAAGGTGTTTACAATCGTATAAGTGAGTGGTCATTCAGTGTTCGGAAAACGACTTTGGTGGAGGTCCCCCTGCTAAGGGAATCCTTTCCTGGCTAAACACCTGATTACGGGAAACTGTGAAAGGGCCTAGTGGTGCTGCAACGTAGACGCTCTCTTAGTTTGTTCCAGTCTTGCGGCTGTTGTGACACAAGCACAGAACTTCGAAACTGTTGGCCCTGTAGTTCTCTTTTCGGCCTACTACATGTGTGCATCGGCTGCCGATATCATATTCGCTGAGCCTCCTGCCTCCTGCATAGCCTCACGCTGCAAGGACTTCGTTATGGGCCTCAGCCGCAATAGTTGTAATATTATGTTTATTTTCTATTTCTTTTTAAAGAGACATCATCCTACCTCCTGGTTCAATTTACGCGCGTTTAAGAGTTCCACTCTGTTGGGTTAATGCTTTACAGGACCGTGATTGGCCATTGCCCAGGTTGTTCGATTTCTTTGAAGTTAAGCGGCAGTGGCCATGTTTTTAATTAAAAGTGCTTTCATATGTAGAAGCAGTATGTTAACGGGGATACATTTATAAGCAATCGTCTTTGTTATCCATCATGTTCTTGGTTTCGTATTCCTCAGAATCCCGTTTGAATGTTTTAGTTGTGGTATAAGATTCTATAACGTCAGCCGGTCGTCTTTATTAGATTAATTAGGCCGCATGTTGGCAGTGATAGTTTTTTTCTTATCCTAATTGTGTAAAATTCAAAATTAGACTAAATTATGCTACTTCTTGTCTAAGTTTTATTTAAGGGTCCCGTGGGCTAGTTTTTAAATTGTTAAAAAATTTTTTGGAGTCACTCCATTTTAAATGTATTAAGCAGCAATGACCATTGGGTATAAAGTTGGCATAATGTGAAACTGGAGAATTGCACCTTATCATCAGCTTGCTTAGTGTGAAACTGGAAATTTACCATTTGTTACATTTTCTAATAAAAATTTTTACAATTGGTTAATGATGTTTAGTCGAAATCCGGTCAAGTCCTTCTACGTAATTTACTCCGAGCGCCTGGGCGCCATTTGAGGCGATTCAGTTGCGGAGATATTTCAAACTCGAAGCTTCTTGTCGCGAAACGAAGGAATGAAACCAACGCTAACGCTTTGTATCAAACGTGCAGGAGAGATAGCTCACCTCATATAGAATAGATTCCGTTCGAGTTAAAATGTTCCCTTACGTTGTGAAACCAGGAGCTCTTTCCGTACTGGTAATGACACTGCGACGTGGAAGGGGATAGGGGTTCTGTGATGAGGAATACGCCTTGTGTCTTGCCCAAAGTCCCGTCATTTGGCCCTCGCGAAAATGTGTAGGCCAACAAAATTTAGGTTAATGAATCGCTTCTAAAATATCTTTCTCCGCTTAGAGACACACATTCTTTAAGTTTTAATGTGGAAAATCACTCTTTCAGTTTTCTGTGGTAGGTAGTATGTAGCACACTGAATAATAGACAATGAGAAATACAAGAGCGTTAGCCTAGCGAAACGTTAAACATAGCTCTGTATGTCTATCTTCATACAGATGGTCCCAGGGCCCCGGATTTTCAGTAAAGAATGTTAAATCAAACACCTTTTAGTTGTCTACATTCCCAAATTGTTATTTTATTGGGCTACCAGTTTCGGCCATATGTTACGCCATCTTCAGGCCACATGATGGACGTTTAGGAAGATTCCCACGTTTGGTCCTGTCGAAATGGGGCCAGCGTTCAAACACCTGGTTCGGCAGGACCAAAGATGCAAATCTCCCTACACGTCCATCAGGGGGCGTGAAGATGGTGTAATATATCGCCGAAACTAGTAGCCCAGTATAATAACAATCAGGAAATTTAGACGGCTGAAAGGTGTTTGATTAAACATTTCAGTCCATAATGGTTATCACAATAAGACAAATACACGTATTGTATTTACCACATCAGTCTTAATTCCTGACAATAAAACGGCTGGTTATGGGTGCAGAGCCACTATTCCCTCCCTCAACAGCACCCGCAGCAGTCTTCTGAGAACTGCGTTCCCTGAAATGAGAAGCTGGGTGGCGGCTCGGACATTCTTTGCCGATTGTAACTTGCAAAGTATTTTTACAGAGAGATTAATAAAAGAAGTTTCCCCACCCTCCATTGTGTTGCCACTCAGCAACAGTTTAATACTCATTGTATTCGCCTTTGCGTATTAATTAATGGTGAATATAAAACTTATCTAACTGAACCGTTATAAGGGTGAGTTCGAATGAACTTAATTATACATATACGTAGAAGGAAGCAAACACTAAACAACACCACGCTCCAAAATGCACCCGAGTTACAAGCAGAAAACAATATGCCGTACTGTATTTGTCGTGTGTGAGTAGTGAGTTTGTTCGATTGGTGAACTTTAATAAGCTGATGTCCTTCCTGAGTGGACACGTATCTTTCATTTTTTCTCATGACACTTTCATGGATATTGACGTTTTTATTTATGTATACCATAGAGAGAACAACATGACTAGCATATGGTCAAGAAAGGAAATGTGCATATTGACAGAGCTAACGCAGGAAATCCACGTTCGTCCTTTCTCATGAACAAACTGCTATGATTTTCGAGTCAAACAAAGGCGACAGATGCCGTTGGAGAGTACTGAAAGTGCAAAATCACGCAACCAGCTCTTGGCGTGTGTCTACAACTATGTGTCTCGTGACGTTGTATATCGCGTCTACGTGCATGTCAACGTGAGCTGCCTCGTCCCGTGTGCCGACGGCTTTACTAAAAGAACCTGAGACCAAATGCGCTGATCTTCTCTGGATCTTCTCTACTTCTATCAACTCTTTGTGATATGGATCCCAGACTGGCGAGATATTCAGGTATCAGTCGAACAAGGGTATTCTAAGCTATGTTCTTTGTAGATGGACTACACTTCTTTAGTATTATCCCAATGTATCTCAGTCTGGTATCTGACTTCCGTACAATAAATTTGATGTGGTCGTTTCGCTTTAAATTGCCCGATACAGATACTCCCAGATATTTCAATGACTGATTCGCAATGGTGTAATGATAGAATCACGTGTATTTGCACCTAACCATGAGCAATGCGCTGTATTTGTTTACATTGTGAGTGTCCTGCAAATTCATGAACCGAGCATCATTCCTCTGTTGACTTCCGGCTTTTCCCATTTCTAGCGCTGTGACGTCTCTGTATACAACAGTATCATGCGTGATATCCCCTATATAATTTATTATATAGTGAATTAGGTCATATAACATGCCCTTGGGGTAGTGGTACGCCCGAAATAACTTTTATATTTGAAGATTTCTCTCCGTTACCAAAGATGTGATGTTTCCTATCTTTTAATAAATCTTGAATATAATCACAAAGCTGTATATGACAAGCAAGTTTTCTATTCGGTACATGACAGTACGAACCTGTATAGAATGCCTTCCAGAAGTTAAAGAATAAGCCACCAATCTGAGCGCTGAAATCTTCCACCACTTGCTTTTCGTGGACCAACAGTGCAAGCTAGGTTTCGCACTATCGTCTTTTTCTGAATCCACTGTTATTCCTACAGAGATTCTGGTCTGCAGAAAGCTAGTAATAATCTGTGACACTGGTATATTGTGCTACCTGGCCGCAAAGCATGTGGAAGTATGGCAGCAGCTGGTCTAGCCCTCTGACCAAGTGAGAGTACCCAAGTAAAATGTTATTAATATTTTTGATTACAGATTCAGCTTTGTCTTGAAATTACTAGTCAACTGATACATCCCACAGATGAATCGGAACAGTAGTTTAAGGGTCAGTTTAATTATATGCCGATGAAATATTACCAAATAAATTTTCTTCGGCAACTAGGGACCTCCGTAGGTTTGCGTAAACCACAGAAGTCCCAGTTCGTGAAGCGATTATAATTTTCTGGCGCCTAGTTAATTAATATAGAATTTTTACAATATGCCTTACTCCTGGAAGGCCAAGGTAGCCATTGTTTGAATTTCAGTCCTTCTTGACCAGCGGCGGACCGACACAGACCACTCGTTCTTTCCATAGATGACCCACCAGGTCTCCCAATCTGTGCACCACAGGCACTGCCTTCACGGGCCGAAATAAATTCACAAGAGGCTCACCAGTTATTCTGGTTACGCGGCTCCTCTTGCTGTCGGTGGAGGCGTACAGTGTCATTGGGTCTTTGGGCACAAAAGCGACATCGACGACCCAGTTGAAGTCATTTCTCAGTTGGAGCAGATTCGTGGCATCGTCAGTTAGTGATTTGTCGCCATTATGCAAGGGTGGGCATGCTTCCTGCATCTTGCATCGGTAACGGCCATTGATCGCACGACTCGCTACAATATGCTCAGTAATCAGTTTCCACCGCGAAGCAATACCGCACAAACTAAGGCGTAGGCACCGGAATGTATCATATATACGGAATATCGAACTAAATCTCCCCTGCCTGGGCCGGTCTCCTCAGTCATCAAAGCTATTTGCTCTTCAAGTACCTCACGGGGCATTGTCTCTTAATTCAGGAGTTAGACTGTTCAAAAATGGCTCTGAGCACTATACGACTTAACTTCTGAGGTCATCAGTCGCCTAGAACTTAGAACTAATTAAACCTAACTAACCTAAAGACATCACACACATCCATGCCCGAGGCAGGATTCGAACCTGCGACTGGAGCGGTCGCTCGGCTTCAGACTGTAGCGCCTAGAACCGCACTGCCACTCCGGCCGGCAGGTAGACTGTTCATCAAAATGTCTGTAATATGTTTCTTTTTCAATTGTTTCTGTGTCTTGAACTGTAGCAATCCTATTTCTCCTAGTTTCTTAGCTTGTGTGTTAATTTCTGTGCTGTACCCGTTATTCACTCGTAACACGCTACCTCTCATATAATGTTTTCTTATGGGACAATATACACCACATTTGACCAGATCTGTCTGTTATTACTACCCTTGTTTCCTCGTCTTACTATAAATACGAACACAGAAATCTCATCTAGACGTGATGAATCCTGATGCCGCTTGCGGTCGGGTCAACAGCAGAGCCATAGGTGAGATTCAACAACGCCAGCTTATTAGGTGAAAAAAGCCAACTGACGGCCAGTTTAATTGCTATCATACTTTCAATTAGTCTCATATCTCAAGAAGCACCAGCCACAACGTTAACATAAAGCGTGTTCTAAAATTGTATAAAACCGTGTCGCCAGTGATATAGGTCTACAAATGTGTGCGTCTGTTGTTCGAAGACTCTTTTCCAAAACGTGACTGACCTGTGCTTTTTTTCCAATCCCTAGGAATGTTTCGTTCTTCCTAATGCGAGTGGCAGACTCTTGTTAGAAGAGAGGAAGTGCTTTTCCATGCTCTATATAGAATCGTATAGGTATGCCGTCAGATGGTGGCGCCTTTCCTCTCTTCATCTGTTTAAGTTTTCTTTTTTTGTATCCCTCGATCACTTATTTCGATTTCTGTCATTTTGACGTTCATGCAGTCATTGAACGGAGAAAGTGCAGTGCAGTCTTCCTCAGTGAAGGAATTTGGGAAAAATAAAGTTTGTCTGTCGGTCCTCTCTCGGCTTTTGTCCTTTTCGATGGTCTTAATGGTCCCAGTGTGTCAGCATGCAGCTGCACGGAACCCGTGTGGTGCGGGAAAGCGAAATAACTGCCAGCATAATGCCGCAACTGACGCAACAAACCGCGTTCAGTGATAGCAATGCTTTGTTGCAGAAGTCCTGTGCCTCAATTGGTGGACAAATTTCTATTTATTGAGATGTACTGACGTCGTCAGTGCCTTGTATGTCATAAAGTATGCAGTCCTGCTAAGAAGTACAACATACAGGGTCATTAGACACATCTTTACGTAATGCACCACAAGCAGGTAGAAGGCGAAGCACACAGAGAACCAAGTTTAAGAACCATATCCCGAGAGAAGTAAGTTTACAAAAGGATTCTTACTACCGAAGTTAAAGACGTATGCAGCATAGTTCATTCATGTTTAGTAATGCGTTTATACTTTCCAGGTGGGCGACAGTGAAGAAAACGCAACTAAAGCAGCATTTAGAGCAAGCTACAAAGTCACTCACATTATAGTGACGGGTGGCAAGCTATTTTCGGTGAGACCTCTCGGAAAACCGTACATGGTAGCAGTTACACCATGTTTGTTTCCAAGGGAGTTGCAGGCAACTGAAGGTGATTTCATTTCGAAGCAAACAGTGTCTTGTCGAATCCCTGACATGGTAACGAGTTGAGAGACACAGCTCACGAAAGAAGACGACAGTTTTGTTAATTTTTGGAAGCACTTGACGAAAGCACAGGTATATCTGACTGGACTCTTCTTTCTATATTTATGCGTGGCGTCGATATGAAGCAGCAAATAACTGAGGAACTCTTGGATGTGGTACCGCTCTGTTCGACTAGAACAGGACCTAATATTTTTGAAGCTGTTTGTGAATCAGTGGATAATATAAATTTGCCGTTGGATAAGCTCCAGTCTGTAGCCTCAGACGGTGCACCACAAATAATTATGAGTCATCTCGTTTAAAAACAATTAACAAAAAAATGGTTCAAATGACTCTGAGCACTATGGGACTTCGGAGGTCATCAGTTCCCTAGACGTAGAACTATTTAAACCTAACTAACCTAAGGACATCACACACATCCATGCCCTAGGCAGGATTCGAACCTGCGATCGTAGCGGTCGCGCGGTTCCAGACTGTAGCACCTAGAACCGCAACGGCCACTCAGGCCGGCAACAACTAACACAAAAGCGAATTTGGATAAGACATTTCGATTGCTCATCGTTTCTTCCACCAAGAGCTACTGTGTGCTGAAAGAGTAGAAGTAGGTGACGTAGTGAAACTGTGTAAATCACCGCCAATCTAATGGTTATTGAAAGATATGGAAGAGGGGTATGGGGACATACTTAACTGCAGCACAGTTTCGTTCTCTTAGTCGATAAAATGTTTCTTGACATCACCTGTAATATTCGTGAAGGAATATCTTTCTTTCTCGAGACGATAGGGGAAGAAATGCATTGTTGAAAGATTTAAAATGTATGTCAGACCTAGCGTTCCAAGTTGATATAACTGTGCACATGAATCATTTACATCTTCCACGGCAGAGCGAAGAGCAGCTAATAATCGATGTACCCGACCAAATCGGGGGATTCATAGAAAAGTTCCGTTTGTTGGAGAGGTAGCTGAGCAATTAAATTCTAACACTCTTCAATCATCTGCCTTTTTTAAAACTACCTGAAAGTACCAGTTTCGGTGATTTCCAAGCCAGGAGAAAGCAGTCCATCACGTCTTTTGAAACAAAATTCCAAGCACTTTGGAAATGGAAATGAAAGTCTTCGACACTACTTTCTTAGTTTCGCCCCATTATTTGTCTTTGTCATTCCAATTAGTCGTTAATGCATTGCAAAATTAAACTGTGCTGAAAGACAAATGTTACTAAACACCGAATTTGCACAAAAATGCCTCACAACTCATGAGCTTGTTTCTATCTACATATTATTGTAACCTGCTTTTATCAACAATTAAAACAATAAAATCCAAGGAAGAACCTTTTCTGCAGGACACGACAATGAAGGCCATTCGCCACGTTAACGCTACCAGCACTTTGACGCCTGATATTTACAGTCTTGTTCTCAAAAGGAAATGTCGCGTCTCAGAAGTCTAATAAACATATTGAGTTTCCTTTGAAACAGCTGTTTCTTCTTTCCTTAACTTCATATTTCTCTGGGGGATCGTAGAATCAGATCAAAAGACTCGCCGTGCCACGTGCCGGTCCATTCGATTGTACTCAGTAGAGTACGCAAATCAGCTTTTTTATAACTGGCTCGTTTTTAATACTGTTTACCTGGCACATGACTCATTTATCTGAGATCAGGAATTATGCCTTTCTTCACAATCATTTAACTGTTTTTCTAATTTTTCTTTTCTTGAATAACGGAAACCATTAAAGTGCATGACGATTAACAGACTATTACTTCCACCGAACTAAAATTTCAAACCACGTTTTAATATCCATTGAAAATGTGTTATTAGTCTGAACTGAAAAGTGCTACAAAGCAACCCAAAGCAGTGCCACGTCAGCAAAAGTATCGGAAATCAAAATGATGGAGGAAGCTGTTCCAAGCAAATCAGACTTTTATTTACGCAGGATTATTCAGATGTTGTACTCCTCACAGTTCCGATAAACAATGTGCCAGTGGCTGAAGCGAGGAGACGAACCGTGATCTATTGAATGCAGTAGTTTACTAAGATGTCAGCCTCACTAGAATTCACAGATGATTTGGGTGAAGCAATGCCGTGCTCATGTTCAGAAAAATCAGAACACATGGAACGACTAGAGATAGATCGTTCTTATTCACAGGAGATGTACATTAATATGCTCTGCACAAAGTATTAGCATATGAACCATGTCAGCCCACGGGTTCAAGGTCAACATCGATATCGCGGTGCAACGCCTCCGACCAGTAAAATGTGGCTACCGCTCACGTTGTCGCTGTGAACCTAAGGTAATGGATCAGTGTCACTCGAGCAGACGTGCAGAATGCCTCGCAGACGTATGCGCGCGAACCTACCGTTACATCAGTAAGCCTGAAAGAGGGCGTGATACTGGCTTGAGAGAATGTGGTGCGTCCTCCCGGAAACTGTTGCTTATGTGGGACGAAGTGTTTCGGCTGTGCAACGGGTGTGTGCAGAATGGTTCAAGGAAGGCCGTAGAAAAGGTTGGGTCGCACCACACAGATCATCCCCGTCCCCCCGACCCCCTCAAGAAGATCGGCACCTCATCCGAATGACGCTGCAGGACAGATCTGCGTCCTTTTCGGCTCTGGCGCAACAGCGGAACAGTGTAACACACCGTACACTATCAGGGATGAAAGTAGGTCGCCGTTTATTACTGCATGAGTTACTTGCCGTTGTCCACTTCTCCGCCTACCTTTGATGAATGGGCAGAAACATGCTAGAAGGCAATGGAGTGTGGAACGGCGCCACTGAGGACAGGAAAGTCGTCATGTAGTGCATACGGATGAATGCAGGTTCTGTTTGTTTGAAAATGATGGCAGCATTTCTGTTCGTCGCAGATGGGGGGAGCGGCACGACAGAGATTGCATTCGCAAAAGATGTATAGTGCCAACTCAAGGTCTTTTGGTGTTGCGTGCTATTGAGTACAACAACAAGTTACAGTTGGTGCGTATCAAGGGCACTGTGACCAGTGTGACCTAAGTGAATTACATCCTGTGAGCCGTAGCCATACCTTTTCTGCACAAAAACCCAGACGCCATTTTTCAGTAAGACAATGCTCGACCACATGTTGCTGCACGAACACATTTCATCTTGGTGTCACAGAATGTGAGCCCTTTGCTCTGGTCCGCCAGACCACCAGTCTTGTCGACAGTCAAAAATGTTTGGGATATGGTGAAACGACGATTGAAGTGCTGTGATCCTTTGCCAACCTCTCCAGATGAACTTTGGAACCAAGTTAAAACAGCATGAATGGCTATACCACAGTACCACATTCACGCCTTAAACGCGTCGATGCCATCAAGCATGGAACAAGTCATCAGGCCTCATGGCCGACCCTAAGACTTCTAGACAGTAGGAAACATCCTGAACCGAGGTGATTGAATTGCTCATCATTTCTACAGAACGTACTAATGTACATGTACTGTGAATATGAATGTCCTATGCCTGGGCGTTCAAGGTGTTCTGTTTTTTTTTTTCTCTGAATGTGAGTGTTGTCGTTGTTGTGGTCTTCAGTCTTGAGACTGGTTTGATGCAGCTCGCAATGCTACTCTATCCTGTGCAAGCTTCTTCATCTCCCAGTAACTACTGCAATCTACATCCTTCTAAATCTGCTTAGTGTATTCATCTCTTGGTCTTCCTCTACGATTTTTACCCTCCACGCTGCCCTCCAATGCTAAATTGGTGATCCCTTGATGCCTCAGAACTTGTCCTACCAACCTATCTCTTCTTCTAGTCAAGTTGTGTCACAAACTTCTCTTCACCCCATCCTATTCAATACCTCCTTATTTGTTATGTGATCTACCCATCTAATCTTCAGCATTCTTCTGCAGCTCATTTCAAAAGCTTCTATTCTCTTCTTGTCCACGCTATTTATCGTGCAATACTTTCAGAAACGACTTCCTGACACTTAAATCTACATTCGTTTTTAACAAATTTCTCTTCTTCACAAACACTTTCCTTGCCACTGCCAGTCTACATTTTATATCATCTCTACTTCGTCTATCATCAGTTATTCTGCTCCCCAAATAGCAAAACTCGTTTTCTACTTTAAGTGTCTCATTTCCTAATCTAATTCCCTCAGCAGCACCCGATTAAATTCGACACATTCCATTATCCTCGTTTTTCTTTTATTGATGTTCATTTTATATCCTCCTTTCAAGGCACTATCCATTCCGTTCAGCTGCCCTTCCAAGTCCTTTGCTGTCGCTGACAGAATTACAATGTCATCGGTGAACCTCAAAGTTTTTATTTCTTCTCCATGGATTTTAATACCTTCTCCAATTTTTTTTTTTGTTTTCTTCACTACTTGCTCAGTATACAGCTTAAATAACATCAGGGAGAGGCTACAACCCTGTCTCACCCCCTTCCCAACCACTGCTCCCCTTTCATGTCCCTCGAATCTTATAACTGCCATCTGGTTTCTCTACAAAGTGTAAATAGCCTTTCGCTCCCTGTATTTTACCCCTGACACCTTCAGAATTTGAACAAGAGTATTCCAGTAAACATTGTGAAAAGCTTTCTCTAAGTCTACAATTGCTAGAAACGTTGATTTGCCTTTCGTTAATCTAGCTTATAAGATAAGTAGTAGGGTCAGTATTGCCTCACGTGTTCCAATATATCTACGGAATCCAAACCGATCTTCCCCGAGATCGGTCTCTACTAGTATTTCCATTCGTCTGTAAAGAATTCGCGTTAGCATTCTGCAGCCGTGACATATTAAACCGATAGTTCGATAATTTTCGCATTTGTCAACACCTGCTTTCTTTGGGACATGAATTATTATATTCTTCTTGAAGTCTGAGGGTATTTCGCCTGTCTCATACATCTTGCTGACCAGATGGTAGAGGTTTGTCAGGACTGGCTCTCCCAAGGCTGTCAGTAGTTCTAATGGAATGTTGTCTACGCCCGGGGCCTTGTTTCGACACAGGTCTTTCAGTTCTCTGTCAAACTCTTCACGCAGTATCATATCTCCCATTTCATCCTAATCCACATCCTCTTCCATTTCCATAATATTGTCCTCAAGTACATCGCTCTTGTATAGACCCTCTATATACTCCTTCCACCTTTCTGCTTTCCCTTCTTTGCTTGGAACTGGGTATCCATCTGAGCTCTTGATATTCATACAAGTGGTTCTCTTTTCTCCAAAGGTTTCTTTAATTTTCCTGTAGGCAGTATCTATCTTACCCCTAGTGAGATAAGCCTCTACATCCTTACATTTGTCCTCTAGCCATCCCTGCTTAGCCATTTTGCACTTCCTATTGATCTCATTTTTGAGACGTTTGTATTCCTTTTTGCCTGCTTCATTTACTGGGTTTTTATATTTTCTCCTTTCATCAATTAAACTCAATATGTCTTCTGTTACCCAAGGATTTCTATTAGCCCCCGTCTTTTTACCCACTTAATCTTCTCCTGCCTTCACTATTTCATCTCTAAAAGCTACCCATTCTTCTTCTACTGCATTTCTTTACTCCATTCCTGTTAGTTATTCCCTTATGCTCTCCCTGAAACTCAGTACAACCTCTGGTTTAGTCAGTTTATCCAGGTCCCATATCCTTAAATTTCCACCTTTTTGCAGTTTCTTCAGTTTTAATTTACAGTTCATAGCCAATAGATTGTGGTCAGAGTCCACATCGGCCCCTGGAAATGTCTTACAATTTAAAACCTGGTTCCTAAATCTCTGTCTTACTATATTTTAATCTATCTGAAACCTGTATTTCCAGGCTTATTCCATGTATACAATCTTCGTTTATGATTCTTGAACCAAGTGTTAGCTATGTTTAAGTTGTGCTCTGTGCAAAATTCTACCAGGGGGCATCCTCTTTCATTTCTTTCCCCCAATCCATAGTCATCTACTACGTTTTCTTCTCTCCCTTTTCCTACTACCGAATTCTAGTCACCCATGACTAAAAAATTTTCATCTCCCTTCACTATCTGAATAATTTCTTTTACCTCATCATACATTTCTTCAATTTATTCATGTGCAGAGCTAGTTGGCATATAAACTTGTACCACTGTAGTAGGCGTGGGCTTCGTGTCTATCTTGGCCACAATAATGTGTTCACTATGCTGTTTGTAGTAACTTACCCGCACTCCTATTTTTTTATTCATTATTAAACCTACTCCTGCACTACCCCTGTGTGATTATGTATTTATAACCCTGTATTCGCCTGACCAAAAGTCTTATTCCTCCTGCCACCGAACTTCACTAATTCCCACTATATCTAACTTTAACCTATCCACTTCCCTTTTTAAATTTTCTAACCCACCTGCCCGCTTAAGGCATCTGACATTCCACGCTCCGATCCGTAGAACGCCAGTTTCCTTTCTCCTGATAACGACGTCCTCTTGAATAGTCCCCGCCCGGAGATCCGAATGGGGACTATTTTACCTCCAGGATATTTTCCCCAAGAGGACGCCATCATCATTTAACCATACAGTAAAGCTGCATGCCCTCGGGAAAAATTACGGCTGTAGTTTCCCCTTGCTTTCAGCCGTTGAATGTGAGTATATATATATATATATATATATATATATATATATATATATATATATATATATATAATTTTCATAGATACGAATAAATGTGTAAATTAACATCTTGTAGTGCTGAATGTCATCTGTTTTCAACTTTTAAAAATGCAGGTGATGGTTTCCGTTTTATCAAGGCTATGTAATTCAAATAACGCTATACATTCACAGATAACTGTTTGCTTACTGTAATGTTCAGCAGATTCCCAATCAGTTCATGTCAGTCTGATACACAGTATAACTATTTGCAAATTTAAAACTCCTCATAGTACATATACTTTATTTTAGCCTTTTTTATTGCATCTTTTTGCACGTAGTATTAGCTCATTTCATTTTGGAGAGTTGGTAACACTGGTCTACAGAAGCGACAATGCTCCATCCACGAAGCAAAGGAGCACTCCTCAACACAACACGGAACTCAAGAACTGGAATAGCCTCTAGAGTCATCGCATTGATCCGTTTATTGGTTTAACACCATGCCAGTTTTTTTATCTAGAATTTGTTGTCAAGACGGTAGATAAATGTTTTGCTTTCGAATCTGATGAAACTTTCACGTATACCTGTTACTATGTCAGTTTTGGCAGCTTTAAAATTTTAACACATCTGTCGAACCACGCAGCTTATTAGTCATCCCTCCCAAATAGCAGTATACATGGGAGTCTAAGGTGTATTGCACAACACTGTTGAAACTTTCCATTAGACTCACCATGTTTGGTGTTAACGTCTGGTACGTCTACTTCATGAAATTTGCAGAGAACTTTTGTCAACTGGTACAATTAAAGAGTTTTTTTTAAGGCAAATGGCAACGATACAGCAGCATTTTCTCAGAAAACTGCGGTCTCAGCTGTGAGCGAACAATCGTAGTTGGCACCTGGCGCACAAGGCGTTTGTCTAATCGGAGGAAGCCGCCCTGTAGGCCAGCACATTACAGAATGGATGAAAAGGTTTCTTTCTTCCTCGAAGGAGGTGTTAATCAACGGGCGTCATTCTTCCCCTCTCTCCATACTTAAAGGGAGCGAGATTTTTAATGAATAGAAAAGTGTGGGAAGAGGCTATAGCACGAAATAGCGAGTCCTAAATAACGAATAATTAACGCAGTGAGTGATGTGAAATACTACGTACTTTAAAAGGAAGACTCTTGTTAAAAGGAGATATACAGCGTGATTCAGCTGCTCCTACCCCTGGGCTTTATGCGACTCAGAATGCTTTCAAATATGACTCGCAAGATTTCAATATTCTCTCGCCCATTAAGAGCAAACTGTTATTCATAAAGAAAAAAACAACAGGACCTCTTTGTAGGAAATTTAAAGTACTTTAAATTTGTACTGGGATACGTTTCCGTTTGACCCCACTGTTTTCGAATTATTGAAAAAATATTTGTAGCTCACTTTTGTATGTTTTTCTTCAATAATTCTAAAACTATGGCCTCTAGCGAAAACGCATCCCAGTAAAAAACTTAAACTACATTAAATTTGGCACAAAAGTCCTGTTCATTATATCTGTAGGGCTAATAGTTTGCACGTAGCGAGCGAGAGAATATGTAGGTTTTGCACATGGCACTTGAAGGCGTTGTGGGTTGTGTAAAACTCAGCGGCAGGGGTAGCTGAATCAAGGTGCATGTTATACGAGGGCTGTTCGAAATGTAAGATTCAATCGGTCGTGAAATGGAAACCACAGTGAAAATCAAGGCTGTTTTATTTGCAACAGTAAGGTACACCGTCCAGCTACTTCTGTACATAGTCGCCACTCCGACCTAGACATTTGTCGTAGCCATAGACCAACTTCCCAACACCGTCGCCTTAGACGGCACCGGTCTGTGCTTTCCGCTAATTCTCTACGCTGGTCTGCAGTTCGTATTTATGCCAAAATGTTTTTTTTTTTCAAACGCAGCGTTTCATGTGAGTAAAGACAAAACTCAGGACAAGCCAATTACGGGCTGTGTTGTGGGTGATAGAACACTTTCCATCTAAAACGCTCCTATGGCGTCTTCGTTTTTTCCAGCAGAGTGCGGCCGAGGACAACCATGAAGAAGGAAACGCTTTGCAGTTATGTTATGTAGGCTGCAGAGCTTGAAGCGAAATCTCTCAGCCGGCCCCCATACACGGCGGGGAACACTGTTGTTCTAGGCACCTTTATTCGCTGACTGTGCGCTTAGAACTGAGAGAGCGACGTGGCGCGATCGATGGGTGTACAGGAGACACTGCCCAACTCATCTGTGCAAAAGCTCCATAGCATTTTTTCAGTGATTTCCATTTCGCGCCCGATTACTTTACCAATTGCCCTCTTATAACAGTATTGGCTAAAAACAGTCTTGGTTGCAATTTCATTTATTTTTTTTATTTTTCAACGACGCGTTTCGCCTTATTTAAGCATCTTCAGGTTATATTTTCTAGATGAAAGCGAGAGGCACCAAGATCTGCATAACGCGTTTCCGTTCACAGGAGCGAGTAACAGTTGGTGCCTCTCGCGTCCATCTAGAAAAGATAACCTGAAGATGCCTAAATAAGGCGAAACGCGTCGTTGAAAAATAAAAAAATAAATAAAACTGCAACCAAGACTGTTTTTAACCAATACTTTGAAGCACTGGTTTTCTGTTATGCCATATATGGATTGGAATAATTCCTCTTATAACAGTCATTATTTTGCCACATGTGGTAGTGGTCTGCCACCTATTGGGGGTTCTGGCGGACGGTGGTTGGCTCCATTCAGTCGAGAATGAGTAAAACTTGCATCGAATTGTGGCAGCACGGATGTGTACCTAGGCTTGGATGTGTAGATGTTCTGCTGACCAGACTTTTCTTCAGTGCTTTGTAAGAAATTTATTTAATTTCACTGTCACTGAGTGTTCACCGCAATTACAGCTAGTTAAGTTAAAAAAAGGTGCTGGTAATGTGAAAAACAATACGTAGCAGACCACCAAAATTCACTAAAGCCCACAGAACACTTCAGCTAGATGTCTCCTAAAAATTCCGACTTCCTCTCCAGAAGACATGGACAGGGAATCACGACCGCGGAAGGCTGCACGTTTGCTGAGGGCGACCGTAACAAAGTGGGGATGTCGCAGCGGAGCGAGCGAACAGTTTTTAAAGTAGGATGGGCTTTAAAACTTGCTCTGACTTCTTAATTATGGGCTTTGACCGGCGCAGGGCGCCTGCGGCGCGGCAAGGCGGTCCCGGGCGCGAGGCAAGTGCGCCCGCCTTCGTCTCCAATACTTGGCCAAGTTCCGTAATCTCTAACAGGCACGTCCGCGTCAATAAGGCACTACTGGCTGGTCCCCCGAGGTGGCGGTGGCGGCGGCGGCAGCGGCGGCGTGGTTTCTGCTCGATATTCGAGTGCGGGCGGCGCCACTACCTCGCGTGACATCGTTAAGGCTTAATAAAAAGTTCGTCTTTTTCCGCTCTCCGTACGCGCCCTGTGCATCTAGTAAAGCGGATTAAATTTTTCGGGTCGTGCGATGGCAGAGAGCGCCCCTCGCAGCACTCCGCCGTCGCGAAGCGAAATTCTCGATTCTGGGTCGCAGTACCGCCTCCTTCTTTTTATTTTGTGCTTCACTATGCGGAACGGAGGGACTTGAAAAGCGGGTTCTTTCCGCTGGAGATACTAAAACGTGAGCTACTCAGATCTACACCGGATCACTGGGATCTTATGAAGCTGTCATGAAACTCACAACTTCTCGTTTGTACAAAACGCTTTTATTTGAACCGTCTCTTTTCTCTTTCATGTGGGAGTCACTACATGAACTGTAGAAAGCGTCTCATCTTTGTTTCCAGCATACGCTTCGCTGTACACTGGGTTCACTTCATTTTAACGCTACGTCATGAAATTGCGCTATCGTGACAGAATGCACGGTGCTAAACTACTGGGACAGTAACTTGGCGGTGGTACTACAAGCTTTAACGGAACAATGTTACTTCAAATGGTTCGTGGCGTGTTATAAAAATAAGATTTGATTGTTTTATGAATAGGTAAGTATGCTCATACACTGAAGAGCTGAAGAAACTGGTAAGGCTGCCTAACGTCGCATAGGGCCCCCGCGAGCACGCAGAAATGCCGCAACACGACGTGGCATGGACTCGACTAATGTCTGAAGTAGTGCTGGAGGGAACTGACATTACGGATCCTGCAGGGCTCTCCGTAAATCAGAAAGAGAACGAGGCGGTGGACGTCTCTTCTGAACAGCACGTTGCAAGGCATCCCAGACATGCACTATAATATTCATGTCTGGAGAATTTGGTGGCCAGCGGAAGGGCTTAAACCCAGTATAGCGTTTCTGGAGGGACTCTGTAACAATTCTGAATGTGCAGTATGTCACATTGCCCTGCTGGAATGCACAATGTTGAGGAATGAATGTAGGTGATCAGAAAGGATGCTTACGTATGTGTCACCTGTCAGAGTCGTATCTAGACGTATCAGGGGTCCCATATTACTCCAACCGCACGCGCCCCACACCTTACAGAGCCTCCACCAGCCTGAATAGTCCGCTGCTGACATGCAGAGTCCATGGATTCAAGAGGTTGTCTCCATACCCGTACACGTACATCCGCTCGATAGAATTTGAAACGAGACTCGTCCGACCATGCAACATGCTTCAAGTCATCAAAAGTACAACGTAAGTCTTGACTGGTCCAGGCGAGGCGTAAAGCTTTGTGTCATGCAGTCATGAAGGGTACACGAATGGGCCTTCGGCTCCGAAAGCCCTTATCGATGATGTTTCGTTGAATGGTTCGCACGCTGACACTTGTTGATGGCCCAGCATAGATATCTGGAGCAATTTGCAGAAATGTTGCACTTTTGTCACGTTGAACTATTCTCTTCAGTCGTTGTTGGCCCCGTTCTTGCAGGAACTTTCCATCCGCAGCGATTTCGGAGATTCGATGTTTTACAAAATCCCTGATATTCACTGTACACTCGTGAAATGGTCGTACGGAAAAATCGTTACTTCATCGCTATGTCGGAGATGCTGTGTCCGATCGCCCGTGCGCCGATTAAAACACCACGTTCAAACTCACGTAAATCGTGATAACCCGCAGCAGCTGTGACCGATCTAACAGCTGCGCCAGACACTTGTTGTCTTGTATAGGCGTTGCCGATATATAGGCGTTGCCGACTACAGCGCCGTGTTCTGCCTGTTCACAAATCTCTGTATATGATTACGCATGCCTATACCAGTCTTTGGTGCTCCAGTGTATAATGATGCTCATATAAAAAGTGATATGTAATGAATACCTTATGAAATAATTTGATTATTTGCTACTGGGCATTTAACTATTTTTCTAGCATTACACAAAGTGTAAGTCGTCCGAGCTTATCCTGAGGTTAGTTTCAATAATTGTTACGCAAGGCATAGCATTCTGCTTTGTAACTATGGCATCCGTGAGGCCAGAGTCCAACCAAGACGTTCACCTTGAGTTTCCGGTCAGTAAACGCCTATTCTACAAGGGGAACAACGCAGCAGATTATCCCAGTAGGAAATATACTGCAGACAGACGGAGCTGGGTAGAGTAGTTTTCTGGCAGAGACAGTGAGAGATCATGTTGTCCTGTGCTCTGAAAGATGTGGATATTTTTCTTAACTTTCCGACAGTTGGTGCCATCAAGTAATATCTAGCTCTCCTGCAGATAAAATTCCTCTCTGTCATATCGTTGCCGTGGAAGCCAGACTTTTTCCCTGAACTCTCGGGTGTGGAAAATGTTGCACCATATTGCTTCGAGTATGCTGATCAAGGATGTCGTTATGGTACTTCGTTCTGCCCAACTTATGAGAGACGTGAAGAACATGCAGGAGCATCTTAGCATCACGTCCTCATCTGCTCTGCACCAGCCAAGGCAAACTACAGAAAATTTATACCTATAGTGTTGCGTAGGAGAGCCAGACTCATTTTAATTCAACAAGTATGAGAAGTGTTCTGATGTTAAACATGAAATGTGAAAATTAACAAGTCTTCTCATTTATTTTCATGCATCCGCTTCATTTGTCTTAGGCGTTATCTAAAAATTTATTGTTTATGGTTGCAAGGTTTCACCAGTTAAAGCAATTGTGTTTTTGTGTGTTAACGTAAGGAAAGGGCGTCACAAATTTGACGCGTCGCATGGTTTCACTCTTCGCTTCATTTCTTTTCATATGAGTTCATTCACTCGAAGGTCAAGATGAACGTAACTGTTGACTAAATACTAGTATTAAATTCAGTTTCGTTTATAAATTTCTGAAAGTAATAGTTGAGTACGAAGTAATTTAAACGTTGTAAGTTTCATTCTGCTACAACAAACATTAAAAATATTCGTGAAGTATGACCGTTAAGAGCCAGTAGAAAATTAGTTTTTCCTACTGTTTTTCCACAAGGTAATTCAATATTGGCATTGACTTAGTGGTGTATGCGGTCACTGCATTTCAGTGAAAAACATTATCAATCAGAATCATCGTCGTTTCGTAACGTCCTCTAGTTTGTGTACGAAACGATCGGACGACGCACGATTGCCTAGTTAATTTTCAAAGAGGTACAAACACGGCTCACCGTAAGAGCGTCCAGGTTATAAAATTGCAATGTGCAAAGTGTTTATATTGTTGATTTAGCTGCGAGTCGAAAGTTATAAGTTACGAAAGATAGACAAGTGATGGTAAGGGTACGCTGCCTTGCTGATGTCACCAAAAATCTCGTAACATAATACGGTCATAGAATACCTTATTGTACGAATGGGAAATCGTGTGATATGATCGTTACGAGATGTCGCCCAGTTTGGTGATTCCTGAATTAAGATTGTGTGGCATTCCTATTGCATTTACATATACCATACCATCTCTCTTCTCTTTATTACATTCTCTGTAACAACTCGCTCTCTTCATTCAGTACTAAATAATAGAAAATATAAATTTCAATACCACACACTGCCCTGCATCCAAGCTCAAGGCAGTGGCTTCTCTCACTTGGTATGTACACTATGTGATCAAAAGTATCCAGACACCTCCAAAAACATACGTTTCCCATATTAGGTACATTGTGCTGCGACCTACTGTTATGTACTTCATATCGGCGAGCTTAGTAGTCATTAGCCACCGTGAGAGAGCATATTGGGGCGCTCCGTAAAACTCACGGACTTCGAACGTTGTCAGGTGATTGGGTGTCACTTGTGTCATACGTCTGTACATGAGATTTTCACACTCTTATAAACATCCCTAGGTCTACTGTTTCCGATGTGATGGTGAAGTGGAAACGTGAAGAGACACGTACAGCACAAAAGCGAACAGGCTAACCTCGTCTGTTAACTGACAGAGACCGCCGACAGTTGAAGAGTAATGTGTAATAGGCAGATATCTATCCAGACCATCAGACAGGAATTCCAAACTGCATCAGGATCCACTGAAAGTGCTACGATAGTTTGGCGGGAGGTGATAAGACATTGATATCATGGTCGAGCGGCTCCTCATGAGCCACACATCACGCCGGTAAATGCCAAACGACGCCTCACTTGGTGTAAGGAGCGTAAACTTTGTACGATTGAACAGTGGAAAAACGTTATGTGGAGCGATGTGGCGATCGGATGGCAGGGTGGGGGTATGGCGAATGCCCGATGAACGCCTTCTGCCAGAGTGTGTACTGCCAACAGTTAACTTCGGAGACGGGGATGTTATGTTGTGGTGGTGTTTTTCATGGAAGGAGCTTGCACCCCTTGATGTTTTGCCTGGCACTATCGCAGCACGGGTCTACAATGATGTTTTAAGCACCTTCTGGCTTCCCACTGTTGAGAAGAAATTCGGGGATGGCGATTGTATCTTTCAACAGGATCTAGCACCTGTTCATAATAGGCGGCCTTTGGCGAAGTGGTTACACGACGATAACATGCCTGTAAAGGACTGACCTGCACAGAGTCCAGACCTGAATTCTATAGAACATCTTTGGGATGTTTTGGAAAGACGACTTCGTGCCAAGCCTCACCGAACGACATCGAAACCTCTGGTCAGTGCAGCAGTCCGTGAAGAATGGCCTGCGATTCCCCAAGAAACCTTCCAGCACCTGATTGAACTTATACCTGCGAGAGTGGAAGCTCTCATCAGTGCTAAGGGTGGGCCAATACCATATTGAAATCCACCATTACCGATGGAGGGCTCCACGAACTTGTAAGTCATTTTCAACCAGGTGTCCCGATACTTTTGATCACGTAGTGTATGATACACATTGGCTACACAGCTACCCGTTAACGTCTTCGAATTACAGGGCATAAAATAAAGAGCGCGCACCAGACTGTAGACACTAGCTAAATTAAAAGGTGGGTTTATGTTCCTCTGGCTTGTTCTAGACCTGCAAAGGGCTGATCTTATTAACTCGTTCCTTTGAAAATATTATTTGCGTCCTACAACCCGCCTCCTCACCTCCCCACCCTTCCTCGCCCCAAATCGTCCACTTTAAGTCCATCGGTCTCCCAAAATCATTTACTGTCACCTAACGTCGTCGACAGCCGGACAGTGTGGCATCACGTAGAACAGAATCATTCGCGCCAGCGAGCTCCATTGTGCACGTAAATACACTAGGTGACAAAAGTCATGGGCTGGCGAAATGCACATCTCAGAAGGCGGCATTATCGAATATCCAAGGTTTATAAGAACACTGCACTGGCGTAGTTATCATTTTAACTCTGGTAATTCATGTGAAAAGGTTTCCGACGTGATTATGGCCACAAGAAGGGATTTAATAGGCTTTGAAAGCGGAATTGTTGTTGGAACTAGACGCATGGTACATTGTATCGATATGGAATTCAATATTCTGCCATCCACAGGGTCAAAAGTGTGCCGAGAATACTAAATATCAGATATTGCCTCTTGCCATGACAACACAGTGTCCGACGGCCTTCACATAACGTTCGAGAACAGCGGCGTTGGCCTAGAGTTCTTAGTGCTAACAGACCAGCAACCCTTCTTTAAGCTACAGCATAAATGAGTGTAGATGTACAAGTAACTTATCCGTTAACAAAAGTGCTGCGAAATTTGGCGTTAAGGGGCTACGGCAGCAGACGCTTTTGCTAACAGCACGACATAGCCTGCAGCGCTTCTCCTGCGCTCGTGACCATACCGATTGGGCGCCTGGAAAACTGTGACCAGGTAAGATGAGTCCCGATTTCAGTTGATAAGAGCTGATGTTAGCCTTCGAGTGTTGTGAAGTCCCCACGAAGCCATCGACCCAAGTTGTCGACAAGGCACTGTGTAAGTTTTTTTTTTATAGAGGTGGAGCCCCTCCACTCCCACACCGGCATGATGGCCAACACAAAAGGTCTACTGCCATCTCTGCATAAGGGTTAGTATTCACTAAAGTGAGGTGTCGCAGGATGTGGGTACTGCGATGTTTGCGTACGTCAGGTTAGGATTAACCATTAATACGCGCTCATCTGGAGATAGATTGGTCGAAATCTGACGAAGGGTAGCGGTTTGAAGGGCAGAGGGAAAAAAGTGCCAAGGCAAGAGCCAAGGGAAAAAAACCTCTGCGAAAGTTAGGTCGGGCGGCAAGAGCAGTAGCGGTTGTCTTGCTGCCTGCGATAGGTTGTGCAAGGATAGGTTTTGTTAGTAGTGGGTATCATGCATGTCGATACCTTGACGTTGTGCGTTTGTGCTGCTCGGCGGCTGGCGCTGGGTGCTGGTACAGAGTCCTCGTTCAGCGTCCTGCGACCTGCAACAGTTATGTTTGTTATCGGTCTTGTGTCCGATAGGTCATATACCGGAGGCACAGTGTGAGGGAGTGTTGGGAGATTGTTCGTGCGTCTGTGGGCGAGCTCGTCGGTGTCCCTGCTGTGGCCTGTTGGTCGGCTCTAATAGCAGCTGGTAGTTGCCAGTCAGTATTGCTGATATGCAGGGGCTTACCGTCGTTTGTCGCTGTTTGCGTATGTTAGTTTACCATAGGTGGTTATGCCCTAGCAGTGTCTTTGGTCGCTTGTGTTTCCACCTGTGGTTGTGATCGTAGTTTCCCAGAGTGAGGATGAAAGGATTGTTCGAGTGTCTCGAGTTCCTGTACAGTCGTGTAGCGTGTTTCTTGAATACTTCCTTGAGGGTATCAAGGCGGTATTCATGGTGAAGATCCACGGTGCGTGTGTAGCGTGGAGCATTGCTAATGATTCGTAGCACTTTGTTCTGTATGATCTGCAGGCGGCGCAGTCGTGTGGGAGCTGCATATCCCCAGACGGGAGCTGCGTACGTCATCAGAGGTCTAATCAGTGTAGTGTATAAGGACCTCGACACCCTCCTATTCAGTGTGCTTTCCCTGTTGAGCATTGGGTAGAGCTGTTTGAGCCTCGCGTGCGCTCGGTTGGCAACGTATTCGATGTGGTCCCCCCATGTAAGTTTCCGGTCCAGCCAGACACCAAGGTATCTGACTTTCTCTCGGAAACGTATTGGGCGTGTATGTAGTGTTATCGGTCTACAGTGTTGGTGTTTGCGCAGTATTTTCGGTCTGCGTGTGAACAGAACTGCTTCGCACTTGTCGACGTTTACTTTAATACGCCATCGCTCCAGCCAAGGCTCAGCTGTTCTGAGTGCTGTCTGTATTCGTGAGTTGATGTTCGACGGTTTCCAATCTTGCGCGAGGATGGCTGTGTCATCCGCATAGACGGCTAACGTCGTGTTTCGTGTCGCTGGGTAGTCATTAATGTACAGGTTAAACAAGATGGGCCCCAGAATGCTTCCTTGGGGTACTCCAGCTTGGATACCGTGTTGTGTTGATTGTTTATCCTGCACGTTAGTGTTGAAACATCTGTTCGTGAGATATGAGTGTATGAGACGTACGAGTCCGTCTGGGAAACCAGCTTCGCTTAGTTTGCGTATGAGTCCGTTGTGCCAGAGACGATCGAAAGCCTTTTCGATGTCTAGGAACACGGCCCCTGTGGCTTTGTTCATGTTGTAGCCGTGTGTTATATGTTCGACTACGCGGAGGAGTTGTTGTGTTGTCGAGTGGTGATTCCTAAAGCCGAATTGCTCCGGTCTTAGGGTGTCGTTGGCGATGCAATGCCTAGTGATACGTTTTAGTATTACCTTCTCAACAATCTTGCTGAGCGAGCACAGCAGACTGATGGGACGGTAATTTTGTGGGAGGGAGTGGTCTTTCCCTGGCTTCCTGAACATCAGGACCTTGGCCGCCTTCCAAAAGTCAGGGAAGTGTTGGTGTGTCAGGATGGCATTCGTTAGGTGTGTGAGGTATTCTACGGCTTTATCCGTGAACTCCTGGAGGACACGGTTTTGAATGCCATCAGGCCCAGGGGCTTTTCTAGCGTTGGTGTGCTTGATAGCCCATGTGACTTCATTTGTGCTAGCACGTCTGATTACGTCGCGCGAGGGCTGGGCTACAAGTCGTGTAACCTCCTGGTCCGTTTCAAGTGTGAATGCTGGGTCTGAAGGAACCAGATTCGGCATGAAGGACGCTGCAAGTGTTGTGGCCATAAGCTCTGCCTTCTCCGTCGCGGAGTAGGCTGGGCCGTCTGGTCCTTGTAACGTGGGAATGTAATGTTTCTCCCTGGTGAAGTGTCTGGCCAGCTGCCACACGCCAGGACGTGTGGTATCCAGCCGAGCGAGTCTCTGTCCCCATTGTTCGTTTCTGAATGTTTGGATTTTATTCCGTATTATGCCCTGGAGTCTGTTGACGTGCAGTTTATAGAACGGACGCCTGGTACGCTGCCAGTATCTCCTGAGGCGGTTCCTCATTGAGATAAGGCCCAGGATTTCCTGGGGCAGGGCCGTCGAGTGTTGTCTTGGTGTTGTAAATGGAATGGCGTCAGTCATTGCGTCTTGGACGGCAGTTGTGAGAGCCTCCACAGCCTCATCGATTTGCTGTGTGTTGTTAATTTCGTGGGTGTCAGGAATGCGACTATCAAGCGTTTCCTTGAACAGTGTCCAGTTCGCACGTTTGTAGTTAAGCATCCTGCGTGGTTCAATGTCCTGCAGTGTCTCTTCCATGTGCAGTATTACAGGCATGTGGTCTGAGTCCAGATCGTTTTCAACCGTTAGGTTGAGTGTGCATGTGATGCCCTTTATGAGGGCTATGTCTAACACGTCTGGCCTATGTCGGGCCTGTGTAGGCACGAACGTCGGAACGTCCGGCCCAAGTATAATGTAGTTTCGGCCTAGTGCGTGTTCGTACAGTTTCTTGCCGTTGGAGGTTCGTATTCGTGAGTTCCAATCGGGGTGTTTTGCGTTGAGGTCTCCAGCGGCTATTACCCGCGGTGCCATGTTGAGTACTGCGCTGATATCGCGTGTTACTATGTTTTTAGGAGGATTGTATAGCGATACCAGTGTGGTGTTGGCTCCGTTGAACTTGACCCTAACGGCCGTAGCCTCCAGTCTTTCAAGTGCTGGGAGCTCGATGTTCGTGTGGTCTATGTCTCTGTGTATAATGATTGCCGTGCCGCCTCCCCTCCTGCCATCCGCTCGGTCGGTACGATAGACGCAATAACCTGGGAGGTTTAGTTGTTTGCGAGGCGTAAGCAGTGTTTCGTTCACAAGAGCGATTCGGATACCCTTTCGCTCCATGAACGCGGCCATCTCGGCTTTTTTGTTTGCGATCCCGTTGGCATTCCAAAACAGGATCTGTGTGACTGTGTTTAAGTCTGCGTTTCGGGGCTGGTGTGGTGTATTATCCATGTAGTAGTGTAAAGAGCGGTGTGATAGTGGCTTGGAAGCTAGTCCAGTTGAGCGTACCCGACATGAACTGCATAAAGAGTTGTGAGACACACCCCATAATCTTCGTGACTATTTCGGTGGTCGTGCGTCCGGGGAATAATGTTTCCATTATTCTCTGGAATGTTGTTGTGATGTTGGTCATGTCGGCCTGGGAGTTGTTGGTCGTGTTAGCGGCCGCTTGTTCCAGTGTTGGCGTTTGGTGAGGGCTGGCCTGCGAGTCGGTTGTTCGTGTGGCAGTTGTGGGCGGCTGAGTATTTTCTGAGGTGAGTGGGTGAGTTATGTGGGTTGTTGAGTTGGTGTCCGGGATGTGTTCGTGGGTGTTGGTGTTCTGTTGCCTGTGTAATTGTTGTGGTGCGGTCGTGTTCCTCGTGCTGCGGCTGTTTCTCCTTCTCCTCCTCCTCTGGCGCTGTGGTTGTCCCTGTGTGTGTGCGTTTTCTGTAGCCTGTGGTGGGCTGCAGTTCGCGATCTCAGGGGGTAGGGTGGTGTTGTTGCTTGTCTCGTGCGGTGTGCCCGGTGCGGGTGTGGTGTCATTTGTTGTGCATGTCTGTTGTGTGCCTGTTGCTGGGGGTGTTTGCTGAGCGTGTTCTGAGCTCTGGGGCTCCTCTGACCGTCCCGCGCTGCTGGGGCTGCCAGCGACCGCTCCAGCGAAGGATAAGCCACTTCTTACTGGGCGCGGGGGCGGTTTTGGAACTGTGATGGCGGTTGGTTTCGCATGTTTGGCGATTTTGCGCCTCAGAGCTGCTTTGTATGCAATGCACCCTCTGTAGTTTGCCGGATGGGCAGCACCACAGTTGGCGCACTTGCGAGGTGCTGTATTGGGGAGTTTGCAGCGTTGGGTTGTGTGACCGCCGGCGCAAATGCGGCAGCGGGGTGCGAGACCGCATCTGATACCCGCGTGCGCATAGCGCTGGCAGTTGTGGCATTGTTGGGGGGTGCGCGGCGTGTTGTACACCTCTACATTAACGACCATGTGAAGAAATAATTTTAACTTCAGCAGGTCGCGGGATTTGGCCGTGTCGGCCAGCTCCGCCATGTAGTTATGTGACGGTCTCGCTGTGCCGAACTCTGACATCCGGTTTACCCGAATGCACTCCCACCCGAGAGCAGAGAGTTCGTTGTGTACCGTGTCGGTCGGGGTTCGTGAGTCTATCCCCTTAATCACGTACTGTTGTGTTTTTTCCAAGACTGTCCTGTACGTGAAGTGTTCTACCTTCCTTTCTTTGAGAAAGTCCAGTAGATTCGTGTAGTCTGTCTTGTTCGCCACGTACAGTGCGGCGTGTTCCCCGGTGAGCTTGGAGTAGTATGTTGTGGGGCTGTGCTTATTGTTAAATTCTCTGTTTAGGAGACTTAGGTCTCCATAGTTGTGAATGATGACCGGTGGGAAGCCGGTCGCGGTGTTGTTAGTGTTCTGCGTAGCTGCGTGTATGTTTGTGGTTGCTGCAGTCGCAGGGTTGTTTGTGTTGGTCCCTGTGTTGTTATTGTTTGTTCGCGGCGTGGATGGTGTTGGCAGCAGCGCTTGGCCGTTGCCTCGTGAGTTTGTGGGCTCACTTGTTTGTGTAGTTGGCTGCTGTTTGCGCCTTGGGCCGACCTGCTGCCACGGCCCGTCTTTATCAGTGTTTGTTGTGTCCTCTGTCGGCTCTGGAACCGGTTCCGTCGGTGCCTGGGCCGCCAGAGGTGAAATAGGGGGCATGTCCTTCTGTTGTTCAGCAGGTGCCTGTGTGTGTGGTGTGGGTGTTTCTGTTCGTGTGTTTTCGCTGCCCATCAGCTCTGCGATCAGCTCCAGCTGTTCCGCAATCTGCTGGTCCTTCAGGGCAACCTGCTCCTGGAAGGTGGACAGCGGGACGGAAATGATGGCGGGAGTAGCCGGCATTACCGCCTCTTGTGCTGCAGCTTTGCTGCGGGTGAGTGGTGGGGAAGCACAGGAAAGATCGGACATCTTCGCTGTTTCAGGAGTAATTATTTTTTTTGGATAGGGAAGGATGGAACACGACAATTTTGCTCTTTTTAAGGAGCGACAATAATGCTTTTTAGCGATAGCGCTGTGTATCCTGTTCCTACAGAAGAGGGGGGTCCCTACGACCTATCTGCGCGGAGTGCAATGCGCGGCGCAAGAGAGCGCGGGTTGAAGAGAGCGGCCTACAGTGCGCGGGGTTATCCGACGTGAACGGGCCCCTGACACTGAGATTACCCTACCAAAGAACGGGAGAGTCCCGCTGGGGAGGTTTGCAACCGAAGTTGCAGGAAGTGGTGCCGAAGCTCTTGCCACTTAGCGCCCGAAAGCGTTAAGCAGCTTGCGCGGGTTCGTGCCGCTCAGAAGAGCGTCACTGGCAGCTACGCCAGTTGTAGCTTATTGGGGACCACTCCAAGGAGCTATCCGCGGGCAGCTACGCCAGGTGCAGAGAGCAGCGTTCCGCTCGGGTCGGCTGCTCGACTGCGAGTACTGTGTAAGTTGGTGGAGGCTGTATTTATATGGGATGGACTGTGGTTCAAATGGCTCTGAGTACTATGGGACTTAACTACCGTGGTCATCAGTCCCCTAGAACTTAGAACTACTTAAACCTAACTAACCTAAGGACATCACACACATCCATGCCCGAGGCAGGATTCGAACCTGCGACCGTAGCAGTCACGCGGTTCCGGACTGCGCGCCTAGGATGGACTGTGTACTCAGGTCAAACCGAACTGATAACTGACCGTAAATGCTACTTGGAGGCCAAACAACGAAGGGATTTTCATGGATGGCAGTGCGCCATGTCATCGGGCTACAACTGTTTGGGACTGATTTGAAGAACATTCTGGACAATTCGAGTGAGTGATTTGGCCAACCTTATCACACGATATTAATCTGATCGAACATTTACGGGAAATAATTGAAAGGTCAGTTCGCTGCATCGCTAACACAGTTGCAATTATGGACGGCTATAAAGGAAGCATGGCTCATTATTTCTGCAAGGGACCTCGAACGGCTTGTTGAGTCCATGTCGCTTGGAGTTACTGCTCTAGGCCGGGAAAAGGAGGTCCGACACGATATTAGGTGTTTTACCATTACTTTTGTCACCTAAGCGTAATGTGTCAGCGAATTAACTGATAACACGAGACTAAACACGAAGAAATGAATTGTTTACACTCGGGAGACAAAACATTATGACTACTGTACACCGTCAGCCTGAATGACGCCTAATAACGCTGCGGGCACTTCACGCAGTAAGAGGGGTATGCAAGTGAAGGGAAGACGAATAAGATACATTCAGCATACCCATACCGCGCGGTAGGGGCCCTTGACTATCCTGGTCGACTGATGTAATACGTGGAATCTTCTATTGAATCCACACAATAACCAATCTACTATCTCTCATCGCTCCACTCTACATTATCATTGTGCAGAGTTCCATTTCCCATCTGCAACCAACCCGTCCCTCCGTCTAGCACATTAAAGCAGTTAGACCTAACCCTAGACAGAAACCTAATACACACCTCTTAACATCCAACACAAAGCACTTCGTGGATTTCAGAGGACTACTGCAATAAAACTGCAACACATACAGAAAAATGAATCATATCATGGGACAGAACATCTTTCCAAATTTTGGTTCGTAGCAGGTGATATGGCGTGGCTGAAGTTGCACCCCTAGGGAGCAGGCGTGTCAGAACATCGCGGCGTATAAGGGAGCGATGCGTGCGCTTTGTGTCTCTGAATTCGCAAAATAGGAGCCGAATGCAACAGTTCAGTGAGTTTCTTAACCAACACCGGGTAGGAAAAGAAAAGAAGGATCAGCCCACGGATTGTATAACACATTCCGTGACGCTGGCTGCTTATGTGGTGCGCGGAAAAGTAGGCTGGCCAGTACAGTGAACAGAGAAGGTGAAGGATGTGCGGGAATTCTCAGGATGCCAAAAAATCTATGCCACAGGAGAGCAGAGATCTGCTGATATGGCTTTCCACTTTCTGGCGCATTCTACGAAAACGCCTGTGTATCAAACCACAAAGGCTCAGTTGTTAAATTCGCCGATTACTCAAGACAATAAGCTTTATTCACACTTTTGCAATGACTTACAGCATCTGCTGGAGGAAGACGGTTTTTCAGAGAAGTTGGTTCTTAGCGATGAAACTACGTTCCATAAGTCTGGAAAATGAATTGTCGTAAAGTTCGTGTTACGGGCACTGAAAATCTACACGAGATTCTTGACCATATTCTTGATACACATCAATTTAAAAACTTACTTTCTGACTGCTTCTCTGTACCTGGCGATGCTGCAAGATTGGCTTATCTCTAAGTTACAGCAAGGGAGTGGAGACTTCATTTTTCCACTAGGTCCACCAGACTTTACCGAGCGAAGTGGCGCAGTCGTTAGTACACTTGACTCGACTTCGGGAGGACGACGTTTCAAACCCGCGTCCAGCCATTCCATATTTAGGTTTTCCGTGATTTCCCTCAATCACTCCAGGCAAAGGCCGGGGGCGTTCCTTTGAAAGGGTATGGCCGATTTCCTTCTCCATCTTTGACAGAAACCGAGTTTTTGCTCTGTCTCTAATGACCTCGATGTCGATGGGACGTTAAACCCCACCTTTCTTCCTTCCTTCCTTCCTTCCACCAGACTTTCTTCCAAAAGTTGGTGTCGATCTCTATGTTGACCACCCCCAGCGTTTGATTGGATATGCTGTACATCTTGATTCTTCCTTTCTTCAGCAGCCAACATGGTCATGTATCAAGTTAAATCAATGTCATGTTCTTACGTCAAATACTGCATGTTCCTGCCTCCACTGGCTCTTAATTTGGAGGAGTTTCCAGGAGAACAATTAATGCCATCTACCATGATGAGGTGGTATTGCGCTATGGGGAACATTCACCTGGGCTTCTAAGGACTCCGTGGGAACAATTGATTGTATCGTGATCGCTGTCGAGTTTCTAAACATTATTAGGACTACCTGCATCCCTTCATGGCTGACGTCTTCTCTGAGACCAGTGGCGTGTTCCAGCAGGGTAACAGCTCGTGCCATGGGATCACATTCGTACTTCGGGAATTTGTGGAGCATCATAGTGAACTGAGGTAGATGTCAATATGATGGAACAAATGTGGGACGCTATAGGGCTGCAGCTTTGCTGTCACAAACTACCGTCCCATAATTTACAAGGCGTGATATCTGGTTCCATCTACCTCTGATCGAGAGAGGTGGTGCAGTGGTTAGCACACTGGACTAGACGACTCAAACCAGCGTACGTCCATCCAGATGTAGGTTTTCCGTGATATCCCTAAATCGCTCCAGGCAAACGACTGGATGATTCCTTTGCGATGTCGCACCTCATACTTATCACGATCCGAGCGTGTGCTCCGTCTCTTACGACGTCGTTGCTGACGAGACATTAAACCGAATCTTCCTTCCTTCCTCCCATCTCCTTCCAAAACCTAAAAGCTTCTTATCGGATTCATGTCACGCAGAATCGCTGGTGCACTGCGTTCCAAAGGTGTACCTACATGCTGTTAAGCGGGTGGCCATAATGATTTGGCCCATCACAGTGTATATTACCTCATTCAAAACTCATCGCCAAAAAAGTGAAGAAATAAGAAAAAGGAAAGAATTGGTTTATACGTTGGCTTACTTATTAGAATTTTACTTAGAAAATGTTGACTAGCTTCATTCTTCTTCATCTCATAGTGAGGTCATGCTTCCGCTGGTCCGCCATATCATTGGCTTGCTGCCGTTGGACCGTCATATGACGGTTCTCGGCTTTGAAGGGTTGACTGGTGTTTCTTTCCTCCCTACACAAACAGTGTTCCTTCTCGCCAAATCTCGTCGATCTTCGTCCACACTGAAAACCTACACACATTCTTCGTGTTTCTCAACCTCGACTGCAATAACCACACAATGTCCAACTTCATATTCAAGTTCACGGTGCTACAGTGTCAACACAAATAATTACCCAACTTTAATTTCGTAGATATATTTCATATCCGTTTCCAACCCTGTTTTAACAAAAGCCCTCACCCAAAACACAAAACTAGAGCTGAAATTTATCCCTGTGTTCTCCTCATTGATTTCCACATCAGTCTTCACCTCCTCCTTTCTTTTTAATTCGTATTTTCTACTTTCCAGAACCACCACATGTCTCACGTCCATTGTAAATTTCACTTATATAGAATGGGCACACTTCGCATGCAAAATGTAAACACTGCACTGGTTTTTATTCTTTAAAAATTAATTAACGCTTTGTTTTAGTGGTTATTCTTGAATTTGGAATGCTTTTTAATCAGGTTTCGACAAATCGTTGTAGCAGTCCTAACTGCTAAAAAAAAAAAAAAAAAAAAATTGTGCCCTAAGCATTTTACGGGCTATAAGACGCACCTTACCGTTCAAGCAACTTTTTTATAGTAACATTTTTACCATTTTTTACTATTAGATTGCAAGGCCAGACTTAAATATAACTTGTAGTTTATAAAATAAAACTTATTTTTAAAGTCTCTGAAAATCATCCCCTTCTTCTTCTTATTCCTCTTCGTCATAATCATTGTCCTCTTCATATATAAGATGGTATTCACTGTCATGAAGAGCGTTACTTTTTCTGCACTTTAACAATAATGTCTTCTCTCACTCAGTCCACGGTTGTACTATCCACCAACACAGTTGTTTGATTGTAGGTCATTCTAAAGCTCCCTTCGGCGTGAATTCATGTTCTGTGTCATCCATCATTCATTTGTTCCATTCCTCTCTCAAATAGTCCGCTGCTCGTGGTCTCGCGGCAGCGTTCTCGTTTTCCGAGCACGGGGTCGCGGATTCGATTCCCCACGAGGTCAAGGATTTTCCCTGCCTCGAGATGTCTGGGTGTTGTGTCGTCTTCATCATCATTCGTCCCCATGACGCTCGGAGGAAGGCAATGGCAAACCACCTCCACTAGGACCTTGCCTAGTACAGCGGTGCGGGTCTCCAGCGTCGTTCCCCTACGCTCTGTCACCGAGTATGGGACTTCATCATCATTTGTCATATACACTTCACATGGTTTATTCATCGAGGCATGAAAGGGCTGCAATTGTGAAGTTACTCCTCCCGGAATAACGGCAAGCTCTGTATGTCCCTGTCTCAATTTCTCTTTCACAGCATATTTTAAATGACTACTGCCGATATATGGCAATTTTAAGATTGGGGGGAAATTTAAAACAAACACGGAAAATTTCTTATTAATTTGGAGCACAACACGCACCTGAATTTTAGAGGCAATTTTTTCGAAGAAACAAGTGCGTCTAATAGACCGTGAACACGATACTTACACACTGCCAGAGCTGGATGAGTTCACCCGTTTTTAGTAAATTTTTAACATTGAAATTAGTAACTGAAATTGTCATAAATGACTTTGTAAGACTGGATTTTGGATGTTTTCTTTTCTTTATTTGTTATCTGATTTTTTACTGTCGACAACGCATACTGTGTCTATGTGTTACTTATTTCATCTGCACTGATGAATTTGCAAGTAATTTTAATGAAATGTGCTACTGTTAAGGTGCGCTTTTGGAGCTGAGCAATAATAGATCGAACTGATCAGCTGCTATGAAAGTTTCGTTTCCAGTAGTTTTGGTGAGTAATTTGTATTGAAAAAGTGACAGTTATTATTTTTAAAAAATGCATCTGAAGTTCAGCTTTGAAGGGAGCCAACAGTTAGCGTTTTGTCATTGCTTTCATTGGCAGCTGCGTTCTGTTTCATTGTATACATTTTCGTTTCAGTAAAGACAGAAATGGAGCAGAAAATTTGACAAGATAATGATCAACCTAGCTGAAATAATTGAATCTGTCCTAGTTTTCCGCCTCATGATTGTTTGTGGCTGTGACACCAGTAGCGTACTTAATTTTTATTTTCAGTAATTAACGTCAAAATGATGCCTACAGAGATACTGATACATGTGAATGATTTGTTTCTAGAGGCAGTAAACCAAGCATAAAACTCAAATATTTTCTCAGCGAATTTGGTGATATGCGAAAACTACACTCTAACGTTAATTTACAACAAATCTTCCTAAATACCTTCCGTACGACAATTCTGTGAAACTTGCCCCTTGCCATCCTACACCCTTTTCTCAGCTAAATTAACCTTTCTCGTTGTGGATGGTCTTGCCTCAATTCTACATATTACTTCGTTTCATTATCTCCAAAGTTTCATCAGAAATTGTTAAAAATATCAACAGTAACGTCTAAGGATATCAATGTTTAATAATTCTGATATTAGGACAACGTCTAAATATTTCATTTATGAAAATATAGAGCGACGGACGTGCTTCAGTTTCCCATTGTAAATGTGTTGTTGTTGTGGTCTTCAGTCCTGAGACTTGTTTGATGCAGCTCTCTATGCTACTCTATCCTGTGCAAGCTTCTTCATCTCCCAGTACCTACTGCAGCCTGCATCCTTCTGAATCTGGTTAGTGTATTCATCTCTTGGTCTCCCTCTTTGATTTTTACCCTCCACGCTGCCCTCTAATACTAAATTGGTGATCCCTCGATGTCTCAGAACATGTTCTACCAACCGATCCCTTCTTCTAGTCAAGCTGTGCCACAAACTCCTCTTCTCCCCAATTCTATTCAATACCTCCTCATTAGTTATGTGATCTACCCATCCAATCTTCAGCACTCTTCTGTAGCACCACATTTCGAAAGCTTCTGTTCTCTTTTTGCGTAAACTATTTATCGTCCATGTTTCACTTCCATACAAGGCCACACTCCATACAAGTACTTTCAGAAACGAATTTCTGACACTTTATTCTTTACTCGATGTTAACAAATTTCTCTTCTTCAGAAACGCTTGCTTGCCATTGCCAGTCTACATTTTATATCCTCTCTACTTCGACCATCATCAGTTATTTTGCTCCCCAAATAGCAAAACTCCTTTACTACTTTAAGTGTCTCATTTCCTAATCTAATTCCCTCAACATCACCAGACTTAATGCGACTGCAGTCCATTATCCTCGTTATGCTTTTGTTGATTTTCATCTTACACCGTCCTTTCAAGACACAGTCCATTCCGTTCAACTGCTCTTCCAAGTCCTTTGCTGTCTCTGACAGAATTACAATGTCATCGGCGAAGCTCAGAGTTTTTATTTCTTCTCCATGGATTTTAATACCTACTCCGAACTTTTCTTTTGTTTCCTTCACTGCTTGCTCAATATACAGATTGAATAACATCTGGGATAGGCTACAACCCAGTCACACTCCCTACCCAACCACTGCTTCCCTTTCATACCCTACGACTCTTATAACTGCCATCCGGTTTCTGTACAAATTGTAAGTAGCCTTTCGCTCCCTGTATTTTTCCCATGCCACCTTTAGAATATGAGAGTATTCCAATCAACATTGTCAAAAGCTTTCTGTAAGTCTACAAATGTTAGAAACGTAAATTTTCCTTTCCATAATCTATTTTCTAAGGTAAGTCGTAAGGTCAGTATTGCCTCACGCGTTCCAACATTTCTACGGAATCCAAACTGATCTTCCCCGAGGTCGGCTTCTATCAGTTTCTCCATTCGTCTGTAAAGAATTCGGGTTAGTATTTTGCAACTGTGACTTATTAAACTGATAGTTCGGTAATTTTCACATCTGTAAACACCTGATATCTTTGGGATTGGAATTATTATACTCTTCTTGAAGTCTGAGGGTATTTTACCTGTCTCATACATCTTGCTCACCAGATGGTAGAGTTTTGTCAGGACCGGTTCTCCCAAGGCTGTCAGTAGTTCAAATGGAATGTTGTCTACACCGGGGCCTTGTTTCGACTCAGGTCTTTCAGTGCTCTGTCAAACTCTTCACGCAGTATCATAGCTATCATAGCTCCCGTTTCATCTTCATCTACATCCTCTTCCTTATTCATAATATTGTCTTCAAGTACATCTCCCTTGTATAGACACTCTATATACTCCTTCCACCTTTCTGCTTTGCCTTCTTCGCTTAGAATTGGGTTTCCATCAATGGTCTTGATATTCATGCAGGTGGTTCTCCTTTCTCCAAAGGTCTCTTTAATTTTCCTGTAGGCAGTATCTATCTTACCCCTAGTGAGATAAGCCTCTACATCCTTATATTTGTCCTCTAGCCATCCCTGCTTAGCCATTTTGCACTTCCTGTCTATCTCATTTTTGAGACGTTTCTATTCCTTTTTGCCTGCTTCATTTACCGCATTTTTGTATTTCCTCCTTTCATCAATTAAATTCAATATTTCTTCTGTTACCCAAGAGTTTCTATTACCCCTCGTCTTTTTACCTACGTGATACTCTGCTGCCTTCACTATTTCATCCCTCAAAGCTACCTATTCTTCTTCTACTGTATTTCTATCGCCCATTCCTTTCAATTGTCCCCTTGTGCTCTCCCTGAAACTCTGTACAACCTCTGGTTCTTTCAGTTTGTCCAGGTCCCATCTCCTTAAACTCCCACCTTTTTGCTGTTTCTTCAGTTTTAATCTACAGTTCATAAGCAATAGATTGTGGTCAGAGTCCACATCTACCCCTGGAAATGTCTTACAATTTAAAACCTGGTTCCTAAATCTCTGTCTTACCATTATATAATCTATTTGATATCTTCTACTATCTCCAGGGTTCTTCCATGTATACAACCTTCTTTCATGATTCTTGAACCATAGCTATGATTAAGTTATGCTCTGCGCAAAATTCTACCAGGCGGCTTCCTCTTTCATCTCTTAGCCCCAGTCCATATTCACCTACTATGTGTCCTTCTCTCCCTTTTGCTACTCTCGAATTCCAGTCACCCATGACTATTAAATTTTCGTTTCCCTTCACTACCTGAATAATTTCTTTTATCTCATCATACATTTCATCAAACATTTCAACTGCAGAGCTAGTTGGCATATAAACTTGTACTACTGTAGTATGCGTGGGCTTCGTATCTATCTTGTCCACATTAATGCGTTCAATATGCTGTTTATAGTAGCTTACCCATACTCCTATTTTTTTATTCATTATTAAACCTACTCCTGCATTACCCCTATTTGATTTTGTATTTATAACTCTGTATTCCATGACCAAAAGTCTTGTTCCTCCTGCCACCGAACTTCACTAATTCCCACTATATCCACCTTTAACCTATCCATTTCCCTTTTTAAATTTTCTAACCTACCTGTCCGATTAAGGGATCTGAAACTCCACGCTCCGATCCGTAGAACGCCAGTTTTCTTTCTCCTGGTAACGACGTCCTCCTGAGTAGTCCGCGCCCGGAGATCCGAATGGGGGACTATTTTACCTCCGGAATATTTTACCCAAGAGGACGCCATCATCATTTACTCATACAGTAAAGCTGCATGCCCTCGGGAAAAATTACTGTAAAGGAGGAAGTTATTATTCGTAAGCATTTCAGAGCACACCACTGCATTAGGTTTCCACAGCTTCTGCGTCAGAGACAGTGACGACTAGGTCGCTACACTAGGCACACAAACCTTGAATGAAGGCAATCTTTTTTCTCATATTCGTTTCAGGTAATACACCTTAGATTACTTGAGAGTTACGTGAGTTCGATAAGACGAACATGACACCTACGCCGGTTAGACCGTCATTTTCTGCTTTCTGTGTGAATACTAGAATAGTTTTTTTTATTTGTTGCTTGTTCATGTGCTTTCTAGGAAAAGTCTTCCGTTCTGACCACTGTGTAATGCACAGTTTGGTCATCGATGGTAAGGATAGGCACTGTGATTGCTGCTTTCAGACGCAAGCTGAGTTGGTGAACCTTCGCTCACAACTCCAGGAACTGCTGGATTCAGTCATGCAGCCTGAGGCTGTTGACAGTTGGCGTAACTGTGGAGGGGCGGACGTGAGTATTCATGGGGCGTCCAGCACGTCACACGTGTCCGCCCCGATCGGTCCACTGATGTAACCGCCTCAAGTACTGCCCACACTGGTCTCTGGTCGAGTGGGAGGTCGCTTCAAGGTGTGGCAGGCAGTTGAAGATTTTCCGGGGTGCCGATCGAGGGCCTCTCAGGTTCATCTAGCGAACAGGTTCGGGTCGCTGACTGTAGCTGATGAAGTCCCTGTGCCAAATGCAGTCCCTTGCCCTGTTCCAGAAGAAGCCTCTCTGAAGGAGGATCTCATCATCTGTAGCTTTGTCGACGGAACTGACAGTGGACCTTTGGAGCCAAGTGGGCGTTCTGAATCAGTGGCTCAGCGACTGTGTGGGCTGCAGTTTCCTCGACTTACGCCACAGGGTGTTGGGTTTCCGGGCTTCGCTTAATACATCGTGCGTCCACTATATAGGTAGCGGGGGCTGTGTGGAGGGGAATTGGCGGTTTCTTAGGTCAGAGGGTCTCGGGAAACTACAGAAAGTGTGTCAGTCTAAAAGGTTGCAGGACAGACACGGGAAGATAGATCTGGAAACAATCGGCATTGTAGCCGTTGATTGTCGTATCTGTGTCGGAAAAGAATCGAAGCTCTGTGCGCTAAAAGAAAGCTCAAATCGCTGTATGTACGGAATTCCGGCTAAAACCGAAAATCATCCGAAATTTTTACAAATATCCAAGCAGTGCTCAGAAAGGATGGATTAAATACAGCGTATGGTGGAGTCTTTATTGCTGCCATAAGTAGTTTACCTTGCAGTGAAACTGTGAGTTATCATGGATAGAGGTTGTACTTGACAACCGGAACAACTTAATAATTGGTTCTCTTCACCAACCTGCCACCTCAGGTGAACAGTTCAAAGAAAACTTGAGTCTCATTTCAAATTGGTACCCCACTAATACAATTACAGTTTCTGGTGCTTCAATCTGCCCTCTATATGTTCCATAAAATTTTGGGCCTGCAGCCCATAAATTCAGCTTATTCTTCTAATATTTCGGCTGAATAACGTCCAACCATCTTCAGAAGAGCCGAGATGACTAATGCTCCAGCACTTGCTCCGTCCTTTTACATTCTAGGACCGAACCTCTGCGTATGTCTCCAAAGATACACAAGGCGCCCGAGACGTTGATATGCGGCAGACAGGTGTAACATATGCATGGAAATTAACTTTATGACTGCGCAGTCGTTCCACTCTGCGATATCGATGTGTCACGGAGAGCTGCAGCGTCGCGACGTCTTTGTGATTTAATTACAGAATTTGTGTGGATTCCATGATTTTTCCAAGCTAAAGTCGCCATCTCTATTAACTAAAATCGTCGCCAACCGAATTTCAATTTGTTCTTTCACTACTGAGTCCCCGACAGATGAAGTCGAGGATAAAATTTCGACATTATCGTACACCATAGAGTTCCCAGTGCCAATACAGCGCTCCACCATCGCAGATTCATTAGGTTGTAAGACACGGGTGTAACTCCGGTGCTCTATGCATCTTTCCTGGACTGTACGTGTCGTCCGTTCGATGTATGAATGGCCGCACTCACAGGCGATCTTATAAACTCCATGCTCCCGAAGCACCACATCATCTTTAACGGAACCCAGGTGTGCTGCAGTCTTTGGTCGAGGGCGGAAAATCATTTTCACTTTGTGTTTACTGAGGATCGGTCCTATTTTTGACGAAAGGCTTCCCATGTATGGTAGGAAAGCCATGGATTTAAAACTTACCGTGTCTTCTTCCGCTTTTCCTGTGCGCACTGTTGATTTCATTTGTAGTGCCTTACGTATCTCCCGTGGAGAGTACCCGTTGGCTTCAAAAATTCTTCTCAGGTGTAGGAAGCACCCTCCGTAAACACAAAGACTGCTGCATCCTAGGTTCCGTTAAAGATGATTTGGCGCTCAAGTCTCGAAATCTGACAGCATATCCAAAGAGATTCTGGTCGTATGTAAAATATACCAGAGGAAAGACAGAATCAATACCCTCACCCTGAGATAACAATGGTGATGTTACGGATGACAGTGCCACTAAACCAGAGTTAGTAAATACACTTTTCCGAAATTCCTTCGTGAAAGAAGATAAAGTAAATATTTCTGAACACGATTCAAGAACAACCGCCAACATGAGTAATTTTGAAGTTGATATTCTTGGTTTTGTTAAGCAATTTGAATCACTTAATAAAAGCAACGTCAGCTGTCCGAATTGTATACCAGTCATCTTCCTTTTAGAGGACGCTGATACGACTGCTCCATACTTAGCAATTACATACAATCGCTCGCTCGTGGAAAGATCCGTATATACAGACTGGAAAGTTCCACACCAATACTGAAGAGAGAAAATAGGAGTTATCCAAGTAATTACAGACCCACATCGCCAACGTCGATCTGTACTAGGATTCTGGAACATGTACTGTGTTCGAACATTATGCATTACTTCGAGGAGAACGGTTTATTGACAAACAGCCAACCCGTACTCAGAAAATATCGTTCTTACGAAACTCTAATAGCTCTTTATTTTCATGAAACAATGAGCGCTATCGACAAGGGATGTCAAATTGTTTCCATGTTTTAAGACTTCGAGATAGGTTTTGACACTGTTCGTCGCAAGTGACTTCTAACCATATTGTGTGCATATGGAGTATCATCTCAGTTGAGCTACTAGATTCGTGATTTCGTTTCAGAAAAGTCACAGTCCGTAGCAACTGACGGAAAATCATTGAGAAAATCAGAACTAATATCTGACGTTACCAAAGAAAGTGTTACAGGCCCACTACTGTTCCTGATATACATAAACGATATAGGAGATAAAGTGAGCAGCTCTCTCAGACTGTTTGCAGACGATGCTGTCATTGACCGTCTTATAAAACTATTTGATGATTAAAACAAATTGCAAAGTGATTTAGGTAAGATAAATGTATGGTGCCAAAAGTGAAAAGTGACTCTAAATAACCAAAAGTGTGAGGTCATCCACAGAGTACCAAAAGGAATCCGCTGAATTTCGATTGCAAGATAAAACGCACGAATCAAAGGGCTGTAAATTCGACTTAATACGTAGGGATTATAACTACCAGTAACTTAAACTGGACCGATCACAAAGATAACGTTTTGGATAAAGCAAACCGAAGACTGAGTTTTATTGGCGGAACACAGAAAGTGTAAACGTCTACTAACGAGACTGCTTACTGTACGCTTGTCCGTCCTCTTCTGGAGTATTGCTGTGCGGTGTGGGACTCGCATCAGGTAGAACTGATAGAGGACATCGAAAAAGTTCAAAGAAGGCCATCTCGTTTTGCATTACAGTGAAATATGGGGAGAGTGTCACAGATATTAGGGTGGCGATTGTTAAAGCAAAGGTGATTTTCGTTGCGGCAGGATCTTGTCATGAAATTTTTTACTAACGCACACCTACATAGGGAGGAATGGTCAACATAGTAAAATAAGAGCTCGCACGGGAAGATTTAAGTGTTCACTTTTCCCACGTGCAGTTCGAGAGTGGAACGGTAAGGAAATAGCTTGTAGGTCTTCCCACGAGCCCTCTGCCAGGTACACTGGACTCGCATTCGGGAGGACGACGGTTCAATCCCGTCTCCGGCCATCCTGATTTAGGTTTTCCGTGATTTCCCTAAATCGTTTCAGGCAAATGCCGGGATGGTTCCTTTGAAAGGGCACGGCCGATTTCCTTCCCGATCCTTCCCTAACCCGAGCTTGCGCTCCGTCTCTAATGACCTCGTTGTCGACGGGACGTTAACACTACCCACCACCACCACCTCTGCCAGGTACTTAATTGTGGATTGCAGAGTAATCAAGTAGATGTCGGGGTAGATGAACGTTTTAATGGTTTCTCACATCCCTTAACATTCCGTTTACGTCAGGTACACGCTAATGTTATTTAACGTTAACATTACATCATATTATTATCTTTTTTGCAGTAGGCTGAATGTGCAGTTAATATTCGAAATTGCACTTTCAGATGCCACTACGTGTATGAGCGTCAAAGAAAGAGGACTGGAGCTATTCTGAAATATTAGTAATACATGTAATGTGCTAAGGTGTATTTTAACCATTTTAAGGCAAATAATGTTTTTACATTTTTCACACAAACTAAAGATTAAGATGATAACAAAGCATAATAACCCATCCACCACAGTCTTTTAGCATTGGTACTGGTCATTGAGAAACATTAAATGTGTATAACTTTAAAAGAAAAACTATTGATAGACTATGTGAGCAATAAAGCAATGATTCACAATCTTTTGTTAAAATTCCCTCAAGCATGAGTAGTTAAAACGCAAAGGTTGAGACAACACCACATACTTCCGTCGATAATCTTTAGTTGGTAGTGATCGGATCACCAATGGTGAACAGGTTGAAGGCTTTGAAGAGAAAGGCGCAATTGGATGTCACCCACTTTACTTCTATTAGAAAACAGGAACATATGACTAGAGAGTTTCATAAAGCACATAATCTTCAGATTCAATACGATATCAAAAATTTGTTTGGCACATTGCGACGTTACTAGCACAAATCGCTAAGAAATATACTTTCGTCTTCTTCCACTATTTGATGGTTAGTCAATTGAGAGTACTGGACATGTGGGCTGTAGAGGAAGACTTTACGTGTTTCTCCGTGGCATGATACACTCCTGAAGTGGTGTCAGAGACGTTCCGTAGACAGAATGTAGTCAGAGAATCTCATTAGCGGAGGTGTACGTTCCCAGAGAAACAGGCAATTTTTGTGGAAGTAATGCTACGGCCTGCTTCTGGCTTTTTTGAGCTGAGCTAGGATCTGATCTAACAGACGGCTACGGAAACCGTAGTACCACTGACGTACCCAGAGAACGACTGAGTTTGTCATATTTGCTTTTTCTCCACGAACACCAAAGGTAGAGTCGCCATGGTGCTACACGACAGTGCGAGAAAAACAGCTGCTCCAGTTACAAAATTTCGGGCAGCCACTCAAACTGGGTTGCCTCATTACCACGTTGGCATGAAGAAGCTGACCATTCGAGCCCAGTACCAACCTCATGTTTCTTAGCATTTACTTTGTACGCGTAGAACCCCACCAACACTTAAATTCTGAATAAAAATCATCAGGAATCGCAAACGAAGACTTCCGGCATAAGAAGTCACCATCATTTCAGCCAACGGCCTTGTCAAAGAGGTCGAAGGAGCGGACAGAGGTTAAGGGCACTCTCTTGTCCTATGGATGGGAAACTGCTCCGAAATGCGGAAGAATGAGCAATCATGAATCCTATGAGGATGCAGAAAGTAATGGAAACCACTGAATTAAAGACACATCATATGCATCCACAGAACATGTGGCCTGTAATTGAATAAGTGTCATGATGATCTCTCAATTGGCAAAATGTTCCGAACTAGTCCACCTTTCCGATCTCCGGGTTGGGAACTGACAAGGGGTAAGTGGCCATGAGAAAAAGATTGAATAACCAACGATAGGGTAACATTTTACGTGTCAGGACGTGGATTATCGGAAGTTTGAACGTGCCACGGAAGCTATAAAATCCAAGAATGGAAATGCTAATGTCCAACCTAGGTACAGTGGGTGTCAGTGAAGTAAAATGAAGAGAAGACATGGATTTCTTGTCAGATGACTATTGGATAATACCAACAGCAGCAGGAAATGGTGTAACGGGTATAGGCTTCGTTATTGTCATGTTGATTAATCGGATTTCTGCCGGTTATTCGCGTCTTTCCTGCACGATATTTCAACTGCGTGACTCGTGGTCTTCTTCAGGTGCTGTCCGATACTGATTCCAGCGTGAATGGGTCCGGTATTTATGCCTACGATGTGCTACGCGTTCCCTCTGCGGTCCGCGCCGCGTCTGGCGCCCTGTCCGCAGTGTCCGCCGACCAATAGCAGCGGCTGTAGCGTTTTCTTCCAGCCGCGGCTGCTCCGAACGCTGTGCGCGTACTTTGTGGTTATCATCCGTTGTCATTGTAGCTGAATTAAATTCTGAATAGCGTCCAAGGTGTGTTAGACGTTTTATCTTCCGATTGCCGTCATTTGAGTCCTTCTGTGAATTAGGACGTTGCGTTACCGTAGTGTGCCGTGTTAGGCGTTCCGTCCGAAGTTCTTGCCCACCAGGAGCGGCTGCAGCGTTATTTTCAGACCGATTCTGTTCAAACTGTCATTCGATGCTAGGAAGAACGTCTTCAGGTATTGTGTCTGTTGTCTGAGGTACCATCTCACGTACGTCCATTGTTACATGAACTGGGCTGTTATCTCTAATTCCATCTTAATACAAAGATAGAGATAATATATCATCCACACAATTCCGATGACTGAAAGAGCTGACAAGTGCGAGAATTATCACACAATCAGATTAAGAGTTAATGGATCCAAGTTGCTGACAAGAATAATATGCAGAAGAATGGAAATTGAAAGTGAGGATTTGTTAAATGACAATCATTCTGGCTTTAGGAAAGGTAAAATCATCAGAGAGGCATTTGAGGGTTACAGTTGATAATGGGAGCAAGACTGAAGTAAGATGAAGACACTTTCATAGGATATGCCGACCTGGAAAAAACGTTCGACAATATCAAATGGTGCAGGGTGTTCGAAATTCTGAGAAAAATAGGGAGAAGCCATAGGAAAAGACAGGTAATCTGCAATATGTACAAGAACTAAGAGGGAAAAATAAGAGTGAAGGAGATAGAACAGAGTGCTCGGATTAAAAATGGTGTGAGACAGGGATGCAGTCTTTCGCTCCTACTGTCCAATCTATACATCGATAAAGCAATGGCGGAAATAAAAGAAATATTCAAGAGTGGAATTAAATTCAAGGTACAGGATATCAATGATTAGATTCGGTGATGACGTTGCTATCCTCAATGAAAGAGAGGAAGAACTACAGGATGTATTGAATAGAATGAACAATGTAATGAGCACAGAATACGGATTGACATCAAATGGAGAAAGGCAAAGCAATAAGAAGTAGCAGAAGTGAGAACAACCATAAATTTTAACATCAGGGTTAGTAGTCACGAAGTAAATGAGGTTAAGGAATTCTGTTACCTAGGCAGCAAAATAACTTATGATGAACGGAGGAAGGAGAATATAAAAAGGAGACTAGCATTGGCAAAAAGTGCATTCCTGGCCAAGAGAATTCTATTAGTGTCAAACATAGGTCTCACATTAAGGAGGAATTTTTTGAGAATGAACGTTTGGAGCACTGCATTGGATGACAGTGAAAAATGGGCTGAGGGATAATCGGAAAAGAAGGGAATCGAAGCAACTGAAGATTAAGTGGACTGTCAAGATAAGGATAGAGGAGGTTCTCTAGAGAATAAGCGAAGAAAGGAATATATGGAAAACATTGACAAGAAGAAGGTACCGGGTAGCAGGATATCTTTTAAGGCATCAGGTAGTACCTTCAATGGTATTAGTATGAGCTGTAGAGGGTAACAACTGTAGGGGAAAACAGATATTGGAATACATGAAGCATATAATTGTGGACATAGGCTACAAGTGCTACTCTGACATAAAGAGGTTGGTACTGGGTAGATATTCATTGCCCGAAGCTTAGAGTGGTAAGTTTCAGCTACATTTTGATGTTTCATGAAACAAGTGATAATCTCGTCTGTCATGTTTGCAATGAGAGTGGTTCATCCCCTTCATATGGTATTCTGCGGAAGATGGGGCAGCAGAGGGTCCCGAGCTGAGATTCTGACTGTTCAGCTTTGGGCCACGATGCTGGACGTTTCCTCTGTCAGTTACCATCTGGTGTTAACCGGCGCACACCAGCTGTCGCTGATGGAATGTAAACATTGCAAGTGTGGTAACACGATCCGTATTCCGGGAGGACCGATAATTGCTTATTTTGGCACACAAATTGTGTTGCTCAATTTGGTTGTAATTTGTGTCTTCTTGTAGCGCTTTTTCCATAGTCCTGTTCACGCACTTGTTCCTCCCAAAGTGTTAGTGTCATTTTGTAATTTCAATTGAGTTTCACAGAACTATTTTCCATGGCAATTTTAATGTGATTTTCTTCTACTATTAGAGGAAATAAATATCTGTTAATGTCATTCTTGAGTAGGAGTTCAATATCCTTTAAATAGTTCTACAGTTTTTCCATGGTAAGGTGACCCATTAAGAATAAGTGGAACCCTGTACACAGATAATTTTGTTCCTCTCACTGTGATGGCATTATCATTGTTTGCCGTGAGAAAATGTAGCGGTCATTGTTTTATTATCCAGTCAAGGCAACGAACATATCACTCGCTCGTCTTGTTTGATAAAAATATTTTTATTGTATAGGAAGATCTTTGTCTAATTCCCCTGGGATTATAAGTTTTCTGTGTATTATTTCATGAGTATTCCTCTAAGACTCTTGTAGTCTTCAGATGCAGCAAACAGTAACATTGCATACCATCAAACATACTAAAATGGACATGATACCATTAAACATTAATAAAATTTCAACGTAATGTGAGAAATGAAGGATTAATCCGTTGAATAAAACCAACTGGTCTGCAGAAAACGTTTATCGTTAAAAAAATGCGTATGCAGGGCACATTTATGGCAAATTAGACTGATAACTGTAACGTAACGACTAAATGTATAAAAAATACACTTCAGGTCATAAGTGCAACAGTTACAGTGGCGTTTTTGAAATTCGTATTAGATAGAATCACATACCTGCTACTGATTTACGGGGTATAGTTGTAGATGTCAACATATACGCAGAAACACGTTAGTAAACTAACTATAGTACCGATTAAGTATTATGGACCATGTTTTACGTCAGTAAACTGAAGTATTGGAATCAACACAAACTGCAAAGGGTTTTGTGGGAAAACGTGGAGCAGTACAGGCCCACGTACGAAAACGGTAAATTAATTCTCATTATAAGAATCGTACTGTACGAGGAAATGCTCGTTAGTCTGCATGGAAGCGGACTTTGGCAGGTAGGTGGTACTCGGTATGAAATGTAGCCGCAGCTTTTCCCGAAACAGCATATGACTTTGAGCTCATACAAGCGAATAAATGTTTAAGTGGCCTATACTTTTGTTTCTTCTACATGTTGATTTGAAACATAACTTTCTATGAAGTTTTCGAACAAAATATTTATTGTATTACGCCGACCCACTTCTGAGTAAGAAGCGATGTTAGACGCTGCAATGTGTTTTATCTGGACGGAGTGAGGTTGTAAATTGTTCCAGCTATAACTGTAACACAGTATTTCGTATTACTGCGATCTTTATCAAACAGAAAACTATGTACAAGTTGCATTAAATGTATTATTTTCACCGTTATTTAATCAACAGGACAAGAGGTTATGAAAGGAAATGTTAAAAATGTCGGTGAGTACACAGTTGAATGCAGAAACCAGTCAGCTTCATTTCAGTAAAGGAACGATGATAAGTCGTACCTGCATTCCAAGTGTGATACTTTAGTTCCGTTAATAACTATACACTTTAGTGCCTAGATGAGCTTTGGGTGAAGGATACTCCACAGTTTGTACCCAGAAGGCCAAAACAGACAGAAATCCTTTTGGCCTGGAACCATAGAATTTACCTACCAACGGACAACTGTAGGAATGCATATTCTATTAAGGTTCTGTAACTTACGGTTCTCAATCACAAGTCCAGTTAGGTCCATATTTATTTGCTAAAAAGTTAATACCAAATAAAAAGTATCACAGAAAATAAACCGTGTTTGAAAGTCCTTGCGACAAAGGTGTTGGCTGCTGTATCATGTAATGAGGAACAGGTCGTATTGTTAATTGGCACTTCCCAGCAACGCCAAGCTTTTCTTAAAGCTGGTTATGCCCATCAGACTTGACAGAGCGTAGGCATTCGATGGCACTCATTCGCAATGTGTGCTGTCTGTCGTCCAGTTGTCTTCTCCGAGTTACAGGCAGTGGGCCCAGCAAAACTAAAGTTCCTGCTTCACTTTTAAAATATCGTTCCCCGCTTAGAGACACTCATTCTTATAGCTTCCTTGTTGAAAATAACTCTATCAATTTACTTGGATAGGTATTATCTTCCATACCTCTTTAACAACACTAGGTTACCTTTCTCTGTTCTAAACTGAATCTACTGACGCCAGTCTCGTTAATTCCAGTTTTGGTCGTTTTCGTTCGATTCGCCGTTTTTGCAGGCGAGCTTAGTATTCCGCTATATTTATCATTTATTATTATTATTTACTTAGCCTTTTCGATATTTGTGGGGACAATTGGTATGTTTTTAAGGAAAAATATCTACTTTAGAAGTTAGTCATACTGGCACCTTCTTTTACTTCGAGTTACGATTAAAATATGTAAGGCATTTCTTTTTTCTAAAATAGAATTACCGAATGCAATAGATGGATAAAAAAATCATAATTTTTCTGTCGACATACAGATTCAGAGAAAAGATTTATAGCGTTACGAATACTTAAATGTTCATCTCTGCAATAACATCTTCTTTGGGTTCCTAATCGAGTCAAAATGGCGTATTTCTGAGAGTAATTGGCTGTTGTTCGACTGTTCCGGAACTTGGCAGCTGCGAAGTATTAAAAGCTACAATTATACATCACTTTTACGAATGAATTTAAAAGACTTTGAACATTGTGCTCAATGACTATAATAAATTGATACGCTGACGTGTGTTACGAGGTTTCTTGTAGAAATAAAATCAAAAGTGGGCTAACGGAAAGGTTCTTCAGTGATACAGCGTTCCTTACAACCTAGACTCTACTATTAGAGAATTTTTTGAAAGAAGATTGCAATTCATAGACTGTGATGCCTCAAATCGAGATAAATACCATCTGCCTAAATATCACCACTGCAATTTAACCGTGACTACAGCTACACAAAAGTGATTTTACACTTAGATTACAATTTACGAAATTATTGTTATTTTCAGTTCGTCATGGCATATTACTGTGGTAGGCGGTTAAGCCTGTTCAGTAGATCTTGCTGGTTCGGTGAGGACTTGTCACCCCAAGACTGGTGAATACTAAAGGACGCCTACCGCCACCAGGCAGCGTTAGAGAACATTTTGTCTCCATCAGAAGTTATTCTCCATGAAGTTTGTCGCAAAGACTTCGAAACAACCTGTGTATTGGAAAGACACAGTTATGAAGAAACTGTAACATTTAAATTTTCTATCCATACAACAGTTTCTGCTGGTAACTTTCTAAAATTATTTTATCTTTTCCCATAAAGCATTAGGCTCTAATCTCATGTTAAGCTACTTCATAAATATGATAATGTCCTATTTCCAGTTGGTGTAGGTTCGCTGTTTCCAGATGATTTTTCATCGTACATTGAGACATTCGTTTCTCCCAGACTGCCAACTGAGCAGTGGACTATAACAACATGATAGGAGTTTGTTTCTGTTGTGATAAGATGTAATTTTTTTTTAATTTTTTTTAAGGGGGGGGGGGGGGAGTGAGTGGGGCGGGGCGGGGGCGTTGGAAGGTGACGGGAGCAGCCAGGCGAGAATTACTAACATACATAAAAATTCTTATGAAACTTTCTCGGCCTCGTTATAACAGGTTTTTGTCATAAATTATTTGTATTATATTACGAGATGGAAATTCATGATTTTTTTTTTTTTAATATTCTTCACACTCATTCTAACAGCGCGAAGAATCGGTAACAGAATACTCATGAATTTGGACAATAGACTACAGTCCGCAAGGTTACTATTTTGACTGGTCTCTCATGCAAATTCAATTTGTTGGCAGTGATATAACATTACTGATATTTTAAACTAGACTTTTTATAACCACTGCCCTTAAGGGGCTGTTCTCTCACTACATTCCATTCAACTACTTGCTTCGAAGGTAATTCGAAACGTAGTTTGTGGTATCAACGTTACTTGTCTGGAAGATAGAAATAAAACCATTGTTTTTATGTGCAAAAGCCCTTCGGATTTATTGAGAGGTTTATTTCTCTATCTGTCTCTCTCTTGCTGAGAGTCCCTGGAACACTCATTTTACCTAACCTCACTTATGTGAAGTGCTTCTTTCACTAATCAAGGCAGCATTAAAGACTGCATAGAGTGAAGATCGATTGTTGGATTCTGAGAACATTGTGAACCGTGTGCTACAGACACAATGGTCAACAGCGGTTAAAACGAGCAGTCACTGGTGTACTGCCCGTTAATATTGTGCCTGTCAGACATTATGAACCGGTAGTACACTCCTGCACAGTTCTATCAAAAAATACCGGGCCATAACTGAAGAATCGTAAAAATATTTTAGTTTGAACTATACTTAAATCCAAAGTCAATTGTGTGAAACACAGATAAGATATAATAATAATTCATCTTGTGTAACCGAAAAAACTGAGCTTTTTAAAGTGATCCTTGCAGTCCCAACAAAAAGTAGAAAAGGTGTGGTGTAAAGTACTTCAAAAAAATGGTTCAAATGGCTCTGAGCACTATGGGACATCTATGGTCATCAGTCCCCTATAACTTAGAACTACTTAAACCTAACTAACCTAAGGACATCACACAACACCCAGTCATCACGAGGCAGAGAAAATCCCTGACCCCGCCGGGAATCGAACTCGGGAACCCGGGCGTGGGAAGCGAGAACGCTACCGCCCGACCACGAGCTGCGGACAAAGTACTTCACAGTCATAAGTTTTTATATAGATTTTAATTATTGACTACTAACCCGAGCCGGCCGCTTTGGCCGAGCAGTTCTAGGCGCTTCAGTTCGGAACCGCGCGACCGCTACGGTCGCAGGTTCGAATCCTGCCCCGGACATGGATGTGTGTGATGTCCTTAGGTTTGTTAGGTTTAAGTAGTTGTAGGTTCTAGTGGACTGATGACCTCAGATGTTAAGTCCCATAGTGCTCAGAGCCATATGAACCATTTTTACTAACCAGTGTCTACATAGTAATTTCAGTTATTCGATTTCTAGACCCTTAAACTTGTAAAAATGTGTTGCTGAGATCACGTACTACGTTTTACTTAGCGTCTTTTGACATTACGCCGATTAATATTCCGGTGGTTTATGCTGAGTGCAGGACCGTCACAAGGAAGAGTTATTTACGACAACCTAATTTTGAGAGTCGAAATGAGACTCGAACCCAGACGTTTCTCTTCATTGGGAATTCTCTAGTAGGAGCCACTTGAGCACACTTCCACCACCGACTGAAATCTGCAACGTTTCTCAAACTTCTTCCTATCCTTTGCAACCGTCTGTTCATATGCCTATTCCACATTACTGTGTGACTACCACCCGTGATGCCAATGCATGCAGAGAGCGTTTAGGAAGATATTACTGAGATTAATATATTCTGACGCTGAGGTCTCTTTGAGTACTGAAATAAGCTCTACGCTTTGCACATTCGAGGAATCTATTGTTACAAATACTCACGGAGCTTCCGTAGGCAGAAAAATGAAAAATTGGGAAATTTGTGGTAAGTCCCTATGGGACCGAACAGATGAGGTCATCGGTCCTTAGGCCTACATATTACTTAACCTGACTTAAACTAACTTACATTAACGACAACACACACACACCCACGCCCGAGGGAGGACTCGAGCCTCCGAAGGGAGAAGCCGCGCGAACCGCGGCAAGGCGCCCGAGACGGCTCGGCTACCCCGCGCGACACAGAAAGCTGAGCAAGTATAAAGATTAGAATTGATCTGCGAAGAAGATAGGCTGGCTGAGCTGTCAGAGCAGAGTCTAAATAAAAGAGATGCTCTTGTCCGAGAGCAGTTCCTGGTGGCAGTTTCAGCATGATACAAACGATCAACGTAACGTAAAAACAGAGGAGAAAATGGTCCCATCACTGTCTTAGGCGTCTCCAGACACATAGTCTCACGTCAGCTGGAAGCGGAATTCATCACTGAAGACAATTCTACTCTTGTCAATGAGATTCCAGGCCGATGATGTGTCTGGAGGCGCCCCAGACAGCGGTGGTATAACCATCCGATTGTGGCCTAACATATGCCCCGACGACCAGTGATAGTGGTCAGTGTTGCCATTTCATTTCATAGCCGCAGCACCCTTAGAGCACAGCGGTATGTGAGCCGGCAGCCGTTGCCGAGCGGTTCTAGGAGTTTCCGTCCGGAACCACGCTGCTGGTACGGTCGCAGGTTCGAATCTTACCTCGGGCATGGATGTGTGTGATGTCCTTAGGTTAGTTAGGTATAAGTAGCTCTAAGTCCAGGGGACTGATGACCTCCGATGTTGAGTCGCATAGTCCTCAGAGCCATTTGAACCATTTGGTATATCGACTACACTCTACGCTCCGTTGCCCTTCATTACAACCCACCCTGGGTTGCTGTTTCATCAAGATAATGCCCGCCCGCTGCTTGTGTTCGTGTTTGACGAACCCTACATTTGCCAGTAATGTCGCTAAAACTCTCCCCAATTGAGAACACTTGAAGCATTACGTGCAGGGCCCTTCAACCCGCTCAGCATTTTGATGATCTAATCTACTACATCTCTCAGTAAGACCTCCAGCAACTCTGTCAGTCGGTACCGAGCCGAACAGTTATTTGAGAGAGAGAGAGAGAGAGAGAGAGGCGCTTTATTGTGGACACAACTTTAACGCCAGCTAATTATCTGTTGTACCTATCAATGTAGCCAGCTAAGTCACTAATTTGTTACCTGAGCAGCAAGGTTCACAATGTACTTCCTTGGGACACTACTAGAGTTACTCCTGTCGATGACTCGCCATCCATGCTGCGTCCTCCCTACGAAAAAATGTGTACAGTTACACTGTATATACATCCAGTAATAGGAAAACAGATCGAGCGAGGTGGCGCAGTGATTAGCACACTCGACTCGCTTTCTGCAGGACGACAGTTCAATCCCGTGTCCGGCCATCCTGATATAGGTTTTCCGTGATTTCTCTAAAATCTCTTCAGGCAAATGCCGGGATGGTTCCTTTGGAAAAGGGCACGGCCGACTTCTTAACCCATCCTTCCCTAATCCGATGAGACCGATGACCTCGCAGTTTGGTCCCCTGCCCCAAAACTACACAAACCAACCAAATAGGAAAACAGCAAAAATTTTGTGTCTCGCCTATAATTCTTTTTCAAAATAAGCTCGGTAGCTATTTCGCAGTGATAAATAAGATACAGCTAAGATGTGGCGATATTTATCAGTACTGTTAAAGAACAATACCCCGTTCGCTGAAAGAAGCCTTGTCTTGTAATCTGGTTTATTCGACTTCAGATATTAAATGTGCCACAGAGGCGACGCCAAATGGAAGAAGAGGAACAGAAGGGCGGCGTACACGCTGTGGTGTGGTGTGGTGTGGTGTGAGGCTGCGCTTTTAACGAGGAGCTTAGCGGGGGCGGCCGGCCTCCGTCTGCGGCGGCTGCGACTCGGGCGGGTGTTCGACCTCCGGTATGAATATTCAGGGAGTTTAGAAGGCTGGTTATAACACCCTCCTCACTAAGGAGCCTCAAGGAAATTTACCCGTAGTCGCTGGGTGCCATGCATTTTTCATGACGTCAGTAGACTCCGCCGGCTGCCTTCCGTTGCACACTAGCCGAGGCGACAGCGCATGCGCAATGCCTTCGGGCCTGTTTCTTAGTTTGTACGTTATCTCTGGCTTAACAGGCACTTACTGGTTGTCGCGTATTCTCACTTCATGCATAAAATAGTTTGTAAGGAAAGAGAAAGTTTCCACTGCAGCAACGATTCTTTTATTGGTGAATGCTAGACGATTGTGAGTGGAGCTCTTCCTGCCTGCTACATTAACTTCAACTTGGTAGTTATTACCAATTACATCAGGTAAAACGCAGATACACATACACCTATACACACATCCATAGCCTCACATACACACACTCTAACACTCCTCAAGTCGTTCGCCTTATCTGTATATTTTCATTAATGTATCTACTGTGTAGTTTTGAAATATGCAAACGAAGTAGATCTAACAGTTTATTAATTACCCAATCGAATTTCTCAAAACACTGTCTCTTAACAGGTGGCCATGTCACTCATACCTTACCCCCCCCCCCCCCCCCCCCCCGTAGCAAATATTTAGAACGTAAATTACAGAAAGCACTAATTGTTCCTCAATAAGAGTATTCTGCACGTATAAACATATCCAGTGTATTGCTGCAATTAATGTATGGTTAATCATATATTCAGTCTCGTGCCTTGATGACGCAGATTAAATATTTCCTCCGATCGACATTTAGTAAACACATAACACATGAACAATTAACTGATGGAGGATGAGCTGTGCATCTGCTAAAAGGATAAATTCTAGTCTTGAGAAACCAAATTATAGTGTAAAACAGTTATTGTGATCATGTAAAGTAAATAAGATACAAGACGACCAGCAGACACATAAGAACGTAAAGTGTTTGCAATAAACTAACATTGGCTATCCTCCACCTAATTCTGTCCAGTTGCGAATAGTGCGATCTGAGATTCGTAGACAGGATTCTTACATAAATGTCAGAAATGTATCTAGACGTATCAGGGGTCCCCCATCACTCCAACCGCACACGCCCCACATCATTACAGAGACTCCAGCAGCTTGAACAGTCCCCTGGTGACATGTAATGCTGTGGATTCATGAGGCTGTCTCCATACCTGCACACGTTCGTCCGCTCGATACAATTTGAAACGAGCATCGTCCGACCAGGCAACAAGTTTAGAGTCATCAACAGTCCAGTGTCGGTGTTGACGGGCCCAGGTGATGCGTAAAGTTTTGTGCCGTGCAGTCATCAAGGGTACACGAGTGGTCCTTCTGCTCTGAAAGGCCATAGCGATGGCCGGCCAGTGTGGTCGAGCGGTTTTAGGCGATTCAGTCTGGAACCGCACGACCGCTACGGTCGCAGGTTCGAATCTTGCCTAGGGCACGGATGTGTGTGATGTTCTTAGGTTAGTTAGGTTTAAGTAGTTCTAAGTTCTAGGGGACTGATGACCTCAGATGTTAAGTCCCATAGTGCTCAGAACCATGTGAACCATTTTGAACCCATACCGATGATATTTCGTTGAATGGTTCACACGCTAACGCTTGTTGACGGCTCAGCATTGAAATCTGCAGCAATTTCCGGAAGGTAGCAATTCTGTCACGTTGAATGTTTCTCTACAGTCGTCGTTGGTCCCGTTCTTACAGGATCTTTTTCCGGCAGCTGCCATGTCGGTGATGTTTTACCGGTTTCCTGATATCCACGGTACATTCGTGAAATGGTAGTACGGGAAAGACTCCACTTCATCGTTACCTAGGAGATGCTGTGCCCCATCCCTCGTACGCCGCGTGTAGCACCACGTTCCAACTCACTTGGATCTTGATAACGTGCCATTGTAGCAGCATTAACCGACCTAACCAACTGCGTCAGACCCTTATTGTCTATAGGCGCTGCCGACTGCAGCGCGGTATTCTGTCTGTTTATATATTTCTGTTTTTGAATATGCATGCCTATACCAGTTTCTTTGGCGCTTCAGTGTATCATTAGATGGTACATTTCTCTCTTTTTGCTTTTAGCATTGATATGAAAGGTAGTAATGCTTGGTACTATACTCTGCTACAAAAATAAAGTGTTATATACAATAATGCCCACCATATCGTCGCCTCCTGGCTTTGTATGTAATGTTTGGACGCTATGCTATTTTGCAAAACAAAAAAGAAAAAAAAATGGCTCTGAGTACTGTGGGCCTTAACATCTGAGGCCATCAGTCACCTAGAACTTATAGCTACTTAAACCTAACCAACCTAAGGACATCACACACATCCATGCCTGAGGGAGGATTCGAACCTGCGACCGTAACGGTCACGCGGTTCCAGACTGAAGGGCTTAGAATAGCTCGGCCACAACGGCCGGCTGCAAAACAAAAATTGTTATAATTTCACGTAACGTAAAATTGATATTTTTATTTGGTTGCCGCGTTACCTTGTAAAACAAAGTTGTCAGAATTTTCTATGAAGTAAATTTCATATTTCTTTACTTTCAAAAAGTTTTCAATAAAAAGACAATGCTTGCGGGAGCATCATAGAATACTAATAGGCAGCCACGTGTGTATGAGAGCGACGCCTACAGAGGTTTGTCGCTCACTGTATTCTTTGCTATGCCTTCTGGCGACATATTTTATGAATAATTACGGTTAGTAGGAAGGTACGTCTATAAGCTTATGGTTACCTATTACGTGGACAGAAGACTTTGTACACAGTATTGTATGACACGTACTTCGTAATTTTTTTGTGTGTGGTTTGAAAATGCGTGTGTCAGCCCGAAAGCGGTAACCATTACAACTGAGTTTTAAATGAATGCAACTGGGGCGAAAGAAATTAAAAAAAAAAAAAATCCAGTTTCCTCAAACTCTATACACGCTTCCAAGAACCAAATGCAAAGTTAGGACCCGTGTGTCAGGGGCAATAGAAAAACGGCAGCCCTCCAAATGTCTTCGTGAATGGTAAGTGTGAGTTGGAAGACGACGAAAGAACGTCCGAAGACATTTGTTGTTTGTGTTTTGAATCCACAATTGCCTACAATGTCACTAGCACTTCGTGACTTCTGGTCTGGACGCAAGGATGAACAAGTACAACTAGAAGCCTCTGGGGGAAAAGTTGTAGTTTTAAAAACTATTCCACTTACAATTATCATCTTTGCCGAACCTCTATAAGCGTATTTGTTCAGGAAACGTAAAATATGTGCCAAGAGAATAACAGACTTCCTTAAACTACGGATTAGGAACATGCAGTCAAAAGTACATGACACATTCTTTATCACGAAATGCATTCTGTCATTTGCAATCAGTTATCTGTGGAAGTATACGGACCAAAGCTTCGTAACGCGTGGCAGAGCACTGGCTACGATGCTGGTGATCCTGTGGACAACTTCAAAGTGTCCCTGACGTGGCGTTCAGCACTTACGTAAAAGATTGTGCAATAATGACATGTGATCAACTTGCATTCGTTCACTGTGCGTTTTGTAGTCATTCATACTGCTTTGAGCATTTCATTGAATGCTGTCACTTGCATTTGTAGTTAAGATATCTGCATTGCATTTGGCTTCTACAATGACATCGGCAGTGGTATGTAGAGCACGTTTGCAGAATTTTGCAGAAAAACGACAATCATCGACACATTGAAATGTACGTGAAGGTCCTGTGACCAACATTTCATACCGATATGTTCGTTCCAACACAAATACTTTCCGTGTTTATTCCATGAACCGGTCCGTTGCCAGATGTGTTTTCAATTTCACCCGCCGCTGTAAAACGAAACTTTAAAATTTGAGGATCTTTTCTTATGTTTCATTACGTAAACATATAATTGAGTCTTTGGCTAAAATTTATCTGCTTTTATTGTAATGGTGCAGTATGACTACTGTATCTTGTTGATTACTTGTTTCGATCTATTACATTTGATATTTCGTAATGAAGTCAGACCAGTATATTGTTTGTGCCATTTTGTGAAAAATTGTGTTTGGTGAAACAGGCTCTGACTGAAACCAAATAAAAAAAAAATAGAAGAAAGATTTACACGTACAGGTGAAGCGGGAAAACGTGACCCACGAAGTCACAACGCGGACGAATGAGTGTCTCGAGTGATCGTGGCAGACGGTCATACAAGAGGATCGTGACGAAAAGTAAGAACAACGCAGCTGCAAAACTCACCCCATTACTGAATGTTGCACTCACGAACTCTATCAGCGCCGAAACAACACGATGAGAGCTACATAAGCAGGGAATTGGAGCGCAGCGCTGAAATTCTAAAACTACTCATCAGCGAGGCCAGTGCCCGCAACACGCCAAGGTGTTGCCCAAGCCATGAAACCTAGACTATTGAGAAATGAATGAAAGTTTACATCCAAACAGCGAAACAATTCGGGGAATCGGTGACATTTTGGGCAGTCATATCGCGAAATACCATGGGCCCCACAGCTACTCCGTAAGTCTGTTTTACTCCCAAGGACTATACGACAATTTTGGCTGGCGAGGTGTATCCCGTGGTACAATATTTCCTTCACAATGGAGATGATGTGTTACAAGATGGCACGGCCCCTATTAACACTTCTCGCATCGTCCAGAATTTGTTTTGCGAGCACGAGGATGAATTGCTGCATCTCCCCTGGCCACTACAGTCACCGGAGCTCAATATCATTAAGACTTTGTGGCCTACTTTGGAGGAAAGATACTTGATTTCCCTTTGTCTCCATTATCGTTACCTGGACATGCCACGATTTTGCAGCAAGAATAGTATGACATTCCCTAGAAAACCATATGGGGCCTGTATTTGTTCATTTCGAGACGACTGGAAGCTGCTTTAAACGCCAACGGTTTTCCTACATCTTATTAGCCATGGTTATGTTTTCCCATATTTTTGTCCACCCACTGCATATACGAGGGCTATTCGGAAATTAAGGTCCAATCGGTCGCGAAATGGAAGCCACAATGAGAACCCAATAAAACTTTGCACAGATGAGTTGGCCAGTGTCTCTAGTATGCTCGTCGATCTCGTCTCGTTGCTCTTTTCTTTTCTGAGCGCATAGTGAGCACGTAAAGATGCTCAGAACAATAGTGTCTCCCGCCAAGTACGAAGACCTTTGAGAGATTTCTCCTGATTTCATGCAGCCCACACAACGTAACTGTCATGCACTTTCTCCTTCATGACAATTGCAGGGGCAATGAGGACGCTTATGCAGCGTTTTCTAAGTTAAGTGCTTGGTCACTCTACACACAGCCAGAACTTGGCTTCCTCTGCTTTTTGTCTCTGCTCCCATGAAACGCTGGCTATGAAGACAACATTTTGGCACAGAAAACATGCAGCAGATCAATTTAGACAATATGCAGAAAGCAGAGGCAGCTGCCTCCTGTGACGAAAGTATCAGAAAGCTGGTACAACGCTACGTCAAATGTCTCAGACGGAGCGGCATCTATGCAGAGAAGTAGCTGGAAGATGTAGCTAATTGTTGCAAATAAAACGTTTTTGATTTTCAGTGTGGCTTCCATTTCGCGATCGATCGGACCTTACTCTCTGGACAGCCCTCGTAAGTGGAGCGAAGGTTAGTGGGGAATCATTCTACGGCCACGAAAGGGGAAATCCCGTTGTATAAATGACTTCGATGAAAGGTGGGTTGTTATCGCTGAGATATAGGCAAATCCCTGTCAAAACACATCTTGGAAGAGATACAGTCGCAGAGCAAAAAACTTCCTATCGGCGCAGGTGTTCATCCGTCGGCACTTTCGGTCTTTTTCTATGGAATAAATCTGCAGTTAACATGCCGCCAAAGAAAACATAACAACAAGAAGGTTGTAAAGTCTCGTACAAATACACCAGCCCTTACTGTTCTGCGAGAAACGAAAAACCTAGCGATGGACAAGGCAGAAACAAGACAGCGTAGCAAGAACCACGAGAAACGTATACACGATGGAAAACGTTTTGTTCTCGGAAATATTTTCCACGGATGCAGTCTACTGGCTAGTAGCGAATTATAAGTAGCACATTATCAATAAACGAGACCAAATAAATCTAGATAACTACTAGTATTTTCTCACTATGGAGCACCACAAAACCGTTCAAGACACAAATACAAAGAAAATTTCAAGCATTCTTAATAGTAGATTTACAAGACAGATTCAATGAGATACAAACAAGATTGAAGCACAACAAAATTTACTATAGTAAGATAAAAAATTATTTTAAGGAGAAAGTAATTATTCGAGTGAAAGTAATTACTCGAGTGAGATATATCGTACTAAAGGTCTTTTTTGTCTTTTCTTTTGCTCCATGTAATGACGGAAGATGGATAACGTTGCTGAAGGTGATTTAACTATTAGGAACAAGCAACTTATTTCGATTTATTTCGTAATTATTTAGTACTGTGATGGTGGTGGTGGTGAGTGTTTAACGTCCCGTCGACAACAGTACTGTGAGATAGCATCCAATGCCCTATTTCAATAAAGCAAAGACTGTTTTTTTTCACTGCCCTATTTTTTATTAACAATTCTAAAGTTTCTTAATTTCAACAATTTGAGTAAGCGCTTCAGCTGACAAAACATATCACAATAAAACCAGTTCGAGAAGACAGGTAATGGAGAATCTTTAAGGTATGGATGGAGGCCTACAATGGTTAAAGCGACTACTTGCGATAAGCAGGAAATTGGGTTTCGAGTAGAGATCAGGCGATAATTTTATTTAGTCACCAAATTTGGATTGCATTTACGTTCAGCACTTCCGAGTGTACTTCACTGACAATGCGTCATTTCATTTCATTCAGTTCAGACCCATCGAGTCAATCCATTTCATGACAGTGAATTTAATTTAACTTACACGGTAAAAACGCAGAGCACATATTACGCCTATTGTTTCATTTATACAGCTGTCACTACCGGCCATTGACATTCATTCTATACAGAGAAAAAACCTTTGCAGTAATTTTAAATAATTGTTACATCAGCATCGGAAATTCCAGTCACGTTACATTTTCGTTCTGACAGGTCACCATCCCCCATGTTTATGCAGAGTAAAGACCGTTTATTGTACCTATGCGATCTGCAAGGTCTCAGGTATGTGCTCATCGATTTCGTGTTTATCTTCAGTCATGCTTCCTCTGATAGATGTTAGCGGGTGCGTGGAGGGTTGCTCACACAGCGAGGTGGTGGCAAAAATTTACAGTTGAATTAAAGTTTAGGGAAGAAGGCGCCAGGGAAGTAAATTTCCGGCTTCATCATGCACTTACAGATGGTCTGGGTCGGTGCTAGCCATAGATATGGTGCATTGTTTTTCTGATAAATTCCGACCTCTACAGGTAAGATGGAGCCTCATACTCTCACCAATGTAATTACGAGGGTAGTATTGTACTCAAATAGGCGAATAGTGCCTTCCGCAAAGATTAATGTTCATTAAAAACGTCACAAAAATATTATACACTCCGTTATGTGGCCCCTCCATTTTATGTTCTTATAGCATTCACTGCAAAGCTGTTAGCCAACTTTTCACCCAGGTCTCATCGACGTCCATTCGTCCCGTGAAACGGAAAACTTGGCTCATCGGTAATAGTTATCTGTTGTCAAGAGCTAGTAGTGTAGTTTCGGTAACTTGGAGAAAATTCTGTATTTAATGCACCGCCAAGTAGCATGAGTGTAGCTAGCATCGGTTTGATTCAGAGCACTGAATGCGACGAACTTCTCCTAACTCCCGTGTTAGTTGACATTCAATATGTAACCAGATGTCTCTAGATGGTAAGGCCTTTTACTATTGTTTGTCTCAAAAGAAAATCGTAGTCTACCGTCACCTCTGACGTAAATAGCACGTGTCACTATGTATTTTCGACAACTCTCATACATAATTATGTTGTTAAGTGTATACTTCCACTGCAGTGATACGCAACCAGTGCAGAAACGGTGATCGAAATAGTGTTAGCTGTACCTGAAATCCAATGGTTATTGCCCATTTCGGGACTGGGACAAATGTATACAAAAAAAAAAAAAACAGTATCGTAACACAGGGCAAAGGAGGGCCTTATTGACAAATTTTGAGAAACACCAACTCAGGTCGAGAGAGCTGCTTGTGGTCAGATGCATTAGTGTGCAAAACTTAAGGACGAAAGTAACTTTCGCATGATATGTCTCTGTCAAGTGCTTTTTTTTGTCATGAGTCTTCTGACTGGTTTGATGCGGCCCGCCACGAATTTCTCTCCTTTACCAACCTCTTTTTCTCAGAGTAGCACTTGCAAACTTGCAACCTACGTCCTCAATTATTTGCTAGATGTATTCCAATCTCTGTCTCTCTCTACAGTTTTTGCCCTCTGCAGCTCCCTCTAGGACCATGGAAGTCATTCCCTGATGTCTTAGCAGATGGCCTATCAACCTGTCCCTTCTCCTTGTCAGTGTTTTCCACATGTCCCTTTCCTCTCCGATAACGCGCAGAACCTCCTCATACCTTGTCAGTCCACCTAATTTTCAACATTCTTTTATAGCGCCACATCTCAAATGCTGCAATTTTCTTGTGTTTCGGTTTCCCCGCAGTCCATGTTTCACTACCAAAGAATGCTGTACTCCTGAGGTACATTCTCAGGAATTCTTCCTCAAATGAGGACCTATGTTTGATACTACTAGACTTCCCTTAGCCAGGAATACCCTTTTCGTAAGTGCTAGTCTGCTTTTGACGACTTCCTTGCTCCGTCCTTCATTGGTTATTTTGTTCTCTATGATACTTTGACCATACACACAAAGAACTGCTATTGTTTAGTATATAAGGTAAGTGAAACACTTTTATTCAAAAAGAAGAACTACAATGAAGTCACCACGATTGATAAAATGCGGAACACGGTTCTTAATAGGTTGAGCGATTACCCCAGCTTGCAATGATTGCGCTGCAAGGCGATCCCATGATGTCAACAGTGTTCGTAAATATTTCTATTGGTAGCACGTTTCATTGCTGCACCGGCGCTGCTGAAAACAACAGGATGGTCATTGCTGCATGTTGGCACGCTGCAATATGTCTCTCCAACGCATCCCGCAGGCAACGGCCTTGCCACAGTGGATACACCGGTTCCCGTGAGATCACCGAAGTTAAGCGCTGTGGGGCGTGGCCGGCACTTGGATGGGTGACCATCCGAGCCGCCATGTGCCGTTGCCATTTTTCGGTGTGCCCTCAGCCTCGTGATGCCAATTGAGGAGCTACTCGACCGAATAGTAGCGGCTCCGGTCAAAGAAAACCTTCATAACGACTGGGAGAGCGGTGTGCTGACCACACGCCCCTCCTATCAGCATCCTCAGCTGAGGATGACACGGCGGTCGGATGGTCCCGATGGGCCACTTGTGGCCTGAAGACGGAGTGCTCCATGGTACTGAAGTCGCGGGACTGGGCAGCCTAGTCCATTCGCCGACTGTCCTCTTGTTTCAAGACCTCTTCCATCTGCGCTGTTCTATTCGGTCGCGCCTTTTCATTCATCTTAGGTTGTTTGCAGATGAAGCTGTCGTTTATCGACTAATAAAGTCATCAGAAGATCAAAACAAATTGCAAAACGAGTTAGATAAGATATCTGAATAGTGCGAAAATTGGTAGTTGACCCCAAATAAAGAAAAGTGTGAGGCCATCCCCAAGAGTGCTAAAAGGAATTCATTAAACTTTGGTTACACAATAAGTCAACCAAATCTAAAAGCCGTAAATTGAAGTAAATACCTAGGTTTTACAATTACGAACAACTTAAATGGGAAGTAACACATAGAAAATGTTGTGTGGAAGGATAACTAAAGACTGCGTTTTGTTGGCAGGACCCTTGGAAAATGTAAAAGATCTACAAAGGAGACTGCCTAAACTACGCTTGTTCGTCCTCTTTTAAAATACGGCTACGCGGTGTGGGATCCTTACCATATAGAAATAACGGAATACATCGAATAAGTTCAAAGAAGGGGATCAAGTTTTGTATTATCGCGAAATATGGGAGATATTGTCACAGAAATGATACAGGATTTGGGCTGGCCATGATTAAAAGAAAGGCGTTCTTCGTTGCGACGGAGTCTTCTCACGAAACTCCAATCGCCAACTTTCTCATCACAATGCGAAAATATTTTCTTGACGACGACCTACATAGGAAGAAACGATCATCACGATAAAATAGGGGAAATCACAGCTCGTGATGTTCTTTCTTACCTCGCGCTATACGAGATTGGAATAAAAGAGAATTGTGAAGGTGCTACGATGAACCCTCAGCCAGGCACTTAGATGTGATTTGCAGAATATCCATCTAGATGTAGATGTAGATAAAAATGAAATCAGGGCCGAATGCACTCGTGAAAAGACGCACTTGGGGAAGGAGTACAGGATGACAATGACGTCTACCAATGAGTGTAATGTGCTCAAAGATATTCGAAGGTGTAGCAGTCAGTACACTATAACGATCGGGCCAGATAAACTATCGCGTTCGGCAATGTCCCCAAAAGCTTTACATGATCCCACCGCTCGACATATATTGGCATGTCCAGCGTTGTTAAATACGTATGTTTTGGTGGTCCAGGTTTGTAGGGTGGGGAGGCATAATGCTGCATGAGCGTACTGAGTTCAAGTCTGTAAACAAGGTACGCTCACCCGTCAGTGTCACTGCGATCCTGTACTCCTTCCCCCATGTGCTTCTATTCAAAGGCGCAGTCGGCTCTGACTTCATAGTTACGGATGACAATGCACGACTGTATCGAATCGTGCGGATGATGGAGCTCGTGGAACGAGAGGACTAAGCTGGCCGTTCGCCCACTTGGATACCATGTGGTACGTGTGGTTCAAATGGCTCTGAGCACTATGGGACTTAACATCTCTTGTCATCAGTCCCCTAGAACTTAGAACTACTTAAACCTAACTAACCTAAGGACATCACACACATCCATGCCCGAGGCAGGATTCGAACCTGCGACCGTAGCAGTCGCGCGGTTCCGGACTGAGGCACGAACCGCTAGACCAGCGCGGCCGCCTGGTACGTGTGGGTTGAGTTGGGGAGACATATTGCCGCAAGTCCACGTGCACCACCGACCATCCTGCAGTTGTCAACTGTACTAGTACAGGAATGTAACCCCATACCGCAAAAACTCTTTATCAACGTTGTGGCCAGCATGGGAGCACATTCCAAGAACACGCATTGCTGCCCGCGATAATCGCTCCCTAGTCAGAGCCATGCCTTGTCAGTCCAGGAGTGATCATGAATACTGGCGACTTTACTGCCGACCACTGTGGCCGAGCGGGTCTAGGCGCTTCAGTTAGGAACCGTGCTGCTGCTACAGACGCAGGTTCGAATCCTGCCTCAGGCATGGCTTTCTCTAATGTCCTTAGTTAGTTAGGTTTAAGTAGTTCTAAGTATAGGGGACTGATGACCTCAGGTGTTAAGTCCGATAGTGCTTACACCCATTTGAACCATCTCTTGACTTTACTGTTATTGTTGTCTATGAATAAAAGTGTCATTTTTATTCGTCTCATTATAAATTTATTTCACTCACCTACTGTACGACACTGTAGCAGTTCTTTGCATGTATCGTCTAAGTTTCATCGAGCTTTTTTTACTTGTTGGTGACGTATCATGCGAAAGTTGCTTTCGTCCTTATGTTTTACTCACCAGTGTAGCGCATCCTCTTCAACCCGTTCCTTACGGCTCATAAGTGCGAAATATTAGTTACGTTCTCTGGATGATGAAGAATAATAAAATGTTCCTTCAGTCCGTGTCTCGGAGTTGCCGTGCCACGCGCTAAAACGTCCTTGCGACCGAGGCAAGCATTGACACATGGCGACATGCGGCAAGCGAGAGAAAACTACGTGACTCACTGCTTATTGGATTTGGTCAGAAACGTTTACTGTCTGATCCAGATTAATTCCTTGCTGTGCTACACGACCAGTTAATTTACGCCGGCCTAACTTTGACTCACGAGACGCGCTTAAGCTTCTCAGAACTCCAAAACCAATAAACAAAAGCCCTGTAGCTATCTAACGAGTTTCAGGAAACATTCCGAAATCCGATCAAAAGATTGGAACAAGGTCACTGCCAACAGTTCAATACACCGGTTCCTAACAGTTAAATACATCGGCTCCTACTCGCTGTTACCACCTCCTTGCGATAATCAGCACGACAGCAAAAAAGTAATACTGCTCAAAGTCACATAAAACATCACCCTCAAATATCTATGGAAACAAATATAATTTACTGAATTCTATTACACGTCGACAAGTTCACCTCGTTCAGTGAAACCACCACTGTCTGTCTAGCAATTGACTCCGCGATCTGATGTATGAGCTTCACTTACCGTGCACGGAAACGCTCTCTTGAAGGCAACACGCACATAAAACTGGAAAGAGCCTAAACAGACTTCCACGCTGGCTCATGGGTACGCGATTTCGATTCTTGTTGATCTTACACTCTCGAGAAATAATTTGGTCAGTTACTCAGGATTCACAGCTACTGACCTCAGAAAATCACTTCGGAACATTACCTCCGCGGCAGAGGGGCCGACAAAATAAGAGTCGACTTTTTTTTTTCAAGGGACGTAACTCGTCATTAGCCACTTTTCTATTATTGTCGTTTCTGTAACTCTCTAGACAGGCCAACGTTGAGCAAAAAAATCCAACCAACGACTGCAATTGTTTTTGTATGGGCGTATGTCTCTTTAAATAATCTGTTGGCAGCGCTGTAAACAGCTGTTCCCGTTTCAAATTTATTTTTCTAACCTGTGATATACAGGCTTTGTTTTACCGCTGTTCTGTTCACAATTAGTTCACTTCAAACGAATAAATGAGTGATGTTGATGGCATATGTAGTGGTAATTACCAGTACAGATCGCGAGAAACAGAACATCGTGGGCATTATTCATTATACATACATCAAACAAAATAAAATGAGATCGACGCACAGATGAAGGTTGTATTAACAGTGGAGGCTAAGATTATTAAGGCTAAAAAACCTGTACTTTCGTGAGGGTAAGCCATCTATCTTCCATTATTTAATTCAGATTTTCTTATTAATTATCAAAGAAGTCTTTGCTTAAAACCATACTGTTTGTTTATAACCGAAATAATTAACATAAATATCACTGACTGATAAGCAGGGTCGCTTTAAATGATTGGTTCCTTCTCCCTGAGAGTTGCTGCGTTTATTGCACCAATAATTACACATTTGTTTCTTTCTTTGATTGGCTGTACGAGAAAGAGCTTGGAGAAACAGGGGGAAGAGAAAAGTTTTAATGTGTTCTCAAAATTTTGCGATATTCTTTGCGAGAATTCTTGAGATTTCTATATACAAGGCTTCCTGCCGTATTCGAAGTTAAACAGAGAAGGCCAGACGGTATAAATAATATGAGGTTAGTCAAAATTGCCACTTTCTTTTGCGACATACTCGTAGGAACTGATCGAAAGAGGGTAAGTACGAAATATTTCGTTCATTTTTTTCTGTGACTGAAAAGTGACTCAGAAGAATCAGAGACCTAAAAACGGTTGGATTTACTCCAAAACATAAAAGCGGTAGAGTTGTAGACCTGTTTCATAAGAAATTTAGCGGTTATTTACGATCATCTTAGATGTTTCCAAGTGTATGAACTGTGTTTTCCGGGCATAATATGTGCTACTTGAGCCCTCAGCTATCAATAAAATCCGTGTGGTAACTGTTAAGAGCTAAATATCGTAACTCAGAAGTATTTCGTACCTTTCGTACTTAAATGATTTTAATAAGAGTTTTGGCTACCGATTTTGAAGGGCTTCAGTAGGTAAAATGATATACCTACGAGAAACTTAATCTCAGAATTAAATCCCGCGACTTAATGATGTCGTAAAAGGACAGTTAAACTATTGATACATAAACGCAGGAGTAGAAAGTTTTACTCTGTAGCGAAGCATGAATTATCATTAGAGGGGCTGAGAGAAAGGTCCGTTTTGTCCATCACAATTGACTGCAAGCAGAATACGACTTTACCAAACTTTCCAGTTCAGGAGAATTTATATTTATGACAAATTACTGATAGTATATTTTTCATCAGTACCGTTAAAGAGAAGAAGAGTACTTTCTGCGTTTGATATTAGGGGAATGGCAGAAAATCCCGCATGAATCATATTTTATATAACACTTACCTTAAAATAAAAAAGGGCTCCGTTTATTTACTGTTAACTGCGCAGACGAAAACAAAAATCAGACACTTTCCGGCTACCATCTCTCAGTAAGAGAAACGGGTCTATTTAAGAAGATACAACAATTTTTTCCCGTGAGATGTCATCACAGCCATTTCCCTTGTGACCGAGATTTTGGAATCATTAGCAAATATCAAAAAATAATTATAGAATCTATTCAGTTCATGAAGCTACTCGTGATAACATAGACAGTTCTGTCCCAGACTTGAATGAAGTGACAACCACATATATTTTAGATTTAAAAAAAAACTGGTGCAACTTGCACTAAAAAGTAGGTTGAAGAGACAAAAAGTAAACCAGAAAGGAAAGAATTAAACCATAAATCAGTAGTCTGTACCACTTTGTGTGTATCCATGAAAGAAACGGTTACGCCAAGCAGTTTTCGACAATGAACGGTCTGGTCTGCCAGACCTTCTCCATGGGTCTTAGTTCAAGGACACCTGCGACACCATCATCACCCTTGTTGTGGAAGCAAGTAGTTGGACCCAAGATAACTACTCTTAGAGACAACTGATTGAGTATACAATAGAAGGTCAAACGTATTGATCAAATTATGCAATAGTAGCCCCAAGTATAAATGGCATAACTAGTGCACCCTACTGACTACAAGTTAATATAAGAATGGACAGCAGGACAAGGCTACTAAGAATTGAATTTCTGTAGAGAAACCTTAACAAAAATAGCTTTTCAACCTTTAACTTCCACAGTATAGTTTCGGATAATCAAAGACTTAACAGAAAGCAGGAGTCTTTAAAAACAACAAATGCAAAATCCAAAATTATTTATTTTATAAAATTATAATAAGATTATCTTTATTTATCTCCTTCACAGCACAAACTGTAATCAACGAATGCACTAGTCTTTCGATTCATACTGGAAGACAAAAGATGACCACCTTTTACAGCATCATTTACAGTAATCTGTAACGAATACAAAATAACGCTCGCCTTCCGTTGCTGCACGGCTCCACCACTGTATGTGTCCTGCCTAATAATTCAGCGGCATACAACGTATATGTAGCGTGTTTTTCTTTTCCAGTAGTAACATCACATGGAGTTCATAGGCTCACACCGTGCCCTCATATGCATAGGCCTTCGACACTGATTTCATTAACCTGCAATAGGCATACGTTACACAATCGAAACATCAACATTTCATCAACTTAACATAAAATATGCAAGCTCCCTCAAAGAGTCCCGTAGCGTCAGACTGCTGCAAAAGCTATTAGAGAAACAGCAGTTTATTACTCAGGCGCCTTTAAGGATGAATTCAACGTTACTTTTAGAATACCAGTGATTCAATGCGAAGGACTGACCACTACTAAATTCAGCACATGGTCTCCTGCCGCAAACAGTACTCGGTGTTTCACAAGAGATAGGCAATGACAACAATGATAAACACTTCCAAGAGATTGCTCAGCAAACTCTCATTAGAGGCATAATACAATCATACGCTTCTAGAACAATTGCGATCTACACAGAAATAATTTCTCGGGCAACTAAACATGGAAAATGACACGGATTAAAACCTATCAAGACATTTGAAGAAGTTCATTATAGTATCGGTGTTACATTGTTTACTGATAATTGTTATTTTTATGCCTTTGAAAAACCTGTGTATGAAACTTAAAAAGGAAACCAAATATCTGTTAATTCTTGTCTTATTTGATTAATTTAGATTTTGATTTTTCAGAAGAGCGTAAATGTACAAAGTTTATGATTGAGTAAAACATTGGATAATTACTTAAGGTGAAAATATGTTTGATATAATTACAAATTCTAAGTTACGAATGAAATTAAAGCAACGAAATTCATGAATGTCTTTGACTTTAGTTTTAACACAGCTTTGAGTGCTCTTTCCTGGATAATTTAATCAACAGGGCGGTCGATCTGTTCCACGATTTCGTGAGCCACAAACGGCTCCACGAATTTATTTAACAATTAGGCCAGACATAATCAGAAACAGAATGCAGGCATTACTATTGGACAGTTACTGCTCCCAATTATAGCGCTGTTTCCAGATGCGTTTCTGAGAAGTTTCTCAGCAACAGGTGTTGGCAAACACCGGCCGTTCTGGGGAAAGCACTGGACCAAGAATCGGCCTCTTAACCCAGACCACAGGTTCAGTTGATTAGAGAAATACAGGGTGTCCCTCACTCACTAAACCGGTGCGCCCCATGTACCGATTAATCATCTATAGTCGAATTGCTCGTGAAGCGCCAACACTGTCTCGAAAGTTGGACACTTTGCATTTTATCACATAGTAGAGTGCATCTGTGTGCTCGTGAGTTATTTGTTGCGAGATTGTTGAGGTGTTATAGAACTGGGGAAGTTTGCGTTAGAACAGCGAACTGATATTGTGGACTGTAAATAAAGACAGGAATGTTAAGAAATGTTTCAAGCGAAGTATTCTGGTAGGGAACTCCCCACAACCAGCACTATTCAGTATCACTACCAGAAATGGAGAGCTGTAGGATCCGTTCAGAATGTGCAGATGAATTGGCGACCGACAGAGACAGTACGAGACGTCCCCGCAAGTAGGTAAGGAGCTTATCGCAACAGGCTGGTGTATCTCGTATATAGTGTCATCGTATACTAAAAAATATGAAATTAAATGCCTGTCGCCCGAGTGTGGCGCAAGAGTTGAAATTTGGGGATCAGGAAAAAATGAGTTCATTATTGTTATTGACTTTTGACATCAAATGCTAACGGTTACTTGAACCCCTTGCTTACTTCACGTCAGATGAGGCCTGGTTTCATTCATCAGGTTATGTAAACTCCCAGAATTGCAGATACTGGTCTGAGAACAACCCATGTATTCTGCATGAAGAACCGTTCAACTCATAGAAGACAGGTATTTGGTGTGTTTTGTCTAGCATGCGCATTATTGCCCCTATATTATTCAATTGCATCTTAAACAGTGGCAGTAATCTAGACATCTTTATCTCTTTCTATGCACCCTTAGCAGGTGCAGAAAAACTGCATACAGTATTCCAAAAAGATGGAGCAACCGTTCACATAGCCAAACAAAGTATGCGACAAATCACCGACCTGTTTCCTGTAGACATACTTTTCAGTAGAGGCTTCTGGCCCGCAAGGTTACCGGACTGTGATTTTTATTTATGAGGCACACTAAAAAGCAAATAGACGATCTTAAACGGAAGATTACTAAATAAATTAACAACATTACGCCTGAAAAATTTCAGCGTATTTCTGGTAACGTCATCACATGAAGTCAGCGATGCCTGAATGCCCATGGCCACCACTTTCAGGAACTCTTACAAACAGACAAGTCCATGTTTTTGAACGTTACTATTATCTATGCTTTTTTAGTTAGTTCACTGTTACTTGGATCTCGGGCTCAATGTCTACGGGTTTTATATGGGGCACCCTGTACTCTCCTATTAACTCCATGCTGAAGAGGGCCGTCTTCCACAAAAAACAGACCCACTCGTAGACAATAGCTGCGAATTGAGATGTTACAACAGTTGCAAATAACATTTGATTGAAGAAAGATCGGAAGAAATTCACTACATGTGTTCAGTCCACCCGAGCCAACCTTCCCAGCAATGACCAATCACCTATAGAGTAGTTGTCTCCCTACTTCGCGCGGCATCCACGCTGCAAGAGTTCCCGCGAAAATATTTCAGTATTAGGCACCTTTTGCTGCTGTAAATAATACACAGTGGAGGAATAACAATCTCCCGATTTATGTTTGCGGTCCATTGTAAGTCACGTGCCATGCGAAAATTAACGCAGTACAGAAAATGGGTACTGCCTAATCCAATTTGTTTCGGTGGTCTGAGATATCATTAAAAGAGCAACAAGCTAGTTTATGTCTTTAATTACACACACACTAAAGAAAGTTTTGCATCAACCCGGTTCCCTGAACTCCTGATGATTAGTTATTGTATCACAGACACAGTCCCTTTGACTGCTCAGAGATGTCACTAAACCAGCCCAAAGATGTAAACAACCATGTATGAGCAGCGCCTATTAGGCTGAGGGGGTGCGACAGCCGATGAGTTAAAGTCATTCCACAAGGAAGAAGGTACACGGATCGTGTTGTCTGTAGTTCAACCAAGCCTAGACGGTCAATACCGCATTTCGACCGCGTCCGCATTGTTACTTTGTGCCAGAAAGGGCTCTGAGAAGGGCAGTGTCCAGGCGTCTTAGAGTCAACCAAAGCGATGTTCGGACACGAAGGAGATAAAGAGAGACAGGAATAGTCGAGGACATGCCTCGCTCAGGCCGACCAAGGGCTACTATTGCAGTGGATGACAGCTACCTACCAATTATGGCTCGGAGGAACCCTGACAGCAACGCCACCATGTTGAATAATGGTTTTAGTGCAGTTACGGGACGTCGTGTTATGACTGAAACTGTGCACATTAGGCTGCATAATGCGCAGCTTCACTCCCGACGTTCATGGAGAGGTCCATCTTTGCAATCACGACACCACGCAGCGCGTTACAGATGGGCCCAGCAACATGCCGAAGGCACCGCTCAAGATTGTCGTATTCACTGACGAGTGTCGTATGTGCCTTCAACCAGACAATCGTCACAGTCGTGATTGCAGGCAACCCAGTCAAGCTGAACGCCTTAGACACACTGTCCAGCAAGTGCAGCTAGGTGGAGGTTCCCTGCTGTTTTGGGGTACAGTATGTGGGGCCGAAGTACGCTGCTGGTGGGCATGGAAGGCACCGTAACGGCTGTACGATACGTAAGTGCCATCCTCCAGACGATAGTGCAACCATTTCGGCAGTATATTGGCGAGGCAGTCGTCTTGATGGACGACAATCCGCGCCCCATCGTATACATCTTGTGAATGATTTCCTTCAGGGTAACGACATCGCTCGCCTAGAGTGGTTTGCATGTTCTTCAGACATGAACGCTTTCGAACATGCCTGGGATAGATTGAAAAGAGCTGTTTATGACGACGTGAGCCACCAACAACTCTGAGGAATCTACGCCTGATCGCCGTTGGGGTGTGGGACAATCTGCACCAACAGTGTCTTGAAGAACTTGTGGATAGTATGCCACGACGAATACAGGCATGCATCAGTGCAAGAGGACGTGCTACAGGGTATTAGAGGAACAGGTGTTTACAGCAGTCTGTTTGGTGGTACAACATGCAATGCGTGGTTTTCATGAGCAATAAAAAGGGCGGTAATGATGTTTATGGTGAACTCTGTTCCTGCTTTCTGTGCAGGTTCCGGAACTCTCGGAACCGAGGTGATGCAAAATTTATTTTGATGTGCGTATTAATGATAAATCTTTCCGGGAAATAACTTAATATAAAACAGATGTAGAATATAGTATTACATCTTTTGGTTAAGGTAGGCACATCAGTTGCGAGCTTAAGTTGCTTTAGATAGATCAGTGATTTGATTGGTATACAGCTGAAGTATTCTGACATGTTAAGGACACTAGGAACTTAAATATTTACGAACTTGTGTTGTAGATCAGGAGAGGATGCTGGTTTTATGATGAAATGCTACTAGTGTAGGGAAGCAGCCTACTCACGCCGTATAAAATTCACATCAGTCTTTCCATTGTGTGCCAGCCTAGTCCGCTGTAACTAGCTCTGACGACAGAAATGTTGCACAATACCTAAAAAATCAAGTAAATAACCCGAAACGTTTCTAGCATGTCAGGAGTAATACTAAATCAATATGTGTTGAATATCAGTTCAATAACTTTAACCATTATAGAAATTTGGATTAAGCAGGCGAATAAATAAGACTAGGATGTTTAAATGTAAGTAGAAGGGAGATCCGCTATAATCATAAAGATGAGAAAAGTTTCAACTGAATAACTGTAAAACTATAGCGATAGCGTATTTCCAAAGGGCAAGTTCAGAGCTCGTCTACTACGTGTAGTGTAATTAAATTAATTCTCTCGCCCAAAATATTTGACTTACCCACGTCAAACTTTTATTATGATTACTTACATGTGGGCTGATTGCACATTTAAATTCTCCATCGGTCATCAGCAAGGGAAGCAATGATTTATTCGATAACTTAAAGTGGTGCGTTACTAGCCCAGCGGCTAGTCGGGAGAGCAATTTTGATCAGGCGTTCCTTTAGCCGTCCGTACCGCGGCTTTATATATAAGAACGCTGCGCGAGAGAAAAAGGCCCCAGTTCTCTCCAGACGCTGAATAGCACACCACCTGTGTCGGGAGCCGCGTCGCGTCGTTATCATTGCTATAAACAGCCTCGGATGCCGTAATAGGTTACTCAGGATACGCGTAACCATGAAATCGTTTTCGAGTGAAGTGTTAATTCGAGAATGACTTTAATGATCTATCGTCAGTTTGTGTATGTCGTATTTTCACGTGCCGTCGCGGGACAGACATTCTACCATTATTTAGCGTGGCGTTTGATGAACATTATCATCAAATTATGGCGAGCATTGACTTAAACTTTTAATTTGAACAGTTATAGTTGCATCAGCGCATTAGACTGAACTGCTCTCTTAGTTGGATTGTGCGGATTCTTTTTGGTCTGTGACTTTCAGAATACAATTAACCTTTTATAGAGAATCGTTTTTGATTATGAATCCCAGACAATCTCCTAATTCCTCAGAGCTATAAGCTGTAGCTATAAGTGTATTTCTCAGATGAAGTGGGCACTAGGAATTCTAATTACAGGCTTCACATTTTGCTAATCACTTTCTGGTTGCCAATATTGTAGTTAGAGAGCCAGTGTTGAGAACGGAAAAAGACTGCATAAATAATAGGAACATTTTAGCAACAATAAATTCCACCCACCGCCCCACATATGGGGCATCTTTTCTACATAACATTCTACATATATTAACAATTAAATTCCACCCACCGCCCCACGTTTGGCTAATCGGCCGGGAAAAACAAAACATATATTACCAAATAAATTCCACCCGCCGCCCCACATATGGTGCATCGGCCAGGAAAGAAACTGAGTAAAAGTAAAAGTGATTTTTAAATATTCGGATTCGGGAGTGAAATGCGACACGCAACTGAGTAATAGAACAGTGATAGTGTTACGTGTGCATGTGGGCGACGCAATTGGATTAACAACGCATCTGAATTGACGGAGCTGGCACTGAGTCTAGCGGCGCTGCCGGCATCGCGAGAAGCCAGTTTCGCCTCACCGCAGTTGTCCGCTGGAGCAACCGGAGCTGCGCCTGCAGTTGCGGGCCACGCAAACACACAGCAGCCGTCTGAGCGCCGTCTGCAGTTCAACGCGCCGCGTCGCATCAGTAATTCTGGTACGCCGCGCCAGCAACGCCATACATCATGCAGAAGGAACTAAGTTAAGTGAAAAGCTGTTAAAATTTTTACTAACCTGCACTGAAAGACTGTCGGCGATGGAACCGCCAGAAGAAACCGATGTTAAACTTAAATTAGAACCTATGTCTGTTGAGGGAACTGTAAATCCAGACAATGATTCAAGTGTAAATATGCATGAAAATAGTAATGTCAAAGTGAAATACGAAGTATTGTCTCCTGACAGTAGTGTGAAAAGGGAGAATGATTCAATAATAGAGATCCCTGTAGTAAAGCAGAAATCAGAAAATGTTAATTTATTGGATGATAGTTTATCTGATGAGTTAAAAACGAAACAGTCATCAGCGGTGGTAGAGTTTAAAAAGGATAAGGTCGATATGACTGATTAATCAGATGTTTCATTTCGTTTTGATGATTCTGGAATTGGAGCTAGTTTTTCGTTACCTGAGTAGGATAAAAAAACCAGCTAGTGAGCAACCCAAAGATACTGGGGCTATTGATTTAAATGTTATATTACAAGCAATAGCTACCAGTAATGCTGAATTAAAGTCTGAAATAACTGAGGTCAAAAGCAGCAATGCAAAAATATCGGCCAGTAATGCTAGAATGACAGCTGAGTTAAAATCTGATATAATTGAGGTAAACAGTATTGTGGCCAGCCAAACCAATTTTAATAAACGATTGGAGGTAATGGACAATACCTTCAAGGCTGGTTGCAATAAGTTGAAAGAGGATCTGGACAGTTTGAATTATAAAATTGATTACAATCATGAGGATATTAAGAAAAAGGCTGCTCAACAATTTTCTGAAATGTATAAAACAGTAAAATCCGAAGTTGCTGAGGTTCGCAAAGACTTCCAAATGGAAGATGCGAAGCTGGAGGACAAGTTAACAGAAAAGATCGAGGCGGAATCTGAACTGTGCTCAGATAGGTTTAAAGATGTTAATATAAAAGTAAACATATGTCAAGCAGAAGTAGATGCAATCAAAACTGATACTACTCATATTGTGCAAAGAGTAGATAATGTTGAAATGAGAGTAGAAAATATTAGTACTAACATTGCTAACATTGAGAGTAAAGTAGCTTCAGTAACTTCTGGTAATGGTAGCATGCAACAAGTTGTAGCTGCAAACGCCGCTTTTATCGGGTGTCGGCAATTCTTGCGGTTCGATCCAGATAAAAATATTCACCCTCTAGATTTCTGGAACGATTTTGAAGATCACCAACTTGGTCTGATCGAGAGAAAATCTCATTTAATAGAAGCCATTTAGCGGGTGACGCCATGCGTTGGTCAGCTGATGTTATGTTGAAGTGTGAAACATTAGCGGAATTTAAAACAGCTTTCATTAATGAGTATTGGTCTAGCAATAAGCATAATGAAGTGTTGAGAGAATTTTGGAGTGGAAAACGCTTCAGTGCAGGCAAGGAATCTATTAAAGAGTTTGCTAGGTCATGGATTTCACGTTTGTCACATTTGGACGAAAAGCTAAAACCTAAAATGATAGTACTAGTCTTGAAGCCAAACTGCCATGGTATTGGCAAACTAGAATTATATCTGCCCCTAGAGACAATCTGGATCGTTTCATTGAATATTTGGAACGTGTAGAACGTGTTGCTGACAATGAGGAGCAAGCACGTAATAACAGAAATGCTAATAACACTAGTAGTAATTTTAAGAACGAGCAGAATGGCAATGTAAACATCAAAACAGTAGGTGTTCGCCATCCTAAGAGAGGTAGGAATTGGAGAAATAATTATCAGAACCAACAACGGCATCCAAATGATAGTAATTTTGTTCCGAACAAAATTATGCAGGTAAACAACAGTACGGAAAGCAATGCTGTGCCAGTTAACTATAATGGAAATAAAGGAAACAGTAGTAGGCCGAGGCAGGAAAACTAGTTCCCGTGTATGAGGACACTGGCGCTCACCAGGCGGTTACTTTTCCTAAGCCAGTAGTTACGGGAATTGGTAAGACAGATCAGAATACTCAGACTGAACATGTGGATAAGGGGTCGGTAGCATCTAAGGATACAGCAGAAATATTAGATCACTCACAGCATTTGATAGATACCGTGTTAGAGACGCTTTCTAAGTGGGAAGAGAAAGAGATGGCGCAGCAGTGTAACGGTAGGGAAGAGCTACAAAACACTGAATTGTCAGGTGAAGAAGCAGAAAAATTCATGCTTATATTTACGATGAGGATGATGTGCTCTTATATAAAGCGCCTGTGCAGGATGTTGATACTGTACTAATAGATTTAGGACAGGAGATAAGTGAGAATGTAGAGGATAGCCTGTTGGGGGTCGATGAACCCAATATCTGTGATCAGTTATCACTTGAGAAGGAACCCGACGATAATAGTGAAAGTGGTTTAGCTGTAACTAGTGTTATGCCCAGTACGGAGGCGCAGAATCGCTCAGACTACAGTAATTTGGGTCATGTTCAGCAAACTAAATGTAATGAAGTCGCGTGGTGTTTCGATTTAAAATTAATAGAGCGACTGGAAAAGGCAGCTGAAAATGTAATTCAGGAAACCCCTACACACTTTGACTTAAATGTAATGAAGAGAGATGTCTATCACTTTAGTTGGAGACAAATCCAAAAGGAACTATTGGATGAGTTTGAGGAACCACCAGTACAAACTAGAATAAGCCACCCTATAATAATAGTGAATATGTTGGGTATCAATGTACGTTGTCTCTCAGACAGTGGAGGTGAGGTGAGTGCGATATCTCAGTCCTTCTTTAATGCATTACCTGGTAAAGACAAGCTTACAGTAATGAGGGTATCAGGACTAAGAATAATTGGTGCTACTGGCAAGGTGTCAAAGACAGTAAAACAAGAAGCTTTGCTGCCCTTTAACATTAATGCTAATTTAATTGATCATCCATGCTTAATTGTAAACAGTCTCAGTATTGAGGTTTTAATTGGCATAGATTTCTTGTCGAAATATCAGAGTGTTGTTGACTTTGAAACAAGCAAGTTAAAATTGGTCTTGCCGATAACCGGAGTAATTACGGTACCTTTTATTGATAAACATGTGGTAACTAATGATGAAACTTGGGAGCTGCCTATACGAGTTCTGAAAAATAGGAGATATTGGGACGAAGGTGTTAATCTTAGTAAAAGTAAGCTAAACACAGAAGAAGAAGAAGAAGCAATTATTTTGGACAAAATAGACGCTAAATTGCAGGAAATCGATAAAATTTGAGCTAATCAGAAGGAAGAACTGAGACAGGTTTTAAAAAGGCACCATAAGGTATTTTCAAATCGACCTGGCGTGGTCAAAGGTTATGAATGTCAATTAAAGGTGAAACCTGGCCAAGTGTTTTTCAGGAAACCATACCAAATACATGTAGCTAGGAAGGAGGCGGTTCGAAAGGAGATACAGAGAATGCTAGAGTAGGGTGTGATTGAAAAAGCGATCAGTGAGTACAATAATCCTCTTGTTGTTGTACCAAAAAGAGACGGGAGTGTTAGATTGGTCTTGGACGCTCGTTGGTTGAATGAAATAGTGGTTAGGGAAAGTGATAGACCACAGAACATGGACGAGTTATTGCAAAAGTTCCGGGGAGTAAAATTCTTAACTTCTATGGGCATCAAGTGTGGATATTGGAATTTGCCACTGGCGGAAAGTTCAAGGAAGTACACAGCTTTCTTGTACGAAGGAGTTTGTTACCAATACCGTGTGGTACCTTTCGGACTTAATATCTCTGACTGTGCCTTCGTACGTGTGATGTGCCATGTTTTAGGACCAGCCTTAATTAATAAAATCACAGTCTACGTAGATGATCTGTTAATAGCAACTCCTACCTGGGAAGAACACATAGTTTTATTAGAGGAAGTGTTAGAGGCTATAGAGAGAGGTGGCATGAAACTAAAGATTGAAAAGACAGAGTGCGTTAAAGAGGAAATAGGTTTCTTGGGATATATGATACGTGGAAAAGGTATTCTGCCTGACCCAGGCAAGCTAGCAGTCATTGAAAAATTTGAGGCTCCCAGAAACAAGAACCAGAGATTGATGTTCGCTCTTTTCGGCTTCTATAGGCGTTTTGTTAGTGATCAGGCTTTTAATGCGCCCTGTCTTCACCTCCTGTTGAAAAAGAATACCCCTTGGGTTTGGACAGCAGAATGTCAACAGGCGTTCGAAGTGCTTAAACAATCTTTAATTAATAGTCAAATTTTACATCATCCTGATTTTGAAAAACCATTCTGTATGTCTGTTGATGCTAGTGGCTATGGTATAGCTGTGGAAGTATTCCAAGTAGAAATAGAGAACGAACAAGAAGTGCACAAGAATATAGCTTTCGCAAGTCGATATTTACAGGCAGCAGAGAGAAATTATGGCATCTCAGAACTAGAAGCATTGGCAATTGTATTTGGGGTACAGAAATTTGAGCAGTATCTATTAGGTCACAAGATAATTGTTTACAGTGACCATGAGGCGTTGACCTTTTTAAAGAACTGTAAGTTGAGGAATGCTCGTTTGGTAAGATGGTCATTGTATCTCCAGCAGTTTGACCTTGAGGCTAGATATATTCAAGGAGAAGATAATTTGTAGCTGATTGGATTTCTAGAAGTGCGGGGCTCTGTGATGACGCGGGAATTACAGCAACAGACCTAAGTGAATGTTTGCATTGCACGAAGTAAAGGAAGAAAGTGCATTGAAGATGGTGATTAAGAACTTGAGACGTGAGCAGAATGCAGATGACCAGCTGATATTAGTAAAGAGCTATTTGGGAGATGCGAACTACCATAAGGTTTCGCAATACTACTGTCTGCATAAAGGTATTCCGTTTAGGAGGAAAAAGGTAGGTGTTTCTGAGTGGAAGCTGTGCTTTCCCTCAAAACATGTAGACTTACTAATCGACTATGTACACCTGAGGTATGGGCACTATGGTGCAAAGAAGTGCATTGCAAAATTAAAAGAGAAGGTTGTGTTTGACAACATGTAACGCCGTGTTGCCAAGCGTCTAGCATCTTGTGTAATGTGCCAGAAAGTCCGTGCTGCTAACACCAGACTACAAGGGGATATGCATTCAGTAGAGCCAACTGAAACCCTAGAATTACTGGCTTGTGATTTGCTTGGCCCTCTTCCTGCTTTGAGAGGTGGATGTACCCATGTTTTTGCTGTTGTGGATGGATTTAGTAAATATGTTAAGCTATACCCAATTAAAAGAGCAAATGCAAAAACGTTAGTAAAGAAGTTGTAGAAAGATTTCTTCGTGAACGTTGGCGTTCCGAAGAACTTGCTGTCAGACAATGGGCCTCAATTTACTTCTGATAAATTTAAAGAATGTCTGGATAAGGCCGGAGTGAAACATCTGAAAATATCTGCGTATTTCCCCCAAGGAAATATGAGTGAACGTATTGTGAGAGAATTGAATAGGCTTTGTAGGACTTATTGTGCTCGGAAACACTCAAGTTGGGCAGAGCACATTAAGTATTTTGAGAAGGTAATTAACAACTTAAGGCATGATGCAACTGGTTTTGCGCCTTGCGAATTGATGTTTGGCCAAGAACCGCACAATGTGATTGCAGATATGCTAGAATTCCCTATTCTAACGCAAATATCCACAGACGAGACGAAGTTAAAGGCTACGGCAAATATAAGAAAAAGAGCAATGGAAAGGAAGAAGCGTCATGACGCAAAAGCTGTACCCACCAGTTTTGAAATAGGTCAGTTAGTCCTTGTCAAAACCAAGGAAACATCAAAGAAAATAAGTGCAGAAACAAAGAAATTCATGTTCGTATACCAAGGACCTTTCAGGGTCATAGGAAAACCACATGCCAATGCATATAGGCTAGAGTACGCTAAGAGTAAAAAGCTATTAGGTCTTAGGAACCTGATCGACCTAAAGAAGTTTATAGGTAGTGAATGGATTCTGTAGGGAGGAAGTTGTTCTTTAACCTCTACACAGTGTGACAGCTGTGCAGCACCAGCTGTGTGAGATCTTCTTTCCCATTTCGGGTCTCACTCCTTCTTCATCTTTCCTATCTACAAAAATTTCGACCCCTTCCTTCCAGTACGAAAATTTTCCGAAACTAATGAATTCAGTAGGGAGGAGGTTGTTCTGTAACCTCTACACAGTGTGGCAGCTGTGCAGTTCCAGCTGTGTTAGATCTTCTTTCCCATTTCAGATTTCACTCTCTCTTCATCTTTTCTACCCACCTAAAATTTCGTCCGCTTCTTTCCAGCACATTAAACTTTCCGTTATGGTTATCAAGCCAATAATAAACTAATGAATTCTATAGGAAGGAGGTTGTTCTGTAACCTCTACACAGTGTGGCAGCTGTGCAGTCCCAGCTGTGTGAGGTCTTCTTTCCTTTTCAGGTCTCACTCATTCTTCATCTTTCCTATCCACCAATGTTTCGACTCCTTCTTTTCAATACAAAAATTTTCCGTCATGGCTATCAAGCAATGAGTTCTGTAACCATTCTATCCACCGATTAGTGAAGAAAATACCTAATGTGACAAACCTAACAGTGACAAGCAATAGAGAAGTATGACGTAATTAAGATACAAATGTATTTGAGTAACAAGTATGCATAGAAACCTGGTAATATTATAAGTACAAAATTGTTGTTTTATTGGAAATGGTCCACCAACAGTAATTCAAAAAGATATACAAATTCGTGTACAAGCAGGATCTGAAGTGGCAGTGAAACCTATTGTATGCTGTAGAGCTAACTAATTAATAGTAAAAGAGATTGCTTAGTGTTATGAAAAATATGCTTATAAGTTGTAAAAATGAACTCAGCTTGTGTAGCAAGGAATGGCAGTGTAATAGAATCGAACAGTGTTTGTGGTTGAGACGTGAAGGACACGTCCCTGAAGTATTTATAAGGTTGGAGCTGGCCGTTATTTGGTGTAGTGTGCAGTGACACACCTACATGTATTGAGGTTATGAGTTGGACGCGTGAATGCGGCCACAGGTACCCCTATGTTAGATGAGACAGAGCACCTCATGGTGTCCTATAGGTTTAAGGAATTTAGCATTACGCTCGTCCATAATTACTTAATGCACTTTAGTGGTAGGTCGAGAGAGACTACCTGTGGTATCAGCGTCCGATCGAGTGGAAATGGATTGCCATGTGAGCAAACTGATCAGCTGCAATACACTATAAATATGAAACAAATGTGCTATCCTATGCTTTAAATGTTAATAGAGTGAGTCTTAAATAAGTACATACACTAGCAACATAATTGAGTAACATAATGGCAGACGTGAAACATTATTTATAGCTCAGCCTAAATACACTTCGATGAAGTAAGTACATAATTGCAGATGTGGAACTGACACAGCAGCAGAGGACCAATAAATGGATTTAGTAGTCAACTAAACGTAGTATGTTTTGAACACTCAGAACTATACTATTACCACAAGTTGCACACATGTACAAAGAAACTGAGAAGACCACTACTAATCAAATATACTCATACGATCTCTAAGAATAAGGTAATCAAAGATGAGTCGGTTAAGTAAATAAAATACAGATTTGTCAGGAATGTACCGAGCATTGGTTCAGTGTTCCGGCCCAGAAATAATAAATTGAAATTAAATAGGATTTATGATTGTATGCCTTGAGCATAAATTTTCTCTTGTACGTGACTGACGGCGTTTTGAGCGATTTGTTTATCGATTTTATGACAGTTAAGTAACCGCGTGAGTAAAATTGAAAAAGTTCTGTTAACTCTGTTCCAGTAACATATTGAAAGATAAAATGTATGTATCCCCATTTAATTGTGACCCACCCTCAGATATTAAGTAAACAGAGTCTGAGGCATTCTTTTTGTTTGTTCTACAGGACAAACCAGATAATGGCAGCCTGGTAGTTGCGTGAAAGCGTGGAGTGACTTGGACACAACTCATAGTGACCCCTCCCCTTTCCCCATGTAATTTAGAGTGAACGTGAAGGACGCACACCATAGCAACTTCCCCTCCTCGACCCTTGTGAATGGAAGTGTAGAACGCCAGCCAAAGCGGCTAGAATCACGTGTGTAAAAATGAAATTGTCACGATTTGTGAAATTTTCTTTCAGGTTTAGAAAAGACTGCTAAGATATAATTAACTTTTATGTATCATGAATAACTGTGTTATTTTCTTTTAATTTGTGTATGTAAAAATGTATTGAATGGATTTAAGATTTTCATAATTTTGCATAATTTATGTGTTTGTCTGTCTAAGGCAATATGTATGCCAAAGTGTTTCATTGATTTTGCATAAATTGTGAGTGATAAGGTTGCTTAAGAGGCAGTGAACGTGCCAGCAATTTAAATAGTTGAAGTAGGTCATCAGTTTTCTTTTAATATTTCTATATGTTTACATTTAAATTTTAATTTTTCATAGGGAGTTAAGCTGTACTCTTTAGAGTCCTTTTGCATAATAATTTAGTATAAACAGTATTCTGGATCTCATAAATTAAAATTTTAGTTGAAATTCATGATTTTCTGGTTTTTGCCTTAGAAATTAAGGAAGCAAGATAAATTAAGTAGGCCAATAAATAAGGCTAGGATGTTTAAAGTTAAGTAGAAGGGAGATCCGCTATAATCATAAAGATGTGAAAAGTTTCAACTGAATAACTGTAAAACCATAGCGATAGCGTATCTCCAAAGGGCAAGTTCAGAGCTCGTCTAATACGTGTAGTGTAATTAAATTAATTCTCTCGCCCAAAATATTTGACTTAGCCACGTCAAACTTTTATTATAATTACTTACATGTGTGCTGATTGCACATTTAAATTGTGAGCTTCATCGGCCGTCAGCAAAGGAAGCAATGATTTATTCGATAACTTAAAGTGGTGCATTACTAGCCCAGCGGCTAGTCGGGAGAGCAATTTTGATCAGGTGTTCCTTTAGCCGTCCGCACCGCGGCTTTATATATAAGAACGCTGGGCGAGAGAAAAAGGCCCCAGTTCTCTCCAGATGCTGAATAGCACACCACCTGTGTCGGGAGAGCCGCGTCGCGTCGGTATCATTGCTATAAACAGCCTCGGATGCCGTAATAGGTTACTCGGGATACGCGTAACCATGAAATCGTTTTCGAGTGAAGTGTTAATTCGAGGATGACTTTAATGATCTATCGTCAGTTTGCATATGTCGTATTTTCACGTGCCGTCGCGGGACAGACATTCTACCATTATTTAGCGTGGCGTTTGATGATCATTATCATCAAATTACGGCGAGCATTGATTTAAACAATTAATTTGAAGTTATAGTTGCATCAGCGCATTAGACTCTGGACTGCTCTGGTAGTTGGATTGTGTTGATTCTTTTTGGTCTGTGAATTTCAGAATACAATGAACCTATTATAGAGAATCGTTTTTGATTATGAATCCCAGACAATCTCCTAATTCCTCAGAGCTATAAGCTGTAGCTATAAGTGTATTTCTCAGATGAAGTGGGCACTAGGAATTCTAATTACAGGCTTCACGTTTTGCTAATCACTTTCTGGTTGCCAATATTGTAGTTAGAGAGCCAGTGTTGAGAACGGCAAAAGACTGCATAAATAATAGGAACATTTTAACAACAATAAATTCCACCCGCCGCCCCACATATGGTTAATCGGCTGGGAAATGCATCTTTTCTACATAACATTCTCTATTTATTAACAATTAAATTCCACCCGCCGCCCCACACTAGGATCAAGGCATTCGCTCTGTTCTGGTGGCAAGTGAAATAATCTCCAGCCCATTCGTATGCGTCCTCGTATACAGGATGATACAGCTGCCCCTACCTATGGGCTTTATGCAACCTGCCACCGTCAAAAACCACATGCTAGATTTTTGTGTTCTCTGGCTCATTATGCAAAAACTATTAGTCCTACGGAAAAAATAAACAGAGCCATTCTGTAAGAAACTTACTGTAGTTAACATCTGTGCTGGGGTACATTTTCGCCGTCCGCTATGGCCGAGCGGTTCTAGGCGCTTCAGTCCGGAACCGCGTTGCTGCTACAGTCGCAGCTTCGAATCCTGCCTCGGGCATGGATGTGTGTGATGTCCTTCGGTTAGTTCCGTTTGTTCTAAATCTAGGGGACTGACGACCTCAGATGTTAAGTCCCATAGTGCTTAGAGCCGGTTGAGACATATTTTCGCTGGAGGCCAAGATTGTCGAGTTACTCAAGAAAACAGAGTTTTAAGGTCACTTCTGTGTATTTTACCGTGAATAATTCGAGAACTACGACTTTTAATGGAAATGTATCCCAGTACAAAATTTAGCTACATTAAGTTTCCTACGAAAAGTTCTTTTTCACTTTTTCTGCAGGACTAACAGATAGCTTGTAGCGGGTAAGAGAGTATGAAAATCTTACGAGTGGTATTTGAAGGCAGTGATGGTTGCATATAACCTGTAGGTAAGTGCAACTGAATCATACTTTATTAAAAATGGGCGGTGATAAAACGAAAAAGGATCGTTAAATCAACTGATTGCTCGAGCCACATGACAATTACTGTTCGACTTATCCTTCGGCCCACAAATGAAATGCTCTGCAAGCGATATCGTGTCCATCGCGACGCTAAGTGTGGTATGCAGTATTGGTTATCACCCTGAGTTACGCTTGATAAAAGAAGTGCAGCCCAGAAGACGGTAGTCAACCACTACAGCCCCAGTTCTTTCTGAAAACCTTTGTTGGTGAAACTCAACAGCAACGGCTTATGGATTCTTTGGTGGAAGTTGAACCGAAGGAAAGAGATTATGTTACATGTGTCCACAGCTACACCCCAAGCATCAAGCAGGCCTTTCCAACCGTTTAATTTATATCCAGGTCACCTGCAGTCGTAGTCTACAACTGGACGCTGTAATGGTTCAAATGGCTCTGAGCACTATGGGACTTAACTGCTAAGGTCTTCAGTCCCCTAGAACTTAGAACTACTCAAACCTAACTAACCTAAGGACATCACACATCCATGCCCGAGGCAGGATTCGAACCTGTGACCGTAGCGATCGCGCGGTTCCAGACTGTAGCGCCTAGAACCGCTCTGCCACTCTGGCCGGCGACTCTGTAATATTGCTGGCACAAGTTGTTGTCACGTTGCTGGAATGGCAGGAACGTTATTTTCTGCCTTCCGCAGCGTGCCGTATTCTTACATAGTGTAGCAATGTTCGATGTATATGAAGTTATCCCCTCTCCCGGGCCGACCATTGTGGCCGAGCGGTTCTAGACGCTTCAGTCCGGAACCGTGGTGCTGCTACGGTCGCAGGTTCGAATCCTACCTCGGGCATGGATTGGTGTGATGTCCATAGCTTAGTTAGATTTAAGTAGTTCTAAGCTCTAGGGGACTGATGACCTCAGCAGTTACGTCCCATAGTGCTCAGAGCCATTTGAACCAACCGTCTCCCGGGACCACACACCAGGTCAGAGAAAACATAAGTACTCTTGGCTTCAGATGACATAATCATTCGGCACACTGCTCTCTGTCGGTACAGTCTCCTGGCCAGCCATCAGTGGAAATCAACAGTGAGGGGACATAAGCCATGGGATAGCGATATGCAGAGATAAAGGTGACGGCAGATAGTGGCAGATAGTGGTACAATAAGTACCCTCCGCCACACACCGTAAAGTGGCTCGCGGAGTATAGATGTAGATGTACAGAAGGTAAAAAAGGGTGGTTCATTGACGGAGCTGTCATTTGTATTCCGGTGATTCATGTGAAAAGGTTTCCGAAGTGATTATCGCCACGCAACAGAAATTAACAGACTTCAATCGCGGAATTCTAGTGGGAGCTAGACGCATGGAAGATTCCATTTCGGAAATCGTTAGGGAATTCAATATTGTGAGATCTACACTGTCAAGTTTGTGCAGAGAATAACCCGTTTACGTAGATTTCTTAGCACAAATGGACAGAGTGAAATTACGCGGAAATCATTGTGGGAAAGTATCTGCTAGGACAGTGCCGCGAAATTGGATGTTAATGGGCTGTATGTCAATAGACGACCAACGCGAGTATCTTTGCTAACAGCACATAACCTGCAGCGCCTTTCCTGGGCTCGTGACCTTGTCGGTTGGGATATAGACGACTGAGAAACAGTAGCAATGTAAGATCAGTCACGGTTTCAGTTTTGAAGTACTAATGGTAGCGTTTCAGTTTGGCGCAGACCCCACAAAGCTTTGGGCCCAAATTGTCAACAATGTAATGTTCAAGATGGTGTTGGCTCCATAATGGTGTGGACGGTGTTTGCGTGGAATAGACGGGCTCCTCTGTCCACGAGAACGGATCATTGACTGGAAATGGTTATTTTTGGCTACTTTGAAGTCATTTGCAGCCATTCATGGACTTTAAGTTCCCAAATAACGATGGATTTTTTATGGATGGCAATGCGCCATGTCACCAGGCCACAGTTGTTCGCGTCTGGTTTGACGAACATTCTGGGCAATTCGAGAGAATTTGCCCACCAAGATAGCGCGTTATGAATTCGATCGAACCTTTACGGGATGTAATCGAGATTTCAGTTCGTGCACAAAATCCTGCACCAGAAATATTTTCACAATAATGAACGGCTATAGAGGCATCATTGATCAAAATTTCTTCAGGGGACATCGAACGACTTGTTGAGTCTGTTCCAAGTGGAGTTACTGCACTACACCAGGCAAAAGGAGATCCGACACGATATTGGGAGGTGTCCCGTGACTTTTGTGACCTCTCTGTACTGCTAGACCACACAAGCCCTCACCGAGCTGCTCCGTCTACTACTCGTATCCATCGACCTGAAGGCTGACAGCCAGTGGTGACGATTCTGGCCCTCCAATTGGACTTGCTGGAGAGAGCCGCCCAGTGGCCGCCATCCCCTGTCACGGTAGTCAGCCTCTGAGGTTCCTGAGCTAACTAAGAGCACCTGCACATATCTACTAGGTGCCCCGGCCACAGGGGCTCCGCCAGCCACTGGCTTTGTTGCGCCGTAGAGCTGGCACACTGCTGGATTCCTAAAGACGCTGTCGCCGCCATCTGCTGTTGCTCTGATTCTGCATTCCATCCTACACACGTCACATAGTGCCTGTGGGACATCGGCCGCAGCCAGTGTGTTAATATAGGGAGCCGTCAATGAAGTACAAATTGCTCTAGCATTTCTGACTCCGCACCCCTTGTGGTCTGGAGAACCTCTTCCAACACGTAGCACAGGAAGGGACAACAGTGTCCTCTCTGAAACATCGTAAAACCATCATACTCGACGATGCTTACAGGCTTTGATTACGAAATGAAATCTGAAACAGTGATGAACTCAGGTTATTGATGGGGATAGGATGTAGGTGAATTCGAAGGAACGTACCTCATTCATAAGATTAGGAACAGCAACATTTTGTTCCATAATATAAAATAGCTATTGTTTATAAAAGCTGTACACATACTTTGAAAAAATTATCAACGCTGGAGTTCTGAGAGCATTCCGCACATATGTTTTGTCACAGTTTTTCTGGCTGGTCGTAAATGCCAAGTAACTTCCCGGGAATTTACTCTTGCTTTCATGTCGTCATCTTTCACACAAACGAACCTACTGAAAGGGCATCACCATCTTGATGGAAATCAACAACTGTAAATAGAATGAAGTTATCGGACTGCACATTTAACATTATCCAGAAATAATTATGAGGATTGAATTTCTGCTCGCTTTCCCATTTCGGGAACGCGTGGAAAGTCGTTGAAGTAGTTGTCTTAAATGCAAGCATTTGGAGTCTGCTTAGTTTTCACGAACTTTTCGTCCATCGAGTCCTTGGTCGATCTGGGCCTCTGCTTAATTTCGACTTGTACTTCGTGATTTTCTTCGGTGCTCTAACTGTCATCCTCTTCTCGTATTGTTTCCACCTTTGCCTGCAATAACCTGGAAATCAGTATCTTCTATCTACTCACTGTGAATGACTTCATTTCCTAACGTGAATCAAATTTTTTGCCGGTGCTTAACACAACGTGGCAACAGAGTTAATAGGAAATATTTTCCTGTTGTCAAACAATATTTTTCAGCGCATCAAGAAACTGTTAATTATTTAATGACATTTTGTTGTTGTACAAATCACTTCTTTTGCAGCCCTTCATTCTCCTCAAGTATCTCATCTTTGTTGCCTGTATTTCACAGTCTTCCTTACTTTAATTTTCCCAACTTTTGCTTGAATTCAGCATCGTCACAGTTTTACGATTTTGTAGTTAAGCGTTCTATGTTTTGTTCCACGTACTGTTTGAAATTTGTGCTGCTGTCCAACTGTATTATTATGGTAGTCATTATTCTTGTCGCAGCCTAAATATTTGAGCTGTGGTAGCTGTACAATGATTGTTTTGTTAATTAATAATTTCTACCTTATTGCCTAGTTACCTCGAAAGGCGGTAACTTTTATCTTCTTTAATAAAATCCTGAGATAATATTATATGTCCTCTACACGTGCTTTCTTTAACCGATGAACAGATAACTAGAGGTCATCTTCACTTTCTTGAATTATCAGTTTATCACATAGATTAGTGTGTTTATCTAATTTAATTAACAACTATCGGAATTAAAGACACTACCAATGTAAATGTTAAGAGTTAGTGAAGGAGAACGCCCATTTCTCACTCAATGGGTGATTTTTATCTCGTTTATCAAATTCTCTCCTGTTTTATTTAGAGTGTGGGAAAGAAGTGTGAAGGAGAACTGCTTTGCTTTGATGAATCAATGAAAAGTAAGTACTGATCCATATGTGAATAAAATTGGTCACAAGACGAACAAGAAGCTGAAATGGCTTACAAGGAGACCAACAGCCAACCACACATTTAAAACTAACCTGAAAACAAGCAATACACAATGACGCCAATGTAGCACAAGGACGCAATGGTCTCACGAAACATTCTGGATGAGCTAGCTTCGGAATGCCCATCTCAGTAATACACAAGACAAATGTCTGTACCCCAGAAGTCGTCAGCAGGGAGCACGCTGTTCAAACTATTAGATGGAGAAGCAGAGTAGAAGTCGCCTGCCGGTCCACATTGCCCTATCGGTCTCAAAACTCAGCGCGAAACAACCTGATTGTCTGCCAAGTATCCATGTTCAGAGCACTGGTGAAGGACATGCTTTCCACTACTCAACCAAAGATAAGGCTGATCCAACAGACGGAAACACGGTCTATAGAATCTTTGACTTATACGAGTCCTTCGCAACTCGCTAAATGTCATTTCTAAAGACGAATTTCAACACATTTGATGTGTTTTCTCAGTATAAACATTAAATCGCTACTTGTAGGAGAAGAAAGCACAATACCTTCGCTGTACCTCCGTCCATATTGTTGGTCTATGCAGCAACTGTAGACATAATGATGTTCCGTTGTTAATGGACCGACAAACGCTATACATGCTGTGCAACACAATTAAAGGGTCACTTTCTTGAAACCGCGAAATTGTCTCCCAATCCGATTAGATGCAGAAGTTTGAAATTTGACTGAAGGGTGCCTACAACCTTACTGTGTAATGGTGCAAAAGTGTGACGCCCTGCGATGTCAGCATCAGACTTGGCGACGCTGCAAACGGCAAGGGTCGACATTTGCGAAGATAAGGCCAGAGCTCTGAAATTAATATGACGTGTAAGTTGGGTTAATGGAGTGACATTGGTTTTGTAGCCCGCCTGGAGAGGCGGCGCGTGGATCTGCTCCTGTGAACTGCTTCTGTAACATAGGCCAAGGGTTAAGGGAGTGAATAAAGCAGGAGAGGTGAAACACTTCGGTGCTGCATGTAACGTTAATACTTTTGCTAGAGTCAAAAACACAAGTAAATATCAATGGCATACATAACTTTGAATAGGATGAGAATGTAGGTGTGAAGCCGTAGTCCAGGTTAATACAAAGTGTCAGTAGCAAGCTAGCCCATTCGGTAGTAGAAGCGATATTTCCAAACCGTCTGCACTGGATGAAATGGGGCGAAATCAAGACGGCACTCGCTGAGCTCCACAGCGTCAGCCAGAGGGCGCTGTGGCCAGCGTAGTCAGTCTTCTCTCGTAGTGCCAACTTGCAAGAGCGTGCTCCTACGTTGTGGTATCGTAACTATCGACGCCACAATTCGAACCAAATTTCACCCCAATTCTACCCAACGCCGCCGTGGACCAGACACGCGATGGTAACGTCGTCACACCCCTTCTTACCCATAATGCATCCCTTCTTTTCACTCCTCTGCTACGGATGTCAGAACAGCGACGTCCAGCGTTGAAATCAATGATTTTCTTATCGGTGCTTGAGGAAAACATTTCAGACACACGGAACCTTAGAAGATGGCATAAAGGACGCCAATGAAATTACGCCTTCCATTGGGGAGTTGATTCCCACACATTTCACAGTCGAAAACCACAGTTGACAATGCGATATGAAACAGGGAGACGTTATCTACAACTTTTGACACTGCAGAAGTAAGGACTTGAAGTCGGCATGAGTTTTTTCTTCCAAAGGGGACGCCCAGAATTTAGGCCCCGGACACGGTATCAATCTGCCGGGAACTTTTCGATACAATAATCTTCGTTGGTAGTCAATTGTTAACAAATTTCCCTAATTTTCTTAGAACAGCTCTCATTCAGCGTTGGCTGGTACAGTGAACGTGGAACAGTTCACTGCAACCCTTCATTGGCATTTGGTATCTTATTCTGCAGTTGTTATCTTGTATCCCATTAACGACATACTACAACACTGTCTCTAGTGCATCATATTGCTAAGATATTGCATTAGCTTTAATATGATACACGTGTTAATTATCACCGAACTCGGTCAACTTCCTGATCTACTGTAGTACTACGTGCCGCAGTGTGTTTTCACCACGAGACCATATCAGGAACCCTTCGTCAACATATCACAGGAAGCAAGATGGTCACAACCTTGCAGCGTTCAGACCTTGCTCCTCAAAGTGCTCCATGGAAAGCTTCGCAACTGCCGGAGACAGTGAAGATCCCATGGCTGTGCCACCCTTCACCTCATAACATTGGTTGCGGTACATAAAGTACGTAAAGTAGTGCCCTATGACACCAAACTTCCCAGACTTTATGGATTTCCTAAAATATACAAAGAAAATGTTCCTCTGAGTCAATCAGTTCACCCACCTACAGATTGACAAAACATTTGGCAGAGCTATCAGCACCCAAACTGGGACACTGTCATTCGCTGAGACCCTCAAGAAAATATAGGCCAAAATGACGTAATGGTTACATAGTATGGATGTTGCGTCTCTTTCTACGAGAGTGCCGGTACAAGACATGCTGAATCTTTCGGCCCTTCAGTTTCAACATGAGATCGTCAAACTGTTCTCGACAACGTACTTTATATATCGCAGTGAATATTACGAGATGAAGGACGGCGGAGCCATAGGATTCCCTCTGTCTCTGGCTGTCTTGAACTTTCTCATGGGCCACTTTGAGGACGAAGCTCCAAACTCTGCCCGGCAGCGACCATCTTGCTTCCTATGGGAAGTTACCGACAATTTCTTGATATTGCCTCAAGGTGAAAATGCACTGCACTGCGACAGTTCTTTGTCCACATGAACAGTGTCCATGCCAACATTAAATTTACTTTAGAGATTGAGAGAGATTGCAAGCTGCCATTCTTGGATGTTTTAGTTGAGCTGAAGGCAGAGGGGCGTTTTGGTCATTCAATGTATAGGATATCTATGTAGAATGACAGGTACATAATGCCAACAGTTTTCACCACCCTGTACACAATAAAGCGATACTCAACACTTAGCACACAGGGCAAAGATTATTTCAGACGACGACCATCTAGAGTCTGAATTTTAGCATATGAAGCAAATGTTCAGAGAAAATGGTTATGGCAAGGGAGAAACTGCTAAAGCTTTCAGTTGCCTCCGACGAAAGAAGCCTCATGGGTCGGTGGAAGGGGGCAAGTTAGTTGCATTCCTTCCTTACTGTGGAAGACAGGGCAGGTGCTGAAGAGACATTAACTGAGACCTGTGTTTCGGATCGCCTCCAAGATAAAAGAGATGTGTTACACCCCGTCAAGGACAACATATGTCTTCGAGTTCCTAACGAGTAGTACTGTGTGTCCTCTTAACGTGGCTGTATTTACATAGGTAAACGATTTGCTCTGTTGCCGATCGCTGCGCAGGACTTTCACGGGATATCAAACTAAGGGAACTTGAGAACTCGGTCGTGTTTTAGTTGAGCTGAAGGCAGAAGGGCGTTTTGGTCATTCAATGTATAGGATATCTATGTACAATGACCGGGTACATAATGCCAACAGTTTTCACCACCCTGTACACAATAAAGCGGTACTCAACACGTTAGTACACAGAGCCTTGAAAAAAGGGCATAAACTATAATTTGAGAAAATGAGAGTTTTGGCTCAAACAACATCTCACTGGGAGTCTGTTATCAATGAAGCGGCGGAAATTAGAATGAACAACAAAAATTTTAACAGAGGCCGGGAGTACACATTTAGTTGAGCATGGGGTGAGGTTTTGGACATTGAGCGAAAGCAAAGACGTAGGCTTGATGCTTGCAGGGATGCCGGAGTGGCAGTCCCGAACGTAGCGCCAGCCGCTAGCGCAAAGTGACGTCACTCGTTGCAGCGAGACCAACGAGAAAGACACGCCGTGGTGCGTACGGCTCAGCACGTGACACTGCATGTCTTAACCAGTGCCAGCAGCCGTCACCGGCGGGGAGCGACTAACTATTTCAGACAAGTTTAATAATTCTTGAGTGCGTGTTTAAAAGCATGCAAGTTCTCGATAGTACACGACAAACTTAAGAACTTAGTGGATTCCTTCTCCATTAAATATTGATTTCCAGTGGGCACTGCATGGAGACATGCGTTCACGAAGTGTGGTGGACAATCCGACTAGCCTGACGTCACAAGTATGTTGCAGGGCCCGTATATCTCGTTGACCTCGGTCCCGTGGCTAGGAGCTGCCCGACTTGCCTTGCTGGCATGTTCTCCTCTCTGGAAGGTTCGAGACGCTGCCAGTACATGTATATAAGCATAACACCGTACCAGCACCGGCAGTCAGTGATTACAGCTCCTGATGACGATAGCGAAGACAGCTATCGAAAGCTCGAGTATATTATTGGAAATGATGCGGTTGTAAACCGACAAGATGTTAATGAAGTGAAAGACTCTGAGGAAAGAGTTGGTTGGTTGCCGTTTTCTTTTTACAAGATTCAAGCTTTTTATTGTTATTTAAAACCTATCAATTTCCTCTCATGGTGGTTAGAAGGGTATTACTAAATTATTGTTGTTGCTGTGATCTTCAGGCCATAGACTGATTTGATGCCGCTCTCCACGCTACTTAATTCTGTGCAAGCCTCTTCATCTCCGTGTAACAACTGCAACCTACATCTTTCGGAATCTGCTTACTGTGCTCATCTCTCGGTCTTCTTCTACGAGTTTTACCACCAGTCCTACCAACGGATCCCTTCTTCTAGTCAGGTTGTGCCACAAATTTCTTTTCTCCCAAATTCTGTTCGGTACTTCCTCATTAGTTACGTGATCTACCAGTCTAATTTTCAGTATTCCGATGTAGCATCACATTTCAAAAGCTTCTATTCTCTTCTTGTCCAGAGTTTTTACCCTTCCTGCTTCACTTCCATACATGGTTACACTGCACACAAATCCATACATGGTTACACTCCACACAAATACATTGAGAATAGACTTCATGATATAATCTATACTCGATGATTTATTCAGAGACGCTTTTCCTGGCATTGCGTCTACATTTTATATTGTCTCTAGTTCAACCATCATCAGTTAGTTTACTGCGCAAATAGCGAAACTTATCTACTACTTCAAGTGTCTCATTTCTTAATAGAATTTCCTCAGCATCACCTAATTTAATGCGACTACATTCCATTGTCCTCGTTCTGCTTTTGTTGATATTCATCTTATATTCTCCTTTCAAGACACTGTCCATTACATTCAACTGCTCTTACAAGTCCTTTGCTGTCTCCGATAGAATTATAATGTCTTCGACAAACCTTAAAGGTTTGAACTCAAATTCGTACTCCAAGTTTTTGTTTTGTTTCCTTTACTGCTTGCTCACAATACAGATTGAATAACATCGGGGCCGGCAGAGGTGGCCGAGCGGTTCTAGGCGTTTCAGTCTGGAACCATGCGGCTGCTGCAGTCGCAGGTTCGGATCCTACCTCTGTCGTGCATGTGTGTGCTGTCCTTAGGGTAGTTAGGTTTAAGTAATTCTAAGTCTAGGTGACTGATTACCTCAGATGTTAAGTCCCATAGTTCTTACAGCCATTTGAACCATATTGAATAGCATCGGGGAGTGGCTACAACCTGTCTCACTCCCTTGTCAACCATCGGTTCCCATTCGTGCCCCTAGATTCTTATAATGTTTAATAAGGCATATATTTTGTTATTTGTGTCATTACGTTTTCGGTGATGCGATTTGCATTAAAATTCTGAAATATCTAAATACCTTTTTTGGAAACAAGGAAGTTATTTACAATCAGAAATACTTTGTATGATATTCTCATTCTGCGAGTTTGACTTTGGTAAGGCTTCCCATTTCCACTCTTCATATGTTATGTGCCTCTCCCATAATGTAAGAAATAAAACAGATGAATAGCGTACATTAGGGGTGGGCAGTAGTTTGGCTAGTGGGGCACTCTATGCGAAGGACCGCATCTTTCAAAATGATTGCATGTATTAGTTAATTTAGCATTTCAGTAAAGGTATCAATTCTTACAAAAATCCTGACTGTCAAAAACTATTAGCGGCGCTCGGGTCGCTATTTGCCCACACCTGGTGTACATAAATGTTTCCTATGTCTCCATCAGTCACGGAATGTATATGACGAAAACGTGATAATATTTAAATGTATCCTATACATATCTGTGTTCTTTTGTCCCCAGATCAATGTAAATGTCATATAATGAAGTCCCAGTGTCTAAAAAGATGGCCATTTAATTACATTCGTTGCACGTCAGAAGATAAGGCGCTTGCATTAACAGAATGTAACAAGATAGACTACCAGAGAGAGTCCTCTGGCTTTCTTCGACATACGTGATCTGGCCGTGACAATAGCTCTAGCCACCGACTGTACATTTCTGCTCCCCTTACACGCGATCGTGCACGGCAACCCTTGCGGCAGCTCCTCTGTAAGAACACATCTCTGTCATCAGACAACATCCGATTCTTGCTCTAACAGCATCAGCCGTGGCGACTGCAGGGGACGGCGGGGAGGAAGGGCCCGGCGTCAATTAGCGGCTCCTCTCCTCTGCCATCGCCCCTGCTGCCGACATCTGTTATCTTACTCTCCGCCTCGGCCAAGCCCTGCTCAACAGATCCGCTTCCAGCTGCGCAGAGCTCCGACCGGAGGAATTGTCCCTAATGACGGTCTCTCTCGTTCCCTAGCTCACAGTGTCACCACTACTTCGCGGACGAAAGCCAGTTCCAATGTTTTCCCCCACTCCTCTCCCCCTTCCCTGCCCAAAATAAACGGACAAAACCAGTCTCTACGGATTGAGCGGATTCCTCTAGTCCAGCTCCTCACGAAGAGATAATGTTATCTAGATTACGCACTGGGCAGCGTCCTTTCATCCACGCTCATCTGTTCCGTGGCGACTGACGCGTAGCGCCTTGTAGCGCGCCTAAGTTGGACAGTAGCGAGCAGACTGCTTCATACCTGAGTCGCGGTCTCAATTACGGATGTTGATAAAACATCGATGTATCGATATACCGAATCATTTCCGAAACAATATCGATTTAGATAGGCATATTTCTACCAGAGGGATTTCGATATAAGATGGAAATATCGAGCGCCGACATTTTTCTTTTATGTACTGGGTGATCAAAAAGTCAGTATAAATTTGAAAACTTAATAAACCGCAGAATAATATAGAAAGAGAGGTAAAAATTGACACACATGCTAGGAATGACATGGGCTTGTATTAGAACAAAAAAAAAAGAACACCCCATATTGCTACACGCGTGAAAGATCTCTTGCGCGCATCGTTTGGTGATGATCGTTTGCTCATCCGCCACTTTCGCCATGCTTGGCCTCCCAGGTCCCCAGACCTCAGTCCGCGCGATTATTGGCTTTGGGGTTACCTGAAGTCGCAAGTGTATCGTGGTCGACCGACATCTCTAGGGATGCTGAAAGACAGCATCCGACGCCAATGCCTCACCATAACTCCTGACATGCTTTACAGTGCTGTTCACAACATTATTCCTAGACTACAGCTACTGTTGAGGAATGAAGGTGGACATATTGAGCATTTCCTGTAAAGAAGAGCATCTTTGCTTTGTCTTACTTTGTTATGCTAATTATTGCTATTGTGATCAGATGAAGCGCCATCTGTCGGAAATTTTTTGAGCGTTTGTATTTTTTTCTTGGTTCTAATAAATCCCCATGTCATTCCAAGCATGTGTGTCAATTTGTACCTCTCTATCTACATTATTCCGTGATTTATTCAGTTTTCTAATTTATACTGACTTTTTGATCATCCAGTATTATTATTTTCACAATTTTCGGTAAATATTTGAAGTTGTTCTTTTGAAATTCTAGTAGAAAATAATTTCACTTTCACTGTGTGAAGGCGTCTTACTACTTTTTGAGCTTTCGTTACGTCCAATCTTTCTCTTTGACTGTGTGAAATAAGTACGAGGTGCGGCTAGAAAAAAACCGGACTGATGCTGGAAAAAACATTTATTTACAATTATTTACAATTTCATGTTATCTCCTTCAATGTACTCTCCTCCTCGGTCTCTACACCGCTCCATACGAATTTTCCACTGTTCATAGCAATGCTGCAGATCATTTTCGGTAAGTCCATACATTACTTCCGTCGCTTTTTCTTTTACTGCTTCAACAGTCTCAAATCCAGTTCCTTTCAAAACTGACTTGACTTTAGGGAAAAGAAAAAAGTCACAGGGGGCCAAATCAGGTGAGTAGGGTGGATGATCTAAGATGGGTATGTTGTGTTTTGCCAAAAACGTCTTCACTGACAACGCACTGTGAGCTGGGGCATTGTCTTGGTGAAGGACCCATGACTTTTTTCTCCACAAATCGTTCCGTTTTCTCCGTACTCGCTCACGTAGGGTAGCCAGGGCGCTAATGTAGTAATGCTGATTCACTGTTTGTCCCTCTGGTACCCAATCAATGTGCACAATCCCTTTGATGTCAAAAAAAAAACCACTCATCATTGTCTTGAATTTCGATTTTGACATTCGTGCTTTTTTTTGTCGTGGAGAACCAGGAGTTTTCCAATGCATCGATTGGCGTTTAGTTCAGGGATCGTAAGTAGAAAACCACGATTCATCGCAAGTAATAACATTTTGTAAGAAGGTGGGATCACTTTCAATGTTTTCCAGGATGTCAGAACAAATCATTCTTCGGAGTTCCTTCTGTTCAATTGTGAGACACTTTGGAACCATTTTTGAACACACTTTGTTCATATTGAAACTTTCATGAAGAATCTGCCTAACATTTTCCTTGTCAACTCCTGTTAACTCAGACACCGCGTCTGATTGTTAAACGGCGATCTTGTCGAACAAGTTTACCGATTTTTTCAATGTTTGCATCAGTTTTTGCTGCCAGTGGTCTGCCAGTGCGAGTGTCATCACTGGTGTCTTCGCGGCCATCTTTAAATCGTTTAAACCACTCAAACACTTGTGTTCGTGATAAACAATCATCGCCGTACACTTTTTGTAACATTACAAACGTTTCACTTGCAGATTTTCCTAGTTTGAAACAAATTTTGATGTTAACACGCTGTTCTTTCTGTACACACAACATTTTCCGACGCACAGACAAAACGTCAACTACTTAAAACAGACGCCACGGGCAGACTGAGTGCAGGAGGCAGATAAAACTCGAGCAGTAGGCGGAGCGAGAGTCACGTGACAGGCCACGCGACTTTCAGCCTTATTGCATTCGTTTTATTGTTTCACCAGTACTAGTCCGTTTTTTTTAGCCACACCTCGTATATGTGGCACAAAAGAAGTAGTCCGGTAGTCCGAGGTGGCGGTGTGAATGGAATAGCGAGATTTCTGATGTGAGGAAACAGCACACTAGTTACGTTAAAAAGCAATTTTTAACGTAACTAGTGTGCTATCTCTTCAAATCGGCATTCTTCAAAAAGAGCCGCTGAAAATAATGAACAAAAATCTAAATGACAAATTTGATCTTAACGGTGGTCTGAAACATGTGAGGGGAAATGCTGATGTAATTGTCGCTCCGCGCTACGAAAATAAACTGCAAGGTTTAACGTCACCAGACAATTTTGACACTACAACTGCTTGGCCACTGGAATTGGCAGAAATGGAAAAACAGTGAAGTCGACGTGAAATGCTCCGAACAAATCCTATATGTGACGAATCCGAACGACGGACCCATTAAACACCTTTTATTGTGCCACTTACATGCAGTTGCCATCGTTAGCAAAGTGTTTATCGTCAAGTGTGAACGTGCATCGGTTACCTTTCAATTCTTGCTCTAAGGGGCATAGGCACCCTGCTGGCTTGTTGATTTACACAATATCTAATAATAAATCAATATCTAAACAAACAGCTCTAAAAGCGGCAGTATATTTACGATGTGTAGCCGATAATTTATAGACAGGTATTTCGATAATTTCTCTGTCGATATATCGATACTTTTCTTCGGTATATCGAGAGCTGATTATGATGATAATCTTTTTAAATATCTACATATCGGATCTCGAATATTTCTAAAAATGTCAGCAGTCGAATTTCTAACATGACAAACGTACGCTCTGGTCCAGCAGCAGCTCCACGTGGTTTCTGCTGTAGCCGAAAGATGTCAACATCTTACAGACTTAAATCAGACGTAGACAAAACGGTATATTTTGGAAACAAAACCGTATCTTCTGATAAATAAATATTGTTATGTCTATTAACTGAGTACACTTTAACTTGGGGACTGTGTCTTTACGTACAGAGAATGATAGTCTCAGGGGAAATTTGTAAAGCGGAGCTAGTCAGTTTATGGGACTATGGAAACAAGGAACATTTTGCGATTATACTGTTATTTAAAGCGAAAGCTTGATAATAGCAAATTTTACAGATCTGATCATTCAATAAATTGTTCATAAAAGCTGTTAGGGTGTTATTGGACAAATGGTTATCCGGATTAGCCGCCCAGTGTGGCCGTGCGGTTCGAGGCACTTCAGTTTGGAACAGCGTGACCGCTACGGTCGCAGGTTCGAATCCTGCCTCGGGCATGGATGTGTGTGATGTCCTTAGGTTAGATAGGTTTAAGTAGTTCTAAGTTCTAGGGGACTTATGACCACAGATGTTAAGTTCCATAGTGCTCAGAGCCATTTGAACCATATCCTGATTAATAGTAATATAGGATTAGCTACGATGTGTACCAGCCATAGGGCAGTACTTTCGCATACATTTTGTGCACAAACAGAATTCGTTTCTAAAGTCGAAGTCAGTTTGGAGCTCAGCACTTACCATGTCAGGACGCGTGTTCGGAGCCCTGAATACATGCGTTTCGCAGGTTAATGAGTCAAAATTAACCGTGGAATGCTGCAAAGTAAAGGCGAACTTGAGTGAATGACGAGCGTGTGAAATTCCGATTCTTGTACGTAAATTGTGACCATTGAATTAAGTATAAACTGCGTGGTGGGTTGTGCAAGTCGGCGTCAAAAACTAAACGCTGAAACAGATCGATCTGGTTAATATTACAGCGAGCATTCTATCACAGATAATCCGTTTTGTAATCCTTTCTGGTATCGGGTTTTGTTCGACACCGTAAACTGGCTAATACCAGTGACTGTGTGCGGTTCTAGCGCTGCAGTCCGGAACCGCGGGGCTGCTACGGTCGCAGGTTCGAATCCTGCCTCGGGCATGGATGTGTGTGATGTCCATAGGTTAGTTAGGTTTAAGTAGTTCTAAATTCTAGGGGACTGATGACCTAAGATGTTAAGTCCCATAGTGCTCAGAGCCATTTGAACCAGTGACTGTGATTGCGTGTGAATGTTGAAAGTGTAACTTAATATTAGCAAGGTCCTGGCAGTGTTTTTATACCAAAAAATTGACAATATATCGACGTTTTCACTCACATACTACCCTCCAATTAACCGCTCTGTTAACCTGATAATGAGAAAACATTTTTTACAACTTTTAGAGACGTGTTGCGCGGCTAGTTTCTAACAGGTCAGACGTGTGGGCCGGACTGCAGAAGAAGAAATGACCACAAGATGAGTTGACGTTTCTGAAGGACGAACGTATAACTACAACGTTGCAGTGACCTGACACCACTTTCTTATCACTGTAACGAACCACAGACGGCGCACCAGTTTCCATCGCAGTGTTAGTTTTAACCGTTTAGTCTTTAGTATGTGTTTTTTATCCGAGCTGTTTCAGGTTTCTGCAGAAACAGCACGATCTGTAGAATGCGTGTTACTCCTTACTCGCAGCAAAAAAAAAAAAAAAAAGAGCGGAAGGAGACGTAATTTTAGACAGTGGACACTAGATAATGAGTGTTGTTTGAAATTTTCACTTTACACTTCCTCTACTTGTTGCTTTTTTAACTAGCGTCCCATGTCACTATCATTATTGATTATGGCTTTACTCACCCACTAATGTCATCCACACTCCTACAAGAAAACGCCTGATTTGTTATGGAATCGAACTCCATTGTCTATGACAGGTTCAAACGCCTGACTACTTTACAAATGAGTTAACGTAAGCGAGTAAAGATTAGAAAAGGTTTGAAATTACGCTTAAATTTTGTTGGAAGTAGCTACGTTCTCTCATTACGAAACAATGGATGAACATAGATTTTAAGTAGATGCGAGTTCTTTTAGCATCTTAATGTTTATAACGTCATATCTCCTGAACTGTGTTTTACAATGAAACAACTTTGCAGATGCATTTAGTGATACAAAATGAGGTGGCAAAAGTCATGGGATAGCGACATGCACATATACAGATGGCGGTAGTATCGCATACACAATGTATAAAAGGGTAGTGTTTTGGCGGATCTGTCATTTGTACTCACGTGATTCATGTAATAACGTTTCCAATGTAATTGTGGCCGCACGAAGGGGAATTAATAGACTCTGAACGTGGAATGGTAGTTGGAACTAGAAACATTGGCATTCCATTTCGAAAATCCCTTTGAAATTCAATATTCCGAGATCCACAGGGTCTAGGGCGTGCCAAGAATAACAGATTTCAGCCATTCCCTCTCACTACGGACAACGCAGCGGCCGACGGCCTTCACTCAACGACCGAAATCAGCGGCGTTTGCGTAGCGTTGTCAGTGCTAACAAACAAGCCACACTGCGTGAGATAACCGCAGAAACCAATGCAGGTCGTACGACGAACGTATCTATTAGGAGAATGCGGCGAAATTTGGCCATAACAAGATATGGCAGCAGATGACTGACGCGAGTGCCTTTGGTAACAGTACGAAATCGCCTGCAACGATTTCTGGTATCTTAACTGTATCGATTGGGGCCTACAAAACTGAATAACTGTGGCCTGGATGGATGAGTCCAGATTTCAGCTGGTAAGAGCTGATGATAGAGTTCGAGTGTGGCACAGACCCCACGAAGCCATGGAGTCAAGTTGTCAATCAAGAAGGCACTGTGGAAGTGATGGTGGCTCCATAATGCAATGGGCTGTGGTTACGTGGAATGAACTGGCTCCTCCAATCCAACTGAACCTATCACTGCCTGGAAATGGTTATGTTTCGCTAATTGTAAACCACTCACAACCTTTCATGTACTTCAGGATCCCAAAGAACAATGCAATTTCCATGGATGAGGAAACGCTATGACGTTCTTTTTCCTTTCTTTATTTTATGAATGATTTCAGCGATAAAAAAATTAGAATTATCGTTTAAATATGTTTAAAGTCGCTAAGAACTCTCATTCTCAAATGTTGGAGAAATAAATCAGGGAATCTGGCGCCATCACCCTTTTTTTTAACTCAAGACATCACACATTATCTAACTGTAATACGTGTCCTATCATGTTATCTTTTTAACATATGAGTATACAGCTTAATGAGCAGATTGCCTTAGCACTTTAAATTTTTAAATTCAGTCAATAATTTTGAGAAATAATTAAAATCAAATTTTTGTTGTTCTCGAAGTCATTAGATAACAACTTGTTACTGGTCCTGTGTTCCGGGTTACAGGCTAACCGCTGAGTAATATATTCGTAGGTATGTCAAGTAACTTCAAGGACCACGGAGTGGTTTACCCATAAAATGGGACATTTGAAGCCCTACTTTAGGCGCTCATGAACTAGTAATATTTCGTCCTGAAGCCCCAGCTCTTCAGAACTCATCTGAAGACTCAGAAAATAGCTAGATGAGAAGTTTTCAGTATGTCCGTGAAAGATTAGGTTTTGTTTAAGTAAAATTAATTTTACTTTTGGAAATAACCTTGTCTATTACCAATTTCTCGTGAGTACAATCCAAGTTTGAAGTGAGGCGATAGATGGTCTGCAAAATAGCCGTATGTGCTCACCGTAGCTTTTTCACTTGACTGGAAGAATTTCCATACAGATTAAATTAGATGTGAAAATAAGTGCGTATCAAAGTGTGTCATATGTCCAAAGAAGCCTCATTCCTCACAATGGAGCAACCTGAAGGACTATCTTCGCAGACATGTGATTGTTTCGATGGATGTCTAACAGAACCCCTAAGCTACAATGGACGGTCAACGTTCTAGAGAAGCGAAAGGGAAGTTGTTGTGCCTCAGGAAAGCGTAGAAGGACCTTTAATCCTCTCAGTACACAAAAATGATTTGCCTCGTACGAGCAGCATCGCTATTAGATTGTTCGTTAACGAGTAAAAGTATTGTGATTCGATGGCCGTAAGGAAATGCAAGAATATATTGAAATACAACTGATAGCCACATTTTCATTAGTATGATACAACTGTTTATCGCACGCATTCAGTGGCGTGTTCCATCTCGACAGATGCGCACGATAGTTGGTCCCAGCATGCCATACGCTATGCCCTTTGATCCAACGCTCGAGTGGCATCGGTACCTTTTTCGCAAATTCTTTACATGCCGAGAAGTAGCTGCACGCGGGTGAAATTCAAATAACGACTTCCGATAACACGACCTTAGTTTGCTGCCAGGCCAGTTGGAGCGCTGCAAGATTATGAATCCATCATCTCGCTTTCGTATTTGACGACTTTTAGTATTTTGTGTTTGTTATCGTGGCGCAGTAAACAGCCGTAGTACAGAAGCTGGCTTCATCATATTGTGTTTCTGTTTACAACTTCTCGTGTGTACTGAACTCTTTGAACTGCGCTGTAGATAAATTGCTCGAATCCTGATTGAGCTGTGTTCGAATCCGTAATACTGGATGGTATAAATGATCCCATATTTGGTTTTGTTTCATATATGACACATACAGGTTGCGTTGCATGGCGTTCTGTGGAGTTTGGTGTAATTATTACTGCTTACGAATCTGTGGTACTGCGAACGGCTGAAAGCAAGGGGAAACTACAGCCGTAATTTTTCCCGAGGACATGCAGCTTTACTGTAGAGAGCTGCATCAAACCAGTCTCAGGACTGAAGACCACAACAACAACAACAACGAAACTGTGTGTGAGCTGCGCGATTTAAAAACATGTTAAGTAAATTGCTTTTATTCTCTATAATTTTTGATTTCATCCGTTTTCAATTCTTTTTCGCGTTTAGTGAAGAACTCCATATTAGTAGTTTTCGACAATATTGGTATTCACGTAATGAGAATATAATTCTGCTTTCAGTGGTGTTCCTTCTTGCCACTGTGTGTCATGGATTTCACAGTGGGTTGCAGAGTGTGGACTTAGATCTAAATGAATAGGTTTATGCTTTGTAGTCTTGGTGACTAGAACAGTCTTCCTTACGAATACTAAAAAAGCGACATTACTTAAGCAAATTTCTTCAAGCTTTATTAACAGATACTAGAAAGAGCACATTTCATCATAGTCAATGAAACTTCCCGTGCCACATTAAATGCGAGAGTACGAAAAACGATGGGAACAAAAATACTGTTGAATAAGAGCAATATACGAGGGTTGGAACTTTAATAATGGCAACTATTTATTTACAGCTCGTACAAAATAGAAACGTGTTTCAAAGTTTTCCTGACCTTCAAAGTAGTCACCAGAATTGTGTATAGCCCGTTGGCAGCGATGTGGAAGTCGCAGGATACTCTTAGCAGTGCCAGTTGTGTTCACAGTTCAAGCGGTGCCGTCTATTGCCCGACAAATATGTAGCACTTCTGAAAAGAATACCGTGAAGTGTTTCCTTCAGGTTAGAAATCGAGTTGAACTCACGGGAGCTTACGTCAGGCTACCAGCCAATTAAACAAATCAGTAACAGCTTGCACTGTACGTGTTTCAGCACTGTCCTTCAAAATGATGGTCAGGTCCTGTAGAAAGTGTCATCACTTCTGTCTCTATGCTGCTCATTTTTTGAACACAACCTGCGACCAGCTTGTTGGTAGGTGTGCGCAGATGTGTAGCATTAGATATCTATGCGCAGGTCATGCAATCCCAGATGGGTTCCGTAGGATTTACATTAGGCGAATATGGTCGCCCAGACATCAACGTCAGTTAACTATAATGCTCCTCAAACCATTGTAGCACGGTTCTGGCTCCGAGACACGGACTATTATACTGCTAAAAGATAACATCGGGAAAGACATCCAGTATGAAGGTATGCCAGTGGTTTGCAGCTGTCAGCGTGTCTTCGATTATTATCCCTAGTCCCATGTAAACTCAGGAGAATGTCTCCCACAGCATAATACTGATTCCACCAACGTGTCTCTGTAGCGCGCAGGACGTTTCGAGCCGCCTTTCACCTCGATGACGGGGTTTGTGGTGACGACCAACGACCTCGTATTGTAAAAAAGTGATGAACCCGAAGAGCTGACACGTCTCCATTGATCGCTGGCCGAATCCCGATGGTCCCGTGCCCACTGAAATCGTAATTAACGATGTCGTTGGGTGAACATGTGAACATGTAGGACTGGTGTACTGTGGAACTCCATGTTCAACAATGTACGATGAACGGTGTGGTCGGAAACACTTGTGCTTGGTCCAGCATTGTGCTCTTTCGGCTGAGCTACCACAGATCTCTATTTATCCTACTTCACTGAGAAGAGAAGCCTCCGAACCCCACATTCTGTGAAGAGTAGGTGACGTCGAACCATTTAGCGCCTACTGGTAGTTCTACGGTCCTTCTACCTCTTTCCGTAGATGCTCACGACAGTAGCATGTGAACATTCGACCGGATTCACCGGTTTCCAGATGCTCGTTCACAGGCTCAGAATAATAATAATCTGCCCTTTGCCGAAGTCACTTATCTCAATGGATTTCCGCATTTGCAGCCCATATATTTGCAAGGTGATTCCCCGTCCATATCTGCTCCGCTTGTAGGCGGCATCTAACGTTGCGGTAGGCAGCTTTCTTGAAGTTTTGTGTTATAAGCGTACATCGTTCGCGTTTGGGAGCCTAGAGCTCAAATCGTAATAGATGCAATGAAGGGCAATATATCAAATTAAAAGAGGAAAGCGACAAAATTCTGCCAGTATCCAGATATAATTTTTATCGTTACAGCGTGGAAGCCCTGTAACCAATATTTATTTATCACGCAGATTCGATATTTAGGGGGTCTTAGTGTTCAGTTCCTATTTGAGCAAGAACAGGGGGTAAATAAGTTATTGTTTATCCCAGACCAGCGGCCACCTGAACAGCCACTTGAAAATATGTCTTACTGCAGCTGTATTGCAGTATTTTAAGCAAAGTTTGAAGGACTAACAGGAGCTGGTGCGCAGACAAATTGTGCGAATCGATTATCTCCTTTTGCATAGGATTTTGACTGTGTTGAAATTAAGCTCAGCTAGTCACAACATTTGCATGTGCCCCGTTCGGATTCTACATACAAAAAAAGTCACTCTTAAATAACTCTGGACTGAAGCGGGACTGATGGTTCAAATTTGGTCCACCGATGGATTGGACCTTGGACTCTGGTATTTTTTAAGAGATTGAAAAGTCTTGCTTCGTTTGGATTTTACATGCAAAAACACGTTACTGTGGGAGATTTCTGAAGGACGCCACTTCTATACTTTAAACCTGAACCATTCTGTTCAAACTGTGTATGAAGGGAATAAGTGGATAAAGTTAAAACGAATCTTTTAAGCCAATAATCTTTATGCGTTGTCGAGATCTGATGGTTTAACTTAGAGTTAAATTTAGCTCGTAAAATTCGTTCTTACGTGAAATGAATGTGCGGAAAGGGTTTAAAGGGAATCAAAAAAATAAAAAATACGTTTATAAGAGAAAATAGAAAATTTTTTCCAGAAATCTAGCTTCATTCGAATTATATATGCGAAAACGCGTTTTGGCGAGGTTTTTTTTTTTTTTTTTTTTTTTTTTTTTTTTTTTTTTTTTTTTTTTTTTTGGCTTGTGCTACTTCTACTTTACAGACTTGATGTACGTCCTGTTTTGTGAAACCTTTATCCGTTGCCACGATATAAGCAACACGATTTCGAAAGACAATAACAAGTCTATGTGTATCACTCGTCATCCGCGTCAACAAATTTCTACGTTGGTTGTGAACCTTTCGCGATCCAATGTCGAAATTATGGTAGAGTATAAGTTGGAAATGAGAATGAAAAATGCTCCTTTCATAGCACAAAAAGGAGATTATATTCTGATCAAAGTTAGGGATATAAAAGAAGGGAAATAGCTCTCCGTGTAACGTGATAGCTTGAAAGACATTTAAAGTGAAACATCTCGACGTAATCTCGCTTTTTTGCCAGTTATCCCTATCCCCTCAGCGCAGTGAGCTCTCTCAGCTGCAACATGTTAACACACCTCGATCTTTGAACTTTTCTCGTAAAGTCCCTGATTCTGTGCCCAGAATCCAGAAAATTCGTCACCCGCAGGAAAAGCTACATAAAACCACATGGCTGTAGAGCATACACGTAAAAGCTAAGAAAAGTTTTTCTTGGGGGATAAAATCTCTGGGAGAGGATTTGTTCCTGGGGATACTCTAAAATATTTATTTTTTTAAATTTCTGGGTGTGGTGTTGATTTTTTCCCGAAGGGGATAGTTTATCTACCAAACTCATCCGCTGTCACATGTATGGTGAGGGGTGCAAAAACAGACACAAGTTTATGCGCTTCTAAAGAGTGGAATGCATCTCCTTTAGGAAGAATCTGGGAGTGGAGGTGTATCTATAATGGAAAGTATCCCAAATAGGCGATGCGTGCGAATATAAACTTTAATGTCACGTAGTATCATACTCTATGACATTGCAAATGCAGTGTTGGATGACATGATGGCATGCGTCATCTCATACGACATGACATCATGTATCGTGTTAATCTTACTTGACACGATCATTACATTGCATGACATGGGCACTATACTAACAAGTAAAAATATGCGAATATGTAATTACTTTAAGTGTCTCTGAAGTTGCCGGTTAAGTCGGAAAGCTAGTTCTCTTCTTTTACGTCCCCAGATCTCTCCAGAACATTTTCGCCACTTTCGTTCTGTGACAGGAACATTTTTCATTCTGGTTAATATATGTGTGAAGATACACCACTGAGATCATTTTTGTAACTCTAATTCAGCAAATGTTTAATAACTTCTATAATATTTATGGCACAATAGGAGCCAAGCACTACCTATTGGCTCCCAGTGTTGCGCACCGATTGAACTACTCGCATGCTTTGCTGCATAATTAATCGTGCTGTGAGACATCTTTGAACTGAACTTTAATTGAAAATCAATATAAAATTTCATACAGGACACATATACAATTAGCAAGACAATAAGGATATGTGGACGTAATTACACACCATATATAAAATGTGGTTCGTAAGAGATACATTTCATCTGCGTATTAAAATTAGCTTTCTATAAATTTCTATAGCTTTACTCTTAACTTAAAACCTATTGTACCTATCATTATACTGATTTATTCAATGGAAAGAGGAGGAAAAATTCAATAGGGAAGTGGCGCCACATGTATATTTACTGTAATAACTGATGGCGCAGAGATTATGAACTGATTTTTAGTACTGCACTCAAACTTTGCATTTGCTTAACTTAAAATTTTTGGTAAATTTCTGCACATAAAATTAAGTGTAAAGTATCAGTTTTGATTCAAATTTTAGTGCGTACCTAATAGCGCAGTCAGATTTTTGTTGTAATTTATGTATGAAAAGTCGTGAATCTGGTTGCTGGAGTTACAAAGTCTTTGAGTGACATTAGATGCGGGTTGTTTGATTGAAGCGGATGTCGGAAGCTTTCAAAGGGCAGTGACCATCGTGCAGTTTCTCAAAGTATGGTTCGCAGTTAACGAGGCAGGATCTAGGCTCGTCAGAGTGGTGATCCAGCAGCGCATATCCTTGAAAGACTAGAGATAGGACGTTCATACTCACAGGACATGTACATTAGTATGTTCTGCAGAAATGATTAGCATTCCAGTGACCTCGGACGGCATGTGTCCTGTTGCCAAGTAGACACAGTGCCCACCATGAGGCCTGGTAACTTGTTCCATGCCTGACTGCATCAGTGCGTATAAGGCGTAAATGGCGTCCTCTGGTATACTCATCCATGCAGCATTCTCCTGGTTCCGAAGTCCATCTGTGGTGTTTGGCACTGGGTCACACCACTGCAAAAAATGGTTCCAATAGCTGTGAGCACTATGGGACTTAACAACGGAGGCCATCAGTCCCCTAGAACTTACAAATACTTAAACCTAACTAAACTAAGGACATCACACACATCCATGCCCGAGGCAGAATTCGAACCTGCGACCGTAGCAGTAGCGCGGTTCCGGACTGAAGCGCCTAGAACCGCTCGGCCACCGCGGCCGATCCACACCACTGCACCCATCGTTTCACCACACCCCACACATTTTCGATTGGCTATAAGTTTGATAATCTGGCGGGCCAGAGGAAAAGACTGATATCCTGTGATACCAAGAAGACACGTGTTTGTACAGCAGAATGTGGTCTTACCTTGTATTGCAGAGAAATGGTGTCTTGGTTGTTGTGCATAAAAGGTATGGCTAAAGGTCGCACTAGCCACAGTGCCCTGGACATGCACCAGGTGTGATTTGCAGTTGTACCCAATAGCACCCCACACCATTGATGTATGTCTTGTGCGAAAGCAGTCACTGTGATGCCGCTCCCCCTGTTTGCGGCGAACCAAAATGCGATCATCATTTTCAAACAAACAGAACCTGGATTCGTACGAAAATTCTATCTGATGCTGTTCCCGTTTCCAGTGACGTCGTTCCATGCACCATTGTCGTCTGCATGTTTCTGCACATTCATCAAAGGTAGGTGGAGAAGTGGACGACGTGTACGTAACACATGCCGTAATATATGGCGACTGACTGTCAGCCCTGGTAGTGTACAATGTCTTCAACTGTTCCACTGTTGTGCCAGAGCCTAGTAGGACGCAGATCTGTCGTGCAGAGCCATTCGGATGAGGTGTCGATCTTCTCGGGGGTCTACGGCCTTCCGTGAACCGTTCATCAGACATTTGTTACACTGCCCATACACGTCGTCCCACATGAATAGCAATTTCCCGGGTGGTTGCATCACATTCTGTCATGCCAATAATGCGCCCTCTTCCAAACTCACTGATCTTACAGTACGGGTCGCGCGAGGCATCTTGCACCTTTGCTCAAGTCATACTGATCCATTACCTTCGGTTTATAGCAACAACGAGGGCTGCAGGTACATTTTACCGGTAAGTGGTGTTGCGCCGCGATATCTATGTCGACCTTGAACCTGCGGGCCGTCATGATTCAAATGCTAATAATTTATGCAGAACATAAATATGTACATGTCCTGTGAATATGAGCGTCGTACCTCTAGCCATCCGACGTGTTCAGTGTTTTCTTAACATAAGTGTATTTCACAACTGTTTGTTAGGGCTTGGAATTTTTCTGTAGTAGTCAGAACTCAAACTGATTTCTGCCAGTAGTACAGCACAGCTTGAATTTCTGGGTTTGGACTTGAGCCAATTCGCTGATTAGTTTCTTCTACGAACGAAACTTAGCTTAAATGCATTGCGTCTTGGTTAGATTTTAATCATATGTCAGCTAATGTGGAGGTCAGTTTCTGTTAGATTTTAGCTGTGAACACTGTCTGTGTTTCCCAGCTGTTTTATTTATTGTTTTTCATAGTGTGCGCTCAGTCTTTCTTTAAATCACTTAATTGTGTAGCTTCTTTCCTCATCCTACGAATTAACGAGTGAATTTTACAGGCAATAAACATTTATTACTTAAACTATAATCCATCGTAGTTTGTGTCACATGAATTATCGTTGATTGCATCTGCATTCGGCCTAGTAATAATTTGTCTGCCTGCTTAATACATCAGAGGAAAATTCGGTTAGTTTATTTTATTTTAAAAGCGCACAATAACTAGGCGAAGACTTTGTATTATGCCTGGAATAGACAGTAATACCTGTAATTGTCACAAGCTTAAATTTTGTGTAAATGTACCGCTTCACGTGATACACAGTTTCCACGTGTGCCAATCTTCAAGTGCTTCATAGATTTCGGTGGACCTCTTATACATAGCACTCCTTCTTGAGCTGAAGATCTCCACAACGAATCCACAGCTCATTTGAGAGTATTTTTCCTTTTTTTAAACTTTCCCCTGAACTGCCTCTAAGAGCAGCAGGAGAAACTTGAGACCACTAATACACAGCTTCACTTTGCCTGGATAAGCCTTATACAAATGGGGCCCGACAAGTTCCCCACTGGTCGTCCGCTAATAACTGTATCATCTTAACAGCAATCCACCCTATCGGCATGTAGCTAATCTTGAGTGCAACGCACGTGGGTCGCACAAGAATGCCCAGAGCTTAAAGTTACAGATGACTAGTAGCACTTAACATTTCCTGGCTCAGGAACTGTGGTTTACCAACACTGCGTCAAGTTAATGAAGACTGAGCTCCTACATGAGCCCACAATTTGAAACAATACAGGTGACATGTATAGCTTATCGAGTGCATCGAATGTCGAGAGCATTACATTCGCGACCCAATGTGTTTTGTATTGAATTACTTGTCTTAGCGTCATCCATGTCACTTCGAGGCTTTTTATACCTTAATAATAAACACCATGTAGATTGCTACAGTGACGAATAATGTGACGGTTCTCGTCGTTGGAACGCAGGCAGCGAGATTGGTTCTACGGTATGGCGCTGAAAATATACCGTTTAAGATGAGGATCCTGAGCGAGTCATCGGAGTGGATCTAACTTGGTGATCTTAAGTAGTGGGAAACTACCAACATTTAGTCGTGAAAAGAATATTATTAGAGTGCACTATTCACATAATAAATGCCAGGCGTAACCTGATTAACGTTTTTTACATAACTCCACTACGCAGTAAATTGTTTACTTTAAGAAACAAATAACGCTTCATATTCTACTAACAACGTACGAATAATTCTCATGTCATGAGAAGTGATTTAGATATTTATGCTACATGCGGAGCTAGGATGCACTCGATATCTGATCTCTGTATCGCACATGCCTTCGATTTTCAGGAACCTTTTAGATAAAATGTGAATGTCGTGTGCCTAAGGTCTCCCGTCGGGTAGACCGTTCGCCGGGTGCAAGTCTTTTGGTTTGACGCCACTTCGGCGACTTGCTCGTCGATGGGGATGAAATGACAACAGCCATTCCCTAACCGGAGAAAATCTGCGAACGAGCCGGGAATCGAACCGGGCTCTTACGATAGACATTCTGTCGCGCTGACCACTCAACTACCAGGGGCGAACACCTTTGAGATTAATTGTATCAAACTGACTATAAGTGAATCATTTTACGGTGTTTGTTAATAAATGCACGGTAACAGCACAATGCAATATTTTTTTAACTGTCCGCTCATCCAAACATAGCAACACGGATAGAAGTCTTGCAGCTCCTGAGGATTCTAATACACTATGAGGTCTGCTATAAGGGATTGCGTCAGACAGTTGGGAGTAAGTTCCAAGTGCCGATTCAGAAAGGTAATCCACGCACAGATTAACTTCAGTTTTGCAATACTGAATAGTCGTTAACGACCAGTTTTGCTGCACTTTGTCTATACTACTTCCTGCAGGGTCGACTAGATTGTGAAACATTTATGGAGGTTTAGTGTCCGGGAGGATATTGCATTGTCAACACGGCGGACTCCATCTTAAACTGTTCAAAATGGTTCAAATGGCTCTGAGCACTATGGGACTTAACATCTGTGGTCATCAGTCCCCTAAAACTTAGAACTACTTAAACCTAACTAACCTAAGGACATCACACACATCCATGCCCGGGGCAGGATTCGAACCTGCGACCGTAGCGGCCACGCGGTTCCAGACTGAAGCGCCTATAACCGCACGGCCACACCGGCCGGCTCTTAAACTGTTGTCCGTGTAAGTCTATTAGTGAATAGTATCATTATGAGAAATTGTTTGGGAAGCAATTGAGGATGTTTGGCGCCGAATGCTCCACTCATAAACTCAAACATTTTCCATCCAAATGTCAAAGCAACTCAAGGAACGTGATGGTGGTTCGTTACAATGGTCACAATAACAATATGTGGTGTATTATCTTGTAATAAAGAAAATATCCCTTTCATGAGACGTGGTTTAAAATGAAAGTATCACAATGTGTTCTAAACAAATCAGACCGACAACTTTACGTGCGAATACAATTTCCCAGCAGAAGCAGAGGATCATACCATTCAACCACCTCTGGAACTGGAGATGTAATCACACAAGATCAAAGATTCTGTGTCGCTGAGAAGATTGCTCAATTTGTAATGAAACTTAGAAATCACGATGAACTTCACCTTATAATTCGTTTCCGAAACTTTGGCTTGCCCAGCAGTCATTTATGAACAACAAATCTTCAAGGAGACGATAGTATGCAGAGACTCTGAAAAGTGGAACAGGTAAATGACAGACAATATGCCCGCGTTATCAATAAATAATAATTGGGACTTGGTGGATCTACCTCCAGCTCGTCAACCTATTCGTTGTAAAAAAATAAGTTTCCAAAAGTAAACGAAAAACAGACGGTATTGTAATGAGGTACAAAGGGATAGCCGGCCAGGGTGGCCGAGCGGTTCTAGGGGCTACAGTCTGGAACCGTGTGACCGCTACGATCGCAGGTTCGAATCCTGCCTCGGGCATGGATGTGTGTGATGTCCTTAGATTAGTTAGGTTTAAGTAGTTCTAAGTTCTAGGGGACTGATGACCTCAGCAGTTAAGTCCCATAGTGCTCAGAGCCATTTGAACCATTTTTGAACAAAGGGATATTCCCAGAATCCCAGAGTTCACAATGGAGAAATTTTTCAACTGTCATTAAGTATGAATCTATACATATTCTTTTAGCTTTGGCTGGAGTATACCATATGTACATGAAACAATGTTTCACGGGAAAACTGATTTTCTAAATGGTGGTTTGAAAGAAGATTTTCGTGAACCTGTCTGAAAGTTTAATTAGTGGTAATGTAACCTAAGTCGGCAAATTAACCATAAGCCTTTATGGACCGAAGTGGTCTACTCAATGATGGAATCAAAAATTTGTTCATTGAATATAGATTCATCGTTTCAGACAACTTCATTATGTGTTTCATGTTCAAATTGACGGCCAAGAAGAATTTTCAGTAATTTTTTAGACGAAGGAATAATGCTGAGTAGATCATTGATGGATTATGTGAGTATGATTAGCAATGTTCCTGTTATTCATTCATCTCGCAGTCAAATATATGTTCCCAGATCTACAGTGGAGATGAACTACATTGCAGCATTCGACGCAAATGCTGAAATAGTGTGCTTCGCATGTTGTTGCAGTAGCTCAGTGTCCGGCTTCACATGTTCTTGCAGTAGCTCAGTGTCAACACAGAACAACCAACTCATCTCTTTGTCGACTATCAGAGAACATTGCAGTCTAATACTTCCTTGAGTTATTTAGTAAATCAGTTTGTTTGCTACATGACCCATAAATCATCAGAACTATTCTTTCGTTAGAATGATGTGGAACGTGTCAGTTTACAGTATATGAATAAATGAGAGCTTTAACATTAACAAACACGCTATTTTTTAGTTCTACTCATGCAACTACACCCAAAAACCAGGATTTTTTCAAGTTACCAGTTTTTAAATAGAAATTCGTCCATGGAATAAAAGGAATTGTCCAAAGAAATGATTTTATGTTAGATTTAAAACTTGTTTTGTTACCTGTCTCACATTCTGTGCTATTGGGCAAATGACAAACATTTTTGTTGCTGCACGTTCCACTCCTTTCTGACCCAATGACAGCTGAGAACAGGCAACAAAGGCAATTATTTCTTCTAATGTTGTAGGTATGGTCATCGCTCATCTTCTCAAACTCTGATGGATTATTTACGACGAGTTTTAATAGCAAATTGATATGCTGTGACGGTGCCCTTAAAATCTTTAATTATTTGTATACATACCTACTTGACAATCAGGAGTGAACACCACATATTGTTCTTAGTGACTGCTTTTGTGCAGTCAATGCTTCCTTTCTAAGTAATGAGACACCACAGAAAATTATTTCTTAAGACACGATTTAGTGGAAACATGCAAAATGTGTCACCAGGCTGATTCGTTTGGTTCCTAGACTAGCAGTTATACGAAGAGCGAAAGAAGCTAAACTTTATTGTTTGAGAAGATCAGTAATTTGCTTGTTCTAATTCAAGTTTTCCTCCATATTTACATCTAAAAATTTGGGACGTTATATCCTATTCACTGACTCCTGTTCGTCTACTACCTCAATTATTGATATGGCTGTTTTCGTCATTGGTTCGCGGTCGTCGCGATGGTCGGATGATGTTGTGGAAGCTGCACACTATTTCAACGGGTCTCTCGTCATCTTGACTCGCTGAAATACTGTGCAGGTCTCACAACATTATCCAACACGACGCCCATGAACCAATGAAACAGTTATTACGTTGGGAAGGCTCAAACAGCGCATGGCTCTGTTTGCTGTACAGAACTGAATGCAATGTGTTTTCGCAAAATTTATGGAGAGTCCATTTTCAGAGAAACAATAAATTATTTGAAATACAGCATTAACAAACACTTATGTGGCTTTCTCTCTGAAATGTGATTTATTACGACAGTAGTAAGTTATCGTCTGGAAAGAATAGCAGTTCTGCTTGTTGAAAGTTAAGTTGAAGGTCAGTGACAAATACGAATGTATGGAATAGGAGCGGACCCAAAATTGAACGCTCTGGGATTTACCTTTGTGACATATATAGAGTCACTAAAATTCCCTACACATCCGAAATTATGTGAATGATCCAGAAAATATTTTTTGCGTTCTCTTTGTTAAATATGATTCATACCAGTTGTGTTTAAAGGCATAGATTTACGAAGTCAAGTTTTTCTAAGGGTGAAACATTATCTACACAATATAAAACCTTGGAAAGATCACATAAAACTCCAGCTGGCGATATTTCAGTGTCTAAGACTTGTAATATTTGATGGAGAGTTGTATAAATAGCGTTTTCAGCCAAGCAACCGTTCCTGACATATAAATAGCTTCTTGGCTTTTCTAAAATGGCATTTTTCATTTTCTTCTACGTTGCATCTATCTTTCCCCTAGTTACCCATATTTCTACAGACTTGCATTATCCTCAATCCATTGATGCTTAGTCATTTTGTATTTTCTGTCAGTCTAATTGTTTTAGATGTACGTATCCCATCCCGCTTGCCTCATTTACTACACTGTTATTTTCCTTTCTGTCAGTTAAATCTCTCCCATGTTATGCAGTGATTTCTAATTCGCATTTACTTTTTACTTGTTTGATCCCTTGCTGCCTTCCCCATTCAAAGTTATCCATTCGTCTTCTATTGTTTTTAATTCCCCTGTTTCAGTCCATCCTTTCCTAATTCTCCCTGTGAAACTGTCAGCAACAAGGGGTCTAACAATTTGTCGAGGTACGGGCCCTTCAATTTCCTATCATTTTGAAATTTCTTCGGTTTTAATTTATGATAAATGATAACCAGAGTCTCCAACTGTTCCAGGAAATGTCTTACAGCTTAAAATCTGGTTTCGAAATCTCCATCTTCCCATTACATAATCAAGCAGTAATACCAGGTCTCTCTCATGCATGGAACTTTTCATGATATTTAAATCAAGTATTTGCGATGTTTAAATTTTCCTCTGTTACAGATTCTACCACGCGGCTTCCTATTCCATTCCTTGTATTTTTCCGTTCCTTTCTTTCCCAACTACTGAATTCCATTCAATTATCACAATTAAACTATCATCTCCCTTAACATTCTTAACGATTTCCTTTATCTAATTACACATTATTGTAAATTCTTGAACCTCTGTAGCGTGTTGGCATATAATCTTGTATTACTGTGGTGGGTGTTGGCTTCGTGTCTATTTTGGCTATGATAATGTGTTCACTAGGCTCTTCATAGTTGTTTAGTCGTATTACTATGTTCTTATTCATTAATAGGCCTATTCCTCCTCTATCTCTTTTCGATTTTTTGTTTATAAGCCTGTACTCACCTGTCCAGAATCCTTGTTCTTCCTGCCACTGTAGTTTACTAATTAGCACTATGCCTAACTCCAGCCTATCCATTTCTCCTGCCTACCTACACAGTTAAGTGATGTAACATTCCACGCTCCAGTCCATAGAATGACTATCATCCATTTCCTCCTGAAGACATCACCCTGAACAACACCAACCAGAGATCCGGATGTGTAAATATTTTTGCTCAGGAATATTTTGCCGGAGAGGATTCCATCACAATTAAGTCATATGGAGCTCGATGCCCTCGAAAGAAAAGTAATGGCTGTACTTGCCCCGAGTTTTATCACAGTAATGTCTTGATAGATATGAGAGCAGCCAGCTGTGATAGAATATTCATTGATTTTTTGCGACAGTTTCATAGCAACTTATGATATTTGCAGGGTCGTCGCAGAAACTACATTCCAGTAACATAGTCCACAGCATAAAAAAACGCAAAAGTTTGGCGCCTGCAGGCACAATTCGATGAGTAAATCACATTTGGATATTATATAAATAATTATGTTGCCAACTACCACAACGTGATAAAAACAGATATACACGGTGTCTCAGGAGAAATTATCAATATTGAGGGATGTGACAGAAACGGCCGCTTGAACAAAAATATTTTTTTGGATATATGTCTTATTTCGAATGGTTTCCGATATACAACACATTTAATATACACTGTTATTCGTTTTCTGTTATTAAGTACACTGTCGTGTTTACGCACAGATATATGTATAACATTTAGTAAACATCAGAACATGCGTTTTAGTAAGTATCAATTGAAAAATAGATATTTTTGCCCCCTTTCACCTCTAAGCATTATCATACACTTCATACAGCTGTTGAAGAGTTCATATTAAATGTTCTAGTATTCCACCGTCAGCTTCAGTGTGTTTGCCCATTCTTGGAGAACCGTATATTGCTTGTCTCGTCCCTGACGCGAGCAAACACTTCATTTCGCATCTTCATCTTTCGTTCATACACCCCGGGCTTCATCCAGCCTCATAAACAAAGATCTAATGACGTAAGGTCTGGTGGTCTTGATTGCCAGTTCGTCTTACTACCACCAGTAATCCACCTGTAAGGGGTAAGTGATGTTGTGATGTTCCCTCACGAGCCCGGTGAAATGTGGAGGGGCTTCGTCAAGCTGGAAGTACACTGCAGTCCGCATGACCAAAGGAACGTCGTTAAGGTGTTCAACAAGTGAATTTTCAGAAAATGCAATTAATTTTGTCCCATCTTTCGCTCTTTTGAAGTTCATGGACTTATCAGTACGTTACCGATCATGCTTACCCAAAGATTGATCGAAAAATGAAATTGGAAGTGGTTTACACTTTAGGGTGTGGATTTTCCTAAGACCATTGATGATTAATGCGTGTACTGTTGATTCCATCCAGTGCAAACGTGGCTTCATCATTGAATAATATAAAAGGAAGCGAATAACGATTGCCATCTAACTAGTAACAAAATTTAAGCTGGGCGGCATTGTCGCAAATTTGAAGACTGAGGATACGCTGTTTGTGAAATGGGCTCATGTTTTTTCGCTGGTGCGGGGCTACGCTGCACCATTTCAGCAATGTGTTGCTGTGCCTGTACATGTTGCTAAACTACGCAGCGAGGTAGGTTGGGATAGAATAATTCGTCAAAGAGATAGGTAACACATACACGTTCGTGCCTTTAGTCCCAAAACAAATGTACATTATATGAGTTCTGTGTCGAAAACCATTCGGAATACAGCAAATATCGATATCAAGTTTTTGCTTCAATTGAGCGTTCATTCATGTGTCTGAATGTTGACCTTTCCTCCTGCGACATCCTCTGTACATCAGCATGTGTTTCGGTACTCATATTTGATAATGTAACGCATAGTTGCTAACAGGATGTAACAGAATCGCGTAATGTCTCATACACTCATAGAGAACACAAGGAAGCAGCCCTGCCGACAGTAGTCCAAAATAACGGCTACATGCTCACAGACATAGACACAATGGGAAAACTTGATTGTATGTTGGAATCCAGTTTTCAGATGAGTCTGTGCAAAATTAGAAAAGAAACAGTTCCTGCACGGAAAAGCAAATACTGAATCAATAACTTTCTCAAATGCTTTCAAAAATAAAATAATAGCCTGTTGTGATCCATAAAAATACATCATTGTTCAAATCTTTTTCGTGTTCTTATTTTAGGCTCTTTGACTTGTTGCGAAATTGACACGAAATCCTTCTGTCTTCTTATTAGTCTGTCCACCCTAACGAACCACCCATGCTTATTACCGTATCTTGAATTTTGCAAGTGTGTCTCTGTCGTCCGTACAATGAGTACATGAGATCTCCAGTTTAGAATATATTCAAGATTTCATCATTAAAGCTGTAAATGTAGAACGTGTGCCATATGCCTCCATTTTATTTCTTTTCCTGATTTGTAGTCCCCACTGACGATGGAAAAATATACGCTTGTTTGAGAGCTACAAATACTCATAACAACTATCTCACCTTCAACTTTTCAGAACCATTTTAACTTTATGGGTTACTACAGATATGGTCATCGCTGAAATAAACTTTTAAAGCCGTGACGAAATTTTCATTCCCATAAATGTCAGTGATGTGTGAACGCTCGATTCACGTTACTATCGTGAAATTTCGTTACAGCTAGGCTCACTGAATGTGAACGCCCTTAACACGGGTTATTTCAGTTCCGTTTCACAGTCGTGAGGTAGGAGTCTGGGATAGACATGCAGTTCCAGATAAGTGCTGTTCCCTTCAGCGAACGAATACGAGGGAGGAAGGGAACCCACGCCAGAATCATCGATTAGCCATATTGCGGAAGGAATCACGCAGGAGGCCTAGTCAATATGTACACAATAGCTCGGTGATGTGGCCGGGGTGAATACATTTCCCATCAATCACGCGAAAAATCTGGAAGATGACAGGAAAACAAGTTCGCGGCTAAGGAAACAGAGCGAGCGACGGAGAATACTGATGGGGGTGTCAGGCGGAGCAGCTGCGGACCCTGCCACGCTTCCGTCTCTGCGCCCTCACTGGTGGAGCGATATGCGCTGTCCCGGTATACCACAGCAGCTACCCATACACTCTGTCCTACCCTCCCACTCAGCAGCCGTGTCACACCGCAGTCTGTCGGTTCTGTTTACTTACGTCGTCCTCCTTCATGGTGGGACCTTGAAGAGAAAGAAAGGATGCAGAAGTTACGCAAAGTGAGCTTGAGGAAATGTATCATAAAGTGGCGGAGTAAAGCTGTGACTTGGTAGTCAAGGAAGGCAGGATTCGGTTACGATTGTGGACAGGGCCGCAATCTATTACTGTTGGATCCCTTTTGCAATGACACACATTATTTTAAAACGGTAATTCCAGACTCAGCGCCGGCCGGAGTGGCCGAGCGGTTCTAGCCGCTACTGTCTGGAACCGCGCGACCGCTACGGTCGCAGGTTCGAATCCTGCCTCGGGCATGGAAGTGTGTGATGTCCTTAGGTTATTTAGGTTTAAGTAGTTCTATCTTCTAGGGGACTGATGACCTCAGCAGTTAAGTCCCATAGTGCTCAGGGCCATTTGAACCAACCAGACTCAGCAATAAAGAAGAATATCACACTTTATTAGTGGCGGAATAAACAACTATGTAGTTAATACTGCTTTCAGTGCGCTACAATTTACCAAATGAGCACAAAACACAAACAGAGTAAATAATGTTTTAAAAACAAGCCAATGTGAAACCAATTTGAATTTTAAGGCAAGTAACCACAGTCACGGCTGAAGGTCTTTAACGCCAAGAACGGCAATTATAAAATATTTAACAAACATACCGTAAAACAGCAATGCAATAGCAAGGTTAATTTAAAAGGACAAGCAACTGATCACTAAATAGGTGAGACAAAATTATGGTAAACTGGGTAGCACAATCATTTAAACCTGCTGTAACGCCAAATACCGCAATTATATAAAAAAATTAGAAACATACAGTAAAACAGCAAATATAATAATAAAACTCAAGGGCCAGTCACAGACGGTGCATCAGGAATCGACCTCTCAGTAAGTCTTGCAAAAAAACACTTTCGCGAGCAATGAGAAAGGCAGCCAAGAGTTACATTCACTTCACAAGATGATAACTAAGACTAGTGGCAGTCTAACGAATGAGGCTACCTGACATCCAATAAACCAAATGCGAAGATCTAAAAATACGCCAAAGCCAGAACCAGCGGTCTGCACTCCGCCCGCAGATTACTGTGCTTAGTGTGCCCGGAACGAGAAAGGAATCACTACCACCAGAGTAGAAGAATCATCAACCAACCTACATTCAAGAAAGCTGCCAAAACTACACGCCTCGCCGGACAGCAGCGGCAAGGCGAGGAAACGTACACTGCCGTTACATACACTAACCCCCTGGGCAGGTAACTGGAGTGTTAGTGGCCATGAGGCAGGAAAATTACCGCTGGTTGAACTTAAGAAATAGTAACAAACTGAACGCAATAAATAGTAATTAGAAGTTTAGGATAACTAATCAGATCCTCCCTTCCCAAGCACTCCACTCGCTGCTCTTCACCTCGGTGACACTACGAGCAGCAACACGAACCCAAGTCACTGGAGAATCACAAGATCTCAAAATGTGGAGGTTTCTCTACTTGAATCCGAATGCACTAAAAGCTTACAGGATCCGGTTTACGACGAAGTCGTGCACCCACGTGACCACAGGCCTTGGATCTGGCAGTCAATGCGCGCTGCCAGCGGTCCCAGCTTGTTACAGCGCTCTGCGGACCTGGCTCCTCCTGAGTCCCCAACCGAACTGCACACTGATACGACCCGGAAGAACCACAACGTAGCCCCAAAGATAGGGCAGCAGTTACTACATATCGATAACCGCTGCTGCTGCCACTAGTAGACAGGCAATGCTTGCGAAACCAAGTAGCGCCAGTCAGCACGAGAAGAAGACAAACAACCACAAACATGTCAACTAAACTATACGGTCTGGCCTCCATCAGAGGACAGAAACCAACAAACAGCACCAACGGGAGCCCCAGCACGGCTCAAAAGCAGATGAGCGTCACCGTCTTCGTCGTCTTACCTTATGTGTTTCTATGGATTATTTTTTTTATACCTTCACTATCTATATACTAATTCTATGAGCAGAACTCTACGTAATGCAACACATTTCTTTTTCTCGGCGAATTTCGGTTGAAGGAACGTGGAATTTGTTACTAGACAACGTGGAATATTCCTACTTCAGTCTCTATAGTTCATAAGGTTCCGATAAGGGGCGACGTTATATGTGGCATTCATAATGGCAATTGTCACGGAGAAGCATTACAAGCAGAGAGCTGTCATTGAGTTTCATTTGGCTGAAAACCATAACATCGCAGATACTCACAGACGCTTGCAAAATGTCTAAAGAGACCTGGCTGTAAAGGAGCGCTCGGTGAATCATTGGGCGTGGTGTATATCATTACAACAAGGTTGCGCAAACTTGTTCGATATCCTACGTGGTGCCTGGTCGCACACAGCTGTGAATCCTGCAGTGTTGGAACGTGAATAGAGGCCCTCCCAGTAAGGCTGCGTAGGCCGTCGCACTGGACTGGGATTGCGTTGAAAAATAGTGTTTAGTAACCAAAAGAGTTTAGAATAATATGGTGTATTTGAATCGCCCTTGTATAGGCCCTGTGTATACTCCTTCCACCTTTCTGCTTTCCCTTCTTTGCTTAGGGCTGGTTTTCCATCTGAGCTATTGATATTAGTGTGGGTGGTTCTCTTTTCTCCAAACATCTCTCTAATTTTTCTGTAGGCAGTATCTATCTTACACCTTGTGATATATGTTCTACATCCTTACATTTGACCTCTAGCCATCCTTACTTAGCCATTTTGGAGTTCATGTCGATCTAATTTTTGAGACGTTTGTTCTTATTTTCGGTTGCTTCATTTACTGCATTTTTAATGTTTTCTCCCTTCATCAATTAAATTCAATATAACTTCTGTTACCCAAGGAATTCTACTAGCCCTCGTCTTTTTACCCACTTGATCTTCTGCTGCCTTCACTATTTCATCTCTCAAAATTTCTTCTATTGCATTTCTTTCCCCTGTTCTTGTCAATTGTTCCCTAATGCTCTCTCTTAAACTCGCTACAACTCCTGGTTCTCTCAGTTTATCCAGGTACCATCTCCTTAAATTCCTATCGTTTTGCAGTTATTCTGTTTTAATCTACATTTCATAACCAAAACTCTGGTCGGAATCCACATCTGCAACTGGAAATGTCTCACAATTTAAAACCTCGTTTCCTAAATCTCTGTCTTATCATTATGTAATCTATCTGAAACCTTCCAGTGTCTCCAGTCCTCTTCCACGTATACAACCTTCTCTCATGACTTTGTCTGTGCAAAATAGCACAATGACGATGTAGGACGCAAATGCAGAAATCCATTGGCAAAAGCCACTTACATAACGAGCATATTCATATGGCTCGGCGCTAGAGAATGATTGCCTCAGAAACTACGAAGTTAATCGGCTGTTCGCTTGCTACTATCATGAACATCTATAGGAAGTGAAGGACGGTGAATCTACGAGTAGGTACATCAAGAACATAGAGGTCCGGAGCTTTCCCGCTTTGCACAGCACGATAGGTGGCGGTCTGTGACAGATATGCTGACAAAGTATATCGCGGATGCAGCCTCAAGTGTTGGGGAACACACCATTCAGCGCACAGTGTAGAGCGTGCGACTCTGATGGAAATAACATGTATGTGTTCCCACGTTGACATAACGGCGTCATAAAATAAAACGCGGTGGGAGCGAGATAATCGATGTTGGACTGTGGATAAATGGACAGATGTCGCCCTGTCGTATAAAGCATCATCCACGGAAACGCCTAGTTGAAGCGTACACCGCGCCACAGACGCAGGGCGGTGAGCAGCATTCACCTGGGCTTCCATGGGTCCTATAATAGTAATCTAAGGCACTATAAGAGCTGTGGAGCATGTAAAAGTTATCGAGTACCACCTGCGTCACCACATGCCTGATGGTTTTCCCCTGCAACATTAGTATCTTCCACAAGAATAACCGTCCCTGCCTCAAGGCCAGATAAGTTATACAGTGATTTTAGGAGCATAATAGTGAACACATATTTACGTCATGAGTAACTGCTGGTACGGGAACTTTGAGATCAGCATTCCCGGAACTGATGACGTCAGCGCCGGCTTTCCATGGATCACTAACGCCAGCAGCCGGCGCTCGGAGAGCAGTCACTACTACTTCTGATGTAATCAATTGCACCATAACGCCCCTCCCAACGGTAAATCAAGTTAATTTTCTGACGCTTCTTAACGGATTTCATAGTTTCGTTCAATACTCAATTACTCGCTAATTTTATAATAATCTTTTTCAAAATCTCAAGTCGTAAAAGATCTCTTTTTCCGAATTAACATAATTGCACTCATTTAGCCAGGGACACTGCTTGAAGGAGATGCCGCAGGTGATTGTAACAATTTTCATCCCCCAACTTGAGACAATGCTGGAGGCTTCTGTAATGTATAATGTACCTCAGCTTATTTCGCAGCATTGTCATCAGCTTGAGCACGGAACCATTTCGCAGGGCGTGACGCTCCGAACACAGTGGCAAGTCACTATGTGCGTCTTGCAAAATGGCAGGGTATTCCAGGTGTGCCTCCAGGATATGTCCCTCACCAACTCCAGCAGATACATCTTGGGCCTCATCATTCACTGTCATGATTTCCTCACTGGGCAGCCATCGGGACCCTCGAAGCGACACAGTTTCTTGCATGGCATTCCCGTAGAGATTGTATGCATCTAAGTAAGTCATGTAACTCAAATCGTCATATGGCCTGTACTCCTCACTCATTCGTGGATTATTCGCCCTGGCGTACCTGTCGGCACAATGGCGAAGTCCCCCGACAATCCTGCCTTCGAAAAAGGGCAACATATCAACTGATGTGTGGAAATCTTTCGACACATCGAAATTAAACACAACCCGTTTGTAGGTGCCACACATTTCCTTATTACAACCATATTGCGCATATCAAATTAACAGTAGCAACGATTATAGAAAGGAGCTCGCCTTATACAACCACATATTTTTCAAAATTGTTTGAATCAAATTTCATTAATTAAAACAATATTCATGAAAGCATCATTAATCAAATATGACTGAGTGAGCAAAATGACACTAACTTCATGACTTAGATGGAACTGTTTTCCACATGACTCACATCAAAACTCTGACTACTTGCAACAGCTAAAGAATGCATTAAGTCCAACAAACTCAGATATTTCACAATTTGCTTAACCAACTTTCGTTATATAAAACAATATTCATAAAACCATTATTAATAAAATATAACTGCCATATCTAAACCTCACGAACTTTATAACTTACATGAAACTGTTTTTCATATAATTCACATCAAAACTATAAAACTACTTCCATAGCTAAGTGGGTGCATTAAGTCCAACAAATACAAATCTTTCTAAATTTTCTTACCCAAATTTCATTAATTAAAACAATATTCATAAAATCACAACGAATCAAATCTCAAACATGCTTCAACTAACACAGAAACTAGTTTTCATGTAGCTCAGGACCCGGCTAAGAACATTAACCCACCTAAGTCCAATAAGCTCACATCTTTCCACAATTGGTCTTAAAATTTCTGACAAATTAGCAGGATTGTAATACATTCAATATAATAACATACTAAATCGTCTTAACATGAGACCGCCTCAACTTTACGATCAATTGGTGATGGACGTGAGCAAACCGAAAGATTCTAACAGATACAGGAGACGCATGGACCAGAAGGTGAATTAAAAATATACTCAACTTTGATCTAGAGGTGAGTGGCGGAAAACCACAGTGCTCCATCGGCAATATGGAATCGCCGCACATTAACAACGTAACCATAGACACCGATACAAGTCCTTAATTTTCACTCTTCCACCGTGATACCCTGATCGGAGCTTGCTCGCATCGACCACCGCCAATTATCTGAAACATAAACACATCAGCGGCAGACAACATTCTGATGCAACAGATACACAAGGATATTAACCCAACCAGTTATCAATCAACCTTTAATTCTATGTGGCGCAAATGAACCTTAAGGAGACTTAACATACATGACAGTGAGTCTTAAGATTTCATTAAACAACTTATAGAACAACAAATAAAATAATAAAATAGAAAGGGAATCAGGGAAAATATTTCGGTCCACTTCTGAACGCCAGGCACAAACTTACGCACTACTTAGTATGCATTAAACACAGCTTCATGTCTGTTGGTTGTGATCCACTAGCACTCCCGTAAATGCCGTCAACATATCAAGCAGCAAGATCAAAGGTAACTGAAACACCCAAGATAGTCTTTAGTGCACAGGGGTATACAGCTATCATGAACAGAATCCACCGATGAACACTTCCACGACTCCAGTTCATTGACTTTGAATCACATCCAAGAGACACGAAGGAGTACTGTCCTTCACATATCCAAGAAACCCAAATCACCATCGGCAGTGGATCTGCCTTGCAACGGCTAAACACGCCGCAGCAGCGGCCCACGCTCCTTCGTCGAACCGACTCGGCCACTCGCCACGCTACATACAGGCACAACACCAGACGTGACTGCCACTGACACAGCTGATACCCGAACTGAAGACCCAGAGAGCGCGCGCCGCAGCTAAATAGCCATCCGTCAAAGATACGAAGTCAAGCAGGTATCGAAAATCGAGTCAGACGATCGTGATTAGAATTGATGAAGACTGGCACCAGTGGAGCACCAGCTCATCTACATCCCTCAACAGTTCGATGTTGATACGTGTCTTTTATAATATCGCGTCCCATGAGAGCCCTGGCACGCTGTAATAAAAGGCAGGACTCGGAATGTACTGTATGTGCCCACTCATAAACTCCGGTGAATTTTTCAAAAACGTCAGCGAGCAAGTTCTCGACTGCTTCCTTGTACAATTTAAAATATGCTTCTAAATAAGAGATGTTGAAGTAGTCCCACACATTCCCATTCACCTATACTCTTCATCGCTTATGGCATTACCCGTGACTTTCGTGGTGAACCTGTTTGTCGAATTTCTTAATACAGTCCAAGTTTTCGTTTGGAAAGACCACCTTCTTCGTCACAATGCTTAAAATTTGCATTATTGTGAAATATGGCAACAGTGATGTGCATATCCTCACAATGCATTCTCTCAGTAACCTCCTGAAGAGATCGGTGCATGAATTGTAACAAATTCAAGAAGAGGAGCGATATCAAATGGTTGAAATGGGTCTGAGGACTATGGGACTTAACTTCTGAGGTCATCAGTCCCCTAGAACTTAGAACTATTTAAGCCTTACTATCCTAAGGAAATCACACACATCCATGCCCGAGGCAGGATTCGAACCTGCGACTGTTGCGCCTAGAACCGCTCGGCTACCCCAGAAGGTGGAGCGATATCCTTGACATGATTGATTTGGAGGCGAAATGTATTTTTCTACGTTGTCATACATGACACTGATCTCATCATTCTCCATCCTGGATTCACCCAAGATCTGAACAAGAAAATGATCGTAATACCCTCTCAAATTATGGAAGAAGATGGGTGTGTACCTTAGCAGTTTGTACATCAAGTTGCATCTATCATGGAAATTCACCCTTAGATGATAGTGGTCTCTACTTGCAGTTTCCGCTTTTCTATCCAGTGACAGCCCAAAATATGAAACTGAACTGCCTGCTCGAATAAGGTATCATTCTCTTGCAATGTGATCACTAAAATGTTTTTGCGGTACAGAGCACCAGCTATCAGTGCATGTTTTTTAGGCTTAGCGAGAAATCACTCTCAGGATTATCCCTGATGTGTGATTCACATTCGAACACAACGCTTTTTATGTAGGGAATCCACAATCGAAATATTCCGAGGTGAATAATATGCATAGCTGCAACTATTAAGTATCATTATTCAAAGACGTGACAGGTATCGCAGAGTATGTTTGCATTATGAGGTGTTTACCTGCATTCAAATCTATTAAATGACTTGGAATTTTGACAATGGCATGCAATAGAAAATAAAACCGTTTAGGTTTCTCTCTACTTGCAGTCAGTTCATAGAGGCGATCTCTTCAAATGTGATAAAAACACATGTCTCAAGATAATTATAAACGTGTTTAAAATTTGCGAGCGTCCTTAAACAGAAAATGGGGCTAAGGCTATCGCGAAAACAAAACAGAACCCAACAAAATGTCAAAAATAGAACCGCAATTGGTATTAAATTAATAATTTATAAATATACTCAGCAAAAGTTCCGCCTTCGAAACGTTGGTGGAGAATTAACTATTAGAATGAAGTCATACTTTGCGTCCAAAGTAGACGGGCATGGGATAAAGCATTGCTGTTGCCTGTAAACTAACCATAAGCTGTAGTACAGCCTATGCAGAAAGCTGCGCATGTACATTGTCACAAACAAGATGTAACTAGATACCTCAGATGGAATGCTGGAGCTGGCTGTTCACTTTTTAAAATGAAATATAATAATCAGATACAGTACATTCTGTTTCTGAGTCTCTTATGTTCAAATTACTGCCACAATTAATTTCGAAACGTTTTCAGATAGTGGTTTAGGTCCCAATAGGACATTAATGCCCAGCGCCATATCGTCGAAAACAAAAGCACTGTCCGGAGAGGCCTTGAAGCCCCAGCGATACCGACCAGCCGCCGTGACTTCCTCAGCCCCTATGCGTCACCGGATGTGGATACAGAGGGGCACGTAGACAGCTCACCTGGCCATTGTCAGTTTTCGTGACTGGTGTCACTGCTTCTCAGTCAACTAGCTCCTGAACTGGCCTCACAAGGGCTGAGCGCACCTCACTTGCCAATAGCAGTTGGCAGACTAACGGTGATCCATCCAAGGGCTAGCCAAGCCTGACATCGCTTATCTTTGGCGGTCTGACCGGGACCGGTGTTAGTACTGCGGAAAGGCCGTTAGTGTGATGCCATTATAATTAATAAATATTTACGTAGGTAAAAAAAAATTTAAAACGGTGTAAGACTGGAGAAACACCATTCATTAAAGTAACTAAAATTGGCTAACAAGTTTCTGTGACTTAAATCAGTCTGCGATTTAAGATTTTTTTTCTGACGATGATTTATGCCTATCATTGGCATGGAATACATAATTTGCCAAAAAACCGAGAGCAGATTTAAACCCCCGCCAACTATAACTGTATGAGTGGGATACCTATTGGTGATGAGACTCACATTTTCTTTGGACTGTTCAGCAAGTTAATCATCTGAGTTGGGGGATCAGTTAAAGGAACTAATCACTAATTTTAACCAATTATCAAGTATAACATCTACCCATAACAGCTCACAACAACTATCTTCTTTAATTTTGCTACAAGAGAAACTACTTCTAACAACAACAAAAATGCTGTCACCAACTGTATTTAATATACCCTTTTTGAACATTATTAGGTTCTTTGTAAGAATTTCGGCTCAACTGATGTCCAGCTTTAGTCAGCTTTCGGTACCGATAACGATTTGAGCTTCACTATTTTCTATTAGCACTTGCAGCTCTGGCATTTTCCCAACACACCTACGACAATTTACAACTACAATACTGATTTTTTCTGTGTCTGTCCTCTTTCTGTGTTCGTCCTGTGTGCGCCCTTTGAAACTGAAGCTCTTTCTGCGTTTTCCCGAAACCCTGTAGCCTAAAAAACCAGCACAGTCTATTCCACACAGCCCTCAATGCCCATGTAGCATGTAGCCGTCTCCTGCATGTAGTGGACACATGACCCATTAAGCGGAATCTGAAATCTCGCTACCCTGTGGTGGAAGACGACAAATATGCAACCTGCACGGCAGTAAAATCGTCTGAGCTCTGATTCAGACACTGAGATCGGCTCTATGCCAGAAGTCCGCATTCGGTCTAGTCGTTCTTCTTGCAACCAAGACTGGCAGTCCTTACCACTTCAGCTAGTCGCCTTAAACCATAGAGAATCTCTTCTGATCCTCAGCCACATACATTTTTAAACCGGCATCAGACAACACCTGCATTTGGCTTCATCCTCTGCTCTTCATGGCTTCGGGAAGCATTCGTTACACGTCAAGAATGACTTCTCCCGGTATGCAAAAGAAGTTCACATTAAATTTCTTCCCCACCCTGGCAGCCTACAAAACCCCACATTAACTGTATCAAAAGCATACGATTACATATCAGGGCGTAGTACACGGCTGAGTGCTTTACCTGGACCTCTTTCCTACGTAACGGAAAATGGCTCGGTGTTATGCCTCGGTAAAGGTTCCATGTCACTCTGCATTTGACTCGCCCCGTGATATCACGCCATCTTTCCCCAAATTTCGAAAATGTTTTATTCTGCAGCATTACTGTCTTCCTGTAAACAGACAAAGTCTTTTCCTTCATGGCTTTAAATATAGTCCTTTTCCAACAGCGATGGCTCCCCATGGCCCTGTTATATCTTTTAGCTTCCTGTAGTCGCTCGTCTAAGTTTTGTGCATTCTTCACTGTTCGAGATATGGCGGCAGCTCCTTCTGCCAAAGAACGGACTGCTCGTAACTCTACAGGGGCTGGAAATAGAAACGGAATGATTGCACCAGTCGCCTTAGGCATCGGTAGAAGCATAAGCACTTTAACTCGATTTATTTTTCTTCCCCCTTTTAGCTTAGAAAGCAATTTTAGTCACCGTCGACGCCGACTGCAGAGTTTTGCTTCTTTACTCTACGGCGAGCTGCGTTCATAATTCGTTTTAAGTTTATTCCAGCACCCAGTATAAGTTTGGCAGTTTTATTTTATCATCTACAAATGCTGCAGTACGTCGTCCTATACCTATTTCCACTTCTACATTCATCTATGCCTACATAGACAACGTGAAAACCACCATACGGTGGCTGGCGGAGGGAGCGATAGAAGCAAGTCATTCGGTCGGATGAATCTTGTTGCACACTGCTTAGAAACTTCTGGCTGAGTTTACGTTCCAAGAGTGAAACAGGGCTGGCTTTCGGTGATGATTTCGGCAGCAGTACTGTGGTATTCCATGGGACTGATGGGTAATCTCCAAAGACGCAGTTGCCAAGGATAATGTACCCATTTTGGCTTATCACATCTATCGTATCATATAATATTTGTTCCCGACCGGTGCGGCTGTATTACAAGAGGACAAAGGACCCGTGCATACTACTCGCATCGTCAAGGACTCTCTTTGTGAGCATGTGGATAAATTTTCGCACCTCCCCGGGCCATCACAGTTACAAGATCTCAGTGTTATTGAGGCTTCGTGGCCTCCTATGGTGTGACAGATTCGTGAGGAGTATCCACTTCATTCATAGCTACCTGACGTTGCCACTATTTTTAAGGAAGAACGCTGCAAGACTCCCTCGAAAAACATACAGCTTCTGTATTTAACAATTCAGAGCCTATTGGAAGCTCTTTAGAATGCCAGCGGTTTCCTACACCGTATTAGGCGTGGTCATGTGTTGTGTTTTTGGTATTTCCAAATTTCTGGCCACCCCCCGTAGCTTCTGGTCACTCTTTCCACAGCCATTGAGCTAATGCGCTTTTATTAAGTGGAATTAATTCTCTAACTTTAAATGCAGTATCACTTTTAATGCCTCATTTTGTGGTAAAACAGTAACCCTGGCAAGTAAATTATTGTTCTTTCTGCGAAATAGCTCATTAGTAGTTCATTAATAACTTAGAATCTCCAAAGATTGCTGCAGCTCGCCATGTTAGTCCACAATGTAGAGCTGCATGCTCACCAGAAATATAACGCTTCTACACTCCTGGAAATGGAAAATAGAACACATTGACACCGGTGTGTCAGACCCACCATACTTGCTCCGGACACTGCGAGAGGGCTGTACAAGCAATGATCACACGCACGGCACAGCAGACACACCAGGAACCGCGGTGTTGGCCGTCGAATGGCGCTAGCTGCGCAGCATTTGTGCACCGCCGCCGTCAGTGTCAGCCAGTTTGCCGTGGCATACGGAGCTCCATCGCAGTCTTTAACACTGGTAGCATGCCGCGACAGCGTGGACGTGAACCGTATGTGCAGTTGACGGACTTTGAACGAGGACGTATAGTGGGCATGCGGGAGACCGGGTGGACGTACCGCCGAATTGCTCAACACGTGGGGCGTGAGGTCTCCACAGTACATCGATGTTGTCGCCAGTGGTCGGCGGAAGGTGCACGTGCCCGTCGACCTGGGACCGGACCGAAGCGACGCACGGATGCACGCCAAGACCGTAGGATCCTACGCAGTGCCGTAGGGGACCGCACCGCCACTTCCCAGCAATTTAGGGACACTGTTGCTCCTGGGGTATCGGCGAGGACCATTCGCAACCGTCTCCATGAAGCTGGTCTACGGTCCCGCACACCGTTAGGCCGTCTTCCGCTCACGCCCCAACATCGTGCAGCCCGCCTCCAGTGGTGTCGCGACAGGCGTGAATGGAGGGACGAATGGAGACGTGTCGTCTTCAGCGATGAGAGTCGCTTCTGCCTTGGTGCCAATGATGGTCGTATGCGTGTTTGGCGCCGTGCAGGTGAGCGCCACAATCGGGACTGCATACGACCGAGGCACACAGGGCCAACACCCGGCATCATGGTGTGGGGAGCGATCTCCTACACTGGCCGTACACCACTGGTGATCGTCGAGGGGACACTGAATAGTGCACGGTACATCCAAACCGTCATCGAAACCATCGTTCTACCATTCCTAGACCGGCAAGGGAACTTGCTGTTCCAACAGGACAATGCACGTCCGCATGTATCCCGTGCCGCCCAACGTGCTCTAGAAGGTGTAAGTCAACTACCCTGGCCAGCAAGATCTCCGGATCTATCCCCCATTGAGCATGTTTGGGACTGGATGAAGCGTCGTCTCACGCGGTCTGCACGTCCAGCACGAACGCTGGTCCAAATGAGGCGCCAGGTGGAAATGGCATGGCAAGCCGTTCCACAGGACTACATCCAGCATCTCTACGATCGTCTCCATGGGAGAATAGCAGCCTGCATTGCTGCGAAAGGTGGATATACACTGTACTAGTGCCGACATTGAGCATGCTCTGTTGCCTGTGTCTATGTGCCTGTGGTTCTGTCAGTGTGATCATGTGATGTATCTGACCCCGGAATGTGTCAATAAAGTTTCCGCTTCCTGGGACAATGAATTCACGGTGTTCTTATTTCAATTTCCAGGAGTGTAGTTTCCACCCGCTCCCCTCAAATCCCCCCCCCCCCCCCCCATAACACACACCAGTCGTCAAAACCACATCACTCGATGGTTCAGATCGTTGCCTCCATAACTAATGAAGGACTGTTGCTCTTCGTCAGGAAACATAGGTTAGTTTGCAGCCGCGCGGTCTGAGGTGCTTTGTCACCGTCAGCGCGGCTCACACAGTCGGAAGGTCGAGTCCTCCCTCGGGCATGGAAGTGTGTGTTGTCCTTATCGTAAGTTAGTTTAAGTTAGAGTAAGTACTGGGTATGATTAGGGACCAATTACCTAAGCAGTTTAGTCCCATCAGCCCTTACTACAAATTTCCAAAAATTTGTTTGGACTTTTCAAAAATACCATTGCGACAGGAGTCCATTTACTGCTGCATACAGGCAACCTCACCACATCGAGTTCATCACGCTTCACGATGGATGGAGGTGCAGGGTGGTGATGTAGACACTTTTAATGAAATGCAATGTTCGGGAAAAGAAACGCTCACCTTGAAACTGATTAGTTACTTTATTTGCTGCTACCATTCACTTTTATTTGTCTTCTGTTTCATTTTACGTAATTCAATGCTTTTCGTGCATGTTCAGCCAATCTTCAGGTGTTCACGCATTCTGAAAACTGTTACTTAAAAACAAACTGTGTTACACTAGATTAATATAGCACTCTTAGTTCACTGTGCGCTGTTGGAGGGGCTGTTGGGATATTTGATGGGCGAGTTGGGGGGGAGGGGGGAGGGAGGAAGAGTGGGTGGCCAGACATTTTTGCACAGTGATGTCGTCAGCTGGCGTGGAGCTGAGCCTCGATGTTTTTATGATTGACACCACGACATACGGTGGTGCAGATAGTTTTGCATTACTTATAATGTTGCGAAAATCGTGTGATACATTTTTCCATATGACGATGTTCACTGCGCCAAAGCTTCGCTGTTCATCCTTTGTACACTGGAGGAGTTCTTGTGAACATTACGGTTTGCACTATTTATTTTATGATTGTCAAAGCAACAAATATTATATAGACCAAACAGGCAGAAATATCAGAAAGCGATTTAAAAAACATATAGACTGCTACAGACTGCATAAATGTAGATAATCAGTAGTAGCATTGCACATTAAAGACACAGGCCACCCTTTGAAAATCGAAGACAAACTTCAAATTTTACACAAGGTCGGAAAAGTAGTAAGAGAATAGGTATCACGGAAGAAATGGAAATTTTCGTTAATAATAGAAAATTCAGATATAATATTCTTTATGATATAACCGATTTCAAAAACACAAAATACTTCAGTGGTCTTCAGCTATTTCTAATGCAATAGATTTAAGACTAGCCGAACGACTACTAGTATAATGAATATGGCTATAAAATGCGATAATTGACACTCATCCGCGGTATAAAGCCGCCATATTGAATTGTGTGTATAGTGTTTACATGTATATAAAAGAAATCTGTGCAGTGAATTACATTAAAAAACAGTGACAGTGTAATGTTACACAACAGCTCCGGCAGGGTACCAAGACGATAGACAGCATCAAAATCGTAAGTGAATAACTGCCATATAGAAAAGTGTATCACGAAATTTCCAACATAATAAATGATGTGTAACTACCTACATCCCTCTCAGGCTTTGGTGTCAATCATAATAAAGAACAAGACGTAGTTCCACACCAGCAGAAGGCGTCACTGGACATCAGTTTGTGGCCAACCACTGTCCTGCATCCTTCCTACAAATGCCCCAGCAGCTCCTCCTGCAGCGAACAGTAAACAAAAAGTTCTAGTTTAATCTAATTAAAGACAATGTATTTTTCTCTATACATAAACGCCTAAAGATGGGCAGAATATGCTCGAAAGGCGTTACATTACGTTCAATTAAGCATAAATCAAACAGAAGTGACTGGTAGCAGAAAATGAAATAAATAATTATTCCACAAACACAAACGGTTGTCGTATACAGTCAGTATGGTCACAATTAACTTGACACTGTCAGCAGTGAAGACACCTCATGTAATGAAATGTAGATGAAATGAGAGTAATGTGAAAAATGGAATTCCAGCGGAGCACACGTCACAGATTGGTTCTTGAATGTTCGGGAGAACGCTGTGTAGCCTACTGATTTTCTGAGGTGGGCACCATTTTCTATTTCTTCATAGATGTCCATAAAGTATTCCTTCTTCATTGCATAAAAAATTGTGTGATTATCTTCGACACTGTATGAAACAGAATTTTATGTTCACTCGAAAAAGTCGCGGTAGAAAACGACCAGCAAGCAGCGCATACTAGGAAACAACAGATTTCTGGACATATGCCACCCCGTTATTTGCAGCTTCGTTTGAGGAGACTGCAATTTCGTAGCCGCATTCAGTCGTTAGTAAACATGTCCTTGTAAACAGTACACGTTGCGTCGACGGCACGCCAAACCCCTCCGCAGCTCCCTGTTTCTAACCTTTGCCAGCACCCCCTAGGGACATAACTCTGCGCCTAACCTGGACGCATCGTCCACTGCCACTCTTTTATAATTTCGTTATATCTACACAAGTACCTTCAGCTGTCAACTGGTAAAACATGCAGGTCCAAATTTCTAACTTGTCGAAATATAACTCATTTTAACGCTAAACCCAGTCAATACTTTTAATGTATTAAAATGAGTAGTTTGTATAATCATATGCGCCCATTTCTGCCTGTCATATTTGTGGGTGCCTCACTTTTAAGTTCAGCCGACTTTTGTAATCGGAATCATTTGACGTTGCCCCTCCACAGCACGATGTATGCTATCTCTATTTTTCTAGCTTTCGGGTGTTTTATTTTTCTGTACTTATATTATACATAATGTAAACTTAAGGTTTTACATAACCCTAATATGTAAAGTATCAAGTTCGTCAGAAAAGTTCGGTGAATAGTCTCAGAAAGTAAAGGAAACCAGAATTACAAATAAGTTTTGGCTTACTGGCATTTAAAGTAATCGCCATTAGCCGCGACACCCTTCTGGCATCGGCTGTAAAGCTGTTGGAAAATCTCAGCAATCGCTTCTTGTGGAATCGACCGAAGCACCGTGGTCACGCGTAGTTGGATAACCGCAAAATCTGCGAAGCCTAAGAATCTCACAAGTTATTTAAGGTGGGGGAACCAAAAGAAGTCTGCCGGTGCCAATCTGATAAATAAGGAGGGTGTTGTAAGACGGTCACCCTGCGCCGAGTGAGAAAGTTGAGCACGGGGTTCGCCGTTTGCAGATGGGTGTTTTGCAGGAAATTCCACTGTCCACTCCGGTACAATTCTGATCGAACACGCCGGGAGCGTTGAAGCAGCTGTATCAAAACTCCTTCGTGAACTTTTACATAGACAGTTTGACCCTCGGGTAGAAATTCGTGATGGATCAGTCCCTTGCCGCCTAAAAAGGGAATGAACATCGTCTTAACGCTGCATTTTGGCACCCGACCATTTTTTAGAGGCGGGGAAGACGGTGAACACCACGTCATTAACTATCGCTTGCTTTCCGGATCGTACATGTAGCACCAGGTCTCATATCCTGTAACGATGCTTTCCAGAAACTGCGGATTGAGGTGAGACGCGATGAAATCACCAGACTTTTCAAACCGAGTTTTCTTCTGCTTGTCTGTCAGCGTGTGCGGTAAAAATCTGGCACAAATCTTCAGGCAATTCACATGCTTGCGAACAGTAGTGCTTGTCTTTGCTGACATTCTCAAAGACACCGCCGATCATCCGCAAGCATGCGTCACACGCGATCGATTTTGTCCGGGACTGTGCTTGTTGGCAGCTCATCCTCGGCACATTCCTAAAGCGTTTAAAGCAGTAAAACACACACTTTTTACGCACAGATTTAAAGCCGTACACTTGCACTAACAGTATGTGAGTCTCAGTTGACATTTTCTCTATTTTTAAACAAAACGTCATGTTAAAGCATTGCTGTATTTTGCAATTACAGGAGTTGTCACAGTGACTCCGTGAGCTTGCTGGTAGCGTGCACCACTGTTTCAATTCGGTGATTCATTCAATAGGGAGCACTCTCTTAATGTGTATGACACCATTCAGGGAACTTTTCAGTCGTATGTTTTATTAAAGTACCCATTATATCCAGAGTTGAGAAAAACCAGGGTATTTAAAAACACAATGTGTTATAGTCGATTTTTGGCTTTTATTGACGTTTTGGACCTGTTTCATACTAACAAGTAGCTCAGTTCAAATTCCTACAACTACTTTATTAGTGGACGAACATATAAATTAAACAGACAAAAATAGTACATTAAATTTTCCTATGTTGGCAGCCAGAGCCTTGTACAGTTATCACAATACTTTTGTTTAAGCACATGATGTCATCGTGAAAAATTCATAATGTGTTCCACCAATGGATCGATATTATATGGGTAAGTCTTGCATAATTATGTGCTTTTCTTTGTTTTATATTTTTTTTCACGGCAGGTAAAATGCATGAAAAAGAAAATAAAAATTCTTTTTTGTGTATTACTAAGCCAAATTTCATGCAGCTTCAAGTCAACAATACAAAGACATGATTCCAACACTCCGACTGGTTCCATTGGTCTTGATCGTTCCAAATGAAGTTGGCTATTTCTTGATAAAGTTGCACATGAGGTTGATGCAAATATAAAATTTCGGTTAAAAGACCGTAATGCCTTCTAGTACCGCAAGATGAGTGGTCTCATATAAAGAATGACCCAGTTATTGCAGCCAGTACCCATACAAGCCAACAAGGATTACTGTTAAATGCAATTGATTGTGAAACCAACCAAAAGACAGCTAAATCATGATTAATTTAGAAGCATTAACTAAAATGAGTGGAGATAATTTCCAGAAATAAGTATTTGCTGTTTAAACCGATAATGAAAAGATATTTTAATAATGTGACATTTTTTAAAAGAAGACCTGCCTGACTTGTAAACATAAGGCTTTAATCTACCCGAAGAAGAAGTAACACCTACGAGGGTGACAGAGCATGCCGATAAAGTTGACGAGTACTTTCTGAACCACCATCAATCACGTGGTTGGTTAAAGGAAAGGAATGGTCGAACACCGCAGCTCCCTAATTCTACTACACAGAATCCCCAGCATGATTGCATACAAACGTTTGTAGACAACTGTTCTAAATTTGTAGAAATAGTAAGAGTGGAAAACTTGTGGAATGTTGTTCATACATATTATATCGGCAGATACTCATAAGTGTGTAGGTATAGTAACTATGTCAGTACGTTCCACATCTCCTACTAAACCACTGCGCTGATTTTAAGCAAACTTGAGACACATGTCATTTACTGCCCATAAACAATCGCTGTTGGGGTAAGAATCTCTTATTCGTCAAAGTGATGGGGATGATCATGATGATGATGTTTGGTTTGTGGGGCGCTCAACCACGCGGTCATCAACGTCCGTACAAAGTCCCAATTTCTACACAGTCCATTTTCATTTTCCACAATCCAATCGAATCCCTCTCAGAAATAATGATGATGAAATAATGAAGGAACACAAACAGTCAGTCCCCGGACAGAGAAAATTCCCAACCCCACCGGGAATCGAACCCGGGAGCTCGTGATACAGAGGCATCATCGCTAGCCTCTAGACAACGAACTGTAGACAAAGGGATGGTGAGGTGGAAAAGTTGCGTAGCTCGTGACATGCAAATAGCCAGACTATATTCATCCAGTGTTTGAGAACGAGAGGAAACTTTACTCATAATTACAAACCATTACCGAACTATTTCTCCCTGATAACCACGACCAAATGATGAAAAGAACAAAGTTTATTGTGTGTTACATTTTCACTGATCATGCAGTAGAATCGTCGCATCAGGGATGAAGTTGTAATTTATTGCTTGTTTACTACTGACTATAGTCACGACACATGTTGCGGACAACGTTCTCATACACCACTGAATGTACCAGCAAAATAATACATTATGTGATCAAAATATTAGGACATCCCCAAAAACCAACGTTTTTCATATTAGGTGCATTGTGCTGCCACCTACTGCCAGGTACTCCATATCAGCAACATCAGTAGTCATTAGACATCGTGAGACAGCAGAATGGGGTGCTCCGTAAAACTCACGGACTTCGAACGTGGTCAGGTGATTGGGTGTCACTTGTGTCATACGTTTGTACACGAGATTTCCACACTCTTAAACATCCATAGGTCCACTGTTTCCGGTATGGTAGTGAAGTGGAAAAGTGAAGGGATACGTACAGCACAAAAGCGAACAGACCGACCTCGTCTGTTCACTGACAGGGACCGCCGACAGTGTAACGTGTAATAGGCAGACATTTATCCAGACCATCACACGGGAATTCCAAACTGCATCAGAATCCAGTGCAAGTTCTATGACAGTTAGGCGGGAGGTGAGAAATCTTGTATTTCATGGTCGAGCGGCTGCTAATAAGCCACACATCACGCCGGTCATTATCAAACGACACCTCGCTTGGTGTAACGAACGTAAACATTGGACGAATGAGCAGTGGGAAAACGTTGTGTGGAGTGACGAATCACGATACACAATGTGGTGATCCGACGACAGGGTGTGGGTATGGCGAATGCCCTTTGAACGTCACCTACGAGCGTGTGAAGTGCCAACTTTAAAATTCGGAGGCGGTGGAGGGGGCTCGCATCCCTTGTTGTTTTGTGTGGCACTTTCACAGCACAGGCCTACATTGATGTTTTAAGCAGCTTCATGCTTCCCACTGCTGAAGAAAAATTCGGAGATGGCTATTGCATCTTTTAACACGACCGATGACCTGTTCATAGTGCACGGCCTGTGGTGGAGTGGTTACACGACTATAACATCCCTGCAAAGGATTGGCCTGCACAGAGTCCTGACCTGAATCTTGTAGAACACATTTGGGATGTTTTGGAACACCGACGAATTGCCAGGCCTCATCGACCGACATCGATACCTCTCCTCAGTGCAGCACTCCATGAAGAATGGGCTGCCATTCATACTAAGAAACCTTCCAGCGCCTGACTGAAAGTATGCCTGTGAGAGTGGAAGCTGACATCAAAGCTAAGAGTGGGCCAACTATTAATGTAAAATTGTAAGATACTTCGTTCAGGAGATACGATGTTAAATAATGAGATTCGAGAAAAAGTACCGCATCATTCGTGGCGTTTTAATTAATTACTTCTTTACTACTAACTACATTCACAACACATTTTCCGGATAGTATTCGTATATTCCACTGGATGTACGTGCAAAATTAAATCATTTTATTACGCGCAATTCAATGAATAATACACTGAACTGCTTGTAAACGAAACTGTAGGGTTAATTTCGATGCAGGTACAGGTTAAATACGTGTACCAATCTGTGAGAAATATGTAAAACATATACGAAATATATATGACATATCTGTGCATGGTCAAATCCACGGGCAGGATGTTCCTCCTGAAGTTCTGGATCAATTTAATTCAAATCTTATATACTTAATAACAGGAAAGTAACACTATGGGGATAAAGAACATGAACTTATTGTCGGCGTGGCGGGAGGAGGAGACGGACATGCAGAGGAAAAGGAGGGAACAGATACAGGCACGGGGACAGGAGGAGAAGAAAAGAGCGACTGAGAAAGTCAGTTTACCAAGAAGAGGAATTGGAAGTGACAGACAGAGAGGGGAGAGAGGAGGAGATGGACAGAGAAATAAAATAGAAAGAGACGGGCAGAGACAGGGGTGGGAAGAGACAAGCAAAGGAAGGTGGAGCATATGCAGAAGGAGATTGACAGAGAAAGGGAAGAGGAGAAGATGGAGGGAAAAAGGAATGAGGAGGAGATGGACTGAGAAAGGAGGGAGGATAAGATGAACAATAGGAAGTGGAAGGAGAAGATGGACATACAGTGGGGGGACAACAGTAGAGAGGACGAGATGGACTAAGAGGGAGTGCAGTGACAGATAGTTACAGCAAGAGGAGATGGACAGAGAGAGGAATAGGAAGAGATTGATAGGGAAGGAGGACTAAAGATGGTGGACAGTTAGACAGGGTGGAGATGGACTGTGAGAGGGGAGGAAGAAATGGACAGAGTGAGGGAGATGGTCAGAGAAGGGGATGATGGGATGGGCAGAGAAAGGAAAGAAGAGGTGATGATAGATAGAGGAGGAAGAAGGACATGGACAACAGGAGGGAAGAGGAGGAAATGGACATGGAGATGGGGAGCAGGAAATGGGCAGAGATGGAAATGGACATGGAGAGTGGGTGTGGGAAATGGGCAGAGAGAGAAAAAGACAAAGACAGAGAGAGGGGATGCTGGAAGGCGGGCAGGCAGAAGATGGATGGTGGGAGAGAGGGGAGAAGTATAAATCTGGAGGGGAGGAGGAGATAGATGAGTGGAGGTGGTGACTGGCAGGTGGAGAGGAGCAGACAGACAGAGGGAGGAGGATAACATGGATAGAACAAGGGTTAGGAGCAATGGACATAGAGACGAAAGGAGAAGATGGACTAAGAATGGGGTTGGAGTAATTGGACAGAGAGGTGAGTGTGGAGGAGATGGCGAGAGAAGTTGGGAGGGAGGAATTGGAATGAGAGAGGGAGAAGCTGGAGATAGTCTAATAGAAGATTTTAATGAATCTGTACATGAGCAATGTCGGGTACACAGCTAGTAATTTATAAAGACGTCATTCATCATTGATAACAGAGATTTGTAGTGTTCTGGGCCTTCTTCAGCAAAATTAATGTACAATCTGTCGAGAGATGGATAAACCTCTTAGGAAGCATTGCTATGCATCCTGTAAGAATGTAATAAAAAAATGAAATAGCAAAATCCTGTCACTATCTTGCGAACACGTTCGATCCAAGGTTTGTAAGGAGAAGGTTAATTGCTGAACAAAAAGAAAGGGCAGAAAATTGGCTCATATAAATGTATCCAGAGTGGGCTGTAATTATCACATCTTTTACGATTACTGATTCTGATATTTTGCTGTCACTATATTTTATAATTCAGTTCTATCACAGAACCATCCAAAGAAGTGGTGGAGCGGGAACAACAAAAAGAGGAAACATTACTTATGTGAAAAGCCTCATTTCGTGCACTGCCAGCACTGCTCATCCTTCGTGAGAATCTTCTCCAACTACAGCAGAAATAAAGTAGGAGAGAAAAGAACTGGGGAATTAGGGAATATCTTAAAAGTTCTAAATTGTACTTTACAGCCATTGCAATACCACACAATTTAAAGCTTCATTTTCTGTAAGTGTAACTCTTATTTAACTGTGTTTTTTAAGTTGCAAAAAAAGTTAAAACACAATATTAATAAAATAAATTCTTATAACATTAAATAGTTGCCTTTAATAAATATGATAATTAGATTTGACTGGGGTTTAGTGCCTATTTTAAATTTTTTTTACAACCTTGTGGTTTTGTTCAGGTCGGGTTAAATTAAAATAACCACTCCCAGTTTCAGATTCACTATAAAATTGACGGTAATGTAAAAGACGAAATCGTTCATAGACTAAAGAACGTTTTAGCAACTGGAGCGGCTATTCATTAACTGGATGTTAAAGACATTTTATTTATTTATTTACACGTCAAGTTCCGTAGGTCCAAGTTGAGGAGCAAATCTCCAAGGTCATTGAACATGTCAGTACATGAAATTACAACATAAAAGTAATAACAGATAAAAATAAAATGTTTATGAAAAAGTCAATCCATAAGTTTGCGTAAACGCAGTCAACAATGCAACAAGAATCAGCTTAAGTATTCGAGGAACTCCTCGACAGAATAGAAGGAGTGATCCACGAGGAAATTCTTCAGTTTCGATTTTAAAGCGCGTGGATACTGCTAAGATTTTTGAATACTTGCGGTAGGTTATTGAAAATGGATGCAGCAATATACTGCACACGTTTCTGCACCAAAGTTAAGAAAGTCCTATCCAAATGCAGGTTTGATTTCTGCCGAGTATGAACTGAGTGAAAGCTGCTTATTCTTGGGAATAAGCTAATATTGTTAACAAGAAATGACAGTAAGAAATATATCTATTGAGAGGCCAATGTCAAAATACTCAGACTCGTGAAGAGGAGTCGACAAGGCGTTTGTGGACTTACGCCACTTATTGCCAGAACCACCCGTTTCTGAGCCAAAAATATCGGTTTAGAATGGGAAGGGTTACCCCAGGATATAATACCATACGACATAAGCGAATGAAAATAACCAAAGTAGACCAGTTTTCGTGTCGAACGATCACTTAATTCAGATACCGTTCGAATTGTAAAAATGGCAGCATTAAGTCCTTCATCAAGACCCTGAACGTGGGGTTTCCACGACAGTTTACTAGTTTGAACTCCTAGAAATTTGAACTGTTCAGTTTCACTAATAACATGCCAATTCTGTGAAATTAAAACTTAAGCTTTTGCTGCTTTGTGTGTCAGAAACTGTAAAAAATTGTCTTATGTGATTTAGCGTTAGTTTATCTTTTACAAGCCATGAACTTACGTCATGAACTGCACTATTTGAAACCGAGCCAGTATTGCATACAACATCCTTTACTACAAAGCTAGCGTCATCAGCAAACAGAACTGTTTTAGAGTAACCTGTAATACTAGAGGGCATATGATTTATATAAATAAGGAACAGGTGTGGCCCCATCACTGATCCCTGGGGCACTACCCCTCCCCCCCCCCCCCCCCCCCCACGCCATTTAACCGTACATCACTCATACCGCACATCACAGCCATTCTCAATACTGTGATAATGACCTTGTGCTGTCTGTTGCTAAAGCAAGAGGTGAACCAATTGTGAGCTACTCCCTGTATCCCGTAATGGTCCAATTTCTGGAGCAATATTTTGTGATCAACACATTCAAACGCCTTAGTTAAATCAAAACATATGCCAGCTGTGCCTGTGGTGGTCTAGAACATAACATTATGACCTCAATGTAAGTTTAGTATCTGTATGGTATTACACGCAGAACTATACAATTAAATTTTGACTGGATCGCTGAACTGTAGTACCACCAGTCGCCGTCGTCAACAAGAAAATGAGTATATTATTCAGTTTATAAGCAATTGAGAACTATGTTTCGGATCAACGGCTGAATGTGCCCATTGAACTGGGAAGAGCTCCCGTTCTTCATAAGCCTTACAGTGTTGTCCTTTGAGACCTGGACGGCTCCGCAGCTGCCCAGGGGGATTTATCTCCGAGACTCTGTCTGCTGCTGCTGCTGCTGTTGCCGCCGTGGGGAGGCTGTTTGCGAACCGGAGTCATCCCGGCCGGCCCAGCAGTAATTAGCTTCGGCTTTTCCGCCAGCTTCCGGCCAGTCGTGGCGCGGCGCGGCGCTCTCTCGCTCCCATTTCAAACGGATTTTAGTTAATTAACTTGACAATGTGTCTGACGGGCCCTTCGGGAGGGCCCCGGCCTAAGTGTTGTTTGCCGGCTTCAACCTTTTACGCGTGTAAAATCTGAATAATCTCTGCAGGACGCAGAGGTCGTGTGAAATTCTAACGCAGGTTACATAGCTCGGTTTGGAGAATTGTGGTCTGATATCACTCGAGAAGGGACAACTAGCAACTGAACATTTTTGAGGTCAAAGATGAATGACCGCCGAACATTTGATGGAATTAATGCTACGCGAAAAAGAATAAAAATTTTAAAATCGTCCAGTTTCATTGTACCTTTATCAGGTACCGCAGAAGATTGAGAATAGCAGTTGAAAAGTGATTGTAAGATAAACATCAACAAAAGTAATAGAAGGGTAATCGAATGAAGTCGAATTTAGGTGATAATAGGAGTAGGAAATGATACACTAAATGTGCGAGGGGCGGTCATAAAGTTTCTACGCCGAGGTAGTTATCGTAATATCTCATATAAACAACACCACCTACTTTCATGGTGACCCTTTGTGGGTATGCAAGTCAAATTTCGCGACTCCAGTTTCCTTAGTTTTGCACTAGGATGCGTTTTATACCGTAGTGTAAGCAAAACGGCGAATATCGAGAGAAACAAGAACCGTGCTGTGATTGGATATCTTCATTCGAAGAGAATGACGTCCAAAGAAATTGCAGAGGTTATCCGGAATACATTTAAGGATAGTGCTCCATCTTACGCAACAGTGAAAAACTGGGTGTTCGACTTCTAACGCGGATGAACGAGTTTGAAAGATGCGCCAAGGAGCGGAAGGCCTCTCACCGTTGCCACTGACTGCTATTCACGATATGATTTTGCAAGACCGTCGAACAACGTCGCAGCACATTCAAACCACAATTGGAAATCGCCCACGGGTGTGCTCATGACAGTGTTGTTCATATTTTGAGAATCTGAGAAATTTCATATCGGTGGATCCAGTAAGACTTGAATGTATATCAGAGACGAGAGCATGTGCAGTGTTGTGAAAAAATCGTGCGCCAATTTTAAGCGGATGAAGACGGCTTTCTTGCAAGGTATGTGGCAATGGACGAAACTTGGGTTCACCACTTTGATCATGAGACAAAAGGACAGTCACAGCAATGGAAACATCCTTCATCCCCTACCCCAAAAGATTTCTGGGTGCAAAAATCACCTGGTAAGGTAATGGCATGGGTCTTCTGAGATGGGGAAAGGATAATTGTGGTGGATTACTTGCAAAAGGGCATAACTATCAATGCATCACACTACTACACTCTCCTGCGCTGTTTGAGAGAAGAGGTAAAGAAACAAAGACGAAGAAAATTGGCGCGAAGTTCTTTGGCATCAGGACAACGCACCGGCGCACAACGCCCTCGCAACACTGGAAACTCTGCCTGCCTGAGGGTTCGAATTGTTACGTCAGCCGCCATTCTCTCCAGATCTGGCTTCATAAGACTTTTTTCTTTTCCCAAACCTCCGAGGACGACGATTGATGGAGTGATTGATGGTGTGAACGCTTGATTGGATTCGAAATCGAAGACCTTTTATTGGAATGGTTTCTTCATGAAACATGACAAAGTAATTCCCAGTTAGCTTCGTAAAAGAAAACTTCCATTAATTAGTGAATTCCATTAATTGGTGTCACTATGCCGTCATTACTAAATGATGAAGCATCATTTTAGAACTAACTACTTCTCTCTCCTGAACATGATATATTTGTGAATTGAGAATATAAATGATAAATTGAAACTAACACTTAACACTCTTAATTTTGGAACAACATATGAGTGAACGAAAACAGGGCATAAAGGCTGTTTTTCTTCATTACTTTCTGTAGGGTGTAAATCTACGTTCGCTTGTTATATTTGAGGGATTTGCACTGCCAAGAAAACAAAGTGAAATTCATAGAAGATACTGTCAGATGTCAGTGTTACATCAAATGTATACACTCACACGCCCGTTAGATAGTCATTGCTCTCTGAAGTGCTTTGATAAGTTTCTTAACGTGTCCATTCCACGTTATATAGCGATTACTAGTCATGTCTACCAGACAGCTCTTTCACTTGTAACACATATGAACAATGTTTCAAAATGCGTTCTTTGTGCTCGCTAACGTAAGTGCCGAGAAGCTTCTGGTAGAAACGCAAAGCACGTTTTTCTATGTATTTAGACCTTATATCCATGCACTGGCCAATTATTTACAGTTTCTAAGCGCCTTAACATGACTCTTTGATGTTTTGCCTTTGAGTACCATAAAGCAAAGGACACACAAGAATAGAAATGCCTTGAGAACGCCCGGACCGCCATGACAAAATTCAAATACAGTTCCTGATTTCGCATGTATCCAAGTTCTTACCATTGTTGTCATCTGTGTAGGTATACGCTATCCAAAGTCTGTGACTCTACTACAGACGTCAGCAAAAATTCCTTTGAAAGGTTGTACAGGATGAATCCCGATAAGGAGAAATAATAATGTGTAATCAGTGACATGCAAATCTAAAGCGAATAAAAAAAAAAAAAACAAACAAATAGAGGGGAAATGGGTAGCGAGAGTAGCTGCTTGCGGAAACTAAGCTGTCATGTCAGCCGTACTTGCTGATTAAAAACATTTTCCAGACATTCAGAAAAGCATACATGGTGAGATGCCTGACTTGATGTCGGTGACGTACCTGATCCTGTTATCTACCGAACGATTGCACTAAAAGCTCTTTGTAATTGTAGGTCAAGAATATTGGCGAAGATTGATAAACGTGACGTGTATGCAAAACGAACTAGGTATTGCCAGGGATTGCCAGATGAAATGAAATGAAATGCCGTGTGGCTAGGGCCTCCCGTCGGGTAGACCGTTCGCCTGGTGCAGGTCTTTCGATTTGACGCCACTTCGGCTACCTGCGCGTCGATGGGGATGAAATTATGATGATTAGGACAACACAACGCCCAGTCCCTGAGCGGAGAAAATCTCCGACCCAGCCGGGAATCGAACCTGGGCCCTTAGGATTGACAGTCCGTCACGCTGACCACTTTTTTTTCTTTCTTTTTTTTTTATTGAACAAACGGAGAGTACGTATATATATACACAAAGCAAAAGTTCTTCAAGGTACCAGTTAATCATATACAAATGAGTGTTAGGTAAACAAATTATTAGAATAACATGAAATACAACAAATTAGAACATATCCTGTTTTCCTTTTTTTTGTTTTTTTGTTTTTGTTTAAAAATTTGTATTGAACAAACTAAAAGTACATATATATTCACTATGCAAGAGTTCTTCAAGGTACCATTTAAAAATATACAAATGACTGTTAGTTAAACAAAAAAAATATTAAAAAAGAAAAACATTAAATACAACAAAATATAACATATTCTGTCTTCTTCCTTTTTTAAAAAAAAATTGTGTTTGTTTTTGGTCGATGCATGAGAACGTGGATAAGGGTGTTGCATCATGTGACAGGTAGGCATGGTACACCCCAACTTTGAGGGGGGTCAAGGAAGACGCTGCGGAGATAACCGGCAAAAGTTTGTCGGTAAGATGGTTTTCGGGTGAGGGTGCTATGCGCGGTCACAACTTTGTACCAGAAGTCAAGGACTGTATGCGGACCACTCCGAAAGAGATATTCTAAAGCCTGTCCTCGAAACCAGATTATGGTATGGTGCTTAGCAAGAGGGTAGTGAAATGTCTGGGGCAACAACAGGAAACCCGGGGTTACCGTCGTTGGCGGGGCACGGAGGTAAAAGCCCACGATTCGTTGGATGAGGAGCCACACGTTTTGTTTCAGGGGGCACGTAAGACGGTGCTCGTCGGTGTCTTCGAGCTGACAGTCAGGGCAGAGTGGGGAGGTGGCTAGTTCTATGCGATAAAGTCGACTATTAGTCGGGAATTTTCCATAGACTAAAACATACCAGAGTGCAGACACAGACGACGGTAAAAAAGGTGCATGCACACACCCCCAAACCGTGCGCCAGGTAATGTCAGGATGCTGTAGCACCATGGGGTCGCAAGGGTTGGACAGCATAAACAAACGATAATAATTTTTTGTACGGGGAGGACGGGTGACTGGAAGATCGACCCGAACGTAGCTGAGTTTTATGAAACAATTGGCGACGTAGTACAATAATGGAGAAATAGGTGCCACATTGATCGGTGGATCGAGAGAAGCTGGTCGGAGAATATCTAAGAGACTGCGTGTTAAAGACGGGACCGGCCCCTGCCAGTGCCGCAACAGAGTGTGGACAAAGAGTGCAGAAGAGCGTGCCCGCACGTTGATGAGTCCGAGGCCACCTTTTGCAGGAGGCAGTGTTAGAGTGTTGTAGCGGACTTTGAAAAGTGCCCCTGCTGACACGAAATATCCAAAGGCTGATCGGATGCGGCGGCCAAGGAGTAACGGCATTGGGAGGATCTGGGCGACGTGTACCAGTTTAGGGGCGACATAGATGTTGACATAGGACACACGTTGGAGTTGGTTTAAGTTACGGTGCACTTGACCGCGAACATGGTGCCGAATCGACTGCAAAAGCCACCGGTAAGCCAGGGCCACTGTGCGGTGTGTGGAGCTCGTAAATTCGATACCCAAGTAACGAAGGGTGGCACTAACTGGGAGTGGGGTCGGCACCATAGCCGGAAGGCCGCGCCCAATGTGCATCATAGTCGATTTACAGACATGAAGAATGCTACCAGAAAGACGTCCATACTGGTGGATCCATTGGATGGCGTCATTGAGTTCCGTGGAGGAGCAGGTGAGAAAGAGGAGATCGTCCGCATAATCCCTACAGTGAAAGGTGTGGTCACGCAAAGTGAGGCCCTGCAGTCTAGAGGTAAGTCCAGTGATGAGGGGCTCAAGTGCAATGACATATAGTAAAGTAGACATAGGGCATCCTTGACGCACAGAGCGGCGTATAGGAATCGGTCCTACAAGCCTCCCATTGACTTGTACCATCGAGACTGCGGGAAGGAGTAACCGGCGAATGGCATCGACAAAAAGCAATGGGAACCCCATACGTGTCGCCACCATGAGGAGGAATGGGTGTCGAACGCGATCAAAGGCACTCGTGAAATCGACGGATACCAGTGCTGCACGAAGGCGACAAACCGACGCCAGTGCAATGAGGTCACGGCATTCTCCTAGGGCTGTTTGTAAGGTGGCCCCACAACCACGTGCAGTCTGCTCAGGTGAAAGGACCGTAGGTAAGACGGTGCGTATGCGCGCTGCTAAGAGGCGTGCATAGATTTTATAGTCTGCATTCAGTAGTGTAAGGGGGCGATATGCAGAGACATGAGACCCTCCCTTCGGTTTAGGCACAGGTAGAAGAATGCCAGTGACGAATTCAGGTGGAATTGGGAAGGACGGAGTAAAGAGTTCCTGAATCATTTCCGTCCAGCGAGGAAGCATTAACGTGGTGAACGCCCGGTAAAACTCCACTGGGAGACCATCTGGTCCGGGTGATTTGTTCTTGTCCCCTTTGTTGATCGCATCTACCACCTCTTCTGCGGTGATTGCAGACATCATGGACGTTGACTCCGCTACGGTGAGGGTCCGATCAGGGGAAGGACGGAGATCATCAGGAATGGGCGTCGCCATCGGTTCATCATCATAAAATTGGCGATAATGTTCAGCAAAGGCGGACACGACCGCCGCCTGTGTTGTGTGGTGAACACCATCGGAGGTCGTGATGTTGGGGACGAAAAGCCGACGTCGACGACTATGGTCGGATGCGGCATGGATTGTGGATGGGGTTTCGTCGTGGAGGAGCTTTAGTACGTTGTCGTTCCCTGTGGGTGTCAGGTGATGGAGGGAGCGCATCGAGCTCACGGAGGACGGCGTAGTGAAAATTTGTGGTGTCTCGATGCCATGCTGCTGCTTCCTTGCCACATTGTATGAAGGCCTTTCTGATCGCAGGTTTGGCACATTTGAGCCACCAATGGAACGTGGATGTGTACTGCGGAAGGCGTCTTTCGCAAGACGCCCATGTAGTGGCAATACATTGTCGGCAGTGTGGATCATTAAGGAGGGAGGTATTAAGCTTCCAGTAACCTCTGCTGCGCCACACTGACTGAGGTGGCAGAGACAGGGAGCAAATGACGGCGCAATGGTCCGATAAAGCAAGGGGCCATCGTTCAGCTTGGGCGACTTCATTGCCGAGGTGAGCAGAGACATAAAACCGGTCCAGTCTGCTCGCAGAATGTGCTGTATAATGGGTAAAACCGGGGGTATTGCCATGAATTTTCTCCCAAACGTCCACTAGATGAAAATCTTCAATTAAGGTGAGCAGCGCCGGGCATGGCGAATAACCAGGTACTTGGTCCTGCGGATGGAGGACATAGTTGAAATCGCCCCCCATGATAAGGCGATCATAGCGTCCAGAAAACAGGGGCGCCACGTCATGTCCGAAGAAAGTGGACCGCTGCCGACGGTTCGTGGAGCCAGACGGAGCGTAGATATTGATGACGCGCGTGTCGAAGATGGTAACAGCCATGCCTCTTCCACAGGGAAGGATTGTCGTGTCCGTGAGTGGGATTCCTTCGCGTATGTAGAAAGCCACTCCACGCCCTGATTGATCACATGTGGACGTGTATGAGTCGTAGCCGTAGACTGGTGGAAGTGTGGCAACGCGTACTTCCTGAAGAAGGGCGACGTCGACGTCAGAGGCCCGAAGCATGTCACATAGGAGTTGCTGCTTGGGTGCAGTGCCGATCATGTTGATGTTCAGTGTGGCAAACCGGTATGTTTGTTTCAGTGGTGGTGGACGCGCATCTACCATCACCAAGGGAAGTAAGAGGAGGGCACCGACAGGAAGTCCCGTCCCATCAGATGCAATGCCTCGCTTTTGATGTTAACAGGTAGCCTCGTCCGGCGGAGGTAACTCATCCGGAGGAGGGGGCGTACCTTCCTCAATGTCGTCGGCCCATGCTCCTGTGCCGTGGGTCTGTCCAATGTCCATGGGAATTGCGTCGTGGTGAGAGAGATCTGGAGTTGTCGGCGGGGAGACAGGCGTCTCAACCGGCGCACCGATCGTAACATTGTGCGTGGCGACCTCCACAGTGGTCCCGTCCTGCGAAACGTCTTGTTCATCGTGAAAGTTGTCCGCCGACCTCTGCGTGGAAATGTCGGCTGCTTGGGTGTCGTCTTCGTCGTCGCGGGTGGCAACGCTCTGAGAGCCCGTGGGTGAACGGCGACGGCGTTTGCGCCTACGTGGCGAGCGTTGTTTGCGCACGTGTTCCTCAGTGTCGGACGACGGCAAGGAGGAGCGTCGACCTGGTTCGAAGGCGTCGGTGGGTACAATGAAATTGTCAAACAGGTGTTGTGAAGATGTACTGGTCTCCTCAGCGTCCGGTGCGGGAGCCTGTTCGGCGGCAAGGTTGTCAGGTGGGACGTCTGTACCGTCCGTTGGTGACTGGGACGGTGGGACGTGCCGATCGGAAGGACCGGGCGACGGACTGGACGAAACTGTAGACGTGGCAAGAGCCGCTGCGTAAGTGACCGGTAGGGCGGTCATCGTGGGTGTGAGGGACGCTTCCGACAACGGGAGCTGCGCGACACGTCGTTGAATGCATTCAGACCGTAGGTGACCTTGTTTCCCGCAACCGGAAGAGGTCCGAGGTTGGCCGTCTACATTATAATGGCACGGCAGCCTCCGATACGTAGATAGGAAGGCACGTGTTTCTGCAACTCGATGCGGACCTGTCTAACACCGTTTAAAACTGGATAGGTCTGAAATTGGACCCATCGTTCGGCAACATGTTCCAGAACGTTGCCATAGGGACGGAGCGCCTCGATGACGACGTCTGCAGGTAGTTCGAACGGCAGTTCGAAGATCCTTATCGTCCGTGTGCCGAGACCTGCGTGCTCGACGGTAACGGGTCCGACGTTGCCGTCGGAATGACAGAAGCGCAGTCCACGTTTTGCCTCTCGAAGCACCTTGTCGCACGCCGCATCGTTGATCATTTTTACGTAGACGGTACTGCTAACTATGGACAAGTGGATACCAATTAGATCCGTTGGTGGTATTTTAACTTCATCGCGTATAAATCGTTCTACCTCCAGGGCCTTGGGTCGGGCGAAGTCGGAACAAAAGTTGAAACGTAATGTCTTCTTCCGATAGTTGTGCGCCATGGTGGTCTAGAAGGAAAACGGCACTTACAGCGGCCGAAATAAACACAAACACACCGTGCGCGCCTCGCCCGCAGCGCTCTGGCTCGTGACCGCCTCGCAGCACTGCCGGCGGCAGACTGACCACTCAGCTACCGGGGGCGGACGATTGCCAGATAAAAGTGATGTGTATGTTTTATTATTTCTCTGCCTATAACAGAGGAACATAAGCAGAGAAACCAGGTAAAAGGAAGGTGAGAGGGAAGGCTTAACTTAAATTTTGTCAATATCGGTGAGCACAGTGCACTCCAACCTATGTCACATTCACTGCCTACCATGTTTGCGTGTGGCTTGAATATGGTTCATCAAACAAATCAATGATTATTTCGTGCAACGGATAATTCGAATTCTTTCAACCTTGTAACAGAGGATGATGTTAGGGGACTGCACTAATCACCTCACTGACTTCTGTTCATTGGTTTGTTACTTTCTTTTGAAAGCACACTGGTATACCATTGTCATTAATCTTTCGGGGACAGATTAATGTGCGTGGACGGGAAGTGGAATTCTTGGTAGCAAAACAATTTACGGGGATAGTAATACATTTTTTCATGAACTGCGAGCATTTATTCAAGCCAAACATATAATTACCATCGACAAAGTTCAAAATACATTTACAAAAAAAGAAAAAAAAACCAATTTCAAGTTTCTAACATGGGCACACAACCTAATTTATGCTTCCAATTCGTAACTCTTTATTGCTTAATGGAGTCTTCATTATTTATGAAGATGGAACCATGAGAACACGTTGATCATTGTGAGTGGAAATAATCCCATGTTTCTGGCATCAAAGTTTCAGTCCACGGTACAAGGACCTTTTAATCTCAATCGCGTGCATACAGTGCGAGAGCTAACAACTAATGCTGCGATCTGCTCCCAACGAGGAAAACAAAGCAAGAGCAGAGAGGGCAGTAAACTTTGTAACCACTCTTTGACTTCTGCAGGAAAGTAAAAATTACGATTCGCAACAGTTAGCATATGTGATGAGACAAGCTTTTATTATCCTTCATAGAATTAACATTGAAATACGAAGTGTCAAAAATTATAGGAATAACGAAGTCTAAAGAACATGGGTGTCACGGGTGTATAGTTTTTTTAGTATATGTTCTGATGTAAGACATTGTTTCAGCTCTTTATGCTTCTTGTCACTTGTCTCTGATAGTCTTACGTCTTGTATTTTGTGTCTGGTGTCTCGAGTGAGTTTAAAAAGAAGAAAATATAACAGTTTTGAAATCTAGAAACTTTCCATCACGTAGTTTGGGGAACATAGTAGGGAGCGAACACTTAAGATTCATGATATCAACAGCTATTTCAATATAGTAATATAGTATACGGGAAAGGGGAAAGAATTTTTAATGCAATTATGGTTGAGATACTCTGGCTAGACAAATGGAGAAGACTTAAATGCTTTTCATTGTAAAGTGTGCTAATGTTATGGGACGAAATGTATTCGAAAATCTTACATCGACGTGTTTTTCAGTTGTCAGAGTTAGCTGCTTCCGCGAGCAATGACTGGTATCTTTGGATTTAATTTGTGAGCTAGTCGGTAACTATCTAAATAAACCTTCAGATTACGGAGTTTTCATTTAAATGTGGAAATACAAAAAGTGTTCGCATATAGGAAAATGACCATTCTAGCCAAAATATATAACTACTAGAGAAAGGGCCCAAAGATAGAATTAGATGGTGGTACAGCTTCTGGCCGTAGAATTGTTTTACGTGTATTATACCATAAAGTTACGCAGACTAGGGGGCTTTGTCTTCGATCTTTAACTCCATTTGGAAAGAATGATTATAGAAATTTGTAGCTTCTTGTACTGTTCTCCTTTTTACCTAACGACATGCGACTATTAGAAACTAGGAAATAATCAGTCAAAAGAATCGACGTCACAACTACGCAAATGCACGAAGAGGATGAAGCAGTTCAGTGACCAAGCGTCAAAGACATGCGGTAGCAGGAGTTTTGTCAAAATCGAAAAACGGTCAGTGAATAATAATTCTTCCACATGGAGTTAGGGCCAGAACATCACACTCTACAGGACTCAAGGCCACGTTGACTGTAAATGTTGAAATCGCAAACACGGGCAGGCTAACTGACAAGGGCGAAGACATCAAACACAAAAGTACACCAAAGCACTTAACAATTATGCCCCAAAAGACACATTGGTTAGCAAATAACCAACCAAGCAAAAGTTGAGATTACGATACTTAACGCAACACACTCAGGACACGCGTGATGGTAGCTCACAACTCAACAAAGCATACCACGATCAGAGTAACCTCAGCTCACGAAATTAAATAAAAAAAATTGGAGAAAAGGGATCACGAAACGTTTGTCTGAAGTAACGAATCTGAAACAGAATGGATTATGCGCACCTACAAACTACACAATCTCATTCCAATAGCTGGATCCATAACCGAATGAGACAGCTTAAGAGAACATGTCCGTTCACTTACCAGTTCGCAGAAAGAATGACGAACATTGTGCTTCGTCCAAAAGGTTCTTCTTACCAACAGATAGAGGCCCAACCGCACCCATATAACGTCAATGCTTAGTGTTTATTTGTGAACGTGCGCACTACTTTCGATCTATGTTTACCTCCACTTAAGTTTAAGTTGGCAGGGGCTACGTTTGTTAACTCTGGATGCCCGGGAAATATTTGAAATAACCTTGCACATGCACTTAAACAGATAACAAAAAAGGCTTATGATACGTGGGACTTAGGGAAGGCAGGAAAATGTGTGGACGGGGCCGAATCGGTTACCGTTGGTTGCACAGTAAACACGTACACTTTATTTAAAGAAATTTTTTTGAAAACAATCATTTTAAAAGTACTGACTGTAACACAAGCTACACTGACGGCTGACGGCCTTATTAAGAAGAATTCAAATTACTTGTCGGCTGAAGGCCACAAGCAATAGGAATAATTTAGGCAAAATATTATATTTAAACAATTGACATAATGAGACCAAATATAGAAGGGAGTCGTCCACAGACAGTGGTCCAAGGATCTACCTGATAAAAAAGTCCCTACAACTGCGTAAGTGGTGAGTCGGGCAGCCAAGAGTTGTGCTCACTTAACGGAATGGCTACTCAAACTAGGGACAGCTTAAACGCCGACCAACACACTCGCGAAATCCACCTACGACGCGATAATCAATACCACAATAGAATAACAGTTAGCATCGCCAAATGACAAGCATTTAATTACAAATTTGGATCCACCAAATACTAGTACACATGAACGCTATGAACACAGAAACGGTCGCACGACCATATACCCGTCCATTGAGACGACCGACCGAACGACGAACCATCGGTCGTTGCCAATCAAGCCAGGCAAGGGAAACGTCGGAATATAAAACCCCCAACTGACAGCTTGATGGCATGAGGTCACTGCGACGGACGGACGCACACACAATGGTGGAAGTTTCGCTACTCGGATTTAACGATCCATTTAACTTGATCTAGGTGAATCGGGTCCCCAACGTGGACGTCCTCCATGGCGACCACATCCTTCGATCGAGGAGAGCACGTGTGTCGGCAGCGGTGGCGCCGAGTATCGGCGTTGTGCGGACCTTCCTGCTGCCCGTCCTAACCAACTGCTTAATCCAGCACGCAGACAGCTCATTGAAACTGTGGTGTCACCGCCAGACACCACACTTGCTAGGTGGTAGCTTAAATCGGCCGCGGTCCATTTAGTACATGTCGGACCCGCGTGTCGCCACTGTGTGATCGCAGACCGAGCGCTACCACAAGGCAGGTCTCGAGATACGGACGAGCACTCGCCCCAGTTGTACGACGACTTTGCTAGCGACTATACGGACGAAGCCTTCCTCTCATTTGCCGAGAGACAGTTAGAATAGCCTTCAGCTAAGTCCATGGCTACGACCTAGCAAGGCGCCATTAGCCTTACATAGTTTGAGAGTTATCGTATAAATGTCTCAAGAAGAACGTTGTAAACAAACAAAGAATAAAGTTAAGTATTCGAGGAGCTGCATACTTTTCTTATCAGAATTCACTACTTATCCTGTTCCAGAATTTACGCCAGTCGGCGTGTGTGTACGCGTGCCTTTCTTTCGGCTACCCGTCACTGTGGGCTGGCTGCATTGTCCGTCCACAACAGAAACCACACAAGATACACACGGATCCGCGAAAACAATTGCACAAACAACTCCAAAAATATTAAAACCAGTCACTGTGGAACAACTGGACGAATTACAAGTCGACTCAAACACAGAGGAGCCAGAAGTGGTCGGAAAACCAAATACACGTCTTCCGCTGAGATGACCGACCGACCAACCATCGGTCGTTCGCGCTCAAGTCGGGCACGGAGAGGTCCCAGTGTGAATGATCGACTGAGAACTTATTGCCATGAGGACTCTTCGACGGACGGAGACACACACACCAGTGAAGGTTGCACTACTGGAATATAACGATCCATTAAACTCGCTGAATCCGGTCCTTGACGTGGTCATGCACTCTCACGACCACATCCTTCCGTCGCGAAGTGCATGTACGGCGCCAGCGATGTGGCGAGTATTGGCTGTGCGGACTTCACTGCTGCTCTGCCCCCCAACTGAACTCCGACACACGACGACCCGGAAATACTTGAGGTCGCTCCAAAAATAGTACTACAGTGCTCACTATCGATAAACGCCGCTTGTGCCACTCGCGGACCGACAAAGCCAGGAAACGAAGTGGCGCCAGTAAACGCACTAAGGCCGCGAGGGATTAGCCAAGCGGTCTAAGGGGCTGTAGTCATGGACTGTGCGGCTGGTCCCGGCGGAGGTTCGAGTCCTCCCTCGGGCATTGATGTGTGTGTTTGTCCTTAGGCTAATTTAGGTTAAGTAGTGTGTAAGCTTAGGGACTGATGACCTTAGCAGTTAAGTGCCGTAAGATTTCACACACATTTGAAAATTTTAAAACGCACTAAGAAAACGTGAGGTCACAATCCGAATACACGACGCCAACCCGTCAACGACACAAACGCGAGCAGCAACACGGTTCAGTTTATGTAAGAAAAATAAGTGAACAGACTGTCTCATCCGTTCTCCAGAGGTCGATTATTAACATGAGAGTGTAATGTGGGTCATGGAAGTCGGCTCTATGAGCACGCAAGAAGCGTCATGAATGCTAGGTTTAAAAA